>NC_140588.1:425312969-428015726 GCF_964204655.1 Triturus cristatus
TAGTAGAATACTGACATTTCAACAGTTTTTCTCAGTGAAAAAGAGTGCATTCCGTTGTCAGCTGAATTGTAAAGTTTCAGCTCTAACATGTACTCAGTTTGTTTTATGTGTTTTGCTTCCGTTTACAGCTTGATCTTGCTTTTATTGTCTGCCTCCCACTCCTCTCATTTACTAATACTCCTATATATTGCTAGTTGTATTGCTTAAAAATAGAGTCTTGTGTATATTCTATTAGAAATTGATTAGTGGTGCTATGCTCACTATGTTTGTGTCTGGGAGTAAATAATAAAAAATATAACATTCTCTACAGATTTAAACATTTCAACACCAATTATTTGAGTAAATATTACAATACGCAAGCAGCACACTTTGTCCAGTATTGAATCTTTCATAATTCCACATGGTTCAATCTTCCCTGTTGTCGAGGTAGGAGTCCCAAGGTAATTATAACAAGCAGTAAAAGGGAAACCATTGCACCGTATAGCTTAAACCAGTGATGTTGTTGGGCAATTCACATCCATTTCAAAATGATCAAACTCTATCCAATGACAATGGAGCTTCTGAAGCATTCTTCCCCTCGAGAGCCGCCATATCGCAGATTTGTAACTGCATATTATGAGTTTGGGAGTCTCCCTGAGCTCTGCTCAGTTTCACTACTTTGGGTGATTTTATTCAACTGCTGACCTTATATTCAACTTAGTTGGACACACTATCAGAATACCAGTTGCTGGGAATAATTTCTGACTGAAAACATGTTGGAGTGTACCAAAAAGGGCCTGTTCTGGTCATATGGATCCTATGGTAAACTCTGGTTACTTTATGAGGGAATCCCACAAGAAGTGAGTGTCTATACTGCCTTTATCCAGACCAGGCTTCCCTAAAGAGTAGCTCATGAATGACTGGTAGCTCTCTAGCCACCTGCAAGTAGCTCTCCTGTATGCAGCCCAGCCTATAACATTTGGAGCTTTTGTTTAGTTGAATTAATTTATGTGTACCAAAATTGAGAGTGAATTCAAGATCTAAACTCTGTGTTTTTTTCAGCATGAATAAGCTGATCTTTATAGTAAAATGTCCATATTGCCAAAATATATTTAAACCTGATATATGAGTGAAAAATCATGTGATGTTTGGAAGATGTATTACTATCATTATTATATTGGTGCCCAGCTAATTCTGTCATGTATTACCTATGTAGAGGCACTCTAAAATGACATGTTATAATTACTGCTGACAACCTTGCCTGAAGTACTGAGAAGAGTCCTGCTAGTAACCTTGCATATTATGGCCACTAATGTCCTCTTACCTGTTATGGTCATTATCACAACACTAATATTATTGGTAGCTCAGGATGATTTTCATTCAACATAAGTATCTCTTATTACTGAAAAGGTTGGAGACCCCAGACCATGTCTCAAAGGATTGTAAAATCTGCTGGAACTTCAGCAGATGATGGTGAGGGTACTTCATATCACTTCAGAAAACCCCAAAGGAGAGAGAGCATTCTAAGGCAAATTACTCTTACTCAGAGTCCTCTAGAGAGGTCCTAAAAGGCAAGAGTAAAGGCGTGGGGATAAGTGTTTTATTAATGAAAAAAGGAAACAAGAAAGTAAAAATCTTTCATCTACCTCAGACAGACCAGAAGGTTTTAGATTGGAGCCCACAACGCCATCTTTGAAGATTTAAACTTCTGAGGTAAAAGACACATCGACAGACCCTTCGTCGACGAGGTCGATGGAGAAACCGTACATGAAAACGCAGACATCATCATCGACAGTCACTACCATGACAACAATATTCTTGTTGATGACTTAGACAATGGCTTTGATGGCCACAACACCAGTGAACAAGGCGAGATCCTCATCATCAACAAAACACTCTTCAATGGCACAGTAATCAGCCATCACATCGCACAAACACTTGTCGAGGAACTCGTCAACTAGAGCAAAATAAGTAATCTTAATCACAAAAAATGCATACCAATCACTATTGTGTCTGTACACACATTCCCCAGTAAAGTATTTTATTTAACACTTATGCACCTGCTGGATGTTGAAGAATCGGGTGATGATAGCCCATTCAGATTTGCTTATACACCCACACAGCTTTATGTAAAATGTCAAGATCTGGATGAAGAGGAGAGCACGTATTTGGAAGGAGATTTCTCTTTCAGAGAACATCATAAAGTGCCATGATCTGTAAAGGCATTTGCAGAGTATTATGATTATGACATATGATAACAACAACAATATCTGGAGCAAATATTACAGGCGCTGACACTCCTGGTTACTGATCTGCGATAAATGTTACCAGACTATTATAGAAGATTTCCCGAGCCAAGTTCTCAGTCAAGACTTTCTGATGGATACATCTGTCTGTCGATTCCTCACTTTTGAATTACCGTTTCTCCATCATTCCACTGAAACTTTTGCCTTAGCTCTCCCAAGTCTACGAGGATGTCACAATAGCACGACTCCACTCGCGACTCTGTATGACGTCATCGGAGCCATAAGACGACCTCGCCAGTGTGTTGACGTCAGTTCCCTAGTCCAGCACACCTTCTGGTCATCTTAAAAGCACAAGAAAAAAAGACGACACGGGTCCAAGCATCATTCCTCGAAGGAGAAGTCATCGAAGTCGGTGTCCCTGGTCCAACATCACCATAGGAAGGATGATTTCTCTCCTTCTCCTTTGCCGCTGGTGTCTCCTGTGCGCACTTCGACACCGAGGGGCTCTCTGACGCTGAGGGGCTGTCTGACACTCAGGAGAGAGTTACCCGCACCTTTGGACGCTCCGATCCTGGATCCGGCGCCTCCGGTGCCGCTAGCAGAGCCTGGTATACAACCTCGATCTATCTCAGGTCAGGCAGTTCCAGATCCATACCCACCTTTCCCAGCTCCAGGTGCGGATCTGACGCATTTCCTTAATGCGATGTATCGCGTGTTTGCCAGGGCGGATAACCCATCCATCGCGCCAACTGGCCCTGTGGATCCACTTTCATGTAATTTGAGCGTCCTCCAGCATTATGCCCAGGCTCCATTAATGCCAATGACTCCGACTTGGCCTCTCCCGACGCGAGGTTCTCAATGCCGATGCCTTCTCAGGAGGGAAGGATGGACTATTCTCCAGCTCTATTTGGCTTCACTTCGGTCAGTGCCGCTTCCCACTTCTGAAGGTCCTCCGTTGACGCCAGCTCTGAGGTCTCCGGCGCCGCTTTTGGTTCCGCCCACGCTGACTCCGAAGATTTGTTCGGGGAGAGAGGCCCAGAGACTCCTGGAAGAGGAAGAATTTCAGGAGCAGGCTGAGGGAGGGGAGATATTAGACACCATGGGTGATTGTGCAGGACTGCAAGAAGCCAGTGGGTTTGATACTTCACCAGAGTGGGAGCTCTCCTCTCCAAAAGCTCTTCCCTTTCAATATGTGGCCTCATATCATTCGGTTATTAGAAAGGCTGCTGACCTGCTGGACTTACAGTTACCAACAGTAGAGGTCAAATCTCGTATTTTAACAGAGGTGCTGCAATCTCCTTCTTCTGCAGTGGAGCCTTTGCTCCTGGTCCACGAGACTCTGACTAATCCTATTTTTGATGTTTGGCAGAAGCCAATTTCTGTCCCTGCTGATTCAAGGTCAGTGGCAAGGCGTTATAAGGGGCTCCTGGGGACCTGGCATTTTTATCATCGCACCCCTCACCTGAGAACCTTGTGATACAAGCGTATTGTTCATCAAAATAGTCTGTTGGCTTCTTTCCTTCTACTCTGGGGGATAGTGACTCCAAAAAGTTGGAGCAATCCGCAAAGAAGGTGTTCTCGTTGCCCAGCATGGCCTTGAAATCGACCAATGTCACGTGTTTGATGGTGTGTTATGTTATATCCATGCTTTGATGGATTTGGCCAAACAGGTGATTCATAAGTTGCCAGAGGATGTCCAGGGTCACTTCGCCGAGTTGTTATCGGTTACCTAGGCTGCGGCCTGTCAGGTCATCCAGTCCGGCCTTGATACAGCTGACTCTATTGCCAGGGTGATGGGCTTTTCGGTGGTGACTAGGAGACATGCCTGGTTGAGAGGGTCCGGTTTCTCTCCGGACGTCCAGGCCACGCTGTTGGACCTTCCTTTTGACAGATCAAGGCTCTTTGGAACCAAGGCTGATTCTGCTTTACAGCAGTTTAAGGATAGCAGGGCTACCGCTAGGTCCTTAGGCTTGTAATCACAGTTTAGGGGCTTTGGTATCCGGACGTTCCGGGGCTTTGGGAAGGCAGCTCCTTTTCGTTGCCGATAGCAACAGCAGCAACAGAACCCTCTGTATCAGTCATACGGAGTGAAAGGAAGAGGACGTCTGCGAGGGGCTGCTCGTCAACAGGTCTCCTCCTCCTCCTCTTCCCCTGTCCCCATCAATGGTTCTGCAGAGAAGCAGCTCTAGATCCCCCATCTTGGAGCTTTTTGATTCTGTGGGAGGTCAGGTGTTCCATTTTCTACAAAATTAAATCAGATCTTTGGGTTTGGAATCTTGTAGAAAATGGGTACGCTCTTACCTTCCGGGAGTTCCCCCCCTCCTTACCCTTCTCGCCAGGGCTGGTGTTCGGAAGACTATCTGATGCTTTTGCAACAAGAGGTCCAATCCCTGTTACAGAAAGGTGCAAAAGAGGTTGTTCCGGAGCAGGAAAGGGGTCAGGGATGCTACTCCCGATATTTCTTGATCCCCAAGAAGTAGCATTTGCAGCTGATCCTAGACCTCGGGTCTTTACATTTTTACCGCTGGCAGGAGAAATTCATGGCCATGTCTGAGCTGGGGTGGCAGAGTGGGCTAAAGAACGGTGATGGATCAAAACCAGATCTGTTGACTGGGTGTGAGTGTTTGATTGGTTCTGATGCTCCGTCCATCACCACCCCCTTTTGGACTGCTTTGTTCGCCATAAGTTGGCAGGGTATGCTCAGACGTGAGTCCCTTGCTCACTTTGCCACTGGATTCAAGCAAGCCTGGCTGAAGATGGCTGAAATGCCAGAAACCGGTCCTAGGAAGCTTGTTTCCGGTCCAGGGAAGGCATGGCTTGGCAGTTCGGGCTGGACTGTTCCCATGAAGCACAGGGTCAGACTGATTTGCATATGGCCATGTCTGAACTGGGGTTGCAGAGTGGGCTAAAGAACGGTGATGTATCAAACCCAGATCTGTTGACTGGGTGTGAGTGTTTGATTGGTTCTGATGCTCCGTCCATCACCACCCCCTTTTGTACCGCGAAATTCAAGATGTTGACCCTAGCTCACGTTCTTTTGGCGCTGCAACAGGAGGACTGGACAGTGTCGATCGATTTGCAGGGTGCGCATTTTCACATTCCCATCCTGAAGTCTCATCAGAAGTATCTCCGCTTTACGGTGGGATCTCATCATTATCAGTTTGTGGTCCCTCCGTTCAGTCATTCTTCTGCACCTCGGGTCTTTGAAAAGGTGATGACGGTGGTGGCAGCTCATCTCAGGTCGGGAATTCCTGTATTCCCCTAGCTGGATGACTGGCTGCTTAAGTTGCCAGAGATGGTTCTGCATCATCTGCAATTAACAATACGGCTGTTGTTCGACTTGGGTTTTTTGATAAATGTACCCAAATATCACATGGTGCCCTCATAGCGCAACCTGTTCATAGGGGCAGCACTGGACACTACTCCTAAGTCGTGCTTTCCCTCCTCCTCAGAGAATTTTAGACATTCAGGATATGATCCCAATGTTTCAGGATGGAGCGGCTGTTCCAGTCTTGAAGGTCTTATGCCTGCTCGGTTTGTTGGCTTCCTGCATATTGTTGGTCAACCATGCATGCTGGCACATGAGGGTGCTCCAGTGGTGCCTCCACAGGCAGTGGTTTCCACACAACGGAGATCTCAGAGAAGTGATCATAATCTCCAAGTACACTGCAGCAGACCTGTAATGATGGAGTGTTGCAGGCAGCCTCTCTCAAGGGGAGGCGTTTCAACCTCCTTCTCTGCCAAATCAGAACAACCAAAAGTAACTTCATCCACAACAAAATCCTCACCAACTCCACCAACCCCAAGGAACTTTTCAACGTCATCCAGGAATTCACCAACCCACAAAGCGAAGCCACAGACATCACCCGGTCCCAGGACCTCTGCAACAAGCTTGGAACCTTCTTCCACCTCAAGATCAGAGCACTCTATGACAACTTCACCGACCACCCACAAGACACCTCAGTCAGCCTCTCGCCTCCCCAAGACACCAGACCTCCCACCATCTCCAACTGGACACCAATCACGACCGTGGACACCGCCGCGACCATGAAAGGCATCCACTCATGGGCCCCCACCGACCCCAGCCCCCGCACATCTACCACAGAGCAGCAGACACCATCGCACCCCAACTACAACACACCATCCACACCACCTTCAAAACAGGCTCCTTCCCTGACGACTAGAAACGTGCCGAAGTGAGGCCCCTGCTCAAGAAAACCACGGCAGACCCCACCGACCTCAAAAACTACCAGCCCATCTCGCTTCTCCCCTTCGCGGCCAAGGTGGCAGAAAAAGCAGTTAACAGGGAGCTGACACAATTCATCGAAGAACGTGCCGTTCTCAACCCATCCCAATCTGGATTCTGAGCCAACCACAGCACTGGGACAGCACTACTCGTCGCCACAGAGGACATCCACACCCTCCTGGACCAACGCCATTCCGCAGCCTTCATCCTCCTCGACCTGTCCGCAGCCTTCGACACCGTCTCCCACCGCACTCTAATCACCAGACTACGAGAGGCCGGCATTCAAGGAACTGCCCTAGGCTGGATCCGCTCGTTCCTCACCTGAAGAAGCCAAAGGATCAGACTGCCACCCTTCATCTCCGCCCCCACCGGCATCACCTGCGGAGTACCACAGGGGTCATCTCTGAGCCCGACCCTCTTCAACATCTACATGGCTCCCCTTGCAGACATCGTCCGACAGCACGGCCTCAACATCGTATCCTATGCAGACGGCACCCAGCTCATCCTCTCCCTCGCCAAAGACCCCACCACCACAAAACTCATCTTCCAGAGAGGAATGCAAGAAGTGGCAGTCTGGATGACCAACAGCTGCCTGAAACTCAACGCCGAGAAAACAGAAGTCCCCGTCCTTGGAACCACCCCCTCAGCATGGAACAACTCCTGGTGGCCCTCCTCCCTCGGAAGCCCACCCACCCCCTCAGACCACGCAAAGAACCTCGGCATCGTACTCGACGCATCACTCACCATGAACCGTCAGGTCAACGCTGTCGCCTCCAGCTGTTTCAACATCCTCGGCATCCTCAGAAAGACCTTCAAATGGATTCCCCCCGAATTAAGGAAAACAGTCACTCACGCACCCATCACCAACAAACTCGACTATAGCAACGCACTTTACGCCGGCATCAACAAGTCCCTACTCCGCAAACTGCAAACAATACAGAACACCGCAGCCAGACTCGTCCTCGACATTCCCCAGCGCGAACACATCAGCCAACACCTGCGGCGACTCCACTGGCTCCCCGTGGAGAAGAGGGTCACCTTCAAGATCCTCACTCACACCTACAAGTGCCTGCACAACTACGGACCCAAATACCTAAACGACAGAGTAAACTTCCACGTACCCAAAAGAAACCTGCGATCATCCAACCTCGCACTGGCTGAAACCCCGCGGATCCACAGGCAGAAGATCATTCTCCCATATCGCAGCCAAGACCTGGAACGAGCTACCGGTAGACATCAGATGTGCCCCCTCCCTGAACACCTTCAGGAAGACCCTCAATATTTGGCTCTTCGGCTGAACGGAGCAGCACACCCCCCCACCCCCACCCCTCCCCACCCCCCAGTGCCCTTGAGATCCTCACGGGTGAGTAGTGCGCTTTATAAACACCCTGATTGATTGATTGATTGATTGAAAACCTCAAAATCCACCATGGAGGAGGTCACACCAACATCTTTGTCTGTTAAAGTTAGAAATTCTTTCCCTCCTCCAAAAGGAAGCTAGAAAAAAAATCAAGTTTATCAAATCAACTTAATCAAGTTTTAGATCTTTAGCAGCTAAACCAATACCTGTAAAAACTATCATTTTGGATGGTTATGCCACAAATAAATTCTCCAATTACTGTACCAGAGAGATTTCATGACGTCATTGGATCTTATTTTCACATTCCGATCCATCTAAAGCACAGAAGATATATCAGGTTCAGGTTACGATTACCTGGTCAAAGTTCTTCCTTTTGTCCTCAAGTCTGCACCGCAGAGCTTCACAAAATATGACCCCTACAGCAGCTTATCTGTGAAGGAATAAACCTATTAGAACGAAGAGTGGTCGCCGTACCGCTTGAATACTTTCTACCAAGAATAAGGAATTTACCAGTGCTCGTACGTACAGACAGCACAACGTTTTATTTAAATAAGTATGGTTGAACAAGATCGCATCAGTTGTCAAACGAAGCTCAGAAGTAATGGAAATGGGCATTGCAGCATCAAATAACCTTGAAGGTGGAACATGTCCCTGGAGTGAACAATCAGTGGGTAGACTATTTGAGTAGAACAATCAAAGACTGCCACAAATGGGAGTTACAACAGAGTCGACTCAATTTCATCTTTCGCATTTGGCGTCACTTGCGACCGGATTTGTTTGCAACAAGCCACAATCACAAATGGCATTTTTTTTGCCAGCAGATACCCTCAAAAAGGGTTGTGGGAAAGGTTTTCCAGATGATTTAGAAGGAGATATTTTTGTATGCATTCCCCCTACTTCCTCTGATTCCCATAGTATTGAAGAAGAAGATGTTAGTAGCTCCTGCTGGGCAAAGACAAATCTTTTCTAACAGATAATTCCTCTGTCAGAGCGAAGACACATTCTGTTCAAACCAGTGCAAAACCGATGTATTTATTTAATTTGATCTATTTATAAAAGTTTTATATCGCACGAACATGACTTTTGAGGGTATCAGACCGCTTTACAAATGGGAAGAAAAGAAGAAACCTGTATAGCAAATAAACAGCATAAACGAGGACTGTACTATGTACTGGATGTAGTAGCCACAAGATGGGGAAGAGACCAACTCTAGGTCCAAACTGATAAATCAACAAACAGGATTATAACAAGCTAGTAATAAAAATGGGTGTATACATTGTGTCATATCAGGGCCAGAGGCTAGAGTTTGTGGACTCTAGAACAGAAATGTGTTCATCAATAGCACTTTGACTTCTTTTGTTGAATGATGCCGTTGAGCGGTTTAGTCTGAGTTCAGGAGACAGAGTTCCAAATTCTTGGGGCAATATCCGAGAATACTTGGTTGTAATTTTTCTTTTTGTAGATTTTTTGTGGTTTCAACAATAGAGTGCTGTTGCTTATGGAGATCTACAGCTACCAGATAACAGTTTGTGTGCAACTGTTGAAGTGAAGGGCTTAATGGATCATGCAGGCAATTTTTAACTGTGTTCTTGTCTCATGCGGGTGCCAGTTAAGAAATTTAAGATCAGGAGTGATGTGGTTGTTTCTTTTAGATCCTGTGATGAGCCTTGCAGCAGAGTTAAGAGAGGCCCTTCGGGGAGCCAACTTAGATCTAGGTAGGCCTCGGAGGGCTGCACTTCCATAGTCCAATCTGGAAATCACTAGGGTTTAGACAGCAACCTTGAAGTCTTCGAAGGAGGGAAGGGTTTTATTTTTCTTAAGCTGTTCAAGAAATTAGCTCCTTGTGTTGCGGGACTGATGTGCTCCTGCTTGATCAAGTTTTTGTCTAGCGTTAGCCCTTATGATCTTGTGAAATCAATAACATTTGGTAGGCAGTTTAGGGCTGTTAGCTGTTTAATCTATTCTTCAATACCGGGTGATTGTTTAGGTGGGATGATTAAGAGGAATTCCATTTTGAGAGCGTTTAATTTGAGGTGATAGCAGGTCTGCCAATTTGAGGGTTTTTGTAGAGTTAAGTTGAGAGATTGATGTCTTTGAAGGAAGAGATTTTCAAGTACAGTTGGGTGTCATCACCATACATGTGATAGTGGATGTTGGATAATTTCAGGATTTCAGTTAAATACTCGATGAACAGGTTAAAGAGAGTGAGTGACAGCGTAGACCCCTGTGGTACCCTCCTAATGTGACCAGTGTGGGATTTGACAGGGACTGATTAACCTTGATTCTTTGAGTTCTGTTGTGGAGAAAAGAGTTAAAGCAGTTGAGAACAGTCCCTAATAGTAAATCGAGGAGGCTGTCATGTTTACCCGTCTCGAAAACTGACTATAAGTCAAGGAGGATTAGAAGGCAAGATTAGTTCTTATCCAGCATTTTTAGTGCATGGTCTACTATGTGCACAAGAGCTGATTCATTGTGTGCTTTGGCCTTGTCAGTAGCCGGATTTGGAATTGGTCAAACAGTCGGAATTGTTCATTGTGGTTGTGGTTGCATAGTTGGACATGGACACATTTTTAAAGGAGCTCTGCCAGAGTCGGAATGCTGGAGATAGGACGGACGTTATTTAGGTCCGCGTGATCTGCCGTAGCTTTTTTTTAGAATAGGGGTCACCTGCCCAGACTTTAGGCATTCAGGATTAGTGCCTTGAAGTAGTAAGGCATTTACTATCTTGGTATAGACGATTTGATCTCACTGAAGAAATTCATGGGCAAAGGGTCAATGAAGTGGTTTGAAGGTTTCAGTGCTGTTAGAATTTTGAGAATGGCGCTTTCATCAAAAGTTTGGAATATGTTCCATGCAGCATTGTTTTTGGGGGGGGGGGTGCTCTGGGATTCTTTGAGGCTCAGCGATCTGTGGAGGGTGGGAGCAGATATGTGGTATGACCGGCAGGTGCTCCATTGCTATCTGAATATCACTTTAGGTCTTTTTTGCCTGTTCCTGGAAGAAGGAGGCAAATTCCTTCTAATTTGGTCGCGGGGTAGAGCCAGTTGGGGATGGGTTGGGTTTGCTATTTGACTGTAGTTTGACAAGTTCAAGCTGCTTTTAAGTCAATTTGTAGCTTGATCTAGTTGGTGTCTGATGAAGTTCACTTTGGAGCTTGTAATGCATTTGTTTATCGATGCTGCTCAGTGATCTCAATTGTTTAAGGTGCTCGAGGGACGGTGAGAATCTCCACAATCATTCAGCTAGTCTCAAATTATGTCTTTCTGCATTAAGGCTACCATTATACCATGGTTTAATAATGAACAAAGGCCAGATCGTCCATCCATTGCCGACGTCTCTCAATTTAGCAGCCTGGCTCCTGAATACAAGTTTAGTCAGCTAGATTTTTCTAAAGGGTTGAGGATTGCAGAAACATTTTAGCTAAGGCTACGGTGGCAATTACATATGCTACTTATAAGGGAAAGTGGACTGGATTTTGCTTAGTGTGCTCTCGAAACAGCACATTTCCTTTTTCATGCCCACCGGAACAGATATCGCCATATTTATTACATCTTGCATATATATTCAGGCCTATCTCACAGTTCAGTTCAGGTTCGCCTGGTGGCAAGCTACCAATTTAGGAGTGCCGATGGAGAACTATTACCCTGGCTCCCAAACTTGTAAAATAATTTAGGAAAGCCCTCTCAGAGGCTGCAATCCCATGCGGGAATCACCTGTCTTTTGGTAGCTGAATACAGTTCTCTCCCAACTGATGACTCCTCTTGAGCCTAGCCATAAATCAAATATTAAATATCTGTCCTTGAAGAAAACTTTATTATTAGTCTTGACCTCATCTAGAAGGGTTAGAGAAATACAAACCTTTACTGTAAAGGAGCCATATTTACAGTTTAAAACGAGTCCTACTGAGAAAAAATACTCATTTTATTCCCAAGGTTCCAACAGACTTTCTTCTTAATGAACCATTTGTTCTTAAGACTTCCTTTCAAAATCTCTCAAATGCAACAGAAAAAGCATTACATACGTTGAATGTAAAACGTTGCTTCTGAGTTTAAGATGTAAAAAGTTCTATCTGGAGCGAATAAAAAACTTTTAAAAGTCTGATCAGCTCCTCATAGCCTACGGACCTCCAAGGAAAGGTTATGCTTTATCAAAGAGTAGTATCTCCAGGTGGGTTTCAGCTGCTGTAGTATTTTGTCATCATAAGGCTGGATGTGCTTTGGATGGGAAAGCCAGAGCTCATTCCAAAAGAGGAATGTCTACGTCTGCAGCCCTATGTGCATTGTCATTGCCAGACATCTGCAGAGTGGCCACATGGAAGAAGAGGCATACATTCACACATCATTATTGCCTGGACAAAATAGTGAATAATGACAGCAGTCATTTGCCATTTATTTCAATAAGGTGGGCTATTTTATATTAAAACCTATCTTAATCTCTCCTTCTGTCCTCCCCTTGAAGTACATTCTGTTGTTTAGATAACTGCTTGTTATTCACATTGAAGCATATAAATCTATGAAAGATTCAATACTGGAAAAAACAAGTTACTTACCTGTACACTTTAGTTCTCCAGTATTGATATCTTTCAAAGATTTACATGCGACCGTGCCACCTTCGCTATAGAAGCTCACCTCCTGTTAGAATAGGACCACCATTTTTGTTGACCTACTAGTTGTTGTTTGGGAGGGGCTTCAAATGCATAGGTCGACGCAACCGCACAGCAGGCGTGCTAAAGTGAAGCCTGTCTGCGTCTGGACTGTGCCATGCACCAGGACCGCTGGTCCTTTGCCCATCCAGGTGTACACAAGGGGCAAGCTGATGTCGATAGGCAATAAAGGTAGGCAAAGCTGTGGTGTGACTTTAAACGGTAACACGAACGTGGTCAAATTCTGCTGCCCTCTATGTAGATATGTCCTGAATCTTAAGCTTACTGAGCGTCCAAGATGCAACGTGCCTTTGAGCACCCACCCATTTCTCGCTTACTTGTGTACTGTTAAACACTATGTCCGTTGTTAAGCACAAATATGAATTCGCTGAATTCAAGGATCATCTTACACCGGATCTGGCATTCCTTACCGAAACCTGGACCAATTATACATCAGACCCTAATCTGAAAGTTGCTATTCCGGAAGGATACGAGATGTTCAGAGTAGACAGAATTGGCAAACGGGGAGCGGTAATCGCAATAATTTATCTGAACCATTTCATAACTGTTTTTACCCTATATTTCTCATTTAGAGGCAGGAGCCCTGATGTTACATTTTAAATGTAATAACAACTTAGTGTTTCATGGTACCTTAATTTATCGGCCGTCTGTCCCAAGAGACAGTTTTGTTAGATCTGTACAGTCCTTTGTCTAGTCTTGTATTGAGTTTCCAGGTTTTTCTTATTGGGTGATTTTAACTTTCACTTGGACCTCCTGGAAACTATTGAAACCAAACATCAGGTTGACTGCCTTTGTTGTTTTGACCTAAAGTAGCTAGTTAATAAACCGACCCACAAGGCTAACCATATTCTAGATGGGATTTTCACCAATAATCCAAGAATCCGCTTCGACAAAGCCCTACCACTGACAAAGACTGATCATAGAGCAGTTGTTTTTAATTTAATTGTCCCAGTTAATAAATCTTAATCTGTAATGTCGGAGAATTCCACCATAATGCGTCCCTGGGTGAAAATTAACAAATTGGAGTTAGGATGGTCTTTAAAAAAACCATAGCCCATTACTGGATACTAATACTGATACTGCCGCCTCCAACTTATATGACTGTATAGATTCTGCAGTCACTCAGCTAGCCTCAGCAAAAACAAAAAAAACTATAGGAAAATCCCATTCGCCCCATGGTGTTCTTCTGAATGAGAAAAACTTACATCTAAATGTAGAGCACAAGAACAGAGATAGAGGCAAAACTACAATATAAAAGCAAAAGAAATACAATCTAGGTATTGAGGAGTATAAAGCTTGTTGCTGGACCAAGAGTTTTGCAATAAACTTGCAGTTTTTCCAAAGGAAAGTAAGCAGTGTTTATGAGGAATTATCTGCCGATTAGAATGTTAATAACTCAGGTAATTTCTCGGATTGTCATTCTGTAGGGCCACATGATAATTCAAATGATTTATTGAATGGTCTTGATAGTTTTCCCCTTTTACCTCGAGAAAGAGTAAAATTATTATTGGAAACAACTAAATCTGGTTCCCCTATGGATCCATGCCCACCATATGTCTTGCAAATAGCTCTCTGCACGATTGCAGCCCATCTTGCTAAACTTCTAAATAATATGCTGACTTCAGGGTACTTTCCAGAAGCATGGAGAAAGGCATTGGTGCATCTGATCTTAAAGAAACCTTACCTACACGCTGTTGAGGTTAAAAATTATTGGCCCATTTCTCGTTTACCACTCCCCACGAAAATGTGGGAAAAGGCTATAAATGAAGATCTGATGGCCTTTTTGGAAGCCAAAAACATTCTGGATCCATCACAGCATGGATTCAGGCAACAATACTGCAGAGAATCGACCTCAGTCATCTCGTTGAAGAAAATCTAGATGCAGGTAGGTAAAGGAGTGAGGGCTGTACTGATCTTGTTGGACCTCTTAGTTGCGTTTGATACGGTTAACCATCTTGTGCTTATGAACCAGTTTGAGCTGGTGTGTATCAGGGGTGCACCTCTGAGTATTCGCAGTTCCTTCCTATCAAATAGAGAACAAACCGTTGCACTCAGAGGGTCCACCTCTAATTCCTTTTCTCTCCCTTGTGGGGTGCCTCAGGGATCATATTTATCCCCAATGTTCTCTTCCAGGGCATCCTCCACAAAGTCATAAGCACTTAGAATATTCCCGCCCATGCGCGGGGACCCCCGAAAAAATATAAAAAATATATATGAAGATATATATATATATATCTATATATATATATATATATATTACCTACTGGCGGTCGCCAGTAGGTAGTTATAGTTAGGACCCCTTTTCCATAGGAAATCCGCAACATTCTATTTTGAATAACTTTGGCGCCGGTCGACGAATCCTCGCGAATTTCTCAAAATAGGTGGGGCGCTACGCTCCGCTCCTACCCTGAAAGTCTCGGGGGGATTCGTCAAGCGGGGGCTGAGATAAAAGGGGGGTCCCAAAACGCGTTTTTCCCATGCATTTTTCCATAGGACCTTTAGACAGGGCTACAGCCCGAACGGCTGAACAGAATTACTAGAAATTTGGCAGAGAGGTAGTCCTCAGGTCAAGGAAGTGCCTTTTGTAGGTTTGGTGTAAATCTGTTCAGTAGATTCTGAGAAAATAGCCTTTAAATCAATATATATATCTGAGCCAGCTTACGGTACGCTTACCGTAAGCTTACCCTACGCGTACGGTGGCGTGCGCGAGCGCGATTCTGATTGGCTCTTAGATCTTAGTAAACATTCGAAACAGCCGAAACCAGGAAGCGGCGGCCGCCATTTTCTCTCTCGCACTGAGAGCTAGGTTGTTAAATAAAACCAATAAACATATAAAGGGGCTGTTTAGACAGCTCCCACACACATAGCCATGTTGAGGGAGTCCCCAAAGACCCCCCAAGGCCAAAAATGCTATTTTTATTTTGTCGCTAATTTCGCCGATTACGCTTACCGTACGCGTACGGTAAAAAATGCAAAAAAAAAAAAAACACTATCCACACTCTCCCCACCCCCTGTGCTTTTGATGGCCGCAGGCCACCAAATGTGCAGGGCTTATATAAGGTTGAAAAACCACAATATTTTAAACAAAAATAATAAAAGAAAAAATTAACAACACTCTCTCCACCCCGTGTGCAAATGGTGCCCGAAGGGCACCATTTGTGCATGGCTTATAAAAATTACGAAAAATTAAAATATTACCTTTCAAAACGAAGTGCATCATATGTCCTCCATGTGCGCACGGTGCGCGAAGCGCATCGTGCGTACATGGCCCATCTAGCGTAACGTGGGCACGCGGTGCGCGTAGCGCACCGCGTGCCCACCGTGCGTGCACGGCACTAACTGCGTAAAGTGGGGGCGCGGTGCGCGAAGCGCACCGCGTGCTTACTGTGCGCGCACGGTGCGCAAAGCGCACCGTGCGCGCACGGAACGAACTGCGTTAAGTGGGCGCGCACGCCACGAATGGCGTAAAGTAACTTAGCATTTAAAAAACCGTACAAATTCACTGAAAAAACCATAGGTTTCACACACGTTATAGTTAGGAATTAGCATTTAAAAAACCTTGCAAATTCACTGAAAAAACCATAGGTTTCACACATGTTATAGTTAGCGGAAATTTTACTGATAAAAAACCAGTGAAATTCCCCCGTTATAGTTAGTGTAGGCAACTATAACTCACGCGACCGCAATCTTCTGCTGATGACATATGTGTCTTTATGAAAAAAAAATATTTGAAATATATGTATAGCTAAAAATGTATGGCAGAAGACATGGGCAAATAAGTGTCTAAATACAGTATTAGCATCAGCAGAGGATTGCGGTCGCGTGAGTTATAGTTGCCTACACTAACTATAACGGGGGAATTTCACTGGTTTTTTATCAGTAAAATTTCCGCTAACTATAACATGTGTGAAACCTATGGTTTTTTCAGTGAATATATATATATATATAATATTCACTGAAAAAAACATAGGTTTTCAGGGGCGTTATAGTTAGCTGGACATTTCCCTCGTACATTGAAATTCCCCCGTTATAGTTAGTTCAGCTAACTATAACTCGCGCCCCCGCAATGCACTGCTGATGACGTCACATATTACATCACTCATGACATCACTCATGACATCATCCAGTGACTGTGCGTTTCTGTAAAGTTTAATTTTGTTTTATATATATGCCAAGCTCTATTGAGGAATGAGTGGGTGTATAAGTGTCTGTATGGAGGATTTAGTAGGTGCGTGACTGATTGTATAAGTGAGTGATTAAACGTATCTTACTGAATGCATGGGTTAGTAACTAAACTGTGTGAATGTCTGTATGCGTCTGTCTGTTGGTGTGTAAGCGGCTGCATGGGTTTGTGAATAGCTACATGAGTGTCTATATGAGTTATTGATTGGTTGTCTGAGTATCTGTATGGGTGCCTGAGTGTTTGTGTGGGTGGGGTGTGTGTGACTGTACATAGATGTGTGAGTGGGTGATTCACTGGGTGCATGGTTTCAAGACTAGGTCTGTGATGGACTGTATGGGTGGGTGAGTATGTGTATGGTTGTGTTAGTGAGTGAATATATATTTAATTACATGTGTGATTTAGTACATATGTGAACGGCAGCATATATGTGTGTTGGAGTACAGAAATTACTATAAGTGAGAGTGTGTGATCGTGTGAGTGGCTGTATGAATGAGTGTGTGCTTGTATCATTGATTCTATAAGAGCATAAGAATGTGCTAGTATTTGTATGAGTAATTGAGCTAGTGTGTGTATAACTGTATAGGTGAGTAAATGGCAGTGTGATTAATTATTTGCATGACTGAGTACGTGTGTGAGTACCTCTATGGATGAGTAGCGGTGTGTGTGTCTATATAGGTGTATGAGTGCATATGATAGTCCTGTACTGAGTGACCATAAGTATGAGTGACTGTACAGGTGAATGAGTGGATGGGTGTGTAGACCTAAGACTCTGTGATGGGGTGTGTACTTATTGGTGTTGGGAGTGTCTATAGTTTTGAGAGTGGCAGTATGTAATTTAGAGTGGGTGTATCAAAGGTTATATTAGGTTGTGAGAAGATGCATCAAATGATCACAACGATGTGGTCCTCCTGTACGGCCACCTAAATCTTCCTCAGGACTGTATGAACATTTTGAGGGAGTCTAAAAGACCTTCCACAAGACATTCCAATTCTTTTAAATGAACAAGTTTTTATGTGTGGTGTATACGTAATGGTTTCTGCCTACCAGGAGGCAAGAGGAGCTAATTTTACCTTATCCCTCATTTGGCCAAATCAGGTCTAAAGTATGCTTCCATTAAGGTACACTTGGCTGCTGTTACGGCCTACAGAAAGTCCCAAAATCAATCTTCTTTCTTTCCAGGTGGTTAAGGATTTCTTTCAGGGTTTAAAGAAAGTTTTCCCTCCTGTCCGGCCTCCTTCTCCTCCTTGGGAGTTGAACCTGGTTCTTTCCAAACTGATGGGTCCCCCTTTTGAAGCTATTCACAAAGCATCCCTTCAGCACGTTACATGGAAAGCCGCTTATTTGGTGGCGATTACTTCAGCTCGTAGAGTAAGCGAGATTCAGACGCTCTGTTCCAAAGAACCGTACACGTTTTTTCATCACAGCAGAGTGGTATTAAGGACCCACCCCTCCTTCCTTCGGAATGTGGTGTAGAATTTCCATGTCAACCAAACAATCTCTCTGTCTTCTTTATTTTCCCAATCCATCTATGCCAGCAGAAAGGTCTCTCCATTCCCTTGACCTTAAGAGACCGATGTCTGAGATCTGCAAGGCAGCCACTTTGAAATCGCTGCATACTTTCACAAGACACTATTGTCTCGATTCTGATTCCAGAGCAGATACTCCAGTAGGCCAAGCTTCCTTGAGGAATTTATTTCAATGCTAAAGTCATTTGGATTGGATTCTTTCATGTCACTGTTTTTTATGGTACTCATTTGCCTGCAGGAAGAGGGGATAGGCTTGCTACTCGATTCAAGTGCTTATGACTATTGACGAGGATCCCCTGGAAGAGAAGGATAAGTTACTTACCTGTAATCCTTGTTCTCTTCCAGGGGTATCCTCATCAAAGTCATAAGCAACCCACCCACCTCCCTGGGCAAATGGTCCAAAATTGGCATCTCTTTGTGCCCTGACCTCCGGGACTCCGCAAAAGAACAACTGACCTAACTGTCCCCCCTGAGGCATGATGGGAAGCTAGGGGTCATGGCTGCCTTAAAGGCAAGGTGCCAGTTTTATGATTCTCTACATTTGCTTTCAGTTTCTATGCTATTGAAGTTACAAGTACGTTATCCCTATTCAACATCTATATCACCCCTCTGGCAAAACGTATTCAATCACATGGCTTTTCTGCAATATCCTATGCTGACAATATGCTGATAGTCGTATCCATTGCATCAGATGTCGCTGTTGTTGATAAAGAAGTCAACAACTGTTTGGCACATATCACAGTTTGAATGCAGGAAAACTGCCTAAAGTTAAACTCTTAGAAAACGAATGTGATATTCTTTAGGAAAGACATCTCCTTTTGGAACGATTCTTGGTGGTCTGTTAACTTAAGCTTGCTTCCCTCTCCAGCTTTAAAAGTGAAAAACCGGGGGACGTGGCTTGTGCGCGCATGGAGTGAGACGTGTTCCATTGAGTCTCCGCTCTGTTGCATCCCGTAATCGCCTTTTTCCGGGTCACCGGGCCCGTCTTCCAGACCGAGAAGTCTGGTTATATGTTGGGGACCTCTTGGTGACGCCTTGTGAAGCAGGGTCCATCCAGACCGAGCTTCCCGGCTGGGAACGGTTCGACTTGCTCCTGCCGCCATTTTGGGAGCTGGCCGCTGCTGCGTCTAAACAGGTGCCTGGTGGCGTTTCCTGCTGGTGTGGAGTGGCGCTGGTTTCGGCGGGGAAGTCCTGGATACCCTGGCTTCCGCTGACCTGCTTGGGGCCCCGAGTTGCTGTTGGAGCCTCCTCTCTTCCTTGCCGCTTGAGGAAACGGACGGGCCCCCCTGATTCTACAAAGCTGCAGTGACCGCCCCTGAGGGGTCCCTGCTTCTTGGTGGGTGTGCTGGCCCTCCATTGTCGCTAATTGGACACTCCTCTCCCGCCCTAGGGGGTGCAATTGCCTGTGGCCCCACACACCCAGAAGCTCTTGGTGCCCGTCTCCGTCCTGTGTGCTGCAGTGCATACCACTACCGCGCTGAGTGGTCCTCTGCTCCTCTGCTACCTCGCTACCACCCTTCTCGGGTCCTGCCACTGGCTGGAGTACTCTGGTTCTTCCTTCGCTGGGTCTTTGACGTTTCTGGTCTTCGAAGGCATGCCTCCTTAGAATAGAGGTAATAAAGACTCTGCAGCTACCTGCGAGAATCCAGTGACCTCCCTATGGTCCAAACGCTCTCGCATACGCAGGAGGACTCTACCCCTTCTTTGGCGTCCTCTGGGTCGTCCGTCTCTAGGGTGCCAATCACCCAGGCCTACATGTCATCCTTCCTGCAAGAAATCAAAACTGAATTTGGCTCCCTTCGGCAGGACTTCAAGGCCGGACTGCAGGATATCCGCAGAGAGGTCACTGAGATAGGCGACAGGGTTGATGGTCTTGAACGTACAATGGACGCTAGAACAGAGGATCTTGATGGTCTCTGGAAGAAGGTAACCGAACTTGAAGACCAAAATATCACCCTATAGTTGAAGCAGGAGGATCTGGAAAACCGCAGTCTGTGGAACAACCTTCGCATTCAAGGTGTCCCATTGGGAACGGAAGGGAAACCCATCCTGTTTTACACGGCGGACCTCCTGCATTGCCATTCGCTAGGGTGAGGGTACCTTGCCGCCCATGCTTGTTCGTGCGCATCGTGTGCCTGGCCCCGCAACCGCCCTAACTTTGTCTTGGACATCATCACGAGAGTCCATTTCTTTGCAGACAAAGAAGCCATCCTTCGAAAGGTGCAGGGAGTTCAAGTGGTCTCCAACAATGGGCTCTCCATACAAATCTTTCATGACCTTGCACCTTCTACACTTCGCCGAAGGAAGGACTTCAAGCCTGTGACGGATAAATTACGGGACCTTGAGATTAAATATCAATGGTGCCATCCCTTTGCTTTGATGTTCACCTGGGAGGGTAGACGGCGAGTTGTTCGGGCCTTACGGAGGCTCAGCATCTCCTTCACCTCTCTGTAGACTCTGACAATGGTGACCTCCCATCCTCTCGCACACGCCCTACAGGCACGCTCCGGCAGGAATGGTCCACTGTTCCTCCTCCTCGTTCCAGACGCCTCTCGAGGGAACCTGAATCGTCTCAAGCCAAACAGGATGTCATCAAGCACGTTCGCTCCTTTAGTGCCTCCCCGTCCCTCACAAACTAGCTGCCCTCTGTCCTATGATGTGGCTCGCTGTGTTACTACCTCATGCCCAGTTCTGACGGGCCTCCCAGCCCGGGCCTGGTGGCTGGATCAACCTTTGCTTTCTTCATTGTTCCACTGGACGCTGAGGGTGGAGACTCTCCACCTCCTGTGTGTCTGCCACCCCACCCCCATTCCTGAGTCCTATAGGAGAGTGACTTCTCTGGAATGGTCTGCCTTTGGGATCCTGGGCTGTTCCCAATAGACTCTACATTGACTTGCCCAGTTGGCCTGTTTTTTCTTAATTCTTTGTCTTTCTTCTCCTTTCTGTTTCCCCTTCTACGGGTTCTTTTCGGATGGGCCTTTGATAGAGGCTGGGTTGTGGTGTTACTCTAGGAGTGTATGGAGGAGATATTGGCAACTGTGTGGGGTTGGCTGGCCCTTTGCTCCTGTTCTTTAACCACTTTCTTTGCCACTGTTCTTGACAACATGTTTTTCTTCCTCTCCTGTGCGACCCTGGGGGTCGGCTTCCTTCCAGGTGTTGGGGGTTGTCTTCCTTGGCTTCACTGGGGTGTGCTTGGCTGGATTTGGGGTCTGGTATGCTCTGAGATCTGATGGGGTGGCTGGGGCGCATTGTCCTTACTCTCTTGCACCATGACACATACCGTTACATTTCTCTCTCTCGATGTAAAGGGGCTCAACTCCCCTAACAAGCGTCAGCAGGTATGGCGCTATCTACTTCAGCATGATCCTGATGTGGTATTCTTCCAGGAGACCCACTTGCTTTCCTCTGACACCTGCCTCATGTCCCACCGCAAATACACCACCCAATTTTAGCCATGCTCCCGTCCAAGACTAGTGGTGTGGCCATTTTGTTTTTAAACCGGCTGGCGCGCGGCGACCTCCAAGTGTGTGGCTGATGAGGGAGGGAGGTACTTTTGTCAATGTATACGCCAACAATCAGAAACAAGATGTGTTCTTGCGCCTGCACCTTGGGGCTCTCCTTCGCTCCCTTTTTACCCCTGTTGTCCTTGGAGGCGACTTTAATCTGGTTTGGGACCCTGAGCGGGATTGCACTGCGCAGGCCCACCATGTTGGTGGGGCGATGTCAGCGCCATTAAGGAATGCCATTACCGACTTTGGTTTGGTTGATGCCTGGAGATACCTACACCCAGACTCTCGAGATTACTCTTTTTTTCTCACGTTCATCGCTCCTACTCGCGTATTGACTATTTTTACATTTCGCTTTCTTTGGCTCATGTGCTGTGCACCGCGGAAATCTCTGAGATTTCTATTTCCGACCACACGCATGTTTTGCTTACGCTCCAACCTCCTACTGCCTATGGAGATCCCCTCCATTGGTGGCGACTGCCCCCCCAGGCGCTCTGTGATCCGGTAGATGTGGCGGACATCCGTAAGGAGATTGAATCCTTCTTTGTGGCCAACTCTCTTTCTGATACTCCCGAGGATGTCCGTTGGGACGCCTTCAAAGCTACTGTTCGGGGGTTTATCACCTCAATCTCCATTGACCGAACCAGGGAGGCACGTCTGGTTGAATCCACCCTCTCTCGGGATATTAAAGACTTGGAGCGCGAGGATCATGCCTGTCCCTCCCTCGCTAACAAGTGGCGCCTAGCTGCCCTACAAGGTCAACTACGCTTACAGTGCACTAACAAGGCGGAGAGGCTTCTTGTTAATCTTAAACAACATTTTTACGTGGGTGGTGATAAGGTTGGGGCGTGCCTGGCACGCTGTCTGCGGCTCCAGACTGCCCGATCCCACATTGCGAAGCTCAAACGGCCCGATGGCTCCTGGGCTATCTCGGAGTCGGACAAGGGCCATGCACTGATGGCCTTTTATACCGATCTTTATGCCCACGATCCTTGTCCGTCGGAGGCGGTCGAGGCGTTCCTTGACTCCTGTCCCTGGGACCCTATTGATCCCTACTTCACGAAGTTACTCGATGAGCCCATCTCCCACGAGGAAATTGCTAAGGCATTGAAACCGCTTTCGATGGGCAAAACCCCGGGCCCTGACGGCCTGTCGGTCGCTTTTTACCGGGTCTTCTACCCGCAATTGCGGGATCACTTGCTCTATCTCTTTAACAGCTTCACTGATCATTCGGACCTCTCTCCTACGATGAATGAGGCGGAGATAGTGCTTGTCCCCAAGCCTGGCAAAGACCCGACCCAGCCAGCTTCTTTTCGCCCCATTGCTTTGTTAAATACCGATACCAGGATATTCACCCAAACCTTGGCGAACCGTTTGGAGCCCCACCTTCCGGGCCTTATAGACCCCGATCAAGTGGGTTTTATCCACCACCGTCAGGGCGCGGACAATATACGACGGATTGCCCACTTGGTGGAAAAATCAGGTATCAGAAATATCCCTGCCTGCCTGGTCTCCCATGACGCCGAGAAGGCGTTTGATCTCTTGGACTGGAGCTTTCTCCAGGCGGTTCTCCAGAAGATTTGCTTGGGACCTGGATTTATTTCTAAACTGATGGCCCCCTATGCGAAACCTACCACTTGCATTCGTTTCAACGGCTCTACCACTGCTCCTATCTCTATCCACCGAGGCACTCGTCAGGGGTGCCCGCTTTCTCCTCTATTATACGCACTTGTCTTCGAGCCCTTAGCTATTGCTATACGCCGTAATCAGAATGTACAGGGTATCCATATGGGGGGCACTGAACATAAGGCTTCCCTCTTTGCCGATAATCTGCTTCTGTCCTTGTCCTCTCCATCGACCTCCCTCCCTGCGGTGGCTGAGCTCTTGGGGTCTTTTGAGGCCGCTTCTGGCTATCAGATTAATCTAGCAAAATCCCATGCCCTTAATCTTACGCTTTCGTCCTCGGAAGACCAGGGATTGCGGGACCTGCTCCCGGTGCAGTGGACTGACGAGTCGATTCGCTATTTGGGCTTGGATCTGACTCCTATTCTTGCTTATTGGTCCTCATCTAATTGGCCTAGATACCGGAAATCTCTTCGCAATGAGATGCGTCGATGGGAAGGCCTCCCCCTGGTGTGGTTGGGGCGCCTTACTGCAGTTAGAATGTCCCTCCTCCCTAAAGTCCTACCTGTTCCAGTCTCTTCCTACTCCCATTTCGCACGCTGACATCCTGGCCCTACAACGTGATTTTACCAAGTTCATCTGGGGGAAATCCCTCCCCCGCTTCTCTCATAAAATACTCATGCTCCCCAGATCTCGGGGTGGCCTGGCCTGTCTCAATTAACTATAATATTATTGGGCTTGTCATCTCTGGTTTTTATCGGACTGGTCGTTCCTGAAAGCGAGAAACACTGGTTCCACATGGACCGTGCACTGGCCTGTAGACCATTGTGGGATTTAGCCTGGCTCCCGCGAGAGGCGCGCCCTTGCAGTGCCTACTTAGCGACTCCGACGAGAATGGTCTTGAAAATATGGGATAAACTGGCGCTTCCCCGAGACCTTACGACCTTTCCTTCCCCCAATACACCTCTAACGCGCAATCCTGCATTCCCCCCTGCCTTGCAGCCTCAGGCTTTTGAAGATTGGACCATAGAGGGTCAGCGTGTTCTCCAGGATTTTTGGCAGGGCTCTACCCTCTGCACCTTTGACCAGTGCACACAATGTTTCCATCTCACAGATAACGCGTGTCTGCAATATTGTCAATTGCGTCATTGGCTTTCTTCCTCAGTGTACTCCCGGGAGGTGACTCGACAGCTCACACCCTTTGTCCTTCAACACTCTCGGCAGCTTCCGCTTCATGGCTACCAGGCGCTTTGGGCCTCTGATCTGGCTGCTGACCTGTCCCGGAAGAGTGGCATCGCTTGTAGAGGACATCCCTAAGGTGTACCATAGCATTGCTCAGCGCAAATCTGCATCTAAACTGATGACGCAATGGAATTATTACCCCTACCCGTCTCCATCAGATGTTCCCAAACACTCCTCTGACTTGCTGGCGTTGCCGGACAGATAGAAAGGACTTCCTGCACATTTGGTGGTCTTGCCCGGGTCTTACCATGTTTTAGAAGGAGGTCCTCAGTCACATCAAAGAGGTGGTGGGTTTCCCGGTTCCTTCTACTCCGTCCCTAGCGATTCTGGGTATCCGGCCCGGCACACTGAAGGCCATGACTTCAGCAGACTGGTATTTAATTCTTCATTTATTGGGAGCGGCGGGACAGTCCATTGCCTCGACCCCATCCTCCTCCCATTGCTGCGTGGTTTCTCCGGCTGTGGGATGTCCTGTCCCTGGAACTGCTTACGGCTCGCCTCACTCACACTGACACACGTTTTGACCGCATCTGGCATCCACTTATACACCATCTCACTAAAACCGAACACTCCCGCTTGATGCCCCCTAGACTGCGGGCCCTACAGTTGTTCGAAGACCCTGTGGAGCCCTTATCTCGTGACTTGAGACTGGTCTCCCCGGAGTAATCTGCTTGGTCTGTCGGGCGTACCCTTCTGACCTTGCGACTACTGGCCTCCACTTCGGGCCCTGGTCCCTCCCGCACCTCCCCATCTCCCTGGTGCATCCTCTTTTGTTCTTTTTCCCTTCTCTTTCCCTCTGGGGGACGCCTCTTTAGCTGTTTTCTTTTTTTCCTTTCTGTCCTCACCTCTCTCAGGTTTCTCTTTTTGTCTCTTCATTGTTATATGATGTTCTTTGTTTTATCCATAGCAAAGTATATTGATATTGTCGCGGTACGAATTGTATTTTTCATGTGGGTGGGGGGCCTCACCTTGTCTGGACTTTGCTTGCCTTGACCAACTGTCTGACTCATTGGCTGTGCTGCTTTGTTAGCCCTCTTTTGGACAATGGAACTTTAGCTGGGCTTCCATAGCTCCCCACTTGGGTGTGGCGAGGGCTTTCTTTTTGATGTTATCACTTGTGTTTTGGGAAGTCACTGTGCCTCCATTACATTTGTGTTTTGTAGTCTATTGAGCTGGTTTTACCCCTTTGGAGAGGCCCAGAGCTGATTGTTTTTTCCGTAACCCAACTTTTGTTACCCTCCCGCCCCTGCCTTCCATTTTCTGCGACATGTATAATTTTCTATTTGTTTGAATTCAATAAACAGATATTAAACAAAAAAAGTGAAAAACCTTGGGGTCATAATTGATGGACAGCTCTTTTTCTCATCAATCAGATCAATCACATCACATCTTCATGTTTTTATCTATTGAAGATACTTAAAAAGGTCTTTCCATTTATTCCATTTGATATGCAAAACATGGTAATGATTGCCTTGGTCTTATTCAAGATAGACTATTGCAATGCTCTCTATCTGGGAATCCACAAACGTCTCCTTTCAAAGCTACAATCATTGCAGAATGCGACAGCCCGCCTGCTTCTAATAATTCCTAAATTTAGCTCCATTTCAAAGAGTATTCGGGACCTTCACTGGATGCCTGTTGGAGAAAGAACAAAATTCAAGGTATGATACACAAGGCACTGCAATGTACTGGCCCTCTCTACTTAGAGAAAACCTTTGCATGGCATGCCCCTCATCGTGACCTTAAATTAGCCATTGCTAAATTAGTAGTTATTCCTAAAATAAAGAAGGCTAACTGGGGTGGTAGACATTTCTCATATCTATCTTGTAAGCTGTTGAACTCTGTGCCTTTCTCGTTGAGTTCGCAAACAGGGTCCTTTTTAGGAAATCTTTGAAGACTTGAATTTTTGTTTCCTATATTAGGTAGGTCTCCCATCATTGTCAGCTCAGTTCTAGGACGCTAGCGCCAAGATGCCTCGGCATTCTCGCACTTTAGAAAAATCTTACTTACTTCTTTTATACCTCTTAAATATTAAGAGAAATCTGAGGAATTGTCACTCTTTAGCAATGCTGAAAAGCTGCAATCTGGCTACAGTTTGGCCATTTGTCAAGGGATGTGAATTGGCTAACAATGTCACTTGTTCAAGATATAGTGTACAATGCTTTCTCTTTTTATTGCTTGTGGGACTCCCTCCGTAACTGCGAAAAAGATAAGAGCATGTGAATCAATGAAAGATATCAATACTTGAGAACTACATTGTGCAGGTAACTTATGTTTTTTCATGCACATTGCCTGTTTCTGGTATACTATACATCATTCAGTATCACTTTGGGGTAACTAATGCTTCTGATGGATACATCTGCCAGTGGATTCCTCACCTTGTGAATATCCCCTGCGCCAGCATTCCACGGAACTTTTCTTCCCCAGCATTCCACGTCGACGTGGGCGACGTCACAATACATCGGCTCCGCACGCGACTCCGTACGACGTCATCGGAGCCATAAGAAGCCCACGTCGGCGTGATGACGTCAGTTCCCTTTTTTCCGCGCCGTCGACGCGCAACGGTTTTTTCCCAGTGCTCTCTAGATACTTTGTAATCTAGTGGTGTATTTTTGTTAAAATCGGTATGTCTTCGACGAGGAAGTCGGGCTTTAAGCCCTGTAGGGAGTGCGGAGGCCTGATGTCCATGACGGATCCGCATCAGAATTGTTTATGGTGTCTCTCCTCTGATCATGACGTGGATGAGTGCGGGTGCTGTAGGAGCATGAATCCTAAAGCGCTGAAGGAGAGGAAGACCAAACTCTTCATGAAGAAGATCGGTGAGGAGAAGAGAGGGAGGAAAAAGGAGAAGTCCAGGCGGGAGTCTTCGACTTCGAGGTCGTCGAAGTCGAAGAAGCACCATAAGAAGAGGAAGCATTCTTCTCGGCGTCGGTCCTCGAAGTCTAAGAGGTCGAGGTCGGCTTCGCCTCGTCGACGTCAGAGCAAGGTCTTGTCTCCTTCGCCTTCTCCTGATAAGTCTTCGAAGTCTCCCTCTCCGAAGCGGACTCCAGCTCGTTCCCCGACGCCGTCGCCGGCGCCGTCCAAGGCTTCGACTCCGGGTCGGGTGGATTCTGATGTGGAGCAGGAGCAGGAAGAGTCTGTTCCGGTGCCTGATAACTCCGCGGCTCCGGTGGAGGATTCTGAGGAGCCAACGCCGGTGGCTCCACAGGAGGATACAGGGGCAGTTCCTTATCCCCAATTCCCGGCTCCAGGTACGGATCCTTCGGGATTTCTGAATGCCATGTATGGCATTTTTCAGAGAGCATCCTTCCCATCCGGAGCACCAGCAGGTCCCGTGGGTCCGATGGCGTTTTCTCTGGGAGTGCCGCAGCAATACGCTCAGGCTCCTTTTCTGCCTTTTATGCCGATGGCGCCTTCTTGGCAGTTTCCGGCGCCGGTTGGGAATCCGGCTCGACCTCGGATGGATGGTCAATCTTCGGAGCCTTCTTTGACGCCGAGGCCGACTCCATCGACGCCGCATCCGGCGCCGCCGACTCCGCCTGTAGCGCCTCCGACGCCGGTGCCTTTGGCTCCACCGACGCCGCGTACGACGTCGACGACGCCGGCTCCCCGGGATCGATCGAGGCGGGAGGCCCAAAGGGTTTTGGAGGAGGAAAGATATCGGGCTGAGGTGGAAGAAGGTGAAGTCGACTCTTCTTCGGATGAGTTTGGAGGTATAGAGGTAGCAAGTGGTTTGGATACCACCCCGGAGTGGGAGCATGCTTCTACAAGGTCTTCTCCACCACAGGAATTGGCGCCCTACCATGTTGTGATCAAGAAGGCCGCGGAGTTGTTAGATCTGCAGCTGCCCTCTGTGGAATACAAGTCCAATCTGCTTACAGAGGTGTTGCACTCCCCGACGTCGGCTTCGGAGCCTTTGTTACCTTTCAATGAGGCTCTCTTGGAACCAGTGTTGGAGGTGTGGAAGAAGCCTCTGTCAGCTCCAGCAGTTTGCAGGCAGGTGGCAAGGAGATACAGGGTTGCGCCAGGAGACCCGGATTTTTTATCCACGCATCCTTCTCCGGAGAGCCTAGTGGTGCAGGCTTCATGTTCTAAACATGCTTCGGGTGCTTTCCCCCAATCTCCTGCTGATAGGGAGTCAAAGAAAGTTGATCAGGCGGCCAAAAAGACATTCTCCTCAGGAAGTATGGCGTTGAAGTCATCAAATGCCACATGCTTGCTGGGGCGTTATGTTCATGCCCTGATGGACTCTATAAAAACTTTGGCCCCTAAGTTACCTGAGGGGGATAAGTCGTCCTTCATGGAGGTTGTGGCGGACACTCAGGCAGCTGCCAGGCAGGTGATCCAGTCTGGGCTGGATACGGCGGACTCTGTGGCGAGGATTATGGGGTCGTCCATTGCCGCAAGGAGACAAGCTTGGCTCTGTTCCTCAGGGTTTTCTGCAGATGTCCAGGCCACGCTGGTGGATCTGCCCTTTGATGGACAAAAGTTGTTTGGGGAGAAGGCAGATTCTGCTCTTCATCGTTTTAAGGACAGTAGGTTGACGGCGAAGTCCTTGGGTCTGCAGGTTCCTGCTAGAGGTTCAACTTTCCGTAAGGCTAGGGGATTCGGAAGGTCATCCTTTCGCTCCTTCCGACAGCCACAACAACAGCAGCAACAACAGCAGCAGAATCCCCTCTATCGCTCCTATAGAGGGAAGCAAAGGGGTCGGAGAGGTTCTGGTCGCAACCCCTCTTCTTCCTCCTCCTCCTCTGCTCCAAATGAGGCTTCAGGGAAGCAGCCCTAGATCCCCCATCCCGGATCATGTAAGATCTGTGGGGGGTCGGGTGTCCTACTTTCTACGGGGTTGGAAATCTGTTACAACCGACCTTTGGGTTTTGAACCTCGTAGAGACTGGGTACGCCCTTCCCTTTCGGGAGTTTCCTCCCCCTTACCCTCCTTGCCAAGGTTATTGCTCGGAGGACCACCTGCTTCTCCTGCAGAAAGAAGTTCAAGCTTTGTTTCAGAAGGGCGCAATAGAGGTGGTTCCGGAGCAGGAAAGGGGTCAGGGATGCTACTCCCGGTATTTCCTGATCCCCAAGAAGGACGGCAGATTGCGTCCGATTCTGGACCTCAGAATCTTGAATTTTTACCTGAAACAGGAGAAGTTCAAGATGCTGACCCTTGCGCAGGTTCTTCAAGCGTTGCAGCAAGGAGACTGGATGGTGTCGCTCGACTTGCAGGACGCGTACTTCCATGTCCCAATCCTGAAGTCGCACAGGAAGTATCTCCGTTTTACGGTTGGGTCGCAACATTATCAGTTTGCGGTCCTCCCGTTTGGTCTTACTACTGCACCTCGAGTCTTCACAAAGGTGATGGCAGTGGTGGCTGCTCATCTCAGGAGGTCGGGGATTCCGGTTTTCCCCTACCTGGACGACTGGCTTCTGAAGGCAGAGTCCCCAGAGATGGTGCAGCGTCATCTGCAGGTGACAACTCAGCTGTTATTCGACTTGGGTTTTTCGATCAATGTGCCCAAATCTCACCTGGTGCCCTCTCAACGCAACCTGTTTATAGGGGCAGTACTGGACACCACTGTGTGTCGAGCATTCCCTCCTCCTCAAAGGATTCTCGACATTCAGGAGATGGTCCCTTTATTCCACAGTGGAGCGGTTGTTCCAGTTCTGAAGGTCCTTCGCCTGCTCGGTCTGTTCGCTTCCTGCATTCTGTTGGTCAACCATGCACGCTGGCACATGAGGGCGCTCCAGTGGTGCCTCCGCAAGCAGTGGTATCAGCACAACGGGGATCTCGGGGAGTCGATCAAGATCTCCGGAGAAGCTGCAGCGGATCTGTCTTGGTGGAGCGTGGAGGGCAATCTGTCCCAAGGAAAGCCTTTCCATCTACCTCCATCGGTGGCCACAGTGATAACGGATGCCTCCACCCTAGGGTGGGGAGCTCATCTGGGGGATCTGGAGATCAAGGGTCTTTGGTCTCCAGAGGAGAGGTTGTTTCATATCAACCTTCTGGAGTTGCGGGCGATTCGTTTGGCACTCAAGGCCTTTCTCCCTTCCCTTCGCGGTCAGTCAGTTCAAGTCCTGACGGACAACACGACCGCGATGTGGTATATAAACAAACAGGGAGGAGTGGGGTCTCTTTGTCTCTGCAGAGAGGCCCTGCGTCTGTGGTCCTGGGCTCAGGACCATCAGATTTGTCTGACGGCAAGTCATCTGGCCGGGGTGCTGAACGTGCGTGCGGACAGTCTCAGTCGGCAGTTCTCCGCCGACCACGAGTGGAGGCTCCATCCGGGGGTGGTTCGTCGCGTCTTTCGGACGTGGGGGACTCCTCGGGTGGACCTGTTTGCCACCCGAGAGAACGCGCACTGCCCTTCATTCTGCAGTCTCCAGTATCCGATGCAGGGGGCGTTGGGGGACGCGTTTCAGTTGAGTTGGGGCTCACGACTCCTTTACGCGTTTCCTCCCATACCCTTGATTCCTCGGGTTCTGAGGAAGATTCGCCAAGACCGGGCCCAAGTCATTTTGGTCGCCCCGGACTGGCCAAGAAGGGTGTGGTACACAGATCTTCTCCACCTCTCCTCGTGCCCTCCGCTCCGTCTCCCTCTGAGGGCAGACCTCTTCTCGCAGTCGGAGGGGCAGGTTCTACACCCCCACCTCCAGAGCTTACACCTTCATGCCTGGAGATTGAACGGGGCAACCTGAGTTCCTTCTCTCTCCCACCTGATGTGGTGGACGTTATTTTATCGGCCAGGCGACACTCCACCAAGTCCATATACTCCTACAGGTGGTCTAAGTTTGTAAAGTGGTGTGGAGAGAGGTCTATTGACCCTTTAAAGGCTCATCTTTCTGATGTGCTTCAGTTTGCTCTTTCCTTGGCTCAGCAGGGCTGTGCTGTGGCCACGGTCAAGGGCTACCTTTCGGCCTTATCGGCATTTCTGTGCCTTCCAGATCAACCTTCGTTGTTTAAATCTCCGGTTGTTCTGAGGTTCATCAAGGGCCTTACAAACATGTTTCCTCCTACTCCATTTGTAATGCCTCAGTGGGACCTTAATCTTGTCTTAACCTTTTTAATGGGGTCCCCGTTTGAGCCTCTTCATAATTGTCCTTTGAGGCTGTTGTCCTTTAAGGTGGTTTTTCTTGTAGCCATAACCTCGGCAAGGAGGGTGAGTGAGCTTCAAGCTCTTAGTTCCAAACCTCCTTTTCTTACCTTACATGCTGAAAGGATGGTTCTCAGGACCAGGGCTGCTTTCCTGCCAAAAGTTGTTACTCCTTTCCATTTGGGGCAGTCTATTACCCTCCCTGTTTTTTATCCACCCCCTCATCCTTCCAAAGAAGAAGAAAGATTCCATCGCCTTGACCCGAAGAGGGCTATGAGTTTTTATTTGGACAGGACCAAGGACTTTCGTATTGATGACCAGCTTTTTATTGGCTACGTTGGTCGTTCTAAGGGTAAAGCGGTGCACAAGCGCACGCTGTCAAGATGGATTATACTGACCATCAAGATCTGCTACGCCTTGGCTGGTAAGACTCCTCCTGAGGGTATTCGTGCTCACTCTACTAGAGCTAAGTCTTCAACATCTGCTCTGGCCCGGGGTATTCCTGTGGCAGATATTTGTAAAGCCGCGACTTGGGCCTCCCTCCATACTTTCGCAAAGCATTATTGCTTGGACTCTGAGATGAGGAGGGAGGGCCACTTCGCGCGCTCTGTCTTGCAAGACTTTCTGGTATAGAAAGGTGGACACCCTCCTCCGGGAGTGGGGACTGCTGTGGGAATCTATTCACAAGGTGAGGAATCCACTGGCAGATGTATCCATCAGAAGAACAAGTTACTTACCTTCGGTAACGCTTTTTCTGGTGGATACAGTATCTGCCTGTGGATTCCTCACCAACCCACCCGCCTCCCCCTTGTCCACCTTTTGTATACCATGAAATAGGTCTTGTTTGAAATGCTTATATTTTCTCTTGTACATTTGTAGGAAATGCTTGTTTGATTAGCATTCCTTTGTTTTGTATGCTATGTATATGTATTGGTTTTTCTATATACTGTGTATACTTGGGATTGTCGTTGGTTCACCTGTTCGCCTCGAAGGCACGGAAAAAATGGGTGGAACTGACGTCATCACGCCGACGTGGGCTTCTTATGGCTCCGATGACGTCGTACGGAGTCGCGTGCGGAGCCGATGTATTGTGACGTCGCCCACGTCGACGTGGAATGCTGGGGAAGAAAAGTTCCGTGGAATGCTGGCGCAGGGGATATTCACAAGGTGAGGAATCCACAGGCAGATACTGTATCCACCAGAAAAAGCGTTACCGAAGGTAAGTAACTTGTTCTTTTCACACCGACCCCTTTACAAGCAAGCTTGTGTGGTGCTCTCCCTAAATGGAACTCACCTTTAGTTGATAAAATTAATTGATGAGAGTTCATTTCCCGGTATTTAAATAACTAGCACAAGAGCGGCTTTGCTTCTCTCCCCTGCTTCTCTCCCCTGCCCCTTGACATCTAATTCCAAGAAATGCCTATCAGCTTCTTCATTTGGATTGTGAAATCAAAATAAATGCAGTTTTTCAAGAATCTTTACTCCTTGTTTAAAGTGAATAGGGAATACAAAGTTTAATCTCCAACTCATGTCCAGTGACAATTTGTAAATGGGGTATTGTTAACATGTATTACTGAATATGTCGCTGGGATGATACCTTTTGCTGGACACATGCAAATAGGCCATTTTCAATGTATTCGTTTTTTTGCCACTGTTTAAACTGTTTCTGAAGAACAATTGTTTGTAGACTGAAAATCTTTATATGCTCTCATTCAGCGATTTGCCAGATTGCCTGCTAGTGTAATCTAGTTCACATGTGTAACAGTTGTGATGCTATCTGTTGTTTAACTGCCTGAATAGTCTAGCGCTTTGAAGATAAAGCTGGATGGTGTCTTATCCTCTTATTTCCCATTTGTCTTTAGATAAATGACATTACTAAACTAATTTAGTTGAAATGATGTCCAAGTAGTGATGAACTGTGTTAATAACTGATCATTCTTCTGCTTATTTCTCTCATAGATTTCACACACCACACAGGAAATAAATAATTTGGAAAAGACAGTGGCAGCTTTGAAATCTGACTTTGAAAAGTCTATGAATGATAATACAGCAAACCAGAAACACTTGGAAGAGAGCTTGGTGTCAACAAAGCATAACCTTTTAAAAGTTCAGGAACAGCTTGTCATGGCTGAGAAGGTCAGTTTGCTTTTGCATGGTAAAGATATTTCCCATGTATCTGACATTGGAGTATCTGCTATATTTGGAGGGATATTTCTGAAGCACTCACATGTTTATTTTTAAAGACTTTTCATCAATGTAGTTACCACACTGCATGATTCTCATCAAAGTACTACACCAGCCATGTTAGGTACAGCTTTCAGAGTTTTATTTCAGGACACCAGTTGATTAACATCTAAATTCACTTAAAAGGTTTGTGGTGTTTCCATCTGATAGACACTACTAGCTGCAGATTCCTTAACATAGAATTATCCCCAGGCATGAGACTGGATCCGGATTTTTTTTGCCACAGCCACGCAACTCCGCCCTGACGTTGTCCGCGGACGTGACGTCAGCGAGGTCACATAAGTCCCACCCCGGCACGCTGACGTCAGTTTCCTTCTTTTCCGGAGTGTGTTCCCTTGACCTGTTTTCAGGCCTCTTTTAACGCCTTTGCGTTGGGAACAGTGTGCAATGCCTTCGGGTTTCAAGACATGTGCTTCTTGTGCGCGTCAGATGTCGGCGACGGACCCTCACCCTATTTGTATGTGGTGTTTGGGTGAGCACCATGATTCTATGGACTGCGACGCTTGTCAGCATCACAGTAGTCCAGGACTGGACTTGACCTCAAACAAGCACCAGGTTGGCATACGTAGTGTCCTTAACAGCTTCTTGCCCAATGGTTGAGCCACAGACCTTGTAGGAGGGGCAGACAAAGTCTCTGTCAACAAGTTTTAAATTAGGTGGCCAGCGACTCCTCACACATGGCCTGTGATTCATAGCACAAAAACTGAGAAGGATGCTGATTTCAAGACAATACTTACAGAAGGGTTGGCCCTTGGCAGCTCAGCCACACAGGTGGCGTAGTCATGCAGAATGTTTCAATCAGAATATTTCTGGACATAAATAAACCCATCCACATAAGTGTCTTTGGTCTTCTTTTCTGCTTGATTCAGTCTCAGGCAAACAACAATTTATCAAAACTTCACGTAATGTAGAATTACAAAAATTTCACGTATCCAAATAACATGAACATTCAGTAAATACCTGAGATTACACCAGTATAAGAAAAAATGTCACTAAAGCCTAATCCGGATTTTACACAAAGCCCCTTTCTGCATTATAGAATCTTCATTGAAATCACAAGCTCTTGAATCATTACCCGTTGTTTTCATGGACCCCGATGCACTGATACATAACGAAATCTCATGCTGACAGCATGAAAATATTGTCTTTGAATCAGAAAACTTCTGCATACATCTGTTGAATGGAAGCCCATGGTGGTGCCCTTTTTTCTGGATGCTCTACAATTATAAGCCTGTGAATTATATTCATAGTACCATATTGCAGCACCTTTTAATTGAAAACCTATGTACATAAGTGTTTTACTCCATGAACATGAGTGCAAAAAATGCAGCTTGTTGGCTTTCATTTGACAGACAGAAAAAAGGAGGATACGCATTTGAGAACCAGGGAGGCAACTCACACTGGCAGTTTCCTTTCTCACTCAGTTCTTTTTTCTGGGTCATAAGTAAGGGATGCCAGGAACACTGCTGAGGTTTTTACCTTAAGATTACTACTTATTCTTCCAGACCAGGTTACTCTTTATTTTTGACCTGACGTCTTTTTCCATCCTCTGCCAAGTAAAGCTATTTTCCATTGTTTTCTGACTGGGTTTTAGTCAGAATGCCATCACTATTCTCTAAATGCTCTTCATGTGGGAGAGAGAAAGCTATTACAGATATTGACAAAGTCCGTGTGGTATTTTTACCTTCCTCCCACTGTGTTAGTGAGTGCAACATGTGCAGAAAAAGGGTCAGGAAGGACATTAAAGGACAGAGAAGGCATACTCCTTGGGAACATGATAATAGACACGAGGGCTGACGGTTAGAGAAAGAAAATACAGACAAGAAAAAATTCTATCTGGACCAGCCTCTTTTCCTATCCAACCTCTGAAAAACACCACAGGGGACGATCAAAGGTGAAAATACAGCATCATTACAATCGTCATCACAAGACATCGTCGAGATTGCAATTGATTTAGAAACCAGGGGCGCCAACCTCGTTCACCGTCACATGAGGAATCTGCAAGACAGGGTCGGAAGCATTGACTACAACATTCACCACCACGACACCAGTCGATGTCAAGAACCATCCCAACATTGAGAACACACTCTACGTCATCGATACAGTTGACATCAAAGAGGCTTTGTTCACTGACGTCGCCACTGACATTGAAAAAACAGACTGTCTACATAATTTTCAAAGTCTCCAAATTTTTGTCCATCTCACCATCTACAGTCCAATCTAAATATTCTTCTGCCTCCCAAGCTGTTAGGCTCTCTGATAATCGGCATAATCCCCAAAAAAGAAATAAGGAGAATTCTCCAGAGACATCTAAACAAGCATCTTCTCAGGAACTGGATCCATTACCTTCTAGATCCGTTACTCCAATTATAGTGCGTGAAGTTCCTTCAAAGAATGCATCAAGAACTACTTTGATTTCTCCAATTAAAAAATGTAAACTTCCATCGCCAGTCAGATATCCAGTCAGGTCACAACAGCTGCAGAGGAGTAGACACACTTCTGCTTTTTTTCCACAAAAGAAAGTAAGTTCACAATCTAACTCTCAATATACAGATACTGATACTGATGTCACACCATACACACCTACCTACCTCACCGTTTGTCACCGACTCCAGTTTCACTGGTTGATGATATCATCACTTTTCAAGGCTTATTAGCCAGAGGAGCGGCAAAGTTAAATATTCCTCTGAAATTTCTGAACCATCACTGTCCATCGTCTTGGAGACTTTAAAGCCAAGGACTGCAACTAGACCATTGTTACCTTTTGGACCAGGTTAACTTGAGATAGCAGAAGACATTTTTTTTAACACCGACTGCAGGACAGGCAGTAATATCACGCTTACTGAAAAAGTACAGACCTCCTGACCATGACCCAAGTTTCCTTACAACGGATCCTAAACTGGATTCACTAATAGTGGCAGCTGTCATGAAAAGACATGCTCTGCACCAGAATCGGCTAATTAACCTGAAACAGAAAGCAAACACATCAATGGTGTGGGTAGAAAGATTTGTGGAACTTCTTTAACACAACTGAAAAATGCAAGTTCCGATGCACTTCTCTGAAGATACCACAGGGAAATCTGGGATGGCATGAAATCCTTTGTGGATGATTTGCCGAAACATCGCCAAGAGTATTATTTGGAATGGTGAAGGAGGTTTACTAGTGGCAAATAACATTTTTAGTGCTGCTGTGGATGCTGTAGAACTTTCTCCTACCTTTTATTTTCATGAATGGCATCTCTCTTTGAAGATCCTTTTGGCTCAGATTATCATCCTTGAATCCAGAAGCTCAATTAAAAGCAGCAAATCTCTCCATTTTTGGGACATTCCTATTTAGCCAGCATACCGAAGAGAAAATGCTTCAAATTAAAAATGTGGCTGAAACACTTCTAGCAGTTGCGCTAGAGGAACAAACGAGGTTTTTATAAACAATATTGGCTGAAGGAGCGTTGTATTTTTTTCAGCAGAGGTTTAGCACCCAAATGGCCTTATCAACAGTAACCGAAACAAAATGAAATATAGCACTATCAGAGAAGATATCAGGAGTGAAAAACAACCCCTCCAATGAATTTGAATTTCAAGAACAAGACATTCCTCTGGAAACAATGAAGTTTCAACACTTCCCCTCCAGTTACCCACTTCTGTATGGGGGAGCAGTAAAGAAACACCTGGAAGAGTGGAGATTAATTACATGTGACAAATGGGTCCTAAAAATCATACAAATGGGATACTGCATACTTTTCAGAATATGACCACCTTGTGTTCCTCCAGAACCAATATCGAAATCTCACATCATCATCCTACTGAAGGAGACCCAACCAAAAAGGCAATACAAAAGGTTCCGTCTCGTCAAGAAAATATGGAGATCTACTCAAGATATTTTGTGGTAAAGTCAACCCATACAATATGGCCCAATTTTATAGCTGAATCTTCTCAACAAATTTGTTATAGGATGCTGGCCGATCCTCAAATCTTCCATCAGATCAGAAAAATGATTGGCTGTGTTCAATAGATCTTCAAGATCCATATGTTCCATTCTAATTGCAACCCAACCCAGAAAAAAACTGAGATTTTTTTGTAGGAAATTGCCGCTACCAATACACTGTTCTACCATTCGAAATAGGAAATTTTCAAAATGCATGAAAGTAATCGCAGCTTATCTCAGAAGAAACAAGATTTGTGTCTACCCATACCATATTTAGACGTCTGGCTCATATAATCCAGTACGCATGCAAAAGCAAAAAGAAACTTCCAATTCATTCTAAAGCTGCAGAAACATGTAGGTCTCACCATCAATATGCAGAAGTCATTCAAGAAACTAGTGAAAGCTCTCGCATACTTGGGAGTATTCATAAACACAAAAACAAAAAGAGCATATCCTTCGGTGTCCAGAGTCTTCTCTATCCATCAGAAGTGCCTCGATCTCAAACAAACCAACAATCTCTCAGTATGTCAAATTGCATTTCTCCTAGGCTCGATGGCATCGTGCACCTATTTAGTCCCATGTGCTAGGCTACTTATGTGACTTCTACAACGATGCCTAGAGGATTAATGGTCACAAAAAAGAGTCGATTGGGAAGATTATCTCTGATTAATGGACAGTCTCTAAAATGATGGAGCAATCGTTTAAATCTCTTGAAAGGAGTACAGAAGACAGCCCCTAAAGCTGTGATACTGACAGATGCATTATCAACAGATTGGGGGCCCACCTCAGTCAAGGAATAATGAGGTACAAGATCAAGTCACCTGTCCCTTAAAGCACAATGTGGCACTAGCCATTAACCAGGGGACTCAGTTGAACCAAGAAGCAGATTTTCTCAGCAGGTACAATGAGGTAAATAACAAATGGGTCTAAAACAATGTAGTTCTTTCAGCTACATTCCAAGAATAAGGACTACTAGCATTACTTATTCGCGATAGCAATAATAAAGAATGCCAAGACTTTGCTACCAGGACACCAGAACACAGCTCACTGAGCAATGCTCTTTTGATCAATTGGTCGACTTCATTTGTTTAGAAATGTTCACCAATACCGTTGATTCCAACATTGAATATCAAACCTGGCAAATCTTTATCCCACATGATTTTAATAACCCCACACTGTCCAAAACAATAATGGTATCATACCTTCTACACCTCTCAATTGTGAAACACAAGAAAATACCTTGCAGGTCCGACTTACTAGCTAGACTTCAGGGTCCGATTCATCACCCAAACCTTCAATTCTTGAATTTGGCATCATGGCATCTAAAGTCAGACAATATTGACACTTAAATATTCCCCAGGAATGTATTGGCATTTTAAATGAAGCTAAAAGACAATCAGCAAGATCAAGCTATGCATTAAATGCAAAATATTCTGCATTGTGTGTCAGCCCTACTATGTCACAAGAAGAAGTACTTATTCCATGTTTGCTACATTAAGCAAAATCTGAACCTCAGTTATCTTCTATAAAGTACACTTAGACGCCATAACAGCTCACAGAAAATCTCCCCATCAAGTTTAATTTTTTTATTCCAGTGATTAAAGACTTCTGGAAGGACTCAAGAAAGTGTTTCCACCCATCCAAAACCATCATGGGAACTAAATTTGATCCTCACTAGACTGAGTTTTCCTTTTGAACCTATTGATAGGGCCACATTACAGCATCTTTCATGGAAAACTGCCATTGCAATTGCATGAGCAAGGAGAGTTATCAAAATTCAGGCTCTCTCCTCAATTGACCGTTTCAAGATTTTTCATGCTAAGAGGGTTGTTTTTCGAACACATTCTTCTTTCTTACCTAAAAAATTATCTGACTTCCTCATGAATAAAACTTTCTCATTACCTCTTTGTTTTTTTCCTAATACTTCTACATCTGCGGAAATGTGTCTACCTTCTCTTGGCACTGAGAGTTTTTGGTTTTTAAATGCATTAGAAAGACAAATCAACTTTTTATCAATCATGGTCACATTAGACAAGGTCTAGCTACTTCAAAGCAATCCATTGCTAGATGGAAAATGGCTTGAATCACACTTTATCATCTTGCAAACAAACCTTAAGCAGGCAGACCTAAAGCTTATTTGAAATGAGGGATAGCTGCCACTTCTGCGTGGATTGGAAATGTCCCTGACACAGACATTTGTAAAGCAGCAACATGGAAGTCAATTCACACGTTCACAAAGCATTATTGCTACCCAAAATGAAGCTAGGGTGGGACAGAAGGCTAAAATCTTTCAAAGCAATTTTTATATGCATATATTTTCAGCAGACACTTTAAGATTTATCTCTCAAGCTTGCTACTCTGTTGAAGCATCTATGAATATCAATGAAGGTCCTTCGATGCCGAAGAAAAGGTTACACACCTGTAGTGCTGGTTCTGCATCGTAGGAATCTTCATTGAAGTCATAAACGACCCATCCTCCTCCCCGGCTGCTGCAGAATACCCTCATGTCTAGGAATAAATATAACACATAATACATATTTCCTATTCACTTTGCCTCATTAAAAAAGAACTGAGTGAAAGAGGCATTGTCCAGTACAAGGCACTCTAGAGACAGGTACGTTCCAGGTTTTTAAAGGAATATCATCTGTTTCTTTTCTGTCTCTATCAACTGAAAGCCAACAAGCTGTATTGTTTGAACTCATGTCCACTGACTAAAACATGTATGTATCCTAGGTTTTCTATTAAAAGATGCTGCAATATGGTATTAGGAATAAAATTGGTAGGTTTATAATTGTAGAACATCCAGAAAAAGACACCACCTTGAGCTTTCATTCAACAGATGTATTCAGGACAATATACTCATGCTGTCTGAATGAGATTCAATTATATATTGATGATCTGGGGTTCTTGAAAATGGGTGGAGTTTATTCAATTGTTTATTACTTCAAGGAAGGTTCCTACGATGGAGAACCAGGACTACAGGTATGTAAACTTTTCACCTTTATCATCACCGTTGGTTCTCTTCTAGGGAATCCTCATCAAAGTCATAAGCACTGAATATTCCCGCCCATGTGCGCACTGAAAAAACCCATAGGTTTTAGGGAAAGTTATAGTTAGTTGGACATTTCACTCGTACAAAACCATAGAAATTGCCCCGTTATAATTAGTTCAGCTAACTATAACTCGTGCCCCCGCAATGCACTGCTGATGACGTCACATATTACATCACTCATGACATGGTCAGTGACATCACTCATGACATCATCCAGTGACTGTGTGTTTCTGTAAAGTTTAAATATGTTTAATATATATAGGGAAATGCGTATTGAAGAATGAGTGGGTGTATAAGTGTCTGAATGGATGATTTAGTAGGTGCATGACTGACTCTATAAGTGAGTGAATTAACTTATCTTACTGAATGCATGGGTTAGTGAGTAAACTGTGTGAATGTCTGTATCCGTCTGTCTGTTGGTGTGTAAGCGGCTGCATGGGTTTGCGAATAGCTACATGAGTGTCTATATGGGTTATTGATTGGTTGTCTGAGTATCTGTATGGGTGCCTGAGTGTCTGTGTGGGTGGGGTATGTGTAACTCTGTACATAGATGTGTGAGTGGGTGAATCACTGGGTGCATGGTTTCAAGAGTGCATCTGTGATGGACTGTATGGGTGGGTGAGTGTGTGTATAGGTGTGTTAGTGAGTGAATGTATATCTCAGTTGTATATGTGTTAGTAACTACATATGTGAAAGGCAGTATATGTTTGTTGGAGTATATAAATGGCTATAAGTGAGTGTTTGATTGTGAGAGTGGCTGTATGGATGAGTCTGCTTTTATCAGTGATTGTATAAGAGCATAAGTATGTACTAGTATTTGTATGAGTAAGTGAGCTGGTGTGTGTGTAACTGTATAGATGAGTAAATGGCAGTGTGATTAATTATTTGCATGACTGACTAGGTGTGTGAGTCCCTTTATGGATGAGTGGCGGTGTGTGAGTTTCTATATAGGTGTATGAGTGCATATGATAGTCCTGTACTGAGTGACCATAAGTATGAGTGACTGTACGGGTGAGTGAATGGATGTGTGTGTAAACCTAAGAATCAGTGAGTGGGTATGTAGTTATTGGTGTTGGAGTGTCTATGGTTTTGAGGATGGCAGTCTGTAATTTAGAGTGGGTGTATCAAAGGTTATATTAGGGTGTGAGAAGATGCATCAATTTATCACATGGATGATGTCATCAGTGATGTCATTTGAAATGTCATCAGTGATGTCATCAGTGATGTCACTGACCATGTCATGAGTGATGTAATATGTGACGTCATCAGCAGTGCATTGCAGGGGCGCGAGTTATAGTTAGATGAACTAACTATAACGGCCGAATTTCTATGGTTTTGTACAAGTGAAATGTCCAACTAACTATAACTTTCCCTAAAACCTATGTTTTTTTCAGTTAATTTCAACGTTTTTTTAAATGCTAATTTCTTACTATAACTTGCCTGAAACCTATGGTTTTTTCAGTGAATTTCAAAGGTTTTTTAAATGCTAGTTTCTAACTATGCCTACAGAGGTAGGACATGTGAAGAAAGAAGAATAAACGCACAGAAAGAAGCAAAAGAAATGCAGAAAGAGGCAACAGAAGTCCACAAAGATGAAGAAAATTGCAGGAAGAAGCAAGCCGTGCAGAAAGAACCAACAGAGGAGCAGAAAGAAGCCTTGTTGCGAAATCATTCTGTACCTTCAACTTTTTCAGATGGGTACTGGTGGTAACTGACTTTGACTAACCAGTCCTAGAGCCAGTGCTATTCTAAAAGACACTTAGAATACAGTGAAAACACCTACATACACTAGGGAACACTATGCGTGATTACCATGGCCTCTTCTGTAAGCCCCTAGTACATAATAGGGCAGGGGGATTAAAACTACCTCTTAAAACGCGCCACAGGGCGCGTTTGCACACTGGTGAAGGGAGGGGGGGGCTGAGGTGACTTGTGTGCAAACACACCCTGTGGCCGTTTTAATTTGGGGGATAAAGTCCCCTTGAATCCTGAGTGCCCCTTGGGTCCAACTAGCCCACCAGGTATCTCCAGTTAGCGCCACAGAGCTGCGTTGCAGAGAGGTGTAAAAAGGGGGACGGCTTGGTCCACCTCTCTGCAACGCAGCGCAGTGGCGGTTACTGGAAGCACCCGATGGGCTAGTTGGCCCCCAGGGTCCATCAGGATTGAAGGGGAATTATTTCCCCAACTTAAAATGCGCCACAGGGCATGTTTGCACACGTTACCACAGGCCCGATCCCCTCCCTTCACCACTGCGTAAACGCGCCCTGTGACCGTTTTAAGTTGGGAGATTAAGTCCCCTTGAATCCCGAGGGTCCCTACGGTCCAACTAGCCCACTAGTTATCCCCAGTAAGCGCCGTTGCAGAGAGGTGTAAAAATGGGTACGGCCTGGACCACCTCTCTGCAACGCAGCGCAGTGGCGCTTACTGGAAGCACCTGGTGGGCTAGTTGGCCCCCAGGGGCTCTCGGGATTGAAGGGGAATTATTTCCCCAACTTAAAACACACCACAGGGTGTGTTTGCACACGTCACCTCAGGCCCCGTTCCCTCCCTTCACCACTGTGTAAACGCGCCCTGTGGCCGTTTTAAGTTGGGAGATTAAGTCCCCTTGAATCCCGAGGGTCCCTAGGCTCAAACTAGCCCACTAGGTTCCTCCAGTAAACGCTACAGAGCTGCATTGCAGAGAGGTGTAAAAAGGGGTGTGGCCTCTGAACACCTCTGCAACGCAGCTCCCTGGCGCATACTGGAGGTACCTGGTGGTGTAGTTGGCCCTCAGGGACCCTCAGTATTGAAGAGGAATTAATTCCCCAACTTACAACTCGCCAGGGGGCGCGTTTGCACAATGGTGAAGGAAGGGGACGGGGCCTGAGGTGACTTGTCTGCAAACACGCCCTGTGGAGCGTTTTAAGTTGGGGAATTAATTCCTCTTCAATCCTGAGGGTCCCTGGGGGCCAACTAGCCCACCAGGTACCTCCAGTATGCGCCAGAGAGCTGCGTTGCAGAGGTGTTCAGACGCCACGCCCCTTTTTACAACACACACGCACACGTGCAGGGAATCCAGAGTACTATATTTTTATATATATATATATATATATATATATATATATATATATATATATATATATATATATATATATATATATATATATATATATATATATATATATATATATATATATATATATATATATATATATATATATATATGAACAAACAAAGGCACTGAAGCTTTATCGAAAGGGCTCACCATGGCACTCCAACCATCCGGCTTTCCTGGCCCCGCATGCAGCCTAATAATATTTACAGCCAAGAACTCTCCGTACCTCCATAGCAGCGTAACAACAGCTGGGAAACAGACCCTGATAGCGATGGCAGGTAGAATTTTATTGTCTTGCTTCGTGTGTATATATTTATATTGCACATTAAAAGCACTTTCACAAGAATTTCCGTGTGTCCTCTCATTAATGGCGTCTTGGAGTGACTCACCATTGTGGATAGTTATATATCCACAATGGCGATTCACTCCAAGACGCCATTCATGAGAGCACACACGGAAATTCTTTCAAGCCTCCTGCACTGACAGATGCGTTTCAGCACTATGCCTCTTTCTATGTCAGTTTCTGTTTTTACACTGAGCTATTTTAATGAAAACAGTGCATCATGTGTAAATCATTGAAAACAAAAGATGGTCTGTTATTCATGGTGAATTACCAAATTCAATTTCTGTATCAGCTAGCTCACAGTGCCACTATAATCTCATTTTACCAAGGAGAGAATAGCTCTTGCCAACCTTTGCAAATGACAACCCTTATCCCTCAGGACCGTGGAAACAGTGTACTACTTTTTGCTCAGGCACTCGTGCTCACTTAGTCTGTCTTAGAGAGATACACAGAATAAACAGGCTGGGCGTTTTCAATAAGTATTTTTTTTAACAGTTGTTACTCTGGTGTAAAATAGATGAGCTGCAACAACCGTTAGACAGTTAATGAGTAAAAGATATACATGATTAGCAGTACTATAAAAGTAGACCATCTTGCAGTAATCATGAATACATACAATTATATAAAATACATAATAAAAATATAATGTACTCTTACGATGCCTCCCTAACTAGATGTACGTATGTGTACCTAGCATGTGTGTAGGTGTTAAGCCAAGAATCCCTCTAGGATAAAGTCAACCCCATTAGCTGAATTGAGAGAGTGTGGGACCCTGTCCTAGTCTCGAGTTGGACACCCTGCGAGGGATGCTGGACCACTGTGAGCTGGAGTCTCTGCATGCAGGAACCTCAGCGTCTCTGGTCAGTGTCGGCCGTGAAGTCCTGGTCTCCTCTGTCCTATCTTAGCAAGATGTGATGTATATATACCCATAGGTCTCCCCAGAGGTCCAACCTCGCTGTATTACTTTGTCAGCCTAAGGGTGACGTCGGGCATGAACTTTATACGTAGCTATTATACCGGAGATGGTATTCCTGCTGTGCTTCCAAGAATCCCCATGCATAATGCATGAGATTTCGAACTAGGGAAAACCCATGTTCTGAATGCAGTGTCGTATCTAGGTAAAAGGTCAGTCCCTGTAAACCGTGAAAAGTGTAATGTAGGGAAGAATATAGGTGAAGGGTTATGAAGTAACCTAAGCCTATATCAGGGTACCTATATGGAATATAACACCTACTCCTCTTCCGAATGGATGACCTAGTTAAATTCGAAACGTACTACTAGGCTGACTAGATACTGGTACACAAATAGGTAAAGAAAAAGAAAAAACATTAGTTTCTTGTTTTGCTAAAAACAATGTTTAAAAGTTCTAAGAAATCTTTTAAAAGGTGAAATGGAAATTTTCACTCAAGCTATAGCTCTAATGTATCCTTAGGTATAGTTCGAACTACTACAATCTACATATACTTACCTCCTTTATGCATCGATATACTTTCAATGTACTTATGGATCTATATATTTAGCACTTTCTTCTAATTTAGCATTTCCAATGCACTACCCTATTTCTCAGCCCATACTTCTCTCAATATATCTCCTAGCCCAACTCTTTCCAATGCACTGTCCCTTCTCTCACCCTATACATCTATCAATATATCCTCTACATCCACACTCTCATTTATCCCAAACCCCATACCACTACTATGATCGCCCAAAATAACCCTTTCTAGACTCTCTCCTACTCTACCCCTCCTTGCATCATCTGACGCCTCTTTTACTATACCTATCCCCCAAAACAAACCTTTCTAAACTCTTCCCCTCCAAAACCCCTTTTTACTCATCCAAAAGCCTCCTCCTACTTCTTTGACCTCAAAACAAAAATCCAAATCCTTCACTCTTCTATCCCTCCACTATCCTTTTCAGTCAAAATAACAGACTAACATGCTCACTTCTCAAATTCCATATTCTACTATACTAATTCACCACTAATCGGGCAGGCGTTGAGGCGATGGGGAACATGGCGGCCGCGCGGTAAACGGCCCGGACCGTCAGATGTGGAGGGCGAGTGTGCGTGTTGGAGGCCCTTAACCCACCTCGCCCCCCGTAACTCCACTCCGTTTGTGGAATGCGTCACCTTTGCCTAAATTAGTAGAACAAAGCTGCGGGTATAGAAATGATCGACAAGACCACCGATCATATCCTAACCGAGTGCTGGCCTTCGGCGAGGAATGCCGACGGCGCCGGGAGAGCGGAGGGAGCTCCGGTGTGGAGGCGTGTAGTGGCTCTGCTGCACCGTGTGAGGTAGGCGCGTCTGCTGGGGGGGAGCGCGGGCGGCGACAGAACAAGTTGGAAGACGGGAGCACAGGACGACCCCTCGCAGGCAGTGAAGGGGAGGGAGATTTGGATCAGCAGCAACAGTGGCGGCCAACTGAAATCGAAGGTATTTTTGCAGCAAGTATATCAGAGGCGGATGCCCCTTATGGAGAAAGTCGACGGTACAGCTGATAAGGTTGGTGATAACGTGGCTGTTCCCAGATATTCTCTGCACACCAAAGCCCTGGCCACACGGGAAAACTTCTATGGGGTAAGTGTAGAAGCCATTACTATACCAAATAAAGCTACAGACAGTTCAAAGTTCAAAAAGTACTTTATTCGGTTTAAAAGACAAAAACCATAAAAGCAACAACATCAAATTACAGTTTACACAGGGAAAATATAAAAAAAGAACAGATCTATTATATTTCATCAAGACCCATTGTTTTCCGTAATTTAAAAACATTTTTAAAAAAGCTTAAAACTACAGTAACAGTTAGAACAGTGTCCATTCTCTGAAATTCTAAAAAAGCTGGGCGACATTTATTTATTTTCAATTCTTTGAGGAGTGGGATAATGAATTTCCTACGTGGTAAAATATAAAATTTACAAAAAAATAAAATATGGATGTCAGATTGGGACGATGAGTCATCACACGGGCACATAAGCAAATTTTGCAACCACGAATTCATTTCTGGGAAGGACAAGAGTCTAAAAACAATATTTAATCTAAAACGGGTCAAAAGAAATCGATCATAATTTGACATCGGCAGGGTTAAGTATGGCTGTACTTTATTGCCAGTTAACAACAAGAGATGCGAGGTTACTGTCTTTTTCTTCATTTCCTCTCGCCTTCTCTTTTCCTCGAGGTATTCCATACATAGCTTATTCAGTAGTTTTCTGGATACATTACCCATTGAGAGTGGGTCATCAAAATATTGTTGGCAGCCAATTTCAACAAGGAAATGTTTAACATAATTTAGTCAATCAGATCTACCCACATTGTCCAATTTTAATACATCCTGCAATATAGCCCGGTTCATAACACACTCATTTGTTGTCCATACCCTATGCCACAAAAGGATGGGTCGTATTCTAATTAAGTCTGATATATGAGATTGTCCAAGTTCAGTATGGCAGATGTAGGTCGCAACACTTTGTGGTACTGTCAGGACATCCCTCAAAAACCTATTCTCGGCTATTTGAATTGAGTCTATTTTGGAATACCCCCAAAGACCCGAGCCATACAAAGCTACCGATGTACACGTGGCTTTATATATTGTTAAAATTTCTTTTATCGGTTTCTTGCCCAACTTTTTAATAAAATTCTTTAAAGCCATTATGGTTTTTAGGAACAAAAGGGTTCTGGCCTTTACAGCACTAGTCCACACCCCAGATTCATGGAACAAAATACCAAGATAAGGGAAAGTAGAAGTATGTTCCAATGGGACATTATTTATAAACATTCTTTTTGTCTGCTTTCCAGGTCTAGTGCCACAATTCATGGAGAAGGTTTTACTACAATTAACTTTTAAGTCTAAACTTGACATAAACTTCTCAAAAGATATTATCAGGTTTTGTAGGGCCAAGGGGGTGCGGGCCATTAGGACTGCATCGTCCGCATACAAGAGTGCCGGGATAGACCTCTTCCCAACCCTAGGCATATCCCTGCACTCCCGCAGCAGGCGATGCTCAAGTCCATTTATGTACACCAAAAATAAAAAAGGGGCCAGGACGCACCCTTGGCGTACACCACGACCCACCCCAAATTTTCTGGTACATTGGCCCCCCCTACCATAACGGACCGATGCTGTGGCTCCTGAGTATAATTCTCTCAGAAAGCAAATAATGGAATCTTCCACACCCAGCTCTCTCAGGATTGCCCATAATTTAACATGTGACACACAGTCGAACGCCGACGTGAGATCAACGAACGTGAGATAGACGTTCACCTTTTATCCTCGTGTACTTAGATTGCAAAATCATTAAATTTAAACATTGTTCGACAGTACCAATGCCCTTTTGAAATCCATACTGTAGGTCACTCATTATCTCATTCTCCTCAGCCCAGCTTTGTAGTCTTGCCAGGATGATTCTCCCAAGGATTTTTACAGATGAGTCTAGAAGGGAGATTGGTCTATAACATACACAGCTTTGTCTATCTCCCTTCTTATATATAGGTACAATGACCGAGATGAACCAAGACGGGTTTAAGCCCCTTGCCAGTGCTGCATTAAAAAGTTGTACCAGCATGGGTCCCCAGATCTCTATGTTTGCTTTGTACAAGTCTGCTGGGATCCCATCAGGCCTTGCGGCCTTGCCACCCTTCATTGCTTTCAGGCCCATCGTAACTTCCTCCAGAGTTATTACCAATTTTTCAGCCCCTGCACCTATATTACCCCTTATAACAGAATCTATAATATGGCATTCATCTTGAGACCTATAAAGATTTGAGAAATGCTCCACCCAGTCCTCCTCCGCAATTGCAATCTCTATGCGCGCTTTAGACTTGTCATAGAGGAACGGGGTATTTACGGCCCTCCAGAATGCAGATGCATCCTTGAGCTGTGATGCTTCACATAGAACTTCTAGGGCCTCCTTTTTTATAGCATTTTTTCTATTTTTTAAAACCTCATTATATTGTTTCCTACAACCTCTTATTTCTATGAGATCTCGGGGTATCCTAAGAATAGCATGTTTCAAGTCAGTCAATGCCCTTGTGCAGGCATTGCCAAACCAACTTTTGTTACCCTTTGCCCTATTCTTTACCTCCACCCACAGACTCTTCTTAATTGTGGAAGCTATTATATTAAAATGCTCAATTATCAGCTCATTGTTAGACTTTTCTTCCAGGCAGATATCAAAACTATTTGAGCAAACATTCAACAATTTACCTAAAAACATTTCCGGGACAACCTTACCCCATTTTAAAGTGTACCCGTTCTGTCTCCCAAGGGCCACATCAGGAACTGTGCACATAGAGGGCACATCCTCATGCCAATCAAAAAATGGGTTTTCGACCTCCATTATTTGAGGCAGATTGTCACTTAATGGCAGCTCCATAATTTTTATCTTGGTAATCTTATGGCTGCAACTATTTGAGGCAATGATGAAGTCAATGGTAGACAGTGCTCCTCTACCAATAAATGTGGGCACAAAGGTAGTAGGTTTTTGGGCTATTTCATTTGCATAACCCAAATCATACATGAACAATATATCATTTATTAGGTCCCCGGTCAGAGAATGATCAAAATGGGTTAGGTTTATCTCCTGCTCTATCATTAAGCCACAAATACCCTGTTTGCCCTTTGTACAGAGTTGACAATTAAAATCCCCCCCCCCCCCATAAAATCATTAATTCCCTGTCAGTTTAATCTATTTCATGTTGTATGTCCTCCCTCAGCATTTTTAAGATGCTAGGAATTTCTTTCCTCGGAATATTATTATAAAAATTTACAACAACAACATTAACTCCCTTCTTGTTGCTTAAAGTTATTATTTGATAAAAACTAAATTTTGACGTAAACCAAACCTGCTCACATTTGAGCTGGTTTGAGACAAACGTGATTAAGCCTCCCTTTGCTCTCCCATATTGGCCCCCCACGGCCGGAGTAAAAAAACTTCTATAGCCACTTATATACACTGGTTCAATGGAACAGGTTTCTTGGAGGGCCAAGATGTCATGTCCATCTATAACAGTTTCCCAAGATGGATTTTTAATTCTCTCCCGTAATCCTGCCACATTCCAAAATAGGAGTGTACAGGTTTTCCTTGTTTCATTTACTCCAAAATCACATAAGGATGCTTTACCTGACACCTTTTCAGATCGCGGGTAACTAACTCCTCCATTATTTCCCCCCTCATTTAAGTCAAGGTTGCTCAAGATCTTGCAACTGCCCTTCCCAATATCAGCATGAATCACTCTTTGGGCGGATTGTACTTGTATACTATCCTCATTACCATCCCAAAGCATCTGTTCTTTTACATTCCCATTAATTTTGTCAGTGTGCCCACCTAGACCTAATATTTTACTAGAACAAGTATCCTTCTTGTGTCAATCCACATATTCAAGGCCTGAAAGAACATCAAACCGATTGTGAGTTAGTATGTTATAAGCAGGTAGAGCCATGCCTCTATTGTCCCACAAATAATTATTTGCATAATTAGGGCCTGGGGTGGAAGGATAAAACTGCCTAGGGTGGGAATTAAATGAACTCTGTGGTTGCAAGAAAGGAGTCCGACTATATCCATGATGGTTAAAAGCAAGCCTATTCACAGTCTGCCTTCTTACCTCCTGATTTATGGGATGTTGAGCTGGAGAGTATGGATAGAAGTAACTAAGATAATGTGTAGAGATGGAGTCACTACTACTTGAATCATACCAGTCCCCAATATGCCTAACAGCTCTATAGTCTTTAAAATTTACAATGATTACATCCCCTTTCTTATCTTTAATTTGCGACCCCACCCAGTTAGAGCGCCTAACATTTAGGATTTCTGCATTTATGTAGGCAGGCAAGGGTCTATTATTACAAAGCCAGTGAATGACTTTATTCCTTAAAGCTTGATAATCTTCCCTATTCCCAAAAGGGAGCTCGGGGACACCCGCCATGACAATCGCATAAGGAGCAGCTTCTGGCGGTAAATCTACTATTCTGTGTGATTGCCAATTTTTATTATTAAAATTCCCAGCCTCACTATCCTTATTGACCTTGTTTTGCGATGGTACTGTTTTTTCTTCTAAGATCAAGTTATCATCCGTTTGGTCACCTACTTTACTTTGGAGTTGCACCTCAGAGGCAGGCTTCTTCTTCAGCAAAGGAGGTGTCTGTACTTTAATTGGGGGAGGACGAGTTGGCTTTTGTCCGACCTGGTTAATTTTTGAAGAGGAGGTAGGACATGGTGGGGCTTGTGTTATTGCTGTCGTCATTTTTGCGGGTATTTTACTGGGGTTTATATTAATTAACCCTTTCGCCAGATCAGAGAGTAAGAGTGTATTGACTTCTACCTTTTTCTCGATCAGATCCAAGTGCGTATTAATCAACATCGTCTTTTCTAAAAGGGGCTGCAATAATAATTTTACCAAGTTTTCAATTTTTTCCAGTAGACAACCCTCACTAATAGAACAGTGGGTTGCCTTTAAGGGCACCGTGGGCGGAGTCAGTGGATCAACCACATCCCTCAAAATTGAGGTTGAACTCCTCTTTAGTTTTTCAGTTCGCCGCTTTTTTAATGGACCACCCCCTCTTATTTTGCTTTTAACCTTAGGTGATAACATATCATTTGAGGGAGATACAGAGGAGAATCTAGGGAGATATAATGACCCTTCATCATCATTGCTACTGTAGAAACTCGGCAAAGGCTCACAAGTGTTAACAGGCGTGCTTAACAGAGAATCATCAGTGCAGAGACTAACCGGCACTTCTCCTTTATCCTCTGTATCTCCAGTATTTAATAACCCAGTATGTTCTACTAGGATGTTTGTTGGATTTGTCGTTGGCGATGGCACAGTCCCTATTTGCCCCAGAGCAGAACTTTTTCCCGTTAGTGACTCCAGGAAAAAGCCCCTTTTATGATTGGATGTTGCTGCTCTTTTTTGGTTATACTTCCCCCTACATCTCCGTTGTAGTTTTTTATATTTTCTTACCAATCTTACGGGCGACAAGGCATGCTCTATTTCAACCCTAGAGTTGTCTGGCTGATCTTCATGCCTCTCATCATACACCTGGGCTATAGCCGTTACAACTTTCCTTACGCCAGTAATGGGATTACTGGGCACAAGTGTATCCACAACTAAGAGAGGCGCCTCTTCATGTATCGTTATAGGGGTCTCCTGTCCCAGGGATGCCCTTCTGTCGTTATTGATCTGATTTACCTTCCTGATCAGGTAATTATCCATTGTGCCCATCCCAGACAAAATATTATCACTTTTCCCTTTGGTCATCAAGTTAGCTTATTTCTACCCGCTGTCTACAAAAATGTCTACAAAATAGCTACAGTGGTACTGTCCTACAACAGTCAGCACTTTTTCCCCACGTAAGTATTAAAATATGAACTCACAGATCGCAACATGTGAACATGTGAACATTCCCGGGCCACAGAGTGCCCGCCCTTTGCCCAGGCTTCGCCCGGCGCCGCCCGCGACGCGGGGAGTGGAGCCGATTTTAAAGCGCCTCCTGGCGCGAGAGGTGATGACGCTGGTTCCGGTGTTAGGCACGGTGTTGGGCAGCCGGGGAGTCTGGGACTGGTAGTTGACTCCCTCCCTCCTCACTGCGGCCGCTAGGATCGCAAACGCGGCGGCAGGAGGGTAGCACCAACAGAGGCTGTTGCAGGGACGCCAAAAGAGAAAAGCCAAGGTAGGCGCAGAGTTCCACCAGGGACAAACAGGGTAGCTGACACCCGCTCCACCGGGAGTGGAGCCGATTTTAAAGCGCCTCCTGGCGCGAGAGGTGATGACGCTGGTTCCGGTGTTAGGCACAATGTTGGGCAGCCGGGGAGTCTGGGACTGGTAGTTGACTCCCTCCCTCCTCACTGCGGCCGCTAGGATCGCAAACGCGGCGGTGGGAGGGTAGCGCCAACAGAGGCTGTTGCAGGGACGCCAAAAGAGAAAAGCCAAGGTAGGCGCAGAGTTCCACCAGGGACAAACAGGGTAGCTACAGACAGAATAGTTAGTGCTGCCTGCCCCAAAGTAATAAAAATTAAGAAATTGCCTAAATCACAGGGGAAGACTCCACGCAGTAGAGGAAAGAAAATCTCTCCCCCACTGCTTAAAGTCACTCCATCCTTAAAGACCTATTATAAAGTCTTGACTCACGGAATGGCTTCGGGGGGGGGTGAGGTTGCTAGCGGTGTCGCTAGTAGTGTTACCAAAAGTCCAGGGAAACTCCAGATACCAAGTATTGAAGTACCAAGTATCAAATAGTCGACACCAATGGTAGTAATCCAAATAATCTGAGTAATTCAGAAAGCCGTAGCAATATTGGAAAAATAGGATGGAGTGGTGCTGGACCAGAACAAGGGACTAAATTAGTCTTTCAGGTTCCCACCCAAAATAAATATAGTGTGCTGTGTATGCAGGACACAGGGGTTTTCCCAGAAGTACAATTGGAACAACTGGAACAATCGGGACAATCTCAACATGAGTTCAATTCAGCTCCAGTAAATCCATCACAACGGGAGCATACGCCAGCAATGAGACAAAGTTCAGACAACCCAGACATACCACTGGCGTCAATACTTATGAGTCTCCGAGTTGAATTAAAAACTTGATTTGGGAAATCAGAGGCCAATCAGGCAGATACTCAGACTTCATGCTCAGCTCTAGCACAAAAACTAGATGATGTGGTAGCTCGGACTGGGCAATTAGAAGTGGAAGTTAATTTGATGCGTAATGATATAATCAAAAACTCTAAAGGCGTGGAGACATTATCTAAAGAGAATGCTGCCCTTAGGGAGGAGATGGAACGAATTGAGAACCATTTGCGTAGAAATAACCTGCGAATAATAAATGTTCCGGAAGCGTTGGAAGGATCTAATATCAAAGCTTTCTTGATAAAATTACTAAAGGAGACACCTTAAGAGAAAGACCAGATATAGATCTTGATTGAGATATTCAGCTGGTCCATAGGGATCCGTTTAAAAGGAACATGCAACGGCAAAAACCAAGGAAGATACTGGTAAACTTTTTATCCTATGCTGTTAAAGAGACTATTTTGTTAGCCGCCTTAAGAAATGGACCATACACATCTCAGGAATTGACATTTACTATCAGGTCAGATGTCTGCCATGCCACGGACCAAAAGCAGTGGGAATTAGGGAAAAGAATGGGAGAATTGAATGCCTTAGGCGCAAAGGCGCAGTTAAAATTTCCCGCCATGCTTCATGTAATGTGGCATAACCAAATGCGAAATATAAGATCAGTGGAAGAGGCATATTGCCTAATAGAGGCAATAAAGAAGGGAGAGAAAGTTTAAATATAAAGATTGTCTTCTGACTATTTGAAGGACTAAGGGAACAAATTATGACTAAAATAGCGTCCTGGATCACCGTTCTAAAAGGAATATAATATAATGTAACTTTACAGATATGAAATATTAAAATATACACATATGGTGATAGCGGAAAAAAATTGTAAGCCAAAATGCCGGAGTGGGAGGGGCGGGTGGGAGGGGAGAGGAATCTCCTATTCATTATAGTGTTTTTGAATAGCCTCTGCCTATCTGACAGTCCCAACAGGCTTATGCCTGACAGTAAAGGGAGGGTTCCCACGGGGGGAGGCGATGGGTTGGGTCACTGGGTGGGGAGCAGTGGGGAAAAAATCAAAAAAATTCAGTCCTCATTTCATATCTTATTATACACTATTCTTTGCTTTCTTGTGAAGTATAGGGTAAGGACTCCAGGTCTTAAAATATCAGACAAAACAAATAATATTGATGTCAGGGAAAGATGAAGATATACTTATAACAACATGGAATGTTAATGGGTTAAGAACAAAAAGGCGTCAGGGTATGATATTGAGGTATTTGGAAGAATCACGAGCACATGTAAATATCATTCAAGAAACCCATTTAACGGCGATAGAAAGTAGAGCACTTTATAGTAAACAAAACTGGATTGGGAGTTTTGTTGCCTCCGACCAGATGGAATATTCTAAAGGAGTGGCTATAATAATGAGGAAAGGAGTTGGAATAGAATTAATTTCCTCTAAAACCGACAGCTCCGGGAGATGGGTCATGGCCACCCTGAGAAGTTCAGATTATGAAATCGTCTGCATAGGATTTTATGGCCCCATTATTGATGACCCTCAGCATATAATAGAATTACATCATGCTCACAGCTGAGACAACAGCTCCAGTAATAATAGGGGGAGATTACAATACACTACTAGACCCTGTATTGGATAGATCTACGAGTCAGAGGGGAGTCATTTCTCAGGGGATAAAAATGAGACAAGCTTTAAAACATATGCTAGTCGAATTAGGCCTGGTAGACTCTTGGAGGTTTTTAAAGGCAAATAAAAAAGCATTTACTTTTCATAGTAAGAAATATCGACATTTTTGATGATTGGATTATTTATTTGTGGATAGAGAATTGGTTGGAAATCTTAAAAATATACATATACTTCCAGGACATATTTCTGACCATGTAATGGTCAGTATCCTATTGAAGGGGCTAAAGAAACCAAATAACCCTAGATGGACGCTTAAAAGGTCCATACTGTCAGATTTAGAGGTCTCCGCTCGCTTGAAAGAAGCTACCCTCAAATTTTTTCAGATTAACACGCAGTCGGCCCCGATAGGTGTCACATGGGATGCTTTTAAAGCGTTTCTTAGGGGAGTGTTACAAAGTGCGGCTTCCTATAAGAACAAGACAGAAAGGGGAAAAAATTTGAAGAGGAGATCGGGACATTTGAAGGAAGAGCACAGCAAGACACGTATGATAAACAGTTAAAAGAAGAGATTCTGAAGAGCCTCGAAAAGGCCAGGGTAAATTATAGGATTAAATTAGATCAGAAGTGTAGGGCTAGATGGGCCAACACCCGCATGCAACTTTTTGAGTACGGGGAAAAAGCAGGCGCACTCCTCGCTTGGAAATCCAAAGCTGATAGAACCAGAAATCACATTAATGAGCTGATAACTAACCAGGGGGAAACAATCACTAACAAAGAAGAAGACATACAGGAGACTTTTGTCTCCCTCTTTTCCGAGTTATATTTGGAAGCTGGGCGACCTGATGAGGAAGAATTAAAAAGTTGGATGAGGAATTTAAATCTTCCAGCCCTTACAGATGAAGGTAGGAACAAATTGGATGCCCCGATCACTGAAAAGGAAATTATTGAGCAGCTTACACGTATGAAAAAAGGCAAGGCTGCTGGCCCAGATTCCATCCCAGTCGAAGTATATAAGTTGCTAGTAGGCGAAATTGTGCCAGAGATGAAGGCTTTCTTCAATGCAGTTTACAGTGAGGAAGGCACTATTCCGAAGTCCTGGAGTGAGGCTATAATAACTTTGATTTTAAAACCTTCAAAAGATCCAAAGAGAGCAGATACTTACCGTCCAATCTCTTTACTTAATACAGATCATAAAGTATACACAGGAATTTTAGCATGTCGCCTGGCTATGGTCGCCCCCAAATGAATCCATATTGACCAGAAAGGCTTTGTTCCAAAGCGACAAATACAGGACCTCACTTTGTCCTTGATAGGAACAATAGACTTGGCAGTGGCAAGATCGATTCCGTTGGCAGTAATAACAATAGACGCTGCCAAGGCATTCGATCGAGTCGGTTGGGGATTCCTATGGGAGGTACTGAATATAATGGGTTTTAGTTATGGTTTTGTAAGGGCTATGCAAAAGTTATATGGTCACCCGACGGCCAAGATTCTCATCAATGGCAAGTTGACTAAAAGTTTTGAGATACATAGAGGGACAAGACAGGGTTGTCCCTTGTCTCCACTCCTCTTTGATCTCTATATAGAGCCGCTTGCACACTTATTGAGAGCAGATGAACAAATTAAGCCCATATGTCAACTCCCGTCTCATAGTAAAATTGCGCTCTATGCAGACGATTTAATTATATATACTTCTGATCCAACCCACACATTAATAAAAATGGAGCAACTGACAAGTGAATATGGGTCCTTTTCAGGGTAGGCTATAAATTCATCGAAGACGGGAGTGATGTGTTGGAATATGGAGGGGTGGGGAGGTACTAGATGTAAGGAAATGAGATACCTGGGGATAGACATTCTTGAAAAAATAGAGGAGATTCCATCTTATAATATAAAGGGAATTATGAGGGAGGTGGAGAAACAACTAACCAGATGGAAGAAACTGCCACGCTCCATATATGGGAGAGTGAACTTGGTTAAAATGTCTATCCTGCCGAAGTTAACTTACGTTTTTAGTGGAATTCCTCTTACCTTCCCAATAGAAGAAATTAACAAAATTCAGGGGAAAATAACGAGCTTCATCTGGGCATCTAGAAGTGCCCGCTTGTCATGGCGGAAATTACGTTGTAGCCTTAAAAAGGGGGGACTCGCCTTGCCAGATCTTAAATTGTACTGTCTGGCTTTTCAATTAAAAAATATTCGCATGCTACTTGGGCAGCCCTTGGTCAACGCATGGGGGTGTATTTTGGGGGAAATGGTTAAGGACTTAAGCCCGGAGGCTTTTTTGTATAAATTTGGAGCTAATTTTTTTTTTGTAAAAAGTAAGGTTAAAAGTTTTAAAGTCAGCGTTAAAACAATGGCTAACAGTGAGATGACTTTTAAAGATTGGTTATTTTTCATCCTTCGTCCCAATCTGGGAATCCCCGGGAACACCGGACTGTTTAGTAGATGCATTGAGTTTACCATTAAAACAAGCTGGAATAAATTGCTGGGGGGATCTTCTGTCTGTAGAAGGCTTGACCCCATGGGATGTTTTGAACAATAGGTCAGGGAACAAGCTAACCAAGTTCAAATATTTTCAGCTTATTTCATGGTTCTCTACTATTACAGAGGAGTTGGGGGGAAATTGGGACTTTGAAGTTGCGATACAGGATACAAATCCAGGTGCCAAAGAGGTGGCGAAATGGTACAGCCAATTCCTGGAGGCTGAAGAGGATGGAATGAAGGCCTTATCAGATACTTGGGTAAGCACTTTGCAAGAAGATTGTGTACAATCTTTGTGGACTGAATCTCTAAAATACTTATATGCCTTTGTTTCGCCTGCCAACCTCAAACGTCATCATTTCTTTGTTATTCATAGGATTTATTGGACTCCGGAAAGATTAGCTAAGTTTGTATCACAACCTGTTCCAAGTTGTAAGAGGTGTAAGCTTTTAAAAGCCAGCGATGTTCATGTCTTTTTCACCTGTCCAGGAATACAAGCTTACTGGAAGAACGTTGAAAACATTTTGAGGGCTATTTTTATTAAGAACAGAGATTTTACAGAAACGCTGGTGTTATTAGGGGTAAACAACGCATCTCGACAGATATTAAATAACATGCAAAGGGGATTACTATTTTACATGTTCCTTTTGGCGAGAAGAGAGATTTGTAAAAAATGGTTAGACTCGGACCCTCCACACCTAATAGTATGGCTAAATTCAATAAAATGGACATGTGAACTAGACACTAAATGTAATTCCAGTCTCCCGAATGAGCTGTGGAAGGATTATCTGACATGGTCAAAATAGGCAGCTCCAAATTAGGTTGATCTGGCAATAATTGTGTTGGTAAAAAAAAAAGGTTCAATGATTACATCATGCCATGGACTCAGTGGAGGCTTGACTCAGTTTCCGTTCCCCTCCTCCAAGAAGCGGGCTAAGGTGGCCCGGAGTCTTAATCTGCATGGACCATGGACGGATCAAGGGCGCATAGACAAGGTTCAGAATGCAGCGTCATGGTGAAATGTGGACAAAAAAGAAAAACAAATTCACCACTAATCCTTTATGGGTTCCAGAGTAGCGTGCCACTCACCAATAAAGCGTTTCAACACCTCATCCGGGTTACAAGCGCTATATAAATGCAAACATTTTTCCCTTTTCTACCCCTCCCCAACCCTTCTCTATCCAAATAACTGACTGACCTAGCCACCACTCAAATTACTTTCATGTTTCACCATACTCATTCAACACTAATCCTTATGGGTTCCAGAGTAGCATGCTACTCGCCAAAAAAGCGCTTCAAAACCCCATCAGGGGTAGCGTGCGCTATATAAATACAAACCTCTTTCCCTCTTCTATCCCGCCACCTACCCTTCTCTATCCAAACAACTGAATAACATATCCACCACTCAAATTTCTTCATATTTCACTTTACTAGTTTTCAACACTAATCCTTTACGGGTTCTGGAGTAGCGTGCTACTCGCCAGAAAAGCGCTTCAACACCTATCAGGGGTAACAGGTGCTATATGAATGCAAACCTTTCTTCCCCTTCTATCCTTCCGCTATCCTTCTCACTCCAAATAACTGACTAATATCCACCAGTCAAATTACTTTCATATTTCACCATACTAATTCACCACTAATATTTTATGGGTTTCCAGAGTAGCGTGCTGCTCGCCCCCCCCCAAAAAAGCGCTTCAACATTCCATCCGGGGTAACAAACGCTATATAAATATAAACCTTTTTTCCTCTTCTATCCTGCCATCCTTCCAAAACCAAATAACTGACTAACCTATCCACCACTTAAAATTACTTTTATGTTTCACTATACTAATTCAACACTAATCCACTATGGCTCCCGGAGTAGCGTGCTACTCGCCAAAAAAGCGCTTTGACGCCTTGTCAAGGGTAGTAAGTGCTATATTAATGCAATTACAATACAATACAATGGCGGCCATCCTATAACGTGGTTTTAACATAAACATGTCTTAACAAATTATAAAGAAATCATAAATGAATCGAGTGAAATAAAATAAATTTGGACAATCATGTAGAAGGAACATTTCAAAATGGCGAGGCCACCCGAGAGGTAACATCCTTTTTCGTGATGGCTCGCATATGTTCGAGAATGCTTTTTTTTGTAGGATAGATGGTACTTCCTAAGTAGCGTTTGGAACAGGGGCATTCTAGGCAATAGAGTGTGTATTCAGTAATAGTTTGATACTCCTAGTTGCTCTAGAGTCCTGTTGTATGCCCTTGTAGTTAACCACTTTACTGCTATAGTTGCATTGTCAACCCATAGTCTGCATTGGAAAAAATAAAAGAACTGGCACTGTGCCTTTAATGTAGCCATGACCCCTAGCTTCTGATTATGCATCAGGGGTGACAGTTATGTCAGTTGTTCTTTCTGGCTTCTTTAGTCAGGACCATGGAGTTACAGCTCTTAATTTTTTGGCTTTTTGTCAAAAATATTTTGCCAAAAAACTTCTTAGTTCCCTTTAACTCGGCGTCTTACACCTGTTGAAGTGAGGAGCTACCAGTTTCTGACACAATTTCTCATTTTTTTCTGTCGAAAAATGCCTTCTCTGTTTGATCCTTGCCCTTCATGTGGCAAAAAGAAGGCTGAAACAGATACCCATTCTGTCTGTATTGGTTGTCTCCCTGAGACGCATGTACCTGAGACCTGCCAGCATTGTAAAACTCTTTACAGGCATAATCTCAATTTTAGAGAGAGAATCCGCCTGTATGCTCTCCTAGAGAGACAGAAGTCAACTGCATCCAGAGCAAGATCTCCATCGAGGCTTAAGAAAAGGAGAACCAGATATACCTCCAGAAGTAAGATCCCTTCCTGTTCTCCCTCGGTGTCGGGCTCAGCATCAAATGCCTCCAGCTGCGAAGAAAAGCAGACCAACATTGCAGGTCCCTCCGACGTTGCCACCGCCCTCGACTGTCGTTGTCGAGCGGTTCTTTTTCTTTATCTCCTGACAGGCAGACACAGAAGGTAACGCTGCAGGACACCCAGAAGGCATGGCCTGCCACACAACAAGGCTGAGGGGCCAGAGATCCCCCCCCCCCACCCCCTCCGAAGCTTCTGTGCACTTGTCTTCCAGATGGTTGTTACCAGTACGTCACTGTCAGAACATCTCCACTGAACACTCCACTGAAAAAGTAGAGCAACCTCTGGACTACTCCAGCCCTCTACACCGTTCACCTCTGGTGCGGTTGGAACAGGCAGTAGAACTCTCTCCTACAATTCTTCCGAGAGGTCGGTAATGTGCCCGTGCAGCAAGTCATTCACCGACAAGGCCAAGAACACCGACACGTAGACATCATACACTGCAAAGGCTTTGATCACCTATGTCCTTCTCCTGCACTCGTCAAAAAGGGACTATTCTCCTACTCTGACCGACAGTCCACCTCCAAAAATCTCTCCAGTGGACGATATCAACACCTTCCACGAAATGCTGGCTAGAGGGGCTAAAAAATTGCATATTGATATGCCTGCTGCTGAGACAACATCCACTGTCATTTTTGAGACTCTGCAACAAAGGTCAGCTGCAAGACCTCTGCAACCTTTGGCACCGGGGCTGCTTCACCCAGTAATGGACACCTTCCTCACGCAGGCATCTCTCAAATCCGCCCCTGCAAGGCTCTTGAAAAAATAAAAGCTGCCAGAACAAGACCCACTTTTCTTGAGGGCGGATACTCCGCCCGAATTCAATGATCATTGCTGCAGCAAAAAAGACACATGCAGTGGCGTCCTCTTCTACTTGTCCACCAGATGAAGGGAGTAGATCCCAAGTTTCCCTGGGGGAGGAAAGTGTGCAGCACGTCTGCTTCCTTCTTGGAGCTGTCCAGTGCATCAGCCCTTTTGGGACACTATGATAGATCCCTATGGGATTCCCTGGACAAATTCAAGGACAAGTTGCCCAAAGAGGATATGAAAGATTTTGAAGAAGTTCTTCAAGAAGGAGGTCTGATGGCAAACCAAATCATTAACGCAGCAGCAGATGGTGCAACCCTGGTGGCTCAGGCTTACGCACCTTCGTAACTGAAGCCGGAAGCTCAGCAACATATTTTGAACCTGCCTTTTACTGGAAATTCTCTCTTTGGATCCCATACGGATGATGAAATGGCCAAAATGAAGACTGAACTTGATAAACTGAAGGCGGTGGGTCTGGAGAAAAGAAAAGATGTCCGTCGTAGGTACAGCCCATAAGTTCGCAGGCCTTTTCATCGGAGGGTTCAAGTCCCTCAATGGTTTCAAAGGCAGCAACGACACAAGACCAGAGCACACTACCAAGGGCACCTTTCTTCCTGTGGTAGAGGAGCTCCACGCCAGACCTCTTCAGCTGCGAAAGCACCAATGTGTCAGAGTTGCAGTTCTTCCTCACAATCTGCACGTGATGCTACAAGGACCCACCTCCTGGCACCTCCAACTCTGCCTGCTATTATAGCACAGAGTTTTAGAGTGGTCAGGTGGGGGGGGGGGAGGTAATGGGAAGGGAACAGCGGGGAAGGAGACATGCAAAAGAAAATAATGTACAAAATAATACCAAAACAAAATGATACACTGGAAACCTCAGGTATGTGTCAAAGAACCAGAGGATGTATGATGAATGAAACTCTTCAAATAACTTCTTCAAGTATTATTTGTCACCAGTAAAGAATACCCTAGTGTTTTCAGGGTCTCTATATTTTTCCCTGGAAAATAAAGCATATGTATAGATGTTTTTGGTAATTGCTACCCATTAAATTATGAGCATAAACCATGACATCTTATTGTTTCTCTTCATAATCTTATTTTAAATAAACCAGGATATGCAGATCTGTTCCTATGTGCTCTTATTAAATATTCACCAATTACCATTAACCAAACACAAAAGAAAAAAAAGAAGCACAACAACTTGCAGCCTCAAGTTGTAATTACTAGAACATTCCATTCTTACCGTCCAGAGTAAGACCTACTCTGATTTAAGCATTTCCTAACCGCGTCCCAGCCGAGAACAGCACGAGCCAGTTGAAGTATTGGAAGACCGCGGGAGCTTACTGCAGGAGCCGTCAGACTCCCAAAACGAAGATCACCAAAGAACAACACCAGCGGAGCTCCGATGCACCAAAGGACGTCCTCGGAAGCCCGCCGGAGAATGCAGCAGATCCAGAAGCTCGACTCCTGAAAAGGAAGACTACGCTCGCCATCGGCGAAGAGACAAAGGAGCCGACACCATCGCACCCGAACAGGAAGGCGCTCCAAACCCAAAGAGCCACAGCTGAATAGTGAGCGCTGAAGCTAGGGTGAGGCTGGCTAAATAGACCTGCCACACTTAACATGGCTGCCACTAGGAAACATGGGTAATTTAGTCCAACGAATACAACAGTTTAAAAAATAACACCTCAGATCACTTCAGCATTGCACTGTGTAGGAGATGAGCCCACACTATCGTAGATAAGAACACTGGGACCACCAACGTGTGGAAAGGGCTGCTGCATGTGCTTTACCACACCACGGTTTTGCACACAGCGGGAGAAAGGTGCAGGAACGCACCGTGGAGTTGTGTGAGGCAGGCCCTAGACCGCATACCGCCTGTAGTATGACACAACAAAACAATGAGCAGTCGATTTCTCTGTCGCCAGTCTCCACTCCAGTGGGGGGGAAATATTGCCAATCATCTGCAAGAGTGGTGCAATATTAGAAAAGATCAATGAGTATTGAATACGCTGCGAAATCGGTACTCTTTTTCCCCGCCTCCTACGGTGATCCCTCCCATAAAATCTGTATGCTCCCAGCTGCAACTACTGCAACCGGAAGTGGACACTCTGTTACAAAAATCCGACACAGAGGAAATTCCTCCTCCTCAAAGAGGAAAGGGAGTGTACTCTCAGTACTTCCTGGTGCAAAAGAAAGGTCCAAAAGTGGACCTACGCCTCCTGAACAAGTCCACCCGCAGAGAAAAACTCTGCATGCTGGCTCTCCATCAAATATATCCCCACCTCCAGCAAGGAGATTGGATGTGCTCGATAGACCTACAGGATGCGTATTTCCATGTACCAATCAACCTACACCATCGGACGTTTCTACGCTTTGTGGTAGGGTTCCAATTTTACCAATACAAAGTGCTCCCTTTCAGGCTAAAGTCAGCCCCGAGAGCCTTTACCAAGTGATTGACCATAGTAGAAGTTTCTCTACGTTGCCAAGGGCTATTTGTTTTATCCTTATCTGAGTGACTGGCTCCTGAAGCGTTCTTCTCCCCAGGGCGCAAAGACCCAGTTTTAACGTGTCTAAGTTTGCTTCAGCGGCTGGGTCTACACGTCAACTTTGAAAATTCAATTCAACAGCCTACCCAAAGGATACACTATCTGGCTGCGACACTGGACTCCAAAGCAGGAAAAGTGTATCATTCCGAGGAGAAACCATCATCTACAACTGTGAAGTGCAACCATCTTTATCACACTCTTCAACCTTCAGTCCGGCAGGTTACCTCTCTGCTGGCATCTTGCATCTTCCTAGTTTCCAATGCCAGATTGAGAGCTACATTTGCAGCAACATCTGGAGGACAAATGGGACCAGCAAACAGCTCGATGAGACGAAAAGGTCAATCTCTCCCAGTCAGCAAATGCTTCCATCCTATGGTGGACTCGTCGAATAAATCTCCTGGTGGGAGTCCCATTCCATCAGACCCTCCAGCACAAACTCATAGATGCTTCCCTCCAGGGGTGGGGGGCCCACATGGGTTCTCTTCAAACACAGGGTCTGTGGTCGACCAAAGAACAGGCATACCACATCAATATGCCGGAGCTATGGGCCGTGCATCTAGCCTTCAAGGCCTTCTACCCCTCCATCCAGGCCAGCTCCATATTAATTCAAACAGACAACACAACCACTAAGTACCACCTAAACAAACAGGGAGGGACCCGATCTCGCCGTATATCCTTGGAGGCTCAAGTAATAGTAATGCCTTTATAGTGGGTTGTGCCATAGGCATCTTTCAGGCACTCTTCTCTGTATAATTTTTCAGGCATTTAAAGTTTGGTTATTGTCGAAAGACAACACGAGTGAAGAAAGTACTTTGTTTGCAACAAACATAAAACTAAACTGGTGTTAGATGCCAGTTCTTGTTACAAGGGTAGCCCATCTATAGAACCTCTACAATATATAATTATTTGATTTATTTTGATTTAATTTAGTTTGAAAATGTTAAGGCCTACCCAGTTTTACATTAGGCAGAGTAGCTAAGGCCTACCCAGTTCTACATTAGGCAGAGTATTCTTTTGATGTATGTATATCATCCAGTCTGAGTAATTAGGTAAAGCTTGTGCCATGAGTCCTCTGGTAAAACCAAAAACAGATGTTGAGCTAGCAAATTTGCCAGTATCTTTTAAATATTACAATAAGAGGGATTAGTTGCTTATTACAGTTGCATTATGATACAAGATAAGATGAATAATACAAAAGAGCCATAACTTCAATGCTCCTGGCACCAACGTAGTAAAACCACGGTAGTAATAATTGTAATTTAGTCTCCCAATGCTGCATGACCTTTAATTCAACTATCAGCTGTAAATTCACTTTTGAAATTATGGCATACATATATGAATTCAAGCAAGCAAAAGCTTGTACTTTAGTAGACCGGCTGCACACAGGAGAGCTACTGACCTGTAGCTGGAGAGCTACCAGTAGCTCACGAGCTAATCGTTAGAGAAGCCTGCTCTATTCCCCACATCAGCAGGAGTGCCCAATCCTTGTACTTCTATCTTAACTCTTTAAAAAAGAAAAAAAAATTGTAAACACCGCTCAGTTGAAATCTGCAGCCCATACCTTAGTCAATCCGCGTTTAGACTTTGGCACTGCCTTTCTGGCAGAAGAACCTCAATTACACGTAGCCCTTCTTAAATCCATTCTACACTCGGCAGCAAAACTAGTCCCCTCCACCGGCAAATGTGATCATCCATCTCCAAAATGGAGGCAATTACACTGGCATTCCTTTGAAGCAAAGATCTAATTACAAATCTGCTTCATCGCCTTAAAGCATTACACCTAAAGAAACCACCTGTTTTTAGCATGTCTGACTGTAGATACACATGCTTTGCCATCTAGTGTTGGGCTCAGATGTTGCTTGCTATCATTGTTCGAAGAAGTCTTTTTGAATCACAAAGGTACCCTGTGAGCTCTCCTTTAGTTTGCAACGTGCATGGGCACTGACTACATTGTTAGATATTTTTTCTCCGTCATTGGGTTCAGACTGATACTGACGAGACTCCTGGACTCGCCATGTTCCAAGATTCTTGTTTCAGGCCCGCACCGTGAAACTCCCACCTCTGTCTTTTTTAAAGACTTCTTCTACACCCATACCCAGTTTCCCTGTTTTCTTTGACCCTTTGAAGACCGTAGTGGAAGCCCGGATCCTGACCTCTTGGGCGGCCACTCCCTTTTGGGGGCCTCTCTTTCCTTCCCTTCCTCTCATGGATTCCAGAGAATGAAGAGATGTAAAGGGTGATGGAGCATATGCCCTTCATAAATGCCATGCCAAATACCCCTTGATAGACTGTCACAGGGTGTTTAATCTCAGTCTCTCTCTGGACCACAAAGACATTGAGTGCACCTTTTTTCTAGACTTTCAGTGCAAGAAGACGCTCTAGTCGCTTAGAGGCAGATGCTGAGCGTACATCAATATGCAGCAGCAGTCAACAGATGTCACACCCAACCCCGTCAGTGAAGTGAATCCACTCAGCAGTGAGGAGGAAGAGGGAGAAGGACATTGAATTCCAAGGTCTGCTGGCATTCCAACCCAGAGGTAATTGACTCTGGTGCCTCCAAGCCAGAACAGGAGGAAGATGTCTCTTCCACATACACCACCACCAACCCTTGTGTCAAGTCAATGCCAAAGATAAGGCTGGAACCTGACACTAAGCCTTACAGCAGGCTACACACTAAGGCTGGGCACCACAAGGTTGACATGCATACCATCCCTTAGGATCATGACTTCCTGGTAGAAATGCTGTTAAAGTCGAAATGCTCAAAGCAGTACCTTCCAGTGCTTAAATCTTAAGTGCTTAAGTCTGCCACAACATCTTCAAAGAGCCTACAGGTCCTGTGTGGTTACTTCCAGAGTGGAGAAAATGTATAAACCTTTTCCTTCAGACCCTACTTAGATTAAGGGACATGTTCCTTCAGACTCTGTTGTGGTGCACACTGCCTGCAACCCGTCTCCTGCACAAGCCACAGGGGATGCTCCCCTACCAAATAAGGAGAACAAAACAATTGATGCTGCAGCAGAAGGGTTGCAGTGGGACTGCCACACACACTGGATGATTGCTAACTCCATAGGTCTTCTCTCATAGTACGGCAACACCTCCAAGAAAAATTCAGGAAGAGGTGGAATTAAACTGTATCCGAGGGCAAAATCCTCTCCAATGCCTCCATATCGTGCGCATTAGATGCTGCTGATAGAGCGACTAGGGTGGTAAACTCCATCATCCTATGACAACATTCATGGCTCCATGTCTAAACTAGAAGTTCAACAGCACCTCATTAAGCTACCTTTTGTTTGCAAGCATCTCTTCAGGCCCCAGGTAGACCAAATGTTGGAAAAAATGAAAAAAATATACTAAGATAGCTAAAAGTATGGGGGTTCTTCAAACACCATCTACTAGGGGCTCTTTCATAGTCAACAATTTAGGGATGCAGGAAAGATCACTTCTCCAGTATTGGAGTATCTTTCATAGATTAACATGCTTGAATCATTCCCCGTCGTCGAAGTGGGAGTCCTCCGGTCCATTAAAAACAGTAAGCAATAACTTTAGCATTGAAGTTAATGAGAAAAAACATACACTTTAACATCTCGTCCTAGTCATTAGGAATGGTCCAAATTCCAGCCAATCAGCCGACAGCATCTTCTAGAACCCCCATTACAGAGGTTCCAGGCTCTCAGATTTTCTACCGCATGTCGTTTGAAGGGAGTCTCCCTGAGCTCTGCTTAGTACTTTCTTTTTTTTGCCTACTGAACAATTTTCTTCTTCAGATCAGCATGTCTTCTACAAAAAGGTCTCTGTTTAGGCATTTTGACCCCTGTGGGAAGCTCAGACTACACTCGCATGATCCCCACAAGAAGTGTATTTACTGCCTTCACCCTGATCACCAGGTGAGAGACTAAAATCTGCAGACCTTTCTCTCAAAAAACTTTGAGAGATAGAGAGGGTCTTCTTCTGTGACTACAGAAGTTGAAGACCAAAGACAATCCTCTGTCTGATGACGATAGGGAGTCCTCCCTCAAAACTACTGCTTCTAAAAAGAGGGCAAGTGAGGTGGAGTTGGTGTCTCCTAAGATTGTGAAGGCGCTGAAGAAATATCTCTATTCTGTGAAATCTGATGATCAGCCCTCCTTATCTAAAAAGCAGTCTGCCTTTCACAAGGGTCCTTCCCTGCCCTCTACTCCATCTACAGCTTCATCCAAGGTAAAGTCAACTTCCAGGTCTCTACTGGATATGATTTTGTCACCTCAGAATGACACATTGTAGACGAAGTCACACCTTTGACAACGACGTCGACCTTCTCTTCGCCTCAAACTAAACTTCTAATGTCTTCCTCCTCTTCTCCATCGACCATAGTTTCTGTAAAGGTGAGGCCTTCTACGTCAGCTTCGTCTATGAAGCCGACGACGAAAAGAGGACTATCGTTAAAAGATTAGTCGAACAGCTAGGTCTTCGCTGCTGCAGTTGTCGGCAGCTCTTAAAAACAAGAATCTTGGTAACCGTGTCAACGGTAGCCTCGTCAATGGTAACCTCGTCGATGGATGCCCCGTCGACGGACCCGAAGCCTACGTAGACGATCCTCATCAACGTCAAGGATGTGGACGGAAGAGCCAACGATGAAAACTCAGTCGTCGACATCCTCGCCGAAGTTTAGTTTGACATAGTCATTAGCTCTGTGGACGATTTTGCCACTCAGGATAATGGGTCCGATTCTACATCACTGAAGAAGCAATTTGCCCAGGACACTGTTTTTTTGTCTACAGTTTCCAAGCCCAAACAAAGAGCTTCACAAGAAGTAATTTTACCTATCCACACTTCTCCTAGTAAGGTGTTTCCCAGTCCTCCAGAAGAAATTTTTGATTATGGAGATGACAAGGAAGAAGATTCAGATGAGAAGGGCATGTTTGGTGTGGCTCACAGCCCTTCAGACCTTCGGATAAAATGCCAGGGTGATGATGATGAGTATGTCTACTACCCTCAGGACCCCAACCAGGATAGACAGAGGGAACAAATCATTCAAATGCCTGTTTCCCTAGTATCAAATCTGCAGCATATGGTGGAAGATTTCTACTGCAGATTTCCTCCTTCAGAACCGGCTACTTTAGTGCCTCAAACTCCTACTGCACAGCCATCTTTGATACTAAGATCTCCTCCTTTTTCACCACCGCCTATAGCACTGCAACGGCAGGGTCAGGAGCATCACACTACTGATGATGAATGAGAGAAAGGAGAACTGGATGAGGTATCGCCATCTAACGAGTGGAACGCTTATGAGATACAGACACCGTCTCCTTCGACCCCCCCACCTCCGGTGGATTCGCCATCTGAAGACATAGGGGGTTTTCATACCCTCATGGAAAGAGCAGCAAAGAGATTTCAGCTTCCCATGGTCACCAAACGAGCTGAATAAAAGATATACCTCATCTCACGGAATTACTATCTCAGATAAAAGTCATGTTGCACAAGGAAGCGATTGAAGTGGTACCAGGCGCACAGCGAGGAACAGGATTTTATTCATGATTTTTTCTCATAAGAAAGAAATCGGGACAGTGGTGCCCCATCTTGGACCTACGTTGCCTCAACAAATTCCTGAAAAAACAGACCTTTTGTATGTTATCTCTTCAGGAGGTCCTTCAATTAGTGAATCAAGGAGATCACATGACTACTTTAGACCTTCAAGACACCACCTATTTTCATATCCCCATTCACCCCAAGCACAGGAAATTCTTACGCTTCAGAGAGGCTGGCATGGACTATCAGTTCCAGGTTCTCCCGTTTGGCCTTCGGTGAGCGCCTCGAGTGTTCACCAAGGTTTTAGCACCAGTGACGGCTCATCTTACGTCAAGCAGGGATTCAAATTTTCCATTACCTAGACGCTTGTCTCATAAAAGCAAAATCATTTAAAGTGACAAACAGTCATACTCAGAAAAGCCTGTCCCTTTTCCTGTCCTTGGGGCTGTCCATCAGCTTTCCACAGTCTCAGCTAAACCCCTTGAGGGTCAGAAAGTTTTTAGGAGCAACCATACACACTCAACAGGCAAAGGCCTTCGCCTCACTAGAAAGGCATGAAAGGATTCGCAGGCTGGCAGCTCTACTCCTCGTAAAAAAGTAAATTTCAGTACAGAAGTACAAATCGCTTCTGGGACTCCTGTCCTCCTGCATTTCCCTCATTCCCAACTGCCGCTTGCGGATGAGACCCTTGCAAGAAGAACTAGGCAGTCAGTGGTTACAAATCTCAGGGTCCTTCGAGGATATCATCTCGATAACACCACAGATGAAAGATGCGCATCAATGGTGGACTCACGTCCCGAACACAGCCACAGGTCAGCTGTTCTTAGTAGACTCTCCGAAATACATATTTATGACCAATACCTCCCTCGAAGGTTGGGGAGCACATCTGGAGTGTTTAACAATCCAGGGCAATTGGGACAGCCAGCAACAGTTCCTACACATCAACCTGTTGGATACTTTCCTGGCTCTGAAGTTCTTTCTTTCAAAAATCTCTGGGGCATCAGTTTTAATCAAGACAGACAATACTACAAGTATCTACTATCTAAACAAACGAGGAGGGACAAGATTGACTACGCTATCTCTACAAGCGCAGCAAATTTGGGATTGAGCAATTGAACACCAGATAATCTTAACAGCGCAACAGGGAATAGCCAATATCCTGGCAGATTCCCTGAGCAGGTCAATCTCGGCCAACCACAAGTGGGAACTGCACCAACCAACGTTGGATCGCTCTTTCTATCATGAAGTAAACTGAAGTTAGACCTATTGGCGACCAGTCAGAACCGCAAATGCTGATTCCGTGTCACCCTTTCCTTTAATTTACAAGGGCCTCTGGTACACTTCGTACCAATCCTACCTTCATTCCTAAGGTCCCATCGGATTTTCATTTGAATGACCCAGTCATATCAAAGATTTTTTCCCAAATCCGCAAACACCAGCGGAAAGATCTTTACACTCAGTGGATCTCGAGAGATGTAAAATATTCTATTTGCAGAAGACCACTAGCATCTGCAACACTGACCAGCTGTTTGTGGCATATGGAAATGTCAGGAAGGGATATCCTGTTACTAAACAGACTATAGCATGTTGGATTTCAGCAGTTATACAGTTATGCCATCAACAAGCAAGCAAAAATCTTCAACAGTTAAAGCTCACTCTACGAGAGCTGTTGCCTCTTCAACAACCCTCTTTGCCAGTGTGCCTATACAGTAGATTTGCAGAGCAGCAACCTGGTCCAGCAGGCACACATTTACAAGGTATTACTGTTTGGCAGCAACAAGCAATGCTGACCCAGCTGTGGGACAAGTGGTTCTCCGTAATCTTTTCCAATAAGGTGAGCCTCTCCTTCTCACCTTCCATATGTTTTGACTATTCCTTTTATGTGGTTGATAACTGAAATAAGTCTGTTCTATTGTGTATACATTGTTATGTACACTTGTATATTTAAATACATATATGGAGGTGAATTTTATTTATTTATATATATATATATATATATTTTCACTTAAAAAACCATAAGTTTCAGGGACGTTATAGTTAGAAATTAGCATTTACAAAACCTTAGAAATTCACTGAAAAAAACACAGGTTTCAGGGATGTTATAGTTAGTTGGACATTTTGCTCGTACAAAACCAGAGAAATTCGGCCGTTATAGTTAGTTCAGCTAACTATAACTCGCGCCCCCACAATGCACTGCTGATGACGTCACATATTACATCATTCATGACATGGTCAGTGACAACACTGATGACATCTCAAATGACATCACTGCTGACATCATCCAGTGAATGTGTGTTTCTGTAAAGTTTAAATATGTTTTATATATAGACATTCACAGTTTAGTTTGTCAGTTGGTGTGTAAGCGGTTGCATGGGTTGGTCAGTAGCTAAATGAGGGTCTATATGGGTTATTGATTGGTTGTCTGAGTATCTGTATGGGTGCCTGAGTGTCTGTGTGGGTGGATGGGAGGTATGACTCCATGCATAGATCTGTGAGTGGGTGTTTCACTTGGTGTATGGGTTCAAGAGTGCATCTGTGAAGGGCTGTATGGGTGGGTGAGTGTGTATGGCTGTGTTGGTGAGTGAATGGATGCCTCAGTGGTGCATGTGTGAGTAACCACATGTGAAGGCAGTATATGTGGCTGTTGGAGTATATAAATGACTATATGTGAGAGTGATTGATTGTGAGAGTGGCTGTATGGATGAGTGTGTGCTTGTATTAGTTATTGTATAAGAGTGTATGTATGTGTTAGTATATGTTTGAATAAGTGAGATGGTGTGTGTATAACTGTATAGGTGAGTAAATGGGAGTGTGATTGATTCTTTGCATGACAGACTAGGTGTGTGAGTAACTATGGATAAGTGGCGGTGTGTGAGTGTCTGTATAGATATGTGAGTGCATATTATAGTGCTGTATTGATGGATGACTGCATGTATGAGTGACTGTATGGGTGAATGAGTGGATGCGTGTGTAGATCTTGAAATTATTGAGTGGGTATGCACTAACTGGTATTGTTGTGTCTACTGTTTCAAAAATGGTAGTCTGTATTTTAGAGTGGGTGTATCAAAGGTTATATTAGGGTATGAGGAGGTGCATCAGATTATCACGTGGATTATGTCATCAGTGATGTCATCAGTGATGTCACTGACCATGTCATGAATGATGTAATATGTGACGTCATCAGCAGTGCATTGCGGGGGAGCAAGTTATAGTTAGCTGAACTAACTATAACGGCCGAATTTCTCTGGTTTTGTACGAGTAAAATGTCCAACTAACTATAACATCCCTGAAACCTGTGTTTTTTTCAGTGAATTTCTAAGGTTTTGTAAATGCCAATTTCAAACTATGCCTATAAAGGTAGGACATGTGCAGAAAGAGGAAGAAAGGCGCAGAAAGAAGCAAGAGAAATGTAGAAAGAGGAAGCAGAAGTCCAGAAAGACAAAGAAAGGTACAGAAAGAAGCAAGAGATGTGCACAAAGAACCAACAGAGGAGCAGAAAGAGGCCTTGTTGCAAATTCATACTGTGCCCCCAACATTTTGCTGACGGGTACTGGCGATAACTGACTCTGACTAACCAGGTCAGGAGCCAGTGATATGCTGAAAGACACTTAGAATACAGTGAAAACACCTACATACACTAGGGTACACTATGGGTTGGGGTTCCCCTGTGATTGGCATGACCTCCCCTGTATAGCTCTAGTACATAATAGGGCAAGGGGATTAAAACTACCTCTAACTAAGAGGTGCAGAAGGAGGCAAGAGAATTGCTGAAAGAAGCAACAGAGGTGTAGAAAGAAGCAAGAAAAGTGAGATGCAAAAACAGGCATGAAAGGTACAGAAATAGGGAAGACGAGTGCTGAAAGAGACAACAGGGGTGCACAAAAAAGCAAATGAGGTGCAGGAAAAGGCAAGAAACTATTAGAGTACTGCAAGGAGAGTGCCTGGATCAATTTATAAGTGTTTGTGTTTTGGCACAGTGTTTGGATTAGTACATGGTGCTGGATGCCTGACTGGAGGAGTGCATGGGGAGTGACAGGGTGATTGCTGGAGTGTTTAAGTACTGCCTGGGTAATTGAAGGTGTGAAAGACAAGTGTTTAGGTGATTAGAGGACTGCATGCGTAGTGGACAGGGGTTTGTAGCAGTGCCTGTGTAAAAACCTGTGTCACTCCATGAGTACTTGGGTACTGACTGAATGATTAGAGTACTGCAAGGAGAGTGCCTGGGTGAATTTATATGTGGTTGCGTTTTGGCGCAGTGTTTGGATTAGTACGTGGTGCTGGATGGCTGACTGGAGGAGTGCATGGGGTGTGACAGGGTGTTTGCTGGAGTGTATGGGTACTACCTGAGTAATTGAAGGTGTGAATGAGAAGTGTATAGGTGGTTAGATGACTGCATGTGTAATGGACAGGGGTTTATAGCAGTGCATGTGTTAAGGCCTGGGTCATTGCGTGAATACTTGGGTATTGTATTGTATTGTAATTGCATTTATATAGCGCTTACTACCCCTGACGAGGCGTCGAAGTGCTTTTTCGGCGAGTAGCACGCTACTCCGGGACCCATAGAGGATTAGTGTTGAATTAGTATAGTGAAACATGCAAGTACATTTTAAGTGGTGGATTAGTCAGTTATTTGGATTTGGAATGATAGCAGAAGGATAGAGGAGGAAAAAGGTTTGTATTTATATAGCTCTTGTTACTCCTGACGGGGTGTTGATGCACGCTATTCAGGAAGCCCATAATGGATTAGTCGTGAATTAATATGATGAAATATGAAGTAATTTCAGTGGTGGATATTAGTCAGTTATTTGGAGTGAGAAGGATAGCAGAGGTATAAAAGGGGAAGAAAGGTTTGCATTCATATAGCACTTGTTACCCCTGATGGGTGTTGTAGCGCTTCTCTGGCGAGTAGCACGCCACTCCGGAACCCATAATGGATTAGTGATAAATTAATACAGTTGAATATGGAATTTGAGAAGTGAACATGTTAATCTGTTAATTTTGATTGAAAAGGATAGTGGAGGGATAAAAGAGTGAAAGATTTTTATTTTTATGTTTTTTAGCAGTAGGAGGAGGCTTTTGGATGAGTATAAAGGAGTTTTGGAGGGGACGAGTCAGAGGGAAGAGTTTAGAAAGGTTTGTTTTAGGGGATCGGTATAGTAAAAGAGGTGTCAGATGATGCAAGGAGGGTTTGTAGCAGTGCATGTGTTAAGGCCTGGGTCGGGGCATGAGTACTTGGGTACTGACTGAATGATTAGAGTACTGCCAGGAGAGTGCCTGGGTGAATTTATAAGTCTTTGGGTTTTGGCGCAGTGTTTGGATTAGTCCATGGGGCTGGATGGCTGACTGGAGGAGTGCATGGGGAGTGACAGGGTGTTTGCTGGAGTGTATAGGTACTGCCTGGGTAATTGAAGGTGTGAAAGAGAAGTGTGTAGTTGGTTAGAGGACAGCATGCGTAGTGGACAGGGGTTTGTAGCAGTGATCATTTAGTCCCACGTGGAAGCAATAGACGTTTGTTGCTGGGATATGGAAGTTTCCAATTGAGTCTTAAGACTTTGGACTTAATTTTAAAACGTGAGTTATCCCTTGGTAAATAACTGATAGTAACGTAACTACTGGTAACTAAACATTAACTCTTATATGGTTGTTGTCACTAAAGTAACTCGTCCTGACACCTACTTCAAGGTTGAAATTTCCCAAACCCAGAGAAACTATGATATAATAAAACATTGTAGAGCATCCTGGCCCAGTGAACGTGGGAGTTTGCTCATCACTACCACGTACAAGTTAATGTACACTTTGCAAGTTGCGTACAATGAGATGGTTGTATGGCGCTAAGCCCCTTAAATCTATGGGTAGTAAAATAAGATTATCTTCCTGAGGTAAATTTAAAGGGCTGATAGGCAATGATTTTGACCCATTGTTGTCGCTAAAATCCCCCCCCATTATCAAATTAGAGGCCAGGTAAGACTCCCCGCAAGAAATGTGGATCTTAGCAATAGTGATCAAAGGACCAAAATTATAATTACCTGAACAAAAATTGTTGTTACGAAAATGTATTTTACAAAGGTGAGCAGCAAACTAACCCCAACTGCTGCTGTTGGTGGCTGTCAATTAAATTGTGTGGTTGCTTCCACTCATGATACAAAGGTATAGCATTAACTGATTGTAGCACATGAAAACTACATAACAATCAGGGTGTTTTGTTTCACGCCATGTTTAGAGGCTTTACGCTGATTAAAAGCCTGGAATGAATGAGCATTAGATCTTTTCAAACGCTTCAAGCTTATAAAATGACCAATGTGCATTATTTAAAGCCAATATACACTGAGTGCCACACTGATACATAATAAGAGCTAAATAGCTGGTGTGTGTACCTGCACGCCGCAGATTACCTCAAGTATTTAAAAATTATAGATAGTAAGTGAATGTCAATTACTGCCAGTGATATAAATACTTCCGATGGTATGCATAATTGGAGCATGAAGTGACTGTGGCACAATGGGGCTGCTTAAAAGTCAGGGCGTTTCATCTAAAGCCGTGTTCAAAGGCTTTACGTTAATTCAAAGTCTTAAAAGAATAGCGCTAGGTCTTGTACAAACGTTACAAACCAATAAAATGGCCCATGCACATTAACTCATGCCGGTATAATGCGTGTGCCTGCACATATCAAATTTCATCTTGAGGTGATAAACCGCCTTATAACAGAGGATGGCCAGGTAATGTTAACAAATGGAGAAACCGGCAATAAGGATAAGGGCAACAACGCAATGCAGCCAGTAACTTACATGATTTCACAGCTCAAAACCGAACAGCCGTACGGGAGGCAAATTATTATTTTGTTTTTAAAGGGAGAACCTCGAGTTTTATTTAATACTCTTCAGATCGATACTTTTGCTCCCCCCAGAAGAGCCAGACGATTTAAAAAAGCCTGAAGGCACCTGTAGCGTCAAGCAGCTGGCATAGGAAGGGCATATAAACAAGCCAGCTTCTCCGTACAACACTAGCCAAATCAGTGCCATCCCCAGCCAGCCGCCCGAGCTGCACCCTCCTTACCGTCCACAGTTCACACCAGCCAGACCCCCTGTTGGTTGGACCCAAGGCTTTTATGTAGAACGTCTTGGCCTACCAGAGAATGCTGGAAACAGTTGAGGAAATCAGGAGTTGAAAAAAAGCTGCCATCTGAGGTTATGGCTACTCTGTAAGTGCACCATAACACCCCAGAAACAATACATTATGCATTTAGAAAAAAGATTATTCAAGTACAAAGGTATTTCTGTCTCCACCCCCGTTTAACCCCGAGCGCTGAAGAAAGTTGGTTTCTCTGTAGCTACACCAGCTCTCTAAAGCACTACTTTGGACCTAGTTTTGATAATGTTTGGGATCTAGTTAAAAAGGCTGTGCGCGGCCCAAGATCTTGTGCAGTGTGAGTTTCTCAAACTTTCTTTTATAGAAAAAAGGAATACTCTGGTATCAAAGTGAGCAGCTACAGACCTCCGGGATAACAGCACCACGGTCCTACATGCACGGTCCTGCATGTGCACTGTCAACTGCGTTTTGGAGTCTGGCTTTAGCTAGGGCCAATGCCATTACGTCGCAGTTCTCCCATCTTTTCATTTAGCCTGTGTGCCAAAACAATTGTCAGAGGCATGCACTCCTCGGTCTCATCTGTAGCATAGCCGAACATCAAACCCTGATCTCCTGCGCCAATATCCTCTTCGTTTCTGTCCAAATGTACTCCCTGCGCAATATCGGGTGACTGCTGCTCTAATGCGACCAGCATATTGCAAGTTTTGAAGTCAAATCTCTTTGAAGAATCGTCATAGCCAATGTGCTAATATCATCCCGGACAACTTTCTGATTTGATCACATATTTTATATTTATATTGCCCACTGACTCGGAGGTAAAGAGAAAGCTGCCTTCTTCGATTAAGGCATCCTGGAAGCCACTCAGCATCTGCCCGTTCATAGCGGTGGCTCTGTGGTGACAGCAAACTGACAGGGGCACTGGTAGTACGGCCTGACACCAGCACACAAAGCCCGTGCTAACTCTGCGTGGAGAAGTGAAGTCCCGAACAGCCGTACGGGAGACATTCTTGTGTTTATAGCGATGGCTCTGTGGTGACAGCAAGCTGAAAGGGGCACTGGTAGTACGGCCTGACACCAGCACACAAAGCCCGCGCTAACTCTGCGTGGAGAAGTGAAGTCCCGAACAGCCGTACGGGAGGCATTCTTGTTTTTATAGCAGTGGCTCTGTGGTGACAGCAAACTGAAAGGGGCACTGGTAGTACGGCCTGACACCAGCACACAAAGCCCGCGCTAACTCTGCGTGGAGAAGTGAAGTCCCGAACAGCGGTACGGGAGGCATTATTGTGTTTCTAGCGGTGGCTCTGTGGTGACAGCAAACTGAAAGGGGCACTGGTAGTACGGCCTGACACCAGCACACAAAGCCCGCGCTAACTCTGCGTGGAGAAGTGAAGTCCCGAACAGCCGTACGGGAGGTATTCTTGTGTTTATAATGAAAAAAGCGGACATAAAGATAAGGGCAACAAAAAAATGCGCATGCGCAGGCGTCCGCGCATGCGCATTTGTCACAAGTAAGGTAAGTCTCTTTACTTTTAATTATTTAACATGCAAGATATGATTTAAAAGGAGGGCGGGCGGGAGGCGGGTGGCGGGCGGCAGGCAGCTACGCTTCGCCCTGGCGTGTGCGTAGCACTTGCCTGCTTCGCCTACTTCGAAAACTGCGAAGCAGGCAGCGCTACGTACACTACGTGGGCGAAGCGTAGTGTAATGCCCAGGGTTAACTACAATATCTCATGGACTCCCCAGCACAAATAATGATTTTACAGGAAACCCACCTGGTAAAGGAGGAATGTATAAAGTTGTTCAAGAAACAAAAATGGGTTCAGCAGGTAGGGTGTACAGAGCAGACAGCAAATATAAGTGGGGTAGCAATAGAGGTGAAAAAACAAGGAGGGTATGTTAGGTTATTATGCACACGGGTGGATAAATCCGGCAGATGGATCATAGCAAACCTAAAGATAGGGGACCGCCCGCTAACCTTATTAGGCTATCATGGCCCAAACCAGGATGACTGCGAACCTTTGAAATCAGTGTTCACCAACTTACTAGACTGCCCTGGTGCGGTTATAATGGCAGGAGATTTTGATGTCATGGATATCATTATGGATCTAAAGTTGGATAAATCCAGTAATAGTAGGGCTATACCTATTCCAAAATCCCGGGCCTTCTTGAGATGTGCAATGAATGATCCATGGAGAGAGAGGGCAGGGGCTCTGAAAGGTACTTCCTTTCATAATACAAATATGGGAATAGATCAAGGATTGATTATTTTTTGGTAGATTTAAGTCTTAAGCAAGATGTGTTAGACATTGAATATCTTGTTGTTGCACATCTGTCTGACCACTCAGCAGTAATTATAACACTGAGGAATGACTGCCGACATAAGGATGAAAGGTGTACTTTGCATCGCACTATTTTAACAGACACAGAAATAATAGATGCCTTAAAGATGGAAGTGAGTGAGTTTCTACAAACTAATTGTGGTACTGCCCCAATTAGGATTGTGTGGGATACCCTGAAAGCTTTTATTAGGGGCAAGATCACAAGTATACTTAGCTATAGAAATAGACAATAAAGACTAGAGCTGGGTAAACTAGAGGGAGAAATGAGAAAGGTAGAAACAGACAGAACTATGATAGCTGGTAGTAATACTCAGAGGAAAGAGAAACTTGCATTAATTAAACATTGAGTGGAAGAAACCCTACAAAATAGGATTAAGAAAAGATGGGACGCAAGCAAGTTGGCCCGCTTCGACTATGGGGAGGGAGCAGGGAGCTCTAAGCCTGTAAGATCAAGACAGAACAAAATAGAAATTGTAACAATGGAATAAAGGTGGGACAGTCTGATGTAATGTTAACAAATGATTCAGACCTGGAAGATGCCTTTTCTTAATATTTTTGAGACCTGTATTCCAAAGAGGACAAGGTCCAAGAGGAGGAGGCAGTAGTCTGGTTAGCCGAGTCAGTTAAACCTTTGGACCAAGATCAGAGAGAGAGTCTCAATCAAGACGTAACAGAAGAAGACGTGAGGAAGGCCATACATGCATCTAAGGGTTGGAAAGCTGCTGGGCCGGTTGGTATACCAGCAGAACTGTATAAGGATCTAGGGGATGGACTCGCCCCTTTTTTGACAGAGGTAATTAGAGATTTTAGAGAATGGGATGGAACTTCCTAGATCATGGAATGAAGCAACAATTTTGTGTATTTTGACACCAGGCAAGGACCCCGCCAATTGTGATTTATATAGACCCATATCCCTATGGAACACTGATTATAAATTTTTTACCACCATCCTGGCGGGGAGACTGAGCAAGGTTGTGTTTGTGGGGTGGGTAATTCATAAGGATCTGAAGGGTTTCATCAAGGGAAGGTACATTCATGAACTAACATTCGGGCTCATTGGAGCAATTGATGTGACTACAGCCTATTCTGCCCCTCTCGCAGTTATTATGTTAGATGCTTCTAAGGCCTTCAATAGGGTTAGGTGGTCTTCTTTGTTAGTGGTTTTGATGAGACTCGAGCTAGGGGGTACATTTTATAGGACAGTTCAATTAATATATCAAAACCCCACTGCAAAAGTTTTAGTTAACAGGAATATAAATGCACCTTTTAAAATCTCAAGGGGTACAAGACAGGGATTCCCACTGTACCCCCTGTTATGCAATCTGTATATAGAGCCCTTTGCCCACAAATTGAGGATGGAAACTAACATTCCTGCCTTCTCTTGGGAGCTGGGCGAAGAAAGTTGCATTATATGCAGATGATTTGGTAATCTTTTCCTCCGACCTAGAGGCCGCGTTACCTCATACTATACAGATAGCTATGGGGTTTGGTAGAATATCAGGTTATCTGGTAAATGAGGCCAAAACAGAAATTGTGGTCTGGAATCAGAGGAAAGATAACCCGTTGATCAAATGGGAAATGAAATATGTGGGAATTAAAATTGTGGAGGATATTAATACAATCCCTTAAATTAATCTGTTGAGTATTTTTAGGAAAATAGTGCAGTTATTGAAGAGCTGGGTACATTTCCTCTTACGATTTTCGGTCGGGTTAATTTGGTTAAGATGGTGAATTTGTCAAAAATCAACTATTTATTTAACACCATCCCTCTTCATTTTGAGAAATCAACAATAGATAGGATCCAACGGGCGATAAACTCTTATATCTGGACATATAAAGGGGTCCGGATCTCCTGGCAAAAACTGTGGGGTCGGAGAGAGAAAGGGAGACTATCGTTACCGGACATTCAGTACTACGCTTGGGCTTTTCAAATCACTAACTCCAGAATGCTCTTTAGAACCCCAGATGATACGGATGTCGGAGTTATGTTCTCCACAATGATAAAAAGAAAGCAAAATGGGCACTGGTGGTTTTCTTTTTAAGTTTGGGGACTCAAACTTTATCAAGAAGATTAATTTAAAAGTACTACAAACACTCACCAGAATGTGGTACGCGATAAGATGGCGGCTCAAAATAGACTACTATTCCTTTTCAGCCCCAATTTGGGACTCCCTGGGGATACCGGAATACCTCAAGGATTAATTGGCTTTGGCACTGAGGGAGACGGGTATACTTGTCTGGGGGGAGATTGCACAGGACGGACAGCTGGTCGCATGGAGCAAGATAAAAGACCTTATTGGGGACAGAATTTCCTGTTTTAAGTATATGCAACTGAAGAGTTGGGCGCAGGCATGAAAAACACCACTGGGCGCACCCAATGATTTGGAGGAACAACTGGCTGGTAAACTTCCCAGTGCGAAAGAAGTCTCCTTTTGGTATTGGGGTTTGCAAGACACAATTGATGGAGAATTCCCCTTATTAGAAGATCTATGGGGAAGATGCGTGCCGAGCTGCAACTTACAACATATTTGGCAAGTATCAATGTGTACACTTTATACTGTTGTTAAGCCTGTTTTTTAATAAAAAAATCACTTCTTTTCACTTCATAGGGCATATATAACACCCGAAAAGCTGTCCAAAATAGGGAAAGGAAAGTCAGCTACCGTCACAAAGTGTGGCTTGGAAAAAGCAACACATGTACATATGTTCCCTCAATGTACACAAATACAGAATTTTTGGCAGGAAGTTTAAGTAACACTTTCAGGTATCTTGGGTATACACATAAAGGTATGCCTCTCACTAATTTTGTTTGAGGGTGATGGAGGGTGTGTCAGGTGTCACTAGGAATTTTTTGTTTTACGCACTACTGCTTGTCAGAAGAGAGATATGCCGTAACTGGATAAGTGAAATACCTCAACAGCATTCAAAGTGGTTAGAGTCCATGTATTATATGTCAAGAATGTACTTTCTTGGAAAGGGGTCCAAAAAGAGGAAAAGATTCTGGTACATAATAAAAACTTGGGTGGGAGCTAATTAAATTCAATGAATGTGTAAAATAGCAATAATAGGAACAACCCCCTGTCCAATGATTACACCGATATAACTCTCTGCTTTAAGCTGCAAGGATCTCCCAGTACATTTTATGCAGCCGCCGGAAAATCGGATGTTGTCTGAGAGAGATATACCAGAAGGAGGATGGTGTCTTAACCCAGCGCCCTTTTTCTCTACCCCTTGTGGTGGTCCATGGTTGTCTCCTTCGTAGAGAAAAGGCAAGGGTAGAAGTCATTAAACCTGAGGTGAATGAGGACAAAAGAAAAGAAAAAAACATGACCGCTATATATTGCCAACAGAAGCAAGGCGGCACTCACAGTTTGTAGCTCTTTGACCAGAAAAATCAGCATTTCACGATTCATCATCAAATACACCTCCTGATGAGTACCTCCCAGGAGTGTACAATGACCTGGTGCACCTACTCAGCAGGACGCATCAACCCACTGGTTCTAATCCACTACTTCCAATGTTGTGGGTTCCTGCAGATAGACTTGTTCACCTCTCAGCAAAATGCCAAAACCATGCCTCCATGTTCCCACACCCACATCCGTGGTTAATGCTCTATATATATAGATAAGCTTGTCAGGAATATTTACCTACTCTTTTCCTTCCCTTGCGCTCCTTTTATTTGTGACTAAAGAAGCTTAGGCAAATGTCCCTCACCTTCATCCTAGTGGCTCCCACATGGGCCAGACAAGCATGGTTCTTACCCTCCTCTAAATATCTGCCCTCATGACAGGATCACCCAATAGCTGGACAATCTCACTCAGGAACATGGTAACATCAGACATTTGGACCCCAAGCAATGCAATGTAGGAATCTAGCTCCTGAGGTCTGAGAATCTGCTTACCTAAGTCTCCCAAAAGATTGCATCGACATTCTAAGAGAAGCTCATAAACCTATTACTGCAGCTTACTATGCAGCAAAGTGGAAAAAGGTTTATTCAGTACTGTAACTCTAAGAACATGGACTCCCTCAAACAGCAGACGAAGACATTGTTGCTGTCTGTTACACTTACAGAAATCAGAGTTAGCATGTACTTCCATAGGCCTACACTTTGCGGCTATCGCCCATACATGCAGATTAGAGTGCATTCTTCTCTCTTTAGAATTCCAGTCTTTAAAGCCTTCATGTAAGGCCTTAAAAGAATAATACAACCCAGAGTTCCACCTGCCCCTCTAAGGAATCTTAATATAGTACTTACAAGACTCATGGGTTCATTAAAGCCATTGCATTCCTGTCCCTTGCAGTTTCTCTCCTGGAAAGCAACTTTCCTCATTGCTATTACCACATTAAGACATGAAATTGAGCTATAGGCCCATCTTTTACAGGAACCTGTCATCCAGGTTCACGTGGATAGGGTTGCCCTTAGAATTGACCCTAAATTCCTTCCTACAGTGGTTTCTCCTTTCCATCTCCCAAACTACCAGTCATGTTTTTTCTCATTCAGACTCAGTAGCAGAAAGGGCCCTTCATACCCTTGATGGTAAAATAGCCTTAATGTACTGACTTGACAGACCAAAAACGTATCTTAAAAATCAACAACTTAGTGTGGCTTTTGCTAAACCTTGTAAACAAAATTTCACATGGGAAATAAAATGGAAAATGCACCATTCAGTATCAAAAACTGAAATAGCTAAATGGATATTTAAATGTATTCAAACGTGCTACCCTAGCGCCTAAATGTTTTCCCTACTCCGCCTACGCCACGCTCTACTAATAAGAAGGAGGCATCAAAAGCAGTTACATGGTCAGCTCAACACAGCTTTACTAACCCCTACTGTGTGGATATTCTAGCTAGTCAACGAGCTAAAGTCGGCCAAACAGTATTAAGAACTGTGTTTCAGACACCTGCATCATCCACTGACTAACCTCTACTTTAGGACGTACCGCTGTACATTCTTTTCAGAGCATGTGTATCTACAGCTACACAAGCTACGAACTGAAAATATTACACTGTAAGCATCTGTTTGTAGCTTATAGTGCTGTGGATTCACATGTGCCCACCCTCCTCCGCAGAGTTAGTGTCTTGTTGTACATCTCTGCAATGCATACATTTATTACTTTATACATCGTTTGCATGGTCAGAATGTTCTCGTTGCTCACAACTCCATACTTACATTTTCCCACTGTGCGATAAACAATCTAACAATAGAGGCGGTGCCCATGCACATTGCCAACAAAGGGGAGAGTCGCAAAGTACCTCATGACTTAAAAAGTCTTCTTGGAACAAAAATAACTTACAATGTCTGAGCCCAACACTAGATGGCAGGAGTGTGCAGAGCATGTGAATCTACAGATGTACAAGCTGCTAACAGATGCTTACAAGTAGTGCTTAATTCGTGCCAGACGTTTCTGGTGATCGACACCCTCACTTATGGCAATCCACCACATGGTGTCGCTGTTTGTCTAATTTTGACAAGCACAACAACAGAGTATAATAATTCAATATACATTAAAAACGAAGAATACTTATCACTCACGCCATTCCTATAGCTTTCAGTGTCCTGGAATAGTCTGAATTGTCACACTTGTATGAGTGTCATGGTTGGTGGTTTTGTTAGTACTGTCATTGAAAGCACCGGCAGGGGCATTGGCCTCCTGAGAAAGGTCCCTGCACTTAACATATTAAGCACAGCTTACAGGGCTAGTAACCTTTTCCTTACCTCATCACATTCTATATATATTTAGAGGAAACATAACCTTTGAAGCAAGAACTCTATACTTCTAGAAATTAATCAGATTCACAAGCACTAATTCAGGCCTGGTCGGGTGTAGTGACTAATCTCTTTAGAACACTCCCTGCCAACATGCGAGCTGCTTCCAATGTTCTTTCCTTCAGGAACGCCTTGAAAACACATGGTTTAGCCTGATTGGGACTCTGCCTAACTTATCTGCGTAACGTCTTGCATAACTCTCATCTCCCTTTTAAACCTCATAGTTCTCGCTTCACAGGGTTGCCATTATTGCCGCATGATAGTATATGACATTCTTGCAGTTGTATTTTGTTCACTGTAAAGCATGGCAATGCCTTTTAGCAAGGTAGCACTATAGAAAACTGTTAAGTAAATTATGTGGGTGCATTTTCAGGATATAACATCTCACCTTTGATTTCCATTTCCCTTATAAAGGCTTTTTGTCTGTTGGTTTATGCTTTTATATCCTTGTGGAGATCCTAAGTGAATCTCAGTATGCTTAAAAAAATCCTTCAGTGCACATTATCCTTAATACTGTAATTAGTATATAAAACATGTCCCTGATTTTCTTATGACAGTCTAGTTGACACATCACAAATCGCCCATAATAAGAAAATTGGAAAGACTGTTTCACAAGCAGAAGTGAAGCATTAAATAAGAGGTCAGTATGCTCCCACCCTCCTGTTTGTAGAGGCTGCCTAGAGCTAGTGAGCTGATAAGCTTGTGGTACAGAGACCTGAGAAGACTTTGGGCAGAATTTCCAGCACCCCTAAAACGACTTGTTGCTCTTCCCTGATGAAGAAATGAATCCAGAAACATATATGTCGAGTTACACAGCACAAGCTGCACCAACAAGGGTGAAAAATGAAAGACTACTACTGAAGCAAATGTTATCATGCACTGCATTTACCATGATGCATTGGGGCAAATTGAATACTGGGATGTGCCGCCATGTGCTCCACCCTCCGTCTGTTTGAAGCAGTAGGTAGATATACATGTTATAGATCTGACAGCACCTACCAACTTGAGAACCCTCAAAAGGAACCCAGAACTGGAATGCACTCCAACTAACTTTTCCGTGGCAGACCCCAATGAAACAACATTGTACTTCTACTGTAATAAGTTCTTACTGTCAACAGACATTGTGAGAGGTTGGTCACTGAGCACAATTACACCTGCTGTTCCTCAGTGAAAGGAATAACTAGGTTTCTGTAAGTGTGTGTACTTATTGCACTGGTGGAGTTCACTTTATGAAATGCAGAATCTTTCTTCATCATACTGCACAGTCTGGATTACAACTACTTTGAAAAGTGACTTATGTTAAACTGCTTAAAATATGCTTTCCTTCCAAATTATTGCTGCACATTAGCACTTTGATTTTTACAGTGCAGAATATAATATCTCAGGTGAAGGAGTGAAAAAGCAAGGACTTAAGATGATTCTTCAGGAATGCTGAATGATGTGACCGTGATTTAAAAGGCATAAAATACCTTCTACTGCACATAATAAGGATCTTTTTAAAGGTTCTTGTATGGTGGGTTCTTTATCCCATATAAAAAGTGGTTTGACAATGTTGCATTGTTCTGAATTTTAAAAATATGGCAGAAATTTGAGGATAGCATGTTAACAATTTGCCTCATTTGAGTAATGCAAATAAACTTAAATTGCACACCCAACCTCGGCATTCTTGCCGAAGTTCCCTCTCAGTCGAAAATAAGAGATTACTAATGATAAACAGTGAAAATTAAGCAAATGTCAGTGGCGTAACATTAGCTTCCGCGGTGCAGAGGGGGCCATGTTCCAGGGGGCAGTAGCAGCGGCTACTGGACGGGGGTAGTGGGATGGCGGGGGATGGTGCATGGAACACAAAAGAAAAAAACTTACCTGGAACAGCAGGTCGCCTCCTCTCCTCCATCCCCATCCTCGTCTTCTTCCTGTCTCCAGTCCTGGCCAGCAGTAGGAAGCAAGCGGGCACACAGGCTCCCCTGAGCAAATCACAATGCTGCAATGCAGCGTTGTGATTGGTCTGATCGCTGTGGTTCGGCGCTCGAGCAGGAATAGGGAGCCTGTGCATGTTCCTCACCAGGCTGTGTAATGCAGCCTTGTGGGGAACATGCAAAGTGTACATGACTGTTTGACCGGCCCAAGAGGGCCAGCCTAACAGTTATAAGTACTTAGGGAGTGCAAACCACTCCTCCCCCTGGTCTGGCCAGCCCCGCCACTGACAACAATAGGAAAAATAAAATGAGTATAACATTACGTTATCATTTTACTTTTGAGATGTGGGGCGACGCTCCTCCGACTTAGTGGAGGAGCCGCCACTGCCAGGGGGCCCTCACGTGCACCGCACACATGCCTGCACTCTGCGATCCTAGGTGAAGCCTCGCAACCTGCGATAGCACGCAGTCTTTTAGTCTGCCAGTGTACCCAAGTGTAGAGGGAGCTGCAGATTCTTGTTTTAGGGGCGGTTTTGTACTCCGTCTGGTTTGAATGCCAATTAACAGGCTTTGGAGTCTCCAGTCTGGGGTTCCCAGCTTCTTCGTGTGTCTGCCGCCTCTCCATCCCAAGAGAGCGGGTATTCTTGATGCCTCCACCGACGGCATGCTGCCGTGTTACCAGAGGTGACTACTTTTAGAATGAAAGGCTCCCCATTCTCAGCCAAACGTTTATATATAAAGGTTTAGCCGCTTGTTGCCTGTGAGTATATACAGTTTTCCTCTCTGAACCTTATTATTAACTTCTTCCCAGGAACATAGGATTTGTGTTTTTTTTTTTATGCACAGCACTGCTGTGGTTTTATGTTGTACTCTAGCAAATGTCAGACCTTTGAAGAGCTTTCAGCATTATCATGGGCCACCATAGCACATTTAAAAGCACAGGGCCCGATTCACAGAACTAACTTAAGATAAAATCCTAAACTTACTACCATTTTGGTGTTCACAGAAGGCACTTACTGATTTTGGTATTCACCGAAGGCACTTACTCATTTCGGTATTCACAGAAGTTAGGAGTCCTAACTTTAGGACTCCTAAATGCCTTAATACCGAAAAACTTGGATTTTTCTCAGTTTAGGAGTTGTAAAGTTAGGACTCCTAACTTTAGGACTCCTAAATGCCTTCTGTGAATACCGAAAGTCTTAAAGTTAGGATTTTTCTCAGTTTAGGAGTAGTAAAGTTAGGACTTTACTACTCCTAAACTGAGAAAAATCCTAACTTTAAGAATTTTGGTATTTTCAGAAGGCATTTAGGAGTCCTAACTTTACTACTCCTAAACTGAGAAAAATCCTAACTTTAAGACTTTCGGTATTCACAGAAGGCATTTAGGAGTCCTAAAGTTAGGACTCCTAACTTCTGTGAATACCGAAATGAGTAAGTGCCTTCTGTGAATACCAAAATCAGTAAGTGCCTTCTGTGAATACCAAAATGGTAGTAAGTTTAGGATTATGTCTTAAGTTAGTTCTGTGAATCAGGCCCACAGCCTCCAAGGTGCGAGTCACGATAGACCAAAAGTGATTAAAAATCAACCTAATCTGAAAAGAGCGGTATTGAAAATGCTTGTGGCAGATTTACGATTGTGTGTGACATTTTTTTGTCTCTAGAATTCTGTTTACATAGAGGACACAACTTTCTAGATAGAATCAACCCTGAATTAACACTGATTAATAATTAGGAGCACCGTGCCCCATCCAATCTGGGGTGGATGCTGCCATGTGATGTAAGTCCTGCATCAGCATGTCGTAATGGAAGTATGCATGAAAGTAGTAAACTCTATGAAAAATAATCCTATAAATAGGCCTATCTCGTTATCTATCATGAGCCTGTTTCTACAATGTCATCTTTTGCTTCTCTGTGGCGTCTACATTTAAGAGAACAAGTTGATTTTGTTCTGAGTGTCATTTGTGGTAGCTGATGATCTACCTTATGCCAAAATATGTTTTCTTATGTATAGGTGGTGGATTAGTCGTATGAAGTCAGAATAATAGGTGATCATGGTAAAGAATTTGGCAATCACCAACATGTGTAATAGACCTAAACTAATCTAATCTGTTACTGTTACCTAATTCATGGAATATATGGTGGCAATTCATTGCAAGTAAAAGGCAGGACAAACATGCAAAGTGAACTCAAAGTTTCAAGTCTGCAGGCGCCTCAATGCTCCCTTCCTATCTTTTCGAGTTAGTGACATAACTTCCACATTCAATTATCTGTTTCTTGGTTGACATCACTTCCAGTGGTGTAACAATAGCCTCTGCAGTCCCCGTGACGCGGAGAGCCCCCACGCAGTCTCACATTGCGCACTGGCCAGCATTGTGCAGCTCAGATTTGCATGTTTTAAATGATTTTGGAATACACGTTTTAACATGAGAGCAATTAAAAAATGTGTTTCCAAATAATGTGTTGTGATTCTTTTGAGCAGGAGTTGGAAAAGAAGTTTCAACAGACGGCTGCTTACCGCAACATGAAGGACATTCTCACCAAGAAGAACGACCAAATAAAAGAGTTGCGGAGAAAACTTTTGAAGTAAGTTCTGGTGTTTTTATGAGTACTCCTCATCTCATTCTTGGCATTGTTTTAGTCAAAAATGTTTTCTTAACTTCTGCACTTTGTTATATTTTCAATAGACTCTTGGCTGGCTTGGGTTTTAGCAAACGACGGCCGATTGCTTGTGATTTGCTCTACAATCCCAACATGTTCAATATTGTGGAACGGGACATCTGAAAAATACTCAGACTCCCGGTATTCCTATCATATTAGCCACCTGCATGAAACAGCAATTTTTCCTTGCTACTTACTTTTTACGATTTTGTAGTGGCTCCTTAGCTACAGTTGCAAAGACACATGGTCAGCCGAACAGAAGGGCAGATAAAACAGACACTGAGACAGTTGTGGATTATTCTAAGGCAGATTCTCCCATAATCTGTTGCTGCAACTCCTAGACACCACTGCCATGGTGGAGCATATATGGAAAAAGGCCTTTGAGTTTCTGTAATGTAAAGTAAACTTATTCCAGGTTTAGAACTTTCATAGATTCACATGCTTGAATCATTCCTCCTCGTCAAGTTGGGAGTCACAATAGACGTATAACCTAGAGGCCAAAGGCTCTTTTTGTTTAGCAACATATCAGTGTCCTTAAACATTGTTTAAAAAAGGACTAAACTTAAGGATCAAACAATTAGATTACACGACCCTCAGGAACCTTCCTGAGAGAAGCTGCAGTGCCTGAGATTTTCTACCGCACGTCGTGCTAGAGAGTCTCCACTGATCTCAGCTCAGTTTTTTTCTGTATAACTAATTCTAAAAGGTTTCCACGCTGTTTTTCTACAACTTCAGTGACTTATCCTTAAAATACTTTGGTGGTTGGTGCTTCAAACTGGTCTTCATTATGCCAGAGACAGCAAAGAAGGGGCTCTTCAGATCCTGTGGCACCTGTAAGAAAAAAAGGTTCCACATTGATGATCCTCATAAGGACTGTATTTACTGTCTCTAGCCAGAGCACAAACTGCATGGTATGTTTCACGATTTCTAACAAGACTTTGAAGTATAGAGAAGTGCACCTTCTTCTCTGGCTTTAAAAGCTCAAGTCCAGAAATGGTCCCCTCTCTGATGCAGAAAGCAACACCTCCTCTATGTCCTCTTCTAAAATGCCCTTGAAGAGATCTAGAGACAAGACATTTCCTCATACATCTTCAGAACCATCTAAAAAGGCGTAAAAAAAAGTCTCCTGAGGGTGCTCATAGGCATAAATGTCCCTCTAAAGGACCTTGCACTTCTTCCTTGCCTGTTGCTAAAAAGGAGAAGAGAAAGCCAGATTTCTCCTCAAAGTCAGTACAAACGTTGACCTCAGAACTCCCAACACCTCCTCAGAAGGTTAAACATATTTTCGAAAAACCAGCATCTGCACCGCCGACGGATGGCTCATATTCAACTTCGACGACGTAACTGTCAATGCCCTTCACAGCTTCTTCATCTTCATCTACAGTGACCACCGCAACAGTGTCTATGGCGGCATCGTCGTTGTCGATAACACTCTAGTTGACAGCTTCTGTCCCTCTGCCGTCGATGATAGTTACTATATTCGTCGAAGATGTCATCGTCGGCAGTTCTTCCGGCAAACAAGCGTTCATCGCCGTCACCACAGTCGACAACACAACAACTGCCAGCGGATCCATTGGCGACAGCCCTCTTTTTGCCGACGGGGCAGAACCAGTCGACAACCCCACTACCGACGATGCCCAGACCGACGACATTGGTTCTTTCCTCGTCGACGACCCAAATTAAAAAAGCTAAACAACAGATCACGCCTTCACTTACCTCTCCCAGTAAGGTGTCCTCACTACTTCCTACACACCTCCTTGAGCAGGAAGACTCAGAGGTAGACAGCCTTTACAGAGCAGCTCAGAGCCCATCTGAGCTTCATGTAAAATACCAGGACTATACATATAAGGAGGAATATTATGAGCAGGACCACTACCCACAGGACTATCATCGTCAACAATACCAACAAGGTTTGGTATGCGTGCCATCCACTCTCTTGACAGATTTACAGACCATGCGGTTAGATTACAATGTACGATTTCCCCCAGCATCTGCATCAAGTCAACAAGCTCCTGCTAGAGTCCGCCTCCTCCTCCTCCGCCTCCTCAATCGCCATCTGTGATACCCTTACAAAACACGACTTCATCTGAGGATGAAAGAGAAGAGGGTGAACTTCCAGGCCACAATGATGAGTGGGATGACTACGTCCTGCCAACGCCATCATCTCTGTCACCTTAGGTTATTGACTCGCCTCCTGAGGATATAGGCGGCTTCCTCTGCCTGCTAGAAAGAGCAGCCACTCGTTTTGAACTGACAATATCTGAAAGAAACACGTAGTGATAGATTCCTTACCTTAGAATATCTCCAGGCGTCAGACTGGATCCGGAAAGTTTTTTCGTCAGCAATACCCCTGTGCGTCATGCGGCTCTGCGTCTGTCGTCGACATCGTGATCGCCGGGATGACGTCTCGGCCAGTACTTAGACGCCGCCCACGCGCGCTGACGTCCGTTCTGTACATGACTTTCTGCGCCAGGAACGCAGACCCATGCAAGATACTGACCACTGGTGCCTTGAAACTAGGGCCCTGAAAGGGATGACCTTAACCCTAGAAATCAGTTTGGGTGGGGCGGTAAGGAAACTATCACTACTAATGTTTCTTACAGATACACTCGTTGCCGAAGGTAAGTAACTTGTTCATCTGAAAGAAACACGTAGTGATAGATTCCTTACCTTAGAATGGATACCCCAGCAATACCAACCCCGGTGGTAAGTCTGCAAACCAAGATCACACCAGGACGTCCTGGAGTACAGAGCGGCCAAAAACAACGTCTCTCTGGACTTGGCTGTCCAGGCGGCTGCCTGACAGATGTCTTGCAGGGGGAAACCTGTCCCAATGCAGTAGTGGCTGCAGTTGCTCGAGTGGAATGAGCATGCAGCCCCACCAGAGGTTCTTTTTTAGCCAAAGAGTAACAGGCTTTGATGCACAAGACAACCCAGCGGGAGATAGTCCTCTTGTGCACCGCCCGACCTTTCTTGGTGCCAACGTAGCCAGCAAAGAGTTGGTCATCCACCCGGTTCACGGTCGGCCCTCACAGTACGAGCTGCCAATTCCTTAGCCCTCCTTGGATGTTATGATCGCCAAATGCGGTGCGATATAGCCCCTTTTATCGACCAACTTCCAGAAGACATTCGTGGAGAGGCAAGGAAGGTGTTGCTAGAAGTTCAGCATTCTTCCTCAGAGATAATGGACCGTGCCATGGATATTGCCTCCTCAGGCTTTAGACAACGAACAGGCGCAGCGGCTCTACGCCGCCAAGTTTGGCTACAGGCCACCAATTTCCACCCGGAAGAACAGACAAAGATACTTAATCTACCTTTTGACCGAGAGGCGCTGTTTGGGAGCCATGTGGATGAGGCCCTCAAAACAATTAAAACAGATACAGACATGGCCAAATCCTTAGCCACGCTGCAATATAAGAAGGCACCCTTCTGGGGCGCCAGAGGAAGAGGGCAGCCTTCTTTTCGTGGAGGAAAGCAGCAATATCGATATCCAGCATACTCTTCCAACACACAGCATTTCCAGCCGTAATATCAGCATAGACAACTGCCGTCAGCGACATATTACTGCCCTTTCATTAGAGGGAAAGCAGGACGAAAACCTAAAGACAATAGCCGTAGACAATGACTTCCGTCAGATGCTCCCCTTTCCGCCCAGGGTGCCAGCCAGAATATCCAAACATATCCATCATTGGAATCAAATACCTACAGATGAAAATTCCTTTACCTTAAAAATTAAAGGGGCTGCTAATAAAAGCAAAGTAATTTTTTAAATTTTTAAGGATTTCTCATCCCCCAGTGCTGTGAGCAAGGCATTTATTCCCACCTCCAGTTGGGTTCATCAGATGGCTGGTTTCTTCCATGACAAAATCTACCTGATTCAACAGTCATTTGCCTCTATGGGCAGAGCCGAAACTGATGAGACATTGAGCGCATGTGCCCCGCCCTCGGGGGTAAGTTTTCTCACTCACCCAATTTCCCCCTATTTCCTTGGGAAAATCTCTTGACACCATGGTAACTCTAAGGTTGGGTTCTCCTTCTGACCCCTGTCCAGCAAAGATCCTGAAGAATATTGCAGAACCCATAAATTCCGCAGTCAATTCAGTTCTTAACACTTCGCTTGGACAGGGAATGGTACCTAGCTGTTGGAAAAAGGCTTAAATCATTCCCCCCCTGAAGAAACCTACAGCGAATCCTGCGGTCGCATCCAATTATAGGCCCATTTCCCTGATGCCCTTCTTCTCAAAGGTCCTGGAGAAGTACGTTAACTCCGTGCTAACAGATTATATAGAAGAAAACCATGTGCTTCATGACAGCCAGTCAGGCTTTAGAACCACTCTAAGCACAGAGACAGCCCTATTGGAGGTTTCGGAAACTATTAAAACTCAGATGGACAAAGGGGGCAGTGCTGTGCTGATACTGCTGGATTTATTCGCAGCCTTTGACACCGTGCCCCATGACCGGCTCTTGTGCAGGTTAGCGGAGTGTGGTGTTGGGGGCACGGTGTACAATTGGTTTGCTTCTTACCTTAATGAGCGGCAGCAGGAAATCTGGTCTCCGCCCTTTACAGCTGCCATTCCTCCAATGCAAGTGGGGGTCCCGCAGGGCGCTATTATGAGTCCCTCACTCCTTAATATCTATATGGCACTACTTGCATGCCTGGCAGAATCGCACGGAGCAAAGATTATTTCCTACGCTGACGATACTCAACTCCTGTTCACTTGTGACAAAGGTGCGAGTTTTCATGGAATGGAGATAAATAAATGTTTGTCGGAGGTCTTTTCTTGGATGCGACTTAACCAACTCAGGTGTAATCCAGAAAAATCCGAAATCCTCTTTTTCGGCTGCCCCCCCATGTGCTGACTGTAATTTATGGTGGCCCCGCGACATGTCTCCTCCTTCGGCCCCAGTCAGCACGGTTAAAAACTTGGGAGTCAAGTTGGACACTAGCCTAGCGATGAAGTCCCAAATTCAAACTGTCGCTGGTACTTGCTTCGGCTTGATTAGAATGGTAAAAAACTTTCTTCCCCTTCTCCCTGTGGAATCCCGTAAGATCGTAGTACAAATATTGATTACATCAAGGTTGGACTACGTAAATATCTTGTATCTGGGGCTGCCAGAGTATTTGCTCAATCGGCTGCAGGTTGTCCAGATCGCTGCAGCCAGAGCTATTCTTATGGTAAGCCCCAGAACGCATATGTCGCCCCACCTGAAGGTGTTGCACTGGCTCCCGGTGAGAAAGAGGATCCAGTTTAAGGCCTTAGAGCTCACTTATCGTGCCTTCCATGATACGGGTGTGGTTTACCTGAGAAGTAGGATCCAACGCTATCAGCCTCAAAGGGTCTTAAGATCCTCTAGACAATCCCTCATGGTGATTCCCAAGATCTCGGATAGGAGGACGGTCGTTTCAGGTTCAAGCTGGTCGTCTGTGGAGCAAATTGCCCCTTTATCTCAGATTGACTCAGGGCTTGTTGTTTTTTAGGCAACAACTTAAAACTTGGTAGTTCCAACAATAACATTATGGTTGTTGGGGCGGGGCTCTTTCTGTTACGGTTTTTGAGATTAGCGCCGGGACACACTCTGTGAGTATCCGCGCGCTTTATAAATTCCCAATTTCATTTCATTTTATTTCAATGGGTCTTAGACCTCATCCAATTTGGGCACCTTTTAGAATGTATTCGCACTCCTCCTACAAAGCCACCCCAACCGCACATTCAAAAGCATTTACCCATTCTCAGATCAGAAGCACAAATAATGCTACAAAAGAGGGCAATAGTAAGAGTTCCCCGCTCCCAAAAAGGGAAAGGATTCTACTCCCATTTCTTCTCGATTTGCCAAAAATCAAAGCAGTGGAGACCAATTCTCGAATTAAGGGAGCTCAACATGTTTCTCAAGAAACAGACCTTTTGCATGATCTCGCTACAAGCCATTTTGCGTCTCCTATGCAATGGAGATTACATGCCCTCCCTGGATCTCCAACGCGGCTATTTTCACTTACCTATCCATCCAAAACACAGAAAGTTCCTCAGGTTCCCAGTAGCTGGCAGCCACTTTGAATTCAGAGTGTTTCCATTTGGCCCCACGCATCTTTACAAAATGCCTGGCATCCATCGCCACTTGCCTCAGACAGCAGCGTCACCAAGTCTTCCCATATCTCAACGACTGGTTAGTCAAGGCAAACACTCTCCAGTAGACAGAAACATCCACCAAGCCCTACGCCTGCGCCTATTCAGCAATCTTGGGCTCACTCTCAACCCAGACAAGTCAACTCTTCAGCCTTCAATGCGAATAATATTCCTAGGAGCCGTACTGGACACAGTCCTCAACAAAGCATACCCAACTGTCGAGAGACAACAAAAGTTGCTCTCTCTGGTTCGCTCCATACAAAAAGAAAGCCACTTTCAGTTCGCCTCTACGAATCTCTCTTAGGAATGATGTCCTCATGCATCCACCTCGTACTGCACTTCCGTCTTCCTATGCGTCCGCTTCAGGAAGCCCTGGATGTTCAATGGTCTCAGGCAACGGGAGCATTTGAAGACATCATCCAGGTCACACCCATCAAGATCAAGTTGTTGCACTGGTGGACCCAACCAGCAAATCTTTCTGCAGGTCTCCTGTTTGTCCTCAGCCATCTCGTTTCATGATCACAACGGATGCTTCCCTGGAAGGGTGGGAAGCTTACCTCCAGGTCAGCGGCAAATGGCATAATTCGCATCACAACATGCACGTTAATCTACTAAAACTCAAAGCAGTATACCTCGCTTACCAGGCCTTCCTTCCCAGGATTTGGCAATCCACAGTGCTCGTGTGCACAGACAACATGACAACGATGCACTACATAAACAAGCAGAGAGGCACCACATCACATCTGCTGTCCCAGGAAGCACAGATGATCTGGCAGTGGTGCATCCAACGCAAGGTACATTTAATGGCAGAGCATGTGCCAAGGATGCTAAACACTATAGCGGACACCTTAAGCAGGCTGAAATCTGCTTGCTACGAGTGGGAATTAGATCAAAGCATGCTGGATTACATCTTTCTTAGTAGGGAAAATCAAAGCTGGAGCTCTTTGCAACCACCATCAACGCCAAATGCCAGTTCTTCGCAAGCACCATCGGGGGTCATGGGGGAATGCATTTTCAATTGCATGGTACGGCATATTTGCCTACGCTTTTCCACCAATTCCCCTTCTCGCAAAGGTTCTCAGAAAGATGAAGGCCGAGCCTTGTTAGATAATTCTGATAGCTCCTGCGTGGCCACCCCACGCTGGTACTGGTACACTGAACTTCTCCTACTCGCAATGCGACCTCCCATTTGGCTCAAAGCAATTCCCTTGCTTATAACAATGAACCAGGGTCAAGTTCTCCATCCAGATCACTCAGATTGTCAGCTTGGCTCCTGCAGTTCGGGGGGTTTGGCCATCTGAATATTCCTGCAGACTGCAGAAGAATACTTGCTAGATCAAGGGCAGACAGTACAAATAAAACCTATTCCTTAAAATGGAAAAGATTGTGTATTTGGTGCTGAACTGCTGGCATTCACCCCCTCTCATCTTCTCGGGAACAAATCTTACCATATCTTTTGCACCTCGCACAATCGGGCCTAGCTCATGCCTCTATTAAGGTGCATCTCGCCGCCATCTCTCTTTTCTGAAGATCTTCCAACAAACCATCTCAGTGATCCAAGAGACTAGTTAAGCAGTTCCTTAAAGGATTATTCAGAGAATTTCCTCCATGCAGACCACCACCTGTGGCATCTTAATACAGTGTTGGGACAATTTAATGAAGTCTCCTTTCGAACCAATACAAAAAGCAGAAATTAAGTACCTCTCCTAGAAGGTAGCCCTCCTTCTCGCCATCATCTCTTCACGTCGAGTAAGTGAAATTCAAGCTTTTACTATTTTCTTCAGTTCAGAGAAAATAGGGTATCCTTCGTACTAATCCGAAATGTATTCCTAAGGTCCCCTCGGAATTTCCCCTTAATGAGCCGGTAATACTCAAATAATTTATTCCAAACCCCAAACGGCGATCGAACAAGCGCTTCACTCACTAGACATCAAACGATGTTTAAAATTCTATTTGGACAGAACCAAATCCTTTCGGGAAACAAACCAGCTATTTGTCTCCTTCAGTGCACCAAGGAAGGGTCTGCCACTTGCCAAACAGAGCATATCCAGATGGATATCAAAAACTATTATTTACTGTGATCAAAAGGCAGGACGGCCCTTGAACTCTAGAGTACGAGCTCATTCAACAAGAGCAATTTCCGCATCCATGGCATTGTTTGCAGGGGTGTCGTTGCCAGATATTTGCAGAGCAGCGGCATGGAAAAGTGTGCGCACCTTTGCACAGCATTACTGTTTGGATTCGGACGTTCTCACAGACTCAGCAGTGGGACAAGCTCTTCTACGACATCTGTTTCAATAAAAGGGAGCGGTCTTACCTTCCCACCAGCCACTTTTCTACCTGTTATGCACATATTTCTTTACAGTATGATGTTGGCTTATTTATGGTAGGATCTCACCTCCTAATTGTGTGTATTGATTTCTGAATCGTGTTAAGTATATTGATGTGTATATATATTCATATATGAATATTTATGGAAGGTTTCTTTTAAAAATGTGCTATTTACTACTTGCTATTTTGATTCAAGCATGTGAATCTATGAAAGGTACTGGAGAACTACAGTATCTGAAAGAGACAGTTAGTTATAGTTTCATTACCTTAGAATTACCCCCAGGCATCAGACTGGATCCGTAGAATTTTTTCTTAGCAGTAACCCTGCACATCGTAGGTGGCGTTGGTCAACTCCGCGTCCGTCGCCATGGTCGCCAGGATGACGTTGCGGTGCCAACTTAGACGCCGCCCCTGCACGCTGAAGTCAGTTCTTCTTTTTCCGCACCAGCCTAGCGCAGATCCGGATAGAGCTACCCCTTTAGTCACATTTTGACTAAGCTTTTTTCGACTTTTTGTCGACTCCTTTTTGAGTCTTCGACTCCTAGTGCCTGAGAGATGTCCCATTGTCGGACCGGCTGCAAACCCTGCGAGGCCTGTCACAAACTGATGTCTGTGAGGGACCCGCACCTTGTGCGCCTTTGGTGTCTGGAGCGCGATTAAGACCCGAAGTCGTTCTCCGACTGCCAGACCATGACCCCTAAGTCATTGCAGGAGCGGTCCCGAAAGCTCTTGAAGGCCTGGCAGTCGGCTCCGCAACCGCTCCCGGTCTCGCTCGAGGGGAAGGCCCCTAGACCGCTCACGAAGCCATCACACCTCGTCCAAGTCTTTGAAATACTCGGGTAAGTCGAAGCACAAGAAGATGGGAAGAAGCACCAGTGCCTTTGCCTTCTCCCCGTTGGTCGGCTGACACGCCGCGTGTTCCAGAGTGTTGCTGCTCTAAGGCTCCGTCTTCTGTGCCTCCTTCTGGGACAACTCCGCGCCTCCCTCTATTTTTGGGAGCCGGGGCATCCCCTGCTCAACTTCATGCATTTTACGAAGCCCTCCATAGTATCTTTGGAAGGCCCCCGTGGATCCAGGCCTGGATCCGGATTGACCCCAGTCGACCTTTCCCGGCGCGATCCCGGTGATGAAGCCCCCAGCATCAGTTGTGCCCCCAGCCGACGCCGTGTCGATCCTCGCCCCCGAGATGGACCCAGTGCCAGACCGATGTCAGTCGACGTCATATCCGACGCCGGAGGGTACTTTTGTTCCCCTGTTTACCCCTGGTGTTCCCTGGAAGAGCCAGACTGGAGAGAGGACGTAGGTGACGCCAGTGGCCTGGACACTTCCCCAGACCTTGGCATGCTTTCTCCCCCTACCTTGGCTATGGAGGAGGGAGCGTCCTATGCTGTGGTGGTGCGAAGGGCAGCTAAGGCCTCGGGCCTGGAGCTCCCTTCAGTGGCGGTCAGGACTAATCTCCTGACAGAGGTGCTTCAGCCTGCAGCAACCTCCTCAGAACCCCTTTTGCCCCTCAAAGAAGCCCTCATTGGCGATCTTCTGGGCACCTGGTCTAGTCAACTTTGCTGTATTCCAGAAAATTGAAAACAACCCTAGCGAAAAGTGTATGAAATACAATGAATCCCCTTTAAATAGTTTAGTAGGAAAAATGTTTTTCCTAGAGACCCCTCACCCACCAGGGTTGCCCCTTGGTGGCATGCTTCATCATTGGGGTTCATACCAATCCGCTATGGATTGAGGCGTGCTAAGACCTGACGTTTACGCAGGAGCACTTATAGATGGAGTCTATGATAAAGACAATGTTGGTGAAAGGGAGTGGGAAAATGAGTGCTGGTGAGTCAAAAATACCTGACTAGTAGGATTCTCATTTTATTCCAGCCTCTAGCCTGTAAGGTTAAAATCAGAGGTTGTGGCTGAAGGGGTGGACTATAATGAGTCTGTTCTCTTCAGAGATAATCGGTCAACATGTTTCGAGCCGTTCCTCTAATGGCTCTTCTTCAGGACCTATAGGAAAATAGTCCCATTGGTACCACTCCACGAAGTCCTCTAATTAGGACACCAATGATAGCATGCCATACGCATACCCCTATTAATACATACGGTAACACTTTGTCAATCCGTATCTGAAACGAAAAGAAGATCATTTTAAAACAAAAGGGCTTATCAGCCATGGCTGACCAACCCCAATATGCAATATGCAAATGAACACTGTGCAAAAACCCTGTGGTAAAGGTGCTAAAAAATATCTAAACAGTTGTGATCACTCTGTACGTGAGAAAATGTTGCCCACCATCGTAGCTCTCATTCAGTGGCTGTTTAAAAAAGTCTACACCAAATGGGGAGACATAATCATACCGAAACAAAACAAACACTACAGTGCATACAGTTACCTGCATTTTTGATGCCCTACTGGCGCGTCATGGTCTTTCCAGGGCGGAGGGTCCTGTAGTCAAACCCTAAGAGGAGAAGAAGAGGTAGAACATTGGATCGCCTGCTGGTAAATAGCCAGCGTTTTTGCAGAGGGACTGGAGCGAGTGGAGAGAAATGTGATAGTAGTCAGATGAATACCTCCACCCGTGGCTCTCAAGTAATGAGCCATGTCAGATCGCCCTAGTCACTTACTTCATCAAGGCCGTCCCCGGCCTTCTTGTCTAATTCAATTTCCTGGAGACCGCATTTTGCCGATGTGTGTCTGGTTCTTTTGATCAAAAACAGCCATGCGGTCACTTCCGCACACGTGTCATAGTCTGTGGGAGGACTAGACTGCTCGATTGTTTATCGTAGATGCAGCCTATCCTCAGTAAAAAACGGGGGCTATCTTGGAATGTTTGTTTATTACGGGAGGGTTATCGAATGCTAAACGGTATTGAATGGGGATACCTGGTGATACCCCCAAATGGTTAGGACCCTATCCAAAGGTGGCAGCAAATTTCTGAGAAGGTAAAATCAAAAACAAATACAGAGACAAAAATAACGGCGATTCTATCGCATACATGACTAGTCTCCGTGAAGATTAGACTGCTCTGTAGTGTTTTATAAATGTCACCTGCCATGTGACAAGTCAAGGGGCCATTTGTCAATCATATAAGTACGATTCATGCTAGTGGATGTAATAGACAAGTAGTTATTACCGGGATAATGATTCTTAGAGTGCTATGTGTAATAAAGGTTGTATGTAAATCTGAAAGAAACACGTTAGTTATAGATTCCTTACCTTAGAATTACCCACAGGTGTCAGACTGGATCCAGAAAGTTTTTCCGTCAGCAGTACCTCTGCGCGTCGGAAGGTGTTGTCGGTCGGCTCCACGTCTGTCGTCAGCATTGTGGTCACCGGGATAATGTTGCAGCAGCTACTTAGACGCCACCCTCGCGCGCTGATGTCAGTTTTTTCTTTTTCCACGCCAGCCAGCACAGATCCGGGAAGAGCGGTACCTCAGTCATTTTTTGACTACGTTTTTCTCGACTTTTGTTGACTTCTTGTTTCGAGTCTCGACTCCCAACAGTTACATGAGGGATGCCCGGTTTTAAGGCCTGCGGTTCCTGTACCCAATTGATGTCGGTGACGGATCCGCACCGCGTGTGCCTCTTTTGCATGGAGCGCAACCGCGCCCCCAAGTCGTGCTCTGACTGTCAGTTGTTGACGCCAAAGGCTTTGCGGGAGCGGCCCCGAAAGCTTCTTGAACGCCGACAGTCGCCTCCACGCTGTTCAAGGTCCCGGTCGAGAGGGAGGTTGAGGGACCGGTCGCGGAGCCACCACCATTCCGGCTCGAAGTCATCGAAGTCTTCGTACTCTGGATCGGGTAAGTCGAAGCATTAGAAGAAGCCGAAGAAGCATCGTTGCTCTTCGACTTCTCTTCGTCGGTCGGCCGATCCGACGAGGCACGCGGGTGGTGCCACTCCCACGGCTCTGCACGCAGAGCCCAAAAGGTCAACTACAAGCTTCCCTCCCTTTCCGGGACCCGGAGCGACCCCCGCCTAGCTTTGTACGTTCTACGAGGCGATGCATGCCATCTTTGGGCGGACCTACCCCGCCAGCGCACCTTCAGCCCCGTAGACTCGGTTGGGGGGCCTAGGTCTTTGCTGCCGGCGGCTCCGGCCCTGGCGTTGACGGCCCCCTTGGATCCAGGCCTGGATCCAGATCGGTGCCAGTTGACCTCGTTACGCCTCCACCGGCGCCGCTTTCTCCGGCACCATATACTCGCTCGGCCCCCGTCAGCTCCTCGGCCGGCGTCGACCCCAGCCTCGATGCCGGATCCATCGCCGGGTGGCATTTTCATGCCCCTGTTCACTCCTGGGGTCCCATTCCAACAACAGTGGCACCCAGAGGATGATGAGGACTGGGAGGGGTCAGGTGACCCTTTAACTGACCAGCTAGATACTGAGTAGGACTGGAGAGAGGAACTGGGGGATGCCAGTGGTCTTGACACTTCATCTTCATCCGACCTTAGCATGTTGTCTCCTCCTACCATGGCTACGGAGGAGGGAGCGTCATACGCTGTGGTGTTACGTAGGGCGGCCAAGGCTTTCAACCTCGAGCTTCCTTCTGTGGCGGTTAGGACTAACCTTCTTACTGAGGTGCTTCAACCGGCGGCGATCTCTTTGGACCCCCTGCTTCCATTTAATGAGGCCCTCACCAACGTCCTTTTGGGTACGTGGTCCAGGCCCAACATGGGGGCTCCCGTGGACAGGATGATTGCCCGACGCCACCGCCCGGCTCCGGGGGACCCCGCTTTCCTTTCCCAACACCCCACGCCGGAGAGCTTGGTGGTCCAAGCCTCCACCTCCAAAAGCGCCTACCCTACCACTCCACCGGAAAGGGAATCCAAGAAGCTGGACCATCTTGGCAAGAACATTTTCTTTTCTGCCAGCTTATGACTGCGGTCCGTAAACACAGCATGTCCCTTGGGCCATTATTCGGACTCAGTGTGGGATACGGTGGCGCAAGTGCTGCCTCCGTGTCCAGAGGAGGCCCAGGCAGTGCTCTCCCAGGCTGTCGCTGCCGGGAGAGATGCAGCAAAGTTTACGATCGGTTGTGGGCTGGACACCGCTGACTCTCTGGACAGGACCATTTTAATGTCGGTAGCGCTTCGCCACTACGCCTGGATGAGGTCCACTGGGTTTTCAGGGGATGTCCAGAACACTTTGATGGGCATGCCCTTTGATGGCCGTCGCCTTCTTGGCGACATAACAGACAACGCCTTAGAGCGCTTCAAGGACTTACGGGCTACGGCCAAGTCCTTGGGCCTCGCCTCCCATCCGGAACAGTCTGCTTTTCACCCCTTTCGTGGCTACGGAGGGGTGCCCCGACATGTCCCACCCAGGGCCACAGGCCGCTGCAAGTTACCCAGCCTTTGCGCAGCCGGGGACATGGAAACAACCGGCGAGGTTCCGGGGGCCAGCGGGCAGGCCAGTCCACCAACACCCCCTCTGCAGCAGCCTCCAAACCCTCCTAGTCCAACCTTTCAGGCCCATTAAACGCCAGTGGGCGGCAGGATTCGTCATCACCTCCACCACTGGCGCACCATCACAGCGGACAGGTGGGTTCTGCAAATAGTCCGAAGGGGCTACTCTCTCCCATTCAAGACTGCCCCTCCAGACATGCCACTGCAATACCACAGCATGTCGGAGGATCATCTGGCCCTTCTCCAGCAGGAAGTTACGACTCTCTTGGCCAAGGGAGCCATCGAGCGCGTTCCTGTTCCAGAAGTAGGTCGGGGTTGTTACTCCCAATACATTCTGGTTCCCAAGAAGGACAAGGGCCTGCGTCCTATCTTGGACCTCAGGGAAGTCAGTCGCATCCTCCGAAAGGAGAAGTTCAAAATGTTGATGCTTGCTCAGGTCTTGTCTGCCCTTGACCCGCAAGACTGGATGGTCTCGCAGGACGCTTATTTTCACATCCCCGTCCTGCCGGCCCACCGGCATTACGTGCGGTTCACGGTAGGCCAAGAGCACTTTCAGTTCACCATGCTCCCCTTTGGCCTTACCAGCTCCCCTCGGGTGTTCACGAAAGTGATGGCGTTGGTCGCAGCTTATCTACGCAGATCAGGGGTTTCAGTCTTCCCCTATCTCGACAACTGCCTGTTGAAGGCGGGCTCGCCCCAGGCAGTCATCTCCCACCTCCAGGCTACGGCCGACCTCCTGCATATGCTGGGGTTCTCCATCAATGTGCCGAAGTCGTACCTGATTCCCTCTCAGAAGCTCCTCTTCATCGGAGCAGTTCTGGACACGGCGCAGTTTCGGGTCTATCCTCCCGAGCAGCGAGTCCGTGATATTCAGGCTATGATTCCGATCTTTCAGCCTCTGTCCCGGGTTTCGGTCAGAATGACCCTGAGGCTGCTGGGCTTCATGGCCTCCTGCATCCTGATGATCGATCATGCTAGATGGCATATGCGGGCTCTGCAGTGGGACCTGAAGTTCCAATGGGCGCAGCATCAGGGGAATCTGTCCAATGGCGACATTGCAGACAACGCCTTAGAGCGCTTCAAGGACTCACGGGCTACGGCCAAGTCCTTGGGCCTCGCCTCCCGTCCGGAACAGTCTGCTTTTCACCCCTTTCTTGGCTACGGAGGGGTGCCCCGCTATGTCCCACCCAGGGCCACAGGCCGCTGCAAGTTACCCAGCCTTTGCGCAGCCGGGGACATGGAAACAACCGGCGAGGTTCCGGGGGCCAGCGGGCAGGCCAGTCCACCAACACCCCCTCTGCAGCAGCCTCCAAACCCTCCTAGTCCAACCTTTCAGGCCCATCAAACGCCAGTGGGCGGCAGGATTTGTCATCACCTCCACCACTGGCGCACCATCACAGCGGACAGGTGGGTTCTGCAAATAGTCCGAAGGGGCTACTCTCTCCCCTTCAAGACTGCCCCACCAGACATGCCACTGCAATACCACAGCATGTCGGAGGATCATCTGGCCCTTCTCCAGCAGGAAGTTACGACTCTCTTGGCCAAGGGAGCCATCAAGCGCGTTCCTGTTCCAGAAGTAGGTCGGGGTTGTTACTCCCAATACTTTCTGGTTCCCAAGAAGGACAAGGGCCTGCGTCCTATCTTGGACCTCAGGGAAGTCAGTCGCTTACTCCGAAAGGAGAAGTTCGAAATGTTGATGCTTGCTCAGGTCTTGTCTGCCCTCGACCCGCAAAACTGGATGGTCTCGCAGGACGCTTATTTTCACATCCCCGTCCTGCCGGCCCACTGGCATTACGTGCGGTTCACGGTAGGCCAAGAGCACTTTCAGTTCACCGTGCTCCCCTTTGGCCTTACCAGCGCCCCTCGGGTGTTCACGAAAGTGATGGCGTTGGTCGCAGCTTATCTACGCAGATCAGGGGTTTCAGTCTTCCCCTATCTCGACAACTGCCTGTTGAAGGCGGGCTCGCCCCAGGCAGTCATCTCCCACCTCCAGGCTACGGCCGACATCCTGCATATGCTGGGGTTCTCCATCAATGTGCCGAAGTCGTACCTGATTCCCTCTCAGAAGCTCCTCTTCATCGGAGCGGTTCTGGACACGGCGCAGTTTCGGGTCTATCCTCCCGAACAGCGAGTCCGTGATATTCAGGCTATGATTCTGATCTTTCAGCCTCTGTCCCGGGTTTCGGTCAGAATGACCCTGAGGCTGCTGGGCTTCATGGCCTCCTGCATCCTGATGATCGATCATGCTAGATGGCATATGCGGGCTCTGCAGTGGGACCTGAAGTTCCAATGGGCGCAGCATCAGGGGAATCTGTCCGATTGCATCCAGATCTCCGAGGGCACTACTCGACAACTGCAGTGGTGGCTTACAAACCAGGATTGGGTCAATGGCAGCTCCCTCTCCCTTCCCCAACCAGACTACACTGTGGTGATGGATGTCTCCCTTCTGGGGTGGGGCGGCCATATGGGAGAGGCGGAGATCAGAGGCCTCTGGTCTCCGGCGGAGTCCGGGCTTCACATCAACCTTCTGGAGTCCGGGCGATTCGTCTTGAACTGAAGGCATTTCTTCCCTCTGTCCGGGGAAGAGTAGTGCAGGTGTTCACGGACAACACCACCGCCATATGATATTGCAACAAACAGGGGAGGGTGGGGTCATGGACCCTATGTCAGGAGGCACTCAGCCTCTGGACATGGCTGGAACATCAAGGCATTTCCTTAGTGGTTCAACACCTGGCAGGTTCTCTGAACGCCAGGGCGGAGAACTCAGTCGCAGGTGCATGATGGATCACGAATGGCGTCTTCACTTTGAGGTGGTGCAAGGTCTCTTTCAACAGTGGGGAGAGCCTTGGTTAGATCTATTTGCCACCAAAGAGAATGCGCAATGTCAGCGAATCTGCGTGTTGGAATTTCTAAGGCGGCACTCGCTCGGCAGCGCTTTTCATCGCGAATGGAGTTGCGGTCTGTTGTACGCCATTCCGCCTATACCACTTCTGCCCAGAGTGCTGAAGAAGATCAGGCACGACCAGCCCCAAGTTATTCTTGTGGCGTTGGACTGGGCTCGAAGAGTTTGGTATCCTAAGCTACTCAGTATGAGCGTGTGTAGGAGAGTAGGGTCTGCTTTCTATGTTCACCCCCACTTTTTGCTTTTGCTTTACTGGTTTTCGACTTAGATGTGGCTGTGGGCCTGCTAATCAGACCCACAGCCCTGCTGTGCTCTCTCTAAATTAATACTATGTACTTTAGGTGCATAACCCATTTGGATAGGATCACCTTATTGGCCCCTGTACAGTGTACCCTAGGTACCCAGGGCATAGGTGTACCCTAGGCTGCAGCATGTATTATGCCACCCCTGGCCTGGCCTTCCATTTTGACACAACTGGCTGATCACTCAGCTGGGGCAAGGTCGTGTAATCACCCCTTGCTTAGGTGTAGTATTCCTATACCTAACTTACATATAGACACATGTGTACCTATCAGTCACTCCTATGGCAGGCCTTGACAATCCTGGAGGCAGAGTGCTTGGTAACATGTGAGATGGTGCTCTAGCATGAGCTGAGCCTGTCTGCAGTTTTCGGAACCTTGTCCTTATAGCTGTTCTATGATATAGCCTACCATATACTCTTAAAGTGCCTTATAATCTTAGACGGTTATAGTAACTATGGTTTGGCTTTATCGAAACATGTCGTGTAAGGTGTCTAACACTGTGGAATAATACCCCCATGCCATTTCTGGACATGAGAATATTATTCCCCCCTTCTAGAGGGAAAGACATGTTAAAATCATACTTCAACTGTTAGCCTCTGACCAAAGCCTCAGCATCACAAAATGGATGCTGCTGCCACGACACAAGTCTGACCTCCTGCAGCTGGGAGTGATCCCAGCCAGGGAGGCCTGGACAATAGGTTTCCTGCTTGGGGAGGTGCTAGCACCTCCCCAGACAGCCTTTAGTGTATTGGGGCAGGGTGGGCTGAAAGGAATGAGACATGCCTGGGGCACACAAGGTGTTTCTTGCATAGTCCAGTTCAAACCGGCGCTGGGGCACTCCAGCCCCAGCTCTGGCGCGAAACTGGACAAAGGGAAGTGGGTGTAACCACCCCCTCCCAGGTCCCACCCATAAGGCGTGACCTAGCAGGTATCCCAGCCCCCCAGATTAGTATAAGAGTGGGAGTTGGGCCTCAAGACTTTAGATTATCCTGAACCTGCAAAACTGAACAGAAACTCTGGACCTTCGACATTCGACGAAAGAAGAAGACTGAAGAATCTCCCTTGTAGCCAAGGAGTGGCTACCCTGTGCAAACAGGCACCATCAAGAGACTACCCTTTGCTTTGCCCACGTTCTACGAGGAACCGACTGCAGAGCCTGACCAGAGCCTTGACTTCCAGACTTCTCCGACCCTGATCCACATCTACAGCAGAGCTAAGATCCGTGGAGGCGACGAGCGACGTGGGACCGGCTACCTGGAAAAAGTGGCTAGTAACTTAAAGCGCAGCTTCTGAGGTACCCTCGAAGTTGTGCACCGGGGATTGAGAAGCCCCAACCCCAAGCACCATCTGCACCGAAGATCAGCCCCCCACACTCCACGAGTCCTGCGTGGGGCCCTTCAGCATTTTCCTGCTTGCCGCGTCTGTCCGGTTGCTTGCCCGCTGGCTAGTGGCCTTTGTGACGACGCACCCTGAAATCTTCTGCGCTGGTTTGGCTCCTCCAGACTGGCTCCCGCTTCTCTGCAAAGAAGAAGCACCCCAGACCTTCCTGGTCTGCACCAGAAGCAAGTCCTTCGTTCTTCGTGGGTTCCGCTTGCCAAGGCTTGGTGAGTCCTAGTCCAACTTCGACGCCGCCGACAGCAAGAGCCTTCGTGGGACAGCTCGCCTCCTGGTCGTCCTCGACGCTTCCTGGTCCTCCTGGCTGCAGCGACAAGCTTCACCTTCACCTGCAATCTTCACGACATCGCCTGGTTCCTTCCTGGTTCCACGTGGTCACTGGCTAGTGACCTTGACTCTGTCCCTTCTGCTTGCAGGTTTCTTCTCTTCTTGATCCCAGCTTTGGGATCCACCGGACACTCTTCACTGACTGCCTGTCAGCATCTTTCTTCAGGCATCCATAGGAGTCGACGACGAAAACGACGCATCTTCGCCCCTATGCACCCGCAGCCTGTGGGCTAGGTAACTTGGGTACTCCGGTGCTCATCAGGATAGTGACTATCCTAGTGTCTAGTTTTCAAGTCTCAACTTCCTAGCTACTCCGGAAGTGTCCTAAATCTACCGTTTTCTAAACTGTACTATTGCTATTGACTTTTACGCATTACGCGTGAGTGTTTCCACTCTGCACACGAATCCCGTGGCCCTCACACTTCCTAACTAACGCTAGTGTAGTGTAGCCCCAGCGATTCCCTAGGCCTAGGCCTATTCTATTTCCATGACAGTGGTTCTTATACCACTTACTTAGTATATGGTTTGCGTGGCCCCTAGGGCCTAACTGTATTACTTACCTGTGTGACTTAATGTATGCTTAAATAAGACTGTGTTGTACTTACCTCTAATCTCATAAAGAGTGCTGAGGGTTTGACTAGAATAAATACACTTTATTTTATATATATATCTGTTGTGGTGTCCTTTCATTTGGTATTCAAGGGATTATATATGGTATCACAGCTGGCTTCACATGCCATTCAGAGTTTAGCCTAAGACTGCTCTTGTCCATGCTACCACTAGGATAGCTGGTCTATAAGGTTGACTTTACAACCAATCACCATAAGGGTATTTGGACTGATATAAGGTGTACACTAGAACTAGTGACATCATACATCAGGCCAACTTCTCACAGCGTGGATCCCCCGATTCGTCTGCCTCTTCGGGAGGATCTTCTGTCGCAGCAACAGGGGACGGTCCTGCACCCGAACCTGTCCAGTCTCCACCTCCTTGCGTGGAGATTGAACGGTGACAGTTGATTCCCTTTGACTTGCCTCTTGAAGTCTGTGATGTGATTCTGGCAGCCAGGCGTCCTTCCACTAAAGTGGTATACGCCTGCAGGTGGAACAAATTTGTGGCATGGTGCACAGCAAAGGCTGTGGATCCCCTTTCTGCCTCTCTTTCCGAGGTCCTTTTGTTCCTTCTTTCTTTGGCCCGGAAGGGCTCTGCTCTGGGCACTATCAAAGGCTATCTTTCTGCCGTTTCGGCCTTTCTCAGGCTACCTGATCAGCCCTCTCTTTTCAAGTCCCCTGTTGTAAATAGATTTCTCAAAGGCATTACACACCTTTTCCCTCCTATTCCATTTGTGATGCCACAGTGGGACTTGAATCTGGTTTTGACCAATCTGATGTGCTCTCCTTTTGAGCCTCTTCACAACTGTCCTCTTCGTCTTTTGACTCTGAAGACTGCCTTCCTGGTTGCTATCACCTCCGCAAGGCAAGTGAGTGAGCTCCAGGCTCTTTCTTGTAAACCTCCTATCCTTTCCATTCATCCGGACAAGGTTGTGCTCAGGCCCCGGCCTTCCTTTTTTCCAAAAGTTGTCACGGCCTTTCATATTGAGCAGACTTTCTTCTCTCCCCCACATCCTTCCAGAGAGGAAGTAAGGCTCCACCCTCTGGACCCAAAACATGCACTTTTATTTTACCTCCACCGCACACAACAGTTTCGGGTGGATGACCAACTCTTTGTTGGCTACGTTGGCACCAAGAAAGGTCGGGCGGTGCACAAGAGGACTATCTCCTGCTGGGTTGTCTTGTGCATCAAAGCCTGTTACTCTTTGGCTAAAAAAGAGCCACCGGTGGGACTGCGTGCTCATTCCACTCGAGCAACTGCAGCCACTACTGCATTGGGACGGGGTGTCCCCCTGCAAGACATCTGTCAGGCAGCCACGTGGGCGTCACTGCACAGGTTTACGGAACATTATTGCCTGGACAGCCCAGTCCGGAGAGATGGCTTTTTTGGCCGTTCTGTTTTCCAGGACTTCCTGGTGGGATCTTGGTTCGCAGACCCAACACCGGAGTTGGTATTGCTGGGGTATCTATTCTAAGGTAGGGAATCTATCAGTATGTGTTTCTTTCAGATGAACAAGTTACTTACCTTCGGTAACGATGTATCTGTAAGAAACATTAGTAGTGATAGATTCCTTATCGCCCCACACATCCTCCCCTTTCTGCGAACTGATTTCTAGGGTTAAGGTCATCCCTTTCAGGGCCCTAGTTTCAAGGCACCAGTGGTCAGTATCTTGCATGGCTCTGCGTTCCTGGCGCGGAAAGTCGTGTACAGAACTGACGTCAACACGCGTGGGTGGCGTCTAAGTACTGGCCGCAGCGTCATCCCGGCGATCACAACGCTGACGACGGACGTGGAGCCGCACAACGCCACCTACCGATGCGCAGGGGTACTGCTGACGAAAAATCTTTCCGGATCCAGTCCGACGCCTGGGAATATTCTAAGGTAAGAAATCTATCACTACTAATGTTTCTTACAGATATATTGTTACCGAAGGTAAGTAACTTGTTCATTAAGGCTAAAAGGAGCCTCCAGTTGGGCTACGCGCTCACTCCACTAGAGTGACGGCAGCCACTACTTCCTTGGAAAGGGGTGTGCCTCTGAATGACATCTGTCAGGCGGCCACGTGGGCATCGCTGCACACGTTCACCAAACACTACTCCCTGGACAGCCAAGTCCGGAGAGACGGCTTCTTTGGCCGTTCTGTTCTCCAGGACTTTCTGTTGTGATCTTTGTTTGCAGACCTACCACCGGGGTTGGTATTGCTGGGGTATCTATTCTAAGGTAAAGTATATATAACTAACGTGTTTCTTCCAGATGCACAAGTTACTTACCTTCGGTAACGCTACATCTGTAAGAAACATTAGTTAGTTATAGATTCCTAGCTGCCCCACCCATACTCCCCGTTCTGCGAACTGATTTCTAGTGTTAAGGATATCCTTTCAGGGCCTTAGTTTTGTGCACCAATGGTCAGTGTCTTGAATGGCTCTGCGTTTCTGGCGCGGAAATTCGTATACAGAACTGACAGCGCGCGAGGGCGGTGTCTAAGTAGCTGCCGCGACGTCATCCCAGCGGCGCCGACGACGGACGCAGAGCCAACCGACGCCTCCTTCTGACACGCATAGGTACTGCTGACAAAAAAACTTTCCGGATCAAGTCTGACGCCTGGGCTAATTCTAAGGTAAGGAATCTATAATTAACTAATGTTTCTTACAGATATATTGTTACCGAAGGTAGGTAACTTGTGCTTTTCGTTCGCCATGAAGTGCACTGCTACAACCAGATGTACACATATAGGAGGATGTAGTCCCAATGTTAATCACTGCAGAGCGGGACATCCAGGTGACTTAAACTCGGGGCAACACGATGTGCTCGGTTGGAAAAGGTTAGCGAAAGATATTCCAAGGAATTTTATCATTAAGACCCTTGGTGTCTGTTTTGAGTTTATAGACCCATCTCTGTTCTTTCTCCAGAAGTCGTTGATTACAATTGTCTGTGTTCTGTTTTCTAGAATCACCCATTTCAAATCACAGGGGGTGTGTTTCAAGTCCGGAAAATGGGATGACATCTTGGTTGTGACGCGTTGGCATCGGACATTACTCCGGTGTTCGCATATTCTAGTACTTATTTTGTGAGTGGTCATGCCCACATAATACAAATTGCAGGGGCAAGTGATCAGGTAGACTTCCCCTGTAGTGTTGCAATTTGTCGAGTTACGGACTTCCCATTTCATTCGGTCGTTGAACAGTACAGTTTTCGTGATCTTAGTGAGATGGCAAACGCTGCAGTTCCTGCAGGGATAATGGCCCATAGGTGATGTTCCAGAAATAGATTGACTTATCGGTCTCGTGTTAGTCACTCAGGGGCGAGTGTACACTAGCATATCTTACAGGCTTTTTCCTTTCTTGTGAGAAAACATGGGTTTTGGTATGTTTAAACTGCTGCTGTTCAGAATCTGCCAGTGTTTTCGTATGACTTTCGAGACCAGGCCTGAAGCTATGTTGTATGGTGTTGTATGTAGTACTACAGATAGGTCTAATTTCCTCTTGCTTGTCCGGTGTGAGACATGGTTCAAGGAGACTATCCCTATGGTTGTTTAAGGCTCGTTTGTTTGCTTTTGACACTATTCACCTTGGTTAATTCCTTGCTATCAATTTCTTTGATAGTTTGTCTGCCTGTGTTCTGTAATCACTAAGTTCAGGTCAGGGTCTTAAAAATTGTCCAAACTGTAAATTTTCTTTCAGGTGTGTGGGGTGGAAACTGTCATAAAGGGGTAGGCAGTTTTTTGCTATTCCTTTTTCGTGGATATTGGTTTTCAGAATCACTTTGTCTGCGATGATGTTAAGGTAAAAAAAAAACAGTTCCGTCCTATTCATGGTGTGAATGAACTTCAGGAAGGCATTTTGTGTGTTAAGCCATGTTATCAATGCACCAGCTGTGGATTCTTCGCCCTCCCAAATCACCAAGATGTTGTCTATGTATCTTTTCCATGTTTTATATTGCTGAGAAAGGGATTGGTGTTATTGAGAATTTTGTTTGTCTCCAGGTGATGAACATACAACCCTGCCACACTCGGAGCAAAGGTACTCTCCATGCTAGTCCCATGTTGTTGGAGTAAGAGCATTCCTTCAAAACTAAAAAAGTTTTCAGTTAAGGCCAATTTGCAGCAATCCAAAACCAGGTGTCTGTGCGTATGATAGGTCCAGTTTGCTTAAAAAAGAACCTTTTCGATTATATTGAGGGTTTCTTGATGTGGTAGACTCGTGTACAGGCTTTTGACGTCAAGTCCAATCAAAATGTTGTTGATGGGATCGAATGGAAAATCCCGAAGGAGGCAGAAGACTGCCTTGGTATCTTGTAAATATGTGTTAGTGCCCTGGATCAGGGGTCTCAAGAAAGCAGCCGCCAACTTTGAAAGGGGTTCTAAAATAGAGGCGATTCCCGATACAATCGGTCGTCCTGGGGGGTTGATCAGTGACTTATGGATCTTGGGAATACGGTGAAAATATGGGGTGGTGGGGTAGGTATTTATAAGATATTCCCTTATTTTTTTTGTGATCCAGTCATGTGTTACAGCTTCCTCTACCATGCTGGTTTTTTGTATTCATAACCATTCAGTTGGGTCTTCCATTAGGCGTTTGTAATTCCTTTTGTCATTCAGTAGTCTCAGACTTTCCTTTTCGGTATGCGTTGGTTGATTGTAAGACTATGGCGCCCCCTTTATCTGCTGGTTTGATCACCATGTTTTCGTCATTAGATAGTTTGTGAATGGCACCTTGTTCTCCTTTTGTGGTATTGTGAAAGCCCTTGATGGTCCTGGGATCAATTTCACTTGCATCTTTCAGAACTGCCTTTTCAAAGGCCAAGATTTCTACCGGAAGTGCTGAACTTGGTAGTACAAAGGTAGATCTCGGTCGTAGGCTCTTGTCTCTTTAGATGGCATCCTGAGCTTGTTTATTCGCAAAGAAAACCTTAAGTTTTATTTTCTGTTTAAATTCTTTTATTTAACAACTCAGTTTCAATTTATCGAGGCTTGCTGTTGGTACAAAACCTCTGCCTTTTTTCCAGGACACTGACATGGGTAGGGGACAAGATTTTGTCAGTCAGGTTCACCACTAGGCTGGGCGGTTGCTTATTCCTGGGTAGTTGGTTGAGTCCATGCTCCTCCTCGTCATCCTGGTCTGTTCCAGTGGGTCTGACCACTGTACCTAATGGCCTTTCTTCGTTTGACCCCTCTATGATCCGCGACCTCGCCCCAAAGAAGGCATTTGTGGCCCGATGGTGGTATCTGGGCTGAATTCCAGTAGTCATATTGGTGTTCTTGGAACAGAGGTGGTGGGGGCATAATAGAAAGGTTGTTGGAAAGGTGCAGAGACCTGGAAAGTAGGCCATCCTCTCCCTTGTTCACCTGAATATGCAGCTCTTCTGTTGTTATTTCTCCTGTTCCTATAAAAACTTCGAAACGCCGGGGATCGAGACCAAGTAGGTGCACAGACGGGGCAGGACTCTTGACGAAAGTGTGACTACAGAGCTACCCCCTAACAGCCTTACGATCCCCTGAGAAACGGACCCCATTCAAAATACGGATGGAAGATAAAGCATGACAGATTAATTGATCAGTCATTTTTTAAGGAGCAGCTACTCTGCCCTTACATCAATACATAGGATAGGGAATTCATACCTCTGTTACCCTGGGTGGCCTTCTGTTTGCCCTGAAGAAAGTCCTGGACCTTCACGGCCTAAGTTGGACTGAAACATGTTGGCACTAGGGTCATAGGACCATAATTATCCTACTAAGACCCTAATTGAAATATTTTTTGTATCCCAGACAGACCCATAAATAAAGGGATACCGGGGATCTGTCTGAGGTTTTTTAATCTTCTAGCCCCCCTGGTCAAAAAAACATCTTCAAAGAGCTCCCAATACTGTGGTCGAGCCCACCCCGACTTCTAGGCGTTGGGGTGACCCGATGATGAAGCATGACCCCACTAGGGTGTGTGAGGGTACCTAAACCAAAAGGAATTGCTTCCTTGCTCACCTATTGGTAGAGTTAACTTTTCCCCACTATAGCTTCATCATAACGTTCCATCGACATATATTGAATTTGACCGGTTCTGGTCAGTTGGAGTGAAATTATAGTGATGTTGATTATATAGGGAGGTATCACTCTGACATTGAATCCTCTCCACCCTCTTGGCAAATGAAAAACGGTTTTCAATAGCCTTTTGTGTACACACCTATAAAAACCTCTCCAGTTGCTGTTGGAACCTGAGCTGTCTGATCTGTAATCATAACCATCTGAATCTGTATTGTACCCTGGATTCCTTCCCCTGGTGTTGTAATCGTCCCTGATGTAGGGGTATACCTGATGTAGGGGTATACTTTTTCATGTGAAAAATTCTTGGCATCCTTTTTGAACTTCTGGAACTTGGTATCCTTAACGGTGTCCTCGAATTCTCGCATAGTCTTATGAAGTTCTTCCAGTCTCTTCTTCAGTCCTGCCACCATCTGATAAGACTTCAGACGTACTTCAGTAGTGTGAATCTCCTCTTTCATTTCCTGCAATAGACGTGCTGATGTCTTAATGATATCAGGGACTAGTCTTTTTTGAAGGTTTTATCATTTTGGAAGATGAATGGTTAATTCCGCACAATGAGACCTCAAGGAGCTGCATTCACTTGCAGATATTCGGTCATCATTATGCAGTGGATCATTGTCTTTATTTGTGCATGTTTAAGCTCTATTAATTCATCCCAACTCGGGCCTGTGTATTCGTTTCTGAGACAGTGTCACATCAAAAGGAGAGATGGTTGTTAAAATTCTTTCAACCTCTTCTTCTGAGAAGGTCAAGCCAATTACTTCGGCCATGTCGGTGTATTGTCTTAGGGGAAGGGACTCTCACAGCTGTGTGCTGCCAATATACTTTAAACAAAAAAGGGGGGAGAAAGAGGTAAAGGCTTGGTTCATCCTCCTTCTAGACACGTATTCTAAAAAATCTAAAACCAGCCTAGGGAAAAGTGTATTAAATACAATGAATCTCCATTAAGACAGTTTAATAGGAAAAATATGTGTTCGAGGCATATGAGCTGCAGATCACACACTTAGGATAAGATCGGCATCTGGTGTTGGGCTCGGATGCTTGCAGGTTGTTGTTGTCTTCGGAAGAAGTCTTTTGGTCACGAGATAGGTGACTCCTCCCTTGGACTACAGTGCGCATGGGCATCCACTCCATCCTCAGATTGTTTTTTTCCGCCATTGGGTTCGGATGAAACTTTTCCACTCCGGTAGAAAACTTCTAAACCAAGCTTTTCAAAGCGAAAAACCTTTATAATTTTCATCGATACACCTTTACTCGACATCGAATTCATCAGCCCGGTTCCGGACGTCGACACGGGCGATTAAACCTGTCCGCGCTGTGAGGCCTGCGGCTCATGGAAAGGACGCCGTTTAAAAAATGCCCCCAATGTGGAGCAAAATTCCCGAGCCAACCACGTATTATTGTACCCCCAGCACCGAAGACACAAGACCTCTTGGCACCGAAGCCGGCTCCGGCACCTTTGGCACCGAAACCATCGAGGCCCATAGACAAACCGGCACCGAAAGCTCCCAAGCTTAAAGACTCCATTTCGGCACCGAAACCTTCATCGGCACCGAAACCCTCATCGGTACCGAAACAACCGGCTAAGGCCTATACTACACCTCCTAAAGACTCTACCGATCACCCAAAACATAGATTGGAACCGAAAAAATCGGCGCCAAAGTCTGTTCCTGAAGACCAAGAACTTTTCCACCCAGATCCAACGCAAAAAAGGATCTATATTAATCCAAAAACTGGACATGTCACTGCTGTGCCATGTAAGAAAAGGAAGCTAGACACAACACCTTCTCCAGCTCCTGTAAAGAAGAAGGACTCAGCCACCTCACCCATTCCTCCTTCCTCTCCTGTACGACCTCTTACCCCACCCCCCCTGCCTCCACCACCATTACCTCTACCATCTCCTTCACATACACCACCTCCACAGGATGATGATGATGACCAAGGGGGAGGTGGTGATCCGGATGATCTTAATGATCCTAATGATCCTTTCACAAATCCGGATATTGTACCATTAGACGACTGGGCTTACCCTCTGCCTGATATACCTGATCCTACTACATACCCTTCAAAACCCTCACCTCCAGATAACCACCTGGGGTTTGGACAACTAGTACACAGAGCAGCACTTTACCATGGCGTCACCATGCACGCAGATGCACCCGAGGAAGACTTCCTTTTAGACACTTTTGAGCAGTCTCAGAAATCAGTTCAAATTTTACCTATGATTAAAGGGGTCATAAAACACGCCACATAAGTTTTTAAGGACCCCGTACGAGCCAGTGTACTTAACCCTCGAATTGAGAAAAAATATAGACCTGCCCCTGAAGATCCTTCTTACATTAAAGGACAGCTCCCTCTGGATTCTTTGGTGGTTTCCAACGCAAGGAAGCGGGCTAACTCCCAAACAACAGGAGATACACCGCCCCCAGACAAAGAATCCAAACTATTAGAATCCTCGGGGAAAAAGAGTAGCAGCACAAGCAGCTAACCATTGGCGTATTGCCAACACACAAGCCCTATTGGCACGCTTTGATAGGGCTCACTATGATCTGTTAGAAGATCTCATACAACACCTACCAGACCAATACAAGACCCAGGCAAATGACCTTATACAAGAGGGAAAGCTCATCTCAAATGCCTCAATTAAATGTGCACTTGACGCCGCAGACACTGCCTCTAGAGCAATCAATACAAGCGCCCTTCTTAGACGCCATGCATGGCTACGTATTTCAGGCTTTAATCCAGAAGTACAAAGTACCATACTTAGCCAATCATTTAACCAAGAGCAACTGTTTGGACCAGCAGTAGATACTGCACTTGAAAAAATGAAGAAAGACACCGACACTGCTAAGTCCATGGGAGCATTGCAGTCTCCACAAACACGTGGCTCTTTTCGACACTCCTTCTATAGAGGAGCATCCAAAAATATTGGAGCAGACACCTCCTCCACGTTCAAAACCTCTACACAAACATCCCCCAATAGACGATATTTTAGAGGAGGATATAGGGGAAACAACACCAAGGGACGAGGTCGAGGCAATACCAACACTCGTACCTCTCCCCCCCCCCCCCCCACTAATCAGTGACTTTCCTCCACTCCCCCCAGACCATTCCACTCCAGTCGGGGGAAGACTCAAACAGTTCCTACCTGTCTGGAATTCCATTACAACAGACAAGTGGGTAAGACAAATTATCCAGTATGGTTACTGCCTGGAACTCACAAATACCCCCCCAAATATACCACCCAAACAGCGTTCCATGTCGCCAGACCATCTTACACCCCTCAAGCAAGAGGTTCTCTCCTTGCTTCAAAAACACGCAATAGAGCCAGTTCCCTTCCAACATCAGGGCACAGGGGTATACTCTCTATACTTCCTAATCCCCAAGAAGGACGAGACGTTAAGACCCATACTCAACCTCAGACTCCTAAATCGGTACGTACACTCAGATCATTTTCATATGATCACTCTTCAACAAGTGCTTCCACTATTACAGAAAGGCGATTTCCTTGCCACACTAGATCTCAAGTATGCCTATTTTCACATTCCCATGCATCCTGCTCACAGGAAATATCTAAGATTCCTGGTAGACGGGCAACACTATCAGTTTACTGTCCTCCCATTCGGAGTGACAACTGCGCCCAGAGTATTCACCAAATGCCTAGCAGTAGTAGCAGCGCATCTCAGGAGACAACAAATTCATGTCTTCCCATATCTCGACGATTGGCTCATAAAAGCCAATTCATTCAACAAATGTGTTCTACACACTCACCAAACTATTCAAATTTTACACAACTTGGGATTCACCATCAACTATCCCAAATCTCAACTACAACCCTCCCACATACATCAATATCTGGGAGCCACCATAAATACCTCCAAGGCCATAGCTTATCCCAGCCCAGCCAGGATAGCCAATATATAAGCTCTCATCTTAAAATTTCAATCCCAACACTCTCTCCCAGCAAGAGTGTTCATGCAACTCATAGGCATGATGGTGTCATGCATCTTCATTGTGCCTTATGCACGACTTCAAATGCGTCCCTTGCAAGAATGTCTAGCACGTCAGTGGAACCAGGCTCACGGACAACTTACGGATCGCTCACTAAAATGGTGGAACACCATAAACCTGTCCAAAGGGCGGCCGTTCTTAGAGCCTCTTCCACAGATAGTGCTGACAACCGATGCATCTCTCACAGGGTGGGGAGCCCATCTCCTAGGACACACCACTCAGGGAAAATGGACCACTCAACAAAAAATGCTCCATATCAATTACCTGGAACTGCTGGAAGTGTTCCTAGCATTGAAATCATTCCAATTACATCTAAAGAACAAAACTGTCCTCATCCGTACCGTCAACATGACCGCCATGTATTACATACAGAAACAAGGAGGCACACATTCTCTCCAACTGTCCCAGCTCGCACAGAACATTTGGAGATGGGCAATTCCCCAGAACATCTACTTGCTAGCAGAACACCTTCCAGGAGTTCACAATCAGATTGCCGATTTGTTGAGTCGACAAACCCAACAGACCCCCAAATAATGGGAATTACACCCACAAGTCCTACTCCCATTCTTCTAAAAATGGGGCCAACCAGACATAGACCTGTTCGCCACACACGAAAACGCAAAATGCCCAACCTTCGCCGCCAGGTTTCCCCACCCACAGTCGTAGGGCAATGCGATATGGATGAACTGGTCAGGCAGATTTGCGTACGCTTTTCCGCCTCTCCCACTCATTCCATTCGTGGTACGCAAGCTCAGGCAACAGTCTCTCAAGCTGATACTAGTAGCTCCCACATGGGCACGTCAACCCTGGTTCACAACACTGCTGGAACTCTCTCTAGTTCCACACCAAAGACTGCACCTCTCCCCGTCCTTATTAACCCAGAACCATGGAGAAATCAGACACCCCGATCCACATCAACTGAACCTAGCAATCTGGCTCCTGAAGTCCTAGAGTTCGGTTACCTCAACCTACCACCAGACTGCATGAATATTATAAAAGAGGCCAGACGGCCTACTACTAAAGCCTGCTACGCTGCAAAATGGAAAAGATTTGCCATTTACTGCACTAACCATGATATACGACCACTGGATGCATCCATCCAGAACATCATTTGCTACTTACTACACTTGCAAAGATGTAATTTAGCGTACTCATCCATACGTCTCCACCTAGCAGCATTAGCAGCCTACTTACAAAATCGACAACACTTGTCACTATTTAAAGTGCCTGTGATCAAAGCCTTCATGGAAGGTCTTAAAAGGATTATTCCTCCCAGATTACCACCCTCTCCAGTGTGAAATCTAAATATTGTTCTCACTAGGCTCATGGGTCCCCCATTTGAGCCTCTGCATAAATGCGAACTACAATTCCTTACATGGAAAGTGGCTTTCCTTATTGCTATCACATCCCTTCGAAGGGTAAGTGAAATCCAGGCTTTAACCATACAAGAACCATTCCTACAACTACATCGTAACAAAGTGGTTCTTAGAACAAATCCAAAATTCCTGCCAAAAGTCATTTCTCCATTCCATCTTAACCAAACAGTCGAGCTACCAGTGTTCTTCCCAAATCCGGACTCGGTAGCTGAAAGAGCTCTTCATACCTTAGATGTTAAAAGAGCCCTGTTTTATTACATTGACAGAACCAAATCTTTCCGCAAAACCAAACAATTGTTTGTTGCTTTCTCTCCACCACATAAAGGCAACCCCATTTCCAAATCAGGGATAGCCAGGTGGATAGTTAAATGTATCCAAATATGTTACCAAAAAGCTAAACGCACTCTAACAGTTCCCCCTAGAGCGCACTCCACACGCAAAATAGGGGCTTCCATGGCATTCTTAGGAAACATTCCCTTAGAAGATATTTGTAAGGCAGCCACATGGTCTACAACACACACCTTCACTAAACATTACTGTGTTGATGTGCAAGCCAAACAACAAGCTTCTGTGGGTCAGGCTGTCCTTAAAACTTTATTCCAAACTGCTGCAACTGATACAGGTGACCACCGCTAGGGGAGACACTGCTGTATAGTCTATCCTAAGTGTGTGATCTGCAGCTCATATGCCCCAAACGGAATATGCTACTTACCAGTATGTATCTGTTCTTGGCATGTAGAGCTGCAGAGCCACACACGCCCACCCACCTCCCCGGGACCTGTATCTGTCCCAGCATTGTCTTAATTAGACATTACACATGGACATCCTTTCTTTATTCTTACACACTCCATCATTTCCCATCATGGCGAAAAACAATCTGGGGATGGAGTGGATGCCCATGCGCACTGTAGTCCAAGGGAGGAGTCACCTATCTCGTGACCAAAAGACTTCTTCCGAAGACAACAACAACCTGCAAGCATCCGAGCCCAACACCAGATGGCGATCTTATCCTAAGTGTGTGGCTCTGCAGCTCTACATGCCAAGAACAGATGCATACTGGTAAGTAGCATATTCCTTTTCCTAGAGACCCCTCACGCCCCTTGGTTGCATGCTTCATCTTCTGATGGATACATCTGCCAGTGGATTCCTCACCTTGTGAATATCCCCTGCGCCAGCATTCCACGGAACTTTTCTTCCCCAGCATTCCACGTCGACGTGGGCGACGTCATAATACAACGGCTCCGCACGCGACTCCGATCGACGTCACCGGAGCCATAAGAAGCCCACGTCGGCGTGATGACGTCAGTTCCCTTTTTTCCGCGCCTTCGACACGCAACGGTTTTTCTCCAGTGCTACTTTGTAGTTTGGTCGTGTATCTCTCTTTTATTCGACAATGTCTTCGACTAGGAAGTCGGGCTTTAAGCCCTGTAGGGAGTGTGGAGGCCTGATGTCGATTACGGATCCTCACCAGAATTGTTTATGGTGCCTTTCCTCGGAACATGATATGGAGGAGTGCAGATGCTGTAAAAGCATGAACCCGAAGGCACTCAAGGAAAGGAAGACCAAGCTCTTCATGAAGAAGATTGGTGAGGAAAAGAGAGGGAGGAAGAAGGAGAGATCGAAGAGAGAGTCATCGACTTCGAGGTCGTCGAGGTCAAAGAAACACCATAAAAAAAGTAAACATTCTAGACGTCGATCTTCGAAGTCCAAGAAATCGAGGTCGAGGTCGGCTTCGTCTCATCGACGTCGGAGCAAAGGTTTGTCTCCTTCTCCTTCGCCTTCAAGGTCTCCGGAAGGTTCTCCTTCGAGGAAGCAGACTCCAATTCAGTCTCCGTCAAGGTCTTCGGCTCCGTCTAAGACGTCGACTCCGGCTCGTGTGGAGTCGGATGCTTCTATGCATGAGGAGCAGGAAGAGTCGGTTCCAGTACCTGAAGATTCTGAGGCTCCAGTGGAGGATACTGCGGAGCCGGTGCCGGAGGCCCCACAAGAGGTTCCTTTTCCTCAGTTCCCGGCCCCGGGTACGAATTCGGCTAATTTCCTAAATGCTATGTATGGCATTTTTAATAGGGCGGCCTACCCATCCGGAGCACCAGCTGGTCCCGTGGGTCCGATGGCCTTTACAATGGGGGTGCCACAGCAGTATGCTCAGGCCCCCTTTATGCCCTTCTTGGCAGTTTCCGGCGCCGCCTGTGGATTCGAATCGACCTCGGAAGGTTCGGCAGGCTTCGGAGCCTCCTTCGACACCGAGACTGGCTCCATCGACGCCGAAGCCGACTCCATCGACGCTGAAGCCGACTCCATCGACGTCGAGGCTGACTCCATCTGCGCCGTGTCTGGCGCCGTCAACGCCGGTTCCTCTGGTTCCTCCGACGCCGCGTACGACGTCGCCGACGTCGGTTCCCCGAATCCGGTCGAGGAGGGAAGCCCAGAGGGTGTTGGAGGAAAGAAGATATCGAGAGGTGGAAGAAGGTGAGGTGGATTCTACTTCTCCGGACGAATTTGAGGGCATTGAGGTTGCCAGTGGACTGGATACGACCCCAGAGTGGGAACATGCATCTACCAGTTCTTCTCCTCCTCATGAGTTAGCTCCCTATCACGTAGTGATAAAGAAAGCAGCGGAGCTACTGGATTTACAGCTGCCTTCTGTTGAGTATAAATCCAACCTGCTCACAGAAGTGTTACATTCTCCGTCTTCGACATCGGAGCCCTTGTTGCCTTTCAATGAGGCTATATTGGAGCCGGTATTAGAGGTATGGAAGAAGCCCCTTTCATCTCCTGCAGTGTCTAGGCAGGTGGCAAGACGGTACAAAGTTGCACCTGTGGATCCTGACTTTTTATCCACTCATCCGTCCCCGGACAGTTTAGTTGTGCAGGCCTCATGCTCTAAGCACGCTTCTGGTGCCTTTCCTCAGACGCCTGCTGACAGGGAGTCTAAAAAGGCTGATCAGGCAGCCAAGAAGACCTTTTCGACAGGAAGCATGGCGTTAAAATCGACTAATGCTACATGCCTGCTGGGGCGTTACGTACACGCTCTAATGGATTCCATTAAGTCCTTGGCTCCTAAGTTGCCTGAAGGGGATAAGTCATCCTTCATGGAGGTTGTAGCGGACACTCAGGCGGCTGCCAGGCAAGTTATCCAGTCAGGGTTGGATACAGCGGACTCCGTGGCAAGGATCATGGGGTCTTCTGTTGCTGTGAGAAGGCAGGCTTGGCTCCGTAACTCTGGTTTCTCAGCGGATGTTCAAGCTACGCTGGTCGATCTTCCGTTTGATGGTCAGAAGCTGTTTGGGGAGAAAGCGGACTCTGCCCTTCAGCGTTTTAAGGACAGCCGATTGACTGCGAAATCCTTGGGCCTGCAAGTACCGGCGAAGGGTTCGACCTTTCGAAAATTTAGGGGCTTTGGGCGATCGTCTTTTCGCTCTTACCGGCAGCCCCAGCAGCAGCAGCAGCAGCAGAATCCCCTCTATAAGTCTTATAGAGAGAGGCAAAGGGGTCGGAGAGGTTCTGGACGCAACCCCTCTTCTTCTTCCTCCTCCTCTGCTCCCAATGAGGATTCAGGGAAGCAGCACTAGATCCCCTATCCCGGATCATGTAAGACCTGTGGGGGGTCGGGTGTCCTACTTTCTACGGGGTTGGAAATCAGTTACAACAGACCTTTGGGTTTTGAACCTCGTAGAGACTGGGTATGCCCTTCCCTTTCGGGAGTTTCCTCCCCCTTACCCTCCTTGCCAAGGTTATTGTTCGGAAGACCATCTGCTTCTCCTGCAGAAAGAAGTGCTAGTCTTGCTTCAGAAGGGTGCGATAGAGGTGGTTCCGGAGCAGGAAAGGGGTCAGGGATGCTACTCCCGGTATTTCCTGATTCCCAAAAAGGACAGCAGATTGCGTCCGATACTGGATCTCAGAATCTTGAATTTTTACCTGAAACAGGAGAAATTCAAGATGCTGACCCTTGCACAGGTTCTTCAAGCGTTGCAGCAAGGAGACTGGATGGTGTCGCTCGACTTCCATGTCCCAATCCTGAAGTCGCACAGGAAGTATCTCCGGTTTACGGTTGGGTCGCAACACTACCAGTTTGCGGTCCTCCCATTTGGTCTTACTACTGCACCTCGGGTCTTCACAAAGGTGATGGCAGTGGTGGCTGCCCATCTCAGGAGGTCGGGGATTCCAGTTTTTCCCTACCTGGACGACTGGCTTCTGAAGGCAGAGTCCCCAGAGATGGTGCAGCGTCATCTGCAGGTGACAACTCAGCTGTTGTTCGACTTGGGTTTTTCGATCAATGTGCCCAAATCTCACCTGGTGCCCTCTCAATGCAACCTGTTTATAGGGGCAGTACTGGACACTACTGTGTGTCGAGCATTCCCTCCTCCTCAAAGGATTCTCGACATTCAGGAGATGGTCCCTTTATTCCACAATGGAGCGGTTGTTCCAGTTCTGAAGGTCCTTCGCCTGCTCGGTCTGTTTGCCTCCTGCATTCTGTTGGTCAACCACGCACGCTGGCACATGAGGGCGCTCCAGTGGTGTCTCCGCAAGCAGTGGTATCAACACAACGGGGATCTCGGGGAGTCGATCAAGATCTCCGGAGAAGCTGCAGCGGATCTGCCTTGGTGGAGCGTGGAGGGCAATCTGTCTCAAGGAAAGCCCTTCCATCTGCCTCCATCGGTGGCCACAGTGATAACGGATGCATCCACCCTAGGGTGGGGTGCTCATCTGGAGGATCTGGAGATCAAGGGTCTTTGGTCTCCAGAGGAAAGGTTGCTTCACATCAACCTTCTAGAGTTGCGGGCGATTCGTTTGGCGCTCAAGGCCTTCCTCCCTTCCCTTCGCGGTCAGTCTGTTCAAGTCCTGACGGACAACTCGACCGCGATGTGGTATGTCAACAAGCAGGGAGGAGTGGGGTCTCTTTCTCTCTGCAGAGAGGCCTTACGTCTATGGTCCTGGGCTCAGGACCATCAGATTTGTCTGATGGCAAATCATCTGGCCGGGGTGCTGAACGTGCGTGCGGACAGTCTCAGTCGGCAGTTCTCCGCCGACCACGAGTGGAGGCTCCATCCGGAGGTAGTTCGTTACGTCTTTCGGACGTGGGGGACTCCTCGGGTGGATCTGTTTGCCACTTTCGAGAACGCGCACTGCCCGTCATTCTGCAGTCTCCAGTATCCGATGCAGGGGGCGCTGGGGGACGCGTTTCAGTTGAGTTGGGGCTCACGACTCCTTTACGCGTTTCCTCCCATACCCTTGATTCCTCGGGTTCTGAGGAAGATTCGCCAAGACCGGGCCCAAGTTATTTTGGTCGCCCCGGATTGGCCAAGAAGGGTGTGGTACACAGATCTTCTCCACCTCTCCTCGTGCCCTCCGCTCCGTCTCCCTCTGAGGGCAGACCTCCTCTCGCAGTCGGAGGGGCAGGTTCTACACCCCCACCTCCAGAGCTTACACCTTCATGCCTGGAGATTGAACGGGGCAACCTGAGTTCCTTCTCTCTCCCACCTGATGTGGTGGACGTTATTTTATCGGCCAGGCGACACTCCACCAAGTCCATTTACTCCTACAGGTGGTCTAAGTTTGTAAAGTGGTGTGGAGAGAGATCCATTGACCCTTTAAAGGCTCATCTTTCTGATGTGCTTCAGTTTGCTCTTTCCTTGGCTCAGCAGGGCTGTGCTGTGGCCACGGTCAAGGGCTACCTTTCGGCCTTATCGGCATTTCTGTGCCTCCCAGATCAACCTTCGCTATTTAAATCTCCGGTTGTTCTGAGGTTCATCAAGGGCCTTACAAACGTGTTCCCTCCCACTCCATTTGTAATGCCTCAGTGGGACCTTAATCTTGTTTTAACCTTTCTAATGGGGTCCCCTTTTGAGCCTCTTCATACTTGTCCATTGAGGCTGTTATCTTTTAAGGTGGTTTTTCTTGTGGCCATAGCCTCGGCAAGGAGGGTGAGTGAGCTTCAAGCTCTTAGTTCTAAACCCCCATTTTTATCATTACATGCTGAAAGGATGGTTCTTAGGACCAGGGCTGCCTTCCTGCCAAAAGTTGTTACTCCTTTCCATTTGGGGCAGTCTATTACCCTCCCTGTTTTCTATCCACCCCCTCATCCTTCCAAAGAAGAGGAAAGACTCCATCGCCTTGACCCGAAGAGGGCTATGAGTTTTTATTTGGACAGGACCAAGGACTTTCGTATTGATGACCAGCTTTTTATTGGCTACGTTGGTCGTTCTAAAGGTAAAGCGGTGCACAAGCGCACGCTGTCAAGATGGATAATACGGACCATCAAGATCTGCTACGCCCTGGCTGGTAAGACTCCTCCTGAGGGTATTCGTGCTCACTCTACTAGAGCTAAGTCTTCAACATCTGCTCTGGCCCGGGGTGTTCCTGTGGCAGATATTTGTAAAGCCGCGACTTGGGCCTCCCTCCATACTTTCGCAAAGCATTATTGCTTGGACTCTGAGATGAGGAGGGAGGGCCACTTCGCGCGCTCGTTGTTACAGGACTTTCTGGTATAGGAAGGTGGACACCCTCCTCCGGGAGTGGGAACTGCTGTGGGAATCTATTCACAAGGTGAGGAATCCACTGGCAGATGTATCCATCAGAAGAACAAGTTACTTACCTTCGGTAACGCTTTTTCTGGTGGATACAGTATCTGCCTGTGGATTCCTCACTGACCCACCCGCCTCCCCGTTGTCCATCTTTCTATACCTAATGTCCTGTTAATAATGTTTCAATCCATTAATCTAATGTTGATATTTCAAGATGTATTAATACTGTCAGAGGCATTATGTCTTTCTTTTGCCTGTTTCTTTATTCTCCACACTGGGTGTGTTGCTTTGCATATTGTGTACTGTGTATACTGTGTATGTTTTTTTGCTGTCAGTCCGTCCATGTGCCTCGTAGGCACGGAAAAAAGGGGCGGAACTAACGTCATCACGCCGACGTGGGCTTCTTATGGCTCCGGTGACGTCGATCGGAGTCGCGTGCGGAGCCGGTGTATTATGACGTCGCCCACGTCGACGTGGAATGCTGGGGAAGAAAAGTTCCGTGGAATGCTGGCGCAGGGGATATTCACAAGGTGAGGAATCCACAGGCAGATACTGTATCCACCAGAAAAAGCGTTACCGAAGGTAAGTAACTTGTTCATTAGGGTTCATCCTAATCCTCTACGGATTGAGGCGTGCTACGACCAGATAGTTACGCTGGAGCACTTATAGATGGAGTCTATGATAAAGACAATATTGATGAAAGGGAGTTGGAAAATGAATGCTGGTGAGTTAAAAATACCTGACTAGTAGGATTCTCATTTTATTCCCGCCTCTAGCCGGTAAGGTTAAAATCGGGTTGTGGCTGAAGGGGTGGACTATAATGTGTTTGTTCTCTTCAGAGATAATCGGTCAACATGTTTTGAGCCATTCCCCTAATGGCTCTTCTTCAAGGCCTATTGGAAAATAATCCCATTGGTACCACTCCATGAAGTCCTCTAATTAGGACACCAAGGATAGCATGCCAGACGCCTACCCCTATTAATACATATGGTAACACTTTGTCAATCCGTATAGATGTGGCCTGGATACCACTGACCCACTGGGCAGAACGATTGTCATGTCGGTAGCCCTAAGGCGTTATGCCTGGTTGAGGACGTCTGGCTTTTCGGGGTATGTCAAGTCAACTTTGCTGGACATGCCCTTTGATGGCCATCGCCTTTTTGGCGATAAAGCAGACTCTGCGCTCAATCGCTTTAAGGATTATCGGGCTTTGGCCAGATCCTTGGGCCTCGCTTCCCGTCCACCCCAGTCTGCTTTTCGCCCCTTTCGTGGCTACGGAAGGGGTACCCTACTGCATCTGGTCCAGTCCAGCCACCAGTCCATGCAAGCTGCCCAGCCTCTGCGTGGCCGCAGACTTGGGACCCAGTGACTTCGCGGGTCTGGGAGCTAGCAGGCGGGCCAGTCCACCCTTCCCCCCTGCAGCAGCCTCCAAACCATCCTAGTCTGACCTTTCAGGGCCATCAGCAGCCAGTGGGTGTCTGGATTTGCCATCACCTTCCCCACTGGCAATCCATCACGTTGGACAGGTGGGTTTTGCAAATAGCCCAAAGGGGCTACTCCCTCCCCTTCGAGACTCCCCCTCCGTCCATACAACAGTCTTTAGTTTGCATGTCGGAGGATCATTTGGCTCTTCTCCAACAGGAAGTCTCAGCTCTCTTGGCCAATGAAGCTAACAAAAGGGTTCCTGCGCCAGATGTAGGTTGTGGTTGCTATTCTGACTACTTTTGGTGCCCAAGAAGGACAACAGCCTGCATCCTATTCTAGACCTCAGGGACCCCAACTGCTTCCTCTGGAAGGAGAAGTTCAAAATGCTCACGTTGGCTCAGGGCCTGTCTGCCCTGGAGACTGGAATGTGGCGTTGGACTTGCAGGATGCTTATTTCCATATTACCATCCTCCCTGCCCACCTGCGGTTTACGGTAGGCCATGAGCAGTTTCAGTTCACCGTGCTCCCCTTCGGCCTTACCAGTGCCCCTCGGGTGTTCACGAAAGTGATTGTGGCAGCTCATCAGCACATATCAGGGGTTCCTGTCTTCCCCTATCTCGAAGACTGGCTGTTGAAGGCGGGTTCGCCCCATGTGGTCGTCTCCCACCTCCATACTACAGCGGACCTTCTTCACTCGCTCGCTGGGGTTCAATATCAACGTGGCGAAGTCACACCTGACTACTTCTCAGACGCTCCATTTCATCTGAGCTGTTCTGGACACAGTGCTGTTTCGGGCCTATCCTCTCAAGCAGCAAGTCCGGGATATTCGGGCTATGATACCAATGCTTCAGCCTCTATCCCGGATTTTGGTGAGAATGACCCTGAGGCTGCTGGGCCTATGGCCTTCTGCATCCTGCTGGTGGATCATGCCAGGTGGCATATGCGGGCTCTGCACTGGGACCTCAAGTTCCAGTTGGCGCAGCATCAGGGGAATCTTTCTGACTACGTCCAGATGTCCGAGGAAACTGCACAACAAATGCTGTGGTGGTTAATGGATCAGAGTTGGGTCAGAGGCAGATCCCTCTCCCTTCCCCTACCAGAACTCATGGTGGTGACCGATGCATCCCTCCTGGGATGGGGCGGCCATCTGGGAGAGGCGAAGATCAGGCGAGTCTGGTCTCCGGCGGAAGCCTGGCTCCACATCAACCTGTTGGAGCTTTGGGCGATCCGCCTAGCACTGAAGGCATTCCTTCCCTCCCTCAAGGGGAAGGTAGTGCAGGTGTTCACAGACAACATCACCGCCATGTGGTCCTGCAACAAACAAGGCGGGGTGGGGTCGTGGACCCTATGTCAAGAGGCTCTTCGCCTTTCGACATGGCTCATACATCAGGACATGACCCTGGTGGTTCAAGACCTGGCATGTTCCCTGAACACCAGAGCGGACGAACTCAGTCGTCAGTGCCTGGTAGATCACGAATGGTGTCTTCACTCTGAGGTGGTGCAAGGTCTCCTTCAATGGTGGGGAGAGCCTTGGTTAGATCTGTTCACCACTGAAGCGAACACGCAATGCCAGCAGATTTGCATGTTGGAGTTTCCAATGCGGCACCCGCTCGGCAACACCTTTTGTCACGAGTGGAGGTGCGCCCTCCTGTACGCTTTTCCGCCCGTACCACTTCTTCCCCGAGGGCTTAAGAAGATCAAGCGTGACTGGGCCCAAGTCATTCTTGTGGCTCTACAATGGGCACGAAGAGTCTGGTACCTCAAAGCTCCTGAGCATGGCCATCGATCCTCCGATCAAACTGCCGTTTCAGGAGAATTTTCTGTCGCAGCAGCAGGGGACGGTCCTCCACCCGAACCTGTCCAGCCTCCACCTCCTTGTGTGGGGATTGCGCGGCGAAAGTTGACAGCTTTTGACCTTCCGCCCAAGGTCTGTAACTTCAGCTTGGCAGTCAGGCGTCCCTCCACGAAAACAGTATACGCCTGTCGATGGAATAAGTTTGTGGAATGGTGCACAGTAAAGGCTGTGGATCTCCTTTCTGCCCCTCTTTCTGAGGTGGTTTTGTTCATCCTTTCTTTGGCCCAGCAGGTCTCTGCTCTGGACACTATATCTTGCAGCAATTTCTGGTTTTCTTCGGCTACCAGATCAGCCTTCTTAATTCAAGTCCCCTACTGTAAACAGATTGTTTAAGGGCATTATTCATCTCTTTCCTCCATCTCCATTTATAATGCCCCAGTGGGACTTGAATCTCGTTTTCACTTATGTTATGTGTGCTCCCTTCGAGCCTCTTCACAACTGTCCTCTCAGACCCCTTACCCTGAAAACTGCTTTTCTTGTTGCCATCACCTCTGCTCGCAGGGTGAGTGAGCTTCAGGCTCTATCTTCCAAGCCCCCTTTCTTCTCGGTGCATCCGGACAAAGTGGTGCTTAGAATGAGACCCTCGTTCCTTCCTAAAGTGGTTGCACCTTTTCACATAGGACAAACAATCACTTTGCCCTCCTTCTTCCTGCCTCTGCACCCTTCCAGGGAGGAGGACAGACTCCACCATCTGGACCCTAAACGTGCGCTCTCCTTCTACCTTAACCGCACTAAAGATTTCCAGGTGGATGATCAACTCTTCGTTGGCTATGTTGGTGCCAAGAAAGGTCGGGCTGTCCAAAAGTGTACCATCTCCCGATGGGTTGTCCTTGTATTAAAATCTGTTACACTTTAGCGAAAAAGGAACCTCCAGTGGGGCTGCGTGCTCATTCCACTAGAGCTACAGCAGCAGCAGCTACTGCATTGGCACATAGAGTTCCACTCCATGACATCTGGTTGTCGGCAACATGGGCATATATGCACATGTTCCCCAGACATTACTGCCTGGACAGCCAAGTCCGAAGGGACGGGTATTTTGCCCGTTCTGTCCTCCAGGAATTTCTGGTGTGAACTTGGTTCGCAGACCCTTTTCCGGGCTTGGTATTGCTGGGGTATCTATTCTAAGGTAAGGAATCTATAACTAATTGTCTCTTTCAGATGAACAAGTTACTCACCTTCGGTAACGATTTATCTGTAAGACACATAGGTTAGTTATAGATTTCTTACCACCCCACCCATCCTCCCAGCTTTGCAAACTGAGCTCTAGGGATAGCGACTCCCTTACAGGACCCTAGTTGTGGCACACCCAGTGGTCAGTGTCTTTCATGGCTCTGCGCTTCTGGCGTGGAAAGTCGTGTCAGAACTGATGTCAGTGCGCAGGAGCGGCGTCTAAGTAGTCACCACAACATCATCCCCAGGGACCACGATGCCGATGACGGACGCAGAGTCGACCGACACCACCTACTGACGCGCAGAGGTACTGCTAAGAAAAAATTCTCCAGATCCAGTCTGACAGGGGGTAATTCTAAGGTACGGAATCTATACCTAACCTATGTCTCTTACAAATACATCATTGCCGAAGGTAAGTAACTTGTTCTACAGGTAAGTAGTTTATTTTCATCCGATTCCTAAAAACGTGGATGTTTCATTTGTACTGCTACCCATTTCTTGTCCAAACTGATCTTGTGGTGCATCAGTCAGCTGGGTAGATGCCCATATACTTGCAGGCTGTATTGTTTATTGAATGTTAATGAAAAGACCTTTTTGTTTTAATTGGCATTTACTCCATGTATTCCCTAGGTAGTTGACCTGAGCATACATTTGGGTTGTTATCTTTCTCATAAGGAATGAAGCCGCTGACTTCAAAGCATCCTGCATGGGGACATGAATGCCAGGCCAATTAGGAAGCTATCATTTATTCTAAGATCAAAATGAAAGTGTGTTCATTTACTGGCCTGGCATTCCTCTGTTCTATGTTCGTAATTCAGAATAGTTTACTACCCTTCTAAATTCAATATTCTAATGTGTTGAAAAATTTCACACCCTTCTGGACACTGATCTACGCCTAATGTGCCAGTAAATTGTTTTCCATTGTACAAAAGTCTTACGTGTGACTGAGTTTGTGAATTAAAAGATTTCAGGAAAAATTATTTCAAGCCCTTTCTCAACGATCTCATTTCATGAAAAATTCAACTGTGATTGACTGAAATCACAAGTTTCGTGCTGATGAATTTGACAAACAAGAAATCTCTAAACTTTAACCCTTCAAAAATTACATGACACCTTTTACATATATCTCAAACTACCGAATGGATTTACGTCAAACCATAAATAGAACGTGAAGTTACTCCAGTACTTGGTCTTTCATAGATTCACATGCTTGAATCATTCCCCGTCTTTGAAGTGGGAGTACCACGGTACCATTAGAAAGTAGTATAATGTTAAACATAGCCTGGAAAAGGCCATAAAACCTTCACTTTAGTAACACTTCTTTGTCATTTAAAAAAGAGACTAAACTTTTAAGCTGCAACCAATCCGGTTAAATCACCCTCTCGAACACTTCTCTCAGAGACTTCTGTCAGATTTTCTACGGCACGTCGTGTGATGTAGTCTCCCCTGGGCTCTGCTCAGATCAACTATTTCCAGTATTCAGAGAGAGTTATTTCCATCTCCCTTATACTACTAATCACCAGCTGCTTTGGATCTGACTCTTCAGTGTCAGAGCAAGCAAAAAAAATCTTTTTAAAACCATGTGGGACCTTTGGCAAGAAAGGGCTTCATTCAGAAGACCAGCACAAAGATAACATTTACTGCCTCTACCCATCCCACAAAGTTAAAGATTGTAAGGTATGTCGTACCAGTTCTTCTAAAACCCTAAAGGACAGAGGGGAGGTTACTGCTGTGACTCCAAAAGCACAATGCTAAGAAGGACCCTATTTCAGAGGTTGCCAGTGAGGATTCTTCTACATCCTCCTGGAAAGTTTATAAAAAGGCGAGGGAGAGGTCAGAAGATCATTCTTCTCACGAGCCTCCCAGAACATCTACTAAAAAGACCCACCATACGTTTTACAGGGAGCGAAGTCCTTCAGAAAAGTCTTACAGGGAACGTAGCCCCTCAAAAAAAAATTGAAAACACATAAGGGGCATATATTTTCTCTTTAGAAAAGCCAAAGAAATCAAGATCTGAGCCTCCTACATCTCCACCTCAGATATCCCACAAGTTCAACTAACTGTTGGAAAGATCGTCGGTGAGCCTATCACCATGAACAAGGAAATCGTCTGCTATGCCTTCGATGACAAAAACAACTACGACAGCATCTCCGATGTCAACCATGTCGACGGTGATGATGATTGTATCACCGTTGACGACTGCCACTGGGGTCGACCACCCAAACTAGTCTTAGCCTCATTCGACATCGATAACACCATCAAAGGCGAAACAATCCCATCAGCAGTGCCAGTAAAACCACCGTCAACGGCCTCAACTACGCTATTGTCGCCGACAATGACGACGCGGGAACATTTTCATTAGAAACCAAAAGAGATGAGCCATCTAAGGAATGAGGATGATTCAGAGGATGATGCTCCTTTCAGGGTCGCATGCAGGCCGTCACAGCTACACGTAAAATGCTAGTAGGACGATGATGAAGAGGAAGAAGGGTACTGTGACCATGAATATTATCCCCCTCAACAAGAGGGCTTACATTACCAAGAACAGTATCAACAACAGTATCAGGAGGACGTGGTATACGCACCAAAGGCATTGGTTTCAGTCTTACAAATGATGCAGGGGGACTACCACAAACGCTTTCTGCCTACAACCTCTTCACTCAACCAGGCAATTCTGCCTCAAGAGACTCCTCAAGTACAACCCTCTACTCAACCAACCCTGAGAAATTTGCCAGCAGCTGCCTCTACACGGCATACTCCATAGTTTTTGACAGTGCCTGTACATGATACCTCGTCTTCAGATGACAACAGGGAAGCGGGGGAACTTAGTGATGCCCACACTGAGTGAATGATTACCTCATTCCAACATCCTCATCTCCAATACCACCACCCAAGGATTCACTCCCTAAAAGCATAGAAGGTTTCTATAATCTCTTTTGGGAGAGCGGCAAAGAGGTTTGATCTTCCCATGATGACGAAGCAAACTAACTGTTTCCTATATGACTTCAAGGAACCTTTGAGGAAGAGCGTCGGGTCTATACCCATCATGGACTACATCTGGGAAAAGGGGATCAAAACTATGAAAAACCCAGTCACAGTGGCTGCAGTAATGCCACGCTTAGACAAAAAATATAAACCCCCTGAAGATTATCCCGCCTGCCTCATCGGGCATCTAAAACCTGACTTTCTGATCACTCGAGTGGCCCAGAGCTGTTCCAAAAATCCATCTGCGCCGTCTAGTGGAAACCAGCAGAGCTGAGATAGGGGCCCTTCTTGACGTCGATGAAGACTGCTGTCTCGACGTCGAACATCGCCTTGAATACTTCACGTTGGGTCTCGGCGAAGAATCCCTCTTCGCCGTTGATGTAGATCTAGACATCGATGTTGAACGTCGTCTGGTTGACGACAACGGAGGTGTCCTCTTGGACGTTGAATGCATTGCCTCTGGCGATGACGAGGCACGTCTAGATGTTGACTGCCGCCTAGTTGACGGCAACGGAGACGCCTGCTTCGATGCCGATCGCCGCTCCACTGGCGACGGCGGAGCATGTCTCGAAGAACACGGAGACTTACCAACCCGCACCAACAGAGAATGACTCCTCGACGCCGATCGTCGCCGGGTTGAGGACGGCGAAGGATCAGACGCACCTGTAGTCTTCTTCGACAACCGGTGTTCTCTCGACGGTGAGCCCTCCGTTGATGGTCTTTTTGTTGACGTTTTCGCTGCCGGTGTAGGTATTTTTGGCGCTGAGCCCGACGCCGATGGAGAGCAGATTGTAACCTTACTTCTGGATTAATATCTGGCTCTCTCTTTCCTCATCTTCACCAGAGACCTGCCTCTTGAAGGTGTTTTCCCCTTCTCAGCCAGCCCATAGAGGCGAATCCTCTCTCTGTCCTTCAGAGTTCGCTTGGGCAAGGACTGACAATGCTGGCAAGTCTTGGGAGTATGATCATTAGGAATGCAAAGGATACAGACAGATTTGGAGTCTGTTTTAGCCTTCTTTTTGCCACAGGAAGGGCAAGAGTCAAAAAGAGAGGGCATTCTCTCAAAATTAGTAGGAACCTACTTCAACAGTAAAAAGACGTTGAAGTAAAAAGCTGTTGACAAAAAATAGGGGATCATTTCTGACAGAAATCAGAAAAAACAGAGAGCTGAAGTTACCAGGGTCCTGACAGAAGGAGCCGGAAAGAACAACTGACCTAACTGTCACGCCTGAGGCATGATGGGAAGCTAGGGGCCATGGCTGCCTTAAAGGCACAGTGCCAGTTTCTACTCTGTGTTTCTGTTGGTTAGCTTTTCAGCTTTCTACACTAATGTTTTCTGCAATGCAGCCTATGAGCTGGCAATGTTTTTCATTCCTCTTTGCAGGATTATGATTTCTATTGTGCATTAAAGCAGTTTTCAAATGTGTTTTCTTTCTCCCTGCTTTATTGGAATTGTATATATGTGCAAAGGAAATTCTTACATTACTCAGCCCTTAGTGTATGGAAGGCTGCATTGTGTTATTATATACATGCATATATCTATATGTATTTTGAGCTACATATATGTTTTCCACATATATGTTTTATATGTTTCCGGGGTCCCGCGCATGAGCGGGAATATTCATGTGCTTATGACTTTGATGAGGATACCCCTGGAAGAGAACTAGGATTACAGGTAAGTAACTTATCCTTACCACTAGTCTGCGCAGAGGTCAGCCAATGCCTGCCTACACCTTTTCAGCAAATTGAGCCTCACGCTGAATCCGCAAAAGTCAACCCTACAGACATCCAAGAGGATAATATTCTTGGGGGCACACTGGATACAGTGCTGAATGAAGCATACCCCACACAAGATAGACAAACAAGATTGCTGCTCTTGGCACACTTAGTGCAAAAAAAAAAGTCCCTTTCTGTTCGCCTCTGCAAATACCTGTTAGGCATGATGTCCTCTTCCCTTCCCTTGGTTCCTTTCTGCCACCTGCATATGCGACAGTTGCAAGAGAAGCTGGACAGGTAGTGGATTCAAACACAAGGCTGTTTTGACGATACCTTCCATGTCACCTCAGGGAGCGTACAGGTCTGTCTTGGTGCACTTCAGAAGAAAATCTCTTCGTAGGCCTCATGATTTATACCCCAAGCATATAAACCGGGGTTGGGCATCACCACAGACGCTTCCTTAGAGTGTTGGGGAGCTCATCTGCCGGACCTCCAAATCTGATGGAGACTTCTAGTTGCACATTCCTTACCTTTGAATTTCCCAGGCGTCAGGCTGGATCCGGAAACTTTTGCTGAGCAATACCCATTGCGCGCGTTGGCATCGGTCAGGGCGTCAAGGTGCCTATGTAGGCGCCACCCAGGCCTGCGGACGTCAGATCTTTTCTTTCCGCGCCAGTTATGCTCCGATCCAGGAAAAGCTACCCCACTGCCGATTTTTGGGAGGCTTTTTCCCAACTTTTGTCGAAATTTGGGATTTTTCCCACTTAGTGTGCAAGGGATGTCATCGAGGAAGACAAGTTTCAAGCGGTGGGGGACTTGTTCCCGCATGATGTCGGTCACCGATCCCGACTGCATATGTCTTTGGTGTCTCGAGCGCGACCACGATATGAAGACCTGTTCGGACTGTCGGCCTATGGCTCCAAAGACCTTGAAGGAGCGGGCGAGGAAGTTACTCGTGGCCCAGCAGTCGACACCGTCCAGTGAGACTCCGAGGAGGTCACGATCGAAGAGGAGTTTGCGGGACCGTTTACGGAGCCCTAAGTCGTCTTCCTCCCAGTCGAGGTCCTCGGGACCCTCGGGGAAGAGGCATAAGAAGAAGTGTAAGCGGACTTCGTCTTCACCTCAACGAGAGGTAAGGAGCAACGACGCTCTAGCCACAGTTCCGCAAAGCCAGAGTCGACTTTGTGCCCCCCCCCCCCCCTTTCCGGGTGCTGTAGCGGCTCCCCCTCAAATGAAAGAGTTTTACGAGGCCATGCGCCGCTTATTTGAGCAGAACGACCACGCTAGTGAGCCTTTGGGCCCCGCAGGCTCGGAAGGGGCTCCACTGGGTTCGCTGCCATCGGCTCCAGCCACGGCGCCGGTGAGACCCCAGGGATCTGATCACGGATCCAGTTTGACGCCGGTCGTGCCCATGCGACCTTCCCCGGCATCTGATCCGAAGTCGGTGTCTGCGACGTCAACAGTGCCTGTCGGTGGCACAAGCCCCCTCGTCATCCCTGACAACACGGAGCCGGAGCAACGTAGTTCGACTATTCCGACGTCGACAGAACCCTTTGGTTCTATGTTGTCGCCTGAGCACTTTGAGGATGTGCTAGTCTCAGGATGTGGTAGGCTCAGGAGAGAATTTGAACTGCTAAGGGGAACTTTGGGAGGCCAGTGGACTGGGTACTTCTCCAGATACTGGCATGCTCTCTCCACCAACAGTGGCAACGGAGGAGGTAGCATCCTATGCCATGGTGGTTAAGAGGACAGCCGAGGTCCTTGGACTGGAACTGCCCTTGGTGCAGGTCAAGACTAATCTCCTGACTGAGGTGCTTCAACCTGGGGGTTCCACTTCCGAACCCCTGTTGCCCTGCAATGAGGCACTTAGACGTCCTTCTAGGAACATGATCCAAACCTAGCACTGGGGCTCCTGTGAATAGGACGATTGCATGCCGCCATCGCCCAGATCCGGGCGACTCCAAATTCCTCAGCCAGCACCCCACCCCAGAGAGTTTGGTGGTGCAGGCCTTTACGTCCCTATGCGCATTCCCTTCCGCCCCTCTGGATAGAGAATCCAAGAGGCTGGATTCATTCAGGAAGAAGTTGTTTTCTTCCTCCAGCCTGGTATTGCGGTCGATGAATACCGCAGGCTTATTGGGCAGTTTCTCCCATTCCCTTTGGGAAATGGTTGCGCAAGTGCTTCCACAGGTCCCTGAGGAGGCCCGGGCTGTGCTCTCCCAAGCTGCCAAGAATGTGAGAGATGCAGCAAAATTCACCATACGGTGTGGCTTAGATACAACAGATTCGCTGGGCAGATCGATTTTAACAGCGGTGGCCCTGAGGCGCCACGCATAGCTTTGAACACCTGGCTTCTCGGGCGATGGACATGGCAATGTGGTGGTTAAAAACTGGCTTCTCAGGCGATGTCCAAGCCAATTTGATGGACATGCTCTTTGATGGAACCCGCCTTTTAGGGGAAAAGACAGACTCAGCCCTGGTCAGATTCAAGGACTCTCGAGCTACAGCCAGATCCTTAGGCCTCTCCTCCACCCCGTGGCCAGTCTTCCTTTCGCCCCTTTCACTGCAACGGAAGAGGTTTCCAGCTCTGTCAGCCCTATCCCAGCCACCGTCCCGCACAGCCTGCCCAAGCCGCCTGAGGACTTGGACGTGGTGCATTCTGATCTCAGAATGAAGGCCAGAAGTCGTCGACCACACTGCCACCAACAGTCACAGCCTCCAAGAAATCCGAGGCTGATTCTGCAGGACCACACTACTCCAGTTGGTGGGAGAATTCGTCATCATCTCCCCCACTGGAGATCCATAGCATTGGACATGTGGGTCTTTCAGATAGTCCAGGAGGGCTATTCCCTACGCTTTCTTTCTTTTCCTCCTCCTATTCTGCCAAATCAGGTACTGCTGACAGAGGATCATTTGAAGTTGCTCCACGAGGAAGTTATGGCTTTCTTGGCCAAGAGAGCTATAGAAACGGTCCCAGTTTCAGAAGTATGTAGTGTCTGTTATTCCCGCTACTTTCTGATTCTGAAGATCAACAAGGGTATACGCCCCATTTTGGAGCGTCAGACGTCAATCTCTTCCTCAAAAAGGAGAAATTCAAAATGCTCGCTCAGGTCTTGTCTGCCTTATATCAAAAAGACTGGATGGTAGCGTTGAACGTGCAGGACCCGTATTTTCACATTCCCATCCTGCCAGGCTACAGGCGTTGCCTGGGGTTCAAGTAGGCCACGAACACTTTCAGTTTACCGTGCTCCCCTTCGTCATTTCCAGTGCCCCTCTGTTGTTCACCAAGGTGATGGCGGTGGTCGCATCTCGTCTGCACAGGTTAGAGGTGTCAGTGTTCTCCTACCTCGACCACTGGCTGTTGAAGGCATCCTCGTCCCAGGCGGTCATCTACCACCTTTAGACTACGGTGAACTTTCTGCATTTGCTGGGGTTCTCTATCAACATGCCGAAGTCACACCTGACTCCTTCTCAGACGCTCCCCTTCATAAGAGCTGTTCTGGACATAGTGCAGTTTCGGGCTTATCCTCCCGAGCAGCGAGTCCAGGATATTCAGGCAATGATTCCGATATTTCAGCCTCTATCCTGGATTTCGGTGAGACTGACTCTGAGGCTTTTTGGCGTCAAGTCCTCCTGCATCCTGTTGGTAAAACACACCAGGTGGCGTATGCTGGCTTTGCAGTGGGACTTGAAGTTCCAATGGGCACAGCATCTGGGAAATCTCACCGACGTGGTTTAGCTCTCGGAAGGAACTGCAAAAGATCTGCAGTGGTGGGTAACAAACCGCGATTGGGTTAATGGCAGACTTCTCTCTCTTCCCCAACCAGATTTCACAGTGGTGACAGATGTGTCACTTCTGGCCTGGGGTGACCACCTGGGAGAGGTGGAGATCAGGGGACACTGGTCTTTGGCGGAGACGGGGCTCCACCTACATTTGTTGGCGCTCCGAGCGATTTGGTTGACATTGAAAGCACTTCTTCCTTCTGTCAAGGGGAAAGTAGTGCAGGTGTTCACAGACGACACCACCGCCATGTGGTACTGCAACAAGGACTGGGTGGGGTCGTGGACCCTTTGTCGAGAGGCTCTGTGTCTCTGGACATGGCTGGAACAGCAGGGCATAACCCTGTTGGTTCAACACCTGGCAGGTTCTCTGAACTATTTAGAAAAAGAGAGGAACCCTTGGTAACCCAAAGGACTAGGGTTCAAACAGAACCTTTAACAAAGTGTCCTCTGGGAATACTTTATATTCACAACTTGTTCAGGAAATACTTCACACCATCCAGTCTATTCTCATGCACTCAGCATGCAATCGAAAAGGTCACTGCTAAACCCAGTGTTTGTAATGTATTGGCACAAACACTTACAGTTTATACATTTGTGATCACAATTTATTAGAAAAAATTAATACAAAGTTAAAAACATTTTATCCAAAAATCACATGAGAAAAAATCATTACATCAATAAAATTGTAACAGAATTAATCACAATATAGAACATTAAAAACACAACACAAGAGTTAAAACAGACAATGATCTTTGTCATAGGTCGCCATTACCCATAGCATTAATTGTACAAATGAACCCTGGCATCTTGTAGTTCATCGACATCTAGGGTACCATTTTTTTGGATAGATTTATGGCAAAAAAGTGAAGTATTTCCTGAACAAGTTGTGAATATAAAGTATTCCCAGAAGACACTTTGTTAAAGGTTCTCTGAACACCAGGGTAGACGAACTCAGCCGTCGATGCCTTGCAGATCATGAGTGGCGTCTCCAGTCGGCGGTGGCACAAGGTCTCTTTCAGCAGCGGGGAGAACCTTGGTTAGATTTACTCGATTCCGGAGAGAAAGCGATACTGCTCGCTGGAGTTTTCAAGGCAGCTATCGCTCGGTGACGCTTTTCGTCGCGAGTGGAGCTCAGGGTCCATACCACTCCTGCCCAGAGTACTGAAGAAGATCAGGAGCAATCCGGCCAAAATCATTCTTTTTTTTTTTTTTTTTATATAAATTCTCATTCGCCTCAGACCTCAGTTGACAGAATAGGGCGTCGCTACCGTTACTCGATGTTAAGGAGACGTAGGCTATCGAAAGGGGACCAAGAGGCTACGCCCCGCCTACCGGTAGACAACAGCCTTAAAAAAGTCACTGGCCCTCATGTTGGGAAGGGGTAGTCGCACTCTCCTGCGGTTGAGTATTACCGATGACTGTTGATGTTGGCGTACAGGAAAATGGAACTTAGACCAACTTAATAAACAATCCCATAGAGCTTTCTTCTTGCTATCCTGTAGTCTATCCAGATCTATCCTGGATGATTTGAATAAAGAGGACAGCCACTCCGAGTGTGTAGGGGGTGCAACTTCAACCCATCTCTTACAAATTTCTCTCCTAGCCAGCAGGATTGCATAGAAAAGGAACCCCCTAGCAGGGCCTGTTATCTCACTAGATATGCCAAAAATTATCAAAGCTAGAGTAATTTGGGCTGGAAATCCCAAAATGTCAGCAAGGGTTGCCCCTACTTTTCCCAAATATTCTATTATCGCTGGGCAATCTTTAAACATATGGATGTCGGAAGCACTTTGACAATCACATTTCTTACAGCTGACCGGAGGTCCCTTCGATATTTTAGACAATCTTGATGGAGATAGGTAGGCCCTGTGGGTGGTAAACAGGTGGTTTCTCCTAAGCCATGCTGGTTTTACAGCAGCAAACAGAATGTTAAAGGAAGTTTGCCACAGGTCTTCCCACTGTTCATCTGGTATGGAGGCCCCCATAATTCTTCAGCTAATTTGAAGTCGCCACCAATAGCTTCCTCTATAGACCAATAGAGGAAATAAACCTCTCTTTTCCCCACTGGTCTTGTCACTAACTGCTCTTCGAGAGTGTTTCCTATACCTATGGGTTTTTTCAAGTTCTGGACCCAACTCTGTAAATATTTGAACCTGGACATGCCCTCTCCCAACCTATTATGTAATGACAACCATGATGTGAGTGAGCCATCGGACGCCAAGTCCCCCCACACCATTAATCCCGCTGTTCTGAGTGGTGTAGCTAGTTTGTCTTTCAGAAAATCTGGCATCCCTGGGGAGTCCCACAGGGGGGCCCGACTAGAAAAATAGTTGAGACCGGTACGCTGTTTGATTCTAGCCCAAACTCGAGCCATCCACAGCTGGACTTTCAGCCTGACCTTTTTTTTAAACTTATGTTCACCATATTTGAAAAGAAAGCCCTCCTGTGACAAACCCACACCCTTCAGCATAGCGGAGAACATAGCCCCTACCCCCGTATGGTCTGGAGTTTTTAGCAGCATTCTTGAGTGCGACAACTGAAACGCCCATGCGTAATACTGCAGGTCAGGAGGAGCAAGACTCCCCTTCTCCCTCCTACGCCTCAGCTTCTTCCAGGCGAGCCTCGTGGCTCTATATGCCCAAGCAAATGTATTAATCATTTGCTGAAGCTTATCTATCGCTGATTGTTCGAAATGTAAAGGGATAGTGTTAAAAAAGAAAGTGATTTTTTGTAATACTACCATCTTAATCAAATTGGTCCTCCCCAGAATGGTCAATGGGAGATGGGCCCATGATTTCATTAATTTCTGACATTCCCTAGAGACATTTGCGAAGTTGGTCCGGATCTTATGTTTGTCCTGGACAATCCTGATCCCCAAGTACCTCATGTCACGCCTGGTCTGGTGTCAGCACTCTGGTAGGTTCCAAGACATGACCTCTGTCTTTTCTGCATTAACCTCATAACCGGAAAGCTGCCCAAAGTCCTGTGCCAACCTGATGACCTGAGGAAAAGACCTCTCTAGATCAGAAATAATCAAGACGTCATGGGCATACAGAGCTACCTTCCTCTCCCAAACTTAAATGGTAGAATACCAGGCTCCTCTTAAAATGCTGAGCAAAGGGCTCAATATATAGATCGAAAAGGAGCGGGGAGAGGGGGCAACCCTGTCTTGTCCCTCTGGTGATCCTAAAGGGGTTGGTAAATCTACCATTTACCAGGAGTCTTGCCGAAGGATCCTGATATATAAGCTGAATAACTCGCCAGAATTTTTGGCCAGAGTTGAATTTTGCCATAACAGCCGAGAGATATGCCCGACTGACCCTGTCGAAGACCTTGGTAGCATCTAATGTCATTGCTGCGAAGGGAAGCGAGAAAGTGGTGGCCAAATCTGTTGCGCTGACAAAATCATAAGTGAGGTCAGCTAGATTCCTGCCTCTTACAAAGCCCTTTTGATCAGGATGGAGCAGATCTCCTGCCACTGCTCCCAGCCTGTCGGCCAGGATCCTTGCAACATTTTGTAATATGTGTTCAGCAGCGAAATGGGTCTATAAGACCTACAATTTGCCGGATTTTTCCCTGCTTTCAGGATCAATGAGATAGTGGCTTTTCCCCATGAATCCGGGAGCCTAGCACCCTTAGATATCTCATTGAAGAGTGCTGTCAAGGTCGGAATTATTGCTTCCCCCAGAGATCTCTAGAGTTTGGCTGGGAGCCCATCAGGCCCTGCAGCCTTCCCTCTCTTACAGGCAAATATAGCCTTCCTGACATCTTGCTGAGATATGTCAAGCTCCAGAACTTCTCGCTTAGAGGAACTTAGGGAGGCGAGCTTACTCCCACGTAGCCACTCCATGGCAGTGGTTTTATCCACTGCACTGTCCTCTTTATATAACTCCTGAAAGAAAGCAAAAAGAATCCCTGATTTCTTCATCTGTGGATAGCACAGTAGTCCTATCCTCACTGCTAATTTGTTTTATAATATTTCGCGTCCTATCAGACTTGACTTTCCACTCAAATAGCTTGCCGGCCCCCTCTCCATACTCAAAATGGGCAAGATTACTGGCCTCCCACCTTCTTGTTATCCTCGCCTGGATGATAGCATTCAACTGATCCTTTAGATTGCCAAGTTTGGCAAAACATTCTTGACGCTTCTCAGGGACAGTCTCTATATTCAAGGATAACTCTACAACCTTCATCTCAGTCTCCATGTGAGCCACCTCCACCCTATAATGTCTGTTTTTATGACAAACCCTACTCGTGACCACACCTCTCTTTAAGGCCTTCAACGTATCCCATACGACCGAAGTCTCTGTTGAACCAAGATTTATATTAAAAAAAGACTGCTTCCTGGGACAGATACTTAATTTCGAGTTCATCAAGAAGTAAAGACCTATCAAACGTCCAAGCCCTCGGTTGTACCTTCACTGCTAAGACTAGATCCATCCACACACCTGCATGATCTGACAGATGATGAGTTAAATAACCTATGTCCTTGACTTTACCCCGAAGGTCATGGCTGACCAAAATATAGTTGATCCTTGACTTATGGCCATATTTGCTGTTCTAAAAAGAAATCCCTGGCTGGGAGCCCGCCCTGTCCCTCCAGATGTCACAAAGTCCGGTCTGCCCCATCATCGAATGAAGGTACATCCGAGACCTGGATAAAACATTGGCTCTATTGCTTAGAGATTTTTCCAACTTAGGGTCAAAGACTATGTTAAAGTCCCCAGCCATGATAACTGGGTCAGGGAATTCTAAAAGAGAGAATAGTTTTCAAGGAGGAAGGGTCATCCTGGTTTGGGCTATAGGAGCCCACGACAGTAAACAAAGAGCCTTGAATAGTCAATTTTGCGATGGCCCACCTGCCACTTGGATCTACCAAAGAGTCTAAAATGCTAGCATTTGCTTGCTTTTTAATCAAAATGGCAACACCCCTAATATTCACACTCTGATTGGAGCTAATCGAGTGTTCCACCCACTTTAAATTTTTAAATATTGCAGACATCTCTTCTCTTAAAAGATGAGTTTCCTGGAGGATAATGACCTGCGCAGGAGAATCTTTTAAATACTGCAAAATTTTAGCCCTCCTAGATTTCACCCGCAGGCCATTAATGTTCCAGGATAAAAACTGGATCTTACTCATGGAGGTTTAAACACCTGAACCGTAAGTTGACTACATCTCCAAGAAAACTGAGACCAGACCAGATGCTACAAAACCAAACTAAAAGGTGAATGAGGAAATGTTTTTATTTTGAACCCAATGCTCCCCACCCCGTGCATCCCCCCATCCCCTCGCCCCCACCTCCCCTCCCTGTAGAACCCTTCCCCCATTTACCCGGACTAATATAGTCCAGTTTCTGCCTACCGGGGCAGCCTACCCTGTACCTTTATACTCAAGTGCTATACAAGTGCTATACAAAGCGAAGACTAAGACCCTGCTGCCAGTTTAACTAAACTAGGCTTCTCTGAATATGACAGTGTGTAAGTGTACTATGTAAGTGTATAAGCCTATGTTTTTACTCATTTTCCTGATATCTAGTGTTACGTAGACCTCAAGCCCTGTTACAGATTTAGGCCTACCCCTTGAAACCTTGAACCTAGGGGACCCTAAAGTCAGTGATATAATGTTCATTAGTTAATTATTACATAGCTTTACCAAGACTTTCTAGAAGCTCATCTGCCTCTTGCACTGATTTGATGTTATACATCTTGTTGTTATGCATGATTTTTAAAAAAGCAGGGAATTTGAGCTGGGCAACCGCACCAAACTTTTTAAAGTCGTCCAACATTCTACCCATCTCCCATTGCCTGTCCAGAGTAACTCCGGCCAGATCAGAGCGGATTTCATAAGAGAAGTCTCTAAATTTCAGGGATTTCTGTTTTAATGCCATGTTGAGGATCTTTTCCTTCAGGGAGAAAGTAAGGAAATTTATGAGAATCTTCCTGAGTTTTTTCCGATTGGGATGTTTCCTAAAGAGGTCCCTATGAATCCTCCTCGGATTCTTTAATCTGTACTGATTCCTTCATAAGTGTAACGATGAAGGACTTGAGGTCTTCCCCCTCCTTCCCCTCCGGAACATTCAGGAGATGCAAATTATTTCTCTGAGAATTATTTTCCAACATCTCGAGCCTGTCCTGAAGCGCTACCTCCTCCTTCTTGAGCGTTGTTATATCTACTTTAACCGCACCCAAGTCGTCCCTGAGTTCGCCAATTGAGTTTTCCAAAGGCACTCTCCTGGAGTTTATGAGGTCTATTTTCTTTTAGTGACTCACAGAAGAGCCTGATCTCCCCCTGATTTGCCTTCGAAACAGAAAAGCCCTTTCTGGTATCTACTGAGAGGGTAGATAAAAGAGCCTCAAGAGATGCCACTGAGGACCCCTCCATTCCATGATCCTCAGAAACACTGAGGAGGTCGGAGGAGAACATGGCAGCCGCCAGCTGAGCTGCCGCTGGCCTCCGGAGGCACCTACGTCCCGCGCCTAATGTGTAGGCGAAGCTGAGACCCGTAACTCCCGCGATCCCATTTCTTTCCACGACTCTTTTTGTTCTTGGATTCACTTACTTTGGAATGTGGGGGATGTGTGTTGGAGCACCCGCTGACCTGCCGCATTGGTCCGCTGCCACCCTGGAGTTGAGGAGGGGCCGCAGAGTAGCGGCTCGCGGGCTCCCCCGGGCTGATTCCGGCAGAGACAGCACAAGGCGACTTTGCACCCTGGAGAAGGTTGTTCATTCAAAGCAGATGGGCGAGTATCTGCTCCCTGAGAGTAGCAGGCTCACCCCATCTCTCCTGCAGTTGCAGCAACAACAAACTGAGGTACAGGAGGGCCAGGAGGAAGGGGCCCTTCTTAGTGCAGCTTTCACCAACAAAACGCTCACAACAGAGGACTGTGAGCTTGTCTTTTCTCACACGCAGCAAAACCGATTGGAGCAGGAACTGGGGGGTCAGGACGGGGGGGGGGGGGCATTTACATTCCCAGTACACCCCCTGTTAATAACACTGCCCCCGTAACAAAAAGCGCATGGAGAGGCAAGAAACGCGGTGGGGCGGCGCAGGGCTCGGCAAAGCCGAATTTTGATGGGAAAAATATCAAGCTGCCCTTGGATGGAAAATCTGTCACAAACAATAGTGTAACCCAGGGGAAGGGAAGCATCACCCGTCACGAAAATTGATAATAGTGGTTCAACTTTTCAGCGCTGTGAAATCAAGGGCAGGAGCATCAAAGCAGGCAGAGCTAAGAGTAACCCTTTGGATTTGAAAGTGAGGATTACCCCTTCTCTGAGGTCTTACTTTAAAGTTCAACCACTGGTGCTGGCTGTGGTCAAACAGGGGGAGGCCCTCAGAGTTCCTCAGGGCAGTTGGAGTTAAGGCCCTTCGTAGAGAGGATGGAGGCGGCTGTTAGCTCCCTCCCTGTTACACTAACTTTACCTGAAAATAGACCTGTAACTCCAGGACCGGTTCCAATAGTGGCTTTAGATAAAAGCAGTATTTTCCCGGGAGGGGAAACTCCAGTCTGCCAAAGTAAGGCGGCCAGTGGTAACACAGAGGTGCCAAAGTCATTCTTGTGGCTCCAGACTGGGCGAGAAGAGTCTGTTATCCAGAGCTTCTGAAAATGAGTATCGATCCTCCGATCAGGCTGACTCTTCAGGAGGATCTTCTGTTGCAGCAGCAGGGGAGGGTTCTCCACCTGAACCTGTCAACCCTGCGCGTCCGTGCATGGAGATTGAGCGGTGACAGTTGATGGCTTTTGACCTTCCTCCTGGAGTCTGTAACGTTATTCTGGCAGCCAGTGTCCCTCTACTAAGATGGCATATTCCTACCGTTGGCAGAAATTTGTATTTTACTGTACAGAAAGGTTATTTGACCCACTTTCTGCTTCTCTTTCTACTGTCCTTTTATTCATTCTAACCCTCACCCAGCAGGGCTCTGCCTTGGGAACTCACAAGGGTTACCTTTCTGCTCTGTCTGCTTTTTTTGCGGATGCCAGATCAACCCTCTCTCTTTAAGTATCCTAGTGTAAATAGATTCCTAAAAGGGCTGGCTCACTTATTTCCACCCACGCCCTTTGTAATGCCACAGTGGGACCTTAATTTTGGTCCTTACCTATCTAATGTGTTCTCCCTTTGAGCCTATGCACAATTGTCCTCTCCAGCTGCTGACCATCAAAACAGCCTTCTTAGTGGTGATTACATCTGCCTGGAAGGTGAGTGAGTTGCAGGCGTTATCTTGTTCGCCTCCTTATCTTATGTCCTTTCCGGACAAGGTGGTGCTTCGCACCACGGGCATCCTTTTTCCCATAGGTTGTGACCCCATTCCATCTGGGTCAGTCCATCACTTTGCCCACCTTCTTTTGTCCCCCGGATCCTTCTAAGAAGAGCTTCTCCACCGACTGGACCCAAAAAGAGCATTGTCGTTCTACCTTGACCACACATAAGAGTTCCTGGTGGATGACCAACTTTTTGTGGGGTAGCTGAGAACAAAGAAGGGAAGGGTAGTGCAAAAAAGGACCATCTCTCGCTGGGTCGTTCTCTGCATCAAGATCTGTTATGCTTTGGAAAAGAAGCCACCCCCTGAGGGATTAAGAGCCCATTCCACCAGGGGAAAGGCTGCGACTACAGCCTTGGCTCGGGGTGTCCCAGTCCAAGACATGTCAGGCAGTGACATGGGCTTCTTTGCACACGTTCGCAAAACATTACTGCCTTGATGGTCAGGTGAGCAGGTACGACATTTTGCCCGTTCAGTCCTGCAAGACTTCTTAGTTTAGAATGTGAGTCCGCAACCCACCGCCAGGACGGTATGGCTTGGGTATTAAATTCAAAAGTAAGGAATCTGCAGTTAGAAGTCTCTATCAGATGATCAAGTTACTTACCTTTGGTAACGCATTATTTGGTAGAGACTCTAGCTGCAGATTCCTTACAGCTCCATCTATGCCTCCCTGCTTTGCGGACTAATGTTGTAGGGCTAAGGTTACTTCCCTTTTCAGTTTTACATGCTATTTGTAGCTGCGAAATCACTTATGTCAATATTTGACCAATTATTTTTTTTTTTACACAACCCCATTTTTAGGTCTCGCCTTGCTATCGCGTAAGCGATACTATAGGGGCTTTGAAAAGTGCTCCCAAAAAGCGGATTGCATGGCTAGCACGCGCACAATCACGCGCATCGTGCCGCCATGCAATCCGCCTTTTGGGAGCACTTCAAAGGGTCCGCTCCCCCGTCCCCAAGCGCGCGCACGCGCCATGCTCCGCCGGGCTTGTCTTGTTTTTTTAACTTTAAGCGCGAGGCGCGCGTGCAGCCAATGCTTGTTGTTTAAGCACTCCGGGAGTGCGCCAGTTTTCCAGCAGTCTCCCTGCTGGTGTACTTTTCTTTCCGCACTTTGTTCTGATCTCTCTCCTCGTCGATTATTCTCCCCTTTGCACTTCTCCCCATTGCCCCTCGTGATGCGCTCGCAGTAATGTGCTTACATGACATGCCTGTTTCTGTCTTGCCCATTGCTTATTTCTCTCACCCTACGCTGGCCCTCTGCTTCTTCCCTTTCCACCCATGCCCTCGTGTTGCTTCTGGTCAACCCGTGTCGCTTCCACCCTTCATGTCGTCCCACCCCGCCCCATACCCCCAATCCTGTGTTGCTGCCTGTCATCCATTCACATGCTTTAAAAATGTGAAACTTTTGTGTTTGCGCTAGTAATGAGACGGATGTACATAGAAAGCGGCGCCATATGGCTTTCCTCTCGTCATGGTGCGCGCACATCACACACCACTCGCCAGCCAGCCTGCTTTTTTTGCGCCTCAATGCTCCTCCCCCTCCCCCATCACAGAGCGCGTCTCGCGGCCCCTTCCTGTATGCGAGGCTCACCGGGGCTGCGCTTGTTTTCTTCAGTTTTCTTATCTTGCACCAATTGTTGCGTCTCTCCTGCCCCATCCCGTTTAGCCTTCCTCATCATTGTTTATTTAACAGGCTACGGGCAGGAAGGGCCGTTGTCCCCATCGCGTTGTTGTGCTCGGATAACAGTCCCAGTTTGGTCTGTCTGGTGGTACGCGAGCAGCCAAACTGTGCAAAGCCGCCCTTGCTTTATTTGTCACACCATTATGCAGTCGGGCCCGAGCCATTTTTTTTGCACTGAATTGTGCCTTACATACGGTTCAACGCCCCTGCGATTTACCTTAGCTGGTCACTGAGCAGGTCATAAGTTAAACCCATCGTCAGAAAAACTGCCCAAACATTCAAAGATTAAACAAGCCATAGCAGGCGTGTGCGGAAGCCAAATTCACACTGCAGGCGGCCAAATGAAGCGGAATGCTAACAAAATGTCCGCGCGGGCAGCGGGTTTGTGCTGGAATGAAAGTAAAAACAGACTTTACGGTTTCATACGGCAAACCTACGGCCACATTTTCCACCCCAGCATCGGACTCGTCACATACCTCGAGACTCTACAGCACCCGCCCCCACCCCCAACAGAATGTTCTAGAAGAAACAATAATCTTACCTTCAAGAAAAACAATTGTTTTAAATCCCCAAAGTCTACAAATTAATGTGACTCGCTCTCCCTCTGGTGATTGGAATAATAATCAGCCAGGTGCATTCCACCAACGTTCAGAACATATGCAGCGCTGTCAATAACAATAAGGCGGCGGCTGACGTATGTAATGGCGGGGCCTGGGCACCGGGTGGCTGATGCTGACATGAAGGTTTCAACTTCCGCTGCCCTCCTCCACACGGACTCTCCTCCATGGCCCGCCCGCTGTCTCCGTGTTTACGGATGCCTACGCAGTAAGTGTACAGAAATACTTTACATGAATGGAAGTCAATTAACAGCCCAGTGCAGCACGGGAATTCCATTGCCTTAATACTATTAAAATCCTTGTGTTAGTTTTAATTAGAGTCTATTACCTTCCAATGCACTGTGAAATCACTTGGCGTGGATTAAATGTGGAATATTTTCTAATAATCATGGCCTGCTTCCTTGCTGAAGTGTACGCCTCCATCTGTTCCTTGGTGCACCTCAGTCCCGATTTCCCTTCATCTGTCCTTGCTTCCGACTTACTCCTTGCATGGTTTCTTTCTCCCTTCATCTTCCCTTCTTCCCTCCTTCCTTGCATCTCCCACCTTTCTACCTGCCGCAATTTCTTCTTTCCCTTCCTCTATTTTATTTTTTCCCCCTTATCTAATTTTGTTCAATCCCCCTCTTTCCTCCACTGCGTCCCTGTTTTCTGCATCCCTATTCCTTTCTTCACTTTCTTGCCCCTTCACTCTCTCAACGCTTCATCTTTGCTCTTACACCACCCTCCCTCTCTGCCTCTTACCTTTCTCCTTCCACCCACTCTTCCCCCTTTCTCCCCCTTCCTCCCTCCCATCCTTCTCTTTTTCACGCATTTATACGAGTTTGAGCTATTGGCATTGTAAATGACAATGCCTTTTATTTATGTTTTAAAAACCCACACATAAATAAAAGGCATTGCCATTTACAGTGCCAATAGCTCAAACTCTTAACAACTGCGAGACCTATTGCATTGCAAATGCTTGTTAAAAGTTGTAGTTTTGCTTTTATCTTTATAAATATTTGGTTAGAAATCCCAGCATGCAAAATGCTTTTGTGCAAAAACCTACACCGACTGAAGGTGCTACAAATGTTACTAGAACAATTGGTAGCTATGTGAAAATGTTACTGAGTCTGTGTGTGCCCCATTACGTTTTCTTTGTAGATGGCTATATTTGTGTGTTTTAGGTATGTTCCCCTTGTGGCTATGTTTTTTGTGAATTGGTTTGTGTAAGTTTTTAAAAACCTTGCTGTACTTGCTTCTCTGTGTGTGTTGCTTGTAAGACTGTACAAAAGTCCGACCTGTTGGCAGCCTCAGTTCTTCCATAAACACTGTCGTAACAATAGTTAACAATAGATGAAGTAAGTTGTGCCTGGTCCGCACGTCACTTTAAAATCTTTTAAATTATAACATTTGCCACCTAATTGTGCTTTTTTTGAAATTCTGCTTTGTTTTAGATATGAGCCTGAGGATTGAAGTAAACGAAGTTACCTGTTTTACGAAGCTGCCATATAAAGGATCCCAAGACTGCTGAGTTATCAGGCGGCACACTTCATGGGATTCTATTTTCTTTTATATTCCTATTATTCAAACCTTAAAGCCTACTTTGAGTTCATAAACATGTACTTAAAATTCAACCTTACAAAAAAAGTACGATTTGATAATTCTATTAAACCTGAATATTATCAGAATTACAATCGCAGGATTAAAAAATGCACCTAAGAATATTTATTTTTGCTAACAAAATTTAAAATGTATCGGGAAAAATATTTTGTCATGTATAATTCTGAAAATGCAAGCCGTCAAGTTCAGTGCTTGGTATAGAAAGTTTCTAGTGAAGAATTTGTTTCAGAATGTGCACCGAAGCAAATGTTTTTTACAGGATGCATTTCTTTTCAGTGCTTCCATGCACGCTGTGAAGCCAAGGCGTTTAAAACTAGCTGTTCTGTATTCTAAAACTCCATAGTGCATGTACAAACAACATTATCACCCTTAGGATAGCAATAAGTTAGTTCAAAACATGTATTCGTTTTAGAATATCGAGGAAATCAAACATTATCGGATGGACACTTTAAAAAAATGAATTATTTTAATTCCTAGCGTATATTTTCAATTACGCTGGTGGAGGTGATGTGTTTTGTCGGACCAAGACGGATACATTGAAAGCTTTCTTGGTGTCTGAGGTCCCATCCACCAGCTTGCAGAGAAGGTTGAGAAAGAAAGTCCTGGAAAGTAGAATTGTGTCTACTGCAACCACAAAAAATCCCGTCTTTCTATATCTTTAATGCAATAGTAAAAATGAAGAATGTGAGAGTTTGAATGTTACAGTTCAATCGCTTTGTTAGTGTAAGCACGTATTGTTAAGGGTACATGAATAATGGCTTCCCGTCCATTATTCGCATATTTATATACCGATAATGCCCAAAGTAGTGTCACTGAAGTGTCTCGTTTGCTCCGAAGGAGCGATAAGGTGCAAGGTTCCTCTCAGAAACATTGTGAACTCCGCAGTGCTTGCAAAGTAGAAACTGTAGTGGGAAAAGACTTCCACTTGTAGCGGACGGCCTCTTGTGCAGACAGACGTTTTAGAAAATGTTCACACAAACTTTTGTTTGTGCTGAAAACTCCTGCTGCGAACAGGGACACGTCAAACTGAGGGAGTTACAAAGTTTGGCTGTTTGCAGAACTACTCACGAGGTTTAGGCCTTCTCGTTTGGGGCCTGTTATGGTATGCAGGAGCGACTGAAAGAGTTTGCATAGACTGTTTTGAGAATTTGAACAGAGTGTAATGAATGTCAGAGCGCACAGAGCGTAGAAACCCTACTAATAGCTTAAAGCAGAGGTTTGCATTTTTACAGGTGTCCACTGATACATGTAGGGAACACTGCCATTTATGGTTCTAAAGAAGACCCTTTAAGAATGGTGTAGACTGGCACAGCTCTTCTCATACTGGAATTGCCTGGTCACGAATCGCCTGCCATCCGGGTTTGGGGATTACTGCCCAAGGCATATTGGTGTTTTTTGTTTGAATCGCAGCGGTCATCGTTGCATGCATCTCTTTTCGATAATGCCAGTGGGCCAAAGTGTTTTGCCGCTAACATTAACGATTTCACACATATTTGTATGTTTTAGTGATATTAAAGTTAGGTCGATCAGTTGTTCTATGTGGAAGGGGTCAGTGTTTCTTGAGCTAAGGTCTGATGAGAGCCCATTTAATGGTTTGCATACTTTATATTATACATGTCGTCCGTGACTGGCACTTGACTGCTGAAAAAATGCCAGTGCAGTGAAAAGTCAGTTCATATGCCCCTCCCTATACCCCTGCTGTTTAATGAGCCGACACATAACTGCAGGTCACCTTGAACAAAAATACAACCGTCAGGCAACTTCAGTGATAAGTCTTGTGTAACAGCTATCTTTAAAAAAAAAAAAGCAAAAATATTTCTGTAGCTATGCCAATAATTTACTGAAAGATGTGGCAAAACGTTTTTCTACCATGCCAGACAATCGACCCCATTTACTACAAATAGTTTTTATACAGTCCTAGAAAGGGGGAAACATTTTTATTACCTTTCCTTGTGATTTTGTTTTGTTTAATGTTTGTCTATCTTTTTATGCTTGTTTTCAGAGGCGCTATAAATACTTGATTTCTAAAATTTCGAACACTATTTTTTTTTCTTTTTGACTAATTTTACAAGTGGTTAAGATACCAGGTATATGATTCAGTGCTGAACCCACAGTCATCTTCATGAGTTTTAAGTACCAAGCAAAATGTTTTTGGTTAAAAGCTTGTGCTACTGTTCTGAAAGCTAAGAGTGTTGAAAAACTATAGGATATCCAAGACCTTCTGTTCTGAAAATGGGGGTAAAATAGTGCTATGAGAAGGCTTATGAAACCCTAAAAAGAGTTTGGTTACAGCATACATAGGGCCCAAAGGAGAACGGTCTGTGAAAGACAGGATATTGATTGCCATACATGTCATAGAGAAACATTAGACCAGTTCTTGTCAGGCAGCGACTGTGCGGCTCACCGTCATTGTTTTTCTGTGACAAATGCATAATGTGAAACCCATCTTGAGAAATTGCTCAATCCTGCGTTTATATCAAAGCAATACGAAAGGAGTATGGAGCATTGTAGTAAAAGATCTTCACCATTGTCATTGTCTGCTCCATAATGTTGCAACTTGATTTACGGTGGCATCGAGTCGTACACATTTTTTTTTTTTTTTAAATGGCCATTTTCGAGTTTTTAATGCAGAGCATATGTCATAAAGGAGTTAGGCTCTGACTGGGCTGATCCCGTTTGGCTGAGTTTGTCATTCTTTTATGTTGTATGGAAGCCCTACATTATCCACAGTAGTCTTACGGGACCATGGTTACCTATAAATCATTAGATAGAAGACGCCACGGTATAGCACGGGGACAGATTGTAGCCATTACTCGAGTAGGCATTTCTGAAGTGGGAGCATTCATGTGTGGTGGTGAAGTAAAGAACCTTTATCCTTGTGTGTGTTTTTTTTGTTTTCTAATTTTGAAGATATTTAATGTTATGAAACAGGATCTGGTTGTTATCTACAGCTCTCTGATTCCCATGGGTCATGCTCACACTTTATAAAACTTGCAAAATAAATAAAATAAGTGTTCCTTGAAAAGGAGCGCATACATCATAGGTGGGAAAGACTTTGGTTCTATATCTTAAAGTACTTCTGAACCTACAGATAACCTTTCAAGAGCACTCAAAGATAGGAGACGTTAAAGCTGCAGAAGAAAAATGTGATCGAAATTAGTGATAGATTTGGATTGCTTAACGTAGCAAATTAGTATTGGGAGGCTTGGGGTAGTTGGGATTCCAGGCAAATATGTCCAATGTTTTGACCCAAGTTTCCTCTGCTCTACATAGTGTATCCTAATTGCTTACATGACCTTCTGCCCATGAATGTGGGAGAACCACCTGTAATCACCCTCCTTTGCTTCTGCTGGCAGGCCTACTCCACTGCTTTTCCTTTTGTTGGGTCAGAGCTGGGAAATCAGATACTGTCTGGGGCTGGTTTGCAAGGTGCATGCTATGGGTGGGTTGGAGACCAACTTAAGCATCAACTGTTAGCACAGGTGGACTCCCTATCAGGGGCTGCACATTCCTCAGATACTTAAACACGTCTTTGTCCGAATGCAGACTCCTCATGGTCTCATTTCTGCAGCCATTTTGCAGTGTTCCAAGCGTCTCCATTGAAATGATGGCTCATTGTCACATATTTGATTAGCCTGTCCTCACGCTTCAGTAACGCATTTGTCTTAAGAAAAGATTTCAGCTAATGACTTGGACATTTGTCATGTTACTCTACAATAAACCCAAAGCAAAACAAATAAGAGTGATTTGTTTTTAATAAGAAGCTATCAGAACTTATGCATAAAATAGCACGTTACCACTTGTGAAGGCTTCGTTGCCTTACTGGAGAATTTCCTATACGTTTGTGCAATTGCCTATGGAAAAATCTGTTGCATATTGTTGCGTTGAGACTTAGTTACAAGAGTAAGTATCTTAAACACAGTTGCACTGTTTGACTGGATCGAAATCAGTCACACATTTAAGAAAACATTGTTACATTAGTCTCTGAAAAAATTACTCGGAATCCAGGCATTTGGTGATGTTTGACATCCTCCTTCTTGAGTTTAGGTAAGTATATACAATCCTAATTGGTCTTGCCGTTAACGAGAGGTTTGTTGCTTTCTGTGAATTATTGCATCAGTGGTTACTTTTCAGAAAAATAGCAGATTTATTTCATCCTGCTTGACCATCAAAACACTTGCGGCAAAGCACTTACAGCAACAAAAAAGAACTTCATTATAGTCTTCTTCTCGCCCCCACGTTGAACTAGGTGTTTAATTAATTTCTGCCCCTAGGTACATCTCGCCTGTTCTCACTTTTAGAATAATTTGAAACATGCTTAATCAGTCACCCTTGATCTTTCCCTGCTATACACACACATGCATCTGCGCAAAAAAAAAAAACATTTATCCTTTGTCATTTAGGCATTTCCACAGGTACATGTTTATTTCGAATGCAACTCACTGTGCCTCTTCATATGTGTTTTTATTGCTCATTATCTTGAATTGCATCAGTAATAGCCAAATAAAATGTTTTAATTAATAGTGTGTTTGTCGTTATGTTTTTAAACTTGAGGGGACTCAAAGATTCAATTGGATTCTTGTTTCTCATCATATTTCAAAAGAAAACATTTCTTAACTGCTGACAAGAAAAGAAGATGTGAAACTACATTTACACAGCTATAAAAAAAGAATAATAATCAAGCTATTGGACTGACCGTTTTATTATGTGCGGCACCAAACCAGTACTTGTTTCCTCTGCAGCCTACTCCCTTAGTTCCTTTATTTTCCAGTATTGGATCTTTCATAGATTCACTTGCTTGAATCATCTTCAGTCAATTTGAGCGCAGGAAGGCTAATCCCTCTCCCTTTAAGGCCCATCATACCTCAAATTCTGATGAATACATCTACCTACAGATTCCTCACCTGCAAAATAATCCCCGGGTGTCATACTGGATCCGGAAAACTTAAGACTCAATGTTGCTGATGGAGAGCGCGGGATGCAGTTAGCGCCGAAGGTGGCGTCAGGCGACCTCTCTGAGGCCCTAAATCAACTGCCCTGGTGCATCAACCTCATTTTTGCAGCGTGAATTCTTTTCTAGATTACCATGCTGTGCATTATTCTACCATCTAGTAATTGGACCCAGAATTTGTTTGTACAGTAGTAGCCCTTCTTCACTGCTTGTTTTTTGTTATAGTTTTTTTCTTTTTTTGTAGAACGTTGAGGGTCCAACCATTTGGTGTCTATTCCAGCCTCTCGTGATTTCATATGCCTTCCCCGGAAGCTTCCACGCATGGTCGCCATTCTTTTTTTCTGCCATTGGGTCTGGAAGCATTGCTCAAGGCTCTTCAAGCATGGAAAAGAAGAAAGTTTTCTTCAAAAGTTCCTTGAAGCAAGAACACGAGAGACTGATGATAATCATCGGATTGGATCATCAAGTGTCTATATACCAGAGGAAGACCAGAGAATGTCCAGACAGGGGCTCCCTGTCCATTTGACATGGAAAACACACTGTTTTGTTTGTGACCCAGGTGCCCCCACGAGTTTGCGCAGAATACCCACCAAGTGTGCAACCTCTGTCTCCCATTAGACCACCAAAGCAACAACTGCGACGCCTGTGCAGTGTTCAAACCCAAGACTCTGAAGGTAAGGGAGAAATAGAGGCAGGTACACTATGCCATGCAGGGCCAGAAAGAAACTCTATCGCTGAAAGATCTGGGGCTGTCGAGCAAGGAGGAGTATAATATTGCGGAGGTGGCCGAAGGAGAGGGCATGGACTTCTAGATGAGGGTTATCAACGTTGAGAAGGAACATCGTAAGTCAAAAGATAAACAGACTCGGGTAAAGCAGAAAAAATATGCTTGTGGGAGTCTCTTTCATTCGATTCTGAAACAACAGAAACTGCCTCTGCATTGAATTTCATCGACCTAAAGCAAGCAAAAGCCAAAAGAACTCCTCTGGTCCCATTCAAAGGACAAAACCAGTAGCAGAGCTTCAGAGAAGGCTGGGGCATCAAGAGACTACTGAATCAAAAAAACAGCAAAGTAGTTGTTTAGCAAGAACTCAACAACAGAAAGCTCGGCGTAAAAAAGGAAATCCCCCCCCCCCCCCTCGCTCGAGGACCAAGATCGTTTGTCCGAAATCGTACGCGAGAAAAGGCATCTCAAAGCCCATATGGCTGCAATTATTCTTCAGAAGAAAAAGTTTGACGCCTCTATTCAGAATTCTGCGATAAGCTTAGATGGAACAGATGGACGAAAAGACATCGAAGATATCAACCCCCCATCAACACCAGAACTTCTGTAGGAGGAAGTTCTCTTTTGACATTGGGTAAGACCTGTAATCTCAAGGCATCTTTCAGAACACAGAAGTGTCTGAATACCTCGATACCCAGTGGCAAGACCTCGATAACAGACTCCCAGTGAAGGGGTCAGACACTTATCCATCGGACCCCTCACTTCCAGTTGACATCGCCATATACAATCAGCTTATTAGGAAAAAGCACAGTTGTGTTTTTTATTGGAGACTTTATTACCATCTCAAAGTAAGAGTCAAACTCTCCCTATGCTTCTAGTATACTAGTATATCAGACCAAGGTAGAGAGGCCTTCCAAGAACCAAAGGTCTATAACATCAAGGGCCGAAAAGTATTATAAACATTAGTCTGAGGACCCGCTATATTTAGAGCAGCAGTAACAGCAGATTCTATTATTGCAGCAAGAGCAAGAAAAAGAGTATATCTTTCCACAACATTCGGCCCTCCCCCAGACAAAGAGAGCAAGAGAAAATGGATATGGTGGGAAGAACATTTGAGAAGGGAGCTGCGACTCAGTGGTGCATTGCTAACTCTAACACACTGTTAAACAGGCATGCTTATCAACATTGGGAGGAAATAGCAGAACTCATGAAGCAACTTCCTGAGCAATACCAGAGCTGAGCGGGCATCCCTCGCTGAGAAGGGGAAGAATATTGCCAATACCTGTATAAAATCAGCTCTAGATGCTGTAGATACAGCAAGCAGGCAAATGATGGCAGGGATCACCCTAAGAAGACATGCATGGCTAAGGGTGTCAGATTTCAAGAGTGAGGTCCAGGCTAATATTATTAACAACCCCTTTAATAGATTACAACTCCTTCAGTTCTTTTGATGAAACATAACAACAGCTAAAAACGGACAATGAAACAGAGAAATCCATGGGGGCTTTAAAAATCAATGGAAACCTAAGACGAGGATCTACAGCTATAAGAACTGTAAAAAAGTAGATAATACTTTGTTTGATTAATTAAAAAAAATTAAACTGAACATAATTGCGAATGATTAACTGCCACAATAAAAGAAGAAAACAGTTTAATCCAGTGCATTAAAATCCGTACATTAGATGGATTCCTGCAGTTTCTGGTAATACTTTTGGTTGGACTCATTTAAACATTAGTGCTAAAGTGGTCAGACTGGCTAGAAACCATAATTAAACTGACAATAAAACAACCATGGTTACTCATGGGGAGTAAATCAGCAAGCTCCTTTTGTACTGGCCAGAGAGTAAAGTGCTAATGCGTGTCCGAAATTGCCCACTCAGTGTCTCCCTTCCTCTTTCCCTGAATGCAATGAACCCTTAGCCACCCATGGGGGCCTTTAACAGGAGAATATTCATCAAGGGCTGATACTGATAGTAGCATATGACAGTCTTCTGGACACGAGGTAGGTTCCAACAAACCCGCCAGTGCATGAAATTGCCAGTGCATAGGAGAATGGTAACAGCTGGGCCCTCTTTCCCCAAGCCTGTCCTGGTGAGGGGTCAGCCCCTCACACCACTGTTGCGTGTCAGGGTACTTCTAGCTGTCTGAATGTGTAGGCAAGGACCAATTTAGCAGAGATATTATTGCTGGACAGCATGTCCTGACTTGTAAGGCTCTTAAGGCTGGATATTAACATTGTTTGCCTTTGAACTATGAGTGTCATGCAAACGCAGAGCAGGTGCAGTAGGCTTTCCTGTTCATATCTGCATAGGGCTTCAGTTGCTGATGGGCCAAGACGTCTTCCAAGTGGGGGCCAGGTCATTTGACGGATAAACACCAAGATGTATGCGCAGCAGGGCACATTTCATGCAGGGAGAGTGAGTTTCCAAGGCGCAACCACACATCAAGGGCTACAGCGTTCAAGCACATGTACAACAATGGCAGTACCAGTATACACCAAAACAACCCTTTCGAGGGCAAGCAAAAGGTAGACCGCAGCCACAAGGAAGAGGAGCTACACTATCTAGTAAGTGACTCAACACAACATGGCCCTGTGACACACAAAACCTGTGGGAAGGAGGGTAAAGGACTTCTACCAACAATAGAAGATAAAAGACAAATGGATATTAAACATCATACAATTTGGCTGTTGTATAGAACTAATCAGGAAACCACCAGTAAAATGCACAAAGAAAACAAAACATGCAAAAGAGAAGGACATCAGATTCTTAGGAGTATTTCTAGAGTTGCTTCAGAAGGGGGCAATAGAAAGAGGTCTCAAAAACTAGATCAACCAGGGAAACTATTAAACCTACTTCCTAATACCAAAGCAGGAAGGATCTCTTCCTCCGATTATAGATCTTGGACATCCAAACAAATTTATATAGACCCAAATTCAAAATGATGAATCTAAAGGAGGTCATACCACAGCTGCAACAAGGAGACTTTAAGGCAACACTAGATTTAAAAGATGCATATCTCCACATTCCTATGAACCACAGGCACAAAAAAATACTTGCTTATTGTGATGACTGAAAAACACTATCCGTTCATGGTGCTAGCATTTGGCATAACGTCAGCACCCAGTGTGTTTACAAAGTGGTAGCGCACTTAAAAAGGAAGGGAATACATGAATAGCCTTACTTAGACGACTGGCTAGTAAAGCAAATTCCCAACACAAATGCAAGGAACACATAGACGCAGTGATGCCTACGTTGCACAATCTGGTGTTTCCTCTAAACAGAATAAAATCATCACCCAAATCAGAACAAGAAAATAAGTTCCTGGGAGCAATACTCAACTCAATAGAGGCAAGAGCATACCCTTGCAAGACTGACAGAAGCATACACTCATCTATATAGCCACTCTCACATTCACTCACTCATGCATATCGTCACTCATATACACTGTCACTCAAGTATATATACTCAGTTACTCACCCATACTGACACATGCACTAAATCACCAACAGCCATACAGACACTCACCCATACAACTTTTCACACACGCGACAGTACCCCATACAGCCACTGACTCACCCACTCACTGATCCATACAGGCAGTCACACACCTCATCACCCACAAACTCAGATATCCAGAAAACCACATACGTAGTCAGACAACCAATCAATCACCCATATAGCCAATCATGTACCCACTAACACACTCATTCACACAGTTAGACATTGATAAACACATTCACACAACCAGTCACTCAACCATACATTCACTGAGACACCTAATCACTCACATATACAGTCAGCCATGCACCCACTGAGTCATCCATAAAGTCACTCATAAACCCACTGATTCACCAATATACCTTGGTGTGTGTGTGTGTGTATATATATATATATATATATTTAACACTCATAAACTTAAAAAAACACTCAGTCACTAGATGATGTAATCACTTATGTCATGCGTGATGTCACTGACCATGTTATAAGTGATGTAATATGTCAGGTCATAAGCAGTTCATTGCGGGCGCGCAAGTTATAGTTAGCTCAGCAAACTATAACTGCTGAAATTCCCTGGTTTTGTACAAGTGAAATTTCAGACTAACTATAACATCCCTTTAGTCTTTTTTTCTGTGAATTTCTAAGGTTTTTTAAATGCTAATTCCTTACTATAACGTTCCTGAAACCTGTGTTTAGTTTTGGCAACACATTAAAAATCTGCTGGGGAGTGCGGCTTCGTAGAAGGACAAATGATGGAGATATATTACCTACTGGCGGTCGCCAGTAGGTAGTTATAGTTAGGACCTATTTTCCATAGGAAATCCACAACATTCTATTCCCAATAACTTTGGCGCCGGTTGACGAATCTTTGTGAAATTTTCAAAACCTTTAGCCACCTCCGGTCCGCTCCTATCCTGAAAGTCTCGGGGTGATTCGTCAAGCGGGGACCGAGAAAAAAGGGTGGTCCCAAAACGTGTTTTCCCCATGCAATTTTCTATAGGAACCTTTAGTCGCAGCTACAGCCCAAGAAGTGTTGGCAGCCATCTTGGGACCAATATACATGATAGCGCCTAATTAAAAAGCATTGCAGTTAATAGAAGGTTTTAAGACTTTAGTTACATTATAAATCATTTGTTGATGGTACCATACTCATTTTAGGAATTGTGGTGTGTTCTAAGGTGATTTTACCATGTGAAAAGCCTTCTGCTGGGATATCATGAATCATGTTTGAGAGAAAACTATTTTCTCATGCTTTTCCCACAGAGGTTTGGAAGGTGATCTATAAGCTAAACTGAGAGCATATTTTCTGTAAATTCACATTATCTTTCTCAGTCATGTGAAAATGAAGTCTGACATTCTCAGTAAAACATGTACATCCAACAAGGGCAGAGACTATCATTTGATTCCTTTGTGTTCTGCTGCAGCTTCCCAGAGTGTTCTGAAGAACAACTAGAGCGCTAACAGTCCTACTTATGACAAAAGAATGGCACACCTGAAGCCATCTTGATTGGAATAAAGTGGTAACTCTTAAAACATTTAATTTGCAAAGGAACACAATGAGGGGGTTCATTTTGCCATAGAAATTATGATTAGTGCTGCAGAAGGAAACATTAGGGCACATTTTGACTTCTCAAATCCTCTTCTATTTCATTAAAACATTCTGACATGCATACTGAAACATGAACTTTGAATACCAGCGGCAGACTTCCCTGGTGAGCAGTAGCTTTACTACAGTGATATAATGAGCAACTAGAGTGCTAACATTCAGAATTTATGGCAAATGTGTGACACATCTGAATGACTTCTTGATGGAACCAAAGTAAAAAACAAAGTATTTCCTATTGAGGGAGACTGCAGTAAATGAGGAAATTAGGAAACTTCATAACAAATAAGTCTCCCAAGATGGCCACCAGAGACAAAAGAGCCCAAATGTAGCACAAATATCACCCAGATGTAGCCCAAGTATAGCCCAATGACAGAATGTCCCAGAGTGTTCTTAAGAACAACTAGAGTGCTTACTGTCTTACTTATGACAAAAGTATGGCACACCTGAAGCCATCTTGATTGGAATAAACTGGTAACACTTAAAACATTTAATTTAAAAAGGAACACAATGAGGGGGTTAATTTTGCCATATAAATTGATTAGTGCTGAAGAAAGAGAAATTAGGGCACATTTTGAGTGACTTCTCAAATCCTCTTCTATTTCATGAAAAACATTCTGACATGCAGACTGAAACATGCACTTTTAATACCAGCAGCAGACATCTGTGGTGAGCAGTAGCTTTACTACAGTGATCTATGAGCAACTAGAGTGCTAACATTCAGAATTTATGGCAAATGTGTGACATATCTGAATACCTTCTTGATGGAATCAAAGTAAAAAACTGAAAGTATTTCCTACTGAGGAGACTGCAGTAAATGAGGAAATTAGGAAACTTCATAACAAATAAATCTCCCAAGATGGCCACCAGAGACAAAAGAGCCCAAATGTAGCACAAATATCACCCAGATGTAGCCCAATGACAGAAGTGTGCAAAACACTTTTTTTTTTTTTTATTTTTTGCAGTTTTATATAGTGCAGACTTGTCAGGTATTAGAGTGCTTTACATGAGCATTGGTTACATCACACAAGAACAAATTCATTTTGGTTGTAGACATGGGGAGATTAAGTGATTTGACCAGAATCACAGAATGTCGAGCGGAAGCAGAAACTCCAACCTGGTTCCCCAGTTGCAAAGTCTGCAGCTCTGGAAGTAACACCACATCCTCTCTCCTAAGTGCAACATTTAATCAAGTGGTCAACTGGATAAAAAAACATAAAGATAACAAATAATTTAAAAGTGCTTTGTCACAATTTGAAAACCCAGACAATATGTCCTCATTTTAGTTTTTTAGAGCACTAACCGTAATTTTGATGCAAATAAGACCCTCTCATATATGTAATTTCTAAAGGAAATGCTCTAGGTATTACAGTTTTGATTACATCAAGATGACGTTAGGCGTTCCACACTTTTGTAATAAATATAGAATGTTAGCAACCTAGTTGTTCATTAGGATACTGTTCAGAGGCAGAGGCCAGGGGCACGGACTTTGAAAATTGAAGGCAGGTAGGAAGGTGCAGAGGCAACAATTTGACCACACTGGGCAGGCAGGAAGGGCAGTAGCAGCACAACAGACTATGGAAGGTAGTGGAAAGGGAGGAGGGGCAACACACCAACAATACAGGACTGGCAAGAGAGGCTGTGGTAATATAATAGACCATTGTGGGCAGAAGGAAGAGGCAGTGGTAGTACAACTATACATGCCAACAGACCCTATTCAGCCAGGAAACGTCCAATGTTTTTAAGCACAAATGGGCTTTATTTGATCAGTCTCCTGTCTACAATCTCCTCTTTTTCAATGTAAGTCAAAGGGGAAAATCAATACCCCAGTTTTTTTTCAAAACCTCCCTCTTACCAAGTTCAAAATGTTAGCAAGTATGGTATATTGGATTATGGAAGGCAGGAGGAATTGGGGTAGGGGCATGGACTCGGATAACAGAGGACAGGAGGGACATGGAGAGGTGCACCAAACTGACCCTACAGGGCAGGAATCAGGGTTTGCAGCAGCACAATACACCACACAGGGCATGCGGGATGGGAGTGCAGCACAACAATCCATAGAAAGCAATAGGGAGGGGACAGGACCATGCACATGGACAACAGAGAACAGAGGGGAAAGAGGCAATGGTAGCTAGCTGACCATAATGGACAGACAGGAGAGAAAGCTGCAGCATAACAGACCATAAAGGGCAGGAGGGACGCATCAGGGGCATTACATGAACAGACAAGCCAGGAGGGAGGAAATAGGGGTCTGCACATGGAAACAGAGGGCTGGGGGCAAGGGGGCAGGGCAGGAGCAGCAAGATGACCATGGAGGTCAGGCAGGATGGGCACTAGAAGCAAGACACACCATAGAGAGCAACAGTGAGACTATGATGGCATACACACAGACCATGGAGGGAAGGAGGGAGGGGGTCAGGGGCAGCTAGCTGACCACACAGGAAAGGTGGGAGGGGCCGTGGCAGCACAGAAGACCATGCATGGCAAGCAGGAGGGTTAGTGGCAGCCCAATGGCTATGATGGGCAAGGAGGGTGCAGGGGCATGCACAAAGGACCATTGAGGATAGAAGGGAGGGTCAGGACCTGGGCGCAGGCGAGAGTTCAGGGGAAGGGGCCTCACAACAGACCACGCGGGGCAGGCAGGAGGAGCAGTTGCAGCGCAACAGACCAGGGAGGGCAGAAGGGTGTGGCAGTAAAATGGACCATGGAGGACAGGAGGAAGGGGATAGGGGCATGGAATGTAGACAGGCAGGGTGGAGGTGGCAGGGACAGGTTACAGTCATCTGACAATGCTAAGCAGGTGGGAGGGGAGTGGCAGCTCAACAGAACACTCAGAGTAGATAGGAGTGGCAGGTCCATGGAACATGGTGGGCAAAAAGGATGGAGCAGGGGCATGCACAAAGACATCGGAGGGCAGGGGAATAGGGGCAGCAAGCTAAGCACAGGCTAAGCAGAAGGTCAATGATGGGGCATAGAATTGGGCAATGGAGGACAGGAGGAGTGGACTGGTACATCATGCTAAATGGAGGGCAGTGGCAGCCCATCAGACCATGTATGGCAGGAGGGAGGAGGCTAGTCCATGGATTCAGACAACAGAGGTTAGGGAGGAGGTGGATGGGGCAGCAAGCTAACTGTTCAAAGAGGGAAGGAAGGCCAGTGGCAGAACAATGTCCCCACAGGGCTGTAATAAGGGAGCAGGGACATGGACTTGGACAATGGATGGCTAGGAGGAGGGAAGGCAGGAGCAGCAAGCTTGGGTGGGGGCAGCACAATGCCAGGCCCTGCTTCCAACCCCCCACCATCCATTGTGATATGCATCTTACTTAACGATAAAAAAAAACTAGAAATTTGCTGAAAAAAACAAAGATTACAGGGACGGTATAGTTAAACTCATATTTCAATCATACACAACCAGTGAAATTCAGCAGTTATAGTTACCTGAGCTAACTATAACTTACACCCCCGCAATGTGCTGCTAATGACCTCAGACATTATGTCATTCATGGCATGGTCAGTTACATCACTCATGACATCTCTAATGAGCTGTGAATGGAATGGAACTATAATCGCTAGAACTTTAGTTAGGGATAGTGTGTGTATATTAACACCCCTTTTTTCATTTTCTTTCGTGTAAGAGCCATTATAATACGCAACTTGCCCAGATTAATATGGCCGATAGCCTTTCACTTTAAAGTAATGTGTAGTCCATTGTCTATGTTGATGTTTGCAATTCTAAGTATGTTTATTATGAATAAGTCACGTTCACGAACATACAGGTATGGCGGTCACGGGGAAAGATATGCTGAAATGACATTGTGTGCATATTAACACTTGTTTTCTTTTCTTTATTGTATCAATTCCTGAATTTTCACATCGTGACCAGGCCAATGTGGCCGCCAGCTTTTTGGGTTAAAGTAATGCACTGCTGATGATGTCACATATTACATCACTGATGACATCATCTAATTGATCATCTGATGCACCTCCTCACACCCTAAAATACAGACTACCATTCTTGAAACCATAGAGACACCAATACTAGTACAGCTACAATATTCTGTGCACTATCCATGCAGACCTCTAATCAGCTACATAGCTTTGATACAGTCTTTTAAATACTCAGTTAGTACCTTTGCAGTCTAGGAATCCTTCTGTCTGTCCCATGCACTTCTCCATTCAACCATCCAGCACTATCTACGTATCCTATCACTCTGCCAATACCTAAGCACTAATAAATTTAGCATGCACTCTCTTTGCAGCACTGAAATTACTCCAGTTATTAGTCATATACTTAAGGAATGGCCTAGCCACTAACACAAGTGTAGGTACAATATTTTGTACACTATGCATGCAGACCTCTAACCAGCTACATGCTATTGATACGCTCTTCTAAATACCCAGTTAGTACCTATGCAGTCTAGGAATCCATCTGTCTGTCCGATGCACTTCTCCAATCACCCATCCAGCACTATCTACGTATCCTATCACTCTGCCAATACCTAAGCACTTATAAATTCAGCACGCACTTTCTTTGCAACACTGAAATTACTCCAGTTATCAGTCGTATACTTAAGGAATGGCGTAGTCAAAAACACAAGTGCAGGTACAATATTTTGTACACTATGCATGCACACCTCTAACCAGCTACAAACTATTGATACACTCTTCTAAGTGCCCAGTTAGTACCTATGCAGTGTAGGAATCCTCCTGTCTGTCCCATGCATTTCTCCAATCACCCATCCAGCACTATCTACTTATCCCATTACTCCACCAATACCTAAGCACTTATAAATTCACTATACACTCTGTTTGTAATACTGTAATTATTCTAGTTACTAGTCATGAACTTATGGAATGGCCTAGCTACTAACATAAGTACATCTATAATATTTTGTGCACTATCCAAGCAGACCTCCAACTAGCTACATACTATTGATACACTCTTCTAAATACCCAGTTAGTACTCATGCAGTGTATGAATCGTCCAGTCTGTCCCATGTACTTCTTTAATCACTTATCTACCACTATCTACTTATCCTATCACTCCACCAATACGTAAGCACTTATAAATTAAGGGTTCACTCTGTTTGCAGCACTGTCATCATTCCAGTTACTAGTGGTATTCTCATAAAATGACCTAGGCACTAACACAAGTACACATAAAATATTCTGTGCATAATCCCTACAAATCTCTAAGCAGATACATACTATTGGTCCGCTCCATTAAATACTGAAGTAGTATCCATGCAGCGTAGGATACCTCCTGTCAGTCTCATGCAATTCTTCAATCACCCATCCAGCACTATGTTCTTATTGTATCAGTCTGCCAATACCTAAGCACTTATGGGGCAGATTTACAAGCACCCTGCGCCACCAGTACGTCACTTTTTGTAACGTAGTGATTGCGCCAGGCACTCCTTCATATTTACAAGGAGAGGAAAAGCTACCCTGCGTGGTTTTTTCTCTCCTTGTAAATACGACCCATTCATACACAGAACTTTGCGTTGAAGGGGCGACCCATAGGTGTTGCTGTGGGTGTTCCCACACAACACTCATAGAACAAGACACATTTCCAGATTTATGAGAGATCGTAAATCTGGAGATGTGTGTGAATGCTGCGCCATCCTAGAGTTGTGTAGCAAGGCGCAACGAGGAGAATTGTTTTCATTTCTCCTCATTTTTTCCTCTTTCAATGCATGCTGCATTCCACAGCATACATTGAAAGAGGAAAATGCCTTTACTGATTGTTTTTGTGCAGGAAGGTGTCCTCTCCTGCACAAAAACCATCTCCACACGACACAAACATCCTTGCACCATGGTGCAAGGGTGCCTGTGTCACCGCATGGCTGCAGTTTGGGCAGCAGTGCAGAGGGAAGCACAGAGTTGCAATATATTCATGTACATATGTCACATCCCTATGCTTCGGAAGTGCCACAGTGCAGTGCAGCTAAAGAGCTTGCAGTGTCACGCTGCAGTACTTCCTCATAAATCATCACCTATAAATTCACCATACACTACTAATGCATTCTTTCAGTCAATCATGCTGTATACATATATTCAACCAAACTTTCACACATTACCTTGCAATTATAGTTCTTTCTTTAACCAGATAAGGTAGTTCTGATAAGAACTTTTTTTTCTTTTGTATTTTTTTTTTGTATTTTTTGGAACAATTTTGTATTTTTTGAGGTGTTTTTTCAAAAAATGAACAAAAAAAAGAACGAATAAAACAGGAAACATTTGGAATTACTTATCATTCCAAAAATAAAAAAACAAAAAAATGTACAACGATGGTTGCGTTGCGCAGCACAAACTGCATCCACCGACTGCTCACCGAAACATATAAGTTTCTTACACTTCACGCAGTGTTGTTTGGGAAAAGCGAATTCTGGCCTAATGTCCATTGCAGGTGTTCCTGAGGACGCTCCAGATGTACTTGCCACAGCAGGTGAGGGGTTCAAAGCAGCTCGCCTCATTTCCTCCTGAGCAAGATTGAGAGGATGTGTGGTCCGGAGATGCTTGTACATAGAAGCAGTGCCACAAGAGTATTTTTTCTCACTGCCTCTTGACAGGACTCGGTCACAAATTTTGCACGTCACCTTTCTCGCATTTACTTTCTTCTCTCCAGGTCGAAAAGTGAAGAATTTCCACATAACAGATTCCGGCCTCTGTGGACGTGGTGCCTCCTGCAAGAATTCTTCTTCAGAAGTTACTTCCTCCTGCTGCTGCTGCTGCTGTCCAGATGCCATTTTGTTTGATATTTTTTGAAAACACCAAACAAAACAAGCAAAAAGGGTTCTTGTAGGAAAAGAGATGTCTCTCTAAAGATGCTCCAACAAGAATGATTAAAATGGGTGGGGTCCTTCAATAGTTACAGTGGGAACATATATGAACTTTGAGGTCACATGGTATCCACGAACTCTGCGCTCACGAAGCACGCACCCGACGGGACTTCGCGAAAATATATTTAAAAATAATATGTTTATTATAAGTACAAATATATAATTTTTATGAATATCTTAGATAGTCTCTTGCCCTAATATGTATATTAAACACACATACATATAATTTTATAGCATAAAAAAATTTAGTGGGAGTCGCGCGCCCCAGCACGTATATGACGTCACGCGGGACCGGCCACCGCGCAAGCGTCGCGTTCCGTAATGCGCATGTGTCGCGAATGTGCAGGAGTAGGAGTCACGGACTGGTCGCATACCAATCGCGCACATCACGTAATATTAAATGTATATGATGTAACTGAAAAACACGCAGCCGTCGCACACCGTACGCGGATCCTTCACAACATTTCTAAAATGGCGGCTAGACTCCGCGCACCCACCGTAATGTGTATGCTTTAGGTGCGCAACTCCAAAAAAAAATTGGGAAGATTTTTTATAAAAAGTAAATAATATAAATATATTAAAATAAAAAAAATAAACCAAAAAATGAAACAATATTTCAGTTTACATTTTTTGTATTTTTTTGTTTTTTGCAATTTTCAGAAAAATATATAATTTTATTTAATGAATAAAATATTTATAAATAAACAGTTAAAAAACTGTAGAAAATCAGTACAAAATAATAGGTATAACTATTACACTTAAAAATTAGCATTTAAAAAACCTTTGAAATTCACTGAAAACACCATAGGTTTCAGAGACGTTATAGTTAGAAATTAGCATTTAAAAAAACTTTGGAATTCACTGAAAAAAACATAGGTTTCAGAGACGTTATAGTTAGAAATTAGCATTTAAAAAAACCTTAGAAATTCACAGAAAAAACCATAGGTTTCAGGGGTGTTATAGTTAGCTGGACATTTTACTCGTACAAAACCATAGAAATTCCTCCGTTATAGTTAGTTCTGCTAACTATAACTCACGCGCCCGCAATGCACTGCGGATGATGTCACATATTACATCATTCATGACATGGTCAGTGACATCACTGATGACATCACTGATGACATCTCAAATGACATCACTGATGACATCATCCACGTGACAATCTGATACACCTCATCATACACTAGTATAATCTTTCATCACTCACTGTAAAATACAGAGTACCATATTTGAAACCATTGACACACTAATACCGGTTACTACGTACCCACACACTGATTCTTAAGTCTACACACACAACTACCCATTCAATAACAGAATCACTTATACATGCAGTCGCTAATTAATAGAACACTATCAAATGCACTTATACACATATACAGACATTGACACACCAGCAGTCATCTTAGTCGGTTATGCAGTCATCCTACTCACGCATGAAAAAAATTAATCACACTTACATTTACTCACACAATTATACACACAACACCTCATTTATTCAAACACATAGTAACTCATAGTTAACATGTTAAAAAATCACCATTACAATTATACACTCATTCATATAGTTACTCTCACAATCACTGACTCTTATATATACTTATTTATATACACCAACTCTCACATACAATGCCTTTTATTTTTTTGAAGATGTACAACTAAAACATATATTTGCTCACCAACACACAAATAAATACACTCAGTCACCCAAACAACTGTTTCCACATGCACTCTTAAACCTATACACCTAGTCAATCAACCATTCACACATCTATGTATAGAGTTACACAAAGGGTATCCAACCACACACAAACTCAGTGTCCCATACAAATACTCACCCAACTAATCAGTAACTAATATACACACTCATGTAGTTAGTGACCAACTGATGCAGCATGTTATACAACAACAGAGACAGTGATGCACACATTCACATAGTTTAGTTACTAATCCATGTATTAAGTGAGACACTTTTAATTACTCACGTAAACAGACAGACAGCTACTAAATCCTCCATCCAGACAGTTATATATCCACTCAATCTTCAATACAGATTGGTATATATATAATACATATTTAAATGTCAAACTAAACCACATTCACTGGATGATGTCATCAGTGATGTCATTTAAGATGTCATCAGTGATGTCATCAGTGATGTCACTGACCATGTCATGAATGATGTAATCTGTGACATCATCAGCAGTGCATTGCGGGCGCGTGAGTTATAGTTAGCAGAACTAACTATAATGGAGGAATTTCTATGGTTTTGTACGAGGGAAATGTCCAGCTAACTATAACACCCCTGAAACCAATGGTTATTCTGTGAATTTCTAAGGTTTTTTTAAATGCTAATTTCTAACTATAATGTCTCTGAAACCTAAGGCTTTTTCAGTGAATTTCAAAGCTTTTTTAAATGCTAATTTCTAACTATAACGTCTCTGAAACCTATGGTTTTTTCAGTGAATATATATATAGTAAGGTAAGTTAGCACACCATGCACACACGTCAAGTACTACTCATGACCTTACATACGCCATCAATGATTAAATGATAAATTACATCATTGATAACAAGTGTCATTGAGGACTTCATTGTTGATTGTACTGTTGACGACTGTGAATTGTAAAAAAGTAAATTAAAAAGAAACTGAACAGACCTATATCTGTGTGCTGTAAGCGTTGACTATGGAGACATTGTATAGTGCATCGGGCCATTCTCTCTGCACACAGTTGACGGCCATAGGCAGTGGGCGTTGAAAAGTCCACAAAGGGCCGAAGGCAATTTACAGTGGGAGTTGCCCACTCAGGAACGTTTTGATGCAGGCCTGGCTGAGGGACAGGCCAAAGATGGGTCTATGGCCTGGTCATAGGTCACTGCCTGCAGCCACACATGCATGCACCAGCAAAAAATGCAATGGTATGAGACTCTTGTATAGGACTATGACACTGCTCAAAAATAGGTTCCTGAAACTTCACCTTTCACGATATGAATATTTTCCTCAATGAAAAAAGACTGTAACTTGATCAGTTCAGTAAACAGCCCCAGCCACATGACAGGTTTTTTAGCACCCCATTGAAAGATGTTTACAGTAGAAGCACCTAATTAGAATTTGGGTTGTAATTTTTGGAAGACAGACATGCACATTACATTGCAGGTGCCTCCACTTTCAACCACAAACCGAACTGCGTGCTCATTGATTCGCACTCAGTGACATTCAGTCCTTCTGCTATTTTCCTAACACAATTGAATATAATGGGAAACCCAATCTACCCTTGAGGGCTTGGGCAAATCAAATGAATGGGTAAAAGGCGCCTTCAAGGGATTTATTTGGAATACTCTGTTCTATTGCTTTTGATATATATTTTTAACTGCAGGAATTATTGATAAACTCGCCAGAGAGATATTATTCAAATGTATTTTATCTAAGAAATATTTTTGTTCCTTGTAAGGACATAAGAACCAATGAACCAATAACAAAACAATAAATATTCAAAACACGGGTATATATAGAAAAATGTTTTATCTTTTGAAATTTATCAAGGGTACTACACAGTTATACAAACAATGTAACAAGAGGAAATTAAATACAATTGTATAATCCTTCAATGTCACTATTGTAAACACTTCTTCTCATTGTACATTATTTTCCAGAAGAGAGTGTGAATGTCGACGTTTCAGTCACTATGCATTTGTCCATGAGATCATCTTCAGGACTATCATAAATTTGACAGTTGACCCCTAGTGAAACATGAAATAAATAATAATTACCATGCGTGAATTTAAACTATACATTCCATAATTTACAGAAAATGATTGATACACCCGTGCAAAAAAATTATCATTTCTATACATCTTATATTATAAGATAAGATAACTTGTAATAATATATTCTCTTTGCTTCATGTACAAATCAATCTCAAAATAATTTATATGCAATACCATGATGTTTGGCTCCAGATTAAACCATAGTGCCTAATTAGAAAAGATCTATGAAAATCATGGTTTTGATAAATTCAGACACATTAGAATCAATGTCTGTGCTCTTGTGGATAGAAATCTCTTTATGAGTTCTAAGGATGTTACAGAATATATGCATCTTGAGATATTCTTAACTTCATTGATGTGAAATTTTGTGAATTGAGAAATGATAATTTTTTTGCACGGGTGTATCGATCATTTTCTGTAAATTATGGAATGTATAGTTTAAATTCACGCATGGTAATTATTATTTATTTCATGTTTCACTAGGGTCAACTGTTAAATTTATGATAGTCCTGAAGATGGTCTCATGGACAAATGCATAGAGACTGAAACGTCGACATTCACATTCTCTTCTGGAAAATAATGTACAATGAGAAGAAGTGTTTACAATAGTGACATTGAAGGATTATACAATTGTATTTATTTTCCTCTTGTTACATTGTTTGTATAACTGTGTAGTACCCTTGATAAATTTCAAAAGATAAAACCTTTATCTATATATACCCGTGTTTTGAATATTTATTATTTTGTGATTGGTTCATTGGTTCTTATGTCCTCACAAGGAACAAAAATATTTCTTAGATAAAATTCATTTGAATAATATCTCTCAGGTGAGTTTATCAATAATTCTTGCAGTTAAAAATATAAATCAAAAGCAATAGAACAGAGTATTCCAAATAAATCCCTTGAAGGCGCCTTTTACCCATTCATTTTCCTAATACAGCATGTTGATGCTCTCAGCGATGTGCTCGTGGGAGTGTCTCTGCTTAACAACTGTTGTGTAAAAGATACCTGCATTTTTGCATGTTTGGCAAAATAGTACGTTGATTTTGAGTGATCCTTTAGCATGGCCTGTGTATTCTAACAGGGAGGTCATTTTTTTCCTGTTTGAGTTCCTTTAGCTGATGTGGGCTTTGAGATTTCTGTGAAGACTTTTGCAACAGAGCGCATTCATATTCATCTGCATGTGGGAACAGGAGAGTGCATCAAAAACATAGCTGTCTATTGGCTAAAGTTCTTCACAACATTGTGGGTTTGCCGTGCCTCATGGCTATTGCTTCAACACTATCATTTCATCCACCGTGCATGTCTAAACATGAGAGCTGGCCCTAATTTCCATCCTCAACTCGCACAATATTTGTACCCTCAGAAGCATAGTTTTGTGATAGTTGAGCAGCATCCTTAAATAAGCATCTGTCAAATGCCCGCTTTGTTAAAGTTGTGGATTTAACACTGTCACCAATTAAAGCAGAGTACTTTCAAAGTTATCCACAGGTTCATCATTCTCTTGGTAGGCCTTGTTAAAGGTGAAACGTTCGTAGTTTGTGTTCCTTGGGCACATAATCATGTCTGCATAGGTCATTATGGCCTCTAGCAGCTTCTCAAAGTCAACTTCTACCAAATTCTGACACAGATTTCTGGCCTTTTTGTCAGTGTGTGAACCTGAACTGCGATCTCTGATGCATGGTTTCTGAGTTGCCCACGCTGTATTGGGGTGGGCATTTAAAAATGGAGGCAAATAAGCCTTCACTTTTGGATACGATGGTGCCAAGAAGTCGTCGTGGATGCTCATGCTCAGAATTGGAATTGACAGTAGTGAGCGAGTTTCATCTTCTCCCTGTCATTTGTGCACATATGCAAGTTAAGCTCACTACCTTTATGTAAAGGAACTGTAATGCTTTATTTAGCTCTTGCTTACCAGACAATGTAATCTGTATGTTTGTGAAAGACCTATTGTGAGCTTCCTAAGCACTTACAACAGGCTTGCAGCCTATGCATTGGTTGTCTTTATTTCCAGTCTTATTTGCATGCTTTTTATTCGTTGGCGTGCCAGATTCATCTTTTTATCCTTCCCCAAGAACATTGCCTCCTTACCATACTTTTAATTTCCTGACTTGTATCCTTTGACAGTTCAATTTTTAGGAAACAACTTTTTTCTTTTTAGGTACGCACTACATGTGAGTGTGTGTTTCCAGATCTCACCCTACTCCACAATGCTATTTCCCTCATGCACACTTCTCTCCCCACACTGTGTTGCTCTGTTCCTCAGCTGCTGCTTTTCCTCTCTTTCCCCCAACTGGCTTTATTTACACCTTATTGCTCCCTCATTGTGTTCCTTTGTTTCTATTTTATTTATTTTTATGGCAAGAGCCAAGCAAAAAATTGCTGTCAGGCCCTTCACCTTAAACACCTCACTACTTTCATTTTGTTTAATTTGCAGATCCATTTTCGATCGGGAAATGTAAAAGAAAAAAAATGGATCATATGTGATTTAGAAGGAGTTTGCATGCATAGTGATGCATGCTTGCACTGATGAGATGACATGGCTGCCAATAGTGGACATGGCATCTTGCAGTTTTTTGCCTTTTATTAGGTTGAGCACTCGGGACCTCTTGTATATACTTTAGTGTATACTTCTTTGGGGGCTTACAGCCAGCCCACTGCTTTTCATTTATTTGTTTCAGTGTCCGATAAAAATCCTTGCTTGCTAGTGGCCAATCATGCTCATTGTCCCTCCTTTTTGACTTTATTTTTCCTCCCACGGAGCAGGGACCAAGTGCTGTATCATTACGCTTTGGTTGTTTATCTGTTCTTTGGGGGACTATTTTTTCTTAGTTTTCTGCTCTGTTACTATTTGTCTGTGTTCGACTTCTGCGCTGTAGCTGCTTGCATTTTATGCAGCATTAGTCCCTCCCACCTCCTCCCATGGGTTGCAGGCCCGCCCCAACCTACCCCAGGGTTACTGTTTGTTTTTACATTTTCTTTGCAATGCTGTTGGAAAGATGTTGAGCTCTTATCACTATCGCAGCGCGGCAACTGCTTTCATATGTCATCATGGCGGTCACGCGCCTTTTATTTATTGGATGTATCTTTTGACTTCCTTGTAGTAGACTGTATATTTAATTTGAAGACGTCTTTTTGTTTTCCAGCCAAACACCAGGTTGTGAGGTGGAGTTTGTTTTGGGTTATTTTACTGCATCAATCAGTTTCTCAAGCCAACACTAAGATGAACTATTGAGGACCCCACGACGTAATCATGCAGTGTCAGGCATTTTACTGTATCATTTCAGTTTATTTACTACACTGCCTATCATTGAGTCAGATGCGGTATAGGCATTCAGTGATCTCGTTTAGTCCTTCAAACGTCAACCCCTGTCAGGAACCTGTCACGCTGCAGGCATAGCACATACACATGTAGCTTCTAGAGCCAGAACTGTTTCTGGTTTTATGCTGAGTCTTATGCAGTGGCTTTTGGTGGTAGCTGTTCAATAACGATGAGTTCTAGCCAGCGGTGATCATAAAAAAAAAAGAGCATCACGTGTCCAATGGCAATGGGGCACCTTCTTGGACATCTCAGCCGGGAGAAAGGGTGGAGGCTAGTCACAGACATGTCGACCAGCGTGGGTGCACCTTATTGCTTCGTAGGATACAGCTCCTGTATCCAGACCAGGATGCTTACAATTGCTCTTAGTTTATTAAACACTAAACCGCATGTGTTTATTAAATGCATCAGTGGCAGGAGCCTAAAAAGGTGTTTAATTTCACCTAATATTGCCACCCCACCTCACCCTCTCCCTGAAAATGCACTCATTGTCTTGTTTCTGAATTGTTTCCCGAACCTTTACAATAGATAAAGTAAGAACGGGCACATTAGAATAGAAATTGTCCATGTTTGACGTCCTTAAAATATGTACGCATGACATGTCTGGCTATTGACTGTGCCTTCCTCGAATTACAAACCAACATCTTTTTTTTTTTTTTTTAAATGTGCGCTCCAGTGATGTGTACAAGGATTTTTGGGGGTATTAAATCCCTTCTGATGATTAAAGTGAATTGTAAACGAACATTTAGTCCTTTATCCACATACATGATTGAAGCCTTCACCAGAAACACCTAAAACATTCACCTCTTTATCACTTGAGATATCATTGAGGTGGTGTTCAAATTGAGGACTGGCATGAGCCAATCACCATTCCCGTCCAACGCATTACGCTCCTAACAGCCTATCGCAAGAGTGGCGCGTTGTAATATCCTTTCCTTCCAAAATGGCATCCACTGCACTGACAAAGGGTTGCACAGCCTCTCTGGCACCAGTTCCAGCAACAACTGCACCCTGGGTACTGAACGGGCCAGTGGTGTGGGTGCACCCAGTGGTGTTGACTGCCATCATTGACAGCGACGAGAAACCGAATTAAGGAGCCGCCTGTATGATCGCGAGTTTGCTAGGTGAGGGTAGATTAGGATATTGTGATGTCTGCCACACTCATGGAGCCACTGGGAGTATCGATCTCTAACAATTTACCGAAGTGGTCATTTGTAAGTCAGGGTAGTGGGATGTGAGCCCTGCCTGGCGGGGAGCACATACTTGGAAAGTGCATTCCTGTTATATTGACCCTCCCTTCCATGGAACGTCTTCGGAGCCTTGTTTTTTTATTCTTTCCTCTGCTCGTCCACAATGCATGAATATATCTTATATGTGCAGCCTGCAGTACACAATGCACATTGATTTTTTTTCTGGAAACGGCAGCCACAGTAAAGTAATTAGACTCTGCTTCCTTTCCTTGATAGCACAAGGACAGCAAGGAATTTACATGTATGACTGGTGAAACAAAACAAAATGATGAACGTTACAATTATGGCGTCAACAAGATGCTTGGTCAAAATAGAGACGTTTGCCTTCTGGTGAGGTGTGGAGAGCTGGCTTGCCACAGTCCTTCGTTAAATACTCATAAACTTTCATCTGCTTTTAAATCCTTTTAGTGTTAGGAAGGCAGCTGATGCATACTGAAACCTATCATTCAGGATCACCTCCACACCAGCACAGTACCTCCTCAGCATTACCTCAGTGTCCCCTCGAAATCAGGCATCTGTTGATACTCCCCTAGTGACCATCCAGTGCTCCTCCTGTAATTCGGGTACTATTTCCCAACCTCCACCCTCCCATTGTTTACATCTTTTTACTTTCGGTCACGCAACACAACATCTTTCCCATGCTGTACAGCATTGCCAAAAGGCATTGGCATAGCCAACTGTTCTGAAGGCCTGACCTATGGGCTTTGCCAATACGGGTTTGTAAACTTTGCTGAAGATAAACCATCCATGTCAGAGTTGGAAAAGGAAACTATATTGGCTGCGATCCAAGACTGTGTGACTGTGGTGCTAGAAGGGACGAATCATGTTTAGGCCTAGCGCATAGCTATCAATACTGTATGCAGTAGCTGTGGTGGATCAGGGGTGTGAAGGGCACACTGCACCCAAATTATAACTTTCTGACTATTAAACTGAGGGAATCATTTTTTGCTTACATCACGGGCTGTGCCATCCTTATTACAACGCTGTGTGTGGATCATACTATGTTTTTAGTTTTAGATTTTGAAACATGATTACCTAGATATTGCAGTTAAAAGTTCACTTTTGTTTGAGACACAGGTCTTGCCAGGCGAGGAAATAGAGAAATTGAACCTCTGATTTACACCCAATATTAGCTATTAAGGCAACAGCATATGATTATGTTTTTAGGTCTAGTGTGGTGTTGCTTGGCCATCTAATGTCTTTAATAAAAAAGCAAACCGCTAAAAAGGGGATTTTACAGATCGAGCCTGCAGGCAGCAGTATGTGTTGCTGTTGCTTGGTGCCCTATTGTGTTTAAAAAGCATTGGCAAAGCCATTAGGTCCATGCAAGAACTATTGGCTTTGCCAATGTGTTTTAGCAATGTTGTACACCAGCGAGGCTGGTGTTCTATGTGGCTAACAGTTAGTAGTGTAGTGTAGAGTACAGTGGTGTGTAGTGTCGTAGAGTGGGGTAGCATAGAGTGACGTGTATTGGAATGGCATAGAGTAGAGTGGACTGGTTTAGCGTGCGGCATAGATTTCAGTGGTGTACAAATGCAGTGGCGTAGAGTGTTGCATAGTAAAGTGTAGTGGTGAAGAGTGGAGTGGTGCAGAGTAGAGGGGCATAGCGTACAGTGGTGTAGAGTGCAACAATGCAGAGCAGAGTGGCATAGAGTGCAATAGCGTAGAATGGTGCAGAGTAGAGTGGTGCAGAGTATAGTAGAGTGCTGTAGAGTGCAGTGTCTTAGATTGGAGTACTGCAGTGTGCAGTGGGGTAGAGTGGAGTGATACAGAGTAAAGTGGCAGAGTGCAGTTGCATAAAATGCAGCAGTGCACACAAGTTTGGGGTAGAGTTAAGTGGCGTAGAGTGCGGTGTTGCACAGTAGAGTGTCACAGAGTGCAGAGTGATGTGGAGTGCAATTGCGTAGAATGGTGAAGAGCACAGTGGCATTGAGTACTGTGGTGCTGAAAAGAGTGAAGTGGCATAGATTAGAGTGTTGTGGTGTGGAATGGTGTAGAGTGGGCTGGTGTAGACTGTTGGCATAAAGTGTTTCAGAGTATAGTAGAGTAAAGTGTAATTGTTTAGAATTTAGCAGCGTACAATGCAGCATCATAGAATGCAGTGGCGTAGAGCAGAGTGGTGCATAGTAGAGCGCTGTGGTGCTGAGTGGCATAGTGCAGTGGTGTCGAATACGGTGGTGTATAGTGCAGTTGCATTGAGTAGAGTGACAGAGAGCAGTGGAATGCTGCAGACTGCAATGGCGTAGAGTGTTATGTAATTTAATTTTATTTTGTAGAGCACGCAACTACCCGAGGGCGTCTTAGCGCTTGCGTACGACCCCAATTGGCCATCAAAGACTAGGCAGGTCAATGAGATTAACTGTGTGACTCAACAAAAAGCCAAGTTTTTAGCTGCTTAGTGCAGTAGTACAGAGTAAAGTGGCAGAGAGTGCAGTGGTGGAGAGTGCATCTAGTGTTAGAGAGTAGTGTTGTAGAGTGCAGTGGAGTAGAGTGGCAAAGAGTGCAATGAGCTCATTGGTGTAGAGTGCAGTGGTTTAGAGTAGAGTGGCATAGAGTTCAGTGACTTAGAGTAGATTGTTTATCCAGTATTGGATCTTTCATAGATTCACATGCTTGAATCATCCCCGCCGTCGAGTTGGGAGTCTCACTGTAAAATAATAATAACAGTAGTAATTCATATCTTCATAGGCAACAATGCATTGCACAGTCATTGCAGTAGCCCATCCATATATTTTTGTAAAAAAGAACTTAAGATGAAACACAGCCAATCAGGCATCAGCACCCTCTAGAACACTCCACAGAGAGGCAAGACCCTCAGATTTTCTACTGCATGGCGTTGTGACAGGGAGTCTCATTGAGCTCTGCTCAGTTTTTTCCCTTCATTTGGATTTCTGTGAGTACATGATGTCTGATGCTTCTAAAAAAGGACTCTTCAGGCCTTGTGGGTCATGTGGGAAGAAAAGGCTGCATTTTGAAGATCCCCACAAGGATTGTATTTATTGCCTGTACCCTCTTTACAAGGTAAAGGAGTGTAGACTATGTAGAACCTTCTCCTCTAAGACTCTGAATGACAGGGAAGATGGATTGCGTGTCTGGCTGGAAAGGCTAAAAACTTCTGTTCTATCTGATGCGGAAGGCAGTTTTAGTTCCCAGGCTTCAACCCAACTATCGAAGAAAAGAGACAGATCTTCAGAATCCCCTGAGGGACCATAAGAAAGCTTATATAAAGACCCATCATGGCTGGGAACATGGCGGCCTGCTAGTTAGCCGGCCGGGAGCTGCTCTCCAGACTCTGGTGCGTGACCGGTAACGCCTTCCACTTCCACTGCCGACTACCGTGTTATTGAACGTCATAAGACAAGCGGCTCTTCTTTTACCTTCTTTTACCTCCTTTTTTGTTGTTTTGGGCCAATGTGTTGAGGCTCGGCTCTGTTCAGGGCTGCTGACGTGCTCTCTGACTTTCGAGACAGCACTAGAAGCAGCCACAAGGGGTTGTCAAGCAGATGCAGCACATACTTAGGATCCTGGGACTGTGGGAATCCAGTTGTGCCATCCAGAGGGTTTGATGAGTCAGCCCGTAGTGGACAAGAACCTGCAGCAGAATCTTTCTATAAATCTACCTACGGGAAGAAAGGGATAAGAGGCAGAAGCATGGTGCCAGACAGACCTACATATATGGAACCCATGACAACCTTATTTGAGGGTAAGGAGTGCACAGACTGGGGGGGAGTTAGTAGCAGACCGCAAGCTTTCAGGCCTGTTAGCACTGCCATCTAACGACTTATCCCTTGGTAAAAGATATAAGCTTAGGTCTAACACTTTTCTTTTTAGGGAGTTAATACCACAAGCTGAGTTAGCAACTAGGGACAGCGACTAGAACCCCCTCCAGGCAAAGCTAAAGGACTTCCAAACAAACTTTCGCAAAAGAAGGATACTTCTCTAAAAGAGAGAAAGATGAGCCCGGCACGAGGGGCCCTAAAGTGACACCCTCTCTCAGGTCATACTTTAAACTGAATTCCCAGCCTAACATGGAGGCCTCCCAGGGGACAGTCAGTTCCTTAGAGAAGACGCTCAGAGTAGAGGAGGGTTCTCTCTCCTACCCAGAGATTCCCACGGCAAAAGGATTTTCGCTTCTGGATGACTCTTTCCCGCCATCAGGCAGCAGGGAGTGGTGAGAGAGAAACCCCAGCCTATACGTACAAAGCCCGGGCACAAAATTCCATATCAAGTCAACTTGATGGTGAGGTTAGTCACGATATACCACGTCTGGCCATGGTTCAAGGGATATTTAGCCAACTCTTTACTGAAATTAATGAGCGATTTTCAACTTCGCAAACCAACCAGAAGAGGATTCAAGATACATGCAGTAGCCTTGAGGAAAATCTACTTGCCCTAACTCAACAAACCGAGGCACTAGAAAGCAAAGTTCAGGAGCTAGGGTCAGACATGAATGACAACACACGGGAAGTGACTAGGTTAAAACAAAGGCAGAAAGATTTATCAGAAAAGTTAGAAAGACTGGAGAATAATTCTAGGAGGAACAACATCAGGATCTTGGATGTAAAAGAGGGGGCGGAGGGAGACAATGTTGAGTCTTTTGCAATAGGCCTCTTGACCAAAGCCTTCCCGCATGTTGTACCTGTTGCGACTCTGGAAAACAAAATTCAGCTGATACATCGCGATCCCTTTAAACTAAACCCTTGGTGAAAGAAAACCAGAAAAATCTTTGTGAATTTACAGTTCTACACACTTAATGAAAAAATCCTGCGGGCCGCCCTCAAGCAAAAAACCACGCAGGTTAATGATCTAACCTTTAAAATCCGGTCTGATATCTCTTGTGTGACAAAAGATAGATGGTGGGAGCTGGGCAAGCGAATAGAGCCTCTAAGGGAAATGGGTGCCCAAGTGCAGCTAAGGTTTCCAGCAATTCTGAAAGTGATGTGGCCAATAAAATGCATAATTTCCAATCCCCAGAAGAAGTGGATAGTTTTATGGCCCTCAGTAAGGCTTGTAAATAGATAAGGCACACGGGTTGGAAGGCGGTTGGTAGTGATAGTTAAGTTTATTTGTAAATACCAGATTGTGTGGGTAGCAGCTCAAATTGGCTTCTTGCCAATAGGTAGCAGGGGAGGATTCCCTGGGGAGTGAGGGGTACTGAGGGGGGGCACAAGTGGTAGGGAGCATAGGGGAAAAAATACCAAATAAACTGTCCTCACTCAGAATAGTAGGGGTCAAGAGATGTTGTGTGGCTTTGACAGAAGATGATGGGAGATAAGGGGAGACCACAGGGGGGGTGAGTTCCTGGAGGTTATGAGCTGGAATGTGAATGGCTTAAGGGTTAAAAGGAGGCAGTGTTTTGTTCTTCAATACCTGAAAGAAAGCCCAGCTCGGGTTCTTTTTCTCCAAGAAACTCACCTATTACGGCCAGAATGTTTAGCACTATTTACAAGGCAAAGATGGTTAGACAAAGTTATAGCCACAGACCAGCAATACTGCTCTAAAGGCGACACTGTAATAATTAAAGCAAATGCAGGAATAGAGCTACGGAGATCTCAGGCAGACGAAGGCGGGCGCTGGATAGTAGCCGAAGTTAAAAATGGTCGACCTTTGTATACCTTGGCTGGCTATTACGGCCCAAATGTAGATGGTATTTCACCTCTGAATAATCTCTGATCTAGTTTGTTAGACTTTGAAGCTCCACTCATAATTGGTGTAGACTTCAATGTCCTTTTAAACAATAATTTGGATAGATCCTCTCCGCACACTCAAATCACTTCACCACAAGTTAAAGCCTACCTTCCTTCTATGCTAGATAATCTAAATCTATGTGATGTGTGGCGTAGGGTCAGTGGTGACTCTAGAAACTATTCTTTTTACAGCAAAAAGAATGGTCACTATTCGGAAATTGATTCTTTTTTATGACAGTGTCAGAAGTTGGAAAAGTAAAAAAAAAATGATTATTTGCCTATTCACTTGTCCAATCACGCAGCAATTTGGTTAAAAATCGAAATTCCCTTGAATTCGACTCCTAGAAGGTGGACCCTGAATAGAAGGTTATTCTTGCAATTAGATATTATGAGCAAGATAGAAGGGGATGCAGCCGATTTCTTTAAATGGAATTCAGCTTCAGGCTCCGGGCATATGATATGGGATGCATTTAAGGGCTGGTTAAGGGGGTCCTTGAAGGGTGCCTCGGCTTCTTGGGTTAGAGCAGAGAAAAGGCAGATTGCTTCACTGGAAGATCAGCTAGCGGTAGCAGAAGCCAACCTGAAGTTGGGGCATCTCCAGGGGGTGGAAAGTTGAGGATTTGCAACTTAAATTCTGACATGATGGAGGACAATCTCTTGCAGAAATGAGTAGTAAGTTGTGTGAATACGACCAAGGGGAGAACTGTGGAAAATTGTTGGCAATGAGGAGCAGAATGGATAGGTCCCGTAATTATATCAGGAAGATCAAACTGGAAGTCGGGGATCAGGTTGTGGAGGACAGGAAAGGGTCTGAGCTGGCCTTTACTAAATCCTTTCAGGACTTGTATCTCAAAGATCTTGTGGTAGGTGAGGCTGTGTTAGATCACTGGCTCTCTGAAAAACCATGTCCAAAATTGTGTACTGAAAATCAATTATATCTGAATCAGGGTATATCAGGGAATTAAATCCTGACTGCTCTTAAAAAGGGGAAAGCAGCAGGGCCGGTTTGATTCCAAATAAAATGTATGTATTACTAGCTGAAGTAATAATTCCGGTCTGGCTAGAGTTATTTAATGAAGTGTTGAGGGGCACCTCACCACTTCCGGATTCTTGGACGAGGCCGTTATTATCCTAATTTTAAAACCAGGCAAAAACCCTACACAATGCCAGTCTTATCGTCCAATATCTCCACTGAACTGTGATTGTAAAATCTTCACAGGTATATTAACAGTCTGTATACGTAAAATCGCTAGGCATTTAATCAATGAGGATCAGAATGGCTTCCTTCCAGGGAGGCAGATGAAGGAGCTCACACATATTCTGAATGGACCTTGCCATGATACAGGGAGCTCCTTTATCAAGAATTACCCTCGATGCAGCAAAGGCCTTTGATCGGGTGAACTGGAAATTTTGCGCTGGACTTTGAAGGCTTTCAGCTTTGGTGAGACATTTAAGGAGGTCCTCCAAAAAATGTATAGGGCTCTCCGAGCTCAAATATTGGTGAATGGCAATCTCACGGTTCCTGTGCTTATAGGGAGAGGCACGAGACAAGGGTGCCCCCTACCTCCTATCCTCTTTGACCTATACAATGAACCTTTGTCTCAAAGTTTAAAGCAGAGTAAGGAAATATCCCCCTTAACTGTGGGCGATTTCTCTAGGAAGCTGGCCCTCTAAGCCGATGACTTGATTCTGTCCACCTCTGATGTTAATCAAGCTCTTCAGGAACTATTTTCTTAAGTGCAAACATTCGGGAAGATGTCTGGATATTTGATCAACAGCAGCAAGACTGAAGTTATGGCTTGGAACCAAGATGCCCATGATGTTAGGTTGTCAAAAGAAATAAGATACTTAGATGTAACAATATTACAAAAGTAAGACCACCTCCCTAAAGTGAATTTAATTAAAGTCTTTAAAGAAGTGGACAAGTTGCTAAAGAGCTGGCAGAACGTCCCGCTCATGCAGTATGGGCAGATTACCTTAGTTAAGATGTGTGTCCTGCCCAAGTTCACCTATCTGTTTGGCAACATCTCGTTGGAGTTTGATAAGAAACTTCTTACCAAAATAGAGGGTAAAATCTCTGTGTTTATATGGGCAGGTAAGTGGATTAGACTTTCCTGGAAAAAGATAAGACGGAAGCTTGTACATGGTGGTCTAGGCCTTCCGGATTTTCAACTGTACTGTTGGGCATACCAGCTAAAAAAATGTAGGGTGCTTTTACTCAGGCCTGACGAAACCTCAGTGGGCTGTATGTGTAAAGCTATGCTGGTGGGCAGTGTGGAAAAGGGTTTCATGTAGGGTTCCCAAATTCTTTAAGAAAGACCGCCTGAAGGTTCTGTATGCCGCAGCTTCAGTATGGTTTGAATGTCGCTCATGTTCGGACATCCCTTATTACAGCGAATTGGCCCCAGTGTGGGACTCTGGAAATCCCAGAATGCCTCTTGGAGCCCTCGCAAAACCTCTGAAAGCCGGTGGTGTCTCATATTGGGGGGACATAATAGTAGGCGATGGTTACCTTTCCTGGGACGCCTGGAGAAATTTGATGAATGGTACGTTATCCATGTTCAAGTTTTATCAAATCTCAGCATGGTGTAGGAACCAGCAGTGAAAAGTTTTGTCTGATAAATTGATGGAGAAAGACCTTCAAGATTTAAGACCTAGAAAGAAGGAGGTGACCTTTTGGTATGGCTACCTGCTCATTGCAATGGAAGAAAGCTTGAGACCCCCTTACCTGGTCTGGGAAGGCTGCTTGCCTGATGAAGAGCTGAAAGGTTTATGGCAAGTATCTCTAGACATGCTTTATTCTGTGATTAAGTCCGCTGCACTAAGGAGAAATACATTTTTCACGCTACATAGAATCTACTTGTCTACACTTAAGCTATCCAAAGTAAGTGGTGGTGGAGATGCCAAATGTAAAAGGTGCGGTGGCCAGGAAGCCGACGATATCCACATAAATAATACCTATTCGGCGCTGAAAAAGTTTTGAGATAGTGCGGATAAGACTATGTCAGATGCTTTGGGCAAAGAAGTAAAGGTAAGACCTACCTTAATTTTGTTTGGTATTATGCAGCCAATGGGTGGCTTGAAAGGTTCTTTGGGGTTGCAGTACAAGCTTGCATTTTACTTGACTCTTTTGGCAAGAAGGGAGATATGTAAAAGGTGGCGTCTGGTGGCTCCCCCTACATGGAATGAGTGGTGGAATTCTGTGAGATTCTTTAGAACTCTCTATCAAAAGGCTCATCGGCTTAGAAAAAAACAGCTCTCGGCTATTTTGGAACTTTTTGGACGATAAACACTATGATTAGGAAGTCCAATGATTACACCTCTTGGTCAGCTCATGATGTACAACACAGATTAGAAACTCGTAGTGACATCAGCTGAGCTGTTGAGGTGGGCCATGGTTGGTTGCGGTCGTGTCGGGCATGGTGGGAGGGTCTTGGGGGTTGAAACTGTTATAGATCTGCCTGATCCTGAATGAGATGCTTGCTGTTGCAGTTGCTGCTGGTACCCTGATATGGTGGACAACAAAGTTCAACTCTGTTACCAAACTTAACCTCAGGAAATGGGCCATTATGTCTCTCCCAAAGCTGGCATTGCTCAGATCGGGTAAAAAGACAATCTTTTAGCTAATGTTTTCTAGTTTTCGAAAGTTTAATTGAGAGAGAGAGAAATCCTAGTCCCAGTGAATGATTAAGCAGCATGATTTAAAGCCTGGCCTTTTTTGGGGTGTTAAATGGTAAGGCAAATACTTGGATTTGTGAAGCTTGTGGGCATTAAAAGTTCCCGGCAGATTAAATTTCAGTTTGTCATGTTAGAACAGTATTATTAAAAGGTAGGTTATCAGGATGCAAAGCATTTTGAATTGTCGTGTCCGGAGAACTCCCTGCCCAGGGAAAGGAGTTACCAGTTCTGTGTTTTTTCTTTGCATTCTGGTACTTGGAGTCCTGTTTTGTTACTGAGGGGCACCGGTAGTAATGCCAGAAAGCAAGGAGAGGAATCAGCCACCCTCTGGTTCTCTGACGAACTTGTCTCTCCTGCCTATCCAAACAAGCATTGGCATAGCCAATAGGTCTTGCCTTTGGGACCTTATAAGTGTTTAGCCATGCAACAGTTGCATAACTAAATACTTATAAGGTCCCAAAAGCGAGACCTATTGGCTATGCAGAGCGGCCGTGAAAGTGAAAGTAATCGCGGTAAAGCGCGGCGCCCGCGCACATGTACTGTAGCTCTAGGCTGGCCTGGTAGCACTTTATGGAGCCCTCTCAATAAGTCTCGCCAGACCAGTGCATGCGCTGGGTCAGGCGAGACCTAAAAACAACAATATAGCACATTTGCCTGGGATTCAAGCATATTATTCACCATAAACCTTTTATATGCCATTCCCAGCTCTGACTTTAACAGGTCTGATTCAGATTTCAGAGGAGATGCAGGGAACGACTGGCAGTTCTCACCAGTCTCTAGGCACCTACAAATCTGGTGTATTTTGCTTCTAAACTGTGACCGAGGGCAGCAGCACAGAGCGTGCACTCCATTTTTTAGACCCTTTGTGCATGTAATGCCTGTTGTGAGACATGTTGTCAGCTTGCAGTGTCATTCTCTTCCTGTGTGCTTCTCCATGGCCTCCATGACGGCTTGCCCTTGTGTGATTTTGCACCTGGATTGCGTTCTCGACAATATGCTTCTCCACTCAACCTCCACATTGTGCTCTCTCATCCATTTATTTCTCCCCCTCCAAGTTACTGTGTCTCCATTCGCATCTCTCCCGTGCCATCCTTGTTGCCTCCCCTCACCTGCGCCCCATGTTGCCTCTGTCTAACCCCATGTTGTTCCCCCATCCTCATGTTGCTTCCCACCCTCTATAACTCCAGTGCACCCCACTGCTTTCTTCTCCCCAGCCTACGTTGCTTTCCTCCTCCCGCTCACACTTTTCTTAGTCCAAACCTAGGCAACGCATGTTCTGTCTCTTTGAGACATGTTGTATTCATTCCGTTGGCTTAGAGCCTATCATTGCCTATTTAATTGTCTTTTCAATTGTCTTTCAAAAATGTTTGCTTGCTGGTGGTTAATCCTTCCTCTTTGTCCCTTCTTTTTGTGTTTGGTTTCATCCCACAGAGCATCGCCCAATTACTGTTAACAATACGCGTCTGTATTTATGCGTTCATTTGGGGAACTATTTTTGGGGGGGATTCCTGCTCGTGTCAGTGTATGCCAGTCTTCAGTAGTTCAGCTTCGGCACCCATTACTTAATCTCGCCGCCCAATTCAAATACTGAGATGAAATGTCAGACACTGTTTTCGAAATCGCCTCTTTAATTTTCTCTATTTCAAAGTGCAAGGATTTCACCCAAATCACTTCTGCTTCACTGATTTTTGATTTAGCGAGCCTCGGTCACTGGACCTTCAGCAGCCCAACCTTGCAGCACAGTTAAGAGCAAGGCTTGGGCAACTACCATTTCATTTTCTCTGACGCTTGTTTATATAATGGGAACTCAAGAGACCCAAAGGTGTTGGAGTGCTTCACATGAGTGCTAGTTACATTACACAATTTTAGATTAATATTTGGGGGCATTTTAATAGAGCTTGAACTCGACTGACCCATAGGTATCGAAGCACTTTATAAAAGGGCCAGTTACACTGCACATGCTCTGGTTAATTTGTTTGTTTTTAGGTACGCAGAGATTAAATGATGCCGATACCACGTGTGTTTATTAATTATTTTCCCTATACCTGACACATGGGAGCAGCATTCATCCCTTCCACCTCATCCCATGTCGTGCATGCCCACCCCGCCCCACTGCCTCTTCCTCTCTTCCTCCTCCTTTCAGAGCTCTAATTTCAAAGCAACATTCACGGTATCTCTCTAGGACTGTGAGGCATTTTTTATAATGTGAACTCGAGCAACCTGAAGGTGTTGGAAAACTTTACATGAGTGCTATTCACATTATACAAATTACAGATACATTTTTTAGGGCATGTTTATAGAGCTCAAACTCAACTGAGCTGAAGGTATTGAAGCACATTACAAAAAGGCAGTTATGTTACACAAGGTCTAGTTAATTCTTTTGGTTTCAAGTTCGCAGAGATTAAGTGATGCCGACGCTGTCCCTGTTTATAAATTGTTTCCCCTCTATGTGACAAATGGGAGCATTTTGTTGTTGTTTCTATGTCCAGTCCTCCTATATCTAGGGGGCTGGGACAGAGGGCGAGGTCGGGGGCCTGCTGGTAAATAGATGGTGTGAGCGTTGTATGAAAGGAAAACTTTGGAAAAGGGTGCCTGGGGTAGGAGGGATGTGACGCCTCCGCCATTGGAAAGCACTTCACTGCTCTTTTTCATAGGCTGTTCAAAACTCTAGTGATGCAGCCTCACACACAATGTTATAGTGCTATTGACTTGCATTGAGGCACTTGTGTTTCTGTCTGTGCGTTAAAAGACCTTGGAATGTGTCCAAAACTGTCTCCTGAGGCAAGCAAGTATTCCTGAATCACGCTGCATGAGCCAGTGTGTAGTAATTGTACAGTCCTTCAATCCCTGGTGGCACAGCACCCAGTATAATGTGCTGCATGGCTAAACACTTATAATGCCCCAAAGGCGAGACCTATTGGCTATGCCAATGCTGATTTAATTTATCATCCAACTTGGATCGGTAAACAGAAAGAAAAAAGGAATTGAGTCATTTTGTAGGCGAGTGAAATTGCCTTTTTAGGTCTCGCTGAGCCCAGCGGTTGCGCTGGCTCGGAGAGACATTTTGTAAGGGACTTTTCAAAGTGCTACCGCTGGCATAGAGCTACAGTGCACGAGGCGTGCACGCGCGCAATGCAGCCATATGGCTTTACAGCGCCGCCATGCTCTAGGCCAGCCAGCAGCACTAGCGCGTCATCGCGATCACTTTCGCTTTCACAGTGATCGTGATCGCGATGACTTTCATGGGCAAAGCTTGTTTTTTTTTGCCTCCGGCGCGCTAAATGGAGAACAGAGACACACCCGTGGGTAGTGGAGAGAGGCTGACACTTAATGAATGCACATTAGCGCTTGATTGCAATTTCAGTCACGCTATAAACACAGTGTTCACAGGCTGTTGATGTTGATTACAGTGTGTTCTGACGTCCGTCAAGTGCACTGACGGTGCACGCGGTGACTGGACCCTGGCGCGGGCTTCCTTGTTCCTAAACGGCGCGCGCCCACGGGTTCTGTTCAGTGCGCCTCTTGTCTGTGCGACTGAAATATTAGATGCCTGGCAGAGGATTAAAGCCTTCCATGTTTACACTGCGATTATAACCTATTCACTTTGCTAGCGAAGGTTACCTAATTACTAGTTACCCGTAAAAATTAAATGTTGAGAGCTTGTAGTGGCGCGTGTAGATCAGCATCATGCCGAAATGGCGGAAGGGTTTCCAAATCTCGATTAGGTTTGTTTTTTTATGGGTTTTTTTGTGTTGCGAAGGGCAGTATTGCAAAATCTTCAAAATACTTCACCTGGATTTTGACCGCGCCCTCATCAGTTGTCCGTCCCTCATTCACCATGAAATATCATGCCTCGGTTTACTGAAATCCTTGTGTGCCTTATCCAGAGTTCCCACCCTACCATTCTTTTCGTATTTTGTCCCCCGAGATCCTCTGCATTTTTTGGGCTGCGCTTGTGTGGTCCCTAATGGAGGAGCCACGCAAACACCGACAAAAGTGACCCTTGGTGGCTAAGAAATTATCCACAAATGGTCTCCCAGCGTTTCTTGAGGCGGCAAGACACCTCACTCCCTTACACAGAACTCGGGGGGGTGCAGGGGAAAATGTCCACAGACCACCTAGGCAAATGTTCTGTGACCTCTGTTATTGTGTACCTTTTAGCCCCCAGAAGTGACTGAGAACACGAGAGACTGTGATGACTGAACATTTCTGGAATCCCTTTTTTTCTTCTTTCCAAGTTGGTAATCGTGAGCACTCCCTGATTCTAAATAGGTGGAACAGTGGAGAATGGATGCTGCTCAAGAGGTATAGCAAGCCAAAACGACCCCTCTTCTTTGCTAGTGTTCCATCAGTTAATGTAGGAAACACAAACTTGATTTTCATATCTATGCAAGTTGATTGATCGACTCATTAAAATTAAGCAATAGGTCCTCATAATATTAGATGAAATACTACAGTGAAGAGGAGCAATTGTCCCTTACAATAGCTTTATGAACACAGGCTCCTCTTTTAATGGGGGTACCCTGTTTACTCTGCCTTGGTTCAAAAAAGGGTCAGCCCATATCTCTCTTCTCCTGGGAGGTGGCTGGTTCGGTTTCTCACCAAAGCTGTCTCCTTTGGGGGCGTAACAATGCCACAACAACCTCTGCTACATACAGGGAGCAAGACAAGCCTGCTCTGTGGAGAAGCACCCTCTCCTTTTCACACGTCCCTGTCTCACTTTCTGTAGTCTTGAAAGTCTGCTCCTGTATCTACCTTTAGTGAATGATGACCGAGAAGCCGGGAACTCTTAACTTCTCACTGCCCATTTTATTCTTTCACCCTCCCTCTTCAGTAATGTTTATATATTGCTGCCTAGTCCTTGATCTCGCGTCTGTTTACATCCACATCTTCACCTCCTGCACTTTACTCCACTTACCCTATTCTCACTATTCACACCTTGCTCCTCTTTGTCTCTCTTTACACTGTTGTTCCAGTATAATTGGCATACCTATCTCTTTCTCCATCCTTTCCCAAACCATTTTGATCAGTGTCTGGAATGGTCAATCCCTTAGTAAAAAAATCCACATTCAGTCTTTAACTTTTCCTTTACTTGATTTTTCCCTTTCTTTGAGTTACTGATTAAAGAGTATTCTTTTGTAATTTCGTAAGTCCAGCCACCCTTACTACTTCCTGTTCAACTTACTGTCACACACCACTTTCCTCCAGTCCTAACAGTGGGATGGCCATTTTCTTTCACCCTTCTTGTATCCCCCTCATTTTACTCCACCATCACTTCTGACCTTTTCACTTTTGATGTTAATTTTCATTTTGATCATCATCCGCAATCCGCTACGTGCTCTCTCCTCTCTCCTCTTTCTGTGACGATGTTGACACTCTGCTTGTATACTTTCCTGTCTCTCCTAACCAACAATCCAGTTCTCTCCATTTGTTTCTGATGAATTCCTTGTGTATAACAGTAACTTATGTGGACAGATCCTTTAATGTTGCAGCAGCCAAAGCATAGAACTGTCTACCATATGCTTGAAATCCAACCTAATCAAATTTAGGAAAGCCAATTAAAATGTGGCTTTTTAACAAGTAACTTCCCTTTCTTTATGTCTGTACCGTTACTGTCATTAACGTCAATATGTTTTGCTTAAATGCACTCTGTAAAAACACAGCAGATGAACTGCCTCATGGCAAGATAGCAAACTATGCAATTTTAATTTATTAGTAGGAAGTGCGTACTGGGCAAAGAATGAACTTAGGTTTACTCCAATCTGACCTGAAGCTCCCACTGCTGACTTGGAGCTTCGAGATCTAAAGTTGCACAGCGCTATTCACAAAAGTAAATTTCCCTTGTGAGTAAGTTACTTGTGTAAGTTTACTCTTACACCTTTAAGTAAATTTACTGCTTACGTTTTTTCACAGAATCCAAGTGTAAAGTTACTCAAAAGTGTACACTTACACATTTCTGCCCCATGAAAAAGGAGTGGAGCCAAACTTAAGAGTGCAAGTTACTACTGCTAAACAAGCATTGGCATAGCCAACAGGTCTCGCCTTTGGGACCTTATAAGTGTTTAGTCATGCAACAGTTGGTGTTGTTGCACCAAGGATATTGTGCTGCATAACTAAATACTTATAAGGCCCCAAAGGCGAGACCTATTGGCTATGCCAATGCTCGTTTCTCTTGCTTTAGCTATGCTTGGCCTGGGGTGTGCTGTAGAGAATGGCTAAAATCATTAGCAGAACAATAAGGCCCAAAGGCGAGACGTATTGACTTTGCCAATGCTTGCTCAATTAATGGCTGTAGATTTAGGCGCAGTGGTGTTTAAATTAGGGGTGCGGGAGTTGCTTCAAGCAACCCTATAAATAGGTAAACGAGTTTAGAGTGGAAATGGCACAATTTTTTGTGTTTTTAAAGACAGATTGCACGTATCCCCAGTGCCTTTCGCGAGGTCACTTCCCAGAATCTCCACTCTAAATATTGTTCCAGCCCCACTGAAGCAGTAGTTGGTTGCCCTGTCTCGGCTACAGTGCTTCTGTTTTGAGAGCGCCTTGAAGTAGCGGTGGAGTCTGTTTCATTATTAACTTTTCATTGATCGATTATATGCCTCTTGCCCGACAATGGTAAATCAATTCCTTCGGACATTGTTTTATCTCTATTGATATCTCTCTCCAAATAGAGCCACGATATCTGCTTTTCATTTTTTTCCGGTTAGTAAAACCAAAAAGCAGGGGTCCAGATGATACAGGTTGTCCTCTTCAGAATGGAAATCCTGTAATGAGACTACCTACTTTTCTGTATTTTTTGATTGTAGAATAGTACAATAATTTTTATTCCAAATATGATCGGTTTAAAGAGAGCGAGAAGTCATTGTCAACTTCCACGACGTGGTGCGCACTGCCCTCCAGTGTTAGAAGTGTGCAAGTAAAGCTTAAAGAAAAATCTCTTACTAGGAGTATACATGTATAGTACACCGAAATCCTCTAGGCAATATGGATCTGTCACCAGCACCCTCACTCACTCCTCAAAGGTGCTGCCGTTAATATCCCATGTTTCTCCTGGTAATGTACTACTGTACTGGCAACAGAGTCCCACTCTTGATGTCTAAAAGCTGTAGCTTCAATTTAACATTATAAACAGAATGCTAAGTCCTGTTGGCAAACACCCAAGATTGTCAGAAAATGTCACATACGATATTCTGGCACGTACTTGATAGATTACCCCCAGGTCATCCTGTCCCCGTCCCATTCATTACAAGTGAGATAATCTTATTTCACCAACAGAAAAAAAGAACGAAGGAATGTTGGACCCTACCCCTTTCCCCCTCCCACTGAGAGTACATAAACATACTTACCAGCGGCAGCCAGCATGGATCAGAGATAGGGGGGTGGTGGAAGCAGGCAGCCAAAAAATAAAATAAAAAACGTACCTTCTCGCCGCTTCTCTCCTCTGTAGTCCTCCCTCGCTGACCTGAACAACAGGAAGCACACCCAGGCTCCCAGTCAGCCAATCACAACGATGCCTTATCAGCATTGTGATTGGTCTAAGCGCCATGTTTCGGTGCTCAGAAGCTGGATGGGAGCCTGAGCATGTTCTCCATGCAGGCAGGTAATGCAGCCTGCATGGAGAACATGCATAGTGTGCAAGACTGTTTTGGGTGGCTGAGAGGGCCGGCCAAGCAGTTATTGCGCACTTAGGAGGGTGCTACCCCTTCCCCCCTGCCCCCTCACGCAAAGCTGCAGAGGTAGGAGAAAATAAAATCATAATAACGTGAGTTATTGTTTTATATTATTTTTATTTCGCTGCTAAAAAACGGTAGGGCAACACTCCTCCGCCTTAGCGGAGGAGCCAACACTGGTACCCAGCATTCCTCCTATTCTTTTTTTTTGGCTTCCGACAGAATAGGAAGGGTCAGAAGCGGGAGCTTCTGGCGGGACGTCTTCGCTGCCGGGCGGTGGAGGCATGGCTGGTTTCTTGTCTCCCGCCCAGTGGCGCAACAAAAGTTTAAGGGGCCCCTCTGCAATGCACACAGAGGGGCCCCTGCTCTGGATTTAATCCAGAGCGCTCAGGTCCGAGTACTCTGTTGAGGGGGCCCCCTGCAGCACGGGGGCCCCCCCGCACCGCGGGGGATGCCGGGACCTGTGTTACGCCCCTGCTCCCGCCATGCTGGGCTTGGAGGGAGACGTTGCGGGCTGCAGCGGTTTGTACTGAATATCGCAGACTGCACCTCCAGAGTTGCTGGGATTGTCGGGAGTCAGGAAGTCAGGCACGACGCTGCCGGTAGGGAGATCGGCGTGTTTGAAGTGGCTGATCCCGGCTCTATTTCTGGCAGCTATTTGGTGAGTACCGCATAGCGGTTTGTTGCTGTACTTTCAGTTATTGGATTCCCTTTTGTCCTTGTTGCTGTTTATCTCGGACAGTCGGTTGTAGCTGTTGCTGGTGTTTGTCACGATGGGCAAACATTCAAAGAAGCGCAGTAATGTGGAGGAATCTTCATCTTGCTCTTCTGGTTCCTCCTCTTCTTCTTTCCCAGCGGGCTCTAAACTCCACAGGGGAGGGGATGATGCCCGTATTATGGACATATTACAGGAGTTGAGTGGGGGTGGTCGGTCCAAGTGTTCTGTTTCAGTTTTACCCTCTCCATCTTCCAGATCAGATGAGGATTGGATGGGGGGGTGAAGAGCATAAAGGGAAATATGTTGATAAAGTCAAGTTGCCAGAATTGCTGTGACAGGGGAAATCCAACATGGGCTTTCCTGATGATGAGGTACCCAGCACGTCTGGGGGTTCCTTGCTTTGCCAGTTCCAGAGTACGGCACTGGTTGATGTTCCTGTTCATCCCTATATCCCCATATCGATGAGGTGTTGAAACGGGAATGGAAGGATACTGATTGCGGTATGCTGCCCAGGTTTTTGGACAAATTGTATGCTCTCCAGAACATGTCCACTGTCTTGCCTGACTCTATTCTGATCAATTCCTTCATGGACAGTCTGATGGGTCAGAACTCGTTGGCTGAGGACTCAGTTGTTTAGGACCCTGTCGATGAGAAAGTGGATGCATTCTTGAGGAAGGTGTTCTCTGGGTCTCATCTGGGTCTGCGTGCTGGGATTCATGGGACTAATGTTCCTTCATCTCTTATTGCTGATGGCAAGGCTCTTTATCAATCCCTGGATAATATGTCAGACTGTTCAGGACTTGGAGCATATCGGGAGGTAAGTGGAGTTCCTTTCGGACATATCCTTTGACATTGTGTGGGCCTCTGCTCTTTCTGCGGGCTACTGTGTGGCAACTCGGCACAATTTGGTTCTGAAGGATTGGAAGACTGATTCCGCTCAGAAGGCAGCTGCCCTGCATTTGCCTTTTCAGAGTGCTGTGTTGTTTGGGGAAGAGTTGGAGGGCAAGTTACACAAGCTTTTTAAGGAAAAGAAGCACTCCTCTTCTGTAGTTGTCATTATGTTTTTCTGACTAGTCTGACTGGGATCCTTCTAATCAGAACCCCAGTCTCTGTGCTTCTTCCCTAAATTGAACATGGTGAGTACTTAGGTACCTTCCAGATTGGCTACTGGTGTACCCTGATATGTCCCCAGTATATGGTACTAAGGTACGCAGGGCATAGGTACACCAGGGGTCTCCCATGGTCTGAAGCATGTATTATGCAACCCATGAGAGACCACTCAAATTGTGACTCCAGGCCTGCCATTGCAGCCTGTGTAGGTTGGTGCTAACACCGTTTTCAACAGACATAGGTTTCCCTATATCTAAGGTCACTACACTTAAAACCTATAAGCCACCCCTAAGGCCGGACTTTCAATCCTGAAGGCAGGGTGCTGGGTCCTAAGTGTGAGGGTGCCCCTGCATGAGCGGGGCACCTGTACACCCTTCAGAGTCCTTTCTCCTGGGTTGTAAGTGCATCAGCCATTACGACACATGGAGGGACCATGCGTCATTACGCGATGACCATCTCTAAACTGGCTGCAATGCACCCTGTCATGTTTAGTATCAACCATTTTAGAATTATACCCCCAAACTGTAAATGGTGTGGGAGGTATGATTCCATGCACTGTAAAGCTGCTCCGGGAGGTCCTCAGTGGTTCCAGTACAAGTCTTCCAGAACCAGACAGCAAGCCAAGGGCTGCCAGAGACACGTTTCTGCCTTCCTGCTGCTGAGCCAAGCTCAAGCAGAGGGAGGCAGAACAATAGATATCCTGCCACAATGAGATGTGACCACCTCCCAGCCAGGATTTAGTGCATTGGGGCAGGGTGGGGGCGCTTGGCAGCGCCACTGAGTCCGCTTAAAGGGCACATTTGGTGCCCTCTTGCATACTCCAGTTCAAACCATTTCAGGGAGCTGTTGCTGTGAACCTGGACAAAGGGCATGGGAGTATCCTCCCCACTGTCCAGCCCTTCTTCTGGGAGGGACCCTTGAATCGCCCCAAACCTTTCCTAAGGGTACTTAAGGGCTTACTTGTGGGTAGGTCCCTAGATACGTCATGGGACAAGATTCAGATTAAATAGCACTTCAACTACGACCGTCTGGACACTATGGACTTCGCTGGACTTCAATTTGGTAATCAAGACTGCAACGGGGAAGATTCCTGCTGCTCCTGTTCTCGTCGTCTGGCTGGTCTTCCGCAACGTCTGTGCCCATGCTCAATACGGTTGTTCACCAGGCCTGTGGACATGCAAGACACCTGAAGGAATCTCCCTTGGAGTGCAGAGTCACTCCCCTGCATCTGCAGGCACCACAACGCAGCTGACCGGTCTGCTGATCCTGGGCTCCCACGGACACTAAAAGGCTCAGAAACACAGGTGGTGGTTCTGCAACTCCCTCAAGGCCTGCACTTCATATAGAGTATGAGGCAAGTATCCCTCGTTGGAACCGCTGGAACAGAACCCCTGTGCACTGGTTTGACTTGCCGTTGCCAAAGCTTGTTGACTCTCTCCTCCAGAGATCTTCGGGCTCCAAAAAGCTCAAACTTCAAGCAACTCTTGCAGCCATGATCTTCACCCTCACCGCTTCCTCTGCACCGTGGGCCTTCTTCATTGGTGAGCTGCTTAAGGTCTTCTTGCGACTCCTGTGCCTTTGACCCATGGGTCCCCTTGAGGGTCTTCTTTGGCTCTAGTGTGCTCCCCTGCTGTGGTGAGTCACTTGGACATTACTGGACCCGACACTGCATGTGAGCCAGATAAACTCCTCAGGATCAAGGCGATGCTCAAGTGGGTCCACCTCCTGATCTTCCCAACAGACAGTTGAAAGCATAAAGTGAGGGAAGGAAAGGAAGGGGACAGCTGGGAGGGAGATCTGAAAGACACACAAAAATCCCTGTATAATTCCCTGCTATTACCATACAAGTACTTTGCTAGTATCCAGACTTGTGATCAATACCACCTTACCTGACAAGAAAATGAGTTCAGCTGAAACTGTTCTAGGAACCTTTAATGGGATGGATTCTCCCCTTGATTTTTAATTGCTGAAAGGGCACAGGAAATGTCTCTTACTCTCCCTTTTTCTGTTTAGCGAGAAAAGGCAGGTATTCTTTCTTCCTGAATGCTAAAAGTGGATTTCCCTCACTCCGTATTACTGTTATTTGCACAGTCTACAGGAATATTCAAACTTTGATTAAAGCAAAGTTTCCTCACTCCACACTAATCCACATTTTCTAAGCAAGTCTTTAGCGGATCCCACCTCCTCTTTTGCCAAAAAGATTTGCACAAAAGCGGAGCCCACCCACATTCCAAACTGACCCACACTTGCCTTTTTTTTTTGTGCCAGCGTAGGTTGTTGCTGTTTGAACTGCAACCAACTGCACAGGGTCAACTGGTGAAGACTCTCCCACTGCTCCAACTGAAGTGACGTTCTTGGTAAAATCTTGGAGCCACGTTGAAGTTCTCTACCGCTTCTGATGCTGCAGCTTCATGATCACTCGCCGTTCTTGTTCCATGATTCCTTGAAGGTGCGGACAGGTCCCTGCTCACTTGGTCTTGTGCTTATCTCAGGATTTGTGAGTTCTCTGCTTCGACTGGTCCTGCTGATGTTGGAGAATAACAAGCAGGGAAGATAGGGCACAGTCATATTTATAGCATAGTCTTACAGAATGTTGAACCTCCTGTGAGTCAACAATCACAGCAATCATGGTGGAACTTCCTATGAGTCATCTATCAAAGTGGCTATCACTGTGTACCTTCCTATGAGTCATCAATCACTGAGGCATCACAGTGTACTTTCCTATGAGTTATTAATATTTGTGGCAATCATACAGTGTAACTTTCACGATTGCGGTCCTGCTACGTCGAGTACGTGGGCTACGGCAGAGGAGTATAAAACTCTTCGGATCCCGTACTGCAATGCTTCGCGTTCCAGTGTTTCAGGATCCTGACTAGCCGCTTCCGGTTCACTTACCTGCAGCCCTTCCAGTTTCTCAACGGGATCCTGGCATCTCTTGTCAGTTGTCGTTGCATCTCCTGCCCGCAGTTTAGGGCATTCTGGTCTTGGTTCGTCTGCGGAGTCCTGGCGTTTCTTGTAGGGAGTCACCACGAATACTGCCTGCAGCTCTCTGAATAGGCATCACAAACTCAAACTTCCTGAATCCTGCAAATAAAGAAAAACAAGAACAACCACCAGTCATTCAGTATTCACAGCAACAGCGCAGAATGCGCTGCCATTAACTCTAGTATCAGAAATTTTCTCATATACTTATCTGAATTCAGGACCACCGTCCTTGGAGATCTGTTTTTACTTTTCTTTTTTGTTGGATTCTTTAAGAAAAGTGTGTTCCTATAAATATAAGGAATACCGTATTTCTTCTCCCTGAAGTTAAAGGGGAATTAAACATAGCTGTTATACAAATTATATTATTTAAAGGTACAAGCAAGTTGCTACAGGATTAGATTCCACTTCAGGTCTTCTGATGACATGGACCCTATCCAGTTGTACGTAGCTGGGTGCTACTGAAGCTTTTCTTTTCCTTCTACTCTATCTTGCTGCATATCCCAATTTACGCCCTTCTTTTCATTCCCTATAGACGAAAACCTCACACAGACTGTTTTTTTTTGTTACATAGAAGAAGAAGGGAATTACTCAGGTAGATTAGAAAAATACAATTACCTCTATATTGTCACTTCCATACAACACCTTTCTACATACTAATGTATTCTGTCTCTTCTATTAGGAATTTTCCTGGCTGTCTGGTCCTGTCCTAGAGTGGGAAGCGTTGTGGGATGCTTTCTTCTTTCCGCTTCTTTTTTCTCCTTCCCCAAGCTTACTATTGCTACTTAGACATTGTTGGGTACGATAAGTAAACAGGGGAAGTTGGGACCTCTCGTCTTGCATGTCGTTCCTGCGGAAACATTGGTAGGAGTCTGACAGTAACTTCCTATGACATCAATCACCTAGGCATCACTGTTTGTTTAATCTCCTATGAGTCATTAATCACTGTGGCATTCGTGCAACTTCCTATGAGTCATCAATAACAATGGCAGGAAACGAGGGAGGAGCCTAGCGCGCAACCAAGATGGCCGCGTAGGTGCGAGGCTCCCGAGGACCTCCGCGACCTCCTGAATTAATCCTGCCGATATCCTGTCCTTGTTGAGGGGACTGTGTCGGTGAACCCGAGCTGAGGCGCCACCCGTTTTTTGGGCTCGAATCGGACCCCGAACACCGGTGGGAGCATCGATTGAAGGTTGCGGCCTTCTCCTCGCCGGCCCCCCGGATTGGAGTAGTGGGGCGATCCGGGGACGAAGTGAATAACAGCGGCGAGCGGGGCTGGGCGACTCGCGTACCCCGCACTTTCACTTTCGCTTTTGCGCCCTCCTTGCCTCAGGCGGGGTCGGGCTGCGGAGCGGGGTGCGGTGGTGTTGCCTTGTCCAGGTGCCCGGCTGACCCGCCGGCGGTGGGTTGACCCGCGGCCCGGTGGTCGCCCCCGCCCCCCCCCCCTGACACCCGTGATTTGGTGTGGCGGCCCGTTTGGAGATCTTGGCACGACGGTGGAAGGGCCAGCATGTCCACCAAACAAGATGGCGACCGGGCGAAGATGAAGACAACCCGCCGTGGCACGGCGCACCAGGCCAATAGTATGGATCGCTATACGCTCCAGAAGGGTTCTCCGGAGACATCGCGGTCATCCCTGGTGGGCCCGACGGAGGCGCCTGCCCAACCGGTGGATCTGACCCTCCGGGACGTCATGGGCGCCATCGCAGAGATGAAGGCCTCAGTGGACCAGCGTTTCGATACCTTGGCGCAAAAAATTGACTCGGTCCTGGTGGATGTGGGCCTTGTGAGGGCAGACTTGTCAAAAACGAACGACCGAGTTGACTCCCTGGCCCACACCACAACGAGCCTCACTACGGACGTGGTGGCCCTCCAGAAGGAGGTGCGCCGGCTTGGCCAGGCGAGCGCCCTGATGGACCGGCGACTGGAGGATTCCGAGGGTCGGGCCCGGAGGAACAATGTTCGCATTATTGGTGTGCCGGAGGGCCGAGAGGCGGAGGCGGCAGATCTCTTCGTGGAAGAACTGATCCTGACCCATCTCCAGCCCCGGGGGCTGAGTAAGCTTTTTGCGGTGGAGCGTGCCCACCGGGTCCCTGGGGGCCGCCCTAAGACCGGTGCCCCGCCGCGGCCTATTATTGCCCGGATTTTTAATTTCCGGGACAGAGACGCCATCCTCCAGACCTCCAGGCAACAGGGACCGGTCAGGCTGGACAACATGGATGTACACTTCTACCCAGACTTTACTCCGGCGGTCCAGAAGCAGCGACAGAGCTTTCTTGGTATTAAACGTCGCCTAAGGGACCTAAACCTCAAGTACTCAATGCTCTTTCCGGCTAAGCTGAGGGTGGAGGTGGATGGCCGTACGCACTTCTTCGACCGGCCCGAGGTGGCTGGGGACTGGTTAGATACTTTGCCTGGAGATCGGGGTGGGGGGGGCGCGGCTGGCGGGGAGGGCCCGCCGGATCAGAATTGAGGGGTGACTGTATAGGCCTTGCTCTGGATATTGTTCCTTTACCATATATTGCTTTCGTATGTTCCCCTCCCATGGAGGTCGGGTGGGGTCTGCTGGGGGCTTCCCTCCTCCTCGGGGGGACTAGTTAGTACTTAGCTATGGGGCGACAGGCACACTGCACTTTGGGGGGGCTGTCTGGGCTCATGCAGGGGTGCAGGGAGGGGGGAGTTCTGTTGGGACCGGGGGGTGGGGGGGGTGTGTTGTTTGTTAGCACCGCAAGGCAAACCCGCAACTGTTTTGTTGTTTTTAAGATGCTCGGTGGGGGGCGACCGATTGTTTTGACGTATGATGGGGGGTAGGGATTTGATTGTGTTGTCATGGAATGTTAACGGCCTGGGGGATAGGATTAAGCGTGGTGTGGTCCTGCAGTATTTAAAACGTATTTCTCCAGATGTTGTCTTCCTGCAGGAGACACACCTTATAGGTAACACCTTTCATGCAATGAATCGGCGGGGATATCGTTTGGCGGCCCACTCCGGCTTCACTTCGGGCTCGCGGGGGGTGGGTATTATGGTCAAGAACTCGCTCCCGTTGGAGATTGACGAGGTGCGCCATGATGAGAGGGGACGTTACACTGTTCTGGTGGGACGAATGGAGGGTAGAGTGTTTATCTTTATCTCAGTGTACGTCCCGCCTGGGTTACAAGCCACTACATTTGCGGACCTGGGGCGCCTCCTTCTGGACCTTCCGGGTGGCCTGTTGGTGGTTGGAGGGGACTTTAACGCGGTTGCCTCTGGGTCTATGGATCGCCATCCCCCTAGGGACCTCCCCCGGGCACAGGCGTGGCTGCCCGGCCTTTTAGACACGCTGGGCCTGGTGGATTGCTGGCGCTTAAAGCATCCCGTATTGCAACAGTACACCTTCCACTCGGGGGCCCATGGTAGCCTCTCGCGGCTTGATTACATCCTTGTCCCGGCGGCCCAGGCAGGGAGGGTGGGGGAGGTGCGCCATTTGGCACGGGGTATCTCAGACCACTCCCCATTGTTGTTGCATTTCGATGTCTTCCCGAGGGGGGATGGCAGAGTGGCCCCGATCAATGCATGGTATTTGCGCGACCCCACCATTCGTGCCGACTTAATCAAATCCTTACAGCGCTATTTCGATGAGAATGTGGGGTCGGTCCCGTCTGCCATCTCCCTGTGGGAGGCTTTCAAGGTGGTTCTTAGAGGGGAGGCCCTCTCCTTTATTTCCAATGCCCGGCGGCGCGAGCGGGAGGAGGTGACCCGGGTTGAGGCCGAGATTGCAGAACTGGAGGGTGACCTGGGGAGCGGGGTAACAGACGCCAAGTTGCATGTTTTGCACTTAAAGCAGGCGGCCTATCGGGCCCTCGTCACGGGGGCGGCCAGGGGCCTCAGTAGAGAGCAGCAGGGGCGATTGTATGATGTGGGTGACAAGGCTGGCAAATTGATTGCGTGGTTGGACAAGAGGGAAAGAGCGAGCCGCGTGGTGCCTTTGATTGAGAGCGTGGATGGTGTGTGCGTCACTGAGCCGGAAGCCATTGTCTCCTGCTTCGCGGATTATTTCCGCGAAGTCTACTCCCCGGTTTCTCCCTGCTCGGAGGAAGATTCCCATGCCTTGCTTCGGGACATCGCACTGCCCTCCCTTACGGTGGAGGACAGGGATTCGCTGGATGCCCCGCCCACCTCGGACGAAATTGCCTCGGCTATTCGCTCGGTTGCATCCGGCAAGGCCATGGGCCCCAATGGTATTCCCATTGAGCTCTACAAGCTACGCCCGGATGTGTTGGCGCCCCACCTGCGCGCGATGTTCCTTGCGGCCCACTCGCAGGGCTCCCTCCCGCCGGACCAGCGTCTGGCTACAATTGTGGTGATCCATAAGGAGGGGAAGCCCCGTGAGCGGGTCACATCCTATAGGCCGATTTCGCTTCTGAACGCGGAGCCCAAAATCCTCGCCAAGGTGTTGGCCAACCGGTTGGTTGGCGTGGTGGGCGATTTGGTCCACCAAGACCAATCGGGCTTTATACCACACCGCAACACGGCGCTTAATCTGCGGCGCTTACACGGGGTGCTCGCGCGTGTCCCATTTGTGCGGGAGCCGGCCATCTTGGCGTCCTTGGACGCCACCATGGCGTTTGATACGCTCGAATGGCCATATGTTTGGGCGATGCTGGCGAAGTTTGGGTTCGGCCCGGGTTTCGTCAGCTGGGTCAAATTGCTATATTCGGGCCCGTTGGCGCAGGTGGTGGTGAATGGGCGAGTATCTGCCCCATTCGCGCTGGGACGGGGCACGCGACAGGGTTGTCCCCTGTCGCCTCTCCTGTTCGCCCTGGCCATGGAGCCCCTGGCGGAGTGGTTGCGGTGGCACCCTTCTATCCGTGGTCTCCGCTGGACCCCCGAGCATGAGGACCGCGTGTCCCTCTATGCTGACGATATCCTTTTGTATCTCGCCTCCCCGCGCAAGTCACTGATCGTCCTGGTTGATGTTTTGCGCTCCTTCGGTCGCAACTCAGGCCTGGTCATCAACTGGGCGAAATCCTGTGTCTATGTGCTCTCCGGGGAGGCCCCGGTCTTGCCACGGGACTGTCCGATCCAGATTGCCTCCCAGGGTTTCCGGTACCTGGGTATATATATCACTCTTGACCCGGAGGCCCGCTATGAGCGGAACTTGCTGCCCCCCCTCCAGCGTCTGAGGGAGGACGTGGTGCGCTGGCGGCGTCTGCCGCTCTCGCCGCTCGGCCGAGCGGCCTTATTTAAAATGATGTCCCTGCCGCGCTTCCTCTACGCCCTCCAGAATACCATGGACCTGGTCCCGGCACGCTACTTTCGCGAGGTGGAGGGCCTCCAGCGGCGCCTGTTCTGGGACGGGAGGCCGCGTATTGCTCTGGCTAAATTGACGCTCCCGTGGTACGATGGAGGGGTCGCCCTCCCGGACATCAAACGGTATTACTGGGCCTCCCAACTAGCTGCAATTAATCATGGCCTTTACGGGCCCGCCCTGAACCCGGCATTTGAGATGGACAGGACGCTTCTGCCCGGTGCCGATTATAATCGAGCGCTCTACTCTGGCGCGCCCGACTCCCGTTTGACGGGACCGACGCGTGTCATGGTGCGTGTCTGGCACGCGGCTAATGCAGCTATGGGGTGGAAGGACCGTTTGACCCGAGCGTCTCCGCTGTACGCATCTGAGAGGTTGGGCTCCCTGTGGACGTCGAAGGGCTTCGAGAAGTGGGACACGATCGGAATCAGCACGGTGGGAGATCTCTGGACGAGGGGGGGATTCAAAACTATTGAGACGCTGCAGGCGGAGTTTCAGCTGCAGGGCAGTGAGTACTTTCGGTACCTACAGGTCCGCCATGCGCTGGGCTCCGTCTTCCCGGATGTTGCATCCATTCCGGAGTCTTCCCCCCTGGAGGACAGAGTGCTAGATGGCCATGTCCCGGACAGCACGATCTCCCTCATATACAAAAAATTGATTAACGATAGATCGTGTCTGCTGACTAGTCTCCGCGAGGCTTGGGTTGCCGACGGGCTGGAGCTGGACGACGAGGATTGGATCTCCGCGGTGGCCTCTCCGAAAGAGGTGGCCATCCCGGCTCGCCTTCGTTTCGTCCAGCTCAAGATCCTTCACCGGGTCTACGTGACGGGGCCAAGGCTTTTACGTATGGGTTTTGCCGGTGATGGAATGTGTAAGCGTGGCTGTGGTGCGTTGGCGACTTTCATGCATATACTGTGGGAGTGCCCGAAGGTGGAGCGATTCTGGCGTGGTGTGCATGAGGTTCTACGAATGGTTACGCGTGTCGCGCTGCTGCCTGAAGCGAGGAGATGCTTGCTGAATGTCTGGGAACCAAATGACTACTCGGTCCCGCAGGCGCGGTGGGTGACTCTGGGATACATGATAGCCAAGCGTGATATTGCCCAATTGTGGGGATCCCAGAGGCCCCCTGCGGTGTCGGCCTGGAAAGAGCATATGGATTGGTGTATGTTTCGTGAAAAGGTGGTGTATGTGGCGAGGGGTAAGCCTGGGGCGTGGATGAAACTCTGGGGCCCCTGGAACGCCTACCGCGGGGGTATTTGTGAGCCGCCGCTGCTACCGGCGGCCTCGCCGGCTCCGTCTCCCTAGATGGCGCCCCTCCCTTGGCCGCGGGCGCGCGGTCCCCCAGTCCCTGATCTACTCCCGTCCCCCTCTTCAGAATTTTGCTGCTGGTTTGGATCCCCCACTTATGGAGCACGTGTTGTCACTTTGGATCGAGGGTTGCCTTGCGGTTGTGGTTTGTTTACGTTGTTTTGCTTTAAGAAAATGGAACCGCACTGTGGGCATGGAGCTGTGAGGCCTGCACCATTGATCACTCCTGTCTTCCTACTGTGCACCGCTGAGAAAGTTTTTTGCTGTATGTATGTAATATGCTTTTGATGCTCTAGCGGCCGGCCGTGTGGTTGTAGGCCCATACCTGTAACTTCTATAAACTGCAATAAACGGTTTCACAAAAAAAAAAAAAAAAAAAAAAAAAAAAACAATGGCAGGAAACAGTTCGGGCTATGAGTCAGTGGCCTAAAACTGTGTGCCCTATTAGGCAGCACAGACTTCTGGGCAATGTGGTCTCGATAAAGGCCCACTGAAAAATAAAACACAGAAAGTAAAACAGAAGAACACATACCCCTCCAGAATAGCCCCTGAGCCCAAAACAACTCTGTGTTTTGTTCAGCCATAATCAACACAATATCTGTAATGTATATATTGACTGCCTTGCCAGGGGAATGGCAGCAGAGATGCCTGCAGTGTTCATATATGTAGAAGGAGATTTGCGTGTCATAACACTGCACCTTTTTCTTCAACTACGTTGTTTGCTGTTGTCAAGGCTTGTTGGTGCCCATGCCGACATTAAACCCCTGGCTCTTGACATCTCACGTGGGACAGCTCGTGATCAGCTCCTGGTCTTCCACAGTGTCGCCTAATCTGCACAGCTGCAACTTCAAGGGCATCGTCAACCTCTCCTGCATCTTCGACATCAGTGGGCATTCATCTTCTGTGGCTCCTGGTCACTTCTGAGTGGCATAGACTCTGTCCCCTCTGCTTGCAGGTACCTTTCATCCTGAATCCACCTTTGGGCTCCACCGGACTCCTTCGTTGTCTTCTCTAGTGGCATCTTTCCTGAAGACCTCCATTGTGGTCTACGGCGGTTTCCGACGTCACTTGACACCTATGCACCAGGCTTCCCTGGTGCAGGTACCCTGGTTCCTGGGGTATCCACGGGTTTGGGTGACTCTCTAACCTATCATCTTCCATGAAGTTTCTTCAGGGTCAGCTCGGAAGGTTCCTTTTTCTTTAAAACTCCAACAGCGACTTACCCATTGACTTGTGTTGATCACACGGTTGTGTTCACGCACTGCACACAACCTCCGTAGGGTTCCTGAGCACTTACCTTGGGTGGTTCCTTGGGTCCCTAACACTTCTACGTCTTCTGGGTCCATTCTTGGCTTGAGTCATGGTTTGCATTACACTATTTTAGTATATGGTTTAGTCTCCCCCTGGAGACCACTGTGTATTTGTGCTAATTACGTGCTCTATTTCCTAAGTATTGTGTTTTGTGTTTATATCTCCAGGTAGGAGATATTGCAATGTGTTAGTGAGTGTTTGTAATAAAATACCTATTTTTATAAATACACTGTGTGTTTCTTGTTCGCGTAACCTATTCCATAAGAGTAAGTACCGGTAAAACCTGCTCTCCACAGCTACCACTTAAAGAACTTTCTTAGGTTGTGTAAGAACACTGAAATCACCATAAGGGTTGTCTGGATTAGTGCAGGTTGCTTTACTTACATAAGAGAGCACCATAGACTAAACCAGCCTCTCACATCTTCTCTAAAACAGTCCTCCTCTGATAAGGATTTCTCAAAACTTAAATCCCTCTTTATCCACCTTCCAGGTGGCAGTTTTCTAGGGGTAATGGGAGGTTTTCTTCTGGCCAGGGTCAGGACAGGAAGGTGAAGTCCCCCCAGCCGAAGCCTCGGTCCTGACTGTATGATGGACGTCAAAGGATTGTTGGTAGGTGGTCGGATTCAGAACCTTCTTCCGGCCTGGATGCAGTCTACCTCCGATGTGTGTGTTTTGGACATTGTGCGCTGGGGGTATCACATCTAGATCACTGTGCCCCCGCCGGATTTTGGGGATTGTTCAACTCCTTGGCCATCATGTCTGTCCAAGAGGACGGAGTTGTCCCTGGGGATCAAGTCACTCCTGCACAAAGGGGCGATTCAGATGGTTCCTCCTCTGGAGAGGGGATGGGGGTTTTACTCTCTGATTTTTCTGGTGCTCAAATTGACAGGCAGTTTATGTCTGGTGCTGGTCTTAAATGCTCTGAACAAGTTTGTGGTTCGCCTGCCCTTCAAAATGGAGACTCTTCAGAGGGTGATTCCGTTGGTTCTCCTGGGGCAGTTCATGTGCACCCTGGATCTGCAGGACGCATACTACCATGTCCCAATTCAATCCCTGCTGTCGCAGGTTCCTGAGGTTTACCTCGGGAGCAGTCCTTTTCAGTTTTGTGTCCTACCGTTTGGCCTGAGATCTGGGTGTTCACGAAGGTAGTGGCTCCGTTGGTGGCTTCTGTGCATCTTCAGGCAATCATGATTTACCCTTACCTAGAAGATTGGCTGGTCCATGCTCCTTCCCGGGATCAGCTGCTGCTCAATCTGAGGGTGGTGTGTTTGGCTTTAGGGGCAGATAGGTTTCTGCTGCTGAACCTTCCCAAATATCATCTGGTGCCCTCTGAGGACGTAGCATTCATCAGGGCCTGCTTCCGCACGGACCTTAACAGGGTGTTCTTGCTGCACGTTTGGGCATTTACCTTGGGTTCCCTTGCTCTGCACTTTCTGTAGGGGTCTCCATTCCTGTTTGCCTTTGGTAGCGGCTTCTGAGGCTCATGGCAGTGGCGTTGTTCATGGTCGCTTGGGCACGATTTAATCTCCGTCCTCTGTAGGTGCATCTGTTGTCCCATTGGCTCCTCAGTCTCAGGATCTGGCACTTCTGGTTCCGATGTCTCCTTCCATCCTCCCGGCTCTGCGCTGGTGGACGGTGTTGGCCAACCTCTCCAGGGGGTTACCATTGCAGTTCTCTCTTCCTGTGGTCCTGATTACGGTTACCAGTGCTTTCGAGTGGAGAGCGACATTGGGATTCGATTGACTGCAGGGTCATTGTCTCTCCAGGAGGGGAGCCGGTCCTCCAATTGGAGAGAGCTGTCGGTGATGTCTCTAGCTGTCATGGGGTTCCATCGGATGTTGTTGGGGCAGCTTGTGGTTGTGCGTTCTGGCAACAGGGTGACTGTTGCCTATCTGAATCATCGGGGGATTCAGTGTTAGTCCCTGAATGCAGCGGTGGTTCCCTTATTTTGTTGGCAGAGGAGCACCTGTTGTATCTGTCAGCTGTTCACATCAGGGGGATGGACAATGGAGTAGCAGATGCCCTCAGTAATGTTTTCCCCCTCTCTCAGGAATTGTCTGTCTCTGGTGGTCTTTCAGGAGATCTGCGGGAGGTTTGGTCTTCCCTTCCTGGACCTCTTTGTGTCCCGGCACAATGCTCAGCTACCTCACTTTTGTACAAGGGTTCCTTGGGTGAGGGCCTGGAGGCCGGCCCGCCTGTTGTATGCATTCCCGCTCATTGCTCTGATCCCTTGGTTCCTTGCTCACCTGGTGCGGGCGTCTCGGGAGGTGGTGGTGCCGTTTTGGCCTCGCAGGTCTTGGTACCCCATTCTAAAGCTGTTGGTTTTTCAGGGTCCGTGGTTGCTCCCCTGCTTTCCGGGTCCTCTTAGGTTGGCTCCCAGGTTGCCTCTTCTGAGGCTAAGGCTGTTGGTTTGGAGGTTGCGAGGCCGGGGATTGCGACATCTAGGTCTCCCTGATCACTTAGCCTTGTTTATTCAGTTGTCTTGTCGGCCTTCGACTTTGAAGTTCAGTGGTAGCCATTCGGGGAATTTCCAGCGCTGGTGCGTGCGCTGGGGTTGTCTCCGCTGGAGTATTCTCTGCCAGTGGTGCTGCAGTTTTTCTGGGAAGGGTTTGAGAAGCGTTTTGCTGTGTCCAACTTGTGGGCTCAGTGGGCAGCCATTAAGGGGGAATTTGCTGGACGGGGACGACTTGATTTATCGGTTGCAGAGGAGTTTTTCATTGTCCCGTCCTTTGGTGAAGCCCTTGTTCCCTTTGTGGGACCTTCCCCCTGGATTAAGTGCATTGGTGGCTGCTCCATTTGAGCCTTTGGCTGAAGTAGATCTTAAGTTGGTCACCTTCAAGGTGTTTTTTTTGGTGGCTATCACTTCGGCCAAGTGCCTTGGTGATTTGGGGGCTCTGATGGCAAGGGAGCCTTTCCTGTTGTTTTCTGATGATGCGGTGGTCCTTCGCAGTTCTATCATTTTCAGGAGTTGGTCTTGCCTGCCTTGAACGGGGATCAGTTGTCAGAAGGTTATCTTCCTTGGTCCTTGTTGGATGTCAGTCGTGCCTTACAGATCTATCTGGATCGGGCTCATCCTTTCTGGAAATCTGACTCCCTGTTTGTCTCTTTTGGGGTTTCCTCTCTGGGCGGGAAGGCTTCTTTTTCATTCATCATTATTGGTCGTTGGTTGCGGCAGGTCATTGAGCTGGCTTACTCCCTGTCGGGTTCTCCTTCTCCTGATGGGGTGCAGGGTCGTAGGAGGGCGGCCTCCTGGGATAGGGTAGCTACTTGGGCGTCCTCTAACACTTTTGCGAGGCATTATCGGATCCAGAATTTGCTGGATGATGCTAATTTTGGGTTGGGAGTGTTGAGGGCTGTGCGCTGCTGATTTCTTGCCTCTATATTCCAATAAATCACTGGGTGTTGCTGTTTCTCTGTCTCCTGGTGGTTTGTTATGGATCAATGCTGGTGTGCTGCTTGTGTATTCTCACTTGTAATAAATGGGACAGGGACAGAAGGGGCCTGTGGGTAATGCCCTATTACTTACCGGTAATCGTCATTACTTCTGGTCCCGTTATCTCCATCCCATACATTTCTTCCCTCCCTCCCTCCCTGTCAGCTGGCCTACATCTGGGAGCTTGGTAGTTCTGGAGGAATGCTGGGTAAGTACGTTTACCGGTAAGTAATAGGACATGATCGATTAAGAGCATGGGAAACACACACGAACAGATAATCACATGAAGAGGTATTATTCACCACTTAATGACGACATGGCAGGCTGATAAGAACAGGTGGACCACCTGCCTGACTTTGCCATGTGCATGCTACAAGTAGTCACCTGCTGTCAGGCAGAAGATAAACTAATAGCTATTATGACAATTACATGTAGTGACATAATGCATACGAGTTTTAAGTCTGGGTGTGCAAAGTTTGCCTAATTTGAATTGTGTATAACTAAGCCAAAGTTTTTTTTAAATACGCAAAACTACCTGTCATTTCATGAAATAAAAACTATATTTTTTGACCTTATAGGTAGCGTGAAATGTGTCGATGGAAGAATGCCATTTCACACAACAAATCCCAAGTAACGCAAACAGCAGCTGCTTGTGTCCTGGTCATTTTGTTATTCCTGTGCAATGGCACTAATTGTGCGCCGCGAGTAAAGCATAATTGCACAATTTGGCAAAATAACAGAATTTCATGTAACAATCAAATTACAGTCTGCTTAAGAATGTATGTCTGGCACACTTCTGCTGGAGAGAAGCAACCCAGTTCCTCATCATGGAAAATTGTTGAGCACAGGTGCTCAAGGCCATGGAAGAGCAGATACAATGGACAGCAGGGGAAAATGCAGACCACCAAAAGCTAAGGGGCTTGTTTACAAAGGTAAATACACATGTGTATTTATTCACATGGATGTTTACTACTACATTTTATGTGTAAGTTTACAGTTCTTTATTATTCATCTTTTCCAAATGTAGATTTACACCTAAATGTAGACTTAGATATCTTCATTCCCCTCAATTAAAGGGGTAGAAACAGTGTGGTGATGTCACTGGAGGATCATGGAACACGTTGATATAAGTGAAATGTATGATGTAGGTGTGTTCCATGCCTCTCCTTGACAGTTATTTTCTGTGTTCCTTTATACCAGTTGGGTTGTCTTTCTATTTCTTAAAAAATACTCCTATCCACATCAAGAAGTGTGAAGATAGGTCCAAACCCTTTGCCCTCCCCTGGGGGGTACCACAGGGCTCTTCCCTGAGCCCCACTCTTTTTAACATTTATGTTAGCCCGCTGGCAGCCTTGATAAGATCGTTTGGCCTGCAACTCACCTCCTATGCAGATGACACACAAATTGTGTTATCTATACAAAGAGGGTCACAAGTGGATATGGCTGCGATGTGCCATGATTGTCTGAAAGACATTGCGGACTGGATGGCCTAGAACTGCCTTAAACTGAATGCAGGGAAGACCAAGGTCATGATATTCAGGAATAATCCTAACATCTGGACTCCGGATATGTGGCCCGATGCACTGGGGAAGCCACCAGTTCCCACGTGCAAGGCTAGGAATTTGGCCGTGATTATGGACCAGAAACTGGATTATGGGGAGCAGGTTAGTGGAGTGGTTTCAACATGCTTCCATATCCTTAGGATATTGAGAAAAATAAAATTGCCTCTTCCTACGGATGGTTTCAGGTTAGCAGTCTCAGCACTTCTGTAACTGTAACAATCTGTGCCTGAATCTGAAAAAAAAACTTCTGCACAGACTACAGATGGTACAAAACGTGGCGGCGAGACTGCTAACAGGCACTCCCAGGTTTGCCTCTGTCCGAGAAGGAATACGGAAACTGCACTGGCTGCAGGTATACAGACGAGTTCAGTTTAAGGCGCTGTGCACGGTATTCAAAGCATTGAAGGGCAGTGGCCCAGAGTTTTTGAATGAGTGCTTCAAGTGGTATGTGCTAGGGAGAGCACTGCGCTCCGCCGAAAGCAAACTAGTGTCTGTGCCCAGGATAAAAAAAGCCAGCTGGGGAGGAAATACGTTTTCCTATGGTGCGGTGATTGCTTGGAACAGCCTGCCGGCGAACATTAGGAAAGCTGAGGAGCGCCTCTCTTTTAGGAGGGGGTTGAAGTCTTGGTTATTTAGGGACTGAGCCCTCGTTCTGCAGGGAAGTTCAGTGTGCAGCACCAGGACACCCTTGGGTATAAGTGCGCTTTATAAGCTCCTAAGAATAATTTCAAGGTTGACGACGAGGAGAACTAGGGAGCACCATCATGAGTACAGAAACTGGAGTAAGAAGTATTGTGAGTACAGTTCAGCAACATTTTTATTAAATATTTAGTCAAAAATAGGAAAAACGATGAAATATTACATCAAAGGATAGTTTACATTTTGGGGGCACAGAAACGCATTGTTTTGACAAGAGAAAGCAACACGCTAAGGGCCTGATTACGAGTTTACCTACGGTGGAGCTACTGTGGTGGATAGAGGACCAACCACTGTATTACGAGTACAGTGGTCAGATCGATTTGGGACTGCCGCAACTGCCAGGGATCCACGAGTCCTGCTGGTGGCGCAGTGGTCTAGGTAAGCAATATGCATGGCGGTGCCCCTGCAGCATTGTCATGCATATTACGAGTTTCCCCACCGCCAGCCTTATCATGGAGGTGAGCCCGCCATGGAAAGGCTGGCGGTGGGGAAACAAAGAGGGCCCCCTTGTTGCCCCTGTGGATGGGGGTGCATGCAGGGGAGCACATGTTGTGCCCTCTGTGTGCTTGCGCCCCTGTTCCTACATGGCAAGGACTACTCAGTCCATGCTGTGTAGGCATGTGCATTGGCAGTCACACTGCGATGCAGTTCTAAGGTTCACGTATGAGCCTTTAAATTGCACCGCAGTGGGACCGCCATTCCACCTGCCCTCCAGACCAATAAAATACTCGCAATCTGGCGGGTGGGCGGCAGTCGACTTTGGTAGTCCTGGAGGAGGCGCTGGCATGGCGGCCTGCTCCAGGACTACCAAAATCATAATCAAGCCCTGAGTGTGGTAACGTTTAGTGGATGATAAACTAATTTTTTTCCAAATGCATCTGTGGTATGAGCGCAAGCACTCAAAGAGCGCTGCAATCAGCTGTTGTGTGTGTCAGCTGAAGAAGCGGATCGAGATCAGCGGGTGGAGAGTGCTGTCATCAGCTAGAGCGCAAAGACGAGAGTCAAGATCAGCAACCGGATCCATTAATAACTAATTTTCCAATTAAGGATGATTACGAAATGCACGTCACTCGTTGACAGTCACCGCATGTTAAAAGTTTGTGATTACAAGTACCGGCTTTTTGAACTTGCCACACCTCTCAACCGGCATAACCATCAGTCATTTCACCCCAAAAAAATATTAAAAGTTTAACGTATTTACCGCCTACTGGTGGTTTTGGCATCTTCTCTAAATAACCCTGGCAGAAGAAGTGAAACAAAAGAAGGACATAATGACAATAGACTGATTGGAAAGAGGATTACATTTCCTGGTTATTTTAAAAGCAAATAGGCAGCCATATTGGAAACAGTTTATCCATTTCAAAGATTGATGCTATTCCTCTAGTGATGGAGCCTAAGCAGTAGATGTATACCATCCACCGTGGAAGATGGTGGTGGTAAAGGGGTACTAGGAGGGGGCGGAAATCGCAGGGGGTCCCGCTATTGCCTCACACACCCAGCAAGCTAGGTGTCATGCTTCATCATCTGGACCTGCTCCTCGTTGGGTCGGCGCTGCAATACCAAACGGGCACCCACAAAGGGGCTCTTTGTCGGAGATCTTTTGTTCCTTTGCCGTTTCATGAAGTGGGGGTGTGTGGCCCGTGAAGGTGTAGATACAGTGTAGTGCAGTGAGTGCGTTTTTAAAAAAGTTTGGATATTCCAAATAGTATTTTTATTCAGGTTGGTTATCCACCTTATTAAAAATTTGAAGAGTGGCAGCTCCCATGACGTGAGGGTTCAGTTGAAGCTATGCTCATCTCTTTGTGGTCAACATGTTTGTTGCTGGGTGTGTCAGGACCCTAGTTCAGCAATAGAGGGACCCCCTGCGATTTCCGCCCCCTCCTAGTACCCCTTTACCACCACCATCTTCCACGGTGGATAGTATACATCTACTGCTTAGGCTCCACCACTAGAGGAACAGCATCAATCTTTGATATTAATAATCTGATAGGGCATGATTGCTGGACCTCTTTAAACAGCCATCTAGTCCCTCCACTTTGAGATAGATATACAGCACGGGTGCCACCCGTGGGACACTAGGCTACCATAATAGTGCTAATTGCACTTATTGGCCCATACTCTCCTCCCTCTTCCTCGCGGTGGGCTCACTTGTCAACCCATCCAACATGGAAGATAACCTGGGCCTCAGCTTTAATGAAGAGGCTGTGGCCGATATTCTACAGAAGACGCCCTCTTTGTTAGGAACTTCTACCAGTGTGGCCTCAGGGTCACAGAGTGATGATTGGACCACATTATCTGCCCTTAAGAAGAAGTGGCTTAAGATCACCCTCCATGGGGCGATGATGACAGAGTACTTGCGGGCAAACATTGCACCGAACGGCTTGATTGTTAACATCATACCCAGGATCTTTTTGGAAGATCTGGTATTTAAGAAGGATTGGTGTATGGTGTCCTGGAAATGCACAAGAGATCTCCTAGTACTGATCATCAACACCGCCCAAAGGCTGGCAGATGCTCTACTAGCTAGGATCCAGACAGCTGAGGCTGCTCTTAAATCGGCAATACAATCTAGCCCCTACAGGTCAAAGTTGGCTGAAATCAACAGCGAAATCGCTGAAAATAAGGAATATCTGCTTAAGCGCAAGATTGCTTAGCTCCAAAAGGATATTCAAAAATTTAATAAAGAGACAATTTACCCCTACCTAAAAGATGACTACACCACATCCAAAAATGGATACTCATCGGATGAAGGAACTGACAGTAGCAGAAGGGGTTCCTCCAATAGTGACTCCAGCACGGACAGTAGGGGCAGTAATATCCAGAGAAGGAACTACTATCACCCCCACCCCAACTACAACAACGCACCCCGGTACCAAGGGCCACCGCCACCCCCACATGCCCCTTTCTGGCATTTCCCCATGTACCCACAGGGCCAACCACAATACTACCCCTTTGAAAACCCCCCTTTTTTAGGCAGACTTTGGGGCAGAGTAAGAGGACGCAACAGAGGGGCACCAAAAGGTGTATAATGGCAGGATCAGGTGGCTTAACCCATGGAGACCAGGAGTCGTTCCAGGGGGAACTATAGGAATTAGTTGTCAATTTATCACACAGGACCCTGACAGAAACTGAACTTAGAGTTATGGAGAAAGGACTAGGATATGTACCGACTCCTAGAACCGATAAGTTCAGGGACACCTGCGATATTGAAGAATTCTTCAGGAAAATCCGCCTGAAGGCATTCTTCCACGACACTCCACAAATTGAGAACGATGACTCAGGAATGAGAAATCCCTCGACGTTCACTCCCAATAATCGAATGGTGCCCCCGGAGTGATCACATTCGAGAAAGCAGTGCTCAAGGACCAGGGTGGGATTCCATTGAAAAAGCCCTTCCACAACCTGTCCAATGCTGAACAAGCAGCAGCTAAATCTCTTGCAGAAGATGCAAGCATTACTATCAAGCAAGCAGACAAAGGGGGGTGCTACAGTGATCCAATCCAGTGACGACTATGACCGAGAGTGTAGACACCAGCTGAATAACATCAGATACTACACCCCCATCTTGGTTGACCCCACCACTAGACTCAGGACTGAGATTAGAGGTATGGTGGTTGAGGCAGAAGCCAAAGGGTGGATATCTAGGAAAGAGTGCCCTACTTCTACACACACCCGAAGATCCACAAAGGTACCTCCCCGGTTCCTGGGAGGCCCATAGTATCGGGGATAGGGTCACTCTTGGAGCCCCTGTCCAGATTCTGTGACCACTTTCTACAGCCCATCGTTAAGAAAACTCTGTCATATGTGCGGGATACCACCGACATATTACGCATCATAGAGGAGTTACAAGACCCCACTGAAATCAACCTTCTACTCACCTTTGACATAGAAGCGTTGTACACAAATATCCCCCAGCAAGAGAGACTCAGTGCAGTAGAGATGTGGCTTAGAAAGGAGGACTGGAGCTCTCCCACTCCAATCTCCTTCATTATATGGTGTGCCACACTGGCCCTAACTGAGAACTACTTCGAGTACCAGAAACAGTTGTTCCACCAGTCGCAAGGTACTTCAATGGGGAGTACCTTTGCACCGAGTGTGGCCTGCCTCTACATGGCCACATTCGAAGAGAATACCATCAGGAACGCTAACAACTCATAAATCAATAACCTTACCTTATGGAAGAGGTTTATTGATGATATTTTGGTGTTCTGGTAAGGCGTCCGCTCCACCTGCGAGGAATTCTGTGGAAGGGGTCAATGCCGAAAATCAGTATCTCAGGTTCACACACACCATTTCTGAGACGAATATCCCCTTTCTAGACATCAATTTACAGCTGGCACAAACAGGTCTCAGCACCAACCTAGACAAAAAAACCACAGCTAGGAACAGCCTACTACTATACCAAAGTCACGATCCGAGGGCCCTCAAAGATAACCTCCCCTTTGAGCAGTTCTTGCGCCTTAGAAGCAATTGTAGTACCACCAGTGATTACAAGGTGGAGGCCAAGGCACTCGAAGACAACCTTAAACTGAGAGACCACCAAACTGGTAAAGGACTCCGCTAAGAGGGCACTGAACAACCCCAGAGAAGCACTCTTGCAAAACACATACAAGGAATCCACGGAGTCACTTACGTGCGTCTCATCATACACACAAAATTCCACGCACATAAAGGAGATCATCAAGAAACATTGGGGCATCCTTAGCACGGGTGAAATAGAGTTTCCCCCACCTAGATTTGCCTTCAAGAGAACAAGCAATCTGAAAGACGTGATTGTGCACACTAGACCCCGCACCAAACAGAATGACACTCAAAGAACACTCTGGGGTCTCCCCTCCGTCACGGGGCATTACCTCTGTGGCAACTGTACGGTCTGTGACCAAACAAGGGTGGTGAAAACAATAGACCTAACTGACACTTTCACATGAACTATGAGGAGACACACAAATTGTAACACACCTAGTTGTTTCTATTTGGTCACCTGCCTTTGTGGCAAAAAGTATGTGGGCATGACGGTGAGACCTGTGAGGATTCACATCACAGAGCATAAGAGTAACATCAGATGCCAAAGGGTTAGAACTAGGATGTACACACACTACCGGGAGCAGGGACACAACCCTGACTCACTACAGTGGCTGATATTAGAATGCCATCCCAAAATCACCCAACAGGCACTCTTTAGAATAGAACAACGATGGATACATCGGTTATCCACATCCACTCTTGGCCTGAACGATGACATTCCATGGACAGCCTTGAATAACAGATGAACATCCACGTATGTATACCTGAGCACCTATCCAGCCAGGAGCTCCATTATGTGAATAAATCTGTTTTACTATCATGCCGGTCCTGCTTCACTGCAATGCATAGTCGTAAGTACTATTCATTAGGTAACAGTGGATAGCAGTGGAGTTTTAACCCACTAGGTGCCCCTGCCCCCCCCCCCCCCAGTCATCCCCGAGGTGTCTGTTTGACTCACCGCACCGGCTGGGGCGACATACCCACAGCAGGGAGGTGAGTTTAAAAGCTTTCCAACAACTTACAGGTACACGACCATGATTTAGACATAGATTTGCCTACACCGCAGAGTCTGCCTGCCTGCGAGCATTGTGCCTGATGTTATATACGACCATGAATCAGTGGTTACAAGTTCTTAACTAGAGACCAGTCTTCCTTTATACGGTGGATTTCCATTTGTATATTTTTAACATGCACTTGGGGTGCATTCCACACCCCATTTTCACGTATATCTTTGTGCACTTTCATGTTGTCTGTGTCCGTGTGTGTACTCTATTATTTATGTAAGGCGAATACTAGGAGGTAGGATGAGCACGTCGAGCGACCACTTAAGGGATGTTCACAAACTGTTTTGAGGAAAACATATACGCACTCTCCATTTTATCTTTCCCTAGGTCTTCCAACAGCACTACTGGAGAATCTTGATGTAGTGTTCATGCTCAGTGGTAGTTAGCAAATAGCTGCACCATTTAGTGTAGATAGATTTCACGTTCAAGGTCCTGATGAATTGTGACGGTATTTAACAACCACGAGGCAAGACACATGTTGATGAGCATAGCTTCAACTGAACCCTCACGTCAGGGGAGCTGCCCCTGTTCACATTTTTAATAAGGTGGATAACCAACCTGCATAAAAATACTATTTGGAATATCCAACCTTTTTTAAAAACGCACTCACTGCGCTACATTGTATCTACACCTTCACGGGCCACACCCCCCCACTTCATCAAATGGCAAAGAAACAAAAGATCTCCGACAAAGAGCCCCTTGGCGGGTGCCCGTTGGGTGTTGCAGCACGGACCCAACGAGGAGCAGGTCCAGATGATGAAGCATGACACCTAGCTTGCTGGGTGTGTGAGGACCCTAGTTCCGCAATAGGGGGACCCCTGCGATTTCCACCCCCTCCTAGTTCCCCTTTACCACCACCATCTTCCATGGTGGATGGTATACTTCTACTGCTTAGGCTCCCCCACTAGAGGAACAGCATCAATCTTTATATCCAATGTAATTACTGTATGGATGATTGTAAAACCAATAACATTTTGTTTAATCATTTTTTTTTTAAACTATGGGGTTTTCAACATTATTTTCAGTGATTTGCACACTTAAAAAAAAAGAAGAGAAAGAAGCTTTTGTGCAAGTCCTTATTATTTTTTTTTTATTAGTCCTCATTTGGAAATAGGAGGCAAGGGCTCAGGCATGTAAAAGAAAAGGAAGAATGTTTGTGGAGACCCAAGTCATAATTTCCTATTACCTGGTCCAAAACCTCATACAGCCATTTTTGGAGGTTCCTGCTGGTCCTGGTACATCTCCTTTTGTTGGTTGTCTTTATTTCATAAACATTAGACATTGGCTAGGCAACATTTTGTGGGCTCATATGTCGTTTTACCTTGTCTTACAACAATGCTCCTAAAATTCTCACATCTGTACTCTCTTTCTAAACAGAGAACTGCGCTCTAACCAGAGATGTAGATATCACCCATTTCAGGCAAATCCCCCTTTGCGCTAGCAGAATTAGCATAAATAATAAAGATGTCTGATTCTTCTGTAGCTTCATCAGTGACCCATTACCTTCTATGATACCAAAAATCACCAGTGCAAGGGTTATCTTTATTTCCTTACCTATTATGACAGATAACATCCCCCCCACTTCTTGCCAAAAATTCTCTATCGCAGGACACTGCCAGAACATATGAACATCACCTGCCTTCTCCATACCACACTTGAGACAAGCCTTCGTCTCTCGACCTCCTAAGCTTGCTAACTTCTTTGACGTCTAATACGCTTTGTGCACTGTAGATAGATACGTTTTTCCTGAGAGCAGCAGATTGTACTGAAACCAGGGCTGGACTGGCCGTAGCGGGCACTGGGCAATCCCCCGGTGGGCCGCACGAGTGGGGGCCGGTTTTGGGCCCCTGGGGGCCGTTTTTGTTACAGGGCTGTATTTGCAGCATAGCTGCAAAATCGGCCCTGTAACAAAATTTGCCGAAAACCCGCCCCGGCAGAGAGCTCTGCGGCACCCCCAACCCCCTGGGGGGGTCGGCCGAGCACTTTGCCAGGGCAGGTTTTGGTTCCCAGTCCGGCCCTGACTGAAACCCATGAAGTAGACAGCAATACTTGCTATAAGACTGTTCGCTCCATCGTCAGCAGGACCCGCTTCCAGGTTTTATCTGGCAAGGTAAAGGTTTTATCCCCACCTTGCACTAGCATCCTATACCATTTGGAAACTTGTCTTCTTTGACGTGGCTCCCTCGTAATTTTTCTTCCCATTCTCTGTTTTCTTCACCATCTCTGCCCAACCCGGGTGCCCAACTTGCTAATTGGTAATACTTAAATTTAGATACGCTACCTTTCGTAATTTCAGTCAAATATTCCCAGGGCACCAAACATTTTCTCTTGATGATTTGTCCCCACGTATTCACACTTGCATCAATTAAGGGACCTGCCAGTTTATCCTGCAGCCATTCTGGTGTCCCGGGTGAGTTCCAAATTGGTGCAAATTCACTATAATATGGTATCCCCAGTACCCATCTGAACTGGTACTAAAGCTGCAACCAGAATCGTCAGCCTAATCTTTTTTAAATACTTCGAGTGAACAAATTTAAAAAGAAAGTAATCGCCTCCATTACGCAGGTTTTTCTTGAAACAAAGGAGAAAAGGATAGACTACCTGCCAGCAAGATTCCTATCTTCTTTATCTGAAAAGCCCAGCAGTACAGCCAAAAGTCCAGGCTTGCTATACCTCCATCCTTTTTATTCCTACGGAGATTCCTCCAGGAAATTCTCACGGCCTTCAATGACCATATAAAACTGCTCTTCTCCCCTTGTAGCTTCTTAAATCACTCTGGTTTAAAAAAAATATAGGTATCACATTAAAGATGAAGGTACATTTTGAGAGCCTCCCCATTTTTTTTATTTTTATTTGTTTATTGCATTTTTAAACATAAAAAGAAACAAAACAGAAGAGCATGTCCACATCGGGCAAGAATAGCGTACGTGAGTTGCATAGTTTTGGTGCGGGGCACCGAAGCACACATCTTTCTCCCATTCAATAAACCACGGGAGTAGCACCATTTTTAATATATTAGGGGCATATTATCAAGGCCGGTGTTAAAATTATCATGGGCTTGATAATATGCCCTGGAGAATTCCCGTAGAAGCCCATGTTCACACCAGAACATGGGCTTCTATGGGAATTCTCAAGGGCATATTATCAAGCCCATTATCGCCGCTTTAGCCGCAGTTTTCTGCCGCTAAACCGGCGATAATTTTTAACGCCGTCCTTGATAATATGCCCCCACGTCCTTCCTATAATCGAAAGTGGGAGACAGCCCCATGATCTCAGTAGTTACCAGGTTTCTGTCATTGTTTTATCAAAGTTGACCTGGGCCATTTCATCCAATTTATGTACTACCTGGATCCCTGGGTATCTTATTTCCTTTTCTGCAAGATGACTATCACAGTGAGTATTCCATGTCTTTATGTCCATGTTTTGCTGGAACTCTCCCAGATTCGTTCAAGGTGCGCAAAAACACTGTAACTTACAAGATCCTGTGTATAAACCATCAGGCCATTGGTGCAGAGCGAACTTTTTTAACCCATCCATTGCATGTGAAGGGGATGATATCCTGACTATCCCTGATTTTATTTTCTAGGGACGTAATGTATAAATTAAAAAGCAATGGCAACAGCAGGCCCCTCTGCTGCGTCTCTCTCTCAATTTTATTCTGTTTGGTTAGATTTCCATTGACTACAGTCCTCTATGTTGGCTTTTCATAGATTGCCCTAATTGCCATTGCAAATCCCTCTCCGAGGTCATATTGCTAAATTGCATGATGTAGGATAGGCCAGCTCACCCTATTGAAAGCCTTGGCGGCGTTGAAGGTCAGTATCATTAATATAGATTTATTTTCTGTAACCAGATCTATTACACCAAACAAATCGTGCGTTAACTCATGAAGTTGTCTTCCCTTAGTGAAACCCTTTTGATCTTCATGAACTAGAGTCCTGATCTCCTTCTCCAATCTCTTCACTAGCACTTGCTTATAGATTTTATAATGCTATTGAGTAGCAAGAGCGGTCATATGATTTGCAGATCTTAGCATCCTTGTTGGGTGTCAAAATGGTGCTAATTGTGGCCTCATTCCAGGATTGTGGCATGACCTTCAGAAAAAAACACAGTTTTGTAGCTCGATTAAGGACAGAATCAGCACCACTTTGAGGATCATATACAGCTCATTCGGTAGGCCATCGGCACCAGCTGCTTTCCCTCTCTTAAGATTTTTGATCACCCCCTGCACTTCCTCCATGCTGATCCCCTGGTTTAGACCCTGCTTTAATTCGGCTTTTAGTGTTGGCATGGCATTGCCCCTAAAAATGTTCCCTTACTGGACCTCGGTGGTTACTAGATCTCTCTATATATATATATATATATAACTATTGGACAAAACTGGTGAAAGTGTGCTCTATATCCAAGTCCTCCATACATTGTTTGCCAGTTTCTTTCATTTTAATTACTTTGATAATGTTCTTGGTATTCTCGATCTTAATTTTTCAGACCAAATATTTTCCACAACCCTCTCATTATTCATAGTGGGGTAGTCTGTTAGGCTCCCATTTGCTCCTTGGTATACCCACCAGATAGTCAGCTAGAGCAGCTTTTGCCCTTTTGATCTTATTCTCAACAACCGTCTGATCCTGGGCATTATGTTTATTCCCTGCCTCCCTCTGTAACCTCTCAATCATAGCTTCTAGATCTCTTAGTGTGTTCTGTGTTTCCTTATGTCTGTTTACTGCCTGGTTAATTATCCTTCCTCTAATAAAGACTTTATATGTATCCCAAAATATATGTAGGGGGGCCGAACTTCTGTTGTATAGTTCTTCAGCTAGTGTATTACTCTTGGGTCCAGCAGTAATGTTTTATTCAGGGACCATCTGGGAGGAGCTGACATTTTATCAAGAAGTAATTCTAAGCTCACTGCAGAGTGGTCTGAAAGATGTTCTGGTATGCCATCCACTTTTTTAACTTTTTTGCTTAACCTAATGCATGCCAGAACAAAATTGATTCTAGAGATGTGTCCATACTTTTTATTATGAAAAGTAAAGCTTTTATTTTTTTAGCTCCCTCTCTTCAAATATTGATGAGCCCCTGATATTTCATTATCTCCCTTGCATACATCCTCATCTTAGGGGAGCTTGCCGTACCCCTTTTAGTAGATTGGTCTAGGCCACAATCCAAAAACACATTAAAGTCAACCCCCATTATTACAGGGACTTTGAGTTCCATTAGCTGACTATACAGAGCTTGAAGGGGTGGCAGATCATCAATATTTGGGCCATCACATCCCACAGGAGCATTCCATACACTATGGGGCTTGTTACGATGTCTGGCGGAAAGCCTCCGCTGACGGTCGGAATCTTCCTGACTGCATCGGAGCCCTTCCGACCGACTCTGTCAGTTATAGTCTGAGTGCCCAGTTATGATATTTGCGGTCGGAACGTAACCTGGCTGGTCATTCCGACTCGGTTCCGACAGACTCACAGAGAATTCCTGTCAGTCGGAACCGCACCGTAATCCCCTATAGACGGCGTTTCCATCATCGGGATTACGATGTCGGTCTCCAACTGCCTTTCCGCGCCAGCCTTTCGGACATGGAAAGGCTGTCAGAAATGGACTTGGGGGCCCCTGGCAGGGCCCTCTAGGTCACACGGCCTACCATTGGTATCTGAGAGGGTACCTAAGGTACCCCCTGTAAAACCCTGCACTATGTGGCAGGCACCATCGGGTGCCTTCGACAGGGTGCAGGGTTTTACGCACACCCTATTTTCCCATAGGAGCCTGTGTTACAGCTGGTTCTCAGGCATAGCATGATGTGGAAATATGGATTTTTCTGGTCAGTTATGTCCCCTATCTTGGACCCCAACGGTTCTATGTACATGTTACAAGTACATGTATGTTCCCTCCAGTTCCAGTTATGAAGACGCAAATACATGTGCGTCCACCGTCAACATGTCCTCTGTCAGATCCACCATGAATAGGCCGGATATTCCATTCCTAAGTACAAAAGGCCACCGGCTTTATATGGTTCACTTATGCCATTTTACAGTCCAAGCAAGTAGGCCCTGATTCTGTCATCAAAACTCTTCTTGCCTTCTGCCTCTGAAAGCTCCAGTCTGAGCCTGCATCTGTGACCATGAACTTTGTCTCATTCTCTGCGCGGCTCATGAAGCCTGACATCAGCCTATTCTCTGCCAAGAACTGTATTTCACCTTCGAGTTATCTGCTTCCCCCTCAGCCGATGCATTCCTGCCTAGTAGTTTAAGTAAACATTCTTCTAGCTACCAAGCAAAGGGCCCGGCTTCTCTGTCTTAATACAAGTAATTCATAGCCCTGTTACTATGGAAGATTCCTGCCCTCGCATTTAGTGTAGACACTTAGACGCTTGTACACTCACGCACAGTCAGTATAGAATAGATTCTGTCCGAGAGTCCTTCCTTTGTGGATAACATAGTTCTTTAAACATAGGATGTTAGATATGATTTGGGATTAGGTTGACTTGACCCCCCAGACTTTTTGTCTCCACATGTAGAGCTAAATGTCAAGTCCCCTTCACCCCCTAGTTACACGTCAATCACACGTCATAATGCTGCGCGCGCATCTATGCCAAGTATTATCTTATAGATCCACCTATACATGACATCACAACCAATTATGTTCCTTTTTACTCCTTATTACACCCATTTTTTGGTTACGTAGATATATCGTCATTTTCCTTATCAATTGTTACGCCTACTGTATTCGCTTCATTGTAATGTATGTACTATAAAAGCCATTTCATGTCAATAATGTATGTACTTCACTTCCTGAACCTTCGTGGTGACGGAACTTGGAGCATCCGATTATAATCGAGTATTGGAATAAAGCCCATTCCGAACCTCTAATACCACGGATTCTGCCTCTCATTTTACTGAGCTATTTTATTATGTTTCTGTATCAAATTCAGTCCCGGTAAAGGAAAATTATTTACCACATGAATGGCGCCCGAACAGGGACACTTTCTCATCTCACGCGCCGGCGGTGAGTTGCAGGCCCGGTCTCCTGCCACAGCTGGACGGACAATAACGCGTACCAGCAGGATTTCCTGTATCTCCCTCCGGTCAAGCGGGGGCGACTGAGGCTGCGATCGACACCCAGACGAGGCGGTGAGAAGTGCGAAGTATCCCGACCAGAGCCTAGCTGAGAGAGCAAGATCCGAGGTATACAGAGGCCCACCAGTGTCTGAAGTCCCAAGTCGAGTCCAGTGTCCGACGAGTCGAGTCGAGTCCAGTCCGATTCAAGTTCAAGTTACCGAGGCCTTCCGTTTCCGAAGCTACCCGGTGAGTACCATTGCTGGGGAGGCATTTCTGACGTGCACATAGGTTGTGCCGGTCAAGACGGGTTTGGGTACACAAATCCGGTCTGCACTGTTTTAGCAGTGTATCTGTACTGTTTAGCAGTATATCAAGTATTCCGAAGTATCTAGTTATTGTCAAGAATTAAGCTTGGTGATTAGTTATGCAGACGATCATCATTGTTGTTTCAGTTAAAGGTTTAATGTCTAAATGTTAAATGTGTTTAAGTACGTTCTGTATATTGTGGTATGAATGACTGTTCATTATCGTGTTTATTGTATCAAGTCTGTTCAAAATCAAGTATAAGGTCAGTTCTCAAATATGCCGTTCTTTTCGAAACTAAGACAGATCACTACAAGAAAAGGGGTACTCGAAGAGGCCGTTCCTATTCCTCCTAGGGACACCCCAGGGTACTTCATGTATCATAAACATGGCTTAGATGCCATATTATTTCTTGATTTATGGGTAGACTATACCAAGGAATTACCAGAAAGTCAGAGGTGGCCCACAGCGGGAACCTGGGATGCGGAATGCATCATAAAAGTAGAAGAAGAGTTATGGAAAAGAAAAGTCAGACAGTCACAGAAAGATGCCATTGAATTATGGCGTAAAGAATCACATAGACGAACAGAAAAAGCACGTAGACTGGAAGAGAAGAGTAAAGAGAATTCCAATAAAGTTCAAGAAAATCTATTAATTGAGGAAGGTATCCGAGTGAAAGCAGAACAAGTAGACAGACAAAGAAATGCCCTTATGAATGGTATGTATCCCCTTCTGGCCGAAGGATTACCTAAGGCTACTCCAGAAATACCGAAAGACTTGCCACCCCCATTGTTCCCAATAAAGGTACATCCTAAGGGGCATCCTAGAACCGCAGAAGACGTTTTTCTTTCCTCATATTTAGATGACGCAGCTCCCGAATATGCTAATTCCGCCCCGCATAGACCGCATACCAGGGAGGTCCAACGCCAAGATCCAGCACCCGTATCCCTACAGCAACAAATCGAGTCACAAGTTCTGGCAAGCACATCTGTTTCTGCATCCGCTCCTACAGCTACTTCTATAGCTGTGTCCACACCTATAGTTGCTGTGTCACGTCCGACGAATCCTTTCACACCCGACACCCCAGATGGGGCCACGGGAGGTGCTACCAATATCTTTTCTACGCCGCCTAGAATAAATAAACTTACTTTTCAAGAGTCAGCACATTCACGTACACCCAAACTCATAAGTGCCCGTGCGCTGAAGGAACTTCTTATAGATTGCAGATATGACCCCGTGCCCGGTAAAGAGGACGAAATGACCCTGGCGTCATTACGTATCAGACGAGCCGCAGTGTATTTAGGGAAGTTACCAGGAATGACTGCGCATCTAGATAATATATACCATTTTGTCCAAACAGGGCGAGATCCAGAATGTATTCACAGAGCTATGGAATACCAGAAAGTAGAGATACAGGGGGAACTGTTACGTTTCCTCATAAACTGTGTGATCAGAAATCAAGACCGACCGGGGGTAGACCCGGAAGCAATGCAAATTCTTACAAGATGGAGCCAGAATATATCAGAAGGGAGACATGATAAACAAAATTGTATAATAGCCATGTGCCGAAAGATCCGTAAAGAAATAGAACGCCTACACGAAGAGAGATTAGAGGTAGACGAGTTCGAACAAAGCGAGGAAGAAGGGTCAGGACCGCCCACAGGACAGTCAGAAACTATAGCATATGTAGGTAAAAGAAGATCTTATAATAGTACGAGATGTCTTATTGACCCGATACGCCCGATATGTCCAGACAATAACAGGGGTTTCCCAACACCCATAGTCCATATAAGGTCTAACGAGCATTCGTTCCAAACAGCTGACAAACTACTCCGAGAACGAAGGGGTTATCATTTTCTCGATTCTATGGATGAACAAGATTTAGCCAGGGCAGCTGTCCATTGGGTGGACAGTCCCGGGAAATATAGTGATGATACAGTAGTACGCACATTTTTGAATCTCACCCCAGATGAACAGAGGTTAGCTGGGATTTATATGATTCAACAACTCATTATACTATATCGGAGTCAACATTCAGATCCTGGTCCCTTACCCGACATATTGACTGAATTACTCACGAATAGATGGAGAGGTTCAGGTACTAAATTAATTAAAGAAATTCTAGAATCAAGAAAGCAATATATTCTTTTTGTATGTTCAGAACATGTTTCATTGCCCGTCAAGGAAAGAACCACGTATCACATGGATAGACAGAATCCCTTACGAGAAGTGCACCCAATAAAGGGCGAGGACAACGAGTTCAAGCGCGTATTTGTATACACGCCCATATCGAAAATAGAATTGTTACAAATGAAGAAAGTGGTACCCAGTCATGACAAAGACCCAGCGGGTTTTCACCGAGAAATTAAAGACATGTTACTCATGGGGGAGTATACCTATCCCGACATTATGACAATACTGAAGGTATTGATGCCTGCTGGTATTTACGAAAAACTCAAGGAAAAAGAGTGGGAGGTAGGAAACCAAAAGATAGAATGGTCAGCATTAGAAGCAGAAGAAAAGGCCCGAACTGCAGGAGCAGGGCTTGGGGACAAAACTAAGGCATTACCAGGTTTACTAGTACAGGTACTGCCACGTTTATTAACTACGAAAAAGGAAGATTGGGGTACAATTTCAGCCTGTAAACAGAAGCAAGATGAAGACACTAGTGATTACTATGCCCGATTTGAAAAATGTTTTGGTATAAATAGTGGCATAAAAGCAAGCAGCGAATCATACCCACATCTGTTGTAACAAAATTAGTCGAGAATGCCCTGCCCCAAGTAAAGAATAGAGTATTAAAATTCGAGAGTACCTGGCAAGGTAACACTCCATCACAAATGTTACAAATGTTACAGTATCATCACAATAGAATTAGAGAGGAACAAGAACATGAACACAGACGCATGAAAGACACAAAAATGAAAATGCTAGTTTCTCAGACAGTTCCAGCTGAAGGACATAAAAAGGGTATGACACATTCTGATTCAGCAGGACCTGTAAAAGGGACATGCAATTATTGCAAAAAGCCAGGTCATTATGTACATGATTGTCCAGTTTTAAAACATAATATCGCCATAGGTAAAACGCAAGAAAGATCACGGCCACTTAGACAAGATCAGAATGAACAAGGAGCTCTGCAGCATGCCCAGGCCATGCCAGCCGCACAACAGCCAATACAGTTCGTGCCAGCTGCACCAGCGTTGCCTGTTGCTGCCACACAGACAACAACACGACAAATGTATCAGACCGCACAGTATGAATATCCTGAGTACCAGCGTTACACATGAACTAGCCTAGAGAGGGAAGTTGACTTACCCCTTATCGAGATACCAGTAGACCAAGAAGGACCTTATATACATAGTGAATTGTTAGGCCAAGACAGAAAATTTTTACTCGATACCGGGGCAAGTCGAACAACCATAAAACGTAGTGAAGTTCCAGGGGCACCCCTCTCAGGCTCACAAAATATTTCCCTTGGTTTTTCAGGAAAACCTATTGTTAATGAAGTGTCACAACCTCTGCCACTTACGATAGGACCTCTGACCCGAACTACAGATTTATTGCTTACTAAATCATGTCCAGAAAATCTATTAGGAATAAAAACGTTAAAAGCTCTAGGAGCCATAATATGTTGTTCTCCGGAAGGAGTAAGATTGTTTTTACGTGATTTTAAAGGTCACTATGTATCTAGAGACATGGATCCCCGACTGCAGACTTTACCGACACATCTATGGGCACAAGGCCCTACTGATGTTGGTCGCATGAATATTACACCATATCGAGTCACATTAAAGGCAGGAGTGGTGCTACCACGAATGCGACAATACAAGTTACCGCCAGATGCTGTAGTGGCTTTACTACAAATCATTGACGAGCTCATTACCCAAGGAGTGGTTGTAGAAACCGACTCCAATATATGTAATTCACCGATAATTCCGATTCTTAAACGAACAGATCCAAAGGCCCCGCCAGTATATCGATTGGTTATTGATCTGCGCGAATTAAACAAATGCATTGTGCCACAATTCCCTGTGGTCCCAGATATCTCGTCATTACTGACAGCCATTGATTCCGAAGCAACATTCTTTACTGTAATCGATCTCAAGAATGCCTTTTTCAGCGTCCCAATAGATCCGGAAAGCCAATATTTATTCGGATTTAGTTTAAATGGACGTAGCTTCAAATTCTCACGCGCACCTCAAGGATTTACAGAAAGCCCCAGCATCTATAGCCAAGCACTGAAACGAGAACTTGACAGTATCCACATGCCAGTTAACACTGCTCTGCTTCAATACGTCGATGATCTGCTGATCACCGCCCGAAGCGAACCTGAATGTGAAAAAGCATCACTGACAGTTTTACAATTTCTAGCCGAAAAGGGGCACAAGGTGTCCCCTTCTAAGCTGCAATTCTGTGTCCAGCAAGTTATTTATCTTGGACACTCGCTGTCCAAGGAGGGAAGGCAGCTTACACCAGACCGCATTCAGTTAATAGCTAACATGCCAATACCCAAGACACAAAAGGAGGTGCGGGCTTTCATAGGCCTCACTTCATACTGTAGACAGTGGATCCCGCAATATGCATTTCTAGCAAAACCACTCATTCAGTTGACAACCCAGGAGGCAGCCACATCGACTGTTCTCCCTTGGACCCAGGAACATACGCAAGCTTTTGAAAGCCTAAAGAAAGCTTTATGTCAAGCACCTGTTTTAGCAACGCCATGTTACAGAAAACAGTTTACACTCTTTGTTACAGAACGCGAAGGTACTGCTTTGTCAGTACTCACACAGGAACAAGCAGGATCACACAAACCATGTGCTTATTTTTCTAGCACATTAGATCCCGTAGCTCAGGCTTTGCCTGCATGCCTGAAATCAGTAGCAGCGACAGCTTTAGCAATCAGACAAAGCGATGCCATAGTGTTAGGACATCCATTGACAGTTCAAGTACCACACACAGTAGAAGTCCTCGTGAATAGAACGCAAACACAACACTTGACTATAGCACGACTCACAGGGTACGAACTTACACTGTTTCAGCCACACATAGAAATCAGACGCTGTAACACATTGAATCCTGCCACACTTTTGCCAGTAACCGGAACAGATCCACTAGCTCATGACTGTATTGAAGTTATTACTATAACGACGAAACCCAGACAAGACTTGACAGATGTCCCATTGTCAGATCCAGACCTGACGTTGTATGTAGATGGTTCATGTATGAGAACAAGTACAGGAGAGTTAGTGGCTGCTTACGCAGTCACAACAGATACAGAAGTCATTGAAACTAATCGTATTAATACTTTGTCAGCTCAAGCCGCAGAGCTCATCGCTCTGACACAAGCCTGTATTCAAGCCACAAGTAAAAAAGTCAACATATACACTGATTCACGTTATGCATTCGGAGTTGTACATGACTTCGGCGTGCTGTGGCGAGAGAGAGGTTATTTAACTTCCCACGGTGCCCACATTCAGCACGGACCCCTCATTCATGCCTTATTAGATGCAATACATCTACCTACTGCAATATCAATTATGAAATGTAAGGCTCATACGAAGGTTACTGATATCATTTCTCAAGGCAATGATTTAGCGGACAGAACAGCTAAACAGACTGCTCAAACACAAACATCCGACATGACAAAGACAATAGTCCCGATGCCGACACATTGTATGACAGTTAAAGATCCTACTCTTGACGTAATTGACATACAGACACATGCTACACCAGACGAAATAAAGAAATGGACTGAATTAGGAGGGATCCAAACGGACCAAGGATGGATGACGAAGGAAAAGTCTGTATGGTTCCTTCCTGATTCAATGGTCCGAGTCATTATTAACACTATCCATAGTCCAGCGCATCTAGGAGAGAAAGCTATGCTAGACAGCATTCAACACATTTGGTTCAATAAACATTTACGAGCAGCAGCCAAACAAAGAGTCCGCACCTGTATGATCTGTTGCCAGTTCAACCCAGGAAAAAGCGTTCCCGTAGAACAGGGTGGATTTCATCCTCCTGATCACCCTTTTGAAGTCCTCCAGATGGATTATATCCAGATGGAACGATGTCGAGGATTCAAATATGTTCTCGTAGTTGTCTGCGCTCTGTCTCGTTGGACGGAGGCATACCCGGTTTCAGATTACACTGCCCCGACTACTGCCAAACAGTTAGTTCGAGAATTCTTCCCACGCTACGGTTTACCACGTGTTGTCTACTCAGATAACGGCCAGCCGTTCTCATCCGAATTAATGAAACATGTTTCACTTCTGCTAGGATATCAGTGGAAATTCCACTGTGTCCGACACCCCGAAGCAGCAGGTCTCGTAGAAAGACATAATCAGATACTGAAAATCAGACTGTCCAAAATATGCAGAGAGAAAGGTGTCGACTGGATAGTAGCATTACCAGTTGCACTCTTTTACATGAGAATGGTAGCACACTCTCGAACAGGGCTATCCCCGTATGAGGTGATCTTCGGCAGACCACCAAATATGTGGGGGACGCCTATACCACGCAAAATAACTGATATTGACTGTAATATGCTGACAGATTACTTGGCTTCCTTGATGTCTGCACTACAATCTTGTCGTTCACAGGTTGCTGCAGCATTTCCCGACAACACTGAGGTGAAACCCCATGACGTAGTTCCGGGTGATATTGTATTTGTGAGAAATTTCGACCGAAAGACTCAGCTGGAGCCCAGGTGGAAGACACCCAAGTTGGTTCTGCTGACCACAAGAACAGCCGTGAAGATCGAGGGCCGCAAGGGCTGGATTCATTCAAGTCATATCAAGAAATTCCATGGACAATCCTCGGATATAGACATTGTGCCCTGCACTCCCTCACAGACTGATTCAAAACTTCCTTTGGTGGAAAAAACTGAAAGCGAACTCTACAAAGTTAAGTTGAGGCCTAGAACGTCAGACGGTTTGATTGTTTAAGTCCTCTCCTAGGTGAAGCGGTTGAATCTGTCTCTGACATGTATCCTCTAGACCTGAATCATGGACAGTCACGAAAAATGATGAAACGACAGGCGTATTGTAAATCACTGCGTAGCCACTGTATAGTGACATTATTAATCTTGTTTTCTTTAAGTCTTTCAATAATTATTACTAGTATGTTGTTGCACATATATTACCCTATTGCCAGAAATGTTCACAATGTTATTGCAGAACATTCTTTTAGTGACTTACCCCCGCATGAATTGTCCTATAGACTTGCGCTGCGCAATAACACTTTCATTAGTATGTTACATCATTCCCATCAGACTAGTAATGCCACTAATTGTTGGGTGTGTGGCCGACTCCCTCCCTATCAGAATTATGAAGGAGTCTTGCCTTTCTTTCCACATCCGTTTACACATAATGGCTCCTGTGGAGCATGGTTTAGCTTAATCAATTCCATAGACTCAGACACCGCAGTTTTCCAAGATCAGTGGGTATGGGGAAACCTGAACCTAGTTTTACTCAAGGTCTGCTATCCTGACAAGGAGGGTCGCCCCAAAGGAACAGGAACTGATCTAGAAAATGAAGTATATGGATTAGGTAATTTTACACCTAATCTCATGATTCTAAATGTCGTATCCGAAGTTGAACTAGTCTTACCCACCATGTCAGTATTCCCAGCAAAAGGTGAATTGTGTGTAAGAAAGGTTGGTTCCATACATATGGGCCATAGTCAATGCACTACTACAGTAGAATTCAGTGATCAAGGCAAATCCTCGTTCAGAGCTTATCGCCACTCCTACTTTATATGTGGTCAGACTGCATATATGCGTCTACCTCTAGATTGGGATGGTACCTGCTACATTGCATTCCTTTTGCCACCTGTTTTCCTAGCTCCTCCTGATTATTACAGAAATATTCATTTAGTACACAATAGAGAGCGGAGAGATCTCCCGATTGTCGATTACACTGAAACAGCATGGGAAAAATACACAGATTTCAATAAAGGCATCTTTCCCTATATAGGTACTGTTACTAATAGTAAACTAATACGTAGATTAACTAGAACCCTTGAAGCAGTAATGAATGAAACTATTTCCGCCTTAGGCAATTTAACAGAAGAGCAGTCTGCTATGCGGATTGTTGTGCTTCAAAATCGTCTTGTCCTTGACGTCATCCTGGCTGATAGGGGCGGAGCTTGTAGGGTCATCGGATCAAGCTGTTGCATTTTCATACCAGAAAATTCGCCATCTGTATATAAAGCTATAACTCGCCTTCATGAGATTGTAAGCCAGATACACCAGAACCCAGGCACTTGGACTTGGTCCAATTGGTTTTGGAGTGTGATATCAGCCTGGGGATGGAGAGTTCTATCCTTCCTAGGCATTGGCCTTCTCATACTATTCAGTTGCTGTCTATGTCTGCAATGTGGACCAGCGATTTGTGGTCTGTGTGCCACATCGTGTATTCCACCACCAAGATTTCATTCAAGACCCCGGAAGAAGAAAGAAGAACAAATGATGTTATATGAACAGATCAATGGATTAATGAAGATTGATATCTCTTAACGGGCAAGTAGGGGACAAGGAGGGAATGTGGAAATATGGATTTTTCTGGTCAGTTATGTCCCCTATCTTGGACCCCAACGGTTCTATGTACATGTTACAAGTACATGTATGTTCCCTCCAGTTCCAGTTATGAAGACGCAAATACATGTGCGTCCACCGTCAACATGTCCTCTGTCAGATCCACCATGAATAGGCCGGATATTCCATTCCTAAGTACAAAAGGCCACCGGCTTTATATGGTTCACTTATGCCATTTTACAGTCCAAGCAAGTAGGCCCTGATTCTGTCATCAAAACTCTTCTTGCCTTCTGCCTCTGAAAGCTCCAGTCTGAGCCTGCATCTGTGACCATGAACTTTGTCTCATTCTCTGCGCGGCTCATGAAGCCTGACATCAGCCTATTCTCTGCCAAGAACTGTATTTCACCTTCGAGTTATCTGCTTCCCCCTCAGCCGATGCATTCCTGCCTAGTAGTTTAAGTAAACATTCTTCTAGCTACCAAGCAAAGGGCCCGGCTTCTCTGTCTTAATACAAGTAATTCATAGCCCTGTTACTATGGAAGATTCCTGCCCTCGCATTTAGTGTAGACACTTAGACGCTTGTACACTCACGCACAGTCAGTATAGAATAGATTCTGTCCGAGAGTCCTTCCTTTGTGGATAACATAGTTCTTTAAACATAGGATGTTAGATATGATTTGGGATTAGGTTGACTTGACCCCCCAGACTTTTTGTCTCCACATGTAGAGCTAAATGTCAAGTCCCCTTCACCCCCTAGTTACACGTCAATCACACGTCATAATGCTGCGCGCGCATCTATGCCAAGTATTATCTTATAGATCCACCTATACATGACATCACAACCAATTATGTTCCTTTTTACTCCTTATTACACCCATTTTTTGGTTACGTAGATATATCGTCATTTTCCTTATCAATTGTTACGCCTACTGTATTCGCTTCATTGTAATGTATGTACTATAAAAGCCATTTCATGTCAATAATGTATGTACTTCACTTCCTGAACCTTCGTGGTGACGGAACTTGGAGCATCCGATTATAATCGAGTATTGGAATAAAGCCCATTCCGAACCTCTAATACCACGGATTCTGCCTCTCATTTTACTGAGCTATTTTATTATGTTTCTGTATCAAATTCAGTCCCGGTAAAGGAAAATTATTTACCACAATGAGCTCCCACAGGAAACAATGGGAATCCGACAGAAAAGTGTTCTGTCGCATCATAATCCTGTGGTCGGAACCATCGACCGCAAGTCGGTCGGTCTCGAATACGAGACTGTGTCGGGCGGAGACTTTTCACCCAACATCGTAATAAGCCCCTATAAATTTTTACTTTTACAGTTAGCCATCACCCTCCTGAATCTACAATACATTCTCCCAAGACAACCTTAGCAGAACTTTTGATCAGAATTTACACCCTCTTAACACAACATGATTAATTTGTGCACACAAAATGCTCTACCCACTTTGCTTCTTTAAAATGGCGTTCCATTCCTCTTTAAATATTATAACTCATTGTTTGATAGCCTCAGATATTCTAGGATTCTTCTCCTCCTGTTATTCACCCTAAGGCCAATCACATTCTAGGTTAGGACCTTTAATGGTAAAAACCTTATTGGGTCTGATATTTTATCTTAATAAAGAGTATTTTTCCTTGATATCAGCTGCTTGTTTCCCTATCATTTAGTCTTATCTTTTTGCCAAAGAGGATATTTTTATTTTATTTACTCCCACATGCTCCCTCACCCAGTGATTACTTATTTATTCACCTTCATGCTGTGTCTGTGACCACCCTGCTCTCCCTGTGGAACCTTCCCTGAATCCATATTGGGTATTCTCACTATATCCATTTGAGCCCTCTTCTTCCTGTGTTTTATTTTTGTTTCTGTTCCACCAGATTTCCAACTTCCTTAGAGTCCCTTATGTTATGCATTTTATTGTTCCACATGATTTTTAGAGTAACAGGGAATCTCATGTGGGCAGTGGCTCCTAATGCTCTAAGCTCTTGGATATACTTCCACAACTCCCACTGCCCATCTTGCTTGGCCCTAGAAATATCTGATCTAACACGAAAAGACTAATCTCCTTTTGTAAAGTTACCAGCTTTAAGGCCTGAAATAAAAATTATTCTTTGAGAGAGTACGACTTAAAATTGATCAGGATTTTCCTAGAATTTTTTCTATTTATGCTCTTTTGAAAGGGGTCACGACGATCCTTTGGATGTTTGCCTCAATCTCTGTGGGGTCGACGGAAGTGATAAACTGTTTAAGTTGATCTAATATAAAGCCTTTGATGTTTTCTCCCTCTAAACCTTCCGAGGCGTTCAGTACCCTGCTGTTATTTTATCTTGCATTGTTTTCCAGGGCTTCTTCTTTGTCTCGGAGATCTTTCTCCCCCTTTTTCAGTGCTTGAATTTCTCCATGGTTAGCTTTAACCTCTCTATCAAGTTCTTCTAAATAGGCTTCCATCACACACATTTTCTCCACTAAGGTGTTCATCTTAACCTCTAAGACAATGTAAGCTTCCTGTATTTTACCTTGATTGTTTTCTGATTTTGCGAACTTGCCTCTAATCTCTTCAGTTAGTGCTACTAGCATCCTCCTAACACCTAAATGCCCTACTGAGACTTGTGACTTGGGAGTTGAACCCTATGACTGAGTTTCATAAGACTGTATTTGTTCAGGTTCGACTCTACCTGCTAACACCTGAAATTTATTGCTAACGGCAAGACTCTCCATGTCCCCCCTTGTGTCCTGCTTCTTCGCCTCCATAGTGGGAATGTTTCCTCTCTGTGGTCCTAACAAGTCTATTTGGCAAGATTGAAGAGGTAAGGTTTTGTTGCCCAATTGTTTTTGAGACTGAACCTTCAAAAATGATTTTAGAGAGCGGGTGATATTAATATGCCCCGTTTGTTTACTCCCTCTTCCCCAAGATTCTTTGGGCTTCTACTTGTTACCGAGCTAATTTCAGGGGACCAAAATAGAGTCTGAGTCCTTTCCCTGCAGAATTGAGTTCCCTGTATTTTTTATATGCTTGACTTCTCCTATCTGGCTGATATTTTGTATGGGAGGAGAGATCAGAACTGACTTTGTCTGACTCAGGTCACCAGACATTGTTTCCAAACAAATATTCTTAATATGTACCTGTTTTTAACGCTCCTCGGCTCAGCTTCCACCGGAAACCTCTACCCCCGGCTGCACTGATCTTTTTCCTTTTGCCTTTCTGCCTGTAACTGGGGGTTTAGGGGACTCTCAGGATTTCCTTCTGCTGCTTATCCAGATTTCTCATGCTGAACTCATGAGGCTCCTGCTTTCATTCACTTCCTTCTTTCTCCCAAATGCCTTCCTTGCAGGGAACTGAAATGGGGCACCCATCCAGTGCAGACACTGTCTAGAATGCCCCAGAAGCAATCTAGGCCGAGGCTCGCTGTTCCTTGTGAAGTCTCCAAGCCACTTCCACTCACAGCCCTGCATCCTTTTCACTTCAGCTAGAGTAGATTCCCACCAGACATTTACTGGGACCTCACAGTGAAAGCGCCAGCACCCCCAACGACTCCTGAACACACAGAAACCTGTGCCCCGACCCGAAGGTAGGTATTAAAAAATTATTTTGAACCATGCATTACTATATACAGAACTACAAACACAGGATTTAAGACCTCCTGTCCAGTACTCTCATCCAGCATCATGTTCCGCTTGGGCCTGTCCAGGTCATTATTGTAGCAACGTGCAGGCTTCAAAGAAATTTACAAGGCATATCAACGTTCTTATTTACATTTCCAGTGTTTTGCACATTCAAAGCCCTCTGAGTAATCCATATTCACAGCATTGAGTATGCTCATTTTTTGCAGAAAATATCACCTCCTGCAGCATATCTTCAGAAACGTGGTGATCCACCTCTAGAATAGAAATAATTGCTGAGATCCTTCAAGGCATATCTAGGAGCAATGGATGGACATAGATTTAGACTAGAAAAATAAAAAAGTTTAATAGATTATTATTTAGGAGTAGACGGTCAAAATGTTCTTGAACACTTATCTGTGTATCAACCTCCAGAGCGTGAGGATCCAGATGAGTTTGAGATGGTAATAGTACAATTTGACAATTATGTTACCAAAACGAAATACATTGTGGTGCATAGGTATAAATTCTTCACAAGTTTGCAAAAACCCAATAAAAGTTTAGACCCGTTCCTTACAGCTTTAAACGTTTTAGCTGCAAAATGTGAATTTGAGTAATTTAGGTCACAATTAATGGCGAGATGTTATTCTAAAAAAAATTGAAGAGAGATTAATAAACATGTAAAGATTCTTCCTTAGATAAAGCTATTGACATCGTAAAAACCATAGAGTGTTCATGTGAAGATGCAAAACAATTGGAGGTGTTGTTATCCAGTACTACTATATCAGTGATGGTAGCTAACAAAATGCCATCAACTCAAGACAGTAAGAAACATGCTTTCGCATCAGCTCTAGATAGCAAGAAACGGAGTTTCACTATGGGTGGATATCTAATGTAACATTTAAGTTCACACATTAGCTGTCTTCATTCAAAAACTGGCCGTTGAGATTCAACAACTTACAAACTGTGGTAAGATTGGACATTTCTTTAGAGTACGTAGACGAACAAAAAGAAATAGCATTAGATGTGTTTTAAATGAATATGAAGAGAATGAGTACGTATAAAAGGATCCCAATAGAGAGTCCGTATGAGTGGCCAGATACACAGCTACAGAAAAGTAAAATAATTTTAGATCCTGATGTTGAAATGTTAATTGGCTATTTAAAATATCGAACTTTTAGTAGATACAGGTGCACGCTTTACTATTGTATCCCAAGACAAATTTAGTCAGTTATGGAATGACAAGGCTCTGCATACTCCAGGTGTATTGGCGGTAGCTTTTGACGGAAGCAGAATATACCTGGTTGGGAATTTTTATGCTTCCATTGTAGTATTTGATGAAGTCATTCGAGGAAAGATTTACGTAGCCAGAAAGAAATTAATGCCCTTAGATGGTTACACCAAGCTGAGTTCAATTTAACCATCAAACCTGGATGGGTCAAACCTGTCTTTATTGATAGAAAAGAAGTACATTCTTGCAAAGATACTCTCCTAAATCCCAAGATCATTATTGAATGCCTTAAAATGTCTACACCCTCCTAAATTCCATGGTTGAAATATGTGAAACAAATCTTTTCAGACTGTGGAAATATGGATTTTTCTGGTCAGTTATGTCCCCTATCTTGGACCCTAACGGTTCTATGTGCATGTCACAAGTACATGTATGTTCCCTCCAGTTCCAGTTATGAAGACGCAAATACATGTATGCCCACCGTCAACATGTCCTCTGTCAGATCCGCCATGAATAGGCCGGATATTCCATTCCTAAATATGAAAGGCCACCGGCTTTATATGGTTCACTTATGCCACTTTACAGTCCAGGCAAGTAGGCCCTGATTCTGTCATCAAAACTCCTCTTGCCTTCTGCCTCTGAAAGCTCCAGTCCGAGCCTGCATCTGTGACCATGAACTTTGTCTCATTCTCTACGCGGCTCACGAAGCCTGACATCAGCCTATTCTCTGCCAAGAACTGTATTTCACCTTCGAATTATCTGCTTCCCCCTCAGCCGATGCATTCCTGCCTAGTAGTTTAAGTAAACATTCCTCCAGTTACCAAGCAAAAAGGCCCATCTTCTCTGTCCTCATGCAAGTAATTCATAGCCCTGTTACCATGGAATATTCCTACCCCCTCGCATTCAGTGTAGACACTTAGACGCTTGTACACGCACAGTCAGTATAGAATAGATTCTGTCCGAGAGTCCTTCTTTTATGGATAACATAGTTCTTTAAACATAGGATGTTAGATATGATTTGGGATTAGGTTGACTTGACCCCCCAGACTTCTCGTCTCCACATATAGAGCTAAATGTCAAATCCCCGTCACCCCCTAGTTACACGTCAATTACACGTCATACTGCTGCGCGCGCATCCATGCCAAGTATTATCTTATAGATCCACCTATACATGACATCACAACCAATCATGTTCCTTTTTACTCATTATTACACCCATTTTCGGTTACGCGGACCACACGTCAATTTCCTTATCAATTGTTATGCCTACTGTATTCACTTCATTATAATGTATGGACTATAAAAGTTACTTCTTGTCAATAAAGTATGTACTTCACTTCCTGAACCCCCGTGGTGATGGAACTTGAAGCATCCGATTATAATCGATTACTGGAATAAAGCCCATTCCGAACCTCTAATACCACGGATTCTGCCTCTCATTTTACTGAGCTATTTTACTATGTTCCTGTATCAAATTCAGTCCCGGTAAAGGAATTTTTATTTACCACATGATGGCGCCCGAACAGGGACACTTTCTCATCTCACGCGCCGGCGGTGCGTTGCAGGCCCGGTCTCCTGCCACAGCTGGACGGACAATAACGCGTACCAGCAGGATTTCCTGTATCTCCCTCCGGTCAAGCGGGGGCGACTGAGACTGCGATCAACACCCAGACGAGGCGGTGAGAAGTGCGAAGTATCCCGACCAGAGCCTAGCTGAGAGAGCAAGATCCGAGGTATACAGAGACCCACCAGTCCGAAGTCAAGCCCAGTGTCCGACGAGTCGAGTCGAGTCGAGTCCGGTCCGGTTCAAGTTCAAGTTACTGAGGCCTTCCGTTTCCGAAGCTACCCGGTGAGTACCATTGCTGGGGAGGCATTTCTGACGTGCACATAGGTTGTGCCGGTCAAGACGGGTTTGGGTACACAAATCCGGTCTGCACTGTTTTAGCAGTGTATCTGTACTGTTTAGCAGTATATCAAGTATTCCGAAGTATTCCGAAGTATCTAGTTATTGTCTAGTTATTGTCGAGAATTAAGCTTGGTGATTAGTTATGCAGACGATCATCATTGTTGTTTCAGTTAAAGGTTTAATGTTAAATGTTTAAAGTGTTTAAGTATGTTCTGTATATCGTGGTATGAATGACTGTTCATTATCGTGTTTATTGTATTAAGTCTGTTCAAATTCAAGTATCAGGTCAAAATCAAGTATAAGGTCAGTTCTCAATATGCCGCTCTTCTCGAAATTAAGACAGATCACTACCAGAAAAGGGGTTCTCGAAGAAGCCGTCCCTATTCCTCCTAGGGACACTCCAGGGCACTTTATGTATCACAAACATGGCTTAGACGCTATATTATTTCTTGATTTATGGGTAGACTATACCAAGGGATTACCAGAAAGTCAGAGGTGGCCCACAGCGGGAACCTGGGATGCAGAGTGCATCATGAAAGTCGAGGAAGAGTTATGGAAAAGAAAAGTCAGACAGTCACAGAAAGACGCCGTTGAATTATGGCGTAAAGAATCACATAGACGAACAGAAAAAGCACGTAGACAGGAAGAGAAGAGTAAAGAGAATTCCAATAAAGTTCGAGAGAATCTATTAATTGAGGAAGGTATCCGAGTAAAATCAGAACAAGTAGACAGACAAAGAAATGCCCTTATGAATGGTATGTATCCCCTTCTGGCCGAAGGATTACCTAAGGCTACTCCAGAAATACTAAAAGACTTGCCAACCCCATTATTCCCAATCAAGGTACATCCTAAGGGGCATCCTAGAACCGCAGAAGATGTTTTTCTTTCCTCATATTTAGATGACGCAGCACCCGAGTATGCTAATTCCGCCCCACGTAGACCGCATACCAGGGAGGTCCAACACCAAGATCCAGCACCCGTATCCCTGCAGCAACAAATCGAGTCACAAGTTCCGGCAAGCACATCTGTTTCTGCATCTGTTCCTACAAGTACTTCTATAGCTGAGTCCACACCTATAGTTGCTGTGTCACGTTCGACGAATCCTTTCACACCCGACGCCCCAGACGGGGCCACGGGAGGTGCTACCAATATTTTTTCTACGCCACCTAGAATAAATAAACTTATTTTTCAAGAGTCAGCGCATTCACGTACACCCAAATTCGTAAGTGATCGTACGCTTAAGGAACTTCTTATAGATTGTAGATATGACCCGGTGCTCGGCAAAGAGGACGAAATGATCCTGGCATCATTACGTATCAGACGAGCCGCAGGGTATTTAGCGAAGCTACCAGGAATGACTACGCATCTAGATAAAATATACCATTTTGTTCAAACAGGGCGAGATCCAGAATGTATTAACAGAGCTATGGAATACCAGAAAGTAGAGATACAGGGGGAACTGTTACGTTTCCTCATAAACTGTGTGATCAGAAATCAAGACCGACCGGGGGTAGATCCGGAAGCAATGAAAATTCTTACAAAATGGAGCCAGAATATATCAGAAGGGAGACACGATAAGCAAAATTGTATAATAGCCATGTGCCGAAAGATCCGTAAAGAAATAGAACGCCTACACGAAGAGAGATTAGAGACAGACGAGTTCGAGCAAAGCGAGGAAGAAGGGTCAGGACTGCCCGCAGGACAGTCGGACACCATAGCCTATGTAGGTAGAGGAAGATCTTGTAATAGGAATCAGACTAGATATCATACTGACTCAATACATCCGATATGTCCAGATAATAACAGGAATTTTCAAATACCTATAATTAATATAAGGTCTAACGAGCATTCGTTCCAAACCGCCGACAAACTACTCCGAGAACGAAGGGGTTATCATTTTCTCGATTCTATGGATGAACAAGATTTAGCAAGGGCAGCTGTTCATTGGGTGGACAGTCCCGGAAAATATAGTGATGAGACAGTAGTACGCACATTTTTGAATCTCACCCCAGATGAGCAGAGGTTAGCTGGGATTTATATGATTCAACAACTCATTATACTATATCAGAGTCAGCATTCGGACCCTGGTCCCTTACCTGACATATTGACTGAATTGCTTATGAAGAAATGGAGAGGTCCAGGTACCAAATTAATTAAAGAAATTCTAGTATCTAGAAAGCAGTATATTCTTTTTGTATGCTCAGAGCATGTCTCATTGCCTGTCAAGGAAAGAACGACGTATCACCTGGATAGACAGAATCCCTTACGAGAAGTACACCCAATAAAAGGCGAGGACAATGAGTTTAAACGTGTATTTGTATATACGCCTATATCGAAAATAGAATTGTTGGAAATGAAGAAAGTAGTACCCAGTCATGACAAAGACCCAGCGGGTTTTCACCGAGAAATCAAAGACATGTTACTCATGGGAGAGTATACCTACCCCGACGTTATGACAATATTAAAGGTGTTGATGCCTGCTGGCATTTATGAGAAACTCAAGGAAAAAGAGTGGGAGGTAGGTGATCAAAAGATAGAATGGTCAGCATTAGAAGCAGAAGAAAGGGCCCGAGGTCCAGGTTCGGGGCTTGGGGACAAAACTAAAGCACTACCAGGTCTACTAGTACAGGTACTGCCACGTTTATTAACTACGAAAAAGGAAGATTGGGGTACAATTTCAGCCTGTAAACAGAAGCAAGATGAAGACACTAGCGATTACTATGCCCGATTCGAGAAATGTTTTGGTATAAATAGTGGCATAAAAGCAAGTAGCGAATCATACCCGCATCTGTTTGTAACAAAATTAGTGGAAAATGCCCTGCCCCCAGTAAAGAATAGAGTATTAAAATTCGAGAGTACCTGGCAAGGTAACACTCCAACACAAATGTTACAAATGTTACAGTACCACCACAATAGAATTAGAGAGGAACAAGAACATGAACACAGACGCATGAAAGACACGAAAATGAAAATGCTAGTTTCCCAGACAGTTCCAGCTGAAGGACATAAAAAGGGTATGACACATTCCGATTCAGCAGGACCTGTAAAAGGGACATGCAATTATTGTAAAAAGCCAGGTCATTACGTACACGATTGTCCAGTGCTAAAACATAATATCGCCATAGGTAAAACACAAGAAAGATCACGGCCACTAAGACAAGATCAGAATGAACAAGGAGCTACGCAGCATGCCCAGGCCATGCCAGCCGCACAACAGCCAATACAGTTTGTGCCAGCTGCACCACCGTTGCCTGCTGCTGCCACACAGACAACAACACGACAAATGTATCAGACCGCACAGTATGAATATCCCGAGTATCAGCGTTATGCATGAACAAGCCTAGAGAGGGAAGTTGACTTACCCCTTATTGAAATGCCAGTAGACCAAGAAGGACCTTATGTACATAGTGAATTATTAGGCCAAGATAGAAAATTTCTACTCGATACAGGGGCAAGTCGAACGACCATAAAACGTAGTGAAGTTCCAGGGGCACCCCTCTCAGGCTCACAGAATATTTCCCTTGGTTTTTCAGGAAAACCTATTGTTAATGAAGTGTCACAACCTCTGCCACTTACGATAGGACCTCTGACCCGAACTACAGATTTATTGCTTACTAAATCATGCCCAGAAAATCTGTTAGGAATAAAAACGTTGAAAGCTCTAGGAGCCATAATATGTTGTTCTCCGGAAGGAGTAAGGTTGTTTTTACGTGATTTTAAAGGTCACTATGTATCTAGAGACATGGATCCCCGACTGCAGACTTTACCTACACATCTATGGGCACAAGGCCCTACTGATGTTGGTTGCATGAGTATTACACCATATCGAGTCACACTAAAGGCAGGAGTGGTGCTACCACGAATGCGACAATACAAGTTACCACCAGATGCTGTAGTGGCTTTACTACAAATAATTGAAGAGCTTATTGCCCAAGGAGTAGTTGTAGAAACAGACTCCAATGTATGTAATTCACCAATAATTCCGATTCTTAAACGAACAGATCCTACAGCTCCGCCAGTATACCGATTGGTTATTGATCTGCGCGAGTTAAACAAATGCATTGTGCCACAATTTCCTGTGGTTCCAGATATCTCGTCATTATTGACAGCTATTGATTCCGAAGCAACATTCTTTACTGTAATTGATCTCAAGAATGCCTTTTTCAGTGTCCCAATAGATCCGGAAAGCCAATATTTGTTCGGATTTAGTTTAAATGGGCGTAGCTTTAAATTCTCCCGCGCACCTCAAGGATTTACAGAAAGCCCCAGCATCTATAGCCAAGCACTGAAACGAGAACTTGACAGTATACACATGCCAGTTAACACTGCCCTGCTTCAATATGTCGATGATCTGCTGATCACCGCAAGAAGCGAACCTGAATGTGAGAAAGCATCACTGACAGTTTTACAATTTCTAGCCGAAAAAGGGCACAAGGTGTCCCCTTCTAAGCTGCAATTCTGTGTCCAGCGAGTTGTTTATCTTGGACACTCGCTGGACAAGGAGGGAAGGCAGCTTACACCCGACCGCATTCAGTTAATTGCTAACATGTCAATACCCAAGACACAGAAGGAGGTGCGGGCTTTCATAGGCCTCACTTCATATTGTAGACAGTGGATCCCTCAGTATGCATTTCTAGCAAAACCACTCATTCAATTGACAACACAGGAGGCAGCCACACCGACTGTTCTCCCTTGGACTCAAGAACATACACAAGCTTTTGAAAGCCTAAAGAAAACTTTATGTCAAGCACCTGTTTTAGCAACACCATGTTACAGAAAACAGTTTACACTCTTTGTTACAGAACGCGAAGGTACTGCCTTGTCAGTACTCACACAGGAACAAGCAGGAGCACACAAACCATGTGCTTATTTTTCTAGTACATTAGATCCCGTAGCTCAGGCTTTGCCTGCATGTCTGAAATCAGTGGCAGCGACAGCTTTAGCAATCAGACAAAGCGATGCCATAGTGTTAGGACATCCATTGACAGTTCAAGTACCACACGCAGTAGAGGTTCTTGTAAATAGAACACAAACACAACACTTGACCATAGCACGACTTACAGGGTATGAACTTACATTGTTTCAGCCACATATAGAAATCAGACGCTGTAACACATTGAATCCTGCCACACTTCTACCTGTAATCGGAACAGACCCACTAGCCCATGACTGTATTGAAGTTATTACAATAACAACAAAACCCAGACAAGACTTAACCGATGTCCCATTGCCAGATCCAGACCTGACCTTGTATGTAGATGGTTCATGCATGAGAACAAGTACAGGAGAGTTAGTAGCCGCTTACGCAGTCACAACAGATACTGAAGTCATTGAAACTAATCGCATAAACACTTTGTCAGCTCAAGCCGCAGAACTTATCGCTCTGACACAAGCCTGTATTCAAGCCATGAATAAAAAAGTCAACATATACACTGACTCACGTTATGCGTTCGGAGTTGTACACGACTTCGGCGTGCTGTGGCGAGAGAGAGGTTATTTAACTTCCCACGGTGCCCACATTCAGCACGGACCCCTCATTCATGCATTATTAGATGCAATACATCTACCCACTGAAATATCAATTATGAAATGTAAGGCCCATACGAAGGTTACTGATATCATTTCCCAAGGCAATGATCTAGCCGACAGAACAGCTAAACTGACTGCTCAAACTCAAACCCCCGACATGACAAAGACAATAGTCCCGACACCGACACATTGTATGACAGTTAAAGATCCTACTCTTGACGTAATTGACATACAGAAACATGCTACACCAGACGAAATAAAGAAATGGACTGAGTTAGGAGGGATCCAAACGGACCAAGGATGGATGATAAAGGAAAGGTCTGTATGGTTCCTTCCTGATTCAATGGTCCAAGTTATAATTAACACTATACATAGTCCAGCACATCTAGGAGAAAAAGCTATGCTAGACAGCATTCAACACATTTGGTTCAATAAACATTTACGAGCAGCAGCAAAACAAAAGGTTCGTACCTGTATGATCTGTTGTCAGTTCAACCCAGGAAAAAGCGTTCCCGTAGAACAGGGTGGATTTCATACTCCTAATCATCCTTTTGAAGTACTCCAGATGGATTATATCCAGATGGAACGATGCAGAGGATTCAAATATGTTCTCGTAGTTGTTTGCGCTCTGTCCCGTTGGACGGAGGCATACCCGGTTTCAGATTACACTGCCCCGACTACTGCCAAACAGTTGGTTCGAGAATTCTTCCCACGATACGGTTTACCACGTGCTGTTTACTCAGATAACGGCCAGCCATTCTCATCCGAATTAATGAAACACGTTTCACTTCTGTTAGGATATCAGTGGAAATTCCACTGTGTCCGACACCCCGAGGCAGCAGGTCTCGTAGAAAGACATAACCAGATACTGAAAATTAGAATGTCCAAAATATGCAGAGAGAAAGGTGTCGACTGGGTAGTAGCGTTACCAGTTGCACTCTTTTACATGAGAATGGTAGCACATTCACGAACAGGGCTATCCCCGTATGAGGTGATCTTCGGTAGACCACCAAATATGTGGGGGACGCCCGTACCACGCAAAATAACTGATATTGACTGTAATATGCTGACAGATTACTTGGCTTCCTTGATGTCTGCACTACAATCTTCTCGTTCACAGGTAGCTGCAGCTTTTCCCGACAACACTGAGGTGAAACCCCATGACGTTGTTCCGGGTAATCTTGTCTTTGTGAGGAATTTCGACCGAAAGACTCAGCTGGAGCCCAGGTGGAAAGCACCCAAGTTGGTCCTGTTGACCACAAGAACAGCCGTGAAGATCGAGGGCCGCAAGGGCTGGATTCATTCAAGCCACATCAAGAAATTTCATGGACTATCCTCGGATATAGACATTGTGCCCTGCACTCCCTCACAGACTGATTCAAAACTTCCTTTGGTGGAAAAAACTGAAAGCGAACTTTACAAAGTTAAGTTAAGGCCTAGGACGTCAGACGGTTTGATTGTTTAAGTCCTCTCCAAGGTGAAGCGGTTGAATTGTCTCTGACATGTATCCCTTGGACCTGAGCAGAGAAAATACCCGAAAAATGTTGAAACGACAGGCGTATTGTAAATCACTGCGTAGCCACTGCATAGTGACATTATTAATTTTGTTTTTATTGAGTCTTTTAATAATTATTACAAGTATGTTGTTGCACATATATTACCCTATTTCTAGACATGTTTATAATGTTGCTGCTGAACATTCTTTTAGTGACTTACCTCCGCATGAATTGTCTTATAGACTTGCGCTGCGCAATAACACTTTCATTAGTATGTTACATCATTCCCATCAGACTAGTAATGCCACCAATTGTTGGGTGTGTGGCCGACTCCCTCCCTATCAGAATTATGAAGGAGTCCTGCCTTTCTTTCCACATCCATTTACACATAATGGCTCCTGTGGAGCATGGTTCAGTTTAATCAATTCCATAGACTCAGACACAGCAGTTTACCAAGATCATTGGATATGGGGAAACCTGAACCTAGTTTTACTCAAAGTCTGCTACCCTGACAAGGAGGGTCGCCCCAAAAGAACAGGAACTGATCTAGAAAATGAAGTGTATGGATTAGGTAATTTTACACCTAATCTCATGATTCTAAATGTCGTATCCGAAGTTGAGCTAGTCTTACCCACCATGTCAGTATTCCCAGCAAAAGGTGAATTGTGTGTAAGAAAGGTTGGTTCCATACATATGGGCCATAGTAAATGCACTACTATAGTAGAATTCAGTGATCAAGGAAAATCTTCATTCAGAGCTTCTCGCCACTCCTACTTTATATGTGGTCAGACTGCATATATGCGTCTACCTCTAGATTGGGATGGTACCTGCTACATAGCATTCCTTTTGCCACCTGTTTTCCTAGCTCCTCCTGATTATTACAGAAAATTTCATTTAGTACACAACAGAGAACGGAGAGATCTCCCCATTGTCGATTACACTGAGACGGCATGGGATAAGTATGTAGATTTTAATAAAGGCATCTTTCCCTATATAGGTACTGTTACTAATAGTAAGCTGATACGTAGATTAACTAGAACCCTTGAAGCAGTAGTGAATGAGACTATTTCCGCCTTAGGCAATTTAACGGAAGAGCAGTCTGCTATGCGGATTGTTGTGCTTCAAAATCGTCTTGTCCTTGACGTCATCCTGGCTGATAGGGGCGGAGCTTGTAGGGTCATCGGATCAAGCTGTTGCGTATTCATACCAGAAAATTCGCCATCTGTATATAAAGCCATCACTCGCCTTCATAAGATTGTAAGCCAGATACACCAGAACCCAGGCACTTGGACTTGGTCCAGTTGGTTTTGGAATGCGGTATCAGCCTGGGGATGGAGAGTTCTATCCTTCCTAGGTATTGGCCTTCTCATACTATTCAGTTGCTGCCTATGTCTGCAATGTGGACCAGCGATTTGTGGTCTGTGTGCCACATCATGTATTCCACATCAAGATTTTCATTCAAGATTCCGGAAGAAGAAAGAAGAACAAATGATGCTATATGAACAGATCAATGGATTGATGAAGATTGATATCTCTTGAAGGGCAAGGAGGGGACAAGGAGGGAATGTGGAAATATGGATTTTTCTGGTCAGTTATGTCCCCTATCTTGGACCCTAACGGTTCTATGTGCATGTCACAAGTACATGTATGTTCCCTCCAGTTCCAGTTATGAAGACGCAAATACATGTATGCCCACCGTCAACATGTCCTCTGTCAGATCCGCCATGAATAGGCCGGATATTCCATTCCTAAATATGAAAGGCCACCGGCTTTATATGGTTCACTTATGCCACTTTACAGTCCAGGCAAGTAGGCCCTGATTCTGTCATCAAAACTCCTCTTGCCTTCTGCCTCTGAAAGCTCCAGTCCGAGCCTGCATCTGTGACCATGAACTTTGTCTCATTCTCTACGCGGCTCACGAAGCCTGACATCAGCCTATTCTCTGCCAAGAACTGTATTTCACCTTCGAATTATCTGCTTCCCCCTCAGCCGATGCATTCCTGCCTAGTAGTTTAAGTAAACATTCCTCCAGTTACCAAGCAAAAAGGCCCATCTTCTCTGTCCTCATGCAAGTAATTCATAGCCCTGTTACCATGGAATATTCCTACCCCCTCGCATTCAGTGTAGACACTTAGACGCTTGTACACGCACAGTCAGTATAGAATAGATTCTGTCCGAGAGTCCTTCTTTTATGGATAACATAGTTCTTTAAACATAGGATGTTAGATATGATTTGGGATTAGGTTGACTTGACCCCCCAGACTTCTCGTCTCCACATATAGAGCTAAATGTCAAATCCCCGTCACCCCCTAGTTACACGTCAATTACACGTCATACTGCTGCGCGCGCATCCATGCCAAGTATTATCTTATAGATCCACCTATACATGACATCACAACCAATCATGTTCCTTTTTACTCATTATTACACCCATTTTCGGTTACGCGGACCACACGTCAATTTCCTTATCAATTGTTACGCCTACTGTATTCACTTCATTATAATGTATGGACTATAAAAGTTACTTCTTGTCAATAAAGTATGTACTTCACTTCCTGAACCCCCGTGGTGATGGAACTTGAAGCATCCGATTATAATCGATTACTGGAATAAAGCCCATTCCGAACCTCTAATACCACGGATTCTGCCTCTCATTTTACTGAGCTATTTTACTATGTTCCTGTATCAAATTCAGTCCCGGTAAAGGAATTTTTATTTACCACAAGACTTGGGACATTCCAAATATTTTGAACACCCCAATATATTATAGTGCATTAGGAGGAAGGATTTATAAATGTTGTGTGAGGCACTCAGACTTACTGTGGAACTGACAAAACCTAGTGCTGCTAAGAACCAAATGATACTGATCACTTATGACTTGCAACCTTATCTTAAATCTGTTCACAATAGCTGTCGTAAGTTTGTTTTGACTCACTTTCGACTCGACACTTTTTACAGTTTAGTAACATTTCCTACTATTAACTTGGTCTGAAGTTTTAGGGGCACATACATCAAGCTAATTACCGGTCGCAAACAGGCCAATTCGCAGAATCAGCCCCTTTGCGACTGGTAATTAGCCTTTTGGAATGCATCAAGCCCAAAGCCATTCGCAAAATAGGTAATCGCAAAATTTGCAATTACCTATTTTGTGAATGCAGTTAGGGAATCACAATTTGCAATTCCCTAAATGCAATGCAAGAAGCATTCTCAGAATGTGACTTTGCGTTAAGGAATCAACTTCAAGTTGATGGTAATTTGCAATTCCTTCGAAAAATGCACAAAATTGCATTTTTCTAAGTGCCATGTGGCGCACACATGCCCTTGGAGCATGTGTGTGCGCCACATGTGCACACCTGCCATTTTGGGGATGCATCAGGGTAGCCTTTTGCCCCCTTGGCACCCTTGAAATTGCATTTGCAATTTGTGATTACCTATTTGGTAATCGCAAATTGCGAATGGTTTCCCATTCATTCCAATGGGCCTCTAGGCTCATAGGAATGAATGAGAAAGCATTCCCTAATAGCAAATTCCAGTTTGCGATTCACTAATAGGAAATGTGTAGGAATCACTATTTTTTTTAGCAAAACCTACATGCATAGGCAATTGCGATTCCTTAATAGCTATTCCTTAATATTCGCTATAAAAGAATAGCAATTGCTTAGCTTGAAGCATGTGCCCCTTAATTCCTTATCTAATCAAAGCACCTAGCATATCCTGTTTTTTTGTATATTTTATAGCATCTTGAGAAAGCGTTTTACATTACACATTTTGCGTCGTCTTGCTTATTTCTTCCAGCAATCACTGCCATCGGCACCAATTTGCTGTACTGTATCTAGTAGCCTAAGTTCTGTTGTCCTGATCTTATTGCCTATTTATTGCGGCAATTGCACTCTGATGACACTTTATTGTAAGCATTGGTGGCCAATTTTTTATCTTTGTAACTTACATATGTAAATTTGGTTTTAGTTTTAATGTTTTATCTTTGTATGCTTCTATGATTTTTAATATGAAAATCGAATAGAGCTATTTCTGATTCTAATTAAAAGGAAGGGATAAAAAAATAAAGATAAAAAAGAGATGAAGGGACTACAAGAGGTTAAGAAGAAATTAAAAAGAATGAAAGAAGAATGGTCAGAAGTAAGAAAAGGTGGAAGGAAAGAAATAAAGAAAGAAAGAAAGAAAGAAAGAAAGAAAGAAAGAAAGAAAGAAAGAAAGAAAGAAAAAAGAATAAACCAAAAGATAGAAAAAAGCAGGTAATGAATGAAAGGTGGTACAATTTCCACCAGGGTTTAGTGGGAGTGCTAAATTTGCTTGAACCACTTATTGACATTCGATTTAAAGTGGAGGATACTTATTTTTTTTCTGGCTACCACCTGACACCACATACATTTGTAACCACCATCAGTGCTCACGGTGAGCTGCATGCTCCCGTGGTTCTCATCTCACACCTCGCCTATCAAGGGGTGTGGCTGCAGCATGCAAATCCCTCACACTGCAGGATCAAGGAAAAAATGGCAATTGCTGTTGTCTGCATGGGTAGGGTTAAGCACATGACGGTGGTGAAGCGCTAGTTGGCTGAAGACCTGTGATTGATACGATGCAGAGGTACCCTGATGCTGGCATATGTCTTTCTCTTCTATTTGGTCTGGCAACCACACAACTAGTTCAGCATAATATTTATAACAGCCCTGAAACGTAATTTATTATGACACTACAAGCCATTGTGTATTACCAGAGCTGTAAAACTAATGGGTAGCAATGCAAGCAGTATATATGTTGTGCAAAGTACAGCCTGGTCTTGCTGCCTGCCACAATGGTGCAGACCATCCAATCCATGTATGTTTGATTTATTTCTTGTGGAGAGTGCTGGAAATTAAATCAAATACTCTGGGACCCCATACATTTTAGTTTAGAGGGTCGCAGCAGAAAATGGGTGAAGTGACGTCACAAGCAGAACAACCACTCACACAGCAAGGGGTCCCTGATATGATACATAGGCAGGGGAAACAGGGATAACTGAATAATACCAATATAGAGAAAATCCCCCTACCCGAATAAATATAAATGTTATGTTACGACTATTTATTGTGCGCACAGATACTCCAGCCAAGGAGCGTCCTGGCGCAGAGACAAGGTAGCACGTAACACAACCACAGGCTAAAAACAGAAACTAAGAAACAGCTAAAACAAGAAGGTTTTTTTTAGCCCTCCGAAATAAAGTGCTAATCGTCACTAATACATGTACACACATACAGGAAACTGACCCTCCATAGCATAAAACACACATATATCCAATCATTTTTTATTTATTTATTAAATATTTCAAAGAAAAATAGAAAGGAAGGCATGATAACAACAAGAACAATGAAGAACCAGGCGCAACCGGACCAACAACAACACAATCATTCAGACAAACAAATACATTCCCATCCATACACATACATCCTACAAATATAGGTTCAACAAATTGCCAACACAGACATTCAAACAATATAATGACGATATCCTCCTTTGACAACAAAGTTGATAACACTAGGAAACCCACATGGGTTGTGATAAAGTGAATAAAGGTGTCAACACAGTGTCATTTTTTCATTCAATAACAATATTTGATACATATTGTTTGAACGAAAATTGTTTTTCTGTTAACATCATGATTTAAATCAGGGGTAAGCAAGTGAAAACAAGAACTCCAGCGCCGAAGCGCGTTTCGGGTGACCTCGATATGGGTTTCACCTTCTTCAGGGCACAATACTTTGAGCGGACAAGGGGGAAGCGCATGGATTCAAGCAGGGGAGGGATCACGTCCGCATACAAGGAGAAAATATCAGGGGTCAGACCCAGGACCTCCACCAAAGGTAGGCAGATGTCTGCAAAACGCGTATAGATTCGTGATTGAGAAGGAATCCCAAGATCACCGGGGTCCTCAATCGGAGATGGGCCAAAGCCTGACCGGGAAACCCACGAGGGCTGGATGGGAAAACTGAAGTTCCAGAGAAAGTGTAATGGCATTGATTTTAGGATCAGAGAGTCGGGACTGAGTCCGGAAACGTCCTTCACTTCCGACGGATATGGAGTGAAGGGAAACAGCATTAACGTCCCGGGATGCAAGTCACAAGCAGAGCCAGAGGAGCAGAGTCTGATGTTAACTTATACATTTAGGGACCTGCTCACAAAGTTAAATTTATATGTGAGTAAATCTTCAACTGTACATTTAACATTGCACAGTAAATATACTACTTTACTTATTGATCATTTCCGAGTGCAAAGTGACTACAGAGAGTAGACTTACATGACTGGAGCCAAATTTCTGAGGAGAAAGTGATTACTAGTAATTACTAGTAACGTTTCACATGTAGGCGGAGTTTCTGCCACAGGGAAGAGATCTCCCTGTGGTAGAGCATAGAAATAAATATACAAGTTTATTAATCTTGAAAAAGAAAAGAGTAAACATATTTTTATGTTAAATATTAATGTAAATTAATTATATATTTCTATTTTTAAATGTTAGGCCACCTAAAAAATACTACAGCATTACCTCCATTTTGAACCATATAGTTTTATTCAAGTAAATCCTACCTAAAATAAAATGTTTATGTTTATTTGTTATGTATTAAAAATTGCAAAAGGTTACATATAGAATTTTTTTAATGAATTAAATTATTTCTTTGTTCCATCAAACTTTATTCGGCTAAAAAAAAGCCATAAAAGTGTACATCACTAAAAACAGTTAATGTTGCATATACATCTTAAGAAATTACACAGTAAGGAATAAAATCAATATTAAAACAGTTCTCATACATTATTCATAGAATAAAAACATACATCTCAGATCACAACAAGATATAAAGAATTCTTGCAAAGTGCAGTATCTTTTCCTAATCATCATTGCACACCCGATAAAGTTAGCCACTGCAACAAATGTATTTAGACTACTCAGCTACTGCAAGAAAACTGAGGGCCTGATTATGACTTTGGTGCCGCGGCCCCTGTGCAATGCCGCTTTTGCTGCGCCAAAGCCGTGCAAGGAGCGCCAACCAAATTAGGAGTTACAGATGTGGAACTCCTAATAATATGGTCTGCAGTCCTCCCATGGTGGTGCCTTGAAAACAGGCACTGCAATGGGAACAGCCCAAAAGTTCCAGCACGACATGGACAGTGCTGAAGGACGGTGCTGGGAGACTGGGAACTGGGGTGAACAATAATGTTGTCTAATAACGGTAGCACGCAGAACTGATACTAAAAAACGTTTCCGTGCACAGGAATATAGATTGCAAAAAAGTGCATGGTGCTTTGTGAAGAGGCATTTTCACAGGGGCAATGTGGGAACATAGAATTCCAGTCAACCTGTCTTGGGAATGACTCTCAAAGGAAATTAATATTAAACCGAAATCTAGTGAGGTAAAACCTATACTAAGGGGCCGATTCCGATCCGGGTCGGAAGGGCACCGAACACGATCCGGCCGAAAAAACTACGAGCCGTATGCATGTTTTCCGGCCGACTCGTACAGCTGTACGAGTGAGCAAGTACGATGCAAGCTACATGAAATTCATCGACCGAGTCGTTTCCGGGTCCGAACCGCTCCGTACGTCTCGGTCGTAAGCTAACCGTGGCGTGCAATGGATGCGATTCACAACCACCCAGTACGATGCACGCGTCGGACGGCCTGTGCGATCCGGAGTGTCCGGCTCGCAAATTGTCCGGGTGGTTGCCTTTGGGGGTCCGCGTCAGACCCCCTGTCACCCGCAGCCCTACGATTCGGACACAGGGGGAGACCCATGGGTCTCCCCAACACAGGCATGTACGGTGCGGATGGCACCGACGCGTACCCACTATAGGGGGGCGCCCTTGTGCGAGACGTACCTATTCAGTCAATGGGAGCCCATGTACACGTCGTACATCCGGCTCCCATTGACTTCTATGGGAGTCCAACCGAACCGAGTCCGGCAGCATATGGCCGCATCGTACTCGCTCGGTCGGCCTGCAGGACTCTGGCTCGGTCAGAAAACACTCCGGATCCGGCTCGGTCAGAGTGCTTTCCGACCCGGATCGGAATCGGCCCCTAAATGTTAAAAATACCTACCAAATAAAACTCATATGCCTTGGAGTGTTTGATTAACATGTAGTTAGCACTAGAACGTAATTTATCAAAGTTCTGCTGATGAAGTCTGGCTGGCCTCTGCAAAAATAAGTATTTCCCTGCTTCTTTGTTTGTGCCTCTATATTCTCTGGATTGTAGAACAAACCCAGACAGACCAAAATCTACAAAGCTATTTTATCATAATTTATCCAGGGGATCAGCATGGCATTATCTAAAGAAAGACAGTCTGCCAGCAGTTCCCTCGTATAGCCGGATTCCAGATTCCAACAAATCCTTAACCAAAGCAGTAAAGGGTCCAATTTGATCCTGTTCACCAGGGGATAAGGCCCAACCTCAGAATAACACATAAAAGAAGGTGTGGATTGAGGGACGGAAAAGTCTATGCAAAAATGTATTTTTTTTTTTAGTTAAATAATTTTTATTGAAGGTAAGAAAGCACAGGATTACATATATGGATTTAGCCAATAAAGAACAAAAAATATAAGCAAGCAAGCATATATGAATAGTGACTATACAATAGGCGAATTCTACATGAAAAGGTTACATACTATGTAAGCATTAATATTAATATTGCTAAGAACAAGAAACAAAAGCAAGGATTATTATACTACAATGGAATACAAAGATCCTGAGTAGGTAATTAGAATGAATATACTATTAAATAGGAGGTTAATTTTTTATCAAAAAGGAAAGAGAGAAAAGAAAGAAGGAGAGGATGAGAAGAGGAAGAAAGGAAAAAGGAGAAGAAAGGGAGAGGACAGAAATGCAGAGAAGGAGAACTAGATACTAAGAGAAGGAAGAGATTATGCTGTTGATGACAGAAAAGACGTAAAGGGTAGTCATATTAAGTCAGATTTAATTTGTAGATGAATAGAAGATTGAGGAATAGAGGCGATTCTATGTTCATCACATATATAGTTCCACCAATGTAAAAAGGATAATTTAGAATTGTCTTTCCAGCAAGATAGCATAACTTTAAAAGCCACAGCAAGAAATAAATCCAATAATGGTGAAACAGGAGTAACTAGATCAAAATCTGGCGACACAGTGCCTAAAAATACATTTTGAATATTAAGTTGTACATTATGAGAAAAAATCAGTGTACATTTTGACCATATATCATCCCAAAAAGCATAAACCTTAGGACAATAGAATAATAAGTGCAATAAAGAACCTTCAGCATTAGGGCAAGACCAGCAAGATGATGTGACAGAGTGGTTGAATTTATGTAATATAAGGGGAGTAATGACAACTCTATTATAAATAAAAAATAGGGACTGTGTGAGATTAGCAGCTTTGGAAGTCTTGAATAGTTTCTGCCAAAACGTATCCCATTTTGGTATCGATAGTGTCAAAGAGAGGTCCTGTTCCCACTCCAGTTCAACCTTAGATTTGATCCGTGAACAGATAGGGGTAGATAAAGATTTATAGATAAAAGAGGCACTAGGAATAGAATCAGTAGAGATTTGATATAATGAAGAATCGGGAAGAAAGGAAGTAGGAGTTGGTAGAGAGAGGAATTTCTGTAGACATCCCTGTAGAATTGAAGCTAAAGTATCATATTGCTGAATACAGGAATCAGGCAGTTGAAAAGATTCTTGCAACTGATGGAAAGAAAGAATCACATTATTAACAATCATTTGGTGTACATAAAAAAGACCCTTTTCTTTCCATTGTTTGTAGTAGAATGATTTGTGGCGAAATTTGATGTATTTGTTAAACCAAAGTGATGACGCTAGAAAGGATTGGTAATTGTTCAATTTCTTAAAGAAAAGTGTGTGTAACAAAACTTGAGAATGTTTCAAAATAGGGTATTTGGAAATAAAAGTACAGTTAGTCATGTGAACAACATCTCGTATTGAAAAATCATTTAACAGTGAGCATTCAACATTAACCCATGAAGGCTTAGGTAAATCCTCATAATCCTTGGACAAAGCAAAAAATTGACGAATCAAAAATGCATTATGGTGTAAATTAAAATCAGGGAATCTTACCCCCCCCACCCCCCTCATTTTTAGGTCGAATCAGTTTAGACAAAGCAATACTTGCATGTTTGTTATTCCATAGAAATTTGGTGCATAACAAATTAATCTGAGAAAAATAATATTTAGGAATTTTAAATGGTAGCATAGACAATATAAATAGAATCTGGGGGACAATCATCATTTTAATTGTATCAAGTCTGCCCCACCAAGAGAGGAACAAAGGAGACCAGAGATTTAACAAATTAGTAATTTTAAGTTTTAAGGCAGAGAAATTATGAGATAATGTATCACGAATGTTGGGGGAGAACCATATGCCAAGATATTTGACTTTTTGAGGACACCATGTGAAATTAGACAATTCAAACATATATCTATAACATGAAGGATTTAAGGGTAAAATCCCAGTTTTAGAGAAGTTTAATTTGTAGCCTGAAACCTTAGCGAATGATGCGATTTCCTGCAAAAGGGGGGTAAGGAAGATACAGGATTAGACATAGAAATAAGAACATCATCAGCATATGCAGACAACTTAATTTGTTGAGTCTTGAGACTAAAACCAGTAATAAGAGGATTACTTCTCATACGTTCCAGAAATGGCTCTAAACATAACAGGAAAAGTAATGGTGAAAGAGGGCAGCCCTGACGCGTACCTCTTTGAAGGGAGAAATATGGGGAAAAGAGACCGTTAACAAAAATACATGCTTTAGGATTGGTATATAACAATTTAACATATGAAATAAACTTCGGGCCAAAGCCAAACCATTGTAATGTATGGATCAAGAACTCCCAATTAACACGGTCAAAGGCTTTTTCTGCATCCAAGGATAGAGCAGCTAGTGGGGAAGGATATTTTTTACTACGAGCAAGAATATTGGAAAACATTCTGGCATTATCAGAGGCCAAACGACCTTTAACAAAACCAACTTGGTCTGGGTTAATGAGTATAGGGATAATTTTCTCTAAACGAGAAGCCAATATTTTTGCAAAAATTTTACAGTCATAATTAATTAGTGAAATAGGACGAACATTTTTACAATAGGAGGGATCTTTATCTGGTTTGGGGATTACAATGATAAGGGCTTCCAAAAAAGAACCACAGGCTTGGGAATTGGAGATAAAAGAATTAAAAAGTTCTAACAATTTGGGCGCAAAAATTGAGGAGAAAACAGAAAGTAATTCAATTGAAAAGCCATCGGGGCCAGGAGCTTTTGCTTTCTTCAAAGATTTAAGAGCATCAGTTAATTCTTGTAGGGAAATATCTTCTTCAAGAGGTTGGAAATTATCTTGGGAAGTTTTGGGCTTGGGGATATCACGGAAAAAAGAAGCAAAATCTTCTTCAGAGGGCTTGGTAGTTTCTGTATATAAGAGATTGTAATATGATTGAAATGTGGCAATAATATCAGAGTCAGACGAAAGGAGTGAATCGTCCGATTCTGAATGAATGGGGCCAATAACTTTCCGTTCTGATTTAATTTTGAGATAATTTGCTAGCATTTTCCCGGCTTTGTTTTGGCCTCCGTGATATTTCGACTTAATCTTGAGGAGGATATTACAGGCATCCTTTGTGACTATCTTATTCAAGGTGGATTTAGCTTTGATTAATTCTTGTAGTGATGAGGGAGATTTGGAAGAATAATAATTATGTTCTAGCGATTTTATACGGGTTAAGGTTTCTTTATATTTAGTATGCAGCAATTTTTTCTTCTTTGAGGGTTAGGCAATAGTGAAGGCTCTGAAAGATGCTTTAAAAGCATCCCAATTGTTGTGTAGGGAGGTATCTAAAGAATTATTGAAAGAAAAGAATTCCTTAATAAAGGAGGTCACATCTAGAATAAAAGTACGATCTGATAAAAGGAAATTATTGAAACGCCATCTACCTTGTTTGCAAGTGGTGTGAGATAAGTCAATATGGGTGGAGACAGGGGCATGGTCAGATATAATGATAGACCCAATGTCAGAAGACTGGAGACAAGGTAGCAGTGATTTGGAAACAAGAATATAATCAATACGAGATCTAGTATGGTGCACAGGTGAAAAGAATGTAAATTCTGAGGTATCAGGGTTACATGTTTTCCATGTATCAAATAGTGGGCGAGAGGAGATGGCTGTTTGAAATGATTTGTGGGACTTGTCAGGTTTGAACTTGCATTTGGATTGCCTATCAGTGAATGGGTCTAACCAATTATTAAAATCACCACCAACCACAATATTAGAATTGGAAATTGACAATAGTTTCAGTTTTATAGATTGCCAAAATTCAGTGTCTGGTTTAACAGGACCATAAATATTGAAAAAAGTTACTTGTCTTTCATTTATGATAACCTCAGTCATTCGGATCACACTCAGATGATATAATTTGTGCATTAATAGATTTATGAAATAAAATAGCGACACCTCCATGCCGATCAATAGCAGGAGAGAAAACAATCTGATTGACCCATTGACGTTTAAGTTTAAGTGATTCTTTGTCATTGCAATGGGTTTCCTGTAAAAAAGCAACCTGGGTGTTAAGTTTAGCTAGATGAGACAGTACCTTTTGACGCTTGACGGGGTGACTCAGACCACGAACATTCCACGAAACGACATAAACCATACTTCTGGATGCAGGAGAACGTACGGACATAGGACCACAGGACTGCGGGAGTAACAAGAAAAAAGAAGGAAATACATTTTTCAGTAAGTAAAACGAAGGACCAAGTTTTAGGAGAAAAACCTGTACATGGGAACAGGATTAAACATGAGGAAGAACGAGGAAAAGGGAAATAGAGATAAATAAAAGGGAGAGGAAAGAGAGGCAAAAGAGAGAAGTAGAAAAAAGTAAACAGATCAAGGAAGAACATCTAGATCTGCAAAAAGAAAGAAGATCTAAGAGCGAGGAGCATAGTGACACCGAAGGACGCGGACCACAGTGAGAGCAGAAGCAGAAAACAATGAAGGGAATATGAGCCTCACAAGAATAAAGAGGACAGAAAATCAATAGAATAAAACAGGCAAATCAATATAACAATAAAAAAGAAACAATCCGGCAATGTGAATGAAATCAAGAGCTAGTATCCATGCCATGTGAGGAGAAATTATGAAGAAAAAGTTTGAGTTTATCCGGATCCTCAAAGGAGCGTGTGCGACCCTCATGAGTGATTTTGTAAAGGCAGGGATGACAAATTCCATATTGAATATTGAGCTGCCGCATCTGAGGCCGAAGAGCAAGAAATTCTTTGCGTCTGGCATTGGTAGCATTAGATATATCTTGAGATATGAAAATGTTATGTCCAGACCAGATAAGACGACGTTTGATTCTAACAGCCTTCAAAACTTGCATGAGTTCGGTGAATTCCAAGAACAGCATTATATTTCCACGTGGTTTGTTGGCAGATGGCTGAAGCCGACCCAACCGGTGCGCTCTTTGTATGTTGAGAGGATTTGATGCAGACTGAAGGTCTAGAAGCTCTGGAAGGAATTTCTTTAGGAATGAAACTAGGTCAGCCCCTTCAACATTTTCCCGCGAGGCCAAAAAGGCGTAGATTATTTCTACGATTGCGATTTTCGAGATCCTCTGTATGAAGTTTTAGTTTAAGAACTTCTTGTTCAAGATAAGGAATCTTTGTAGAGATAACTTGTATGTCGCTGACCCGTTGCTCGAGGTCTAGTACCTTACTTTCCATAACAATCCATCTTTCCTCAATTGGTTAAGCTTGTCATTGGTAGCGGACATGAAGGGCTGAAGGCCTCGAACCTCATCTAAAATGGAATCCAGAACTGGATTTTGTGATGATAAAATTGGCGAAGGCGGATCATTTTTGTGCCTTTTCGGTTTTGTACCAGAAACCGAGGGCCTGGGCACATGGGGATCGCTAGCCATCATTGAACTGCAGAAAGTCAGACACACAGTAATCCAAAAGCGACAAAAACTTGACATCACTTTAATGCAGGGAAGTAGTTACACCACTTAAGCAGGGACACTGCGTAAAATCAAGGTTTGGCAACCTGATATGGAGGTAAGCCCAGACTTTTATGAGGCATATTCTATCCCAAGGCTATTATACCGATGGACACTGTAACAAAGTTCAATGGATCCACACCGTGACTAAAAGTGGCCCAACGGCGGCAGACAGAAAGCACCTCACAAAACCAGCAAAAATTGAAGAAACCATGAATGATATAGGCAGTTCACGCTATATAGTACATGAGAGGAAAAGCACGCAGACTGTAGCAAACGACGAATCGATGAAAATCCATTTCAGCAACAGGAGATACTGAAAACCGGATATTATTGTAAATATTAATGCCCGTGGTGGGCTTCAAACTGTATGGAAACTAGTTGGAGGCATAAAAGCCTCAATTCAGATGCCATTCTGTGAAGACGCATTCAGGAGAGTGAGATGCGAGCGCCGCGGATATGCGCGACAAAATGGCGGCCGCTCGCATCTCTGAGAGGAAAAAACTGCCGCTACGGTGAAAACCGTCTAAATCGATGAAGCGCGAGGAAAAAAAGCGGCCAGAAGACTCACCGCGATGCCCACATCACATGGCAGTCCCTCCTTACAGTAGAAATGCGTGAGTGAGGCTCCAAAGTCGCTTCTGAATCCCGCGACGGAGCGGAGCTCACACAGGATCCGCCATGACACCTCGGCGTTCAAGCCACGCCCCCCGCAAAAATGTATTTTAACCTGCTACAACTGGTTAGCACCTTTGTGATACCCGCTCCATTTACTGCTAGTGAAACACACTTACTTTTATAAATATTCACTAACTCTTTCACTGGTTCATGACCCAGTCTGCTTGCAAAACTGAAGTCTGCCATTGTATTACCCTGGAGTAGGTAGGCTGGTAATATTCTTTATTTGTTTAAATAAATGTGCCATAAAAGATCCAAATTCATACATTTTATGCTTACTCCATATCAATCAATTAAACGTACAGTCTCCAGACCCGCGCATATCAAAAGTATATACACTGTTCCGGTCAAGGAAGTTTACCATAAAATATGTGTTAAAATTGCTAAAAACTATAAAACACACTCTGATACAACCAGTGGCGTAGAAAGACATGATCTGGAATCTCAAAATGATGAACATAGAGGGTATAATAATAGTAATATGCATGTTAAAGTGCAATCAGAGTGCAAAAAAAGGTAAAAGGTAAAATGTACTTGAAGTTACATAACTTAAGCCTAAGTTCACAAAGACCATACTGTTCTCCGAGGTACAACAAATTCAATCAATAATCAAAATAAACAAGCATTGGCATAGCCAATAGGTCTCGCTTTTCGGACCTTATAAGTGTTTAGCCTGGATAACTAAACACTTATAAGGTCCCAAAAGCGAGACCTATTGGCTATGCCAATGCTTGTTTATCATTCACTGAGAAGCTCACACAGTAAGCAGACGCATATCAGAGTGCTTCAAAACCTTGCCAGAGATTCGAAGCGCTTTATAAATTATATAACTCAATCCCTGTTTACTCAAATTCCCTGAAAGTGTTTTTGGCCCCACAAGGTGCATGAAAACGCTTTACAAGTACTAGCACAATCCAGGGAGTATGGTATTATGCACTGGCAAGGTGTCAAAGGCACAAGGGGTGAGAAGCGTGCCATCAGGTTAGAGTTATAAGATCCGGGAGACTTTTCCGATTTAAGAAGCTTTGACATCCAATGAGACGTGCAGAAGGGACAACGTCCGATGCGGGAAGAGGTGCGTGGCTGTCACACGCTCAGATGAGGGATCGAGGCGGGCGCGAGGTGAGGGGCCGAAGGTGTCCACCTGCCTCCTGGCCTCTCTGTGCAGGGTGTGCTGCAGCAGGCAGTCCTTCCTGGTGACTCAATAGTTTCCTGGGACAGGGAGCGTGGGCAGAGCAAGGGCCCCTCCCCAGAGCCCCATTGGAGGAACCTTGGACATTTTCGTCTCAGACTTCCTGGAGTAGGTGTGTGACAAGGAGGGTGGGGAGGGTTTTTTGCAGGTGCTGTTAACCGGAGCGGAGGTAAGGAAAGAGGAGGGGAGAGAAAGAACGTAGAGTGGAACGGGTAGCTAGAGCAGAGAGGGTGAGGAGACAAAAGAGGGGTAGAGGCGAGACAAACAGGGAACATTGTAGATGAGTGGCGAAAAGTGAGGGGGCGGAGACAGGTAACAATAAGAGTTAAGAAAGGACGTGAGAGATGAAACTTAAGTAAGTGGAGACTGGAGAGAGACACACACGGGAAGGAAAAAGAGGAAGGAGATGATAAAAAGTGAATGTGTACAGGAAAAAGAGAAAGATGGATAGAAAGAGTGGAGAGTGATTCATGGAGAAGGGGCACGTGCCAGAGGAAAGGGGAAGATCGAAAAGACACTGGGGAAGAGAGCAGCACGGGAAAGAAAACTGGGGGCCTACGGGAGACTAAATTAGTGAGGAAGATTATGAAAGTGGCGGGGGTGGGAGAGGGGATGACAGAGACCGGAGAACAGGCGGTGAGACAGAGAAGAAGATTGTCAGAGCGAAAAGAAGAGACAAGTAAGGGAGAATATGAAAGCGTGAGGAAGAAAGGAAGAAAAGATGGGCTGATGTAAAAGAAAAAAGACGAGGGAAAGAGAGCGAGACAAGACAGAGAGCATTTTCAGCATCTTGTGAGGGTGACACTGGCGGCCTGCGTGGAGAAGCACCACGTACTTAGGGTAACCAGATCCTGAGAACCAACAAGCATTGGCCACGAAAGTCATCGCGATCACGATCGCTGTGAAAGCGAAAGTGATCGTGATGACGCGCTAAAACACGCAAGGGATGCGCGCGCATGCACGCGTGCTTGTTGCGCGTTCTAGCAAGCTGGCTAAAAAGCTGAGGGGAAAAATGGCTACCGCCGGCCACAGCTTGCGCGCGCCCGCGCACATGCACTTCAAGCTGTAGCAGGCGGTAGCATTTTTTGAAGCCCTCTCTTACTAAAGTCTCTCCGAGCAGCGCATGCGCGCTGACTCAGCGAGACCTAAAAAACCATCTGCTAGCATTACAAAAATGAAGGCACACAGTACATACTTTGATAAATGCATGGTAAAATGTGCACCCTAGATAAAGAGGAATTTGTTCTACTTGGAACTCACTACCATAATCCTGTATGCTAGAAATCCATTCACTCTTTGAGTGTGATAGTCGTAGGAACTATACATCTATTAAGTACAGAAGGCTGTGTACAGAACTTGCTGAACAATTATAAGATAGCTGACAGGAATATAAGGATAGCAAGTAGTTATTTTCGCACCAGATTGATGAAATGTACTTGTAAACGATGTGGCAGGCCGTGTCTGTATGTAATAGCTGTAGATACATTAATGCAAGTCTGTGTTGCTTGATCTTCAGAGACCTCAACAAAGGGGCTAACAGAGTCTTCCTATTCCTTTTACATTGCCCACAAAAATAAATGCTTATGCGATTGAGCAGAGGCCGAGTCGCGGAGACACACTGTAAGGTCCTGATCGCATCTGGCTGTTGAGAGATAGGCAACCAGTAGATGTGACCTGACCAAGGCGGAATCTGACTAAGCAATAATGATGGGAACTAGGGATAGTGAGCAGATATTGCTCCATGAATCGAACAAGCCATATATTTTATCTGAATGTTTACTAAGCTCCTCTGCCTCTCTTTTTCTCATCGTATAACCCATCCATTCTTTCTTGACCAGGGTTTTCATGGGCCTAGGAATGCTCGTGGAGTGGTTAAAAAAAGATATTGCCTCCCTTTCATTGTCAGTTGTAATTTAACATATTTCAACCAATCAATACTACCTGCCTTATCTAGCTTCAAACAATTGTTGATTATGGCCTTGGTTAATGCAGCTTCAGGGCGAATCCAAACTAAGATCCATAGCATTAGTGGAGCTAACTGGACTAGATCTCTACGTGGTCAAGGCCTAGTTCTTCATGAGAAAAGGATGCCGGTACAGACCTGGGTAAGCGTAAAAGTTTACGTACACATTTATTTTTGCCAACCTGTAGTAGAGAGGGCTCATGTATTCCTCAAATCCGTGCTCCATAGGTGGCTGCTGAAACACACCTAGCCGTATATATATATATATTCACTGAAAAAACCATAGGTTTCACACACGTTATAGTTAGGAATTAGCATTTAAAAAACCTTAGAAATTCAGTGAAAAAACCATAGGTTTCACACATGTTATAGTTAGCTGGACATTTTACTCGTAAAAAACCAATGAAATTGCCCCGTTATAGTTAGTTCAGCTAACTATAACTCGCGCGCCCGCAATGCACTGCTGATGACGTCACATATTACATCACTCATGACATGGTCAGTGACATCACTCATGACATCACTGATGACATCTCAAATGACATCACTGATGACATCACTGATGACATCATCCTTGTGATAGAGTGGCAGACCTCCTCTCACCTTAATATAAGCTTTGATACACACATTCAAAAATAGAGACTAAAAATTTCAAAACAATGGACATACCAATACCAGTTACAACAACCTCTTCAGTAATTCTAAGATCCACATACACATCCACTCATTCACCAACAGTCCTATACAGTCACTCATACATGTACTCACTCATCATATGTACTCATACATCTATACATCCTGTTACACAATGCCACTCATCCATAGAGTTACTCACACACATAGTCACTCATGCTAATAAAGAATAAAACATACATTTACTTGCATATACAGTAATACACACACCACCATACTTACTTCTACGGAAACTTACACATACTTAGTCTTTTAAACAATCACTTATAGAAACACATACTTATTCATACAGGAACTCTTTCAATCTCTCCCTCTCACATATACTCACATATATACACCAATAGTCACATATACTAGTTAAAAACATATGTAGTTACTCCTGAAGACACTATTGAGACAGTCATTCACTCACTAACACACCCATACACACACTCATCCACCCATACAGTCCTGCACACATGCTGTCTTCAACACATACAAACAGTGAGTCACTCATTCATGCATCTATGCACTACGTAATACCCCCCACCGTACCATACAGACACTCAGACTGATACTCCAAAAAACAACTAATAACCTATATAGACACCCATGTAGCTACTCACCAACCCATGCAGCCACTTATACACAAAGTGAGAGATACACTTAATCAGTCAGTAACACAATCAATTTTTCAAAAACAAATCATCCATTTAGACACTTATATACCCATTTATTCTTCCATCGACCTTGAGATACACATATATAAAACATATTTAATTTTCAGAAAAACACACATTCACTGGATGATGTCATCAGTGATGTCATCAGTGATGTCATTTGAGATGTCATCAGTGATGTCATGAGTGATGTCACTGACCATGTCATGAGTGATGTAATATGTGACGTCATCAGCAGTGCATTGCGGGCGCGCGAGTTATAGTTAGCTGAACTAACTATAACTGGGCAATTTCATTGGTTTTTTACGAGTAAAATGTCCAGCTAACTATAACATGTGTGAAACCTATGGTTTTTTCACTGAATTTCTAAGGTTTTTTAAATGCTAATTCCTAACTATAACGTGTGTGAAACCTATGGTTTTTTCAGTGAATTTCTAAGGTTTTTTAAATGCTAATTCCTAACTATAACGTGTGTGAAACCCATGGTTTTTTCAGTGAATTTGCAAGGTTTTTTAAATGCTAATTCCTAACTATAACGTGTGTGAAACCCATGGTTTTTTCAGTGAATTTGCAAGGTTTTTTAAATGCTATTTTTTTTTTTTATTCTTCATTTTTTTCAAACATATTTTTAATTTAATTTTCTTATCTTTTATAAAGACTATGCTTAAATTTTTAAAATCCTTAAATATTTTTTTTATATATATTTTTTAAAATAAACATGTAAAATTTATTTCCAGTTTTTTTGTTTTTTTTTTTTTTTTATAGTACGCGTACCGTAAGCTCACGGTAAGCGTACGGTTTACGCAACGCCCGTAATCTATCTACGCTGCTTGCGTATAGTTACGTACTTTGCGTAGCCGCGCGTACTGCGCGTGGGACGCGTGCGCGCTTACGCAACACGCGTACGTTACGCGGAAGTGCCGGGGAGTGACTGTTATGCGCATGCGCGCAAGCGCGTGTCTTTTTTACGCGCACGCGTACTTTTTGCCGTAAGCGTACCGTAAGCGTACCGTAAGCGTACGGTAGGTCATGTGATCTTGAAACACAACTTTTGATTGGTTGAAACTACTTTCAGTTCTAGAACTCTCCTACACCACACCCATTCCCCTCATTTCTGCTTGTGATCCCTTGGGAGAAGGAGCTGGTTTGTCTTTGGGATACGATGGCAGAACAGCAGAGCTCTTCTGAGAGTGAGGCTAGCACCAGCAGCACTGTCTTGAGGCAGAGAGCGAGGAAAGTAAAGCCTTCTTATGTTTGGGATTATTTTACTTTTCCAGAAGGCCAGCAAAAGGTGAATGCACCCTTAGTTACTTGCAAGCTGTGTAAGCGTGTACTTTCTAGAGGTAATCCTAACAGGAAGTATTCCTTTGGGAATCACACCATGAAGAGACACCTCCAGGAAGTACACAGAAGGACACATGGTCATCTTTTTGGAGGTAACTCTTCAGAAAGACGAGCCAGTACATCCACAGCAGCTCAGCCTGGACCATCACCTGCAGGGCAGACTCCTTCTTCTGCAGGTCAGGTGAGCCCTTCATCTGTGGGGGGAGAATCTCCTTTTGCTGGCCCTCTGGAAATTAACCCTCGGTTTGCGAGGGTTGAAGTACGGTGCGCCACTTGTCACGATCTAATTACTTATAGGGAGACCAGTGTTTCCCTGGTGAACAGTAAAATAGATCAGCACACTTGTCGTACCGTCTAATATTCCCAATCTTTCTTTCCTCTGTCCCTGCATGAACACAACGGTTCTTTTAAGAGCCAACCTTATCTTTCATCTTTTTTTTACATACACTCCAGCAAGGGCAACCAGCCTTAGTGATGCTGAATGTATTTGCATTACAGACTTAAACCTGAAAACCCCACTCGCTTCTAATTACTGTGCATGACTATACATGGCAAGCACATGGGTGTGTGCTAAGCCTCTGCTTCTTCCCCCAAAAATTCGCTCCCCCTTTCCATCTACTGCAACTGTGAAATCACCAGAGCAAGACGCAATAAATCTCTGCCTATAATTCTTCTATGCACACAGAGTCATGTTTTCACATTAGTGCCAAAACGAAATTTCTTTGCCAATTTGAAAGCACACTTACTGCTCTTTTTTTTTCGGGCCAAGTGAAAATCTCTTTTTACAATTTGAAATCACTTTTACAGACTGACACATTCTGAAACTTTTTTTTAAAATTTATTTAAATGCACATGTCCAAGCTGTTTTTTTTTCAGACCACCACCATGTGTATTCTCTGTGACTGCCTACACTCCAGCAGGGGCAACCAGCCTTAGTGATGCTGAATGTATTTGCATTACAGACTTAAACCTGAAAACCCCACTCGCTTCTAATTACTGTGCATGACTATACATGGCAAGCACATGGGTGTGTGCTAAGCCTCTGCTTCTTCCCCCAAAAATTCGCTCCCCCTTTCCATCTACTGCAACTGTGAAATCACCAGAGCAAGACACAATAAATCTCTGCCTATAATTCTTCTATGCACACAGAGTCATGTTTTCACGTTAGTCCCAAAACGAAATTTCTTTGCCAATTTGAAAGCACACTTACTGCTCTTTTTTTTTCGGGCCAAGTGAAAATCTCTTTTTACAATTTGAAATCACTTTTACAGACTGACACATTCTGAAACCTTTTTTTTAAATTTATTTAAATGCACATGTCCAAGCTGTTTTTTTTTCAGAGCACCACCGTGTGTATTCTCTGTGACTGCCTACACTCCAGCAGGGGCAACCAGCCTTACTGATGCTGAATGTATTTGCGTTACAGACTTAAACCTGAAAACCCCACTCGCTTCTAATTACTGTGCATGACTATACATGGCAAGCACATGGGTGTGTGCTAAGCCTCTGCTTCTTCCCCCAAAAATTCGCTCCCCCTTTCCATCTACTGCAACTGTGAAATCACCAGAGCAAGACGCAATAAATCTCTGCCTATAATTCTTCTATGCACACAGAGTCATGTTTTCACATTAGTGCCAAAACAAAATTTCTTTGCCAATTTGAAAGCACACTTAATGCTCTTTTTTTTCGGGCCAAGTGAAAATCACTTTTACAGACTGACACATTATGAAACCACCATGTGTAACTACAACAAAAACAATTCCCATTTCTATTATTCATTTCTTAAGTTACCACATACATCCCCTCTCAAACTGTAAACTCACCTTTAAAATTAGTTAGTTGTGAAAGAAATGTGACACTCAAACAGCAGATTATCAGAGCCAGGATCTCTGTTGTGTTCACCTCTCTCCTCTCAGCAGAACCAGATAATGGCAAACTTTCCCTCTATTTTTCCACACATATACATGTAAGTTTCAAATCTCAGTGCTTCCCCCTTTTTTTCAAATGTAATGACACATTTCTATTGGTTGAAAACCAACCCTTTTCCAAAAGTACCCTTCCCCCAACTTGACTTCTGCCTAGTACCCTTCCCCCAACTTGACTTCTGCCTGCTACCATAGCAACAGCTCATGGAACACTGCTGTGTGCAGTTAGGTCAGAAGTTCGACACACAATGTTTCAATTCCACAGAGCAAGAGTGCTTGACTTTTCAAACCTAACAGCAAATCCATAGTACTGTTCTTTGGTTACACATTTTTTTGTACCAATACAAAACATGCTTCTATTAATTTTCACATACAGCCTAGTTTTTTTTCTAGAATGGTATGAAACAGCCAATCAGTTCTTTTTGTTTTGTAAAAAATATGTATGCCTCCATTTCCAAACTGTCTTTCTTTTCATATTGCCATTCTACTGAAAGACACCTCCTGAGTGCATCCAGTTCTCCTTTGAAGATGTTCACAGTGTGGATTGTAGGGCACAGCTATGTCTTCTGGAGTGAAAAGTTTGCAGAGAAAACAGATATGGTGAGAGACCTTGCTTTGCCAAATGTAGACATTAAATGGATTGGTCAGAGAGGGTTAAAGTGGCACCAATTGATGCCATTGGTGAAATCCTTCATTCAAATCCAACACCCTGACCTCATAATAGTGCACTGTGGTGGCAATGACCTAGGCACTTTGACTGGGGTAGGTCTGGAAATGCTTATGAAGGACACCTTTGCACAACAGTTTACACTTTTCCCTAAAACTGCCTTTGTGTTTTCCAACATATGCCAAAGGCAAAAATGGAACTGGTCCAATCATTTCTGTCCACAGATTGACAAAGCAAGAAAGCACGTCAACAAATCTGTTTCTGCTTTCCTCCGTGACTATGGTATGGGTGCCATTTACCACAACAACTTGCGTTACGACATGCAAGACATTTATAGAGGAGATGGTGTGCACTTCAATGATGAAGGGAACAGAGTCTTCCTCTTGAACCTTAGACTCTGCATCGGTACTTACTTGTAGGTACCACTAAAAAAATGACTCCATAAACACAACAGCTCTTTTTAGAGCTCCCTAATTTCTAAACTCTTAAATCTGATTTTCATTTATTTATTATTTTTTTTTTTTACCGTACGCTTACCGTAAGCTCACCGTACGCGTACCCCGTGATTTTTTTTAAAATCAATAAATGTTTTTTTTGTACTTTTCTGTCCTTCTTTGACCCCCTTACAATTGTTAGGGGGTCTGTAACTCTCCTCATTGCCCCCTTTCCTTGTTTTCACTCTTTTTTTTCAGAGTGAAATACACAAAATGGCGGCCGCCGCTTCCTGGTTTCGGCCGATTCGAATGTTTACTAAGATCTAAGAGCCAATCAGAATCGCGCTCGCGCACGCCACCGTACGCTTACCGTAAGCGTACGGTAAGCGTACCGTAAGCGGGCTCAGATATATATATTGATTTAAAGGCTATTTTCTCAGAATCTACTGAACAGATTTACACCAAACCTACAAAAGGCACTTCCTTGACCTAGGGACTACCTCTCTGCCAAATTTTGAGTAATTCTGTTCAGCCGTTCGGGCTGTAGCTCGTTCTAAAGGTCCTATGGAAAAATGCATGGGAAAAACGCGTTTTGGGACCCCCCTTTTATCTCAGCCCCCGCTTGACGGATCCCCCCGAGACTTTCAGGGTAGGAGCGGAGCGTAGCGCCCCACCTATTTTGAGAAATTCGCGAGGATTCGTCGACCGGCGCCAAAGTTATTCAAAATAGAATGTTGAGGTTTTCCTATGGAAACGTGGTCCTAACTATAACTACCTACTGGCGACCGCCAGTAGGTAATATATATATATATATATATATATATATATATATATATATATATATATATATATATATATATATATATATATATATATATATATATATATATATATATATATATATTAATCAGCACACCCATTGGAGAGTTTCCTAATTTCTTAGAGAACTTATGGATTGCACCCCCATTTTGTTCAAAATGAGAGCATTGCCCTGGAATTAAATAAACTATTCCAATTTAGAACTGAGTCACAGGGAGAACCCAAACATGTCAAAGTTGTCAATTTAGAGGATGTCACCCCTCCTAATTGGAATTTTGAAGTTTTAGAAACAATTCTCACAGCAAAAGATTTACTAAGATTAATTTTAAAGTCCAATTCACCCATAAAAGTCTAAAAAGCATCAAGAAGAAGTTGTAAACCATTTACTGTGCTAGAGATTAAAACTGCATCATCTGCATAAAGTAAAATTGGTATTGCACATGATTACACTTGCGGGAAATCTTTCCCTATATTACACAAATATTGCTCTAGGCCACTTATGTAGATAAGGAAAAGCAATGGTGTCAACTTTTGACTTTGGCAGACTCTTGAAGAGAATTTAATCAAGGGTTAAAGTTCACCATCTGCCCCAAATCTAATCCTCGCAGCTGTATATTAAATCATCCATCAAAGTAAGTAAACCAGAGCTTCATCTATCCGCAACTCCTCCATGATGGCACATAGTTTCACTCTGTTAACCATGTCAATGGGTGATAACAACATGAATAGTGTCTGTTCCCTTTTTTAAAAATGGAAACTGTGGTATCCTGCTGCTCAGCCAGAGTGATAGCTGTAAGAATGTTGGGATGTGGAATGTAATGTGGAATGTTGGAGTGCCTGGTCAGTTGGTGTATGGGTTGAGCAGCAGGGAAGCTGTTCCTGGTGGGGCTCTACTCTGTAACATCTTATCTTGAATAAACCTACATGGAAAATTACTTGGACGCCTCATCTTTCAGCATACTACATTTTGGTACCAGGAGTGGGGTTCCACAGTCTGATAAGAAGAGACTGAAGAACAAGAACCCACAATCAAGATTAAGGATTGCCTTTGTAACTAAAGAGGAGCACTTCAATTTACTGGCACCAACGAGCCCCACCAGTGACCCTGCCATCGGTCGCCCGCAACCCAGTATTAAAGTGCCAGTTTCAACTTTATTCTACCAGTTCTTCCTGCCTGCCATTTCCTGCCGCAGACTTGAGACAACTTTAATTTGCTATTACATCCTGCCTGCTGTCTGCAGTTCTTATAACATCCTTCGACCTCATTTTATTGTTTCTGCTCAGATTACAGAGTAAATTACACAGCCCAGATCGGGGGAGAGGAAATCTGAACCGGTGCTTTCAATGCCAGCTGGTGAGATCTGAAACCAGAGAGATTTTGCATAACAAGAGGCCGTTAGACAAATCAAACCCAGGAGCCAGCTGAATTGTCAATTTCACACTTCGACAATTTAAGCTGCACTCTAATTTCCTTGGTTTTAAAAAACGGAACTGTATAAATATCTGCTGCCATCTACTGGAGGTTACCGGGAATTTTATTTGCCTGCAATTGTGTTTTGTTGAAAGAAAATGTTCCGTTCTTCTTTCACTCCGGTAATTAGTTTCATGCGACAATTGAACACGGCGCAGGTACTGTATTTGTGTGCTTTTGTGAGACTGCCTAATTTCTTTTAGTCAAGGCGACATTGTAACTTTCGGGCTGATTTAATACTTTGAGCTATTTTGCCATTTTACTTCGTTTTCACATTGCCAGTTTAACCGCTCATTCGTTTTGAAAACATTTTTAAAAATCTGCCACGAGCACATACAGAGCGCGCAGCCTTACCTCTCCTCAGCCTTGCTTCCTTCTTGCTGCCTCATGACTTCACTTTTCACTCCTTTGTGACGTCTTCAGTCAGTCAAGTAACACCAAGCATATTTGGTGCGCGGTGATGCCTGGAGCCATCCAGCGTAGCGTCACCGTGCGTGCCGCCATTTTAAATTTGCCAGAACACCCTGTTATACAGTCTGCCTTTGCCAACCAGTTCGCTTTTGGCCAACCACGTTTTCAGTTAAATAAAGCCATCGCATTGTGAGGCTGTAGAAGTCCTGTTTCTCCTCCAAATGTCAAGTTTTCTTCTTCCAACGTCTTTGTTCACCAAGACATCGTATCGCCAAAGCGTGGTTGTATTTTACTGCAGGTACTATTTTAAATTTGCTGCCTTCCTGTGCTGAGTTTATTCAAGTTCTTTTCTGGGAATGACTCGAGATGTGAAGCAATTCAATCAGTTTCACACTCAATGCATTTGGTTTTCTGCTGTGCCATCTAGTTCTATACTTTGCCTGCTGCGCTACAAGGATTGTTCAACCTGCTGCGCTACAAGGATTATTTGTTTATTTAATTTTCTGCTTTACAATACTTTGCCTGCTGCACTACAAGGTTTGTTCAACCTGCTGCGCTACGAGGATTATTCAAATTGTATTTAATTGTTTGCGGTACTTTACTTCAACCTGGTGCGCTACAAGAATTCATTCTGCTGCGCTACAAGGATTATGCAAATTTTATTATATTGTCTGCGAGACATTACTTCAACCTGCTGTGCTACAAGAATTCATTCTGCTGCGCTACAAGGATTATGCAAATTTTATTATATTGTGTGCGATACTTCATTTTATTCTGCTTTACAATACTTCAACCTGCTGCGCTACAAGAATTTATTCTGCTGCGCTACAAGGATGTCAGACGGCAATGTGCTGTTCTAGGGAACCTTTCTTTGCGTACCCTCTGTTTTGCTATTTATTGTATTGTACTGTGTGGTGCCTGCCCACACCTTGCATAGTTTTGCATGTGGTGTGCCCCACACCTAGTTTTATTTACATTATTAGAAGTGGAATTTTACGCCATACCTTGTGTTTTGCTGTATGGTATTTTACACCATACCTTGTGTTATTGTGATATTTAACGTCACACTAGTTCTTCCCACACCTGTTTTAATGTTTTGCAATTTCATATTGCAATGTACTGTGTGGCATATTCTGCCATACCTAGGATTTGCTGTCTTTCTGGGGACTCTTCTCCATACTCTTGCTTGAGTTAAAGGCAACTATCCTTGTTCTATTTATAGCTGTCTTCCACCATTTCTGGTTTTCTCCTTCACCTTGTTGCTTATACCTTTGTATATTTTATGTTTGCCTGGCCAGCTTTCATATCTTTGTACATGGGTTTCTTTTGTTATTTATGTGAGGGAGGATGTGGGTTTGTCTTTCTGTGAGAAAGGGTGTTAGTGTTTTAGTCACTGTTTTCTTTTCATCTTTTCTTGGTTGCGTTTCCTACTTTTCCACTTTTCAATTCATGTTTTTCCGGAGTATTTTCTTCTCTATTTTTTCATGCTTATTTTCCACTTTTCAATTCATGTTTTCTGGAGTATTTTCTTCTCTATTTTTTCATGCTTGATTTCTGATGTATTTTGGTTCTTCCTTCTTTTCCATTGTAAAGAAGGGAGATATGTGGTATCCTTCTGCTCAGCCAGAGTGATAGCTGTAAGAATGTTGGGATGTGGAATGTAATGTGGAATGTTGGAGTGCCTGGTCAGTTGGTGTATGGGCTGAGCAGCAGGGAAGCTGCTCCTGGTGGGGCTCTACTCTGTAACATCTTATCTTGAATAAACCTACATGGAAAATTACTTGGACTCCTCATCTTTCAGCATACTACAGAAACTATCACACCTTCCTTCCAAGATGGTACAAGTTGCCACTTTATCCAAAAGGCTATATTATATTTATACAAGTCTAATGACACACCATACGGGGGCTTTTCACCTGGGCCATTAATTATTTGAAAAATGAGGTTGCATTTATTTTTTAAGTAAACAAATGTAATAAAATATTTTAGCATAACATATGATTTATTGTTGACATATCTTTTTTTACATAAAAGTTAATGTATTTATATTTTTAACTATTTTAAACAATTTAAATGTCATTTAATATGATTTACTATGGGGCTTGATTTTAAGTCTCTACCTCCATTAATTTCTTTGAGAGGGTGTTGCAGTAACAGTGGTTGTCAATATGTGGTGCCGGACGTAATTCAGGTATGAACTGGAGTACATATGCTTTAAAAGTGCAGTTTGTGAATAGCAATAGTTTTACTTTTTTTAGGTGCGTTAATGTCCTGCCCTAATACCTTCCTTACCCCTTCCTAAACCCATCCTTACTTCTTTCTCAACCCCTCCCATTTAGTAGTAGGTATTACCCTTTTTCCAGCCACTCCCCCAGTCTTTCCCACAAGTAGAAAACTTATATGTACAAGTATCTCGACCAAGAAAATATAGGAGAGGTGGAAGTGGAGATTTCCATTCTTACGGGCTATCACAAAGATAACTTACTCATGTGGGTACGTTACATGTATTAGTTTACTCCTACACTTTTGAGTAACTTTACTATTTTTGGACATTCACCATTTACAAGTGTAATGTCACTCAAAAGTGTAGGTCTACATGTCTCCACTTCCTGACATAGGAGGTGTGGCCAAATTTAAGGGCATATGTTATTACTGCCACTAGTAAATCTAAGCACCACACATGGCATACCACTGATACTGCAACACCCTCTCATGGAAAATAATGAAGGGAGGAGCTTAAAATAGAATCCCATAGAAAATAATGTTGTGATTTTATTTTTACTTTTTAAATATATATAGCAAAATAATTTGTTGTTAGAAATGTAAACGTAATTAAATAGTACCTAATATTTTGATGCTAAAATATTCGAATTACTTTTTGCAATGGAAAATAAGTGAGTTCAGTTTTTTTAACACAATACTTGCATTTTTTTAAATAAATTCTATTCATAACATTATTGAATATATAAAACATAAATAAGTTGTTTTACTCTAAGTGGGATTGTTTGAATACATCCTATTAAACCTAATCATATATATTTAAACTAATTAAAAATGTTTTTCAAGGGGAGGAGCCTAGCGCGCAACCAAGATGGCCGCATAGGCTTAAGGCTCTCGAGGGCCTCCGCAACCTCCCACGTCTATCCTGACTAAATCCTGGTAAATTTGACGGGCTTTTGCTGATGCATTCGCGCTGAGGTGCCACCCGTTTTCCGAATTCTGATCGGACGCCGGGAACCCGAATGGTTGCCCTCCGAAGTTTGCGGCCTGCTGGTGCCTAGGTCCCGGTCTCGAGTTGGTGAGGTGCCCGGGTACGAAGTGAACAACAGCGGCATGCAGGGCTTGACCTGCCCCGTACCCCGCACTTTCACTTTCGTTTTCAAGTCTGCTGTTTGAGATCGGCTGAGGGACCCTGGTGTTTCAGAGGAGCGCGGACAACGGAGTGTCTGGCCCGATCTTTGGACTATCCACGGACGTCCTGCCTGCGATCGCAGTGTCCGCTTAACTTAGCCAACGGGTCCCTGTCCCTGGCGCTGGCGGGTGCCAACCTTGGTGGCCTCCGGACGATGGCGGCGAGACTCGAAGGGGACAAGTCGAAATCTAAGTCAACCCGGAGGGGATCCTATGCTCAGGCCAACAACATGGACCGTTACGCGCAGCTAAAGGGATCCCCCGCTGGCCTGCATAAATCGCCTGAGCGGTCTAAAGAGCTGGCGGGCCCGGCGTCGGAGTTTACCCTGCAGGACGTTATGGGCGCCATTGAGGAGATGAAGGCTGCTGTGGGTCAGCGATTTGATACCCTGGCACATAAGTTGGACGCGGTACTGATCGATGTGAATTTGGTCAGGGCAGATCTGTCCAAAACCAACGAGCGGGTCGACTCCTTGTCACATGCGGCGTCGAGCCTAACTGTGGACGTGGCCGCCCTGCAGACGGAGGTCCGTCGGTTGCGGCTAGCCAGTGACCAGACTGATCGTCGACTTGAGGATTCGGAAAGCAGGGCTAGACGGAACAATGTCCGTATCATCGGAGTGCCGGAAAGATCGGAGGAATCTGCTGCGGATCTTTTTGTGGAGGATCTGGTGATCAACCGTCTCGCGCCCAAGGGATTGAGCAAGTTCTTTGCGGTGGAGCGGGCCCACAGGATTCCGGGTGGTGCGCCCAAAGTGGGTGCCCCCCCGCGGCCTATAATCGCTCGACTTTTTAACTTTCGGGATAGAGATGCTATCCTTCAGGCGTCGCGGGTGGCTGGGCCGCTGAAGTTTGAGAACTCCAATGTCAGCTTTTATCCGGACTTCACGCAAGCGGTCCAGAAACAGCGGCTGGGATTTTTGGGTGTCAAGCGGCGCCTGAGGGACATGGAGCTGAAATACGCGATGTTATTCCCTGCGAGGTTGCGGGTTGAGTTCCAGGGTCGTTCCCACTTTTTTGACCGACCGGAGGCGGTTGGTGACTGGTTGGATGCCCTACCGCGGGGACAGGATCGAGACGATCGGGCGGAGGAGAGCGGACGGGATGTGGTGGAGCAGGACTAGAACTTGGTCCCTGGCGATGGACTAGATTGACTATTCATTGCACCGTGGCTCAATTACACTCTAATCCGGCACATCATGCCCTTCAAATGTCTGGGGGTTGCGGGGAGCTTTTTGGGGTCCTTTCCTCCTTCTGGGGTTCTTTTGTGGTAAATGTTAGGGCGACAGGCACACTGCAAGTTGGGGGGGCTGTTCGGGCTCAAGCAGGGGTGCAGGGAGGGGGGAGTTGTACTTTTGGGTCTGTGGGGGAGGGGGGTTGTTGGGGATGGTTGTTGTTTTTTCGTTTCGCAGGGCAATGTGAAGTTGTTTGCTGATTTCTCCGGGTTGTGCTCTCCGGGATGTGGGATTCATGTGCGGGAGTGGGATGGGGGATAGGGGATTGCGAATCCTTTCGTGGTATGTGAATGGTCTGGGGGACAGGATCAAGCGCGGGGTGGTGTTACAGTTCTTGAAGCGGCTCTCGCCCGACATCGTTTTCCTGCAGGAGACACATTTGGTTGGGAACTCCTTCCAGGCCCTAAATAGGAGGGGCTATCGCCTGGCCGCTCACTCTGGCTTCACTTCTGGCTCTAGGGGAGTGGGCATCTTAGTTAGGACCTCCCTCCCACTGGCAGTGGATGAGGTGCTTCACGATGATAGGGGGCGATATGTGGCACTGGTGGGAAGATGGGAGGGTAGAACCATCTCACTGGTGGCTGTGTATGTGCCCCCGGGGTTGCAGACGACTACATTTGCTGACTTGGGGCGTTTGGTTCTGGGGCTTCCTGGGGGGGTTTTGGTGCTGGGTGGAGACTTTAATGCCGTGGTCTCTGGATTGGAGGACCGTCACCCCCCCAGGGATCTCCCTAGGGCTCAGGCCTGGTTGGGGAGTTTTTTGGACACTTTGGGACTGGTAGATTGCTGGAGAATGATGCACCCGGGACAAGCGCAGTATACCTTTCACTCGGGGGCCCATGGGAGTCTCTCGAGACTCGACTATATGCTCATGCCGGCGACCCAAGCGGGGATGATTGGGGAGGTGCGTCACGTTGCCCGAGGTATTTCTGACCATTCCCCTATATGGTTGCAACTGAGGGTTGACCCTGGCACAGAGGGAAGAGTGGCACCTATTGGCCCCTGGTACCTACGTAACCCTAAGATCCGCGCGGAGTTGGTCAAGTCCACTGATCACTACTTCACTGATAATGTGGGGTCGGTGTTGTCGGCCGTCTCCCTATGGGAGGCTTATAAGGTGGTGGTCAGGGGGCAGGCCTTGTCTCTTATCTCCCATACTAAGAGGTGCGAGAGAGCTGAGGTGGTTCGCCTGGAGACTGAAATAGCTGAAATGGAGGAGGACTTGGAGCGTGGAGTTACTGATGAGAAATTGCATGTTCTCAGCCTCAAACAGTCAGATTATAGAGCGCTAGTCACGGAAGCTGCTAAAGGGATGTATAGAGAACAGCAAGGGTGTCTGTATGACGTGGGGGATAAGGCCGGGAAGTTGATTGCTTGGTTGGATAAGAAGGAGAGAGCGAGCAGGGTGGTGCCCGTTGTGGAGAGAATGGATGGAGTTCGTGTGACTGACCCTGTTGAGATTGTTGACTGCTTCGCAGATCACTTCCGCGGGGTATACTCTCCGGTTTCCGTGCGTTTGGAGGAGGATTCTCATCTGTTGCTTCAAGACATCGCACTGCCAACCTTATCGGAGGCGGATGCAACATTGATGGAGGCGAAGCTGTCGTCGGATGAGATTGCTTTGGCCATTCGCTCGATCGCGTCTGGTAAGGCGGGTGGTCCTAATGGTCTTCCCATTGAACTATATAAGTTACGTCCTGATAAGATAGCGCCGTATCTTCGTGACATGTTTTCGGCGGCACGTGCGGCTGGCTTCCTTCCCCCTGACCAACGCCTCGCCACCATAGTGGTGATACACAAAGATGGGAAGCCGCGAGACCGCTGCGCCTCCTATAGGCCCATTTCGCTGTTGAACGCAGAACCCAAAATTCTGGCTAAGGTGTTGGCTAACCGACTGGTTCGGGTCGCGGGCGACTTGATTCATCAGGATCAGTCCGGTTTTATACCCCATCGGAATACCGCCCTAAATTTGAGGCGGTTACACGGTGTGCTGGCTAGAGCCGAGTTTATACGGGAGCCGGCCATCTTGGCATCTCTAGATGCTACTATGGCGTTTGACACTTTGGAGTGGCCATATATTTGGCCCGTTTTGGCGAAATTTGGATTCGGCCCTGAGTTTATTGGTTGGGTAAAATTGTTATACGCTGACCCACTGGCTCAGGTGGTGGTGAATGGTAGGGTGTCGGCTCCCTTCGCACTGGGGAGGGGTACGCGACAGGGATGTCCGCTATCACCCCTTCTCTTTGCGCTTTCTTTGGAGCCTCTCGCCGCCTGGCTGCGTTGGGAGCCGTCGTTGCGAGGCATTAGATGGACGCCGGAATTCGAAGACCGTGTCTCCCTTTGCGCGGACGACATCCTTCTATATCTCACTTCCCCCCGACAGTCACTAATGGTATTGGTGGACGTGTTGACTTCCTTTGGCCGCAACTCCGGCCTGGTTATCAACTGGGCCAAATCGTGCGTCTACGTCCTCTCCGGGGAAGCCCCCCTCCTGCCGCAAGACTGCCCTGTTCAGGTTGCTACCCTGGGGTTCAAATATTTGGGAATCTTTATCTCACTGGATCCCGCGGTCCGCTATGAGCGAAACCTTCTCCCTCCCCACCAGCGGCTGAAGGCCGACGTCGCAAGATGGCGACGACTTCCGCTTTCACCGCTTGGACGGGCGGCATTGTTCAAAATGATGTCGCTGCCTCGCTTTTTGTACGCCTTGCAAAATACTCTGGATGTCGTACCGGCCCGCTATTTCCGGGAGGTTGAGGGTCTTCAGCGTCAACTGTTTTGGGACGGGCGGCCGCGGATTGCTCTCGCCAAGTTAATGCTTCCTTGGTACGATGGGGGGGTTGCACTCCCTGATATCAAACGATACTATTGGGCGTCTCAGTTGGCGGCTGTGAACCACGGGATATATGGTCCTGCCTTAAACCCGGCGTTCGAGATGGATAAATTCCTGCTTCCAGGTGGGGATTATAATAGGGCGCTGTACTCGGTGACCCCGGACACGCGGCTGACGGGACCCACGCGGGTGGCGGTGCATGTGTGGCACGCGGCGAATGCTGCGATGGGGTGGAGGGATTGCTTGACTCGGGCGACGCCGCTGTATGCCTCTGGGCGGTTGGGCTGTTTGTGGAGATTATTTTGTGATATTTGTGTCTTTTATGAATTTGAACTTTCAAATAAAGACTATGATGATGTTTGTGGAGATCGAAAGGCTTTGAGAAATGGGACATGATTGGTATATGTAAGGTGGGTGATCTTTGGGTGAAGGGAGCTTTCAAAACGTTTGAAATGCTTAAAAAGGAATATAAATTGAACGATAAAGAGTATTTCCGATATGCCCAAGTCCACCATGCGCTGTGTTCGGTTTTTCCGGACGCTGCTGCCATCCCCGAGTATTCTCCACTGGAGGATAGAGTGTTGGATGGCTATGTGCCCGACAGCACTATTTCTTTGATTTACAAGAAACTCATCAACGATCGCGCGGACTTGCTGCTCCGTCTGAGAGAGGCATGGACAGGCGATGGCTTAGAGCTGGATGATGAGGACTGGGTGTCGGCGGTGGCCTCCCCGAAGGAGGTGGCGATCCCAGCCCGCCTCCGGTTTGTACAGCTGAAGATCCTCCATAGAGTGTATGTCACAGGGCCCGGTTTGCTGCGTATGGGTTATTCGATGGATGGATTGTGTAAGCGTGGATGTGGCCTGCCGGGCACGTTCCTTCATATATTGTGGGAATGTCCGGAGATTGTGCGATTCTGGAACGGTCTCCATACTGTACTGGAGGGGGTCTCGCACGTGGCCCTGTTGCCAGAGGCTAGGAGGTGTTTGTTGAATGTCTGGGAACCGAATGATTGCAATGCGGCACAGACGCAGTGGGTGACCTTGGGGTATATGGTGGCTAAGCATAACATTGCACAGCTATGGGGCTCCCCGAGGCCGCCCACGGTTGATGTATGGAAGGAGAATATGGACTGGTGTATGTTTAGGGAAAAGACGGTGTATGTGGCGAGAGGTAAGCCAGGGAAATGGAGTAGGGTATGGGGTCCGTGGAATTTATATCGAGGCCGTATCTGCGCCCCGCCTTTGCCATTAGAGGTCGATATTGCTTTGACCCCCTAGCTGCGCATTCTGCGGGAGTGTGTAATGTGTGTTCCATGTTTTGTTTTCCCATTGCCCCCCTTCACCGCTTCTGGACCAGAATCGTTTTGGACACTGTATGTTGTTCCCCGTCCTGGGAAGAGCACGCTGCTATCTCGGACTCTCATTGCCTTGAGTGTGTGTTATGTTTAATAAAAAATGAAACCGTTGTCTTAAACCGCTCCTGGCCTATGGCCATGGTCTGTTATAGGTGCTTACGGACTGCCGGGTACTTTGCCGCTGGTTCATTTGAATGTATGGCGTTACACTGCGGGCCCTCGGGCTCTATAGCGGCCGGCCCTGGTGGTTGTAGGCCCTTGTATGTCTTTTATTGTGTGCTAACGGTTTCTAATAAAATAAAAATACAAAAAAAATAAAATGTTATTCAAATGTAAGTTCATAACGTTGAAGCAATGTCTTATGCTGTTTTATAAGAAAAATAAATATGTAGGACTAATTTACATTATTATTTCACATAACAATATGTTGAATAATGTTTTCAAGTTTAATACAACATTTTTTACTATTTGCTATACTTTACTGTAGGGTAATTGTATTGTAATTGTAATTGTAATGGTATTTGTAGAGCGCGATTGCTGCCCATGGGCGTCCAAGCGCTAAGCTGACCAGAAGTGACGGAGGAGGTGCTATGGTACAGTGGGTTTGTCAAACAGCCATGTTTTTAAGTTTTTGCGGAATGATAGAAGATTTGAGTTGGACCGGAGTGGGAGGGGAAGGTCGTTCCAGAGCCTGGCGGTATTCAGCGAGAACATTCTTCCCCCTGCTCTGGCTCGCTTTACTCTGGGAATGACGGCAAGGAAGGCCTCCTTTGATCGTAGGTTCCGGTTGGGATGGTAGGGGTTAACAAGATTTCTGTTGATCGCTGGGCTTGTGTTCCAGAAAGTGCGGTGCGCCAGGCACAGTGCTTTGAAGGCTATCCTCTGCCTCACTGGCAGCCAGTGGAGAATTTTTAGGGCAGGTTTAGCAGACTGAGTGCGCGGGATTTCTAGCAAGGAACGAGCTGCACAGTTCTGGACAACCTGCAGTTTTCGAAGTGTAAACTCAGGTGCCCCCATGTATAGGGCATTGTTCGAGTCAAGGCGAGACTGGATTAGCCCTTGGACCGCAACCTTTTTGGCTTCTAGTGGCAGCAGTGGAAGAACCTTCCTCAAGGTTCTTAGAAGGCCAAAGCATGTGGCAGATAGTTTAGTGGCCTGGATCACCACCCTGGTGGAGGATTAATAAATTAAGTTTATATATTTAATTTAAAATGTACACCAAAGTTTAAAAAATGCTACAGCGCTACTAACATACTTTACATTTCATATTTAATTAATTTTAATATATTAAATGAAAGTTAATTTTGTGAAGTTTAAATTATAAAAATACTACCGAAAGTAAAGAGAGGATATTTTTTGTTATGATTTCAAAATGATTAAACTTCTTGTGTAGAATTAATTAAAAAATAATATAATGATACTTTAATAAAAATGAATGTTACTTTACATTTTAAATGTAAACAGGAATTAAAATATTTGAAAGTAAAATAATGCATATGCTCTATTTTTTGTTTTTACTTATAGTTTTAGATAGTTTAAATAATTCGATTTCATTTAACATTATTTCATTTGGGATTTTTTTAAAGTTCCCGCCTCTATTATTTTCTATGGAAGGGTGTTGCAGTACCAATAGATGGCCATGTCTAGTGTTAGACTTACTTGGGCTCTGTGCTGGGGTACATGGCTATTTCTTTGTGTCCTTTTTGGCTGTTGTAACTTTAAAAATGCAGTTTGTGAATACAAATGGGCTTTCTATTTCATGGGTGGGTGAATGCTCCTCCCTATGCCCCTCTCTATCCCTCCCTACTACATTATATACCACAAAATTCAGTATGTCAATAAGGCTCCTTCTTTTTATTTAACTCTGGCCCAAACATATTGGCAACAAGGACAAATGTAGTAGTAAATCATTTCTGACTTAATTGGTCAAAACGATTTTTTTTTATAAAGTATCTCACATCTAACTACACCTACTGCAGCAAACCTTGTGTACTCAGCAATTTCCAGAGTATAACAGTAAAATGACTCCTTGCATAAGGCCCTTGCCGAAAAATCCGTGAGTAGTCTAGCCACAGGTCTGACTCATGACATAGCATAGAGTTTGAATGTGCCTACTGAAAATCGCAGCAGGTAAGATGTAGGCCACAGATGTGTATTTTATGAAGACAGCTCAACGAGCTACTGCTTTTGCGCCCTTTTTTTAAGTTAAAAAAGGAACCCACGTGACCATTTCTTCCTACTTACCCCCATGGACTGCTAGAATTGGGCGGACCCTGTTGTCAAACTCTGTGTTCATGTGGGAAAAACCAGACACCATGTTCTTGTTTTGCTGCTGAGGGATCTCTTTCAAGAATTCTCCAGCAGGATCCGTCTGCTATAGCACCCTCTATGCGGAAGTAGGAAATGCTGGTCATGTATGTTCCTTTTTTATCATGTTTGCATGCCTGTCTATTAACAGTATTTTTATAAATACTACTTTAAGAACATTCACAAGCTATTGAAATGTACGGGAGCGGACAACGAGTGGCATCACTTGAGCCTCACTAGTTATACTTATCTGTACTTTTGCAGTGACCGTGCATGTTTTTCACTAACAATGGACAATGAACTTGAAAAATTAAGCTAAAAGCAGTAGTTATACACTCCTATTTTCCTACCCGCAGATAAGCTGCAACACAAGAAGAAACCAAATCTTACTCCCTAAATACAACTAAACTCATCCATCTTAAATTACCTACAATGCACCAACTGTATTAGTCTAATTACCTCTTATGTCATGCGCCTTCCAACATTGTAAGTGACTGACCAGCGTTGAACAGTTTTTAAATAATGATTTTCTCTATTACACTTTGATTACACTTTGTGTTTTTTTGTGTCTTTTCTTATGACTTTGCAGATATATTTCTCACTGAACTTTGGATTCAGTCACATGACATAAGAGGCAATTAGACGGCCTTGGGGTGGGCTCCCCGGGGCCAAAAAAGGGGCCCCAGGATGGACCAAACAGCCCCCCTCCTAAATTAAAAAAGGCTAGGCAGGCCCCGGAAGATGGGGTCCCTGGGATCAAAAGTGGCCCAGGGAAGGGGGGCCACGCAGCCTCCCTTCCATAATTTTTTGTTTTGCCGAGCCCCAGGGATGGGGTCCCCAGGGCCAAAATCGCCCTGGGGAGGGGGTCTGCATGTCTCCCCTTTAAAAAAATAAAAAGAAAGAAAGGCCTAGCCCCCGGGAGAAGGGTCCCCGAGGCCATAATCGGCCTCGGGATGGGGGCCTCGCCCCCCTCCCTCTTCAAATGATTTTTTTTTAAATTGCTCGGTCCCCAGGGGATGGGGCCGGCATGGGGCCTCAGTGGATGAGTCCCCAGGGTCATGGGAAGGGGGGCCACACAGCCCCCTTCGTAAAAGAATTTTTTAAAAAAGAAACCAGCAATTTTCCGGAGGCCCCACCCCCTCCTTGCACCACTCTGCAAACATGCCTCCTGGGATGAAGTCCCCATTGCTACTGAGGGTCCCTGGGGCCAACTAGCCCACTAGGTACCTCCAGTACCCCCCACACAGTGGGATTGCTGAGTGGTTGTCTGAGGCCACGCCCCTCTTTGCAACACTCTGCAAATGCACCTCTTTGCACACTGGTGGTGGGGCGATGAGGTGCCTTTGTGTCCTAAGGACCTCAGGACAGTAGTGGAATTCATCCCCCAAGCAGCAGTACTGTGGGATTCGGGCCAGTATGTAAAGTTAGCATAACGTATCTATGTACATCGAGAACTGCTTTATAAGATGGCCTCTTCCTTTCAGTGTCTTGTATGATAGAAAGGGCCGAAAAGCCATACTGTGGCCATCTTGGATTATGACTAGTTATGCCCAGGTCACGTGGTTCTCTTTGAACACCATCTGTATGATTTAGTTCGTACCAGCCTAAAGACAGGGTAAATTGTATTTACGACTGAGGCCCAAGGTCACATCTGCAGTAGGGAGTATCAAGAGAAATTCCTCTAAGCCCGAGACGAAAGGGAGTCACCCCGCCGACCTTCTCTGAAGAGATAGTAACCTTATGTGTGCAGATGGTATGAGCTCATTCAGGAGCTCTAGGGCTAACTGGTACTTTTCCACTTGCAATGCTTTGTATGCTGTATCTGTTATGTATATAAGTGTGGTTCTGTCAAGGAGCCAGCAGTCTTCCTCGGCGCACCTGATGGGTGAGGTTCGATGAGGCTCCTCTATGTAGAGTTCTGTTGTGGCCAATAAACGCTTGAACCTTCTACGTTGCCAACTGCTTATTATTGACTTGATATTGCGGGCCACTGGTAAGTGTGGCCCTTGGGATTACTATTGGATTACTTCAGTTGGCGACCACGAAGGGACCCCGTGATAGGGTCTTCTCCCTCCCCGTAAACGGGTGAGAGGATCGAGGACGTCTTGGCCGGGTGGGTGGAGGGGAGTCTACGTCCGCTCCGCGCTCCCGATCGGGGTACCCTCTGCTGCTAGTGACCCTTCACCGGGGTCCTACGGGCTTGACCCAGGAGCTGACTGAGTTGGTGGTAAGAAGTTGGCAGCGGAGAACGAACATTCGTACCTGGGTGCACCCGGTGAGTAACTTGTTTGTTTGAAGCACGCGCTGTTGAGCGGCGCATTTGTTTGAAGCACGCGCTGTTAGGCGGTGCATTTGGAACAGTTAACTGTATTTGATTTGAGGGGTCGTGAGTACCCCAGGAGAATTACGGAGGTCTTACAGGGTGGTCCGGTAGGGGCTGACTGTAGAGACTCCGCGGATCTTTTGTGATATTTTGAAATACTGATCAGATGCCTAGTTGTTACCTGTGAGTAATACACGGCCGGATTGCACTCGGAAAAGCCTGTGGCTGAAACTGGGTAGCCGTGAGACATATCTGAGGTACGGCTCGGACTACATCAGAACAGTCTCAGTGGTGAACCAGGGAGGTCATGGGATGGTCCGTAGTCCAGTTCGTGGTTACCCCTGTCTGATAGCCTCCTGCCAGTCTATTGAACGACGGCCTGTTGTGATTCTGTTGATCCTTTTTGATTAATTCTCCACAAACGGGAGTCGACGGGCTCGGTTTGTTTGTTTGGATGCATCAAGCTTGGATAGGTTGAACTGCAGAGAATAATGTCGACATATATGTTATCTGTTATATAAAGTCTGTTATACGTTGTCTGTGTCCGATTACTAACCAACATGTTGTGTTTGAGCAAATTGAATTGTTTTGGTTGTTGTTGCCGAACTAGCGACTCTCGTTTGGCTGAGAGTCAGCCTGCCCCACCGGAGGGCAGCCCTAGCCATTTCATGTATGTGAAGCATGGAATTGCCCCCATATTGTTCAACACCCTGTGGCATAAGTATACAAAAGGTAATGAAGAGTTGCAGTGGCCGAAGACCAGTTCATTTGACGAAAAGAAAGTTGCCTTTCTACAGGAACAACTATTCTCCAGGCGCAGTAGGCAATCTATGTTTGATGCCTTAAACGCCTGGCAGAAAGAAGCCAAACAGAGACGGATGAGGGGGGAGAAGCTGGCGAGAGCCAAGGCGGGACAGACCGTAACTCAAAAAGCTGTAGCCTATGACAGAGCAAGGGTAGAGAAAGGAATCGATTGTATGAATCGGGAGTTTAGATTAAAGGTTGATAAAAGTTATGCGGCCCGACCCAATGCAGAGGATGAAATAGAAGACCTGCTGGACATGCGGCCACCGCCCCCTTATGTCCCGCAACGGTTATACCCGGAGGTAACAGCAGCTATTGTATCGGCTGGAGCGGAGACCGTTGGCCCCATGCCGCCGCCAGTTGCCTCTACAGCAACTTCAGTCGCATCGGCGCCTCAGCCCCCCTCCCTCGTGCCTGTCATTGATCATTCTCGGCTGTCCTCCCCTGTCTCGGAAATTATGGCCTTATTGCCCAATTTGCTGTCGGCCTCGACAGCTGAAGCTCCCCAGCTGTCACCGGGGGCCATGTATTCTCCTTCTGCCTTGACCTCCTCTTCCGCGAGTGCAACTCCTTTTACAGCTGTTTCAACTCCAGTACATCCGACCGGTTCATTAGATGGCAGGAAGTTGTTCACTCGATCAGCTTTAGGAACCGAGGAAAAGGAGGCCATTGCAGTCCAGGCATCCCAGTGGATGCGGCAACCTATTTATACCCTGACTGACATATGGAACACCATGCGAGATTCTGAACCAGTGATGCAGCAGCACGCGTTGGCCCATATGGCCAAACGCCTTATTTCATTGTGGGAACAAGCTTATAAAGGGGAAAAAGCTCCGACCATACTGTATGATATTCATACCCAGGCACATGAATCTCAGCTAAGTCCCGAAGCGGTGTACGGGAATGTGAAAACCCTGGTCAGTTACCGGATGCGCCTGCATGCAGCTAGCCCTGCAGGGGTACAACAGTTCCCAATGCGTGAGGTGCACCCCATTTATCATCCCGAAGTAACAGAGATAGTAGACGCACACGGGACGGTTACTCGCCCGAGAGTAGACGCCCGTTTTCAGGAGCAATGGGTATATACCCCATGGAAACGTAGTGAGGTGCTTTCATTGAAAACCCAGTTGCCCGACCCCAGAAAGAATCCTACTGCATACTATAAGGAACTTACAAAAGCCGCCTCCTCGGCGGTGATGACACTCGCTGACATCGAGCTATTGGTGCCGGTGGACATATGGCGGCAGGTGCATGACCAGGATCACGTGGCGGAGTTTGGGGGAACATGGGAACAATTAAGAGACTGGGATAGGGATCGTAAGCCAGGAGATAAGCCCAGAACTGAGATATTGACTTTGCCGGAGAAAATAATCAGCTACATGCATTCCCTAATCCCTCCCAGGAAAGTAGATTGGGACAAATTGACTGCGTGCAAACAGAAGAAGGACGAGAATGTGTCCGACTTCTTCACGAGGTTCGAAGGAGTTTTTATTGATTTTAGCAGACAAGATCTGTCTAAGGAGGGTGGCATACGCTTGTTTGTTAATAGGTTTGTAACTAACCTATTGCCCGAGATATCAGCCCGACTTCAGGCTGCAGAGAGTACCTGGACTACATCCACCCCCTCGACTATTCTAAGTATGGCTCAATACTATGAACATCGGGAGAACGAGAGTAAGGAAAAGACGGAAAAGAGATCGAAGGATTTGAAAACTCGGGTCTTGTTACAGCAAGTTGAGAGAGGACGCGGTAGGGGTCGGGGAACACAGAACTTCGCCCCGCGAGGGGCAGGGCTCGGACAGGGTGTAGGACGAACAGATTTAGGAATAAATCAGTGTGCATTCTGTAAGCAGGAGGGGCACTGGCGAGCTCAGTGTCCATTGTTGCAGACGCAGACCGGCGTTCCGAGGGGCCAAGGGAGAGGCCATGCCGGTGGTCGTCGAGGTGGATATACGAGACAGGAAGGAGTTGGGCAAGGTGAGAATAGCCAGAATTATTTCGACCATGGTCAAGGGAAGCAGTATTATAATGAAGGATGTGTGAGTAACGACTCGGCAGGCTACTCTGAGGCATAGGAGAGCCGAGGACAGAGTGGGGGACACGTGTCAATTCCGATTGATCAAAACGGACCTTATGTACATGCCCGTTTAATGGATGCATCGGGCAAGTTTCTAGTTGACACGGGGGCAATGAATAGTTCTGTTTCACATGCCCTTGTCCCTGGGGCTGCTCTGTCTGGCCAGAATAATGTGTCTGTAGGTTTCTCCGGAACTCCAGTGGTAAGCCCCATCTCCCAACCTCTTTCTCTTAGCTTGGGGCCGATTTCAATTGACTCACCCTTCCTTCTGACTTCACAATGTGGTGAGAATCTCTTGGGGATGGATATACTGAAGAGGCTGTATGCCCGCATCTATTGCTCTCCAGATGGTGTTTATTTGACTATTAGGAAACCCTTCCCTCCCTCCGCACAATGTTTCTCTAAAACGGACCCTCTGCCCCCTGAGCTTGCAAAGATTCCCCAGAGTCTCTGGGCTACCGGAGATGCTGACGTAGGGTTGTTGAGCATACCACCCATTTCGATCACCCTGAAACAAAATGCCTGATTACCCAGAGTTCCGCAGTATAAGATTGCTCCCGCAGGGGAGTGGGCATTACTGTCCATTGTTCACGATTTGATCCGCACGGGTGTGGTGGAAGAGACGGCTTCTAACACGTGCAACAGCCCTATTCTTCCTATTCTTAAACAAGCCCTGATAGATCAGAGTCCTGACTATGCTGATACTTATAGTTTTGTGATTGACCTGCGTCTAATAAATAAGATTGTCGTACCCCAATATCCCGTGGTGCCTGACATCACTACTATTTTGACAATGATTCCCCCGACAGCTAGATTTTTCTCTGTCATTGATTTGAAAAATGCCTTTTTCAGTATTCCCATACATCAAGATAGCCGTTATCTTCTCCTTAGGAGGCTGCAGCTTCAGATTTTGTCGCGCCCTACAGGGCTATACAGAGAGCCCTAGTATATACAGCCAAGCGCTTAAAACGTTATTGGATACATTAACCTTGCCACCCGGTAACGTTCTAGTGCAGTATGTGGACGATCTTCTCATGGCCTCTGATACTGAGCCTGGTTGCCGAATGGCGACGACTGCGTTATTACAGCACTTGGCAGACCATGGTAATAAAGTCTCGTTGTCGAAATTTCAATATTGTCGACCGGAGGTGACCTATCTCGGTCATCTCCTGTCGAAGGAGGGACGACGACTGACTCCTGATCGTATCATAACTATATCTAACATGCCCGTTCCTTGCACGCAACGTGATGTCTGCGCTTTGCTTGGCATAACTTCTTACTGTCGCCAATGGATTCCTAACTATTCCTTACTGACTAAACCTTTCTTGCATCTAACGACTAAAGATGTGCATGAACCTTTACCTTGGACAGCTGAAAGTCAGAATGCTTTTGTTTCTCTGAAATCTGCTCTTTGTTCTGCCCCTGTGCTTGGCACCCCTGACTACCGGAAGCCTTTTGTACTCTACGTGCATGAGGTGGACGGTTGCTCGCTTTCAGTGTTAACTCAAGGATTTGGTGGTAAGCAAAGACCTTGTGCATACTTTTCGGCGGTATTGGATAATGTCGCCAGGGCACTTCCCAGTTGTCTGAGAGCCACGGCTGCGGTTGCAGTGGCGATCCGACAATCGGAAGGGCTCGTCCTGAATACGGACCTGACAGTGATGGTGCCTCACGCTGTGGACGTATTGTTGAACAGGACACAGACTCAGCACTTAACTAGTGCGCGTCTTACGGGGTACGAATTGACCCTGTTTGCACCACACATCACTATCAAACGATGTGTCACCCTGAACCCTGCTACGTTACTACCTCTCCCTCCGGAAGATCACAGTCAAGATATACATGATTGCATATTTCGGACAGAAGAAGAAACGAAGGGGCGGATAGATTTGACAGATATTCCCTTATCTGACCCTCAAGGGGAATTGTATGTCGATGGCTCATGTTTTAGGTTACCCAATGGCACTACGACCGCTGCTTATGCGATAACCACGTTGCAAACAATAGTTGAGACGGCCAAGGTACCTTATCGATCGGCCCAGGCTGCTGAGTTAGTCGCACTATTGAGGGCTTGTGAATTAGGTGAAGGGTTGAGGATAAATGTCTACACCGATAGCCAGTATGCTTTTGGCGTAGCACATAACTTTGGGAAATTGTGGGCAGAGAGAGGTTTCCTTACTTCCCATGGTCAGAAAATAAAGAATGGTCAGTTGGTTTTGAGGTTGTTAGCCGCCCTGACCCTGCCCCAAGCCATAGCTGTTGTTAAATGCAGTGCTCATAAAACAGTAGTTGATGATGTAGGCAAGGGTAATTCCTTTGCGGACAGAATCGCTAAAGAGACTACCCAATCCAATACCACCTCCATGTTCGTAACAAGTTCACATAAGGGGATGATAGAAGCAGAGGCATTCAGTAACACTATAGACAGCGTAAGAGAATTGCAATTAGAAGCAACCCCTGAAGAACTAAAGTACTGGCAAGAACAGATAGGAAAGCTGGATGACAATGGATGCTGGATTGATCTATCAGAAAGATGTAGGTGGCTGCTGCCGAATGCATTTGTGAATGCAGTCGTGTCCATGGCACACGGTCCCGCACATGTGGGGATTCAAGGTATTTGCGCAATACTGGATCCTGTGTGGTATAATACCAACATCCATAGGACTGCGAAGCAACTAGTTCAGAATTGCATGATTTGTCTACAGCAGAACCCAGGGGGTAGCATCCCTGTTTTGACTGGTAGCTTCGCACCACCCACCCTACCTTTTGTGGTGTTACAAATGGACTTCATTCAGTTTGAACGGGTTAACAATCTCAAATACGTTTTGGTGGTGGTTTGTATGTTTAGCAAGTGGGTGGAGGCGTACCCTACCAAGGAAAATACTGCCCTAGCCACCGCAAAGGCCCTAGTAAAAGAGTTCTTTCCCCGCTATGGGGTACCCCGGGTGATCTGGAGTGACAATGGGAAACATTCCAATGCTGACCTTGTTGAACATGTTTGTAAGGGTCTGGCAATACAGCAGAAGTTCCATGCGGCTCGCCATCCTCAATCAGCAGGACTGGTGGAAAAATATAATGGGATCTTGAAATTGAAATTAGCTAAACTACAGGATACCACAGGTCTAAAATGGCCTGATCTTTTACCCCTGGCTTTACTGTCTGTAACAACCACTCCTCACTCCCGCAGTGGAATATCGCCATATGAGGTGATATTTGGTAGGCCCGCTAATGTATGGGGTGTGCCATGACCAAAATCCCTTAGAGACATTGAGTACCCTATGTTGGCAGACTACCTTTATGCACTAACTAAAGATCTTCGTTCCATTCACCAACAGATAGCAGCAGTGCTGCAACCCCTGCCGGAGGGTCCCGGACACGGCGTGGAGCCTGGACAGTGGGTCCTGGTTCGGAACTACCAACGGAAATCGAGTCTAGACCCACGCTGGACCGAGCCTTTCCAAGTGCTTCTGGCCACGAGGACGGCTGTGAAGGTTGAAGGGAAGCGGCATTGGATCCATGTATCCCATCTGAAAAAGGTCCCGCTTCCTTTGCCGGATGACCAACGGGACCAGAGCGAGGTGTTGAGACACGAAAGCGATAAACCGACCGAAGAGTCACCTTCCCCAGAAGCCCAAGGAGAAACGGATGGGCGAGTGGAGGGTGTCGTGAGTTCGGCGACATCTGCAAAAGGTAATCAGGCACCTGGGGTTGCAATAGGTGACAGGGAAATTCACACACTCAATCCTTTACCTGACCCCACTGTGCCTGTTCTTTTCATTAGTCCTGAAACACCGGGTCATGTTCGCTATAACCTGCGGCCCCGGCCGAAAGCAAAAATCCCAGGCTCAGGCTAGAGAATGAAAGAGAGAGATTTGAGTAGTCTCTGGGAATAGGTAAAAACACTGGACTGAACCCGTTGAGAACCTGGAACTTTTGATATTGCTCTGTTCAGAAAGAAGATAGAGACATTGGTTGGTTAGTGGGGGCCCAGGTGGAGTTTTTTCCTTTCTACAAGAGTTGTGTCAAGTACAACTCCGACGCGAGAAGTTTTTGTGTTCTTTTCCTTTTTTTTATGTTACATGGAACAATAGGGGTCTGCCTGTGAGGCTCTATAACGGACACAGGAAAGAAGCACCCTCCGGCAGTTTGGACTGCTTATAGATTTCCTGTTTTCCCGAGATTATATCTGGACTTTTAGTGAGAATGTACCCTTTTGCTCGTTTTGTCCCTGAAGAGGAGTGTCCCATAGTACACCGCCCTTTGTATCCACATTTGCCAATGTTTTCTACTTGGAGCTTGCGTGCCAAGATTGTTTTTATTGTCATAATAGTTGTTTCATTAATGCTATGCCTAGGAATGTTCATTTATCTAGAATTCCGCTATCCTGTGCACACCCTGATAGCTACCACCCCCGTCCCCGAGGAGCACCATTTTCAGACTTTTGCCCCACATAAAGAGAGGCACCGCCAGACCTATGTGAATAATGCTTTCATTGAAATGTTACATCAAACTCATAGTTCAACGAATACCACAAACTGCTGGGTATGTGGGCTCCTCCGCTCAGTAATGCACAAACATGATCTGTTCATTTGAATGCCATTGTCGTATCTCGGTAGTTGTGAAGCCTGGTTCAGATTATTGTCAATGATGTATGAACATTATGCTGTTGATGGGCACCGATTTTCAGAAAAAGATTATGACTTGATTTTGGCCTATATAGAAAGACACCAGGGATTCACTCCCAATGCCGAAGGTACGGACGGTACCCTGGATCCTACCGCTTGTATGAATGTGTATACGGAACATGAAAATGACACCTGGTTAAGGGATGAAGTATCAGATTTTGTGTCCTTCAACTTTACTGAGTATTTCAGATATTTCCAGGAGCGAAATGTGTCCAATGAAAGAATCATCCCGGTCCCTGTATTGAACAGCACATCCTCCTTTTGCGTACATGGTACTGGCCATTTATTTGTTGGTTATAGTAGATGTAACTATACTTATAGATTACAAACCTTTAGCAGCCCACCTATACTCACTCCTCTGAATGTATATTTTGTGTGTGGAGAAAATGCTTACACCTGGCTTCCCAGAGGCTGGTCAGGTAAATGCTACTTATCCTTCTTGTACCCTCCTGTTTATATAGCACCTTCTGACTATCATAGATCCCACTCGCTGAATCGACGAAGTATAGACTCAGTAAACACTGATGGAGATGCCACCGACCAGACTGATACCCCTGCCCAACATTTTGTTGATATAATAAAGGGGGTCCTACCCATGTGGGGACCCATTTTGACCAGTAAAGAAATTAGAAGATTGTCCAGGGTAGTGGAGGGAGTAGTAAATACCACTGCTGGGATACTGACTAATATCACAGTTGAGCTTCAAGCGACCAGACTTGTGACACTCCAAAACCGCCTTGTTTTGGATGTTATCTTAGCCGATCGCGGAGGAGCATGCAGAGTGATCGGCAGCTCCTGCTGTGTATATATACCTGACTCCGCCCCCTCAGTTCATCTGGCTATACAGAAGTTGCATCGATTGGCATCTGAGATTCATGCGGAGACCGGTACCTGGTCTATTTCGGGTTGGTTCTGGGATCTCCTTACCACCTGGGGTTGGAAAATATTCATGGTCCTTCTAGGAATAGGAGGTTTCCTTTTCACTTGTTGTGTTTGCATTCAATGTGGGCCCGCTTGTTGCTCCTACTGTGCCACCCAAGTTCGCCTTGCCTTACCTACTCCTAAAGCGAACCCTGGTAAGGTAAATGCTCAGTTAGTTCAGAAAGAGATACATGACATAATGCAAATAGACGAGGGGATTTTCGAAGAGTAGTTCCATGGATAGCTACATTATGCTAAAAAGGGCCGTTCTGTGGGATTCGGGCCAGTATGTAAAGTTAGCATAACGTATCTTGGGTTGTATCTCTTTCCTATGTACATCGAGAACTGCTTTATAAGATGGCCTCTTCCTTTCAGTGTCTTGTATGATAGAAAGGGCCGAAAAGCCATACTGCGGCCATCTTGGATTATGACTAGTTGTGCCCAGGTCACGTGGTTCTCTTTGAACACCATCTGTATGAATTAGCTCGTACCAGCCTAAAGACAGGGTGAATTGTATTGACGACTGAGGCCCAAGGTCACATCTGCAGTAGGGAGTATCAAGAGAAATTCCTCTAAGCCCGAGACGAAAGGGAGTCACCCCGCCGACCTTCTCTGAAGAGATAGTAACCTTATGTGTGCAGATGGTATGAGCTCATTCAGGAGCTCTAGGGCTAACTGGTACTTTTCCACTTGCAATGCTTTGTATGCTGTATCTGTTATGTATATAAGTGTGGTTCTGTCAAGGAGCCAGCAGTCTTCCTCGGCGCACCTGATGGGTGAGGTTCGATGAGGCTCCTTCTACGTTGCCAACTGCTTATTATTGACTTGATATTGCGGGCCACTGGTAAGTGTGGCCCTTGGGATTACTATTGGATTACTTCAGTACATCGGAGGCGTGTTTGAAGAGTGGTGTAAAAAGGTTGTGTGGCCTCTGACCACTCTCAGCAATCCAGCTGTGTGGGGCTTACTAGAGGTAAGAAGGGGGCTAGTTGGCCCCTAGGGACCCTCAGGAGGCAAGGGCACTTCATCCCAAACCAAGAGTGCGCCAGGAAGCGCGTTTGCAGAGTAGTGGAGAAAGGGGGCATGGCCTGTGTCCACCTCAGCAATTCCACTGTGTGGGGCTTACTGGAGGTAACAGGTAAGCTAGTTGGCCCCTAAGGACCCCCAGTAGCAAAGGGGACTTCCATCCCCATCCAAAAGCGTACCAGAGAGCGTGTTTGCAGAGTGGTGGGCAAAGGGGGTGTGGCCTGCTATGAGAACTTAGCAATCATGCTGTGTGGGACTTACTGGAGGTAATGGGAGGGGTAGTTGGCCCCCAAGGATATCCTTGGGGGCCAACTACCTCTCCTGTTACCGCCAGTAAGTCCCACACAGTGGGATTGCTGAGAGGTCTTTGGAGGCCATGGCCCGCTTTCTCGACCACTCTGCAAATTCACCTCCTGGCACACTACTGGTTGCGGGATGAAGTACACTTTACTCCTGAGGGACTTTGGGTTGGCACTTCTCTTGCTTCTTTCTGTACCTCTCTAGCTTCTTTCTGCACCTCCTTTGCTTCTTTCTGTACCTCTCTTGCTTCTTTCTGCACCTCTCTTGCTTCTTTCTGCATCCCTCTTGCCTCTTTCTGCATCCCTCTCCCCTCTTTTTGCACCTCTCTTGCCTCTTTCTGCAGTTGTCTTGCCTCTTTCTGCACCTCTGTTGCTTCTTTCTGCACCGGCTTGCCTTTTTCTGTACCCCTCTCCCCTCCTTCTGCACCCCTCTTTCTGCACCTCTCTTGTCTCTTTCTGCACATCTCTTGCCTTTTTCAGTACATCACTTACCGCTTTCTGCACTTCTCTTGCTTTTTTTCTGCACATCTTTTGTTTCTTTGTGCAACTCTCTTATCTCTTTCATCATTTCTCTTGCTTCCTTTTGCACCTTTGTTGCTTATTTCAGTACTTTTCTTGCCTCTTTCTGCACCTCTGTTGCTTCTTTCTGCACACTTCTTGCCTCTTTCTATACCCCTCTTGCACCTTTCTGTACCCCTCTTCCCTCTTTCTGCACCTCTATTGCCTGCTTCTATGCGTCTCTTCCCTCTTTCTGTACCTCGCTTGGCTCTTTCTGCACCCCTGTTCCCTCTTACTACACATCTCTTGCATGTTTCTGCAACTCTCTTGCCTCTTTCTGAAGTTCTCCTGCCTCTTTCTGCACATCTGTTGCTTCTTCCTGCACCCCTCTTGCCTCTTTCTGCACCTCTCTTGCTTCTCTCTGCACCTCTATTGCCTCTTTCTGCACCCTTCTTCCCTTTTCCTGCATCTCTCTTGCCTCTTTCTGCATTTCCCTTGCCTCTTTCTACAGCTCTGTTGCTTCTTTCTGCACTTCTCTTGCTTCTTTCTGCACCTCCCTTACTTCCTACTGCACCCTCTTGCCTCTTACTGCACCCCTCTTGCCACTTTCTGCACCGCTGTTCCCTTTTTATGCACCTCTCTTGCCTTTTTCTGCATCTCTGTTGCCTCTTTCTACACTTCTCTTGCTTCTTTCTGCACCCCAATTTTCTGTTTTTGCACCTCACTTGCGCCTTTTTGCACCTCTCTTACCTCTTTCTGCACCTCTCTTGCCTGTTTCTGTACCTCACTTTCCTCTTTCTGCACTTCTCTAGCTTTCTTCTGCACATTTCTTGTTCCTTGAGCAAATCTCTTGTTTCTTTCATTACTTCTCTTGCTTCTTTCTGCACATTTGTTGCTTCTTTCAGCACTTTTCTTGCCACTTTCTGCACCTTTGTTGCTTCTTTCTGCACTTCTCTTGCTTCTTTCTGCACATCTCTTGCTTCTTTCTGTACCCCTGTTGTCTCTTTCTACACACATCTCCCCTCTTTCTGCACCTCTCTTGTCTCTTTGTGCACTACTTTTGTCTCTTTGTGCACCTCTCTTGCCTCTTTCCGCACTTCTTTTGCCTCTTTCTCCACCTCTATTGCTTCTTTCTGCACTTCCCTTGCCTCTTTCTGCACTTTCCTTGCTTCTTTCTGTGCTTCTCTTGCTTTTTTCTGCCCCCTCTTGCCTCTTTCTGCACCACTCTTCCCTCTTTCTGCACCCCTCTTCCCTCATCCTGCACCCCTATTCCCTTTTTCTGCACCTCTCTTGCCTCTTGTTGCAGTGATCTTGCCTCTTTCTGCACCTCTGTTGCTTCTTTCTGCACTTCTCTTGCTTCTTTCTGCACCGCTGGTGTCTATTTCTGTACCTCACTTGAGTCTTTTTGCACCTCTCTTGCCTCTTTCTGCACCTCTCTTGCCTTTATTCTGTACATCATTTGCCTCGTTCTGCACTTCTCTTCCTTTTTTCTGCAGATCTCTTGTTTCTTTGTGCATCTCTTGTCTCTTTCATCACTTCTCTTGCTTATTTCTGCACCCCTCTTGCCTGTTTCTGCACCTCTCTTGCCTCTTTCTCCACCTCTGTTGCTTGTTTCTGTACCCCTCTTGCCTTTTTCTGTACCCCTCTTGCCTCTTTCTTCACCTCTCTCGCCTCTTTCTGCACCCCTCTTCCCTCTTTCTGCACCTCTTTCCTTTTTCTGCAGTTGTTTTGCCTCTTTCTGCACATTTGTTGCTTCTTTCTGCACCTCTCTTGCTTCTTTCTGCACCACCCCTCTTCCCTCTTTCTGCACCTCTCTTTGCTCCTCTCTTGCCTCTTTCTGCACTTCTCTTGCCTCATTCTTTACTTCTCTTGCCTCTTTCTACACTTCCCTTGCCTTTTTTGCACCTTTCTTGTTTTTTACTATACTTCTCTTGCTTCTTTCTGAACTTCTCTCACCTCTTTTTGTGTACTCAAATGGGAAGTGCAAGCTGTCAAGTTTAAAGGTCTGCTTGCTCTCGAGACTGGGGTATATGTATTCTTACATCTGTTATGCAACTGAAGAGGGTAGCTTAAAAAGAGGTTAGCTTCTCCTATCGGTGGTCAAATCTTCTCAGTTCTGCTCTATTATTCGGTTGCACAGGCAGCCATGTCTTATGTATATAGGTGTGATAGAGCCCCTCAAATATACTATTGAATACCCATGTGCCCTGTATTATGAGCAGTAAAAAATGCATACACCTTTTCGTAAACAAATTTACAGAGTATGCTGTTTGAAACACAGGTATTCAAGTATCTCTATGTTTATTTTTATGTAATATGTCGCTAGGTAAAAGCAAAGACGCACGCATGTACACCTTCATAAACTTGGTGAGACTTACAACAGTGATATGGTTAGAATTGCTTTTTTACATTTGGTAGGCCTAACATTTTGAGCAATCTATGTATAGTGAACCTTCAAGAGAAAAGTGAGGTTCAAGACATCTTGGGAGAAGGATTAGTGATTAGGCTACTTTATATGAGTCTGTGGAAAGGTACAGTCAAGGTAGGCCTCTTTCTGCACCTCTGTTGCTTCGTTCTGCACTTCTCTTGCTTCTTTATGCACCTTTCTTCCTCTTTCTGGAATTCTGTTGCCTATTTCTTCATTTTTCTTGCTTCATTTTGCACCTTTCTTCATCTTTCTGCACCTCTCTTGCATTTTTCTGCACTTCTCTTTCTTTTTTCTGAGCCTTTATTGCTCATTCTGTACATGTCCTACCTATGTAGGCAAAGTTAGAAATTAGCATTTAAAACCTTAGAAATTCACTGAAAAAACCCAGGTTTCACGGACGTTATAGTTAGTATTGATATTTAAAAACCTTATAAATTCACTGAAAAAAACACAGGTTTCAGGGACGTTAAAGTTAGTATTATTAACATTTAAATAATCCTTAGATATTTACTGAAAAAGCTACAGGTTTCAGGGATGTTATAGTTAGGATTTCATTCCAGTCATACAAAACCAGAGAAATTCAGCTGTTCTAGTTAGCTGGAGTAACTACAACTCGCGCCCCTGCAATGTACTGCTGATGTCACATATTACATCACTCATGACATGGTCAGTGACATCACTCATGACATCACTGATGCACTCATAACCCATACACCCCGTGAACCACCCACTCACACATCCATGCAGGGAGTCACACCCCCATACAGGGACTCAGACAACCAATCATTAACCCATATAGACACTCATGCAGCTACTCACCAACCCATGCAACCACTTACACACCAACTGACAGACTGATACGGACATTCACACAGATTAGTCATTCACCCATGCATTCACTAAGAAACATTTAATCACTCACTTATACAGTCAGTCACACACCCACTAAATCATCCATTCAGACACTCATACACCCACTCATTCTTCAATACCCCTTGGCATATATATCTATCTATCTATATCTATATTCCCTGAAAAAACCATAGGTTTCAGGGACATTATAGTTAGTTGGACATTTCACTCGTACAAAACCAGAGAAATGTGAATGTTATAGTTAGTAGAGCTAACTATAACTCGCGCCCCCGCAATACACGGCTGATGACGTCACATATTACATCACTCATGACATGGTCAGTGACATCACTGATGACATCTCAAATGACATCACTGAGGACATCATCCAGTGAATGTGTGTTTCTGTAAAGTTTAAATATATTTTATATATGTTAATGTCAAGATGTATTGAAGAATGAGTTGGTGTATAAGTGTGAGACGGAGGACGAGGTTAATCACGGCAAGGCACGGAAGGAGTTAATCCACTTCGGTCCTTCCCCTCTGCAGGATGAAGAACCACCCTGTCACGACCACAACCTATGGAAGGACACAACAACGAGAGCAGGGGCGGAGTCTCCTGTAGAAGAGGCAAACCCGGAAGACGCCGAGGTGTGTGTGTTCAAGAGACGGGAGGACGAGCGAACAGAGCGAAGCACCCAGGAGGAACGAGGAAGAGAAGCAGACGAGAGACCGGAGGAACGAGGACGAGAAGCAGACTAGAGACCGGAGGAACGAGGACGAGAAGCAGACGAGAGACCGGAGGAACGAGGACGAGAAGCAGACGAGTCGCATCCCCACGGGACGGAGAACGAAGCCAGCGAAGGGGAGCAGTGGACTGAGGACTGGTGGACACCCCCGGACGATGCTACAACGCCGCCGTAACTCAGGAGAGTTGCGGCCCCCACGGTACGTGGGTCAGGGCAGGGATCGGAACGTAGAGAGAGGGAGGGGGTGGGTTCCTGTGCAGTATCAGAGAAGGGGAGGGAACGGAGGGAAAACCCACAACTGTTTTCTTTTTTCTCCCGTCACCACCCTATCACCCCTCACAGTTATCGGTTATCATTTCACGTTCACTACCAGCCTACGCTTACCTAGCTCCCAGCGACAGCGAGGTGACTCTCTTGTGGGGCTTAGCGTCACTATAACCCGACCATCCTTTCGAACCTCACAACGTACTCTGGGTATCACCAAGAAAACACCCTTTAATAAAAGAGAGCACTAAAACGGTGGTGGCACCTATAAAAGGCGGTGGCTCGAAATAGCGTAATCCAGGCCAAGTGCAGTGACCGTGTTTTCTTCTCTTTGTTTTTGGGATCCTGTGGCCGGGGGCTGTACCATCACGTCCGAAGAAGACCACGAACCAAGTTTCCACCGGATATCCCGGACACCTACCCGGAGCCCGAAACCTTGTTTGTGCCTATCATCACCTGTACTGTCCCAAGGTTTACCTTACTTTGACTGGATGAAATAAATAACGCCATCATTCAACCCTCATTGAAGCCTCCTCGCTTTGTTTTCCGCCCATCCCTCTCACAATAAGTGTGTGGCTGAAGGATTTAATAGGTGTGTGACTGACTGTATAAGTTAGTGATTAAATGTGTCTTGCTGAATGCATGGGTTAGTGACTAAACTGTGTTAATGTCTGTATCAGTCTCTCAGTTGTTGTGTAAGCTGCTGCATGGGTTGATGATTAGGTACATGACTTTCTATATGGGTTACTTATTAGTTGCATGAGTATCTGTATGGGTGCCTCAGTGTTTGTGTGTGTGCTTGGTCAGGCGGTGTGTTCAATAGTGCATGTGGAAATAGCTGTATAGGTGAGTGAGTGTGTGTATCAGTGTGTTAGTGAGTGAATGTATGTCTCATTGGTATATGTGTGAGTAATTACATATGTGAAAGGCAGTATATGTGAGTGTTGGAGTACATAAATGACTATATGTGAGAGTGGGTACTTGTGAGAGTGGCTGTATAAATGAGTGCGTGCTTGTGTCAGTGATTGTATAAGAGAGTAAGTATATGTTAGTATCTGTATGAATAGGTTAGATAGTGAATGTATAACTGTATAGGTGAGTAAATGGCAGTGTTATTGATTCTTTACATGACTAGCTAGGTGTGTCAATAACTCTATGGATGAGTGACGGTGTATGAGTGTTTGTATAGGTGTATGAGTACATATAACAGTGCTGTATTGATGAGTGGCTGCATGTATGAGTAACTGTATGGGTGAATGGATGAATGGATGTGTATAGCTAGGAATTAGTCAGTGGGTATATAGTAACTGCTATTGATTGTCTATGGTTTAGAAAATGGTAGTATGTATTTTAGAGTGGGTGTATCAAAGGTTCTTTTAGGGTGTGAGGAGGTGCATCAGATTATCACGTGGATGACGTCATCAGTGATGTCATCAGTGATGTCACCAACCATGTCATGAGTGATGTAATATGTGACATCATCAGCAGTGCATTGCGGGGGCGCGAGTTATAGTTACCTCTACTAACTATAACGTTCGAATTTCTCTGGTTTTGTACGAGTGAAATGTCCAACTAACTATAACGTGCCTGAAACCTATGTTTTTTTTCAGTGAATTTCAAAGGTTTTTCAAATGCTAATTTCTAATTATAATGTTCATTAAATCTATAGTTTTTTCAGTGATTTTAAATTATCATTCCATTCTGAACCTGGTGAAAACAACTGATATCGCCAGTTTTCCAGCAATAGCTTCCGCAAAAGAAAATCGCCACAAATGAGAGCAACAACTAACGCTAATACTATGCAGAGTAGGCGTTCCTGTGCAAAAATAACATGAAAACACCACTTCCAGATATTTTCAACAAGCAGCCAAATCTGCGGTGCGATCCAAAAACAGGTGATAAGCTGCGTTAGCAGTAGGAATGTAACATCTGCCTTATACTGGTGTAAAGTAGGATGACTACCTACAGTGTGAAAGGTAGCCCAGCCCAGAATCACATCTGAAGACCAACACATGTCATAGAGCTACTGATCTTGCACCTCCAACACCCAAGAAGGCCACAAAACCCACTGCCACCACCCTCAAAACCTTCCCCCGGACCGCCCTTCCCACAACCAACGAGGCAGCACACAACAGGACAGCGGACCTTCCAAAAACAGCATGGGCCCTGAGCCACACAATAGCTGAATTTTGCGAGATGTGGCAACCAAACATGTGTGAAGGACGCAAGGCACCCACCAATAATAATGCACACAATACCAAGTGTAGCGGTGATGTGCTGGACAGACCTCACTATGCAGAGCACAAACCTTTCCGTGTGTACATATACTGCTGGTGCTTGTAGTGTTGTGGACAGTGGATGCAACCATGTTACCTTAGGCAGTGGGGAAGATCTCGGTCGTGTACCTGTGTCGTCGTCCCCTGTAAGCGGGAGCGCAGTGGGCTGGTCCAACGTACGCCACTCCAGCGTAGAAGTGTGAATAAATAGGCCGGGGCTCTGTGCGTGGTTCACTTGTGTGAAGGCCAATGCGTCTGTCAGAGCGGCGGTCCTCACCGTGCCACGTGGCTGCCGCCATTACTGTGGGCCTCCCCGACACAGGCCCCCTGCAAACACAGTGGCACAGCACTGCAGAGTTATGTCTGTACACACTACTGCCTTCGATCTACACTGCGAACAGCAGGGCTCACAATTCAGATGGAGTCGCGATTGCAGATGGAGCAGTCCAGTAGGCAGTAGGCGAGACACATTGCTCCCAGTGCGGCCCGCCCGGACCACGCATCATCGCACGCTGTGTACACGCTGAGCGCCAGAGGTACCACTAACTCAGTGCACCACAAGTCAACGCCACGTGGCCTTATTAAGGCAGAATTCATTAGACAAAAGACATTGCTACCAGTGCGGCCCGCCCGGACCATGCATCATCGCAGGGTGCGCACACGCTGGTTGCTTCAGGTGCCACTAACTCACTGCACCACAAGTCATCGCCACATAGCCTTATTAAGGCAGAATTCATTAGACAAAAGACATTGCTACCAGTGCGGCCCACCCGGACCACGCATCATTGCAGGCTCCGCACTTGCTGAATGCTTCTGATGCCACTAAGTGTGCAGCTCAATGCTACGTGGCTGTGGGCCCTTGCTGGCCGCTGCCTCTGGCCTGCACTGCGGTCAGCATGGCTCACAATTAAAATTGAGTCTTGATTCATTAATTACAGAGTCCAGTAGGAAACTAACTACCACGTCCCTGAAACCTACACAATATCCTTTTAGTATCCTTGCTTCAAGAACTTTTTTTATGTCAATTATAACTTTAGTACAGTTACCAAATTCATCTTGCAAGTCCAAAGGAACACTGAATGGCAGTCTACACTGCGGCCAGCAGAGCTCACAGTTCAAATTCAGTCTTGATTCATTAATTTCAGAGTCCAGTAGGCAACTAACTATAACGTCCCCAAAACCTACTCATTTCGACAATGTGTTCCATACATATGTCATCTTTTGTTACCTACACTGCGGTCAGCAGAGCTCACAATTTACATTGAGACATGATTTATTAATTGCAGACAGAATTGTACTCTATGTCCTCAGATTTTGTCAAGAGGAAGTGACAAAAAGCATTCCTCGATGTCTGTGCTGACTACTGCCTTCCATCTACATTGTGGACTGCAGGGCTCACAATCCAGATCGAGTTGCGATTGCAGATGACGCAGTCCAGTAGGCAACAGACATTGCTACCAGTGCAGCCCTTCCGGACCACGCATCATCGCCAGCTGTGCACACGCGGAATACTTCTGATACCCCTATCTCAGTGCACCACAACTCATGGACTCTTTATGATAGAATCTTTTGTGTATGATTTCAGATCTGCTGCCCCAACCTCAGTGTACCACAAGTCATGAACCCTTTACGATAGAATCTTTTGTGTATTATTTCACAAATGGTGCCCCTAACTTAGTGCAGCACAATGCATGGACCCTTTATGATTGAATCTCTGTGTGTGATCCAATGATTACTGTTGTATTTGTTGCCAGCACCAACCATTCCCTGAGGGCTGGCTTACACTTACCCCACATGCACCCAGCACAAGACGTCACTGGACATGTGACCCTGGTAATAAAAAGGGGCCGAGCGCACGTGCCCATACCCAGTTCCACTATCTATCTAACTGTGTCCATGTGTTCACTATGTATGCATGATGCTGCCCCTGGGCCCTACCACATTACATTCTGCTGTGGACAGTGCTCACAACCATGTTACCTCTGGCAGTGGGGAAAACTTTGGTTATGTAACTTTGTCTCAGTCATAGTATAAGTACATAGGTAGAGACTGGACCATTAGAGTACTGCAAGGAGAGTGTATAGTGAATTTATAAGTGCTTCGGAATTGGCGGAGTGATTGGATAAGTACATATGTTGGCGGAGCCTAACCCCCGAGCACGAGCTTGGCTCTAATTGTCTGCCCTCCATGTACCAAAAACAGAAATGTGGGCTTTGCATGGCCCTGTATTGCTACAGCTGCAACACTCCACTGAATGTGCAATAAACATTCATATACACACAGATATGCCATGTGCACGATCTTTCATGTGTGGCAATATGGATGAATGTAGGGTCAGTGATTCCCCCTACCTTCCATGTTGGCCATGTTTTAGGACTTGGGTCACAGGGTGGCACATTGGCGCTTGCAGCCCGGGTGACGGCAGCACTACAACAGGGACACCCGCATCAGTTGACTCCTCATACAGTCCAGGATGGGACCACGCCCAGAGCTCTGGAGTCATTGTTCACAGCCTCACGCAGGACTGGCATACGCCAGGCCATCCCAATCTGCTTACGCATACAGGGAGGGACAACAACGCTACATGGCCCAGATTTTCATTGTAGTGATCTGGTGCTCTCAGTTCTAGTTGTCAGTACACCACAGCCACTCTCTGATGGCTGGTTTACACCCACACCACCCCCATCAAGCACAGGCATCACAGGACACGTGACCCTGCAAATAAAAAGGACCGGGCGCACGTGCTCCTCGCCATTTCCATTTCAGACTTGGTGCACCGGATGCACTGCGGCCGGCACAGGCACACCACCACGGGACGGTGACTTTCGATGCACTGAGGTAGGGGCACTGTAAGTGCTGAGCAGGTGTGCAGCCTGCGATGATGTCCCGTTCCGGTGGTCCGGACAGGTCAGGTTTTGTGTGCCCTGCTGGACCACAGTGTAGACCTGAGCCATCGACCAGCGGGGGCCTACCGCCATGTGGCGTGGCCTCACTGGTCACAGAGTTAGTGGCTGAGCGGGTGTGCAACCTGCGATGATGGCGGGTGCACTGGTATGTCCTCTGCCATGGTAAAATCAAGACGCAGCACCAAGTGTGAGACCTGGTGGCCTGTGGAGCGGGGCTGCATGATGTGGAGGGTGCCCTGTCTGTTGAAAGGTGAATAGTGAGGCCTGGGTGCGCAGGGGCGGGCAGACACCTCTGGGCGGCGGGAGTGGATGGGTGCAGCAGCCTGGGTGCGCAGCGGCAGGCAGACACCTCTGGGCAGTGGTAGTGGATGGAGTGCAGCAGCCTGGATGCACAAAGGCGGGACAGCGATTTAGGTGTGCACAGTCGTATGTACTCTGCCATTACTGATTCTGCACTATGTTTCAGATGAGTGAGCTTGAGGGCTCCATTATGGCCCGGCACGAGGTTGGAGACACACCGGTGGTGGAAAGGTGATCTGTGAGGGTTTTGTCCACAGTGTGGGCACTCACTGTCCCTCTCCATCTCTTCCTTTCTATCCCTCACACTCTTTCTCTCTCTCTTCCTCTCTCTGATGATTCCAAGGTGTTTGACACCAAACACTACATGTTTCCGTGCAGCCATCCCAAAGTTAGCATTTATCGTTTGGCTATAATGCACTTAAGAGTATATGGTTTGGCTGCATCACAAACAACCCCGGAATAAAGGTTCCGAAGGCTGCAGTGGGGCTCTGCTCATGCATGGGCACCCTCTCACATAAAACCCAGTACCCTGCCTTCAGGATTAGCAAGGCCTGCCATAAGGGTGACTGATAGGTTTATATGTGCAGTGTTATGGAGAGATATAGTGGATCTATATCTCAGTAAGGGGTGCATGCACCACCTTAGCCAGGCTGCAGTAGCAGTCATGTGGTGTCATTTTGTAAGGCTTACCAGGGGTGGCATAATACATGCTGCAGTCCCTGGTAGGCCTCTTTGGTACCTATGCCCTGGGTCCATAGTATACCATATACTAGGGACTTATAAGGGTACCCCAGAATCCAATCTGGAGTGTACCTAAAGTACTGGGAATCATTTTAGAGAGGAAGCAGCTAGGCTGGGGTCCTGGTTAGCAGGGCCCCAGCCAGACTAAAGTAAAAAAACAGTGAAACATCAGCAAAACGTGGGGGTAACTATAAGAAGCAGATCCTACTCTCCTACACACCTGCGATAGCAGTAGCAAAAAACATTGCCACAGATGACTCCGGCAACTAACACTAATGATATGCAGAGTAGGTGTTCCCGTGCAAAAAGTCTTGACAACACCACTCTGCAACATTCTCAACGACCAGCCAGATTGGCGATAAGAACACAAAACATGCGGTAAGGGGCGTTAGCTGCAAGATTTTAACACCTGCTCTTACCTGGTGTAAAGTCGGACGACAACCGGCACCAGACAAGGGAGCACAGCCCAGAGCCACACATGAAAAACAACAGATGCCCTGGAGCAACTGAACATGCAGCCCGGAGCCCCAATAGGGCAATAACACCCACCGCCCTACCCCTGGCACCCCCCACCCCCCCTTTGGACAAAGATATTACACATCAACTCTACGAAATCCTGAATCAAACAATTTGCCTAAAGTCCCACAATCACAACACCTAACATACATGTGTGGACACAAAAATCATACATTCATCTTAGAATATCCAAATAATTTGTTTATTACAGAATAAACCCAAAACAACAATTCAGAAGAGTCATGGCGGGTCTTCTCAGGACATTCTGTAAGTCACAGCCTGCAAGACAGAAATCTAGATAAGAAGGTGTGTCATGCACTCATCAAAGTACAGAGAGAGAGAGTGAAAGAGAGATAGAGATAGAGAGAAAGAGAGAAAGAGAGAGGGAGAGGGAGAGGGAGAGGAAGAGAGAAAGAGAGAGGGAGAGAGAGAAAGAGAGAGAGAGAGAGAGAGAGAGAGAGAGAGAGAGAAAGAGAGAGAGGGGGAGAGAGAGAGAGAGAGAGAGAGAGAGGGAGAGGGAGAGGGAGAGAGAAAGAGAGAGAGGGAGAGAGAGGGAGAGAAAGAGAGGGAGAGGAGGAGGGAGAGAGAGTACCGACACTGCAGACCCAGGCCTCACTGCTCACCTGCTGCCACCGGTGTGTCTCCAACCACGTGCCTGTATATACTGCAGCCCCCCAGGTCCCTTATCTGAAACAGTTTCCAGAGACATGAATGGCAGAGTCCATACAGTTGCACACGTCATCATCTCTTGACCGCCCCTGCGCACACAGGCTGCTGCACCCCAGCCCCTCCTGCTGTCCAGCTGTGATTGCCCGCCCTTGCGCAACCAGGACTCACCGCTCACCTTCTGCTACCGGCATGTCTCCAAGAGGGCCCACCACGTGCCAGTGCAAGCTCCAAGCCCGGGCCCACGACCATGGCACCCTCAACATCATGCAGCCCCGCACCGCGGGCCACCAGGTCACACACTTGATTCTGGGTCTTGATTTCACATTGGCAGAGATCACATCAGTGCACACGGCCTCATCGCAGGCTGCACACCCACTCAGCTTTTGAGGTGCCACTAACTCTGTGAACCGCGAGGCAATGCCACGTGGCGGTAGGCCTGCACTGCCCACTGGCTCAGGCCTGCACTGCGGTCAAGCAGGGCTCACACTAATCCTTACCATTCCGGACTGCCAGGACGGCGCATCATCGCAGGCTGCACACCCGCTCAGCACTTTAGGTGCCCCTACCTCAGTGCACCGAAAGACACCGTCCCGTGGCGGTGTGCCTGTGCCTGCCGCAGTGTATCCGGCGCCATCAAGTCTGTGCACCACAAGCCATGGATCCTTTATGATTGAGTCTTGTGGTGCGGATTCCATCATATCACCCCCAGCACAGGGCAATGTAAGGTGGCAGGGCCCTAGGCCCTTATGCATAATTGATAACCACACGTAGACACCCAGTTAGAGAGTGGAAATGGTGTCCAGCACGTGCACCAGGCCCTTTTTATTGGCAGGGTCACATGTCCTGTGACGACTGTGCTGGATGGGTGTGGTGTGGGTGTAAACCAGACATGAGGGAGTGGCTGTGGCATGCTGACAACTAGATCCCAACAGGGAAGACCCGGGACATGAAGTGTTGTCGTCCCCCCTGTGAGCGTTTGCGGAGTGGGCTGGCCTGGCGTATGCCAGTCCAGCATAAGGGTGTAAACTATGACCCCGGTGCTCTGGGCGTAGTTCTGTCCTGGGGTGGACAAAGAAGTAACTAATGTGTGTTTCTCCGTTGTAGTGTCGGTGCCACCTGGACCGCAATCGGCAATGTATCACCCTGTGACCCAAGTCCCACAACATGAGCAACATGGACATAAGTGGGAATCACTGACCCTACATTCATCCATGCTTCCACACTTGAAAGATCATAGACATGACACATCTGCGTGAACATGAATGTTTATTGCACATTCAGTGGAGTAATGAAGCTGGAGCAGTACAGGGCCATGCAAACCCCACTTTACATTGTTGGCCCGTAGAGGGCCAGCCAGAGTCCTTCAGGGAATGACAAGTACATCAGAAGAGGAGGAGTTCAGTCCGCAGTCTGATAGCTGTGTCATTGGTGACCAAACAGAATATGGCAGTCCAAGTCGAGGTCCAAGGTGAGGGTCGCAGAGTGCATCGGGGGACAGTGGAAGGTAATGATGCAGAGGGCAGAACCAAGCAGAAACAGGCCACATGGTGGAAATGAATGCTACTGCGTTCTTCTGACCACGAAGGCAGATTCATCCGCATCTTTGTCCTCTGCTGTTGCATGTGCCTCACATGTGGGTGGTGGTGTTTTGTCTCCAGCACTGTGTGGCAGTGACACCTCAGGGGCCGGAGGTGGAATGTCTGCCGTACTGTGTGGCCGGAGATGTGGATGGAGTGGTAGGAGCAGCATGCATCAGTGCCAGGCCTTATGGCAGCAATGCCATGAGGAGGGTCTTTAGGGCATTGAGGAATCCAGCTACCTCTCGCTGGTGTGCAGCCGTGGCAGCCGCTCTTTCAGCCCGTGTCCGCTCCATGTTCTCCATGATCCTCCAAATGTGTCCCAACTCCGGGCGAGAATGCTGGAGCCCCTCTGACTAGACAGTCATTCTTGTCTCAGAGTCAGAACTCTGGTGATGTCAGCCATGGTTTGTTGGAGAGCATGGTGCGGACTGTGGGTGTCCGTTAGGGACTGTGAGTGGTCCCTGATGGGACTTAGACACCCACGTATGGCGTCTAGTTTGGCTGCCATGCAGTCGAACCCCACCTGCACCTGTTCAGCCAGCTTCTCCTGGCACCCCAACACATGGCATTGGAAGGCCATGTTTTCGTTGTGGGGGTCCTGGGAGGCAGCCGTGGTGGTGGGTGCTGCCTGCTGTGTGTTCTGTGCAGGGGGCGGGTTCTCCTCGTAGTAGCTGGACTGCCCTGCTCCTAGAAGTGGGCTGCGGTGGCTCTCCACTAGCTGTTGGAGGGCGTTGGAGTCGAAGTTGTGGTGGTCCTCTTCATCATCAGAGAAGAGAGGTTCGGCCTGCTCTGCAGGAGGTATTGGATTTCCCCCTGCAATGTGAAGGGGAGATGCAGTTTAACATTGTGTTCACATGTATGTTGATGAATTGTACATGTTTACATTCAGACTGCATGACAGTGTACATTGTGACTGTTTGGGGGAGCTGCCTATTTGATGCGGGACAGTGGACATTTAGACAACATCACGGATATGTATTTATACTTGTACATTGTCAACTCACATTTCCCTGCAATGCCATGTCATTGGCCAGTTTCTACACACAAGTGGCACCAGTTGTGTCCTCTGTTCTGTTGTGAACGTGTTGCGGTTTGTGCCACATCATTGTCAATGTTGATGTGCTCTGCATGTAATGTGTGTATGCCGCATTTTGGGGGAGTCACCCCTGCAGCTCTGATTTAGGTGCCCCTTATCCCTTACATGCGGTGTGCCTCTGACTTCTGTGCTTATACAGTGCTGATATTTTGCATACTTGGGTGCATTGGTCTCTTGGTGGGAGGTGGGGGCCTGGGGCATGGTTTGTCCGCAGATGTGCAGTGCTTAATTGTGCATGTGTAACATTGTGCCCATTTCCCCCCGTCCCCCGAGTCCCTGGTCATTACTCACCCTGTTGCTGTTATGTCCGGTCATGTTGAGCAGTGTCCGGGCCACCAACTCCTGCCAATATCTCCCCACTGATGACTGTGGGCACTCCATCTCGTCCAGCTCCTCCTGTGGCGCTGGACTCCCACCTCCAGTCTGCATTGCTGCCCTCCGGTTATTTGCAAGTTTCTGCTTGGTTTTGCGCTTCACATCTTTTCCAGTGCCTCTTAACCTCTTCCAGTGTCCTCTTCAGGACTTCGACTGCATTCACCTTGTCCACGATGGTCTGCCATATTCCATTTTTAGTTCCCAGTGACACAGTGGAGGTGACGAACAGTAGTTGATGGTGTTCTACCACCTCCGTTCTCAGGATCCGGTTTTCCCGCGGACGGAACCTCTTCTTCCTACTCTTCTTGTCCTTGCCCTTCCTTGACCCCGAGGTCCCAGGCTGGTCCTCAGGGGGGCTTGTGGGGTTCTGCTTGTCCTCTGTACTTGCTCCAGCTACCTCCATTGTGCTTCGCTGTTGTTTGGCTTTTGTTTGGATGTTTTTTTCTACTTTTCTAGTGCATTTTCCCGCATGATGCGTGGGAATTGCAGGCCTGTGGCTGGTTTTCGCAGAGTTTTGTATCGCAATTGACGTCATCGCTACTATTTTTGCATTCGTGTTTTGTGTTTTTGCGGCGTCGCGTTGATTTTAACGCGTTCATTTGACGCGTTATCGTGGGACTATAGCATGGTACCGCCATGTTGGGAATACCAAGTTAACACAGCGTTATATTCCCGCAATAGACTGCGATGTGAAGAGTTGCGTAAAGCTAATTTTGCGATGGTTATCACACGTTCTTGAGAATATGCCCCTAAGTGTAGTAGGGCCATAGACATTAAATTAAAAAATAGGAATTTTTTTAATAGATAGGGTGAGCAACAGCCATCTACCCTCTGAATTGGACTCTTGGGAAAGCAATTGAATCAGCAATGATTTGTGACAGAAGGCAATGACACCATTTTCTTTTACCATTACCTGTCGAGAAAAACGCTTCCCCCACTCAACCTCTGCGTATTTTCATACAATCCTGTTCTTTAAGGTGAGATTCTTGTAAAAAAGCAATGTGGTCATTAAGGTTCGACAAATGTGATAAGACTCTGATGTTTAAGGAGAGAGTTCAACCCCCTGACATTCCAAGTAACTACGGTCAAGAACATTGCTAAAAAGCAATGCAGTAAATACAATCAGACAAATCCTTAAAAAACTGAGAATCATTACAGAATTGTTTAATAAAAAGAAATGCAATAAAAGTGAGCAAACAAAAATACAAGCCCATAGAAGAAATATAGAATATGAAAGAAAGGAGATAAAGGGCAATTGAGTTAAAGGGCATAGATGAGAGAAAGAAAAAAGGCTGGGGTATAGGAAGAAGAAAAATAGAAGAGTAAAGATAAACATATCGACTTAAATCGTTGATGAGGACAGAGGGGGGGACCATGGAAAATGATGTAACATCATGACTCCAGAGGAGGAAGAGGGCACACGAAGGGCAATGAAACACAGGATGGGAGACAGGAACAGAAAACTAGTCAAGATCACTCCTGTAAGGACGAAAAGATTAGAATTCATATAAAGCAAAAAATTAAAAAATAACCAACAATATTTCCAACCAAAACTTTAACGTCATAAGCAACAGTGGAAACACATCTATCCAACAAATCTGCATATATCAAACAAAATGTAAATTCACAAGAAACATGAAGAAGCCAAAATGGTCGAAACAACATAGGTTCATTTGAACAAAGAAGGTGAGACAGCAACGTCCATAGTTCCTGATCTTTGGCTGGCAAGAAATTCTTTCAAGCGTGATGGATCCTCATTGGTAGTAGTTTTGTTATTGTATGTGACTTTGAAGAGCAATGGCTGACAAAGTCCCTAATGAGGTCTGAGGAAACTAATCTGCAGTTGCATACTTAGGAACTGTTTTCTGCGATCCGCAGTTACCTTGGGATAGTCCTGAGAAAAAAAAAAAATTATGCCCAGACCAGGATATGCGTTTAAATTGTCTGGCAGCAGAAATGACATTGATCAGTGTGACAGGGTGGTCCCGACACACACTCCCTCTAAGGGCATGAATGACTGGTGGTCTGCCTCTTCCCCTTCAACCCCTCTGTTTCCTCCCCATCAGGAAGAGTGGAGAGAAAGCACGGACACCTGGGAGTCGGCGTTTCCAAACGAGTTTAACCCGGGCCCCTTTAAGCAGAACACGAGTCCACACGAAGACCCGCCTTACAGCAACGTCATGGCCCGCTCACTGGACAAATATCCGGAAGTTCCGAAGGAGGTGTGTCTTTTGACCAGCGCGAGGATCACGGCGAAGAGCACAACGGAGGAGGTGGCGTGTCAGCGGTCTGCGGAACATTCGATATCGGAGAGGACGGAAACGGGGAGCAGCTCAGAGGAGGCAGCAGCGGAAGGCGAGCCAGGAGGCCAACGACCCGGCGAATCCCCGAGCCACGTACCAAGGGGTGCGTGGCTTCTACAGGTACGGGAGCGGCTGTCAAGGGCATTTGGGAGGCGGGAGAGGGCGCAGGTGTAGACATGGCACTTAGAATCCAACAGAGCCGCGCGGCTTCAAGTCGGTCGCATAGGCGTTGTTCCCTCTCTCTCCCTCTCTTTTCTACGCGCCCATCACAAACTGTTCACTCAAGTGCACGTTTAGGAAAGCACGTTTTGGTGTACTCCCTCACTCCCGGTCCCTGGGAATCCTCCACTACGTTCGTAACCAATAACTGACCCCGTCCCTGTCTGTCCTTTTCTCCCACACACGAGGGAAGCGCCCGAGGAAGAGCCCAGCCCCGAGGACGGCAGAAGCAGACCGGCAGAAGTGGGAAAGGGACTCCGAACTACACACGAGGAGAGAAGACATCGCCCCCCCAGAAAGAAAAGGACTGTTACACCCAACGGGAAGACAGGGAAAACGGACCCCCTCAAAGAACTGCCTAACAGACGGCCCTTGTATGTAAAACGAAACTACAGGGGAATAAAACCTTATAGCAGCAGACCTGGTCTCCGGCTCCTCACTGTCCCATCTTCACAACTGGTGTCAGAAGTGGGATCTGAAACAACATCCATCAGAAATCCTATGATGGAGACCGTCGTCCAACAACTCATAGTAGGACAAGAGAAACTGGAATAGGCACTGAGTCAACAAATGACGTTGGCCCAAGCCGACCGTGATGCCTTCAGAGAAACGGTATCCGCTCAAATAGACAGTATACAAAGAGTGGTACAATCGCCCACAACGCTACCGGTGATTGAAGGGAGGTCAGCCCAGCCGCATCCATCTGGGGTCTCATTGCAGAAGTATAGTAATGGAGAAGACCCGGACGCGTTCCTCACTAATTTTGAACGGGTGGCCAGAGCCTGTGGGTGGCCCGAAGAAAAATGGGCCTTCTTTTTAGCGCCACTTCTGAGCGGAGAAGCGCAGGCAGCGTACCAAGTGGCCAATAACGCCGGTAACACCCCTTATGCAACCGTCAAGGAGATCATACTGGACCATCTCGGACTCGACAGTGAAGCCTATAGGGTACGGTTTCGAAAAGAGAAGGGGCACACCGGGGAAAACCGTAATACTCTTTTTTTCAGACTAAAGATGGCCGCAGACAAGTGGCTTCGGCTCTCCACGAGCACGAAGGAAGAGATAATAAACCGGATTTATATGGAACAATTTATAGAAGCTCTTCCATATGGCACACAAAGGTGGCTCAGACAGCACTCTACTCTATCCGTAGAACAAGCTATAGAAATGGCGACAAATTTCTCACGAGCCCAACCAAGACTTATGCCATGGAACATGGAAAAATCAGGGAAAGGAGGAGCCCCACCCAGTAGAACAGAGAAAAGGATAAAACCCCTCTCAGAAGCCCCCAAATCGCGCTTCAGTAAAGTCGAACCACCGCCATTAAAGGGTCCACAATGTTTTGAATGTGGGGAATGGGGCCATATCGCCCGGATGTGTCCACGCAGAAAACCGGCGGAGGAACCCATGGAGGTTGGGTACATTCCAAGGGCAGTGTTATACACAGCCGAAATGGGGCCATCCTTCTATGTGAGTGTCTTGATTAACCATAGGAAGATAAAGGCCCTATTAGATTCAGGGTGTAGACAATCCGTGGTTCAGAAAGAAGTGGTCCTACCAGAGCAATTCTTACCCACACAAGTAGTGCATATTAAACGTGTTCACAGGGATGTTAAGACTTATCCTGTGGCAAGGTTGACAGTAAATACCAAGGATCACTCTCCATGCACAGTAAGGGTGGGGGTGGTAGATTCGCTACCAGAAGACCTAATACTGGGGATTGATAATCCACATTTTCTAGCCCTTTTCCAAACAGAGCTTCGGAACCAGTTAGCAGGAAAAAAGGAGGCGCAAGTGAAATTTACTACATCAGAACCCTGGGTTTTAGATAGTAGCTTTAGGTTTTCTCAGGCTAATGATCCCACCCTTTTTAACGCCTGGGAGACGGCCCCCCAGACCCAGGACTCTCAAACTCCTGTGTACCCCCGCTTTGTGATCCATAATGACCTCTTGTACAGAGAAGCAAAAAAAGGCGAACCCCTTCAGTTTATAGTACCTAAAGTCTTTAGGGAGCAGATCTTGTTCTATTCACATGCCCATCTGGTTGCCGGACATTCAGGGGCTGAGAAAACAACAAAACACCTTCTGCGTTACTTTTATTGGCCAGGTATTTATAAGGAGACCCTACAATATTGTCAGACCTGTGAGATCTGTCAGAGGGGGAACACCCTATGACCCCCAAGAGTCCCGCTACAACCATTGCCAGTTATCGGAACCCCTTTCGAACGAGTGGGCATGGATCTGATAGGACCCCCCCCTAAGACTTCAAAGGGTAATACTTATGCCCTGGTTGTAGTAGGCTACGCCACAAGGTTCCCGGAGGCCTTCCCTTTGAAAACTCCTACCACCAAAAATATCAGTGAAAAGCTGATCGCTCTATTCTCCCGAGTAGGGTTTCCAAAAGCCATATTAACCGACCAAGGCACTCCGTTTACGTCCCGACTCATGGGAGAAATATGCCAGACGTTAAACCTAGACCATCTTAGAACGTCGGTTTACCACCCACAAACCGATGGGTTGGTTGAACGGTACAACAAAACGCTTAAAGGGACCCTGAAGAAAATGTTGGAAGTAGAAAAAAAAGAGTGGGACCAACTCTTACCCTTGGCCTTATATGTGATAAGGGCACAGGATCAAAGCAGCCTCGGTTGCTCTGCCTTTGAACTCCTGTATGGGAGGATGCCGCGTTCTTTACTAGAGATCACACGAGATGCGTGGGAAAACGAATCAGACATGGACCAAAGGTCCCTGTTAGAATACACCTGCCGATTAAAGTCTAAGTTGGGAAAACTACGAGACTTGGCCCATTTCACTCTGAGAAAAAGCCAAGAACGACAAAAGAGACACTACGATAAAGGAAAAACCTGGAGAAAATTAGAGATCGGTGACTGGGCCCTGGTCATGTTGCCGACCACTGCGCAGAAATTCAGGAACGAGTGGTCCGGCCCCTATCCAGTCGTTAAAACAATTGGCAAAATGACCTATAGACTACAGATGACACCCAATCGGACACAGTGTTTTCATATAAACATGTTAAAGAAATGGCTAGGACCCCCACCTAAAGATTCCCATCTAATTTTTCCTTCGTCTTCCGTGAACACGACCTTAACCCAGCTTCCCATTAATGAAGAGCTGACAGACAGCATGAAAGAAGACGTTCAACGCCTCTTCCGGAAGTATGCCCATATCTTCTCGGACCTCCCAGGTCGAACAACTCTTGCTGAACATCATATAGAGACTCAACCAGGAAAACATGTCAAACAGAAGCCCTACAGAATTCCGGAGGCTAGAAGGGCTGACATAAAAAGAGAAGTACTAGACATGCTCCGCCTGGGTGTTATCAGACCATCCAACAGTAACTGGTCGTCACCGATTGTTATGGTGCCAAAGACCGATGGGAGCACACGTTTTTGCATGGACTTCAGGGCTCTGAATGCCATCTCGAGCTTTGATGCCTATCCTATACCAAGGGTGGACGATCTCATTGAGAAATTAGGGGACGCCAAGTTTATCACGACCTTCGACCTTACCAAAGGTTATTGGCAGGTGCCCCTGAAGGAAGAAGACCGTAAGAAAACAGCCTTTTCAACTGATGAAGGTCTCTTAAAATTCAAAGTCCTACCGTTCGGCTTGCATGGCGCTCCCGCCACCTTTCAACGGTTAATGAACTCCATCTTGTTACCTTATTCTTCTTTTTGTTCAGCCTATCTAGATGACATTGTCGTCTTTAGCCCAACCTGGTCAAAACACCTGCAGGACCTGAACGTCATCCTACAAACCCTCCAACGGGCTGGACTGCACATAAACTCAAAGAAATCACGGGCAGCCTTTCACAAAGTAAAATATTTAGGCTATGTCTTGGGAGACGGGATGATAGCCCCTCAATCGGAGAAAGTAAAGGCCATCACCAGTTCCCCTTTTCCCACTTCCAAACGAGAATTAAGGTCCTTTCTTGGTTTAATAGGATATTATCGTCAGTTTATTCCCAGGTTTTCCGACATTGCCTCCCCTCTGACAGACATCTTGCGAAAAGAGGTCCAGGCCAAACACCTGTTGAACCCTTCTACGGAAATGCAAGAAGCCTTAAGGTCCCTAAAACAACTGATTACCACCAGTCCGGTTCTCATTTCCCCTAATTTCCAAACACAATTCATTCTAACCACAGACGCATCAAACACCGGGTTAGGGGCGGTTTTGTCACAGGAGGGGGACGATGGGTTAGAACACCCTATTCTCTTTATTAGTCGTAAGCTATTCCCCAGAGAGTGTAAATATTCCACCATTGAGAGGGAGTGCTTGACCGTCAAATGGGCGATGGACAAATTGAGATTCTACCTAGAGGGCCGACCCTTTCTCCTGTACACAGATCATGCCCCGCTACAGTGGATGTATAGAAACAAGGCACAAAACCCTAGGGTGCTTCGCTGGTTTTTATCCCTGCAGCCCTTTTCCTTTCAGGTGCAACACAAAAAGGGGAAGGATAATGGGAATGCGGATTATCTCTCGCTCTCCCCGATCGGGAGAGTCCAAGGGGGGAGGAATGTGACAGGGTGGTCCCGACACACACTCCCTCTACGGGCACGAATGACTGGTGGTCTGCCTCTTCCCCTTCAACCCGTCTGTTTCCTCCCCATCAGGAAGAGTGGAGAGAAAGCACGGACACCTGGGAGTCGGCGTTTCCAAACGAGTTTAACCCGGGCCCCTTTAAGCAGAACACGAGTCCACACGAAGACCCGCCTTACAGCAACGTCATGGCCCGCTCACTGGACAAATATCCGGAAGTTCCGAAGGAGGTGTGTCTTTCGACCAGCGCAAGGATCACGGCGAAGAGCACAACGGAGCAGGTGGCGTGTCAGCGGTCTGCGGAACATTCGATATCGGAGAGGACGGAAACGGGGAGCAGCTCAGAGGAGGCAGCAGCGGAAGGCGAGCCAGGAGGCCAACGGCCCGACGAATCCCAGAGCCACGTACCAAGGGGTGCGTGGCTTCTACAGGTATGGGAGCGGCTGTCAAGGGCATTTGGGAGGCGGGAGAGGGCGCAGGTGTAGACGCGGCGCTTAGAATCCAACAGAGCCGCGCGGCTTCAAGTCGGTCGCATAGGCGTTGTTCCCTCTCTCTCCCTCTCTTTTCTACGCGCTGTTCACTCAAGTGCACGTTTAGGAAAGCACGTTTTGGTGTACTCCCTCACTCCCGGTCCCTGGGAATCCTCCACTACGTTCGTAACCAATAACTGACCCCGTCCCTGTCTGTCCTTTTCTCCCACACGCGAGGGAAGCGCCCAAGGAAGAGCCCAGCCCCGAGGATGGCAGAAGCAGACCGGCAGAAGTGGGAAAGGGACTCCGAACTAGACACGAGGAGAGAAGACATCCCCCCCCCAGAAAGAAAAGGACTGTTACACCCAACGAGAAGACAGGGAAAATGGACCCCCTCAAAGAACTGCCTAACAGACGGCCATTGTATGTAAAACGAAACTACAGGAGAATAAAACCTTATAGCAGCAGACCTGGTCTCCGGCTCCTCACTGTCCCATCTTCACAATCAGTGTACTAAAAAGAGTACAAGATGACTCCTCGAGGTCTCCTAGTTGTGGTCGGAACTTGAGAATAGTGTCCAAGTCTGATTGCCCGCTGGATGTTGAGAGGTGAGCCTTCAGGAAGCTTTAAAATCTGTGGCAGGAAAGTCTTGAAAAAAGAAATAGGGTTAGTTCCCTCTGTACCCTCAGACAGACCAAAAATACGTAAGTTGTTCCTTCTAATACAATTTTCCAAATCCTCAACCTGTTTGGGCAAACTTGGTACTTGCTCCTGGAGCAAAATAACCTTAGGTAGAATATCTGTGAAATCACAAATTTGACGCTCCACAGTAGAAACGCGCTCCTCCATAAGATTCCATCAATCCGAGTGAGTTTGTAGTCAAACATTCGTTTCCTCCATTAATGGGTGCAAAGCTCTTATTTCCTCTAATTGCAACTCTAGAGAAGCAGTAGGAAGAGAGTTAGAGGATGATGGAGGATCCTTTTTGAGTCTTTTTGGTGGCACTTTACTGGCGGAAAGGGGAACAACTGCATCAGGAATAATTGAGTGAGATGATGTGTCAGCATTCTTGGGAGCCGAGACACTCTCCATTTTGTAATATTTGCGAAGCATAGGAGCAAGTGCAAGAAGGTTTAGTCAAACCCTTCCTATGTTGTGACCTGCCCATACACAAAAGTGTAATATGAAAGCTATGAGGAGGTGTTTTGATAAAAAGAAAAAGAGGAAACACAACTCTGACCAGCGCTGAAAGCTCCTCCTGAAAAAGGGCTCAAAGTGAAACAGAGACACTTTAAACCGTGTAGTTACATCCGTTGTATGAGCTAGCTTGTGAAAAAAATGTGTCAAATATTTGCAATGAGAAAGGCATGCCCACAGTATTTAAATTCTCCATAGACAAAAAAAAGATAAGAAAAACTGGCAGGAAAAAGGAGAAATAAAAAAAAAAATCCTCCGTCCACACAATATAATAAAAAGGAGAAAATACCAACCTGTTGCAAGACTTAATGCTCTAAGCCATGCCATACCGATGTTGTTAATCTTCAGAGAACAGCTGAGGAGAGGGCTGCCATCTTGCTTCAGTGTGTCTCCTCAGCGTGCCATAAATCAACAGCCCGAGGGAGAAAGACACTATGGTGGAATGTATTGCTAATAGCACCAGGAATGTGTTACTAATAGCACCACAGAGAAGAGAAGGTAAGGCAAACAGCTGAAGTGACTTTATATTAAGGCTGGGGGTGGTGGGCATATTGAGGCTACGTGAAGCATTACGGAGTGGGAGCAAATCTACGCCCACCCGCACACTTCGCGTAGCCCCACTACGCGCCGCCCGCCTCCCTCCCGCCCTCATTTTACAATTACTTAGAACATTACATATAAAGAATTTACTTGCCTGAGCTGCCGCGTCCCGGGGCTCCATCTTGCTGCTTCCTGGCTAGCTTCTTCCTCACGAATGCGCATGCGCGGGTGCGGGCGCACCCCTAAAAATATTTTTCTTTGGATTCCATGTTCTTCCCTTTCGTAACACTTACCTTTGCTGTCTATATTAGACATGCAGGAATTTTTTCTTTCCACGTCTTTCAGAAATCCTCCATGTTATATTACGTTGTTATGTTATTGAAACTTTGTAGAGCACACGTTCACCAACAGGTCTCTTGGTGCAGGGTTTTCCACTGAAGTCACCAATTACAGAAGGTCTGTGTCTAACTATAAGCTTGGGTAAAAAGCCAGGTCTTCTGTTCTTTCCTAAAGCGCAAGTGGTCGGTTTCAAGTCTCAATGACGGGGGCAGTGCATTCCAAAGTTGAGGTCCCTGAATTGAGAAGCATGACCCTCCTGTCCATTTACGTCTTAAACCCGGCACCACCAATTGTATTATGTGCGTGGATCTTAAAGTGCACTGTGGGGAGTACCTGTGAATTCTTGAGGATATGTATTTGGGCCAATGCCATGTATAGCTTTAAACTAAATGCATCCTGTTCCACTGGAAGCCAGTGTAGTTCCTTCAGCAGTTGCTTGACGTGAAAGCGTCTGCCTTGTTGGTAGATAATTCTAGCAGCCTGATTATGTATCAGCTGCAGCTGAGGTTTTTGGTTGCACTGAAGGCCTAGGTAAATCGTGTTTGCATAATCAATTTTTGATAGAATCAAGGAAATGAGGATTTGAATACTGGCCTCTCTGCTGAAAAACCTCCAGATTTTTTGCAGTTTCCGTAGTTGGAAGACACAGGCAGAGGTGAACGCCCCAATCTGCGAGTTCATGGTGACTTCCGAGTCGATATGTATGCCTAGGCTCTTTATCGAGTTCTTAGGGGTCGGTGTAGGTCCTAACTCCAAGGGCCAGTGGGCAGGAGTCCAGTGCTGAATTTTATTGTTAGGGATGATAATTTCATTTTTTTCGGGGTTTAGTTTTAATTAATTTGTATTCATTCAATTCCTGATGAACAGCATGATATTCCTGATTAACTCCTTGGAGTTTGTGAAATCCTCAATGGAAAAGATGAACTGCATAGCGTCAACATAGTTGTAGATCTGCACCCTCATCTGACGAAGTGTGCATATGGGGGGCGAATTTATATATTAAAGAGTTGTGGGGAAAAGAAGGAGCCCTGCGGTACTCCGAAGTTTATGTTGACAGTGCTGGATTTGTAGGGTGAAAGCCACACTGATTGTTTCTGGTCTTCTAAGCAGGGTTGAAACCAATTTAGGGCAGCACCTCTGAGACCTGCTGCAGTAATACGTTCCATCAGGATGTCATGGTTGACGATATTGAATGCCGCCGACAGGTCCAAGAGGATCAAGGCTTGAGTACAGTCTTCATCAGCCTTTCCTTTTAGGTCATCCATGACGGATAGAATAATGGATTCAGTAGAGTGGGATGAGCAGAAGCCTGGCATGTGTGGGTCTAAAAAATTGGTGTCTTCTATGGAGGTGATAAGAAGCTTGGCTACATGAGTCTCTAGTAGTTTGGACAGGAAGGGGAGAAGGGATATAGGCCTATAGTTGTCCAGCCTCTGAGGGTCAACACCTTGCTTTTTCTGAAGCAGAATAATGATTGCTTTATTGAAGGTTGGTGGTACCTTTCCTTGGATTAAGGACAGATTCAGGAGAGAGAGGATAGTCTCTGGAAGTGCTAGAAAAATTGATTTTGTATGTAAGGAGGGCTGGCATCTTTAGGGGAGCCTGATTTCACTTTATTTAGGAGTTCCAAGAGCTGTTCTTTGTTTAGACATGGGAAGGTGGCCTCCATCTGCATATCGAAGAGATAAAACAAACCCCCTGCATACTTAGGAATTCAAACGGACAGCATGCCTCGCCCTGTCCCAGGCGGTTAGCAGATTTGTGCTGGCGGGTTTGCCCATGATGCGCTTCTGCCCCGCAACCTTCCCTAAGGAACCAAAATCGCAAATTGCAAATCGTGGTAAGAATGAATCACCCAGTGTGCTGTGGCCAAGATGGCGGTGCTGCTAAGGTAGTACACAGCGAAGACGTAAGTTGGCAATGGTGGCCCACAATCAAACACTAGATTGCATACTGAGCACCTCTATCAAAGTAGAGGGAAACTGCACAATGAAGAAATAACGAGCTGCTGGACCGCACTGGTACAAGACAAACTGCCCTGACCTCGAGGACAAGGGTGCAATCCTATTGAGAGGCATCCATATGAAGGACGACTTCAAGAACTGACCCTTCCTTTGAGTCACAAAACCCTAAACATAAAGACATTGGAATCTCCTAAGTGTTGAGAACGTGCCTGGCCATTCAAAGCTGCCAAGAGTCCCAGGTTCATGAGTGATTCGGTGGTCCAGTCCAGGTTTTTTCTTTGAATGTTGGGATTAGTAGTCTTGATTTATATATTGAATAAACAAGACTTCAAGTCCCAGAATAAAAATAAGAAAACTTGAGCTAGAGCAGCATATCACGCAAGGATATGTAAACTTGGCAGCCATGGCCATTGAATGACAGCACCTGTTGGCAAGCCTGCAGTGTCTTTTCAACCACCCAGGGCTTTAAGTGGGTCGGGTCTTGCTGGTGCTCAGCACCGGTAGTTCTATAAAGCAGGTGCCGAACCGGGTCTCCATCGGGCTCTCCAATTTTGCCGTCTGTATGAAAAGAAAATCTTTCCTCTGCATCGGTACCACCCTTTAGTGCTTGTGAGGTAACTTCAAAGAGACTCGCACAGTATTTCACAGTTCTATCATTTCAGAACTGAAGCATTTTCAATATTCTATATAACGAAGCCATAGTTGTTGCTGATTTATCTTACACAAACAACAACCATTGGCAGATCCAGTAGCGCTGGCTTGTTGTAAATGTAATGTTACTTGTTGCATCAGTATTATATATCTGTATGCAATGACAGAAGCAGCAAAATACCAGTTGGGCGGCACACCATGCTAGGAACAGATTTTTAGGTTACGTATATTTAAACCACGCTCTTAATTACATCGGCCACACCTCTTTGAGAGACCCCCTAGTTTTTTTGTTCCACTTAAAGCCCTGCATCCACCTGACTTTGGAGAAGTCCCCAGTGAGACCCAGTATCCAGCCTCAGAAGAACGCAAGGATTGTTTCCATTCACCTCAGGCTAAGAATGGCCCCGGTAATTCTAGAACAGCTGAACCATTTGCTTTCAATGGTGAACGACCTTCACCCCGCATCCGTAACCCCGCATGCTGTCACAACGCGGTCGTAACAACGAGTGCGCTGTGACAACGCATACCATTACCCCGCAAATCGTTACAACAACTTGCGTAGGGGGGAGAAGGTGTTGGATTTTCCCTACAGTCCGCACAGACTGGAGTTGGAATAGTAAATTTTACTATTCCAACATCCAGCGCCCCCCCCTTACAACGACTTGCGGGGTAATGGTATGCGTTGTCACAACGCGGTCGTTGTTACGACCGCGTTGTGACAGCATGCGGGGTAATAGTATGCGGGGTGAAGAGACATATTCGCTGTCAATATATACTGATATATCATGACTTCAATTTGTAATATGATCCTAGCCCTAAACCCAGTGCTTCTCTTGCACCGTGTCCTACCCTCTCAGAAACTCTAACTATGACAAACTCTTAGCATGATGCTGTCTTGGCTCACAAGTCCAATCGCCGCACCAGTTGAGGCACTTGATTGTATGTGGTGAACTTACATAATAGAACACTGGATTCTTGTTATCTCGGATAACTGGGCACTTGAAGGTTTGACCAGTTTCCCCTTTTTTTTTTTTTTTTTTTTTTTTTTTAAACCGTTTATTGCAGGTTGTAAAAGTTACAGGTATGGGCCTACAACCACCCGGCCGGCCGCTAGAATGACAAAAGCATATTGCATACATACAGTAAAAGTCTCTCGGCAGTGCAGAGCAGTGAAACAGGAGTAATCAGTGGTGCAGGCCACACAGCTCCAAGCCCATAGTACGGTTCCCTTTTCTTGAAACAAAACAACACCAAAAAACCACACCCGCAAGGCAACCCGCGATCCAAAGTGACAGCACGTGCTCCATAAGTGGGGGATCCAAACCAGCAGCAGAACTCTGAGGAGGGGAATGGGAGTAGGTCAGGGACTGGGGGGACCGCGCGCCCGCGGCCGAGGGAGGGGGGCCGTCTAGGGAGACGGAACAGGTGAGGCAGCCGGTAGCAGTGGTGGCTCACAAATACCCCCGCGGTAGGCGTTCCAGGGGCCCCAGAGTTTCACCCACGCCCCAGGCTTACCCCTCGCCACATACACCACCTTTTCACGAAACATACACCAATCCATATGCTCTTTCCAGGCCGATACCGCAGGGGGCCTCTGGGATCCCCACAATTGAGCAATGTCACGCTTAGCTATCATGTATCCCAGAGTCACCCACCGCGTCTGCGGGACCGAATAGTCATTCGGTTCCCATACATTCAGCAAGCATCTCCTCGCTTCAGGCAGCAGCGCGACACGCGTAACCACACGCAGGACCTCATGCACACCACGCCAGAATCGCTCCACCTTCGGGCACTCCCACAGTATGTGCATGAAAGTCGCCAGCGCACCACAGCCACGCTTACACAGTCCGTCACCAGCAAAACCCATACGCAGAAGCCTTGGCCCCGTCACGTAAACCCGGTGAAGGATCTTGAGCTGGACGAAACGAAGGCGAGCCGGGATGGCCACCTCTTTCGGGGAGGCCACCGCGGAAATCCAATCCTCGCCGTCCAGCTCCAGCCCGTCGGCAACCCAGGCCTCGCGGAGACTAGTCAGCAGGCACGATCTGTCGTTGATCAGTTTTTTATATATGAGGGAGATCGTGCTGTCCGGTACATGGCCGTCCAGCACTCTGTCCTCCAGGGGGGAAGACTCCGGAATGGATGCGACGTCCGGGAAGACGGAGCCCAGCGCATGGCGGACTTGTAGGTACCGAAAGTACTCACTGCCCTGCAGCTGAAACTCCGCCTGCAGCGTCTCAAAAGTTTTGAATCCCCCCCTCGTCCAGAGATCTCCCACCGTGCTGATTCCGATCGTGTCCCACTTCTCGAAGCCCTTCGACGTCCATAGGGAGCCCAACCTCTCAGACGCATACAGCGGTGACGCCCGGGTCAAACGGTTCTTCCACCCCATAGCTGCATTAGCCGCGTGCCAGACACGCACCATAACACGCGTCGGTCCCGTCAAACGGGAGTCGGGCGCGCCAGAGTAGAGCGCGCGATTGTAATCGCCACCGGGTAGGAGCATTTTATCCATCTCAAATGCCGGGTTCAAGGCGGGCCCATAAAGGCCATGATTAATTGCAGCTAGTTGGGAGGCCCAGTAATACCGTTTAATGTCCGGGAGGGCGACCCCCCCCATCGTACCACGGGAGCGTCAATTTAGCCAGAGCAATGCGCGGCCTCCCGTCCCAGAACAGCCGCCGCTGGAGGCCCTCCACCTCACGGAAATAGCGTGCCGGGACCAAGTCCATAGTATTCTGGAGGGCGTAGAGGAATCGCGGCAGGGACATCATTTTGAACAAAGCCGCTCGGCCGAGCGGCGAGAGCGGCAGACGCCGCCAGCGCACCACGTCCTCCCTCAAGCGCCGGAGGGGGGGCAGCAAATTCCGCTCATAGCGGGCCTCCGGGTCAAGTGTGATGTAGATACCCAGGTACCGAAAACCGTGGGGGGCAATCTGGATCGGACAGTCCCGTGGTAGGGCCGGAGCCTCCCCGGAGAGCACATAGACACAGGATTTCGCCCAGTTGATGACCAGGCCCGAGTTGCGACCGAATGAGCGCAAAACATCAACCAGGACGATCAGTGATTTACGCGGGGAGGCGAGATACAGAAGGATGTCGTCAGCGTAGAGGGACACACGGTCCTCATGCTCGGGGGTCCAGCGGAGACCACGGATAGAAGGGTGCCACCGTAGCCACTCCGCCAGGGGCTCCAGGGCCAGGGCAAACAGGAGAGGCGACAGGGGGCAACCCTGTCGCGTACCCCTCCCCAGCGCGAATGGGGCCGAGACTCGCCCATTCACTACCACCTGCGCCAATGGGCCCGAATATAGCAATTTGACCCAGCTAATGAAACCCGGGCCGAACCCGAATTTCGCCAGCATCGCCCAGATGTATGGCCATTCAAGCGTATCAAACGCCATGGTGGCGTCCAAGGATGCCAAGATGGCCGGCTCCCGCACAAATGGGACACGCGCGAGCACCCCGTGCAAGCGCCGCAGATTGAGCGCCGTGTTGCGGTGCGGTATAAAGCCAGATTGGTCTTGGTGGACCAGGTCGCCCACCACGCCAACCAACCGGTTGGCCAACACCTTGGCAAGGATTTTGGGCTCCGCGTTCAAAAGCGAAATCGGCCTATAGGATGTGACCCGTTCACGGGGCTTCCCCTCCTTGTGGATCACCACAATTGTGGCCAGGCGCTGGTCCGGCGGAAGGGAACCCTGCGAGTGGGCCGCCAGGAACATCGCGCGCAGGTGGGGCGCCAACACATCCGGGCGTAGCTTGTAGAGCTCGATGGGAATACCATTGGGGCCCATGGCCTTGCCTGATGCAACCGAGCGAATAGCCAAGGCAATTTCGTCCGAGGTGGGAGGGGCGTCAAGCGAATCCCTGTCCTCCACCGCTAGGGAGGGCAGTGCGATGTCCCGGAGCAGGGCATGGGAATCTTCCTCCGAGCAGGGGGAAACCGGGGAGTAGACTTCGCGGAAATAATCCGCGAAGCAGGAGACAATGGCTTCCGGCTCGGTGACACACGCACCATCAATACTCTCAATCACAGGCACCACGCGGCTCGCTCTCTCCCTCTTATCCAACCACGCAATCAATTTGCCAGCCTTATCACCCACATCATACAATCGCCCCTGCTGCTCTCTACTGAGGCCCCTGGCCGCCTCCGTGACGAGGGCCCGATAGGCCGCCTGCTTTAGGTGTAGGACATGCAACTTGGCGTCTGTTACCCCGCTCCCCAGGTCACCCTCCAGTTCTGCAATCTCGGCCTCTACCCGGGTCACCTCCTCCCGCTCGAGCCGCCGGGCATGGGAGATAAAGGAGAGGGCCTCCCCTCTAAGGACTACCTTGAAAGCCTCCCAAAGGGAGATGGCGGAAGAGACCGACCCCACATTCTCGTCGAAATATCGTTGTAAGGATTTGATCAAGTCGGCACGAATGGTGGGGTCACGCAAATACCATGCATTGATTGGGGCCACCCTGCCATCCCCCCTCGGGAAGACATCGAAATGCAACAACAATGGGGAGTGGTCTGAGATACCCCGTGCTAGATGGCGCACCTCCCCCACCCTCCCTGCATGGGCCGCCGGGACAAGGATGTAATCAAGCCGCGAGAGGCTACCATGGGCACCCGAGTGGAAGGTGTACTGTAGCAATTCGGGATGCTTTAATCGCCAGCAATCCACCAGGCCCAGCGTGTCCAGAAGGCCGGGCAGCCACGCCTGTGCTCGGGGGAGGTCCCTAGGGGGATGGCGATCCATAGACCCAGAGGCTACCGCATTAAAGTCCCCTCCAACCACCAGCAGGCCACTCGGAAGGTCCAGAAGGAGGCGCCCCAGGTCCGCGAATGTGGTGACTTGTAACCCAGGCGGGACGTACACGGATATAAAGACAAACACTCTACCCTCCATTCTTCCCACCAAAACCGTGTAGCGTCCCCTCTCGTCATGGCGCACCTCATCAATCTCCAACGGGAGCGAGTTCTTGATCATAATACCCACCCCCCGCGAGCCCGAGGTGAAGCCGGAATGTGCCACCAAACGATATCCCCGCCGATTCATTGCATGAAAGGAGTTACCTATAAGGTGCGTCTCCTGCAGGAAGACAACATCTGGTGAAATACGTTTTAAGTACTGCAGGACCACACCACGCTTAATCCTATCCCCCAGGCCGTTAACATTCCATGACAACACAGTCAAGTCCCTACCCCCCATCATACGTCGAATCAATCAGTCGTCCCCCATCGAGCATCTTAATAACAACAACATAGTAGCGGGTTTGCCCTGCGGTGCTAACAAACAACACACCCCCCCCACCCCCCGGTCCCAACAGAACTCCCCCCTCCCTGCACCCCTGCATGAGCCCAGACAGCCCCCCCAAAGTGCAGTGTGCCTGTCGCCCCATAGCTAAATACTAACTAGTCCCCCAGAGGAGGAGGGAAGCCCCCAACAGACCCCACGCAACCTCCATAGGAGGGGAACATAGGCAATCAATAAATGGTGAAGGAACAACGTCCAGAGCAAGGCCTATTCAGTCACCCCTCAATTCTGATCCGGCGGGCCCTCCTCGCCAGCCGCGCCCCCCCCGCCCCCCCGGCCCCGATCTCCAGGCAGAGTGTCCAGCCAGTCCCCAGCCGCCTCGGGCCGGTCAAAGAAGTGCGTGCGACCATCCACCTCTACCCTCAGCTTGGCTGGAAAGAGCATTGAGTACTTGAGGTTCAGGTCCCTTAGGCGACGTTTAACCCCAAGAAAGCTCTGTCGCTGCTTCTGGACCGCCGGAGTAAAGTCAGGGTAGAAATGTATCTCCATGTTGTCAAGCTTGACCGGTCCCTGTTGCCTGGAGGCCTGGAGGATAGCGTCTCTGTCCCGAAAATTAAAAATCCGGGCAATGAACGGCCGCGGCGGGGCACCAGTCTTAGGTCTGCCCCCGGGGACCCGGTGAGCACGCTCCACCGCAAAAAGCTTACTCAGCCCCCGGGGCTGGAGATGGGTCAGGATCAAATCTTCCACGAAGAGATCCGCCGCCTCCGCCTCTCGTCCCTCCGGGACCCCCACAAGACGGACATTATTCCTCCGGGCCCGACCCTCGGAGTCCTCCAATCGCCGGTCCATCAGGGCGCTCGCCTGGCCAAGCCGGCGCACCTCCTTCTGGAGGGCCACCACGTCTGTCGTGAGGCTCGTCGTGGTATGGGCCAGGGAGTCGACTCGGTCGTTTGTTTTGGACAAGTCTGCCCTCACAAGGCTCACATCCACAAGGACCGAGTCTATTTTTTGCGCTAAGGTGTCGAAACGCTGGTCCACCGAGGCCTTCATCTCTGCGATGGCGCCCATGACGTCCCGGAGGGTCAGATCCCCTGGATGAGCAGATGCCTCCGTCGGGCCCACCGGGGATGCACTCGATGTCTCCGGAGAACCCTTCTGAAGCGTGTAGCGGTCCATACTGTTGGCCTGGTGCGCCGTGCCACGGCGGGTCGTCTTCACCTTCGCCCGGTCGCCATCTTGTTTGGTGGACATGCTGGCTCTTCCACAGTCGTGCCAAGCTCCCCAAACGGGCCGCTATACCAGTCACGGGTGCCAGGGGGGGGCAGGGGCGACCACCGAACCGCGGGTCAACCCACCGCCGGCGGGTCAGCCGGGCTCCTGGACAAGGCCACCGCACCCCGCTCCGCAGCCCGACCCGGCTGAGAGCTAGGAGGGCGCAAAAGCGAAAGTGAAAGTGCGGGGTATGCCAGTCGCCCAGCCCCGCTCGCCGCTGTTATTCACTTTGTCCCCGGATCGCCCCACTACTCCAATCCGGGGGGCCGGCGAGGAGAAGGCCGCAACCTTCGATCGATGCTCCCACCGGCGTTCGGGGTCCGATTCGAGCCCAAAAAACGGGTGGCGCCTCAGCTCCGGTTCCCCAACACAGTCCCCTCAACAAGGACAGGATATCGCCAGGATTAATTCAGGAGGTCGCGGAGGTCCTCGGGAGCCTCGCACCTACGCGGCCATCTTGGTTGCGCGCTAGGCTCCTCCTCCCCAGTTTCCCCTTTTTGCCTTCAGCTGACAACACAATGTTGATACTGACCACACTCAGGAGCATAAGTATATGCCATCTACAATTAATACATTATTTTAAATTAAACACCATGGGACTTGGAGAAACCCTTAGGGAGAAATCAGTGCCTGCTTCCAGCCCTTTCATGCTGTATCTCTTCAGTTCGCCTGCTCCCTCTTAACTTCCATGAATAATCTCGCCCTCCTCTCGGTGGGGGTGCTTCTGCACTCAACTGATTCTCTTTGCAATTCTTTTGCACCCAGTTTCAACTGTTGGAAATGTTCACTTGGAGTTTTACCTCCACTCCAGAAGTGCATCTGTTCGCTGTTTTTGCACAGGTGTTTGTGACTTATTCGCTTTTCAGTGTCAGTGTGGGTGTTTTTTATTCACCACCTAGTTTGCTGTGCATTTATAAGATCAAGGCCGAAAGACATCTTCCCAGCGGTAGTGCATGTAATACGTGAAGTCAGTTCAGTTTGATATACATGGCTTCGCTTGTCATCGATGACCGTAGCAGCTGCCCAACTGCTGACACTTAGGGCTATCTATAGAAGCCCCTGTCGCCACCACAACGTCACATATATTGACGCTGTGGTGGCGATAGGGGCTGCGCCTTATGTACAAGGCAGCGTTAAGTCTCTTAACATGGCTTAACGCTGCCTTGTACATAAGGCTCCCTTTCACGCTATGGTTAGCGTAAAAGGGGTGGGCAGTGGGTGTTGCAGTGGGCGTTCCACCGCAGAACCCATTCATCTTGATGCTGCGCCCTATGTACATGGGTGGCTTACATAGGATGCAGCGCCAAAATTAAGACCAGGTCTTAGGATGGCGAAACGAGGAGAAATGCATTATTTCTCCTCATTTTTGCGTTTTTCCATGTGTGCTGCCTTGTGCAGCACGCATGGAAAAAGCAAAATGCCATGGTATGTTTATGTAGAGGAAGGTGTCCCTTCCTGTACATAGCAAAACCAAAGTGGATGATGGACGGAGTGTTGAACATTGCAAGCACCCACCCCCAGTCACCTGATCTGGGTTTAATCCATCATCATTATTTAGCTCACTCCGCCACCCCAGTTCAGACATGGCCATATGCAAATCAGTCTGACCCTGTGACTCATGGGAACAGTCCAGCCCGAAATGCCAAGCCATGTCTTCTCTGGATGGTAAACAAGCATCCTGGGAACGGTTTCTGTCTAATCAGCCGTCATCAGCCAGGCTAGCTTGAATCCAGTGGCAGAGTGAGCAAGGGACCCAGGTCTGGGCTTACCCATTGCAAGCACTCACCCCCAGTCAACTGATCTGGGTTTAATCCATCATCATTCTTTAGCTCACTCCGACCACCCCAGTTTGGGCACAGGGTCAAGACTGATTTGCATATGGCTGGGTCTAAACTGGAATTGCAAGGTGAGCAAAACAAACGATGGATTTAGGCCCAGATCTCTGTACTGGGGTGAATGTATGACATTGTTTTGCATTCTGTCCATCAATAGTTCTATTTGCATTTGTCACCCAGAGTGGGACGGGTATGCTCAGACGTGAGTCCTGTGCTCTCCATGCCACTGGAATCAAGCTATCCTGGCTGAAGAGGAGTGAAACCCCGAAACCGGTCCTAGGATGCTTGTTTCCAGTCCAGGGAGGACCTGGCCTGGCAGTTCGGGCTGGACTGTTCCCATTGGGCACAGGGTCAAGACTGATTTGCATATGGCTGGGTCCAAACTGGAATGGCATGGTGAGCAAAAAAACGATGGATTTAGGCCCAGATCTCTGTACTGGGGTGAATGTATGACATTGTTCTGCATTCTGTCCATCAATAGTTCTTTTTGGCTTCCTGTACATAAACAAACCTTTTTTTTTAAAAATGCAATTTTGTCACTTTTATGTGTGCACTGTGTAGCATGAAGCAGCACACATGAAAGTGACAGAATGGCATTTCTAGGATTGTTTATGTGCAGGATGGGACACCTTCCTACACATAAATAATCCTCACCTGCACGCAGACACCCTTGCACTCTGGTGCTAGGGTGCCTGCATTGGCGCTAAATTGCTAAACTTAGCGCCATCGCTAGGAGAAACGCAAGGCTGCACCACATTCTTGTAAATATGGTGCAGCCTTGTGTTTCAGAAGTGGACGAGAGAGGCGTTAAGCCAGGAAGGCTTACGCCTCTCTCCTCCACTTCCTTGTACATATCGCCCTTAACTTTTTAAATCTGGTCCTCAGAGACGCCCATGCTTATCATGCATGCGGTATCAAGAACTTACCACCAACGTTCTCAATGTTATCAAATAAGAGGAAACTAGGTGTAGCGTCCAAACTGGTGACAGTGTGATTGGGAGTTTAGGTTTCTAATCTTGACCCCACCCCCTTTGCCGAATAAATCGAGAGATCCTTAGCAACCCTACTCATCACCGTGCGACTCCTTTACGGTTTCCTCAAAAATTAGCCTCGCTGAGCACCTGGACAGTTTATCTGAAAGGACCGTCAGCGTTCTTTAAAACAGAAGCTTTGGGGTGTCTGTTCGGGTGCTTCGCACCCCTTCCATCTCAGCTGTTTGCTGTGGCGCGTGAGAGCGCGCATCAGTACCACGTATCTTTACTTGGGAGATTAAGGGGGGGGGGGGGGGGGCAAGCCGACACCAGACCACTTTTATTGTGTGTGAAAAAGGCCGCTTTATTGAAACAGGTGCATATCACAATTTAGACTCCTTGGCCACTGCCTTACAAAACTAAAACCTCGCTATACAATAATTTCCTGACCCCTTGTTTCTTCCCCCACCCCTACGATCCCCACATCATTTCCCCCATCCCCCAAAATACAACATAACATTCCATAACCAACATATAACCCAATCCTACACCATGTAGCCTTTCCAACTCCCAAACTCCCCTGACCGTAACCCCTACCTGTCTTCTGTGCAACTGTAACTATCCAACCTCTAATCTAAACTTATCCAACCTGGATACCCTTTCCCTGTTCCTGGACCCAAATTACCAAACCTATAACAACAAACTCTAGCCAATCCCGGCCAACTGTCAACCACCCCGCCACCCAGAAGAAAGGGGGAAGTGTCGGCGGATACGCCTCTTACTCCCTTTTTTCTGCCCCCCCCCAAGCCCCGCGGGACCGCGTGAAAACTTAACGCCTGTAAACCCCCAGCAATCGTGCCAACATCTCCCGCAACTCCAAAAGATAGAGGTCCATCCCCATCCGTGACAAGTGCACCCCATCATCCCTGAACATCTCCTGCGCATCATAACGGATGTCCCTATGTGCCAAGCGCCCTATCCCCAAATGACGGCAAAACCTCACCATCTCCGTATTGAGCTTTCTCCTCGCCTTATCCACTGCACCAGGGTTTACGGTCCCCCTCCAACTCCTCCGGGGAACAAAATCAGTCCAAACAATGGCACAACCAGCCCATCATTCCTTGATCCACACCAAGTCCTTTTTCATAGCCCGCATCAGCGCCAAACCTGTCTCCCTGACCATGTCATTCTCCCCCAAATGTAGCACCAACACGTCCGGGCACCGACCCGCCCTTAAAATCCCGTTCAACACCGGTACCAATTCCTTCCAGCGCATGCCGCCCCTGCCCCTCCACCCCACAGAGAACAAATCTTTATTGAACCCCAAACTTTCCCCAAAGTAGCTCTCCTGTGCCTGGACTTGCGCCCGCCTCACAAACGAATGTCCCACAATCCAAATGGACATCTCCCTGGCGAGGGGTCCCATAACCGAACCTGAAAAGAAAAACAAGAATGAAAACCAAGCAAACCCCAACTAAAACCTATTTTGTTCTGTTGTTTTTTTTTTGTTGTTTTTACAGTACCCCATCCCCTGTCTCGCTGCGCACATAACGCTGATAGCAATTCGATGACCACCTCCCCAACTTCATGATGTCCCCGCGGTCCCAACCCCTCGCATGTGCCTCCGACGCCGCCCCAATGCGGAAAGAATGCGTGCCAAAACCCTTCTCCTCGACCCCCATTCTCCGAAGTGCTTTACGCAGCACTGCCAGCAACTGCGAAGCTTTAACGCCCCGCCCCTGCCGATGGGAAAAAACCAGGTCCCCCAACCCTCCAGAGCATGATTTCCACCGCAAACCCCACCGAAAAGGACAAACCGTCGGCGAGCGACCTCTCTTCAGAGCAACCCATTTCCCCCAACACTTTTGGTCAGTTTTCGCCTTCCGGAGCCATATACTAACCACCTGCTCCCCAAAAGAGACTTCACCCCAGGCCAGGCCCCGCTCCCCTTTGAACCCCAACAATTCCGACACCCGAAAGGCCCCGAAAAACATCCAGGACATGAGTGTGGAAAAAAGCGTGGCCTCCCCTTCATCCCAACACACCTCGGGCAGGACCCCCATCACCCCGTCTAACAGCTCCCAAGACAGTGGTTTCCTCACCCAGGCGATGCTCCCACATTCCCGCGCCCAGCCTTCCAAAATCCGAGCCCCCAGCTCCCCCGCGGATAGGGCGTAGCCCCACAACAACTTCCCGATGAAAGCAACCCCCGCCAACTTGCCAACTATCGTCACCTTCGTCAGCCCTTTACCCACCAGGTCCAGTATGAATTGAACAACATCCTCCCGTCTCGCCACCCCAGAAGCCCGCCACTTCGCCCCTGAACGGACAAACTCTTCCCACGCCGCCCGGTATGCCAGCCTCGTAGACTGCGCTAAAGAACCTAGAACCAATTGTAGCATCCTGTGTTGCCTGCTTGTTATGTTATGTTATTTAAATTTGTATAGCGCACAGCTGCCGCAGCAAAGAGGCGTCCTGGCGCTTTGGAGATGGAAAACACAACACCACAGCAATAACTAGAGCGGAAAAAACTAGGCTTTAGAGAATAGGAAGGTTTTCAAAGACTTCCTGAAGAGAAGCAGGTCCGGAATAGCACGAAGAGAGGCAGGCAGTGAGTTCCAAAGGGTGGCTGCCAACACCGAAAAGGAACGACCACCTATACACGCTTTCTTAAAACGCGGAACGATAGCTAAATTGGACCCTGCAGATCGGAGGGATCTAGAAGGAACGTAATGGAGAATAGTCTGGGTGAGAATGGGAGGAGAAGCTAACTTGAGAATTTTAAAAGTTACACAGAGTGCTTTAAACCTGATTCTCTGGCCTACTGGTAGCCAGTGGAGATCTTGGATGGTATGACGAACAGAAGCAAACCTAGGAAGACTGACCAGCATTCTGGCCGCAGCATTTTGTACCCGCTGAAGGCGGGCTAGTTCTGCCTGATTAACACCCAGAAGCAGAGAGCTGGCATAATCCAGTCTGGTAAGAACCAGAGCTTGTACAATGATCTGTCTGGTGTCTGAGTCGAAAAATTTAAAAATGGGCCGAAGGCACTGCAAGGCACCAAAACAGGTGCCCGCTACACGTTTGGTGTGGGGGGTGAAAGAAAGTTTATCGTCAATCCATACACCCAGATTTCTGACTTCAGCTACAGGAATGGGAACAGGACCCAACTCCAATGGCCACCAATTGTCTCCCCATAGCCCGGTATCCTCACCAAAGATGATAACCTCGGTCTTGGAGGCGTTGAGTTGGAGTCTATTTTCCGCCAACCAGCCAGCCACTGACTTAAGAGCAAACTGAAAGGTCGAGGCATCCATAGTGGAGTCACCATTAAGTGCCACCGCCTGCTGCGTGTCATCGGCGTATGACACCATGGTGAGACCAAAACTACGGGCTACCTCCGCCAGTGGCTGAACATATATATTGAATAAGGTAGGGCTGAGAGCCGAACCCTGTGGAACACCCTGAGGAATGGGACGAGGGGCAGAGACATAGGGCGGTAAGGATACCTTGAAGGTTCGATCCGTAAGAAAGGAGCGAAACCATTCAAGGGCCATCTCTCCAACTCCAGCTTCCCCAAGACGCTGCAAAAGGATGTGGTGGGAGACCGTGTCAAAGGCGGCACTGAGATCCAATAGGATCAGTGCCGCCGCCTGACCCCGGTCCAGCAGTTTCCTAATATGCTCCACCACCACCAGAAGAGCAGTCTCAGTACTGTGACCCGCGCGAAAACCATTCTGAGATTTATCCAATATGTTGGCTTCCTGCAAATGAGAGGAGAGAATGCAATTCACGTGAGCCTCAGCTAATTTAGCCATCCACGGGAGGAGGGAGATGGGACGGTAGTGTTCTAATTTTGCAGGGTCAAGGGAGGGTTTTTTGAGAATAGGTATGACGGTCGCCTGCTTCCAAGCCGTGGGAACACTGCCAGTGCTAAAAGAGAGATTGATAAGGCTATGCATAGCCAGAAAACAACACTCAGCACATTCCCGAAACTGAATAGGCCTCATAGGGTCATCGGGTGACCCAGATTTAACTTTAATTGTCAAGGCTTTGAACTCCTCTTGGGTAGGGCTGGGAATAACCTGTAGCCGCTTGGAGGTCAATGGGGCTCTGATATTCTCAGTGACGGAAAGATGTGAGAATGACCTGTAGATGGCATCGACCTTTCCAACAAAGAACGAGGCTAAATCCTCACAATGGGCCATAGAAGCTGGCATAGTGGTGGCAATCTTTCTGCTAGTGAGGTCTTTACAAACCCTAAAGATAACCTTAGTCGGGTTCGTGCTGTTCTTAATCTCCTGGGAGTAGAAGGCTGCCCTAGCTGTACATATGGCCCGATGGTACGATCTGGTGCAGGTCCTATATGCTGATTTAAGGTCAGCATCATAGGTTCTGCGCCATGCGCGTTCCGCCTTTTTACAAGAAGATTTCATCAGCTTAAGGGATTCATTGTACCAAGGACTGGAGGGGCTAGATCTAGTCTTACTCCACCTAGCAGGTATGAGAATATCCAATGAGTGGTCCAACCACTTGCAGAAGCTGTCGTAACCAAGAGAGACTTCTTTAGGAGGAAGAGGATGGTGCTTCATCAAAAGATGGTGAAAATGCTCTAGGTTCAGGCTTCTCCAGGGACGTTTGAGAATGTCAGGAGTATTATTCCTAGGGGGAGGAATATTAGTGACAATGCGAGCTTCGATCAAATAATGATCGGTCCAGGCCATAGGCTTGGGCTGGAGCACTGAAATATTCGTCGAGATATTCGTCACAAAGGGGTCAAGCAGATGTCCACCAGTATGAGTAGGTGATTCTACCAATTGGAATAAATGAAAAGCTTCCAGATCAGCCAAAAAACTGTGCACCGAATTGGAAAATGGCGCATCCATATGCAAGTTAAGATCTCCAATGATCGTAAAATTGGCTGTTTTCATGACAATAGAGGAGACCACCTCCAAAAGACTGAGACGGAAAGCGCTCTCTGGACCAGGAGGCCTGTAAATTAATAATCCTGAGAAGGTAGAATGAGGATTTACAGTTATGTTAAAGTGCGCGCTCTCACATCCAGCTATAGTGGTCGGATTCCAGGCACACGGATAGCAGGTTTTAACTGCAACCGCAATGCCGCCGCCCCTAGCGTGACGATGGAGCGAGTGCATACTATATCCCACTGGGAGAGCTAGATTTATAACCGCCATTGATTGGTCATGAAGCCAAGTCTCAGTAAAAAAAAAGATGTCTGGATTCTCATCAGAAATCAAAGAAAATACTTCATGAGAGTGAGAGGCCAATGATCTCACATTCAAGTGAAAAATTTTGAGGGCAAGGTGAATGACTGAACTCGAAACAGAGTCAGGCACATGAGCCCTACAGACTATGGGTTGGCGACTCACTATAGGCAATGGTGTCAGTAATTTGAAAGAACAAGTAGGACATTGATATGGTCCACTTAATGGATCCAAGGCACCATGATGGCAACCACTTACCCCACTACGCAGCCGACGCAGGTCTCCTGCAGCTATCATCCTCAAACGACCTGAGTGCCCTGCCCTAGCCCTGCCTTAGCGCAGACGGGCGCAGACGGGCAGGACTCTGGCGAGACTCAGGCGTAGGGAAGGCGTGACCGCTGCGCGTGACCGCTTGGCTTCAAGCGAGCATTAAGTAGGTGCGTGGCGGCGAGCAACGCTAGAGCGCTAACCCCCAAGAAGGGAAATGCCTTCCCAGTATGGCGTCGTCCCGTGTCACGTGACCCAGAAGCCCCGGGACCCGGATCCGCAAAAGAGCGGTGGTAATACTCAATTATGTGCGGTAAGGGGCGAGGGGGGTCGCAGCAGCAGGATAAAAACAGGGGAAATGTAAATAAATCAACAAAGATACAAAAATAGGGCAGTTAAAAGATAGCGCGAGCCACAATACAGCGCTTGTCCTAGTAACGCTGCAAGCGCGGTGGTCACCTTCTCCAGGCTGACCCCGTGTCCAAGCTCACCTTAAGTAGGTGCGCGGCGGCGAGCAACGCTAGAGCGCTAACCCCCAAGAAGGGAAATGCCTTCCCAGTATGGCGTCGTCCCGTGTCACGTGACCCAGAAGCCCCGGAACCCGGATCCGCAAAAGAGCGGTGGTAATACTCAATTATGTGCGGTAAGGGGCGAGGGGGGTCGCAGCATCAGGATAAAAACAGGGGAAATGTAAATAAATCAACAAAGATACAAAAATAGGGCAGTTAAAAGATAGCGCGAGCCACAATACAGCGCTTGTCCTAGTAACGCTGCAAGCGCGGTGGTCACCTTCCCATAGTTGGTTCGGCATTCTGGTCGGGTTCACGTCCGCGTCCTTGGCGAGCCCACGGAATCTCCCCCACTGTGAACGAGACAATGCATCCACAATGTCATTGTCCACACCTGGCACATGCACCGCGCGAAATACCATATCATGTCTCAAACACCCCAGCACAAAAACCCTCAACAACTTGAGCACCTGCTCATCCCGAGCCGACTGCCTGTTGACCACCTGCACCACCGCCATGTTGTCAATCCTGAACGTGACCTTCTTGTGGGCTAACAAAACCCCCCACAGCATGACCGCCACTACCAAGGGGAAGAATTCCAAGAAAGCAATGCTCCTGCCTCCCTCCAACCATTCAGCAGGCCAGGGTTCTGCGCACCACCTCCCCTGCCAGTACAGCCCAAACCCCTTGCTCCCTGTTGCATCCGAGAAAATCTGCACATCCCACACCATGTCCAACTCTCTCATCAAAGGCACCCCGTTAAACTGCTGCAGGAAAAACTGCCACATCCTCAAGTCCTCCCTCACCCCGGCTGACAGCCGCAGATGATGGTGCGGAGGCTTCTGCCCCTCCAACGCTCTCCCTAGTCGCCTACAGAAAGTCCGCCCTACTCTGACCACCCTACAGGCAAAAGTGAGATGCCCCAGCAACACTTGGATGTCCCTGACCGTCACCTTCTGTCGTGCCAACACACTTATCAGCAGCTCCAACATGTTTTGTTTTTTATCCGCCGGGAGGCGCGCCTCCATCAGAACGGAATCCAGTTCAATCCCTAGAAAAGCCAATGCCGTACTGGGACCCTGTGTTTTCTCCGGGGCCAGTGGCACGCCCATGTCCCCCATGATCTCATGGAAACTGTCCAGCGCCTTCTGGCAGTCCGCGGAGTCTGAGGTGCCGACAAAAAAGAAGTCATCCAAGTAATGCGTCACGCCTTGGTGACCCGTCCGTTCCGTAAACAACCATTGCAGGAACGTGCTGAAACATTCAAAAAGTGTGCAAGACATGGAGCAGCCCATCGGCAATGCTTTGTCCACGTACCAGTGACCGCCGAATTGTATGCCCAACAGATCCCAGTCATCTGGATGAACTGGCAGCAGCTGGAAAGCTGACTTTATGTCGCACTTTGCCATCTGCGCTGTTGCGTCCGCGGTCACCACTAGTGACATAGCCACGTCAACAGATGAGTAAGACACAGTGGCCGCACTTTCCGCAATAAAGTCATTGACCGACCCACCTTCTGGCCATGACAAATGCTGTATCAGGCGAAACTGTCCCAGCTCTTTCTTTGGCACCACTCCAATGGGTGACACAATCAAATTAGGCAACGGCCAATCCTGAAAGGGTCCCGCCATGAGGCCCTCCTGTACCTCCTTGTCCAGTTTCGCTTGTACCACCTGTGGGTGCTCCCGTGCCGTTCTCAAATTGTCCGCCCACCTCCGGACCCTAGGACCCTCGTACCCCAACCTGAACCCGTCCAGAAACCCCACCCGCAGCTGCTCCGCCGCCTCCCTGTCCGGATATCCCCCGAGAGCCCCCACCAGATTCTCCACCTTAACCGGAGTATGAGCCCTTTGGCCCAGGCCCCTTAGCCCCCTTCCCCCCTCCCGCCTGCTGTGACTGCTGCTGGCCCCCAGCCTTAAAGGCTCCGGACTGCCACTGCTGCCCGCCCTGCGACTGACCCTGAGCCCCCCAACACTTGACCAACGCATGTCGCTTGCCGCAGCCCGAGCATTCGTGCCGAAAACGGCAATAATCCCGCGTGCATAGTCCTTTGTTATAGTCCCAGCATGCACCCTTCTCCCCTTTCGTCCCCCTGCCTGCTCCACCCACCCCCCCTCGGGTGGGACCCCCTCGAAAGGGCTGATATACGAGCGGTAGCCCGCTGGCCGTAAGAATAGTCTTACCCGACCCCGCGAGCCCCATCGTATGCTGCCACAGATCCGTGTCCAGCTCTCCCCACTCCGCTTCTGTATCCCACGCCATGCGCGCCCGGAATTCCTCATCATACTGAGCCCAGGCATATCCACCCCCTGTAATGTTCGCTTTCCGAATGACGTCCATGTATTTAAACATGGCCACTGACCTCTCCGGGAACTTCTCACAGTAGACACTGGCATAAATGAGAAAAGCCGCTGTCCAGTTCTCTATCGTCAAAGGTACCTTAGGCTTCTTAGCCAACTCAAATTCCTCTTCCTTCGAGCCCTCCTTTGCCCTGACCTCCCTGTGCAGGAGTTTGAGCATTTCCACATATTCCCCTTTCCAAATCCTCTCTTTTGTTGCCAACATCAAATGCGCCCCCAAGGGCTTCGTTACCCCCATATACGGTAACCGTTTGATCTTCAATTCCTTACTTTCCAATTTAGTCTCCACCTCCCCTGTCTTTGCGTCAACTGTCTCTTTCTCGTCCGTCACACACTTAGTGGTCTTACCTTCGTCCCCCTTTCCTATGCCTTCCGTGCCCACTGCCACATCCACTACGTACGCTCCCTTGCCCAACCTCCCCCCGACCCCCCCTCCTCCACAGCCCCCCCCACCCCTCTTGAAACCACGCCTGGCGTCGTGACACCTGCAAAAAACTAGCCACAACATTACTCGGCCCCCCGTCCCTATCGTCCCCCACATCACGCAACTCCCCTTCTTCCATACTATCTTCTTCATAATCCAATTCCTCCTGCCCTGCACCCCCAGCGCTCCCCGCTGGTGGTGTCAACTGCTTGAGTGGTAAACAAACATTCTCCGCTGCGGTGCTCCTCTGCCGATGCCCCCCGGGGCGCTGTGACCCCATGGGTGTTGGGGCTGGCAAGCCCGTACCGGGCCTACTTATGCCAGCCGCGCCGGGATCCCTCGCTGGTACAGGATACGCCGCCCAAGGCTCCACCCTCCCTTCTCCTTGGTGCCGTCGAGCCGCTCCCAGCCTTACCAAGTCCGGCACCCCGCGACGGTCAAACTGTCGTTCCACCTCCTGAAAAGAAAAGGAATGGTCTGGTGTGCTGGGCCTACCTCCTTTCCGACTACCATCCCATCCCCGCTTACCTGCACCCCACGCCCCCTCTACCCACGCCTTGCCCACCGCGCTCAGATCCCCGACCTCCCCCTCCACCCCGTCCTCTCCGTCGCTCCACTCCCCCTCCCCAAACCCCCCCACCCCCTGCCTGCTCAGCCCAGCCCCCTCCGCGTTTCCCGCCCCACCCCCGGACCCCCGACCCTCCGTCGCCCCACCGCTCCCCGCACCACCCCAACCCGCACTTTCTCCCTGCACCGTGCCCCCCGGCCCTTCGCCCCTCCCCCTTGCCACCGACGCCCCCCCAACCCCTCCGCCCAGGACTCAAAGATGTCCAGGCCTTCCCAATCCCTCTCACTACCCTCCGAGTCAAACAGCACCGGGGATTCCCCCCCTGCTGCATCCCCCTCATTCCTGTCGGCCGCCTGACCCCCGCCCCTCCCCCCGACGTGAGCTTGCAACCCCTGGCCCGCACTCTCCAGTTCAAAGCCTCCCGAACCGTGCGCCCCCCCACCCACCCCCCCGTTCCCGCACGCGCCCCCGGTCCGCTCGTACTCAGGTCCCCACTGGGTCCCCCACCACTGCCACCCGCGTGGCCCCTGTCTGCCTTCCGAACCACCTGCGAGCCCCGCCGCATGTCCCTCTCCTGTATGCCCTCCCTTGGGGTTTGTGTCATCTTGCCGCTATCCCCTGCGCCCTCCACGTGCGCACCATACAGCAGGGCAGCGCTGCTCCGCCCCGCGCTGCCCCGTGATAGTTCGGCCGGCAAAATTCCCGTCCCAGGCTCTCCCCCGTCGACCCCGCCCCTCCCCGCCCGTTCCGACATCGCCTTCACACCCAGGGCCGCTCCCCTGTCAGACGCGCGGCCCTCCCACGAGCGTCCCCTCACTTTCGCCGGTTTCCGCCCCACGGCCGCTCCCATGCCCGCGGGGCGGCCGTCACATGACTGAGGCCGCGGCGGGGGGGCGCCCGACGCTCTCCCCCGCCGGAGCGCTCGTCCCCGTTATGCCCCCGCCCCTCCTGCCGACTCCGCAATCCCAGGGGCTGCGCTCCTAGCATCCTCGCAGCCCCTGCCACTCACCGTTCTGCCTGATCCCCTCCCGGGGGGCGAACATGCCGCGACGGCGGCCGCCACCCCCGCGGACGTGCGCCTCACGGGGCGCCCCGTCCATGTCGCGTCTGGTATGAGGAGATCCATCCTCCCTGCTTCACTCAATAGGCGTATCGCCTCCAGCACCTTATAATCCCCGCCTGCCATTTTCGCCGCTACGCTCTCTATCACCAAACGACTCTGACAAAATCTCTTCAAAATCTTTTAGCTAGCGCTCCCAGCCACCAGGTCACCAAGCCTAAAATGGTGGCTGGGATGGCGCGAAAGCGACCTAAATACCCCTTGTGCTACTTTTATGAAATTGGGCTACATTTGGGCTATCCCCAAATGTAGCCCAATATTTACAAAATGGCTGCTCCGGCCACTCCCCCCCTCCCCCTGCCAATCTGCCCGGGGGGCAGACCTCGGTGTGCTCGGCTGCCCCCCAGGCTCCCATTGTGACCAATCATGTAAAGTAGCAGGGATAGGCGCATTAGTGAGACTCCACTGCATCTGAGGCGATGCATAGGATACTTGTAAATGTTATTCATTCACTGCTCACGTTAATCAGTCTTTAGTGGTAGGTGTCTGATTTGTGGTCAGCATGTGCCTGTGGCATGTCACCCTGTGAATAATTTATCTCCTGTGCCTGCACAGAGGACTTTTACTATTTGTCACCTTTTTTAACTATTATGGTTAATGTTCCAGCCGAGGCCTCTTCCTTCAAAGCTTTCATTAAGGAAAGATAAGGGAACGGTGGGCAATGAGCCAGCCCCTCTACGGTATGGGGCAGGATCTTCAATCAACAGCCTGGAGCCGCTCAGGTAGGAGGTAAGTGTTTTAATTCCATGTTAGGCCGTAAGTCCCACTGAAAACCACACAGCAACATCCTATTATCTTGCATATAAAGGAGAGGATCATTCACAATCACTTAATCTTCAACATGTCTAGGTTACACACTCACCAACAACAACCTGGTAAACTTTCCAATAGCCACACAGACACACAAAATTAAGAAATAGCTGTCAGAGAAACGTTGTAACTGGTCAAGACATGAGGCTCCCCACACCTCATGTTAAACAAATAAACGAGCCAATAACTAGGTTGTGATTATCAGCGCACAAGAGTCCAAGATCGGCAAGTCTTGCGACCTCCTCGGACATAAAGTTCTACCATCACGTTTCTGCAGGTTCACAAAGTACCTGTACGACATGTATACATGCAGGACATTTGGTCAGGGACGCTCAGTCACGTGACAGTCAGGTCACAAAACCCAACGCCTTCCTTCAACAAAAGGGGTTCCCCATCAAGCCTAGTCTACACATTCAAGGCACAGAATAAAAACAGAAAGTGTAACAATGCATCACCTCAATTCTAAATTCCCTTGACCAGACTCCAACACAAAATCTGTCATATCAACTACACTCATACAAAATGTCCTAAACATCCACCTCACGCTACTAAACTACCCAGGTGACACAACACATGTAATATCCAGAAGGTGCCCCCTAAAGGTAATTTGTAGGTCTGGGAGAAGGGGGAAGAACACAATATAAGCTACAAGAGCACTCCCACTCGACCTGGGTCTGATTCAAAAGCGGCTTTGGAAAATGCTCACTGGGCTACTCTTTGCTGTATATTTTATTCAAATCCATACTTATTTATTAAGTTCATTTTATCAAAAGTAAAAAAAAAATGTAAATACACAAAACATTTTTTTTTTCTGATTTTTTGGTCTTTTATGTGCTGTATTATTATATACAATTCATCTTTTCAACATTTCAAGTTGGTGTACATTTCAAATTGGTGTACATTATATACATAGTATGCACAGGAAACCCCATACTGTGACCCACCTTACACCACAACTACCTCACATCACAACCTGACATGCCGTACTCATACATACACACTTCACACACATCCTTCATCCAGCTATTGGGGCATACACATTTTTAGTCATTGAGAGAGCCCTTCATTAATTGTCCATGACTATGTTGCCAGCTGGGATCCATAAAGTCGACGCACGTTTCGTGGGTAAGAAAATTTGCATCCACCTTCTTCAGGACCTCTCCTTATAGACTAAATTCAACCAGAGGGTATTGGCGAATCCAGATCAGGGTGACTGTATTCACAGTCCCAGAGTGGGATCTAATGCGTGGTTGGAGAAGACCCTTTCCAAGAAAAATTGAGTTTTTGTTACCCCTTCAATAGCTTGCTGGTTAGCTGTCACTGTGGCTTGACAGACGCAATATGTCACACTTTTTCCTTCTTACACAAGCAACACACACAATCTCAGAAGGAAAATACACTGCACCACACACTCACACACAAAAGTGCAACCCAGCATTCTAACACGCTCCACTCCCACTCATATTATTTGATCAAACGAACATGATCAAGTGCCAGGCCGAAGAAAGCAGTCAATCTTCACCCAGTGCAGTGCCCTATGGAAACTGCACCAGAAAAAGATGGGACATTGTTTGAACTCAATGATGAAAGCCTTCTACAGATTCGTACTAAAGAAAATAATTTTTCATTTGGACAATCATACACTAGAGCAGTCCAGCAGTACAACCATTGACACGAGATCATGTCAGCAGGTAAAGAAGTACTCACTTCTGTAGGAACCTGGCTTTTATGTAGTTTACCAATGCAGGGCTACACCAGGCAAAAAGTCAGACCATCCTGACTGGTTTTCAGGGCTTACTTTAATAATCCCAAGTTCTCTATTTGTAGTAGTGTGGGCAGCAGGATAGGCGTATCAGAGGGGAGTGTTGAGCATTTGTTGCACACACAAAGTCAATAAATGAGATACACACTCAAAAAGAAATCTGAGACCAATTTAGAAACATAACGTAGATCTTTTATATATTTTAGACACCAAGATCATCAGGTAAGTACTTTAGGGGATATAGATTTTACAGTAAAACAGTAAAATAGTCAAACAACAGTTTTCTGAGGTGTGAGCCTTGAACACAGTGATGTTATCCTATGGGAGAAACATGCGCTGTACACATATACTTGTGAACATTTCTTGAGGGTCCCTCTAATGACTTAAGGTGCTTAGGGGCCAAGGCCCAAGAGACCACCTGCAGTTCGGTTTTACCTGCCCTGGTGTGTCCGGGTGCAGAAGTGCTGGTCGCATTGGTAACCTCAAGCCCTACATCTTAAAGTCAATGGAAGGATACCTGTTGGACCTGGCCCTATTTGCAGGGTTATCCTCTAACCTTTTGCCTTCTTCCTCCTATTTTTTCAGACCTGTTTTTGTTGGCTTTAGGACTCTGGGCACTGATAAAGTGGAAATGCTCTCTGTCTAAATTGTATTGGTGATTGGTTTATCCATGATAGGCATGTTTGATTTACTAGTAAGTCCCTAGTAAAGTGCACCATGTATGCCCAGGGCCTTTAAATAAAATGCTACTAGTAGGCCTGCAGCACTGATTATGCCACCCACATGAGTAGTCCTGCAAACATGTCTCATACCTGCCACTGCAGTGTCTGTGTGTGCACTTTTAAACTGCCATTTCAACCTGGCAAGTACACCCACTTAACCAAATATATGGAGCGACATTTCCCTCCATTCACCTATCACACAGCGATTTCAGAAATATTTCAACAAAATGAGTTGCCAATTGAATAATCCATTTTTAATCATCATCAATCCATATTCATCCATTTTGTAAAACTGATTTCATCACATTTCTCAGTTCACATGGATGGCTGTGTATTTCCCCAAAGTTTCTAATGCTGCAGATATGTCTATCCAGGCCTTTTTCTGCAGCACGTAGTATCAACAGTTCATCCTGGGCAGCTAAGAACATTATCACCGAATGCATTTCGGGCTCATTTAGCCCTTTTTCAGGGGTAGCTACAAATGTAATGTAAAACCATTGTTAATATTTATGTCCTTAGAACATACATCATAACCTATAGTTTATGTACGCGCGTGTTACAAACTGTGATACATGCCCCAAATGTTGTTTATCTATCTGCAAACCCCCATGAAAAATAACATCCCACACCATCTTCTTGTGGGGGAAGAAAAGGGACCCCATGCTTCTGAGAAACAAGGGGGAGGTTCTGGTGGATGGTGGTCCAGGGTACCCCTATTCCAACCCTGCTGCTTTGAGTGTTCTCAGTTAGGACACAAGCAGAGGGGCCATGTCTGTCTAAAGAAACCATCCACTGGTTGTGCCACTACAGGGGTGGCAGATGAGACTTTAGGGAAAAGTAATCCCCAGAGGCAGGTCTTAGACCATGCCATGGTCTCTCTTAGTTGGGAGGTGGACTCAGAGGGTAAGTTGTCACTTCCAACAGTCACTGCTCTGAGAGACACTGGGGCTAGCCACACCATGATGGTGGAAAGGCTAGTTTCTCCAGAACAGTACACCAGCCAGGTGTGTAGAGTAACTCTAGCCAATGGGCAGGAATTATTCCACCCTATGTGTAGGAAGCTGGCTCTGTATATACTATACCAAAGTAAGGTATAGTGTGCACAGAGTCCAGGGAGTCTCAAGTGGCATAGCAGAGGCTAAATTAGACAAGTACAAACAGCTCTCTCTGTGGTAGTGTGGGAGAGTAGTTAGGCTTATCAGGAGGGTGTGTTAAGCATTTATTGTATTCACTCAATCATGGCTGATGGCACACACTCAGAGACTAAATCCAGACCAATTAGGTAAGTATAAAAAGGTTTACTTATATTTTGTTTTGTAGAACCACTTGGCACAAGCAAGCAAGAAATACTTTCAAATGCAAGGCTGTACACAGAAATGCAAATGTGGATTGTATTGGAGTTGATTACGGGTTTGTATTACTTTTAAAACAGTTCAAAATACAGTAAGATTACTTTTTATTATTCTTGGATTACTTTTCAGTTACTTTAAGTACTTGAGCTGATGTGCCGAGATATCATCATCATAAATAACTTTATTTCAGCATAGCCATAAAAGTAGACAATAAATAAAACATGTTACATACACACAATACCACAGTATTATCAAGTAGTCAAATTAAACAGCTATTTGTGTCCATTTCATGCAACAATCATAATTCACTTAAAGCAAAACCCATTACAAACAATATTACCTATTAAATGACGTTAACATTCATGATGAAAGTCTACACAATCAATTAAAAGCTTTAAGAAATGTTAGCATTATTAGCAGCAATAGTGGCCATCCTTTCCGTCCACGTCAAGTCCAAAAATGTGGCAGTGGCACAAATGCACAGCGACAAAGTGTCCATGCATAGAATTCTTAAAGCTACAAGGTAGCTAGCAGTGCCTAACTGCCTACAGGTTGGTGATATCCAAGCAAAACCGAACTTAACAAACATAGGACAAACAAATAGCACATGCGGAATGGTCTCTTCTTGTCCTTCGCAGAGTGGACAGTCCATCCTATCACCACCCTTCCAATTCACAGTGAACGCGTTTACAGGAAGCATGCCCACTCTAAACTGATGATAGAGCTTTCTTTCAAGCGGGACAGTTATCAAATCCCAACACTGCTCATACCTGTGGGCAAACTTAAAGTTAAAAAATTCACTGGTAAGTGAGGCATTCTTGGTTCCTTCCTCTTCTTTCTGCAGGACATAGGCCCAATAATATTTTTTCATTACCACTTTTGGTGGGATTTTTTCAATCACTGGGTGGAGGCCAAGCTCACCAAGGCCTTACAGAGATCAGCAATGGTACTTTGTTTGATTTGTCTAATCTAATCAGTTCAGTCAGTGCCGCTGCATAGTGCGCTAGCTCTGGGGTTACCCAAATCCTACGCCAATATAATAGAAGACGCAGCTGAGCCTTCAGGGTTAACTTTTTAATGCCCAAATCCATAAGTAAGGGCAGCAGCGGGGTACTCACAGGGAGCGCAGCCAGCTCTCTAGCAAATTTATACTCTGATTTTGCCAACTCCATTGTGTCACCGCACCCCCACGCTCTGCCCCATACAGTGCAACAAGTCAAAACAAAGATTACCCTTTTGGAAAAGCAGAATTTGTCAACACATTCACAACTTCATACACTTGATCACCAGGACAAGACACCCAAAAATCATCTCGATAACAGCCTGCATATTAGAATTTTCATATATTTTTATTAATATAAAATAGATCATATAATCAGACAAAAATTCATAAAAATACACAATAAAACAATTGAGTAGACATCGGCTACTGAAGGGATCCTAACCTCCTCCTTGTGCCTCATCCAGATTACTCAACAGGCCAAATACTGATACAGTCTATTGAGACTTGTTCTTACAACGTAAATACGTGCGTTTGATGGAAAATATGTCTTAGATGCATTGGTGGGTCGAAAACCTCAAGAGTGATTTCAATTAGGTCGTAAACAGTGGGAGTATCTATTTTTTCTCCTCATGGATAAGTACACGGTGGATACAATCCTATGTCCGTGAAAAGGCGCGTACGCGTCAGAAAATAATTCTCCGGGTCCCACTCAGTCGTGCTGGTGGGACCCGGAGAATTATTTTCTACTCAATTGGTGCATATAAGACTGTTTTCTGACGACATGGGAGAATATTATTACTTGTCCTGAAGAAGGTGGTCTGCTAACTTCAAATTTCCACCGAAACGCGTCGACGCATTCGTAGGAGGGAGAGTATAGATTGTTGTGACTCCTAGTTTCCGAATTACGCAAATGTTGATATAATCAACTAGGAAATGAGTAGATCATGATCATATGTCTCCTGACTCCTGATGATGAGAGATCATAATACGCTCCTTACCGAGTCTCCCTTTATTTTACACTAATGTATGTGTAGTGTGTTCTATGTATAGGTAGGATACTGTGCATTGCTGTTTTTATCCTAAACTTTTAAATTGTTTTATTGTGTATTTTTATGAATTTTTGTCTGATTATATGATCTATTTTATATTAATAAAAATATATGAAAATTCTAATATGCAGGCTGTTATCGAGATGATTTTTGGGTGTCTTGTCCTGGTGATCAAGTGTATGAAGTTGTGAATGTGTTGACAAATTCTGCTTTTCCAAAAGGGGAATCTTTGTTTTGACTTGTGTCTGTTGGCGCTCCACCCCTTTTGTGGTACGGGGCCCCTCTCTTCTTAATTTTTATATCCATACAGTGCAACCCCAAAAGCCGTAGCTTCATAGATTTTCAGGGCAGGGACAATGGGCCTAGTGTAACTAGCATGCCGTTCTTTTAAAACAACTCCTGCTCTTTGTTTCTGTTTTAGCGTAGCAACGTCAATCTGTTGATCCCAGGCTAAGTTAGATGTAAGTTTAATACCTGGGTAGGAAAAAGAGTCGACCTATTCCAAAAACTCACTGCCTAGGGATAATTTTCCCTTAAGTGTTTTACAGTGACTAAAGGTCATACATTTTGTCTTGTCAACATTAATCTGCAAGCCCCTCTCTACACAAAAGTCACTAAAGCTAGCCAGAAGTTTTTGGAGGTTTTGAGATTAGCAGAGTGTCATCCGCAATCAACACCAACGGCACTTTACAATTCACCAAACTTGGAGGATCAGCCCCGACATTTAAATGATGATGTGGCAGCCCATTCACATATTAGGAAAATAATGTGGGAGCTAGGACACATCCCTGGCGGACACCCTTCAATACTGGGATTTTTCAGTCAATTGTCCCTGGGAGTCTCACAGTACCCAGGCAAAGTTATTTTAATGTAATCTGACCAGCAGAGATAATATATCGGACGGTACACCCATTTCTCCAAGAGTCGCCCACAGCTTGCCTCGTGGCACAAGATCAAAAGCCGATTTTAGATCGACAAAGGCGACATAAAGGTCACCTTTTCCGATCAAGACCATCTTCCAATAAATAATAGCAAAACGGAAGACCTGGTCAATCGTTGAGGTCTCAGGTCTGAACCCTGCTTGCAGATGGCTTATTATATCATTGCTATCCACCCAGTGCATAATTTTAGTCAAAACCATACGGCAAAAAGCCTTCTGCAGGCAATTAATTAGTGTATCGGGCCTGTAATTAGCGGGCAAACTCTTGTCTCCATTTTTGTACACAGGGATCACCTCTGCACCCTGCCGAGAAATCACACACTGGAGGTTGTCACTTACAGGTAAGTACGACAATTCTTAAGTTAAAGCATAGTTACTTTCTGGTCATACAAAACAGTAGGTCAACACAGCCATTTTTCGGGAACAAAACTCATAACATTGGTGCCTATGGGAAAAGAGTGTTAAAGGTTTACAGGTAAGTGAAGGACTTCCGAGTATGGCTTTTGGGGGTTAGGACCAAGGTTCCCCAAGGTCCAGTTGGGCACTTAAATTGCACCACCAGCGGCACTAGGGCATCTGGGTGCCAAATGCAGGGGCCCCATGTGAGTCAATGAGGCTAACGGGCCTTTGGTCAGGGACTGCTTACGAGCAGGCCACTTGACTGTGGGAGCAAAGCTCCTGGGGTTAGGATCTGCACTGTAGGGGCCAACAATCAGCACAGGAGCTGCACCACCAGCGGTACAGGGGCAGCCGGATGCAGTGTGCCAAGGAGACGTTGGGACCCCTATGGATTTCAATGAAGATCTCTGATTTGGAAAAGATGCCTCAGGCTCAGTCAGGGAGACTTCTTGAAGGCGACCACTGGTGGGAGAGGTAAGTTGGGTTATTGGGGGATGCCAGGACACCATTGGTTGGGTCATCCAAGGCCAGGGGTCATCGGGTATAGGGGTGTCTTTTAGAGTTGGGTCTTCTTACCAGATTCGTCGCAGTTGGGGGGACCCTTAAGGTTGAGGCTGCTGGTGTCGGCTTGAAGCCTGAGGGAGGTCGGAGATCACCAGATCCCAGGTCAGGTTTGCTGTGGAGACCTCCTTGTAGTGTTGGGCCCCTCAAACTTGGGCCGTGGCATCGGGTGCAGAGTGGTGCAAAATCATGGAGTCGTATAAATCCGGATGCTGTGGGTAAGTTGTTTTTTTTTGCAAATCTGGTGCTCACCGAAGACAGAATCCTTAAGATGGGTGCAGGGCAGGTCCTCCGGGCTCTGGGGGCTACTGGCTGCTGGACACACTGGTGTTCTGTTGTAGGCAGGTCAGAGTTGGGACAGGCTGGTAGGGCTGGAACTAAAGCAGTTGGTGACCTCTTCTTCCTGGGTCAGCATGGCTTTTCAGTCCTTCTTTCTTCCTCAAATCTGAGGAGGCAAGGTTCAGGGTCACCCCCCAAATACTAAATTTAGGGGCTTTTACAGGGGTGTGCAGGTCAGGACCAATGGGTCCCTTCTTTGGGGTGAGTACACCCCCTATTATGCCACCCTCGAGTGGGAGAGGGGCATGAGCCTCATCCTAATTGGCTAGGTCCCCTCATCTTCAAGATAGAGGGACTGAGATGTGTGCTTCACCTCGCCTCCCCCATCTGAGAGGTGGGGTTGGCAAAGGTGTGCACACCTCTGTTCCAACTCGGTTTTCCCAGCAATACTCCCATCCAAAGTAGGGGTCAGAACCAGTGGGAGCCAGTTGCTGTGGGCAACAAAAGGCAGGGACAGCTTACAAAGATGGCAGGCTTTTGAAGCTTTCTCTTCATGGACCCAGCCCATCCGGGGGGGGAGGCATGACACCTCTGCCTAGGATGGGTTTTGTTTCTGGACCCAGAGAGTGGGGGCTATCTACCCAGTGGTCCAGAAAACTGTCTGGTGGTGGCAAATGGCGGGCAGCCATTCAGCAACCACACCAGGGCTGGTCATTTTTCAGTGGGCATCTGTAAGATGCCCACTGAGTGCATTTTACATTAAGTCCCACACTGGCATCAGTGTGGGTTTAATATGCTGAGAAGTTTGCTGTCAAACTTCCCTGTATTCAGTAAATCCATTATGTACCTGTGGAGCTCGTAAGGACCAGCTCCCAGACCATATACTACTATTTATGACTTTATTACACTACTAAGAATGTACTTAGACACTGTACGGGTACAGTGCTCATGCACTTGTACCCTCACCTGTGGTCTAGTGCACCCTGCCAGAGGAGTGGCTTACCCAGTCCACAGGCAGTAGGTTGACGGCATGGCACACTCAGATGTGTGCCACGTTGACTCTTCATTTTTCTCTGCACCAAAAGACACAGCCTGCAATGGCAGTGTGTGGGTGTTAAGGTAGAGGGCCCCTAAGGGTGGCACAACAGGTGCAGCCGCCCTTAGTACCCATGGAGGCTTACCTGTGGTCAGAGATGTGGCAATTGTGGGGGCAAAGGTACAGTTTTGGGAAGGAACACAGGCCCTTGGAACCTGATTAGCAGGGACCAAAAGCACGTCAAGTTGCACCAGATGTCAGGCAAAAAGTGGTGGGTAACCATGCTAAAAGGGGCACTTTCCTACATCCCCCCACAAATGAAAGAGGATGAGCCTAACCTTTCCCAAGGGAGTCTTCATTGTGTAAGTGGAAGAATCTGGAAAGGCCATCTGCATTCGCATGGGCAGTCTTGGGCCTATTTACCACTGTAAATTCCATTCCCTCTAGGGAGATGGACAACCTCAAAGGTTTTGGGTTTTCTCCTTTCATCTGCATTAGCCATCTGAGTTGTGTGTGGTCAGTTTGAACCAGGAAGTGAGTATTACACAGGTATGACCTCAGCTTTTTCACGGACCAAACCACAGCAAAGGCCTCCCTCTCAATGGCACTCCAAAGCTTTTCCCTGGGGAGTAGCCTTCTGCTTATGAAAGCAACTTGTTAATCTCGTCCATCATCATTGGTTTGGGATAGGACTGCTCCTATCTCTAGCTCAGAGGCATCAGTCTGCACAATGAACTGATTGGAGTATTCTGGAGACTTGAGAATAGGTGTTGAGCGCTTTTAGGGTGTAAAAGGTCTTTTGACAGCTAACTGTCCAGTTAACTTTCTTGGGCATCTTGTTGGAGGTGAGTTCTGTGAGGAGGGTTACAATGGACCCATACCCCTTCACAAACCTCCTGTAGAACCCAGTAAAGCCAATGAATGCCCTTGAATGAATTGCTGCTTCTGTCATAGTATCCAGATATATAATACAAGTAACATTACACCAACAACAAGCCTGGACTATTGGCTTTGTCAATGGTTGTTAGTTGCACACGATAAATAAGCAACAACTATGGCTTTGTTGCATAGCATATTGAATGTTTCAGTTCTGAAATGATGAAACTGAAAGAACTATAAGGAGTCACCAAAGGCAGTAAAGGGTGGCACGGATGTAGAGTTAAGATTTATGTTTTTCACTTTGAGGGTGAGGGCAGAAACGGAGAGCCCGATAGGGACCAGTCTCAACGCCTGCTTTTTAGAAATGCTGGTGCTGAGCACCGGCTAGATCCGGCCCACTTAAAGCCCTGGATAAGCTGCAAAGGTACACCACCACAAATGCAGAATAAAACTACTAAACTATCGATCATAGCCAGAGCGAGCACAAAGACACCTGGGAGACACGAGGCAACCCCATTCATCTCCATACCCCACCCATTCGTCTGCATGGCCCTCTCAGATCTGAACCCTGGTGCTGGGACTTTTTTATAGGGATAGTAAAACCGTGCCCTCCTGCTGTGAAAGTGTGGTAATCATTGGATGGGCATTGATATGAGTTTACAATCCCATGGCATAAATCAAGCCTTTTTAAGCCTCAATAAAAGGTACGGAGAAGTGCTAGACACTTTTAGTTACAAATGAAGACAGCTTGTTGATGTGCACGTGCGGCATCTGTTGGTTGTGTGTGTTTAATGTGGACACTACTTCTGCTTGGGTTGGACCTGTTCTCTTTGTGAGGGAACCCTAAACTGCAGGTGCTGGTCACGCCATTTCGCAGGTACCTGTTTGCTGTGGTGGCAAAGCTTGCACTACTGCTGGTCATGATGTACGCCTGTGTTGGACAGAGAGTATGTGGCCCATAATGTGGGTATATGGGTGCGTCTGTATGTGCATGTCCTTTTGCTGTTCTTTTCTGTGTGAAACTTGCATTGCAGCGCAGCCCATATTTTCTATCGGGTTTTTGCCAAAATCACTGCGCATTTCACATCTTTTTATTTGTCTCTAATCTGTTTACCGAATTCCAAGCGCGCGCCCGTGCACGAGATTAGTGATTAAAGGGCCGGATAGCGATTGGCCGGGGGCACTCCTCCCTGGACTGCTGGGGGCAGCTGCGAGCGGGCAGACACCTGGAGCAGGGAGGTCGGTCTTCTGTGGGCTTCACACACTCTGCTCGGGTTCAGAGCGCGCTGCCGCACGGACATGGAGAAATCACGGCAGGTGTGGGACAACCCACTGCAGTTCATCTTCGCCTGCATCTCTTACGCCGTGGGGCTGGGCAATGTGTGGCGGTTCCCGTACCTGTGTCAGATGTACGGAGGAGGTAGGTGCGGGCGGGCTCTTTACAGGAGGTTGTGCTACGTTGCTGCCTTGTGGGGCTGGGCCCCGGTCTGAGGCCACACTGGAAGTTAGTGAGGCAATAAGTGGAAACTTTCAAGAAACCTTTGGAACTGTCTATAACTCGCTCTTAGTACAGGTTTTATTGAGATGTAGTCTTCCTCCAATTACGTAATCCTGACATAATTATCATATCTGCAGAGTTGATAAGGGTGTTTTCATGTCCCAGATTTGTCCTTTCATCACATTCTCCTCTTCGAAGAGTTATTGTTGTGCAGGCAGTGGCGTATCAAATCTGTAGCCTTCAAACCGGTGCCATTGAAGTTCAAGCAAATATATATTCGCCCAAATGGTTATATTCTGTTGAATAATCACTTTAAGACTGACGTTTGTGGTTACAAAATGAAATTAAAGCAATGCTTTTTGATGATTTCAAATTTTTGGCTTTCATGGTTTAATGTCACAAGTTGAGGTGATGAAAGTAAAGTAAATAAGAAAAATTGTTGAAATAAAATGGACTTAGCTACCAGTAGTGCAGTAGGTGCAGGGACACCAGGGCCAGTGGCAGGAAGGACCAATTGAACTGTTTATTGCTCTTTTTGACTAGGAGCCAGCAATCGTGGGGCCCATGTTTCTTTCTTGCAATAGGACCCATGTCACCCTAACCATGCCACTGGAAACAGACATGTATGAGAATGTTGACATTGCCAGTTTGATCATTTTATTAGGTTTGGAACTTTCGTCAATAAAGAATCCTGTGTAAATTCGGCATTCGGATTTTATCCGCAATTCTGTTGTCCGCTGGATTGTATACAATTCTGTTCTGTTCCCCGCTTGTTAAAAGGTTTTACATTGTATTGTAGCATCATCAAAGGAGTAGCCAGAAAACTAAAATACCCCCCACTTTGACCAATATTTAGCAATAAATGCACGAGTAAAGTGAGGAATCCCAACCCTTCCTCTGAAGTGTCATGGGAATTGTACCCCTGGGGAACATTTGCAGAATATGATGACTTTTATTGCATGATTGTAAAGGAATTTGGCCAAAAACTATAACGTTACCTGTATTGACCTACTTCTCTCGTTCATCCTTTCCATCTTCTTTCTTTTTGTGCTTCTTTCTTTTCTTATTTCTATCATCTTTTTTGTTTTGTGTATTCCATTCTTTCATTCCATCATTCTTTCATTGTGTCTATTCTTCTCACATTCCACCAGACCTTTTTTCTAGCTTTCTAGCCTTCTTGATATCCGTTTATTCTTATGTTGCTCCTGGCATTCTTTCACAACTTCTTCATATTTTTTCTTTTTGTATTCCTTCCATTCACTAATTCTTTCTTTTCTTCCCGTCAATCACCCATCCTTTCGTTTCACATTTCTTCTTTGTTCTTTCATTATATTTTTCGGCTTTACTTCTTTTTTCCCTTCATTTTTAATTCTTTGCTCTTTTCTTCTTTCCACCCTTCATTCTTTTTTCTTCCTTCCTTTTCTTCTTTTACACATTTGTTCCTTATTTCCTTTGTTAATCTGTACCCTCTTTACTTCTTTTTTTCCTTCCTTCATTATTTGCACTTTACTTGCTTTCCTTTGCGCTGTCTCACTCTATTGGCCTCTACCTTTTTTTCTTTGTAATTGTAATAATTTGTTTTCCCCTCTGTTACCGTTTAGGGCTGCTTTTATGTATTCTTACATCCCAAAGTTGTGTTATCATAGTTTACTCTTGTGGAGTGTATTAGTTTTAACTTCTGACTTGTGATGACCTGCGAGCCAAAGTTAAATGTTAAGAAGGGCCATACAGCAATGTAATCTGTGCCAGTAGCACCCCCGCTTAAGCTGGTATAGTGGGTGGTTCGCTATGCCCTTGAGCATCATAACTTATTATGGGGCTCCAAAGCGCATTATCTGACAGCACGGTACACCGTTGGGGGTGCATGGCTGGCAGTGTTGTATTTGCTGTAATCCTACATGTGCCGCATTTTGGTGCCGTGCATAAGTGACCAGAGAGGTGCTCTAACCTTCTCTTGGGGTGTAGTGCCTAGAAGTGTGATAAAGGGAAGCTTGTGTTTGCCTTCGTAAACATGAGAAGATGGTGGGCTTCTGGTGGACTAGATGCGGGAACTGCTTGATTGATGTAGGTGTTCCTCTGCTGATGGACTGACTGGTTGGACCACGGTCTTGTTTCTGTGTTGTTGACTTGTAGCTTCTACAGGAAAAAACATACATTTGGTTATATAGAAAGAAAAGTGTGAAGGAGCAGGAGGTGTGGGAGGCAGGTCTGATAAGGGAGGATGAAAAGTGAAATCGTAAGCCTCTAGGTGTCTGGAATGCAAGGACCTTCTTGCCCCATTATGGCAGGGGCCGGCAGCACAAGAAGGGCTGGAATTGATGCTACTCAGCTCATCCCGAGGCTGTGAGGCATCTAAAGTACGGTACCAAGAGTAATAAAAATAACAACTCTCTACCTACCTTTTAATCCCAACAACCACTGTAGTAACTCACGTTGCCACAACTAATGACCTCACGTTACTCCTACTGCCATACAATCCAATCTTCCTGGATGGTCTGTGATATAAGAAATGCAGTTTTGGGGATAAGAAGCCTGAAACTTATAGGCAGCTCCTCAACATCAACCTTGTCCTTTCCTGTAAGTATTTTCTGGTAATTCTGGGGGCAGGTGGCATAAAACAGAGCTGGCTCTGCCTTACCATGATAAAAAGACAGCATGTTAAAAAGACAGCCATAGGCAGATTGAGGAGGAGTACGCGGGCAACCAACATCCTGTCAGCCTTATTAGCAGTTAGTAAACAACAACGGGGACAATGAGGGCTTGATAAAGGTCCACCATACTTGCCCTGGGTAGAACTAGAAGACAAAAAAGGTACGGTGTTCCTGGGTGGCAAGTTGGCCAACTGGTGAGTACTCGGAGTGGTGGGGAGGTGGGAAATACCTCCTTTTGGAACTAGGACCCTCACACACCCAGCAAGCTAGGTGTCATGCTTCATCATATGGGTCTGCTCCTCGTCGAGCCGGCGCTGCAATGCTCGACGGGCACCCATAAAAGGGCTCTTTATCGGAGAGCTTTTGTTCCTTGCCGTGTAGGTGCTGTGGGTATGAGGGGCCTGGTAAGATGTAGATGTGGTGTGTGGGTTAAAACAGGTAAGGGAATCCTCTATAATTATTTTTATTCTGGAGAGGTCACAACCTGATTAAAAAGTAAAAAGAAGAAGGAGGGCGACTATTTTGTTTTAATCTGACAAAAATTACACTCTACCCCTTAGTGGTCACACACCACATCTACATCTTACCAGGCCCCTCACACCCACAGCACCTATACGGCAAGGAACAAAAGATCTCCGATAAAGAGCCCCTTTATTGGTGCCCGTCGAGCATTGCAGCGCCGGCTCAACGAGGAGCAGATCCATATGATGAAGCATGACACCTAGCTTGCTGGGTGTGTGAGGGTCCTAGTTCCAAAAGGAGGTATTTCCCACCTCCCCACCACTCTGAGTACTCACCAGGTGGCCAACTTGCCACCCAGGAACATCGTACCTCTTTTGTCTTCTAGCCTTATTAGCAGGCCAGGATGGCTAGCGACAGGTGGACAGGTGGATGGATTAAAGAGTGTCTGGGCAGTTGTAAATAAGTGGGGTCGGAATTAGGTATGGATGGAAGATACTGAAATGGATTGGCTGATTGTGGTTGGGTAGATGGTTTTGAATCTATGGTATAGTGGCACGTTTAGATGTGAGGGTTGGTATACTCTATGCTCTGGGAATAACAAATAAACAGCGTCTGAGTAGATGGATTGTAAGGTGGGCAAAAACCTTTGCAGGTAAATGGATGTATCAATGGGTGGGTGGGTGGATGGATGATTTGAGTGGATGGGCAAACATGCAGATGTATAGATGTCTTAAGAACATTACAAATTTACTGGCTATGCACATGGGCAGGCAATACACTCTCACTTGGGGTCGGTGGGGGAGGGTTTCCATAGTCACCCTTTATCCTGTCTGACTACATATGAGCTCAGAATGGTATTTATAATTTTTATTGTCATCCCACCGCTTTCCATATTGTTGTTCTGCAACAGCACCTAGGTTCTTTGTGCCTAGAAAATATACTGATCACACACTAACACTCGACTCAAATATTAGGGACAAGTAGAACCAACAGGACCAACATATTGATACAATGAGATTAAGTGGTATTGTTTCAAAGCACAAATTTTGAAAGTTTTCTATCCCTGAAAATCAGAACATGGAAGAGAGCCTGTGCTATTAGAGAGTGGGGTGGGGTGGGGTGAGGGAGTTGAGGAATATTTTTCGGTTGAGTACATGTGCGAGTTTCATAGATTCGCCAAAAATGGTGTTGGGAAATGCAACAGGTCCACTTCTTATCTTTGGACTCCTGCACTTATCTTACTTTCTTCTTGGATGCAAATCAAGCTCTCAAGCTGGACAGTAACACAATGGCAGACTCGGAGAGTCTTTAGTTTGAAAACAGAGGATTACAAGCGAAAAGAGCCCAGGATCACACTCCCGCAAAGACTAGTAGGCAACATCTCTGGCCACTCTCTACTTGGGACAGGTGAACCCCATAAGTGTGGTTATGATACCTACATTGACGGTGTCCAGTGTAAACACTTTACTCAATAGTAAGAATTGTTGAACTATTTGTAGAAAAAAATATTTGTATGGATGTTGCCTCAAAATCAATAGTGGTACAAACCAACATCCTCGCTGGACCATGGCATACAAGTAGGGTTTCTATAGTTGGATGACACTGAAATATTTATACAGAATGTGAACGCTGAACTAGAAAATCAGTTTGATCATTATTACGTGCATTTTTCGTTTTTATGAACCAGGCAAGGAAGTCAAATATTTACTTCCATTTATTGCTTGTTTGAGTTGTTTATGTTTGTATCCGCCTGTGCAAGTCCCAGGCAAACACTGCTTCGAGGGTAGACGAGGATAATTTTATGGAGTCTGGATAGCCTCTGCAGAGGGCCTCCGTTCAGCACCTTAGCAATAGCACATGTAGACATCTCTGGCTGCACTCCATCCTCTGTCTCCCAGGAAGATTTGTCACTAGACATGGAGAATAAGACTTTTCTACGGATGGTTATGATAATACCCACACCATAGTGAACATTTGCCATTTCTGAACTACTTATTGCCAAACTAATCTAAAAGATCTTCACCCTACAGATTATGTTCATTGTTGTCAAGATTGTGATGTTCTAGATGTTCACCAATCATGTTCTCAGCAGGGCCATCTCGGCAGAAGCTAACTAAGACCCGGTGCAAACTAGAGCAGCCACATTAATGCTTTTTAAGGTAATAGCAATAGGCAAAGTAGCGCTTCTAGAATACAGTTGCTTAGTATTATGGTGTTAGAATGCCACAAACGCAGTGTTTGTTTCTGTGTATGCAGCAGTGAGGACATTTAGGAGGGGGGGGGGGATATTCAAAGGCCAGTAAATGGATAGCTAAATATTGAAAAATGTCAAATTAGTTTGTTGAATTTGCCATTGAAAAGTGTAATTTTCAATTTGTGTGGTGTTGGGTCCTACAATAGGAGAGACAAGGAGTTAAATCAGTTCAGATCATTATAATGTAGGGAGTCCATCTGGTTAGTATTCTGTCGTACCACAATTTGCTAATGACAGCATGTTTCTCAGAGAAAGAGGCAGACATTAAAGACATTATATCTGAACATACTGGATTGTTAATAGTTTAGAAACCGCACCATCAGCATTTTGTGAAGAAACATGGTTTATTATATGGTGTAGTTGTGCGACCTCACTGTGTAATAAACTCACAAACCTGTCTTGGGCCCAGTTAGACTTGTTTGTAAAACCTTAGCTCAACCCTGGGTGGCTGTAGTTTGGAGAAGTCAAGCTTTAACAAAGGAAAAAGTGCAAAGCATTTAGAAGTACAAAAACAATGGAATAAAAATAGAAACGAGATGCAAAGGAAATCAAATAACAATTTAGAAAAATAGGTCTTATTGTTATGAATTTTTAGACACCAAAATGAACAAAATCCACTGGAGCGTTCAGAAAATATAAATTATTAAGCCAACCATATATCATTGTTTTTCACTCAAAATGCAAACAAGCTTTGTCAACTACTACGGTTAACAGTTACTTTGAAAACCTTTGAAAGCTTTTTGTAGAGTTGTGTTCGGCTACTGCGGTCTGCTTTCGGTGACCAACACCAGCAGGGAGCAATTAATAGGGGCCAATAAGGCTTAGCAGGAGAGCTACCTTACAATCAAAGCAGCCTCTTGTTCAGTTCTAGGCTCTATGGGCAAACCACCATAAACATCAATGCAGTGGTCCTGATGCAAGGGATACAGGATGTTGAAGATGCTGAGGATGCTGACCTGGTCGGCAGGGATCTTCCAGGGCCAGCCCTTGGTCCACAAATGCGGTGGGGTGACTTTGGCCACAGAAGTTGATGCTTCCTTGAAGTCCAGGTGAAGTCCAGCCAAACAGCAGTTGTCACTGGTCTACTGGCCTCTGGTCACAGCGAAACCAGAGGTTGTCTTCAAATGCAGCAAGTGCCCATCTTGGGTGACCAAAACTGCACTTCAATGACTCTCCTGGGTTCAGCAGACTCAAGTGCAACTTTTGAATGTTGAGGCTTGGTCTTCCGTGCTGAGCTTTGACGGTCAGTAGCAACTACGCGATTGTGGCTACCAACTCGCTATGGTGGCTTCTTCAGCTTTTGGAACCCTGGAGCTGTAACAGAAAGTCAGCCAACTGACTCTTGAAGTTCATCTCTTCTGTCTGGGACTCGGGAGCTGACTTTTCCTTGAGCAGGGCACCACAGGTACAGTCCTCTCTTTGCTATCCCAGGAGTCGCAGGTGCAGAACGGTCTTTGATGCAGCCTCTCTTTGTCAAGTCCAGGGAACAGCAGGGCAGTCTTTCTTCGGTCCTCTCTCCAGTACAGATAAGATCTATGGTCTGGGTGCCAGGGAACAGCAGGGCAGTCCACATTTGTCCCTTTCTCCAGTACAGACATGACCTGCGGAGTGGTTACAAGGGGTGTTATTTTTTATGTCGACACTTGCTCCTGGGGGATGCAGTGACTATTAGCTAATGGGCTAATGATGACAACTTACTGCTTAGTGATGTCATTTGAGATGTCATCAGTGATGTCATCAGTGATGTCACTGACCAAGTCATGAGTGATATCATATGTGATGTCATCAGCAGTGCATTGTGGGGGCTCGAGTTATAATTAGCTCAACTAACTATAACGGCTGAATTTCTCTGGTTTTGTACGAGTGAAATGTCCAACTAACTATAATGTCCCTGAAACCTGTGATTTTTTCAGTGAATTTCTAAGGTTTTTTTAAATACTAATTTCTACCTAAAACATCCCTGAAACCTATTTTTTAAGTAAATTTCTAAGGTTTTTTAAATGCAAAGTGTTGTCACTTGCCCTTTAATGAGAGATTAGTTCTGGGAATGTTAAGTACATCAGCAGCAGAATGTGGCGACCTCAGATGGAGAGTGCCAGTTGCGGGTCTGCTGCTGGTGCGGTCTGATCTGGTGGGTATAAATAAACCTTATCTTGGAGATGAACAGATGAGAGCCTCATTTTATTTCTGGAGACGACTGGCTGGCTGCACCCACAGAAGAACTCAGCGTGCTTGGACTGTCAAGATTTGCGAAGACATTGATAACGGAGGTTGGTTTTCAGTTTCTTTTTTTACATAAGAAGTTGCAAGACTCTTCAATTGTATTGGCTGTGGATCACATAATAATATATCTATCAAGTGCTGGAGGATTTGAGCAAAGTTGAGCCGAAATTGTACTTTGATTCACTGTTGGACCGTGATGCTGCCGTTGAGCGCACGAGTCATGTAAATTGAAAATAAACCTACCCCGAGGCAGAGTCCACTGTGAGCAGGCATTGTCTGACCCGTGGGCTGAGGCAGAGCAGAGCTCGAGAGTGTTATCAAGGCTCGAAATGAGACGCGCTGTGGAAGTGTGTGCGTTTCGTGAAGAAAAGGTGGTGACGCATGTACTCTTTACGTACTGATGTAAGTGAAAGACTAGACCGTGTATTCCTACACAGCGCTAACGCACAGAGCTGTCATTTGACTCCAGTGAATGTATGACTCAGCTCTGTCACGCAGTGCTGTCATCGGTTTGCTGCATATGCGTGTTAGTAATAAATAAAAAAAAGGGAAGAGAAGAATCCTGAATCCTGGAAACGAAAAGAGTAAAAAAGAAAACTCCCTCAACAGATAAGTTAATTATTTTAATTTATTTTGTTATTTTAGTATTAGTTTCTCACTTTCTAGCAACACCAGCAGCAATATAGAGTCGTCCATTTTTTGATGAGTACCTAAAGGGAGTGGAGCAGACAAGGGGCCCGATTCACAGAACTAATTTAAGATAAAATCCTAAACTTACTAGCATTTTCGTATTCACAGAAGGCACTTACTCATTTTGGTATTCACAGAAGACACTTACTCACTTCGGTATTCACAGAAGTTAGGAGTCCTAACTTTAGGACTCCTAAATGCCTTCTGTGAATACTGAAAGTCTTAAAATTAGGATTTTTCTCAGTTTAGGAGTCCTAAAGTTAGGACTCCTAACTTTACTACTACTAAATTGAGAAAAATCCTAATTTTAAGACCTTCGGTATTCACAGAAGGCATTTAGGAGTCCTAAAGTTAGGACTCCTAACTTCTGTGAATACCGAAATGAGTAAGTGCCTTCTGTGAATACCAAAATGAGTAAGTGCCTTCTGTGAATACCAAAATGATAGTAAGTTTAGGATTCTGTCTTTTTTTTTTTTTTTTTTTTTTATAAAACCTTTATTTCTTCAAGAATCTGGACACAGCTATTCAGCCGACAACCCGGAGGTTCGGCAGCTTCGGTAGGAGAGAACAAAGAAGCGTCCACAGTGCATTGAAGGAGCAGTGAAAAGGTTCAATTTTTAAATAATTACAAACACACAACAAACCCCAGCAAGGCAACAACACTGAATACCCACGGTGTTAGCCCCTCAGGGGGGAGCCGGACCCCATTCGTCTAACAGTTACAGTACTGTGAAAAGAGGAAAACGGGGGGAAAGCAGAGGCCCAAGAAGTCAATTAACCATCACATCTGCATACTAAGCTGGAAAGAAGATCAAGAAGAAAGCTGTTCCTCGGGGGGATCCAGATCAGGGGCAAGACATATTCCCCCCCTGTATTGATTCCACCTCCCCCAGATGGCATGCCACTTCCGAGGGCGGCCTCTAGCGCAGTAGACTGTCTTCTCCCTGAGCATACTCCAGTCCATATTTTCTTTCCACGCGGTTAACGTGGGGGGCCCCGCGGAACCCCACAAGCGCGCGATATCCCTCTTAGCAACCATGTTACCCAGAGTCACCCACTGGGTCTGCGCCTCATCATGATCAGTGGGCCCCCAGACATTCAGGAGACAACACCGCGCTTCCGGCTGCATAGCAATGCCCGTCACCTCCCCCATCACCGCATGGACTCGCCTCCAAAATTCCGTGATGACACCACATTCCCAAATGATATGGAGGAAAGTACCCACCATACCACATCCCCTCCTGCATAGGCCTTCCTCAGAGAATCCCATATGAACCAGTCGCGGCCCCGTCACATACACTCGATGCAATATCTTGAGCTGCACCAGCCTCAGACGCGACGGGATCGCAACCTCCTTAGAAGAGGAAACAGCAGACTGCCAGTCCTCATCATCCAACTCGAGTCCGTCCCTGGTCCACTGGTCCCGCAGCCCCAGAAGCATATCAGCCCGAACATTTATCAGTTTCTTGTAGATGAGCGAGATCGTGCTCTCTGGCATATGGCCATCAAGGATCCGGTCCTCCAAAGGAGAGGACTCAGGCACCCTCTCACCCTCCACAAGGACTGACCGCAGGGCATGACGCACCTGAGCATATCGGAAAAACTCGGATGCCCCCAACTCATACTCTTTCTGCAACTCTTCAAAGGACTTCACCCTCCCCTTAATCAGCACATCTCCAACCCTGGAGATGCCGATCAAGTCCCATTTATCAAACCCTTTCGTATGCCAAAGCCTACCCAACCTTTCAGATTCAAACAACGGGGTAGCTAGGGTGAGCCTATCCTTCCAGCCCAGAGAGTCAGTCGCCATCTTCCATACACGCACCGCCACCCCAGTGGGCCCCGTGAGGGACGAGTCGAGGGACCGCGAATACAATGCCCTAAGATAGTTCCCACCACGCAGCAACCATCTGTCCATGGCATAACCAGGGCTGAGAGCCGGGCAATAAAGACCATGGTTAATCGCGGACAACTGGGTGGCCCAGTAATAGCGTCGGATGTCTGGAAGAGCGATACCCCCGTCATACCATGGAAGCGTCAATTTAGCAATCGCTATCCGCGGCCGCCCATCCCACAACAACGTTCGTTGGAGGCTTTCGACCTCCCGAAAGTACCTGGACGGCACCCAATCCAGAGTATTCTGCAATGCGTAGAGAAACCGAGGAAGGGACATCATTTTGAACAAGGCAGCGCGCCCGACGAGGGAGAGCGGCAACCTCCGCCAGCCCTCAACATCCCGCCGCAGGCGCGCCAGGGGGGGAAGCAGGTTTCTCTCATACCGCAAAGCAGGGTCCATGGAGATAAAGATCCCCAGATACATGAAGCCCTGCTGAGCAATCTGGATCGAACAAGTTCGCGGGACCGGTGGAACCTCACCACTAAGGACGTATAAATACGATTTACTCCAGTTGATGACGAGACCCGAGTTCCTACCGAAAGATGTAAGAACGTCACAAACCACTATGAATGAATTCTTGGGCGAGGCAAGATACAACAGGATGTCGTCAGCATATAGCGAAATGCGGTCCTCGTGTTCGGGCGACCAGCGAAGGCCACGTATGTCCGGGTGCCATCGTATCCACGCCGCCAGCGGTTCAAGGGCAAGGGCGAACAGCAGAGGCGACAGGGGGCAGCCCTGCCGAGTCCCCCTCCCAAGCCGGAACGGAGTCGATGCCCGGCCATTTACCACCACACTCGCAAGGGGTCCCTCATACAGCAACCTCACCCAACTCACAAAACCAGGGCCAAAGCCGAACTTGGCTAGCACAGCCCACAAATACGCCCATTCCACCGTATCAAAGGCCATCGTGGCATCAAGAGACGCCACAATAGCCGGTTCTCGCAGCGTGCCAGCCCTGGCGATCACACCCTGAAGGCGCCTAAGGTTTAACGCGGTGTTGCGATGCGGAATAAAACCGGATTGATCCGGGTGAATCAAGTCTCCAAGTACCCTGACCAATCGGCCCGCCAGGATTTTAGCCAGAATCTTCGGCTCGGCGTTGAGGAGTGAGATGGGCCTATATGAGGCACACTTATCTCGGGGTTTACCATCTTTGTGTATCACAACAATTGTCGCCAGCCTCTGGTCCAACGGGAGGGTCCCACTCCCCCGCGCCTCCACGAACATGGCGCGCAGGTGAGGGGCTACCCTATCCGGGAACAGCTTATACAGGTCAATCGGCAAGCCATTCGGGCCCGAGGCCTTGCCCGGGTTCAGCGCGCGAATAGCTCCCGCCACCTCATCGACCGTTATGTCTCCATCAAGATCATCTCTATCTACATCAGAGAGACAGGGCAGAGCGATATCCCTCAAGAGATCACGCGAGTCCTCGGGCGGCCTATCCGACACTGAGGCATAAACCTTACAGAAATAGTCCGAGAAAGACTGTACAATCCCCTCAGGTTCCACAATCACCTCTCCCCCCTCTCCCGTCAACTCCGGCACTACTCTATTAACCCTTTCTTTTTTATCCAGCCAAGCTAAGAGCTTCCCGGCCTTGTCACCAACATCATACAGGCGGCCCTGCTGTTCCCTACTGAGGGTCTTAGCGGCATTTGTCACAAGGTCCTTATACTCGGCTTGCTTCAAGCTCAGCTCATGCAGTGAGGCCGCTGTTACCTCCTCCTCTAACGCTCCCTCCAAAGCCCCGATCTCCTCCTCCACTTGCATAACCTCGCCATCTCTCCGCCGCTTGGCCGCCACTACAAGTGAGAGGGCCTCCCCTCGCAGCACGGTCTTAAATGCTTCCCACAACGGCACAGCCGAGTCCACGGACCCATGATTGTCCTTGAAGAAATTATCCACTGTCTTCACCAGTGCGCTGCGCATCTTGGAATCTCGAAAGTACCAGGGGTTAATAGGAGCCACCCTTCCCCCTCCCTCGCGGCTTATATCCAGCCTGACCCACACTGGCGAATGGTCCGATATGCCACGCGCCATGTGCCTGACCTCAGACACCAGTGGGGCGTGCGCAGCCAAAGTGAGCAGGTAGTCAATCCTAGAGAGGCTACCATGCGCCCCGGAGTGGAAGGTGTATTGACGCTGTGTGGGGTGCCGGAGCCTCCAGCAATCTATCAGGCCGAGTGTGTCTAGTAAGTCTGGGAGCCACTTCTGAGCCCCCCCAGTGTCTCTGGGCGGGTACCTATCCAGCAGCCCAGAGCCGACAGCATTGAAATCCCCCCCCACCACTAGCATTCCTCCCGGGAGATCCAGCAAGGCCCTACCCAGATCTGTAAACGTGGAGGCCTGCAGGGCTGGAGGGACATAAACCGAAACCAAAACCAAAGTTCTACCTTCCCACCTCCCCGCCACCGCCACAAACCTCCCCCTATCGTCAACAATTGTGGAGTCCACCTCAAATGGTAGCGAGGCCCTGACTAGGATGCCCACACCCCTGGACCCGGAGGAAAATCCCGAATGAGCTATGAATTTATAACCCTTCCTATTAAGAGCATAACACGTATTACCTATGAGGTGTGTCTCCTGCAGTAGGGCAACATCTGGCATTGACCGTTTCAAGTGTTGCAAAACTATCCCGCGCTTAATGCGATCTCCCAAACCATTAACATTCCAGCTAATAACACTTAAACCTCTACCCCCCATCCCCAAACACAAAGAGGCCCACCCCCCACCCGAAGAGCCACCATGGAACAATCCCGAGAATGATCATTACGCCTTGCAGAAACAAACCCCCCAACAACAAACCCAAAATCCCAACCATCCCCCCCACCCTGCACCCCTGCTGCAGCTTACAAAGCCCCCCCAACTTGCAGTGTGCCTGTCGCCCTACCAAACCCAAATCTACAAAAAGTACCCTAAGGGAGGAAAGAGCTCCCCTCGTCCTCCCGCAACCCTCCGCATTTACTGCACTCTATTCAAGTCATTAGATAAAGTCAAATCGAGTCAGACCAGCTCTGAAAACATCACCCTTGCCCATCCCGGCCACTGTCCCCATCCGCGGCAGTGTCCTCTCCCGTCCGTCGTCGGGGCAAAGCGTCCAGCCATTCATCGGCCATGGCGGGAGACTCAAAAAAGAATGTCCGGTCTTCGTACACCACACGTAATCTGGCAGGGAAGAGCATGGCATACTTCAGATCCCTCTCCCGAAGGCGCCTCTTCACCCCCAGAAAGCCCTGTCTCTGCCTCTGCACCTGCTGGGTGAAATCAGGATAGAAATTCACCGACGCGTTCTGGAAGGGGACCGGGCCCGTTACCCTCGATGCTTGCAGGATAGCGTCCCGATCTCGAAAATGAAAGAGCCGGGCGACGATCGGCCTCGGCGGGGCTCCCACCCTAGGCTTCCCACCCGGCACTCTGTGGGCCCTTTCAACCGCGAAGAACTTCCCAAGACCCTTAGGCTGCAGGTGGTTAAGCACCAAATCCTCCACGAGCAGGTCAACCGAAGCCTCATCCGAGGACTCCGGGACCCCGATAACGCGCACGTTGTTGCGCCTGGCCCGGCTCTCAAAGTCCTCCAGCCGACGGGCGGCGAGATCACTCTCGGTCCTCAGCTTACGAACCTCGGTCTGCAGTTCCGAAACCTCATCGGCGAGGCCCGTGGTCTTGAGGTCCAGGGTTTTAACCCGTTCGTTGGTTTTGCCCAAATCTGCGCGGATCAGGTTAACGTCCACCAAGATGGTATCCACTTTATGCGCCAGGGCATCAAATTGTCTCCCAATCGAGGTCTGCATCCCCTCGAGCGCCCCCATGACATCCTGCAGCGAGAGCTCCGGGGCCAAGGGCGAGACCTCCTTCTGGGTATCCGGCGACTGGCTCGACCCACTCGGTGACCCCTTCTGCAGAGCATAGCGGTCCATATTATTAGCTTGAGAATAGGCTCCCCGCCTGGTAGACTTAGGCTTCAGCCGATCCACCTCTGCTTTGCCCGACATGGTTGGCACCAAGCAGTTCGGTTCCGATAAGACGGCCCCCTCTCAGCAAGAGGAATCAGGAGTGATCAGGTCCGCAGTGGGCCGCCAGAGTAGCATGTAGAGCGTCCAAAGGAAAATAAAGCCACCAAGGGCTCTCCAGGGGCAGGGCAGACAAAGGGAGAGAAAGTGAAAGTGAAAGGACGGGGACCTCCATCCGACAGTTCACACCTCGCCCGGCCGCTGTTGTTCAACTAGAGGTCGGGCATCCTGCCAACTCCAGCCCCTGGCATCCCTCGGAGATAGGCCGCAATCTTCCGCCATGCATAACTCCGGTTCCCGGTGGGCGATCCGACCTCGGGTAGCATCAATCGCCTCCCTGACAAGTCATCTACACGATGCCATGCATGCAAACAGGATTAGAGACAGGATAGTCGGCGGAGGGCGCGAGGGTCTCGGGAGCTCAGAGCTCACGCGGCCATCTTGGTCAAGCGCTAGGCTCCTCCCCCCTAGGATTCTGTCTTAAGTTAGTTCTGTGAATTGGGCCCAAGGAATTTATTGAAAAACTACTACTACTAAAAACTAGCATTTCAGTTAGCTTATTGTTTTATCTTATTATTTTAGACTATTGTTTTAGATTATTATATTATCTTGTTTTGTTAGTTTGTTTAGTTACTTTACCTTTCAGCATGTCAACGTCCAGTGGCATGAGCCAACCACCTCATTTTTTATGTGAGCGTGGTAAACCTATTCTTCCGTGGAAGAAATGGAAACCACTTTTTGATTTGTATCTCATAGCCATTGGTGGCGAAAAGTTCTCTGCTGCTAGAAAACAGGCAGCTTTGCTTCACAATCTTGGCATTGAAGGCAGAAATATCTACGATAGGTTGGGTCCCATACCAATTGGAAGAGGGGCCGGCGAACCTAATGATGTCTATGAAATGAGTGTATTACTTCTACAAACTCATTTTGGACCATGTTTGAATGTTGTTGTGGAAAGACACACATTTTTCATGTGTGTACAGGCCAAAGGAGAAAGTTGGTAACTATGTAGCGCAATTAAAATCTTTAGCTCAGACATGTGAGTTTGAATAGTTGACTGTTTCTCTCATACGTGACCAACTGGTGCATTGCACAAATGACTCAAAGATTGAGGAAAAGTTGTTATAAAAAAATCTGAATCTTAACGAAGCTATTACTATTGTGGAGAGCATCGAGCACACTTCTCATTAGATAAAAGAAATGCATAACAGCACTGTTCCAGCTGATGCCATTGCTAACATAAGAAAAGATGATCTTGATAGTACATCATATGATGCCTCAGTTGCCACTGTGTGTAAATCAAATACTAAACAGGAGAAAGGGTCTGTAAAGTTTGATAAACAAAGGTTTAATTATAACTCGAATATGGATGCCAAATTAAGGTGCCCCAGGTGTGGCAGTCAAAACTATGGGCCAAATTTTCCCAATTGTTTTGCCAGGAGTATAAATTGTAGGGAAAAAGGGCATTTGCACGCATGTGTAGAAACACCAAAGTAAACATGGTTGATGATGATGAAAAGTTTTCTCAGCAAGCCATTCACTGTATTACATAAAATAACAGTAAGCCTGTACATGATGTAAAAGATGTTGATACAGGGAATGTGATTATGCCAAAGTGTGATGTTTACATAAGTGACAAATTAGTTCCAGTACTGGCTGATTCAGGCTTACCGTACACCTTGTTGAGCGACAAATTTTGGAATTCCACCTTTGAGTTCAACAATATAAAACTTTTGCCACCTGACATCAATCCTGTAGGGTATGGGGGGCAAAGTATTGATTTAATAGGATATTCCATTCAATCCATTGTGTTTAAAGGAAGAGAAACTGTTGGTAAAGTTTATGTTGCCAAGCATGGTGATAATCTTTAAGGGTGGCGACACCAAAAAGACCTTGGAATCATCTTGAATCCAAATGCGCCTGATCAAGTAATGTTAGTCACACGTCAGAGTGATGATCAAGATATTGAAGGAAAGTATTATGGAGTTTTCAGTGGTAAACTTGGGCTTCTTAACCCCTTCAGCGCGGCGCGGATTTCCGCGCTGTGCTGAAGGTTCGGTGCGCGGGCGGGGCCATGACGGAGCGGTTCCGTTATACGAACAGCGCAACCGACGCGCATGACGGAACCGCTCCGTCATGCGCATCGAAAGGGTTAATGGTTTCAAACACAAAATAGTTTTAAAGGACATGGCGAAATCAGTAGTACACAAGGTAAGGATATAGCCCAATCTCATGATGGAACTACTTCAAGAAGAAATCAACAGATTACTTGAGTTGGGAGTCATAGAAGAAATAGAGTCAACAGAATGGTTGTCTCCAATTGTTTTAGCCCCCAAGGACAAAGGCAGCAAAATCAGGAAGTGTGTGGACTTAAGAAGCTTAAATAACTGTATCTGGGTCAGCAGGCAGCCATTGCCAAACATTAATGAAGCTCTGGCAAAATTGGGTGGTGCATGCATTTTCGGCGGGATGGATTTATCGTCAGCTTATCATCAGATCATGCTACACGAAGACTCAAGGACATTAACTTTTTTTGTAACACCCTTAGGTGCATATAGATTCACCAGAATGCCATTCAGGTTGGCGAGTGCTGCTGCATGCTTTCAAAGAATGATGAAAAATGTATTAAAAGGAGTTGATTCTGTCTTGTTTTTTTCAGGACGATATACTTGTTTATGGGCAGAATAGAGTCAACCATGACGAGGTATTGCTCAAAGTATTTTCTAGACTAAAAGAACATGGTCTCACTTTAAAAAGTGAAACATTTAAATTCAGAGTTGGGGCATTGGTCCAAAAATTGATCTTGCAAAGGCAATTTTACAGTCACCAGCTCCATTGAACAAAGACCAAGTGAACTCATTCCTTGGTTTATCTGAATATTATTCAAAGTTTGTGTACAACTTTGCTAGTGTTGTTCAACTTTTAAGATTACTTTTAAAAAAGGGTGTGGAATTCAAATGGACAGAAGATTGTGTTAATGCTTTTAACAAAGTTGAAAATGAGATTGCATGCATGCCAACTTTGGGCCATTTTGATGTACTTAAAAAGACTATCTTGACTACTGATGCCAGTGTAAGGGGTTTGGAGGCTGTTCTATCACAAATGGTTGATGGCAATGAAAAGGTCTTTGGTTTTGCCTCACGCTCTTTGAAAGGAGCAGAAAAGCGTTACTCAGTAATTGAGCGTGAAGCGTTAGCCTGTTGTTGGGGTATCAACCATTTCAGATTTTATTTATGGGGTTTACCATTTTTAGTTAGGACTGACCACAATCCCCTTTTCCACATGCTTGCTTGTAGGAATGTTGAGAGTACTACTCCCAGAAGTAAAAGATGGGTTGAAGGACTCTGGGAATACAATTTCACTGTTGAGTACCTGCCTGGACTTAAAAATATTCCAGCTGATTTCCTCTCGAGGATGCCTTTAGACAAAATCATTTCGGACAGGTCTGACTGTTCTGTATCTTGGGTGAAGGAATCAGCACTTAATAAAGAGGAATGGAAAGTCAGCTCTGAGTGTGACAAGTCTAGGGAACCTGTTATAGAGTTTGTGGTCAATGGGTGGCCTGCAATTAATGATGTTCCCAGTTGTGCTAAAGGTTTCTGGAATGTGCATGATGAATTGAACTTTGTGCAGGGGGAACTTTTTCGGGGTCAGAGATTAGTTCCTCCTTGTTTGATGAGAGAAAAAAAAATCAGTTTGTCGCGTGAAGGACATCTTGGACGTAGCTTAACCAAAGCGAGAGTCAGAGAATCCTACTGGTTGCCGGAGGTTGACCAACAGGTAGAAGAAGCTGTTAGGGATTGTACTATATGTGCTGGAAATGACAAATCGAGAAAAGTGAGAGCTGCACCTGTGGCAATACCTGAACGTCCCTGGTCCAAACTTGCCATTGACGTTGTTGGACCTTTAGATATCTTGTCTCCCACTGAAAGGTTTGTGGTTGTCCTTGTTGATTACACATCTAAATGGGTCTCTGCTTGCTGCATGAGTACTGTTGTTACAAAGAATATCATAGAATTTCTTAAGGACACATTCACGTGTGGGGGATACCTGATATTTTAGTCTCTGATAACGGGGTGCAGTTCACTACTCAGGAGATGATGGATTTCTTAAAGGATCTCTCCATCACTCATCACCGGACTGCTCTTTATACACCACAAGCTAATGGCTTAGTAGAGAGCATGAATAGGCTTGTAAGAGCTTTTGTCCAAACTGTTGTGGAGACAAGATCCCCCCTAAAGTGCTTTCTTAGAGAAAAATTATGGGCGCATAGAAATACAGTGTGACTGGTTGCTCGACGTTTAAAAAACTCAAGGGTAGAGCAGTCGGCTCAAAAGTCAATTCAGTGTGGTTGAGTGTAAAAGACAGGAGCTGTGTAGTGAATAATTGGAGAGTGAAAAGGTATCAATAGAATTATAAGCGAAGATTTTATGCCAAGATGGGTGTACGCAAGTGTATTTGGAAGGTGGGTGATCTGGTTTTTGTTAAAAAAGCTGCGTGGACTCCCAAAGGTGAAACTACATTTTTTGGTCCCAAACGCATCATCAAGGTTATGAGAAATGTTGTCATGCTCAGTGGTGGTGATGCTTGGAGCATGTCCCGTTTGTCAAAATGTGGAAGAGAGGATGGTAATGTGGGGGCTCAGCACCAGGCTAATCTTTTCCAGTGTAGTAATGGAAAGATTCAAGCTGATTCATTTGGTCGCCATAATAGAGCAAGGAGGTCACCATATCTCCAGGATTACATTCTTAAGTGATGGTGTCACTTTTTGCTTGTGCTCTTTTACGTTTGCTTTTTATTGTTACTGATTATATTTTATCAGCACACAGTTTGTGTTCTGCAGTTCATTTATTCCTTTTCTTGTCCCTTCTTTCTTTATCCTTCTTTACCTCTCATTAATATTGTATAGGGAAGATGTGTTGTAACTTGCCCTTTAATGAGAGATTCTTTCTGGGAATGTTAAGTGCATCAGCAGCAGAATGTGGGGACCTCAGATGGAGAGTTTTAGTTGCGGGGTCTTCTGCTGGTGTGGTCTGATCTGGTGGGTGTAAATAAACCTTATCTTGGAGATGAACAGATGAGAGCCTTGTTTTATTACTAAGTTCTAACTATAACATAGTAGTCGCGTTTTCAGAGTTGTGCAGAAAGGGGACTGGGCCTCCGACCAGCGCTCAGGAATTCTGCTGTGTTGGACTTACAGGGGGCACCAGGAGGGCTACCTGGCCCCCAAAGTCCCTCAGGAGTAAAGTGCACTTCATCCCCCAACCAGTACTGTGCCAGGAGGCGCATTTGCAGAGTGGTGAAGAAAGGTGAGCATGGCCTCCAAAGACCTCTTAGCAATCCCACTGTGTGGGACTTACTGGAGGTAACAGGAGGGGTAGTTGGCCCCAGGGACAACCTTGGGGGTCAACTACCCCTCCTATTACCTCCAGTAAGTCCCACACAGCAGGATTGCTAAGTTCAAAAAGCAGGCCACGTCCCCTTGTATGATAAAGCCCCGGGAAGGTTACGGTCCCCGGGACTGCAGGGGGGGCCGTGTGCCACACTCATTATCAGCAAAGCCCTGGGTAGGTGGCGGTCCCCGGGGCTGCAGGGGCTCCCGCGGGCCTGCTATATAAATCGGGATTGCCCCTGGGACCTGGCCCACCCAGGGGCAATACCGTAAAAATCCGGTAAAGATTTTTACTGGATTCACGCACCTGAAGCGACTCTGACTGAAATATTTTTTTAAAATGCTTTTTTTAGCCCTCGGGGTCCCTGTGGGACCCCCTGACCAGGCCTAAGGGGTCAGGGTGTTTTTACCCTGCCCCCTTTTTCTTGTTTATTGTCGCTTTTCTCACCTTTTTTCCGATGGCTGCCATCACTTCCTGATTTGAAGTGTTGGCAGCCAATCAGTAACAAGCTCGTGATTGGGAGGTTTCAGCTAATTAGATCTCACAATTCTCAAATATCTATATCTGTAAATCTTTTAATTTCTCAAAAACTACTGAACGGATTTACACCATTTAAAGAAAAGTGTGCTTTCTGGCCCACAAGCTACCTTTTTGCCAAATTTGGTGTAATTCCGTTCAGCAGTTCAGGCTGTAGCAGTGTCTACATTTTCCTATGGAAATTAACAAGGACACGTTTTGGGATCCCTCTTTTTTCTCGGCCTCCCCTTGACAAACAGACACTGATAAAGTTTTTCCACGATCAGAAATAAACATAAACATAGGACAATGTCCTCTCTCTGCCCCACTAGCTTTGGCAGCCATCTTGGAGTGGTGAAAAGTCATGAACAGAGAAAACGTTATGAAAGTAATGCATACTGCCTCTGTCTGAGCATCAAGGTCAACAATTGTACTAGATATAAAAGGGGTAAGCGCAAATGCACATACATTTGACGTCAGTGTCCTGTGCTTAATCTATGTCATTAAATTATGGCACAGAAAATAATGATACTAGCGGGCAAGTGCCCATAAACATGTGGGTGCCAGGGTACTATGCGCATTCTGACCGGAACCGCCTCTGAAGAAGAGTATGACTTGAAACGCGTCAGGTGGCGGTCAGCTGCCTGTTGAATGAACTGGTTTGCGACTCTGCCCATACCATTAAAGTGCCTTGCTGGGGAACAAGAGGTCCGTGTCTCGAGTGCTGCTCATTTCTTTGAACACCCCACGTGTCTTGATGTATTAGCGGTTGTTCTGCCGCTGAGCTGGCACCACCCCAGGGGAAGGGGGCCACAGATCTTCGTAACAGCGTGGATCGCTTGTGGAGCACGGACTATGGATTAAGGGCAGATGCGCTGGCTGGGGCTCATCCAGAGCTTGGGATTTGGCAGATATTACAAGGGGCAAGGAATTTCGGGACTGCAACTCCCAGACTGCAACGTATTGCCTCATTTGAGCCGTCCAATCAGGGCATACGATATCGCTTAATTAGGAGCTTGCAGCCCGCCATGCGCCTTCTGACCGGAACCGCCTCTGAAGAAGAGTATGACTTGAAACGCGTCAGGTGGCGGTCAGCTGCCTGTTGAATGAACTGGTTTACGACTCTCCCCATACCATTAAAGTGCCTTGCTGGGGAACAAGAGGTCCGTGTCTCGAGTGCTGCTCATTTCTTTGAACACCCCACGTGTCTTGATGTATTAGCGGTTGTTCTGCCGCTGAGCTGGCACCACCCCAGGGGAAGGGGGCCACAGATCTTCGTAACAGCGTGGATCACTTGTGGAGCACGGACTATGGATTAAGGGCAGATGCGCTGGTTGGGGCTCATCCAGAGCTTGGGATTTGGCAGATATTACAAGGGGCAAGGAATTTCGGGACTGCAACTCCCAGACTGCAACGTATTGCCTCATTTGAGCCGTCCAAACAGGGCATACGATATCGCTTAATTAGGAGCTTGCAGCCCGCCATGCGCCTTCTGACCGGAACCCCCTCTGAAGAAGAGTATGACTTGAAACGCGTCAGGTGGCGGTCAGCTGCCTGTTGAATGAACTGGTTTGCGACTCTGCCCATACCATTAAAGTGCCTTGCTGGGGAACAAGAGGTCCGTGTCTCGAGTGCTGCTCATTTCTTTGAACACCCCACGTGTCTTGATGTATTAGCGGTTGTTCTGCCGCTGAGCTGGCACCACCCCAGGTGAAGGGGGCCACAAATCTTCGTAACAGCGTGGATCGCTTGTGGAGCATGGCCTATGGATTAAGGGCAGATGCGCTGGCTGGGGCTCATCCAGAGCTTGGGATTTGGCAGATATTACAAGGGGCAAGGAATTTCGGGACTGCAACTCCCAGACTGCAATGTATTGCCTCATTTGAGCCGTCCAATCATGACATACGATATCGCTTAATTAGGAGCTTGCAGCCCGCCATGCGCATTCTGACCGGAACCGCCTCTGAAGAAGAGTATGACTTGAAACGCGTCAGGTGGCGGTCAGCTGCCTGTTGTATGAACTGGTTTGCGACTCTGCCCATACCATTAAAGTGCCTTGCTGGGGAACAAGAGGTCCGTGTCTCGAGTGCTGCTCATTTCTTTGAACACCCCACGTGTCTTGATGTATTAGCGGTTGTTCTGCCGCTGAGCTGGCACCACCCCAGGGGAAGGGGGCCACAGATCTTCGTAACAGCGTGGATCGCTTGTGGAGCACGGACTATGGATTAAGGGCAGATGCGCTGGCTGGGGCTCATCCAGAGCTTGGGATTTGGCAGATATTACAAGGGGCAAGGAATTTCGGGACTGCACCTCCCAGACTGCAACGTATTGCCTCATTTGAGCCGTCCAATCAGGGCATACGATATCGCTTAATTAGGAGCTTGCAGCCCGCCATGCGCCTTCTGACCGGAACCGCCTCTGAAGAAGAGTATGACTTGAAACGCGTCAGGTGGCGGTCAGCTGCCTGTTGAATGAACTGGTTTACGACTCTCCCCATACCATTAAAGTGCCTTGCTGGGGAACAAGAGGTCCGTGTCTCGAGTGCTGCTCATTTCTTTGAACACCCCACGTGTCTTGATGTATTAGCGGTTGTTCTGCCGCTGAGCTGGCACCACCCCAGGTGAAGGGGGCCACAGATCTTCGTAACAGCGTGGATCGCTTGTGGAGCACGGACTATGGATTAAGGGCAGATGCGCTGGCTGGGGCTCATCCAGAGCTTGGGATTTGGCAGATATTACAAGGGGCAAGGAATTTCGGGACTGCAACTCCCAGACTGCAACGTATTGCCTCATTTGAGCCGTCCAATCAGGACATACGATATCGCTTAATTAGTAGCTTGCAGCCCGCCATGCGCCTTCTGACCGGAACCGCCTCTAAAGAAGAGTATGACTTGAAACGCGTCAGGTGGCGGTCAGCTGCCTGTTGAATGAACTGGTTTGCGACTCTGCCCATACCATTAAAGTGCCTTGCTGGGGAACAAGAGGTCCGTGTCTCGAGTGCTGCTCATTTCTTTGAACACCCCACGTGTCTTCATATATATATATATATATATATTCACTGAAAAAACCATAGGTTTCAGGGACGTTGTAGTTAGTTGGACATTTGACTCATATAAAACCAGAGAAATTCGCCAGTTATACTTAGTTGAGCTAACGATAACTCACGCGCCCGCAATGCACTACTGATGATGTCACATATTACATCACTCATGACATGGTCAGTGACATCATTGATGACATTTCAAATGACATCACTGATGACATCAATGATGACATCATCCAGTGAATGTGTGTTTCTCTAAACTTTAAATATTTTTCATATATATCTATGCCAAGGTGTATTAAAGAATGAGTGGATTTACAAGTGACTGAAGGGATTATTTAGTAGGCACATGACTGACTGTATAAGTGAGTGATTGAACGTGTCTTACTGAATGCATGGGTTAGTGACTGAACTTTGTGAAAGTCTGTATTAGTCTCTCAGTTGGTGTGTAAGCGGCTGCATGGGTTGGTAAGTATCTACATTGGTGTCTATATGGGTTATTGATTTCTTGTTTGAGTATCTGTATGAGTGCCTGAGAGTCTGTGTGGGTCGGTGGAGGGGTGTGTGACTCTGTGCACAGATGTCTGAGTGGGTAATTCACTGGTTGTATGGATTCAAAAGTGCATCTGGCAAGGGCTGTATGGGTGACTTAGTGTGTGTATGGGTGTGTGGTGAGTGAATGAATGTCTCAGTGGTATATGTGTGAGTAACTACATATGTTTTAAGGCAGTATATGTGAGTATTGGAGTATATAAATGACTATATGTCAGAGTAAGTTATTTGAAGAGTGGGTGGATAAATGAGTGTCTGCTTGTATCACTGATTGTATAAGACAATAAGTATGTCTTAGGGGCCATATGTATCAAATCCCCCTTTAGCGATTCTCAATTTGCGATTTTTAGCAAATCGCAAGTTGAGAATCGCCAAACGGGATGTATATAAAATAATCGCAATTACATTGCGATTCTGTAAAAATCGCTATTTAATTGCGAGATTTCAAATAGCGATTCCTTTTCTGAAAAAATCGCGATTTTGCGAAATTCGCAAAATAAAGAATCGGAAACTCAGGTGCAGCATGATGACATCACAACCAGGAAGTGTGACTACCCATGCTGCACCTGAGTTTCTGAAGCACAGTGTGAGAGAAGGAGTGGAGGTGAGGGAACTCTGCAGTGCAAGAACCAATGGCAGACACTGGAGACATGGCCAGCCAGGACAAACAGCAGCAGGGGGAAACAGCCAGGAAGAGAAAACATAAGTTTTCTGAAACTGAACTGGAGGTCCTGATACAGGAAATGCTGATAAGCCACAAACTGCTCTTTGGCAAGAAGTCCCTGCGGGTGCCGGAGACACGCAAGCGGAGGATCTGGTCAGACATCCAGCGCAAAGTCAATGCAGTAGGTGTCACCCACAAGAGCGTGGAAGATCTACGAAAACGCTGGTATGATATGCGCCAGCGCTCCAAGGAGAGGGTGGCTGCCAGGTTGGAGCAAGCAAAGAAGACTGGTGCTGGGCCCTCCACCGCCACTGACTCCACACCACTTGAGGAACTGGTTGAGGGGACCCTGCTACCAGAGAGTGTGATGGGCGTGTCCGTCCTGGACAGCTCCGACCCCCCGGCACAAAGACAAGGTAAGAAGCATGCCATCACCCCCCTGATACCCCCCAACTACCCCCACACACCCAGTAGCGACCCATGGGCAGAACAGAACAAAAACTCCAGTGCAGGCACCCAAGCACACACAGCAGTGCATTATGGGAGATGTAGTCACATGCACATTACAGTGGTGCATTTACACCCAGCCAGTACCTAACAGCATATGCACATCAGGAAAGGCAAAATACGGACAGACAGTACCCATGTAAAGCCAAACAGTGAAATTTAATGCATGACAAGTGCAAGTCTGGACAGAATTAATGTGTGCATTTACGTCCACAGTACCATCAGAAACACAGGAACTAGTCAGAGGAGGAGAGGACGAATCACCAAACCTAGAGGCACCAGGGCAAGAGGATGAAACGGAGGAGGAGGACAGCCCAGTAATCCCTCCAAAACGGCGCAGGCGTATTGTTGTGCCACCACTGCCCCCATTGGAGGATGAAGGCCAGGACACAGATGGCGATGTACAACCAGTCCCAGCACAGCCAGAGCCACAACACCGTGCTGATTCGATCTCGCCAGTTCCATCAAGGCGCAGGGCACGTACATCCACCAGTGGAGCAGCCCCAAGAGAGGACACAGTCTTCGGTGGGCTGGAGGGCCAAATGTTGGCGGTACAGCGCCTGCAGGCGAAAAACATATGCTCATTACAGAGGGAGGTCAGGGCTGGCTTCATGGGCATGACGGGTGCCCTGGAGGCACTCTGTGTGGAACTGAGGGCAGATCGTGCTGCTAGGCACAGGGAGATGCAGCGCCTAGACCTGTACACACGGGCAGTTAACCGGCTGTCCTCAGCAACAAATGTGCTGTCAAGGCGAAGCATATGTATGTCGCGTGAGGTGGCACACAACAGCCAGGACGTGGCAAGGGCCCTGGTACAGATCACATCTGCTGTGGATGAGCTGCGGGCCGCTTGCACTACTGGACCAGGAGTCCTCACTCCAACAGATGAGGACGCACAATCAGGCAGGAGCAGCATCACCCCCCACGTCCCCCGGATAGGCACCGTATTGGGCGTCACAGCAGGACTACTGGGACATGTGAGGAGGGCACTGTGCACCCCCTGCCAGGGGCTCTGGCACGACAGCGCCGCACTTGAGGTGTACTAAGTTGGGCCAGGAGTTGGGTGCCTCAACCCAGTTCACGTGACACTTGCTCCGGATTGTGCAATCGCACTGTGATAATAACATGTGCTGTGCATTTGACTATACATTGTGGGAAACACAGGCTGTGTGCCGTCATTTATCCTGAAGTTAACGAAATAAAACACTGCCTCACAACTGATATTTAGCATTGTGTCATATATTCTTACCTAGAAATAGTTGCGTGTAATCTCATCTCGCCTCTGGCGCCCTGCAGCTGCACCAATTACACCGGCTGGCATGCGTCCTGGCGCTGGCCCCTCATCATCGGATGAATCCGATTCACTTAGCTCCACTGGGGTGCCTTTCCTGGTGGCGATGTTGTGCAGCATGGCACATGCTACCACTATCTTGCAACAGGTCTGGGGGCTATATTGTAGTGCACCTCCACTCTTGTGTAGGCACATGAATCTGCTCTTGAGTATCCTGAAGGTCCGCTCAATGGTACATCTGGTTGCTATGTGGGCACTGTTGTACCTCCGCTCCCCAGCGTTGGCAGGATTCAGGTAGGGAGTCAGAATTAAGTCACGGACCGCATACGCACTGTCACCTGTGGGGTGGGAGGAATATGGTTAAACACTGTCCTGACAATGCTATCCTTTACTAGTGTGTCCTTTGTACAAATGCATTTACCTAGTAGGTATCCCTCACCAAACTCCCCACTTGTGAGTCGACGGTGTATCCCCCTGTGGCGGAAGATGAAGGCGTTGTGCGTGCTGCCTGGGTATTTTGCGACAATGTCGGTGATGATGTGCTTGGCATTACACACCACCTGTATGTTCAGGGAATGGTAGGATTTGCGATTCCTGAACACATACTTGTTCTCTGAAGGGGGGGATATTGCCACATGTGTCCCATCTATGCATCCAATGATGTAGGGAAATTGGGCTATTTGCTAGAACTCCTGCTTGGTCTGGTCTAGTGCCTGGGGTGTGCTGGGGAAGTGGATGTGGTGATGCAGCCTCTGGAGCATGGCATCAAGGAACGCGTGGAAAAAGCGCGACAATGCACTCTGTGAGACCCCTCCTGCTGAGGCTATCGCCCCCTGGAAGCTACCTGATGCCAAGAGGTGCAGTGAGCACAGGACCTGGATGCGGGTGGGGTTTGTGTGTGTCCTGTGTGTGCGGTGTTCAAGGATAGGTTTGAGCTCCTCAATTAAATCAAGGATGCTCTCTTCATCCAGCCTGTAGTTTGTATGGGTCTCCTCCTCAGTGCGCTGGAACAGGGTTATGCGTGCACGAAAGATCCTCTCCTGGCGTCTCCTCCTCTGTGCAGCAGCTCTGATTCGCAGCCTCCTGGCTATCACATACAGCCCAGCCATTGTGGAAATATCTGTTGCATTGTGGGCCTCCTTAAATATTTTGCACCTGGTTACCACCTGCTCAGACTTGGTGGTAATTGCGATTCTCAAATTTGCGAATATGATGAAATCGCAATTTGCGATTTTTTCATACATTTCATTGTGATTACCAAAAATGCGAATTTTCAAATTGCGATTTTCACTAGATGCAAATTGCTATTTTGGAATTCGCACCAATATTCGCCGACTTTCTGATTCACAGTGTGATTAATCGCTATTTTTGCGATTCCTTATATTTGCGATGCGAGAATGTCTCATGCATCGCGTTTAGCAAAATTTTAGTCGCAAACGCTGTTTTTTGCGATTCACAGCGTTTGCGAGTAAAATTTTGCTTCATACATATGGCCCTTAGTATCTGCATAAATAAGTGATACGGGGCCATATGTAGATAGCTAAATACCGGTCGGTAACGGCCGAAAATCGGTAATTTTCCCGTTACCGACCGGTATTTAGCCCTTTCGCATGCAGAAGGCAGGTTTTAAGGATTCGGTAATTTACCGAATCGGTATTTTAAGAAATCGGTAAAATACCGAATCGGTAAATTACCGAATCCTTAAATCCTATGTAGGGAGCACTCAAGTGAGTGCATTTTTGGTTTAAGGATTCGTTATTTACCACCAACTACAAGTTGATGGTAAATACCGAATACCTTTTCAAAAGCAATTTTGTGCTTTTTTTAAAGTGCCATGTGGCAGACATACATGCCCTTAGGGCATGTGTGTGCGCCACATGTGCACACATGCACAATTCAGGGGTGCAACAGGGTGTCAATGTGACACCCTGCCACCCTTGAATATGCTCCCCCTATTACCGATTCGGTATTTAACGAGTCGGTAATAGTGAATGGCTTCCCATTCATTCCTATGGGCCTCTAGGCCCATAGGAATGAATGGGAAGGTATGCCGAATCGGTATGCCTTATTACCGATTCGGTAAATACCGAATCGGTAATAACGAATATTACCGAATCGGTACAATTTACCGAATTTTTACCTACATTCTATTTACCGATTCTTAAATACCGAATCGGGTAAAATTCGGTATTTAGGAATCGGTAAATAGAAATTACCTACATATGGCTGTATACATGAGTAAATGAGTATGTAATTCATTCTTTGCAGGACTAACTAGGTGTGTGACTAACTCTATGGATGAGTGGTAGAGTGTGAGTATGTATAGGTGTATCAGTACATATTATAGTACTGTATTGATGAGTAACTGTATGTGTAAGACACTGGATGTGTGTATAGACCTAGGAAATAGTCGGTGCTATGTAGTATCTGGCATTCTTGTGTGTATGGTTTCAAAAATAGTAGTCTGTATTTTAGAGTGCGTGTATCATAGTTTATATTAGGGCATCAGTATGTGCATCAGATTATCACGTGGATGATGTCATCAGTGAGGTCAACAGTGATGTCATTTGAGTTGTCATCAGTGATGTCATCAGTGATGTCACTGACCATGTCATGAGTGATGTAATATGTGATGTCATCAGCAGTGCATTGCGGGCGCACGAGTTATAGTTAGCTCAACTAACTATAACTGGCGGATTTCTCTGGTTTTATATGAGTCAAATGTCCAACTAACTATAACGTCCCTGAAATTTATGGTTTTTTCAGTGAATTTCTGAGGGTTTTTAAATGCTAGTTCCGAACTTTAACGTCTGTAAAACCTATGGTTTTTTCAGTGAATTTCAAAGGTTTTTTAAATGTTAATTTCATATTTTAATATTAATATTAATAAAACCTATATTTTTTGGGGAGAAAACTACAGTCCCGTACCGGTACCATACCAATCTTGATCAGCACGCAAATCCTATCCACCATATTTGAATGATGCGCATTTCGTATCCAACAGGTTTGTGACACCATGTCCAGCCTAACAACATGTACGTATGAGGTCGCGCCAGCTGCTACTTTAGTATGCGACGGGTACGCACTACCAAGACGTGCGTTACGTCATGTACGTATGGGGTCGTGCCCGCTGCGCATTGTGAATGCAACGAGTGCACGCTGCCACACCCTGTGTTGCATCATAAACGTACAGTGTTGCGACGTGTGCGCCATTCCATCATTTTTTTTTTACTCAAACTATATCTAAATAACTTTAAAGTGTATATGAGAACAAGCGATAATCTTACATATTTTAAACATATATACATTTCTAACTGTAATAAACTTATATTTTTGCAACTATATTTTCTCAAAATCACATCAGGTGCGGTCTCCTTGCGCACTAGGTGCCCGATTACCATGTGACCATAAAAAACCTTCTTCATTAGTTCATAACCTTTCCCATTGTAACAGTTGGAAAACGCCACCCATTTTAGTCAATCTCTGTACTGCATTTGATGAGACACACCTCTTCTGCTTAGAGAGCTTTTTTCTAAACTTTTTGCAATGTACACATATCTTACACTACACACAACATGCAACCATCATCTTCATCAATATTCATGGTCTATAAAGTAGCCTTCCACCTGTGATAGCCATACACCTACAAGTTACATAACCAAAGTTTTCCCCACTACCAGGGGTAACATAGTTACATACACTGCCCACAGCACAATGTCATATCATACAGTCCAGGGGCACTATCATGCATAGATAATGGTAATACCCCATGCCAGCCGCGCGGACGGTTTCTGCAAAGCTACTGACATGCAATCTGCCCAATTCGGGAGATGCATGTCGAGGTATCTGGGGAGACACCAACCGATAGCTCAGTATTTGGGGAGGAGTCGGATAGGCCTCCTACTAGTACCCCTTTTCCACCAACTATTTCTAGGGGGCAACCAGTGTTGGCCTGCCCCGAAGCACTCGAGTCGTCTCTGCCAAGTAGGGAGTCACTGGAGGGGGCCATTTTATCTACGGAGGCTGTGGCGCTGCCGATCAGCCAGGTGGCTACCACCACCGCCAGTGCCCCTCTTGCAAGAGAATTAGCAATGGGGTGTGAAGGGAGTGGTAGTGTCCCACTGAGGGTAGTTAGATGGAACATAGCGGGCCTTGCAAGAAATATAAGCATACCAGATTGGAATGTTTTGATAGAATCATTTGGGATTTGCTTGTTCCAGGAAACTTGGTGCCTGGAACCACAGCATAAGCTGGGTTATACCACCTACTTTGTCCCTGCCATACGCTCAAGTGGAGGGAAGGGGCGCCCCTCGGGAGGGTTGACAATCTGGGTAAGCATCTCCTTGCGGTACTCCATCAAATGCGTAGCTATGAAGTCACCTGACCTTCAGAGGCTAACAGTGAGAGGACCATGTGGAGGGAGAGTGCTTGAAATTTTCAACATCTATGTCAGAGGTGCACGGGGCGGTTCGTCCACTCTGCCCTCAACTGGCATTGACGAGGAACTCAGAAATACTAAAGCTGATTCCTTCGTCATGCTAGCTGGGGACCTTAACTGCACGTTTGAACCCCTTGCTGTGGACGATGTGCTTGGCAATAGAGATGATGACGCTAGGAGAGGCATTCCATCGTTGCAAATCGCGCCAATTAGGAGATGGAATCAAAGTGCCATCGATCTTAATGCCCTCTGTTTGGAGCACGGCCTCAGAGCAACCAATGGAAGATCCAATTCAGATCAAATGGGGGCCCACACGTTCAACAGAGTAGGGCATTCCTCCCGAATCGACTACATTCTGCTGAACTAGTGCTTGTGGGCCTATCTGCTGGATATGGCGGTCTTGCCGTCCACTGACAGTGATCATAATCCGCTGTCTCTGTCTTTGTCCCCTCTGTGGATGGGATACTCCCCTCCCCCAATCCCACACGTGTGGAGAACTACACATGAAGTGTGCCCCTCTAATAGTGGTAGGCGCCTGAAATGGAATAATATTGTTGGTAATGAGGGAAATATCTTGGAGGTAAAATCCATAATGGCAAATATCCCTCCACGCTTAGACTCCCCCTCTATCAGTGCACAGGAGGTTTCCACACTGTTCGTCCAAACCACGTATGCACTAGGTGAACTGTTTCTAGCCCACAATGCGGGAAAAAGGAGTATTATAAGAGGCGGCACGAAGGGTAATGCTGGGTGGTTTTCACCTGCTTGTCGAGAAGCCAAAAGGGATTTAATAAAGGCAGTGAAATCCAAGAATAGAGCCCTGATCAGTGTCGCAAGGGGCAATCAAAGGAGGGTTATAACTAAGGCTAAGGCAGAATGGGAGAACCAGTTTTGGTACGACCTCAAGGCCGCTAGTCTAAGGAAGGACTCGAAGGGTTTTTGGGACCTGCTAAGAGCTAGGGATAAACCCGTGGACTCATTAATAACATGTAATATAGCGGAGGGCGCGTGGTTTGACCACTTCTCCCAGCTCTACACAGTGGTCCCGAGTATGGGGGCAAGTTTGCCAGAAAGGTATCGTTCAGCATTCTGTGAGTTTAACGATGAGCACCTGTTCACAGCTAAGGAAGTGGAAGGGGCGATTAAATGCCTCGTCCCCAACAAAGCAGCAGGCCCGGATGGCATACCAGGAGATTTGTTACGCATCAATCCGGCGGAGTGGGGAAAACTCATCGCTGCCCTACTGAATGCTAGTTTTGATGGGGCAACCTTCCCGGGCTCATGGAAAGGTGCTGAAGTTGTACCAATCTTCAAAAAAGGGAGCCGGACCGACCCAGCCAATTACCGCCCCATAAGCCTCTTAGACTCCTCGCAGAAAGTGGCGGGAAAAGTGGTTCTGGGTAGGGTATTACACTGGATCGAGGAAAAAGGCATTCTCTCTGACTTTCAGGCTGGATTTAGATCGGGCATGGGGATGATAGAGCAATCCTTCTGTCTTCTGATGCTGTATTGGAAAGTGGTTGTACTGGGCAAAGGCAGCCTGTATCTTGCTTTTATAGACCTGCGGACTGCCTTTGACCTGGTCCCACGTAGCCAACTCTGGAGTGTACTTAATGACCAGGGCATTCCATCATACCTATTAAGCTTACTGGTAAAATTACATGCCGATAATTTTGCACAGATCAGGTGGGGAAACCAGGGACAAAAAACAGCACGAATACCTGTAAATAGAGGGGTCCGCCAGGGATGTGTCCTAGCCCCCACTCTGTTTTCCTTGTATGTAAATGGAGTGGTGGAGCACCTGCTGAAAGTTCCAGCAGATGCACCTTCCCTGGCTGGCCGAAGAATACCTACCCTTCTATTTGCAGATGATACCCTCCTGATCTCCAAAACCCCGGTAGGCCTGCAGAGTCTGCTAACTAGCTTCAAATCTTTCTGTGACGCAAGGGGGCTAGTTATTAACACAGGAAAAACCAAGTACCTGGTTCTTAACGCACCGAAAAAGATAGCCAAACCACCGTCCCTAGATTCTGTTTACCTCGAGAGGGTTACGGAGTTCGATTACCTCAGCATTCGCATTTGTGACTCGATGAGTTGGAAATGCCACCTTCAAAAGATGTTGCTGACTCACAAGAGGGTGGTGGGTGCCCTTCTTAAGGAACAACGTGCATCATCCCTAAAACCCATTGCACCCATACTAGACATCTACAGGGCAAGGGGTGTTAGCGCAGCACTTTACGGGGCCGAACTCTGGGGGGTACACAAGGCTGATCAGTTATCCCGCTCAGAAAGCAAATTCCATAAAGATTTAATGGGGCTTCCCTATAGCACCCCAACCCTTCCACTGCTTTTAGATATGGGTACCCGATCAATTAGTGACCAGGCTAGGCTTCGCCCTCTCCTCTTATGGGCGAGAATATGGAGAGTTCCAGAAATGTCGAGCTACGCAGATGGCTTAACCGACGTGTTGGGGTTACCAGGCTGGTCCAAGATCCATTGGTTGAGGGAAGTCAAGCGTCTTCTCGTCAATATGGGCCTAGGCGATGCCTGGGACAATAGAACTGCCCCCCCAAAGTCTGTCCTGAAGAAAGTTTTTTGGAGTTGGGTAGCTGATGGTAGAACTAGCAATACCAACTTGTGCAGGACCACTTTGGACTTTCTTTTGGTAAAGGATATGTCTTTTTGCCAACCATATTTGGATATTATCACAAAGCGTAGGGACAGGGCTCTGTACTTCCAATTTAGGATAGGTTTACTCCCCGTCGGGGAACTAACATCTAGGTGGAAGGCCCCTGCTCAAACAATTTCTTCCTGCCCATTTTGTGAGAACAGGTTAGAGTCAGTCCCGCATTTGTTCTTTGAATGTCCGGCCTATGTAGTCCCCCGCAGCAGATGGCTAAAACCACTCTGCAGAGAACTTGGAACAAGGTATTACAAGGAGGCCCTACGTATATTGAAAAATGATCCACGGCCCCTCTTTGCTTGTGGTATAGCCAAGTTCCTAGGATGGGCCTGGTGTATTAGATCATCTAGGCTTTTGTATCTTGTTTAAGCTGCTTTTTAATCTGATCCTATTTAATTTATTGGGGCCATTTGTAGTATGAACTGTACGGCTATTTTCTATGTATTGGCTCCTTTTACTGTTTTATTGTTCTTAAGTCTATGTACTGCTTTTTAAGATACTCTGTATATCGAAATAAAGCCTAAATGATGATAATCAGCATAGATAATGAACACACGGACACAGATAGATAGTGGAAGTGGGTATGAGCACATGCGCTCGACACCTTTTTATTACCAGGGTCACATATCCAGTAACGTCTGTGGTGGATGCATGTGGAGTCAGTGTAAACCATTCCTCAAAGAATAGTTGCTGCTATCATCTACTACAACAGTAATCATTGGATCACACACAGGCATTCAATAATAAAAGAATCAATAGTTTGTACTGCAGTAAGGTATGGACAGTAGATGTGAAGTAATACAGAAAAATATTCTATCGTAAAAGAAACACAACTTATGGTATACTGAGACACAATTAATAGATCAGAAATAATACACAAAAAGATTTTATCATAAAGGGTCCATCAATTTTAGTCTACTCAGAAAGCCACATCAAAATCATTCAGCATGTCAACAACCAGCAATAATGTGTGCTGTAGACGGGCAGGCCGTACTTGGAGTAATATCTGTTGCCATCAACAGAACATCATCAGCAATGGCAACTCAATCTAAATTGTGAACACTGCTGTCTACAGTGTAGGCCAGAGAGAGCGGTCAGCAAGGGCCCACAGCTACGTAAGGTGGAATTCAGCTACATAGTTTGTCGTACGCGAAGCAACAAAAGCGTGTCTGGAGCCTGTAATAATATGTATTCATGGTGTAGAAAGAGCGCACTGAAGCAATGTCTTTTCCTACAGAATTGCGTCATCTACAACACCAACTGGATCCGAATTGTGAACACTGCTATCTGCAGTGTTAATTGTAAACAGTACTCACACAGACATTCATGAATACTTTCTCTCACTTCCTCTTAACAAAAGACAACAACATAAATTGCAGAAAAATCAGCAATAAATAAAACAAAACAATTCAAATACCATTTCTGCTGCCTACGGTGTAGACTATTCAGTGTTCCTTTGCACTTGCAAATTTAATTTGGTCATTGTACTAAACCTATAAGTCATTTCAAAAAATGTCTTCAAAGAAATATACTAAAAACATAATATGTATATTCCAATAGACGTTGTAGTTGCTTGACTACTGGATTCTATAATGAAACAATCAGCACTCGATCTGAATTGGGAACACTTCTGTCTGCATTGTAGGCCAGACTCACTATTCATTAACACCTGACAGCCATGTACCGTTCAATTCGAAAGCATGGACATGCTTGCAGCAGATCAGAAGGGGTACACAGAAATAATATCAAACTTCAACTTCTGACATCCTCAATCATACAATCAAGACCCCATTTCACTGTTCGGACCTGCTGTACCACAGTATACTCCACCGACTATTATCAACCAAGCACAATAATAATGTGCAACAGTTAGCTACGGAAACACCGAGTCTGAAGCACCTCAACGGAGGGAGTTCTATGAAAACCAAACAACAAGTAATATCGGATATCTTCCATTGTGGAATCAAGACACCGTTCCACTGTTGGGGCCTACAGTTGCTTGCACCTGGTCGAAGGGAGTACCTTCATCTCCACTCTCAGATGAAGTTCTAACATCCTCCATTGTCAGATCAAGACACCGTTCCACTGTTGGGACCTAGAGTTTGATGCACCTCATCGGAGGGGGTACCACAAATCATCACACACTTTAACTTCTCACATCCTTAATCACAGAATCAAGACCCCGTTTCACTGTTCGGACCTGCTGTACCACTGTGTACTCCACTGACTTGTGTCATCGAAGCACAATATTCATGTGCAACAGTTAACTACGGAAGCACAGTGTCTGATGCACCTCAACTTAGGAAGTTCTATGAAAACCAAGCAACAAGTAATATTGGACATCTTCCATTCTTGGATCAAGACACCGTTCCACTATTAGGACCTAGAGCTGGTTGCACCTGGTCGAATGTGGTACACAGAAATAAACACAGACTTGAACTTCTGACATCCTCAATAATAGAATCAAGACCCTGTTTCAGGATTCGGACCTGCTGTACCGCGGTGTACTCCAGTGACTACACTCAACCAACCCCAATAATCCTGTACAGCAGTTAGCTACGGAAGCACAGAGTCTGATGCACCTCAACAGAGTGAGTTCTGCGAAAAACAAGCAGCAGGTAATATCGGACATCATCCATGGTGGAATCAAGACACCGTTCCACTGTTGGGACCTAGAGTTAGTTGCACCTGGTTGAAGGGAGTACCTTCATCTCCACTCTCAGATGCAGTTGTAACATCATCCATTGTAGGATCAAGACGCCATTCCACTGTTGGGACCTAGAGTTGATTGCACCTGGTCAGAGGGGGTACACAGAAATGATCACAGACTTTAACTTCTAACATCCTCAATCATAGAATCAAGACCCCATTTCACTGTTCGGACCTGCTGTACCGCATTGCAATTTCAACTTCATGCATAGCAATATCTGCTTCATTTTCCAGTATTGCTCGTCCAAGAAGATCGTGACTACATGGACCACTAGTTTCACTATCTTGAGAACTTTCATTACTAATTTCAGCTGTAATAGTCTTTTTCTGTTCAACCTCATCATTCAACATTTTTAAATATATAACAAAAATTGTACATGCAACGCTACTTTTACATGTATTACAAGATTGTTTTAACAGTCAAAGTCTCCAAATAATTCACTTTCACTACACCATGAATTAAACAGTTGCAGAAGTGCTAAATAGTAAAATTCTCCCTAATCTAAACTTTCACAACTAACTTTCTTGTGGTTTATGAGATTACTCTTTGTATGTTTTACTAAACAACCATGACATCCAACTACTGCATATTTTCCTTCTTCTACATTCTCTTTAGGTACTTCATAAAGACATAGCTATTCCAGATGTTGACTCCTTTTCGGTTAGTACGTGTCCAACATATTAGTTTTAAGATTGTCTGCACTGTCTGCTTCATTTACAGATAATTCTTCAATTTGTTCAAATCATTTCAAGACTCCATTTCGTTTGCAGGCAAGACCTAAACTTACCCAAATGATTCCTCGTGACTTTGAATTTAAACTTGAAGAGCACAATCAGTCTGAACATCCATACAATCCAATTTCTCGGCGGGAAAGCATTTTCAAAGTAAAGCTGTACAATTATTTACTAAGGCTTTTGCCTTGCGTAATTTCTTCCCACAGTTCTTTCACCTCTATTTTTTCTGATTTTGTTATGTACGATGTAACGTAACATGCAACAGCAATTGAGGTATATGCAACATACTGAATGTCCATGTTCGCATTCCACATTTTTAAAATGACTAGATTGTAATCATTGATATACTTTGACACTTCTCTTCTTTTTAACTTGTAGTTATTCTTTTGAGATTTCCGAGTTATTGTGTGCCTTACAGAAGAAAAAAAAAAGTACTCTTCCTTTACAAATGACTGGACAGGAGAAACCAAACCGACATCTGGTGTAAAATGTTCCTATAAAGTTGTAGTTTCTTTTGCAATACTTTCAACAACTGTGACTTTGGAAACGTAAAACTTGCTATCTCAAGCTTCTATCTCCATTTTCTCTTGGTATCTCACATGTCACATACTATTCAATGAAAGACAATACTGTTTTATCAGAATCATTTCCAAATTTAGGTTCATCTTGATCCATAGTAGCATATGTATATGAGGTGCACCTCTTGCTTGATACTCCTTTCTCCAAAAGAAATCGGTAACCTCTCCAAGAGCTGTATTCTTTTTATTGCAGATAAAAGACATTATAGGTTGAAACCTATCATAACAATATCTGCACACATATACAGGATCCAATGAATACAGTTCACCACGAGTCTTTATTTCAAATTTTTTTATATTGGAATTCGCTTCTCTTAGAAAGTCAAGCAAATCTTCCCATGCATACTGTGCACAGCTAAGTGAAACAAACCATGTTCTTGTACCTACGTTCCGTAACATACACTTGAGTTCTTCATGACGACAATACCAATGCTCATTTGTTCCACGTTGACATTAGGCCTGGGCAAAAATTTCGTTCCGTTCGCGGAAATTGCGATAATTTGACATTTTTGCGTTCCGCGGAGAGCGCGAAAATGTCAAAAATTCCGGTTTCCGCAGCTTGGCGATAATTTGTTTCTTGCTCGCGCTGTAAAATGATACATTCTCGCGCGCGCGCGATCGCCTTACCTGAATCCCTGCGTTCGCCGACAAGTTTTCTTGATCCGGTCGCGTTCTCCATGAGATGTTGTATTGTTTTTAGCCATTTGCGCTGTCTCGCGACAGTTCGCGCCCGCAGTGACGTCATGCGTCGCGCGATCACGTCTTTCTTCTCGCGATCATGCACCGCGAGAACAACTCAAAACAAGATGGCCGCGCCCGCAAGCAACCACATGGGTAAGTTGGCGACCCGCAACCATGCAGAAAATCTCGCGAACATGCCGGAAAAAAACTTCCGCATCTTTGCGATATTTCTGCTTGTTTGCGATAATTTTAAACATTCTCGCGATAATTTGCGAAGGTTAATTCCGCAAATTCCGCCCACCCCTAGTTGACATGCCATCAAATTGATTAAGTGGCCTTCTAAATTTTCATCTCTTTCTTGAAGTTTCTCCACAAATTCTTTTGCAAAAAGAACTTATTGATGATCTTTAGTTTTAAGTATGTGGTTCACTGCATACGACAAAGAAGACAGATCACTTTCAAACAAAAAGGTGAAATATGTATAAAATGCACTGTCGAAATCTAGGATCTTCAGAATATAATCTGAAATTTCAAATGGTCAAATAGAGAAAGTGGACAAGTCAAGGACTGAAGATATTTATGAACATTACACAATGGTGCCGATCACGATCCGGTAAAAAATTCCCCCGTGCGACTCGTATCGGGTCTTTTTACCGTACGAATCGTCCAAGTGCCGTACGAACTGGCAATCACGATTCGCATGGTAAAAAGTCCATACGACCCGCACCGGGAATCATTCCCCACACGTCCTCGAGTCGGAAAATGTGTCCGACACGTCCTCGGACGATTTACCTTACAAACGTAAAAATCCAAGTCCGACCGAGGAATCACGATCCATCCCGTGCGTCCGAGCCTACAACCGTATGGAAAAAACACCGTCCGCACCGAACACCAATAGCAACCATGGAGACATGTGCCCGCATACGCGCCCAACACTCCCCCCAGCCCCCGTACGTCCGACACGTACCCCCCGTATATGTATACCCCCACCCGTCTATGTACACCCCAGTACGTTCCAGTCGTACCCCCACCCCAGTACGTGTCGTACCACCGTCTATGTACACCCCCCCACCCCTGTACGTGTCGTACCACCGTCTATGTACACCCCCCCACCCCTGTACGTGTCGTACCACCGTCTATGAACACCCCAGTACGTTCCAGTCGTACCCCCACCCCAGTACGTGTCGTACCACCGTCAATGTACACCCCCCACCCCTGTACGTGTCGTACCACCGTCTATGTACACCCCCCCACCCCTGTACGTGTCGTACCACCGCCCATGTACACCCCAGTACGTTCCAGTCGTACCCCCACCCCAGTACGTGTCGTACCACCGTCTATGAACACCCCAGTACGTTCCAGTCGTACCCCCACCCCAGTACGTGTCGTACCACCGTCAATGTACACCCCCCCACCCCTGTACGTGTCGTACCACCGTCTATGTACACCCCCCCACCCCTGTACGTGTCGTACCACCGCCCATGTACACCCCAGTACGTTCCAGTCGTACCCCCACCCCAGTACGTGTCGTACCACCGTCAATGTACACCCCCCACCCCTGTACGTGTCGTACCACCGTCTATGTACACCCCCCCACCCCTGTACGTGTCGTACCACCGCCCATGTACACCCCAGTACGTTCCAGTCGTACCCCCACCCCAGTACGTGTCGTACCACCGTCTATGTACACCCCCCCACCCCTGTACGTGTCGTACCACCGTCTATGTACACCCCCCCACCCCTGTACGTGTCGTACCACCGCCCATGTACACCCCAGTACGTTCCAGTCGTACCCCCACCCCAGTACGTGTCGTACCACCGTCTATGTACACCCCCCCACCCCTGTACGTGTCGTACCACCGTCTATGAACACCCCAGTACGTTCCAGTCGTACCCCCACCCCAGTACGTGTCGTACCACCGTCAATGTACACCCCCCACCCCTGTACGTGTCGTACCACCGTCTATGTACACCCCCCCACCCCTGTACGTGTCGTACCACCGTCTATGAACACCCCAGTACGTTCCAGTCGTACCCCCACCCCAGTACGTGTCGTACCACCGTCAATGTACACCCCCCACCCCAGTACGTGTCGTACCACCGTCTATGTACACCCCCCCACCCCTGTACGTGTCGTACCACCGTCTATGTACACCCCCCCACCCCTGTACGTGTCGTACCACCGTCTATGAACACCCCAGTACGTTCCAGTCGTACCCCCACCCCAGTACGTGTCGTACCACCGTCAATGTACACCCCCCACCCCTGTACGTGTCGTACCACCGTCAATGTACACCCCCCACCCCTGTACGTGTCGTACCACCGTCTATGTACACCCCCCCACCCCTGTACGTGTCGTACCACCGCCCATGTACACCCCAGTACGTTCCAGTCGTACCCCCACCCCAGTACGTGTTGTACCACCGTCAATGTACACCCCCCACCCCTGTACGTGTCGTACCACCGTCTATGTACACCCCCCCACCCCTGTACGTGTCGTACCACCGTCTATGAACACCCCAGTACGTTCCAGTCGTACCCCCACCCCAGTACGTGTCGTACCACCGTCAATGTACACCCCCCACCCCAGTACGTGTCGTACCACCGTCTATGAACACCCCAGTACGTTCCAGTCGTACCCCCACCCCAGTACGTGTCGTACCACCGTCAATGTACACCCCCCACCCCTGTACGTGTCGTACCACCGTCAATGTACACCCCCCACCCCTGTACGTGTCGTACCACCGTCTATGTACACCCCCCCACCCCTGTACGTGTCGTACCACCGCCCATGTACACCCCAGTACGTTCCAGTCGTACCCCCACCCCAGTACGTGTCGTACCACCGTCAATGTACACCCCCCACCCCTGTACGTGTCGTACCACCGTCTATGTACACCCCCCCACCCCTGTACGTGTCGTACCACCGTCTATGAACACCCCAGTACGTTCCAGTCGTACCCCCACCCCAGTACGTGTCGTACCACCGTCAATGTACACCCCCCACCCCAGTACGTGTCGTACCACCGTCTATGTACACCCCCCCACCCCTGTACGTGTCGTACCACCGTCTATGTACACCCCCCCACACCTGTACGTGTCGTACCACCGTCTATGAACACCCCAGTACGTTCCAGTCGTACCCCCACCCCAGTACGTGTCGTACCACCGTCAATGTACACCCCCCACCCCTGTACGTGTCGTACCACCGTCAATGTACACCCCCCACCCCTGTACGTGTCGTACCACCGTCAATGTACACCCCCCACCCCTGTACGTGTCGTACCACCGTCTATGTACACCCCCCCACCCCTGTACGTGTCGTACCACCGTCTATGTACACCCCCCCACCCCTGTACGTGTCGTACCACCGCCCATGTACACCCCAGTACGTTCCAGTCGTACCCCCACCCCAGTACGTTCCTGGCGCACCCCCAACACAACCTTCTAAGTACGGAGCGCACCCCATGCCCCAACATCACAACCGCATGTACGAGTCGTACAAAGCCACACACAAGGACCAAATCGTACAACCAAATGGCCCATGTACACACCGTACACACGCTCAAAACGCACGTACACAACAAGGACAAAACAAAACAACTCAACAATACACCATTCGCAAGGCACACAGCCACTAAACATGGCCAACAACCACTAAAATAACACAATCACTGACCTGCAACTGTCAAAAACAAACAGAGGCCCAATACACCACCACTCCTTATAACACACCCACCCAAAATTCAAACACTGCCACACCCACCCATGGACCAATAAAAAGGGCCCACACACACAAACCATGAGCCTTTGCAACAGACCCACTGCTGCCAGACACCACAGAACCAGACTACAAGCGACACCACATCTTACACTTGCACACCTTCACACGACCACCCTCACAAACACCCTCTCATCACATTCACACACACACACAACCATCCACACCCCCCCCAACATCCACACACCCCCCACACCCACACCATCCCCACCCACACCCCTCACCATGCCCACTACCAAGAATCCAAAGTTCAGTCACCGAGAGTTGGAGGTCCTTGTTGATCAAATCCTCAGAGTCGAGCCACAGATCTTTGGAACATTGGTCAGAAGCACCAGCCAGGCAGCCAAAACAGCCATGTGGCAGACCATCGTCGATGCTGTGAATGCTGTTGCGGACACCAGGAGGACCAAGCAGGATTGCCAGAACAGGTGGTACGATCTGCGGAGGAGGGTCAGAGCCAAGAGACAGGAGGAACACGACCAGGCCAACGCCACCGGAGGAGGGCCCTCCCGCAGACCCGTACAGTACCATCCCTGGGAGGAGAGGGTGATGGCCATACTGCCGGTGGAGGCAGTTGAAGGAGTAGAAGGACTCCGAGACCCGGGTGAGTACACAAACAACGCACCTCACATGGGGGGAACTGCAACCACAACCAAAATTAATAACAGGCACGCAAACACCACAAGCCATCACATTACTCAACCACACTCCATGAGCAGGCACATGCCACTGCTGCCACCATGCCCCATGCACCCAGCTGGACAATGTCAAGTCACAGGCCACAGAAGACAACAACACATGACACGGTAACCCGGATGGCGGGAGTGTGGGCACCAAGAATCACATAGTGCGACTCCAAAGCAGACAACAATGCCCTCTGCCCATATGGCCTAGGTCACAGCCAGACAAACACTGTGTCCCAACACAGGAATGACTTGCCAGCAAATGGCGGATGCCTTGCATCAACACATGGGGGTGAAGGCACTGTTTTGCACATGCCAGCAGCTAATGAACAGCCAACAGTGTGAAAGAGTGGCAGCACACACCACCACAGCAGCAGCGCACAGACACACAGCAGACAAAATGGGTGCCTGGAGATCAGAAACAAACTCACATCAACAGGCCAAGGGCCACTCAAAGATCTGCTAACAGTGTGTGCCCAGGAAGCTGGGCCAAGGTGACAGAGGGTGACACACGGAGGGAGGGAGAGGGGGACACAGAGGGAGGGAGAGGGGGACTGAGAGGGAGGGAGACACAGGAAGATGGACAGAGGGAGGAGGCTGACACACAGAGGGAGGGAGAGGGGGACAGAGAGGGAGGGAGAGGGGGACAGAGAGGGAGGGAGACACAGGAAGATGGACAGAGGGAGGAGGCTGACACACAGAGGGAGGGAGAGGGGGACACAGAGGGAGGGAGACACAGGAAGATGGACAGAGGGAGGAGGCTGACACACAGAGGGAGGGAGAGGGGGACACAGAGGGAGGGAGAGGGGGACAGAGAGGGAGGGAGACACAGGAAGATGGACAGAGGGAGGAGGCTGACACACAGAGGGAGGGAGAGGGGGACACAGAGGGAGGGAGACACAGGAAGATGGACAGAGGGAGGAGGCTGACACACAGAGGGAGGGAGAGGGGGACACAGAGGGAGGGAGAGGGGGACAGAGAGGGAGGGGGACACAGGGAGATGGACAGAGGGAGGAGGCTGACACACAGAGGGAGGGAGAGGGGGACAGAGAGGGAGGGAGAGGGGGACAGAGAGGGAGGGAGAGGGGGACAGAGAGGGAGGGAGAGGGGGACAGAGAGGGAGGGAGAGGGGGACAGAGAGGGAGGGAGAGGGGGACAGAGAGGGAGGGAGACACAGGAAGATGGACAGAGGGAGGAGGCTGACACACAGAGGGAGGGAGAGGGGGACACAGAGGGAGGGAGAGGGGGACAGAGAGGGAGGGAGAGGGGGACAGAGAGGGAGGGAGAGGGGGACAGAGAGGGAGGGAGACACAGGAAGATGGACAGAGGGAGGAGGCTGACACACAGAGGGAGGGAGAGGGGGACACAGAGGGAGGGAGAGGGGGACACAGAGGGAGGGAGAGGGGGACAGAGAGGGAGGGAGAGGGGGACAGAGAAGGAGGGAGACACAGGGAGAGCAAATCAGTCCTTTGGTGTGTGGGAATGTCTGCTCGTCAGCAGGTGGACTGCGTGCATGTAGACAAGGGTGCCCAGTGCCAGAACCCCCCCTCTTCATCATGGCAAAACGCAGGGCCATGTCACAACCTGTACACGAGCACAAGGACAGCCACCTGCATCATATGAGTGTGTGGATCCACTCCATGTGCACATGTACAGTGCTACAAGGAAGGCGCAAACGCATAGCTCGGCACACATGCACACTCCACTGCTGACTGCAGTCACACTTGACGCAGCAAGTAAGACTGTGCCACACATAGTTAAAGGGGCCAAATTGGTGCCCAAGGGACACACACATGCACAAGTGCACTGTGAGTGGAATGCAAGACAGATCCTAATTCCAAGAGGAAATGTGCCAACTTTGTAACGGATGAAACATGGATGTTGCATGGATCCAAAGTAACATTGTCTCTCTCACACACAGGTCAACGTCGTGCTGCACCCCCCAACACTGGGGGGGAACACTCACAGGACCCGGATCTGCAGGAGACCGATCCCACCGGCAGCGACCACTCTCACCACTCTGCGGACGACCCCGACCGACCTGGCCCCTCTGGTGTCCAACCACCTGCAGCACCTGCGTCAGGTACAACCGTGCCAACCACCACCCCCACTCCTGCCACATCCCAGGAGACACCCAGGATCCCTGCCCCAACACCACAATGCAGCCAGGCTCGCCAGGAGGGACACGGTGTCCCGGGCACCCAGGAGGAGGCAGGCGACAACGCCAATGCCACCCCTCAGGGGTCCCGGAGACCCCATGTGCCCACAAGTGCAGGCCAGACGCAAGTGGGCAGGGGTGGTGGGAGTGGAGAGCGGCGGAGGCGCGAGCCTGACCAGTTGGCTGGGGATCCGGTATTTTCACATGTCCGTAACATCCTGGACTCATACCGGCAGGACACCACGGGCATGGCCCAGGTTGTGTCCGTCCTCGAGGGGATCAAGGTCCAGCAGGCCCAGCAACATGCGGAGCTAATAGCCTGTCTACAGCTACACCAACGGAGGATGGAGGACAGACAGGCTGAGCAAGTGACGGCGTCCCAGGGGATTCACGCTGAACTCCGTCGGATGGCCGACACCATGGCCGACCCTCCCTGTGCCAGAAGGCGGAGAACATCACCACCCACAGGGAGGGATCATGAGGAGGAGGAGGAAACATCCGACGGAGCATCCCAGACGTCGTCACGGCCTGCTGCTGAGGTTCCCCGCAGGAAGCCGGGTCGTCCACGGAAAGGACCGTGAGGGTGGCTGCTACATCACCATCTCCCAGGACACCTGGCCTGGCACCTGGCCCACTGGAGCAACAGCATCACAGCATCAAGAGACATTCTCTGCCACATGGCCCTGCTGGTCACTGGCTGACCAATGTTGACAAAGACTGTGGCATGGACTCTGAGGATTTCCAATGGCAAGGACACCAACTCCCCTACTGAACTTTGGATTCCCTAATCCCGGAAAGGCCCTCACTTGGCCCCCCCCCCCCAATAATAAATCACACTATTATGAGTTGATGCCTGCTGGTAGCATTATTACCTAACATGTGTCTTGTACAGTCTAAACATGCCTGAGTCATCTGTTCACTTCAACCATCCACACCCTGGGGCCTGAGTCTGGCACAGGACACATGGGTCACAGTTTACTAGGCAAGACAGACATGGAGCACCATACACACCCGTGATGGTCAGAACCAGCTGAGGGGGTGGCCGAACAACCGTGCTGACAGACACATTGAGTACAGCAACAGTCATGCGCAGAGGTCAGGGATCCTGGCCCGTGTCCTGGGGGGCACCCAGGTACGTGTAGACAGGTGGCAGAACCATGTCCTGCAAGCTTGAGTCCGGTGGATGCAGAGAATGGGGTCATGGACAACGTTGGATGCATGGGGATGGCACATGTCACAATACCCACACAGTCATGGACATCATGCCCATTACACAGTCTCAGCACACACACACAGCTTGCATCTTGCCACTCGACACATTGACACATAGCCACAATCAGGGAATACCATGCCAGACATGCAGGATGCACCGTGCCAACACACCAGCATTGACTGAGAAGAGGCACCTTGGAGGCATAGGGACATCTTTAATAGTCATGTGTTTGGGATTGCAGAGGCAACTTGAAGTACACATGAACACATCATGTGGAGTAACATGTGGCTCCAACACTGGCACCCCACTCTGCAGCACAAATGCGTGATAGCCATGGAACTGGCACACAAGTGTCGGATAATAGCTAAATACCCACAGCTGCTCACGGAGAGCCTGCCATACACCATACATCCGCTGATGTGGAAGTCCCACGCCATGTCAAGACAATGTTAACCGTATGTGTCCGAGGGCAGTGTCACACACATTGATGCCTTCATCACAATCCACCATCCCATCACTGATGACTGACAACCAGGCAGCCCATCTATTCAGGTGTACCCAGCTGCATGTCGTGTCCCATGGGGATGCCACATGTCTGCAGAGGACCCAAACCCCGACCGGGGCAGTGTGCACACATCGTGAACAACTGCCACACCCAATACACCCCAGATGCATCCCTTACCCCATGGAGACTTCCAAACGTGTCCGTGCCTGTAACGCTGAGTCAGCCCACGATGCCATGTCCATGAGGAATAGCAGTGCCACAACAATGCAACCAGCAAACGGCATGCGCAGGTACCTGGGGAAGAGAGACACACAAGAAGTCAGCCACAAGAAGCACAGCCACTTGCATGTGCATGTACTCGACACATGTATGTATGACAACATGCTAGGTCACAATTATGTCTGGGGAAATACTACCATCACTGCCACCATCACTCCAGTGACACACCCACACACACCTCTGACCCACGTGCCATACATGCAGGTGGAGACACACATCACAACGCATGCCACACGTGGACCAATGCGTGCACACTCAGACCCTGGTACTCACCACTAAGCAAAGAAGTCGCGTATGAGCCGAGTCCGGATGTCCTCTTGAGGCTCCACATCCTCCACATCACTAGCCCCATTGCCAAGCCCTTCGTCCTCCACGGGTGGATGGTCCTCGTCATCTTGATCCAGGATGAGGGGCACAGCTCTTTCAACTGCCATGTTGTGCAGCATGCAGCAGACCATGAAGATCTTGCAGACCTTCGCCGGGGCATATGGGAGTGCGCCGCCGGTCTTGTGGAGGCACCGGAATCGGCTCTTCAGCATGCCAAACGTCCTCTCTATCACTCGCCTTGTCCGGCCATGGGCGGTGTTGTAGCGGAGCTGGGCCGGCGTGATGGGGTTGCGGAGAGGTGTCAGCAGCCAAGGCATGTTGGGATAGCCAGCGTCCCCTAAATGGAAAGCACATGGACATCGTTAGAACTGGCGAAGCGGTAGTGCTGCTCGGCCAAACAGAATACAGGACAGACAGACTGTACCCACCAACAACACATGCACGTTCGTTGCGCAGCTGCATCATCATATCAGGCATCCCGCTACGCCTCATGATGTAGGCATCGTGTGCTGATCCTGGAAAACGAGCACAGACATGTGAAATCACCATGTTGGACAGACACACCACAAGGGCATTGATGGAGTGGTAGTGCTTCCGATTGCGGTACGCCACCTCCCGTGCGTGTGGTGGTACCAAACCTACATGTGTCCCATCTATGGACCCAATGACATGGGGCATCCCTCCCAGGGCATAGAAACCACGTTTGACCTCAGTCATCTGTTCAGGGGTTGGGAACTTGATGAAGTCATCCAGGTGAATCAACATGGCCTCCAAGAAATCATGCAGCACACCGCTGAACATGCTCTGGGACATGCCACCAACATGGGCTATGGTATATTGGAAGGTACCCGTGGCAAGGAAATGTAGGGCAGCCATTACCTTCAGCTGGGGTGTCAGTGCCGTAGGATACCTGTGCTGCGGTTGCAGGTGTGGTGCCAGTCTCGCCGTCAGCTCCAGAATCAACGGTTGGGTGAAGCGGTAGAGCCGGATCCTGTCATTCTCCTGCATGGTGGCCAAGTCTGGAATTCTTCGGGCAACAGGAGGCGCTCTGCAGTAATTTGGAAGTGAAAAGGAAGAGTGAGTGCACTACGAGAACAACTCATGTCTACTGAGCACATGTAAATCTGCCAATACACACATGCCACATAGGGAGTCAGGCATGTGCTACATGCCCAGGACACGTATGGATGCAAGGTGACACTCCTTCCAAGACCCAGCTACACACGGTGATTGAGAACCTCCCCATGCCACGCCATGGGAATAGCTGTGTCCCAGTGCAAGTGAACAGCCCGACGCAAGACAGAAGTGACATACACACACACATCAGCAGAAGTAGGATGCCGATTGTAGAGACTGGTAGCGGAACACCGGAGCCACAGGTCACATGACATTACACTAGGCCTGCCCACACACCTTGCCATGAAGGTGCACATGTCATGACTCACCACACATTCCTTGTGAGGATGCTGACATGGCCTTGTCACGCTACTCCGTGTCCCATGCATACATGTGCACCTCACATCAGATACCACATGTGGCATGGTGTGCGGAACAGTGTGCAATGACAATCTACACACAGACACATGTTGGTTGCTGCAACGGCTGCAGCTTTTGAGGGTGCTACAACATCAACCTGATGTAAATCCCGGACACATAAATGACATAGTCACATTGTGCACTGTGGGTAGTGACAAGTCAGGTGTCATGACCCCTGTACCGGGCATCATGGGACACTTCCGTGTGTTGGTGTCCGTGCCATGCCAGTGACGCTCACCCCAAGTGCGCAGTACGACATGCACACATGTCAAAGGAGTCAAGGGCATGCCTGGCACACATTGCACCCTCACACAGTACACCTGTACACATCTCATCATACATCTGGTGCCTCCTCCACTCAGGAGGCATGTTCCACATCACAGCCTGTCACACCTGTGCCCCACACATGTAGTAATGCACAGACGATGCCTTGATGTCCATTCCTGGACAAGTATGTCCATCCATGGACAAGTATGTCCGCCCTATTCCTACCTGTGTGTCGACTATCACCACAGTGATGTGTACAAACCGGCGTACTGCTGCTAAGAGGGCCTGTGTATGTTCCCCAATCACTGTGGGAGTGCTGCCGTATGTGTACCCATCGTGATGGCGAGCGTACAGGCATTTGTACGGTCCGTACCACTACGTGTACGCATACGCGTGCAGAACCATAGTGATAGTGAGCGTACAGGCATTTGTACGGTCCGTACCACTACGTGTACGCATACGCGTGCAGACCCATAGTGATAGTGAGCGTACATGCGAGTGTACGGCCCTCTCACTATGGGTCTGCACGCGTATGCGTACTCGTTGTGGTACGGACCGTACACTCGCATCTACGCTCACTATCACTATGGGTCTGCACGCGTATGCGTACACGTAGTGGTACGGACCGTACAAATGCCTGTGCGCTCACTATCACTATGGGTCTGCACGCGTATGCGTACTCGTTGTGGTACGGACCGTACAAATGCCTGTACGCTCACTATCACTATGGTTCTGCACGCGTATGCGTACACGTAGTGGTACGGACCGTACACTCGCATCTACGCTCACTATCACTATGGTTCTGCACGCGTATGCGTACACGTAGTGGTACGGACCGTACACTCGCATGTACGCTCACTATCACTACGGGTACACAGACCCATAGTGATAGTGAGCGTACAGGCATTTGTACGGTCCGTACCACGACGAGTACGCATACGCGTGCAGAACCATAGTGATAGTGAGCGTACAGGCATTTGTACGGTCCGTACCACTACGTGTACGCATACGCGTGCAGACCCATAGTGATAGTGAGCGTACATGCGTGTGTACGGTCCGTACCACTACGTGTACGCATACGCGTGCAGACCCATAGTGATTTTGAACGTCGGCATGCATGTACGGGCCGTTGCCATGCATTTGGGGTGCCCTAGGGCCCGGAAACGCACCGTACCTGTGTGTGATTCTCCTAATTACATAGGGGACAAGTATTAAGGCCTACATGCATGCTGGTTGTCATGGCGACCAGGTTCAAATTTCGATTTTGTTCTGGAAGGTGCACAGCAGAAGTCAGTTGGAATTCTTCTACTTTGTTGCAATGTGTTTGTGGGGCTGACATCATGCAGGAGAATGAAACCGATAGAGAACCCACAGACTGCTAGGTTTGAAGGGATTGGTGGAAACATAGGATGCAAATGTGAGTGACCAATCACTCTGTACTCCTGTGCATGAGACTGGGCAGAAGGCCACATATAAGGCAGCCAGGTCCCATGAGGGATTACTTGCCTGCACATCTTTGCATTTGTCGACCAAGCTGCTGCTACTGATTCCCTGGAACCATGTCAAGGGCTGTGGAGAGGACACAGCCATTCACCCTGGAGGAGAACATGGCTCTGCTGGATGTGATCCTCCCACAGTACCCCATGCTGTATGGGCGACCAGGGTATCAGGTGAGTGCATAGGCCACTGCCACAGACTGTCCCTATGTTGTGACTGTGTCTTCAGGCATTGTGACCCGGTGTGACACACATGCCATGTACTGTCGGGGGGGTACCAGGGGGGGGGTGCCTGATGTCTCCCAGCAGTGCCCTGAGACAGGAGGGGTGTGTGCAGAGTCCTCCCAGCAGTGCCCTGAGACAGGAGGGGTGGGGACCTATCACTAACAGCAGTGCCCTGAGACAGGAGGGGTGGGTGTGGAGTCCTCCCAGCAGTGCCCTGAGACAGGAGGGGTGGGTGTGGAGTCCTCCCAGCAGTGCCCTGAGACAGGAGGGGTGGGGACCTATCACTAACAGCAGTGCCCTGAGACAGGAGGGGTGGGTGTGATGCACAGTGTGAGCCTTGATCATTGATTGTGACATTGCCATCATTCCACCTGAGTACCCACTATGGCACGTACTGCCTTTTCCCTCACCAGAGGATGATGTCCCTATGACAGAGGTGCAATGCGTTGTCTGCATTACATGCCATGTAGTAACCAGCTATTATGTTCACATATGTCTCTCTGTGACATGTGGCTGGTGTATTGATGTGGTGTCACTTGTACTTCCTCACAGGTAGGCGCCAAGGAGCAGATCTGGCTGACCGCCGTCAGTGCCGTGAGGCGTGTGGATGGTCGGAGGCGGAGCCTGTCCCAGGTGAGGAAACGCTGGCAGGATATCCGGTGCTGGACGCGGAGGATTGCACGGCTCCTGCTGGGGGACTCACCTGAGAGCCACAAGAACCGCGGCCGCCGCCGTCTGACCCACCTCCACAGGCGTGTGCTGCCGGTGGTCTTTCCAGACCTGGAGAGGCGCTTACAGGCGATGCAGCAGGCGGAAGGGGGTAGGTACATGTGCGTTTGTTGTGTGTCACCGGCATTTGTAAGGGCACAGTGGCATTAATTCACTGGCAGGGTTTAAAGGTGCTGTGCCCATCCAGTTTGCCCAAGTGTAGCGCTGCGCCCCTGCCACCCTTCCCCTCCTTGCAATGTGTTCCCTGGTCTGTGTGTAGTCACTCCTTCACAAGGTAATGTAGGCTGGCGCTTTGTCCACGAGAACAATGACTGTAGCATCATGGGTGGTGGTGGTGGGTAACAGGTTGTGGGACCTTGCCTGTGAACTGTCAAGTTCACTGCATGTGGGTTCCATGTCAGTTGGCACTGATGCTGGCTCCAGACATGGGAGTTGGTCTCTCATGTGTCATGCCTTACAGCGCGCATGTCCTATGTAGTGGCCTGTGACATGATGTGCATGAGTGTGCGCTACGCATAGTGCAGGGATGGTGACGTGTGTAGCAGTCATTCCCATTCAGCCATTCAGTAGCATGTAGTTGCGTGCCCAATACTGTCCCCTGGGGCACCTTATCCTCAGTGTTGTTTGTGTCATCATCAACGTGGACACTCTCACTGTCTACAGCGTAGGTTGTGCTCTGTGCCATTGTCCCCTGTCACCATGTATATAGACGTGCTATTATGTACAGGTGTCCACTGTGCAGCCTGACCTGATTGTCCTTCTTCATACTCACAGTTGCCAGTGCCTGTGTGTCTTGTTATACTCATCTGAGGATGGGCACTGGTACCTCATTATTTGTACAGGCGCACCTTTGCTGTTTTGCGTCCAATCTAGCCTTTTGCCTGCCACTGTGTTTATCACCCAGACTATGAGATGTTGGTGCCACCTGTGTCTCAGCAATTAGCATCGTGTGGGGGTTGCTTGGGGCGGGCAATGCCTATGTGTCAAATCCTGATTCCTAATTGCTGGGTCTGGACAGTGTGTGATGTTACTGGACACACACGCAAGGTGCAGTGACCGAGTTATGTTGGGCATGTTTGTAGCATTACCTATGCAGCATGTGTCTCAAGTTCATGGATATTGTCCCTGGTCATAGGTATTTTCACAAACGCTGTGTGGTGCAGAGGCAGTGCAGGATTGTCCCCAGGGCCTGGGTGCTATGTCAGACTCCGTTTCCTGTCATCAGCTATTGTCTCATGCTCTCCATGGTATTTCAGTGGCATGGTGGCTCAACCAACTGTGTTTCATGCCCTACATCGGTACCTTGTTTTGCAGATGTTAGGGATCTGCCTCTTCAGGCTATGCAATGTTGACTATGTAGATTGGACTCATGTGACAGATGTGTACAGGTGTCTGATTAATTTCTGTCTCTCCACCCTGCCCACAGCATCGTCGGGGGACACAGAGGGAGACATGGACACGGACCAGGCGGAGGGACCGAGCACCAGTGGCAGCCGTGACATTGGGGCTGGCACATCGAGTGGGACAGAGGCGGAGGATAGTGTGGCCGAGGACCTGTCGACTGGCACATCAGACTACGAAGCTGACAGGTCCGAGGAGGATGTCTCAGGGTTGGCGGAGGCTGCACCAGCAGCTGACAGTGGAACAACACCTGCCACCGCCCCCTCAGTTCCCACCAACCGCCTCCCACTTGCTCGTGTCCCTTCCCAGCGTGCCCGGTCACCGCATGTCTCCTTCCTGCCAGGCACCGCACCCCCTGCCCCTGTCTCCACTGCTGCCGCCAATGCTGAGTCTATGGACATCCAGCGGCAAATGCAGGTTGGTCAGGCTGCGATCCTGAATGTCCTCCATTCCCACGGGAAAACCCTCACCAACATCGAGGCATTCTTGGAGGGCATTCTTTCTTTGCAGGCTGACCAACGCAACTTGCTGAGGTCCCTAGACTCCACACTGACTGCAGCAGTGGGTCTCCTGCAGCGCGACCTCCCCCCACCTACCCCTGCCCCATCCACACTTCCCACTTCCATGCCTGTCCCACGTACACCCAGACGTCGGCATGCACCCACCACAACAGACACAGGCACCACACCAGCAGGGAAGGTCCACCGCACTCCTCCTGACACGCACACACAGGGTGAGATAGGCACACCCACTGGGTCGGGGGGCAAACGTGTGACACGCAGCCAGAGTGGGAGTCCGCATTCCACACAATCCACTCCCTCCAAATCCCCTCCCCTCAGCTCTCCTGGCCACATCTCCCCCAAGGACTCCTTCATGGCCGCTCTGTCCCTGAGCCCCACAGTTACGCCACCACGCAAGCGGTCAAGGAAGTCCTCGGTCAGGGTGGTTGAGTCTCCCCCCCTGTCTCCACCCTCCCCCGGTGGCGCTGCAACCCATCCCTCTGAACCCCCCCCCTCCTTGGGGCCTGAGGTCACTTCGGGTGCAGGGGACTCCCTGGAGGACCTTGCTAAGGTGTGTAGTGCCATCCTGGCCTCCGCCTTTGGCCATGACACACCCCCTGTGGTTGAGTCCTCCATCCCTGCACCCACAACGCCGCCCCTTTGCCCTGATGTCCCTGCGGTGCCTGTTGCTTCCCCCCCCCCGATGCCCTCACCAGTATGGAAGACGATGGCATTTGACTGTGCAGGCAAGGTAGGGGACACACATCCCACTGTGTCCCCCATGCAGCTGGGAATAATTGACTGCCCTATGGCCTTTGTTGACTTTGAACTGCCGTTGATCCACGGACATTGTGCTCATGCTGATTAAAGCTTATTTTTTTTTTCATTATCACACTCCTGCTATGGTGGTATTGGTGTTGGTGGGGCTGCTACATTGTTTTGGGTGGTGTTTAAGGCTTTGGGTGTGTGGGATTTGTAGTAGTGTTCTGCTCTTTGGGGCCACCCTAGGATCTGTGTGCCATCACAAGGTGTTGGCTAACTTCCTTAGGTCATGTCAGCAGTTACTGCATGGTTCAATTGTCCCAGGGTGTATTCCTTCCTCTGTGTACCCAGTTTCTTCCCTGCAGGGTGTTCCCAATGTTTAGCGCAGAGCTGTGTGTACATGAGCTGTGTGTGTGACGGAGCCCTTCTACTTTGGCCATGCATGCATGGCCATGTCTCCACCTGCAACAATCGTGGCATCCTTGGTGATCACTGTACTTGTGTGTGGAGTCAGTTGACATGAGTTCATGGGGACATGTTCCCTTGTAGGCAGTATGGATGTGGGTAATTGTGGCATCACACACATGTGTTACACCCCTCCTGGGTGTGGACACTGCTGGGAGGACTCTGCACCCACCCCTCCTGGGTCTGGACACTGCTGGGAGGACTCTGCACACACCCCTCCTGTCTCAGGGCACTGCTGGGAGGTCTCTGCACCCACCCCTCCTGTCTCTGGGCACTGCTGGGAGGACTCACCACCCACCCCTCCTGGGTCTGGACACTGCTGGGAGGACTCTGCACACACCCCTCCTGTCTCTGGGCACTGCTGGGAGGACTCACCACCCACCCCTCCTGGGTCTGGACACTGCTGGGAGGACTCTGCACACACCCCTCCTGTCTCAGGGCACTGCTGGGTGGACTCTGCACACACACCTCCGATTTCTGGATATGTGCGCTTGGCACATACACGGTGGGGTTACGCACACTGCATTAGAGGTGAGGGTATGTGTCTACTGACACTGGTGTGGTGGGGGTACGCTCCGTACGTCCGCGGGTGTGGGTACGGGTCGTACTTACACTGTTGGGCAGGGGGGTACGCTCCTTGCATTCGTGGGTGGGGGTTCGAGTCGTACTTACACTGTTGGCATGGGGGGTACGCTCCGTACGTCCGCGGGTGGGGGTACGGGTCGTACTTACACTGTTGGGCTGGGGGTACGCTCCGTGCGTCCGCGGGTGGGGGTACGGGTCGTACTTACACTGTTGGGCAGGGGGGTACGCTCCTTGCATTCGTGGGTGGGGGTTCGAGTCGTACTTACACTGTTGGCATGGGGGGTACGCTCCGTACGTCCGCGGGTGGGGGTACGGGTCGTACTTACACTGTTGGGCTGGGGGTACGCTCCGTGCGTCCGCGGGTGTGGGTACGGGTCGTACTTACACTGTTGGGCTGGGGGTACGCTCCGTACGTCCGCGGGTGTGGGTACGGGTCGTACTTACACTGTTGGGCAGGGGGGTACGCTCCTTGCATTCGTGGGTGGGGGTTCGAGTCGTACTTACACTGTTGGCATGGGGGGTATGCTCCATGCATACGCGGGTGGGGGTACGGGTCGTACTTACACTGTTGGGCAGGGGGGTACGCTCCTTGCATTCGCGGGTGGGGGTACGGGTCGTACTTACACTGTTGGGCTGGGGGTACGCTCCGTACGTCCGCGGGTGGGGGTACGGGTCGTACTTACACTGTTGGGCTGGGGGTACGCTCCGTGCGTCCGCGGGTGGGGGTACGGGTCGTACTTACACTGTTGGGCTGGGGGTACGCTCCGTACGTCCGCGGGTGGGGGTACGGGTCGTACTTACACTGTTGGGCTGGGGGTACGCTCCGTACGTCCGCGGGTGGGGGTACGGGTCGTACTTACACTGTTGGGCTGGGGGTACGCTCCGTACGTCCGCGGGTGGGGGTAAGGGTCGTACTTACACTGTTGGGCAGGGGGGTACGCTCCTTGCATTCGCGGGTGGGGGTACGGGTCGTACTTACACTGTTGGGCTGGGGGTACGCTCCGTACGTCCGCGGGTGGGGGTACGGGTCGTACTTCCACTGTTGGGCTGGGGGTACGCTCCGTACGTCCGCGGGTGGGGGTACGGGTCGTACTTACACTGTTGGGCAGGGGGGTACGCTCCTTGCATTCGCGGGTGGGGGTACGGGTCGTACTTACACTGTTGGGCTGGGGGTACGCTCCGTACGTCCGCGGGTGGGGGTACGGGTCGTACTTACACTGTTGGGCTGGGGGTACGCTCCGTACGTCCGCGGGTGGGGGTACGGGTCATACTTGCACTGTTGGGCTGGGGGGTACGCTCCTTGCATACGGGGTGGGGGTAGGGTCCGTACATATCCGTCCCCACGCTATGTGATGTTTGTGCGGCCCGTACCCAGGCCTTTGCCACGTGGGTGCGATCCGTCCCGCCATTGTTGGGGTGACGTGTGTGGGCGTGGTCCGACTCGTACCCACGCTCTTCAGGCGTGGGTACGGGACGTACCTGTCTGGTTGTGTTGCCGGTTCGCGTGGTGACGGACTTCCGTTGTGGCGGTCGCTGGATTATCAGGACACGCCCCCACCCCCTCGTGGTGACCAGGGCATGGGAGTCAGGTATGTCCAGGCCATGTGTAGTGTGTCACTCATGTGGTTGTTTTGTGGCCTGCCCTGGTAGTGCCACCCCCACCCCACCCCACTTTCCCCCCTCCCTTAGTTATTCTGACCTTCTGCGGCGTCTGCGTCGTAACCTGTAGAGGAGGTGTACTGCTATGAGGGCAGGGATGACTCGTAGGTTCGGGTCCATGTCTGTCCGTCGCGTACTGGTACTCCTTGCTCGCGTCGTCCTGTCGCGTACGGGTCCTCCTTGATCGCGTCGTCCTGTCGCGTACGGGTCCTCCTTGGTGGCGTCGTCCTGTGTGTCCGTCACGTACTGGTCCTCCTTGTTCGCGTCGCCGTCTGTCCGTCGCGTACTGGTGGTCCTTGTTCGCGTCGTCCTGATTTTCCGGCAGTTTTTAGGTGCCGCAAAATATTCACCGTGCGGGGTGACGTCGGTGCGAATCGTGATTCCTGGGTCGTGAATGGCTGGCTGCGTGCGTCCCGACGTCAGGTCGGCGCTTTCCCGGATCGCATTGGTAGGTGTTTTTTGTTCGGTCGGTCTTTTTTACGATTCGTACGGTAATGGTGTACCCGTGCGAATCGTAATTCCATGTTTGTATATTTTGACGACCGGGTACGCGTCGGACGGAGAATATGCTCCGTCCGACGGTTCGTACCCGGTTTTTACCGGATTGTGATCGGCACCAATATGTCCTTTGCATTCAAAAGAAGCAATAGGAAGCAGCATTGAGTTATTTGAAATAAAAAAAGCACAGAGAACTCCAGTAATTGTATGGGAGAAAACCTTGGAAGGTCATTATTTTCCACAGCTGTTTCCTACAGGAGAAGGTGGACGGTATAATGATCCACCTGTACCGATTGCAGCTTCAGAATATCAATCAACAAGATTCATCTTCTAAACTTATTACCTGTTCACCCACATTTACAGTTTTGTAATAAATATTGTTCTCTATAAGATATAAGGTATCCTTTTCAACTTTATTAACACCCACAAAATCTTTCCATATTTTCCAACTTTTTGTTACTTCAACATTAACTAGAATGACTACTGCCTAATTTTCCTCTTTCACTGCAGCAACAGTTTCAATGTTTTTCTTAAAATCCAAAGGTAAGTACACCACTCTTCCTTCAAACCTCTTTGCAAGTCTGTTGGTGACAGTTTACATGTTTTAGGCTCCATCCGAATTATAGTTTGTAAAGAATTAACACATTGAATTAGAACAGACTCATATGTATTCAATTCTTCCAGTTCCTCCGGAATAGCTACTAATTCTAAGTTATTATGTACTGCTCTAAAAGGCATTTTGTTCTCTTCTAATTTGTCATAACAATATTTACATATACGTTGATTACTACTTAACTCAAATTGACCTTCCACCAACAAGTAAATTGAAAATTCTATCCGCTTACCATTGTTCTCCTTTTCACTTTTCAAATACAAATCAACATTCCTACTTTGACTTTTATAATCAGTACATTGACAACAAACACAAACATAGTCTTGTATTTCACACCACACTACATTAAACTTTCCAATTTCTTCTTCAAACTGATCAGTGCTAATCACTTTCCCATCTCCTCCAACATCTGTAATTGTCTAACTCTCACGTTCTATGAACTGCTCCTCTGAACCAAAATATCGCATTTCAATATCACACTTTTTTTGAACAACTAATAAAGAAGCGTATAAAAGACTTGTACTCAGTTCACTTAAAAATAATGCAGAACTTTTTACATAGTACACTTTCGTCACAAACTTCCACATTTCTGAATAACATACTGCTAACATCCTCAACTGATATAAAACACTTTTACAAACGTTTCTTCAAAGACAAGCTAGAGAATGCCCATACTTCTCAGAATATTTTCTTACGTGACATAGATCTAGTCCTTGTAACAACTTAACGTTCTGTTTAATGCCTTCTTTTCGAAATCACAATGAATAACTTCTGTTCTAAATTGAAAGCACTATCCACTATACTTTCAATACGCTGTTTCTCTTTCAATTCAAAAACATTCCTTTTATATTTGAAGCATTCTTTCATTGAATTCTGAATCACTCTAGATCGAAAAAGTCTCTGACGATTGTCATAAAACTCCTTTTGTCTCCAAGTAACAGATACTATTTCTTTATCATCTTTCCTTTTCCTGGTATTTGAAATTGAACTCTGCTTCACCTTACTTGAAGAATTCCTATTTTTCCACCTGTGTGATCCTTTTTTCATCTTGTACTTATAGTAGAACAAAGTTTTTCTGTACTACTCCCATTTTTTCCAAATACAAACTTTTGCCTTTTGCACAAATATATATTTTTCTTCTCTTTTCTTTTTTTTTTTTACTTCTTCTTGGCATTTCCAAATTTTAATCCAAACGAAATAATTTTCTGAAAAAAATAAATAGATTCAATTATTTTTCACATTTGTTCACTATGTTAAAATAACATACAATTATAAAACTTCCACTAACGACTTCCACACCCAGTGCTGCAACGTGATTGAACACGACAGAGCAGCATTAACATGACAAATAGTGCCATAGAACATACAGCAAGTATTTATTTAATTATTTACAAACACCTTTACAATTTATATGTGACTGCACTACCTCTCCGCCGCACCCCACCACCCACACCACTCTCTCTGCAACCCACCACAGACAACTTTATAGATAGTATTTTTAAAAAAACTTTAATCTATGTACTTAAGATGATATTATCAACCTAAAAGCACACGCAAAAATTCCCATTATTAGCCTACAATTTTATCTACAACTTTCCAAACATAACACTGCCCCCCCGGTTTCAAGTGCGGGGAGGTGTCTGTGGGTGTCTGATCAACAGCACTTTATTTTAGGTGGCCGCGAAACAGGTCTTTATGGGGGTCTTCTTTCGGGCCTCGCAAACCTCATCCCTTTTTATTTTTCTTTATTGCACTGCAGTGAGACTGTGATAGCATGCACATTACTCACTACATAGAAGTGCAGACATCATGCCAGGTGACTCGCATTGTAGGAGAAGGGAAATCCCTTAAAAAGACACTTTTTGGGGGAGGAGCCTAGCGCGCATCCAAGATGGTCGCGTGAGCACAGGGCTCCCCGGACCCTCGCTGCTCCTCGGAATTTATCCTGACTCTATCCTGACTTGGTTGATGGAATCTGGGAGACGAATGCTGGCTGAACACTAAACGCCTTTCGGAAATCAAATCGGACCTGGCAATCCGGAGTTATGGCGGTTTGAACTTTTGAGGCCCACCCGACGGCTGTGCCCGATGCGAGGGTGATCTGTGGAGCCGGGGCGTAGTTGAACAACAACGGCAGCGTGGCTGTGCCAGTGGCCGTCACATCACTTTCGGTTTCACTTTTGGTCTTTGAGGGGCTGGACTGTGGACTCGCTTGGTGCGACTGGGCTTTCATTTTGCCTTCGCTTGATGCCGGTGGCTTCGTCTGCTGCCAGTGTGCTCATTGACGGTGGTCCCTTCGCTCTGCCATATTGCGGCCTGTGGTGCGACACGCGTCTGCCTGGCCTGTGCCACCTCGACGCTTCCTTGGTGGTCCCCTTCGGCGATCGAGGTTCTCATGGGAGGCAAGGGAGACCTCGAGAGGCGTAAGACCAAAACATCCCTACGTGGGGGACCGGTCCAGACGAACAACATGGACCGTTACACTCAGGGTAAAGGATCCCCCGGGACGGCCAATGTCCCCCCGGAGGACACCAGTGGTGGCCCGTCCGTTTCTCCGGATCTGTCCCTGCAGGACATCATGGGCGCCATTAAGGGCATCAGAGAGACCATCGCTACGCAGTACGAGGCCTTGGCCTGTAAAATCGACACGGTGGCCATTGACATTACGCTAATCCGGGCGGATCTCTCTAAGGCCAACGAGAGGGTTCAATCGCTGGATGTGCGGACGTCCTCCCTTGGTACGGACGTGTCGGACCTGCAGGCCACTCTCGGCGATCTCAAGTCGACCAATGATCTGATGGCCCGGCGGCTGGAAGACTTCGAGGGACGGGCCCGCCGCAATAACATCCGCGTCATAGGTGTTCCGGAGACCTCCGATAACCGCCCAGTTGATCTCCTGGTCGAGGAGCTCATCCTCGAACATCTTGCTCCCGCTGGCCTGAGCAAGTTTTTCGCTGTGGAGCGGGCCCATCGAGTCCCAGGTGGCCGGCCGCGACCGGGTGCCCCCCCGAGGCCTATCGTTGCGAGACTTTTCCATTACAGAGACCGAGATGCGATTCTGCAGGCCTCACGGGTCCATGGCCCGGTCCGACATGAGAACTCGTCCATTAACTTTTTCCCGGACTTCACCCAACTTGTCCAGAAACAGCGGATGGGCTTCCAGGGGGTGAAGCGGCGTCTCCGGGACCTCGATCTCAAGTACTCTATGCTTTATCCTGCAAGGCTCCGAGTGGAACATGAAGATCGGACTACCTTTTTTGACTCTCCTGCGACTGTGAGTGACTGGCTGGATTCGCTGCCGGACCGGGGTGACCGGACTGGGCCCTCTGCCGGTACCGAGGGTGGCGGGTCTCCTTTGGAGTGACTTATGGTCCCGGACTCTGCCATGTTGTACTGTTCGGCTGGGTTCTACCTCTTTTGTGCATTTTGTTTCACTATGTTGTGTGTGGGGAGCGGGCGGGGACGGGTCCCTTCCCTCCTCCGGGGTCTTTTCGTAGAATGGGGTTTGTAGGGCGACAGGCACACTGCAAGTTGGGGTGGTTTTTTGGACCGCAGGGGTGCAGGGTGGGGGGTGTTGGAGTTGGGGGGGTTTGGTGGGTGGGTGGGGTTGTTTGCATTTGTGTTTTTTGTTTTCAAGGCGAAGTATTGGCTATGGTTTATCCTTGGGTGTTGAGCTCTTTGCTCGGGGGCCCTTGATCTACTGGAGGGGATGGGGGGGGACGGGTTGAGATTGATGTCTTGGAACGTCAATGGATTGGGGGACCGTATCAAACGGGGTGTTGTGCTGCAATATCTGCGTCGTCTGACTCCTGATGTGGTGTTCTTACAGGAGACGCATCTGGTTGGCAATGTTTGTCGGGCTATGAACAGGGGGGGATATCGACTTGTGGCCCACTCTGGTTTCACCACTGGTTCGAGAGGGGTGGGCATTCTCTTGCGAGCTTCACTTCCGTTGGAGATCACCAGGGTGGTCCCAGACGATAGAGGGCGCTATGTGGCTCTGACTGGGAGGTGGGAGGGGCAGTCCCTTTCCTTGATCTCGGTCTATGTTCCCCCGGGCCTCCAGAACTCCACCTTCTCAGACTTGGGTCGTATGTTGCTTGGGCTTCCTGACAGTCTTTTGCTTATGGGTGGGGACTTTAATTCGGTTGTCTCGGGTGACCTGGACCGTCATCCGCCCAGGGCCCTCCCTGCTGCCCAGGCGTGGCTGGGCGGGCTCCTGGAGACCTTCGGTCTGGTGGACTGTTGGAGGTTAATGCATCCGACACAGTGTCAGTACACCTTTCACTCTGGGGCCCATGGGAGTCTCTCCAGACTGGATTATTTCCTTATGCCCGCGGCCCAGGCTACTCGGATTCGAGAGGTCAAACACCTGGCCAGGGGTATTTCTGATCATTCCCCACTGTGGTTGCTTTTTGACACCGGGTCGCGGTCCGCTGGGCGGATCGCTCCTATTAACCCTTGGTACCTGCGAGACCCCAAGATCCGTGATAGCCTGATTAAGTCGATTGATCAATATTTTTCTGAGAATGAGGGGTCGGTGTTGTCCTCGGTATCCCTGTGGGAAGCTTTCAAAGCAGTGCTCCGCGGGCATGCCCTGTCCCAGATAGTGGAGGCCAAGAGGGTTAAGAGAGAGGCGGTTGTGACGCTGGAGACTGAAATATCGGGGCTGGAGGCAGCCTTGGAGGCGGGTGTCACCCCGGATGGGCTGCATGCCCTCAGCCTGAAGCAGTTTGAATATAAGTCTCTCGTCACTGATGCTGCCAAGACTATGTATAGGGAGCAGCAGGGTAGGTTGTATGACGCCGGAGACAAGGCGGGTAAGCTGATTGCCTGGTTGGACAAGAAGGAGAGAGTGAATCGTGTGGTCCCAGAGCTTCGGGTGTCGGATGGAGTGTGTGTGACTGAGCCTGGTGAGATTGTTGAGTGTTTTGCTGACCACCTCCGTGCAGTGTACTCCCCGGTGTCTGATAGAGATGAGGACGACTCTCGTCTTCTGCTTCGGGATATTGCCCTGCCCGGCTTATCCGTCGAGGACCGCGAGCTGATGGATGCCCCTTTGTCTGTCGAAGAGATAGCTACTGCGATTCGCTCCCTCCGCTCGGGCAAGGCTATGGGCCCCAACGGTCTGCCGATTGAACTATATAAGTTGCGCCCGGATAAAATCGCGCCTTTCCTCCGTCATATGTTTCAGGAATCGCTCGAGAGGGGCTCCCTTCCTGACGACCAGCGTCTGGCTACTATAGTGGTGATTCCCAAGGAGGGTAAGCCACGTGACCGCTGTGCCTCCTATAGGCCTATTTCCCTGCTGAATGCCGAACCCAAAATCCTTGCTAAGGTCCTCGCCAATCGCTTGCTGAGCGTTATATGTGACTTGATACATCCGGATCAATGTGGCTTCATCCCACATCGTAATACCGCTCTCAACTTACTACACGGCATCCTCGCTAGGGCTGAGCACTTCGCTGAACCGGCCATATTGGTTTCCCTAGACGCCACGATGGCCTTTGATACCATTGAATGGCCATTTCTTTGGGCCGTCTTGGCGAAGTTTGGTTTTGGGGAGGGGTTCCTTAGCTGGGTGAAGCTCCTTTATGCTGGACCAATGGCTCAGGTGGTTGTCAATGGGCGGGTTTCTCGGCCTTTCGCTCTCGGGAGGGGAACTAGGCAGGGGTGCCCGTTGTCCCCGCTGCTCTTTGCTCTCGCCCTGGAACCGCTCGCTGCCTGGCTCCGTTGGGAGCCCTCGATTAGAGGGCTCCGGTGGGCCCCGGGCTTCGAGGATCGGGTTTCATTGTACGCGGATGATATTCTCTTGTATCTCACCTCACCGCGGAAGTCGCTCAATGTTCTCTTTGATGTCCTTACTTCCTTCGGGAAAAACTCGGGTCTGATAATCAACTGGTCCAAATCTTGTGTGTATCCTATCTCTGGTGGTCTTCCTCTCTTGCCGCCTCGGCTTCCGCTCCAAATATCTCAGTCCGGCTTTAAATACCTGGGGGTGTACGTTTCGTTGGATCCGGCGGTCCGCTATGAGCAGAATCTCCTGTCTCCACTCCGGCGTTTGAGGGCAGATACGGCTCGGTGGTGTAAGCTGCCCTTGTCTCCGCTTGGTCGCGCGGCGCTGTTTAAAATGATGTCCCTTCCCAGATTCCTTTATGCACTCCAGAACTCCTTCGATGTCATTCCTGCGGCCTACTTTAGGGAGGTGGAGAGTTTGCAGAGGAGACTGGATTGGGACGGGCGATCGCGTATTGCTTTGGCCAAGCTGACTCTTTCCTGGTATGACGGGGGCATCGCGCTTCCTGATATTAGACGGTACTATTGGGCCTCCCAGCTGTCTGCCATTAATCATGCTACGTACGCTCCTGGTTCGAACCCGGCATATGAGATGGATAAATTCCTGCTCCCCGGCGGTAACTATAACAGAGCGCTTTACTCGCGGTCTGCTGGTAGGGCCCTTACGGGCCCTACCAGGATTGCGGTCCGTGTATGGAAGGCGGCTAACGTTGCGATGGGCTGGAGTGAGCGTTTAACGTGCGCCACTCCTCTATTCGACTCAGACCGCTTGGGAAGCCTCTGGACAACGAAAGGCTTCGAGCGCTGGGATACGATCGGCATCAGCAGAGTGGGGGACCTGTGGGTTAAAGGTGCGGTTAAATCCTTCGCGGCGCTCCAGCGCGAGTATGAGCTTAGTGACAGAGAGTTCTTCCGTTATGCACAGGTTCGGCACGCCCTGCTTTCGGTCTTTGGGGAGGGGACCACGGTCCCTTCTTCTTCGCCTCTCGAGGATCGCATACTCGATGGTCACGTCCCCGACAGTACTATCTCCCTGATTTACAAAAAACTGATAAACAATCGGGCTGACCTCTTGGTGCGTCTTCGGGAGGCATGGACGGGAGATGGGGTGGAGCTGGACGATGAGGACTGGCAGACTGCACTGTCATCCCCTAAGGAGGTGGCCATCCCGGCCCATCTCCGCCTGGTCCAGCTTAAGATTCTCCATCGTGTATATGTGACGGGCCCCCGCCTGGTCTCGATGGGGTTTTCAGACGACGGACTCTGTAAGCGTGGCTGCGGGCTCAGTGCTACCTTTCTCCATATCCTATGGGAATGCCGCGAGGTGGCGGAATACTGGCGCCGGGTGCATGATATTATGAGACGAGTCACCGGGGTCGCTCTGCTGCCGGAGGTGCGTCGTTGTGTGCTGAATGTATGGGAGCCCAATGACTGCAATGCGGCTCAGGCTCGGTGGGCGGCCTTGGGGAACATGATTGCAAAGAGAGATATTGCACAGCTTTGGGGTTCCCAGCGGCCTCCCACCGTGTCCGTCTGGAGGGAGAACATGGACTGGTGCATGTTCAGGGAGAAAACGGTGTATGTGGCTTGTGGTAAACCGGGGGCTTGGGGTAAAATTTGGGGGCAGTGGAACGCGTATCGTGGGTCTATCTGTGCTCCCCCTTTGGTGGATACGTCCGGGGTTGCCTCGTCCCCCTGATCCTTGAGGGTTCCTTGTGCATCTCGTACTTTGGAATACAGATTTGGTTCTCTCGTGGCCCCCCCCTCCCTCTCAGGTCTTCTTTTATTGACCGCCCTCGGGTGGTTGGTGTGTTGACTCCCCCGGCTGGTGTTCGCCGCCCTTCATAAGTCGTTTCGCCTTGTTTGTTGTATTTTTGTATTTTTCTTTTTGTTGTTATTTAAACTAAAAGTGTGTATTCTGATTTCCCTTATGTGCAGTCGGATCTACTGTGATAGTGCGGAGCCCCTGTGGGCCAGTCATTGTTTTCTGATATGCTGGAACACTTCGACTACTAGCGGCCGGCCCTGGTGGTTGTAGGCCCGTGTTTGTAACCCTTTTTATGCACAATAAAATCTTTTCAAAAAAAAAAAAAAAAGACACTTTTTCTCTCAGAATTTCCCTTCTCTTTTTGCAACGCAGGAGCGATATCATCGTGGGGTAAATACCAAACACCACCAGGCGCACATCGCCCATTGCCCCGGACTCTCTCAAATAGCTTTCCGATTGCACACACACAGCCGCACACGAGTACTTCATAGGTTTTCAAAAGATCATTTTTTGGTAAAGAAGACTCTGTTCTTTTTCACCCCTTTTTACAGGCTCTACATCCCCACTATGCCTATTGTTGAAAAAATTAGGCTCCCCCGAAATTTCGCTCTGGTTGCGCCTCTTGAAAAGACCACAAGCAAGCAACTCCAGCACGAACCTGCTCTGACCTTACACATTCTCTTGTTTAGGGCTATGAAAACACACGCTTTGCCTGCCTCACTTAGTTCTCACACCTCCTCTTTAATATGAACATAAAAGCTTTCCACTTACTTTTATATTCCTATACTGTACTTAACATGGAAATATAGAAATCAAGGTTCTCACCACCCCAAATTACCTCTCTGGTATACTTTCTCAAATGTAAGAAATACAGGTATTCAGTATCTGTCAGTCACAGCCACTTTTAAACAGTATACCTATATACAACTCGACAAAACATTATGTTTCTAAATTAACATCTTACACTTAAAAGCTCCTTTACATTTCTTTCGCTATATGTACCTTTCTTTAAAACACCACCAGAGAAGGATGGTGAAGTATGCTCCACAAAGAGCAACTCAAAGCTTTGTTATTCTTTATAAAATAATCTGCCTGTCAATGCTTTTCGCAAACCTCTTCAACCCCTTAACAGGCTGGATGGATGAGTATAATACGTCCTATTTAGGATCGGGGTCGGACGATGCCCGAAAATAAGAACGTATAGTTGAATAAAAGGCGAGTGGATGCATGGCCAGGTGCATCAATACATATATACATAGATGGATGTATCAATGTATGAATGGAAGGATAAATGAATACAGGGACCAGTACTTACGATAGACTGGTGGACTGATAGATGCTTAGGATTGGTTATGGGACAGATGTATCCATGGATATATAGGCGTATGGCTGCATGAATGACACAGTGCTTACAATAGGCAAGTGCGCTCATAGATGCTTAAGATAAGTGCAGGAACAGATGTACGTATGTATATTAGTAGGAATGTATGCATCAAATAAAAGATGGATGGATGACGCAGTGCTTAGGATAGATGAATGCTGGGCTTTAATTGGGCTGGGTCTGAGGACCAGCACTTATTTTCAAGGAGCCTCCAAAAGGGTCTCTATCAGGCTCTATTTTTAGCCCTCGCAAACATAGTCAATTTTATTTTCGGCCCTCGCAAACATAGTCAATTTTTTTTTTTTTGCACTGCAGTGAGAGCATGCACATCGATGTTCGCATGCTTATTTTGCTCAATACTGAGAACTGGAGAAATCACGCTACGTTACCCACGTTGTAGAAGGAAGAGAAATCCTTTAAAGAATGTTTTTTTCCAAACGTAGGATAATTGGCCCAACTTGATTAGCCCACACCCCTTTAAGAGCTTTTTCCCCCCCTTTTAGAGCACCCCCACTTTCTGAAACGCTTATAAGCAAAGCGTATTGATACATGCAAATTTGCGAGTTAAACATATACCATGCCATAGGACACTTTATAAGTGCTCCCAGTGGTGCTACATCACCTTTATTAGCTCGACATCTGCACGTTACTATATTCTGTGTTTTAATCAGAAATATACCCACCTCCCCCACACCCACAACCACCCACGCCCTTCCTTAACCGTACAAAATAAAAAAGAAACCCCAACCATTCCTAGTAGCGCCGCTATACCCTTACACAGGCTTAATTTTAACAGGTGTGTGCTGGAACACTTATCAACAAAAAGTATTCAAAAATGCTAATTCACGGTAAAAACATAAACAATACCACAGCTCGGTTAATAAATGGGCTACTTTACTAACTACATTACCTTTACTAACAACACATACCCATGTTATAAATGTCCGTTTTATAATCAGCAACATACGCACATCCCCCACCCCCACCCATACCCATACCATGCTTAACCTTATGAAATCAAACAACGAGCCCCTGCACTCCCGTTACCGCCACTATAACCATAGATAGACTTAATGTCAACAGGTGTCTGCCGGACTGCTCATCAGCAAAAGCTATTAAAACATACAATTTTGCAACTCAAACATATACCATACCATAAGACGGTTTATAAATAGTCACAGTATCACTACACCACCTCAACACCCGCCCTTGCTTAACTTTACGCAATAAAAGAAAGAGCCCCACAAACGTAGAAGCGCCACTATAGCCATACAGAGGCTTAATTTCAACAGATGTCTCCCGAAAAGCTCATCAGCAAAACTTATTAAAACATGCAAATTTGCGGGTAAAACTTATACCATGCCATTTGGCACTTCATAAGTACTCCCAGTGGTACTACATCACCTTTAGTACATGCACTTCTCCACATTACTATATTCTGTGTTTCAAACAGCAACATAACTACCTCCCCCACACCCACCTCCGCCCTTGCTTAACAGTACGAAATCAAATAGAAACCCCCTATTCCTAGTAACGCCACTTTACCCATATACAATGTTAATTTTAACAAGTGTCTGTCGGAACACTTATCAGCAAAAAGTATTCAAACATGCAAATTGGCGGGTAAAACATAAACCATCCCATAGCACGGTTTATAAATGGGCCCAGTCGAACTACACCACCTTTACTAGCTAGACATCTATATGTTTAGAAAGTCGTTTAAACACTCTGTAGTGTGTATAGCAGGGCATGGGAGAGTAAACAAAGTTCTAATTCCCAAACTTTTGATATACAGTCCCTTTACTGTATCTATATTAAAGATATTAAATGGAATGAATAAATTGACGAGTGTCTCAAAAGGGATAGTGAAGATCACATCAGTAAAACATGAACCACTTCAACACCTACATATATTCGCCACAGCGACACAGCCTGTTAAATAGTATCACTTATAATTGCATGTAGTTATCTAATGTCAACAAAGTCATACAGAAAATAAACCGCACATTTACATTTTTTTTTATCTCTCACACATTTATAAAACATCTCTTCTAAAGAAGCACTCCCCAACTACTTCTATTTATTATTCACTAGTCAGAAACTACAAAAACTATTAACTATACCCAAATGCAAACCAGAAACCATATTCTTATTATATCTCCACTTAGGATCACATGATTCAAACTATGCGTACATATAAAAGGAATGTATCACTTTTCCTATCTCCATCTCCTCTCCATGTAATCTCCGAACACTGTACACGGCCCCACTGTACAACAACCTACCCTGACTTACATTCAAACCTACCTCTCAGTGTCAAAAATAAGACCACAACCTGCCCACATAACATTTCTGCATTTCGTTTTATCGCTTTTAACTTAATAACACATACGTCTCCTACCACCACCCCCCCACCCCACTATTTCCACAAAAAGTATCAGTTGCAAACGTGCAACATTTTTTTTATCTCGCCAAATACATTACAAACTCAAATTAACGCTGTACCTCATTTTCAAACAATACAGTCCTGTAAAGATGACAAACTACACTTCTTCTCTGTGAAAAATTCCTAAACATATATAAAATACTTATATAACAACGGCTCAATTTTTATGCATATTTCATAACAAATATCAAACACTACACTTTACTAACACTATATTACTTTGAAATAAAAAATACTTTCAAAATTAAAAACATCACCTCAAATACTTAATCAATACTATAAAACACATAACACACCTTGTTCATTTCTAACTCACCTTTGTAGTTGTTATCCAGATTTCAAATGACACACGCATACAATTCTCTCTTTCTCACATAGTACATGTAAAGCTCCGACTTCATCAACAGTGAAACCAGGAATGGCACAATTTCTCTGTCGCTCCACACATAAATACATGTAATGAACAAATCAGAATACTTCATTCCCTCGACATTCCAAAACTTACCTCCATTGGTTAATTTTGAATTTTTCTTCCGAAAAGCTACTTATTATTCCGCGCCACATACAGGTCACAAGTTCAACCTATTTTATCACCACACTTTATGGAACCTTCTATGACACATGCAGGTTAAAAGTTCATAATTTTCTTTTCAACCTAACGATATACTTTTGCAACATTTTATCGAACATTCAACGGCACGTGCACGTTAAAAGTTCACAATAGGGGTCAGTAGTTCATCAGCTTCATTCCCAACTCCAGCAGCACCTCACCTTACGCCCCCAGCGCCATCAGACCCGTAGGAGTCAGTGCTTTCCACTTTCCAAATGCCAAATTCATTTCATACACACAAATTTACCTTCGCACTCCCTATATAACACCCCCTAAGCACCATACACAAGTTACAATGTTCGAAACAAAAGTTCCTCCAAGTAGCTATAACTACATGCTGACACTACTTGCACAGATGTGGCACAGCGGCCAGAGCACATGACTTCACACAGCATATGACAAAACAGTTTGGGCTCACGCTTTCATCCCGAGTGCGGCAGCAGCTCAGCTTAGCAGCATGAGACTCTACACACTACCTCACATATTTTCAGTACCCCAGAACTTTCAGACCAGTACGGGTCAGTAGTTCATCCTAGAAGTTATAAACACATGCTGACACTACTTCCACAGCTGTACTGCAGCGGCCACGGCACATGACTTCACAGCATAGGACACACAATTTAGACTCACGCTCTAATCCCGAGTCCCACACCACCTCACCTTAGCAGCATCACACTCTAGGCAATACCTCGCTTAATATTCGTAGCCTAGCACTTTCACACCGGTAGGTATGATTAGTTCATTTCGCACCCCCTCTATAGCACACCCTAAACACCCCACAGAGGTTACAGTGCTCCTACCCTCCTATTTCCCACTTTTCTCACCCTTTTTACCCCTTACTCGCTTCAACGGAATCACAAAATGGCGGCCAACACTTCCTCCTTCCATGAGACTCTAGACAATACCTCACATATTTTCCATACCCAGGACTTTCACACCACTACGGGTCAGTAGTTCATCCTAGTAGGTATAAACACATGCTGACACTACTTCCACAACTGTACTACAGCGGCCAGGGCACATGACTTCACAGCATAAGACACACAGTGTGGGCTCAATCTTCACACCCTAGCCAATACCTCACTTAACTACTGCACTCAAAAACCTTAGTGACAGGTTGGAGGGCATTAACACTGTTTTGTTTTAACTATTTACCCTTACATTCTATATCTTTCATCTTGTTAGTTATTTTTCTATTACTTTTTTTATTTTTTCCTTTGTCTTTTTTTATTTTTTTCACAATTGTGAATATAATTCTTCATCCATGTATAAACCTGTTGGGACCTTGCTATTTAATCTCAAGATGTAACTGGATTCTAGTTTTCGCAAATTCCTTTCTCGATCACCTCCTCTGAATGAACACGGCACCTTATCAATCACAAAGTAGCTCAAAAGTGTATCCTCGTTGTGTGTGATGAATTAATGTCGAGCTACTGCATAAGCTCTATCTTGTTTTTTTTTATAGCTCTTATGTGCCGCAAAATGCGTTTGTGCACTGGGAGTTTGGTACTACCGATGTATTGGAGTCCACATGGACATTGCAGGACATAGATAACATAATCTGTTTCACAATCCAAGGCTTCTTTGATTTTATGTGGCCAGTGTTCTAACAATGTTGTGTAAGGTGTTTTATTGGTTCCATAAACACCGGCCTTGCATTTGTTACACTTACGGAAGCCTTGACTAGCCCTCAATCAGTTGTCTTTCATGGACCTCTTCTATAGGTGATGCCTAGTCTTCTCGATACTTGTTTTCCAATAATTGGATCACTACTCACTAAATGCCAGAATTTATTAAGCATATTTCGGATGGTGTCATGTTGTGTGCTAAAGTGTGTAATGAACCTCATTTTGGAGTTTTCTACAGCGCGAACTAGACTCGGTGGTATCAGAGCACTTTAAATGAGCACCAGTTACGTTACAGATTATCACATTAATTTTATTTTTGTTAGGCACAGGGAGTTTAAGTGATTTGCCCAGACTCACAGAATGTTGAGTGTCCCTGCCGAGACTGGAATCCGGTTCCCCAGCTCCAAGGTCGACCGCCCTAGCTGTTAGGCCTCATTCTCTCCCACATCTCTTCTGTTCTCTGTCTGGTGTTTTGCTTGATTTAAATAATACTGTTTCTTGCTTGAGGCTATTTGTCTGGTATATTGCTTTCTCAATTGTTTCCTCTGAATACCCTCGTTCATTAAATCTCCTTAACATATCTTCGATGGCTATTGCAAATTCTGCATCATCACTGCAGTTCTTTCTCAATCTTAATGCCTCACCATAGGGTAAACTCCCTATCAGGCTGTTTTGATGCCAGGCTGTGGGCTTCCTGTAGACCTTCAAATGTAATTTGCCTCATTTTTCAAATACTAGTAAATCAAGAAAGACTACTGCCTTGCTGCTGATTCTGCTTGTAAAGTGGAGGCTCAATTGGTTGTTATTTATATCTTGAACAAATTTCAACGCGCTCTTCTCATAGCCCTTCCAAATTATAAACAAATCATTTATAAACCTCAACAACAAAACTACATTTTCATTCCAATTTTCTTGAAATTCTTGTCTGATCACCTGCTCCTCCCACCAGACCATATGCAAATTAGTATAACTGGGGGTGAAGCAGGTGCTCATGGCTGTACCTCTCATTTGTTTGTACAGTTGCTTTCCGAACAAGAAACAGTTGTTTTCAAGACACATTTTAACCATTTCTAATCACATCTTTGTATGGTTCCGAAAAGCCAATGGTCTCATTCCAAGGAAATATTCTAAAGCCCTTAGGCCATCCTTATGGCTAATACTTGTGTATAGTGATGTGATAGATAGATAGATAGATAGATAGATAGATAGATAGATAGATAGATAGATAGATAGATAGATAGATAGATAGATAGATAGATAGATAGATAGATAGATAGATAGATAGATAGATAGATAGATAGATAGATAGATAGATAGATAGATAGATAGATAGATAGATAGATAGATAGATAGATAGATAGAGGGTCTGGACTTAGTTTACATGGCAAAGTTGAGTTTGCAGTTTAAACTGGTCTATCAGTTGTCAGTGGCAGACTGGGAGATGTGTTTTACTTGGTCACACTCAGGGTGGCACAATAAGTGCTGCAGCCATGAGGGGCACTAAATTAAAACCCCTGGTTAACCCTGGTATCATATCATATACTAGAGACTTGTAAGTATGTTAACGTGTGCCAATTGGATATAATCCAATTAAGCATACAGTTTTAAGGGTCAGAGCACTGGCAGTGAGGGGTGGTTAGCAGGCCTCAGGGCACTCTCAGAGTGAACAAACCAGTAGCATCAGTCCAAAAGTTTGGAGGCGAACATGCAAAAAGAACCATGTCCTTATATTCCTATATTTCCTGGAGTAATTGTGAGATATTCCCGTTGATGCCTTCTACCCATGAATTTACAAGGGAAATTTTAATTTGGCGCAAGTCTTTGTTTAAAGTTTGCTGCCAGGTATTATGCTGTTCGGCATGTCAGTTTCTTACAAGTAAGTTATGGCCTCTCGGACGTGTAGGGAGGGAGGTACGTTTTGGGGCCAGAGGCCAAATGTTATTACAATTTGCTTATGGGTGTTGCCCGTTGTGCTAAAAAATTCTGTGTTATCTTGAGTCAATCGTGTTACAAAATGCTTAGACTGCGGGGATGGTATGATAATGAATCGCTGCTTTTCATGGATTATAGGATGTACTCTTTCAGGGTATGGTTAGGTATTATTTTATCTTTGAGTGTTTTTTTTTGAGTCTATATTGTTTAGAGACATGACTTAATTGCACTAGAGCAGGTATGCGTACAGAATGCTATTATAAATGCTTAGTGTTTTCCGTGGCACCGCTTTCACCTCTCTTGTTACCTTGTACGAGATTCGTTCAAGCAAGCGGTTATTGATACGTGGCAATTTATACTTTGGGTTTGTCTTTATTGTGGTCGTTCTTTATTTCACACACTTTTTATATACTTTTTATACACTTTTTCTTGAGTTTATAGATCCTGATTCTAACTCCACATGTAAAGAATTGTGTTTCTTGTTGGAACCATACTTTGTGTTCCTATCGTCTACCTTGATATGGAAGCGACTTCTATATAATTTATTGGTGAGATATTAATTTGTTCATTTATTGAGTAAAGGACGAGTATGTATTGTATTTGACGCGTTCATTCTCTACTTTAAGGGATGACTGTCCAGTGGTATGATATCCACTATGAATTGGTAGAGAAGATGTGTTTGATGTTTGTTAACAATTCGGTGCTCTTATATGATTCTTGTCTTTTCTTTGATGGTTTTGATTTTTATTGAGGATGCAATTCATACATATAAATCTTGGACGATGCTATATAATACTTAACCTTCTCTGATTATTAGATTTGTACCTTGATGTTTCATCTATGTACATCTATGCTGAACACTCTCCAGTGATTTAATCTTGACTTTCGTGGAAATTGTATGAATCCCCTTTTCAATATTATTCATGTCAATTGATCTATAGGTGAGATTTTGTTACCTTTTTGTCAATTTTATTGGCATTAGGTTATGGTTACCTTTGATCTAATCATGGGCTTTGGGTACTTTTCTTGGATTTTCTTGTATCTTCATATATATTTTGGGCTCTTCATCACATTAAAATTCTTTTGGGATCTTGTTTCTTTATTTTCTCTTGTGGTTCTACGTGTATTTTAGATTCTATCAACTTCAGCTTACATTTGTAATATATTCTTCTCCCCCTTCTTTCAAATCTTTTTTCAAATCTTTTTTCAAATCTTTTATTCCTTTTTTCCCACTTTAGCTTACCTTTTCTAGATTTGATCTTTTTTTGATTATTGAATTTATATTGATGATCAATAATTTGTCTCCCACCAATCATTTTCATTCAAAGTTTTGATTATGATATAAAAAGAATATTTTATTTCAGAAACTAATATTATTTTCTTATGATTTTAATTGAATGTGTACACCCCAATTGATTATGATGTGTACTGTTTTCATGTGGACTCGTGATGTTTGTTTTGGCTATTATGACATATGTAGATTGTTTGTTTTTAGTATGTATGTTTTTTAATATGCATGTTTGTCTATGGTCTTATGTATAGTTGAAATTTGTTACGTGTCTATGTCGGTTGTCGTAATGCAATCAATCTCTATGTAACTTTCACAGCCCTAAAGAAGTTCCTTGGCAAAAGGGACGAAACGCGTTGGCTGTTTGCCGTTCTCTTTACGATTTTTTGGAACAAAGCAAGATAAATAGAAATTACTTGTAGTTCTGAATGACTCCTGTTGAGTGCACCTTCCTTATTTGTCAAATTTCTGAACTCTGTAGCATCAAACAATGACGGATGCTGGAAGTGGTTGCACCGAATTCGACTACATACATTTGGGAATTTAAGTGCTTAACCTTTATCGTTGATGGCTTTTTGTGTTTATGTAACTTTTTGATTTTGGACTGTTCTGCACTTATTCCTTTTGTTTGACTTAGCCACTACAATGCCTAAATTCAAAGATGGTAGGGAAGAAATGGCCCTTAACCTATTTGGTACAAATAAATTACGACAACCTACGCAACAGGATACCTCTACCAGTACAAGCCTTAAAACATTGTTTCTCAGACTTGAGCGTTTAAAAAACACAAGAGCACTTCCGGTAGTGGGACGGGGTGATGCTCCAACAATATTTGGAAAATAAGAAAGTTCCAAGAGGCTGAAGAATACTCATCTTCCCGACCTTCGAGGCTCTAAGTGCAGATCTCTTAAAGGAATGGGAGGGTAATCTTGAAACTGCGTCAGTAATTATGATGCAAATATTGATTAGACATGCCAGGGAGAAAGGGGAAAAGCTTCAAGAAGAAATAGAAGCTATAGAGAAAGAGATCAATGATATAGAACAAAAAGATCTCATTGAAAAGAATTTTGCTATTCTGAAGAAAGTTATGGAAGATCACCAGCTATATCTTAAAGATAAAAAGCTAGAAAAAATAAAAAGGGACGATAGATACTATTGTGACGGACGTGTATACACGTTTGACAAACAGTTTGATAATATACAAGGAGTAGAAGAAAAGAAGAGGACTAGAGAGGAGAGGGATGGCAGTGAGGATACCCGCTCTATAGGTAGCATTTCCTCCTCTTCTATTAATAGTGTAGCATCCAGCACTTCACATGAGGTCCCTTTAGTGGAGGGGGCTTCTTCTTTTCAGAAGGAGCTCGCAAAACTACGTAGCAGCAGCAGATTACAACAAAAAAGGGACCAACCAAAACCCGGAGTGGAGGTAGGAGGGGGAAAGGAAGGTTCCAAAGGAGGGACATCAGGAAGGGGGAATACTGCAGTGTGGTACAAAGAATTAATGATCCTGCTATGTGTAATCCAATGTGGTCAAATGATGTGACTAATGAGAGTGATCTGAGAATTGTGAATCTGTCTAATAAAAATCTTGATGCATATGAGATGGCGGTCTTACGTAAGGGGTTGAATTTTTGCCCTACTCAGAGTGGAGATGTAATTGACACACATATAGAGCTGCATAAATTTGTTAGAGTTCTTAAACTTAAAGATAATTTTTCGCAGTCTTACCCCAAAAACATTGAACAACCGGTAGTATCTGATCAAGTGACACACACAACTGCAGATATTCGCAATATACATTGTCTAGTCACGTTGGATGATAAAGAGAATCAAGACATAATATCACTTATGAATGAACTTGATATCCCTCAAAATTACATGACTGATAGTGGTCTAAAACCAAGATCTAATTTTGTCCCCGCTATGAACTATCACCCTAATATTGATGTCTTCTATGACAAAGTAAGTGAGGAACTACATAAATTGGAGGTGTCTGGAAAATTCACCCCTACAATACATCACAACATTACCGCCCAAGAAAGGAAAGCACTTAATAGGCTTAAACTGTATGAAAGTATTTTCATACGTGAGGCGGATAAGGGCGGTAATGTTGTGATTATGAATCATTGTGATTATATGGGTGAGATAAATCGACAACTCAGTAATGAGTTGTGCTATAAGAAAATTGCATGTAGTCCAACTGTGAACTTAACAACTATGATAAATATGAGACTTTCTGAATGGAAGGACACTGCTTTACTTACTGAGAATGAATTTAGGTACTTAAGGGTAGAATGTCCCAATTATCCGTACATTTACATCTTGCCGAAAATACATAAGCCAGATGTGTTCCCTCCTAGTCGTCCAATCATCTCTGGAGTGAGTTTGCAAACAGAAAAACTCTCTCAGTTTGTTGATTTGAGGCTTCAAAAATATGTGGTCAATCTTCCCTCGTATATTCGTGACAGTAAAAACATCTTGGTCAAATTTAAAGATTATGAGTGGTCAGATGAATTGATGTTCGTCACTTTTGATGTGGAAAGCCTATATTCCTGTATACGAAAAGATCGTGGTGTTTTTGCGGTACAATCGTTTTTGGAAAAGAAGGTGCCGATTTGTATGCCTTTAATGAAATGATCATCGAGATGATTGATATTATCCTTAGTAGCAACGTTTTCCTGTTTGATAAATGTGGTGGTTTCGGCAGATACTGGGTACAGCTATGGGCTCCAGCTTTGCTCCCTCTTACGCCTGCCTTTTTGATGGGGTGGTTTGAGGGGGAGCACGTCTGGGGCAGACGTGTCTCCCCCGGGACTAATAACATTGTGTTCTGGGGGAGGTACATATACGATATCATTTGTCTATGGTCAGGGTCTCTCGACTCATTGCAAGAATATTTTACATATTTAAATACCAAGGTAGAATTTTTTTGGGGCTTTGCCCATAAAGTAAAGCTCCCACTACCTTGAAATCACCTGCTGGTATCTGCGAAGAGAGTGAGATGACTGCTCTCAGAGTACCCCTGCTATATAATGAAGGGCCCACAGCAGGTTTTTCTGGGGACTGCGAAATCTGTTCTCTTGTTGGTTCTGCATGGAAAGGGTGCACCGGGCAGAGCTTGGCAACAAACGAAGATGTCTGATTTCAAGTGAGCTCCCCGATTAGTCACGCTGACCTGTGGCGTAACACAGGTCTCCTATGTGCGGGGAGGGGACCCCCTCAGTACAGTACTCTGGCCGGAGAGTTCCTGACTGAGTCCCTCCACATACCTTGCAGGGGGGCCCTCTCAATTTTCATTACGCCAGTGACCCTGGCATTATAATATAATGCATAATGGTGACTGTATTCAGGTGGGCTTGATGTTATCTGGGCAGAACAGGTGGCTGGCCTACTACCCAGACAATTTGTGTGCTGTAGTACATGAGGTGCCAGCCTCACTTACCGCAGCCTTCATATCCTTTACTGTGAGGTACCTGTCTCACAACAGACACCTATAGCCTCAAGGGCCCTTGGACTCCTCCACAGATTTTCCTCTACACAATCCCAAACAGAGAGAGGTGGCTCTACTGAGCTGTTCAGTGTGGTGCTGGTGCTGTCACTGCAGACGTGGTGAGAAACCTACCTGCTTACTTCCCTCTCATCCACCACGACCTCTTTTGAACCTGACCAGCAGTCCACATTAAATTTTAAAGGTGGTACGTGTAAACATCATACATGCCAACATTGTAGAAGAGGAAAGTGGGAGATTAAAAAAATAATCGGAGAATGTATTTCCCCCATTTACGTCTATTGAAGCAGAGGCAATTTCAGGCGGGAAACTGTTAAAATAAAGCTATATTTGGATTAAATAATTAGGAGTTCCCTGCCAGAATTGGATCTATTGGCATGTATGAAACATATTGGCCTATCTTCTTCTTTACACACCTACTGGTATAAACAGTGTTCCAGAAATGGTTCCCCCGTAATCTTGGTTTGGGCCAAAGTCTTGATACTAGAGCCATGCACACTTGACACCTGCTGCCTCCTCTGGTTGTAAATTGGGGAAGGGCCACATGCAGAACTTGGATAACATATATCGGTGGGTTTACCGAATCACACCCTTACAAATATACAGTTTCAGCAAAGGGGAAAGAGGCCAGAATGCATGTGTAGGCCCTTTTAAAGGGACTGTGCTGATCTACTTCTCCTTTTGCCTGAGACAAACCCACAGCTTCCAGAAAGGTTTTGGCTGACCCTCTGCACTGGTGTCATATGACTCTTGATCGACTCCAAGTCAAAGCAGAAAACATCCACAAAGTGTGTCCTTCCTAAAAGCGCTAACAGGGGGGAGGGTAGCAGAGGAGCTACTCCACATCTTCAAGCTCTACTATGGCAACAATACTTTTGGTGGCTCTCACAAACTGAAAAACGTACAAGCCTCCATCACCACTATAGGATCTTCCTCAACAGAAACCTTTTGAGAATTAAAATTGCTCTACACTCAACTGTCTCTCTTTAAGACCCAAATTAGTACCATAGAGAAGTGTCTCACGGCCTTTGAAAAGAGGGTAGACTAAGTCACCGAATAGAATGGAGATAGATGTCTGTCAATAACAAAGGAAGCTTTCCGAAATGGAATACTACAGTAGAAGAAATAATGTGCACTCATACGGTCTTTCTGAAACTGAAAAGGCTGATGATGTACTATATTTCCTGACAAATATCATCACTATACTAATAGAAATTGACTTTCCTCAACTTCTTGAACTTCCGAGGGCCCACAGATGGTGGTCAAAGAAAAGCTCACCAAGCAACTCTCTGAAGCTGATTATAAAGTGCCTCCTCCATCATGAAGATGCAAGACTTATCCTACAGACAGCAAGACATCATGGTCCTTACAGACATAAGGACTCGAAATTACATTTTGCTGCTGATGTTTCCTACAACTCTAGTGTACTCTAGAGAATGCTCATTGCCCTCCATCTGTTCCTCAAACAGAGAGGTATCAAGTATGGTCTATTAGCTCCATCAGTGATGATAGTGTCAGAGAATGGGAAAAGCCAAGAATTATTTGGCCCTCAAGAGTTGGAATCTATCCTGGAGACACTTACAATGCCAAGTATTGGCAAACCCATCCCTGAGTGGGAAAAATAAACTATCAACATAACCGCCTCAGGCTTCACTGGACCTCTTTAAGCAGAATCCCAATGTACTACAACTGACCCTTCAACAATGACTCCTCAAGCTGATATACCCTCCTGGGACAAAGATAAATGCAGATGTCTTGCATTTATCTTTGTCTGATTTAATGCAGTCCCATTATATGAGGCTAGCAGTCTCTCGAAATGATGCTATTCATGTATCTTGCCACTTGTTTTTTAGTTCACCAAGACTTTTGACTCTGGTTATTGGTTCCATACATTTGAGTTTTACATAGTGGCATGAAGACGCCCTGAAGGATTTCTCACCCTTATAAAGAAGCTTGAGGATTAGTATTCTATGGCACACACCTACTTGAATGTTCATAAAGAAAGCACAACTCAACCATTCTACAACTTGTCTTTAGAAGTTACTGCTGAAATATGCATTTACTGCTGATTCTCATTTTCACAAACCACGTCTGAAGTTTCGTTGAAGACTATTATTTAGATCCATAGTTTCAATGATGTCCACAATCAATGTTCACTCTGGTCTCACCAGCTTTGTCAATAGGAAAACTATACTCGCTTATCTTAGGTCTAGGAAATCCGACATAGTCCTACTACAAGGGACACAAGTATCTAAAATGCAAGCAGAAACAGCTACAACGAGAGAGGGTAGGCTAAGTAGTTGTAGTGTTTAATACGTAAATTGCAGATGTCTACCCCGGAATGGATACCAGGAGCTGCAGGAAGAAAGGGGTCGCTATTCTCATCCACAAGAAATTACCAGCAGGATATTAAAGACATGGGTTCCACATATTCTATAGTAATTAGCTGTGTTTTGGATTATGTCCTATCAATCTGTACCTTGCATCTCACGATCACAATGGACAGAACATGGAGGGTGGATACTCTTAACTATAAACTCCAGAAGGAAAAAAAAACCCTGATGGTTTACTAAAAGTTTTACGTGGACCTTAACGCTACCTCCTCATAAATGCTCTCAGCAGTAGGAAAGCCTGATGTACAAGAAACAGCTGAAAAAGAAGCAATCTCCGGATTTGGAAATCCTCTGACTTCATATCCTTTATCGTTCCAATCTCTTAGTGGAAAACCTACAAAGATTGACTAGTCAGAAATACAAGTTGGATAGTCTACTTATGCAGCAGGCCAGGAAAGTCCCTTACTGACTGAAAGAGCATCATTACAAGCAAGGAACAAAAGCCTGTGACCTCCTTGTGCTATAGTTAAAACATCGGGAGACTAAATCACCAATTCCAGTGATTTACGATAACTATGTTATTCTACTTACCCACCACCGTCTATTACCATGATATTTGCCAATTTCTACTCTTTATATAGGTTTGAAACTCGGAATGAAAACCTCTCCGAAGAGTCATTATTGGATAATCTTCCAGGTCCATGCTTTAAGTAAGAATGGAATTGGACACAGAAATCTAAGATGAAGAAATTACGGATGCGATAAAATTGATGCCTACCAATGAAGGACACTAGGGAGGATGGCTTCCTGGCAGAAAACTATAAGACAACTGCCAAATATTTGGTGCTGCTTTTGGGGAAACTGTTTAGATAAACCCTGTATTTGGGAGTTCCACATGCTCAATTTAACAAGGCTTATGTATCCTTGATCCCCAAACCTTGAAGAGTTCCATTCTGTTATAATAGTGCGGAATCTCAAATTCCATTGCTCACATACCGTACTACTTGGCTGATGTACAGAGAAAAATTTGATTGTGCAAATGAGCAACCTTAGCGCACTCCCTTGCTAACTGAAAGGATTTTGAGCCTTCGCCACCAGGCCCTACCAGTCTGGCTAGTATGATGTCTGCAAATATATTTTGAATGCTGTACAGCAAAGTTATTGGATGATGGTTTGTGGGGTCACTTATGCACCCTTTTTTATGCAACATCACCATCTCTGCATCCAGTCAAGAGTTTGGTATTGGGCCTCCATGACTAACAAACATGATCTCCAGTTGGTTTAATATCTAGGAACTTCCTCATACTGGGGTGGAGTCCGTCAAGGTAATATCATCTTACCAGGGTGGAATGAGCAAGACAACGATAAAGAATGCCACATAATGTTGGTAAGCCCTCCTCATTCCGTTTATTTTGATTTATATAGCTGTTTTATGTTTCAACCCTAGAATGAAAGATAAATAATATTACCTTATCTGTGGTCTTTTTCCGTCACTGCATATTTTTGTGGATATATGTATCTGTTAGGGAGGACATGCAGTAACTGTACCTCCTACTCTCTTGTTGTGATAGGTACATCATTCAGTCCCTCCAATTGCACAGACTTGTCCTTGGCCATTAAAAGACAATCTAAGGCCATTCAACAGGATTTGTGAACTAAGCGCAAGCATGTGCATTCCACTGTGTGTTTCACCACCAGCTAATGACGTTCTCTCTTGGCACCTGAGACATGATCAAACTTACAATGGTTTCATGCTGCTAGATTTTGTTCTCACTGTACGAAGGTAAGAAGGTAGGCTGGCAAACCCAGTTATACAATACTACAATAGCGAATAATGGTTAGAATGCAAGAGTCAATGACAGTGGGGTTTTACATTTACCACTGCATTCTCCTGCATGTTCAAACTGAAAACCTGATCAAGCAGAACTCCTGAGGACTTGACTTTACAGGCAGGTATTTGAGAGGCCACCATGCATGAAGTCCAACTGTTCAAGAGATTCAGATTCTTTTAAATTATAAGAAGCTATGTTTTATCAGCATAGAGCATTTTGAAGTTGTTGTCACAATCCTCTTGTGTGCCCTCTCTGTCACAAACCCCTCCTGCCCCTTCTGTGCAGTGGTTTAGTGTGCGGGGCTCAAGTTGCTTTACCACTATGGCGCTTTATGACACGTAATTATGGACTAATGTTCCCCCAACATCCTCATGACAGATGCTCCCCCACCACCCTCATGACAGATGCTCCCCCACCACCCTCATGACTAATGCTCCCTCAGCACCCTCATGACTCATGTACCCCTAGCACCCTCATGACCGATGCTCCCCACCACCTTCATGACTGATGCTCCCCCATAACCCTCATGACTGATGCTTCCTCAGCACCCTAATGGCTGATGCTCCCTCAGCACCCTCATGACTGATGCTCCCTCAGCACCCCAGGACTGATGTGCCCCCCACACTCTAATGACTGATTCTCCCCAGCACTCTCATCACTGATGCTCCTCCAGCACCCTCAGAACTGATGTTACCCCAGCACCCTCATGACTGATGCTTCCCCTGCGATTCCATTATGCTTAAGTCCCTGCAAGCTTCCTCTAGAATCCCGTCAGCCATTGGCAAGCCTTGATCCTCTTGTTACTAAGACCTTGGTGTGGTTTTCCATTGAGTCCCTGCAAGCTTCCGCCAGAATCTGGTGGACCAATAGAATTCCTTACACCTGCTATAGCTGGGGCCTTAGTGTTGCTTTCCATTATGCACGTTCGAGGAAAAATGATACATTTGTTTCCTGTCATTGGCTCCAATCGTCAAGTTGCACCTGCCCTTCCTGTAAGGTCAAAGCGAGTGTACTAACACGTGTTTTCTCCATGGGTTTGAGAACCCTCCAGAAGGCCATGTGCTCCACATGCCACACGTGATCTAGCTACATCCATTGAGCCTATGAGAGGGTATATAAACCCCACCGCAACACGAGTCATGGCTTGGCCTCGCTCCCTGTTGAACAAGCTTCATCCTTCCCACTCACCTGAAGAATCCAGCCGAAACTGAGAAGCATTCCAGGGTACTTCATGTCCAAGTGAACAGGTGGTTCCTGTGACTCCAGCTCCCTCAAGGTCTTCCTCATCCCTCCCTCCTGTACATCTACCATGGACCACTGCAACTCCCTGAGTCAAAGCCTTGAGATAGTCTTCGAAATTCAGTCAAGTGAAAGAACTAGGCTAAGTACTTGTATCAGGTTAGTGCACACTAATCCTCCTATAGTAGTAGCTGAACAGAGAATCAGTGTCTTCAAAGACTATAGACTTTTTGTCCATGCCCTCCCTGTGATGTCCTCCGGAGCTTCTTCTGTGTTTACACTCCGGACCCTTCCTGTAACCTTGGCACTTGAACTGTTTGCACAAGGACCAAAGACTTTAGCTCTGTGTGTCTCTGATGAACAGTAGTGCTAAGAGAAAGCACTTCAGAGTCTTTGATTTATATAGGAACCTAGTACTCCAACCTGTGTTCCTAATTTATCCATTGGAGTGCTAATAACTCCAACCTGTGTCCTGAGTTTATCCCTGAGAGTGCAAGTAACTCCAACCTGTGTTCTGAGTTTACCCCTGGGAGTGTAAGTAACTCCAATCTATGTTCCGAGTTTATCCCTGGGAGTGCCACACTCCAATCTGAATTTTGGATATTCTGCTCACATGCCATGCTGCTGATTAACCCCTTCCATGCTGCGCAGATTCCGCCGCTGTGCTGACGGAATCTTGCGCGGGCGTGGTCATGACGGAACGGTTCCGTCATGAGCACAGCTCAACCGTGGCTCATGACGGAACCGTTCCGTCATGAGCACCGAAGGGGTTAAACTTTTATGTGTATGTCACTGAAGTCAATGCATGATCATTTTATACAGAGGCCTGTTAGTGTACTGATGGCAACTGCCTCCTCTTGTTATTTCCAGTATATTGTGTCATCGCAAAACCAGAGATTCTGGTCCAGTGTGTATCTAACGCACAGTCGCAGAAGGTCTCAGGAGCTGCAAATCCTGTTACGTAGTGTCACACAGCTGCTGAGTAGATCCAGTATCGCAAGTCTCTCTTTTCTTATTTTCTCCTAACCCCCTTCCCCCAGGGGACAGTGTGTGATCTAAGGTTTCAGTTCCTTGACCTGCACTGTCCTCGGAGGGATAGGAGGTCCAGCATCGGCTCCAGTGTCGTCTCTATGGTTGGGAACAGGTGAGTGCATGACAGCAGTGACCCATCTATTGATGAATGGCTGACAGACAGTCCTTACACATCAGTGCTGGCCTAGAAGCGTGCTTATCCTGCTTTGTGATATCCACTGTATCCTCCACAGAGAACTGAGCGCTGCATCCAAGTTACCTAATCAGGTCAGAAAGAGGTCAGACATAGATGTTAAACAGCAATGGTGATAGTGAAACAATGCCCCCCTCCTGGGAAAGGTTGGCAATCCTTGGAGGGGCAATGATCTGTGAAGAAATTAATCAAGCATTTTTGCCTCAAACCTATGGTGAAATGCTAGACTGTTTTAGTTGAATATTAAGCCACCTTGTTGATATGTGATGAACATCTAGGAATCTAACAAGAACAAGTCTAAAGACATATCCAGGGTATGGCTCAACACATTTTTCCAGTAGTGTTTGAGAGAGAAATATGCTAAGCTGCTGCTGTGCCACTTTTCACTGTATATGATGGTAATTTACAACTCAACTGCACATGATGTATTTGGTGGTTGTGTGTATATGTATACATGTGCAGTACTTCTGCATGTGTTGTACCTGTTCTCTGTGTAAACTGCTGATGCTGTTAATGTAATTTGCTTTGTACCTGTGTGTTGTGTTAGGGAAGCTTGCATTGCTCCTGACTCCGCTCAAGAGTGTGTGTGTATCTGTATGTGAGTGTCCTCGTATACTGCTTTTGCTGTTTTCTGTGTATTGTGAGAAACTTGCATTACTGTTGCACACTATGACCCAGATTTACAAACATTTTGGGTTGCGTTACTTAATACAAAACTGATGCAATGTATAGTGGTGGTATTTACAATGCAATGCAAATCGCGATTTGCATTGGACTGTAACCAAAAGCAACGCAAAGCTGCACAATATGCTCCCTTCAATGGAAGGCAGCACATTGTGTCAAGGGGATGGCCCATGGGTGGTGCATGGACGTTCCTATGCAAGCACCCATGGGTTATGAAGCAAACCCTGTTCTTCAAGAATTGTAGACAGGGATTTGCACCAAAATCCTGTGCCTCCTTAAACCAGGTGTAAAGAAGAGAAACGTTTTAATGTATCTTTGTTTTCCCCTCTTTCCATGTGTGCTGCATTCTACAGCACAGATAGAGAGTGGAAAACTTCTAAAAGCATGGTTTTTGGACTGCGAGGGACCCCTTCCTGTACAAAAACTATGCTTCACATAAGACGCACAACCTCGTACTATGGCGCAAGGGTATCTGCATTGGCGCAATACAGTTAAAAGTGCGCCAGCGCAGGGAGAGAGCAGAACAGCACCACATCTTAGAGGATTCGTTGCCTTTCTGCGCTCGCCCATTCATGCAAGGCAGCGTAGCAACTTTACTCTCTGCACTGAGTGATTATTTTTGTAAATCGGCTCCAAACACCTTTTGGCTGTGAATCTTGCAGCGCTAGCGCTGCCACCTGACCTTTGTATTGAGTATGATTGTACTTCCACTGCACTCTGGGTGTGTGAGGAACTGGAAGCATGATTGTTTCAATTTATTCTATGTGAAGGCACTTTACACTACTCACAACTGTCGCGCACCTTCCAGTGTGCAAGGAAAGCTTGCAAGACAGCAGCCCATAAGTTCCTTCCGGGTTTTCAGGAAACGCTCATTTGCCAAAACCACCGCACATTTTACAGCTCTTTATTTGTCGATAATCTATTTACTAGCATTCCCAGGTCGCGCGTGTTAATGAGATTAGCGATTAAAGGGCTTGGTAGGGTCCGGAGCCTCCTTCTGACTGAGAGGGCCGCGGGCAGGCACTTGAAGGAGGGAAGTCGGTGTCCTAGGGGCTCTTGTACAAACTCTGCTCCGGTGAAGAGCAGACATGGAGAAATCACGGCAGGTGTGGGACAACCCACTGCAGTTCATCTTCGCCTGCATCTCTTACGCCGTGGGGCTGGGCAATGTGTGGCGGTTCCCGTACCTGTGTCAGATGTACGGAGGAGGTAGGTGCGACCCGGCTGTATTTCAGTAGGCTCTGCTCTTCAGCGGCGTAGCCAGTGTCTTGTGGTTCCCAATGGAAGCTACGACCCTGGTGCTACTTTGCTGCCTTGTTGGCACGTGCCCTGGGTCCGAGGCCACACTGGAAGTAAAGCCACTTTTTGAAAACATTTGGAAATGTCATCATAATTGCGGTCAGCAAAGTTTTATTCCAATGTACGCTTTCCCCACTTATGCTATCCTGACTTACCTGCTATTATCTATAGACTCGATGAGCTGCTTTCATCTCCCAGATTTGTGTTTGAACACATTCTCCTCCCTGATGACTTTTATTATTGTTCAGTCAGGAGCGTGTCAACTGCAGCCCTAAACAGGTGTCCATAAAGGTCAAAACAGACATTATACATTCGCTTAATACCTTTAGATCTACGCAACGAATGTCAAATGGGCAAACTCTGTTAAATAATAGCTTTACTCTTGAAATTCAGGGTTACACACCGAAATGGAACTACTGCTTTCTGATGATTTAAAGTTTCGGGCATTCATGTATTAATTTCAAAAATTGAGGTGAGGGAACTAAATTAAAGAAGAAAAACGTGTAAATATACAGGGACGTGGTTACCAGTGGTGCAGTAGGTGCAGTGGCACAAGGGTCCAGAGGCATGATGAGCCCACTGAACCCCGATTATTGCTATATTTAACTATCAAACAGCGGTCATTAAGCCTATTTTTCTTTCTTGCACTATGACCCCTAACCATGCCACTGTAAACATACATTTATGAGAAAGTTTTTATTGTAAATTTGATAGTTTTATCAGGTTTAGACCTTTTCTCCTTAAATAATTTTGTGTGAATTCGGCATTCAGATAAACATTTTATCAGCTATTCTGTTGTCAGCTGTATTGCATACAATTCTGTTCTGTACCCCGCTTAACATGTATTAAATTAATTGTATTGTAGCATTTGTATAGTGCTTTACAGCCTGTTATTGAGCTCTGAAGCGCTTTATCTGACAGACAGCCCGGTACGCCGTTGGGGTTGCATGGCTGGCTGTGTTGTATTTGCTGTAATGAATGCTACGTGTGAAGTGTTTTGGTGCCGTGCATTAGGGCAGAGGTGTTTGAATGCATGGGCAATATGGGCCCTGGGCCAGAGCCCCAGCATTCCAAGGGCCCCCCTGATAGAGCCAGCTATGCTCTGCAGTCATACCCTGATGACCTTGAACGATTCTTCAACAAACTGTTTTAGATACTGTCTTTCTTTAATTTATTTTCAATGTGGGTGATGTGTTAGAGTCTATTACAGACATTGTGCAGTGAAATGTTGTGTTTATGTTTCATGCAACATCCATATAAAAAGATTCCTTTAGAGAAAAACAGGACCTCACATAGGAGAAATGGGAGGGGTAACAGAGATTATTGCACTAGTGAGCTGCTGCTGTATTACAATATTGAAAATGCTCATCACTAGTCACTATCCCTGAATATTAGATGTAGACACATTTAGAATTTGGACCAATGTGCCTGTGTACTCTCAGTGACCTGGCCAAGAAGGCATGAAAGAGCTGAAATTGGATCATAATTATAAATATTTTCCGGACAAGGGCCCCCTACATATGTTTGTCCCAGGGACCCCAAAATCCTTAAGATGTCCCTGCATGAGTGACCAGAGAGGTGCTCTAACCTTTTCTTGGGGTGCAGTGCATAGAAGTGTGATGGAGCAGGAGGTGTGAAAGGCAGGTCTGCAAAGGGAGGATTAAAAGTGGAAGAAATAGGTGAAAGAGAAAGCCTCCAGGTGTCTAGAATGCAAGGATCTTGCTCCATCGTGGCAGGGTTTAGCTGTGCAAGAAGGGCGGAGGCTGATGCTGTTCAGCCCATCCCGAGTTTGTGAGGTGTTTAAAATAGGGTTTCAAGACTAAACAATAACACCTCTCTTCCTACATACTTATTAATCCCAACAACCATTGTAGTAAGGTGTGTTGCCCGCACTTACAGGGCCTGTAAATTAAATGCTACTAGTGGGCTTGCAAAAACCAAAGGAAATGATGGACAGAGTGTTGAACATTGCAAGCACTCACCCCAGTCAACTGATCTGGGTTTAATCCATCACAGTTCTTTAGCCCACTCTGCCACCCCAGTTCAAATCAGTCTGACCCTGTGCCTCATGGGAACAGTCCAACCCGAACTGCCAAGCCATGTCTTCCCTGGGCCTGCAGCACTGATTGGGCCACCCACCCAAGTAGCCCTGTAAACATTTCTCAGGCCTGCTATTGCAGCCGGTGTGTGCAGTTTTAAAATGCCATTTCGCCCTGGCTAACAAAACCTTTTGCCAGGCCTATACCTTCCTTTTAATACACATAAGTCACCCCTAGGATAGGCCCTACACAGCCTAGAGGGCAGGGTGCTGTGTACTTAAAATGTCCTAAATTTGTTTTTCACTACTGTGAGACCTACCTCTTCCATAAGATAACATCGGGTTACATTATTACATCTAATAAGTGATAACTTTCAATTGGGAACAGGTAGGAATGTTGAGTGTGGTGTCTAAAGAATTTTAATTTAATACCGTCTGTAATGGTAAAGTTGGATTTTTCGTAAAACTTCTGAAAATGGCACTTTTAGAAAGAATTAATTTTCATGTCCCAACCATTTGGTCCCCCCAAACTGTATCCTGGGTCATATGTCTAGGTGTAGCTGGTTTGATCTTTGGTTATCACTCCCAGGCAGTGAGGCAAAGGGGAAATAGGTGTTGACAGGATGGGCCATCTCTGAGTGGATGGGGGGGCGGAGGTGTCACCTACCACACTTGCATATCACAAAGGTTTTGCCAGAGTACACTCACATACGGTTTAACACTAGTCTTTTCTGTTCACAGACAAGCTGGGCACAGGGCAGGGAGGTAGGAAATTCCAAACACCTTTGGTGGTGGAAACTTCAATGCTGGCACAACACACCAATTTTAAATATTACACCCAACGCTTCAGTACACCTCTGGACCTGTGGATACTACAGAAGACGGAGTGCTGTGCTGTTCTGCTACCCGAAGGACTGCTACCCTGCTGCCCTGTTACTCTGCTTTCCTGCTGCCTGCTGTACTGAGAAGGAAGACTGAACTTGCACCCTTCATCCCAGACTAAAGTGACTCTAAGTGTCAGCTCACTGACCTTCTGTTCCGATCTACAGGGGCATAACAAGCTCCTGAGGTCACCCTAAATAAGCCCAGTTGACCTGCTGCCTGGACCTGCAACTGGAACTGCCTGAACCCTGCTGGCCTCTGATGTACCGAGCTCCTGACCCCCAAGAGGGGCCCCTCAGGTCTTGGATCCTTAGTGTAGCATCAGTTGAGCTCTCCCCCCTAAAAAAGGAGAAAAACTGATGTTTTGCACTCTTCTCAACTGCAAACAGGCCTTTTGACTTGCCTGCCAACGCAAAGCTCCAGTGAACCTTTGTGCCACAGCGACTGCCATCTATGCCTGATAATGTGAGATCTGCACTTCGCGCTACAGCATTGACAGCCCATGTGACACCCTAACACTAATCTCCAGCCAACGTGAACCTCCAGCAACGACCAGCTGCGACCCCAAATAGGATCTTCGCACAACCATCTCCCTGCTCCTCGTGGCTGCCTCTATCTCAAACAAAACTCTTTGTGATGGACTTTTGAACGTAATCCTTCAGCATGGCTAACCTGGTCCCTGTATCCAGCCCGTGCACCATTGTGGTCTGCCTGAACTTGTGGCTTTCACCTGGTCTTGCCCGACCAGATGACCGTGAATGGCGATTTGTGCCTTTAGGTGCTACACTTATCTTAAATCTTTGAAATTGATAATGTCTGGTTCTACTGATTGGAGTTTTGTCATTTTGGTCTCAAATCATTTATTGACTTTTACTCTATTGGTGTTAGGCGTGACTTTTTGTGCTAAGTTAACAGAGAGTTGAGCACAGGTTAATTTGGGGTTTCCTTTTGTCTCACTATGACAAGAATTGTGGTTGCTGCTTGAGTACGGTATCACCCACTCCCCCAACGAGTAACCCAATTTCTAACAGTTCTCGACCCCTGTAAATCAGAACACTGAGGAGAGCCTGTTCTATTAAAAGGGGAATGGGCGGAACTCCCGGAGTTTCACTCTGCAGTATTCCATGGAGTTACATAAAAACCTCGCAAGATTTTGTGAAGTCCCACCAATGGGAGTAAAAAATGCATGTTGCACTGTTCGCACTGCAATTTAGCAACAGTACTGTGAGCAGCGATGAAAAATCAGAGCTGACGGCACTAAACGGTATGCAAGAACACACAGCCATTACAGTTGATATTGTTGTCACTCGAGTAGAAAATCTACTCGAGCGGCAGCAAATCTACTCGAGAAGCAGCCCTCTTAATGTGACTACTCGTGACTTCCCATGATCACCGAGTGAGAAAATCGCACTTGGGGACGCCAAATCTCATTCGCATTTCTGAAGCCTCATGGGCAAAAATTCCACCACACATCGATTGGCAGAATTTGGCCAGTATTCGCGTAACAAGAATAACGCAGGGTCACCAAATTCCGCCAATTCCGTGGGTGGAATGAAACATTCCACCCATCACTAATTAAAAGTAAGGATGGGGAGTTCAGAGTATTTTTCTGTTGAGCACATGAGCGAGTTTCATAGATTCACAGAAAGTGGTGTTGAGAACTGTGACAGGTCCAGTTATCATTGCAGTGCAGCACATAAAAACAACTCTTGGCGCAACATCTAGATTATAGGAATAGTGGCTTCTTTGGCAGTAGGTGACTTGTCCTGATAGGTTACCTTCCAATGAGACAGAGCTGAGCTTTTTAGTTCAAAAGTATTTTCATCAGCTTCCTTTAAATTATGAATGCCATGGATCTTGTTTTTTGGATCCCCTTGAAATATTGCCTTTTTGGACAGGAGTTAGCATCTAGGGCCTAGGCCACGGTTACTCATAGTACGGCCCTGCAAGTCTTCCTTGGTGGCCAGCGGACCTTGCAGACATCCTACCTGTGTTTTAAAGGAGGGAGACAGAGGGAGAGAGACAGGGAAACAGAGGGAGGGAGAGAGACAGGGAAACAGAGGGAGGGAGAGAGACAGGGAGAGATAGAGGGAGGGAGACAGAGAGAGAGAGACGGAGGGAGGGAGACAGAGGGAGGGAGACGGAGGGAGGGAGACGGAGGGAGGGAGACGGAGGGAGGGAGACAGAGGGAGGGAGATGGAGGGAGACAGAGGGAGGGAGGGTGACGGAGGGAGACAGAGGGAGGGAGACGGAGGGAGGGAGGGAGACGGAGGGAGGGAGAGGGAGGGAGGGAAACGGAGGGAGGGAGGGAGAGGGAGGGAGGAAGACGGAGGGAGGGAGGGAGACGGAGGGAGACAGAGGGAGGGAGGGAGACGGAGGGAGACAGAGGGAGACGGAGGGAGAGGGAGGGAGAGAGACAGAGGGAGAGGGAGGGAGACAGGGAGGGAGACGGAGGGTGACAGAGGGAAGGAGGGAGGGAGACAGAGGGAGGGAGAGGGAAACAGGGAGGGAGATAGAGGGAGAGAGACAGAGGGAGACAGAGGGAGGGAGAGAGACAGGGAGAGAGACATGGAGAGATAGAGGGCGGGAGAGAGACAGGGAGAGATAGAGGGAGGGAGACAGAGAGGGTGACAGAGGGAGGGAGGGAGACGGAGAGAGACGGAGGGAGACAAAGTGAGATGGAGGGAGGGAGGGAGATGGAGGGAGAGAGAGGGAGGGAGGGAGACGGAGGGAGGGAGGGAGAGAGAGGGAGGAAGACGGAGGGAGGGAGGGAGACGGAGGGAGACAGAGGGAGGGAGGGAGACGGAGGGAGACAGAGGGAGACGGAGGGAGAGGGAGGGAGAGAGACAGAGGGAGAGGGAGGGAGACAGGGAGGGAGACGGAGGGTGACAGAGGGAGGGAGGGAGACAGAGGGAGGGAGAGGGAAACAGGGAGGGAGACAGAGGGAGAGAGACAGAGGGAGACAGAGGGAGGGAGAGAGACAGGTAGAGAGACATGGAGAGATAGAGGGCGGGAGAGAGACAGGGAGAGATAGAGGGAGGGAGACAGAGAGGGAGACAGAGGGAGGGAGGGAGACGGAGAGAGACGGAGGGAGACAGAGTGAGATGGAGGGAGAGGGAGGAAGAGGGAGGGAGAGAGGGAGAGGGAGGGAGACAGGGAGGGAGACGGAGGGTGACAGAGGGAGGGAGGGAGACAGAGGGAGGGAGAGGAAGACAGGGAGGGAGACAGAGGGAGAGAGACAGGGAGACAGAGGGAGGGAGAGAGACAGGGAGAGATAGAGGGAGGGAGGGAGACAGAGAGAGAGATGGAGGGAGGGAGACAGAGGGAGGGAGACGGAGGGAGGTTGATGGTGGGAGGGAGATGGAGGGAGACAGAGGGACGGGAGACAGAGGGAGGGAGGGGGAGGGAGGGAGGGAGACGGAGGGAGACAGAGGGAGGGAGGGAGACGGAGGGAGACGGAGGGAGAGGGTGGGAGAGGGAGGGAGAGAGACAGAGGGAGAGGGAGGGAGACAGGGAGGGAGATGGAGCATGACAGAGGGAGGGAGGGAGGCGGAGGGAGGGAGACGGAGGGAGGTAGACAGAGGGAGGGAGGGAGATGAGACAGGGAGATGGAGGGAGATGTAGGGAGAGGGAGGGAGACAGAGGGAGAGGGAGGGAGATAGAGGGGCAGAAAGACGGAGGGAGACAGAGGGAGACAAAGGGAAGGAGAGAGACAGGGAGGGAGACAGAGGGAGGGAGACAGAGGGAGGGAGACAGAGGGAGGGAGACAGAGAGGGAGACAGAGAGGGAGGAGGGCGACAGAGGGAGGGCAACAGAGGGGGAGACAGAGAGGGAGACAGAGAGGGAGGAGGGAGACAGAGGGAGGAGGGAGACAGAGGGAGGAGGGAGACAGAGGGAGACAGAGAGAGGAGGGAGACAGAGGGAGGAGGGTGACAGAGGAAGGAGGGCGACGGAGGGAGGGCGACGGAGGGAGGGCGACGGAGGGAGGGCGACGGAGGGAGAGAGACAGGGGGAGAGAGACAGGGAGAGAGAGACAGGGAAAGAGAGACAGGGAGAGAGAGACAGGGGGAGAGAGGGAGGGAGAGGGAGGGGGCGGGAGAGAGAGGGAGGGGGAGGGAGGGAGAGGGAGGGGAAGAGGGAAAGGGAGGGGAAGGAGGAGAGAGGGGCGGGAGGGGGAGAGGGAGAGAGAGAGAGAGATGTGTGTGTATGCCGGGTCTGGTGGCTCAGTGGACGAAGGCGTCTGCTACAGGGACCTGTGTTCAACCTCATGGTCACAATATAAATTTGGCCACCGAGAGAAAGTTTGTGAGTACACATGGGCTGAAGGAACGCAGCCCGAATAGAGGAGGAAAGACAGTCATACGCAGCCTTTTGGCCCCCGCCCTCGGTCTAAAGGAAATCAGCACACTCCTGGCCTGCAGTGGGGCTTGAGTGCAACTGTGTCAGCCTCCGCGGGGAGACACAAGGAGCTCGATACGCATCAGGGCACTCAGAAGCCTAGCAGGCAATAAAGTGTGACGTAGGGTCCCAGCTTGGGTGGTGTCTAGAGTTAGGAGATAAGCAAAGACGCAGAAGAGGTCAAAACTCACAGGATACAAGGAGGAAAAGTAAATCTACAGTAAAATCAGCAATCCTGTGGCAACGGTGGCAGCACAGCACGCAGTCACGGAATCTCAAAGGCACCTAAGGTTACCCACTGGAATTACAGCATCTTTTCTAAAGGATGGCACCTGGAAGAGGCCAACCACAAAAAGGGCAGAATGGGTGGCTGCAGGTTGATACAGATACTTCAATGGCATGGGAAACCCTAAAGAAAAAGGGATAAGTGCAACACAGAGAGAGACATAGAAGAAATCCTGATCAAAAGCCCCCAGCAATGTGAGAAAGGGGTAGCGTCAGTATCCAAAACAATTAAGGAATTTGTGGGTAAACACTTCAAGAGAAAACCACTTTTACCAGACTCACAGTTACCAGGTGAAGCACATCCATTGGAGGACGAGAATATTAGCCAATGCCTATTAGATTTATGTACATCCTCTTTGAGCGAACAAGACTTGTTAAGGCGTAATTACTTTACCAAAACTGTCCTCATCACCGTGGCTCTTCTCTCTTCAAGATAAAGAAGTATCGCAGTTGTTGGAGAAAAGCAACGAGGGTGAGAAAGGAGATTATAGCAGGGCTTCAGGACTGAGCAAGAAAAGAACATGGAGCAGCCTCTCGGGTTAAAGAATGAGGCTATAGAAGGCTCAGCATAAAACTCTTTAATGGGAATAGAGATTATGCGGACTCCATCGGCCTCTATGATGGACATAATGTTAAAGCTTCAAAAAAAATTACATTGTGGTTATAACAAGGAAAGAAGTGGTATAAATATAATTAGGAAGTCTAAACGTGTTGTTTGTATCCCGGTCTTAAACGAGACACTCCAAATGTGAAAATGCATATTTCAACCCAATGATAGGTGAGGCAGCTAAAAACAGGACCTGAGTGAATAGGCAATTTTAAAATTGGCAATCTGATAATTTTGTAATAAGTGTGTAATTGAATCGAGTATAAAGGGGTATTTAAATAGTAGGGCTTTTTAATTTTTTAAAAAATTGGTTTTAGACTTTGAATTGTATCATTGAAATTTTGAATATTGCAATATTTATTAATTAAAAGGTTAAATGTTTATGATAAGGTGATTATATATGTAACTGTGTCGTTTAAAGACCATTGGTCTAAATAAACATATTTTTGACTGACTGACATAAAACCATAACATATTTATTGTTTTACATGTAATGTTTATTAAACATATCAATCTATTTATATATATTTGAATTATATATTATGTATATATGTATATTATATGTCACTTATATATTATATATGTAAAGTATATGTGTTTATATGTTAATATTTGATAAACGGCACAGCTCGTCATAAAATAAGACTTTTAAAACATCTAACTGTACCACATCTGCAAGTTGCAAAACAGAATAAGGAAAACATTTGTAAAATAAAATCAAGCTTTGGAAATAATAAGACAATTATGGTTTACTGTATCATCCCCTTATCATCGATACAGCTGGAAAATAATTCTAGATGGCATGCCATATTTCTACAAGTTTTTGTTTTGTATATTTCCACAAGCCTCTTTATCTCACTTTCACTCGTTATCAGCCTACTAAGTCACTCATTGCACATAGGGAGCAGAGAGCAAAATATTACTTTCTTCCTCAGTCTGGTCAGTACGTTTATAGCAATACCTGGGTTTCTTGGGGGAAGTACTTAATGTATGCCTGTAGCTATTCAAAGACAGAATGCGAAACAATATAGTGCACATGGTTTTTGTTAGTGACGGATTGATTTCATCCTAGCAGGCCTCAACTTTAGGTGTATACTTCCTTAATGGCAGAATGAACTCTCACAGGTATTTCTGGTCAAATTATCCATTAGCCATAACTTGTATGCTTTTTTTTTTTACTTTATCCCCCATTCTAGCGGAAATAAAGTTGATGGTGGACCATGGCTCGGACATGTCTATTGATTCAGGGAGGTCCCAAATATGTTTGAACCAAACAAGTGACCTACTTCATCCTTCATGCAGGCATGCTCTAAGATGGCTTCGCTCTGTTCACCCCCATTCATATCCAGTGCAAGAGTGGCCGAATAAGCAAGCTTATTGGAGGTTATTTTGTGGGGTAATTTTTGTACCCCATCTACACAACAGTACTATGTCCACACGCAGCCAGGATTTTTGTATGGGGCCTCCGTGACTAACAATCATGATGTAATTCCCCTGGCTATAGTTTATATGTATACATTGACCCTTTTTGCTTATTAATAGCTTGGAAAACCTTGCAGAAGGAGAAATAACTGAGCTGGGTGTTTTCTAGATGCAGATCATTCCACATGGTCACTCAAACCATCAATCTTCTGTAATGTATGTGTCATGAACTGCCAAAAGAGCCTTTGGTCTTTTGCTCTAACAGCATTGAGCAAATCAGACCACCTAGCATGTTCCCATTCACCTGGATAATTTTGTATAATATCCTAGCTCATGCTCAGAGACCTAGGGCTCCCTGATCCTCTTCTTGACTTCACCATTAGGCTCCACTGTGATAAATTTGCACAAATCCGTTGGGAATCTAATGAGGAAACTACTGATCCTTTTAGGGTCGATAAGGGAGTCACGCAAGGATGCATGCTTGCCCCTACATTGTTCTTGTTGTTTATTAATGGCTGTACTGATTTTCTTCTGACATGCGACAAGGATTCTTTGGTACTCGGAGGAACCAAAATACTTGTTTTTATAGTTCACAGATGGTACCTTGTTAGTATCTAAAACTCCCATAGGCCTTGACAACCTTCTGAAAAAATGTAATTCAAATTGTATAGTAATCAATGCAAGCAAAACAAAGTTCATGCCCATCCACCCCCTTAGAGGATTTAGAGTAATATTAACCCTAGAAGGATTACTGTGGCATTTTATCTAGTGTCCAATACCTGGGTTAGCCAGGCTACAAAAATCACTCTCATACTCAACCATAGGGTGGCCACTGTTCTAAAATTTGCAAACAAAACCTCTTCTTGGAGTATGAAAGGTTCAAGCCATAGCAGCCGCAGTCTAGGGAGCAGAACCTTGGGGCTATAGAAACTTAAATGCTCTGGAAGTAGCTAAGAATACATTTTTGAGAGTGGCCATAAAACTCCCTCAAAGTTTTCAATTAGTTTTTAAGACCTAGGCTATCGACCCGTATCCCCAAGACTTGCCCAATACCGATTTTGTACTGGTTGCAAATCTGGTCTACTCCCAAGTTCAAGCACTTTAGGGTAGGCTTCAGTGACGTTCTGAACAGGTCACGGAGGGAAGTTGCTACAGTGGCTGGGCTATGTAAAGCAGGCCCTTTTCTCTATGGGTCTGGGGGAGTACTGGTTAGATCCAAGTACAATCACACCATCAGTTTAACAGAAGTTGAAGCTCACATACTGGGAGCTTGAGGAAGCAAAGCTCTACAAGCAGTCAGGCCTGGGGCACTCTACTAAATGTTTTTTAGAGCGCAAGCCATTTCCTCCTTTGAGAAGTACATGGACGATATTGGTCCTCCATTCGAAACGACTCTCTACATAAGGGTTAGGTTGGGCACACTCCCACTTGCTACATTCACTGCCAAATGGAAAGATAACCATGGAGGTTGCAAAATATGTCTTGCATTTAGAGGAAGTGGTGAAACGGAGGATCATTTATTGTTCTTTTGTCCTAATTATCAAAAGCAGCTGAAGCGCTGGATAGTTCCCTTATGTCGTTTTCTAAGGGTTCGTCAGTACCAAAACCCATTTCTCCCATGCATTTACCCATAGGAATTTTAGACACCACTACAGCCTGAACCACTGAATGGAATTACACCAAATTCTGCAGAAAGCTTCATCTTGGTCCAGAAAGAGTGCTTTATGTAATTTGGTGTAAATTTGTTCAGTAGTTTTGGAGTTAATAAAGAAAGAAGATTTATGTATATCTAGAGACACAGATCTACTGTGGAGGATCAACGAATCCATGCGGCAAAAGCAACTGTGATTAGCTAGCTGCAACCTGACAGAAAAGTTGCAGCTGCCATTTTGTGAGATTGGACATGGGTCCCAAGGTGGGAAATACAATCTTAAAAGTATATAAGGGGTCAGGATAGAGGTATCCTGACTCTGTGGTACTGATGGAGGGGACTGTGAGGGAGCCCTCATGGGCAAGAGAGTGTCCAAAAACATTATATTTTGGGCACACAGATCCATGGATACCCTGCAGTGCTCAGTGTGGCCCCCATGTGACTCTGCAGCAGATACGCGGATATAGACTGCAATTGAAAAAACACATACTGACTCACAGTCACACACTCTCTCACATGCCCACACAACCACTCATCCACTCACCCACACATCTATACACCCCCTACACACCCATAATTACTCACACACCCTCTCTCACACCCATACAGTCACTGATACATCCACACAGAGACCCAGGGAATCACTCATACACCCACTCACAGAAGTACTCATGCACCCACTCACACAGCCACATACACACTCATACATCTACTTACACACCCACTCAGACCCATACAGCCACTCACAGATGTACACAGCCACTTGAACACCCACTCATACACCCACCAACCACACACTCACACACCCACTTACACCCATACAGAAACCCAGAAAACCACTCACACATCCATATAGCCATTCACACACCCATGCAGTCACTGATACATCCACTCGGAGACTCAGAGAACTACTGACACACCCACTCACAGACCCACACATTCACTCATACAGCTACTCACACAGCCATGTGCACACCCTTTCAACCACTTATATACCCACTCACAGACCCACACAGCCACTCACACAGCCACTCACACGGCCACTCACACACCATACAGCAAACCCACTGACACCTGCACACAACTACTCACACATCACTCAGACCCACACAGCCACGTACACTCTCACTCATACACCCACCTATTGCACACTCACACACCCAGTTACACACCCACACAACCACTCACACACCCACTCACATACCCATATAGCCACTCACACACTTACTCAGAGAAGCAGAAAGCCACTTACACACCCATACAGGTACTCACACACCCAGTCACACATCCATACAACCACTCACACACCCATACAGTCATTGATAGATCCACTCAGAGAACCACTGACATACCCACTCTCAGACCCACACAGGCACTCACAGACACACACACACACTCACACTCATACAACCACTCAAACATTTATACAGCCACTCACACACATGCCCACTGTATTAAATGTGTTGTTGTTTTGTATTGAATGTCTGTGGATCGAGTGAGAAAGTGGAAAAAAGAATTTGAAAAAAAGGAACCAGTGTTTGGGAAAAGGGCTGGCTATGAAAAAAGCCTTTGTGATTGGGAGAAGTTGGCCTGGTATATGCTGTCCACTAGTTATAGTGGGCACCTTGTACCAGTCCAAACAACCCCTTATTGATGATAGGTTAAAGACAACCTTTATTGAAAGCTATCCTAGTGGTAGCTATGGAGAGCAGCCTTCAGGCTAAGTCATGAAGGAATGTAAAGCAGCTTGTTTTACCAGTCTATAATCTCTTGAATGGCTAAATGAAAGACAACCACACCAGGTATATATATAAAATATATGTATTTATTTCTAAACACACCCTCCTAGTCTCTTTATGAGGCTAGAGGTCAAAACACATAAGTTACACTTCAAATAGTACAGTAAAATAGCACAAATACACGTCAGGCCCTAGGGGCTAGCCAAACCATATACTAAAATAGTGGTATAAGAACCACAACTTGACTAGGCACAAGGCCTAGAGCCTGTAGAATCGCTGGGACCCCAAGGAACCACCCAAGGTAGTGACACAGGAGACCCACGGGGGCCCTGTGCAGCGTGAGAACACAGCCACGAGCTCCCGTTAGCTTCTATGGGGAAAGTCGCGGTTAGATTTGTAAAGATTAGAGACACTTAGAAATGAGTCAGGACCAAACCCTTTGGGACTTAGGAAGTTCTAGGGTCAACACCCACGGGAGCACCAGAGTACTCGTGTTACATCACCCAGGGAAGCCGGGTGCATAGGTGTCAAATAGTGTCGGGTCGTCGTTTTCAATGGGAGCTGGCAAAGAAGTGCTGCTGCAGGGACGATGAGAAGTGTCCGAAGAGATCCGAACCTGGATCAAAGATCTGAAGAACCTGAAAGCAGAGGGGACAGAGTCTGGGTCACTTGCAGTGACCAGGGGAATGATAGACGAATGCCCACCGATGTCGGGTGTTTCAGGTGAAGAAGGTGAAGCTTGACTCTTCAGCCACGAGGACCAGGAGGCGTCGAGGACAACCAGGAGCTGGATTCGAGCTGTCCCACAAAGGATGTCGAATGCTGCAGTGTCGGTGCCCGGATTGGACACAACAAGCCTTGGCAACAGCAACCCACGCAGAAAGCAGAAAGATGCTTTGGTGCAGCCCAGCAAGGTCTGAGGGATTCACCACTTGGTAGGGAGTCAGGGCACGTCTGGAGCAACCAGGGAAGCCCAAGGAAAATCAAAGTTACCTTCACAGGGACCCACCAGTCGACGGACCAGGGATCGCGAAGGGACCTTGAGAGGAAACACAAAATGGTGGCCCATGGCTCATTTGGGGTGACTAGGCCAACAGTCTTCAGTGGATTCTCTGCTCGAGGTGGAGGCTACAAGTAACCCCAAGGACGACTTCAAGAGATGTCGAGAAGTCAATGCACTTGCAAAAGTACCCGGTGACCAGGAGTTCCGGTTCCACGCTACTCACAAGGTCTGCGGGTCTCAGCTTTACTGGGGACTCGGTCGGCCTCTGAGATTTCTGGAAATCCTCTTCCTAGGCTGCAATTACTTCGGAGTCCAGCGGGAGCTTCGGAAATGCAGACCTCAAAATGCTTTGTTGGTGCCTGCCAAGCAGGGGAGTCACTCCTTGACCCCAAGGGAGATTTCTTCAGTCCTTTAATCTTTAGTAGCACATCGAAGTTCCAGGATTCAGCTTCATAGTTTCATCCAGGGATATCTAAAGTTCTGGTTACAGAGGTTCCTTACTTATACCTAAGGAAGGGGTTGGACTAGCTCTGGTGTCCCACCTATGGGAGAGTTTGGAAAGAGGGTTGGCTGCACCCATGTCCTTTGTCCAGTTTCGTGCCAGAGCAGGGGCTGGAAGCCCCTAAACCGTTTTGAGCTGGACTATGCACAGGGACACCAAATGTGCCCCCAGTGCAGGATTTCAAAGCACTCAGAGAGTGCTCCCACCCAGCCCCAATACACATCAGCCTGTCTGGGAGGTGGTTACACCTCCCTGTGACAGGAAACCTATCGTCCAGGCCTCCCCTGCCGGAGTTTGGGTCAGCAGCAGGAGTCCAAACTTATGTCTGTGGCTGCAGCATCCATTTTGTGATGCCAGGGCTCTGTTAGATTTCTACCGGGTATACCAGTACTGCCATGTCTCTCCCTCTAGAAGGGTGGGATCATATCCTCACATCAGGAATTGATCTGGGGGTATGATTCCAAGGTGTTTGACACCAAACACAACATGTTCCCGTGCAGCCAGTCCAAAGTTAGCATTAACCGTTTAAGATGTAATGCACTTAAGAGTATATGGTCAGGCTGCACCACTGACAACCCTAGAGAAGACATTCCGAAGGCTGCAGAGGGGCTCAGCTCATGCGTGGGCACCCTCTCACATATAACCAAGCGCTCTGCCTTCAGGATTGTTAAGACCTGCCATAGGAGCGACTGATAGGTTTGTATGTGCAGTGTTAGGTGAGGTATAGTGAACCAATACCTCAGACAGGGGTGCATGCACCACCTTACTCAGGCTGCAGTAGCAGACCTGTGGTGTTGTTTTGGGTGGCTTTCCAGGGGTGGCATAATACATGCTTCAGTCCCTGGTAGGCCTCTGGGATACCTATGCCCTGGGTACATAGTATACCCTATACTAGGGACTCACAAGGGTACCTCAGGATCCAATCTGTGGTGTACCTAAAGTACATGCAATCAATTTAGAGAGGAAGCAGCTAGGCTGGGGCCCTGAATAGCAGGGTTCCAGCCAGACTAAATCGAAAAACAGGGAAACACCAGCAAAAAGTGGGGGTAAACATGTGAAGCAGATCCTACTCTCCTGCAGTGATTATAATGTGCAGATGACAATTACACAAAGAACAGGATGCAGTCCTTTAAATTGTTGAGGAACACCCTGTTGCCTGTGTCTGTGAAATGGACTCCATCTTTTCGATATATTCCATCAATGTCCAAGCGTAAGTTGTTATGGTGTATAGAGCCCATTTTGTGGTCTCGGAGAATTCCAGAAACAGCTTTATTGACATGTTTATTGGTTTTCGCTATTTGCAGACAAAACTGTGTTGACAACTGCCACTTTAGTCTCTGGCAAATGTGGAGAACACCAAGGCAGTATGTGGGAAAAGTGTCATTTTTTACCAAAGGTATCCTTCATTAGGATTTCCAGTCCTACCCCAGTAGTTGTGGTCATTGCCAGCACAGTGCACAATTATGAGGTCTGGATGTTGGCAATCCGCAAGGCTTTCAACCAAAGGCAGCAAGTGGTGCCACTTTTTACACTCTCTGTCCAACTCAAGTAATGTCTACATTACATAAACCTAGGTTCCTCTCAATGTCACTATTTCTAGCACTATCTCTGGCCCAAAGTACAAAGCTATGGCACACAATCCAGACTTTGACCATTTGGAGACAAGCAGGAGTAGCACACCGGAAATGGCTGCAGCAGAATGAGACAGTTTTGAAGGCGAAAGGCAGCTAAAATGGAGGACAGCAAGTAAAATATAAAAGAACATATTTGATGTACATGGAACTAAAATTAGGTAGTGAGTTTAAGAAAAAAAGTAACTAACTCTGTGATTGGCTTTGGAAAAATAAAAAAAGTTGTGTTTCTTTGGATATGCTTGGAATTGCTAACAGTCAACTTACACCTGCTACAGTTAATGTGAAGCTAATATGCTGTTTAGAGAATGTCTTGTGAACTTTTGACCTCCTGGTAGGCAGAGACTATTGGAAACATGGCTACTATGGAAACGAAGCTAAAAGAATGTGGGGGAAGGGAACAAAAGAGACAGCAGAGGCCTATTTACAAAGAAGGGATGGAGCCCGGCGTTAGCCTTCTTGTCTGCAGCGCTCCACCGCTTCTGAAAAGGCAGGGCTGCACCGTATTTACAACAATACATGCAGCTCTGTGATTCCCCCTGCGCTGGCACTAATTTCTCACAAGAAATGCGCATGCGCGGGCGTCCGCGCATACGCATTTGTCACAAGAAGTTGGAAACGAGGAAGAGGGAGCCCCGGAGACGCCACTCTGCAGGTAAGTCTTTACATTTAATTATTTTATCATGCATGATATTATTTTAAAAGGAGGGTGGGCGGGAGGCGGGTGGCGCAGTGGGCTACGCGGAGCGCGCGAATGTGCATAGATTTGGGCACACTACACGCTGCTCCACGTAGCCCCACTACGCCCACTACGCCCATAAATTTGGTGCTGCCTCCTATTTACGCCACCCTTGTAAATAGGGGTCAATATCAAAATCAATGAGTGTTTCGGTGGAAAGCCCACTGCAACATCCATTGCCCACCCATTTCACACTAAGTATAGCTTGAAAGGGTGCCTTATTGACAAGGCTGTGTTAAGCCATGTTAAGTGGCTTAACACTGCCTTGTAAATAAGGCGAAGCCCTTATTGTCACAGGAACATCTTTAAAAGTGAGGTTCCTGTGGCCATAGAGGCTTGTATATATGCCCGAGAGTGGGAAACTGAAGAGCAGACTAGTTTTCAAAAAGTACTCAGTAGGGAGTGTATTGTATTTGACAATATTTTATAAAATGAAATATAAATAAAACGCAATAATAGCAGATTGTTTTTTTTTTTTTTTTTTTTTTTTTATAAAAACCTTTATTTCTTCAAGAATCTGGACACATCTATTCAGCCGACAACCCGGAGGTTCGGCAGCTTCATTAGGAGAGTATAGAGAATCGTCCACAGTACATTGAAGGAGCAGTGAGAAGGTTCCATTTTTAATAATTACAAACACACAACAAACCCCAGCAAGGCAACAACACTGAATGCCCACGGTGGTAGCCCCCCAGGGGGAGCCGGACCCCAATCATCTAACGGTCACAGTACTATGATAAGAGGAAAAAGGGGGAAAAGCAGAGGCCCAAGAGGTCAATTAACCATCACATCTACATACGGAGCTGGAATGAAGGTCAAGAAGAAAGCTGTTCCTCGGGGGGATCCAGATCAGGGGCAAGACATATTCCCCCCCTGTATTGGTTCCACCGCCCCCAGATGGCATGCCACCTCCGAGGGCGGCCTCTGGCGCAATATACTGTCTTCTCCCTGAGCATACTCCAGTCCATATTTTCTTTCCACGCAGTTAACGTGGGGGGCCCCCCGGAACCCCACAAGCGCGCGATGTCCCTCTTAGCAACCATGTTACCCAGGGTCACCCACTGGGTCTGTGCCTCATCATGGTCAGTGGGCCCCCAGACATTCAGGAGACAACACCGCGCCTCTGGCTGCATGGCAATGCCCGTCACCTCCCCCATCACCGCATGAACTCGCCTCCAAAATTCCGTGATGACACCACATTCCCAGATGATATGTAGGAAAGTACCCACCATACCGCATCCCCTCCTACATAGGCCTTCCTCAGAGAATCCCATATGAACCAGTCGCGGCCCCGTCACATACACTCGATGCAGGATCTTAAGCTGCACCAGCCTCAGACGCGACGGGATCGCAACCTCCTTAGGAGAGGAAACAGCAGACTGCCAGTCCTCATCATCCAACTCGAGTCCGTCCCTAGTCCACTGGTCCCGCAGCCCCAGTAGCACATCAGCCCGAACATTTATCAGTTTCTTGTAAATGAGCGAGATCGTGCTCTCCGGCATATGACCATCAAGGATCCGGTCCTCCAAAGGAGAGGACTCAGGCACCTTCTCACCCTCCACAAGGACTGACCGCAGGGCATGACGCACCTGAACATATCGGAAAAACTCAGACGCCCCCAACTCATACTCCTTCTGCAACTCTTCAAAGGACTTCACCCTACCCTTAATCAGCATATCTCCAACCCTGGAAATGCCGATCAAATCCCATTTATCAAACCCTTTCGTATGCCAAAGCCTACCCAACCTTTCAGATTCAAACAACGGGGCAGCTAAGGTGAGCCTATCCTTCCAGCCCAGAGAGTCAGTCGCCATCTTCCATACACGCACCGCCACCCCAGTGGGCCCCGTGAGGGATGAGTCGAGGGACCGCGAGTACAACGCCCTAAGATAGTTCCCACCGCGCAACAACCATCTGTCCATGGCATAACCAGGGCTGAGGGCCGGGCCATAGAAACCGTGGTTAATCGCGGACAACTGGGTGGCCCAGTAATAGCGTCGGATGTCTGGAAGCGCGATACCCCCGTCATACCATGGAAGCGTCAATTTAGCAATCGCTATCCGCGGCCTCCCATCCTACAACAGCGTCCATTGGAGGCTTTCGACCTCCCGAAAGTACTTGGCCGGCACCCAATCTAGAGTGTTTTGCAATGCGTAGAGGAACCGAGGAAGGGACATCATTTTGAACAAGGCAGCGCGCCCAACGAGGGAGAGCGGCAGCCTCCGCCAGCCCTCAACATCCCGCCGCAGGCGCGCCAGGGGGGGGAGCAGGTTTCTCTCATACCGCAAAGCGGGGTCCATGGAGATAAAGATCCCCAGATACACGAAGCCCTGCTGAGCAATCTGGATCGAGCAAGTTCGCGGGACCGGCGGAACCTCACCACTCAGGACGTATAAATACGATTTACTCCAGTTGATGACGAGACCCGAATTCCTACCGAAGGATGTAAGAACGTCACAGACCACTATGAGTGAGTTCTTGGGCGAGGCAAGATACAACAAGATGTCATCAGCGTATAGCGAAATGCGGTCCTCGTGGTCGGGCGACCACCGAAGGCCACGTATATCCGGGTGCCAGCGTATCCACGCCGCCAGAGGTTCAAGAGCAAGGGCGAACAACAGAGGCGACAGAGGGCAGCCCTGCCGAGTCCCCCTCCCAAGCCGGAACGGAGTTGATACCCGGCCATTTACCACCACGCTCGCAAGGGGTCCCTCGTACAGCAACCTCACCCAGCTCACAAAACCAGGGCCAAAGCCGAACTTGGCCAGCACAGCCCACAAATACTCCCATTCCACCGTATCGAAGGCCATCGTGGCATCAAGAGACGCCACAATAGCCGGTTCTCGCAGCGTGCCAGCCCTGGCGATCACCCCATGAAGGCGCCGAAGGTTCAACGCGGTGTTGCGATGCGGAATAAAACCGGATTGATCCGGGTGAATCAAGTCTCCAAGTACCCTGACCAATCTGCCCGCCAGGATTTTAGCCAGGATCTTCGGCTCGGCGTTGAGGATTGATATGGGCCTATATGAGGCACACTTATCTCGGGGTTTACCATCTTTATGTATCACAACAATTGCCGCCAGCCTCTGGTCCAACGGGAGGGTCCCACTCCCCCGCGCCTCCACAAACATGGCGCGCAGGTGAGGGGCTACCCTATCCGGGAACAATTTATACAGGTCAATCGGCAAGCCATTCGGGCCCGAGGCCTTGCCCGAGTTCAGCGCGCGAATAGCTCCCGCCACCTCATCGACCGTTAAGTCTCCATCAAGATCATCTCTATCTACATCAGAAAGACAGGGCAGAGCGATATCCCGCAAGAGGTCACGCGAGTCCCCGGGCGGCCTATCCGACACTGAGGCATAAACCTTACGAAAATAGTCCGAGAAACACTGGACAATCCCCTCAGGTTCCACAATCACCTCTCCCCCCTCACCCGTCAGCTCCGGCACTACTCTATTAACCCGTTCTTTTTTATCCAGCCAAGCTAGGAGCTTCCCGGCCTTGTCACCAACATCATACAGGCGGCCCTGCTGCTCCCTACTGAGGGTCTTAGCGGCATTTGTCACAAGGTCCTTATACTCGGCTTGCTTCAAGCTCAGCTCATGCAGTGAGGCCGCTGTTACCTCCTCCTCTAGCGCTCCTTCCAAAGCCATGATCTCCTCCTCCACCTGCATAACATCGCCATCTCTCCGCCGCTTGGCCGCCACTACAAGTGAGAGGGCCTCCCCTCGCAGAACGGTCTTAAATGCTTCCCAGAGCGACACTGCCGAGTCCACGGACCCCTGATTATCCTTGAAAAAATTATCAACTGTCTTCACCAGTGCGCTGCGCATCTTGGAATCTCGAAAGTACCAGGGGTTAATAGAAGCCACCCTTCCCCCTCCCTCTCGGCCGACATCCAACCTGACCCACACTGGCGAATGGTCCGATATGCCACGCGCCATGTGCCTGGCCTCAGAAACCAAAGGGGCGTGCACAGCCAAAGTGAGCAGATAGTCAATCCTAGAAAGGCTACCATGCGCCCCGGAGTGGAAGGTGTATTGACGCTGTGTGGGGTGTCGGAGCCTCCAGCAGTCTATCAGGCCGAGTGTGTCTAGGAAGTCTGGAAGCCACTTCTGAGCCCCCCCTGTGTCTCTGGGCGGGTGCCTATCCAGCAGCCCAGAGCCGACAGCATTGAAGTCCCCCCCTACCACTAACATACCCCCCGGGAGATCCAGCAAGGCCCTACCCAGATCCACAAACATGGAGGCCTGCAGGGCTGGAGGGACATAAACCGAAACTAAAACCAAAGTTCTACCTTCCCACCTCCCCGCCACCGCCACAAACCTCCCCCTATCGTCAACAACGGTGGAGTCCACCTCAAATGGCAGCGAGGCCCTGACAAGGATGCCCACACCCCTAGACCCGGAGGAGAATCCCGAATGAGCTATGAATTTATAACCCTTCCTATTAAGAGCATAGCACGTGTTACCTATAAGGTGTGTCTCCTGCAGTAGGGCAACATCTGGCATTGACCGTTTCAAGTGTTGCAAAACTATCCCGCGCTTAATGCGATCCCCCAAACCATTAACATTCCAGCTAATAACACTTAAACCTCTACCCCCCATCCCCAAACACAAAGAGGCCCACCCCCCCCCGAAGAGCCACCATGGGACAATACCGAAGATGATCACTACGCCTTGCAGAAACAGACCCCCCCAACAACAACCCCAAAATCCCAACCATCCTCCCCACCCTGCACCCCTGCTGCAGCTTACAAAGCCCCCCCAACTTGCAGTGTGCCTGTCGCCCTACAAAACCCAACATCTACAAAAAGCACCCTAAGGGAGGAAAGAGCTCCCCTCGTCCTCCCGCAACCCTCCGCATTTACTGCACTCTAATCAAGTCATCAAATAAAGTCAAATCGAGTCAGACCGGCTCCGAGAAATCAGCCCTGCCCATCCCGGCCACTGTCCCCATCCGCGGCAGTATCCTCTCCCGTACGCCGCCGGGGCAAAGCGTCCAGCCATTCATCGGCCATAACAGGAGATTCAAAGAAGAATGTCCGATCTTCATACACCACACGTAGTCTGGCAGGGAAGAGCATGGCATACTTCAGATCCCTCTCCCGAAGTCGCCTCTTCACCCCCAGAAAGCCCTGTCTCTGCCTCTGCACCTGCTGGGTGAAGTCCGGATAGAAATTCACCGACGCGTTCTGGAAGGGGACCGGGCCCGTCACCCTCGATGCTTGCAGGATAGCGTCCCGATCTCGAAAATGAAAGAGCCGGGCGACAATCGGCCTCGGTGGGGCTCCCACCTTGGGCCTCCCACCCGGCACTCTATGGGCCCTTTCAACCGCAAAGAACTTCCCGAGACCCTTAGGCTGCAGATGGTTAAGCACCAAGTCCTCGACGAGCAGGTCAACCGAAGCCTCATCCGAGGACTCCAGGACCCCGATAACGCGCACGTTGTTGCGCCTGGCCCGGCTCTCAAAGTCCTCCAGCCTGTGGGCGGCGAGATCACTCTCGGTCCTCAGCTTACGAACCTCGGTCTGCAGTTCCGCGACATCATCAGCGAGGCCCGTGGTCTTGAGGTCCAGGGTTTTAACCCGTTCATTCGTTTTGCCCAAGTCCGCACGGATCAGGTTGACATCCACCAAGATGGCATCCACCTTATGCGCCAGGGCATCAAACTGCCTCCCAATCGAAGTCTGCATCCCTTCAAGCGCGCCCATGACATCCTGCAGCGAGAGCTCCGGGGCCAAGGGCGAGGCCTCCTTCTGGGTATCTGGCGACTGGCTCAACCCACTCGGTGATCCCTTCTGCAGAGCATAGCGGTCCATATTATTGACCTGAGTATAGGCACCCCGCCTGGTAGATTTAGGCTTCAGCCGATCCACCTCTGCTTTGCCCGACATGGTTGGTACCAAGCAGGTCGGTTCAGATAAGACGGCCCTCCCCCAGCGAGAGAAATCAGGAGTGATCAGTTCTGCAATGGGCCGCCAGAGTAGCATGTAGAGCGTCCAAAGGAGAATGAAGCCACCAAGAGCTCTCCAGGGGCAGGGCAGACAAAGGGAGAGAAAGCGAAAGTGAAAGGACGGGGACCTCCATCCGACAGTTCACACCTCGCCTGGCCGTTGTTGTTCAACTAGAAGTCGGGCGTCCTGCCAACTCTAGCCCCTGGCATTCCTCGGAGATAGGCCGCAATCTTCCGCCATGCATAACTCCAGTTCCCGGTGGGCGATCCGACCGCGGGTAGCATCAATCGCCTCCCTGGCAGGTCATCTACACGATGCCATGCATACAGACAGGATTAGAGACAGGATAGTCGACGGAGGGCGCGAGGGTCTCGGGAGCTCAGAGCTCACGCGGCCATCTTGGTCAAGCGCTAGGCTCCTCCTCCAATAGCAGATTGTTGAATGCTTTTCAGGGCTTCCGTGTGGATCCGCGGATACACACGGGGGCCGTGCTGAGTGCCACAGTGGATCTGCAGGTCTGCGTAAAACACACCAAATTGGGCTTCTTCACAGGAAGCATGGAAAGGGTTAACAAATAAGGAGCATTTAGAAGTGGTAAAACAAAAATAAAAGATTACATGAATTCTGTGATTTGCTAAGTTAAAGAGTGTGGGTTTCAGCACATTAGGAAGGGTAGCCATTTTATGAACTTCTCTACTGAGAGAGGAGGATGATTGCCATATTTCTGACTTGAGATTTACAGTAAAAAACAGATGTTAACGGAAATGAAATCAAAAGTTGGGGAAGAGCAAAGAGATTTTACAGTTTTGTTAATTTGGTTGTCCTAAAAGTATTTTTTTTTTAAAACTGGGAGTATATATGTGCCAAAAGAAAATGTGCAGACTCTAGACAGTACAGTAAAAGGCAACATAGATGGGAGCTTCGATGAGAACATTTTATCAAAAAATCTAGGGCCTAATTATGATGGCAGGTGGACCACCACCAACAGGCCATCGCTGGTGATTCACACAACTGTGAAACTGAAGTTCTATGGTTTTGTGTGTGTAAAATCAGAGCCTGTAACCTGTTTTTCCCGTGAATTTCTAGTTTTAAAAAAAATTCTGTTTACTAACTATAACGTCCCTGTAACCTTGACTTTTTTGTGTGGAAATATGTGTATATATATATATATATATATATATATATATTATCTACTGGCGGTCGCCAGTAGATAGTTATAGTTAGGACCGTGTTTCCATAGGAGATCCGCAACATTCTATTTGGAATAACTTTGGAGCCGGTCGACGAATCCTCGTGAAATTTTCAAAACTAATGGGGCGCTCCGCTCCGCTCCTACTCTGAAAGTCTCGGGGGGATTCGTCAAGCGGGGGCTGAGAAAAAAGGGTGGTCCCAAAACGCGTTTTCCCCATGCATTTTTCCATAGGACCTTTAGACACAGCTACAGCCCGAACGGCTGAACAGAATTACTTGAAATTTGGCAGAGAGGTAGTCCTCAGGTCAAGGATGTGCCTTTTGTAGGTCTGGTGTAAATCTGTTCAGTAGGTCCTGAGAAAATAGCATTTAAATCAATATATATCTCTGTAAGCGCGCTCCGTGCGCTTACCGTAAGCTTACCGTACGCGTACGGTGCCGTGCGCAAGCTCAATTCTGATTGGTGGTTACATGACTGTAAACATTCGAATCGGTCAAAATCAGGAAGTGTCGGCCGCCATTTTCTGTCTCTCGCACTGAGAAACAAAGGTGGGGAACGTGAAACGGGGACAACGAAGAGAGTTGCAGACCCCCTAGTGTTTGTCAGGGGGTCCAAGAAGGACCCAAAAGTACGAAAAATAAATGTAATAATTTTTAAAAAAAATCGCGGGGTACGCGTACGGTAAGCTTACCGTACGCGCACGGCAAAAAAAAATTAAAAAAATAAATAAAGAAGTAACAATCACATTTATTAAATAAATTAAAGGACCCACAAGGGAGAAAAAAACAAATGTTACTGCGTAAAAAAAGGCGAGGCGCGCACGGCATGGACTGCGCAGGGTGTGCGCATAGTGAAAAACCAGAAAAAAAAATACAAAATAAATACATAACTTAGCATTTAAAAAACCGTACAAATTCACTGAAAAAACCATAGGTTTCACACACGTTATAGTTAGGAATTATCATTTACAAAACCTTGCAAATTCACTTAAAAAACCATAGGTTTCACACATGAAATTCCACGTTATAGTTAGATCAGGTAACTATAACTTGCGCGACCGCAATCCACAATGTGTAATTTCAGATGTCATCATTGATGTCATGAGTGATGTCACTGACCATGTCATGAGTGATGTACAATGTGACGTCATCAGCAGTTTATTGTGGGCGCGCAAGTTATAGTTACCTGATCTAACTATAACGTGGAATTTCATTGGTTTTTTACGAGTGAAATGTACAGCTAACTATAACATGTGTGAAACCTATGGTTTTTAAAGTGAATATATATATATATATATATATATATATATATATATATATATATATTTATATTTTTTTCACAGAAAAAAACATAGGTTTCAGGGGTGTTATAGTTAGCTGGACATTTCACTCATACAAAACCATAGAAATTCCTCCGTTATAGTTACTTCTGCTAACTATAACTTGCACGCCCGCAATGCACTGCTGGCGATGTCACATATTACATCATTCATGACATGGTCAGTGACATCACTGATGACATCACTGATGACATCATCCAGTGAATGTGGTTTAGTTTGAAATTTAAATATGTATTATATATATATACCAATCTGTATTGAAGATTGAGTGGATATATAACTGTCAGGATGGAGGATTTAGTAGCTGTCTGACTGTCTGTTTAAGTGAGTAATTAAAAGTGTCTCACTTAATACATGGATTAGTAACTAAACTATGTGAATGTGTGCATCACTGTCTCTGTTGTTGTATAACATGCTGCATCAGTTGGTCACTAGCTACATGAGTGTGTATATTAGTTATTGATTAGTTGGGCGAGTATTTGTATAGGACACTGAGTTTGTGTGTGGTTGGATGGGGTGTGTGTAACTCTATGCATAGATGTGTGAATGGTTGATTGACTAGATGTATAGGTTTAAGAGTGTGTGGTGAAGACAGAGTTCCTGGTACACACATTGCTATGTTAGCATAAGCGTCTTAGATTTAAAACGCCTTCTTGCCACTTTTGCTGCTTTTGCACACGACACTGCAGGTAGCTGTTATTATGAGAAAAACTGCTTGCTTGATTTTTCTTCACATGAGAACGGTCTGTTGTTCACATCTCTACACGTGCACCGCGACCTTGGTCTGAACACTGTGTGCAGAAGCCGTCAGGGTCAAATAACAATGTATGCTTTTGAATTCATGTTGAATCGGCCCACGCTCTACACATAACACGCACACAGCTGCAAATATCTGAAACTCGAGTGCCTTTAATATTGCATTTTGCATGCATGATCCAGACACTTTGAAGAACACCTTTTCCAGACACAGAGCAAAGCTGATCCTGTGATGTGATTCACCTAAGCTGATCTTTATGGTATGGGGTTCCCCATTCAAACCTAGAGCCCTTCTAATAGTTAATAAAACTAGCTTTCATATGAAGTGAGGGTGACTATAATCCACTATCATTTATAAGATGATTTCTCCCTTCATTTTATATGGTATTGTAACAATGCTGATGGTTTTATTTTCAATCATTTGTCTGATTATGTTAGCCAAAGTACTGCATCTTAGGGCACGTAGTTGAAAATAAACATTTTAAACTATAATGTGTCTCTGATTACTCTTGTTGTGGACTGATATGAGAATAATAACGAAAAGGTGTTTCTGATTCCCACCATTCCTGAGATACTCTGAGTCGCTTGTTCTGGGTTGTCTAATCATTGGTAGCTTCAAGATGATACGGAGAACGAATGAGACATTCTGGGAACTGAGATGAGTTTTTGGTACACCGCAATTCACTGAGGTCCTGGTTTCCCGCGCATAGTTCTGAGCATGAGCAGAATCCCTGCAACATGGCGCACCTAACGTTTGTCTTACGATTTGAGACGCCTTAGTAGTGCTTATATTAAGTCCACAACGCCCTCACTCTTGTTTACGGATAACGGGAGTGACGGCTTTAACCTGCCTAATAATTACTATATAGTTTCGAGCAAGCTTGTCAATTAAAAAGGTTTTTTAAGTATACCCTTTTTGTGCTATTGTTAATATAGATTGTTTTTCTTCTCTGTGTCCTTATGGCTGAAGTCGCTATTGCGGCACATATCCGCGCACCTCTCCGGTGTCATTTGACACAGTTTGGGGTGCCTGACGATGGGATGGCAATTATCTTTGTGGTGAGTGCCGATGCATCATAGCCTTATGAGCTGTTTTACTCTTGGGTTACCTTGCCGGCGGTGAATACGGATGATAACACGTTTCATTCTTACACTCCTACGGCAGTCCCAGCGAATTATACGCCATATAGGATGCAGGAGATTCCTGTTTCCGCTTGGCAGCATTGTATTTGGTTTAATGGCGCCCTCCCCCACACGGTTACACCGGTTCGAATGAGCCCTTTGTCCATTCCAGGGGCCACTTGGCCGGTGTTGGCTGGATTTAATCCTCATCCTCGTTATTTTCATGCCACGGTGGATGAGTTGCGTCTATTGCATACAGCCCTGATTACAGTACATCGGGCTTTGGTGCAATACGTTTCACACAATGTACAGGTCGGGGCACCTGTTGTTGCGGGGCAACCAGCTGGCCCGGCTGGGATTGTTATTAGTCCTGTCATGGTTAATTCGGTATTGGGCAAGCGCCCCCAGAATAAGGACGATTTGCCTTATTGGCTTGCTGAGAAATTTGACCAGCTGGAAGCGGTATTTCCGCACTCTACTCCTGTGGAGAAACACAGGATACTCACCATTAGTTTGAAGAAAGACTTAGTCCCCGAAGTGGCCGATTGTGAGAACTGGGGTAAGGTTTTTGCAGCGGTCTACTCGAAGTGCTTCGGCACCCCGTCTATGGCCGTACTTCCCTCCGTGCTCAAACGTGTCCAATATCAACACGGTCCGGAGGTGGCAGTCGAGTTGGGAATGAGACTTGTCGGTGTATTCGACGTGGTTGCCATTCTCATCCTTGGTAACTTCAAGGGAGATGCGGTTCACTTTCAAGTGGCGAATGGTTTAGCCCTCGTAGACGACGTTGATAAACCCCATGAGCTGCCTAAAATTATTGCGGAAGCTTATAGAACAATAGGCCGCTGTAGTTTGGGGATTAAGCTTTCGGTTCAGACAGCAGATGTGCAACAGAAAACTAAGGTGGGTTCGTCTTTCAAAGACGATCGTCCAACTTTTTCTAAACAAAGTTGGCGATCTAAGAAACAGGGTAAGCAGCAACAGAAACAGGGGTCTCGCCCAGCATAGCCTATACAGCCAGCTGGTGAGTGCACATATGACTTGTGCGATCGCACTAGGATTAGATCTCCTGATAGATATCAGGTTACTGAACAGCGTTCTCCTCGTTCTTCACGGGAAACATCGGCCTCGCAATCCGGTGGAGGAGAACGTGGCAAGGGACGGGGTGACCAACAAGGACGTGAGCAGCCCAGTCAGCCTGACGGTAAAGGCAAGCAGTACGAGTTTGCACGTTAACGTCCCCCGTTTCAGAAGAAGAAAGTTGCTGCGCTAACAGCGAGGTATGCCACAGATAATGAGAACGCTAACATGGGCACTAACGCTGCTCGACAGCGCAGTGGAGGTTACAGTAGTGCGGCAAGCACTGCGTCCATTTCTGGAGGCGACAGCAACTGACACGTTCATTACTGTAGAAACTGCGGACACTAGAGTGGCTCCCCCTGACAGACTATATGACATAGTCCTTTTAATAGAAGGTGACATACAACGTACCGTAAAAGGGATTTTTTGGCAAAATCTGACCTCTACATATGATATTATTTTAGCAGAGGCGGACTGGCCCCCGGCTTTCATTTTGGCTGCTCCTAGAGGGGAAGAGGTAATCCTCCCATCGTTTGCGCACACAGTGCCAAAGGATCAGGTTCAGAACTTTGCAGAGGAGTGGGCTCAGGTGCTTGCTCCGGCTCTGTACCGTACTCAGGTTGGATGGGATAAATTGTCACCAAACCACGAGATTCCTTTACGGTCTATGCCGTAGCCGCAACCCCAATATCCCATGCATCGTGAAGCTATATCTCACGTCGCAGAAATCCTTGACCAATTGGAATATCAGGGAGTTATTGAAACATGTGTGTCACCCATGAATAAACCTCTATTCACTGTAACTAAATCTGAAGGGTCGTACCGCCTAGTTTTGGATTACTGGCATTTGAACTCTCATTATCGGACCTCTGCTGTACAGAATACTCACAATTCTGCCCTCGTTGATAGTCTCGTGAGAAAAAGGATTAAGACCACACTTGACATATCCAATGGCTTTTTCAGCCATAATCTGTCCTCTGTTAGGAGTCAATGGACAGCCTTTACTTCTGGCGGCAAACAAAAACAGTTTAAAAGATTGGCCATAGGCTATAAAAACAGTCCAGGCGTCTTTGCCGCACGTGTAGTCTCTCTGTTAGAGAGCATTGACCCTGATGCGTACTCGTATGTTGATGATATCTATCTCACAGACGACAAATTATGGCCGCATCTGTGTCGTGTTGACTGCATCATTGTCATGTTTGCGGACTTTGGTTACAAATTCAACTTTGCAAAATCACACATTGCAGAGTATACAGTGTTGTTTTTGAGCTTTGAACTCAACAATGAAGGTCGAGGGTTAGCCCCACATTTCCTGGAGAAATGCGCATGTTTGCGTGCTCCGAAAACACTGAAAAAACTACAATCTTTGCTGGGTTTTTTAAACTTCGGGCGTACTTACATTCCCGATTATGTCTAGCGTATCAAGCCGCTATATGCCTTGGTACAACCTAACTTTTCCAAATCGAGCTGGCTGCCAGAGCATTCAGCTATCTTGCAATCTTTGCAGGCTGATCTTCTTGCTTCAAAGTACTTACTTACACATGATAACCACACTAACTTGGTGATAAGAATTGTGCCTGGTGCAGTGGGTTTCACGTACCTAACGTTCAATGAGGGTGACACAGTCCCCATTGCATACAAATCACACTTGTACACTTCAGCTGAAATGCGTTTTTCCACTGTCGAGAAAGTTTTGACTGCAGTGCAGATGGCGATTCTGAAAGAAAGAGCGCTGTCGCAAGGGAAATGCATGTTGGTTGTCACACCGTATCCTGCTCTGGAGGCGGTGACGAAAGCCAGTGTACCTAATTCTAAAGCGTTGCATCCCCGTTGGATACAATGGGCCACTTACTTGACATCGCCGGATGTCACTTACATCTTTGATGCCTCATTGCAGACGCAGGAGTATTTGCAGTATGAATTCGTTCATCCAGCTCCTCTGTCTTTGCGCCCGCTTGAGGATTACCATTGTGTCATTTACACTGATGGTTCGGCGCAACCGGCGACGGAGTCAAAGCAAGCATATTCAGCGGCCTGCGCAATTGTGGGTGGTGCTTTCGTGAATGGTGAATTCAAGTCTGATGTCTTGCATACGTAGTCATTGGGTGATCGTACCGCCCAGTTGGCAGAGCTACGTGCTCTGGTGCTTGCACTGGAGTTTGCTGATCTACGAGTTACAACACTTATAGTGAGTGACTCATTTTACTGTGTACAGTCTTTTAACGACAATTTATTCTTTTGGTCTCAAAATGAATATCGAGATTCCAAGGGTAGCACAATCAAGCATAAAATGCTTTGGGTTCGAGTTGCAGAACTTAAACAGAATCTGCCTCTCGTGAATGTAATTCATACTCTTGGGCACCAGCATGTTGGTGTCCACGCTGTCGGTAACAGCTTGGCTGACGAGGCAGCGAAAACAGCAGTGGCGACATATCTAGTAGCAGCAGTTACAAGATCCAAAAGTAAGATTGATGATGACATCTTGGCAACTATTGCTGTGACCGAGAAGGGAAGTAATTACCCAAGAGGTTTTCCTTCTAAGTACTCTTATCATTTAAGTCCTGATAAAGTTCCTTATGTGAGAATTACCGACGTTGGTGACAGATTGATTCCCAACGCGGACTGCAGACTTTCCTTGATAACAGCGGCTCACGAAGGCATGGCTTCTGCGCATGCCGGCGTTTCAGCTACTGTTACTCTCTTACAACAACGTTACTGGTGGTGCGGATTGTATAAGCAGACTCGTACTTATGTTCCTAATTGTGACATCTGACAGCAGATTAAACCTTCGACTGTTGTGCGCCCACCACAAACGCAGTTGTACATATCTAATAAACCACTGGGGTGTGTTTATTTAGATCACTGCGGTCCTTTCTCCTCTGATACTGCGTATAGGTACATCTTAGTTGCAGTGGATTCGTGCACACATTTTCTTTGGGTATGGCCACAAAGGAGTGCTGATGCTCGAACTGTCATCAGGGTTTTGCATGTCTTTGTGGGAATTTTCGCATGTGGTACCCTTCATTCTGATCAAGGTCCTGCGTTCGCCTCTAAGGCGTACAAAGAAGCCATGAGATCTTTGGGGGTCCAAGTCAAATTTTCATCTCCATACCGGCCTGAGGGCAATAGTGTGGTGGAGCGAATGAACCATGACTTAAAGCAATCCATGACAGCTAGGGTTTTAGGCACTGGCAGGAACTGGTTAGCCCATCTGTATAACGTTCAACGTGCACTTAATAATCTCTCTAGAAGGTCTCTGGGTGGGCGGACCCCATACGAAATGCTCTTTGGCATAAAGATGTTTGTTCTGGACCTTGATTGTCTAGACATGGCGGCGGCGGCCACACCCTTTGACGTGCTGTATTACAGAGTCTACAAGAGACCAGAGACGGTCTTGCAAAGGAACACTTTCCCTTTACGACGGATGCTGCGCTTCAGATCCCGGTAGTCGGCTGGCTACCTCGAGTTGGTGACCTGGTCCGTGAGAAGGTGGAGAACAAGAAGGAGTTCGGCCCCTCTTATCGTGCTCCAGTTCCAGTGCTTGGCGTGCAGGGTACAAGAACAGTCATTTTACCTCCTCTTCCTGGTCGCAAGGATATGAGGTACATCTCCATTGACCATGTCGAACTACAGCGAGTGGCCTATTCTTCTTAGTATGACTCCAGCGGTCTCTTGTCCAGCGATGCTGAGAAATTCTGTTTTGGCTCCGGCCTGACGTTGCCATTGAAATGTGTACGGTTACTAATCCTTTGTTGCCACCACCGGCTGGTGGTCCACCTGCAGATACTGAGTATACTTATCCCACAGATGTGTCGCTGCCTGGTTTACAATCAACTGCAGTTGACCAGTCGCGTTTTTCCTTTGACACTAACTCTATGACTTCCAATCCCCCATCGAAAGTTTCTATTTTCGCTGCATGGTTTAAAAGACAATTTTTAATTCCCCCCTGGACCTACATTTGGCTGCTGCTCATAAGCATTTTTTTGTTTATGTCCGTTGGTTTTGTGGTGGTGTTTTTTCATCTTATTAATGGACACTATCTCACCGAAAGATCTGCAATTAGATTAATTGATGGAACTTTGGCCCCCCACTCCTCATCGCACATCATGAAAAGGGACCTGACTTTTGTGAATATTACTGCCTGGCCTGGATGGGATTGTGTGGGATGCTGTTAAATTTCAAATTCATGGTCCTATAGAGGTTATTAATGTCCCCAATGTACTTTGTGTTTCTATGGGGGATGTTGTGAAGCAAAACATCCGTTCTGATGATTGGGACATCCAGGCCATAGAGGCACTTTTTTCTGATTTGAAATATTATGCTGCTTTTGTTGCTAAAGATTTGTATTTAGACACGGCTAACTATGGGGAGTTGTTTTGCTACCAACAATATGGCAATAATTTTCTGCATAAAGCAAATACATTTAGAAATGTTGTCAATTACACACAGTGGGAGCATTGCCCTGAGCCCATTGAAGGCAGCTCTAAAACTTTAGTGAACAAATTTAAGTATTTTACTGATTTCAGTGTATCTGAACCTGAAGCATTTTATTTTAAAATGGCTGCGGAGCCTGCTTCAAAGGTTAGACTGACCCACACTAAATTATTATATTCCAAATCCTTTATGGATGATTTGGCAATAGGGGGATATGAGCTGTGGAAAGATACCATTGATCTTAAATCGCTTTGGGGTTCTAAAACGTGGCAGGTACAAGGTACAGAAGCCCTGCATCGTGCTTGCCTTATCCCAAATCACATTTTGTTTTTGAATTCTACCATTTTTCAAACCACTTGCTTTGGATTGGCTACTTAAAAAAAAAAAATCCCCCTCTATTTCTGATCTGGGTGCTTATCCACAATGGAATAATCACAATGACCAGTCCCTTGATGCATTGCAGTCATATATTACTAATACGTCCTTCAACATTTCCGCTTTAGATCCTGAAGGATGGTAAATATGGCAGAAGAGCTCAGATTCCTGTCAATGTCGTTTTCTGGATCTATATCCTTGCTATACACGGGTTAGGGTTGAACCCAGGTTTGCATCTCCTCATTCTGTTACTACCTATTATGTCGGGAAGTTTGTCAGAATTGGCTGCAACATTCCACTTTAGCATCTCTTAAAATTAATTTGTCAAAATTAAATGACAGAATAGATTTGAATGATTTTGTTAAGTGTCCTGTGGGTGGCAGATCCAAAAGATGGGTGTATGCTATTTCTAACGAAGTGTGGAAATTATCGCAAATTGAGGCTGCTACCAGATTAAGCGCTATTGATCAGGCAAATCTGGAGAAAGTGCTAGCTGTAATTGATAATAGCGTTAACACCCATTCTTCTAGAATTTATACATTAGATAATATTGTTTCATCTGTTGTGGATATTGTACAAGATGATGTGTCTGTTTTATACCATGAACAAAATCAAGTACGTTCGATTATGCAGTTTGCATGGACTTTGCAAACATTGAAGGCTGGGAAAGTTCCCTGGGACTGCGTGAATACATCGTCTTTGTTCCAGCCGTTTAATCTGACTACAAAGCAACAATTCATGTCCATGAAAGATGCAACATACTCATTACTACATATTGAAAAGTTAGAGCCTTTACCTTTCTCTGTGGCCGAATCAAACTCAGCTGTGTGGCTTATCCACGGTTTGATCACCTTGCCGTTTCCATTGTTTAAATTTAGTTTGTGTATTAAATATTATGCCCTTGGCAGATATGAACCTTTGGGTACTTCTTTCCTACATGAAGTTTGGTCACTCCCATTTACATATAGGTGAATGAGAGAGGGTAAAGAAGTTTATTTGAAAGGAGATGAATAAACTTCCACACCTGACCACTCGGTTGTCTGTGGGCACATCTAGTTGCATGGTGCGTGCAACGTTCATGCACCGAATTTAGCTTGCATTCTGAAGGGAAATCCTGTGCCGGCAATTACGCCCACATTTACATTATTCGCTAATGGTAGTTATTTGCTTTTGAATAATGAGGCGTGTTGCAGGATGCACATAGGAATCCCGTACATCGTAACTGTCTCACAACGCGTAATCTGCTGTAAAAATGTCCTTTTCCCGCCCCCGCATGGGAGACTGGATGTATCCATCTGGCCTTCCATTCCAACCTTGAAAGCAGAGTTCAACAAGATGAGCAGAATAATGGCTCTATTGTCTCAAAAAGAGGTCGCTCTGACTTCCTCCCATGAAACATTTATCCTTCACGTAGCAAACACCCGCACCGAGGTGCATGCACATTTAAATACTGACCTCCTCCTTCATTTTGGGGTGCTGATTCATACTATTTTCAATGCCCGGTCAACAACTGGCTTGGCACATTTTTTCAAACTTGTGGGCTCCGGCCTCGTGACCTCCTTCCAGGCAATATTTGGTGTGATACCGGCATTTTTTCATTCTATTTTTTTCAGCGTCTTAGGCGGGCTACCGTTGATTCTCGCCCTCACGGCTGGCGTGCTCCTGTTGGTCTGCTTGCTGCGCAATGGCTGCACAATTTGTATCTCACGACAGCCTGCCCCGGCTTCTCCAACTTCGTAACTGGATGCTTGCATATTATGGAACTTTACCACTGGCCACCTTAAGCGTGGCCTGTGGATTGTCCTTCCGGTTTTCTTACTTCACTTGCGTGCAACCTGTTTTTCATTGCCTAGATTGTCCTTTCGAATGATCTCTGGATTTGTGCCTATCGAACTCGGTGTCTCCCGCCCCGGATTATGATCGACTGATGAGTCCCTTAGTGGCTCATGAGTTGAACTGTTCTGGTATCGGGATTATGGCTTGTGGAGCGGCACATGGAGTCCTAGGGAATTGGAATGTCTGTACGGCAGCGTATGACTTCTTGGCAAGAAGTTATCTTGAAGAACACGCGAGTTGTCCTCTGATTGTGCTAAAGAGGCTCCAGTTATCGAAGAACATGTATGTTCGTTTCCTTTGCTAGACTGGATGGCGGAATCTTTTACAGAGCATTATAATGACTTCCTCTTGGAGGCTGTTGCTACTTATTGTGCCTACACGTTGATGGATTAACTTGGAAGCTGTCCTTCGTCCACTAGTCACACCATAAGTTTTTCCTATTTTTTTTTTTTGACACAACAACTAAACTCTATCGAGCCTTTGCGATATGTTATTTTTTTCCTTCCCAAACGGGGTTTTCGAACTTTCACTACCGATTATATGGATAGGCAATACATGAACTTGGTTCTGTCTCTGTCGAACTTGAACTCTGCGTTCCTAATTTGCTTCCCTATTTGTTTGTGGTCCGATCAAGGGGGGGGGGGTGTGGTGGAGACGGAGATCCTGGTACACACATTGCTATGTTAGCATAAGCGTCTTAGATTTAAAATGCCATCTTGCCACTTTTGATGCTTTTGCACACAACACTGCAGGTAGCTGTTATTATAAGAAAAACTGCTTGCTTGATTTTTCTCCACATGAGAACGGTCTGTTGTTCACATCTCTAGACGTGCACCGCGACCTTGGTCTGAAAACACTGTGTGCAGAAGCCGTCAGGGTCAAATAACAATGTATGCTTTTGAATTCATGTTGATCGGCCCACGCTCTAGACATAACACGCACACAGCTGCAAATATCTGAAACTCGAGTGCCTTTAATATTGCATTTTGCATGCATGATCCAGACACTTTGGAGAAGACCTTTTACAGACACAGATCAAAGCTGATCCTGTGATGTGATTCACCTAAGCTGATCTTTACGGTATTGGGTTTCCCATTTAAACCTAGAGACCTTCTAATAGTTAATAAAACTAGCTTTCATATGAAGGGAGGGTGACTATAATCCACTATCATTTACAACATGATTTCTCCCTTCATTTTATATGGTATTGTAACAATGCTGATGGTTTTATTTTAATCATTTGTCTGCTTATGTTAGCCAAAGTACTGCATCTTAGGGCACGTAGTTGAAAATAAACATTTTAAACTATAATGTGTCTCTGATTACTCTTGTTGTGGACTGATATGAGAATAATATCGAAAAGGTGTTTCTGATTCCCACCATTCCTGAGAGTACTCTAAGTCGCTTGTTCTGGGTTGTCTAATCATTGGTAGCTTCGAGATGATACGGAGAACGAATGAGACACTGATGCTAGTCGGATAGGGGTTCTGGGTACTGAGGTGAGTTTTTGGTACACCGCAATTCACTGAGGTCCTGGTTTCCTGCGCATAGTTCTGTGCATGAGCAGAATCCCTGCAACAAGTGCATTTGGAAACAGTTGTTTGGGTGACCGAGTGTATTTATTTGTGTGTTGGTGAGCGAATATATGTTTTAGTTGTACATCTTCAACAAAGTAAAAAAATAAAAGGCATTGTATGTGAAAGTTGGTGTATATAAATAAGTATATATAAGAGTCAGTGATTGTGAGAGTAACTATATGAATGAGTGTATAATTGTAATGGTGATTTTTTAACATATTAACTATGAGTTACTATGTGTTTGAATAAATGTGGTGTTGTGTGTATAATTCTGTAAGTGAGTAAATGTAAGTGTGATTAATTTTTTTCATGAGTGAGTAGGATGACTGCATAACCGACTAAGATGACTGCTGATGTGTCAATGTCTATATATGTGTATAAGTGCATTTGATAGTGTTCTATTAATTAGTGACTACATGTATAAGTGGTTCTGTTGTTGAATGGTTAGTTGTGTGTGTAGACTTAGGAGTCAGTGAGTGGATACGTAGTAACTGGTATTGGTGTCTCAATGGTTTCAAATATGGTACTCTGTATTTTACAATGAGTGATGAATGGTTATACTAGTGTATGATAAGGTGTATCAGATTGTCACGTGGATGATGTCATCAGTGATGTGATCAGTGATGTCATCAGTGATGTCATCAGTGATGTCATTTGTGATGTCATCAGTGATATCACACACCATGTCATGAATGATGTAATATGTGACATCATCAGCAGTGCATTGCGGGCGCGCAACTTATAGCTAGCAGAACTAACTATAACGGAGGAATTTCTATGGTTTTGTACGAGTGAAATGTCCAGCTAACTATAACACCCCTGAAACCTATGGGTTTTTCTGTGAATTTCTAAGGTTTTTTTAAATGCTAATTTCTAGCTATAACGTCTCTGAAACCTATGTTTTTTTCAGTGAATTTCAAAGCTTTTTTAAATGCTAATTTCTAACTTTAACGTCTCTGAAACCTATGTTTTTTTTTAGTGAATTTCAAAGGTTTTTTAAATGCTAATTTTTAAGTGTAATAGTAGTTATACCTATTTTTTTGTACTGATTTTCTACAGTTTTTTAACTGTTTATTTATGAATATTTTATTCATTGAATAACATTATAAATTTTTCTGAAAATTGCAAAAAAAAAAAAAATTAAAACTGAAATATTGTTGAATTTTTTTGTTTCATGTTTTTATTTTAATATATTTATATTATTTTCTTTTTTTTTTTTAAATTCCAACATTTTTTCAGAGTCGCGCACCCAAAGCGTACACATCACGGTGCGTGCGCGGATTCTAGCCGCCATTTTAGAAACGTCGTGAAGGATCCGCGTACTGGGGTATTGATTTTCCCCTTTGAGTTACATTGAAAAAGAGGGGATTGTAGACAAGAGACATATCAAATAAAGCCCATTTGAGCTTAAAAACAGTGGGCGTTTCCTGGCTGAATCGGGTCTGTTGGCATGTATGGTTGTACTACCACTGCCTCTTCCTTCTCGCCACAATGGTCTATTATATTGCCACAGTCTCTCATGCCCGTCCTGTGTTGTTGGTTTGTTGCCCCTGCCCCCCTTTCCGCTGCCCTCCATAGTCTGTTGTGCTGCCACTGCCCTTCCTGCCTGCCCAGTGTGGTCAAATTGTTGCCTCTGCACCCTCCTACCTGCCTTAAATTTTCAGAGTCTGTGCCCCTGGCCTCTGCCTCTCATCAGTATCCTAATGAACAACTAGATTGCTAACATTTTATATTTATTACAAAAGTGTGGAACGCCTGACGTCATCTTGATGTAATCAAAACTGTAATAGCTAGAGCATTTCCTTTAGAAATTACATATATGAGAGGGTCTTATTTGCATCAAAATTATGGTTAGTGCTCTAAAAAACTAAAATGAGGACATATTTTCTGAGTTTTCAAATAGCAACAAAGCACTTTTAAATTACTTGTTATCTTTATGTTTTTTTATCCAGTTGACCACTTGATTAAATGTTGCACTTAGGGAAGAGGATGTGGTGTTACTTCCAGAGCTGCAGACTTTGCAACTGGGGAACCAGGTTGGAGTTTCTGCTTCAGCTCGACATTCTGTGATTCTGGTCAAATCACTTAATCTGTCCATGTCTACAACCAAAATGAATTTGTTCTTGTGTGATGAAACCAATGCTCATGTAAAACACTCCAATACCTGACAAGTCTGCACTATATAAAACTGCAAAAACACAAAAAATAAAAAGTGTTTTGCACACTTCTGTCATTGGGCTACGTGTGGGCTACATCTGGGTGATACTTCTGCTGCATTTGGGCTCTTTTGTCTCTGGTGGCCATCTTGGGAGACTTATTTGTTATGAAGTTTCCTAATTTCCTCATTTACTACAGTCTCCTCAGTAGGAAATACTTTCAGTTTTTTACTTTGATTCCATCAAGAAAGCATTCAGATGTGTCACACATTTGCCATAAATTCAGAATGTTAAAACTCTAGTTGCTCATTAGATCACTGTAGTAAAGCTACTGCTCACCAGGGAAGTCTGCTGCTGGTATTGAAAGTGCATGTTTCAGTCTGCATGTCAGAATTTTTTAATGAAATAGAAGAGGATTTGAGAAGTCACTCAAAATGTGTCCTAATTTTTCTTTCTGCAGCACTAATCATACTTTCTATGGCAAAATGAACCCCCTCATTTTGTTCCTTTTTAAATTAAATGTTTTAAGAGTTCCCACTTTATTCCAATCAAGATGGCTTCAGGTGTGCAATACGTTTGTCATAAGTAGGACTGCTAGCGCTCTAGTTGTTCTTTAGAACACTCTGGGAAGCTGCAGTAGAACACAAAGGAATCAACTGACAGTCTCTGCCCTTGTTGGATGTACATGTTTTACTGAGAATGTCAGACTTTATTGTCACATGACTGAGAAAGATAATGTGAATTTACAGAAAATATGCTCTCAGTTTAGCTTATAGATCACCTTCCAAACCTCTGTGGGAAAAGCATGAGAAAATAGTTTTCTCTCAAACATGATTCATGATATCCCAGCAGAAGGCTTTTTCACATGGTAAAATCACCTTGGAACACACCACAATTCCTAAAATGAGTATGGTACCATCAACAAATGATTTATAATGTAACTAAAGTCTTAAAACCTTCTATTAAGTGCAATGCTTTTTAATGAGGTGCTATCATGTATATTGGTCCCAAGATGGCTGCCAACACCTCTTGGATGAAGTGCTGACAGCCAATCAGATCTCACAATGAGATGTGTGGTTAGGCTCCACCCAGATATATATGTGATTTTACTTTTGATTTTCTCAGCAACTACTGAACGGATTTACACCATTTAACCAAGGGCTACCTCTTTGCCAAATTTGGTGTAATTCCGTTCAGCAGTTCGGGCTGTAGCTGCGATTAAAGGTTCCTATGGAAAATTGCATGGGGAAAACACGTTTTGGGACCCCTTTTTTCTCGGCCACTGCTTGACGACTCATCCCGAGACTTTTGCGGATTTCCTATGGATAATAGGTCCTAACTATAACTACCTACTGGCGACCGCCAGTAGGTAATATATATGTGTGTGTGTGTGGTGTGTATATACATATATATATGTAGTTATAGTTAGGACCCAGTTACCATAGGAAAAGCGTTTTCTGTTTTCCCAATAACTTTGGCGCCGGTTGACGAATCTTCGCGAATTGTTCAAAACTAGTGGCCCGTTCCTGTCAGCTCTTGTCTTGAAAGTTTGAGGGTGATTCGTCAAGCGGGAGCCGAGAAAAAAGGGGGGTCCCAAAACACGTTTTCCCCATGTTAATTTCCATAGGAAACTTTAGACAAAGCTGCGGCCCGAACTGCCAAACGGAATTACACCAAAAATGGCAAAAAGGTAGCCCTTGGTTCTGAAAGAGCTCTTTTTGTTAAATAGTGTAAATCCGTTAAGTAGTTGCTGAGAAATTAGAAAAAGAAAAAGTTTTGATATCTGTGGCCGAGGAGGGTTCGCTAACCATCCTGAGCACGAGCTTCACTCTAATTGGCTGCCAACACTCCAAACCAGGAAGTGTTGGCAGCCATCTTGTGACTCGGTAGAACTGTGTCACAAGAAAACAGTAAATCAAAGTGAAAAATGAAGAAAAGTGGGCAGGGTAGAAACACCCTGAACCCCCTAGGCCTCTTCTCAGGGAGTCCCACAAGGACCCCCAGGGCCAAAAACAGCATTTTTTTTTTATTTTTTAAATCAGCGGAATTCGCGTTGGGGTCGTGAATCCCACCGAATTATTTAAAAAAAATTAAGAGCAGGGGAGACGAGGACTGTTTGTTTGTGGCAATCACACATGAAAGTGCGAAAACGAAGCGCCAGTCACACAAAGTGTGTCATTGTGAAGCAGGCGCAGGCGAGACGGGCTCTGGGCAAGCGCAGGAAATGTATAAAACTGACAGCGCCAGGACCAAATCATGCAGGGCGAAGGAGAAACCGTCCAGAAAATGGTCCTGGGGAGCTGCAGGAATGGACTTTTTATCTCTGACAACTTGTGTCCCGGAGAAACTATCTTGATGATAATTGAAATGATTGCACATGGCTGCGGCATATACTCAGAATGCGAGCAGTCCAATGAGCGGAAGGCAGCATGGCATTACAATGCGCCTTGAGTGTACACCCGCCTCCCATTCGTAATCCAACACTTTATTGCTGCCCTATTTACCACTGCGCGATCTGCCGCCCTCTGCAACTTGCGCTGCGGCCCTAGATTCTCCGCGGATCGTCAGTGTCCCCTAAAGCTCACTTTATAACTCCCCTGCCAGATGTGAGAGCTCAGTATGGGCGTGTGTGTGCATGGGGTGGGTGCAGAGGAGGCACTCCCCTCTTCCCCACACAGCCTGGAGTGAGGGGATCCAAGGGTCCGGCCACTTCTCACCACTCTCCCTCACAGTTTGTAACACTTGCGCAACAGAAGGAGAGGCCATCCCTTGTAGGATGCCAAGGTCCACGTGCCTTTTAGTACATTTCATACACACCCCATCAAGATACTGTCAATCAATTGGGGTTCTTGTAAAGCGTGACTAAGGGTCTCAAGGCACTGTTGCATTCTTGTGTTCAGCCGCCATCGCTGGTCTATACCTTGTGCCACTGGATCTAAATTCAGAAAAGCCACTAACTTTACTGTTTCTTTCCCGCCAAGATCCATGCTGAAAGCCATGTCACTTCAAAGCATTAAACAAAAAATTCCTCTATCACCCTCTCTCTGTCCCTCCATCTTCCCATCTCTATCCAACCATCATACTTCTTCTAGCTCTTATTTCATCTAGTCATCCTTTCATCTATGTGTCTATCGGTCTGTTATCTATCTATCTATCTATCTATCTATCTATCTATCTATCTATCTATCTATCTATCTATCTATCTATCTATCTATCTATCTATCTATCTATCTATCTATCTCATCCCATGTACCCAGCAATGCTAGCCATCCATCCTATCAATCAATCCATTAACCATCCAGCCTCACTAATAGATCACACCAATCCACCAGAACACTTCCACCCAGTCATTCGTCCCGCAACCCAAAGTAAACAACAGTCCATCTGTCCATCCATCCATTCCTACACACACACACACCCACACATTTATTCATCAGTCCAGCTATGCCACCCCTCCCTCTCTTAAGCAATCCATTCATCCATCCACCAATCAATCCATGCATTCAACCACCCGCTGTATAGAGCAGTATTCTTTACTATTGCCGAAATAGTGGTAGGTGCTGTTCCACTTAGTGCCCACAGGCTGGCAATCGCCAAAGGCAGCAGAGGATCCCTCGGCCACGCAGCCATACAGTGCATTGTTTATACAGCACCCAGAGGCCCTGGTAGGCCGCAGGGGGCACGCAAAATGTTTCCTTTCTAGAGGGAGGTTTGGTTCGGCTTTTCTTTACCTTTACCCCGAGAGGTGCCCTCTAGACCTTCTACGATGTATGGTAATTGTCTTGCTTCAGATCTGCTCTTAATTAAGCTTTAATTAAAGATGGTCTAAGCCATTGGACCCCATGAAGGGCAGTAATTACAAATTACAGCACCCACCCAGAAGCTGGGAACCAGGCAGGGCAGCAGCCATGGACGGAACCTCGCGAGGCTTTAATCCTCTCTGCCTTGAGAACAGAAACACATTTCGGATTCTTCGGGCTCCAGCCAGGATTTAAGTTCTCTGTCATGATTGTTTTTATATTCCTTTGACATCTATTGATTCTGAGGCAGCTGGGATGCTTTGTCACATGAGAGAGAAGCAGTCACAATGTATTAGTCTGATGGCATAACTCGCACATGGACAGGGAGGTCCAGACATTGCAGGCGAGCACTTGACCGTGGCGGGGCTGGCGACAACACCGCCAAGTGCATTTTTAATAAATGGGCTGCACCACCAGGGCGGGAGAGGGGGCTCTCCTAATTACAGCCTGGAGCCAGGGAGCATGGTCCCAAGCTGCCTCCTGGCTCCCAGCTGGGAGTGGGTGGAAACCTGGTCCGAAATAGAAGGAGGACACTGGGAGCACTGGGCCTGAAACACCACCCTGAAGCTCGAGTCTTCCGGTCTGTTAACAACTGTGATTGACTGTCTTGTTTTTAATGGAGCAGGGCACACGATGCAACACATTATACAGTCACCTACAAGACAGGCTATGTGTTGTAACTGCCAGGGAATAGGGTGAATAAACACGATAACTGACCTTTGACACAGGGCACATCCTTCTCTGTTTTATTCTTAAACTCCCTTGTGTGTAAAACAGTAAATTCACCTTTAGACGAATACAATACAATAAATTGTCCACCCAGGGGCTCATTAAAACAAAGCGTGGGAGCCCGCGCTTTATTTTGTTTTTTGTTTTCTCGGCTGGATTCGCACACCCAGCGCGAATTCGACTGATTATTGAAAAAAATGCTTTTTTTGGCCCTGGGGGTCCTTATGGGACTCCCTGAGCAGGCCTTGGGTTTCAGGGACTTTATAGTTAGAAATTAGCATTTAAAAAATCATTGAAATTCACTGAAAAAACCATAGGTTTCAGGCACGTTATAGTTAGAAATTAGCATTTAAAAAACCTTAGAAATTCACTGAAAAAACCATAGGTTTCAGGGGCGTTGTAGTTAGTTGGACATTTCACTCGTACAAAACCAGAGAAATTCCGCCGTTATAGTTAGTTCATCTAACTATAACTCGCGCCCCCGCAATACACTGCTGATGACGTCACATATTACATCATTCATGACAAGGTCAGTGACATCACTGATGACATCTCAAATGACATCACTGATTACATCATCCAGTGACTGTGTGTTTGTTTAAAGTTTAAATATGTTTTATGTATATGCCAAGGTGTATTGAAGAATGAGTGGGTGTAGAAGTGTCTGGATGGAAGATTTAGTAGGTGCGTGACTGACTGTTTAAGTGACTGATTAAATGTGTCTTACTTAATGCATGGGTTAGTGACTAAACTGTGTGAATGTCTGTATCAGTCTGTCTGTTGTTGTATAAGCTGTTGCATGGGTTGGTCAGTACCTACATGAGTGTCTATATGGGTTATTGATTGGTTGCCTGAGTATTTGTATGGGTGCCTGAGTGTGTGTATGGGTGGGTGGGAAATGTGTGACTCTGTGATTAGATGTTTGAGTGGTTGATTCACTGGGTGTATGGGTTCAAGAGTGCATTTGGAAACAAATGTATGGGTGGGTGCGTGTGTGTGTTGGTAAGTGAATGAATGTCTCAGTGGTACATGTACAAGTAACTACATATGTAAAAGGCTGTGTATGTGAGAGTTGGAGTATATAAATGACTATACGTGAGAGTCAGTGATTGTGAGAGTGGCTGTATGCATGGATCACATGAAAAATGCTGCTCCGTTGTTTTACCCTTTTTAAAGTGACAAGTGCAAGTAAAAAACAGTCATAGACAGCAATGAAAGAATTTGCATTCTGTCACATGTTGAAAAGGTAGCTCCCACAATATTAATTCTCGAGGTTCTTGTTTGAATGCAATTATTTAAAAAAAACATAAAAAGTCTGCTTGATATTTTTGTATGAATTGCTTAAATGCCTGTTGTGTTGAACCTAAAATTCCACCAATCCAACATCAATTGTTAATACATACATAAAACATAATATCCTCATTTGAGCTTGTCAGTTACTTTCCATAAATTTTATGCATGGCTGTTCTCTCCAATATTGCACAGTAATTGGCAGTTCAACATGCAAGCACAGTGGCTGTTCAAAGTGCAAGTGCCAAGTTGTACAAAGTGCTGATGTGCCTCTTCTCCCGTTGATCTAAAGTGCTCTAGTGCTAATAAAATAACCTTTATATAATGTATCATTGCGGTATAGCAGCAGAGGTTGAAATTACCTCTGTTGGTTGTGGTTGTATGAAGACATGATTTCCAGAGTAATTAAATATTCTAACAAACAAGCTATGAGAATAAGTCCTTCATAAAATCTATTGCCCTTAATGGCTTGTTCGTGTTTAGTACCCTCGGCTGTATTTAAGATACCAGTGGTTGTTGTACTTAATTCATTGAAGCCCAAGCATACATTTTAAGTTTAGAGACAAGTGAACAAATCCTCCATTGTGTTTAGAACCGCCGGGTGTTTGGAGTCTAAATCTAAAATGTGACAGGTTTCTAGTTTTCGCAAAGTCCCTTCTCTGTGACCCCCTCTACTGTAAGGTGGCACTGCATCTATCAGATAGTATTTAAGATGTTCAAGGTTTTTGTTATGTTTTTCCTTGAAATGACAGGCCACAGGGTAAGTCAGGTCTTGGTTTGTAATTGCCTGTATGTGCTGGAGTATTCTTTTGTGGGTTTGTAGCTTGGTGCTACCCACGTAACGTAAGCCACAAGAACACTCCAGCACATATATTGCATGGTCTGTTTGCAGGTCAGTGACTTTGAGATTCTGCACTCTCTGTTGCCAAACGGTATGGTATAAGTTGATTTGCAAATACCGTATTGGCAAGCTTTGTAGGTTTTGCATTTAAAAAAGCCCTTCCGTTTCGATAGTCAGGTAGCCCCCTCCTCTACCTCTGGACTTCTTTTTACGAGGCAGTTACTCATAGAGGGTGCCCTACTGTATGTAATTGGTAGGTTTTTAGGAAGAGACTGGCCAATCACCGGATCATTTAGGACCATAGGCCAATTCCGTCTGATGATGTTCCTAAACGCTTTGTCCTGCTATTTGAATGCTAAAATCATTCTGAGCTTGGTATCAGTTTTTTCAGTTGTTTTTAGGATTGAGGGCAGGATTTGGTCAATGTTTTTATCGTCCAATTGTTTGGGTCTTAACAAATTGGACCTATGTAGAGTATTAGTCTTGGTAATCGCAGAATCTATGGTTTTTATCGAGTACCCGCAGTCTAAAAATCTTGATTTGCTGGCCTGCTGTGCTGCCTCTAAATTCTGATTGTTGGTGCAAATTCTTGTGTCAATTTTCTTCACGCAACTGTGGTGATGGGTCGATTCTGTGTGCGAGCACGGGTTCCAGATGCGATACACAGTTACGGCTCCTGCAGTAGGCGAAGCATTGATGCAGAAGGCGATGCGCTGATACCTTGTCCATTCCTCACAACAACGAGGATGCGCCGGTTCAGAGGGCAACGCGCCAGGTCTGCTCCACGCAACAATGAGGATGCGCTGGTTCTGACTCACGCAAAAGCGAAGACATGCTGGTTTCAATGAAGATGCATGGTTTGTGAGGAAGAAGCACCTTAGACCTCACTTCCAAGGTTCCAAGACTGGGGTGGCACTGCTAGACAAGCAGACTCACAGCTTGCAGAGTCCAGGTGCATATGTAGATAGTTGAATCTAATTTCCCTGAGACTTGGAACAGAAGGCAAGCCAGCAAGCTTCAATTGAAGTAGGTCCAATCCTTCTCACCCAGACAGATGAACAACAGGCAACAGGGCAGCTCAGCAAGGAAAGAGCACAGCAAGGCAGAGTCCAGCAAAGCAGCAGTCTAGCAAAGCAGCAGTCCAGCAGAATGGCAGTTCTTTCAGCTGAATAGCAGTTCTTCGTCCTGGCAGAGTAGTCACAGGTCCATACCTGTACTGATTTGGTAGTGCCAGAGGTCCAATACTTAAACCCAGAGGTGCCTTTGAAGAGGGAGAGGCTTAAAAGAAAGCTTTGAAGTGCCACAGAGGGTCTCCCATCCTTCCCTGGCTCCAGACACACTACAGGGGGGGGGTAATTAATCCTTTTTGTGGGGACAGGACACAGCCCTTTCAGGTGTAATTGTTAGATCCTCCCTTCCATCCTGCTCAGGATGGCCCATCTGCATGCAGAATACCACTCAGCCAAACATACCCTTCCTTTTGTGTGCCTGTCTAGAGGGAATGCTGGAAGCCAGCTGTCATCCCCCGCAGACATGTATGTCAGAGGCAGGCAGAAGGCACCAAATGACTAAAGTAAGTAAATATCAACTTTCTAAAAGTGGCATTTGTTAAACTGGAATTTAAAATCCAACCATAAGTTGTGATTTTAAATTGTGTGTTCAGTGACACTTAAGTTGAAAAGTCTATCTCTTCACAATTGGGAATTGCACTTAAAATATGTAGGGCCTCATGTAGGTAGCCAAATACCGGTCGGTAACGGCCGATTTTCGGTAAATATGCCGTTACCGACCGGTATTCAGACAAGTGAGATGTAGGAGTCCAAAAACGACTTTTCGGTAAATATGAGGCGGTAAATACCGAATCATATTTACCGAATTCTAAAATACCGAATCAGATTTACCGAATACATACTTAACGAATCGGTAAATATGAAGTGGTAAATATGAAGTGGTAAAAATCAAAATGACATGTAGGAGCACTCGGTAATTAAGAAATCCAAGAAAATCGGTAAATAAGAGTCGGTAATTAACACGGATTGAAAGCAGGTGGTAACCATCAACAGTGCATATAAGCAATCCCAAAATGCAACAGCGTGGACAACATGGCCGCTATGTATGTCATTGCAAGGCGCCTACGTCTACAGGCAGCAGGACTGAGGGTTTGGCGACGGGAGGAACGCATCTACAGACAGCGCATCACACTATTCCAGCTGACTGATGCAGAGATACATGAGAGGTACAGGCTACACCCCGAAACCATCATGGACTTAATCAGGGACCTTCACCCACTCCTGGACCAGCCAATAAGAAGGGCGCACGCCATACCCCCACATGTGCAGGTGCTCTGCAGCCTACATCTGCTGGCATCCGGCAGTTATCAGGTGGTGATAGCTGCGGTGGGTGGTGTATCCCAGAGTTGCCTGTCACGTTTCTTCAGGAAGTTCCTGGATGCCATGATGCAGAGAATGCACCACTACATCAGCTTCCCCAACACACAGGCTGCACTGCAGAAAACAAAAACAGACTTTTATCACATGGCACAGTTCCCCCATGTCATCGGCTGTATTGATGGTACACACATCCCAATCTGTCCACCAGCTGACACAGAGCACATCTACAGGAACAGGAAGTCCACCCACTCCATCAATGTGCATACCGATTTGAATGATTTTGTTAAGGGTCCTGTGGGTGGCAGAACCAAAAGGTGGGCGTATGCTATTTACAACGAAGTCTGGAAGTTGTCGCAGATTGAGGAGGCTTCCAGATTGAGAGCTATTGATCAAGCAAACATGGAGAAGGTTTTAGCCGTTATAGATAATAGCATTAGCACTCTCTCTTCTAGGATTTATACATTAGACAATATTGTTTCTTCGGTTGTTGATATTGTGCATGATGATATGTCTGTGTTATATCATGGTCAAAACCAGTTGCGTTCTGTTATGCAGTTTGCATGGACGTTGCAGACGTTAAAGGCAGGGAGGGTCCCTTGGGACTATCTGACCACTACATCGTTATTCCTTCCCTACAACCTTACTGACAAGCAGCGATTTATGTCCATGAAGGATGCTACATATTCATTGTTACAGATTGAAAAGTTAGAACCGTTGCCTTTCTCTGTAGCGGAGATCAATTCAGCTACGTGGTTAGTACACGGATTGATAACTCTCCCTTTCGCGCTTTTTAAGTTTACGTCTTGTATGAAACATTATGCTTTGGGTAGGTATGAACCGCTGGGCACCGCTTTCATGCATGAGGTTTGGTCCCTCCCCTTGACGTATAGATGTACTAGGGACGGAACTGAGGTTTATTTGAAAGGCGAGGAATGTACCACTACACCAGACCATTCCTTGGTATGTAGGCACATTCAATTACACGGCGCATGCAATGTACAAGCCCCGAATTTGGCGTGCGTCCTACGAGGTATCCCCGTGCCTGTGATTACACCTTCTTTCACGCTGCTTGCAAACAGTAGTTATTTAATTTTGAATAATGAAGCTTGCTGCGGGATGTTAGTGGGAATCCCGTACATAGTAACTGTCTCGCAGAAAGTTGTCTGCTGCAATAATGTTCTTTTTCCACCCCCGCATGGGCGGCTGGATGTTTCCATCTGGCCTTCGATTCCAACCTTGAAAGCAGAGTTCAACAAGTTGAGCAGAATAAGAGCGCTATTGTCCCAAAAAGAGGTGCCTTTGACTTCCTCTCGTGAAACATTTGTCCTTCACGTTGCTAATACGCGCACTGAGGTACAGGCGCTTCTGAATACTGACCTCCCCCTGCATTTCGGCTCTTTGATCCAAACTATTTTCAATGCCTCGTCCACGACCGGCCTGGCTCATTTTTTTATACTTGTGGGCTCGGGTCTCGTGACCTCTTTCCAAACTATTTTTGGTGTGATTCCGGCATTTTTTCATTCACTTTTCTCGAGCATCTTTGGAGGTGTCCCGCTGCTTCTGGCGCTAGTGGCAGGTGTGCTGCTTTTCCTTTTTATACTCCGGAATGGCTGCTCCTTCTGTGCCACACGAGCACCTGTCCCGTCTGCATCTTCTTCGTGATAGGATGCTTGACTTTTATGGTACTTTGCCATTGGCGACTTTGAGCCTGGCTTATGGATTATCCTTCAGGTATTCCTACTTCACCTGCGTACAACCTGTATTTCACTGCCTGGATTGTCCCTTTGAATGGCCTCTGGATTTGTGCTTGACCAACATGGTGTCTCCGGTGCCGGATTTCGATCGACTGATGAGGCCCTTAGTGTCTCACGAGTTGGCCTGTTCTGGTGTCCGGATTATGGCCTGTGGTGCGGCGCATGGTATCCTGGGTAATTGGGACATCTCTGCGGCCGCCTACGACTTCTTGGCTATGAGCTATTTGGAGGAACATTCCGGGTGCCCTCTGATTGTGCTAGAGGCTCCGATGGTTGGAGAACACGTATGTTCCTTTTCTTTACTTAATTGGATGGCTGAGACTTTCAGTGGCCCTGCAAACGATTTTTTGTTGGAAGCAGTGGCCACATATGCTGCCTATACATTCATGGATTAACTGGACTGTCGTCCATTGCGCCTGTGCTACTGGACAGCACCCTGGCGCAACATTTATTTCTTTTATTTCTCTTTTTTCTCTTCCTGATGGTCGTTTTGAGTTTTTTTATCTACTTGCATTTTTTTTTAGAATTCTATGCTGCTATTTTTTGTAGTTTCGGACTTTGGCGCAGCATTGGTTACGCCTTGTTCTGCTCTGACGAAACTGAACTCTGCGTTCTCTCTTTTCTTGCCTATTAAATAGTGCTTCGATCAAGGGGGCGTGTAGTGAGTTCTCCCTGAATACGTACATACATTGTTAAGTTCGCATAACCACGTTAAATGTTAGACAGCCATCTTTTTGTCTTTGCACACGACACTGCGTTTACATGTTATTTCTTAAATAAACTGCTGACTCGAGACTTGCTTCACACGAGAGCAATCTGTTGTTACCATCCCAAGCTCTGCGCAGCGACCTTGGTCTGTACATGGTGTGACAAACAGTCTGGAATATTACACAATGCATGTTTTCCACTCTAGGTTGATCGACCCACTATTTAGCCATGACACACGCGCAGCTGCAAATACCTGAAAGTTGGTGCTTTTAATATCACAGACATCATGTTTATTATTCAGACCGAAGACGAGCCTTCCTGCGAGAAGACTCCTGATGCTCCTGTGATGTGATTTCACTAAGCTGATCTTTGAGGTATGGGGTCCCCTATTCAAGCCTAAGAGACCTTCTATTAGCATAATAATAATATTAGCTTCTTAGTAAAGGGAAGGTGGTAGTATCCTCGGTATTTTCCGATTCGGTAAATACCACCTCGGTATTTACCGATTCGGTAACTACCACCTCGGTATTTACCGATTCGGTAAATACCACCTCGGTATTTACCGAATCGGTAAATACCACCTCGGTATTTACCGATTCGGTGAATTCCGATTCGTGATTACCGAATGTTACCGAATCGGTAACTGTTACCGAATTTTTACCTACATATAACTTTCCGATTCTAATTTACCGATTCGGTACGGCTCGGTATTTAAGAAACGGTAAAATTTATTTACCTACATGAGGCCCGTAATAAGGTAATCCCAATGTTATCCTATGGGAAAGATAGGCCTTTCAGTAGTGAAAAACAAAATCGGGAGTTTTTCACTACCCGATCATGTAAAATTTAAAAGTACATGTACTGCCTTTTAAATACATGGCATCATGCCCTGTGGTTAGACAGAGCCTACTTTAGGGATTGCATATGTTTGAAAAGGGAAGCTTTAGACCTGACAAGAGGGTTACCTTGCCAGGTCGAAGTGGCAGTTTTAAACTGCACATACAGGCTCTGCAATGACAGGCCTGAGCCATGGTTAGAGCGCTACCTAAGGGGGTGGCACAGCAGTGCTTCAGGCCCACTAGAAACATTTAATTTGCAGGTCCTAGGCACAAGTAGTGCACTTTACTAGGGATAAGCTAATGTTGCCATGTTTAGGAGAGGGGGCACACACACTTTAGCATTAATCAGCAGTGGTAAAGTGTACAGAGTTCTAAAACCAGCAGAAGAGGAGTTCAGAAACATGGAGGCAGGCAGGCAAAAAGTTGGGGGGAAGACCACCCTAAGTCTGTCAAGTCTAACAATCATGTATAGTGAGCACATTCTCTGTTAAAATGGCTTTGTGAAGTAAAAGAACAGCAGCAGAAAATGCTGGAAGGTTCACCAAGAGTCTTGCTTGGGAATAATTGCAAGGGTTTGTGTTAAAACGTAGGGGCATGTTTATTTCAACAGCTTTCCACCAATGGTACTGGAACAATTTTCAGAGTGTGGGTGCTGACATCAATGTTATATCACTGAAGTCACAGGGATTGTGAGAAATCGTAGCTTCAGATAAAGAACAAGTGGAAAAAATGTATTCAGCAGGAGGGTTGTACAGGTAAAGTATGAAAGTGGTGATGCAAAACACACTATCAATCTCAAATATATAACTAAAGCATCGTCTGTAGCACACTGTCTTTTAGAGACAGCACATTTTCCATGGAACTGGTCAGTAAACCTTTACAGACATAGAGTAGTACTGATAAAACTGTATATCACACAAATGATAATGTCTGGAAATTGGGTTTCAGTGAATGTTTATAATTTGAGCATCACCATTGTGGTGATTTATTTTGATCGTATTGAAATCTTTGGTGCCATCACACTTCAGAATTACAAACAATTGCTTAATGTTTTGCTTTCCTCACTGCTAATATATTCTGAAACTTGTATAGTTCATTTTCAGGTTTTCAAATTTTGTTGTGTGTTACAAAAAATTACATCCTACAGCCTTTCCTTTCACACTCATTGCTGCCAGCAAGTTTATCACATAGCTCACTTTAAAAACCTCCTCTCATTTTGCAGCCAGAAAAAGGAATGTAAACATCAATCCCCATGTTAAAAGATAAGCAAGCAATTTGTCTGCAGACATAGCCTCACATTTGACCTCTGCCTTTGAAACAGCAAATGTGACACAATACCTGCAACATTTAAAGGCATCTTTATTTATTGCACGTTCACCTTCTGGAGAGCCTGACTTTCTCTCCCCACCTTTATAGCCTCTGATTTCTAGTTTGTATTGCCTTCATGAGAGGAGCCTTTGCAGGCCTGAACTGTCTGTAGAGCCCCGGATGGCTCTTAGCGACTTCCTGCAGACCTCCCACAGAGAGCAGAGTTTGTAAAATACATAGTAATTTAATCAGAAATAGCCAGGTAAAGTATAAAAAATAATACATGCAAGATAGCAAGGAGCATAGCAAAAGAATCAAAGACACCTGTCCTTTTCAACTGACTGGGATTCTAAATGCAAAAGTTCAGTTAGAGCATGATGCTAAACTAAAAGCAAGTTTGTGAAATTTAACTATGTGACAGAAACAGAAAAGAAAATGATCTCATGTGTAGGTACCATGACCTTTTTCTCAAAGGAAGCGCAAGAGATCCTTGGGGAGAAGAAATTCATAAGTACAATCCAAGGCTCACAATTTTCAAAAAATCTCACTGCCAATTTTGAAAGCCAGGTTGCACTTATGGGAAATGTGCAAATGTACAGCTTTAATTAACATGGCTTCTGGGCCCACTTAAACCATGAAAATTAGTAGGCATGCTCACAGCTACTGGATGCTCGAACCACTGCAATAAAAATCCATATTTGATTATAAAACATTGGTACATTCTTGGCATAGATGTGAAACAAAAATAATGTAAGCTAGATGAATATATCAGTATGATACAAACAAAATTAGGTTTTCACAATATTTTGATACATTCATGTGGTTTCGGGTCTGCAAGGTTTATTTTACCCATTAGCCTTATAATGAAGTTAGTAATAAAGAGTAGCAAAGCGTCTGCTTCAACATAATCCCATTTGAATGTCATACATTGGTGAACTTTTAACCATGATTAAACATGAAATGTCTATTACTGTACAATAGCGCTCTGTATTGCATGCCTGTTGGCCATTAGATAAGATTAAAGCAAACTATCAGCCTGCCCTTGGGCAATAGTGGACATATTTTCCTGCTATCCGAGTAATACTTCAGGCACTATTGTCTAATTGAGTAATGAACACATACTCCTTTGGTGGCACAAATGTTGTTTTGAAGCCATTGACAACTACATTTGTAGGCTTTCCTATGCCTTGGCTACATTTCAGTGGGCCTATATCTAGAATGTTAAGAGTGTGTGAATTAAATGAGGGCCAAATTGATTATACTTTCATGCAACGTAGCAAGACATCTTAGCCAGGTTGCATCTAACTGTTTATTGATTATCAGTTTTGTACAGTCTTGTAAATATATGCCCTTTACTTTTCTACACACTTTTAGCTCTCTAGACTCCTATATATACACTTGAGCACTCCTTCTTACACGTTCCCAAAGAACATTTTCCTACCTTCTTGACCCTCCAATGATTGCTCCTTTAAATGACTATTCATAAATATATATAAATTTCTGCACATTTATTTACACGATTTATAGAAGTTTGGGAGCTGATTAATGTAAGCTCAAATAAGTTGATAATTCTGTTAATCTAACTCTTCTTTGAATAATTGGTCTAGGACCATTGTTTCTTTATAATAACCGATACCCAGGTCCAGGGACCTTTTGGGAATACCCCATTGTTTATAATGGAGCTGCGTGAAAGGGCAGGAATACTTCATATTTAACATTATATGAGGCATTCCTGTCCTCTCCTTGAGCAGGCGCACAATGTGCTGCCTTGCCCCAACGCAGGCCCCCTTGCCCTGTGGAGCAGGGTGCCTGCATTGTAGGAGCACCTTTCTGCACAAAAACAATCCTTAGAGGCATTAGCCTCTTTGTAGCACACTTAGGGAAAACAATGAGGAGAAATATATCTCTTTGTTGCACCTCCACTGGTGCATTCCCAAGTTTACCTTTCTTGGTAAATCTGGGAATGTGTCATAATCCATGGGTTGATGCGTGGGAACACCCATGCTCCATCCATGGAATCCTTCCTATGGCAGAATAATGCAAGGCAGTGACTTTCGCTGTCGCGTTTATCCAGATTTCCAAGCACTTGCATTGCTTAGTAAAATGTATTTAGGGATAGCGTTGCCATTGTGACAGCCTGTGTGATGCAAGGGCAACACAGTCTCTTAGTAAATCTGGCCCGAGGGTTCAGTTCTCTTGCTATATACATTGAAAAGCATCAATTGTTTACCAGTCTTAAATTAGAAACAATAATTGCATGTTTGGAGTACTACAATCTATTACTCTAACTGTTGAGTTCAGGTCACCATCAACCCAAGTCACCAGTCCACCTTACACTCTGCCCCTGGGGTACTTGTTGATGGCACATTAAAGGCCATGCATTCTGTCATACAGGCTTGATTTGTAATCCACGACTAGGGACATGCAGATTGAATGACTACCAACATATTCACATGCCTGCAACATTCCAACCCAGTAGTTTTAGCAAAGAACGAGAGGGAAGACCGCACACCTTGTGCGTCATCCAGCCCCCTGATTCCATGGATGTACAGGCTTTGCTCGAATGTAACCCTCACTTCAGTAATGCATAGATGTTATACTCAGTAGTGGGACCAGTACAACACAGCACTTCATTTCTAAGAGCAATACCCATTCATAATTGACTTAATGGTTTCAAAACAGTGGAGCTATTCTGGGATTGGCGTACAGAGTTACCCAGTGGAGAATTAGCTAACCTTGTCCTTTCTATTATACCATTTTGTCCCTTTGTTACAACTCTGGCATCAGAGTTTTGCACACAAGTAATCTTTATATCAGGACTCGCAACGATTAGATTTTTCTCGGGCCTTTTGGAAATTTTAGGCCTATATATTACTCATGTCCCTCATCTGGGTAGGTGCTTAGCACATGCTGATTAGACTGCTGTGGAGGTCTAAGGATGAAAAAATATTTTTCCCTCCGCACTTTCTTTCTGAACCTTGATGCCTAGATTGATAAGCCTTTTCCTTAGGGGGCATATGGTTCTGCAATGCATTTTGGTTGCCCATTGGACTATTCTTCTTTCAATAAAGTCTCCCCTATAGTATCAGATAGAAATTTAGACAGAAAGGATTGCTTGAGTTAATGGTGCCCTATCCATCAAAGTAGGTTAGGAGCCTCAGCAGGTTACACCTGTAGAGAGTATCATATGACCACTTGAGACATAGGTAGGTTTCAGGTTCATTTTAATTCTTTAAAGGCTCCCCACAATTTCATTTTCATGGGTGGGATTTGTCTACCACCGTGTTCGAGTCATGCAGGGGAAAACATTTATATGGTGTTTAGAAACAACACCACAGTTGAGAGCTCAGTGGGTAAATGCTTGGCAGGGAGCTCAGCAGATGGATATTCAGGGAAATGTGCATTGGTAAATGTGTGTATCTGCACCTCGCTAGCAACAGGCCTCTCAGATCTAGCTTCACTTGGTTTAGAGGTAGATGACCTCTGTTCCTCTTTTTCCGTGTCATCATGATTTCCTTTATTATTCCTACCCACAGAGTGGAATATAGAAAAACACTTTCTTACTTGTCGACTTATGATTCAATGAAGGAATTTGTTCTATAGGCTGGCTGCAACTTTTAAGAAGTTTTTTTTTATAGCTTTCTCTTTTTCTTTTTACAACACACAGTAATAAAGTCTTTGTTGTTTTCTATGGTGGTAATGCTCGCTTTACTAATGAACTTATCGTCAGCCACTGATGCCTGCCAAGTATCTGGACCTTCTTGGAGGTATCTTGCCTGGCTTGAAGAGAGGGAGGCACTGTATGAAATTGGATTCTTTTTGGGGGTCAGCAACTGCCCACCTCAAGGAATAATCACAACTCGTATCATGGTGAACTCTAAGGGGCCGATTCCAATGTCGGACGGACTCAGGTCCGTCCGACATCGATCAGGAGCCATAACCGTCCGACCTGCTGTCGTCGGTTACGGCCCTGCTAGTACGATGCGACCGAACAGGGTTCGGTCGCACTCGTATACAAAACAATGCAGGCATGCATTCCGAGCGGAATGCATGCCTGCATCGTTGAAAGCAAGGGTGCAGTGCCCTACTGGGGGTCCCCAAAGACAGTTTCCGACTGCCTTTTCGTGCCGGAAAAAACAGCACGAAAAGGCAGTGAAAAACTGCCATCGTACTCCCTCGGTCGCAAAGAGGGGGCCGGGGGAGTACCAAGGGATTTCCGGATGGCGGATGGGCTCTCCGAGCCTGTCGTCCGCAATCTGGAAATCCGTGTCGGATTCCTTTCCGACCGAGCCCATCAGTATGGCTCGGTCGGAAAGGAATCCGGCCGACATGATCCGAATTGGTCGGAAGGGCTCCGACCCGAAATTGGACTCGGCCCCTAAGAGTCACTAAATTCACCTGAGATCAGCCGACTGGTAGCATGGCACAGGGCAGACAGGCATACCATAAGGCAATCTGTAAAGTATTTATGCAGTACCATAGCAAAGCAATAAAGTTAGAACACCAAGAAATAAAATTCCCAAACCACTTTAGAAAACTAGAGAACATTTTAATGAATAAAACGATACAAACATTATACCAATCCAAAAAGAAAAACTGGAGATATGAATTTTTAATACTTTAAGTAAAAACAGTTCCAAAAAGTTAAAAGCAACAGTTGTAGTCAATAGGTTACGGTAGGCGTGATTTGATGCCGACTGAAATTAAGCCCTGGTCAGATACACCAAATGGATTGGTCCTCGTGAAAGTCTGGAAGTCTGAAAGTTTGACAAAGTTTCAAAGTCCTAATCCACAAAGGCACTTTGTCAGCTGTCTCCCTGAGGGACAAATCTGAAATTGTAGCTGGCATCATGGAACTGTCAGTCAGATACCTTACACTGGTTGGTCCCTCCGAAGCCCTGGAGCTTTTGAGATTTTAAAGTTCCTGAATCGGGCTCTAGACAGCTCAGCTCCAAGATGACCGCATCCCAGCGAGGCTCCCTTAGTCAGGAAAACTGTCCACCAGAATTCACAGGCGGCAAATATCATTAACACTCTGCTCAGGTGGCAGTGATGGCTGGTGAAGACTGAAAAGCAGGGGGAGCTCGAGCTGAGCTCCAGCAGGTGTCAAAATCCAATGCGAAGGAATTTCCAGGGGTCAACATAGCCACACATACCAGACAGTAAACGGCGTGCATTGGGATCGGCAATGCCTGCAACTTTGCGGCCAGAAAATTGCCCAGTGATCCGGACACCACTAGTGTGAAGCGGCTCCCAATCCTGAGCTGGGTGCTGCTGCTGTGCAGTTGTACCACGCCTGAGATATTTCTGGACTGGAGAACCCCCTGGCTATATGGAGACCCCATCGCCATATATCCAGATTTCACTGTGGTGGTTCAAGAGGCGTCTGCCTTTGAAACGAAAGCTATGACAGGCTGGTATATAGTACTCTATGCTCTAGCTAGCGAGGTTAAAAACTACCCCTATCAATAAACCACGGATCTGGCAACTACACAAAACGCAAGCGTGTTCGTCACACAGCTACTGTCCACATCAAGCACTGGCTTCTCATGGGGCTCACATACGTTGCATGAAGTACTCAGAGATATTGACTTACTCTCTGCGCACGTTACAGCTGGCTGAGATAGGCTGTGGGACAGGCGCACTGAAGCATATGGAGCCATACAGATTAAGTTGTTCTCTGTATTGAATAAGCAGTTGACACAAAGTTGGGAAAAGTGTAGCAAAATCATATTTTAGGTCACTGCAACAAAGCTTACATATTCATCACTTACCTTTGACACACAATGTTTTGAATGTATGTCATGTGGATGTCGGATTTACCGCACTTTTCTCCCCTTGGCGAGACTCAACCGTCCAGGGCTATTAGATGTGGGCAGCTTCCCGCCTCCCATCTACATAAGTGGCAACACCTACAATTTTACAGCTTACTATGAACCATCGCTGCTTTCGAACCCATATATCCTTTCCAGGTGGAGACCTCTGCCGTATTATTTGGTTGGTGGTGGTAGGCCAGCTGTTTGAGCTCCCCCCTACAATTGGCAATGACATGCTTTCTGTTAGTTCAGGTTTCAATGCCCGAAGGACTCCGGGAATAGGTTACATTTTGTGGAAACTTTCACTTGCATGTTGGAATGGCTTGCATGGGTGGCGGTAAGGTGTTCTGGGGTACTGTTATTACCAGGCAATACAAAGAAGCACACAATTAAACAATATCATCTTTGTATACTGCGTTCTAAGTACGCTATATACTATAGTGTGTACAATGGTATAATAAAATCGGCATAGACACAGTGGCGGCTGGTGGCTATTGAAAGTGGCGAGGCATAAAGGTTGTTGACGAGTGTGTTGGACTAGTGAGTAAAGCATGTGAGTATGACTGAAATAGTTGGTTTAACGGGGCTCTCCCTGAAAAAATGTTTCAACATAGAGGACACAATGGGGCATTTTACCGCAAGTTTTGAGGATGGAATTGGTTAAAATGCAATATGCTGAAAGGAAAGTCTGAATGGGATTTCTTGAAATCTTTTCAAACTTGAAAGAGCAATGGTAGGCTAGCTGTATTATAAAAAAAAATTGTTATATAGTCATCTTCATGTGAAAGTAAAACCAAGGACGCAGCGCAACCGTTTTTAAATCAATATATAGTGAGAGCGCACATCTGTGCTCTAAGGAAAGTAACCTGAAGCAAACTCGAGATAGCTGCCTGTATTTTTTAAAATATGTAATGCTAGGGGACACTGGCAAAAAGCATAATAAGCTATTTGCTCTGTTGGCTTTCTGAGAAGGCTGCAGTTCAAAACAAGCACTTGAGGAGGCCTGAGGTCTGTCTACCCAGTAGGGAGATATGTCTTTCATAAACATTATGATAACTCAGTACTGAACCTGATAAGTATGTCTCCAGAGGTATGAAATAATTATTTTTTAATCAACTTTTTGCACGAAAAAAACTAGAGGAGGATTTGAGCCACCTGGTAGGAACTTGGAAAGCAGTAATACAGTCATTACAACACGAAAGAACCAGGGGGCATATCAGCGACAACCGGCGATAATTATCGCTAAGCGCACTTAGCGCTAGGATAATTATCGCTGGCTAGCATTGGATTTTTATCGCTGAGATAGCGTGCTATTAGCAACGCTTATCTCAAAAGCGATAAAAATCCTCGCGCTAACTGCCAAATGTGAGATTGTCGCTGGAAATACAGCGATGATCCCACGAAGTTTGGCGATAGCTTGCTGATAGGGCCTCACATACTTAGCCATGATATCCACCTTTCATAGGATATCATGGCTAAATCAGTTTCAAAGCAGGCGTAAGGAAAGTAGCGATAACCTCTGTTATCGCTACTTTTCTTGTCGCTATGCTGCTTTGTGTGAGGCTTGATCATAGGAGAAATGTCACTTAGCGACATATCTCCCGTTATCCTGTGGAGGAACGCCCACTTTGCATCTCATTAGAGATGCAAAGATGGGCGTTCGGAATTCAGGCGCTAAGGCAAGGTTTCACGCAATAGCGTGACCTTGCTGATATAGCGATAAAATTATCGCCGCTTTTCGGCTGAAAACGGCCGCAAAAGCGGCGATAATTTTTTATCGCCGCCTTGTAGATATGCCCCCAGCAATGCTCAACTTAGATTCAGAAAGGGGCCCGTCCAATTCCCTTCTGGCGTCATAAAATCTTCTAGACAAATGATATCCTGTGATGAAGGTTCTCACTCAGCTCGGTACAGCTAGGAAAAAACTGCTGCCATTTTCTTATATCTCCCATAAAAGAGGTCAAGACCACCCTTGAGGCTGGGGGTAAAGATGGGTGAGGCCGGCCAATGTTCATTGTGATAAATGCAGGGGGCTGCTCAAATCTAGGGAAACACGTTGCATCCCTTTCTAGTATGTTCTTCCAGTGCACCGACCTCCGGCTAACCTCAGGTTGTCTCTGTCTGCAACTCTGCAGTCTGCACCCTTTCACAGCTGGGTCCTCTTCACCGCAGATGCTGCCGAGCAGGCGCGCAACACCCATTGGCCTCACCGGGCTTCAGCCCCCCCCCGTCATGTGTGTCAGCCCGGCTGAGACAGCCTCGCGGGCTGGCGTCCGTCTAATTGCAGCCACACCCGAGTACTTCACAGGTCTTTAAAATACCATTTACTCGTTAATGAGGCTTTTGTTGTGTTTTCACCCCTTCTTACAGCCACCCTGCCTCTGGCTGGAAGACTTAGACCCCCGAAATCTTTTTCAGCCCCCCCCGAAATTTGGCTCTAATTGCCCGCCTGCTGCCGAGCACCGATGCGCTTTTCACCCATGCACACCTGGCAGCAGCAGTGGGAAGTGGGAGAGCTGTGCAGCACTGGTATAGCAGCTTCTTGCTACTTAATGACGTCACGCTTTTATATCACGTGGCAATCTCTAAACTGCTGAACTGCATACTTAATCTCCTACTCCATAATACAGTGTGGAAAAGCATCAGAGGCCGTTGAACAGTTACTGCCTCGGCGTCTATTCTTTGTTTGCAATTTTAACCTCTGTGGAATGAGTTCCGGTTCGAAAGAAAGAGCGTCGCTTAAACCCAACGTCACGGCTTTTTAGTGGACCGGGTCTTGCCGATGCTCAGCACCGGTAGTTCTAAAAAACAGGTGCTGAAACTGGTCCCTATCGAGCTCTCCATTTCTTAGGATGAAAAAATATAAATCTTACCTCTGCAGCAGTGCCACCCTTCACTGCCTTTGGTGTAAATTCATGGAGACTCGTTCTAGTTCTTTCACAGCAGCCTCATCATTTCAGAACTGATGGCCATATTAGCAAGAAACTGTGAAAAATATCACACAGCGCGCCTGGCGCGAAAATTTTAATCGCCAGCTATCGCTGGAATATATCGCCAGGCTAACGCTGTATTAGCATCAATTAGCGCTATGGTGATATGTTGGTCGGGAACAACTACTTTGCATGTCATTAGCGATAAATATCGCTGACAGGCAAAGCGGCACCCAAACCGGTCGCTTTCGTCAGCTTGCTGATAGGGCGGCGATAGGGCCCTTGGTAATATGCCCCTGAGTCATTTTCAATATGCTATACTATGAAGCCATGGTTGTTGCTTATTTATGTTATGCAACTAACAACCATTGACAAAGCCAATAGTACTGGCTTGTTGTAAGTGTAATGTTATTTGCTGTATTATATATCTGAATTTTACGACAGAAGTAGCTAAATACCAGTGGGGCGGCACACTAAGCTAAGCATAGATTTTAAGCTTACGCATTTTCTTTTCTTTTGATCAACGGTTTTATTGGGTTTTAACAGCCACTGGGTGGCTAACAAGACCTAGGCACAAGTTAAGCATTCAATATCACATATATAGGTTACAACCAGGTATCCAGGGCATATACATAAATAGATCATTGAGCCTCTCCGGTGCTGCAGTTTGGATATAGCAGGTCAAAGGTGCAACCACTTCCCCCACACACACCCATATTTTTTGGGACAACCTCTTGACTCTAACACCACCCTCTCCAGCTGGGCACACCAATCAACCCGGCAGCAACACTTTGCAATGGTAGGGGGAGCGAGGTTCATCCACTTTGTCGTGATGTTGCATTTAAGGACCAGGAAGGCTGTACCTGGTAAGGCCCTCTTGGCCCTGGTGCCCCCAGCACCCTCAGTTATTTCCAGAAGGATCAGGTTGGGAGATAGGGGAACCACCCACCCCTGCACCTCTGCCAACACTCTTGTTACTGCAGCCCAGTATGTTTGTATTGGAACACAGGACCAAACCATGTGGAAGAACTCTGCAGGCGCAGCTGCGCATCTTGGGCATGTGGCATCAGGTCGGAGACCAGCCCTGTGTAGATGTGAAGGGGGCAGGTATGCTACGTGTAAGTAGAAAGTTTGTATTAGCCCCTTTTTCGAGGAGATGGTGAGCTCCCGGGGAGCCATCGGGGGTCACGCCAATCTGCTTCATCAAAGGAATCCAACCATCCCTCCCATTTGGTCCACAGATGTTGGAGTGAGCCGGGGGAGTTTATTATGTGGTAGATTTGCGAGACACCTCCGCGTCCTAGGCTACCCATTAGGATTTTGGCTTCCAGTTGATTAAACTCCGAGAGGGGATCTGTGCCACATATGTGGATATGGAGGGCGTGCCTGATCTGGAGATATTTGTAGAATTGGGAGCAAGTGAGGGAAAATGATTCATGTAGGTTGGCAAAGGAGCATATGTGTGTTACTGACCACACATACGAAATACGGTGCTGTAACAATAGTAGACTCATCACAGATACTTTGGACAGAAACCGGGTAACAATATTATTTTTATGCCTTTCACTGGCAAATGCCATACAGATCACTATGGTGTGACCATAAGACTTTTGTGAAGGGTTCCATCACTATCGTCTATTCTTCACAAGCAACATAGATTCACTTCAATCACTTTTTCTTTTTTTTTCTTTTATCTTTACATAACTTTTCCACTTTTCTTTTTTTTCTCACTTGATCTATCTGCATTTGTTTTACTAAACAACCTGTATATCATAATTAGGTGTTTTTCACTCTGTTCTCTCTCTTCATCACTCTAGAGACCAGCATTATAAATTTCCGCCATTAAACACCTATCTATTCCATTTTCTATCACGCCCGCCCCCTGAATTGTGACGTGCAAAATGTGAAAAAAATGTAACTATCTATTACATGCCTTGTGCTAGTTTCTTGGAAGTCACCAGAAAAGAACCATTCAAATGCAGTATTTTCTTCACAGATATCATTGTCGAAGCTTTGTGACCCTCTTTTCCTGTTGAAGGCACTTCCCTGTGCCGAAACGCGCATAGAAGACCACTGTCATATAGAAATTGTGCCACACTTTTTTGTCTACGAAAATCTCAATTGAACAACAATGATCATGGACAATGTGTTTAAAAGTGCTTAGAGTGTATGAGACTGTACGAATGTAGACATGAATGGATCAGTGTGATTGAGTTCTTCCATTTTATTTTTATGAAAAAGATTTCTAATAAAATAACTTTTGTAATTAAGAAACACAGTCATGTTGGTTCTTTCTTCTGTTTATTTGTCATATCTATTATATCAATTGTAATATGATTGTTTTGTATATGTTGCCTTAAGTACTTACATTGAATTATTCTAGTCCTGCATTAAGTAACATTACCTCTCAGCAGGGGGCCTCTTTCTTTACATTAATATAGAGGAAGTGGGGCAATATTATCATTTTATATAAGGCTATACGGCCCATCACATTAAGGGGGATGCTTTGACACTTGGTCAGGTCCACTTTTGCTTTCTGGAGCAGTGGTTGTAGGTTCAGAGCCCAGGTGAGTTCTGGGTGCAGCGCAACTCATACGCCCAAATATTTGAAACTCAGCCTACGGAGGGGGGTGGTCGACTGCTAGTCGAAGCAGTCCCTCATTGGCACTAGAGGAACCAGCACTGATTTGGATAGGTTCACCTTCAGGCCGGAGGCTCACTCAAAAGCCTCAAGCAGGTGAGGGCAGCGGGGGCCGCTCTTTGCTGGGTCCGCTAAGTACAGAAGGTTGTCGTCCACATATAGGGCGATGCGGACCTTGTGGTTGGTGTCCCACCTCCATCCCCTACACATTGGGTCACCACAAATAAGCCGAGCTAGGGGCTCCATCGCTAAGGCGAAGAGAAAGGGGGACAAGGGGCAACCTTGCCTTGTACCGCGCCTAATGGGGAAGGAGTCCTAGAGGGGACAGGGGAAGGACAGGTCTTTCTTCGTGATGCCCTCACACACCCCAAAGGATGTCATGCTTCATCATTGGGCTTTGCTCCTCATCGAGCCGGCGCTGCAATGCCCGACGGGCTCACAGTAAATGGGCTCTTTGGCGGAGATCTTTTGAAGAAGCCGTGGGGTGGGTGCGGGTAAGAGGGCAAGGATAGTGTAGTACACAGGTAGTGGATATTAAAATAAGTCTGGAGCAGTCCTGTTCAGAAACTATTTTAATGGTTCAGGTAGTTCCAGCTTAGTTAAAAAGTAAGTGGATGCCCTATGTGGATGCAATGTTCCTAGAGGGCTATCGCTGTGTGATGGGTCGACATGTTTCGTGCCTTTATTGCTCCTAACGAGTCGTATGGCACTTCATCAGGACCTAAGTAAATAAGTAAGTGGTGCACACCAACCATGCCTCGGAAGCACAGTCCAAGGCCGGTGCAGACTAGCACCCTGCGGAGGTAGTCCCAGTCCACCATATCGAACGCCTTCTCAAAATCGATAAGGAGCAAGGACAAGTCATGTATTAACCTCTTCGCTGCTAGGCCTTTTTCCCCCTGTGCTAAGCCTTTTTTTTGCTATTTGGGGTAGTTCACGCATAGACCCCCGTAACGTTTTGACCACATAAGGTATCCATGCCAAATTTGCCCCCTTTTTTTCCAACATCATGGGTGTTCAAACGGAAATTAGCCAAAATACAGATACATTTCTTTTTTTGGTGGAAAAAAGAGCTCCAGATGAAAGCTCCTGTTTTTTTCCCTGCAAATGGTATCAAAAAGGGGTTGTCGTGCTGAAATCACCATCTTCCCAGATTTCAGGGACAAGTAGACTTTTGTCAGAAAAACAGAATTGTTTACACAGTTTTGGCATTTTTCTGGGACATAGCCTATTTTTGCTATTTTTTGTGCTCTCAACCTCATTCCAGTTTATGGTAGAAATGGGTATGAAAGCAATAATGGATCCTGGAGAGCTATACATTTTTAAAAAGAGGACAACATTCTGAATTCAGCAAGGGGTCCCTTGTGTAGATCCTTCAAGGTTTCTTCATAGAAACTAACAGTTAAATATAGGACAAATTGAAAATTAGTTGAAAAAAACAGCCATTTGTGTCAACGTTTTCACCTGTAACTTCTTCTAATTATGACAGCTGTATGAAAGCAATTTACCGTTACATTTGCTGGACCTTTCTGGTTGTGGGGATATATAGGACTTGTAGGTTCACCAAGAACCAGACGAACCCAGAGCCAATAACTGAGCAACGTCTTGCAATGGTTTTTTATTATGTACCAGGTATATAGCAATTCTTTTAGGAAAATGTATACATGGAAAAATTGGTATGAAAGACACCTATGTATTTTTACACAATGGCTTTCAATTGGAAAGCAGAAATGCATCGAAAGTCAATAGGTAATAACAGTTGCTCTACAATTCTGAGTTCCCATAAGTCACCCGATAAAAATGGTACCCCACTTGTGTGGGTAGGCCTAGTGCCCACAACAGGAAACGGCCCAAAGCGCAACGTGGACACACCACATTTTCACAGTGAAAAATGACCCTTTTTTTGCAAAGTGCCTAGCTGTAGTTTTTGAACCCTAGCTCTGCCGGCACCTAGGGAAACCTAGCAAACCTATACATTTTTGAAAACTAGATACCCAGGGGAATCTAATGTGGGGTGACTTGACTGGCTCTCACCAGGTTCTGTTACCCAGCATGCCTTGCAAACCTAAAAAATTAGTTTAAAAAACACATTTTCCTCACATTTCTGTGGTGGAAAGTTCTGGAATCTGTGTGGATCCACAAAATTCCACCCACCCCGTGTTCCCCAAAGTCTCCCGAGATAAATGGTACCTCACTTGTGTGAGTAGGCCTAGTGCCCGCGACAGGAAACGGCCCAAAACGCAAGGTGGACACATCACATTTTCAGAGTGAAAAATGACCCTTTTTTTGCAAAGTGCCTAGCTGTAGTTTTTTAACCCTAGCTCTGCCAGCACCTAGGGAAACCTAGCAAACCTATACATTTTTGAAAACTAGACACCCAGGAAATTCCAGGAAGGGGTGACTTGACTGGCTCTCACCAGGTTCTGTTACCCAGAATCCCTTGCAAACCTAAAAAGGTGTCCAAAAAAACAAATTTTCCTCACATTTCTGTGATGGAAAGTTCTGGAATCGGCGTAGATCCACAAAATTCCACCCACCCCGCGTTCCCCAAAGTCTCCCAAGAAAAATGGTACCTCACATGTGTGGGAAGGCCTAGAGCCCGCGACAGGAAACGGCCCAAAACGCTAGGTGGACACACCACATTTTCACAGCGAAAAATTACCCTTTTTTGCAAAGTGCCTAGCTGTTGTTTTTGAACCCTAGCTCTGCCGGTACCTGGGGAAACCTAGCAAACCTATACATTTTTTAAAACTAGACACCAAGGGAAATCCAGGATGGGGTGACTTGACTGGCTCTCTCCAGGTTCTGTTACCCAGAATCCCTTGCAAACCTGAAAAATTGTCCAAAAAAACACATTTTCCTCAAATTTCTGTGGTGAAAGTTCTGGAATCTGCGTGGATCCACAAAATTCCACCCACCCCTTGTTCCCCAATGTCTTCCGAGAACAATGGTATCTCACTTGTGTGGGTAGGCCTAGTGCCCGCGACAAGAAACGGCCCAAAACGCAAGGTGAACACACCACATTTTCCACAGTGAAAAATTACCCTTTTTTTGAAAAGTGCCTAGCTGTAGTTTTTTAACCCTAGCTCATCCGGCACCTAGGGAAACCTAGCAAACCTATACATTTTTTAAAACTAGACACCCGGGGAATGCTAGGGAGGTATGGCTTGCATGTATTCCCCAATGTTTTCTTACCCAGAATCCCCTTCAAACCTCAAATTTAGCTGAAAAAATCACTTTTCCCACAAATTTGTGTGGGAAAGTTGTGGCATCACCGGGCTGACACAAATTTCCTACCACCCAGTGTTCCCTGAGGTCTCCCGATAAAAATGGGACCTCACTCGTGTTGGAGGCCCAAGTACCCGCGACAGGCAAGCGCCCAAAACATATTGAGGCAACATCAAAATTGCCTATCACAAAACAACCTGGTTTTGCATGGGGTCACCTGGGTTGTTGGCCCCGTGCTCGGCGGATATCTGGGGAAACCTATCAAACCCACACTTTTCTAGACACCCGGGGAATTCCAGGGAGGTATAGCTTGCGTGGATCCCCCAACATTTTCTTACCCAGAATCCCCTACAAACCTCAAATTTAGCTGAAAAAAATCACCTTTTCCACACATTTCTTGTGTGGGAAAGTTGTGGCATCACCGGGCTGACACAAATTTCCTACCACTCAGCGTTCCGTCAGGTCTCCCAATAAAAATGGTGCCTCACTCATGTGGGAGACCGAAATACCCGTGACAGGCTAGGGTTCAAATATATTGAGGCAATATCAAAATTGCCTTTCACAAAACGACCTAGTTTGGCAAGGGGGGTCACCTGGGTTTTTGGCCCCGTGCTTGGCGGCCAGCTAGGGAAACCTACCAAACCAACACATTTCTGAAGACTAGACACACCGAGGACTCTAGGTAGGTATGTCTTGCGTGGATCCCCCAACGTTTTCTTACCCAGAATTCCCTGCAAACCTCAAATTCAGCTGAAAAAAATCACTTTTTTCACACATTTTTGTGTGTGAAAGTTGTGGCATCAACGGGCTGACACAAATTTCCTACCACCCAGCATTCCCCCGAGTCTCCCAATAAAAATGGTGCAATACTCATGTGGGAAGCCCAAGCACCCGCGACAGGCAAGGGCCCAAAACGTATTGAGGCAACATCAAAATTGCCTATCACAAAACGACCTGGTTTTGCAAGGGATGTCACCTAGGTTTTTGGCCCCGTGCTCGGTGGCCATTTAGGGAAACCTACCAAACCCACACATTTCTAAAAACTAGACACCCGGGGGATTGCAGGGAGGTATGGCTTGCGTGAATCCCCCAATGTTTTCTTACCCAGAATCCCCTTCAAACCTCAAATTTAGCTGAAAAATCACTTTTTCCACACATGTCGCCTCAATATGTTTTGGGTACTTGGGCCTCCCACACGAGTGAGGCATCATTTTTATCGGGAGACCCGGGGGAACGCTGGATGATAGGAAATTTGTGTCAGCCCGGTGATGGCACAACTTTCCCACAATAAAATGTGTGGAAAAGGTGATTTCTTTCAGCTAAATGGTAGGTTTCCCTAGCTGGCTGTCGAACAAGGGGCCAAAAACACAGGTGAGCCCCCCTTGCAAAACTAGGTCATTTTGTGATTTTGATGTCCCCTCAATACGTTTTGGGCCCTTGCCTGTCGCAGGTACTTGACCCACCCACACAAGTGAGGTACCATTTTTCTCGGAAGTCTTTGGGGAATGCTGGCTAGGTGGAATTTTGTGGATCCACGCAGATTCCACAACTTTCCACCACAGAAATGTGAGGAACATTTGTTTTTTTGGACACATTTTGAGGTTTGCAAGGAAATCTGGGTAACAGAACCTGGTGAGATCCAGAGAAGTCACCCCATCCTGGATTCCCCTTGGTGTCTAGTTTTCAAAAATGTACAGGTTTGATAGGTTTCCCTATGTACCAGCTGCGCTAGGGCCCAAAATCCACAGGTAGGCACATTGCTAAAAAAAAGTCTGTGCCTAGTGGGCTTTCTGCCGCCCTGGGGGGAATCAGGGGGTTGCCGCGATATGTCCCCAAGGGAGGCAGAAAAACTGTGGCTTTTTTGGGGGGGTGGGAGCATTGGTATGCCCATTCTGGGCAGCCCCCACCCCCACGGGCAGCCCCCACGCATAAAAAAGACAGCATAATCGCTGGTGGCTAGTGGGCTTTCTGCCCCCCCTGGGGAGCAGATCAGGGGCTACTGCCCTCATCTGCCCCCTGGGGGGGTAGAAAAGCTGTTGCATCTTTTTTGGGGGGATGGAGGCATTGGCATGCCCATTCTGGGCAACCGCCACCCCGAACTTTGGAGGAAAAAAATCCCTGATGGCTAGTGGGCTTTCTGTCCCACCCCAGTGGGGGGCATATAAGGGGATATTGCCCATCTGCCTTCCAGGAGGGAAGGCAGAAAGGCTATCATTTTTTGGGGGGGTGCGGGCCTTGACATGCCCATTCTGGGCAACCCCCACCCCTACCTATATAAAAGAAATCCGTGGCACTTAGCGGGCTTTTTGCCCCACCTCAGGGGCAGATCAGGGGCTATTGCCCCCATCTTCCTCCTGGAGGGGCAGCAAGTCTTTAGTTTTCTTTGGGGGGGTAGGGTGGGTGCATTTGCATGCCCATTCTGGGCAACCCCCACCCCGGGCCTATAAAAAAAAGAATCCCTGGTGTCTAGGGTGCGATCTGCCCCCCCAGGGGGGCAGAGATACTGGAATTTTGTGGGGGGAGGGGTGGGGGCATTGGCATGCCCATCTTTGGCAGCCCCCACCCCTTAATTAATCATAAACGAAAAAAACTGCCGTCTAGTGGGCTTTCTGCCCCCCTGAGGGGGGAAGATTGGGGACTACAGCCCCTATCTGCACCGGGGGGGCAGAAAGATTGTTATTGTTCAGGGGGGATTGGGGGCTTTGGCAGGCCCATAATGGGCAGCCCCCACCCCTAATTTACATAATAACCTAAATCCCTGGTTTCTGGTGGGCTTCCGGCCCACCCGGGGGGGCTGAAAGACTGGAATTTTGTGGGGGGAGGGGCGGGGGCATTGGCATGCCCATATTGGGCAGCCCCCACCCTAATAACAGAAGGCAACAAAAAAATCCCTGGCGTCAAGTGGGCGATCCCCAAGCAGGGATCCACTAGGGAGATTCTCCCCTTTCTAACGATACCTCTCCTGACTTTCTACGTGCTCAGGGGGCTGAGATAGCCCCTGAGCACGTAGAGAGTGAAACTGAAATGAGCCTCTTGTTTCAGTTTCATTTTCATTGCAATGACGTCAGTGTGCCTTGCGCACGATCGGCATTGCAATGAAAATTTAAATTGGCCTCAGGAGGTTGGGGAAACTCTTCCCCAACCTCCCGAGGCCAATAAAAAAAAGGGGAATCCCTCTGCTGTCTGCAGCAGAGGGATTCAGTGCCCCTGTTCTCAAAATGGAATGGTTCTGTCATGAGCACAGGAGCACCGATGCTCATGACGGACACATTCCATCATGAGCATCGAAGGGGTTAAGGAGTGGCAATGTGTTGGGCAACATGGAGCCGTCAAATGCAGTGTTGTGTGCCTCTTTGTGGCATGAAGCCGCACTGGTCTGTTGGCCAGGATCGTGGCAAAGATTTTTTATTTCACTGTTGAGTAAGGAGATGGACTGCATTGGACTGAGGAGGTAGAAGGGGCTGCGTTTTGGGGGTCACTACTATAGTGGCAGAGTCCAGGTCCAGGGAAAGAGCCCAGGCAACACGCCTCTTCGAAAAGGGGAAGAGGATGAGGGAGCAGTAAGTCTCGGTGTTTCAGCAGTTATTCCATGGGGAACACATCCCGGTTGAGCCCTGAGAGAGCCTCTCCGACCTCCTCCATTGTGATGGAATCGTCTAGTAGTTGGAATTCTTCCCGGAGGAGGGGTGGGAGGCCAACCGCGTCAAGAGGCAATCACTGGTACCCACTAACTGTCCTTTGGGACAGAGTGCAGTTCCTCGTAATAAAGGGCACAGGCCTGGGCAATGTCCGGCAGAGCCTGACGTGTATGGCCTGTTTCATCTCTGATCTCTGGGATGATTATTTTGGCCTGCTGGTGTGAGGCCAGCCAATATAGCATTTTTCCATTCTAATCACCCCAGCTGTAGATATTTGCCATTGTTGCACACCAGAGAATCTTGGCCGATTCTTGAGAATGAAGGCGTATGTCCTCTTGGACGAGATGCAACTGATGGGAAATGGCTTCCCTTGGGTCAGAGAGAAGGCGCTGTTCCAGGTGGGTGGCCTGGGTTTCCAGCTGTTTGATAAGGGAAGGGCACTTGTGCTACCGCAACCTGACCAAGTGTTTAGCAAATTCTCAAATAGTAGCCTTGCTGGCGGACCAGTGTATGCTCACTCGGTCCACCATTCTGGAGTTGTTAAGGAAGTGGGATTGAAGCTCTTTTCTTAATACTTGGAGGAAAGTTTGGTCTTGGAAATACCACGTCTTGATGTGCCACTTGTGTCTCAGTGCCATAGGGGAGCGTCCCAGGCGGAGGTGTATGGGGATGTGATCTGAGATCCCTCTGGACAATATGTCAATGTGGTTCAGCGATTAGCAGTCTGGAGCGGGCAGGAAAAAAAGAGGTTGATGTGTGAGTGTGTGTGGTGTGAGGCCGAGGTGTGCATATATTGTTGGATTGTTGGGTGCCAGGACCGCCAGGCATCACAGAGGCCCCATGAGGAGAGCCAATCCATAAGAAGCTTGGTCCCAGGGATCCTGGAGGTAGTGGGTCCGGTGCAATTGATAATCGGCATGGGGACTGCATTAAAGTCGCCACCCAACGCGGTGAGACCTGGTGGGAGGCGGGCGAGGAGTCAGCTTACGTGCTTTTAAGCCACACCCTTAATAATATTGCTGACTCCCCTTTGAGAGACCCCCAGTTTTTTCATACCACTGAAAGTCCTGCCCACTGGCACGATCAGCAGCCAATCTCTGGCTAAGTTAAACAATGGCACCAGGTAATGAAGGCAGTGATTTCCCCAAGTCAGGACCGGTCAACTGGGAGCACACATGCTGTCTCCCTGGTGCGCGCCATGATTTGAGAAGTCGTGTTTGGTACAGGAGTTACCCCGAACAGTGAGGTACAGAGAGCTGATTTCTTGTGTGGCTTGTTGAACAGTCGGTACAGCTGAACGGTGGCGTAGTTTCCAGGTGTGTGTTTGGAGTGTGGCTAATGCATTTTTAGCTTGGGAGTTGGATCTGGGGTACATGAGTTGGGTCTGATTTGTCTGTGTCTGTTATTCTCGTCGAGCACAAAGAATAAAAGACAAAGCTGTGACCTTTGATGTAAAACAGAGGAGAGCGAGACAGAAATATACATCTGGTGGCTGAATTACAAAATGTGAAACCAGATAACCTGTAAATTGTGAGATACTATGCAAAATTTTATTTCACAGACCCTTCTTTTTCTTTACTATTACAAATGAAACCACTTTTAAATACTTGAATTTAGGATGTGGCTGTTCAAGCACCTCTTAATCTTGATGTTATATATTCTTATGTTGCTCTATCAACAATAAGAATCAGAGACACGTTTGGGGTTTATGTGACTACTGACTTGCATCTTAGTACACTAATGGCATGTTGTTTGGGTGGGGGTCAAACTATTAATTTTTCCAAGATCATGTTTAAAAACTGTCACTTTTAATACATTTCTGTTGATTCAATTATATAATGTGATGCACTAAGTTGAAGCACTTTTTTTGAATTCCAAAAAACGGTCATATTTGTAAATTTTGGGCGTTGCACGATATGCATGTCAAACATTTTCATGCCTTGGCTCATGCATGGACTCTTACAGTCAAGCCAGACCCTTGGCTCATGTCTGGCCTGGCTTGCCCTATTAATTTGCTGGTACCCCCTCTATTTTAAACAGTAGAGTTCAGTTTGTGGCTGTTCAAGCACCCCTTATTTTTGATTTCATAGATTAATATGTTGCTTCATAAATAAGAACCTAAGACAATTTTAGGGTTTACATGACTACTGGCTTGCATCTTAGCACACTAATGGCATGCTGTTGGGTGAAAAACATTAATGTTGTTAATATCACCTTTAAAAACGATCACTTCTAATAAATGTCTGATGTTTGAAAGTGAAGCTCTTCCGCATGTTAAATAAATGCTCTTGTTTGAATTTTGAAGAGACTGTATCATATTTTCACATTCTGTTTATTGCACGATATATGTGCTAAACATTTTCCTCACTCGGTGGACCCGGAGAGCCAAGCCAGACCCTTGGCTCGGCTCTGGCTTGTCCTCTTAATTTGATGGTGCCTGTATTTGTATCTATGGCTTAGTACATGAGGACGTCAGACACTTGATAAATTCATTTGTAAAAGGTGAGGACTACAACACGGAGCTCAACATGCCCCGATTGACTCAAGGCCTTTGTGTTGTACATGACCTTAGTCATGAGTTCCCAGGGAGAACTACAAGTCCAGGTGGGGCGGGCATGGGTGTAGTTTCAAGGATTGGGGTTGGGGTTAGTGTTTCTATGTGACACCCTGCAAATGCATCATTTTCTTGGAAGTGGGACCTGGGCCTGAGTCAGGGTTGCAATGTCTGTGTCTGTTTTTCTCATCAATCTCTTTTTGCTAAGAGCTTTTAACATGTTCATTTTTTGGAGGTGAAACTTAAATGTGTGACTGATTCACAAAAAAAATAGTAAATCTGCACCCATGGAAATACTTCTTGAAAGGGTGCAAAAGTACTTCTTTTTGAAATTCACAAGCACTGGCAGTATCAGGCTTAGAAAGTTGTATTTACTTCCAGGCTTCCAGGCATACTACTGCCAATCAAACTTCCAAAAGATGATGGGATGAATGCTTGTAAGTAGTCTAACCATTGGCAATCGCTTGGGGAAGAATTACATCCCACTGTTTTTCTCCCACTGTGCCACTCTAGACAGAGGCCCACCTAATGCAAATTAGGACAGAACCTGTTCCTCATGGAAACAGTCCATTCTGAACCTTGGCCATCTCATCCCTCTACCGTGCAGCCACTGCTTTTATTAGCTGGGAAATTTGAAATTCACACCCCCTGAATCTCACTGACTAACCTACAATCCTGGTTACGCCTGCCTGAGGAGGCATAAGGTTTTGACACAAATCCCTGTTTATAAGTGTTATTGGATAGGAATTTGCATCAAAATCCATTGATGGCTGCAAGAGAACAGCCATGTGCCAGCTATGGAATGCACCCTTGATACAAAGTAGCATATAGTGCACTTTTGCGTTAGTTTGGGAAAGTTTCAAACGCAAATCCTGGTTTGCTTTGAGTGGTAAATCTCTCCTCAACTCTTTGTGCTTGGTTTTGTCACCTTTGGTAAGCAACCCCGGTGCAAAGACTTAGTGAATCTGGGACTTGATGTATTATCTTTAAGCTATTTAAACTTTCCCACACCACTTAGTTTGTATATTGCTTCACTATGTGAAGCATTCTTATGCTGCTGAATAAAACAAAATAAAATAAAATTATTTTCATAGCCCTATGAGTTGATAATATTGGCCAGAATTTAGGGTAAGTATGTGCAGAGATTAACCAATTGCTGAATTTCAGATTTAATGACAACACCGGCTCTCTTTTGCTGTGCTATATATGCAGTAGCTGACCCAGAATCTGCTGTACAGCATACGTCAGCTTTCTGTTCCCTGTGGACTCCAGCTAATTCCTTATATATAAAGAGCTTTCTAAAGGGTTTTACATCATGAGCTGTTCAGCTTATTATTTCTTTTCAATTCAGTCGTTGTGCTCTTTCAGCTTCACAAGCTTTTTAGGTTTGCTTGCCTCATTTTCAGTTTGTTGGAAAGTTAAGAGATTTTCAGATGCCCCTTGTTGTTAGGAGCATTCTAATGAGCTATAAGACGGATAGCAGCTCAGATAACCCCTATCACGTGTATAAGAGAGCACAAGCACACAGCAAACATGCTTATAGTGATTGTTCCTTTCATCCTGTTTAAAGTCCCCTTTCATGATCTCTAAATTGTTGGACTCAATTATTGTTTTATATACGTGAAAAAAGTAGCAATTTTTACATTATTTCTCCCTGTAATGTGACTCCTTTATCTTTAGCAAATGCTGGCAGGAGTATTTTCTTTTGAGAAGGGGTGAAGGGCTGGCAAGCAATAGAATGGCCTCCACCTTAATTTTTTCTGCAGGGTGAAGAATACATACATGCTCTCTCAGTATAAATAACTAAGACGCAAGACAGTTGAGATACCTTAGATTTAAAGCTAAACCTCAACCAATCCTCTGTAAAAAATAGAAAAGAAAAATGGTCAACGTCCAAGAATATCGAAACTTTAGGCAGCAAAACGATGCATGAAAATCTGCAGTGCTGCTTTGCAGTAAAGTTTGCACTCAGCAGCCTCCCATTCTTAAGGTCCTTGCCCCCTCCCATGTTTTTCCAAACATGAAGAGTGCCTAGCAGGTTAAGCAAAGGTCAGCCTGACAGATGTTCTTCATGTTCAGGTCAGGAAGCCAGGTGCTGTACTTGCACTAAATGCTCAGTAGCCTGACCGCTTGAGCTGAGTTGTACTTTGCCGGGCTGAAGATGTCACAGCCCTGTGGGTGTGGCCTCCTCAGCCGGGCAAAGCACTTGGTGGTCCTCCCCCTCAGGATGAGGGGTAGAGACACTGATAGCCTTGGACCTGGGCACTTCTGTTTTATACCCCGAAGTGCCCCAGGTCAAGTGTCTATCAGTGACACAGTCTCACTGATCCCATTCCACTCTGTGATGATTTAGGCTCTACAACCTCCTCCCATTGGCTGACCCTTAACAAGGTCAACCAATGGGAGGAGGTGGCAGTCCAAGTCATCAGGAACCACTGAAGCTTCCCTCCCACCACACGAGAACCCTGATGTGGCCCGGTAAGTATTATTTTTTTAATGTTTGTTGCGTGCGTACGTGCATGTGAGTATGAATGTTTGTGTATTGGTGAGTTCATGCTGTGAATGGGTGTGTGTGTGTGTGTGTGTGTGATATCACTCAAGCCAGGTCTTGCTAGTTTAATACATCTGACTTTGTGGGTAATTCTGTGGGTGTCTCTGCACAGCTCCCACCCGTTACATCCTCTATGGTTATATATCAGGCAGTTGGCACTCCATGATAGAAAGCTTTTTTGGTGCAGCTCTCACTTCACCTTTTGTTGCAAAATTGATTTTGTTCCTGATAGCTGTTGGATATTGCTGTTTGTGACACTTTGCGACACACAACACAGCACCCCTAAGCCCAGTTTTCAATAGTAAATCTTTTAGTGACTTACACCATCAATATTGCAACACTTTAAGCCTAACCACTGGGATATTTGCGGTCAACAGGACAGGATCTGCTCTTCAGTCTGCATACTACACTTCTATACCCCCCTTACCTCCCTCCGACTGGATAGATTCACTGCTACTAGAGAGCTAGGCCCACCAGGTTGATAGTCGTTTCTCATACAGACTTCTTCGCCCTAGGTATCTCCATTCCAGAGACCAATATCAGATCTATTTGTTATTGCAGTTTCAGATCTACCAGATTACTCAACTGGTATCGCCATAGTAGAGTAGCCTCCTCCCTTGGCTAGGAAACAGCCCCCCAAAACTGCAGGTTCTGAGCAAGTTTAAACAGCACAGTGAAGATTGAAGGACATTCTTCAGTTAATCTGAATCCCTGGTAATTGGAGCTGCAGCATGAGTCTCCATCAAACACCAAGCGTGGGTCCCCCATCCAGGCATACCCTGTAGCTCTTAGAGTGACTCACTTAGACAGCACATAACCCATGAATGAAAATCTCTAAATCACTTGGAACCACTGGTAATTAACCTAGACTTATTCCAGTCAATCATAACCAGGTTGTTATAATCTCCCTCCTATCCATGTATGTTTTTCTTCCCCAGCGTTCCTCACACTGGCATCTCTTTACCTAAATGGTACGTCCTTTCCCCCCCTCCTCGTCATGGTTCGTTCCTATAATGCCACAGTAGTGCAGTTTAGAATGTTGATGATTCTTACCTGAGAGCGCTGGCTAGGCAAACTGATGAGCCATTTTTCTGAATAAACTCCACTATTTCTTCTACTCTACTCTTGTTGGGAGTTTATTTTAGCAATTTGGCGACGTTTTACCCACGTTGCTGTGCAGGGGGCAGCTGTGGCTCCTCACCCCTGTCCTTGCCAGTCTTTTATTCCTCCCTGCTCATCCATCCTCTTTTGCTGAGTGTCTCCAGGTCTCCGTTCGCTGGACCTCCTTTCTTCAAGTTTTGCTGCTTGCAGTGGCGCAGTTTCCCCTGTGCCGGCTGACGTCTGCTCCGAGTTTGCCTCTCTTCTCCGCCTGAGGGTGTTTCGGCAACAGTGTTCGCCCTCAACTGCTTTGTGTGGCTCCGGTGCGAGTATGGCCCACAACAGAGGACGGCTCCAGAGGAGAAGTTCCTCGTTAAGCGAGTCTCCTGTCACGCTGAGGGGAGCAGTGTCATCTCACGCATGGTCGTTTAACGTGAGGAGGTGTTCATATTCGGCGCATGTGAGGAAGTGTTCGAGGTGAGGAGGTGTCTCTATTCAGCGCATGTGAGAAAGTGTTCATTGTAACATTATTCTCCTGTCTGCGTCCAACGGTTGTTCCTATTCGGCGCATGGGAGGAAGTGTTTAATGTGAGGAGGTGTTTCTATTCGGCGCATGTGAGAAAGTGTTTATTGTAACACTATTCTCCTGTCAGCGTCCAACGGTGGCAGAGTTCCAAATCGACGCTTAGGAATAGTGCCCTACTTTAATTTTTCCTGTCAGCATGGAATAAGCAGCGTCTCTTCACTTATAATGGGAACGTGAATACTGTTCCTGACCTGGATACAATCCTCTTGTATAAGCATCTCATACACAGTAAGCAACGTTTCTGGTGGCAAGTTTGTCCATACCTACAAGTAAGTGTAATAATCTTCATACGCTGACAGGCTCAGCTTTTCTGCCTGCAGCACCTCTGATATTTTCACTGACAGGCATAGTTTCTTTATGACTTGTTTTCCTTTATTACTGCACACTGTTTGGCTCATCTTCCCACCTTCTACAGCGCACCATCTGCTAGTGTTTTTTTTTTCTCTTATCTTTTAGTACTCTGCCATAATGTCAGCTACTAATATGAGTCAACCGCCCCATTTTTGAATGATGAAGGGGAACCTGATATACCATGGGACACGTGGGTCAAGATGCTTCATTCCTATTTAATTGCCATTGGAGGTAAAAAGATTTCCTCAGTCAGAAAACAACAAATATTGTTACATAATTCGGGTGTTCATGCGAGGAAAGTTTATGAAGATCTAGCTGATGGTGAAGGGGAAAGTTGGGTTCTCATTTCAAAGATAAAGTCAATGTAGTGTTAGAAAGACACAAATTCTTTCAAAGGGTTCAAGGCAAGAATGAAAAAGTTACTTCATATATAGCTGCTTTGAGAGGTCTTTCTGCCACTTGTGAATTTGGTGCGCTGACGGATTCCCTTATTAGGGATCAATTGGTCCGGTGCACCAACGATCACAAGGTTCAAGAAAGGTTGCTTACTCAAAACGCAGATTTGGAGGAAGCTGTAACCATAGCCAAAAGTATTGAGCACACAGCTTATTGTGTAAAAGAAATGAAATTTAACAAAGATTCGGTTTCAGAGAACACGCAAATTAATGTGATTAAAGAAGATGAAGAGGTTTGAAAAGTAGTGAGCAGAGACACTGTTAAACCTAAGCTAAAAAAAGAAAACTTCAGATGTTATAGATGTGGTAATGCTAATCATCTAGCAAACTTCCCTAAGTGTCCTGCTAGAGGTGTTAACTGTAGGATATGTAACAGAGTGGGGCATTTTTCTAAAATGTGCAATTCTAAAGATGCGAATAAGAATGTACATGTTGTTAATGAATAGGCCACTGATTCTGCAGATAACACGTTTATCTTCCAAGTTCATGGTCAAGGGGTAGAAGAAAAGGTTAGTTATCCTGTGTGTGACATACTATTGGATGGCAAGGGAGTTAAGGTTTTGGCAGACTCCTGTTCCCCTTACACCCTTATAGAATTAAACACTTTCCAAAACATGTTTAATGAAGGTGAATACATTTTTGAAAAACCTGATGTACATCCTGGGGGATATAATAAAGATCCTATTCCCTTGAAAGGGATGGTTAATATGCGCATCACCTTTAAGGATAGACATACTTTTGGGAAGGTTTACATCACGGAAAAAGGAAGTAACTTACTAGGGTGGAAACACCAGAAGGACTTTGGTATCACCCTTGATCCCAACAATGTTGAACAGGTGTTACTAATTGATAGATCCTTAACAGGAAAAGGAATTTGTGATGAGTTTCCAGAAGACTTTACTGAAAATGTTGGTTTGTTAAAAAATTACATGCACAAAATAAAATTCCAAAATGATGCTGTTCCAATCGCACATAAAACCAGATCCATACCTTTGGTGATGCGAGAACCGTTCAAAAAAGAGCTGGAGAAACTCGAAAAGCTGGGCATTATCCAAACAGTTGAAAGTTCTGAATGGTTGGCTCCCATTGTCATAACTTCAAAAAAAGAGAGCAATGATATCCGCATGTGTGTGGACTTGAGAAGTTTGAACGCCAACATATGGGTTGACAGGTATCCACTTCCAAAGATCAATGAAATGCTAACTGTAATAAATGGAGCCAAGTACTTTTTGGTTTTAGACCTCACCTCGGCATATCACCAAGTTGCTTTACACCTTGATTCCCAAATTCTCACACCTCTCAACACACCATTTGGCACCTACAAATTCCTTAGAATGCCTTTTGGTTTGGCCTTGGCCGCATCGGCCTTCTAGAGAATAATGCAACATGTTTTGGGTGGTGTAGACAAATCTATCTGTTTCCAAGATGACATTCTTATTTATGGTTCCAATGAAGATGAACATAATAATAACTTGAGGAAAGTGTGTACCAAACTTAGATAAGCAGGTTTCACTATCAAGAAAAACAAGTGCAAAATAGGAGTACCATCTGTTGAGTTTCTGGGACACACTTTGTCCAGTGAGGGCATGAAACCCAAGCTGAATCTTATAGAGTCGGTGGTAGGAGCTGGCATTCCCTCTAACAAAGAAGAGATCGTCGTGGTGCCGATTACGATCCTGGAAAAACCGGGTACGAACCGTCGGTCGGAGCGTTTTCTCCGTCCGACTCGTACCCGGTCGTAAAACTTTACAAACATGGAATTACGATTCGCACAGAAACACCATTGCCGTACGATTCGTAAAAAACACCGACCGACGAAAATATACATACGAATGTGATCCGGGAATGCTGCGACGTGACGTCGGGACGCTTTCAGGCAGCGTTTCACGACCCAGGAAGTACGAATCGAACCGACAGCAGTCCGGACGGCAATATTTTCACGGCAACCAAAAAGTGCCGGAAAAGCGAAGTACGCCGCGAAACGACCAGAGTAGGTGGCCCGGTACGCGCCGTACCCCCCCCCCAGCCCCCGTATGTACGCGCCGACCCCCCCCAGCCCCCGTACGTTCCATTCGTACCCCCCCCAGCCCCCGTACGTACGTGTCGAACCCCCGTGTATGTACACCCGTGTACTTGTCGAACCCCCCATGTATGTACACCCGCGTACGTTCGTGTCGTACCCCCACCCGTGTATGTACACCCGTGTACGTGTCGAACCCTCCCGTGTATGTACACCCGTGTATGTGTCGAACCCCCGTGTATGTACACCCGTGTACGTGTCGAACCCCCCGTGTATGTACACCTGCGTACATTCGAGTCGTACCCCCACCCGTGTATGTACGGTGCGTACCCCCAGTGCTACGCGGCTTGCGGGTTTGGAGTTTTATGGTGCCTGCTAGCCACGGCAGCGACTGGACAGTTTAGGAAACAGAGAAAACAAGCAACAGAGGCGGGAAAGTGCCAGTTGCAGGCAGCAAGCTGACCTGAAAGACCTGGTGGGTCCACTCTGTGAGATACCACCCACGTAAACCTCAGTGTCTACATGGAAAGGTTTGAGATATCGCAAGCCCTCATGATAGCGCCGCTGCCATGTGTATTGCGACTCTGTTGGTGTCATTGGGGTGGCTTCCTTGAGGTGCCCCGTTATTGCCCCCATCCACTCACGCCGGGAAGAGAGTGAGGCTCCGAACTGCCCTACTAGCAGTTAAGGAGGGGTTCTCGTGGGACTTGCGCTGGGATTTGTGGTAGCAAGTTAAATATTGACTTAGCGCTGGCAGTGTTAACGCTGCAGGTCTAACAGGCAGCCCAAGAGGTTAGCCATTAATCTGCCCCACAATCCCCCCGGCCCCCCGTGAGCTCCCTTTGAAGAGCATCGAAGGAGGTGCAAGTGTGAGGAGCCACAGTGTTGAGCTCAGCAGTAACTCCCCATGAGCCTGCCTCAGCGGGCACTGTTATTTGTACGATGCGATGCCTCATGTTTCAAATGTTCATGCTACGATTGCAGTCATCTCTGTGCTCTGCGCTCGACTGCTTCTAAGCGCTACCCCGTGCCCGTTAGCGGAAGCAGTCCCCAGCACCCCCGCCGTACAGGCCAAGGAAAATTGCTTTAACTAACAAGCAGGAATTTATCAGCTTCAGCCGGAATCAATGCGCTAATCGATGGTGACACTGGTTGTGTCTAAAGCGCTTGTCGGCAATTTGGGGAAATTACAGCATGTAAATGTCTTGTGCTTTAATTGAACAACTCAATCAGCTGGGGTGACTCTGGCTTTCCATGCGTGCGCCCATCCATCTCTCCAGGTTTAAGGAGCTCGCCTTCACCCCAAGCCACGGCGGGCTGCGCATTTCTTCGTGTACCCAGCATATCTGGGTCCCACCAGGCCCTGCTTAGAGCTGGCCATCGGACTACCCGTGTTCACCCACGCGCTAATAGTAGGGGAGGTGCGCTCGGAAGGTGGCGCTGTAGAGTCCTGGCCCTACTACTCCCATGACAGGGTACAAAAACATACCATCCACCGCATTCTGAGACTCGGGCTGTCAAATGTGCCGCAAACAGCGATTGCGCCCAATTTGAAAACACAGGTTTCGCGCAAATTGCGCTAACACCCGTGGGTTTTAGTATGCATGTGCTTACCTGGAGGAATGTGCGTGGGTTAAACATTCAAGATATGGGAATACCAGCTCTAATGTATCAATGCATTTCCCGTTATACTTTGATATCACTCAGGGCCATATTATCAAGAACGGCGATAACATTATCGCTGCTTTAGCAGCAGGAAACTGCCGTTAAAGCAGCGATAAGGGGCTTGATAATATGCCCTTGAGAATTCCAATAGAAGCACAGGTTCTGGTGTGAGGGAATCAAACTTGGGCTTCTATTGGAATTCTCTAGGGCATGTTATCAAGCCCCTAATCGCCGCTTTAGTGGCAGTTTCCTGCCGCTAAAGTGGCGATAATGTTATCACCGTTCTTGATAATATGGCCCTCAATGTGCTGTAACACCATCGCTAAAAGCATTTCAACACATTGATATCTATTTCTAGTGGGCACATCAAATTGGTGCAAAAACTAGCTGCGGAAATACCATTCTTGTGCGAGAGTGAAACTTTCCATGCAGTTTTGTGCCATTTCACGAGTGCACGTGTACTGAGGCCATATGTCACTCCACACGCATGCTTTTCAGCTGTACAATCTGAAGGGGGCGTCTCGAGTCCACAACCCATATGCTTATAAAGCATGGTCCTTGTAAATCACGACACACCTAAGGGACTAGCTTCCTTAAACAAGCATTGGCATAGCCAATAGGTCTCGCCTTTGGGACCTCATAAGTATTTAGTTATGCAGCACAATATCCTTGGTGCAACAACATCAACTGTTGAATGGCTAAACACTTAGAAGGTCCCAAAGGTGAGACCTATTGGCTATTCCAATGCTTGTTTTATTAGTTCTTTTTACCAATTTGAGTCTTCCTTACTGCTTTCAAAAATCTGCATTCAAATTGAAAGTGTTATCTTTAGGCCCCTCTGGGAGCTGTGAAGTTGAACCATTGTCTGATCTTAGTTTTCAGACATTTTTATTTCACAGTCGAGGGCCTTGCTGTAGCTTGCCTGATGATGCTGAAATGATGATGCCTAAATTAGTAGCACAATAGATCTGGTTTTAAAAGCAGGTAGCTCAGTGAATAAAAATATTAAAAAGCCTCCCTGCATTAATTGACAGATTTTTGTATCCCAACATTGGTTTTTTGCTCTGCATGGCAGACCTAAAACTGGCCCTCTATAGGTTTTCAGTGCCACATGCAGACTCCTGAAGTCAGGCTGCTTGTTGCTGAAATCTCCTGCAGTGCTGAGTACTAAAGAGTTCCCTTGATGTGATCTGCTACGGCCGATGAAATTCGCGTGAAAAAGGATATAAATAATTATTTCAACTGAGAACATTTCCAGTAGAGAAACAAAACATGGCTGAATAAATCAAGGCCCTCCTGGGATAGAGGGTTTACAGACAGGTAAGTATACTTCCACGAGTCAACACTGTACATTCCCCCCTCCCCCCACCAGCTCGGCGTTAAGAAGAGAAATCAGTCAATAAGGACAAGATAACATACAGCTTATGCTTGTCCAACTAGCCTCATTATTGACAACACACCCCACCCACGGTAACTAGTCACAATATCGGAAAAAAATTATTGACTGGACAGAATATCAAGTTTTTAACATAGAATGGCAGAATATTGAATTTCAAAAATATAGTGGTGCAAAATATCGAAATTCAGGTAAGAAATATCGATTTTCATAATATCGAAGTTACTAATATCAACAGTCATAATATAGTTGTTAAAAATATCGAATTTTTTATAGTGATTTAATTGTTAGTATATGTGTTAAAAGTATGTATTATTTTTGTAATATATGTTTGAATTTTTTTAACATAAGGAATTCTATGTTATTTAATTTTTGCGTAATTTAATTCCGTACCGGGTTATGGGTTTATGGGGGGAAAAGTGGTGGGAAGTAACTTAATCATAGTAAATTAAATATTAATTTTTAGGAATTATTAATTATTTGTAATTTAATTTTGCGTTTTAGTACAGTAGCGGGTTGTGGGTTTATAGGGGAATAGGGTGGGAAGTAATTTAATTGTAATTAGGGAATTATTTATTTTTATTTATTGGTATTGATAATTACTTTATTGTTAATTAATTATTAATTGGTAATGAATTTGTATTAATTGGTGATTAATTTTTATTAATTGATTAATAGATAATTATATTAATAGATTTAATTTATTATTTGGAGTGGGTTGTGGGTTTATAGGGGAATAGGGTGGGAAGTAATTTGATAGTAATTATTGAAATTATTTGTGTGTATTGATAATTAATTTACTGTTAATTAATTATTAATTGGTATTTTTGTATTACGTATTAATTTTTGGTATTGAAAATGGGTTTGTTGTTAATTAATTATGAATAGGTAATTAATTTTTTTAATAAATATTATTTATTGGTATTTATAATTAATTAATTATTAAATATTTTGTAATTGGTAATTAATTTAAATTTATTTTTATTGGTATTTATAAAAAAAATATTTAATTATTAAATCATTACTTATCTTACTGTTGCACTCACTGGAGTGAGAATAGTCATTTTTACCCCTACACTATCCAACACGTCCCCTACTGTTGCACTCACTGGAGTGGGAATAGTAATTTTTACCCCTACGCTATCCAACACTTTCCGTACTGTTGCACTCTCTGGAGTGGGAATAGTAATTTTTTACCTCTACGCTATCCAACACTTTCCCTACTGTTGCACCCTCTGGAGTGGGAATAGTAAGTTTTACCCCTACGCTATCCAACACTTTCCCTACTGTTGCACTCACTGGACTGGGAATAGTAACTTTTACCCTCCCGCTATCCAACGCTTTCCCTACTGTTGCACTCACTGGAGTGGGAATAGTCATTTTTACCCTCCCGCTTTACAGCGCTTTCCCTACTGTTGCACTCACTGGAGTGGGAATAGTAAATTTTACCCTCCCGCTATCCAACACTAAAAATATTGAATATTTTTAAATAATATTAAGTTAACATATATATGTATTAAAAAATAAAAATGCATGTTTCGTTTTTTTATCTACATTAATTATTTATTAATCTTTAAGGTTATTTAAGTATTTTTAAGTATGTTTTACTTAATTATATTTATTATTTCATTATTTTACATTACTTTTAAGACATTTAAAAAATTCGATATTTTAACAAACAATATTATTTACAATGATATTTTGGATTCGATATTTTTGTACTTACCTGTTTGTAGATAGGAAGTCGATATTCTGTCATTCTATATTTTCTCATCGATATTTTGGCAGGTCGATATTTTGCTCCTCGATATTCTGTCAGTGATCCCCCACCCACACCACAACAGAGTAGGCATGCATAAATAAATACACAACACAACTTTTGTTTGGAGAAAATATTGCTGCAGGTTTTTTCCGTACAAAAGTATGCAAATATGGTGGGTTATCTCACGGGCGATGCAAGGGCAGGCAGCTGTACCAACCTATGCTGCCCTGCCTGTCTGATGAGCCAAGCACTGTGGACAACCCAATCAGCACTACCCTTATGGGGGTGATCCCCTTACTGGATCACGTGACACATTGGTCCATTATTACTCACGCCCCTTTCAGGGCAGAGCGTAACAAGGCAAGCCCCTGGTTGTTCAGGCCCACAACCGCCCGAAGGACTAACGGTGCGCCGTCGTAATTGTTCCAGGACCCTCCCACGAGGCTCCTGGGATTTGGCTCTGGCACCCCTATTGTGCTCTTGCAGAGGTACCCTTCTGTACCCATGAGTGACATTCAACAGCCATGAGCAACCGTCTCTCTCAAGCAAAATCGAGCAATAAAGACAAGGGAATCGCAGCATCAGAAATTACACCCACTAGAACAACAAGAAGCTCCCAAAAACTTGGAGCAGCAACAATAAAGAGATCTGCAAAGTTGAATCATGTGCCAAAGAGCAGCACTATGCATTGGCTCCGAGGCACACTCTTCGCCCCCTTGTAAAACAATTATTGAAAGAAGCAGTAATGGAAAAAGAAACTTGCATGAAAAAGATCTCCCATGATTGCCTATCAGCGCACAACTTGAAATGATGCCCTAGGCCTGTCACAGCCACAACAAAAAGGCTCCACACCTCCTTGGCTCACATCTGCAAGGATGAAACACCCAAGTCGCCTGGGATACCAAAACAAGGAGGCATCAAAAGTACACACAAAACGATTCACATCTCCAAATGTTGAGGTCTGTCTCTGCAGGCCACCATCAACGGCTGCTGTGTGTATCCACGGGCGACATAGCATTGCTAATCATCAGTTACGGTCCAATAAATCTTTCATCGGCACCGGGCACGGACCCACAGCATGAAAAGAACATCCGTGCAGCACAAGCACCAAGCGCCCCACGCCCGTCAATGATCACAAAACTCATGGGCATGGCATCTGCCTTTTATGTGAGTCAAATTTGTCACACCCGATGCGGCGTTGGAGGGTAAGAGCCGCATACGATAGTGAAGCCCCTTTGATGCATTCACAGAACGCCCAGATAGAGAGCAGCCCTGCCCGCTCCTTGTGGTGCATGTAATTTATGAACTTCAAACTGGACCAAAGTCGGCAACTCAGTTAATTATGCCACACGCACACGACCCAAATTGTAACACGTAATCGCTCCCTACCGACAGCATCATAGAAACGGAGGGGACGACTGATTGCAACTGCTCCACCCACGCTACTGCGGGCACGCACTCGCAACAGAGATGCCACGTAATGGAGGAGCAGAGGCAGCAATAAACACTTCTATGGCCAAGCGCATGTACAGAACCAAACGAGATTATCCATTACCAAATCATATTTAATCTATTTAAACGTGGACTCCGGCATCCAGGCTACCTCCCCTGGGGAATGACTTCCTGCGCCAGCAACAAGATCCCATCCACCAACGGGACACATCGCGCCACACGGTGAGTGCACAATTCAAACACCTGGGGGGGGCGTTTAGCCTGAAAAGATCGTGCCGCGATCAAACTAACTGCCCCCCCCCTCAACGCCAGAGTGTCCTATATTAAGAATAGCGAGGAGGGGTGGAGGTGCAGCGGTGAACACCAATTCCAACGCCTGGGGGAGGCATCCAGCCCCCACCACACGGCCTCAAGGGGTGAGAGAACTTTCCCCCGGGCTCCCGCAAGAAAGCCCAGACTCTGCCTCTCGATCACAGTAAACACGCGGAACCAGAGCAAACCTATAGACGGCGTACCCGGCTCACTTTCCTCACACATGCAGTTCGGGGCCACCCTGCCAGAAAGCATGCCCGAAGGCCATCACTGGAACCGGCCCCACCATGAGGCAAATAACACTGCCCCTCAAAGGGGGGGGCATACTCACCACATGTAATCACCGATGCCTGCCTCAGACACCACGCAATCTGAGCAGGACAAAACGCATCGGCGAGACCGCACCGATGACCAAGTCGAGACAGCGTGTAAGGCGTCAAAGAGGACCCAAAATGGAGGGGGGAGGCCTAAATACCCTCCCCACACCACGGCGCACCGGAAATGACGTGCTTGGTGGGCTAGGTAAGGGGACTCCTCCTGGAATCTTGCATTAGTAGGGGGGTGGGGAAGTGACCACATGGCACTAAAGGGGCTGCCCTTTTAGGGTGGCCCCCTGTGGGGACCGTGGGCAGCCGCATATGCTCAGCAGGCGTGCACTATGCTGAGAAACTGTACCCCTCCAACCACACTACCCTTCGCATTTCCTTGAAGACAGAAGATTTGTAAAAGTTAGTAACGGACTTCAGCTCATTAGGACGCAACCAGCTATTTTAAGCTGCAAGGCGACACTTAGTGACGTGTGCGCTGCATGCAACCAATAAGAAGCCTTAATTATTTCCTTTCTCCGGGGAGACCCTTTTTACTGGCCAAATCAGCATAGTTCCCCCAGGGGCACCCCGCTGTCCCCACTCCCCCATGGTAGGTACCCAAATGACACACACAAGACAGTTGGTGTTGGGTAACAATGCTGCAGGTTTATTACATAATTCCAGAATATGTAATGGGTGGTTTATCTTACGGGCGATCCAAGGTCAGGCAACCAACTGGGTCGCCTGCCCGCCTGATGAGCCGGGCAGCGCGGGATCGATGCCCGCCGTTGCTGCCCTCCATGTGATTCTTTCTACGATCACGTGCCGTTGGTAACTTCTACTCACGCCCCCTTCTGGGGGCGGAGCATCGCTTAGCAAGCCCCCGGTTGTTCAGGCCCACAACCGCCCGCAGGACTAGCGGGGCGCCGACACGGCTTCCGGGACCCTCCCATGAGGCTCCTCGGTTTTGGCTCAGGCACCCCCTATGGTGCCGCGCAGAGGTACCCTCTGTACCGGCCTGCTTCCAGATCGCCCTGTAACTCCGCCTGCAACGAAAAAAGAAAACATTACAACGCTCAGAAACCCCCCCCACCCAATGCCTACGCCGGGTAAGCGGTAGGGAGGGATGTGGCGAGGTGGGCGACAAAGAGGTTGCCAGGAGGGTGGGGGAAGGCTAAATAGCCTCCCCCTCACACCAGGGCCAGGAAGTGACACGCCTTGCACGTCACTTCCGGCCAGCCCGAGGAGGGGGGCTCCGGTCGTCGTCCCCACCCCCTCCCTGTGGGAGGGGGTGGGGAGGGGTGACTGGTGCCCCGGGGGCACTAAGGCGCCGACCGCCGATTGGCCCCCTGCAGGGGCCGTGGTCAGCGGCATAGTACCCCCAGGGGCACCCCGCTGTCCCCCTCCTCCATGGTAGATACCCAAATGACACACACAAGACAGTTGGTGTTGGGTAACAATGCTGCAGGTTTATTACATAATTCCAGAATATGTAATGGGTGGTTTATCTTACGGGCGATCCAAGGGCAGGCAACCAACTGGGTCACCTGCCCGCCTGATGAGCCAGGCAGCGCGGGATCGATGCCCGCCGTTGCTGCCCTCCATGTGATTCTTTCTACGATCACGTGCCGTTGGTAACTTCTACTCACGCCCCCCTTCTGGGGGCGGAGCGTCACTTAGCAAGCCCCCGGTTGTTCAGGCCCACAACCGCCCGCAGGACTAGCGGGGCACCGACACGGCTTCCGGGATCCTCCCATGAGGCTCCTCGGTTTTGGCTCAGGCACCCCCTATGGTGCCGCACAGAGGTACCCTTTGTACCGGTCTGCTTCCAGATCGCCCTGTAACTCCGCCACAGCTCTGGAGGCGGCTCACCGTCACAGCCAGGGCCCCCCACCAACCCGCTATAGTCTTACCTGCAACCTCTCCTATCTAGGGCTTCCTGCAACTAGCTGGAAGGGAACCACCCTTGCAAAAGGAAGAGTTTGAAATTCTGCCACCTCATGACTGTGTGACAGCGCTAGCGAGACTCAAACCCTGTGAGATCCCTTATATCCACAGGCACAAGACTTACCAGTGAGCTATAGCTCCTGGTGTTGTAGATGGCCCCATCTATGTCCCCAAGGCCCGAGACGCTATCCTAGGGTCTGCTGAAATAAAGGACCCATTGGGCCTGAGAAGATGTGCCAAGAACTATTCGCCCCCCATGCGGCAAGGTTACCCCCTTCACAATTCTGGGCCTGCCCGCTTAGGCTATTATGGCGAGAAGGGTTTTATTTAACCTTTGGACAGTCCCCTCTGATTGCTAAACCTGGAGCACAGGAGTGCTCCTGGCTGCCAGCGCGTGACCATGGGCAAGGGGCGACTCTTGCCCCTGCCCACCATCCCTTATTCCTTATGGGAATTATGCCCCTACAGATCCCTCAGTGATGAAACCCCCTAGGCATACCAGCTGCGGGAATCTGACTGGCTTAAGCATTGCGCGCTGTCAGTAAAGTTCAAGCATTGAGGATTGACTAAGTCCTACTTCGCCCCTCCCATCATGCTCCCCAGTAGGAGGGTGGCAGGGGGGTGCCCCCCCCTACAAACCCAGAGCATCCCCAGCGGTGCCAAATTCCTGCTCTGTTGAAGCAGAGATTTAGTGCACCCTGGGCGAGACAAATGTTCTATTGACATAATGTCCCCTTGTGTTTGCCCCGCTGACACCCCAATTCTTGGGACAGCAGCACCATATGTTGGCTGGCATCAGCCCCTGAGCGCGGTAAAAGTGTCTGTAAACCAGGATCCCAGTCTCCTGCAGCTGCAGTACGCGACCAGTGAATCCGGTAGGGGATACCCCCAACCGCAATGGTCCTCTAGACATTAAGAAAAGCCCTATTTTACCTGGGCCTATCTCCAAATGATGGTGGTTTCACCCAGCTGTAAGGCCAGAGGCCCTCCTTATGGAGCCTATTTACTTGTTTTGCTACTCAGCCCCCTTATGGGTAGGCCTCAGAGTTAGGGCAACACGCGTGCTCCCAGGGCACGGAGCTGCAGGAGAGCAGATGTCTGTTACCCACACGCTGATACTTTATCTGTTGCTAAATGCCCTACCGCTGGAAGCTTCCCAAGAACCGTAGACTTCGAGGTCCCACCTAAATTGATTCCATCGCCTGGGGGGAACCCAGTGGTGGCAGGACCTGCATGGTAACTCCACCCCCGCGTAGCTATCGCTTATTTGTGACGCCGAAGCAGGAGATGCCCCCTTAGTCTCAAGTTCTAACCCCTAGAGGATAACCTAGGGGGCAGACAAGTCTGTGGGAACCAACCGGGAACTTTGGTGCAAATACCGGCCCTATTCTGAATGTTGCGAATGCTGCATGGTCAATAATGCCCTGACCCCATGAGGCTCTACGTGGTGTTTACCAAACTTTTTGAAAGACCGCACCCTTGCTATATAACAACTATACCACCCACATGCCGCCCTGGCTAAAGCGCGGGTGGATAGGTCTTCATTGAAGCAACCCGAAATCTGTCTTTGGTTGCAGGGGAATGCCCCCAAAGTACATCTGGACCTATTTCTATATGGTTCCTTCAGCTACTCCTCCTGCAGGCCTAACACTTGGTTATGGTGCCCAGCTCAGTGAGCTGCAGGCTGGTGTCGAGCGTCCTCTCACATGGGCTCTAAATGTATATTTCAAGATCACACTACCCCTACAACCCCCGGTGCCGATGGCTTGACGAGGCTTGTGAGTTAGCCTAATGTGTTGCCCTTCGGTGAATAGCAAGCTCGCCCCTGGCATGTGCTGCGGGCACCGTGACGCCAGTCGGCCAGCGTTAAGCTAAGTAACGTGGCATGCGGGTAGTCCCATGCTAATAGTGATTAGCTCAAACTGTAAAGCGCGCGAAATTATTAGAGCGCCGGACACGAGCACCGACCAAATAACCCATTCGGGTGTAGGGGGTGTCGTAATGCCCGAAATCACCTAATGCGCGCGAATGTGGGCACGAGCAAATTCTTGTGAATACATGCACTCGTATCAAGTGTCTGCATTATAGGAAGCCGGCCAATACATGTTGCATGTTTATCTAGTGTGAACTCGACCCGAAGGTATTGGAGCAAAATCTTGTGAACAATGCCTGCACTTGTATCAAGTGTCTGCCTTATAGGAAGCCAGCAAATACATACTGCATATTTGTATAGCGCAAACTCGCCGCCAAAGGTATTGGAGCGCTTTACATGAGCACCGTATTTACATTACACATGCCGGCACGGGGAGCGTAGGAGATTCGTACCATATAACACGATCCCCATGCTAACTCACGCGAGCACCGCACCAGATTAACCATTGAGGCGCGTGGTGTTTAGTAATGCCCGTAATCGCGTAATGTGAACAATGCATGTACTTGTGTCATGTATCTGCCTTATTGGAAGCCAGCAATTACATGTTGCATATTTATATAGCGCGAACTCGACCGGAAGGTATTGGAGGACTTTACATGAGCACCGTAATTACATTACACCTTCAAGCAGGGGGTGCTTAAGAGAATCGTACCATATTACATGCTCACCGTACCGCATCACGTGAGAACCGCACCAGATTATCCATTGAGGTGCGGGGGGTTTAGTACTGCCCGTAATCGCGTAATGTGAACAATGCATGAACTTGTATCATGTATCTGCCTTATAGGAAGCCAGCAATACATGTTGCATTATTATATAGCGCGAACTCGACCCGAAGGTATTGGAGCGCTTTACATGAGCACCTTATTTACATTACACATTTAAGCACGGGGAGCTTACAAGGTTCGTACCAATTAACCATTGAGGTGCGGGGTTCTGAAATGCCCGTAATAGCATAATGCGGACGTGACCTCAAGGGGCGGAACCTGGCTTCCTTAAACCAGCGTCCAGCTCGCAGTCGTCGGACTACCCCCCCTCTGCAGGTCACCACGCCTACCGCACGCAGCCCACTGCATGCCCCCCCCCCCGCCCTCAACGGCAGCATAGCCGCGGGAGGGGGGGCGATAACCGTATCCAGGGAGCGCCATGGGGGTTGCACCGCCCGCGATCCGCGGGGACCCAGGCAGCTCCCAGCCTTGCAGTGCTGGTGTATTAGGGCCGTGAACCCACGCTAATCTCCTAACTGCTCCCCCGCCGCAGGGTGTGCGGCTTCTTTACCGGCCGCACCCCCATCCATTTACTTTGCTCGCGAGGGCCGCTGCCATTGAGAAGTATGCCCCGCGGGCGAAAGGCTGACGGACACACGATCGATACAGTGTGTAATGAGCGCTTTACCCTACACTGACTCTCACTGCGGCGACGCTTGGGCAGGGGAAGGTTTAGACCTTGCCCGCGAAACCCCCTGAACCCTAGTTCGATGCGGCCGCCAACCTCTATCTCGCTGCAGCCGATGCATGGGCAGGAGGTAGTCTAGAAGGCATTGAAGCGCTTTAACTAGTACAGTGTTTACATTACACATTCACGCATTCGGTGGCAGCGCATCCATTGCCCAGGACCACGCGGCCCGCTGCATGCCCCCCGCGCCCCGGCGGCCGTGCAGCCGGGGGGGGGGGGGGCAAATGCCTTCTCCCTAAAACATATAAACAATGGGGTGACCCTGTGTCCCTCAGAACCTGGGTAGGATTATTATAAGAAAGCAATGGTTCTGTCGGGTATGGGTAAAACAATCGCTTTGTTGAAAGAATGAATCAAGGAAAAAAGGAGAATCAATCAAGTTGACCACACAATCTCAAAGTACAAATCAAGATCAGGCTTGTTTTGAAAGATGTAATGTCATTCTTTATATATAAATTGTCATTGTTTGTCCTCGATACTGGCCCTCCTCTTGCATATTGTATATATAAAAAGTCTTTCCTGCATTCGTTCACTGTATATATTATGCACAATTTGGTCACTTATGTCACCTTGTCACAAATTCACTGACTCACTTTACAGTCTACTACCTTGGTAACCCTGCATTTCCTATGTCATTTGTGCTCCTTCATATAAATGATGCAATTTATATATAAAGAATGACATTACATCTTTCAAAACAAGCCTGATCTTGATTTGTACTTTGAGATTGTGTGGTCAACTTGATTGATTCTCCTTTTTTCCTTGATTCATTCTTTCAACAAAGCGATTGTTTTACCCATACCCGACAGAACCATTGCTTTCTTATAATTCTCCCTAAAACAAGCATGAGGAGGCGACACGGGGGTCGGAATTGCCTTTGCACCTGATAAAGAAAGTGCATCCCCTCTTGCCCTTGCTTACCCTGCTAAACATGCTGTGTAATTAGTTCTCTGCGCAAGACACGTATTAAAGATTCCACCTCTGGACTGCGCCTGGTGAGCAGGCTACCTGCATAAAGCTGTTTCTGTCATTGACGCGACCCCTGCAGCTCGCCGCCCGCATTCTCGCCCTTTTTGCGGCAGCGCAGACGACGGGCCACATCCTCGAAGGCCCACCTGGACCCAACGGAGGAATTATTTAAAGAAATGGCCATCTTTACCTTAAATGCCCTGCAATGCACATGAAAGGGGGGTAGCGCGTATTGTAAGAATCAATGGGAATGGAACCTGTGACCACGAATAAGAGTCTCAGACCTTAACCAGGCACGCAACTTGCCTTCCCGCACATTTGGCGGCAGCGCAGCCGAAGGACCACGTCTTCCATGCCCCACCCGGACCCACACGACTCACAGGCAATAAATTAAATCATTAGGCCAGGATCACAGGGTGTTGGAGCCGCCACTAGGCTAGCAGCCTGCGATACCGCGCCTTTATCTGCAACGCGGCCGACGGACAACCTCCTAGAGGCCCCACCCGGGCCCGACCTCGGGGCACGGGGGGGGAGTTAAAAGACTTGCCCATGAGCACATAGCGGCGATTACCCGATCTCATCAGCAATGCCCAGTTATTAATCAGCGTGCGGGCGTCTTTCCCCTTACATTCCGCGTTGCAATGAGTGATATTACAGTCGCGCAACTATCCTGACCCGAAGGCATTGGAGTGCTTCACTTGAGCCCCAGTTACGTTACGATGGGCCCAGATTCACTGGCCGTTGAGCCTGCGCCGAGACTTGATATTTCCTCCGCGTCAAAATAGCACGGAAAAGTTAAACATATTCATACATGCAGCGTCGGCAGCGGCGGAACTGAACACTGCCCAGTAACGCTGAAGCACACTCCCCCAGCCCTCGAGACTACAGGCGAGGCCTGGGGTGGCCAGTCACCTGTTATAGTGTAGCGCTCCCTACTAACGAGCGCTGCGTTGGAGGCGCTGGCTAACAGCAGGAGTACAGGCGAGGCCTGGGGTGGCCAATCACCTGTTCTAGTATAGCGCTCCCTACTGCGAGCGCTGCGTTGGATGCGCTGGCTGACAGCAGGAGTACAGGCTAGGCCTGGGGTGGCCAATCACCTGTCTCCACTCTCTTGTAATTAAGCGCTCCCTACTAACGAGCGCTGCGCCGGAGGCGCTGGCTGACCGCAGGAGTATAGTCGAGGCCTAGGGTGGAGGCATCAGTCTGTTGTAGTAAAGCGCTCCCTGCCAAGGAGCGCTGTTTATAGGCACCGGGCCAAGAGAGGGCGTTCACTGCCTATGGCCCTTTCAACACACATCGGTGCCCCTATTCCTGCTGCGTTGCCGGCAGACTCTAATAAATCGCCACCCTCGCCCTAATCTTGCGCCCCCTCCGCCCCTGGCCATCCGAGCCACAGGGCCCCGTCGACCTGGTACTGCCCAGGGACGGGGCCGGGGCGGAGTGGGACAGCAAGACTCACCGTAGGTGCTAGGCCACAGCGACGAGACAACGCCCAGTGCAACGAGACGGGAACCACAACCGATGTTGCATGTGGCGAGGTGGGCGACAAAGAGGTCGCCAGGAGGGTGGGGGAAGGCTAAATAGCCTCCCCCTCACACCATGGCCAGGAAGTGACACGCCTTGCGCGTCACTTCCGGCCAGCCCGAGGAGGGGGGCTCCGGTCGTCGTCCCCGCCCCCTCCCTGTGGGAGGGGGTGGGGAGGGGTGACCGGTGCCCCGGGGGCACTAAGGCGCCGACCGCCGATTGGCCCCCTGCGGGGGCCGCGGTCAGCGGCAAATATCGCGGTCATTGCGCTAATCTGCCGATTTCGCAATGTTTTCATGTGTAGCAAAATCGCGAAATGCTGGAGGTTCTGAAATGATTAAATGTAATCAACTTGAATGAGGCATTGCAAGTTACCTGCGGAGCATTTCCAAGTATATTTTCCAGTCGTCCTCTGTAATAGGCCTGTATATTTCTTCTGCCCATTTCTCCCCCATGTTTCCATGTTTTCTTGGAATTATTAATTTTAGCTTGGTCCAGAAGTGTAACCACTTGATTACTGCCCTTTGTGGTAAGTGTTATTCTTAGCTCGTGGTATGTCAGGGGTCCTCTATTTCTCACATTGCACCCTTGCTCCAATGCTGTTGTTACAGCACAGTGCAGCTGAAACTGCCCCTGGTAGAAGCCATACTCTTCCACCACTTCTATGACCCTTTCAAGCCCCTTGTCAATCTACACTCTCAGTCTCCTCCAGCAGCTATCCCTCAATGACGCTCCTGTGGTCAGGTGTATACACGGGACTCTGGTGTGTGTTTTGTCGAGGCATCATGCCCAGCAGTTTTTTAAGGAACCCTGCATACCCGTAGCCCCTCTCTGGGTACAGTAAGGTCTTTGCTCTAATAGTGGCAGGGCTCTTTCAGTCGCATCTAACGTAGCAGCAGATCCTTCAGACAACTACCTTGTGAGCTACTGCTGGTGGGCTGATAGATAATATACCTCCATTTCCCGAATAGTGAATCCCCCCTCCTGAGTGTGGCGTTGAAACTTAGATAACACCACTCGGTGTCTGCTAGCACTCCACATCAGGTCTATGAGGATGGAGTCTATTTCCTGAGCCACCCCTCAAATCACTTTTAGTAATGTAGTAATGAAGGATAGCAGCATAGGAAGTGCCACAATCTTCACCATGGCAGCTCTTCCAATCAACGTTATTGTAAGCGTCTTCCACAACTGTGTACTTCTCCACATCGGAGTCAGAGCAATTTTGATATTCTCATCAAGTAAGTCTCTTTCAGTGCAGTAAATCTTTAGGGTATGGTATTGTAATAAGTTCCCGCAAAAGCTTTCCCAATAAAGGGGTGCTGCTTCTCCTTCTGCATGTTGTCGCGCTGAATAGGCACTAGTGTAATTCCAGTTCACCCACAGGTCAGAAAAGTCGCCACATCTGATCGGGCCAGTTATGGCTTTCTCAGTATCTGCATTTACTACATAGGAACAGCATCATGTCATTCAGTGAAGGGGATATGTCATATAGTGTATTTATTTCTATTCTGCTTCCCCTTCTAGTCTTGCAGGCCAGGGTTTGATTGTGATGGAATGAACAAGATGAGAGAGGGGACATCCCTGCCTGTCTTTCTCTCTTAAACCATATGCTTCCAAATCATTTGCTCTGGGCAGACCCTCTCTGTGGGCTTTGTGTACAGCAATGAAATCAACTTTCTGAATCTCTCTCTTAATCTTATACACCCCGGGCCTCATGTAGGTAGCCCGATAACGGCCGATTTTCGGTAAATATACCGTTACCGACCGGTATTTAGGCTTTTGATATGTAGGGGGATCATTTCTGTATTCGGTAATTTACCGAATCGGTACCATTACCGAATCTGTAAATACCGATTCTAAAATACCGACACTTACCGAATCGGTATTTTTTTACCTACATTACATTTACCGATTCATAAATACCGAATCGGTAAAATTCGGTATTTAAGAATCGGTAAATGTAATTTACCTACATATGGCCCCCCATGACTTGATACAGATATTTCCATCACAATGTGTCAAAAGCTTTTTCAATATTTGAGACTTTACTACAACTTCTCTGGGTGCCTCCGTATTGTGAGAATACTTCAATAACTCTCCTAGTATTCATGGCAATATTTATGCCCGGGATAAACCTGCTCTGAAACACGTGAATTAGTCCTTTCATTAAGGGCAGCAATCCGGTGGCCAGGATGGTGCTCAGTATTTTATAATTGATTTTCAGCATCCATAGAGGTCTGTACGCAACTACCTGTTGACTGGGGGTGAGTGTCTGAAAAGTTTCAGCGCACCATCCATCATCTCCTTGTGTTTGCTTTGTTAGCCCTAAGTTGGCAGGGTATGCCCAGACGTGGGTCCCTTGCTCACTTTGCCACTGGATTCAAGCTAGCCTGGCTGATGAAGGGTGTTACCCAGAAACTGGTCCCAGGATGCTTGTTTCCGGTTCAGGGAACACCTGGCTTGGCAGTCTGTGCTGGACTGTTCCCATGAGGCACAGGATCAAGACTGATTTGCATATAGCTGGGTCTGAACTGAGGTGGCAGAGTGATCTAAAGAATGATGATGCATTCAACCCAGATCTGTGACTGGGGTTGAGTGTCTGATAAGTTTCAGCGCTCTGTCAATCATCCCCTTGTGTTTGCTTTGTTCGCCCTAAATCAAATCAAATCAGGTTTTTGTTAAGCGCGACTACTCATCCGTAAGGGTCTCAAGGCGCTGAGGGGTGTGGGGGGGGGGGGGTTATGCAGGTTCCAGTCCATCAAGGAGGGGGTCTGTCAAAGAGCCAGGTTTTGAGGTTTCTTGCGAAGATGGGGAGCGATGTTATCTGTCTGAGTTGGAGCGGAAGGTCGTGCCAGGCTCTGGCCGCGCGGAAGGAGAAGGAGCGGCCTCCCGATCTGGTCTTTCTGGTGCGGGGGACCACGGCGTAGGCGAGCTGGGCTGATCGTAGGGTCTTTTGGGGTGTGTGGAATTTGAGTCAGCTATTCAGGTATGCTGCTCCGGTGTCCTGGAGGGCCTTGTGAGCATGGATTAGCATCTTGAAAGTGACTCTAGCTTCGATGGGGAGCCAGTGGAGTGTGCGCAGGTGCTGGGAGATGTGGCAGTGTCTTGGTAGGTTGAGGACCCGTCTTGTGGCGGCATTTTGGATGTTCTGTAGCTTGCGGGTGAGGTTTTTGTTTATTCCGGCATAGAGTGCATTGCAGTAGTCGAGCCTGCTGGTGACCAGGGCATGAGTGATGGTCTTTCTGTGTTCGAGGGGGATCCATTTGAAGGTCTTACGTAGGAGGTGGAGGGTGTGGAAGCAGGAGGATGGGACAGAGTTGATCTGGCGGTTCATTTTGAGCTCTGAGTCCAGGATGATTCCCAGGTTGCGTGCGTGGTCCGTGGGGGTGGGCGGGCTTTCGAGGGCGGGGGGCACCAGGTGTCGTTAAAGGCATCTGGGTTTGGGCCCATGATGAGTACTTCTGTTTTGTTGGCGTTTAGTTGTAGGCAGCTGTTTTTCATCCATTTGGCGGCGGCTTCCATGACTTCTCGAAAGTTGTGTCTGGCGGTGTTGGGTTAGTTGGATAGGGGGAGGAGGAGTTGGGTGTCATCTGCGTACAACACAATGTTGAGTCCGTAGGTTCTGACGATGGGGGCGAGCGGAGCCATGTAGACGTTGAAGAGCATAGGGCTGAGGGAGGACCTCTGGGGGACTCCGCAGGTGGTAGGTGTAGGGTCCGAGAGGAAAGGGGGGAGCCTGACCCACTGCGTTCTGCCGGAGAGGAAGGAGCGGATCCAGTCGAGGGCCTTGTCTTGGATCCCTGAGTCGTGGAGTCTGCGTATTAGGGTGCGGTGAGAGACTGTGTCGAACGCCACTGAGAGGTCGAGGAGGATGAGGGCTGCTGTTTCTCCTTTGTCCAGTAAGGTACGGATGTCGTCTGTTGCGGCAAGGAGGGCGGTTTCTGTACTGTGGTTTTTTCTGAACCCGGATTGGGAGGAGTTGAGGATGTTGTGCTCTTTGATGAATGTGGCGAGTTGGCTGTTGATGGCTTTCTCGATGACTTTCGCTGGGAACGGGAACAGGGAGATGGGTCTGTAGTTTTTGAGGTCGGTGGGGTCCACCGAAGGTTTCTTCAGGAGGGGATTGATCTCAGCGTGTTTCCAGTCGTCAGGGAATGAGGAGGTTGCCTAGGAGTGGTTGATGGTGTAGCAGAGCATGGGTGCGATGGTGTCGGCAGCTCTGTTGAAAATGTGGTGGGGGCAGGGGTCCATGGGGGCCCCGGAGTGGATTGCCTTCATTGTCTTCAGTGTGTCTTCGGTGGTGAGGGCTGTCCAGTTGTCGATCACTAGCTTCAGGGTGTCGGGGTGGTTGGTGAGGGTTCAGTGTGTTGGCTGTCTTCGTCAAAGTTGTCATAGATTCTCTTGATTTTGTGGTGGAAAAAGGTGCTGAGTTTGTCGCAGAGGTCTTGGGAGGGAGGGATGTCGGTGGACTCGCTGGTGGGTTGGGCTAACTCCTTGATGATGTTGCCTTGCTGTTGTGTGCATGAGTGGAGATTCTGTCTTCAACCGCTTTTTTCCTTGTTTTTCTGATGAGTTGGTGGTGGGCGTTGGTGGCGGCTCTGAAGTTGCTGTGGGCTTCTGTGGATTTGGTGTTCCTCCAGGGCTTTTCGAGGCGGCGGCAAGTGCGTCTGGACTCTCGAAGTTCGGTGGTGAACCATCTAGCTTTCTTGGCGTGGGTGTTGTTGGTTTTCTTGATGGGGGCTATGGTGTTGGCGCTGTGGGAGATCCATCTGTGCATGGTTCGGGTGCGGTGTTGGCGTAATCGTTTTCCGCGATGGTTGGGGTGGAGTTGCTGAGTGATGAGGTTAGCTGTTGTTGGTGATTCTGGTCCAGTTTCTTCGTGGGAGCAGGTGCTGGTGTCTGTGGATGGTGGGTGTTCTGAAGGTTAAGCGGACGCATCGATGGTCAGTCCATGGGTGTTCGGTGGTGTGGCAGAAGGTGATGGAGTTTCCTGTTGTGAAGAGGGGGTCGAGGGTGTGTCCTGCTGAGTGCGTGGGTTCGTTCACAATCTGGTGGAGTCCAATGTTGTGGAGGTTGTCCAGGAGGGATGTCGTGCTGGGATCCAGTTGGTTGTCGAGGTGGAAGTTGAGGTCTCCCACTGGGTCTAGTTGGTGGACGCGATGCCATGCGGCGAGATGATGTCCATGATGGAGTTGGCGAAATGTCCGCGGGGTCCAGGGGATCGGTAGATGAGGGTTCCTCAGAGGGTGGAGTTAGGGCTGGCCAGTATCTTGAAGTGAAGGTGTTCCATCAGGTCAGTGGGCTTGTCGGGGAGTGTGCTGAGGCAAAGGGTGGATTTGTGGACAATGGCGATTCCTCCTCCCGGGTGGGTGGTGCAGTCCTTCCTGGAGATCTTGTGTCCTTGGGGAATGGCAATGGCGATGTCCGGTCCCGAGGTGGTGTTGGTCCAGGTTTTGGTAAACAATGCTACGTCTGGGGTAGCGCTGTCGAGGAGGTCCCAGATTTCAGTGGCGTGTTCGTGGAGGGATCGGTCGTTGAGGAGGATGCATTGCAGGGTCTTCGGTTCGGTTGTGTTCTTGTGGGCGGATTGCGTGATTGGGTGATGTATGTGGCAAAGAACTCCTCAGGTAGTTTATCAGAACTCTTTGATTTTCCTCTAGCTATCATCGTTACTGCAACCCTGAGCTCATCTCATGCTCAGTAATGTCTTTGATTAATACTCCAGCCTCTTCAGGTGGCACCACTTTCAAATCTGCCTCCATGATACAGTGGGAGGTCCAGCCCCTGAATTCTACCATCCTCTGTGTATAAGGTACTATAATATGACTCAAATACCTTGTTTATTTCACCCTGCAGGTGTATCAGGTTACCCTGTGGTGTCTGAATTCCTAATGGAGTACCTCTTTTGTGCATATTGGGTAGCCAGGCAAGCAATTCCCTCATTTTGTCTCACTGATTGTGTACCTTGCCACATAAGCTTTATAGTCAATGCATTATATTCTCTCAACTAGTCCAACCGGTATCTTCCTTGTTTCTGCAAGCATTTCCTGTATCTCCATTTGCCCGGGACACATCTGTTCTAGTTTCCTGAGAATTCACTCCTGCTTTTAAATGTTATTCATTAGGGGCGATCTAATGTCTTTATACGGTGCTCTTGTATTACGGTCTTGAAGACACCCCACTCTACCAACATCAATGTCACAGTACGTCTGAGAATTCATTTTTTATAGTCTCTCCTAATATTTGCTTAAAAATCTGGTTATCTAGCGACTCATTTGTCAACTTCCATGTTGGGATTGGTGCTCTTTGTATATCAAGTTTGATGATTAAGCAAAAGGTTATGGTCCAACACTGTCCTGGCCAAGTACTCCGCATGGCTGACTGCAGAGTGTATATGAAGTGAGCACCTATTTGTACATGAAGGTCATATGTCCCCAAATAAAATGAATAGTCCTTGGATTGCAATCTATTTACTCACCAGGTATATATTAATCCCCACTGCGATATCTATCTATCTATCTAACACTGTAGCTTCTTTAGCTGTTGGTGACTCAGATAGTGGATTATGTGATCTATCTATTACCACATCTGTAAAAAATTAAAATTGCCTCCCACAATTAGTGAGTGGATAGGGAATAAACTTTGCTATCTGCTTCAGCAGCGCTTCTAATTATCCAGCCTGATCTATTTTTGGGCCATATATATTTGTTAGGGCAATATCTTTCCCATCCAGCTGTCCCCCTAGTAGGACATATCTACCTTCCTTATCTTTTACATACCCAATTAGCTAGAGTGGGACCCATGCCTAATCCAAATGAGCACTCCAAATATAAAAGTTAAGTACTATGTAAAATGAACCTGGCTTCTCCACTGTTTCTGTAGTGCCTTCCCCTTTGACAGCATTAAATGGGTCTCTTGCAGAAAAACAATCTACACTCCTCTTATTTTTTAAATAAGACTATACCTTGCTTCTCTTGGCCATGCTGTTGAGCCAAGCAGATTCTAAGAAGTAGTTTACGTTTTGTGGTCCCACTTGCCGGATTCAGTGGATTAATATTGTCCAACCTGTAATGGTGGGATTGAGGAGGTAGACCTCCCATGTTAACTAGGAGGCAGATTTGAACATGGTACTAACTAAAGAGGCGGAGGTTTTAGGGTAAGACATTACTGAGCAACATATGAGGGCTGCAGTAAATATGATGGCTAGAGTGAAAACACTGGGCTCCGAATAACTGTTGGGCTTAGTGATTAATATGGTCTTCCTGGAAACCTCTGTTTCCATTGACCTAAAAACTGTAAACTCCCACAACTAATCTTTCCCAAGAAAAGCTACTAATTCAAACCTATTCAAACTCAAATGTAGAGATAAATGTGAAAATAAATAGGAAATACATTTGCAATAATCATAACAAGATCTGAATATTCTTGGACATGATATGCTGACCCCTAATTAGGCAGATGTAACATGCGCTGTGGTTAAAATAACGCGTATCGAATGATCACAAATGTGGTTAAGTACCCTGTTGGCAAATAAATAGGTCTGCAACTACCTTTTGAGTAGGGTGGACTGGGATCTTGTCACCCTCCCTCTGTCCCGGCCTATTTGATTATGTTATCTTTGTTAGAAATGGGGGTCACTAGGTAGCAGCGGTAGACAACCTGTTTAAAGTAGGGACTCGTCCTTCTAGTCAGGATGAGGGGATTACACACTCAAGATAGCCCCTAGCCACCCCCTTGGTAGCTTGGAACAAACAGTCACACAGTGAAAACACTACAAATGGACACCACACCTATTTAGACCAATAAAGTACCTTTATCTAAACCAAACAGGACCAAAATGACAAAACTGCAACATACAGAACTCAGTAAATGGCTTTTTTAAAGGTTTCATGCCCTTCTGTCTACAGAACTCTATGGATGTGGTGATTTTACACAAAGTCCCTTAGATGAGTCAAAATCCTCAAAGAAAAACAGCTGCAAAGGATGGAAGCCTTGGAAAACACAGCGATGTGCCGGTTCCTGAGTCCTTGGGGAGACAATGCACCAGTTCTGCTGCACGCAGGAGAAGTGTTGCATCTAATCTGGATTGTAAAGGGAAGTAATGTGTCAAAATCCAAGACTGTTTTGGTCTGCGGGTGATGCAGTGAAAAACTTGGTGCACAGATGGGATGCGTGGAAATCCGAACGCGCTGGAAGTCGATGTGGAGGCGGCAAACAGGCGGTGCATCTATTTCTGAAGCCGCAGTCCCACGATGCGTCAATGCTTTCAGCCGCCCAGCAGGGCCTGCATCGCAGTCAGTGCGGGGGTCTCCAACTTTGGTTGAACTTGGGCAGTGGCGGTTTCATCTGCCATAGACAGATGCTGTTGCAATTTCTTCGGCCGCACGCTGGTGGTGCGTGGAAATTTCTCTTGCACAGCAGTGCTAAGTCATAAAAACAGGAGCTTTAAAGGCTATGAATCAATTTTTCCGTCTCTTGCAGCTTTCTGTAGAAGGAACAACCGCCAAGGGCCAGAACTGGAGTTGCCACCACAAGAGAGGTCCGAACTCTCATAAATGGAGTTCAGTGATGCTGAAGGTGAAGTCTTTGATGGCCCTTAGACTTCCAACAGGAGGCAAGCACACACAAGCCCTTGGAGAAACTTGGAAATGCAGGATACAAAGCAAAGTCCAGTCCTTTCACTGCCCACGGATGGAAGCAGCAACTGAAGGCCAACCCAACAAGGCAACACACAGCAAAGGAGCAGTACTCCTCCTGACAGTTTTTCAGCTCTTCTTCTTGGCAGCATCCTCAGTTCCAGAAGTGTTCTAAAGGTCTGGGGTTTTAGGCCCCATACTTATACCCCTTTTTGCCTTTGAAGTAGACGTTCTTCAAAGGATTGTCTTTGTAGTGCACAGATTATTGTCCTGTCTGGTCTTGGCTCCAGACACACTCCAGGGAGGTGGAGAAAGCATTGTGAGAGGCCAGCCACAGCCCCATTCAAGCGTATGTGACAACTCCTCCCACCACTCTCGCTCAGGAAGGCCTATCAGCCTGGTGATGGGCCATCAGGATTTGCAGGTGTGAGAAGTTGGCCTGGTATATGCTGGTCACTAGTTAAAGTGGCCACCTTGCACCAGTACAATTCGACTCTTATGGTAGATAGGTTTAAGACAACCTTTTAAAGAAAGCTATCCTAGTGGTAGCTGTGGAGAGCAGCCTTCAGGCTAAGTCTTGAGGAATGTAAAGCAGCTTGTTTTACCTTATAATCTCTTGAATCACTAAATGAAAGGACACCACACAGGTATTCATATAAAATATATATGTATTTATTTCTACCACACTCTACTAATCTCTTTATGAGATTAGAAGTCAGGAACATATGCACAAATCAACATTTCACAACAAGTTAAGCACAAATATGGCTGGGGCCCTAGGGGCGTACCAGACCATATACTAAAAAAGGGGTTTAGGAATATCGACTTGAGAAGAGACAAGGCCTAGGGCCTTCAGAAGCGCTGGGGCCTCACTAATCCACCCAAGGCACGTAAGTAAAGGACCCATGGGAGACGCATGCAGTGTGAGAACACAGCCGCGGATCCCAATAGACTTCAATGGAGCAAGTCGCGGTTGGATTTTTAAAGTTTTAGGATACTTCGGGAGAGTCTACAAGCAAGTCACTTACAGGGTAAGTAGTTCTAGAGCCAACACACAGGAGCACCATAGTGGAGGAGTTACCTCACCCAGGGAAGCCGGGTGCATAGGTGTCTTTTGGTGTCGGGTCGCAGCGTCGTTTTCAATGGGAGCCAAAGAAGACTTGCTGCTTGTGAAGACAGAAGAAGTGTCCGGTGGAATCCAAGGCTGGATTCAGAAGAAAGAAGACCTGAAAGCAGAGGAGACAGTGTTCAAAGTCACTTGCCAGTGACCCGGGGCCAGGAAGCTGGATGCCCACAGTAGTCGGGTGATTTCAGGTGATCATGGGTGTCTTGACTCTTCAGCCACGAGGTCCAGGAGGCATCGACAACAACCAGGAGCTGGATGTGGCGTGTCGCACAAAGTATGCAGCTTTCTGAGGTGTCGGCAACCAAATTGGAGCCGACAAGCCTTAGCAACAGCAAGTCTCATGGAAAGTGAAGAAAGTCAGCGGTGCAGACCAGCAAGGTCTGAGGGACTCACCCCGCAAGGGTAAATCAGGGCAAGCCTGGAGCAATCAGGGAAGCCCTTTGGTTCTGTAGAAAAGTCTTCTGGGGACCCACAAGCCAGCAAGCAAGGGATTGTAAAGCTGCCTCAGGAGGATTCACTCACCAGGAGCCCACGGTCACTGGGGACAAGGTAGGCCTCTGATCTTCAGAGAAAATCCTGCTGGAGGCTTGGGCCACATGTGGTCCAAAGCACAAGTTCATAGACCATTGTGAAAGGGTTGCACTCAACAATAGTGCACGGTACCCGGGTAATGCTGTTCCTCAACACTCGTGGGGTCCACTTGCCTCAGCTTCACTGGGGACTCACGATGGCCTTGAAGAAGTCAGGAAATCTACTTCTGGGGCTGCAGAGACTTTGGACTCCGGCAGGAGCGGGAAAGTTTGCAACTGTTGATGCAAAGTTTTGGTGCCTGCCAAGCAGGGGAGTCACTCCTTGACTCCAAGGGAGATTCTTCAGTCTTCAAAAGGTAGTGGAACGTCGAAGGTCCAGGATTCTTCTTCAGAGCGTCATCCAGAGATATCTAGTTTGCAATGGCAAGGGTTCCCTAACTTATACTACAAGGAAGGGAGGGACTAGCTCTATGACCACTCCTCTGAGAGGGTCAGGGGAGTGGGTGGCTACACCCACTTCCCTTTGTCCGGTTTCGCACCAGAGCAGGGGCTGGTAGCCCCTGAACCGGTTTGAGCTGGCATATGCACAGAGAAGCCTACTGCTCCCCCAGTGCAGGACTTCAAAGCACTCTAGGAGTGCACCCACCCAGCCCCAATACACTAAATCCTTTCTGGAAGGTGGTTACACCTCCCTGTGACAGGATGCCTATTGTTGGGCCTCCTCCACTGCGAGTTTCGGTCAGCAGCAGGAGGGCAGCCCAGTGTCTGTGCTGGTGGCATCCATTTTGTGATGGCAGGGCTCTTCAGGATTCTACCGTGTTTCCACAGTGGGTACATGCCTATCCCTCTAGAAGGGTGGGATCATACTCCCACACCAGTTACTCGTGTGTGGGTATGATTCCAAAGCGTTTGACACCAAACACGACATGTTTTGATGCAGCCATCCCAAAGTTAGCATTTACCGCTAGGTTATAATGCACTTAAGAGTATATGGTTTAACCGCATCCACAAACAGCTACAGAGAATAGACTCTGAGAGCTGCAGAGGGGCCCTGCTCAGGCAGAGGCACCCCCTCACATGGAAACCAAGCACCCTGCCCTTAGGATAGGGCCTGCCTTAGGGGTGACTGATAGGTTTATATGTGTGTGTAAGGTGAGATATAGGGAACCTATACCTCAGTGAGGAGTGCTAACATCACCTGACCCAGGCTGCAGTAGCAGGCCTGTGGTGTCAGATTTAGTCTGCTTCCCAGGGGTGGCATGATACATGCTTCAGCCCCTGGTAGGCCTGTGAAGTACCTATGCCCTTGGTACCTAAGGTACTATATACTAGGGGCTCATAAGGTACCACAGTATCCAATCACTAGTGCATCTAATATGCACTCCAAGTTGTTTAGAGAGAACAGAGAGGCTGGGGCCCTGATTAGCAGGGTCCTAGCCAGACTATAGCCAGAAACCAGTGTAAACATCAGAAAAAAAGTGGGGGCAACATAAGTGCAGATTCTACTCTCCTACAGCAGGGCACAGTGCAACTCCCTTTTTGTGACTGTCTAAAGTGAATGCACAAACAGGCACCTGTTACTCTAAACCAGATGTTAATTCCACCAGTAGGCAGAGGCACAGGATGGTTAAACAAGAAAATGCCCACTTTCTAAAAGTGGCATTTCCAAATAAACAATTTAAAAACCATCTTTACTAAAATATGTGCTTTTAAATTCTGGGCTCAGTGAGCCTAAACTCTAAATATCTAGCTGTACCCAATTGAAAGTTACACTTGATAGCCTATGGGAGAGCTAATCCTATAAAAGTGAAAAACAAAATTGGCAGTATGTCACTATCAGGACATGTAAAGCACACCAGTACATGCCCATTCCTTTCACATACACTGCACCCTTCCATGGGGTACCTTGGGCTTAACTTAGGGGTGCCTTACATGTAGTAAAAAGGAAGGTTAGGGCCTGGCGAGTGGGTGCACTTGCTGGGTTGACATTGCAGTTTAAAACTGCACTCACAGACACTACAATGGCAAGCCTGATACCAGATTACAAGGCTACTCATGTGGGTGGCACAAACAGTGTTGCAGTCCCACTAGTAACATTTGATTTACAAGCCCTAGGCACACATAGTGACTTTACTAGGTACATACCAGTAAATCAAAAATGCCAATCGTAATCACAATTTACACAGGGAGCCCTTGCACTTTAGCACTGATCAGCAGTGGTAAAGTGCCCAGAGTATATAAACTAACAAAAACTAAGTCCAGCACACAGTCAAAAATACAGGAGGTAGAGGCAAAAAGACAGGGAAAACTACACCAAGAATGCCAGGTCTAACAATCTTTAGCTTACACAATGTTTTTGTTTCAATCCTCATCATTTTGTGTTGTGATTATGGCTACTTATCTGCAGCTGTTTGAGAGGATGGAGAGGCTGAGGGTTCAGAGTTGAAGGTCTTAAGTTTCCTTATTACACTCATTCTCTATATCCTCTGCTGTGGGACGTTGACCAGATCTGAGTCTCGTGTATATAACCTTTTTCCAATTGCTAACTGTTCAAAAGGACTGCGACAGATGTTATTCTTCTTGCTTGACAGGAGTGTCTGTTTCTTTCTTTCATTGATGTGTAGAAGGTTGGTGGCTTGCTGTAGTGAGGCTCATTGTACTTCACATTCCTCCCATTGAAATACAAGGCGGAAAGTTTTTTCTTTTGCTTCAGAATTCAAGGACTAAGTTAAAGCTTATATGGTTTTGTAAAGTTATTGCAAGAGGTCTTGAAAAATTTGAACGGAGTGTCCACCATGTATGAAGTCCTTGTTCCGCATAGCCGCTGTCATAATATCTGTTTTTGGTAGAAAGAGTGTACCCTTGTGAATATATATAGGAATAGTGTGCCCCGCATTATTGGATCTGAAGGTTCTGTGTGTTCTATCTAGTAGGATCTCTTCTGAATCTAGCTTATCCAGAAGAGCTCTGAGGAGGTTTTAGGTGTGTTGTTTGGTGCGCGATTTTTGTGCTCCCTGAGGAACATCCCTGACCTGTATGTTGTTTCTGTGGGATCTTCTCCGTGTGTGTCTGAAGAGCTATATTTTGCTCCCGTAGGGACAAAAGTGCTTGTCTCAGGAATACTTACTCTTCTTCTCTAATGTCATGATTTTCTTTAAGAGAGAGTGCTCTCTCATCCAGTTTATTGTTCAAGTCCAATTTAATATCTTTGAGGGCCTGTTTTAGTTCACTCTTCAATGATAAAAAATCACCCTTCAGGTCTTTGAATAGGTCAGTCAGAAACTGTCTTGTGACGGGCACTCCAGCATTCAGTTCCATGGGGGTCCATCTGTTGACTCAGTTTCTGCAGTGGTGGTCATTTCAGGTCGTTAGGCTGTAGACCTAATTCACAAAGGTAAACTTACACTTTGTATAGGTTTATGATTTTTTGCTATTCACAAAGGTACTTTACAATTCGTATCTTTACAACTACGAAGTCTCTGCCAATAAAAAGATAGGACTATCAGTCTTTTTATGTGCAGAGACTCCGCACTCTTAACGATATCTCTTGCAAAATACCTTTGTGAATAGCAAACAATTGTAAACTTACACAACAGTGTAAGTTTATCTCTGAGAATCAGGCCCTGTGTGATTTAATGTGGGCATCTTTATTAGGAGGCCTTTCACATTTGGTTTTCTTCTTAATCTACATGTTGCCATTGTGCTTGTTGAATTCTTCAAATACTACGTTGGTTCTCTCACAGTTTGTACTCTGCAACTACTGCTGGGTCTTGACATTAGGGAGCTCCCTTCATCTGTATTACTGTATTTCTCAGTATGCAAATGCAGTGCAGCACACCACTGCTCTGTTTCCCAATATTCAGTCAGAAATTGTCTTTCCCGCTGTACTTGGGTTGTTGGCATGCTAGCTGCCCCTTGATTCGCTCTGTGTGTTTCCCCATCATCGAGCTATCAACACGTGCTACACATTCGTAAAATTAGGGGCCACATGCATCAAAGAATGGAATTTCGATTCCTAAATAGCGATTTTTAGGGAATCACTATTTAGGAATCGCAATTCCTTATGCATGTAGGAATCGCAAAAAACTTTGCGATTCCTACAAATTCCTTATTAGCGATTCGCAAATTGTGACTCACTATTAAGGAATGACTTCCTTAATAGTGTTAATAGAGTCTAGAGGCTCCTAGGAATGAATGGGATTGCCTTCGCAATTTGCGAGTACCAAATAGGTACTCACAAATTGCGCATGCCATTTAAAGGGTGCTAGGGGTCTTAAAGGCCACTCTGCTGCACCCCCAAAATTGGCATGTGTGCACATGTGGCGCACACATATGCCGTAAGGGCATATGTGTGAACCACATGGCAGTTAGAAAATGCAACTTCATGCATTTTTCTAAGAATTTGCAAATTACCATCAACTTGAAGTTGATGGAAATTTGCAATTCCTTATTGCGAAAACGCAATTTGCGAATGCATGATGCATCGCATTTAGGGAAACTGCATTTGCAATTAAGGAAATCACAAAAAATTGCGATTTCCTTAATTGCAAATGCCTTTGGGCTTGATGCGAGTTATGTAACAATGGGGCAACCCGGGCGACCACTGGACCTGGGTAAATAGTGGTACAATAAGGTAATGTCACAGTGGAGAGCAATTTAAAACAGATAGACAAAGCAAGAGTTAATCCATTGTATCTGGACAAAGTAAAGCGCCACCATACAATTGTTCCACAAATGGATGTGATTTTATTTCATCACAACCTTAGAATGAATCAAAATATAAAGTACAAAAAATGTAATAACTGAATATTTTAAAGAATTTTTAAGTGTTTCAGGAATGAGTGTTGGAAGCTCTGCTTTGCGCTCATGCCACACTCTGTTCCCCTTCTGGGTAGTGCAGCCTGTAGGGCGGGGGGGGGCCTGGGGCAGGTCTTACCTGCTGAAGGATAGCAGTCCTCCTCAAGGGCATTGTGGGCCGTCACAAACTGCGGTTTTCACCAAAAACTAACGTCTGCTAAAATCCTGACTTACCTATTCACAACATAGGGGGTGGATTATGCTGATACGACCACAGGGTCGTATCAGCAAGGTTATCGCCGTTTTCCATGGAACATCGCTGGAAAACCAGCGATGTTCCATAGAAAACACTGCTATCGCAGGAATAATTATCGCTGTTGCGCTATGCGTTGTTGATACAGCGCTAGCATGGCGATAATTTCCTGTGATAACCTGCGATAAGAACTCTATCGCTATGCGTGGCTTGGCCGTTGATAATATGCCCCTCTGACCCCTACTGCAAGATGAACTATAAGATGGCGCATAAAGCTTACCATCCGCTTATCTCACAGACAGTCTAAGCGTGTATATTTCGCTCAGAGGATAGCAGTTACTTATAACAACTCACATGACATTTTCCAAATTGTTTAAAATCTCACATTGATATCTTCAGTCTCACCCTGTGCTGCATCCTCCGAAGATAGCTGTAATGCACTGGCATCCTTTTTCGCTGAAAAAAAGAGAGAATCTACAGCACCTTCCCCATAGGAGCAAGATGTCATTCACATTCAGAGCTGTGGTTTGACTCTGCGATTACCAGGGTCAAGCTACAACAATTTGGCCCAATTTCCACTACTGACTTGAACTCTCTCTGCTCCATTGGTAAATCTGGCACTCAAGTGGACCTAATTTCCCCCTTCATCTTGGAGCAGGGCTGCGAGGTTATCCAGCCTGTTCTTGAGGAAGTGATCAATCTCTCCCTGACCTCCGGCTGTGTTCATCAACATTGGAAACACAGCACAGTGGTCCCCTTGTTAAAAAAGCCCCTGTTGGATCCTTGAAGGCCTGAAAATGATCGGCCTGTATCAATATTGCCTCTTTATAGTAAATTTGTGGAAAAACATGTAAGTAAACTTCTTGGAGGACAATGGCACCCTACATAGAGAGCAATCAGGTTTTCACCCCTCCTTTAGCAGAGAGTCTGCTTTGCTGCTCGCTTTTGGATTAATTAGGCAGATTATGGATGAGAGCAACACCGCAGCTATTCTTATGCTCGATCTCAGTGCCGCTTTGGACACTTTTTGTCATAATGTTTTGATCAAGCGACTCTTGAACAGTGGCACTAGCAGCAAAGCTTTGAGGTGGTTGGCCTCTTTCCTGCAGGGATGTTCTTTTCAAGTATCTCAAAAACCTTTTCTGTCATAAATCCTCCTCTGGCAGCCAGGAGTGCTTCAGTGCTCATCTCTGAGCCCCACTCTTTTCAATGTTTGTGTTAGTCCTCTGGCTGGGGTCATTGAGCAGTATGCTTTTACTGTTGTCTCATCTGTTGATGACACTCAACTTGTCATTACTCTGTCTCACAATAGTAAGCAGATGGCATCCTCCCTGTGTGCGTGTCTGACCAATGTTGCCGCTTGGATGCACCTTAATTGCCTAAAACTGAATGTTGGAAATACTGAGGTCCTGGGCAAGCATTTGAATATCTGGTCTAATTCCTGGTGGCCAGATAATCTCTGCCCTTTACTATTCCCCAAGCCCAAGGTTAAGAACCTGGGCATCTGGTTGTAAGAGCAGCTCTCGTTCAATGCCCAGATCAATGCATTTGCGGGAAAAAGTGTTTGGGAATTTTGAGATCTTTAAAAAAAAATCCTTCACCATCTTCCTAAATCTGCCAAAAAACAGTAATCCAGGGTCTGGTCATATCTAGATTGGATTACTGTAACATTTAATATTTGGGTGTCTCCCTGTTGCGACTAAAGAGGCATCAGTGCATGCAGAAAGGGGTAGTTTGAGCACTGCTTGGACTTCTGAGGCGAGCCTCTCTCAGCATCACACTAAAGAAGTTCCACTGGTTACCTGTGAAACAAAGAATCACCTTTAAGGCTCTATGTTTCTGCTGCAAAGCACTTTCCCATCAAGGCCCTGCCTATCTGCAGGATATGGTCATTTCTTACGCTCCTTGTAGAGCTCTAGGTTCCGCCGGGGCCCATAAGGCCGTCGTACTAAGAATCAAGAAGGCGAGAGCTGGTGGCTGCGCCTTAAGTTACTTGGCTCCCAGGATATGGAATTCAATACCGTTTCACCTTTGGCTAGCACCTACCGAATTGATATTCAGAGAGCAACTGAAAACTTGGCTTTATGAGTCTAGTGAGGCTTACCTGTTTTGCTCTACTTCCTGTACTCAGCTTCCTAGCGCTGGGACATCTCATGTGAGGTAACCATGCACTTTATTAATGGCATTATTATTATCATAACTGTATTTCTCCTCTTTACCCCTCGTTACAAAAACAATCTTTCCAGGATTGTTTTTGTGTAGGAAGGTGTTCCTTACTGCACAAAAACAATCCTGCATGCAACACAGCCTCCCTTGCAGTCAAAACAGTGCCAGCGCAGGGACAAAGGCAGGAATGCACAGTATTCTTTTAAATACAGTGCATTCCTGCCCTTTCTCTGTAACACAGCAAGGTTAACTTTCCATAAATATGGGCCAAGGTCCTTTTCTGTATTTTTGTGGATGGTATTTATAGAACCTGGCCCTCTCTGCATAGTCACACCCAAACTTATACTTCACTTTTCCTGCTTTCTGAATCCATTTTGTTTGACTTTTAGGACTCTGTGCACTTTACTACTGCTTACCTGGGCTAAAGTGCTTGTGTTCTCTCCTTTAAACATGGTCAAATTGGCTTACACTCTGTTGGCACATTTTATTTACTTTTAAGCCCCTAGTAAAGTGGTACTACAGGTACCCAGGGCCTGTATATTAAATGCTACTAGTGGGCCTGCAGCACGAATTGTGCCAACTACTCACATAGGCCTTTAAAAACGTGTCTTGCCATCGCATCCTGCATGCAGTTTTAAACTGCCATTTCGACCAGGCAAAATAAACATTTTGCCAGGCCTAATCCTTCCTTCTTAATACATATAAATCACACAGAGAGTAGGCCCTAAACAGCCCATAGGGCAGGGTGCATTCTATTCTATTTAAAAATGTGTACTTTTAACTTTTACATGTCCCAGTAGTGAAAAACTCTTATAATTCATTTGTCACTACTGTAAGGCCAAGCTCTCCCATAGGATAACATTGTGTTACCTTATTACATTTAATAAGTGATAACTGTTGATTGGGAGTAGGTAGAAATATCAAGTTTGATCTATAGGGAATTGTAATTTAAAATGTAATGATAAAGTCACATTTTTAGTCGCAGTTCTGAAAATGCTACTTTTAGAAAGTGGGCACTTTCTTGCACTAAACATTTGGTGCCTGCAGCCTGTTTCTAGGGTCACATGACTAGGTGTAATTGACAATTGGCCTTTGTGTATTCCTCACAGACAGACACACAACAGAGGGCAAGGATGATTGCAGGATGGGGGTGGCGCTGTGCACAGTTCTACTTGCATTTCAAAGACCCTACCTCAGCTCACACCCAAAGGACTTCACACTAACCTATTTTGTCCCCAGACAGAGACCACAGCAGGAAGGCAGGAAAAGCCAGACACGTCTGTGGGGCAAAAACTCCAGAAGCTTTTCCCACTTCAAAAGGGGCACCAGGTGTAAAAATAGGGCCCTCACACCCACTTTTCACATTACTTCTGGACGTGTGGAAGACTCAGAAGAGGGGATGCTCTGCTGCCCTGCTGCCCTGCTGCTGGAAGGGCTTCCCTGCTGCAAGAAGGACTGACCTGCTGCCTTAGGAAAGAAGACTGGACCTGCTCCTTTAACCATAAACCACCAGAGTGACTCCAAGGTCTAGCTGACTGCCCTCATGTTCTGAGCTACAGGAACAGAACAAGCACGATAGACCTGCCCAGCATCTGCTCAGCTGCCCAGGCTCAACTGAACCTGTCTGCAGTGCTTAATTTGAGCCTGTGCTTTCTGGTGCTCCGCACCGGCACTTAATTGTTTTCTGGTGCTTGGCACCGGCACCTAATTGTCAACACCTTACTTAGAACAAGGTACAATGTGGTGGCGCAGCTCATCTAATTTAGAGATGAGCAAAACAACGGTTCGTTAGGTTTATAATATTCATTACAAATTGCTAATACCTGCCTCCCCAGCCATTCCTTTAGCTTTGGGGACCAGGAATAATCTGAACTGTCGCATGTACATGCGAGAGAGATGGGTAATCATTGTTTTGGCAGCGATGACAAGGGCGATGGGTGGTGCAAGCTGCAGTGGCCTCCTAGTCAGAGCCCTGGCACTTAATATTTTACAAATTAAGCACTGCCTGTCTGTGCCCTGCTGCTGGCCTCTGCTGGAATGTGTCCTGGCCCCCAAGCAGTTCCCCGCCTCAGGTTCCAGACCCTTGGTTGGCATCAGAGTTTATTCCTCATGGAGCAACTGTGGGTTTCTTCAGAGCAAACGCAGCCCTCGCAGCTCCTCATCAGAAGTGATGCAGTACAACGCAATGCTCCATCTCAAGGACATAAGGTACAATGCTCAGTAGGACTAAACCGGTCCCTGTATCATGCCCGCACTCCATCGAGGTCAGCCTGAACATGTGACTTTGTTCCATTCCAGCGTGACCACATAACCACAGTTAGCACTTTGTGATTTTAGGTGCTGTACTTACCCCAACATTTTAAATTGCATATCTCCGGGTCTACTGATTGGATTTTTGTTGTTTTGGTGTCAATTACTTTATTAAATTTTACTCCATTTTACTAAATTGGTATGGGATTTTTCTTGTGTTGTGTTTTCACTTTATTGCTGTGTGAGTGCTGCATGCATACTTTACACATTGCCTCCAAGTTAAGCAGACTGCTTTTGTGCAAAGCTACCAGAGGGTTAAGCACAGATTAATTTAGTGACTTATGTTGTTCACCTCAACAATGATTGTGGCTGATGCTTGAGCAGGGGTTCAGACCCCTAAACCAACAACCCAATTTCTCACAGATCTAACAAGAGCCTTTGTTTGTTTTTGTTATTTTGGGTGGTGTATTGTGGTGTTGTGTTTTTTTTCACTTTTCTTCAACAACTATTGTGGCAAACGCCTACTTTTTATTTTTACTGTTTAACTTGCAGTAGTGTTCTTTTATTTGCTCCTCCTCAAGCCGCTTATTCTGCTTCCCACTTCAAATGTGCACCTTGCACTCCCTACAATATAGTGCAAAGACTCTTAGGTGAAAGCTTCTCTCCTGTTGTTGTTTCTGAAGCACTTTCCCTGGCAAGCTTGCCAATTGTGTGTTATCCTATGCCTGCACTCGAGCTCTCTCCCTTCATTGCATTGTGTACTCCTTCTGATGGTGTGCCAAAGGAGCAAGGGTCTATTGGCACCTAGCTGAGCGTGACCAAACAGAGTCTGCATGTAACTTCATGCATTTATGTTTTTCTATCCCTCTCTATGGGTAAAAAATTCTCACACATCTGACTGCTTCTCTCTTGCATTGGCAAGACACTGCACAACTTCCTACTTTTCCTCATGTGGATATTATGTTCCTGGCAGGTCAGCCTCTCCTGATTGTGCAATATTGTCACCAAATGCAGTAGTGTCATGCTGAAACACCTTCTTTGGTCTCCTGCTTGGCAGCTAACGGTGCTTGTGTCACTTTTTACCCAGGAAGCAACACCTTTTCTTGTTGAGCAAAGTTACTTGAGTCAGCCAATAAATATTTCCGATTGACCTTTAAAATGTAAAATAGGCTGCTGATGTTACAGGCCTGGTTGCTAAGTCTGCTGGGTCAGTGGTCTTGTGAGAGGGGCTATGGTCTCAGTGCACAGTGAAAAAAAGTGTAGTTGATTATGAACAACACCTATATTTTGGAATGTGGTCCCAGGACAGACTAAGCGGGACTATTTCATTTTTGGCGTGTGCTGCATTCTCCAACACGCACAGAAGGAGAAAACACCATTAATGATTATTTTTGTGCAGGAAGGTGTCCCTTCCGACACAAAAACAATCATTTATTAATGGTGATTTGTTATTTCGATGTGTGCTGTGACACCTACAATTATCCCTGCAACGCAGACACACTTGCAAAATGGCGCAAGGGTGTCTGCGCTGGCGCTACGCAGCTATTTTTAGCGCCGGCACTAGGGAAAACACAAGGGTGCGCCATATTCTTGTGAATGCGGCACGTCCCTGTGTTTTTCAAATGGCGCAGTGCTGCGCTGCAAATTGCTTGTAGTACCTCGTTGCGCCATTTCCTACCTATTGCTGCGCCATATACCCCACAGTTTGCAGACCTGACATTATTTGCTAACGTTTTATTCTTTTGGGGGGCCATTGATGATCAAAGGGTTGTCATTCAATTCATTCATTGTCTAAGATATGTTGATAGCAAAAAAAAAAAAATCACCTTCAGATTGGCTAAATAAACTTTTCAACGTTACAACAAACAAATGATGGACGGAATGCTGAAAATGCAGACATTCTCCCCCAGTCAAGAGATCTGGGTTAAATCCATCGTTCTTTTGCCCACTACGCCACCCCAGTTCAGACATGGCCATATGCAAATCGGTCTTGACCCTGTGCCTCATGGGAACAGTCCAGCCCGAACTGCCAAGCCATGTCTTCCCTGGACCGAAATCAAGCATCCTAGGACCGGTTTCTGGCTATCAGCCGTCATCAGCCAGGATAGCTTGACTCCAGTGGCGTAGTGAGCACGGGTCCCACGTCTGGGAATACCCATCCCACTTAGGGCGAAAAGCGTTAAAACAAACAAATGATGGACGGAATGCTGAAAATGCAGACATTCTCCCCCAGTCAAGAGATCTGGGTTAAATCCATCGTTCTTTTGCCCACTACGCCACCCCAGTTCAGAGATGGCCATATGCAAATCAGTCTTGACCCTGTGCCTCATGGGAACAGTCCAGCCCGAACTGCCAAGCAATGTCTTCCCTGGACCGGAATCAAGCATCCTAGGACCGGTTTCTGGCTATCAGCCGTCATCAGCCAGGATAGCTTGACTCCAGTGGCGTAGTGAGCACGGGTCCCACGTCTGGGAATACCCATCCCACTTAGGGCGAAAAGCGTTACAACAAACAAATGATGGACGGAATGCTGAAAATGCAGACATTCTCCCCCAGTCAAGAGATCTGGGTTAAATCCATCGTTCTTTTGCCCACTACGCCACCCCAGTTCAGACATGGCCATATGCAAATCAGTCTTGACCCTGTGCCTCATGGGAACAGTCCAGCCCGAACTGCCAAGCCATGTCTTCCCTGGACCAGAATCAAGCATCCTAGGACCGGTTTCTGGCTATCAGCCGTCATCAGCCAGGATAGCTTGACTCCAGTGGCGTAGTGAGCACGGGTCCCACGTATGGGAATACCCATCCCACTTAGGGCGAAAAGCGTTACAACAAACAAATGATGGACGGAATGCTGAAAATGCAGACATTCTCCCCCAGTCAAGAGATCTGGGTTAAATCCATCGTTCTTTTGCCCACTACGCCACCCCAGTTCAGACATGGCCATATGCAAATCAGTCTTGACCCTGTGCCTCATGGGAACAGTCCAGCCCGAACTGCCAAGCCATGTCTTCCCTGGACCGGAATCAAGCATCCTAGGACCGGTTTCTGGCTATCAGCCGTCATCAGCCAGGATAGCTTGACTCCAGTGGCGTAGTGAGCACGGGTCCCACGTTTGGGAATACCCATCCCACTTAGGGCGAAAAGCGTTACAACAAACAAATGATGGACGGAATGCTGAAAATGCAGACATTCTCCCCCAGTCAAGAGATCTGGGTTAAATCCATCGTTCTTTTGCCCACTACGCCACCCCAGTTCAGACATGGCCATATGCAAATCAGTCTTGACCCTGTGCCTCATGGGAACAGTCCAGCCCGAACTGCCAAGCCATGTCTTCCCTGGACCGGAATCAAGCATCCTAGGACCGGTTTCTGGCTATCAGCCGTCATCAGCCAGGATAGCTTGACTCCAGTGGCGTAGTGAGCACGGGTCCCACGTCTGGGAATACCCATCCCACTTAGGGCGAAAAGCGTTACAACAAACAAATGATGGACGGAATGCTGAAAATGCAGACATTCTCCCCCAGTCAAGAGATCTGGGGTAAATCCATCGTTCTTTTGCCCACTACGCTACCCCAGTTCAGACATGGCCATATGCAAATCAGTCTTGACCCTGTGCCTCATGGGAACAGTCCAGCCTGAACTGCCAAGCCATGTCTTCCCTGGACCGGAATCAAGCATCCTAGGACCGGTTTCTGGCTATCAGCCGTCATCAGCCAGGATAGCTTGACTCCAGTGGCGTAGTGAGCACGGGTCCCACGTCTGGGAATACCCATCCCACTTAGGGCGAAAAGTGTTACAACAAACAAATGATGGACGGAATGCTGAAAATGCAGACATTCTCCCCTAGTCAAGAGATCTGGGCTAAATCCATCGTTCTTTTGCCCACTACGCCACCCCAGTTCAGACATGGCCATATGCAAATCAGTCTTGACCCTGTGCCTCATGGGAACAGTCCAGCCCGAACTGCCAAGCCATGTCTTCCCTGGACCGGAATCAAGCATCCTAGGACCGGTTTCTGGCTATCAGCCGTCATCAGCCAGGATAGCTTGACTCCAGTGGCGTAGTGAGCACGGGTCCCACGTCTGGGAATACCCATCCAACTTAGGGCGAAAAGCGTTACAACAAACAAATGATGGACGGAATGCTGAAAATGCAGACATTCTCCCCCAGTCAAGAGATCTGGGTTAAATCCATCGTTCTCTTGCCCACTACGCCACCCCAGTTCAGACATGGCCATATGCAAATCAGTCTTGACCCTGTGCCTCATGGGAACAGTCCAGCCCGAACTGCCAAGCCATGTCTTCCCTGGACTGGAATCAAGCATCCTAGGACCGGTTTCTGGCTATCAGCCGTCATCAGCCAGGATAGCTTGACTCCAGTGGCGTAGTGAGCACGGGTCCCACGTCTGGGAATACCCATCCCACTTAGGGCGAAAAGCGTTACAACAAACAAATGATGGACGGAATGCTGGAAATGCAGACATTCTCCCCCAGTCAAGAGATCTGGGTTAAATCCATCGTTCTTTTGCCCACTACGCCACCCCAGTTCAGACATGGCCATATGCAAATCAGTCTTGACCCTGTGCCTCATGGGAACAGTCCAGCCCGAACTGCCAAGCCATGTCTTCCCTGGACCGGAATCAAGCATCCTAGGACCGGTTTCTGGCTATCAGCCGTCATCAGCCAGGATAGCTTTACTCCAGTGGAGTAGTGAGCACGGGTCCCACGTCTGGGAATACCCATCCCACTTAGGGCGAAAAGCGTTACAACAAACAAATGATGGACGGAATGCTGAAAATGCAGACATTCTCCCCCAGTCAAGAGATCTGGGTTAAATCCATCGTTCTTTTGCCCACTACGCCACCCCAGTTCAGACATGGCCATATGCAAATCAGTCTTGACCCTGTGCCTCATGGGAACAGTCCAGCCCGAACTGCCAAGCCATGTCTTCCCTGGACCGGAATCAAGCATCCTAGGACCGGTTTCTGGCTATCAGCCATCATCAGCCAGGATAGCTTGACTCCAGTGGCGTAGTGAGCACGGGTCCCACGTCTGGGAATACCCATCCCACTTAGGGCGAAAAGCGTTACAACAAACAAATGATGGACGGAATGCTGAAAATGCAGACATTCTCCCCCAGTCAAGAGATCTGGGTTAAATCCATCGTTCTTTTGCCCACTACGCCACCCTAGTTCAGACATGGCCATATGCAAATCAGTCTTGACCCTGTGCCTCATGGGAACAGTCCAGCCCAAACTGCCAAGCCATGTCTTCCCTGGATCGGAATCAAGCATCCTAGGACCGGTTTCTGGCTATCAGCCATCATCAGCCAGGATAGCTTGACTCCAGTGGCGTAGTGAGCACGGGTCCCACGTCTGGGAATACCCATCCCACTTAGGGCGAAAAGCGTTACAACAAACAAATGATGGACGGAATGCTGAAAATGCAGACATTCTCCCCCAGTCAAGAGATCTGGGTTAAATCCATCGTTCTTTTGCCCACTACGCCACCCCAGTTCAGACATGGCCATATGCAAATCAGTCTTGACCCTGTGCCTCATGGGAACAGTCCAGCCCGAACTGCCAAGCCATGTCTTCCCTGGACCGGAATCAAGCATCCTAGGACCGGTTTCTGGCTATCAGCCGTCATCAGCCAGGATAGCTTGACTCCAGTGGCGTAGTGAGCACGGGTCCCACGTATGGGAATACCCATCCCACTTAGGGCGAAAAGCGTTACAACAAACAAATGATGGACGGAATGCTGAAAATGCAGACATTCTCCCCCAGTCAAGAGATCTGGGTTAAATCCATCGTTCTTTTGCCCACTACGCCACCCCAGTTCAGACATGGCCATATGCAAATCAGTCTTGACCCTGTGCCTCATGGGAACAGTCCAGCCCGAACTGCCAAGCCATGTCTTCCCTGGACCGGAATCAAGCATCCTAGGACCGGTTTCTGGCTATCAGCCGTCATCAGCCAGGATAGCTTGACTCCAGTGGCGTAGTGAGCACGGGTCCCACATCTGGGAATACCCATCCCACTTAGGGCGAAAAGCGTTACAACAAACAAATGATGGACGGAATGCTGAAAATGCAGACATTCTCCCCCAGTCAAGAGATCTGGGTTAAATCCATCGTTCTTTTGCCCACTACGCCACCCCAGTTCAGACATGGCCATATGCAAATCAGTCTTGACCCTGTGCCTCATGGGAACAGTCCAGCCCGAACTGCCAAGCCATGTCTTCCCTGGACCGGAATCAAGCATCCTAGGACCGGTTTCTGGCTATCAGCCGTCATCAGCCAGGATAGCTTGACTCCAGTGGCGTAGTGAGCACGGGTCCCACGTCTGGGAATACCCATCCCACTTAGGGCGAAAAGCGTTACAACAAACAAATGATGGACGGAATGCTGAAAATGCAGACATTCTCCCCCAGTCAAGAGATCTGGGTTAAATCCATCGTTCTTTTGCCCACTACGCCACCCCAGTTCAGACATGGCCATATGCAAATCAGTCTTGACCCTGTGCCTCATGGGAACAGTCCAGCCCGAACTGCCAAGCCATGTCTTCCCTGGACCGGAATCAAGCATCCTAGGACCGGTTTCTGGCTATCAGCCGTCATCAGCCAGGATAGCTTGACTCCAGTGGCGTAGTGAGCACGGGTCCCACGTCTGGGAATACCCATCCCACTTAGGGCGAAAAGCGTTACAACAAACAAATGATGGACAGAATGCTGAAAATGCAGACATTCTCCCCCAGTCAAGAGATCTGGGTTAAATCCATCGTTCTTTTGCCCACTACGCCACCCCAGTTCAGACATGGCCATATGCAAATCAGTCTTGACCCTGTGCCTCATGGGAACAGTCCAGCCCGAACTGCCAAGCCATGTCTTCCCTGGACCGGAATCAAGCATCCTAGGACCGGTTTCTGGCTATCAGCCGTCATCAGCCAGGATAGCTTGACTCCAGTGGCGTAGTGAGCACGGGTCCCACGTCTGGGAATACCCATCCCACTTAGGGCGAAAAGCGTTACAACAAACAAATGATGGACGGAATGCTGAAAATGCAGACATTCTCCCCCAGTCAAGAGATCTGGGTTAAATCCATCGTTCTTTTGCCCACTACGCCACCCCAGTTCAGACATGGCCATATGCAAATCAGTCTTGACCCTGTGCCTCATGGGAACAGTCCAGCCCGAACTGCCAAGCCATGTCTTCCCTGGACCGGAATCAAGCATCCTAGGACCGGTTTCTGGCTATCAGCCGTCATCAGCCAGGATAGCTTGACTCCAGTGGCGTAGTGAGCACGGGTCCCACGTCTGGGAATACCCATCCCACTTAGGGCGAAAAGCGTTACAACAAACAAATGATGGACGGAATGCTGAAAATGCAGACATTCTCCCCCAGTCAAGAGATCTGGGTTAAATCCATCGTTCTTTTGCCCACTACGCCACCCCAGTTCAGACATGGCCATATGCAAATCAGTCTTGACCCTGTGCCTCATGGGAACAGTCCAGCCCGAACTGCCAAGCCATGTCTTCCCTGGACCGGAATCAAGCATCCTAGGACCGGTTTCTGGCTATCAGCCGTCATCAGCCAGGATAGCTTGACTCCAGTGGCGTAGTGAGCATGGGTCCCACGTCTGGGAATACCCATCCCACTTAGGGCGAAAAGTGTTACAACAAACAAATGATGGACGGAATGCTGAAAATGCAGTCATTCAGACGCCACTGGAGTCAAGCTGTCCTGGCTGATGACGGCTGATAGCCAGAAACCGGTCCTAGGATGCTTGATTCCGGTCCAGGGAAGACATGGCTTGGCAGTTCGGGCTGTACTGTTCCCATGAGGCACCGGGTCAAGACTGATTTGCATATGGCCATGTCTAAACTGGGGTGGTGTAGTGGGCAAAAGAACGATGGATTTAACCCAGATCTCTTGACTGGGGGAGAATGTCTGCATTGTCAGCATTCCGTCCATCATTTGTTTGTTGTAACGCTTTTCGCCCTAAGTGGGATGGGTATTCCCAGACGTGGGACCCGTGCTCACTACGCCACTGGAGTCAAGCTATCCTGGCTGATGACGGCTGATAGCCAGAAACCGGTTCTAGGATGCTTGATTCCGGTCCAGGGAAGACATGGCTTGGCAGTTCGGGCTGGACTGTTCCCATGAGGCACAGGGTCAAGACTGATTTGCATATGGCCATGTCTAAACTGGGGTGGTGTAGTGGGCAAAAGAACAATGGATTTAACCCAGATCTCTTGACTGGGGGAGAATGTCTGCATTGTCACCATTCCGTCCATCATTTGTTGTAACGCTTTTCGCCCTAAGTGGGATGGGTATTCCCAGACGTGGGACCCGTGCTCACTACGCCACTGGAGTCAAGCTATCCTGGCTGATGACGGCTGATAGCCAGAAACCGGTCCTAGGATGCTTGATTCCGGTCCAGGGAAGACATGGCTTGGCAGTTCGGGCTGGACTGTTCCCATGAGGCACAGGGTCAAGACTGATTTGCATATGGCCATGTCTAAACTGGGGTGGTGTAGTGGGCAAAAGAACGATGGATTTAACCCAGATCTCTTGACTGGGGGAGAATGTCTGCATTGTCAGCATTCCGTCCATCATTTGTTTGTTGTAACACTTTTCGCCCTAAGTGGGATGGGTATTCCCAGAAGTGGGACCCGTGCTCACTACGCCACTGGAGTCAAGCTATCCTGGCTGATGACGGCTGATAGCCAGAAACCGGTCCTAGGATGCTTGATTCCGGTCCAGGGAAGACATGGCTTGGCAGTTCGGGCTGGACTGTTCCCATGAGGCACAGGGTCAAGACTGATTTGCATATGGCCATGTCTAAACTGGGGTGGTGTAGTGGGCAAAAGAACGATGGATTTAACCCAGATCTCTTGACTGGGGGAGAATGTCTGCATTGTCAGCATTCCGTCCATCATTTGTTTGTTGTAACGCTTTTCGCCCTAAGTGGGATGGGTATTCCCAGACGTGGGACCCGTGCTCACTACGCCACTGGATTCAAGCTATCCTGGCTGATGACGGCTGATAGCCAGAAACCGGTCCTAGGATGCTTGATTCCGGTCCAGGGAAGACATGGTTTGGCAGTTCGGGCTGGACTGTTCCCATGAGGCACAGGGTCAAGACTGATTTGCATATGGCCATGTCTAAACTGGGGTGGTGTAGTGGGCAAAAGAACGATGGATTTAACCCAGATCTCTTGACTGGGGGAGAATGTCTGCATTGTCAGCATTCCGTCCATCATTTGTTTGTTGTAACGCTTTTCGCCCTAAGTGGGATGGGTATTCCCAGACGTGGGACCCGTGCTCACTACGCCACTGGAGTCAAGCTATCCTGGCTGATGACGGCTGATAGCCAGAAACCGGTCCTAGGATGCTTGATTCCGGTCCAGGGAAGACATGGCTTGGCAGTTCGGGCTGGACTGTTCCCATGAGGCACAGGGTCAAGACTGATTTGCATATGGCCATGTCTAAACTGGGGTGGTGTAGTGGGCAAAAGAACGATGGATTTAACCCAGATCTCTTGACTGGGGGAGAATGTCTGCATTGTCAGCATTCCGTCCATCATTTGTTTGTTGTAACGCTTTTCGCCCTAAGTGGGATGGGTATTCCCAGACGTGGGACCCGTGCTCACTACGCCACTGGATTCAAGCTATCCTGGCTGATGACGGCTGATAGCCAGAAACCGGTCCTAGGATGCTTGATTCCGGTCCAGGGAAGACATGGCTTGGCAGTTCGGGCTGGACTGTTCCCATGAGGCACAGGGTCAAGACTGATTTGCATATGGCCATGTCTAAACTGGGGTGGTGTAGTGGGCAAAAGAACGATGGATTTAACCCAGATCTCTTGACTGGGGGAGAATGTCTGCATTGTCAGCATTCCGTCCATCATTTGTTTGTTGTAACGCTTTTCGCCCTAAGTGGGATGGGTATTCCCAGACGTGGGACCCGTGCTCACTACGCCACTGGATTCAAGCTATCCTGGCTGATGACGGCTGATAGCCAGAAACCGGTCCTAGGATGCTTGATTCCGGTCCAGGGAAGACATGGCTTGGCAGTTCGGGCTGGACTGTTCCCATGAGGCACAGGGTCAAGACTGATTTGCATATGGCCATGTCTAAACTGGGGTGGTGTAGTGGGCAAAAGAGCGATGGATTTAACCCAGATCTCTTGACTGGGGGAGAATGTCTGCATTGTCAGCATTCCGTCCATCATTTGTTTGTTTTAAATAAAGTTTTCAAAGCAGGAGATTTCACACGCTTCTTTACATGTGTGTTTATGAATATATTACATTGGACCCGATTTTTTCTCACATGTGGAGTGAAACACTGAAACACCAGAGTGGCAATCAATTCTAATAGCTTCACCCAATAGTACTAAATTATTTGTGTGTTTTTATAGATTGGTTTTGTTTTTGAACTACATTTATTTTCACCTTGAAATAGCCCCAGGCCAGGGAGCCAGGATGGGGCGAAACACGTTTCTCTATTTTCACAGTTTCAACGTTGTCATAGTGTACGCTAAGATTCTAGTAGATAGTGATTAATAGACAAAAACAGTAATCAAGTGTTTAGCTAAACAACCCCAGATGGGCTGAGAAACTGGACATAACAATCTAAGGTGATTATTACACAGTAACCTATACAATTGTTACTCCGGAACCAGTAGTTCCCACCCTCGTAACCAGAGGGCAACCTGTACCACACTATTCTGTTCGATAAAGAAAGGCATTATAGGTACAACACATCCTGCAGGGCCTCACCTAACTTCACACAACCCTTTGCTTTCCCACTTGTAGAAAGCTGTGGTCCCTTAAAGTGTATGCTCCTGAGTAGAGAAAGGAAAACAGATGAGAGAAGAAATATATATTTAGCCTGTAAGGAGAAATATACATTAAGGCGAGGGGAAAAAAAGAAAGATTCTGAGATGAGGAGAAAAAATAGCAAAAAAAGACAGGGGAGGAATAAAAAGGCTGCTTAGGCTAAAAGGCTACTGGAGCACTAGTTGCATCCAGGAATGAGGAAGAAAATATATCCGAGAAGGGATAAGGGAGACAATAATGGGGGAGGAGAAAAAGAAACAGGACAGAGGGGCTGCAGAGGAATAAGTGGCAAACACCACAGAATAGAGAATTATAAACAGAAAGGGAGAAAGAAACTAGTGGAATCAAATAGCTGAAATAAAAAGAAGTATTGAATTGAGAAGGAGAAAAAGGGTTGTGTGGAGGTGCTATGTTACAGAACAAGAGAACGAAAAAAATAAAGTTTCAGACTCCAATGAGACTAGATAGACATTGGAGAGAGACAGAGAAAGAAAGAGAGGCACTTTAAAGAAGTGGAGCAGAACAAGCACAACAATGCTGAAGAGACTGAAAATTATAGAAAGAGGCAGTCAATGTAGACATCAAGGGTAGAAAAAAAAGAAGAAAACAATACTGATATGAAGAGATTTATTTGTGAGTAGAGAAGGAGAATATGGATCAGTGAGAGTGGCAGAGAAATTAAAAGAAAGCCTGCCATAGGGTGGGAAGAGAGCTGGGACACAAGAAAAAAGGAACAGAGAGTGGCATGCATGGAGTAAGAGTTGGGGAAGGCACTGGGACAATTAGGTAGACAGTGACACAGAAGAGAGAGAGAAGCTCCATGAAAGAGACTGTAGAAACATAACTGAGAGGAGAGAGACAAGAAAAGTGACAGTATGGCAAAGGAGAGTAGGAGGAGGTCCTGAGAAGACCACGTAGGTAATGCGGATGTACTGAACAGACTGAAGCAAGACAAAACACAGGGAATCGAGAGCAGAAAGAGGCAGATAGCCACCTTTCATCATCACTTTTTGTAAAAGGAAGGTGCACCAGTAAGAAGTCCAAACTTGGCAGAAAGTCCTTTTAGTTCCTTTTATTCTTATTAAATATATTTTTTTATAAAAGAGAGATCAGCCAACGCATTTCGTTCTTAACTCCTTCCGTGCTCATGACGGAACCACGGCGTCATGAGCCACGGTTGCCGTGTGCTCATGACGGAGTGGTTCCGTCATGCTGCGGCCGTTGGCGGCCGTACCGCCCACGCGGCGCTAATTCCCCGCCTGTGCGGGCGATTAGCGCTGTGGGCGGAGTCATGACGGAACCACTCCGTCATGAGCACAGCCCAACCGTGGCTCATGACGGAGTGGCTCCGTCATGAGCACCGCGCCACCGCGCTGCGCTCCCGCACCCCCCAGCGCTGCGGCGGAATTACCGCCGCAGCGAAGGGGTTAACACAAGAACTTCTTCAGGGCTGAAACAAGCAACAAACAAATAAATTGACATCACTACATATAAAAATCACATATACAAATACACTAGACATAACAAAACACAAGACCTAACGATAAAACATAGATATATAAAAAACATAATATATATATATATATATACATATAAAAACACAATAGACACAATATTTATATAGACAGAAAGCAATATAAATATATATGAGAAATACAACATATATGCTTCTAATATAAAATTTAAACAGAAAACAATACGAAATCACATTTTTCTAAAATTTAAGCAACGAGTGTAGAAGCATGGTTATGTAACCATGTCTGAGATTAGTACCAGAATTTTCGACCAGTATTGACGATCTTAATTTTCAAAACTTATTTAGGCCAGACAAAATTCCCCTCATAAATGATTATATATTTATATCTTTTGAAATATCAAAAGCAACATATATAAATATGAATACATCTAAACGCAATAGAACACAGAAAATAGGAAGAAAAAGAGATAGAGAGATCAAAAGAATACATCTCATAGAACTCTAATACATATAGAAAACAATAACACCATTCACCATAATAGTAAATGGTCCAAAAAAATCTACGAAAGTTAACGTATGAGCATTCCCATTAGCGATTCTCGATAGAATACATAACTGTAGATAATACACAATCTGAAGCAAAAAGAATCAATACAAAAAGGGATAAGAATCCAAAAGAAGGGCAAATAAAGCAATCTCACACACATATCCCCATAGTAACAAAGAATTTTTTTATATATACAAGAGATATATGCTCCAAAGAAGACTGATCAATATATGAGAAAGTGTATAACAATAATAATAAGACTGATAAGGCAGAATATAATCACTATGTCTGAATCCTTTAGACATGTGCAAAATAGGAAAAAGTATAATGAGACCAATCAGAATAATTACATATGGCTAAAGTTACATCACCCAACTTTATGCCGAGAGAGATCGTCAAAAGCAAATATATGTAAAACTAATAAAAAGAACCCCACCTATATAATGAGATATAAAATGTCTCACCTATGTAAATGATGCAAATCACATGAAAGGTAAGATTCATCAGAAAGTATGTATCTCAAAAATATCCGTGTGATATTAGAATTGGTGATTCCATAATACGAGTCCACAACACTACCACACATAAATTCCAAAGATTTAAATGAAAACAATACGACAGCAATTATGTGTATTTTAGACAACAAAAAAGGGATACATGTATAAATTAGAAAAACAAATAATGTTAAGTATGTCCAAGACCTAATTTTCGATCGTAATAGATTCTAATGACGCACATGATAATAATAATCTCCAAAGTTAAGGCAACTAAAGCAAAAAGCTAAGCAACAACAGAAAATTGTTAAAGAAATCAAGTCAAAAGGAAATGCAGAGGAGAGAAACAATAAAAAAAGAGAAAACGTAACAACAATAACAATATATCCCCCAAAAATTGCTATAAGTGACGTCTGTTCTAATAGCGTGTGGCTACAAGAACCATCGATGGTCACGGAGAAACTAAAAGAGTCTATGGTTCTCCATAGCAGTACGATAAGTCAAAAAGCATACTAATATTTAAAGAAATACGGGAACTTGGCATATAATATGGCATATAATATGCGCTACAAAGTAGTACTCGACAAGTTCGTTGTCAGGCTTACCCGAAAGGTTCGTAAGGCAGGAAGTCACCCACGATGCAAGTATGCCGGATGGTGTTTCAAACAAACCAACCCGGAAGACCGATATGTACATATCGGTGCACCTTCCTTTTACAAAAAGTCTTTTTCTGGATCCCAGTGGAGTTCTTTTGCGGCGGACTCTGGAAGAATTGTGCACAGGACTATTTTACATTCTATAAACAAGGGTTGAGGTGCTGAATAAGTGGTCAGCCGCATTTTGTCTTTTGCTAAGTACCTTTCATCATCACACAGCCTCATGCATTACTCATATATCCATCATCAAACTCTCATTTATCCTGGCATCTCCATCCATCAACCAATCTATCCATTCCTGCCTTCTTTCATTAATCACTGGCGCATTCATTTGCATTAAATTCCATTTGAGACATCAATTTATTTACGCATGCTATCCATTCCACAGCCATCTACTCACGCATACATCTCTCTATTTCCTTTCTCTAATTGTTCACTAGATGTCATTAATCCATCCACACATTCCCTTTCATCCATCCGTCCATAAATGTAGTTTTGGGATTTACCAAGAAAGTTGCTCTTTTTCCATCCTCCCTAGCCACTAAGCACATCCTCTGGTTATGACATCTTAACCTCCCTGCACCCAACAGTCCCTATAATACAAGAGTCCTGAATGGCATGCATAGAGTCAAATCGTTGGAAAGTCAACAGAAAATGGCTCAGTATCTTTCCCAAATGTGTTACTGATTTTTTAACACCGTCCCTGATCCCTGAGCAAGCCCCCCTACGTGTCATTTGGTATGCTCCCATCCCCCACTGCCTCCCAAACCTCTGCTGCTCAAATTACCCCCTTTTCACTGAGTAATGGATTTCTGTTTAGGGTCACAGATCCCTATGGCCACCTGTAGACTTCATACTTACAAAGGGTTAAATTAGCTAATGCTGTGTATTTATGTTTGAATGTATTGTCTCACGGCACGACCCTGGTGTTCCATTCTAGAATCACTAGGTCTGTGCCGTGACTTGGTGAGGACAGTTTGTAAGAGGCTACTGGAGCTTGAAGACGTGTACCCGGTGGTGCTTTCATTTCCACTAATAAAGTACTTTTTACTTGTCTTCCTGAGAGCCTTGTTACTTAACAGCTAATGTCAACACTTCTTGGCAGCCGTGTTTGGAGTTTTAGACCTGAAGTCAGAAGCACAGGCCCCTGATTCTTTCTTCTCATACTTTGCCCATCATTCCCACATACAAGCCTCCTTGTGCCCTAGAGATCCACTATGAAAAGAGCAAAGAGTGAATAGAGAAGGAGATGACCTGTCAATATGAATCTCCAGGACCAGAAGCTTTCAAGGCAATAAAGACCAGGAGGTCATGGTTCTTAGCCATTGCCCATCAGGTAGACACAGCTCTGCTGGTAATTCTAGTAACCCCTTGACACCCACAATGCTACTGAGTATACATACTAGCACAGGCACTCAGTACCATCAACATACGGATTAAGAGTGTGTGGTTTGCAACAGCACATTTCAACACACACCACTAGACCTCACTCACTTCACTTAAGAAGCACACCATCACACATCACCTTTTCCACTGAACAATGCACTGCCATACTTCCCACTATATCACACCTCGAAGCCAACCCTATACTACTTCATCCACCACTGCATATCACCTCCTATGGCCACACAAACACACACATCCAAAACAAGATCCTCGACACCTCCCCATCCGGCTTCAGCAAAAACCACAGCACCGACCCTGACCTCCTCACCACAACAGACGACATCCGCTCTTTCCTCGACAAAAGTGAGACCGTGGCCTTTATCCTCCTGAACCTCTCTGCAGACTTGGACACAGTCTCTCGCCACACTCTAGCCCTCAGACTTCACGATGCAGGGATTCGGAACAAGGCCCTTGACTGGTAGCAGTCAAGAGAACAAGGAACACAGGGAGAACGAGAGTTAGAAAATATTACTACAGACAAACCCACAAAAATAGGGGCAAATACACACTGGATTACTAGGGGCTAGAGCTCTCAGTTTCAGACAGCACAATTAAACTAAGAGTAATAGAAGCAAACATGAGTCAAGTGATGTGTGACATTGCTTTTATTAGCTGCTTAGAGAATGTTACATACAGTGCAGAACTTGTTTAGGTTACCAGGGTCACTGTTTGTGCATTTAGGGACATATTTACTGATAGTTCACGCAAGTAATTCAGCAAGGAAAGTTGCAGCCTTACATTGTGTGAAAGGGATAGAGCATAGCTGCGCAGAATGTACAAAAATATGGCACAGTTCTGCTCTCTCTTAGAGCTGGTACGTTTGTGACTGCCTAGCACCAACACAGACTCCCTTGTACCATGACACATGGGTGCCCCTGTTGTGGTAAGAATAATTATTGTGCCAGAAGGTATTACTTCCTGCACAAAAATACTCTTAGAGGCTTATTCCTGTTTGCATGCGTGATGCAGAATGCAGCGCACATACAAAGAGAAAGTAATGAGGAGAAGTCAACCAATTTCTTCGTGTTACGTCAGACTTGGGTAAGTGCACCATTTTAGAGCAAACCCATGTTTACTGACTTTAATAAATATGGGTTTACATTAAAATGCATGAGTGGATGCACAGGAATACCCATGCTTTACCCATGAAACGCCTCCCCAACGCAAGGTAACACTGCCCTGCGTTATTGTTTTTGTGTTTTTTTACAAAGCCAAGCAAGCCGGGTAAATCGAGCTTTGTGAATCCCAAAATAGATTTTGCTTCAGGGCAGCCCCAAATAAGTGACCAAACCCTGATGCAAAGTTTTTGTAAATCTGGGCCCCAATGCATTGAGATGCATGACAGTGGTTGAATGTCTAGAAGGCAGGCCTATTATGTTGGTTTCTCAAGTTTATTGCAAACTTAGAAATGATATTTGCCTAATTGTCCCATTTTTCTGTTGCTCACGCCAGCAAGTCAGAGAAAGGTCGTTTCCCCTCTCTGCAGCTATTTACAATTCACTGTAGTTGGCGAAATGTATTTTATGTGTAAGTAATTTAGAATCATTTTGTATCAGATGAACTAGAGAGGCACAACAGCAGCACACCCCATGCACTTCCTAAAACTGAACCAAGGCATTGTTTACTGTCTGGGGTCTCCAGTGCAGGAGCCATGAGCAAATCCTCTCTCTTCACTCCGTACACTACCATATATGAAAAGGGTATAAAAGATAACCTTAATTGGCACTTGGTAATCAGATAGACTGGTTTTCTAGAGGTATGCTGAAATACTGGTCTCCAACTTCAGCCCTAATGGTATAAAGATATATCGGGCTTTCTTTCCATGACCCGAGGTCAATATTTTATATTTAAGAAGCTATAAATTAACATGTCTAACATAGGTAGATAATAGAATAATTGGTTATGGGTGAGTGATGAAATATGATTAGGGTGTATCTATAATTCACATTTTATCTATCATGTTGCTGAGTTTTTAATACTTGTGACAATTTATACTCATCAGTTGTAGGAGAATAACACCTAATAAATGGTCATTTGTTGTAAAAATTCTAGTACTGATTTCAGTGTCCATATGGGGCTCTACATTTTCATCTGCAGATGAAAGATGCTCTGATATATTTGTCTGACTCCTAATACCCTTATCCGACCGAGCTTAGCTCAGTGGGAGGGATGAGAGAAACTTGACAGTTTTCTTTATATTTTAAGGGCTTCTGAAATCTATGGGCTATGTCACCCATCGTTTTGGGGAATACCGCATAAGACTGGGAGCAGTACTTCATTTATTAAAAGAAAAAGAGTGCTGGCGCCCAAAGCTCGGCTCATTAGCTCTTGGCGCGCCAAATACCAAGGCTAGCAGTATTAAAACCACCTCATGCCTCTTTAATTAACTACAACCCACTCCCTGCCCCTTTATCTCACTCTTGCAGGTTCCTGCTTTCTTCCTCCGTGACGGTTTTGGTGTCTTTCTCTTCCTCCGTCTTTCCTATTTATGTGTTTTCCTGCTCTTCCCTTCTGTAAATAGCTGATGTGTAAAAATAAGTGTGGTCCCCAATAATAAGTGCGGGCCCCCCACCGGCAACTACTGACTCAAATTAAATCCAGCCGGTACTCATAAAACCAAATACACATGGGGTAGCCTTCAATTTACTTTAATCAAACACCGGACATAGGTCCACATGTCACAAAAATCCATTTTGCATGCCTTAAGTAGTAATCGCTATTTAAGGAATGCAAAATGGAATGTAAGAAAGTAGCGAATACCTAATAGCGATTCCTAAAGATTCGCAATTAGGTAATCGCTATTAGGTAATACTACTCCATTAGTTCCTATCGGCCTATGGGCCCATAGGTGCGAATGGTTTTGCATTTGCATTTGCTAATTTGCGATTACCTCATTGGTAATCACAAATTAGGTAATGCAATACCAAGGGTGACCGGAAACCTAAAGTTCCCTGAAGCACCCCCAAAAAAATTGTGCACATTTAAAATGCACATGGCACTTTGAAAAATGCATTTTTGTGCATTTTTCAAAATTTGCATATGGTTACCATCGACTTGGAGTCGATAGTAATAGCATTTCGTAAATGCACAGTTTGCATTTAGAAAATGCTTGGTACTTGTGCTAAGGGAATCACAAATTCCCTATATGTAGTTGCAATTTTAGGTAATTCCAACTTTTTCAATTACCTAGAATTGCGACTACAAAGCCTTTCATACATCTTGAAATGCTATTTTGCATTCGCAAACCGGCGAAATTACCGATTCACACAGTTTGTGAATGCAACATTGTTTGATACATGTGACCCTTAGCAGCAACTAAAGGGTCCAGCGAATCAATGAAAACATTGGATGTTGTGCTACTTAAAATAATAGTAATATTGAATTTCTCTTATCCTTCCATATGCAGGCCCATGAATCCATCTAGCCATACCACTCTCATTCACCAAACACGCATTCGACTTCATTAATAAAAAAAAAAGAGACTTACCGACTTTCAGGCTGTTTTGTTTTGTTAAGAGGTCTGCATGGCCGAGTAAGAACAGTGGGGCATATTATCAAGGACGGCGTTAAAATTATCGCCGGTTTAGCGGCAGACAACTGCCGCTAAAGCAGCGATAATGGGCTTGATAATATGCCCTGGAGAATTCCAATAGAAGCCCATGTTCACACCAGAACATGGGCTTCTATGGGAATTCACAAGGGCATATTATCAAACCCATTATCGCCGCTTTAGTGGCAGTTTTCTGCCGCTAAACCAGCGATAATTTTTAACGCCATCCTTGATAATATGCCCCAGTGTTCTTGGTTAGAAACAGAGTGGTTGTTAAAGAACATGTGTAAGCTGCCCTCATAGTATGTATGGCGCTAGTCGGCAGGACTATTTTGCATTCAGTAAGTGAGCTGCAGAAACAAGGGGTGCCACTCAGTTCAAATTTGATGTCTGATTATGAAATAGAGGCCAGAGACGACAGGAGAACATTGATACAAGCACAGCTGGAGGGCGAGTTCCGGGTCGAGGTTAACACGGCACAAAAATAAAATGTTACCCAACCTCCCTCGAAATTCATTTTCGTCAATTATCTTAAAGCCTTGATTCATTTTTGTTAACTAGCAAGTAGTCCACCGGTGGAATGTTAATGCCACAGATTAAACTCCAAATAATGGTTTTAGCCTTTCTTTGCAGGCTTTGAAAGGGATAAAAGAAAATAAGGCTTAATTTCGAAAATTCTTTCCTTAAATGGCTCAGCGGGGTCTCGGAGGTGTTTTCGAAATCAAAACAGTGTTTTTTTTCTTCTAGAGTTAACCTGTCATGCACCACACACCCTAGCTATCTGTCACACCAGTTTTACTCCTCTCTGCATTGTTAGATGTTTTCACTTCCCCAATGTGAGGTGAAGTCTGGGCACCTGCTCCCTGTACAGGTTTTTTAGGTCTCGCCTGACCCAGGGCATGCGCTGGTCTGGCGAGACTTATTGAGAGGGCTCCAAAAAGTGCTACCAGGCCAGCCTAGAGCTACAGTGCATGTGCGCGGGCGCACGCTTGCCGCTATTACTTTCACTTTCGCGGCCGCTTTAATGTTTGATCGCGATTGCGATTACGGCCCGCTTGGCATAGCCAATAGGTCTCTCTTTTGGGACCTTATAAGTATTTAGTTATGCAACTGTTGCATGGCTAAACACTTATAAGGTCCCAAAGGCGAGACCTATTGGCTATGCCAATGCTTGTTTTCTTTGGATAGGGACTGTTAGTCTTGCTTCTCTTTTCATAAATGCAGGGCTGTATGCCCCCAAAGATGGGTGTGGGTGGTGTAGGAAAGGCGTATTGTAACGTGGTTCCTCCAGCCATCTACAGAGGCCTTGTGCCCATGAGAAAATTGTATGCCTGACTAGAAGGACACCAGGCTGGTTTCATGTGAGATGATCCGCTTTCCCCTTATCCACCCGTTCCTCTTTTCGGGAGTGGAGATTGAATAGGCACAAGCAATGTGCCGAATGCTAAATGTTGCACAAAATTATTCTTTAACCCACTTCACATTTTTTACATGCTGCCATTGACCCTCACAAAACATATATTTTGGGAACATAAAGGGCTTTGAGATCCAAAAAAGAGAATCAGCTCATTCAGATCAATTCTATTTTTATTTAAATATATCTATATGAAAGTGTCTTCCTGCTTTTTAAAATAGGACAATGTGCAAATTTGGAAAGCTAAAATGCTATGTGTGTCCACTAGAATGTAAGGAGATATTTTAAAGAAGGAGACAGAGAAGACAGAAAGTCGAAGATACAGATTTAACAAGCATTGGCATAGCCAATAGGTCTCGCCTTTGGGACCTTATAAGTGTTTAGCCTGAGCTATTGCCTCTTTCAGTGTCTTTAAGCTATGTTGTAGAGCAGTGCTGTCTACTCAGTACAGTACATTGTGTATTTTCTACCCATGTGTTGTATTTAAGCAGAAAAGCGAACACGTTTTCACTTTTAACGCTGTCATCGTAAATACTGAGATCACTACAAAACAACATGCAATTATTGGGAAAACTGAAGTTGAACTACCGACTTTCATTTCATTTTCGATCTTATCCGGTCTGGAGTGTGTTTTCCCTGAGTCGGCGCAGGACTTTGCACGTCACCATGCGTGAGTAAAATAAATGCGCTTATCAGCATCGTTAGCAAGTCAGTGACGAGAAGGGTGCCTGCTTTCAAGACCACAACAGGCTCTCCTTCGACATGTACTGGAAAGCACCTTCCTTCTCTCTACATTGCCATAAACAAATATATACAAATGGCTCTGTGGGGTGGGATGAGAAGTGGTGACACTTTGTGCATCCCTCTTGCAGCTTTCCTAATCTCCACCCCCAGCTCCCTTCCTCCCAGGCTCCCACCCACTCATGAAATGATGATTCGGAAGCATGGCTCAATCAATGCTAAGCAGGTCAAACTATATTTTAAAAAGAGCATTGCATGAGTGCACATAGCACGTACAATGAAGAATCTCTGCTTTTTATCATCAGGTTTGCGCACTTATTTTTCCCTATTTAATCACAAGACAAGTGAGGGTGGCACAATTCTACTTCCGTGCTTTATGGAAATCAAAATATTTATTGATGACTAGTTTTTCACTGAAGTGTCAGAAATTCATCAGAAGGGTCAAGGCTTCTTGCTGTTAATATAGTGTTGCAGGGGACACGGCGCCCATTGTCCTCTAGTATTTGCCGAAACTGAGAACTACAAGAGGCTAAAATGGAACGATCAATTGATTCAGGAGATTGAACAGTGATGCAGGTATAATGTAATTAATTGGTTAAAAAATGGACTAGATAGTCCGTATGGCTGGGATTCATGCATAAACAAGCATTGGCATAGCCAATAGGTCTTGCTTTTGGGACCTTATAATTATTTAGTTATGCAACTGTTGTGTGTGTGTAGTTGTGGTTGTGTGTGGTTGTGGGTGTGTGGGTGTTATTGTGTGTGTGTGTGTGTGTGGTTGTGTTTGTGGTTGTGTGGTTGTTTGTGTAGTTGTGTGTGGTTGTGTGTGATTGTGTGTGATTGTGGTTGTGTGTGTGTGTGGTTGTGTGTGTGTGTGGTTGTGATTGTGTGTGTGGGTGGGGGTGGGGGTGGTTTTGTGTGTGTATTTGTGGTTGTGTTTGTGGTTGTGGTTGTGTGTGTAGTTGTGGTTGTGTGTGTGTGGTTTTGTGTGTGTGGTTCTGTGTGTGGTTGTCTGTGTGTTCTTGTGGTTGTGTGTGTGGGTGTGTGTGGTTGGGTGTGGGTGTGGGTGTGGGTGTGGTTGTGTGTGGTTGTGGGTGTGTGGGTGTGGTTGTGTGTGTGTGGTTGTGTGTGGTTGTGTGTGTGTGGTTTTGTGTGTGTGGTTCTGTGTGTGTGTGTGTGGTTGTGGTTGTGAGTGGTTGTGGTTGTGTGTGGTTGTGTGGTTGTGGTTGTGTGTTGTGGTTGTGTGTTGGGGTTGTGTGTTGTTGTGGTTGTGTGTGTAGTTGTGGTTGTGTGTAGTTGTGGTTGTGTGGGTTTGTTATTGTGTGTGTGTGGTTGTGTGTGTTGGTGTGTGTGTGGTTGTGTGTTTGTGGTTGTGTGTGGGTGTGATTGTGTGTGGTTGTGTGTGTGGTTGCGTGTGTGTGTGGCTGTGGTTGTGTGTGGCTGTGGTTGTGTGTGTGGTTGTGGTTGTGTGGGGTTGTGGTTGTGTGTGTGTTTGTGGTTGTGTGTAGTTGTGGCTGTGTGTGTAGTTGTGGTTTTGTATGGTTGTGTGTGTGGTTGTGTGTGTGTGGTTGTGTGTGTGGTTGTGTGTGTGTGGGGGGAGTTTGTGTATGGGTGTGTGTGTGTGTGTGGTTGTGTGTGTGGTTGTGGGTGTGTGGGTGTGTGTGGGGGTGTGGTTGTGTGTGGTTCTGGTTGTGTGTGGTTGTGTGTGATTATAGTTATGTGTGTATGGTTTTGTGTGTGTGTGATTGTGGGTGTGGGTGTGTGTGCTTGTGGTTGTGTGTGTGTAGTTGTGTGTGTGTGTGGTTGTGTGTGGTTGTGGTTGTGTGTGTGGTTGTGTGTGTGTGTGGTTGTGTGTGTGTGGTTGTTTGTGTGTGGTTGTGGGTGTGGTTGTGTGTGTGATTGTGGTTGTGTGTGTGTGGTTGTGGTTGTGTGTGTGGTTGTGTGTGTGATTGTGGTTGTGTGTGTTTGTGGTTGTGTGTGTGTGGTTGTGTGGTTGTGGTTGTGTGTGGGGGTGTGTGCGTGCGTGTGTGTGGGTGTGGTTGTGTATGTGGTTGTGTGTGTGTGTTATTGTGTGTGGTTGTGTGTGTGTGGTTGTGTGTGTGTGTTTGTGGTTGTGTGTGTGGTTGTGGTTGTGTGTGGGTGTGGTTGTGTGTGTGTGTGGTTGTGTGTGTGTTTGTGGTTGTGTTTGTGGTTGTGTGTGTAGTTGTGGTTGTGTGCATGTGTGGTTGTGTGTGTGTGGTTGTGTGTGCTTATGGTTGTGTGTGTGGTTGTGGGTGGGTGTGGGTGTGGTTGTGTGTGGTTGTGGTTCTGTGTGTGTGGTTCTGTGTTTGTGGTTCTGTGTGTGTGTGGTTGTGGTTGTGTGGTTGTGGTTGTGTGTGGTTGTGTGTAGTTGTGGTTGTGTGTGTAGTTGTGGTTGTGTGTGTATGGCTGTGGTTGTGTATGGTTGTGTGTGGTTGTCTGTGTGAGTGGTTGTGTTTGTGGTTTTGTGTGTGTGTGTTTGTCTTTGTGGTTGTGTGTGTGCTTGTGGTTGTGTGTGTGTAGTTGTGTGTGTGTGTGGTTGTGTGTGGTTGTGGTTGTGTGTGTGGTTGTGTGTGTGTGTGGTTGTGTGTGTGTGGTTGTTTGTGTGTAGTTGTGGTTGTGTGTGTGGTTGTGTTTGTGATTGTGGTTGTGTGTGTGTGGTTGTGTGTGTGTGTGATTGTGTGTGTGATTGTGGTTGTGTGTGTTTGTGGTTGTGTGTGTGTGGTTGTGTGTGGTTGTGTGGTTGTGGTTGTGTGTGAGGGTGTGTGTGTGCGTGTGTGTGGGTGTGGTTGTGTATGTGGTTGTGTGTGTGTGTTATTGTGTGTGGTTGTGTGTGTGTGGTTGTGTGTGTGTGTTTGTGGTTGTGTGTGTGGTTGTGGTTGTGTGTGGGTGTGGTTGTGTGTGTGTGTGGTTGTGTGTGTGTTTGTGGTTGTGTTTGTGGTTGTGTGTGTAGTTGTGGTTGTGTGCATGTGTGGTTGTGTGTGTGTGGTTGTGTGTGCTTATGGTTGTGTGTGTGGTTGTGGGTGGGTGTGGGTGTGGTTGTGTGTGGTTGTGGTTGTGTGTGTGTGGTTCTGTGTTTGTGGTTCTGTGTGTGTGAGGTTGTGGTTGTGTGGTTGTGGTTGTGTGTGGTTGTGGTTATGTGTAGTTGTGGTTGTGTGTGTAGTTGTGGTTGTGTGTGTATGGCTGTGGTTGTGTGTGGTTGTGTGTGGTTGTCTGTGTGAGTGGTTGTGTTTGTGGTTTTGTGTGTGTGTTTGTGGTTGTGTGTGTGGTTGTGTGTGTGTGTGTGTGGTTGTGGTTGTGTGTGATTGTGTGTGATTGTGGTTGTGTGTGTGTGGTTGTGTGTAGTTGTGGTTGTGTGTGTAGTTGCATGTGGTTGTGTGTGATTGTGTGTGATTGTGGTTGTATGTGTGTGTGGTTGTGTGTGTGTGGTTGTGGTTGTGTGTGTGGGTTTGGGGGGGGTGGTTGTGTGTGTGTATTTGTGGTTGTGTTTGTGGTTGTGGTTGAGTGTGTAGTTGTGGTTGTGTGTGTGTGGTTGTGTGTGTGTGGTTGTGTGTGTGTGTGTGTGTGTGGGGGTGTGTGTGGTTGTGTGGGGGTGTGGTTCTGTGTGTATGTGGTTGTGGTTGTGAGTGGTTGTGGTTGTGTGTATGGTTGTGATTGTGTGGTTGTGGCTGTGTGTTGTGGTTGTGTGTTGTTGGGGTTGTGTGTTGTTGTGGTTGTGTGTGTAGTTGTGGTTGTGTGTAGTTGTGGTTGTGTGTGTGTGTTATTGTGTGTGTGTGTTTGTGTGTGTTGGTGTGTGTGTTTGTGTGTGTGTGGCTGTGTGTGGGTGTGGTTGTGTGTGGTTGTGTGTGTGTGGTTGTGTGTGTGTGTGTGGTTGTTTGTGTGTGGTTCTGGTTGTGTGTGTTGTTGTCTGTGTGGTTGTGGTTGTGTGTGTGGTTGTGTGTGTGTGTGGTTATTTGTGTGTGGTTGTGGTTGTGTGTGTGGTTGTGTGTGTGATTGTGGTTGTGTGTGTGTGTGGTTGTGTGTGTGTGTAGTTGTGTGTGGTTGTGGTTGTGTGTGTGGGTATGTGTGTGTTTGTGTGTGATTGTAGTTATGTGTGTATGGTTGTGTGTGTGTGATTGTGGGTGTGGGTGTGTGTGCTTGTGGTTGTGTGTGTAGTTGTGGGTGTGTGTGTGGTTGTGGTTGTGTGTGTGGTTGTGTGTGTGTGTGTGGTTGTGTGTGTGTGTGGTTGTTTGTGTGTGGTTCTGGTTGTGTGTGTTGTTGTGTGTGATTGTGGTTGTGTGTGTGGTTGTGTGGGTGTGTGGTTGTTTGTGTGTGGTTGTGGTTGTGTGTGTGGTTGTGTGTGTGAATGTGGTTGTGTGTGTGTGTGGTTGTGTGTGTGTGTGGTTGTGTGTGGTTGTGTGGTTGTGGTTGTGTGTGTGGGTATGTGTGTGTGTGGGTGTGTGTGTGCGTGGTTGTGTGTGTGGTGTGTGTGTGATATTGTGTGTGATTGTGTGTGTGTGTGTGTGTGGTTGTGTGTGTGTGTTTGTGGTTGTGTGTGTGTGTGTGGTTGTGTGTGGGTATGGTTGTGTGTGTGTGTGTGGTTGTGTGTGTGTTTGTTGTGTTTGTGGTTGTATGTGTAGTTGTGGTTGTGTGTGTGTGTGGTTGTGTGTGCTTGTGGTTGTGTGTGTGGTTGTGGGTGTGTGTGGTTGTGGTTGTGTGTGGTTGTGGTTGTGTGTGTGTGTGTATGTGTGGTTCTGTGTGTGTGGTTATGTGTGTGTGGTTGTGGTTGTGTGTGTGGTTGTGGTTGTGTGGTTGTGGATGTGTGGTTGTATGTGGTTGTGTGTGGTTATGTGTGGTTGTTTGTGTGAGTGTGGTTCTGTGTGTGTGTGTGTGGTTGTGGCTGTGAGTGGTTGTGGTTGTGTGTATGGTTGTGGTTGTGTGGTTGTGGTTGTGTGTTGTGGTTGTGCGTTGTTGGGGTTGTGTGTTATTGTGTGTGTGGTGTGTGTGTGTGTGTGATTGTGTGTCTGTGTGGTTGTGTGTGTGTGTGGTTGTGTGGTTGTGTGTGGTTGTGTGTGGTTGTGTGGGTGTGGGTGTAGGTGTGGCTGTGGCTGTGTGTGTGGTTGTGGGTGTGTGTGTGGTTGTGGGTGTGGTTGTGTGTATGTGTGGTTGTGGTTGTGTGTGTGTTTGTGAAGATCTGTTTTGGGCTAAACTCTTGTGTGATTCAACTACTTCAGTAAATTTTGGAAGATGTTAAGTCAGATGAAAAGAGGGCCCCCTAATAACAAACAACACAAACATCGGTCTGTCCGCAATTTATGTCAATCTTGACCAGTTATGGCTCTATAGTACGTCTGAATATTCCATCTAAAAATAAAGGATCAAAGAAATGGAGGCTTTGTCATATCCTTCTGAGAAGGTTGTTGATGTAATTTCACATAGCCTCAAGGACGGCGCCCCTGACCTTATTGGTTTGCCGCAAGCACTATTTAAGGATAATCCAGTTTGCTGGTCCGTGAAGCTTGCAACGTTGTACAATCACGTTCTCAAGAACAACGCAATTCCAGAATCCTGGCATGGTGCATCTGTACATCCTATTTATAAAGGAGGAGATAAATCAACTCCAGCTAATTATAGTTCTATTACCCTTTTAGGTAGGAATGCAAAAATGTTCGCTTCACTTCTGCTGAAAGATTTTGAGGATTGGGCTAATAGAAGGAAAATTGTGCCTATAAACCAAACTGGCTTTAATAAAGGTAGCGGAACTCACTAAATTATGTGCTCTTTCATTACTTATTTATTGTGTTGTATTGTATTGTATTGTATTGTATTTGCAGTTATATAGAGCTTACTACCCCTGAGAAGGATTGCGGGGGGATAGAAGAGGGAAAAAGGTTTGCATTTATATAGCACTTGTTACCCCCAATGAGGTGTTGCAGTGCATTTTCGGTTAGTAGCATGCTACTCCGGAACGGATCTATGACGATGCAACGCAAACAAACACAATGCACACCATTACATCGCATTTCTCACATCGCACACACCGTTATATCACATGCATTCACCACGCAAACCATTACATCGCACTCCGCCCTCACATGCATGCAAAAGACCTTTACAACGCACACAAAGACCACGCATTGTATCACACCACAAAATTCTCCCTAACGGTCCCCCAAACACAGTACAACGCCCTGACACTTCCCTCAACCCTAAGGTGTAAACAGTAAAGACAAAACTGTACCATACACTAACATTAACCCTAAGCCCTAACCCTAAAGCCTAAAACACTACCATATATGACTCCTAACCCTAAGCCCTAACCCTAAAGCCTAAAACACTACCATATACTACTATTAACCATAAGCCCTAACCCTAAAGCCTAAAACACTACCATATACGACTCTTAACCCTAAGCCCTAACCCTAAAGCCTAAAACACTACCATATTCGACTCTTAACGCTAAGCCCTAACCCTAAAGCCTAAAACACTACCATATACGACTCTTAACCCTAAGCCGTAACCCTAAAGCCTAAAACACTCCCATATTCGACTCTTAACCCTATACCTAACCCTAAAGCCTAAAACACTTCCTTACCTGTCTCTCGTTGTGGTTCCAGCGTTGTCTCCCCGCCGTCCGTGTCCCGGCACCTGCGTTCTAAAAGCGCCCGCGATGTAATGGCGGCCGCGATGTAACGTTGTGCGTAGTGAACGCACGCGCCGTAACGTCGTGTGCGTTGTGACAGCACGTGACATAAACGCATGCGATGTGACGCATGCGTTGCGATGGTCGTTCACCCTCCGGAACCCATAAAGAATTAGTGGTGAATTAGTACAGTGAAATATGAAATTAATTTGAGTGGTGGGCATGTTAGTTAGTCTGTTATGTGGAGTGAAAAAGTTAGTGAAGGGATAGAATAGAGAAGGATTTTAAATGATTTTTCTTTTTTTTTGTGTGTGCTTATTTTGGGAGTCATAGCAGTAGGAGGAGGCTGGGGATGAAGGGAGGTGGAGGAGGAAGGGTCCGAGGAAAGGGTTTAGAAATGCTTGATTTGGGGTATTGGAATAGTAAGAGGTACGAGATGATGCGAGGGGTAGAATAGGGAAGAGTCTAGAAAGGGTTATTTTTAGATCATATTTATAATATTATGGTGTCCAACTCTACCTTACTTGCCTGTTTTGTAGATTTAAAATCTGCATCTGACAGAGTTTCAAGGATCATACTATAGGAAAAAATGAAACTATTGAGTATTCCTGGAACTTTGCTTAAGGCAATCCAACTCTTGCATCATAATACTTGAATTTGCGTAAAGATCGGCAACGGCCAGAGGATCTCACGCCGTATCCCAACCTTCACTGCATTGAAGCAGGGTTGCATGCTCGCACCCCTGCTGTTCAATCTGTTCATGTCTGAACTTTCCAGTGAATTAGAGCTAGTAAACTCGCACCCCCTGAAGTTGGGGGGATATCTGCATTCCAACATGATGTATACGGACAACGTGGTTCTTCTCAGCAAAACACAAGTTGGCCTGCAACGGCTGATTAACAAATTATAGGAGTACTCACTGCTAAATAAACTGGAGGTGAATATAACAAAACCAATGGTAATCATCAAAAAAATGATATAAAGCAGCATTCTTGGTTTTCAAGCCAGCGCACTGAAGGGACCCAGGGGTATAAATTCTTTAGGATTAATGATATATTACAAAGGATCATTTTTAGCTCATTAGCAGAATACCCAAGTGAACGGCCCAAGCACTACTATCTGCATTCATAACACACTACAAAACTCTGAAGGGCCCACTATTTGATCCAATAGTGAACGTAGTGAAGGCAAAGCTTTTACCAACAATAAACTATGGAAATGAAGCCCTAAGTGGCACTGATGCCCTCTTACTTGAGAAAATTGTGATAAAGACATAAAAGCAACTGTTCCGCAAGCTGAGATCAGCCACTCCCACGCAGGCTCAATCAGAGTTTGGATTACTTAACCAAGTTATAGCTATGCAAGGTGGCAATTTAGGGGCATATTTACAAGCTGGCGATAAAAAATTATCGCCGCTTTTGCGGCCGTTTTCGGCCAAAAAGCGGCGATAATTTTATCGCCTAATTAGCAAGGCCACGCTAATGCATGAAACCTTGCTTTAGCGTCGGGATTCCTAACGCCCAGCTTTGCATCTCTAAAGAGATGCAAAGTGGGCGTTCCTGACCTAACATGACAGGAGAAATGTCGCTAAGCGGCATTTCTCCTATCATCAAGCCCCACGCTATGAAGCATAGCAGCAGGAAAAGTAGCGATAACCCCTGTTATCGCTACTTTCCTTACGCCTGCTTCAGGACTGATTTAGCCATGATATCCTATGAAAGGAGGATATCACGGTTAAGTTTGTGAGTCCCTATCAGCAAGCTAACGCCACACTACGTGAGATTATCGCTGTGTTTCCGGCGATAATCTCACATTAGGCAGTTAGCGCTAGGATTTTTATCGCTGAGGAGATAAGCGTTGCTAATAGCACGCTATCTCAGCGATAAAAATCCACGTTACCCGGCGATAATTATCCTAGCGCTAAGCGATTATTATCGCCGGTTGTTGCTGATATGCCCCTTAAGTTTTTTGTTACAAGCTGAAATCAACAAAGTCGGACTCATTCAATTCTTTGCTTTGGGATGAACTGATGCTGAGTAATTCCAACGGTCCAGCTTGTCTATATTTAAAAGAAGCATTAGCAAGTTTGGGAGCGCGAGACCTTTGGAAAGCCTCAATCATTGTACAAGCTTTTAAGAAATATATTAATAGGAATATGAGAACACTGTGCCGTCTACAGGATCAATCAACTTTAACTAAGCAACTCCATGCATGGATGGTCAGAAACGGCTATAAGGTCCTACGGATATTTTTCCGCAGGGTATCAGAGTCATATAAAATATAGATGTATGCAATATTGATTAGGTTGCCTGCCAATCTCCCACCACTCAAAAAGGTCTGAGGGAAGAGAAAACAACTTATTTGGCTTATGCAAAGAAGCTAGCATCTCATTACGCCATTTAATTTGCATTTCCTCAGGCCTATGAGGGAAAGACAGAACCTTTTACGACATTGGTTTAATCAAAGGCAAATTCGATGATGTCAACAAGCTGTCATAGGTGCTTTCAATCCGAATGATCCCATTCTAAACATAAACGTGGTGATATTCCTGATGCAGGCTGAAAAGAAACTCATGGTATAATTATTGTGCTTAGATAGTTAATGGCTATGTAAACTTTAGTAACTGAAAGGAAAGATGCCTAGATGAAATATATGAAATCTTTTGAGGAATGTGTACAGATGGTTGGTGGCTCCATAATTTTCAGCTATGGGAAAGGCAAACTTACTGAGGAAATATTTTAATTTACAAAAATTATCGAGCAATGAGTTGTATTCATTTTATTTTATGAACTATTGCCTCGTCACTTGATAGTTACTTTTTATAGGAAGGCAAAATGAGCATGGAATAATTCTAATTTATTAAAACTATTGAGGAATGTGTTTATTTAGTTTTAACTTAAGCACTAAGCACTAAATATTTATTTGCATGGTTGTAGTCAGTTAATACAATGTTTTAAGTAACTAAGCATAAATTAAAAACTTGATTTAAGGATTTAAAATTGAGATCACCTTGGAGGAAGAGGGAAAACAAATGGATTCTTGTGATAAAAAGCTCATCTGCTGTTCTCTGTTCGTTTTGGACGTGGGGGCATATCAGTAACGAGGCGATAGAAAATTATCGCCGCTTTTGCGGCCGTTTTTGGCCGAAAAGCGGCGATAATTTTATCTCCTAATTAGCAAGGTCACGCTAACGCGTGAAACCTTGCTTTAAAGTACGAAATCTTAATGCCCAGGTTTGCATCTCTGATGAGATGCAAAGTGGCCGTTCCTGACCTGACATGACAGGAGAAATGTCGCTAAGCGACATTTCTCCTATCATCAAGCCCCACGCTATGAAGCATAGCGGCAGGACCCCTGTTATCGCTACTTTCCTTACGCCTGCTTCAGGACTGACTTAGCCATGATATCCTATGGAAGGAGGATATCATGGCTAAGTTTGTGAGTCCCTATCAACAAGCTAAAGCCATATTTCGTGAGATTATCGTTGGGTTTCCAGCGATAAACTCAGGTTAGGCAGTTAGCGCTAGGATTTTTATCGCTTTTGAGATAAGCGTTGCTAATAGCACGCTATCTCAGCGATAAAAATCCACGCTAGCCGGTGATAATTATCCTATGGAAGAGCTCTTTCCATGCTCTTTACATGGAAGGGGTACAAAAGGAGGTGGTGATGGACGGAGCATCAGAACCAATGAAACACTCACACCCAGTCAACAGATCTGGGTTTAATCCATCACCGTTCTTTAGCCCACTCTGCCACCCCAGTTCAGACATGGCCATATGCAAATCAGTCTGACCCTGTGCCTCATGGGAACAGTCAAGCCCGAACTCCCAAGCCATGCCTTCCCTGGACCGGAAACAAGCTTCCTAGGACCGGTTTCTGGCATTTCAGCTGTCTTCAGCCAGGCTTGCTTGAATCCAGTGGCAAAGTGAGCAAGGGACTCACGTCTGAGTATACCCTGCCAACTTATGGCGAACAAAGCGGTACAAAAGGGGGTGGTGATGGACGGAGCATCAGAACCAATGAAACACTCACACCCAGTCAACAGATCTGGGTTTAATCCATCACCGTTCTTTAGCCCACTCTGCCACCCCAGTTCAGACATGGCCATATGCAAATCAGTCTGACCCTGTGCCTCATGGGAACAGTCCAGCCCGAACTGCCGAGCCATGCCTTCCCTGGACCGGAAACAAGCTTCCTAGGACTGGTTTCTGGCATTTCAGTTGTCTTCAGCCAGGCTTGCTTGAATCCAGTGGCAAAGTGAGCAAGGGACTCACGTCTGAGCATACCCTGCCAACTTATGGCGAACAAAGCGGTACAAAAGGGGGTGGTGATGGACGGAGCATCAGAACCAATCAAACACTCACACCCAGTCAACAGATCTGGGTTTAATCCATCACCGTTCTTTAGCCCACTCTGCCACCCCAGTTCAGACATGGCCATATGCAAATCAGTCTGACCCTGTGCCTCATGGGAACAGTCCAGCCCGAACTGCCAAGGGTATGCCCAGACGTGGGTCCCTTGCTCTCCATGCCACTGGAATCAAGCTATCCTGGCTGAAGAGGGGTGAAACCCCGAAACCGGTCCTAGGATGCTTGTTTCCAGTCCAGGGAGGACCTGGCTTGGCAGTTCGGGCTGGACTGTTCCCATGAGGCACAGGGTCAAGACTGATTTGCATATGGCTGGGTTCAAACTGGAGCGGCATGGTGAGCAAAAAAACAATGGATTTAGGCCCAGATCTCTGTACTGGGGTGAATGTATGACATTGTTCTGCATTCTGTCCATCAACTGTTTTTTTGCATTTGTCACCCCGAGTGGGAAGGGTATGCCCAGACGTGGGTCCCTTGCTCTCCATGCCACTGGAATCAAGCTAGCCTGGCTGAAGAGGGGTGAAACCCCGAAACCGGTCCTAGGATGCTTGTTTCCAGTTCAGGGAGGAACTGGCTTGGCAGTTCGGGCTGGACTGTTCCCATGAGGCACAGGGTCAAGACTGATTTGCATATGGCTGGGTTCAAACTGGAGCGCCATGGTGAGCAAAAAAACAATGGATTTAAGCCCAGATCTCTGTACTGGGGTGAATGTATGACATTGTTCTGCATTCTGTCCATCAACTGTTTTTTTGCATTTGTCACCCCGAGTGGGAAGGGTATGCCCAGACGTGGGTCCCTTGCTCTCCATGCCACTGGAATCAAGCTATCCTGGCTGAAGAGGGGTGAAACCCAGAAACCGGTCCTAGGATGCTTGTTTCCAGTTCAGGGAGGAACTGGCTTGGCAGTTCGAGCTGGACTGTTCCCATGAGGCACAGGGTCAAGACTGATTTGCATATGGCTGGGTTCAAACTAGAGCGGCATGGTGAGCAAAAAAACAATGGATTTAAGCCCAGATCTCTGTACTGGGGTGAATGTATGACATTGTTCTGCATTCTGTCCATCAACTGTTTTTTTGCATTTGTCACCCCGAGTGGGAAGGGTGTGCCCAGACGTGGGTCCCTTGCTCTCCATGCCACTGGAATCAAGCTATCCTGGCTGAAGAGGGGTGAAACCCCGAAACCGGTCCTAGGATGCCTGTTTCCAGTCCAGGGAGGACCTGGCTTGGCAGTTCGGGCTGGACTGTTCCCATGAGGCACAGGGTCAAGACTGATTTGCATATGGCTGGGTTCAAACTGGAGCGGCATGGTGAGCAAAAAAACAATGGATTTAGGCCCAGATCTCTGTACTGGGGTGAATGTATGACATTGTTCTGCATTCTGTCCATCAACTGTGTTTTTTTGCATTTGTCACCCCGAGTGGGAAGGGTATGCCCAGACGTGGGTCCCTTGCTCTCCATGCCACTGGAATCAAGCTATCCTGGCTGAAGAGGGGTGAAACCCCGAAACCGGTCCTAGGATGCTTGTTTCCCGTCCAGGGAGGACCTGGCTTGGCAGTTTGGGCTGGACTGTTCCCATGAGGCACAGGGTCAAGACTGATTTGCATATGGCTGGGTTCAAACTGGAGCGGCATGGTGAGCAAAAAAACAATGGATTTAAGCCCAGATCTCTGTACTGGGGTGAATGTATGACATTGTTCTGCATTCTGTCCATCAACTGTTTTTTTGCATTTGTCACCCCGAGTGGGAAGGGTATGCCCAGACGTGGGTCCCTTGCTCTCCATGCCACTGGAATCAAGCTATCCTGGCTGAAGAGGGGTGAAACCCCGAAACCGGTCCTAGGATGCTTGTTTCCAGTCCAGGGAGGACCTGGCTTGGCAGTTCGGGCTGGACTGTTCCCATGAGGCACAGGGTCAAGACTGATTTGCATATGGCTGGGTTCAAACTGGAGCGGCATGGTGAGCAAAAAAACAATGGATTTAGGCCCAGATCTCTGTACTGGGGTGAATGTATGACATTGTTCTGCATTCTGTCCATCAACTGTGTTTTTTTGCATTTGTCACCCCGAGTGGGAAGGGTATGCCCAGATGTGGGTCCCTTGCTCTCCATGCCACTGGAATCAAGCTGTACTGGCTGAAGAGGGGTGAAACCCCGAAACCGGTCCTAGGATGCTTGCTTCCAGTCCAGGGAGGACCTGGCTTGGCAGTTCGGGCTGGACTGTTCCCATGAGGCACAGGGTCAAGACTGATTTGCATATGGCAGGGTTCAAACTGGAGCGGCATGGTGAGCAAAAAAACAATGGATTTAGGCCCAGATCTCTGTACTGGGGTGAATGTATGACATTGTTCTGCATTCTGTCCATCAACTGTGTTTTTTTGCATTTGTCACCCCGAGTGGGAAGGGTATGCCCAGATGTGGGTCCCTTGCTCTCCATGCCACTGGAATCAAGCTGTACTGGCTGAAGAGGGGTGAAACCCCGAAACCGGTCCTAGGATGCTTGCTTCCAGTCCAGGGAGGACCTGGCTTGGCAGTTCGGGCTGGACTGTTCCCATGAGACACAGGGTCAAGACTGATTTGCATATGGCAGGGTTCAAACTGGAGCGGCATGGTGAGCAAAAAAACAATGGATTTAGGCCCAGATCTCTGTACTGAGGTGAATGTATGACATTGTTCTGCATTTTGTCCATCAACTGTTTTTTTTCTTTGCATGGAAGGAGCATGGATTGCTCTTTCCATGCCTTTCTTTTAAGGATCTCAAATCCTAGCTGGTATGCTCCTGTACTTTTGACGGTCCCTGCCTGGCAGTTGCATTGGGTGCTACCACCTGCACTGCTGTCTGAAACAAACGTCCCATAGCTTCAAGACAACCACCACCCCTCTACAACACACAATTATCAAAGGTGACTTCATATACTGTATCATCTACATTTCATTTCTGTCTGTTAGGGCACACTACATCATACAGTCAATTTGGTGCCCTAACAGGGTACCTTGCAGAATACAGCTTAACTTGACCTATTAGAGCCACACACAACACATCTTGTTTATAATGCCGTTTTGAACATTTTCCTATAATAAATTATTTTAAAACTCTTCCTTCTTCCTAGCAGTTACTAGGATAGAGAGTTCACTGCAACTGATGTAAGGTTATGTTGAGTGGATTTTATTTTTTAGTTCTAGGTAATAGGATTGTCACTGTAATAAAAATGTTGTTTTAAGATCCTGCTTTAGTGAAATGCAGAGCAATAGGACTTTGTCAGCACACATGAATTAACATTTCAACACTCTGCTCATTCTCTGGCTGCCAAGCAGGCAGGTGCTCATTGTCATTGCTGCTCGCCCCAGGTATTTCTAGCAGTTCATAAAATATGACTGTAATTGCATCAGTTGTTTAAAAATACAGAGTATTTTCCCAAAAAACCCTTTTTAGGCCTACAACTTCTAATTGTACAGAAACATGTTTCAGTATAAACATGAGGTCAGGGCTGGCTCTAGGACGGTGCCACTGGTGCGACTACACCGGGCGCTGACTTCCTCGCATCCACCAATTTTCATGCAACAATAAAAATGTCAAGATAACTTCGGTGATTAATGTTATTTCTAGAGAGGGATCAGAGGTTTGTCTAGTGGAAGTTTTTAACTCATGGTAAGATTGCGCGTCGTAATATGCCTGCTGCAAAGAACGCGTACCAGTCAGACCACAAAGTGCATATCATGACAATAGTTTAGTAGGTTACTGCTTTTGTCTGTGCTTCTACAGACCAAGCACTCTTAAACTGTCCTTCCTACCAGTATGAATGACATGTGACTCCAACACCTTGTAGTCCTCCATCTTATGGAACATTTCCTGTACATTTATTTACCCACTTATGATTGATTGTCTCTGTGTAGTGTGTAATGTAAAGTGCTCTGACACCCTCCACTGGAATGAGTCACGGCGGTGCTATTAAAATAATTAAATGCATCTGAGAGAGAGTGGTTATGGTGACTTGAGGGGCTCTGTTAAAGGGTGGTAGTGAGGGAATCCGTGGCAGAGGTGTCATTGGGGAGCACCACCAAACATTGTCACACTGGGTGCTACCAGCTAAAGCTGGCCCTGCTTGCGGTTTTCAGTTTATGGTTTTGTGAAAGAAGTGTTTGTTTATGAACTTGTACAGTGCATGATATTAGTCCTCTCTATTAGGTCACACCCTTTGTTGCATGGCCTTTTTGAGTCCCCCACCTTTTCCATCCTATTAAAGCACAATACAGCTAACACTCACCCCCTACTGGTGGGAGCAGACCTGGGGTTAAATAAACAGGAAGGTGACCGCTCGGGGTCAACCTCAGAAAGCGCATGTATAGAACCATCACGTGGCCAGACAGATTACAGTGTAAACCTTTTCCGAAGTCCACTCAGATCAGAGGAGGGGCGCCGACTATCTTGGGGAACGACATGGAGCAGTACCTCACTTGCTGCTCCATGATGGTAAGTCCCTGATCAGCTGAAGGACAGCCGTGAAGCCTGGACGCCTGCTCTGACCAGCATGTAGGATAGCCAGTGGGGCAGAGATCTCTGCAGCAGAACAAGCTGGTATTTGTTAAGCCTATGGTGCTTAACGAATACCTTGGTCAAGCTCCATAATGGCAAATATTCAGACACGTGGCCCTAAGGCACTGGAGAGTGTCTTTTCATTTACAGCCGCTAGTAGAAAAGGAACTGCTAAGGCTAGAACAGGTGGATGTGATCGAGTAAGTGTTCAGGCTCACTCCCATGTATACCCCATGGTGAATAGGATGAAACCCAAACAGCGGGGGGCAGTCAGAATATGTCTTGACATGAGGCTACCCAACCAAGCTATACGGCGTGAATGACACATCACACCCACAAGTGACCTCAATGCGGCCCAATGTTTCACGAAGTTGGACTTGAACACTGAGCACCACCAGCTGATACTTGATCACAACATTCTCCTCCTACCTAGGCCTGAGGAGGTTTAAGCTCCTCAATTTTGGAATATGATTGGATGCTGAGGTGTTTCAGAATGCCGTTTGGGAGACAGTCTCCGGCCTAGGGGGGGTGATAACCATTATATCAGTAATACTCAAAGTACATCCCGAGGGGCGCTTGTGGCCCTCTTGACCTTTAGTTAACCTGCAAATAAATGATTGTCCGTTTATTTAACATTTTTTAGACGTCCTTTCACAATGCCTGAACCACCCAGGACCCCCTACCGCCACAGTGTGGCCCTCAGTCACACCACAGACCATACTTTGGGGCCCCTGGGCAAATGTTTATGAGTACCCATGAATTATATGATGACATATTGATCTACTCCACAATGCTGATGGAAACTACGTCTGTGTGCTATCCTTCAATGAGACACTGACTTGCACAGAGTGAAGTGTTCTGTTTTTAATAATAACATTGACTTTTTCAGCTATATATTTTCCAAAAGGGGCCTTAGCATTGATCCTTGCAAAGCAGAGGTCATAAAGAATGCCCCAGCTTCCCAGAAGTAAGAATTTCTTCTGGTGATGGTAACATATCCAGAGGAAGAGACATTTAAAAACATTAAAAACACATGGCCTATTTTGACCGTAAATGAAACACAGAACTCATTAGGGATACAACTATAGCTGACCTTAGAATTGTCCTGGTGCAAGAAAAAAGGACTGAGTTGGGAAATCTGATCACCTTACGAGCATGGCACACAGGGATACTGAAACCCATTGTGCACAAATTGAGCAGGAAACTCTCACTATCGAATGGGGTTTCCAAACCTCTGGTCCATCTGTTCGCAAGGACCTCACAACATCCTCCCCCGAGAATTGAACGCTGGGCGGTACAGATCCAAAAGTACAACTTCCAGATGCTATACAGACCAGGTATCAGCAACCCTGTTGATTACATATCCCAGCACCCAGTAGCTGGGCAAAGAAGCAGCAGCGAGCAAGAGGTTGATAAAGAGGAATTTATGCAGAGGAATTTATGCGGGTAGGCCCCCAATGCACATGTCCTAAGGCAATGGACATTGAGGAGACCAGAATGCAACACAAGAATATGACTGTATGCAGAGGGCCATGGGTTACATGCAACACCACCAGTGAAAAGACTTTCCAAGAGACAGATGTGTGGACTGATGGACATGTAAAATGCAACTATGGGAAGTGAGGGACCAGCTCAGTACCACTGGAAACAGCTTCCTTCTGCATGGGGCGCCGTATTTAAGTACAGTGATTGCTGTGGAAATGAGTCACTGAACTCACACGCCAAGGACACCAAAAATGGCCAAGACCAAATCCCAGCTCCAGGAAAAGATGTGGCTCTCAGGAATGGAAAAAGCAGTAGAAGATTGCAGAGTCTGTCAGATAATGGGTAGAATGGGAAACCCTGTGCCAGTGGTGTCAGAAGAACTCTGCCAAACCCCTTGTGTAAGGATAAGCCTGGAGTTTGGCAGTGTATCCGACAGATGGGCACTCCAAGTTTCCTGTGGTGGAACTACTGACATTGACAGCCTTCCATTCGACTAGAAGAGAAGTTGGAAATCTTTTGGCTACTGCTGGAATTTAGAGTGGATAATGGACCCCCATTCCAGGGGACCAAAATCAAAAAGTACCGTAAACAACTGGGGCCATCCATAGGAAGATAATGCCACAGTGGTCACAAGACAGTAGATTATTTATGAGGACATTGAACAAAGCACTTCATATAGGTATAGACCAGGGGGAAGAGCTGGAATGGTGTCTACATCGGTTTTAGAGCATAATGTAATATGCCCCACAGCACCACACTTTGCTCATGTTCAAATGGCCGATGCAAGACAGCATACTGGCGGGACCCACTTGACGCCTTTGGATGCCACAAGTATCCAATAACAGAGGAAGGAAACCAGGGACCAGGCAAGCCGCACTCAGAGGATGCAGAGTCATCAGATACAAGTAGGGGATCGAGTGCTCAGAAGGGAAAGACACTGCAGGGGAAAATTTAGGACACCATTTGAAAATGGCCCCAGGAAAATGGAGAAAGTTTAAGGCATGATGATATCCGCATGCCGCAGAGTAGAGAAGGTGACATGGAATGTATCCTGGTTCAAGGTGATCCTGGAGCTGAGAGATGGAGAACCAGTTGTTGAAGGAACCCTGGGAATTCTGGACTTACCTGTCAATAGATCTGCGGTACAGGACAGCCCATGTCCTGGCGAAGAGAGCCAAAACAGGCTGCTGATCCAGAGACAAGATTTTGAGGATCAGGATGTGTCTGTGGTCCCTACCGGTGAGGGAACAGGAAGAGGGGCCAAATTACCACCCGCAGTCAGAGGTATGACTGCAGAGAAACCCTGCTTCTAGCCAAGCTCTCCAAAACTATGCATGGGATCTTTATTTGGGAACCTGGAGAGTCTAACTAAAGTGGCGGTGTGTAGTGAGCCATGGGGACCCCTGCATAGTGGGATGTAGACATAACATGCACCCCAATGGCTGGGCGCAGCTGAAGGAATAAATTATTAGGAAAGGATCACTAGGGCTCACTTTTAGAAAGTATACCTAGGGTATGTGTCTAGTCTATGCAGCACTTGGATCCGCGGGGCCTGAGCCCATTACACTTTGTGAGTAAACAGACTGTAATTCATCCTTGGGGAATATAAAGAATGACTCTGCATTTATATGTCATACCATTTGCAGATCTATAAATAGCTGTGTGAATCGAGCTCATAGTTTGTTGACATTAGCACTCTTCCAGGTTAAGAACCATTCAGAGCCATTACTGAATATTTCTCCTCAAACATGCCCATTTTTACTATGCATTGCCGAAATCCAAAAATTTGTGTTCATTTCGTGACTGAGGTTTATTCTCTCTTTCTTCCAGGTGGTTTTCTTATCCCCTACCTCATCATGCTGATTGTAGAGGGGATGCCTCTCATGTACCTCGAGTTAGCAGTGGGACAGCACATGCGCCAGGGGAGCATTGGTGCCTGGAAGTCGATAAGCCCGTACCTCAGCGGCGTCGGTATGTTTCCATCATTCTTACATTGGCAGATTGTTATGTTTTGAAATGCCTTCCTTGTTCTTCGAGTGTGCACTTGCTGATAGATCTTGTAAAGGGCAGTGCAGAAAGTGATCTCAAAGGATGGATTCACAGTTTTAAATGAGGATTTTAGTGACTTTACGCACTTATAAAATGTCTTTTGAGGTGTCATCAGGACATAAAGTGTAACAAAGCGCCACGCTAAAGAATTCACAATGGGCCAGATGTACGACCATTTCATTTTGCGAGTCACTAATTGCATTTTTTTGCCACTTGCAATTAGAGACTCGCCAAAGGAATTGTACTGATGTGTCTCAGACACAATTAGGGCCAGATGTATGACGTGATTTTGCATGCGCAAATGGGTTGCCACCCATTCGCGCATGCAAAATCACTGTGGGCCATGTACAAAGCTAATTTAGCGAGTCGCAAATTATTTGCAACTCGCTAAATAGGTTTTGCGACTCGCTAGTAGGAAGGGCCGTTCCCTTCCTAATAGCAACCGCAGATCCATGTATAAATGTTTTGCGACCACTGCCTGCCTTCAAAAAATGAAACAAAAACATTTAATTTTCTTGTTTTTAAATGCATCCCATTTTTCTTTATGGAAAACGGGCTGCATTAAAAAAAACTGCTTTATTTAAAAGCCGTCCCAGACATGGTGGTCTGCTGACCCCAGCAGACCACTATCCCTGGGAGGGCCTGTCATTCCCAATGGGCTCGCAAATTGCGAGAGGCTCATTAATATTCATGAGCCTCGCAATTTGCGACCCCATTGGGAATAGCGAATAGTGTTAAACACACTGTTGTACATGCAAAATAGCGCTTAGCAAATTGTGAGTCGCAAATGACTCGCAATTTGCGAGGCGCTATTTTGCACATCATACATCTGGCCCTATGTGATTCCCAATGGGGCCGCAAATGACCAGCCTCACCAACATTGATGAGGCAGGTCGCAATTTGCGACCTATTGGGGATGGCTTCCACGCACAGGGTTGGTGACCTGTTGGTGTCAGTAGACCACCATGTCTGGGATTGCTTTTAAAATAAAGCAATTTTTTTTAATGCAGCCTGTTTTCCTTAAAGGAAAACGGGATGCATCTCAAAACGAAAAATGAAAAGTTTCCTTTTCATTTTTTAAGAGTAGGCAATGGTCTGTGGGACCACTGTCTGCTCTTAAAAAATGTTGGCACCCACATTCATAAAGTAGAAGTTTCCTAATGGTTTACCACCTCCTTCACGGAGTCAGTAATGTATGAATGTTTTGCAACGGCATTCCGGTCGTAAAACATTCATACTTGCCACTGCCACTTGCTATTAGGAAGGGATGCCCTTGGCAGGCCACTTCCTAAATGCGGCTAGCAAACCCGATTTTGCAAGTCAGTAATAGGTTACCGTCTAACAAAATAGGGTTATTACATTCCAGAAGCCGTTTTAGCGGATGGATACAGCCCGATTCTCCAGTTGCGACCACTAAAAACGGTCGTACATCCGGCCCTTAAAGAAGAGGCATGAGGAAATGGTATAAATGAATTCAAAACATTAAGGACCATATTTATAAAAGGGTTAAGTCACTTTTGCAACACGCAACGGAGTGCAAGAGCAACGCAACCCATAAGTACGATTTATCAATCCACGTAAGGCCACATTCCGTGGACCTAAGTGGCTTGATAAATCTAGAGAAACGGAACTTAGCACAAATCGCTGCGTTGTATTACTCTGCTCCCAGGAGGCGTTCCATGGGTGATGCATGTTCCCAGGTAACACCCATGGATTTTGATGTATTCCATATTTACCTTGAGTGGTAGACCTGGGAATGCGCCAAAGCTGCTACGCCTCCCCAAGTGAGGCATAAAGAGGAGAAATATGTTTATTTCTCCTCGATTTTTCCTCTTTCTATGTATGCCTCAGGGTTTTTTTTTGTTCATGCTGGCGCCCCTCCCTGTACAAAAACAATCCTTTTTACAACTTAGGGACTGTTATATTATGGTGTAAGAGTGTCTGTGTTGGCGCTAGGCAGCCCATTGTGTGCCCGCACAAGGAAAGGACAGGAATGCACTGTATTATTTTAAATACAGCGCATTCTTGCCCTTTCCCTGCCATGCATTAAGGTGGCTTGCTGCGCTGCATCAAATATTGATAAATATGCCCCTTAATTAGTTGAAAATATACTAATTACAATTAGGCATTTTAAAATCCACAAAATAACGTGGCCCTAAAATAAAGGCGGATGTAAGTCTTTGATTTAACCTTGAAACTTATCTCCTTTCACAACAATTAATTCTGAATGTGGAGCATTTTTCTAGGACTTTACTGGGACCACCTACTACTGTAACTAAGTTACAACCTCTCTCCTTAATTTGAAAAAAAATAAATGCCAGGGCTGTGGTCAGGCGGACTCTGCAACTTGCACCACCCATTGCCACTGCCGTCTTTGCCAGTGACAGCCCCTACACAACTACTGCTAACCAGCACACTGCAAGTGTGACAATTCAGCCTAGTCCAGGCCCTCAAAGCTATACAAATACCTTACACTTCTCCGATGTTGCGAGATGTCTCGGCTCGATGCATTAGCTGCAGCGGTGACAGCCTTGTCCAGTGATGCGACGACAGCGGCTTTGGCGGCGACACTCTTCTCCAACGACGCGAGACACTTCCGCTGGATGCGACAGTTGCAGCGGCGACACCCTTGTTCAGTGAGGCGACGACAGCGGCTGCGACGACGACACGCTTCTTCGGTGTTGCGGGACGCTTCTCGTGATGCGGTGCAATGCGACAGCTACAACGACGACACTCTTGTTCAGTGATGTGACGGCAGGAGCTGCAACGGCGACATGCTTCTTCTTCTTGAGTCGCGCTTCCAGCTCCTTGTGACACGCAGTCCCTCAGAAGGCCCAAATCAACTGCAGGCACTTCCAAAGAACTCTTGGGAAGCTGGGGGTTGAAGTCTGTTGTCCCTGAGACTTCAGCAGGAGGCAAGCTCTTCTCTCAAGCCCTTCGAGATCCTTTACAAGTTGAAATAAAGCACCCAAAGTTCCTTTCTCCTTTCTTTGGCAGTCAGGCAACCACTGCAGGCCAATCCCCCAAGCAGCACTTCAGCTTAGGGATAGTCTCTCCTCAGTTTCTTCTGGTTCCTCTCCTCAGCAAAGGTTTCTTCTTCTTGTCCAAAAGTGATCTAAAGTTCTTGGGTTTGGGTCCCGATATTTATACCCAGTTTCTCTTTGTTCTCTGAAGGAAGAGAGGCCTTTGCGTAGTCCAAACCAGTTCTGGTCAGTCCTGGAGCAGTTTGTTGACATGACTCCTTCTTTCCTTTCACAGTGCAGGGCAGAGACATCAGACGCACCACAGGAGGTGGAGCCAGCATTGTGGAGGGAAGGCACAGCCCTATTCAGGCAGGTCCCAGGTGCAACTCCTCCCACCCATCTACATGCAGATCTCTCTATTCAGCCCTGTGCTGACTCACCCTGTCTACTGGAATTTCCCCAGCCCCTGTCACTCGAACTCCAGACAAGGAATACACAACCTAGCAGAGGCAGGTTTGGATGGTTAGACAGAAAAATACCTACTATGTGAAAGTGGCATTTTCAAACACAGGATGTTAAAACCAACTTCACTAAAAGATGTATTTTATCATTCTGAGATCAGGCATACTAAATTCGAATTTCTACCATGTTCCCTGAGTCAGTTAGGATCATTAGATGTAATATTCAAACTACCCATTCTGGCCTATGGAGAACAGGTAGCCTTGCAATAGTGAAAAACGAAAATGGCTGAATTTCACTATTAGAACATGCCACACACACCAGGGCATGTCCTCCCTTATACTTACAATGCACCCTGCACTTGGGCCTACCATAGGGGTGTCTGATATGAAGAAAAGGGAAGGTTTAGGGACTGGCAAGTGGGTGCACTTGCCCAGTCCGCATGACAGTACCAGAATGCACGCAGGCTCAGCAATGGCAGACCTTAGACACACTTTTACAGGCTGCTTTTGTGGGTGGCACAACCAGTGCTGCAAGCCCAATAGCAGCATTTGGTTTACAAGCCCTGGGCACACTCAGTGTACTGTACTAGGGTCTGACAAGTAAACCAAACCAGCCAATCATGGAATCACTAATCCATACATCAATTTACAATGGGGAGAGCATATGCACTTTAGCACTGATCAGCAATGGTAAAGTGCCTAGAGTCATAAAACCAACAAAAACAGGTCAGCGACAATACAGGAGGAAGGCAAAAAGTTCAGGGATGACCCTGCAAAAAGGGCCTAGTCCAACAGGTCCCTTTCACACTAAACCTAACACCGCAACACCCATTGAATTCGATGCTGCCACCTATTATCAAGGGCGGCGATAATTGGTGGCAGCGCTGAACTTAAGACCAGAAAAATCCTGGTCTTAAGGTGGCGAAACGAGGAGAAATGCTTGATTTCTCCTCGTTTTTGCTATTTCCATGTGTGCTGCCTTGTGCAGCACCCATGGAAATAGCAAAATGCCATGGTTTGTTTATGTACAGGAAGGTGTCCCTTCCTGTACATAAACAAACCTTTAAAAAAATGCTGGTTTGTAACTTACATGAGTGCTGCATGAAGCAGCACACATGTAAGTTACTAAACGGCATTTTAAGTTTGTTTATGTGTAGGAAGGGACACCTTCCTGTACATAAACAAACCTCCATGCTCGCAGGCACCCTTGCACTCTGGTGCAAGGGGGCCTGCGTTGGCGCTAAGTCATGAGACTTAGCGCCGTCGCAGGGGGAAACGCCAGGCTGCTTCACATTCTTGGAATAGGGTGCAGCCTCTAGTTTCTGAAGTGGTGGTGAGAGGCGTTAAGCCAAGGAGGCTAGCGCCTCTCAATGCTACTTCCTTGTGAATATGCCCCACTGTGTACCCCTCACAATCCGCACTCCATTCCCTTTCCACTGGCCCTTAAGCCTCCCTCATGCACTGCTTCCCACATAATGATTAACATGATATGCCTGTGTGCTTGTTGGAAAATATGAAGCTCACACCCCCTCCCAAGTCTTACTCCCCTGTTAACCGCACTGTCAGAACAAAATTACTTTGCATTTACATCAGACACTGTTGCGTGTGGGGTATTCCCACCAGACACAAAATGTTCCTAAGAGCAAGCCTGCATTTGCTGCAGTAATGCTCAATGGTAATATGAACGTGTAAAGAGTGTGTTGCCAATTCTAACTGCCCATAAAGCCAACAGCTTTTAGGGAACAAATGTATTTTAGAAAGATGCTGTAAAATGCACCATTAAAGTTTGACTGCGGCCATTGACTCTCTCAAGTTGAACACGTGCCGCAATCCCCCCATGTTATACAAATGTCTGTATATTTATTGTTGACTATAAACTAGGGAGGAGTGAGAAGTCTTTTGGTGGGTGCGCCCTCAGCTTCGCAATTTCTGTTCACTCAATTAACATAAAGAGAAGGAAGACCCAGTTTCTATGGAGTATGTGTCTGTTATATGTATCCAAGATAGGTGAGCGAAGTACACAGAGATAAATCGGTGCTCGCTTCACAATTTCTCAGATATTACATGATAAGTAGTATATTTCTATAGAGTGGTGTATAGATAGATATATAAGTATGTATATATAAATAGATAGATAGATAGATAGATAGATAGATAGATAGATAGATAGATAGATAGATAGATAGATAGATAGATAGATAGATAGATAGATAGATAGATAGATAGATAGATAGATAGATAGATAGATAGATAGATAGATAGATAGATAGATAGGTGTTAACAAACACAATCCTGGCTCACCACGGGGCATATTATCAAGCGGTAGCGATAATTATCGCTGGCCACGCATACCGCAAGTTTTCCTATCGGCGGGTATCGCTGGAATATATCGCCATGCTAGCGCTGTATTAACAACACTTAGCACAATGGCGAATAATATTCCAGCGATATCGGCGGAAAATGGGCCAACACAGCTGGAAAACCAGCAATTTTGCAAGCAAAACAGCGATAACCTTGCTGAAACGACCCTGTGGTCGTATCAGCATAATCCACCCCTAATGTCATGTATGTCTAAGTCTGGATTTTAGCAGATGTTAAAATCCAGCGATAACGGCCAGTTAGCGCGATTTCTGTAATCGCAACGCCGGACGGGCCATTGTTGTAAATATTGTGAAGCTTCCTTTGCAATATTTTGTCATGAAGTTTTGTCAGGCACGCCTACTTTTCTTCTCATTAGCAATGTGAAGTTAGGCGCGCTGGAAACGGGCGCTAAGTCAAGGAAACACGCGCTAGCGTGTCCTTGATGATATTGTGATAAAATTATCGCCGCTTTTTGCCCGGAAACAGACGCTAAAGCCGCGATAATTTTATAACTTGATAATATGTCCCCACATCCTCTTGTTGAGGCCACACAGGTACGGACCACAGACGTTGTCATTTCTTCATGTCAGTGCTTTATCGCAGGAACAAAAGTAAATTGCACATAGTCTACTCCAGGCCAGTGCCTTGCATAACGCGTTTCGACCACTCCAGTGCGGTCTTGATCACATGTATATATATATATATATATATATATATATATATATATATATATATATATATATATATATATATATATATATATATATATATATATATATATATATATATATATATATATATATAAAATCAAGAAGGGGGGAGAAGTAGAGGGATGAGCTAGGTCCACCCTCCTGTTCAAGTTATAAACATAAAAAACTCAGAAATCTCGGATAGAGGACCTAGTAGTAGGGGTAGATTTTCGCTCAGTTTGAGCTTGAAAATCCAGTACAGAAGGAAAAATGTCCGTTCTTGAGTCCCCTCACTCACCAGAGTTTCCCCACAGTGACATGCTTCATCATTGGGGCCATCTCAACCTGCTGCGGGTTGAGGCGTGCTACGACTTGTGTAATACGTAGGAGCACTTTTGTGAGGAACTATGTGTGCTGCAGTGGTGTATGTGGAGTGGAGTGACTTAAAAATATCTAACTAGTGGGCGAATTAACTTTATTCTTGCTCCTAGTTGACATGTTAAAACCGGGGTTGGTCTCTAGGGTACCTGGTTTCAATGAGTCAGGGGGCCCTAGTAGTGGTCAACATGTTTCGAGTTACCCCAATGCTCTTCTTCAGGATGACACAGGGTCTAACCCTGTGTGTACCACTCCAAAGGCGCAGTGAAAAAGTGACTGAAGATGCTAAATAATAAGCAAAAGGTAAACTATACATACGACACTCAATAGGTCATGTAGTCTGACCCTAAATAGGTCATGTGGTTTTTATTAAAAGGCAGAGCTTTGCCTCATGGTCAATCGAGGGGGCGTGAGAGGGTTCCAACTTGAATTAGTGGTTTCTTCTCTCTATCTGTGTACCTGAATGGTTCCCTCGAGACCGCATATATATATATTTTTTTTTCAACCTGCGGATGAGGTAGCAACAAGCTCATCCACCTCTAATTTGGCAATTTTATTTCAAGCATTGGAGATAGCCCATGAAAGAGAGCTACAAAAATGGTGGGAGGCCACCTCACTGCAACGATATGTGGATTGCGATCGCATCCCGAGGGGGCTCCGAATATTTACAGTGCCGTCATACGAAAATCCCGACCCACAGCTCCTAAAGGAATGGGCGGAATACACAACGGAATCGGCAAAAGGAATGGTTAGAATCTTAAGTAAATATGAGTGGAGCGATCGAGAAAAATTTCTTTTACATATAAACAAAGAAAAGGATGTCAAGCGCATTGAAGAACTAAGGAATGCTATGATGAAACGCTTAAAAGACTATGAGATGGTCATAAGACGTCGAAAACAGACCAAACAGACCAAATTCCAAAGGGATGAACAAGATTACAACTCAGGCCGAATTTTAACATTTGCGCGCAAATTTGATGAGCCAAGAAAAAAGATGAATCAACCTGGTGCAACAGTGAGTGGAGGAAGAGATACCTCAGAATCAGATGCGGATATATCAGAAGGTGAAAAAACAGTAAACAAAGAAAGAGGGGGCCGGTGGTGGAATCAGAGCCTCCCTTTTTTCCCGAATATCAGTTAATAAGAGAAACACGCCAAAGGCCAACTGCAAGAACACCCCCCCCCCCCCGCAGCAAACCCAAGGGAAGGACGCAAGAAGCGTAAAACAAGGAGGGGAAAGAAAAGTGGGAGAACAAGTACCCACCCTAAGAGTTACCCGGAGCAGGGGGAGAAAAGGCAAATGGTGAATCAAACTGAGGAACGGAGAGTGGCAAATCTTTCAAATAAAGTTTTAACACAAGATCAAGTGAAAGTGTTACAACTCGGTCCAACCTTCTGTCCAACATCTGGTTATGATTATGCAGAGGTTCGCATAGATCTTTTTAGATATATCAGGAAACTGAAATTATAAAAACTCTTTCTTATGCACCCAGGGTGCGACCCTTTGGAAGTACATGATAATGATACTGAAACCAATGCCAACTTAACAGATCATCTTACAGGCCACAATCTTCAAACATTGATTACCTTGCAAACCTTGGATACAACTATTTCCGGAGATGCAAGTGGGATGAATATTGAGGAACATCTAGAACTAGCAGGAATAACACAGACAAGTGGCCACACTCAACTGAAGAGAAAATCAAGAACAATTCCCCAGACACCCTTTGATACAATTGATGTATTTAAAGAAGTGGTTATATTAGATATAAAAAAATTGACCAAACAAACCAATCCCAATACTCGGCAGTATAATATACCAAGGAAACAATGGGATGCCATCAAATCTTTGGAAGAGGATCCAGACATTGAAGTAAAGCCGTCTGATAAAGGGGGAAACATGGTCATCTTTAGCAAACAACAATACTATAAAGAGGCCATGAGGCAACTTGAAGATATAGAATGTTATACACCTATTCAACGTAAGGAATTTGCAGTATGCATAACCACGTACCACCAACTCTTAGAGAAATGGAGGGACGAAGGCATGTTGAACCAAGACGAATATTTGTTTCTTCATTGCGAATCGCCCACCTTAACAACATTTTACCATCTTCCAAAAATACACAAAGACCCCCTCAATCCTCCAGGAAGACCAATTGTGGCCTCAATTAATAGTCTGTTAGAAAATACTGCAATCTACATTGATTCCTTCCTTGCCCCTAGTAAGGGACCTTGCGTCTTACATACAGGATACGCTGGATTTTCTGAGATTGATTGAAGGAATCAGATGGGAAGAAGACGTGCTGCTCATAACTTTGGACATTACTAGTCTCTACACGTGTATTCGACATCAAGATGGATTGAAAGCTGTCAAATGGTTTTTAGAAAAGAGACATTTAAAACTTTTTAACCACAACAAAATGTTGTTAGATATGATCTCTTTTTGTTTACATAACAATGTTTTCATTTTTGCAGGCCAGCTTTATCGACAAAGGCAGGGAACAGCTATGGGTATGTGCTTCGCCCCCAGCTACGCGAATTTATTCGTGGGCTGGTGGGAGAAGAACGTAGCCTGGGGAGAACACAATGAGTTGTGGATGGACAAGATTATATTATGGTCACGATATATAGATGACCTTTTTGTTGTCTGGCGTGGCAGTCGCTCCTCGGCTGAGGAGTATATTGCCTCACTAAATAACTACGAATTGAACTTGAAGTTCACAAGTCATATTAGTGATTCCTTATTTGTATCTGGAAGTGTATATTGATAATCTAACTTTATTGACACGTCTGTTTAAAAAGCCTACAGCGGGCAATACTGTCCTGCACGCAGGCAGTCATCACGCCAAAAGTTTAATAAAAAGTATACCTTATGGGGAGCTTTTGCACCTAAAACACAATTGTACCACTGAAACTAGCTTTGAGACAGCTAAAGAAGAGGCTATACAGAGATTTAAAGAACAAGGGTATACACATGCAGATTTACATCGGGCAGAAGCTAAGGTCCAAAGAATTAATAGGAAGGATCGACTAGTGGGGTAAAGATCGAATCAAACATCTCAGCAGGCCCCAGCCAGAATGATAACTAAATATAATGAAAAATCAGCCAATATTGTTGGAATTTTTAAGAGAAATTGGCATATTTTACAAACAGATAATGTGCTGAGACATCACCTTCCAGAACGTCCACTGATTACATATAGAAAATGCCCTTCTTTGGGGGACCACTTGATACACAGCCATTTCATTCAAACACCAGTATTTAAAAACAGACTGGATATTAATGTTTTGTTTCCCTGCAAAAACTGCAAAGCCTGCAAAAATAGCAATAAAATAACTACTTTTAGTGGCAGACCAGGGGATCCTAAGCCAGTCAGAGAAATAAAACAATTCTTGAACTGCAATTCAGATTTCACAGTATACAGCCTAACATGTCCCTGCCAGAAAAGATATATTGGTAGCACTATCAATCAGACAAAAAAGCGCATCCTTGAACACATGTGCGCTATAGTAAACAAAGATGCTACATACCCTGTTGCTCGCCATTTTGAAATATTCCATCAAACCAACAGGGATCTTCTGAAATTCTACTGCATAGATCAGGTAGAAAGGCATGAAAGAGGTGGGGACAGAATAAGAAAACTCCGAGCTTTGGAATCAAGATACATAATTGATCTCCAAACAAAAGCACCAACAGGATTAAATAATGATGAGGAGCTGTGGACCCATTTAGAATAACAACTAATCTGAGATATAGTAAAATGGATATTTGAGTTTAGATAAGGAGATATAATATGCCAAGATGTGAAAATAAAACGTCTGTTGCCAATAACTGAAGAATATACCTCCCATACATATAGGCTTCGACAGTGTGACTGCCCATTCAGAGCACAATTATGAAGAACACAAGGGTGAGGGTGTACCACACCACTGTATCTGCTTTTTTTACATAAAAAAAGCTGCAAAGATAAAAAAGTGCATGTAAAACAAAAGTAAAAAATTGAAGAATGAATATCTTGTTATATGCACAGCAACTTGGACTCACCCATAATTTAACTATGAATTATATTTTTCTAAAACAATGCACAGAGCACTAAGCACTTTTGTTTGTTTGTATATATTTTATCATTCACTTTGTAGATATAACATACTACAAGATGGCCGCCATGAATTGTATACTCACTGCTGCATAAGTCAGTTTTTAATGTTTTCACCAACATGTGACGTATTGTGATTTTAAATACTTCCGTGTTACACAAACAAACTGACATTGACGAAGCTGTGAGGCGAAACGCGTCTGTCAGCGGGGGTCTGCGCAATAAAAGCATCCACATTGAAGATTTTCGTGTGTGCTATCCATTTGTTGCCGCTGTATATATATATAGGTGCTTCACCCACAGGTACCACCCGTGGTTTGCTTTATCATCTGACCCTCACCTAAGCACTGAACATGAATGGGTGGGCTCAACGCGTTTGTAAGTGGAGCTCTTTTGATAGTAAAGGTAAATGAAGGCAGGGAGTATCAGTGAAATAAAATAGCCTCTGAATCCTAAATTGCTGATTTTCATATTATAGGATTTAGGACTAGATAAAAAGAACAGTTTGATGCTTTTAGGATATAACCTCCCCAGGCATCTGTTAGGTCGAGTATTGAGTGTTTAAAGTATTCACTCTTTACACATGAGCAACAGCCACAGTACAAATCCTAATGTTTATATGTTTTAGGTGAATAGAACACAGCGCACGTGTACAAAGCACTTGGCATCGGCGTGAAAGCCAAACACATTAATGCATGAAAAAAACACAACTACCAGTTTCAAACAATACGCTTGCAATTGAAAACTTCATTACAATACTTTCTGTTGATTGCAAACTGAATAATGCATTGTTATGTTGCAAGCCAAAACAAACAACTCCACCCCGTGAATTGAATATTAAATACAAAAGATCTAGGGGCAGATTTACAAGCCCCTTGCAACACAATTGCGCCACCGTTGTGTCACTCCTATCATGCAGTGGCATCGTAAACAATGCGCCACGTTGCAACAAATTTACAACGTTACGCATCTAGGGAGATGCGTCACGTTGTAAAGCCCCGTGTCACATTATACCTGCCTCAGGTATAATGTATGTAGAGTGGGCGTTCCTACACAAGAAAGCCTCATAAAAGTGATGCAGTGAAATCTACAAGATTTCACTGAGTCCATTTTACGACACCGCTGCATCAAAACCTTACGCCTGCTTAAAGCAGGCGTAAGGAGTGACCAAGCACAGCAAGTATGGACCACCCCTGAGCAGTGCTGGAGTTGCGTCGCGGTTGTGACACGACTCCAGCACTACGTCATCTTCACGCATCTGTCAATCTTTGCGCCACAGTGCACTGCATTGTAGATGCGACGCACCCATGGTGGCGCAAGGGTTTTTTTACGTGACGCAACTTAACTGACGCATCTCTGCTGATAAGCAGAGATGCATCAGTTCTTGTAAATCTGCACCCTAAACTTTACCACATCAGGCAATTTATTGAGACACTGAAAACACAAGTGCTTTTAAAGTAGTTCACTAGGTACTACATCCACTGCCAATGGAGAAACTCCTTTAGCTTCTGCTATGGCATCAAAACCAAACGCCCATCCTGAAGAATACTTTTCAACGTCATCAATTTATCCTGCTGGCAGTGGAGACTCCAGTCTAACTTTAACGACGGAACTACAAAATAACAAAGTGACAGAAAAGTGGGACTAAGGTATCGAAGCTCTGTATAAAACCACGTTAACTATGCATGGGGTGGGCTGCAGAAAAGGCGTGCCTGCATAGTCACAATGTGCATGGTAAAGGGATTTAACTATGCCTCCAGGGGGCATAGTGCATTACCAGACATACACAAGCTACGTGGAAGCAGGAAATTCTTCAACTCAGTAGGTGTGTATAGTACTACGGTCTAGACACCCAAACAATAAAGCATGTACTGGAGCCTGTGCCTTTAAATATGTTGCACAGTTCCATGCAATATTCATGTTTGTGGTCATGACAGGCCATAAGGTGGCCTCTCACAGTAGTTATAAGTACAATGAGCTAGGGAAGGGGGAAAACAATGGACATCCTGCACAGAAGGGCAACGCTCACTCGCCGCCCGCCATATGTGCAGAAAAGCAATAGCTTCGGCGAGACCGAGTTTTCTTGACAATCAATTCCATGTGGTTTTAGGTGCACTGTCAGTATAAACGTAACACCCTCCCACAAGGACGGGTTTAAATACGTGGGTCAGAAGAAATGCCTGGCAACAAAGTGCCACCTTGCCACAGTGTAGCATAGAGCGATTTGGACAACAGCAGAGCAAACCAACAAGCGTGGCGAGGAACGCACCAGTTGGGCTAACTGGCAGCTGCGCAAACATGCAAACGCCTTGGAGAAAAGGCGAGCGATATGATGCCCAATAAACATAAGGCGGGAAAAATTCCTTGTGAACTTTTGCACTGTGTAGTGAATGGTTCAACTGCGCTTCGTTAAATAATACTCACGTCCTCTTTGTATATTGATGGCTGTAGCAAACTGCAAACAATACATGTATTTATGTTAAACAATTTAGTACTGTTAACCCCAGCAGTAATGACCTGATCACCCTTCTCAATGCCAGAATACAGGCAGGCATTTTGGCCCCCCACACGCACCCTATAGTGCAATCTTTTATTTAAAGCCTCAACTCCCTCTCACCCTCATCATGGAGACTTTACTGTGTGGTAATCCCTGGAACTCCCACGACTCAACAACCCCCGGGGGACAGATGCACTCTCATTACCAGGTGCTCATCTTGGGCCTGCCCCGAGCTCGTCGCTGAAGAAGACGTGGCTCTTGCCTTTATTGCGCACCATTAGGTGCTGGCAGTAGAGCTTCACATACACATCCTTGCACTGCTCCCCGCCCAGCAGCGCCACACTGTTGGCCAGCAGCTCTCTCTTAAGCTTATATACAGTCAGCACGAATGGGTCCTCTAGGAGCTTGGGCATTTTGCACCATCTCCCTGGTTCTTGCCAGGTCGGCCCGGATCAGTCCAGAAGCAGCTCCCTGTGCTCAGAGCTGTAGTGACTACAGGGGGCGGAGGCAGCAACAGACCAGCTAAGCCTGACAAATGGAGCCTGCTCTCAGACTATCTAAGGGGCATATTTACAAGGGCCTTATCTCCGCCTTTTTGGCTTTAAAAGCCAAAAAAGCGGAGATAATATTAGCGCCCTATCTACAAGGGGATGCTAACATGCAGTAGCACATGTTAGCACCCTTTTTCCCGATGCCTCGCTTTGCATCTCTAATGACATGCAAAGTGGGCGTCACTGGGCAGTACAACCTGTAAAATATCGCTGATGTGCACATCGCGATATTTACAAGGCGGCCCACGCATTTTAGCAGACCGCTGTTTTCGCCAAAAACTAACGTCTGCTAAAATCCTGACTCATGTATGTTTAACATAGGGGGTTGATTCTTGTGTTACGATCACATGGTCTTATCATCAAGTATATCACCGTTTTGAAGGAAACATCGCTGGAAAACCAGCGATGTTCCCTGCAAAACGGCGATTTCCCCGCCATCTCTGGAATTTATATCGCCCTGGAGAAACGCGTTGTTAATAACGCGCTAACAGGGTGATAAATTCCAGCGATAGACAGCGATAAATACAAAAGCGCTAAGCGCACATTGCGTTATTTATCGCCGTCCTTTGCTGATATGCCCCTATGATGGTGAAGCAAACCCTGCTGCAAAGCACGCTACAATTGGATAATGACAGTATGAAGCACGGCACTTATTGGCTGCCCCTTCGAAGACCCCATAACCAGGTTTGCAGCACTGTAACATAACCCTTCATTTGCACTAGCAAAACATGAAAAAAATAAACAAGCGGGAGGAGGGTGATTGGGGAATGGGACAAGAAGCGTGATAAGGGCATTATTTACAGCCATTGGCTGAGCATGTTTTGTTCTCAAATCCCAACAAGGGCCACTCCACTCACTAATAAGGTGAAAACAAGTATATATCATACCAAAAGAAACCTAAAACACATCGAACCATCGAATATCATGAAACAGTTAGAGAAACATTCAAAATGAAAATACAAATGTAACATCATCAGGAGAAGAAGCTGTGGGGTGGGTCTTCCACTGTAAGGGGCCAGCAGGGGGATGCAAGGAAGATGCAATAAAATATGGGCTCTGAACTAGAACATGCACCCACAGTGTAACACAAGCAGGAAAGGAAAGAAATAGTACCCAGATAAACAACCAAAGCGTAATGAAACAGTAATTGGTCGCTGCTTTGTGGGAGGAAACAGAAAGTCCTACCGCAGGGCACAGTTCAGGGCGCAGATGGGCTTGGCTTTGGCGAGCCAGCAGCGCGGCTATGCTGCAGCCACCATTAAATAGGTCCTGGGAGAAGGAAGGAGCACAGGGAACCGAGGGCAGGAAACCAGTGATGTCAATTCCTGGGTAGATGGATGATGGGAAATCCAGGGATGTCACTTCCTGTGCAGGTGGGAAATGGGAAAGGAAGACTTCTTGCTTTGCTTCTTCTTTAAAGCATCTGAAAACTGCAGGGGAAAGTGCAGGCAGGAAGAACATGACTGCCCATATTGTGTGGAACATTAACAACAGTTAAATGGCCTTGCGCTCATTATGCAACTTTGGCTCAGGCATGCAACTGTAGTAGGGCCAATTATCAGCTGTTAGCACCCTCTAAAAATCACATTAACTGCTGTTATTGATCTGAGTGGAGAGTATACACTTCACTACATATCTTTTGATCAGCATATCAGGCATGGACTATAAATAGAATATAGTCTATAAATTAGATCATATATAATAATACACTAAATATTATATTAATTTACAATGAAACACAGAAGAGAGCAAATTGAAAAAATACATTTTACTTTGTTAAGTTGATAAACTGCTTAAATGGTCACACTACTGCTTTGCAAACACAACCATTTCACTTTCATTGCAAAAGTATTCCCTGCTCAAATTATTGTTAATAAACCTTGGAAAAAGCAGGGACAAAATAAGCAGAACCAATGTATTACAGAAGGTACACCCACACTTGAGAGAAGAATGTCATGCCAATTCCAACAGCTTCTACCAAGTAACCATTTTAACCATTTTCTGAGTGGATAATCAGGGGCAGAGCACATGTAAAAAATTGGATTATTATTTGGGGTGTGTGACTACTCACTTCAAGGAATAATCACAGCCCTTGTCATGGTGAACCCTCAAAGTCAATAGATAATTTGGAGCTCAACCACCTGGTAGCTATGGCACAGACCAGACAGGGTTAACTTAGGGCACCATGTAAAGTATTTATGCAGTAACAAAACAGTAATGGAGTAAAAATGCAAAACAATGAAATTCCAATTTTATTTCACCGTAACTGTGAACGGGACCGTCCGCCAGAGGTGCGGCGGTCTGCTGTGGCCATTAGGATGCCACCGCCACCGTGGCGGTGGAATATCCCATCCACAACATTACCACCGCCCGCCACAATGCTGCGGATGCACGTTGTGCATTGGCATGCACAAGGTGACAGGCACCGTGCGGTGCCTGCCACCTTGTCCACGCCAATGTAGGGGGGTACCATAGGTACCCGCCCCATGTGCACCCCCCACCCCCCAACACTCTGGGGGCCCACAACGGGCCCCCAAAAGCAGAAACTGCATGCCTTTCCATGGCGGCAACTGCACCATGGAAAGGCACATCTCTGCCAACATCATGATATGGATGGCGGTGTCTTGCAAACACCGCCACCATATCATGCCTTTTTTCCGCCCAGTCGACGAGTCGACCTGACGGAAAAGCGTTGGACGGTCTTTCCGTCTGCTGCAGACCCCCCAAGCCATACTAATATGGCAGGGGGGGTCAATCAGGCAAGGATGGCGGGCGGATCACCCCCGCCAGGCCAGCGGTGGCTACTGCCGACCCGGCGGGGGCGATCCGCCCGCCATCCTAATGGGCCCCTTAATTAGAATAATACGGGATAATTTAATAAACAAAATGATACCAAAATGACAAAAAAATGCAGTAAGAGGAACTAGAGATATGAATTGTAAAGCTTTAAGTAGGTAGAGCGTCAAGAAGCACAAATTGCCAATGGTAGTCAATGGTTGTGGTTTACAGAGACCGAGACGTAATTTGAGGCTGATCACAATGGAGGGAGGTTCTGAAACACCAACCAGTCTATTCCCAGTCAAAGATTTCAAAATGTTGTCCTTTAAGTCTCAATTAATATCAAGAGTAGATAATAAAGCTCACCAGGACTTCATGGGAGGTATTTAGGGACTGACAGGGTATAAGGTAGCGGTGAATAGCAGAGAAAAGTACAGGTCCAGTTGCTACTGGTCAGCTGGGCAGTTTCAGGAAAGGCCTCTTGCAGCTTGTTGTATTCCTGTAGCTTCAATAAGAGGCCAGCCTTAAGATCCTTGAAATCCACATCTTTGCCCGGTGTACAAGAAGGAGCAGGTCCAGTACTTCAGGGCTCCGCTCAGGTCACAGACAACAGGTCCAGTCCTCTTCTTTCTTCCTGAGGCCCTGAAGTGTCCTGATGCCGGAGTCTGGGGATTACACATTTGGTCCTGGTATGAGCTAGTGAGTGGGAATGACTCCTGGGCACACTCTAACAAATGAGGTAAATATTGCCTATACCAAAGCTGCCTACTTTTATTTTTAAGATGACAACAGTCTTCAGACACACTAAACATGTTCTCTGAGGATACATCTAACACTAAAATCCAGTTTGGGTAGCCACTGGGCCCACATGAAACCCAGAGACAGACGTCTGCTAGGACAAAAGCAAGATTCTACAGCAACCAGTCAGTGGATACCCAAGAATTGTCTTGGCATCCTGTCCTCTGCCTTTCATGTGCGGCCAAGTGTTACGTGTGAACCCAGTAGACCTATCAAGCAGGAGATGACACTCCAGCAGGATTTGAAACTGAAGTGTCAAAAAGGATGCTCATAGCCACCAGCCTGCACATTCTGTGAGGTTCAGAGAAGTCATCTCTGCCCATTCACGTCACCCTATTATTTGTTCTGGGGAAAACTTTCACACCTTTTTTACAACTATTCAAATGCTAATCACTATTTGGGAGAAGTTGAAGAGCAAATGCAATTTAGCCTCCATGAACTTCAGGCAAGGAAAAGGTAACTTTCTAAAAGTTACTTTTCCCTAATATATATTAAAGATCTGATTTCACCACACAATTTAATTTGTAATAACTATTAAAAATAGTTGTTTAATTATTTTTCCAGCTAGTCAGATTCCCAAGATAGAGTATTAGGATTTTAACCCCATGGGTGCTCAGGACGGCTCCCGGCTGTCATGAGTCACGGTAGTCGTGTGCTCATGATGGCCAGGAGCCGTCCAACCGTTGCCGCTCCGCCCACACGCGGCTAATTCCCCGCCTGTGCGGGCGAATTAATTCATGGGAGGAGCTTGAACGGCTCCCGGCCGTCATGAGCACATGCCCACCGTGCTTTATGACGGCCGGGAGCCGTCCTGGGTACCTGAGCGCCACGCCCAGCCCCGCCCCCCTCGCACCGCGGCAGAATTTGCCATGCGGCGAAGGGGTTAATGTGTACTCTGGTTTTCTACATAGGACAGCTAGGCCTGCCACAGTGAAAAATATCTTTTGGGTGCTAGACACGGAAAGGACATATTAGCATTACTTTTCTACATGTCCTACTATTAAATACTATGCCCCTTGCCTTGTGGGCTACAAGGCCTACATGGAATGACTTGTTAATATTTAAAAGGGAGGTTTTGACCCAAAGAGGGGTTTAGTTTGCCTTTCTATACTGCTACTGTCAGAATACAATGGTAGATCTGAAGTCATGTTGTTTGTACTGCCACTGTAGTGGATGGCACCATGGATGCAGCAGTCCACTAGTGAAATTTTAAACTGCAGATCCTGGGTACACTTTGTACCATATACTAGGGACTTATTGGTAAGTTAAATATACTAATTGGGAGTATACTAATTTCATCTTGTTGAAAGGAGAAGCATAGGCACTTTACCCGAGGTTAGCAGGGGATGAGTGCACAGAGTTCTACAACCAGCAAAAACAGTTAGGGCAAAAATCTGGCGGTACACCACCCAAAAGATGAGATGATAATTTCCTACAGAATGGTTTAATGACACCCTCAGCAAACTCACATCCTAGTGGACTGGCACCATATTTTCTGTCTCCAGCATTTACCTGAGGTACTTTTGCTTGTGACACCCCAGGTGCTTTTTTAATATTGCAAAAGGAACAAATGATGGACGGAATGCGGAAGAATGCAAACATTCACCCCCAGTCACAAAGATCTGGGTTAAATCCATCTTTGCTTTGCTCCACCACGTGACCCCAGTTTGGACCTAGCCATATGCAAATCAGTCTTGACCCGGTTCCCCATGGGAACAGTCCAGCCCGAAGTGCCAAGCCAGGTCCTCCCTGGAACGGAAACAAGCATCCTGGGACCGGCTTCCGGTCATCACACCTTATCAGCCAAGCTAGCTTGAATCCAGTGGCGCAGTGAGCACGGACCCACGTCTGGGCATACCCTTCCCACTTAGGGCGACAAATGCAAAAGGAACAAATGATGGACAGAATGCTGAACAATGCAAACATTCACCCCCAGTCACAAAGATCTGGGTTTAATCCATCTTTCTTTTGTTCACCACGCCACCTCAGTTTGGACCCAGCCATATGCAAATCAGTCTTGACCCTGTTCCCCATGGGAACAGTCCAGCCTGAGCCAGAGCTGAGCCCGAGGTCAAAATACGAGAACAGTCCACACAAAAATCATTGTGTAAATGCTTTCTCATTTACTCATTCTCCCTCATCACTCTTTTTTTCTCTCATTCTCTTCTCTTTTTCCTTATTACACCAATATCTCTCTCTCTTTGTTCCATTGCTTTAGTCCCTTTAGCTCTCCTCTCCCTTTATCTCTTTCTCGTCTGTCACCTCTGATCCTCTTCCTTAATCCCTCTCTTTTTATGTTTCTCCTGCCTAACTTGCAATCTTTTTTCCCTCCCTCCTTCCTACAAATTAGGTTGTGAGGCCACTTGCACCTAGAGGTTGGCTTGAGAGCAAGGGGTCTAGTTTGCCTTGGCTCTGCTCCAAGAGCCTGAGCACGAGCCAAGTCCATCAAAATATTTGGCGTGTAAGAAATGTAGAGGCATATTTACAAGGAGCTAGCACTGCTGCAGCATCTGTTTTTTTGACGCAACAGTGGTGTAATCAGTGCCCTACACTGCTACATATTTACAAACTGACGCATTGGACCCAGGTTGTCGGCTTGTAGAGGCATGCGTCACATTATACCTGCTTTAGGTATAATGTATGCGGGGTACAACTTTTCACTGTCTCACTCTACAACTTGACTCTGTCAAAATTCTCCACATCATCTCAAACAAGATGTAAGGCTTGACGCAGGGCTTTTAACTTGGGACTCCAGCTGTGTTCTGACGCATTGCTGGAGTTGCATCAGTCTTACGCCCAACTTCAGCAATGCGTCACTTTAGTGGCAAAAGATGTTTCGAATTTCTGATGGATCCATGAATACAGCGCATCCATGGCATAGTTAAAGTGTTTTTTAAAGTGTAGTTCTATGTAATGTGAGAGTGTTTCACGGCAGTGCATTCGCTTATATCCCTGGATTGTACACCATTTATTTGAAGTATTAGTTTCTAATTATGAATTAAAAAACATTCATTAACCGACTTCCCCAGGATGATGCTATTAGTGAACAAAGAGGCAAGTCGGTGTCATGTGCCATATGTGGCTCGGACCATAGTTCCCTCAAGCGTGCACACACACTTGAAAAGCTCGCACAACACCAAAAGTCCGTTTCCTCAACCACATATGTAAATCAACATGGGCAAAATGCGAGGAGCAGTGGCAGCAAATTTGCGAGATCGGACAGAAGAGCAGCTGTTCTACCACGGACATGCTGCAGATTGGAGAGCTCACAGCTTCTGCACTTCCTCTGTTAAAGTTAGGAGCCAACAAAATAATGTGAAAGGCGGTGTGGTGTTATGGTAACGCTGCCGACTTTAAAGCACAGTCAGTGGGTTCGAATCCAAGCAAAGAATATTATTTTTTTTGGTCTTATTTCACATGCTTTACTTAATCTTGCATTCCCCAAGAGTTTGCTATTTTATAATTTTGTTGTTCATCTGTATTTCTTTCTGTGCATACTTTGAGGCTTGAGCAATGCCAGGTGTTTATGAGGGGTTTTGATTGAGCGTGCATGAGCTAAGGCTGAAGCCAAAAAAAGTGCCTGTCAGTGGGTTGGCAGCTCTGCAGAGCACACAGAACAATATTTATGTATACCATTTGCAAATGAAATTCTGTGGATGTGTGTGAGAAGGGGGTACACAGATGTCAAAATATTTGCAAGGCAAAAGTAAGAGAACTTAAAGTGCTTACATTTGAGGAAGTGCAGTACATGTTTGGGGGCGGTGAAGTGACAGAGATGCGAGGAAGTCCATTGGGGATGAGTGAAAAGAGGATGCTGAAGAGGAAAGAGAGTTGGTTTAAAATGTGCAGATTGACAACATATGCACCATTTGCCAATCTTTTTTCATTTCTTTCTCAGGCGAGGGACTTACCTTGGACCCCAGTTTTGTCCATTGAACTTGTTCACATTGCTCGCTATATAAAAGTCATGCCCAACGTTACTCCTCATCACTTTCATATGTCACCAGCCGAAACTGATACTGTGACTTCGGGCAAATCGATTAATCTCCCCATATCTTAAAAATAAATCTTAATGAGTGTTTGTGTAATGCAACTGGTGCTCATGCAAAGGGCTCCAGTGCCCTTGGACCAAGTTCACACTATACAAAACTGACAAAAACTAGCAACATTTGGGGGCACAACGCAGGAATGAAAGTTTTGTAGACAGCATATTTCTATTTATTGTGGTGGAACTGGCCTGTATTTCATCCACAGAAGTGTAGCTGCCCCAGTTATGTGATAGGCTGTTTATCAGTTCATGTTGAAAACCACTCAATTTTAATAAATACTTTCCAAATATTTTGGATGTATTAAAGGGAAACACTTCCACACTTTAAAGAAATACACTTCTTGAATATTGAATGCAACCTTGTAAAATATTCAAAAGCATATAAGAATATGATAGTTCAAATATTTTCAAGGGTCAGCTCATACAAATAAGTGTGCAGCCCTGGATGAGAATCAGCCGACTGAAGCTGAACTCGGACAAGATGGAGGTCCTCATCCTTGGATCCACCCCCTTGGCCTGGGATGACTCCTGGTGGCCGACTGCACTAGGAACACCCCCAACTATCACCGACCACGCACGCAACCTAGGGATCATCCTCGACTCTACCCTCTCCATGACAAAGCAGGTCAACGCCGTCTCCTCCTCCAGCTTCAGCACCCTCCGCATGCTTTGCAGGATCTTCAAGTGGCTCCCCACCGAATCAAGAAGGGCGGTCACCCAGGCCCTTGTCAGCAGTAGACTGGACTACGGAAACACACTCTACGCAGGAGCCCCGGCCAAACTCCTGAAACGGCTTCAACGCTTCCAGAACGCCTCCGCACGCCTGATCCTCGACATCCGTCATCGCAGCCACATCACACCCCACCTGAGAGACCTACACTGGCTCCCTGTCAACAAGAGGATAACCTTCAAACTCATCACCCACGCACACAAGGCACTCCACAACACCGGACCAACGTACCTAAACAGCCGACTCAGCCTCTACACCCCCACCCGCCAGCTCCGCTCCGCAGACCTCGCTCTCGCCACCGTCCTCCGCATCTGAAGAGTGACCACTGGCGGCAGATCATTCTCCCACCTCGCCGCCAAGACATGGAACACCCCCCCCATCCACCTACGGCAGACCGAAGACCTTCTGACTTTCAGAAGACTTCTCAAGACCTGGCTCTTCGAACAGCAGCAGCTCCCCTTCCCCCTAGCGCCTTGAGACCCTCGCGGGTATGTAGTTCGCTTTACAAATGCCATGATTGATTAATTGATTTACATATGGTGTTTTTGGAGGTGGGTGAAAAAATGTCTCTGTTGGGCTTTTTTCAGTGGGTGCTGATCTTAGATTCAAATGCACTTATTTGCCAATTCACCAAGAAACCACTACAGACACCTCATTGATGTGCAAACTCATAAATTGGTGGTCAAGGCGTGACAATAGAAAGAGGATTGCAGTCACGAGGAACGGAGTCATGCAAAGCATAATTTGCCTGTCAACTTATACATTTACTTTTTTTAAACTCTGCAGCAGGGGCGGCGTGGCCAAGATGGCGGGGTGAGCAGACGCTTCCTCCCGTAGCTCCTCCGGCCCGGCCAGGCTAGAGCCCTTTTCTTATGCTTTTCTCCCCCCGCTGAGGCTCAGCGCGGGAGAGGAGCGTGGCGGAGCATCAGGGGTGCACATTGGTGCTGTTTTGGTTCGGATCGCCTCGGGGGAACCCCCCAAAAAGTTCGATCGAGACCAAGGAACGACGACGGCGAGCCCGAGGGGCGGAGCGCATTGGAGAGCTGTCCGGGCGCCTCGGCTGGGCCTGGTGCTGAAAGTTGCGATCTGGAGGGGATCTGGCCCGCCGTTCGACGGTGACTGAAGGAGCCTTGCGGGAAGGGACCCGTCGGTGTGGAAGGCTTGGGACGGGTGCCCCGGCACTCAGACTGGTGACGGCGACACCTCGCACTGCGGAGGCCCTAACCCCTAGCCGAGGTACAGCGGACCCCCTGATGGGGTCGGACCATCTGGGCCCCTGTGCGTGACAGACGGGGGCCGGTGGTGGAACTTATTTTACTGTGGGGTGCCTCGGGGGCTCCGGTGGTGTCGTTGGGCCTGGTCGTTTTGGCCTGCTCCGCCCGGCCGCCATTTTGTCCCCGAAGGAGCAGGGGTGGCAGCCTTCGCCGGAGTCCTGGCTGCTGGATGCAAGTGACCCTCGCTGCTGCTGGGCTGATTACCGGAGGGATGTGCTGGTGAGACCCCTCTGCGGCGGCCCCCTTGGTTGTCTCACACAAGCTCATGCGGCTGACGGTGACCGGACTGGGCCGCCATTTTGTCACCTGTGACGCAGCGACTTCGCTCGTGGGGGATACCCAGGTCGAGTGCTAGCCGACGGCTGAGCATCCCTGGAGCGCCTGGATCGGTGCCCGACTGCGGAGCTAGCGATGTCTGGAAGAGGAGGCCCGAAGAAAGGGGATCGTACCCTGCCGGACATGCTTGGCAGGGCCCAGCACTTGCGGGACAGGACGCAGCCCTCGCCGGGGCCCTCCCGGGCTCCGGCGGATGTGACTGGAGGGGAGCCACCCGTCACGAGGGCCTTTATGGAGGAACTGTTCAGCTCCCTCAGGGAGGACTTCCAGACACTGAAGCGGGAGGTGGCCAGCGAGGTCCGAGAAGTGCGCAGGGAGGTGGAGGGCCTTGGCGAGCGTGTGGAAGCGGTGGAGACGGAGGGCCAACAGCGAGCGGAGGAGATAGTCCACCTCCAGCAGGACGTTCTTCGCCTCCGGGAACAGTGTGTGGAGCTCCAGGCCCACTCCGAGGACCTTGAGAACAGATCTCGGAGGAACAACATCCGAGTGCGTGGCGTGCCGACTGCGGACGAGGGGTCCGATCTGGGGAGCTACCTGCGGGCCCTGTTCCGAGAGATCCTGGGGGAAGCTGCGGACTTTCCCATCAGCATTGACAGGGCGCATAGGGTTGGCCGGCAGCGCCAGTCATCGGCACCTCCACCGGACATTCTGGCCTTCCTGCCCGACTTTCCACTAAAGGAACGCATCATGGCTGAAGCCCGCAGGAAACAGCCCCTGACTTTCCGGGATCGCCCGGTGGCGCTTTACCAGGACCTCTCCGCCATCACTCTGCAGAAACGCAGGTCCTTTAGGATTGCCACTGACTTTTTGCGCGAGCATGAGACGCCGTACTCTTGGGGTCACCCCTTCCGCCTGATTTTTCGGTGGAACGGAGTGTTACACCAGCTACGCTCCTTGCAAGACATTTGTGGTGTCCTGGGGCTCACGGCGGCGGAGGAGGAGGGAGCTACGCCGTCGTGGAGGTCCTCGGAGAGACGGAACCGGCGGAGGTCAACGAGGCGGCGCTCAGCGACCAGTGTGGGGCGCCCGGACTCCCCTACCATCAGAGCGGACATGGCCGACGCCCTGAGGGCGGCGGCCGGGGACTCGACCGGCTCCTCTAGCGTGGCCTTGACGGCCTAACACACACTCCGGGGGGAGATGTCTTTAGCTTCTTTACATGCTTGGTACGGGGCGGGGGGGTTGGGGGGAGCGGTTGGAGGTGAGTGGCTGAACGTCCACTTTGCTCTTTTCTACGGACTTGCCCGTTTTGGGGCTTGACTGAGACTATGGGGTGTTTGAGTTTGTGGGTGGCTAGTTGCCAGGGTTGTGTTTTGGGTGGGGGAGGGGGTTGTTTTGGGGTTGGGAAGGTCCCGTCCGATGTTGTCTATGCCCGCTTTGTTTTGGCTTGTCCTGCGCTGCGGCCCCGCGCGCCCCACCCGCTGATTCCCTGCCCATTGCATGGCGCTCCCGACCCCTGCGAGGAATGCCGGGCCTAAAGGTAGTGACCCTTAATGTTCAGGGCCTGAACAACCCGGTGAAGCGCAGAGCGATCCTGTCGTTGCTGGAGGGGACGCAGGCGGACATTTGCCTTTTGCAGGAGACACACTTATTGCCCCGAGATTGCCATAGGATGCGCTCTGCGAAGTTCCCTACACAGTTCTTTTCCTCGGCAGCGAACAAGACGGCGGGGGTAGCCATTCTCCTAGCGCGCTCCTTTCGGGGGGAGGTGTTGCATAAGTGTGCTGAACAGAAGGGGAGGCTCCTTGCGTATCGCATGCGCCTGGGAGGCATAGCATTTACGGTCGGCTCCGTTTATAGCCCAAACGATCACCAAGAGCGCTTCCTAGATTCCGCGCTGGTGGATGTCACTGCTTCCCCCGACCGCCACATTATCTTGGGGGGAGATCTCAACATTGTCTTTGACTCTGTGATGGACAGATCGGCGCAGCGCTTCCCGCAGACGGGGGAACTGTCCCAGGCTGGGAGGGCCCGGATTGCGGAAATGGATCTGCACGACCTCTGGCGCTCCATGCACCCCACGGATAGGGACTACTCTTACTTCTCGCACGCACACCGAACCTACTCACGGCTGGACTACCTCCTGGTGAGTGGACCGATGCGTGCCGCTGCCACGGCGGCGGACATCGGGGTCCTGACCCTGTCTGACCACTCCCCGGTCACCGGCGTTTTCCAGTGGCCGGCGGCCTCCCCCTCTCGGGGGGTGTGGCGCCTCCGGGACACACTTCTACACAAAAGGTCGGTGGTGCAACGCATCGGGGAGGTCATACGGGACTATCTCACCCACAATGACAACACGGACACCTCGCAGGCGACACAGTGGGCGGCATTGAAGGCCGTCCTACGGGGGGAATTCATCTCTATCTCTGCAGCTGAGAATAAGGAGCGGCAACTGAAGAGGGATGAGCTGACAGCTCAAGTCCGGGAGCTTGAGCAGGTCCACCGCCGTACGGGGGCGCCGAGGGTGTGGAGGCAGCTGAAGGCAGCGAGGAAGCTCCTGTCGGCTCTGGATCTTGACAGGGCGGAGTACTCTGATGCGGGACCATAGGACGGGGGGGGGGGGGGGGGAGTGTTGTTGTTTCGTTACTGGGAGGATGGGGGATGGGAGGTGGGGGATTGGGTTCTATTGAGGTGTTGACGGGGGGGGGGTTTTATTGCTTAGATTTGGGGTGTCGGATACGCGTGCGGGGATTTCACAGCTTGTATTTCTAGCTTTCATTTACTGTGTTTTTCCCCCTGACCCACCGCGCTACCTATTGCCAACCCTCTGGAGTTGCACCCTTTTTCTTTGACTGTATTCCATGTATCCTGCCCTCCTATCCCCCTCCCCCATGGTTTGTTTTGTTTCAATAAAACGTTTTAAACATAAACTCTGCAGCAAAGAAATGGCAACAAGGACAAATGTGACAGTAAATCTTTTCTGGTTTAAATGATTGCAAAGGCTGCATTTTAAAATATCTTATTGGGTTAAGACACCCTCTGCAGACGTATTTGTGTGCCCAGGAAATTTTAGGGGATAATAGTGATGGTTGGTAACTCTGGGGGTTAATGCAGTTGCTGGAGAGATCTGTGTTTTGTCTAGTTCCTGTTTTGACTCATTATGCTTCATAGAGGGTTAATGCATCTCCTGTAAAGCACATGGTGTAACATGCAAATCACAATTATTTTTTTTTGTAGATAGGTAAGAGCTTTATTACTTTTGGCACATATCCGTTATTACATGCAGTACAAAAATTGCAATCCTATTTCAGCACAGTGAGCTATGAACCAGAATCAACAAGCCTCTTGCAAACTGCAAGGCATGGGTTTAGAATCTTATTGTTATCTTTCTCAATGTGTTGTATAGTGCTGCTGAAAAGGATTCCTTTGTGTAGTAATGAATTTATATGACTACAGACAGCCCCGGCACCGCTACAATTTAAATCCATCCTTTTTGTTTCTCCCAGTTATGCACTCTTAACATATGCCTACCTTCTTCTGTAGCTTATATAGGAAGGGTAAACAAAGGCAAAAACCTGCCTCAAATGTTTCTTTTAAGTACTTGACCTGTAAAGTGATACTTGTGTGCCTTTGTTTACCCTCCATTGTGTTGCAATTTAGGTATTAGGCTCAAGGTGGCTCCCAGCTAGGGTCATTCTTTAATAAAAGTAGGGCTGTTGGCCCTTTAAATGAGGCCTTTGTTTTGGGCCAACATAAATTGTAAATAAGAAAGCCCCTTCACTGCCTGCAGATTCCTGCTCAGAACCAAATGCAGACAACCTGTGGGCCCTGCTCAATATGTTCCAGTGTTGGCGAATTACACTGGGAATTTGTTTTTAGCATATTTCACTTGGTCCAGACGGATCCCGTTTCAAGCTCAATAATAACTGCTTCATCCTTCTGATGTCTAGCATCAACCCTGCTGTTCAGTTAATACATATAATGGTAGCACCTTCTGTGTCCTGTCCTTTTCTAAATCTGGGGTGTAGATGCTACAGGAGTGAATAATTCATGTCACGAGGGTGTGTATCTACATTGTAAAACTGTCTCAAGACCTTACTAAATAGAACTATATGTGTGTGTAATGCACCTGTTCGCACTCATTATAAACAAATGTTTGGAGTGGTGATTGCCACAGATTTATATTGCTGAGCGAAGCACTCAAATGCACGATCAGTTGCTTGGTGCACAAAACCTTGTTTGCAGCGCATAGAGATCTTGAACTGCCGCACACAGAGGAAAGTAGAGGGAACAGTGGTTCGGACTGTTATTATGGTTTGAACAGTGTTATAATCTATAACCCATGAACAAGAGAAGATTTTGTACAGCAACCATCCTGCAATAGTGTATTTCAAGGTCCTCTCAGATGGGATTATGCAGAACGAGGACACACAGATAAACAAATTAATTGCTGAGGATCACACAAGCTGCTCAGGCAAGGACACTGGGATTCATCACTGGCTTCCTGGGTTTACAATGTGAAATTTCAGCCACTTGATGGGTATATTTTTCCCATTTGAATTCAAAGGTTAATGCTTTTTGTATAGCTTTCAGAGGCTCTAAATCAGTACACTCTTAAAGAAATGTACACTTTTCATGTTGAAAGATGTTGACAAAAGAGGTCTTACGAAATAAAATTACAAAGTAAAGTGGAGTGAAGAGGAAGCACTGAGGGCCTCATTTCCAACAATTTGACCCAGGGCAGTGCTGCATGTAACTTTGCTGGGCTGCCCTTTGTAAAAAGAAAAGGACAGGAATGTACCATATAACATTTGGCAAATGTGTCAAAAACCATAGGCTTTGAGAGGGAACACCCACCACAGCGCCCCTGGCACGCCTCCACAAGGCAGTGTGAGGCAACTCAGTGCCTTGCGCTGCATTGTCTTACACCATATCTATGAGGCCATGAAAAACCCGCCAGGGTGGCTTTCCGTGGCCTCGTAGATATGATTGAGAAGCCTGCACCACAGGAGCATTATTCAAAGTGACTCTCTAGCTGCACAGGCCTCTTGTAAATGAGGGCCAAAATGTCTGGGAGAGCCAGCACCATTATAGGCAGAAGTGAACTGGGGAGCTCACCCGGAAACAGACTTTTGTGGCAGAAAACGCACTGAGAAAGTAGTTTGCATTTTAAATAACCCCATTGGGGAATGCAGATGGGAAATATATAGCTCCTCTTAAACCCTCTACCCTCCCCCCATTTGCAGAAAGACCATAATGGTGTAGAGCTATAGAACAGCATTCTGCCACTCCTATCAGAAAACGCAAATGAGGGCTCTGAAGTGAGGATGCAGTACAAAGGTCTGGGGTGACCTCACTGGCCCTCGTATCTCCCAGTGTCCAAGGAAATTGTCTCCGCAAAGGACTTGTGGGAGGGGTAGAGCATGACTAAAGGACTTACAAAAAGTTTAGCATGGGTGATTCAACTGCTGGCAGAGAGTTTCTTAATCACAGTGTCTTGTGGTACTACTGTGAGTGGGTGAAGGGGACAAGAGGGTCTGTGGGCCCGATTCACAGAACTAACTTAAGACAAAATCCTAAACTTACTACCATTTTGGTATTCACAGAAGGCACTTACTCATTTTGGTATTCTCTCCTTGACACCTTGTCCTGATGAAGACCCGCCATGACCACCTATTGGGGCACTTTTAGGGTTGAAACGTCAACGCATACGTCAACGAGGTCCAGACCAACCAAGACTCCACATTACGCAAGACAGGAGTTATTGGTGTGAAAGCATTATCTGGCCTATCCCCCACTTGTATATAGAAACCATTATCATCCTGTATATACTGTACACTTGTACAGCACTGAGCACTTATGTCACAAAATCAACCCAATTTCCATGTAAATATTTCTTGTTGACAGCTTCTGTTTACTGTGATTAACTACTGAATTAATTTAATTCTGATAATTATAAAAGATACAGTAACAAGCATTTACATTCCATTTCAAATTCCTTCAAAGTGAATGTTTTCTTTTTGATCCACATGCGTGTTCCATAGGTTGCTATCATTGTTATATCTGCACTATGAGCAAAACTAAGTAACGTACTTTCTACCCGACAGAACCACTTGTTGTTTAAACTATCCCTGCAAAGCAGGCAAGCTTGCACCATGGTGCAAGGGTGCCTATATTGGCACTAAGCAGCCTATTGTGCACCAGCGCAGAGGAAAGCACAGGGATGCGTTGTATTTTTGTAAATAGGACACATCCCTGCACTTTCCTAAAGATGCAGCTGGGCGCAGCAAGATGGCTTGCAGCGTTGCGTTATGTCATTATCTTGTAAATATGCCCCAGAGTTTTATAGAAAAGGCTTTGCTTCAGGACGGGCTATCAGGGGAGGGTAGTGCAGGACTGGTGGGCAGCGTGCAGAAGCTACAGGTCGGCTTGGCTTGGTTCACATTGGGCTCGAGGGTTCAGCAGGACCTGGACCTAAGCCAGAGCTGGAGCCTTGAGTGGCTCGCCTACCTTTTCTTGCACCTCTGCACACTATCAACTCATTCTTCACGGCTCCCTGAGTGCCGCAGAGGAGGCGCCGGGAGGTGTCATGGGCTTTTTGTTGCATTTTGAAATATCTAGCGGCCTTAATCAGCTCTTCCAGTGCTACCCTCACTTGGAGAATGGAGTGGTAGTGTGCAAAGGGATGCAGGTGACAGGGGCCTAAGCCTTCTCGACTTCCTTTTGACTTGAGGCTCAGAGAAGACTGAACGGCCAAGACAGAGCCAGGCTCGATATCAACCGCTAGTTATATACATTCAGCTGTCGGGATTAACCAAGCACAGAGAATCACATGTAATCCTCACCTGGTCATTCTTTTCCTGGTCATACTTTGAGAGAACTGTTTTCCACAAGTACAAATGAACTCAACTGAGTGGTGTCAATTATGCGTGTCTACGGGTGCAAATGTTGCAGAACCTGCCCTGAGAATTGCAATCTTCAAGTGAACCCGTATTAGCATGGAAAGCTATGTCAGTGGCCAGAGTTAACAAATTGTGTACTGACTGTTTTGGCGTTGCCCATTTCAAGTGCCAATGTTGAGAGGGCCTTTTCACAGAAGTTTACATGGAAAGGAAGGAGCGAGCGCACATGACCAAAGACTCACTGAAGAAGTATTGTACAGTGTACTACAGTAACTTTGATTTGCAAAAATCTATTTGGACCTCATATACACTATACTTACACTGTCTATATACCATGCGCTATCAGTGCAGAAAGCAAGCAATAATAAAAGCAAAAAGTTCCATAAACACCTGAAAAACACTGTTTCTGTCGTTTTTAATGGCGCGAAAATGTGTAACCACAGATAAACACTGTTTTTTTAAGGTATTGAAATCACTTGAAAACACTGAAAACTCCCCACCAGAATTCACCAACAATAGGAACTGAAAACAGGAAAGCCTATCTATGATTTAGGCAGTGTCACCATGGCTCTTTTAAAATTAAATATGCTTTTAGCTTCGACTTGTTTTAGTAGTCATTTATTTCTGATCGACAACCTCACTATTTCTAAACACACTGCCTCCTCAAGTTTTCAACAACAATTTTTTTTTAACACACATTAGTCCAGTAACATGTACAAGGGTCCCGTTGTGTAACTTTCTGGGATCTTAGCAGTAGTGTAAAGATGTGTGTAATGTCTCTTTCATTAACCTTGTTTTTCTGAGATATTAACACCATTTATGGTCATGTGGCTCGGTCACGCCAACAATACTGTTGTTTCTGGACTTACATCCGAGCTAATATTTTAGTCCGGAAGGCGCTAATTTTGGGGAAGTAGAAGTATAAAACTTACATAGAAACAGGACTCCTTTTCACGCAGTCACACATCTTTACTCTACAGAGTCACATATAAATTAACACTAGTTCATTTTAATGTTTCACGTCTTTGAGTGACTTTTGGACCCTGGAAACCTTTTCCCTGTTGAGCAAATTCAAATCTAGGGCAGCTCCTTCCGGGTCCTGCAGGGTCAATTATATTTAAGAAAGACAATTAAACAGATGTGTGTGACATGCAATAAAACAATAATATAGGAATGGTTAACTTGGGCATGTGGAGCAATTAAGTCACACATTTAGTTTGATGGACTTAGGCACCCTGCGCTCATGAAAAATGTTTCCTGACATGGTTTTGACTCATAACTTAAGTTATACTCCAACAGATGGCTAACAGCCACTCTAGACTTTGTAAACCGTTTCGACAAATTGACCCTGAGAAGTATGTTGGGCCAGGGTTCTGTCCCTGCGCCTATGGGCTACTTTAAATTTACGAGTAGCCAGAAAGAGAAACTTCTAAAATTGGGAGTTACTACACCGCTCATAAGATATGTGTAAAATGCCGCGTTCATTTCTCAAATGTAAAAATCAGTTAGTTTGACTTCTACCTTATTCGAAAATCAGCATGGTTGAAGCCAAGGTAATGTTTTTGGAAATTCAAGAAGCAAAACAGATTGGAAGACTATTTTCTAACTGAAATACTAATACTTTTTAACATTTAGCAGCTCAGGATGCTCGGGCCTGCAAGAGGCTATAGGTGCATTACACGATGACCAGTGGCTACGTGAATGTAGCTTTGGTACCTGGTCACCTCCCCCGATTCAAAGGAGTGCGCTGTCAGGCTGACACCAAAGTACAGAAGAACACTAGGGTGCCTATTACGATGTTGGGTGGACTTGCGTCTGCCCGACACCGTCTCGGAAACGGGACCAACCGACCTCCGGTCGGAAGCCCCGACCGCCTGATTAGGATGCAACCAAAAACTATTCAGTCGCTTTCTGACATTTTTTGAGGTAATAACCAGGGCCGTTTTAACATCATTATAGACTCCTGGGCAAAAAACAGTGTACTAGGCTCTGCCTACACAACCACTCACAGGAATAACAAGCATTGGCCATGCAATATAGGTCTCGCATTTGTCGGAGTTAGAGCTAAAACGCTGTAAATTACTATTTTTTTTATCTCCACATGTTTTGGTTTGGAGTGTAGTGGGTGTATGAACAGAAACACAGCTGCAGCACTGCCTAGAGGACCTAGTATGAGGAATTACCACTGGGACCAGAGAAACAGCTGCAGCACTGTCTAGAGGACTAAGAATGAGGGATTACCAATGAGTCGAGAGAAGCAGGTAGCAGTGTAGAGGACTTAGAATGAGGAATTACCGATGAGTCAAGAGAAGCAGGTAGCAGCACTGTGTAGAGTACTTTGAATGAGGAATTACCGATAAGACCTGAGAAGCAGCAGTTTACAGCACTGTCTAGAGGACTTAAAATGAGTAATTACCACTGTGAACAGAGACACAGCTGCAGCACTGCCTAGAGAACTTAGAATGAGGAATCACTGACAGGACCAGAGAAGCAGCTAGCAGCAGTGTCTGGGGGACTGACAATGGGGGAATTACCGATGAGACCAGAGAAGCAGCACTGTTTGGATGACTTAGAATGAGGGATTACCACAGTGCACGGAGACACAGCTGCAGCACTGCCTCAAGGACTAAGAATTGGGAGTTACTGACTGGACTAAAGAAGCAGCCGCAGCACTGGCTAGAGGACTTAGCAACAGGAATTACCTCTGGGAATAGAGACGCAGCTGCAGCAATGCCTAGAGGACTAAGAATGAGGAATTAACACTAGGACCAGAGACACAGTTGCAGCATTGCCTAGAGGACTTAGAATGAGGAATTGCCACTGGGACCAAAGAAGCTACTGCAGCACTACCTAGAGGACTAAGAATGAGGAATTACCACTGGGACCAGAGAAGCAGCTGCAGCACTGTCTTGAGAAGTAAGAATGAGAAATTAATACTGGGACAGAGAAGCAGCTGCAGCACTGTCTAGAGGAGTAAGAATGAGAAATGACCACTGGGACCAGAGAAGCAGCTCGCAGCACATTAAAAAGGCAAGGGAGCGATGATGCTGTGCACAATGGGGGAGGGGCAAGTAAACGTAACCGTCCCAGAGCGGTTATCTTTTTACAGAAAGTAGGGGAACTGTTACCTTTAAATAAAAAAAGTGTGGGCACCTTTAGCCCCTCCTATCCCACCCCCTTGGAGTAACAAGGCGCTATACACAAGTCTTTTAGGTGCTAGTATTGGAGCTTCCAAAGCTGCAAACCTAATTGACTGAACACACCATCCTCACAACAACTAGAAACCCACATGCACAAGTCCACACACCACGCCAATTAACACCACCAAACCGTCAAAGATGTGCTATACCAAAAAAAGCATTCCATAAGACAAAAGTTTGGGAACCAAGCATGCCTGGCCGTTTTCAGTAAATGGATGAGAGTGCGCGAGGTGATACTTCGGCTCATCAGACCCTGCTCACAGCCAAACTCAACAGTTGAAAACTAGTAAATATGCTACAATTCCAAGTAAGATGTGAAAAATGTCACATAGTTATCCTAATGAATGGTCGGCTGAGATGAAGCCAGTGATTGCATGTTAATTTTCTCAGGCGGAAACAGACCCCTCTCCAGACGAGCTGCTATTTGTAAATTGGGTAAACTGGAAGGAGAGGCTGCCAAATTAATTGGTAAAAGCAAATGGCCTGAAATTTGAATGTTTTTCCACTCCGATTAAATATATATAGAAGTGCGCCCAAATGCAGCAGAACATTATCTTATTTGGAATGAATGTGTTTAGCAGGGCAGGGGGGCAGGAGTGGCAGGTGTTACGCGTGAGCCTGTCTGCGTGCATTTGTGTGCCTGCAGATAAGAAAGCATGAAAAGAAGAGCGCAGCCACCATGGGTCAACAGGAGGTAGGCAGCAGCAGCATGGGCACGGGATTTCTATAAAAATACACTCAGGAGACCGGTCCAACAGAGGAGATGGACAAATAATGCTACCTCACGGTGCATTCTAACAACACCGACATCAGCCTGAAGAGGTAGCAAAAAGAATAAACGGCAATGCAGCATAACAAAAAGAGTTCCCCAAATAACAAATGAACACTGAAGGTGTAAGGAAACGGTACTTTACCGGTGCTCCTTAGCCTTCAAATGAAGTGACAAGCCGGCCATTGCAACCACTTAGGAGGCACCATAGAAGAGCGTCACGAGATTCAAACAGTCGTTAGCAGCAGGCGGGAAAAATGTCAGATTATCGATTACAGCAGGTCTTGTAGACAGCAGCATGCACTGTAGCTTGACCTAAAAATATTTAACGAAAATTAGTGTTAAATTCTGGACTGCATGGGGCCCCAGGGCAACTCCCCGAGTTCCCATGCCTTAAGAAGGCACTATGTCACATCAACAATTCAGTATTTTCTGGACTTACATACGACCTAATATTTTAGTCTAGAATTTTGGGGAAGCAGCAGTACCAAACTTACGTGGAAACCGGACTTGTTTTCTCGCAGTCACACATCTTTACTCTACAGAGTCACATATAAATTAACAATAGTTCATTTTAATGTTTCACATCTTTGAGTGACTTTTGGACCCTGGAAACCTTTTCCCTGATGAGCAAATTCAAATCTAGGGCAGCTCTTTCTGGGTCCTTTAGGGTCAATTACCCTAAAGAGAGACAATTAAATAGACGTGTGTGACATGTAATAAAACAATAATATAGGAATGGTTAACTCGGGCATGTGGAGCAATTAAAGTCAACACCTTTGGTTTGATAGACTTAGGCTCATGGAAAATGCTTCCTGACATGCTTTTGACTCATAACTTAAGTTATACTCCAGCAGATGGCTAACAGCCACTCTAGACTTTGTAAACCATTTCGACAAATTGACCCTGACAGTCTGACAGTATGTTGTGCCAGGGCTCTGTCCCTGCGCCTATGGGCTGCTTTAAATTTACGAGTAGCCGGACAGAGAAACTTCTAAAATTGAGAGTTACTACATGGCTCCTAAGGTATGTGTAAGATGCCGCATTCATTTCTCAAATGTAAAATTCAGTTCGTTTGACTTCTACCTTATTCAAAAATCAGCATGGTTGAAGCCAAGGTAATGTTTTTAGAAATTCAATAAGCAAAACAGACTGGAGGACTATTTTCTAACTGAAACGCTAAAACATTTTTAACATTTAGCAGCTCAGGATGCTCGGGCCTGCCAGAGGCTATAGGTGCATTACGTGATGACCAGTGGCTAAGTGAATGTAGCTTTTGTACCTGGTCCACTCCCCCGATTCAAAGGGGTGCGCTGTCAGGCAACCCGTGGTTATAACACCAAAGTACAGAAGAACACTAGGGGAAGTCCGCTCGACACCGTCTCGGAAACGGGACCAAACGACCTCTGGTCAGCAGTCCAGACTGCCTGATTAGGATACAACCGAACACTGTTCAGTCTCATTCTGACATTTCACAATGGGGACATTTGTTACGGCCATAAACCGCCCATTACACATGTTCCCATTGGGAAATGGGAGGTGGAGTTAATCCCTGCACCCACCGCGTGGCAGGCACCTTAGGGTGCCTGCCACGGGGTGCGGGGATTGCCCCCTCGGCCACCAACCGTAGGCCGCAGAGGCAAGAGGGCCCTGATAGGGGCCCTCATACACGCTCTCCGACAGGCTTTCCATGTCGGAAAACCTGCCGGAGACCGAGTATCGTAATCCCAAGGGCGGAAATCCCTTTGGGATTATGGGCCGGCCTCTGACTGGCCGGTTTCAATTCTGACCAGCTGAATCATAATCAGCCGGTCGGAATTGAAACCAACGATGAGGCCCGTAACGCCTCCGACCGGCGGTCCGTAGATGTTCATTGTGTTATATAAAGGTAAGGCACTTAGCTAGGACTAAGTAGAGGCGCCTGATGAATATCCCCAAACCGTGAATGTCCAAGGATATGGGGAGAAACATGATAACTTCTGTATAAACACAAAGGATCCTTATAGCCCCCTTTGTTTCTTGGTTTTTATCTTGTGTTGAGGGGGTCAAAATAAAAAAATATTCAGTTACCTACCACTTTGCAATTTTAACTGGCTGAGCTTTAAGTAAATGCACTATATGACAGAGCAAACTTGAATATCTGAATCTGAACCTGAAATCTCAATATGAGACAGCTGTGTGAATTATAAAACAGTTTGGAGTGGATTCTAGAATGAGCATGTCACATTGCAGGGATGAGAGTCCATCATCCTTTTATAATTATATCTGTCCCTGCAAAATGCAAAACCCACACAATTTGAATATACGAGAACATTTTTTTTTTCCTTGTTGGGCCATGGTATTTCATTAGTATGTGATGCTGAAACATGTCTAAATATTACATATTAAGTAACTTCTTGCAAATGAACAATATCAGTGTAAGATGGTCTGTCATGCTGAAGATTTTCTGTAAGGAAAACTGTGGTGAATGGATAATTCATCTCCACAGTGTCTCTCTTATCAGTAAGCACATAAGGGATACACTGAAAATCTCATAACTTTACTACAGACTCATATGGCTACTTCAGATAAAATGTATTTTCATCACCAAACTGAATCTCAGATTTGGTAAATGTAATGAGCACTAACAGTATACGTCTAGTGTACGTTGATCTGAAACAGTAGACCAGTTTTAAGCTACCTAGTTTAGCTTTGTGCCTTTTGAGACATAGAATATTGTGGCCGAATGAGCTGTTTATATGCTGCTGGTGTCTTTTGATATCATTTTCCACCTGTGGCTGGAAGGCCCAGATGTATCTTCAACCTTTTGATGGTCATGCTCAAACATCAGGCCCAGATTTCCAAACAGCTTGCATTACTTTAACGCAGACCCGATGCAAAGACTTCTGCTGGGATTTGCAAAGCAATTCACAATATTTGTTGGTTAGTAACAAAAAGTAACATAGTGCAATGCAGCACAGTGCATGGCCTTGCTTTACCTTGCATCAGGGAAGTAATCCATTGGGGGTGCCTGGGCCAACTTGTGCATCCTCCCTTGGATTTGATGAAACACTTATAGACATGGAGTTAGGCTGAAATCCTGAACCTCCCCGAGGCTGGCGAAACAAGAAGAAATATCTTTATTTCTCATTATTTTCCCTCTTTGTAAGTGTGCTACATTCTGAAAGGAGGAAATTACCTTTCAGCATAGTGGTTGTGGGTGTGGATTCCGTAATAAATAATTCTGCACACTATTTAATACGAAAGACTCATAAACACAGTGTTTATATTGTGGCACTTGCAATTTTACTTGTATTGTGATTGCATTTATATAGCACTTACTACCCCTGACTGGGCGTCAAAGCGCTTTTCGGCGAGTAGTATGCTACTCCGGAACTCAAAAAGGAGTAGTAGTGGATTAGTATAGGGAAATACTAGTTATTTGTGAGGTTGACAGGCTAGTTTGTTAGTTGGATTGAATAGGATAACGGAGGGATAGAAGAGGGAAGAGTCTAGAATGTGTTATTTGGGGGATCATAGTAGTAAAATGAGGTTTGGGATGAGTAAAAGGAGAGATGGAGGAGGGACGAGTCTCTGGAAAGGGATTAGAGAGATCATAGTAGAAAAATGAGGTTTGGGATGAGTCAAAAGAGGGATACATGAGGGAAGATTTTAGAAAGGGTTGTTTGGAAGATCATAGTAGTAAAATGAGGTTTGGGGTAAGCTAAGGAGGTATAGGGGGGAAGCGTGTAGAAAGGGTTATTTTGGATATCATAGTAGTAAAACACACAGATTTGATGCTTAGCTCCTACCTGTTTGTTCTTTTCCGTCACCAAACCGCAAAACTATACACACAGTTCCATGCCACACAATTCAGCTCCACACATTTCCAATACACATCACACACTTTAACACCAAACCACATACTACAACTCAATTACACAACACACCACATACATCCAATACACATTATACAATTCCACATTGTGCCGCAAAATTCAACAGCACAACAAATAATTAAACTGTACTACTTACCACTCCACAACACACAATCCCACTCCCCATAATGCCACTACTCTGAATGTCACATAATTGCTAATCAAATATTTCCACAGCACAGCATGTCACATGATGCCACTACACAAATCCACTCCACATTACACAATTACATGCCACACAATTAAACAACTTACTAATCCAATCCAACCCATATAGTTTCACTACACACCACATACAACACATAAGTAAAATACATTGCCATTAACAATGCCAGTAGCTCCAACTCAAACAAATACGAGACCAATTGCATCTATAATGCTTTTTAGGTCTCGCTGAGCCCCAGCGCTTGCGCTGGCTCGGAGAGACATTTTATAGTTGGGAATTTCAAAGTGCTGCCGTGGCCTAAAGCTTCAGTGCACGTGAACGTGCACGCGCGCAGCGCCATGTTTCTTTCCTCCGCAGCACGCGATCGAGATCACTTTCACTTTCGCGGCCGCGGTGCCAAAGCTTGTTTTATATGAACTCCTTGCTAGTGCGTGGAATTACTACATTCAGCATTGCTTGTATCTTTCCATGTTTTAATCGAACACTTGGCACTTGTTTGCTTTGGGAGTTGTCATTCGTCAGGCGGAAAAAAACGAGCGTGAGAAAGAATAGCTCGCTAATAGTGAAGGAGGTGGGGAGTTTGCGTTCAACCGCTTGACTTATAAACCAAGTTATTTAAAATACAAGTTTGTATTAATGGCTTTACTGCCATCCTTCATCTTCTCGGAGCAGATGGAGCCTTTGTGTCTTAGCACTGCGTTCCGAGAAACGGCACAGACGCTTCTTTAGAGTCCGCATGTAAGCATCACGGGCCCACATAATTTGTTGATTGATTGTTGAGCCATTTTGTTTAATCGATCGTACTTTCTTTAATACGCCAAATCGAACAGCTTACTGGGTTAATGTGTCTGCTGTCGAGATCTGACAGGCAATCCCTGGTATTTTACAGTCTAAAAACCTACTGGATGTCCGGGATAGGACCACTCACATCTGCTCTGGTATTAGCCAAGACTGTCTCCCAAGAAGGCTTGGCTCTCGCATCTGTTATGCCCCAAAAACTAATAATATCCTTTTGCACTTCTGTGAGGCAAAGCTTTATTTGTGCTACGAGCACTTTTGAGGGGGTCCATTCCTGACGTTCCTCAACATGTTTTTAGTGGCGCTAATTGAAAACTGTTAAATCTGAATTTGCTGGACAAAATGCACACAGCCCAGGCACTGCTGGTCACTAAACCGGACTCCTGTCCGAGACCAGGATATGTCCCCTCAGATCTCTCCCAGGCTTCCCAGACCGGCAGCAGGTGTCTTGAGGTTACATCTGTGCATAAGAGACCTACAGCTCACAAGACCATCTGAGCCGTTCATCCTCCAGAGGTCGATATAATCAATAGCGTTGAATTGGGTAATAGTAATGCCCGTGGTTTACAGCGCTTAGAAACTGACAAACTATGATAACAAGTGCTGTATGTATTATAACGTGTGCATTTCGACAGAGGTTTTGAAACCAGGGTATGCGAAATCACATGTCTAATCTCTACATCCTACTTACGTTTTTTTTAAAAAACACAGCTTCCTGCCAGTCACGCAGTTTCGAAGTGTTGTGGGCGCTACTAATACTAATTTCAGGTCTATGTTTATGCAGGTAATCCCGGCTCCGCCGTTTGGGCTCGTTGTGTGATCCTGTACAACAGTTCCATTATCTGTAGGTATTGGATGATCTTAGAAACCCGAATAGTCAAATTAGTTAAGTGCTATTTAAAGACGGGGCAATTAGTTGACATTTCCACGCCCAGCTCAACGGCTGCTCACCACACGTAGGTATTCCTACAACCGATAGGCTATTTCGGTAAAATTTAGAAATCTCAATTTGTTTCCGTTGACTAAAGTAAATCCAAGGAAACCTGGTAATTGTTCCCTCCTTTTCGACATCCCGTAACCATGTACCCCGCTAATTCAAACGCTTTAACGCTCCCCAAATTACACATCTCAGGGTGTAAAGCGGGAACACAACGGAACCTTATACTATACATAAAATTCTTGAAAATTTAACTAAAGTCACACATTGGCGGATGGGTTGGGCAAGGGTCAAACGGGCCTTACTGGCAGGTGCTCGAGCACTGAATATTCGGGAGTGTCTGTTATCTTTCACTGGACTGTCCCTCCCCACTACATCCATCCAGATACATGAATTTGTGTCTTTTTTTTCTCCTCTTGCGCCATTTAAGTGTACTGCCAGTGCCCAGATGACTGGTCTCCAGGCGCAGTTCACGATATAGTAAAAAAGAGGGCCTGTCACCATCCGCAGTTTATGCTAGATTACAAATCATACAGCACCCAGACGGCCGGTCTCCAGGCGCACTTCATGCTATAAACACAAATAAGTGCTCGCCTCTGCGTTTACGCTTCAGACTATTACAAATGTGAACACAGCCACAGGGGAACTAGGATTAGAACTATATATATCTATCTGATGGTTAACCTAACCAAAAAATCAAAACACGCTGTGCCAAATTTCACAATTATTACTGTAAACCTTTTAGTGAGCCCCAGTTTGCAATGCCAAGGCGCTGTCCTAGTGAAAACAGATTAGCTCTATCAAATGTCTGTCACCACGCTGTTACCAGGCACTTTCCTGAAGTCTGCAAGTTTCACATTTTTAAATAGGTATTTTAATTACAAATGCAGTAGTCCCTGTCACCACTATACATTTCATCCTGCATTTTTAGGTCTCGCCTATTGTATCCCGCAGGGATGGATAGGCGAGATTATAGTAAGCAGTCCCAAAAGTCTACCTAGCTGTGGATCGCGTACAGTTCATGTGAACACAATCACGCGCATTGTCAACAACTGCCACAACCATGCGCATTCTTTACAGCTTCCATTTTCTACCAGACACTTCGAGCGCGTGCGCCGCGCTCTCCCTCTGTCACACGCATTCAGCTCACCAGGCTGCACACCCCCTCACTCTCCATATGGTCGCACGCCTTTTCTTTGATCTCCGCCGCGCGTTCTCACAGGCTCCTCTCCGCCCACGCGTCTCTCCCCTTCCGTGTAGTTCCACCCCGCCTTCTCTTTCTCGCATTTTTTATTTTTTTGGGGGCTTTGTGTGACTGACTACTTGACCTCGTGCCTAAGAGTTTTGCATGCGTCTATTATATTTATTTACTTTGAATGTGTTTTTTTTTTAACCGCCCACGCGTCTCTCCTCTTCCATGTAGTTCCCCTCCGCCTTTTCTTTCTCACATCTTTTTCTGATTTTCGGCTTTGTGCGACTGACTACTTGACCTCGTGCCTATGAGTTTTGCATGCGTCTATTATATTTATTTACTTTGAATGTTTTTTTTTAAATTCAACTTTACGCACCCAAACACGTTCATTGTTTCCTTTCCTACTTACATTTTTATGTGAAAAAAAATCACTCTCTCCACAAACAGCACTTTTATCCTGTCTCACCTCTCTGTGTTTTGCTGTCTGCCCTCATCTTCAATAGTTTCCAGCCTCTGTGTTCTGCTTTACGCATCCAAACATGTATGCTTTTGTCTGAGTTTCCTGCTTACATTCTCATGCAAAACAAACAAAAAATCACTCTCTCTACAAACAGCACTTTTATCCTTTTATTATGTTTTGCCTCACACAATGCCCTACACACATTAGACCACACAAAATGCCACCTCACACACTGCCCTACACACATTAGACCCCCAAACTGCCACCTCACACACTACCCTACACACATTAGATCCCACAAAATGCCAACTCACACACTGCCCTACACACATTAGCCCCCTCACACTCTGCACCCCCTCAAATAAATAAGAATACAGTTTACTTCCAAGGCACTGCAGTCATTTACGTGAGCCAGTGTCAGATTGTGTATTTTTTGTCAATACTAATAAAGCCTTTAAAGAAAATAGAAATACAGTTTACTAACCAACACTGCCCCCTCTCACACAGACCACACACAATGCCCCCTCACACAGACTACACACACTGCCCCCTCTCACACAGACCACAAACACTGTCCCCCTCACACATACCACTCACACTTACCCCTCCACACAGACCACACACTTACCCCTCCACACAGACCACACACACTGCCCCCCTCACACAGACTACACACACTGCCCCCTCACACAGACCACTCACACTGCCCCCTCACACAGACCACACACACTGCCCCCCCACACAGACTACACACACTGCCCCCTCTCACACAGACTACACCCACTGCCCCCCTCTCACACAAACCACACACACTGACCCCTCCTCACACACTGACCCCTTGACACACTGCCCCCACATACACTGCTCTCACACATTACCCACTCACAGTACTTTCGGTCACACACACTGCACCCTTACACCCCGCACACACACACAGCCCGCACCCTTACACACTCACACTGTGCCCTCATACAATTCCCCCTCACACACTGCCCTCTTACACAGTGCCTAGTTCATACTATGTCAGTAGGTGCCTTTTCTAAATTTTAACAGAAACAAAAACGTTACAGGATCAAAGTGTTTCTAAAACGCATCAGTAGATTTTTGGTTCTTTTCGTCGGTTAATGTCAATTGGTGCTAGGTGTTTTGTGCTTAAATTAGAATTATTGTTTAACTTTATTTAACAAATTAACAAAGTTCACGTGGACGTTGCAGTCTGAAAATGTTGTGGCGCGCACATGCCGCGCTCTCCCTCTGTTTCCACACGCATTCAGCTCACCAGGCTGCACACCCCCTCACTCTCCATATGGTCACAAACCTTTTCTTTGATCTCCGCAGTGCGTTCTCACAGGCTCCTCTCCACCCAAGCGTCTCTCCCCTTCCGAGTAGTTCCGCCCCGCCTTCTCTTTCTCACAACTTATCCGGAAACTCGGCTCTGTGTGACTTACTACTTGACCTCCTGCCTCTGTGCTTTGCATTCATCTCTTACATTTAGTTACTTTTGAATGTGTGTTTCATTATTTTACTTTACGCACCCAAACACGTATGCTTTTGTATGACTTTCATTCTTTGCTTTCCTGCTTACATTCACTCTCTCCACTAACAGCACTTTTATTCTGTTGCACCTCTCTGTGTCTTGAGGTCTGCCCTCGCAAGTCGCCTGCAACTGGTCCTTCACATACACTGGCCCCTCGCACACAGACCACACCCACTGCCCCCCTCGCACACAGCCCACACACTGCCCCCTCTCATGCAGACCACACACACTTCCCTCCTCTCACACAGACCACACACACTGCCCCCTCACACTCTGCACCCCCCTCACACCCTGCACTCTGCAAACACTGCCCCCCTCACACATACCACTCACACTTACCCCTCCACACAGACCACTCGCACTTACCCCTCCACACAGACCACTCACACTTACCCCTCCACACAGACCACTCACACTGACCCTACACACATTAGACCCCACAAAATGCCACCTCACACAATGCCCTACACACATTAGCCACCACAAACTGCCACCTCACAGACTGCCCTACACACATTACACTCCACAAACTGCCAGCTCACACACTGCACCACCCCTCACACTCTGCACCCCCTCACACTCTGCACCCCCTCACACTCTGCACCCCCCTCACACTCTGCACCCCCCTCACACTCTGCACCCCCTCACACTCTGCACCCCTCACACTGCCCCACTGACACACTGTATCTATACACTCTGCACCCTCACACATTACCCACTTACACTACTTTAGGCCACACACACTGCACCCTTACACCCCGCACACACACACACAGCCCGCACCCTTACACACTCACACTTTGCCCTCATACAATGCCCCCTCACACACTACCCTCTTACACACTGCCCCCTATTTTGTACGATGTCAGTAGGTGCATTTTCACTTTAAAAAAAAGTCACAAACGTTACAGGAACAAAATGTTTTCAAAATGCATTTTTAGCATTTTTTGGGTTTTCGGTCAATGTTTGTCTGTGCTATGTATTTTCGTGCTTATTTTTTGTGTAATTTTATTTAACAAATCAACAAATTTCACATGGAGGTTGCGGTCTGGAAATGCTGTGGCGCGCACGCACCGCGCTCTCCTTCTACTGGCACACGCATTCAGCTCACCGACCTGCACACCCCCTCACCCCCCTATGCGCTACCACAGCATCACTGAACACCACAGCATCACTCGTCGCCACCACAACATCACTCAGCGCCACCACAGCATCAATCTGTGCAACCATTCAACAACTGGTTCAAATATGTTCTCTCAATGTTTCAAGCTTTATTACAAATGTCACAAAAAGATGTTAATATTTTACTTCTGTACTTGGATTTTCGTCACAATAAAATACACTAAACATAATCTTCACAAAAGTTATTTACAAAAGTTTAAGCTATTGCCATTATAAATTACAATAACTTTTATTTAGGTATTAATTATTTAAAAAAATTAAAAGCCATTGTTATTTGTAATATCAATACATCTAAGTCACGTAAATACAACACATATTGCCTTACAAATGCTATGGGTGTCACATTTGCGAAAGTTACACTGACTGGAATTGTAAATGACAAAGCTATTAATTTAGCTATTTTCAAAACCAACACATATATACAAAATTTGGCATTTACAATACCAATAGCTCAACCTTTCCTAATGCGAGACCTATTGCATTGCAAATGCTTGTTTACTATGCAATGAGGTTTCCACTTCCTTAGCTGAGATATGGAAACTCCGACAGTCTGGATGAAAGGAAACCTGATGCAGCAGCAAGTGGACTCAAAGAGACTTGCCACGGAAAGGCAGTTTGGAGCAGTGGGACGCTCCTGTCTTGTTCAGACCTGAAGCAAGGCCAGATGCAGCAGTCCTGGGCTTCTTGCTAAACAGATCACCTGGGCACTAGGACCATCCTGCAAAATTGCCAAATTATAGGCCAAGGACTGGCATGGGCTCTTTGTAGAGTTGATCTAATTTGTAACAAGGGCCTCCGAAACAGAATAGATCTGTACAAAAACGGTCAACGTTAGCCAAGTCATAGTGCTTTGTTTTCTGACTTTCATCCAAGTTGCACATCAGCCGCGCTGCTGTACAACATGGCAAAAAAAAATGTTCTTCTGAGAATTGACAATACAAAGCTCCAGCAATTGACCGACTCCGCTTAGCGCCAAGAAACCGTTGGTGAACGTGCGCTTAATAAATTGTTTTTAACATAACATTTTAACATAACATAACAAAGCCCTGGGAGAGGGACAAAAGTTGACATTCAGTGAAAGTGAAGACTAATGGCGAGAATCAAAGACACAAGAGACATCCACAAAAAACACATGACGCTTAGGGGTTAGGAAGTTGGTTTAAAAATGAATGACACCATGTGGCAGCAGAGGGGGTAGAGGGCGATTGCAGAGGACGGTCACAGCAAGCGGGAGAAAAACAAGAAGCTGCGGGGGGGTTGTGGGGGGAGTACACAGAATGTTTAACAAGAATTGGCAGAGACAAACAAATCTCGGGTATAAGAGAGCGATTTGGCTTTGTCAATGTTTTGATTCTGGGAAGATATGAGGGGCTAGCAACTTTGGATAGGGTGGGAGGGTTTGAAGCGCCATGACGCAGCCAGCACTGGCTGCATCACAACGCTTTTTTTTTATAGTGGGTAGGGGCGGACCAACCTGGACAGCAACAGGGGGCAAATAACATGAGAGACAGTAGGAGGGGTGCAGCATAAGGAGGGCTAGCTGGAGGAGGGCGAGAGGGGCAATCAACACGAGGGGCCCCTGGGAGAGGGCAGGAAGAGGCAGCAAGATGACAGACAGTGGGAGGCTTTTGAGACTCAGCAAGCAGCAATGAGTGGGAAGTGTGTGAGACAGCTTGCAAACCCATGCACTCTTGTGGAGTGCAAAAGTAAAATAATTAAAAGTACCTCCAAAAGTGTGCGCTCGGTAGAAGGACACTGGCAGTGGCGTAACACAGGCCCCCACATCCCCACGGTGAGTGGGGCCCCCGAGCTTCAGCACAGTAGGCATGCCTGAGAGCTCCAGATTCAATCTGGAGCGGGGGGCCCCTCTATGTATCTTGCAGGGGGCCCCCTCAACTTTCGTTATGCCAGTGGACACTGGGTGCTGAAAGGAAGCAGTAATTGATGCTTGCTCCACGGGTCTGGAGCTCCACGCTGAGAGAAAGAGAATCTTGAAGGCGCTGACCAATGAGAAGAAAGGAAATGAGTGATGAGGAAGCCAACCAATGGTAAGCAATGGGTGGGCCTTTTCAAAATAGTCGCTGTGGGTGCGGATTCCACAATAAATAATTTTTCACACTATTTAATATTAAAGACTCATAAATTCAGTGTTGTTATTGAGTTTAATGTAATGAAGTTCTATTTGCTTGACATGAGTGAGGCTTTAGGCCTACTAGTGTTTTCAGATTGCACGTTTAATGCATCTGGTTTCTAGTGCTTGACACAAAGTAATCTTCCCCTATCGCTGACTGGCCACCACGGAGCTCAGATACGACCTTTAAGTTGATATTAGTTGTCAGTCAGCCCAAAGGTCTGCTTGCACTGTAACATTTATCAATGGAGTGGGCAGATTTTACTACTGGAGATGAGCCAGTGCTCTTTCCAGATTTCCTTTGAGGCAGACTTCACCTCAAAGCCTCATTTGCCTAAATACTTAAAATAGTTTTCATGTTCCTACTCTCCAGCCTTATAGAGCAGTCCTAGTGGCATATGCTTCTTCATTTACATGTGCCTTGTTCTGGACCGTATTAGGTGCTGGCTGGTGACTAGATTAGGGCTTCGTTTCTGCTGCCAATGATTTTACACATATTTGTATTTTGAAATGACTGATTAACCAATGCCTTTTGCCTTCTGAATTGAGTCCAATTGTGAATCAACCTTCATGGTTTGTACTTTTAACCTTATCTACTGAAGATATTTTTGTGTGGAGTTTCCTATGTGTTCCTCAGAGTATAAATGGTTTGTGTTTCGGCTCTCTCCTTTAAGATTCACATGTAGCCTTGATCCATGAATCGGCCCTTTTAATACCGGAAAGCTCCAACATTTTTGTGCAAGAAATGGCCCCTTCCTACACAAAAACTAGGCTGATCACAACGTAGAAGCCCTTGTAATATGGTACATTGGTGCATGCACCACAACGTGCACCAGTGCTAGAGACACCGCAGAACAGTGTTACATCTTGCAAGATATGGCGCTTTTCTGCTCTTTTCCATTCATACAACAGAGTGCCGCAACTTCACTTTCTGCGCTGCATTGTGTTATTTATTTGTAAACATGGGCCCTTGTGTTCTCTGTTTCAAAGAGAACACAGACAATAGTCAAGGAAATAAAGGGGGGTGCTTTTAGTTGTGGGTGACTGGATCTGATCACTCTTGGTCCTTTCACTTAAAGCTCTGTGAAAAGCACACTGACTCTCTGCCCAGCATTTCATCTTGGAATATCTGCCGATCCTGTGAGCTACACATTTGAGGGGTAAAACACTTCACATACAAAGCCCCTTTATCCGGAACTCATCCTCTGCCTTGAACCTGTCAGAAACAAACTTACGGATGCATCTGTTCCAATAGGCCTTTGAGTTAAGTCCATGCTAATAACTGCTACTGTAGGAGGTAACGGCTATGGCGTCTCAGATGGCTCAATGCTCCTAATGTGTCTCTCTTAAGCCTCCCTCCTCCTCTCATGCTCAGTGCTATGAAAGGGCATCCAACCAACTTTATCGTTTTATGACTAGAATAATAATAGAAGGATTTGGGGGCATATTATCAAGAACGGCCTTAAAATGATCGCCTCTTCAGCGGCAATTTCCTGCGATAATGGGCTTGACAATATGCCCTTGAGGATTCCAATAGAAGCACTAGGGGCATATAAACAAGGGCCTTATCTCTGCTTTTTTTGTTTTAAAAGCCAAAAAAGCGAAGATAAATCTATCGCACTATTTACAAGTGGGTGCTAACATGCATTAGCACATGTTAGCACCCGTTTTTCCCGAAGCCTCGCTTTGCATCTCTAATGAGATGCAAAGTGGGCGTCACTGGGCAGTACTGCTTGTAAATTATCACTGATGTGCACATCGCGATATTTACAAGGAGGCCCACGCATTTTAGCAGACGTTCGTTAAAAACTAACGTCTGCTAAAATGCTGACTTAACTATACTTTATATTGGGGTGGATTATGCGGATACGACCACAGGGTCATATCAGCAAGGTTATCGCCGTTTTCCATGGAACATCGCTGGAAAACCAGCGATGTTCCATGGAAAACACCGCTATCGCTGGAATAATTATCGCCATTGCGCTATGCGTTGTTAATACAGCGCTAGCATGGCGATAATTTCCAGCGCTAGCCGGCGATAAAAAATCTCACGCTAAGCGCGGCCAGCGATAATTATCGCTGCCGCTTGATAATATGCCCCCATGTTCTGGTGTGAACCTGGGCTTCTATTGGAATTCTCTGCGGCATATTATCAAGCCCATTATCGCCACTTTAGCGGCAGTTTCCTGCCGCCAAAGGCAATAATTTTAATGCCATGCTTGATAATATGCCCCTTGGTCTCCCGTTTATAATGAACGTATTATTTGTGTGGAAAATACATTTGCAAAGGTTTTTGTAACTTATCTTTCCTGTTTCATTTGTTGCTGAGATTTTTTAAATCCAGTGGAGTTTGTAGAAGGGATTTGTTGACACATTTCGACTTCCCGCTGAGGCAGCAGTCGGCGGAATTGCAAAACTGACAGAAATGTAATTTGCTTCAAGTCTTTTACTCCATAAGATAAACACCATATTGCTTTTTGTTGAAATATATTTAATATTTACTTCGAACCATGATTGTTATTTGCAATAACTGAATTCCTTATTGTACACAGTCTCCCAAGCGGCACTGACTTCCACAGTGGTCCATGGTATTGGTGCCCGGACCACAGGTCAGAGTAACACCAACGTCCACTCCAGCTGCCGCCCAACAAACATTTCTTGCACCACGTACACAACTACTATTTATTTAGGTCCTTAGAAGAGTAGATCAGAAGCAGGATTTTTCTCTGCGTGTCATAATACTTTGTACACAGGTCACACCTTACCTTGAAGCCCGAGGAGACATCCTAATGTAGTTACGTTTTTATTTCTTTGTTTTGTAACAAGGGGCATTGCTCCCATGTTGCATTAAGATTGCACTACACCTGCATAAAATATATAAAGCACTAAGTAAAGACAACAGCTTTTAACTCTCTTTCACCCAGTCTTGACTCACTATCTTTAACCACCACTCAAGATTCTGTCATTTGTTTCTTATGTGATGGTCGGTTCAGTTTTGGGATCTATTGTGTTGCATTTAATAGACTCATGGGTAGATTTACAAAAGACGCAAACCAGAACAAGATGTGTTTTTTGTGTTTTGTTTTGGCCGCTGCGGAATTCTCGATGTCCTACTGCCACCTGAACTGCTGTCACTCCATCAAAGTATTCTCTATCTGAAAAATGTTTTTTTTTCTTTTTTCAGGTATTGCAAGTGTTGTTGTTTCCTTTTTCCTCTCCATGTATTACAACGTCATCAATGGATGGGCATTTTGGTATCTTTTCCATTCGTTCCAGGTGAGTAGCAGCAAGTTCATTGCTCCATTGTGCTTTGCGGTTAGAACTCCACTTGAGATGTCTGTGCATTGTCTTATACCATGGACGTAGCCCAACAAGTCCACTGCTCCTGTTAGTACGTGAACTATCCATGTTCCTCCTCCCTGGTAGCGTGACTGCTTTGTTTGGCTTTTTGTAAACATTTCATCGCGGCTTTTGTAAGAATTATACGAGTTAAACATCACTGGAATAAACCGGACTGTGAACTGTGGGGTGGGAAACCTCGGTCTTGATGTTTTCTGTGGCTTAGCTCCAACACATTAACAAGCATTAGCAAAGCCAATATCTCTCGCCTCTGAGACATATTAGCTCTGCCAATGCCTTCTGTTCATGCTGTGCACTGTAAATGGATAGGTAAACAAAAAAATAAAACATTTCTTCAAAAGGGTATTTATAAGTAAAAAAAATAATTAGAAAATAGGACTGCAAAGGTGGGGAACAAAAAGTAGCGGGTGGTGTAGTAAGAAACAGGGAGGCGGAGGGGGGCGCAGCACAAGAGAGATAGCAACATCAGAGACTGGGGGAGAAGCACTCCTTTGAGAGAAAGCAACACAGAGTGCAGGGGTAGGGAGAGAATCATCTGGGAGAGATAGAGAGCAACACGGAGCATGGGGACAAGCACACTAATGAGAGATAACAACTCGGAGCGCGAATAGGGGAGAGAAGCACACGAGGGAGACAACTGGCAAACACATGCACTTTCATGAAGAGCTTAAGTTTAAAGTAGTATAATAAAAGTGAGCAGTGTTAGTAAGTAAAGAGGCTATGCTCCGGGGGAGGGACAAATGCAGGATCGACAAGGCAAGCAATAGAATAGGAATCAAGCAAATCCGAGTGACGATAAAGATAGCCAATGGCAGACAACCGGACGGCTTTTAAGCCCACTGTAAGTTCTTGTTAACATGACAATAGGCTGATGGTCTGGTAGATTCGACCTAAAAAGTGCCCATAGAAAACTATTTGAAAGCTAAATGTTAAAATCATCCTTTGGAGTATAGTTGACCAATACCTAGGCACATTTTGTGGCAAACTGCAATGGAGCAAGGGTCATGTTATTAGTAGTAGTTTAGCTTGGTCAACAGTTTTACCTTATGCATTGGAAGCTTTATAGAAGCAAAAAAACCTTCATTGGGATCATAAGGCATTAAGCAGAAGCCATGATGGACTCCACAAGGTTGGATAAAGTGGCCTCTTCTTCCTGTTGAAGCACTGAGCCACACTGTAAAAATACCAGAGCAGGACAAACCTTGAAATCTTAGTTGCTTTTTTGTGTTCTTTCCAACTTGTGCAATTTATCTTCAGGCTTTGAAAATTTTGTAGGCCAAAATCCTTCAGCAGGGTAAGGCAGTGAGCGGCAGCCAAGTAGGTCGAACAAGGTCCAATTACGTTTTGTAGCAAAAAGGTTTGAGTGTCACAATGAGGAAATCTTGCCCACCACGTGTGCACCATATTCAGGTTGCATTGACACCTGTACCCGTATTATGATAAGGGTCCAAAACTCATCCAGCAGCATTTCAGAAACATAAAGGGTGGTTCCCTGAAACCTATATGTGGTCTCAGAAAACTGGGACCTTTCACGGGATAAGACTGAGGCAGATCTTAGTTGGAGCTCACAAAATAAGTTACTCCTGGAGCTATCTATAGGAAACCTTCTATCAGGCTTCTTGTTTAATCCCTGTCTCCTGGCCTTTTTCCTTCTTCTCTCCTGCTGACGTCAGACTCATATGCCCCTCTCTTTGCTGGCTCTTACTCACCTCTCAACTGATTAACTCTTTTCCCCTCAGTATCAGATCCTAACATTCCAGCGATAGCATGATAGATGCTTCATTCTGCACCAGAGCACTCACACAGACATATGTTATGCTGACAAATACACATGAGAATAACCCAGACTATTGCAACTCTCACTCGGAAAGCAAGCCAATGCTGCAACAAAGGCTGTCCAGCCTAAGTAACACGAAAGACCAAGTGTACCTGCATTACCCGTGCTATGACAGGTACATCCTGAGCAAGCACAGTAAGTTTCATCCTTGTAGCAGTTACAAAGGGACAGAATTAGGTGGCATCGGAACCAAGGGCAATGGGCACTATGGCACTGACACTCTGATTGGGATTTCAGAGCCTTACGGAGGGTGAGATGAACTAGAATTGGAACTGTTAGGTCGAACAGGAAAAAATCTAGGTCCCAGAACAAATGTCCAGCAGAGTAGGCACTGAAGCCAACATTGGAAAATTGTTTCAAACAAGGGTACCTAGTGGTTAAATAATGTTTTATGATTGCTCCAAAGTATGAGTAAATGTTGCAGAAAAGACAGTTGCTTAAGAGAGAGGTGCCGATCACGATCCGGCAAAAAATTCCCCCGTGCGACTCGTATCGGGTCTTTTTACCGTACGAATCGTACAAGTGCCGTACGAACTGGCAATCACGATTCGCATGGTAAAAAGTCCATACGAACCACACTGGGAATCATTCCCCACACGTCCTCGGGTCGGAAAATGTGTCCGACACGTCCTCGGACGATTTACCTTACAAACGTGAAAATCCAAGTCCGACCGAGGAATCACGATCCATCCCGTGCATCCGAGCGTACAACCGTATGGAAAAAACACCGTCCGCACCGAACACCTATAGCAACCATGGAGACATGTGCCCGCATACGCGCCCAACACTCCCCCCAGCCCCCGTACGCCCGACACGTACCCCCCGTATATGTATACCCCCACCCGTCTAGGTACACCCCAGTACGTTCCAGTCGTACCCCCACCCCAGTACGTGTCGTACCACCGTCAATGTACACCCCCCCACCCCTGTACGTGTCGTACCACCGTCTATGTACACCCCAGTGCATTCCAGTCGTACCCCCACCCCAGTACGTGTCATACCCCCGTGTACCTACACCCCAGTACGTTCCAGTCGTACCCCCACCCCAGTACGTGTCATAGCCCCGTCTACCTACACCCCAGTACGTTCCAGTCGTACCCCCACCCCAGTACGTGTCGTACCCCCCGTGTACCTACACCCCAGTACGTTCGAGCCCCACCCCCACCCCAGTACGTGTCATAGTCCCGTCTACCTACACCCCAGTACGTTCCAGTCGTACCCCCACCCCAGTACGTGTCGTACCCCCGTGTACCTACACCCCAGTACGTTCGAGCCACACCCCCACCCCAGTACGTGTCATAGCCCCATCTACCTACACCCCAGTACGTTCCAGTCGTACCCCCACCCCAGTACGTGTCATACCCCCGTGTACCTACACCCCAGTACGTTCCAGTCGTACCCCCACCCCTGTACGTGTCGTACCACCGTCTATGTACACCCCAGTACGTTCCAGTCGTACCCCCACCCCAGTACGCGTCGTACCACCGTGAACCTACACCCCAGTACGTTCGAGCCCCACCCCCACCCCAGTACGTGTCATACCCCCCGTGTACCTACACCCCAGTACGTTCCAGTCGTATCCCCACCCCAGTACGTGTCGTACCACCGTCAATGTACACCCCCCCACCCCTGTACGTGTCGTACCACCGTCAATGTGCACCCCCCCACCCCTGTACGTGTCGTACCACCGTCTATGTACACCCCAGTACGTTCCAGTCGTACCCCCACCCCAGTACGTGTCGTACCACCATGAACCTACACCCCAGTACGTTCGAGCCCCACCCCCACCCCAGTACGTGTCATACCCCCCGTGTACCTACACCCCAGTACGTTCCAGTCGTACCCCCACCCCAGTACGTGTCGTACCACCGTCAATGTACACCCCCCCACCCCTGTACGTGTCGTACCACCGTCAATGTACACCCCCCCACCCCTGTACGTGTCGTACCACCGTCTATGTACACCCCAGTACGTTCCAGTCGTACCCCCACCCCAGTACGTGTCGTACCACCGTGAACCTACACCCCAGTACGTTCGAGCTCCACCCCCACCCCAGTATGTGTCATACCCCCCGTGTACCTACACCCCAGTACGTTCCAGTCGTACCCCCACCCCAGTACGTGTCGTACCACCGTCAATGTACACCCCCCCACCCCTGTACGTGTCGTACCACCGTCAATGTACACCCCCCCACCCCTGTACGTGTCGTACCACCGTCTATGTACACCCCAGTACGTTCCAGTCGTACCCCCACCCCAGTACGTGTCGTACCACCGTGAACCTACACCCCAGTACGTTCGAGCCCCACCCCCACCCCAGTACGTGTCATACCCCCCGTGTACCTACACCCCAGTACGTTCCAGTTGTACCCCCACCCCAGTACGTGTCGTACCACCGTCAATGTACACCCCCCCACCCCTGTACGTGTCGTACCACCGTCAATGTACACCCCCCCACCCCTGTACGTGTCGTACCACCGTCTATGTACACCCCAGTACGTTCCAGTCGTACCCCCACCCCAGTACGTGTCGTACCACCGTGAACCTACACCCCAGTACGTTCGAGCCCCACCCCCACCCCAGTACGTGTCATACCCCCGTGTACCTACACCCCAGTACGTTCCAGTCGTACCCCCACCCCAGTACGTGTCGTACCACCGTCAATGTACACCCCCCCCACCCCTGTACGTGTCGTACCACCGTCCATGTACACCCCAGTAGTTCCTGGCGCACCCCCAACACAACCTCCTAAGTACGGAGCGCACCCCATGCCCCAACATCACAACCGCATGTACGAGTCGTACAAAGCCACACACAAGGACATAATCGTACAACCAAATGGCCCATGTACACACCGTACACACGCTCAAAACGCACGTACACAACCAGGACAAAACAAAACAACACAAGAATACACCATTCGAAAGGCACAAAGCCACTAAACATGGCCAACAACCACTAAAATAACACAATCACTGACCTGCAACTGCCAAAAACAAACAGAGGCCCAATACACCACCACTCCTTATAACACACCCACCCAAACTTCAAACACTGCCACACCCACCCATGGACCAATAAAAAGGGCCCACACACACAAACCATGAGCCTTTGCAACAGACTCACTGCTGCCAGACACCACAGAACCAGACTACAAGCTACACCACACCTTACACTTGCACACCTTCACACGACCACCCTCACAAACACCCTCTCATCACATTCACACACACACACAACCATCCACACCCCCCCCCAACATCCACACACCCCCCACACCCACACCATCCCCACCCACACCCCTCACCATGCCCACTACCAAGAATCCAAAGTTCAGTCACCGAGAGTTGGAGGTCCTTGTTGATCAAATCCTCAGAGTCGAGCCACAGATCTTTGGAACATTGGTCAGAAGCACCAGCCAGGCAGCCAAAACAGCCATGTGGCAGACCATCGTCGATGCTGTGAATGCCGTTGCGGACACCAGGAGGACCAAGCAGGATTGCCAGAACAGGTGGTACGATCTGCGGAGGAGGGTCAGAGCCAAGAGGCAGGAGGAACACGACCAGGCCAACGCCACCGGAGGAGGGCCCTCCCGCAGAGCCGTACAGTACCATCCCTGGGAGGAGAGGGTGATGGCCATACTGCCGGTGGAGGCAGTTGAAGGAGTAGAAGGACTCCGAGACCCGGATGAGTCCACAAACAACGCACCTCACATGGGGGGAACTGCAACCACAACCAAAATTACTAACAGGCACGCAACCACCACAAGCCATCGCATGACTCAACCACACTCCATGAGCAGGCACATGCCACTGCTGCCACCATGCCCCATGCACCCAGCTGGACAATGTCAAGTCACAGGCCACAGAAGACAACAACACATGACACGGTAACCCGGATGGCGGGAGGCTGGGCACCAAAAATCACATAGTGCGACTCCAAAGCAGACAACAATGCCCTCTGCCCATATGGCCTAGGTCACAGCCAGACAAACAGTGTGTCCCAACACAGGAATGACTTGCCAGCAAATGGCGGACGCCTTGCATCAACACATGGGGGTGAAGGCACTATTTTGCACATGACAGCAGCTAATGAACAGCCAACATTGTGAAAGAGTGGCAGCACACACCACCACAGCAGCAGCGCACAGACACACAGCAGACAAAATGGGTGCATGGAGATCAGAAACAAACTCACATCAACAGGCCAAGGGCCACTCAAAGATCTGCTAACAGTGTGTGCCCAGGAAGCTGGGCCAAGGTGACAGAGGGTGACACACGGAGGGAGGGAGAGGGGGACACAGAGGGAGGGAGAGGGGGACTGAGAGGGAGGGAGACGGACAGAGGGAGGAGGCTGACACACGGAGGGAGGGAGGAGGCTGACACACAGAGGGAGGGAGAGGGGGACAGAGAGGGAGGGAGAGGGGGACAGAGAGGGAGGGAGACACAGGAAGACGGACAGAGGGAGGAGGCTGACACACAGAGGGAGGGAGAGGGGGACAGAGAGGGAGGGAGAGGGGGACAGAGAGGGAGGGAGACACAGGAAGACGGACAGAGGGAGGAGGCTGACACACAGAGGGAGGGAGAGGGGGACAGAGAGGGAGGGAGAGGGGGACAGAGAGGGAGGGAGACACAGGAAGACGGACAGAGGGAGGAGGCTGACACACAGAGGGAGGGAGAGGGGGACAGAGAGGGAGGGAGAGGGGGACAGAGAGGGAGGGAGAGGGGGACAGAGAGGGAGGGAGAGGGAGGGAGAGAGGGAGGGAGAGGGGGACAGAGAAGGAGGGAGACACAGGGAGAGCAAATCAGTCCTTTGGTGTGTGGGAATGTCTGCTCGTCAGCAGGTGGACTGCGTGCATGTAGACAAGGGTGGCCAGTGCCAGAACCCCCCCTCTTCATCATGGCAAAACGCAGGGCCATGTCACAACCTGTACACGAGCACAAGGACAGCTACCTGCATCATATAAGTGTGTGGATCCACTCCATGTGCACATGTACAGTGCTACAAGGAAGGCGCAAATGCATGGCTCGCCACACCTGCACACTCCACTGCTGACTGCAGTCACACTTGACGCAGCAAGTAAGACTGTGCCACACATAGTTAAAGGGGCCAAATTGGTGCCCAAGGGACACACCCATGCACAAGTGCACTGTGAGTGGAATGCAAGACAGATCCTAATTCCAAGAGGAAATGTGCCAACTTTGAAACGGATGAAACATGGATGTTGCATGGACCAAAATTAACATTGTCTCTCTCACACACAGGTCAACGTCGTGCTGCACCCCCCAACACTGGGGGGGAACACTCACAGGACCCGGATCTGCAGGAGACCGATCCCACCGGCAGCGACCACTCTCACCACTCTGCGGACGACCCCGACCGACCTGGCCCCTCTGGTGTCCAACCACCTGCAGCACCTGCATCAGGTACAACCGTGCCAACCACCACCCCCACTCCTGCCACATCCCAGGAGACACCCAGGATCCCTGCCCCAACACCACAATGCAGCCAGGCTCGCCAGGAGGGACACGGTGTCCCGGGCACCCAGGAGGAGGCAGGCGACAACGCCAATGCCACCCCTCAGGGGTCCCGGAGACCCGATGTGCCCACAAGTGCAGGCCAGACGCAAGTGGGCAGGGGTGGTGGGAGTGGAGGACGGCGGAGGCGCGAGCCTGACCAGTTGGCTGGGGATCCGGTATTTTCCCATGTCCGTAACATCCTGGACTCATACCGGCAGGACACCACGGGCATGGCCCAGGTTGTGTCCGTCCTCGAGGGGATCAAGGTCCAGCAGGCCCAGCAACATGCGGAGCTAATAGCCTGTCTACTGGTACACCAACGGAGGATGGAGGACAGACAGGCTGAGCAAGTGACGGCGTTCCAGGGGATTCACGCTACACTCCGTCGGATGGCCGACACCATGGCCGACCCTCCCTGTGCCAGAAGGCGGAGAACATCACCACCCACAGGGAGGGATCAGGAGGAGGAGGAGGAGGAAACATCCGACGGAGCATCCCAGACGTCGTCACGGCCTGCTGCTGAGGTTCCCCGCAGGAAGCCGGGTCGTCCACGGAAAGGACCGTGAGGGTGGCTGCTACATCACCATCTCCCAGGACACCTGGCCTGGCACCTGGCCCACTGGAGCAACAGCATCACAGCATCAAGAGACATTCTCTGCCACATGGCCCTGCTGGTCACTGGCTGACCAATGTTGACAAAGACTGTGGCATGGACTCTGAGGATTTCCAATGGCAAGGACACCAACTCCCCTACTGAACTTTGGATTCCCTAATCCCGGAAAGCCCCTCACTTTGTCCCCCCCCCCCCCAATAATAAATCACACTATTAAGAGTAGATGCCTGCTGGTAGCATTATTACCTAACATGTGTCTTGTACAGTCTAAACATGCCTGAGTCATCTGTTCACTTCAACCATCCACACCCTGGGGCCTGAGTCTGGCACAGGACACATGGGTCACAGTTTATTAGGCAAGACAGACATGGAGCACCATACACACCCGTGATGGGCAGAACCAGCTGAGGGGGTGGCCGAACAACCGTGCTGACAGACACATTGAGTACAGCAACAGTCATGCGCAGAGGTCAGGGATCCTGGCCAGTGTCCTGGGGGGCACCCAGGTATGTGTAGACAGGTGGCAGAACCATGTCCTGCAAGCTTGAGTCCGGTGGATGCAGAGAATGGGGTCATGGACAACGTTGGATGCATGGGGATGGCACATGTCACAATACCCACACAGTCATGGACATCATGCCCAATACACAGTCTCAGCACACACACACAGCTTGCATCTTGCCACTCGACACATTGACACATAGCCACAATCAGGGAATACCATGCCAGACATGCAGGATGCACCGTGCCAACACACCAGCATTGACTGAGAAGAGGCACCTTGGAGGCATAGGGACACCTTTATTAGTCATGTTTTTGGGATTGCAGAGGCAACTTGAAGTACACATGAACACATCATGTGGAGTAACATGTGGGTCCAACACTGGCACCCCCCTTCTGCAGCACAAATGCGTGATAGCCATGGAACTGGCACACAAGTGTCGGCTAACAGCTAAATACCCACAGCTGCACACGGAGAGCCTGACATACACCATAGATCCGCTGATGTGGAAGTCCCACGCCATGTCAAGACAATGTTAACCGTATGTGTCCGAGGGCAGTGTCACACACATTGATGCCATCATCACAATCCACTATCCCATCACTGATGACTGACAACCAGGCAGCCCATCTATTCAGGTGTACCCAGCTGCATGTCGTGTCCCATGGGGATGCCACATGTCTGCAGAGGAACCAAACCCCGACCGGGGCAGTGTGCACACATCGTGAACAACTGCCACACCCAATACACCCCAGATGCATCCCTTACCCCATGGAGACTTCCAAACGTGTCCGTGCCTGTAACGCTGAGTCAGCCCACGATGTCATGTCCATGAGGAATAGCAGTGCCACAACAATGCAACCAGCAAACGGCATGCGCAGGTACCTGGGGAAGAGAGACACACAAGAAGTCAGCCACAAAAAGCACAGCCACTTGCATGTGCATTTACTCGACACATGTATGGATGACAACATGCTAGGTCACAATTATGACTGGGGAAATACTACCATCACTGCCACCATCACTCCAGTGACACACCCACACACACCTCTGACCCACGTGCCATACATGCAGGTGGAGACACACATCACAACGCATGCCACACGGGGACCAATGCGTGCACACTCAGACACTGGTACTCACCACTAAGCAAATAAGTCGCGTATGAGCCGAGTCCGGATGTCCTCTTGCGGCTCCACATCCTCCACATCACTAGCCCCATTGCCAAGCCCTTCGTCCTCCACGGGTGGATGGTCCTCGTCATGTTGATTCAGGATGAGTGGCACAGCTCTTTCAACTGCCATGTTGTGCAGCATGCAGCAGACCATGAAGATCTTGCAGACCTTCGCCGGGGCATAAGGGAGTGCACCGCCAGTCTTGTGGAGGCACCGGAATCGGCTCTTCAGCATGCCAAACGTCCTCTCTATCACTCGCCTTGTCCGGCCATGGGCGGTGTTATAGCGGAGCTGGGCCGGCGTGATGGGGTTGCGGAGAGGTGTCAGCAGCCAAGGCATGTTGGGATAGCCAGCGTCCCCTACATGGGAAGCACATGGACATCGTTAGAACTGGTGAAGCGGTCGTGCTGGTCGGCTATACAGAATACAGGACAGACAGACTGTACCCACCAACAACACATGCCCGTTCGTTGCGCAGCTGCATCATCATATCAGGCATCCCGCTACGCCTCATGATGTAGGCATCGTGTGCTGATCCTGGGAAACGAGCACAGACATGTGAAATCACCATATTGGACAGACACACCACAAGGGCATTGATGGAGTGGTAGTGCTTCCGATTGCGGTACGCCACCTCCCGTGCGTGTGGTGGTACCAAACCTACATGTGTCCCATCTATGGACCCAATGACATGGGGCATCCCTCCCAGGGCATAGAATCCACGCTTGACCTCAGTCATCTGTTCAGGGGTTGGGAACTTGATGAAGTCATCCAGGTGAATCAACATGGCCTCCAAGAAATCATGCAGCACACCGCTGAACATGCTCTGGGACATGCCACCAACATGAGCTATGGTATTTTGGAAGGTACCCGTGGCAAGAAAATGTAGGGCAGCCATTACCTTCAGCTGGGGTGTCAGTGCCGTAGGATACCTGTGCTGCGGTTGCAGGTGTGGTGCCAGTCTCGCCGTCAGCTCCAGAATCAACGGTTGGGTGAAGCGGTAGAGCCGGATCCTGTCATTCTCCTGCATGGCAGCCAAGTCTGGAATTCTTCGGGCAAGAGGCGGCGCTCTGCAGTAATTTGAAAGTGACAAGGAAGAGTGAGTGCACTACGAGAACAACTCATGTCTACTGAGCACATGTAAATCTGGCAATACACACATGCTACATAGGGAGTCAGGTATGTGCTACATGCCCAGGACACGTATGGATGCAAGGTGACACTCCTTCCAAGACCCAGCTACACACGGTGATTGAGAACCTCCCCATGCCACGCCATGGAAATAGCTGTGTCCCAGTGCAAGTGAACAGCCCGACGCAAGACAGGAGTGACATACACCCACACATCAGCAGAAGTGGGATGCCGATTGCAGAGACTGGTAGCGGAACACTGGAGCCACAGGTCACATGACATTACACTAGTCCAGCCCACACACCTTGCCATGAAGGTGCACATGTCATGACTCACCACACATTCCTTGTGAGGATGCTGACATGGCCTTGTCACGCTACTCCGTGTCCCATGCATACATGTGCACCTCACATCCGATAACACATGTGGCATGGTGTGCGGAACAGTGTGCAATGACAATCTACACACAGCCACATGTTGGTTGCTGCAACGGCTGCAGCTTTTGAGGGTGCTACAACCTGATGTAAATCCCGGACACATATATGACATAGTCACATTGTGCACTGTGGGTAGTGACAAGTCATGTGTCATGACCCCTGTACCGGGCATCATGGGACACTTCCGTGTGTTGGTGTCCGTGCCATGCCAGTGACGCTCACCCCAAGTGCGCAGTCCCACATGCACACATGTCAAAGGAGTCAAGGGCATGCCTGGCACACATTGCACCCTCACACAGTACACCTGTACACATCTCATCATACATCTGGTGCCTTCTCCACTCAGGAGGCATGTTCCACATCACAGCCTGTGACACCTGTGCCCCACACATGTAGTAATGCACAGACGATGCCTTGATGTCCATTCCTGGACAAGTATGTCCATCCATGGACAAGTATGTCCGCCCTATTCCTACCTGTGTGTCGCCTATCACCACAGTGATGTGTAAAAACCGCCGTACTGCTGCTGAGAGGGCCTGTGTATGTTCCCAAATCACTGTGGGAGTGCTGCCGTATGTGTACCCATCGTGATGGCGAGCGTACAGGCATTTGTACGGTCCGTAGCACTACGAGTACGCATACGCATCTACGCTCACTATCACTATGGGTCTGCACGCGTATGCGTACCCGTAGTGGTACGGACCGTACACACGCATGTACGCTCACTATCACTATGGGTCTGCATGCGTATGCGTACCCGTAGTGGTACGGACCGTACACACGCATGTACGCTCACTATCACTATGGGTCTGCACGCGTATGCGTACCCGTAGTGGTACGGACCGTACACTCGCATGTACGCTCACTATCACTACGAGTACGCATACGCGTGCAGACCCATAGTGATAGTGAGCGTACATGCGTGTGTACGGTCCGTACCACTACGGGTACGCATACGCGTGCAGACCCATAGTGATAGTGAGCGTACATGCGTGTGTACGGTCCGTACCACTACGGGTACGCATACGCGTGCAGACCCATAGTGATAGTGAGCGTAGATGCGTGTGTACGGCCCTATCACTATGGGTCTGCACGCGTATGCGTACCCGTAGTGGTACGGACCGTGCACACACATCTACGCTCACTATCACTATGGGTCTGCACGCGTATGCGTACCCGTAGTGGTACGGACCGTACACACGCATGTACGCTCACTATCACTATGGGTCTGCACGCGTATGCGTACCCGTAGTGGTACGGACCGTACACACGCATCTACGCTCACTATCACTATGGGTCTGCACGCGTATGCGTACTCGTAGTGATAGTGAGCGTACATGCGAGTGTACGGCCCGTACCACTACGAGTACGCATACGCGTGCAGACCCATAGTGATAGTGAACGTAGGCATGCATGTACGGGCCGTTGCCATGCATTTGGGGTGCCCTAGGGCCCCGAAACGCACCGTACCTGTGTGTGATGCTCCAAATTACATAGGGGACAAGTATTAAGGCCTACATGCATGCTGGTTGTCATGGAGACCAAGTTCAAATTTCGAAATTGTTCTGGAAGGTGCACAGCAGAAGTCAGTTGGAATTCTTCTACTTTGTTGCAATGTGTTTGTGGGGCTGACATCATGCAGGAGAATGAAACCGATAGAGAACCCACAGACTGCTAGGTTTGAAGGGATTGGTGGAAACATAGGATGCAAATGTGAGTGACCAATCACTCTGTACTCCTGTGCATGAGACTGGGCAGAAGGGCACATATAAGGCAGCCAGGTCCCATGAGGGAGCACTTGCCTGCACATCTTTGCATTCGTCGACCCAGCTGCTGCTACTGATTCCCTGGAACCATGTCAAGGGCTGTGGAGAGGACACAGCCATTCACGCTGGAGGAGAACATGGCTCTGCTGGATGTGATCCTCCCACAGTACTCCATGCTGTATGGGCGACCAGGGTATCAGGTGAGTGCATAGGCCACTGCCACAGACTGTCCCTATGTTGTGACTGTGACTTCTGCCATTGTGTCCAGGTGTAACACACATGCCATGTACTGTCGGGGGGGGTCCCAGGGGGGGGGGTGCCTGATGTCTCCCAGCAGTGCCCTGAGACAGGAGGGGTGGGGGCCTATCACTCACAGCAGTGCCCTGAGCCAGGAGGGGTGTGTGCAGAGTCCTCCCAGCAGTGCCCTGAGACAGGAGGGGTGGGGGCCTATCACTCACAGCAGTGCCCTGAGACAGGAGGGGTGGGGGCCTATCACTCACAGCAGTGCCCTGAGACAGGAGGGGTGGGTGTGATGCACAGTGTGAGCCTTGATCATTGATTGTGACATTGCCATCATTCCACCTGTGTACCCACTGTGGCACGTACTGCTTTTTCCCTCACCAGGGGATGATGTCCCTATGACAAAGGTGCAATGCGTTGGCTGCATGACATGCCTTGTTGTAACCAGCTAATTTGTACCCATATGTCTCTCTGTGACATGTGGCTGGTGTATTGATGTGGTGTCACTTGTTCCTCCTCACAGGTAGGCGCCACTGCCAAGGAGCAGATCTGGCTGACCGCCATCAGTGCCGTGAGGGGTGTGGATGGTCGGAGGCGGAGCCTGCCCCAGGTGAGGAAACGCTGGCAGGATATCCGGTGCTGGACGCGAAGGATTGCACGGCTCCTGCTGGGGAACTCACCTGAGAGCCACAAGAACCGCGGCCGCCGCCGTCTGAGCCACCTCCACAGGCGGGTGCTGCCGGTGGTCTTTCCAGACCTGGAGAGGCGCTTACAGGCGATGCAGCAGCCGGAAGGGGGTAGGTACATGTGTGTTTGTTGTGTGTCACCGGCATTTGTAAGGGCACAGTAGCATGAATTCACTGGCAGGGTTTAAAGGTGCTGTGCAGATCCTGTTTGTCCCAGTATAGCGCTGTGCCCCTGCCACCCTTCCCCTCCTTGCAATGTGTTCCCTGGTCTGTGTGTAGTCACTCCTTCACAAGGTAATGTAGGCTGGCGCTTTGTCCACGAGAACAATGACTGTAGCATCATGTGTGGGGGTGGTGTGTAACAGGTTGTGGGACCTTGCCTGTGCACTGTCAAGTTCACTGCATGTGGGTTCCATGTCAGTTGGCACTGATGCTGACTCCAGACATGGGAGTTGGTCTCTCATGTGTCATGCCTTACAGCGCGCATGTCCTATGTAGTGGCCTGTGACATGATGTGCATGAGTGTGCGATACACATAGTGCAGGGATGGTGACGTGTGTTGCAGTCATTACCATTCAGTAGCATGTAGTTGCGTGCCCACTACTGTCCCCTGGGGCACCTTTTCCTCAGTGGTGTATGTGTCATCATAAACGTGGCCAATCTCAGTGTCTACAGCGTAGGTTGTGCTCTGTGCCATTGTCCCCTGTCACCATGTATATAGACGTGCTATTTTGTACAGGTGTCCACTGTGCAGCCTGACCTGATTGTCCTTCTTCATACTCACAGTTGCCAGTGCCTGTGTGTCTTGTTATACTCATCTGAGGATGGGCACTGGTACCTCATTATTTGTACAGTCGCACCTTGGCTGTTTGGCGTCCAATCTTGCTTTTTGCCTGCCCCTGTGTGTATCACCCAGACTATGAGATGTTGGTGCCACCTGTGTCTCAACAATTTGCCTCGTGTAGGGTCTTGTTGGGGCGGGCAATGCCTATGTGTCACATCCTGATTTCTACTTGCTGGGTCTGGGCAGTGTGTGATGTGTCTGGACACACACGCAATGTGCAGTGACCGAGTCATGTTGGGCATGTTTTCAGCATTACCTATGCAGCATGTGTCTCAAGTTCATGGATATGGTCCCTGGTCATCGGTATTTTCGCCAACGCTGTGTGGTGCAGATGCAGTGCTGGATTGTCCCCAGGGCCTGGGTGCTATGTCAGACTCCGTTTCCTGTGTTTAGCTATTGTCTCATGCTCTCCATGGTATTTCAGTGGCATGGTGGCTCAACCAACTGTGTGTTTCATGCCCTACATCGGTACCTTGTTCAGTAGATGTTAGGGATCTTCCTTTTCAGGCTATGCAATGTTACCTATGTAGATTGGACTCATGTGACAGATGTGTACAGGTGTCTGATTAATTTCTGTCTCTCCACCCTGCCCACAGCATCGTCGGGGGACACAGAGGGAGACATGGACACAGACCAGGCGGAGGGACCGAGCACCAGTGCCAGCCGTGACATCGGGTCTGGCACATCGAGTGGGACAGAGGCGGAGGAGAGTGTGGCCGAGGACCTGTCGACTGGCACATCAGACTACGAAGCTGACAGGTCCGAGGAGGATGTCTCCGAGTGGGCGGAGGCTGCACCAGCAGCTGACAGCGGAACAACACCTCGCACCGCCCCCTCAGTTTCCATCAGCCGCCTCCCACTTGCTCGTGTCCCTTCCCAGCGTGCCCGGTCACAGCATGTCTCCTTCCTGCCAGGCACCGCACCCCCTGCCCCTGTCTCCACTGCTGCCGCCAATGCAGAGTCTGTGGACATCCAGCGGCAACTGCAGGTTGGTCAGGCTGCGATCCTTAATGTCCTCCATGCCCACGGCAAAACCCTCACCAACATCGAGGCTTTCTTGGAGGGCATTCATTCATCGCAGGCTGACCAACGCAACTTGCTGAGGTCCATAGACTCCACACTGACTGCAGCAGTGGGTCTCCTGCAGCGCGACCTCCCCCCACCTACCCCTGCCCCATCCACACTTCCCACTCCCATGCCTGTCCCACGTACACCCAGACGTCGGCATGCACCCACATCAACAGACACGGGCACCACACCAGCAGGGAAGGTCCACCGCACTCCTCCTGACACGCACACACAGGGTGAGGTAGGCACACCCACTGGGTCGGGGGGCAAACGTGTGACACGCAGCCATAGTGGGAGTCCGCATTCCACCCAGTCCACTCCCTCCAAATCCCCTCCCCTCAGCTCTCCTGGCCACATCTCCCCCAAGGACTCCTTCATGGCCGCTCTGTCCCTGAGCCCCACAGTTACACCACCACGCAAGCGGTCAAGGAGGTCCCCGGTCAGGGTGGTTGAGTCTCCCCCCCTGTCTCCACCCTCCCCCGGTGGCGCTGCGACCCATCCCTCTGACCCCCCCCCCCCTCCTTGGGGCCTGAGGTCCCTTCGGGTGCAGGGGACTCCCTGGAGGACCTTGCAAAGGTGTGTAGTGCCATCCTGGCCTCCGCCTTTGGCACTGACCCACCCCCTGTGGTGGAGTCCTCCATCCCTGCACCCACAACGCCGCCCCTTTGCCCTGATGTCCCTGCGGTGCCTGTTGCTCCCCCCCCCCCCTGATGCCCTCACCAGTGTGGAAGACGATGCCATTTGACTGTGCAGGCAAGGTAGGGGACACGCATCCCACTGTGTCCCCCATCCAGCTGAGAATCATTGACTGCCCTATGGGCTTTGTGAAGATTGAACTGCCTGCGATCCACGGACATTGTGCTCATGCTGAATAAAGCTTAATTTTGTTTTCATTATCACACTACTGCTATGCTGGTATTGGTGTTGGTGGGGCTGCTACATGGTTTTGGGTGGTGTGTAAGGGTTTGGGTGTGTGGGATATGTAGTAGTGTACTGCTCATTGGTGGGACCCTGGGATCTGTGTGCCATCACAAGGTGTTGGCTAACTTTCTTTGTTCATGTAAGCAGTTACTGCATGGTGCACTTGTCCCAGGGTGTATTCCTTCCTCTGTGTACCCAGCTTTCTTCCCTGCAGGGTGTTCCCAATGTTTAGCGCAGAGCTGTGTCTACATGAGCTGTGTGTGTGACGGAGCCCTTCTACTTTGGCCATGCATGCAGGGCCATGTCTCCACCTGCAACAATCGTGGCATCCTTGGTGATCACTGTACTTGTGTGTGGAGTCTGTTGACATGAGTTCATGGGGACATGTTCCCTTGTAGCCAGTATGCATGTGGATAATTCTGGCCTCACACACATGTGTTACACCTCTCCTGTCTCAGGGCACTGCTGTTAGTGATAGGCACCTTCCCCTCCTGTCTCAGGGCACTGCTGGGAGGACTCTGCACACACCCCTCCTGTCTCAGGGCACTGCTGGGAGGACTCCACACCCACCCCTCCTGTCTCTGGGCACTGCTGGGAGGACTCTGCACCCACCCCTCCTGTCTCAGGGCACTGCTGGGAGGACTCCACACCCACCCCTCCTGTCTCAGGGCACTGCTGGGAGGACTCTGCACCCACCCCTCCTGTCTCAGGGCACTGCTGGGAGGACTCCACACCCACCCCTCCTGTCTCAGGGCACAGCTGGGAGGACTCCACACCCACCCCTCCTGTCTCTGGGCACTGCTGGGAGGACTCTGCACACACCCCTCCTGTCTCAGGGCACTGCTGGGAGTGATAGGCACCCACCCCTCCTGTCTCAGGGCACTGCTGGGAGGACTCTAGACACACCCCTCCTGTCTCAGGGCACAGCTGGGAGGACTCCACACCCACCCCTCCTGTCTCAGGGCACTGCTGGGAGGACTCTGCACACACCCCTCCTGTCTCAGGGCACTGCTGGGAGTGATAGGCACCCACCCCTCCTGTCTCAGGGCACTGCTGGGAGGACTCTGCACACACCCCTCCTGTCTCAGGGCACTGCTGTGAGGACTCCACACCCACCCCTCCTGTCTCAGGGCACTGCTGGGAGGACTCTGCACACACCCCTCCTGTCTCAGGGCACTGCTGGGAGGACTCCACACCCACCCCTCCTGTCTCAGGGCACTGCTGGGAGGACTCTGCACACACCCCTCCTGTCTCAGGGCACTGCTGGGAGTGATAGGCACCCACCCCTCCTGTCTCAGGGCACTGCTGGGAGGACTCTGCACACACCCCTCCTGTCTCAGGGCACTGCTGGGAGGACTCCACACCCACCCCTCCTGTCTCAGGGCACTGCTGGGAGGACTCCACACCCACCCCTCCTGTCTCAGGGCACTGCTGGGAGGACTCCACACCCACCCCTCCTGTCTCAGGGCACTGCTGGGAGGACTCCACACCCACCCCTCCTGTCTCAGGGCACTGCTGGGTGGACTCTGCACACACCCCTCCTGTCTCAGGGCACTGCTGGGAGTGATAGGCACCCACCCCTCCTGTCTCAGGGCACTGCTGGGAGGACTCTGCACACACCCCTCCTGTCTCAGGGCACAGCTGGGAGGACTCCACACCCACCCCTCCTGTCTCAGGGCACTGCTGGGAGGACTCTGCACACACCCCTCCTGTCTCAGGGCACTGCTGGGAGTGATAGGCACCCACCCCTCCTGTCTCAGGGCACTGCTGGGAGGACTCTGCACACACCCCTCCTGTCTCAGGGCACTGCTGGGAGGACTCCACACCCACCCCTCCTGTCTCAGGGCACTGCTGGGAGGACTCTGCACACACCCCTCCTGTCTCAGGGCACTGCAGGGAGGACTCCACACCCACCCCTCCTGTCTCAGGGCACTGCTGGGAGGACTCTGCACACACCCCTCCTGTCTCAGGGCACTGCTGGGAGGACTCCACACCCACCCCTCCTGTCTCAGGGCACTGCTGGGAGGACTCCACACCCACCCCTCCTGTCTCAGGGCACTGCTGGGTGGACTCTGCACACACACCTCCAATTTCAGGATATGTACGCTTGGAACATACACGGTGGGGGTACGCTCAATGCATTCGAGGTGAGGGTACGAGTCTACTTACACTGGTGTGGTGGGGGTACGCTCCATGCATACGCGGGTGAGGGTACGGGTCGTACTTACACTGTTGGGCTGGGGGGTACGCTCCTTGCATACGTGGGTGGGGGTACGGGTCGTACTTACACTGTTGGGGTGGGGGTACGGTCCGTGAGTCCGCGGGTGGGGGTAGGAGTCGTACTTAAACTGTTGGCATGGGGGGTACGCTCCATGCATACGCGGGTGGGGGTACGGGTCGTACTTACACTGTTGGGCTGGGGGGTACGCTCCATGCATACGCGGGTGAGGGTACGGGTCGTACTTACACTGTTGGGCTGGGGGGTACGCTCCTTGCCTACGCGGGTGGGGGTACGGGTCGTACTTACACTGTTGGGCTGGGGGGTACGCTCCTTGCATACGCGGGTGAGGGTTCGAGTCGTACTTACACTGTTGGCATGGGGGGTACGCTCCATGCATACGCGGGTGGGGGTACGGGTCGTACTTACACTGTTGGGCTGGGGGGTACGCTCCATGCATACGCGGGTGGGGGTACGGGTCGTACTTACACTGTTGGGCTGGGGGGTACGCTCCATGCATACGCGGGTGGGGGTACGGGTCGTACTTACACTGTTGGGCTGGGGGGTACGCTCCGTGCATACGCGGGTGGGGGTACGGGTCGTACTTACACTGTTGGGCTGGGGGGTACGCTCCTTGCATACGCGGGTGGGGGTACGGGTCGTACTTACACTGTTGGGGTGGGGGTACGGTCCGTGAGTCCGCGGGTGGGGGTAGGAGTCGTACTTACACTGTTGGCATGGGGGTACGCTCCATGCATACGCGGGTGGGGGTACGGGTCGTACTTACACTGTTGGGCTGGGGGGTACGCTCCATGCATACGCGGGTGAGGGTACGGGTCGTACTTACACTGTTGGGCTGGGGGGTACGCTCCTTGCATACGCGGGTGGGGGTACGGGTCGTACTTACACTGTTGGGCTGGGGGGTACGCTCCTTGCATACGCGGGTGAGGGTACGGGTCGTACTTACACTGTTGGGGTGGGGGTACGCTCCATGCATACGCGGGTGGGGGTACGGGTCGTACTTTCACTGTTGGGGTGGGGGGTGCGCTCCTTGCATACGGGGTGGGGGTAGGGTCCGTACATATCCGTCCCCACGCTATGTGATGTTTGTGCGGCCCGTACCCAGGCCTTTGCCACGTGGGTGCGATCCGTCTCGCCATTGTTGGGGTGACGTGTGTGGGCGTGGTCCGACTCGTACCCACGCTCTTCAGGCGTGGGTACGGGACGTACCTGTCTGGTTGTGTTGCCGGTTCGCGTGGTGACGGACTTCCGTTGTGGCGGTCGCTGGCTTATCAGGACACGCCCCCACCCCCTCGTAGTGACCAGGGCATGGGAGTCAGGTATGTCCAGGCCATGTGTGGTGTGTGACTTATGTGGTTGTTTTGTGGCCTGCCCTGGTCCTGCCACCCCCACCCCACCCCACTTTCCCCCCTCCCTTAGTTATTCTGACCTTCTGCGGCGTCTGCGTCGTAACCTGTAGAGGAGGTGGACTGCTATGAGGGCAGGGATGACTCGTAGGTTCGGGTCCATGTCTGTCCGTCGCGTACTGGTACTCCTTGATCGCGTCGTCCTGTCGCGTACGGGTCCTCCTTGATCGCGTCGTCCTGTCACGTACGGGTCCTCCTTGGTGGCGTCGTCCTGTGTGTCCGTCACGTACTGGTCCTCCTTGTTCGCGTCGTCGTCTGTCCGTCGCGTACTGGTGGTCCTTGTTCGCGTCGTCCTGTTTTCCCGGCAGTTTTTGGCTGCCGCAAAATATTCACCGTGCGGGGTGACGTCGGTGCGAATCGTGATTCCTGGGTCGTGAATGGCTGGCTGCGAGCGTCCCGACGTCAGGTCGGCGCTTTCCCGGATCGCATTGGTAGATGTTTTTTTGTTCGGTCGGGCTTTTTTACGATTCGTACGGTAATGGTGTACCCGTGCGAATCGTAATTCCTTGTTTGTAAAAATTGACGACCGGGTACGCGTCGGGCGGAGATTGTGCTCCGTCCGACGGTTCGTACCCGGTTTTTGCCGGATCGTGATCGGCACCTAAGTGTCTTGTGACAGTATCTTGGACCTTATCTTTTGTTTTGCGCGCCAGTGTCCAAGGTTCCTAAATACCACTTGGTTCCTTCTCCTAGCTAGAAAGTCTGTGCTTTCCATCTCTGCTAGTGTAGATAATGCCCTGCCAGAGTCGAAGCAAGTTCGGGTGTAAGTAAGTCAAGAGGCAATCATATGTTTTTTCTGAATACCCATGGAATGTGTCTCTTAATAGCATTGAAAAGCTCTGAGTAAAACACCTACCCTGCATAATACACCCACTGCCTTCCTTAAACGTGAAGCACCCTCTGAACTGGTTATTCAAAAAACAGGATGCTAAACCTGTACACATTCTAGGTCACATGCTTCATCATTGGGGTGCTTCCCCACCTGCAACAAATATTGTTACTAGGTTGACTCCACCTAAGCTCTTTTTGTGAGTGGTTATGGATGTACGTGAGTACTCTCTTGTCTGCAAATCGGTGTTTGACCTCTGTTTGCTTGTGAGGATAGATGGGTTAAAGGTGTATTAGGTGGGGAAATATTCTTATCCCACTCATACAAGGCTAAACCCATAGTTCAAAGGCTAGGGATTGTATTTAGGAAACCAACCTCATCACTAACGTGTCGGTGAACAGGTTTCTGCCCTATCTCTTCTGACCTATCAAAGGCACGGAACTCTTCTGAACCAATAAGACCCGTAATGCTCAAATGCTTCTTATTCCCTAATCTATGTGTTATGTAGTGCTGAAGAAATAACAACTGAAAACCATGCATGTAAGGGAAATATACGCTAAAGGAGTTATGATAAGGATCGCCCCTCAGGTCCTCTTCCAGCCCCAGGGCTTTAAAGCTGGTATAGAGGGTCGTTACCTCTTGCTGCACTGACTATTGGATGGAGGCAAGTGTGCCTACTGAACATATACGCTCCCAACACTGATGATGGGACATTCTGTCTGGAGGTGAAGTGAGAGCTACTGCCCTATGTAGGGCTTCCCCTCTTGTGGGCTGGAGATTATAACTGAATGCTGGATGGGTAGTGGGACAGGCACCCCCTATGACCTCACTCAAAATGGAATATGTCAGTCACACTAGGAGGGGAAAAAGAATGTCTATATTGCGTAGATATATGGTGGTAGACTCCTCCAGGGGTCAGAGAATTTACATGTTTTGCCCTGGCGCATGACACATATAGCCGATTCGATTGTTTTCTAGTGTCGGAGTTCCTCGTGACGGAAGTGGTTGGAGTGCATATACTGTGTAGATTCCTCTTGGATCATACACCATTCCTTTTGGAATGGGGAGTGAGTGGTCTGTGGCCCAGGGTACCCATATGGCGCCTACGCCCGGACACATTGGGGGACTCCATGTTCCGCAAGGACCTTGGGTTGGTGACAGCAAAAACTAATTGGATGACAACTTGGTGGAGGGAGACTGAGTGGGACATGCTGAAGGTGGGAGGTGACCTTGGCCAGGGAGGAGGGTGAGCTGACGGGTCTCCAACATGAGGACCATGTCTTGGGAGAGAAATGGGAGACACACCTGACAGCCCACAGGAGTGTGGGGGAGACCTGGGACAGGTTAGACAGTCTGGTCCGGAGGGACTATTGCCAACTGTTGCATAGGGAGGGTGACAAATCAGGGCATCTCCTGGAGTGGCTCCTCAAATGGGAATGTCTGCCCCCACTATCCCTTCTTTACGATGCCAGGACGGCACTATTTCAGGGACGCAGGGCTGCATCAACAACCTCCTCTGGGATCACCTAACTACTGTCTACAGCAATGAAACCTGATACAGACTAGAATAGAATGACTGGACATTTTCAGGGGCGAGTTGAAGGGGGAGCTCCAGTAGAAAAATTGAAGGCGGTGGTCCTGGAGATGGCACGCTGCAAGTCACCGGGACCAGATAGGCTCCAGGTGGAACACTACCAGACTTTCCCAGGGATGCTGCTCCTTTGTTTGCAGGAAACCCTTCAGGAGTCGAGGGGCCGTGGGATGCTAACACACTCAATGGGGGAAGCTCAGATTATTATACTTCCAAGCCAAGTAGGGCTCCTAAAGGCCTTTGTCCATGCTGGGGCTGGACACTAATATCCTGGTAAGGCCCTCGTAACCCAGTTGAAGGGAGCAGTAACCAGCCTGGTGCACAGGGACCAGTGCAGTTTCATCCCTGGTAGGGGGACCCCTATAAACATACGGAGACTGTCAAGTGTTACACTCAATAGCTGATAGGGACCTTGATTGCATTGGTTGCTTGCCCTTGTCAGTGTATGGAAGGGTAGCCCTCTGTAAGATGGTGTTGGTGCCCGGCAAACTGTAAATGCTGCAGAATGCCATGTGCGCCCTCTTTAGGTTGCCATTTGCTAAACTGTGCAGTCTGCTGGTGGCCTATCGGTTTAGGAGGGTAAGAGGAGCAGAGTAAAGTTGGACATACAGAAATTGGACACTGAACTGGATGGTCTGGGGCTTCCAGGCTTGCAGATGTACTATTTTATGGGTCTGCTGCAATATGCAGCACAATGGCTCATGGATAGTCCATTTAAGGAAAAGGCACTGCTCGCCGACTGGGGTGCTGCTGAGATCTTCCCACGGTATCCTGTGCAGGGTGGGAGTGTCCCGCAGGATTGCCCCTTTATTGTTCGGCAAGGGGCGGAGGCCTGGGAACATTCGGTCATACGGTGCTGCAAAGAGCACAGTTTGCAATTTTTTTTTAAATATATCTTTTTATTAACTTGAGGCAGTAACAAAAAATACATCACAGTTGTATACAACACAATGATAGATTATGACAATATAGAGTTTCACCATACCAATCATCTTGAATTTAATGCATAGTAACCCCCGTTCATCTCCTCTGATGGTCCAGCTTGCCCTCCTCTTCGTGTATTAGGGAATGTAGTGTATCCCCCGTGGGTGCAGTGTATGGATTTCCCCTATATGTATTCCATTTGTCTCCCACTTTCCCCCATTTCCGAAGGCATCCTCTGTTCACGTAGATTGTTTTTTCAGCCACTGTACACCAATCCATGTCTTTCTTCCAATCTCTAAGGATTGGTGGAGCTTCCGCCACCAACTCGGTGCTGCTTTGTGTTTTGCTAGCATCAGGCCTAGTGTAACCCAAATTTGATCCGCTCGTCCCAGGTCCATGGCCTTCCAGACATTGAGAAGACATCATTTGGGCCCGCATGTGGTTCTCGTGCTTACTACACCACTGCATTCAAGCTAGCCTGGCTGATGAAGGTGATGCCCTGAAACCGGTCCCAGGATGCTTGTTTCCAGTCCAGCGAGGACCTGGCTTGGCAGTTCGGGCTGGACTGTTCCCACAAGGAACAGGGTCAAGACTGAGTTGCATATGGCAGGGTCCAAACTGGGATGGTGTGGTGAGCAAAAGAATGATGGATTTAACCCAGATCTTTGTGACTGGTGGTGAATGTTTGCATTGTCCAGCATTCCGTTCATCAATTGTTTCTTTTGCATTATTTTAAATAGCGCCACTCTTCCCAGTAGGGAGAGAGGAAGTGACCACCAATGTTGTATATCCTTCTTAAGTTGGACTAGGAGGCTCTATAAGTTGTGCACATGAAGGAGAACCGGGTCAGTAGTGACGGAAATACCAAGGTAGCGAAACCCATCAGTGACTATTCGCTCTGCACATTCTTTAGGTAAACCGGCTCTCGGTCCATGAAGGACAAACACCGCCAATTTAAACCAGTTGATCGTATATACAGAGAACCTTCTGAAGGTCGCAAAAATGTTTAAAATTCTGGGAATGGAGGCCCGGGGGGATGCCACATTGAGAAGTATATCATCTGCATATCGTGGTATTCTGCCTTCTCAGTCCTCCGTCCAGTGGAGACCTCTAATTAACTGATCCCTTCTGATCCTGGCCACCAGGGGTTCAAGCATTAGGGCAAATACTGTTTGCAAAATTATTACCTCTCAGCTGGGTGAGGCGCTCTTGAGGCAGATACAGACGATAATGAATATGTCACAGTGGTCTGAAGAGGGCTACAGCATGGCTGGGCTTTGTATCAAAATGGCACCTTCCTCACGATTGGAAAGGCCAGGGATCTGTTTCAGCTGCAAAAGGGCCAGTTCCTACAATATGCCAAAATGTCCCACACTGCATGCGAAGTCTGGACGGATTTCCCAGCAGAGCCTTCCAGACGCTGCAGCTCTTTTTCGACCCAGGCTCTACTAGGGGTTTGATCTTCCGTATTTACCAAGCAGTCAAGGGGGATCGAAGGGTTGACATGACAACAATCCAGGATAGATAGGCAGAGGACTCATCAGAACCACTTTTGGAAGGGGCCTGGAGGAGAGCCTGTGCTCAGGTCTGCGAGGTAGCTAACATTGCATGGTTTAAACTAACCCAGTTCTATTACTTGCACCGCACTTATCTGACACCTCAAGGGCTCCATAGGATCACAGCGTCGAGTTCAGCCGCCTGCCCCAGATGCAGGACGTATCCAGGGACATTCCTCAATATGACTTGGGAATGTTGCAAACTACAAGATTACTGGGAATGAGTCCTGGGGGCATCCCGAGGAGCCGGAAGTGCTCAGTTGGATGCCCGAATTGCGCACTGTTTAGTGGGGTTCTCTTGGTCCCAAAGAAGAGGGCTAAGATGAGTCTTCATTTTGCCCTACTGGAGCTGGCACTAGCTAAGAGTCGTATTGCATAAATGGATGGCAGACATGTGTGAATGGAGAGTGGCAAAGGAAAGACGGTTGAGAGTGGTTTGTAGGGACAAGAATGCTGAACGAGACCTGGAGTTGTGGGTGACATGCTAGAAGGCCTCACTGCGGCAGAACCCCGAGATGACACCATGGACGTCATTTGGAAGTAGTCATGGGTTGCAGCTGTGACCTCTAACTTCCTCCCTGCTACTCCTGGTGCTTCTTTTGCGACCCCTGGCTTCTGAGGGGGCAAGACCTTTGCCTCGTCTGAGGCCAGGGGTCACGAAAGAAGTGCCAATAGTTGTAGGGAGCAAGCTAGAGGTCACAGCTGCGACCCCTAACTACCACCAAATGACGGCCATGGATGGCGCCTCCGCTCCCATGGACACCCAGGGTGTAGAAAGAGTGGAGTCTGGCAAGGATGTGTAGGGAGCTCTTCCCTCTCACCCCTCAAGAGAATCCCCCTGGTATGCACAACTTCCCGTGTACATGGCAGACTACAGAGAATTGGGTGTGTAGGAATCTCAATTGGTGCTTCGGTCACCCCTCTCTGCCCTCTTCTCCCCAATCCCCTGGTGATCCTCTCCCTCCTTCCCCTTCTCTTATCCACCTCTTGCCTTCTATGACATAGTTCAACTGCTGCAGCTAAGTCTTTTCTCTTTTTACTTTACTAAATATTTGTAATATTTTTGTTGTACAAAGGCATGTGTCCTGTGAAGTTACATATTGGCATGTTGTTGCTGTGATCTCCCTCTGGTAGCTGGATGTAAGTTGGACATAAGCTATGGTGGAAAGGAGGTTTTGTCCAGCTCATTTTTTATGTAGTGCCTATTGTGTACATTTGATACCTGTCTTGTACTCTGTTTTCTGCAATAAGAACATGTTAAAAAACACAAGCTAAGCCTGGTTACCAGAGGGTTAAGCATTGGTTTATTTAGTGACCTTTTTTTGATTCACCCTGACAAGGATTGTGTTTATTATTTGAGTAGGGCTTCCACCTCTCTCAACTAAGAACCCAATGTCATGGCCTTCCCAAAGAAAGAAAAAGTTGTTGATGTGCCGGCACCATAATGTTATAAAGGTGCTTTAGTGATCTGACTAAGAATAAACAATTGTGTTTTTTTAACTTTGTGGACATACACATTTTGTAAGCTTGGAGTACAAGAACAGCCCATACTGGTGCATCCTATTTGGAGCTAAAATTTGTGTTCAACTTAGAAAAGTATATTGTCAAAACTAAAGAGCCGTGTTCTAAAACTAATTAAATTATATGTCCAGTCAGAGGTCCCTAAAAGCTCTCCTATAACTCTCAGAGTTGGTGGTAGCAGAATGTTTTTGGAAAGTGCTTTGCATCTAGTGAGTCTAATTTGTTTGTGAGGGGGTCAACACTAAGACCCTTGATCATAGATAATGTGTCCTTTGTGTCCTTCAAGTATGAAGGCGTATTTTTAGGGAGGAGTTTTAGGAAAAAAATTCACAGAATTTTGCTAGTGGTTCTAATAATGAACCTATGCCTGAAGCAATCGCCTCCCTGGTGGAGGTGTCTTATTTTTGTGAATTTTATAGAGGGCATAAAAGCAGGGAATAGCACTCACTTTTCGTGTTTAGAAATTCAATCCACCATTTTGGCTTGTTTCTTTCAACAAAGTTATCATGTTTTTATGGATTAACTTGTGTACCCTTGTAGTTACCTACAGATCTTACCATCTGATTAATGGTATTCTTGTATGTATGAAGTTTTGTGTTGAATGACCATGGCCCCAGCTTTGTCTACTTGTTTGATAACTAAATTTTCATTCTGCTTAAGTGCGTTTCTATTTGCTTCCCTGTTTCTTGAGGTCAGCTCAAAATGCTTTCTGTGAGGTGAATTCTTCAAGAGACACCATTTTAGCCAGTAGAGTGGTTATATTTTTACTCTAATCTTATTGTTGTTAGGGGTGCCAATAGCCTGTTTTTGGAAGAATTAGTGAAATCTTATTATCTGGGGGGAGTTCAGTCCTAACCAGAAATGGGTCATAGTTATTAGCTGAGCTAAGCCAAATTCTCTGTTTAAGACATTTTCTCTGAATTAGTTAATGAAATACTTGATAGATTGACCACCATCATCCCTCATTACAAGTCAGGTGAAGTAGAATTGTCGTATGTAATTCCACTCTAATGAATCACGATTGGGCCAGTGTTTTTAGGTCGAGCATTCGAGACCTCTTGTATATACTTTAGTATATACTTATAATATAATTATATGTGTATGTACTTTGTGGGCTCTGGAGATCAGCCCTAGCACTTGTCTGCTTCTGCTTAGGGACTTTTTTATGTTCAACTGCCTCTATTTAACTGTCTTGATAGAAAACAACCAGCAGAGGTCGGTAAAATACCAGAATTGCTTTCTGCTGAGGGACTTTCTTTTTTTAATTTTTCTGGCAACTGCCTATATTTAACTTTCTTGATAGAAAACGACCAGCAGAGGTCAGTAAAATACCAGAATCACTTTAGCATTCTCTAGATTCTAGTCCATAGAAATTGTCTTCCACAAGCACCCGTAGGCATTAATATTTTTTTAAAAATCTTGTATTTTCTGTGATATGACCACCAAAGGCCCTGATTTTATATTAAAAACAGTGCTTCGGACTACATCATTTCCTGCTGAAAGGCAATATTTCTCTCCATGTGTTTCCATGCCTGGCATGTCACACAGTTTGGTTCTTACTTTCCCTCCCTGTTAAAGAACAGTAGATGTTTCAGCACCCAGGCTAATGTGCTGCATAGCTAAATACATATAAGGTCCCAAAGGCGAGACCGATTCCATTACAAATGCTTGTTTGACTTGGTATTCCTTGGTGCAGAAACACTGGACCCGATTATACTGGACTGAAAACCCATCTGGTAAAATCGCTTTAGGTTCCAGCAGCAACAGCAGCCACACCTCGTCCTCTGGGCCCACCCAATCTCCTTCCCTGGCAAAGCATTCAGTTCTCCACCCTGCCAGGACACTTCTTACCTTTTCTTCACCTACACTCGTCGTCACCCTCCCTTCACACCACCCCGCACAGAAGCTCCAGCTCCTACTTACCGTGTGCTCAAGAATTCTATGTTGTTTTATGCTAGGTAAAGCCAGTCCGCCAAGTTATTCCCATCCCATGGGGTTTAACTCCTAATTACACAGTGCTTGTGGAGTGTTACCATGTAGAAATGATAATTAAGGGTGTGGAGTTTGCACCCCATAATAACTGTGCAACTCATAATGAGGTCTAAAGTCTATATCTGGCTCTGGTTATTATTGGGGAATTTTCTATCCATTCTGTTTGTGTGAGTTTTCTGTTTCTTCCCCTGCCTCTGCCCCTTCCTCTCACTAGAACAGGTCTAGCATTGTTACAGTGTGGGGCGCTGAATGGAAAGTAGTCTAGTTAAAAGCCTGCTTGTTGTACCTGGCTATTTTTTTTAAATTTTGAATAACCAGGCAATAGGATTCTTTTCCAATAGGACGTCAACAGGTAAATCTTCTCAATGCTATTACGCGAAACAGTGTTGAATGTATTTTGTGTACAATTAGGAGGATGTAATGTGTCACTGTAAAAATCCATTTTACTGCACCTGTTTGTGTTTGTACCCTATTTTCCACCCATCTGAGGTCATGACTGGTGCATCTGCTCTGACCCTGGAAGATCACATGTGTACCCTCCTTTTTACACCTCGCAACTACCTTGTTGCCTCAGAGTTACAAAGTTCATATGTTGTGAGTAGACAGGAGGAAACAGAGGCAGAGCGTCTTAGGGGCAAGGTGGAAGAGTGCTAATGAGAGGCCCATATTGAGAGACTGGCACTTCCTCCTTTGGCTCTAAGCCCACCTCTGCTCCTGGTTGCTGGTTGCTATCCACAAATGTTTTCCTCCTGGAGGAAGGGTGCGGTTGGAATGCCAAAAAACACACACAAAGAAAATCAACTCCCCTTTCAAACATTACTTTATTTAGGTGTCTCCATGAATGCCAACAAAAGTCTTACTGATACTATATTTTGTCTCATCTGGAGCTGAAACTGCCAGGCTCTTCAGCCCCTTTAGATAGCATTGCACACAAATCCCCTCCACTTCTAGTGCACCACCGAGTCACCCCAATGGACTGCTATCTGCAACCACCAAATGCTGATGAGTCTGCTCCAGGTGTACCCCACTGTTTGAGTGGGTTCACCACGGTTCATCTACGGGGTCCCTTGGAGAATCCTGAGTCATATCCATGGCACATTGTTGTCGGATAATCCACAATCTCTGAGTTCTTTGCTCCATGGCACACACAGAGCTGAATTTGAGCTGTGGTTTTAGGTGCTGAGCACTGGCACTTAATCATCAATGCCGGCACTTTCCATGACCGCCAGTTAAGGACACATTCATTTATGGTAGGCACAGGGAGATTACGTGATTTGCTCAGAATCATAGGATGCTGAGTCAGTGCTGAGACTCAAACCTGGTTCCCCAGCTCCGAATTCAGCAGCTCTGGCTATTGCGCCACTTCCTGTCCCCACTTTCATGGTTAGTGGTTTCTTCTGTTTTAGGCGGTGCTAACAGGAGAAATGGGCTGATGCAAGCTGCCTCCTGACAAGAGCACCAGCTTATGTTTTTTACAACTTAATCACTGGGCACACACCTTTGACAGCAGATACTGAACTAGAAGTTAGACGTCAGACGTTGGAGGGACCAACACAAACACTTCTGTAGAAATTCAAATAGCAGAGCACAGCACATTTAAAAGTTCACACTGACTGGCAAACAGTCATTAAACAGTTTATTTCCAAACAAAGAGCAGTAGGTATAGTACAATCTTGATCATAGGTGGATCATTTAGCAAATTGCTGACACGTAGATGAAGCAAATGAACAGCCGGCACATGTTTCGTCATTATACGACTTTTTCAAGGCTAAAGCGCAAAATTCAGCAATATGCGAAATCAGCAAAACAATTGTCATCAAAATCTGTGTAATGAATTCAAAATCTTACTTCATTCCAATTAAGGTCATAGGGCTAAAAAGTGCCTAAATAGTCACTAGTACAAGCGAGTAAGCCAAACAACCTTGTTGAGTTAGACGAATAAGGGCCAAAGTCCCAAGCCCCTGGGAAGTACAATAATCTTCCTTCACAATCCCAACCAGCGTGGCTCCCCGCCCGTATTAAAGTAAACTTCTGTGGTTACTTCTGCACAGCCCCTCCACACTCTCTAATTACCTCTGTTCTACTAGTTACTTTATACTGACCGTTAAAGCAAAATAATTCAGCATGCTTTTCCAGAAGCATCTTATATTCATTCCTCATAGCTCAGCTTTTGCATATTGGAAGAACCTAGACCAATGCATGGATGCACTCAGTCACCCAGCTTCATCAGTATTTAACAAATATCTGAGAGTGGAGGAGAGTAGAACAGTGCAGAGGTGACCACGGAGGAGGTGAGGTTTGTACTTCTCCCAGTCTGTGATGGTAATCCCACACTTCTGAGTGTCAAGCATTTGGGGCCTCATGTAGGTAGCCAAATACCGGTCGGTAACGGCCGATTTTCGGTAATTTTACCGTTACCGACCGGTATTTTGGCCATTGGTATGTAGGGGGACAAATTTTGCTTTCGGAATTTACCGAATCGGTAAAATTACCGATTCGGTAATAATACCGAATCGGTAATGTTACCGTATCGGTAACTTTTCCGATTCGGTAATTTTACCGATTCGGTAAATTCCGAAAGCAAAATCGAGATGTAGGGGGAGTGTGTGTGTGTGTTTTAGAGTCGGTATTTACCACCAACTTATAGTTGGTGGTAAATAATGAATGTATGTGTAAATGCATTTTTACGCGCGTAGCAGTGTGCAATGTGGCATACATACATGCCCTTAGGGCATGTATGTGTGCCACATGTGCACACATGGCCGAATCAGGGGTGCAACAGGGTGTCAATGTGACACCCTGCCACCCTTGTATGTGTTCCCCCCATTACCGAATCGGTATTTACCGATTCGGTAATGAGGCATACCTTCCCATCAATGGGAAGGTATGCCTCATTACCGAATCGGTAAATACCGATTCGGTAATTACCGACTAGTAACGATTCGGTAAAAAATACCGACTCATTACCTACATACCAGTTACCACTTCTAAAATACCGATTCGGTATCGTTCGGTATTTTAGAAGTGGTAACTGGTATGCTACCTACATGAGGCCCTTGGTGAGCATAGTGGCAGGCAATTTGGTGATCTGGAGTTCAAAGAAGTCCTTGCACCGATTTTAGACAAGCACTCCTCTTAAAGATGCTGCTTTCTAGCTCCAGTAAAGAAACAGTGCAGTGCCGGAGTTCATGCCAGATAGCTAAAACTTAGTGTGAGGTACATGGAGGCTGTCAGGGGCTCAAATAGGGAAGTAAATGGGATAAGGGACTTAATGTGAGCCTGCAGTGGCACCCTAATTATTCAGTATTTTGCAAGCACTTCAGAGCCCCTTAGGATGGGTAGAACAAAGCAGACAAAGCTGAAAGCCATTGCTTTACTTAACTGCACTCACCATTGACTCTGTGGAATGCATTTACTGTTCACGTAATACGTCCAATTTCAGCACAAATGTGGCATTAGCCTACCACCTCCCACTACTGATGACTTAAATATATTATCTCCATTTCATATTGTAAAGCTAAAACTCAGGGGGCATGAGGGATTTAAATGTTTTCTTTTTGGTAAAATAGGAGTTTTAGAGCACACCAAGGACTCAGTGTGGGAATTTCAAACCTTTCTTTCAAGATGTTTAAGAACGCTATAGCAGACATGGAGCTCGGCCCTTGATAGGACCCATAATTGGACATTGCATGATGTCCCCGAAATATATATTCAAGAGGGCCAAAAACATACTCAGCCATAGAATCTGCCCAACACAAATTAATGGGTCATCTGAAGATTCCTCCCATGGTACTAAAGATAATCTGCAGGCATGTTTGAAAAGATAGAGAAATGAAAATGCTTTGATCTGTTTATTTCGGTATTTTTGTAGTGATCAGGTGTGTAGCTGTCTGCTTCACAACAATTTAGGTGAGGTGGGAAGAGAAAGTACTGAGGAGAACCAGTCGGAGGAAAAATAAATGTAGGCAGATGTTTTCCGCCCTTTACAGTACGTGACAAGGCCTGCTGTGAGCCAGATGAACTGTGGAAAGGAGTTCCTTAGGACTTAGCTTTGGAAGTGCAGGGATCTGCCTCCCAAAACATTTCTCTGGGCCCGATTCACAGAACTAACTTAAGACAAAAACCTAAACTTACTACCATTTTGGTATTCACAGAAGGCACTTACTCATTTTGGTATTCACAGAAGGCACTTACTCATTTCGGTATTCACAGAAGTTAGGAGTCCTAACTTTAGGACTCCTAAATGCCTTCTGTGAATACCGAAAGTCTTAAAGTTAGGATCGTTCTCAGTTTAGGAGTAGTAAAGTTAGGACTCCTAACTTTAGGACTCCTAAATGCCTTCTGTGAATACCGAAAGTCTTAAAGTTAGGATTTTTCTCAGTTTAGGAGTAGTAAAGTTAGGACTCCTAAATGCCTTCTGTGAATACCGAAAGTCTTAAAGTTAGGATTTTTCCCAGTTTAGTAGTAGTAAAGTTATAATATGTCCAGCTAGGTTAGGTGAATGAGCATTAACATTTTTAACACATGAATGTAGATCGGCCATAAAGTGATACGTTATGATTGTTTCAAAACCTAGGGTAATGAGAGAAGTGTGTTTAGTTATTCTGTTAGATGTTTGCTGTTATTTCGGTGGTAAGGGCTTCCGGCATGGAATTTCAGTAACTGCTGTGAGAAAAAAACAGCATGAGAACATGGGAAATCTGGTGGTGAGGGCAAACAAGGCAGGATTAAGCAGTAGAACACAACGTTGGTGACACTGATAGCCTGGGGTACAATTGATAAGATGTCACTGAAAAAGATTCAGAGGCTGTGGACCTTTTGAGAGAAGATTGGTTATGTGGAGTTTTTAGATCATTCATGGTGGCTAGTTGAGTAGAAACGAAGTAGAATCAGCAAGCCCCAGTTGGACGCTTTGATATATTGTGCAGATAGAGTTTTGTTACTTTTAACTTTGGATTTCAAAGAGGCAATCCATGGCTTGATAACGGTTACCAATGTCCTTGCGAAATCTTATATGAACCTAATATTGTACGCATACGTGTGAAACCACTGATTGCAGTTGTTAAACATGTCCATAAGAGGTACTACGTATACAAGTTAAAGAGTATAATTGAGAGGGTTCCTTAGTGCATCTCAAGCAAGATATCAGTGGTGAGAGATAAGAATGAAGCCAGGTTTATATGGTTGCCTACATAGATAAGAACACAGAGAATCACTGCAGGAAAATTTAATAAACTACAAATACGTGATAAGTAACAGAAAATTTGGCATGAGATCTGCAGTACTGCCTGACACGGATAGCACTTGGAGGAATAAGGCACACAACTGATCCCGAGATTCGAAGAATCCTCATCGATTGATTGTTTATAAGAGTGGCTTGGTCTCACAGTCTGAAACTAGATTAGTAGTGACTGGACGTTTGAGTTTTAAATAGGCAAAGTAGTGTTCTTTTAGTGTTGTTTGAATGACCTTCATTACACCAGAAAGACCAGCATGTAGTTAGCAATGGTTTCCGTGTCTGTTTTAGGGTTTTTCACCATTCTCCTTCAGGATAATTATTAATAGTGAAATGGAGTCACGAGGTAAGAGAATATCTTTTAAATATCTTTGTTCACTGTCGGAAATAGAGTTGTAACCCTCTGCATTTTATATTTAGCATTTTCCAGGGTTTCAGGGTGGCCTCATTTTCTGTTTTCATGGACTCATGCACTTTCTATATTTTTCTAGAAGCATAACCTTCTCCTATCATCAGGGCAATATTAACTTAAAACACACACCACAACTTTTATAGTGGATTGGAACGCAAATGCTATACAGTGTCCATACATCATAAAACCTTATACGCCCTTGAAGTGTATACAAAGAAGAATTTATCACTCTGTAGCACCCTATTCATCAGCTAGGTACTTAGTTGTCCCAGAGAAAGTCTATAAAGTCATGAGTGAGATTATCCCTAAAGTAAGGTTTCTGCTGCTGCAATAGTCTGTAACAGCTGTAAGATTATATGAAAATAAATAGGGTTTCATTACCATGCTTGAACACTTTAGAAGCTGTATCCATGATCAAATGACCAGTCAAGGCACTGTCCTGTTTGCTATAAATTCTTATAATCCCTTGATCCTGATATGTGACATATGAAAGAAAATGACATATTTGTTATTTTGTTCTGCAGAATACGAGCACCTCCAGCATTATTCTTCTACATGGATTCCATAATAACATGGACATACTCAACAAATATGGTCAACAGTCTATCGTTCCCAAGAAGAGCAAAATACACCCCATTTTCTTCTCCTGGGATCTCAGCATGTGGATGTGTAGGAACATGTCATTCACGTACAAGATGACTAAATTTTGAGCTGTGATATGTGGGCCCAATTAAAATTTTCTGCAATTTTGTTCTCTCAGTCAACAAGGGCTTTCACTGTGAAACCTCAAACACTTACAAATGGAAACACTGAAATAAGGAATCGGTTGCTCATATTTTGAGGAGTATCGCAGGTTCAAAACTCGGCTCCATGTGTCCCAGAATCGCTTTGATCACAGCTCCCTTCAATTACCCCAGTCTAGCTGCCATCAAATAGAAGGGAGGTTAGTTTCACTGCTTAATAGTAGTGATACAATGGCATACAAATGTTTCTCTAATCTTTTGTGTTAGTTTTTTAAATACTTTGGTCTATATTAAGGTATTTTTCAATGATGCGCTATTCTAGTTGAAAAGACAAATTGCCTAACTCAAAACAGCTAAACGTAACTTAACTGATCCCTCTATGATATGTATGGAGCACTTCATTTGTAACCTCTGTGTTTGTAAGAATGTAGTTAATGGGTCAGATTTCTGAATTCAAATGCAATCCAGTGAAGGGTCTGAAGCTATATAAGTAACTGCTTTCATATAGCGATCAATGTATTTCAGGAAGAGGTGTGGCGCCGCGGCCAAGGCGACTGACGCCGAAATCTGGGGATCACATTTCGATCCCCGGCGCCGGCGGTAGATTAGCCCAGCACCATGTGACTCTGGGCAATAGCTTGCTTAATCTTCACGACGGCCCCCAGCGCCTAGAGACCCTTACGGGTGATTGTTCGCGCTTTACAAATGTGGATTATTATTATTATGTATCTGGGTGTTCCAATTAGTTGATCAAAAAGAAGACCAAGGTGGGGATTTAAAGTAACAACTCTCGACTCCAAACTCTACTGAAAGTCCACCACAATCCCCATGAACACTGTGCTACATTAAAGTGTCCACTTGCTCCTATTTGGTAGAATCATTTTGCTCCTCTTTTTATGGGACTTGAGTGATCATAGCCAGCATTGCACTCCCCCTGACAGAAATGCTATCTTTAGCTTGAAAAGCGAAAACATTTGAAGTTTACCTCTTTCATTAATATTTTATGTTCATGAAGATCACCATTCACTGCCAAATATCATGGGATAATCATATTAGTGGCAAAAATAGAGTCTTCCATTGTTGAGATACAGAGTTGGGTCATACATCCTTGCCGCTTACTGTACAGTCACGTGCACATCATCACGACATAACGATAGGCAGGTCATGTGAAGGACTTGTGTCTAGGTAAGTCGAACATACATGAGCAGGGCTTTGAAGTTAGGATTTTCACTATGAAGTGTAAAGTATATCATAATGGTTGAAGTTGCACACTTAGGGCACCATTAGCATGGCGGGCGGACTTTGTCCGCCCGCCATAGCCCCGGGAAATGGGACCGCCCACAATGCATGTGGCGGTCCCGCAGTTACAATTAGGATGCGCCCGCCACACTGGCGGACGCATCCCGCATTGTTAACATTGCGGCGGGCGGTGCAGAAAGCACCGCCCGCCACAATGCCTAGAAGGCATGTCGTGCACTTCCATGCACAACATGGCAGGCACTGCACGGTGCCTGCCATGTTGTGCATGGAACTGCAGGGGGGTACCATAGGTACCCCCCATGTGCACCCCCCAGGTTCCCTGGGGGCCCGTTATGGGGCCCCAAGGCTGCCACGGAAAGGCAGGTCCCCGCCTGCATAATAATATGGATGGCGGTGTCTTCCAGACACCGCCACCATATCAAATGCTTTTCCACCCGGTAGGCAATCGGGCGGATTGCCTACCAGCGGAAAACCGGCAGACGGTCTTCCCGTCTGCTGGGGTCCCCCCCGCCATGGTAATGTGGCGGGGGAAATTGGCAGCGGGCGGAGGTTTTTAGCGGGCGGATCGCCACCTCCATACGGGCGGTGGCGATCCACCCGCTATACTAATGGGCCTCTAAGTTTATGTTCCTTTTGTTCATACCCTGCACTCCTTCAAACTCTTTGCTCATTTGCTTTTCTCTGTACTCTGTAGGATCCCTTACCTTGGTCTCACTGCCCGCTGAACAGCAACCTTACTGGCTACGTGGAAGAATGTGAAAAGAGTTCACCGACTCAGTACTTCTGGTACCGGGAAACCATTAACATTTCATCATCCATTTCCGAGAGTGGCAGCATCCAGTGGGAGCAAGCAGTGTGCCTCATCCTGGCATGGTTTGTAGTGTACCTCTGCATCATCAGGGGCACTGAATCTACTGGAAAGGTAAGCAGTGTCCAGTGCAGTGACCAGGACTCATCAGCACATCTTCAGGCTCCAAGGAGAAATTTTCAAGCCACATGAATGCACAATATTGTCAAGTAACGAGCATCGTCTTTGTGGTTCTCAGAAAGAGCATCAAACTCTTTGGAGACCCTCCATAAAATCCCCAGGCCGGATTTACTAAGATTTCAGGCAACACCGCGCATCAAGGAAGGTTGCCGCCCTGACCTTAACTATGCAGTAGGGTCAGGATAGTTTTTGTGTGGGAAGGGGTGGACAGCCTCGGGTAGGCACACCATTTTGGTACAAACTTATGTTTACAAGTCTCTGTAAATGTGGGTTTGCATCAAAATACATGGGTGGATGTATGGGGATGCCCATGCTTCTCCCATGAAACGTGCTGCCTTGCGTTCGTTTTTTTTTTAACCATGCCATACAAATCGGGCATTGCGTGGCATTGTAAATCCAAAAATGCATTTTGCCTTGGGGCTGCACCAAAAAAGTGTCACAATCCCAACACAAATTCTAGTGAACCTGGGCCCCAATTATTAGATCTCAACTTGCATGTCTACAGGTAAAAACCACACTTTTGCAGGCATTTTCCACGCTGAGAGCACACACGTTTACACATCTGAGGGGAAGGATTAAAAGTGGGTACAAGGTGGGTAAGAAGGGGGGGACAAAGCAAAATTGATGGGGTTGTACGAAAAAGGGTACCTATACAAGGCACAATATTATACCAAAGTAGAAAGAAAAAAAAATGTTAAAGGTAAAGGCACTTTCGTATCATATTTCGCATAGGAGAAGGTACATCAAGTACTTTTCCAGTATAGGTGAAAGGCTTCCCATGGGATCCAGGAACTATCCCAGATTCGCAGTGGTACTCTGAGATTTCTTTATAGATGTCTTTAAATTCAGACATTTTCTGCAAACATAGGCATATAGTTCTGGAAGTACATTCCTGTCTTTTTCCTGCAATTTTGTGACGTGACTATAATTTGACGCTGCTAATGGTGGCCAATACATATTTTTTAATTAGCATGTGGTTTCCTTCACTCTTAGCTTCATAAATGTGTATCATACGTTTTAACATGGCAAAAGGAGGGTTGCCGTCTTATTGAATTGTGGTGGAAAGGAACGTAGAGTTATCTAGATTGTAAAAGCCTCCGCCCCGTGAGATGAAACAAATCATGTTTAAAGGTGCAAATGCATGTGTGAGTTACTTTTCTGAACGTCGAAATGTACATCTGTTACATTTCCTTGTACTCCTCCGAGTACACATCGACACATGGCTATCCAGAAGTACTCTTGGAAGTCTCAGAAGTTTGAAAACATTGGAAATAGACTGTTGCTACTCCATCTTTGTGCCTGTAGATGCAGCATCTTAACCTATAGCTGCAAATGAGCAGTCAGTTGATTTAAAACCCGCAACATGGATTATAGCAATGAAGGGATTAGTACCGATTATAGGATCATAGAGCAAAGTGCTGCTTATCTTGCAAAACCCAAAGAATGGCATTGCTTGTGGGTAGTTGTTTTTAAAAAGGCAAGCAAGGGAAAACACACCAAGGGGTAAGGTAGAAAATAATGGAAACTACTTTGAAATATACGAGCACAGTCCTACTAAAAGATGAAGGGCCTCATGTAGGTAGCATACCAGTTACCACTTGTTAAATACCGAACGTTACCGAATCGGTATTTAAGAAGTGGTAACTCGTATGTAGGTAAAGTGTCGGTAATTTTTACCGATTCGTTAAAATTCGGTAATTACCGAATCGGTATTTACCGATTCGGTAATGAGGCATACCTTCCCATTGATGGGAAGGTATGCCTCATTACCGAATCGGTAAATACCGATTCGGTAATGGGGGGGAACACATGCAAGGGTGGCAGGGTGTCACATTGACACCCTGTTGCACCCCTGATTCGGCCATGTGTGCACATGTGGCACACATACATGCCCTAAGGGCATGTATGTCTGCCACATTGCACACTGCTAAGTGCTTAAAAATGCTTACACACATCCATTAATTATTTACCACCAACTATTAGTTGGTGGTAAATACCGACTCCTAAAAACACCCACACACTCCCCCTACATCTCATTTCTGTATTCGGAATTTACCGAATCGGTAAAATTACCGATTCGGTAATTTTACCGATTCGGTAAATTACCGAATACAGAAATGAGCCCCCTACATACCAAAAGCCAAAATACCGGTCGGTAACGGTATAATTACCGAAAATCGGCCGTTACCGACCGGTATTTGGCTTCCTACATGAGGCCCGAAGTGTTTTATACTGAAATCAGTCCTTTATTATAGCATGAAGGGAAAGGAGATTTATAAGCAATGATTTGTGTAACATATTTAGAAAGAAATAGAAAAACATAAAATATGTGTTCATCACTTATGCTAAAAAATGCAGTTCCAGGGTTGCAGTTTCGCTACAATGTCCTGTACTGAATGTGTATTAATCTGATTATATACGAGAAATCAGGACTGACCAACTCTGAAGGAATGAAAAGATTAAAACTGGTAATAGGAAACTTCCTTAACCCTGGTGTACGAAAAGGAAACCATAGTGTATGAAGGGGTTTTAGAGACACAATTAAGTATTTCCAGCACATTATCACAAAGTAGCATACAATGTCACAAACATAAACCTATTTGTTATTTACTATACCACATATATCATACTCTGAATTAAATTTATCAGAAAAACAAACATTTATTTTTTAAATATAGAAAGTCAGATTTCACTTAATGAAATATACTTGGGCTATAATGCTGAATTTTGTCACTAAAGGCCTTCGTTGATAAAGTTCTAATACTTAATGGGAAAAAAAACTATATTAAAATGCTAAATTCTGAACAGGAAAATACTTGCCTTGTTGCTCTCTCTTCCCTGTTTTCATTACCCTTTCTTTTGCTGATTGATAATGCTGGGATACATATTTACTAGTAGTTGATGCAATTTTATAATGGTGTATCTAAGGAATGGTCAATGCCTCTCCTATAACATTTGCTGTCCTTGTTGCAGGTGGTCTATGTGACAGCTTCGCTGCCCTATCTTGTCCTTATAATTTATTTAGTGAGAGGGTTAACATTGCATGGAGCAGTGAATGGACTGGCGTACATGTTTACACCAAAGGTATGGAATTAATATGTATAAAGTTAATTTAATATATTACCTATGATTAGAACACACAATCCTGCTTTAACCTGTAGAGCCAGGCATGTTTAATAATGAAACGGGACATTTCAGAGGAATTGGAAATGGTCTGGGTAGGAACTAAGGTTAACATACATAAGCAGTTGCTAAAAGTGATTAAAGTGTTCAGCTTCGCCAGGGGGCGGACAATATCCGCCAGATAGCCCATCTGGTGGAAAAGGCACGCTTTAGGGATATCCCTGCCTGTCTGGTCTCCCTCGATGCGGAGAAAGCCTTCGACCGAGTGGACTTTGGATTTCCTACAGGAGGTGTTGCGGAGGGTGGGATTAGGCCCAGAAATAATCTCTAAACCGATGGCGCCTTATGCGATACCTACTACCGCATGCATTTTAATGGCCATCTCACTGCCCCTATCCCCATCTATAGGGGCATCAGACAGGGGTGCCCACTGTCCCCTCTGTTGTTCGCCCTGGTGGTGGAACCCCAGGCCATCCCCATACGTAATGATCCAAACATTTGGGGTATCTCCATAGGTGGGTATGAGCATAAGGCCTCCCTTTTCACTGACAAACTCCTTCTCTCACTATCCTCCCCATCAGCGTCCCTCCCGGCAGTGGCTACTCTCCTGGAGGCCTTTGAAGATGTGTCAGGATACCAGATTAACCTTGACAAATCTCATGCTCTTAATCTTACCCTCCCAGCCTCGGAGGTCCAGGACTTGTGAGATCTGATTTCGGAACAGTGGACAGATGTTTTGATTCAATACCTGCGCCTCGACCTGACCCCTACACTTGCGACATGGGCTTCGTTCAACTGGCCTAGATACAGGAGTGCTATCCGGGAGGAGTTACACAGATGGAAGGGCCTACCTCTTGCTTGGCTAGGACATATCAACGCCATTAAAATGTCTCTCCTCCCTAAAATCTTATATCTCTTCCAAACCCTGCCCACTCCCATACAACAGGCTGATATTCTTGCCTTACAACGTGACTTTACTAAATTTATATGGTGAGATCCCGCCCACTCTTTTCTAATAAGATTTTAATGCTGCCTCGTGACCGGGGCGGACTAGCGTGCCCCAACCTTCTGCAATACTACTGGGCTTGTCATTTGGAATATATCTCGGAGTGGGTGGCTCACGAAAGATGAAAAACATTGGTTCCACTTGGATCGAGCGGTGTCCTGTGGACTCGTATGGGACCTGACATGGCACCGGCGCGGGGCGCTGCCCCGCAGCACCCCACACAAAGACAGTACTTAAGATCTGGTACAAGCTGGCGATTCCTCGCGGTATGACAACATTCCCATCTCCTAAAACTCGTATAGTCCATAATCTTATGTTCCCCCCGGCACTGCAAACCCAGACTTTTAAAACATGGACGGAGGGCAAATGTGGGGTTATCCAGGCCCTTTTTCAGGGCAATGACTTCCATACGTTTGATCAATGTAAGCAAATGTTTCCTCTTACAGGGGAGACACGTACGTAATATTATCAGTTACGTCATTGGCTTAGTTCTCAGACTACTACTAGACAACTTACCTCCTTTGAATCCCTGGTCAGTAAATTTGAGGACTCGAAGGTCCCTTTTTCTAACACATACACTGTCTTACAGCATTCCCAGTGGCCCACGCCCCATGGCTATCAGACGCGCTGGGCTTCCGACCTGGAAGAGGATGTACCTCCTGAAGGGTGGGCCCATCTATGGCGGGATATCCCAAAGACATATCAGAGCACACCCCAGCATGAATCAGCATACAAATTGATGATGCGGTGGTGTTACACCCCAGTTCACTTGCACCAAATGTTCTCAAACTTCCCCTGACCTGTTGGAGGTGTCAGAAAGATAGAGGGGACTTCATTCACATATGGTGGTCATGCCTGAATGTCATGATGTTTTGGAAGGAAGTCCTCAGCCATATCAAAGAAGTGGTGGAATTTCCCATTCTTTTCTCTCCGTCAGTCACGCTGTTAGGTATTAAACCCGCAACACAAAATACTATGACTAATGCAGACTGGCAATTGATTCTCCATCTGTTGGGAGCGGCTAGACAGTCAATAGCGCTATTTTGGAAGAAACCGCAGCCCCCCTCTATTGCCACCTGGTTTCTTCATCTTTTGAATGTGTTAACCCTGGAATTGCTCACTGCCCGTATGAACCACACAGACACACGATTCACCCGCATCTGGCAGCCTCTCATACACTATTTCACCAGGACTGAGCACTCCTGGTTGGTCCACCCCAGACTTCGGGCCTTGCAATTGTTTGAAGATTCACTTGTATAATACTCCAGGGGCCAGAAACCAGATTCCCTGGAGCGCCTCCCCTGAGTTCGACACCCTGACCTTTCACCCCCCTAATGCCCCCCAGCTTCTACCCACAGCCTTCACACCTCTCAGCACATCCTCCTATTTCCCTTCCCTACCTTGAGAGAATTTAATTTTTGTTTTTCTCTTCTTTATTTCATTTTTTATCTTTGATTGATGACTGTTCACTATGGCTTTCTTACCTCGAGGTCCCCCATGGATGAAGAAAGGCTCTTATAAATAACAATGTTATGTATAGAATAAGCGAGTGTTGTTCACCTCTAATATGGTCTAGTTTATAATGTAGGATTTTGACAGTATCCTGACCGGGTCAGCCCTGGATCTATATGTTTTTATGAAGTTGTTGCAACCTGTACCATGGCATGTGGACATATTTGATGCTTTCTTTACAGGGACATGAGTCGTCAAATTGTTGGGCTTGTGTTGTTTTGTCTTCTATTCAATAAACAAAATTTACATTAAAAAAAATGTTCAGCTGAGCTTCCCCCTGCGCCTTCTCATCAGGCTGCAATCACTGTCATGTAATGCATGTGGGGTTGGCAAAATTGTAATTTTTAAAAACAAATTATGCGACATGCGAAAATCATGCTAAATTACGTGTGTTGCGAGAAATGCCTTTGGTTGGCATCTTGTGACATCACTTGTGTACAGAAGTGAAGAAAGAAACCGGCAATTTTACATAATACAAAATACTGTATGTTGCTGTAATGTTGCTGGATTTCGCCTGCACAACACATTTTGCAATGCCGCGCGCATAGACAACTTTACGTTTGACTTTTTCTTCCTCTTCTGCCACTTCTTTGCGCAGCTCGAGCAACTTGCCAACCTGAAAGCTTGGGTTGATGCAGCAACTCAGATATTTTTCTCTCTTGGGCTTGGATTTGGGACCCTGATTGCATTTGCCAGCTACAACGAGCCAGATAACAACTGCGAGAAGCACGCCATCATCGTCTCCTTGATCAACAGTGGCACTTCCATATTTGCGAGCATTGTCACTTTCTCCATCTACGGCTTCAAGGCAACCTTCAACTACGAGAGCTGCCTGAGCAAGTAAGTAGGACAATGCATTGGTAATGATGCTGCACTTGGAAACGGGGCACCTTATATGGTCCCAAAGAAAGGTTCAAAGGTCATGCATTTCTATTTTTGGATTGCAAACATGTCATCCTTGTTTCAGTGTACAACCCAAACATGATGCTGTAGTTCCTAGTGTCTGTCATTTCCCTTTTTTGATGTCTAATTCAGGAACATGCATAGTGGGAAGACAGCAAAAGCCTCACCCACACCCCATTACTTTACAAATTTACTGAACTAGATGCAGTTTTAGTTAATGGTGCACTTGTAAACAGAAAACTAAGTGAAATCTATGCTAAGGCCTGATGTATTATAATAGCACATATATGGAATTCCTTAAGTAGAACATGGATATTGGAACTGGGCAGATCTCCCTATGAGTCCCTTACATTACCTACTTCTCCTACCCCAAACATCTGACCCAAATTACTGCCCACCCTTACCATGCCCTACTCTACGCCCCTTTCTTTTGTCTGCAACCGGCACTGTACTGACTGCGCCCAGCCCCACAGGAAGATGTATAAAATCTCAGAAGAGTAAACAACATCTGCAAGCTGAAGTTTCAGTATTGTATACTCAGAACTTCTAGTAACATTACATGATGGGGTGTAATTCATAAAATAAATTAATGTTAGAAATGCATGGTTAGGGGTTGTGGTCCGACACCAGCCGAGATAGCTGCTCACTACTGAAACCCTTTGCCTCGACAGCCTTGATCTGTTATTAAAAACCAAATAATACAGCTTTCTTGGCATCCTATTTGAGAGACATCTACTTATGGATTGTGGGGTAGATTTACAAGCCCCCTGTGCCACCAGTACGTCCCTTTTCGTGACGTACTGGTGGCTCAGGGGGCTTCTCCATATTTACAAGGAGAGGAAAAGCCACCCTGCGTGACTTTTCCTGTCCTTGTAAATACGGCCCCATCACACGCAGCACTTTGCGTTGAAAGGGCCTTCCATGGGTGTTTCTGTGGGTGTTCCCACGCAACACCCATGGAACAAGACACATCTCCAGATTTACGAGAAATCGTAAATCTGGAGATGAGTCTGAATGCTACGCCACCCTAGAGGTGGCGACGCAAGGCGCAACGAGGAGAAATGTTTTGATTTCTCCTTGTTTTTTCCTCTTTCAATGCGTGCTGCATTCTACCGCACGCATCGCATTGAAAGAGGAAAATGCCTGTAGTGATTGTCTTTGTGCAGGAAGGTGCCTTTTTCAACAAAGATAATGTAACCATTTTAAATCTACCTAGAACACTGTGCTCTCGCCCGACAGTCCTCCTCCCATGTTTGCGAATTTCCTGCTGTGAGTATAGAGCCAATACATAGGTGTACTTGTATCTTTCATCAGGCTGCCTCATTCGCCGTCATTGGAGTGACTTCCAGGCCATTGCTCAGTGTGTCACGGGAGCATCCAGTCTCAGATACCTTGCCACTGCCTGTGGTGTCATATCCGCTTTTTGGTCTTTCTTCACAGGATTTCCTATATTGTAGGACATTGTTTACTAGTTTGGCTCCTTCTTTTGTCTGTAATTCCGTCTTTTCCTTTTTATTTGGTCTTCTTTGGGCGATATACCTCCAGTTCCAAGCCATGACTAAATCTCAGCAGGTTTTAAGAAAAAATGTGTGATGTCGTCAGTCACTATTAAAAGTTTGGCTGGGAAAATCAGCGTATTGGATCTAGTTTTGTCAAAGCTTTCTTTTCACTTCAAGGAATGAAGCCCTTTCTCTCTGCACAGCAGAGAAGTCTGGGAAAAGATGCACCTTCCTACCATCCACTGTCAATGGACTCTGTTGCTGTGCTGTTTGGACGAGCCAATCTCTGTCTCTTTAGTTCAATAGCCTGACGACCATAGGTCTAAGTGGAGCACCTGGAGCTGACAGTCTCCTCAAAACTCTGTGTGCTCATTCAATAGTGACTAATGCTGGGGAGTTTCTATCATGTTGTCAATCAGCTAGTCTTCGAAAGAATAGTTCAGGACTCTGCCCTTCGGTTCTTTCTGGTAGCCCACAACATGTACATTGTTGTGGCATAAGAGGCTCTTAACATCCTCCACCGTGTCTTGAAGTACCTTCATTTGTACCTGCAATTTTACCACAGTAGGTCTTACACCAGCTACTACAGATTCCGTTTCTGTCACTCTTCCAGCTTATTTACTGTGATGCGTTCGCAAGTATCCTACATCTATTATTACTAAATCAATTTTAGTTTCAAGAGAAGGTTTCATGAGCAAGATCGCCTGGAGAATCAAGTTTCAACTCACACCCTTCATAGGTAACTTTCATGCTCTTCCATTTATCTGTTTCCATATTTCCTCTTCCTACTTGTGTTCTGCACAATCTATGTCTGTTGGCATATTGATGGGCTTGAGATACACCGTAATTCTCATGTGCCCCACCCACACCCACTCTGCAGATGCTGTGGGGTCAGCTCTGGGAGCCCAAGTGAGCTGTCCGTCACTCAGCGAGCACCGGGCTAGGCTGCCCCTAAAATCGCTGCAGTATCTCCTAGTAAGTGAAGGCTCTGCGGTTGATGTTGAGGCAGCAAAGGACGGAGGTTTCACCACACTCACCTCAGTGATAGAATGCTTAATCCAGGCCAAGAGGTTGAAAGGGGTGCAACTTGTGTGTCTCCTTTCGTTGCTGTTTTATGTTCCACTGTCAATATATCATACAGTCGCTCAGGTTATCTGTACTTACATCAAAGGGGCAGAGGAGAAGGAAAATAGATCCATATTCCTTCACACCAGCACTGAAAGTCTTTTCAGAGTACTTCACATCCACTCAGAAGGGCGGGCCTCTTTTTATCTTGGGCAACATCTTAGGCCCATCAGACTCAGCCCATCAAGCAATCTCATTCGTTCTGAGGCCCTCTTCAGAATCCAGACCGCTTTGGTCTCCAAGGTAGTGGCCAGATAACACAGTTCACTGCCAGACCTCACTGGCCTGTATGAGTCTGCTAGGTGCCACTTGCCATACTGCTTCTCTGTGACCCCTCTCCCCTCAAGACGGTTCTCCCTGCACAGTTCCAGCTGTGCATGTTTCAGGAGCTGCTACTGAGCAGCTTAGATCCACCGTGGGTTGAAGTCATCTCACCAGGTAGCAGTATTTCCGGGCTATCTTAAGGCCGGGAAACGGTCTATCTCAGTCCCCAGGGACACATGGAAACAGAGGGGCATATTATCAAGCCAGGCGATAAAATTATCGGCGCTTTAGCGGCAGAAAACTGCCGCTAAAACGGCGATAATGGGCTTGATAATATGCTCTATGGAATTCGAATTGAAGCCAATGTTAGACGTCCTTCACATTTAACATGGGTTTCAATTGGAATTCCTTAGAGCATATTATCAAGCCCATTATCGCCGTTTTAGCGGCAGTTTTATGCCGCTAAAGCGGCGATAATTTTATCGCCTGGCTTGATAATATGCCCCAGAGTCCTGGATGCTATGTTGTTTCCTCTTGCCAGCACTGTCACTTTGATCCTGGCATGTAGAAGCACCCAAGCTACTCCACTCTCCTGTGCCACGTGATGGAAGATCTTGAACCAGTTAAAGAGAGTCTTCTTGCGTAGCTTCCTTCCAGGATAAATGTGTTTAGGGATCCATCCAACAGAGCTGTATACCAAAATGTTCTACTCCACCTTGGCATTAGACACACCCCTTGTAGCTCTTTATGCTTTAATCTTACTGTGGATAGTCAAATAACAAATCTGAAATCCGGAGTCAGATTTGGGGTGATTTAATTGTGGCAAGGATGAAGTCTTGACTCCCTGTACAGTACCCGCCTTAAGAGCGAGCTCACTAATTTCCAGAAGAAGTTCTAGGGACAAATGTACAAAGCATTTTACCGGTAGCGACTCGCCCATCTGCCCATTTGCGACCGATAAAATGCATTTTGCCATGTACAGAAGGCAGATTGCGACTGAGTAACTTGTTACCGAATTGCATTTTGCTACTGCGATTCAGTATTAGAAAGGGGTGTGTTTAGGGCGTTCCTTCATAATATCGAATAGCACTTGTATGTATGAATGTTCCCAGTCACAAAACATTTGGAGTTACCACCAATTTCAAGTTGGTGGTAACCCATTCGCAAACGGGAAGGGGTCCACAAGGAACCCCTTTCCCTTTATGAATGTGCGCACCAACACTTTTTAAGAGCGGGCAGTGGTCCCATGGACCATTGCCTACTCTTAAATAATGAAAAAGTAGCTTCCTTTTGAGAAAATGGGCTGCAATACAAAAACAATTATTGCTTTATTTAAAAAGAAATCACAGACATGGTGGTCTGCTGACCTATTGATGAAGTAGGTCAATTTGCAACCCTCTGCGAATTGCTAACAGTGTCAAACAATTTAGCGATTTCCTAATAGCAAATTGCTAAAATTTGCTATTAGGCAATCACAAACACGCGATTTCGCACATCTGGCCCTTACTTCTGATAGAACAATTCACTAATCAATGTCATTTTTGATTGCCATGTAGGCACAGCCCAAGCATTCTTCGTCTTAATCTTTCTTCCTTTGACAGTAACATACAAATTAATCCCAACTGCAAGGGTTCTTCTTCAGGTGAGTCGATTATAGAGCTGGCAGGAAGTGATTTGCGCAAGGGTCGACTGGATCTTTAATTGCTGTTGCATTCTTTTTTCTCTCATTCTTCCTCTCACTATTTGGAGAATTATAGTTAATAAGTAATTGAGTGTGCAGGTTAAACAATATGAGCCGACTCATCTTTCAACTCCTGTCTTACCCTTTTTTTTTTTTTTAAATATTGAGAACAGATTGGAGTATGTCCAAACTGCCTCATTGGCTATGGCCTTACATTTATTAATATAAGTCTGTAAATCATGGAGCCTTGTTCAGTCTCCAGCAATTCGTCATGAACAGAATATCTTTGATCTTACTGATCAAAGATATTTATAAAGACTGCCAGAAATGCTGCATTGCTATCCAGCATAGGGCTCCCTTCGGAGACCAATGGCGTTGTCTAGGCTATATAGCATTTCCAATGAAGTGGATTATGATCCCCACCTTTGCACAATCAGTGGAGTAAACCTGGGGTTTAAAAGTAAAACGTACCAAATACATGTCCAAAACCTCCTTGCATTTCTTAGGGTTGCATTCGAATTTGAACTCAGCCCATCTGGTCAAGGGAGGATATGGAGCGCCTTGTAAAAGCACCAGAGAAGACTTATGGGTGGCATTTTCCATAGTCAAGGCTTGTATTGCGTTGTTAAAGCATTTATTGCCGCACTCAATTCTTGAACTTGATGCAGTGTGAGTTTGACTGGAATCTTGCTGGTGTCTCAATCTGTCAAGTGCAGACTTCTGAGGTTCAGTCGACGCCTTTCTCCTTTTGAGTACCATGAGAGGTCTGCTGAGAGTCCAAGATTTATTTTACAGTTTAAAGGAGCAGCAAAAAGGCCCCAGAGGAGAAAAAGCCTGCAGAGCAGAAGAAAACCTCTGGATGCAGGTAGAGACATGAATGGCAAACAGGAGCAGAATATCCAGAAAGTAGGACACAGAAGGAGCTAAAAAATTGGAGCAGCGTAGAGCAACACAGGAAACAATGTTGTGACTGACTGTTTCTCATTCAGGCCCGCCCAAATAGTTAAAGCGTAACTTGACACCCTGGATATAATTCAGCCACACTGGATTGAGAAATGCTGTTCCTGAAAAAGAGAAAAGAGTACTTCCTCCCAAAAAAATATGTGGCCTTGAATGCCTGTACACAAAAGCCACTGGATCAGGGACACGCAGGGCTAGAGAGCCAATACACAAGGATCACTTTCGACGGTCACTACAGTACCCAATCCAGCTCTAATGTACTAGACCCACGAGGAGCGCATCCCTTCAATAGTTGCCAAAAAACAAACAGGTCCAATCAAGGAGAGCATCCGCCATAATACCTGGGCCTTCATTTACATGCACTGCCCTACGCCAAAGTGAAAGGACAGGAGTGCACCATATTTATGCAATACGGTGCATTTCTGTTCTTTCCCACTGCACTGAGGCCATTTAAGCAGCCTAGCGGCAACGCATACACCCTTGCAACATGGTGCAAGGGTGCCTGTGTTGTCAGCAGGATTGTTTTTGTGCAAGAAGGGACACCTTCCTGCATAAAAACAATCCTAAGAGACGCTTTCCTCTTTCTATGTGTGCTGCAGAATGTAAGGAGTTGGCGCTTCTCCATGTTTGCATGCTCTTGTAAATCTGGGACAGCATCAAAATCTTGGGTGTTGCATGGGAAAACCCACCGCAACGCCCCTGGAATGCCTCCCGAGCGCAGAGTAAGGCAACACAGTGATTTGCAGTGCCTTGCTTTACTCCGTATGTGTGAGGCCATACAAAAGCCTCGCAAAGTGGCTTTGTGTGACCTCATAGATATGGTTTTCTAATCTGTGCCGCTGGAGCGTCATAAAAAGTGATGCTCCGGCGTCGCAGGGGGCTTGTAAATAAGCCCCCTGGTCTTTAATTTCTGAATCAACACTCAATTCTTAAATGTGCCCGACTTATGAACATGTGGTTGGGACTACCTAGGATGGACCTTTTCATTTGCCCACTTCCTGTGACTTATTTAAAGCCTTGAAATGCCTGTGCACGACTGGACAAGGGGAACACGTGTTGGCTGGTAATTATGATAAATAAATTAAAAAAGAACCTTTACTCAATATTCTGTAATGAGTTCTTGTTACATGACTCAGCTCAGTTCAAAATCTTTAATCAATCTGTAGATAAAAATTATAAAAGGGCAATATTCAAAACATCACAGCAGAATTCAGTGTAAAATTTGGGAATTAGCACAAATATGGATAAAAACAGGTGATTGATACAGGGAAGCCTTTTGATAAAGGGAAGCCTACTATATCAAAATGCATAAACATAGTCTCGGACTACCACAGTTATCAGTATCCCTCACTAGGTATCCAGCTTTGTATGTAACAATGTGAAAAATGCAGTTTATCATGTATATATAGACCACATCATGGTTAAAAGTCCCATTAAAACATCACTATAAAATCAATATTAGACTTGGGTTGGAGAAAATAAGCTGTTGATAAAGTGCATTTACAAAGTGCTGGACTACCTTCACACCCATTACCCTTCTATAGTTTCCTTGCTATGGATGGATATTTTAAGGAAGCAACAAACACTAAAACAGATGTCGGGCTACATAACATCTGAAGGTATGTTAGAGCCTCTCTGCACTTCTTAAAAGCCAATGTTTTCATGATGTGCTTGAGGCAAAATTGGAAAAATGCCCCTTAGAATTCACAAACAAATATAAAATGCAACAAGGATTGCTCTCCCACACCATCAAAGGGACTAGGATGTAAATTTCTATCCCATGCTCTCACCCCCTCCAAAAAGCACATTAAACACCACAAGGTACCTGACCTGAATCTAAAAATGAGAGACCTCTTCCAGCGTGTGAGCGCCAGGGTTAAAGATAGTGCTAGGTTTCCTGTCACTAAGGTGATAAAATAATTACAAATAGATTATTTACTAAAAACTTCCTTGGTTCTTTGGGAGGAAGTGAACTCTGCATGATGGGACCTACCCAACTTCTTCTGAAGTTTACTTATGGTGTCTGGGGCAGTAAACCTTCCAGGAGACCAATGTCAACAAAGGACTTACTAACATATTAATCTAAAATAATATCTCTGTTAAAACTAGCTTTGTTATTAGTCCACATACTCACACAGAACAGAAGGGGGGCTAGCTTAATAATATCTGAAACATAATCTAAGTTAAGTTCAGAATGCAGAATAAAGTTTGGTCTGGATAGTGAGAGATGCAGCGTCTGCCTACAAATTCCATTTTCTTCTACATGCATGGGGTAGATGTTGTGGTACCCCCACACCCCTGCTCCATGGGTGTCTTTAGAGACACACTGAGTCTATAAATCTTAAGGTAGGGAGTAATAGTGCCTCTTCCATCCATCTGTGTCAGGTGAAATCGGGAACCTGTCGCCCTCCCTAATTTCAAGCGTGCTGCAATCACTTGTGATTGCCAAGCATTGACAGAATCAAAAGTTACACCTATGTAACAAAGATTCTCTGGCATACTCAGATGTTGCTCTTGCAGCTTTAGGGACAACAAGGTTTCCCTTCCAGGTCCACAGGCCGTTATATTGGACTGCTCGAAATTGGTCAGCATGTCAAGGTTACCCAAGAAGTATACAAAAGATTCAACCAGAGTGCGCAAGGATCAAAGGGATCGATCAAAGGCATCCTAGCCATTAAGACAGCATCATTGGCATATAATAATGCTGGGACAAGGGAATTAGCAATTGTAGACGCATCCCTGGTAGAAATAGACAAGCGGGTGCTTAAATCATTAACATGAATAATAAAAAGCAGAGGTGCCAAAACACATCTCTGACACTCCCCACTAGCTAATGGGAAGATGTCAGAGAGTTCCTCTGACTAGCCAAACCAAACCCTGGTCCCTACGTTTTTATGCAGGGACTGTAGAAAATTCAGTAGGGTGACTTCTACCCCAAGATTAATTAAAATCATCTACAATGTGCTCCTGTTCATGCAACCAAATGCAGAAGAGAGGACCATAAAGACCAGGTACAATGGGCAGCGCCTGGTGATGGTATACTTACTCACAATCAGGTGAAGAGGCACTGCTCCACTGCACCTAGCCCGATGAGGAAACCATACTGGCAAGAGGCCAGAATATTGTTATCGTTGGCCCATGTCTGCAGGCGATTGAAAATAGCCCTCCTCAAAACTTTCAATGAACTGTCAATTAGGGATATCGGCCTGAAGCATTTTTGGGGAACCTCTATTTCCTTTTTTTTAAAATTGGTACGATGGTAGAAAGGGTCCGGGACCCTATTACACAAAGTTATTAAATAGGTTGCTGATCAGATGTTCCTACAGGTGTAAGTTACATTTAAGTAGATGTATAGGGATCCCGTCAGGCCTCAGAGCTTTTCCACGTGAGCTAAGTCTAATTGCATCCTCCACATCCTGGAAGGAAATGACGATTCTCTAATTATTATGCAGAGAGAATCTTGATTTCATTAAAGACAAACGGAGGCTAACATTATGCAAATACTTTTATTTGCTGCCCAAAACATGCAGCCCTTTAAAGAATGTAAGTACATCATAATAAGTAGAACGTTGACAATATGACGAGTAGACTGTGTAGGCTCTCATCTTCCTCGTGGGCTGCGATGACACAGCTGAACAACTTGAAGAAACTCCAGAAAATCCAATTAGTCTTTAAATTGTTATCTGAGTATAAGAAGGCCCATTGTATAGTGAAATGTATAAGGACTATTAAAGTAATGTATAATAATGTATTACAATAGTAATCTAAAAGCAGAAAAAAATATTAATACATCAAAGATGGAAATGAATTTGAACCCAAACCTCTTCAGGGAGAGGAGGGTGGGATAATGTTAGCCTCCATTTGTCTTTAATGAAATCAAGATTCTCTCTGCATAATAATTGGAGAATCGTCATTTCATTACAAGACAGAAGGCTACCATTATGCATGTTTCAAGCTATGTAAAATTACACTGCTAACATGCTCAATTGGTCTCAAGTAAAACTTAGAGAAGGTAGCTGCGTTAGACCAATCTGCTGCTTTAAGTATTTCGGGAAGAGAACCTCTTGCCCTGAATACTTTGCTAGTCATCGCACCCCTTGAAGAGTGAGCTCCAAATTTGGATAGGTCAATTCCAGCTTCGTGCATAATCATCCTTATCCACCTGGCAAGGGTAGCTAAGCTTACAGGTTTAAAGGGTCTTACATAAGATAAAAGGAGTTGATCGCAACCAATAGCTCTTAAATTTGAAATCTTGTTTTCATAGCATTTCATACAATTTACAACACATAGTTTTTCACATTCATGGAAGTAAGGATAAAAGATGGATTCAGACATTGTTTTTGTTCTTTTCCAGGTGTCAAAATGGACCCCTTCAGATGAGTAAAATCTGTTAGAAATTTCCAGTGCTCTAATATCAGAAACCCTTCTAAAAGAAATTAGGCATAAGAGAGTAGCCAATTTCATTGAGATCCTTTTAAGGGAGAGTGTATCGTTGGCAGGCCAGGAAAGGAAGAGATTAAAAATAAGATTAACATCCCAAAGGGAATGGTAACGTGCCTTTGGAGGTCTTCTTAGTCTAATACCTTTCATAACTCTTTTGACAAGGGAGTTGCTACCGATGGCAAGGTTATTAATGAGAGCGTGACCTGAAAAAATTGCAGATCTATTGCAATTGATAGTTCTAAAGGAAAGACCTAAATCAAAGAGATGAGCAAGATAGTTAGCTATTTGTTGAAGAGGACAAAGTACGGGATCCAAATCCCTCTCCACGCACCAACAAGACCATTTTCTCCAGATGCCCTTGTATCTTTTTCTTGTACCTGGAGCCCATGAATCTTCCAGTAGGCTTTTAGCTTCTTCTGAAAGATCAGAATATCTTCCTGAATTCCTGATATCCTCCAAGCAAGAAGGTTCATTTTCCCTTCTAAGGCTAAAGGGTGTTCTTCTCCGTCTGGACCCTTGAGAAGGCCCGGGAATGAGGGAATAAGAAGAGGGAAGTCTACTGTTAACGCCATCACCCCCGGAAACCAAACCTGGGATTTCCAGAAGGGGGTTATCAGAATGATTGAGCAAGACTTGAGTCTGACCTTCCACAATAGTCCCTGAATCATTGAGAAGGGGGAAAGGCTTAAGCTTTGAACCCTTCCCAAGATTGGAGAAATGCATCCACTCCTGCTGCGTGTGGGTCCGGTCTCCAACTGAAGTATCTCTCTACTTGGTGGGTCAACCTGCTGGCAAAAAGGTCTAATTGTATCGGGCCCCAAACCTCTTGGATCTGTGAGAAGATCTCCGGGTTCAATTTCCAATCGGTTGCATCGTGGAGGAAACGTGAGTTCCAGTCTGCTCTCACATTCTGACAGCCAGGAATGAATTCTGCTCTTATGGTAATCTTGTGTTCCCAGCAAAAATACCATATTCTTTTGGCAAGGTCTGACTGGTTTTTTGATCTTGCGCCCCCAAGCCGATTTATATAAGAGACAGCTGAGTAGTTGTCTAAGCCTATCAGTATGTTTGAGTTTTTTAAAACTTCCTTGAAACTCATGATTGCATTCAGAGCTGCAAGCATCTCCAAAGAATTTATATGAAGGGATTTTTCTTCCAGAGACCACCTCCCACCGGTCTCTAAGTCTTTTAAGCGGGCACCTGAGGAAATTCGATTTTCAATCACGATCGCATTGAGCCGCCATTTTGTGCTACGCCGCCATTTTGTGTTGCCCTCACTCAGGCAGCACGACGAACGAAATCTTTTCTGCTTTTCCTGCAATATTGTGTCAAAATAGCCTTGTGCCTTTGTTTACAAAGCTGGTGTTAGAGACTGGCCGAGTACACTAATTCCTGTCTGGTTTTTCTAATCCCTGTCTTAACTATCTGTTGGTTCACACTATTCTCTTCTGACTTTATCTTATCTTCTGGCCTTCGCTGTCCTCCGCTCGTATTCTCTCATTTCACAACTGTCCTCCAAAACACACAAACGTATCACGCCACCTGCAAGCCAGTTACAGACATGTTAATACCTTAACCTGTGGGAGCGGTGGCAAACACAGTTGGAGGAGTTACTCGATACTTTTGTTTTCCGACTTTTTCTATTGGCTCTGACTTTCTTTTGGGCTATTCCTACTGGTTTTTCATGTATGTTTTAGGTGTGTCCTTCGTTAATGTATATGTCACCTATGTACTATAAAAGATTGTGCGCCACGGAGTGAAGTGGCAGTCTCCTGAGAACATACCGTGTGTACTTCTAGGACAACTGTACTAGCTGCAGCTAATAAAATCTGATCTTTTACGCAGACAGAGTGTCCCCGTGTCTCTGTTAGCTGAAGCAGGAGAACCCAGGAGATTAAGGCGTACCCTGCGCCGCCAGGCCCAATTGGTTCTGGTTCTTCAACTGGCGCCCAACGTGGGGTGGCTTCAGAGGTAGTGGCTCTGCCTGAAGGTCGTGAGGAACCCCGCAAGAAAATTCTGGAGGAATCGCGAGCCACGTCAAGCGACCCCTGTATGTCGAAAGTGGTCCGAAGGTCTTTTGCAGCGTGGTTACTCCTTCCTGACGGCTACTGACGACTGCTGCCCTGACTGCCGCCCTGCCTTGGCCCTCTTTTTTGGTGATGTATGGTAAAGCAAGACGATAGACGGGCCTCTGTTGGTGTAAGAAGACATCTTAGTTAAGTATTGGTGGGTCGCTCCCACATTTGGTTCTTTGGTTCTTTGGTCCTTAGGTTCTTAGGTTCTTTGGGTCTTTGATTCGGGTATTGCAATAACCAAAGCCGAGGGGTAAGTACATTTGTGCTGTGTTAATTGATTTAACCCCCTTGATGTTTGTGAACCGTCCAGTGAAATAACGATGCCTGGTCTGACTAAGTTTGAGAAACTTTGTTGTTTTGGTTGTAATAGGGATTCCCGGCTGGAGGACTCTTGTCCGATTCCTTCGGTTGGAACTCCCACTTATGAGCTCTATTCTAAACATGGTGTTGGCCCCATTGCCTTTAACGAGGCATGGATCCGATACACGAAGAATGATGGTGTTTTAAAATGGCCAGAAAATGGTAGTTTTGAGCCTGACATACTAGATAATTTGGAAACTATTTTATTTAAAAGAAAAGCCCGGCCGGCAATGTTTGACTCATTCCGCCTTTGGCGTAAGGAAGCCAAACAAAGAAAAATTAAGCAAGAAAAACGAGATAGGAAAGCACAGGGTATGACAATTATACAGGCTGCTCAGCAACTTAGAGATGATGAAGTTGATAATGCGATGGAGATTTCAGAGAGACAGCATCGTATGGCGATAGATAAATGCTATCCGATGTTGCCAGCTTCCCCTTCTGATAAAAGAAAGGATTTAGAGAAAGATCCCTTGATGTCTCACCTACTAAGATTGCCTCCGCCCTATGTACAAGGTGCTAATGCACCCTCGTTGTTACAGCCTGTTCAGCCGCAGGTTGCGCCTCCGCTTGCTCCGGCTCTTCCGCATTTGCCCCCTCAAGTAATGCCTCCTCTGCCAGCTTTGCCTTCAACTCCTTTTCCTTCATCTTCTTCACCCTCTGCTCCCCCGGTAATTACTGATTTCTCTTCAGTTAGTTCGCCTAATACCTTGTCCCCTATCCTTATGTCCAATTCTCCGTCTATGCGTAAACGACTTACTGAAACGGTCTCTGGTCTTTTATCTCCTTTCTTTGAGGCGTTAAATATGTCTCCGGCATTTTCTCGAAGACAGTCTCGTATTCAGTTCCCAGCTTCCGAAGAACGAGAAAGGTTGGACTCTCTTGCTCGTAAATGGATTGACAAGGGTCCTCGGTATAGTGTACCCGACATTATGCCCACCTTCTCACAGTGGAATGCGCCTACGCAGAGATATGTTTTCAATACTATGTGTGATACTCTTGTTAAAGGTTGGGAGGATATGGACTTGGGTTCGGTCCCTCAGGGTCTGTTAGATATTCAGGCTAATTTTGATAAGGGACTCATTGTGGGTTCTAAGGTTGAGGACGCTGTAAAGACACTTGTTTCCTTTAGAACCTTATTTACTTCACAGACTTTTCTTGATTCCGATCCCTCAGTTAGGTTGACACTGAAAAATTATCCAATGAGAGAGGTTCCTCCTGTATGGAGAGAAGAGGTTCCAGCAGCAGGTGCTAATCTAGCTATTCCTGCTCATTTCCAGCGTATATGGGTACATGTGCCCTGGAAAAGATCTGAAGTCCTGGCTCTTAAACAGTCTCTACCGGATCCTCGTAAGAACCCTGCAGGTTATTATAAAGAATTGTCACAGACTGTTGATGCTTGCATCATGAATTTAGCAGATATTGATATGTTGATGGGGAATGTAGTCCCACAAGCGTTATGGGCTAGGATTCGTAAGGAGAATCACGCACAGGAATTAGGTGCTGACTGGGATGCTATAATTGCCGCAGATAGAAACCAAGTGGGTGGTGCGAAGCCTGATGCTTTGATTTCAGAACTCCCTGGTAGGATTATTACATTAATGAAAACAATGATGCCTGCCTTGAGAGTTAACTGGGATAAAATAGCCGCGTGTAAACAGAAGAAAGATGAGTGTCTCCGATTTCTTCACCCGTTTCGAGGAAACATTCATTGATCACAGTGGTCAGGATATGACTACAGAGGGTGGACAGCGATTATTTGTAGATAAGTTCGTATTTAATTTGCTTCCCGAGCTGTCGCATAAGCTGAAAGACTCCGAAAGTTCATGAGCTGTTTCTTCTTCAGCCCAGATATTGGCTACTGCTCAATATTATGAAAATAGAGATAAAGAAGAAAAAGATAAGCAAGAGAAAAAGACTAAAGAATTAAAAATTAAGGTTCTCTTGCAACAGGCTTATCCACCTCGTTATGCTCAGCCCCAGTTTCAACAGCCTCCACAGTTTCAAAGGGTGTATCAAAAGCCTGAGCCATATATTCCACGACCTTTGTTAGGTCCTAATCAATGTGCCTATTGTAGAGAGGAAGGTCCGCGAAGTCGTGCTGGCCTCCAGTCAGCAAACAGAGGTAGAGGTCGAGGTATGTTGACCCAAGAACAGCGTTCCCTTCCTCCTTCTAATTCCGTGAACTACTTTGATCAGCAAAACGCTCGGTCTACACAGTATTACAATGAGGATTGTTATGTTGGAGACGGGAATGAAAGTCTTCATGTTAACTAGGACAGCCATGGACAAAGTAAGGGAGTTGTGTCAATTCCAGTAGATCAGAATGGACCTTATGTTAATGTCACTACAATGGGTGTTTCAGAGCCATTTCTTTTAGATACTGGTGCGATGAGAAGTTCTATCATTCATTCAAAACTCCCTGGGGCACCTTTGTCTGGCTTAACGAATGTATCTGTAGGTTTTTCTGGCGCCCCAGTTCGTAATCCGGTTTCTTGCCCTTTGCCTATTTCAATTGGCCCTTATGATTTAGAAGTTCCGCTTCTCTTAACGAATGGTTGCGGCGAGAATCTATTGGGCTTGGATCTATTAAAAAGACTGCATGCCACAATATCTTGTTCTCCTTCTGGTGTATATCTCACTTTAGGACAAAAACGGACTTCTCCAATGTATTTGTCAAAAGATCAATTCCCACCTGAATTGCTTTCTCTTCCTACAACGCTTTGGGCCACGGGTCCAAATGATGTTGGTTGTCTTGAAATTCCACCTTATGTTGTTACTCTCAAGCCCAATGCTGAATTCCCACGCGTTCCTCAATATAGAATTTCCACTGAAGGTGAAAGAGCGCTTCTGGAAATCATTCATGATTTGATTCAGAAAGATGTGGTTGAGGAAACGAGAGGTAACATATGTAATAGCCCTGTCCTTCCTGTTCTTAAACGCACTGATCCTTCTCAGCCTCCTGTTTATCGCTTTGTAATTGATCTTCGGGAGGTAAACAAAATTGTTGTACCACAGTTTCCTGTTGTCCCAGATATCACTGCGTTGTTGACGATGATACCTTCTACAGCGGTTTGGTTTTCTGTTATCGATCTGCAAAATGCTTTCTTTAGTATTCCCATTGTTGAAGAGAGTAGGGACATTTTTGGCTTCTCTCTTGGAGGCCGAAGCTTCCGGTTCAAACACGCACCTCAAGGCTATTGTGAAAGTCCCTCTATTTATAGTCAAGCTTTGAAATGTCATCTTGATGCTTTTTCCTTGCCGTCTGGTGCTGCTCTCATTCAGTACATGGACGACTTGTTAATCGCTGCTGATTCAGAGGATATATGTAAGAATGTGACGGTTGGATTGTTGCGACACTTATCCAATCTTAATCATAAAGTTTCATCTTCTAAGCTACAATATGTTCGTCGAGAGGTTACCTACTTGGGTCATCTCTTATCAAAGGAGGGAAGACGATTAACCCCAGAACGTATCCAAGCAATTGCGCAAATGTCTGTGCCATCCACACAAAGAGAGGTAAGTGCCTTTCTTGGCATTACTTCCTATTGTAGGCAGTGGATCCCTAACTTCTCTCTGTTGGCTAAACCTTTGCTGGCACTCACTTTGAAAGGTACGCCTCAGCCCCTTCCATGGACTGACGAATGTCAAAGGAGTTTTACTGACTTACGTGCTGCTCTGTGTTCTGCTCCTGTACTAAGTACTCCTGATTATAGTAAGCCTTTTACGCTCTATGTTCATGAAAGAGAAGGTTGTGCGTTGTCAGTCTTAACACAACGATTTGCAGATAGACAGCGGCCATGTGCCTATTTTTCAGCTACGTTAGATCCAGTAGCTAAAGCATTACCTAGTTGTCTTAAAGCGACAGCAGCAGCAGCAATTTCTATTCGACAGTCTGCTGGAGTGGTGCTAGATAATACTCTAATTGTTATGGTGCCACATGCAGTGGATACTTTGCTAAACAGAACAAAAACACAGCATCTTACGAGTGCTCGTTTGTCTGGATATGAGCTGACGCTTTTGGCTAGTCACGTGCATATCAAACGATGTAATACTTTAAATCCAGCTACTTTGTTGCCTCTTCCAGAAGAGAAAGGTGTTCAGGAACAACATGATTGTTTCTTTCGTACTGAGGAAGAGACAAAGGGTAGAATTGACTTAACAGATACGCCATTAGTGAATCCGGATGGAACGCTATGGGTTACTGGTTCTTGTTTTAAGCTTCCTAATGGAGAGACAACTTCAGCCTATGCTGTTACTACTTTGCATACAATCGTGGAAACAGCACGCATCAGACATAACTCAGCTCAGGCAGCTGAACTGATATCCTTAACCAGAGCGTGTGTGCTATCCAAAGGAAAAAGAGTGAACGTGTACACCGATAGCCAATACGCTTTTGGTGTGGCGTTCAATTTTGGACGTTTGTGGAAAGAAAGGGGATTCCTTACTTCCCACGGCACTAAGATACAACATGGTCAGTTGGTGACTGACCTTCTTGAGTCACTTGCTTTGCCTACCCAGATAGCAATTGTGAAGTGTAGCGCACATAAGAAGATTGTTGACGATGTTGGTCGCGGGAATGCATTTGTGGATGAAGTAGCGAAAAAGACTGCCAGAGATGCTACAAGTCGCATGTATGTTGCAAGCCCTGCAAATTGGGTCAGAGAAAGGGGAATGTATGAGGATACAGTAGAAAGTGTGAAATCAATTCAAGAAGAGGCAACAGAAAAAGAATTGAGAAAGTGGAAAGAAAGTACAGGAATGTTAGATGAGATGGGATGTTGGGTAGAATTGTCCGAGCACCAACGTTGGCTGTTACCAGACGCTTATGTACTACCTGTAGTTACTATGGCGCATGCTCCAGCCCACCTAAGTGCGAAAGGAATATGCAAGCTTCTGGCTCCAGTATGGCAAAACGAAGGAATCCCGAAGTGTGCAGACAATGTAGTGAAACATTGCATTATTTGCTTAATGTACAATCCGGGAAAGGGAACCCCAACTCCAGCAGGTCACTTTGCTCCTCCGACCTATCCATTTGAAGTGTTGCAAATCGATTACATTCACATGGAACGATGCAACAATCTCAAATATGTTCTAGTTGTGGTATGTGCCTTTTCCAGATGGATAGAGGCTTACCCCCTGAAAGACAATACTGCTTTATCTACAGCCAAAGTACTCCTTAAAGAGTTTTTCCCTAGATTTGGTTTGCCGCGCATTGTCTGGAGTGACAATGGGAGCGAATTTGTGGGCCAAGTCATGCAAAAAGTTTGTGCAGGTCTTGGTATAAAACAGAAGTTCCATGCGGCAAACCATCCATAGTCAGCGGGTCAAACTTGCTAAAGTACAGGCCAGTACAGGCCTTAGTTGGCCCGATGCACTACCTTTGGCTCTTCTATCCACCAGAACGGCTGTGCATTCTCGTTTGGGACTTAGCCCTTATGAGATAGTTTTCGGATGCCCAGCTAATATATGGGGAGTCCCTCGCCCTAAGAAGTATTCAGACTTGCCATACCCAATGTTGATTGATTATTTGCACGACCTTACAACTAAATTGCGTGTTCTCCATCAACAGGTTCAGAGCGCTTTGCCAGAGGCCTCCACAGACTCAGGTCATTCCATCCAACCAGGTGACTGGGTTTGTGTGAAGAATTTCCAAAGGACGAAGAACTTGGAGCCTCGCTGGAGAGAACCCCGTCAGGTTCTCCTAGCTACTCGTACAGCAGTGAAGGTTGAAGGAAAGAAGAACTGGATCCACGGCGTGCATTGCAAGAAGGTTCCTTTGCCTCTGCCCTTTGATCAGTGGGTCCGTAAGAGTATAAGTGACTCTGAGAGCGAGAAGGTTCTCCGATTCATACCTTTTAGTGATGCACACTTGAATGGAACATTGTCGGAAAAAGAAAGCGACAACATTCTCCAAGAAGCTGTACCACCACATTTTCGTCTGAATACCACAAATCCACGAACATTGTTTCAAGAGCAGACTGTACCTGATAAGGCTCATTACGATTTAAGACCCAGACTGAAGAAGAAAACTTGAGATTCTCTCTTCTATGTAGTTTCTATCCCGGTTGCAGGGTCACGGTAGGAGTCTTGGCTGTGACCTGAGTAGTGGCAATAGGCCTGCAGGACTTGCAGTGTCATAGGACGGCAGACAATCGTGACCAAGTGATTAAGGAAGATTGCCGTGAGAATCCATTTAGAAGATGGAAACTACATTAGGCGAAAGAGAGAGAAAGAACAAAATGAAAGACATTCATTGTAAAATAATATACAGTCGTTGTGGTATAACTTTATGTGTTTTTATATTATTATGTATTTTATTGGCGTGTATACGATGGATTGTTTAAGCTATGCAGCAAAAAGTTGTCCCTTCTTCTATCTCTGTGCCTTCTTATTCTACTATCTCTCCACATCTGTTTCATACACTTCCTCAACATGAACTCGTTAGAAGAATCGAATATTACAATAATTTGTTTATTCAATTATTACACCAACACCAATTAGTAATTAATACAACCGATTGTTGGGTATGTGGACTAATGCCTCATACCACAGAAAAAGGGATGCCATATTTAGTCCTTCCATTCTCTTCTGAAGGTTCTGCTTGGGCTTATTTTGTAATTTTCTCTAACGCCTATCAAAGCCGATTTAAACGACCTGTCAGTTCTTATATTGGTGGTCCAGATTTCAGTCATAGTTCATTGATAAAGGGAATGGTAGCTATGGCTAAAATCATGGAAAATAGTAAAATTTCTGTTGATGAGAGAAAAGCATATACTAATTGGAACGTCACTCATTATATCACAAGCCTTAGTGATAAGGTTAAACAAGGAAAGTCTCCGCCAATTTGGACTGTACCTCATCAAGGCAATTTCTGTTTGCAAATAAATGGCCAAACTACTGACCCCGAACAGAGAAAAAGCTTTTGTTCCCATACTTACATCCACTCCTCTCAGAATTCGCCGCCATTAGTGCCATCTCAGGACACGTATTTCATCTGTCACGATAGAGCCTATACGTGGTTGCCGACTGGTATTTCTGGAACTTGCTATATAGCTTTTCTTCTTCCCCCTACATACACTGCTTCTTCAAATTTCCATAAAAACAGATATGGCAGAGGAATTATTGATTCCAAAGACACAGCAGGTCAAGAGGGAGGAGACTTCCTAAAAGGATTTCTTCCTTTTTGGGGTCCTATGGCAAACAGCAGGAATATGAGACAATGGGTTTGTGTTGTAGAGACTACCATAGACATCACTGTAGGAGCTTTGAGTAATATTACAGCGGAACTACAGGCGGATCGTCTTATGACTTTACAGAACCGAGTTGCCTTAGATATTATTCTTGCAGATCGCGGTGGAGTCTGTAAATTGATCAAATCGAGTTGCTGTATTTATATACCTGATGACGCTCCGACAGTATACCAGGCCATCTCTAAATTACATATAATCTCTGAGTCGATTCATCAGGACGAAGGAGATTGGTCGTTATTGGGATGGTTTTGGGGACTACTGTCCAAATGGGGTTGGAAAGTGCTAACATTCCTTGGTATGGTTTTAGCCATCGTTTTCTCTTGTTGTCTTTGTATGTACTGTGGTCCCGCCATCTGCGACCTTTGTGCTACTATGTGCATCCCAAAACCTAAGACACAAAGAACAGAGAATATTAGAATGATGTTACAGCAACAGCTCAATGACCTCATGGCCATCGACATCGACTCAGATTAACATGAGTCTGTATATCTTGCCTGAGTTCTGGCAAAAGGAGGGTCTGAGGAAATTCGATTTTCTTTCACGATCGCATTGAGCCGCCATTTTGTGCTACGCCGCCATTTTGTGTTGCCCTCACTCAGGCAGCACGACGAACAAAATCTTTTCTGCTTTTCCTGCAATATTGTGTCAAAATAGCCTTGTGCCTTTGTTTACAAAGCTAGTGTTAGAGACTGGCCGAGTACACTAATCCCTGTCTGTTTTTTCTAATTCCTGTCTTAACTATCTGTTGGTTCACACTATTCTCTTCTGACTTTATCTCATCTTCTGGCCTTCGCTGTCCTCCGCTCGTATTCGCTCATTTCACAACTGTCCTCCAAAACACACAAACGTATCTCGCCACCTGCAAGCCAGTTACAGACATGTTAATACCTTAACCTGCGGGATGGGTGGCAAACACAGTTGGAGGAGAGGCTTCTTCGAGTTACTCGATACTTTTGTTTTCCGACTTTTTCTATTGGCTCTGACTTTCTTTTGGGCTATTCCTACTGGTTTTTCATGTATGTTTTAGGTGTGTCCTTCGTTAATGTATATGTCACCTATGTACTATAAAAGATTGTGCGCCACGGAGTGAAGTGGCAGTCTCCTGAGAACATACCGTGTGTACTTCTAGGACATCTGTACTAGCTGCAGCTAATAAAATCTGATCTTTTACGCAGACAGAGTGTCTGCGTGTCTCTGTTAGCTGAAGCAGGAGAACCCAGGAGATTAAGGCGTACCCTGCGCCGCTAGGCCCAATTGGTTCTGGTTCTTCACACCCCATCCTTGATTGCTCGCATCTGATTCTATGGTAAAGTCTGGTACATTCCCGAAGATAGCTTTCCCGTTCCAGGCTTGGAGGTTTTTCAACCACCAATGAAGATCTTCTCGGGCATCTTGTGAGAGAGGAAGGGAGTCCTCGTACCAGAGCCCCTTCCTCAGGCCCAATGCCTTTAATCTTTGTAGACCCCTGTAGTGGAGAGGACCTGGTGATATTGCCTGGATAGATGAAGAAAGGAGTCCTAAGATCATGGCCAGATCTTTTAAACGGATAGATTCTTTGGAAAGAGTATGAGAAACATGTTTTTTTATCTCGGTAAACTTCTTGTGAGGGAGGGTTAAATTGGAAAGAAGTGTGTTTACGTTGAAACCAAGCAATTCTAGTTCTTGTGAGGGAATCAAGATAGACTTTTCCATATTTATGATGAATCCCACGTCTTGAAGGAGATTCATGGTTGTATTTAAATGTTTCGTAATTTCCAACTTGTCTTGAGACATGATAAGGATATCGTCTAGATAAATTATAAGACGAATTCCTCTCTCTCTGACAAATCTGACTACAGGACGTAGGACCTTGGTAAAGCACCAAGGGGCTGAAGATAGGCCGAAAGGAAGGCATTGGAATTGATAAAGGGTTCCTTTCCAAGTGAAACAAAGGTATTTGCAATATCCCTCGTGCATGGGAATGGTAAAGAATGCGTCCTTCAGGTCTAACTTTACTAGCCAATCCCTGTTTTGCAAGATGTCCCTCAAAAGATGAATACCTTCCATCTTGAAATGTCTGTATATTAGAAAATTGTTTAACAATTTGAGATTTATGACGGGACGCCAGCCCTTGTCCTTTTGACGAGGAAAATGGTACTTAAGAAACTCTTTGAAATTTGTGAATGTGGGATTATTACAATTGTTCCTTTGTCTAGCATTTGAGAAATTTCTATTTCTATTAATTTTGAATTTTCCTTGTCTAGAATAATTTCTTTTGGAATTTTCTTTTGGAAGGGTTCCTTCCAAAAATCTATCTTGAACCCAGTTACGGTTTCTAAAACCCATGGGTCTTGAGTGATTCTGAACCAATTGTTCGCAAAATGCTTGAGTCTCCCAGTCACTTGGGAAGGAAGTGAAGAATTCAGACTTACCTTGGAAAGATTGGTTAGAGAACCTAGATCTTCCGCCACGGGACCTTGAACCTTTTCCTCTTTGGGGATGAAAATTTGATCGGGTTCCTCTGTAAGGACGAGTGTCTCTTCCTTCTTGAGGGTAAATTTGGGACTTGAAGTAACCACGGCTGACAGGTTGTCCCCTCCTGTCAGCCCTTCCAAAAAGTGGTCTTCCCCCAAAAACTCTGCGCATGTTGGATTGCGCCTTACTGAATGCGTTGAAGGTGGAAACTTATTTACCCAGAGATTTTACAAAGTTATCACCAAACAACAAGCTTTTAGCATCACACATGTCCTCTTTCGCGGAAAGTTCCCCGAGTTTGGGGTTCATTCTAAATAGGACAGCCTTCCTCCGTTCAGTGATTAAGTTGGCGTTAGCATTTCCAACAAAACAAATTGCGCATTGAACCCATCCGCTCAAAAGTTCAATGTCGATGGGAGAATTGTTAAATCTGGCCTGTTCAGTCATATCAAGTATTCTTGAAAGTGGGCCCAGAACATCAAGAAGTTTATCTTGACATTGCTTCAGGAATCTTTCAATTCCTTTTCTTGGGTCCCTACCTGATTTAAAAAGGAAGGTGATCAATTCTGGGTCAAGGTTGGGTGTATTGCACATCTTGTCCTCCGAAGAGGGGCGAGGGCACTCATTATGCAATAAATTGCGTGTATCTCTGTCCAATGGTATTCTTACCCATTCTGATAAACATTTACCCACGTGAGGCATAGGCCACCACTCCTTGCTGCGAGGGTGTCGAATGGCAATGGGATTGAACATCTCTTGACCAAAGGAGTCTTTAAAAGTGAGTGAGGAAGTTGAGAGTAGATCCAAATCTTCATCAAGATCCTCAGGGGTATCTTGTGGATCGAAAATAAATTTGTCCTCCTCTAGGTCGGAGCCGCTAAGGGCACCTCTTCTCCCAGTCCCAGGAAACTGGGATCTCTCTATTGTGCTGCTATGAGCACCAGCATCTGTTGTAGCGCGGGGGCTACCAATAGCATGAGTGGATGCCTCTTTCGTGTGTTTTTTCTTCTGAAGTACTTTACCCTTAATCTTGGGTACACTGCCAGAGGGAGAATCCCTATCAGAAAGAGAGAAGTACGTTTCTTGTGGGGGAGAAATTATTTTCCTCTTCAGTAGGGCAGCATTAACTGCTTCCCTAACTGATGATTTTACCTCTTCATCGATTAATTTCTTTAGATTATCCCCCAGAGGTTCTTTGTTTGTCTGAGGGGTATTAGCGTCAGGATTCATTTCTATAAGTATAGTTATAATCAAAAAAGGTTAAAGGAGTAGCCTTGAAAATGCTAGTCCGTGACAAAATAAAGCAGGTGTTGGTATTTCCTCCTGGCAGTGATTACTCACGGTTGTATCAGCGCTGAAATCTGTTTAAAAATTGTTTGCAATCTAAACGGAGCACATTTAGAACTTCTTAGATATTTTCAGTAGGAAAGAAGGCCACCAGGTGGCGATCTTGCATCAAATGACTTTAAATGTATTCTTTTCAGAAGCACCGGCTCCGTATCAGGCTCTGTCTGTGTCAGTTAAGCTAACGCGCTCGTATAAGCAGCGTAGCTATGGAAACTGACATCTAAAATGAGGCGCGAATTCCTGTTGAAGCGCGTCTCGTTTCTTAGGGTGTTGCTAGGACACAGAGTCAACAAGGAGAAACTGACGTCGGAAAGGAGACGCGACTTCCTGTTGAAGCACGTCTTGTTTCCTAGCATGTTGCTAGGAGGCTGAGTCGAAAGAAAACAAAGCTCCGAATCGGTAAAGATCGTATATTATTTTCATAAATATTACGCTTGACAATTTAAATCCTTTATGCCCTTGAGGTTAGAAGCAAAATTCCTGATTTGGGGCATATTGAGTATATTTGAGATAATACGATCGTAAGATCGATGTTTGTGAAAAAAATCTAGGGTATTCTCCCTGCCATGAATTGGGCAAGGGGGATAAATAAAACCTGAAAATGAAGGTTTGGTTAGGAATATAAACAATCTATATAAAGAAAAAAACGTTTCTGTATAAAGAAAGTATTATGATAATAGGTATAAACACAGACCTCAATATTGATAAGAAAGTTTACAGAAAAGGTAAAAAAACATTCTTGGCTAAATATGACTTAATAATCATAAACAGACAGGACAGATGGAAAAGAGTACTTAGCTGTTTCAGAGCAGCAAACAAAAGAGGAAGATGAGAGCCTACACAGTCTACTCGTCATATTGTCAACGTTCTACTTATTATGATGTACTTACATTCTTTAAAGGGCTGCATGTTTTGGGCAGCAAATAAAAGTATTTGCATAATGGTAGCCTCCGGTCTTGATATGAAATCTGAAAAGGAGTGGAGTGATTTAAGTGCTCACGTAACCTATCATTACACGCCTTATCTATGGGCAGTTGATAAATGGAGGTAAAGTGCTTCACCTACTCCTTGCCCAAGATATTACAGATCAGAAGTTGGTTTGAGGGGGTGTCCTTCTGACTAAACCTATGAACTATATCCCAGAATACATTACTGTTATTCCGTGCAGCTGCCAGTTTGATTATTTTTCAGTCTTTTTTATTCAGAGAATGTTCATTAATCAGTTGTCAAGCTATTACATGAAGTCAGTACTTAATAATGATGTGATTAGCTCATGAAGAATTACCAGGTGGGACTTTATAACACTAATCAAAGAAAAGAAAAACTTGATAAATATAAATTTCTTCCAAATGTACATTTGCTTAGCTTAATAGCTATTCATTTTCCCCAATATTTCACTTTCATATCTCCAGCCATGTGCCCTTCAGAATTACAGAATGTTTTTAAAATTTTAGACTCCTTATGGTATAAGGTTTTTTTTTAGAACAAACTCCATATGGCCGCAGCCACAGCTGAAGGCTATAGGTAATTGCTAGTCTTATTTTGAGTGTTGCCACATGGAGGATGTTTTGCATAAATGGGTTCCCGAGGTCAGTGGCTACACACCAGAGGGAGATGGCCCTTGCAGTAACATGCTGCTTGATGAACAGTTACGAAGGCACTGCTCTTTAAAGGTTCTATTGCAAATTTTACACTCAGTACCTGCTATTCTGCACCGAAGAGCTCATGAAGAGTGAAACATATGTGCCTGGGAAAATGAAAGACTGCAAGAAATTAATAGTTATTAAGCTAGAAAAATAGAGGATTGGAAAAATGTGACAGTTTTCTAGTTTTGCTTCACTGAAAGAACTGTATATTTGCAACTGTACTACATAAACCACAATGCCCACAGAGGGCTGCGGAGTCTTGCTTCACTTGAACCCTGCAGCTAAAGGCTATTGGAGACTAACAGTCCTGCTTTGAGTGCTGCTACGTGGAGGTTATTTGATATTATTTTGTCAAAATTCTTCTGGAATAAGAAACCTCATATAATTGAGCTGAGTGAATTGCAATAATAAAGTGGTGTCCCATTTCCTAATCTTAGACTTTATCACCATGTCTATTTTATTAGATAAGCCTCTTGTTTATTGGAAAGTTAAAGTGACAACACGCCAGGATGAGTTTGTTTGGAAAATACCTTATTGAATCATTTTTCTTTTAGTGAAATATATTTCACATTGGCTAATTAGTCCTAATTAAAGAAACTACCCTTAATTAAACACTGTTGGGATTTACTGCAATAATTTATATTTTGTAAAGCAGTGGTACTTAACATTTTGACTTCTGTGGACCCCTGCTAAATTACCACTGTAATCCGGGGAACCTGGCCTTAAGTAATTATTATAACTTAAATCTCAAACCAGTGCATAAAAACACAGACACAAGTATACACCAAACAAGTACACAAAATATGAATCTTTTTTTAATTCGCAGACAAAAAGTGCTATTAATATGAATTTTAATGTTAATGAGTGATGATAGATTTTATGTCTAAAAGTCAAATCAATATGCTAGACTCTAGCATATTATTGTCTTTTTTGCGACTTCTGTATGCTATCTCTTTTCAGTGCATGCCAATGCTTAAATGGAAGCAACCATCCAAAATAGATGTTGTTTGCACTACTTGCACTGCTCCCACGAAACAAGCTAAAGATTTCAACTTCATTTTTAGCATTAAAGTTCAAATTTCTTCACATGAATAGAGTTTTAAATTTTTTATTTTTACATTTTGCTTTTTGTTTATGTATATATACTTTATTAATCTACTAATATTTGATTTTCTAAACATTTGCTCATCCCATGAGTAGGTGTTGTGGGCCTCAAGGTTCCACTGCCCCAGGTTAAGAACCAATGTTGTAATGTGTCTAATTTTGAAAATAATACCTCCTCTAGAATCTCAAGTAATAATCTTATAAAAATTAATATTCTTACTTTGGATATTTCTTCCACATTAAATTAGTTTGCCTTTCCTACAAAATGATATTCCTTTTGATGGGCGTGCTAGTATCCAAAAAGCTACATTTATTTCTAAAGAGCTTTACCAATGTATCTCTCCAAGAACTAAGGGGCATATTATCAAGAAACGGCGTAAAAATTATCGCCGCTTTAGCAGAATAAAACTGCCGCTAATGCTGCGATAATGGGCTTGATAATATGCCCTTGAGAATTTCCATAGAAGCCCATGTTCTGGTGTCAACATGGGCTTCTATTGGAATTCTCTGCGGCATATTATCAAGCCCATTATCGCCGCTTTAGCGGCAGTTTTCTGCAGCTAAAGCGGCGATAATGTTAACGTAGTGCTTGATAATTTGCCCCTCAATCCCCTTCTGAAATGCAGTGGGAGAGACATCTATCAGTATGTTGGTCTTTTCATCTGCAGGATAATATTTGGACCAAAATTCATAAAACTTTCCAAGCACCGCGATCACTCATGAATGTTACTTTTCATTTGTAGTAGATTACTATGTACACAGGTTAAATTATATAGGACTTCAAATATTGCTGTTGAATTATGTTGGTCTTGTCATGAAAAGAAAGGGGACATGTTATATTTTGTTTTCTTGTGGGAAAGAGCTTTATTTAAGGAACATCTGGTCGAAAGTGAACTGCATTCTTAAACTGAATTGGCCTGTTACTTTCCCAAATATATTCTTGGGTTCTCTTTCACTTTAGTAGAAGCCTTACAGACTTGTTCAAAACAACTGCGAAATATTACATCGTTTTACTGGTATTGCTGTTCATCAAATCACTTCAATAACTATATACAATAAATTTACTGTAATAAATTAGTTTTAATATCTTTTTTTGAGCGTTTTTTTTGTAATTGTTCCTATACTTTACCATAGAGAGACTACACAGTTAGGGTGGAAATATATGCATGATAAAGTTTAGGGATAATAATAAAGACCCAATGCACTCTTGCTGAAGGAAATTCTGCATTTGCAGAATAGTTGTATTGAAGCAAGTATGTGCTGATAGAGACTCCTCTGGCATTATGCTCATCCATTAAAATTAATGTGCATGTCCAAGAAAGCGGATACACCTGGTACAGAGATTGTTCCTCAAACAATGCTGCCTGCTAACAGTGAGCAGGGGCACACTGTGTTAAATGTGAGTAGCTGGTGTGGACCATGAACACATATCTGATAGGAATGCTTTAGCATTAGTGCTTCATAAAGATATAGCCAATATTAATGCTTCAAATCTAGCATGTGTCAGTCTTGTCTCTGACTCTAAAATAGGTGTATTGTCCCCAGATTATCTGGATGCATTTGCTAGGGGGGGGCGCAACTGCAAACCGCTCCCAAATTATGCATGACCAGACAAATATTGAGCATGTTGTTGGATCTCATGCTCATGAAGCCCTTACTATTTCAGAACATGAGCCGGATTCTATTGAAATACGTGCAACACTTATTGCAACACTTATTGTGGGTACAAGGGATGTTGACTGCCAAATATTGGCCACTGAAATGGCTGACACACTCTTAAGCTACACGTGTAGGCAGGAAACATGTTTCATATTGTCTAGTCAGGAAACAGGCAAACCCAGACTTGTTTCTTCTGTCTCAGAAAGCTCCAACAAATGTATATGTGTACCCTATCAGAGAATGGCATTCATGATAGTGGTGTTGTTCACCAGTGATAGCATGTCACGGTCTGTTGTACACGGTTGTGCCCTTTTGCAGTGGGTCCAATGGATTTTGAGCTAATCTTAGGCCAAGGAAATTGTGATGATGTCTGTCCATGTTCAACAAGAATGAGCTGTCTGTGAGCACCTACAATCATGTGCAAATGTCAGCCCCTTTCACAAAGTCTCTGCATGGACAGGCCAGAACTGTGCAAAATTATTTTGGTGCAACTTAATTGGATTGTTATGGGCCCATTAAGATAGCGGGTGGATCGCCCCCACCGGGCCAGCGGTAGCCACCGCCAGCCCGGTGGGGGCGATTCACCCGCCATCCTGCCAAGATGGCTCTCCGCCACATTGGGATGCCTGGGGGGTCCGCGGCGGACGGGAAGACCGTCTGCCGCTATTCCGCTGGTCGACTCGTCGACAGGGCGGAAAACGTGTATAATATGGTGGCGGTGTCTGCAAGACTCCGCCATCCATATTATGATGATGGCAGAGATCACCCTTTCCATGGCGGCGTTGCTGCCATGGAAAGGTATGCGGTTTCTGCTCTTGGGGGCCCGTTGCGGGCCCCAGGGTGTTAGGGAGTGTGGGGGGTGCACATGGGGGTACCTATGGTACCCCCTGCATTTGCATGCACAAGGTGGCCGGCACTGCGCGGTGTCTGTCATGTTGTGCATGCAAATGCACGACATGCATTTTTTACATTGCGGCGGTAGCTGCTTACAGCAACGCCCACCGCAATGTAAAAAATGCGGGATGTGCCCGCCAGTGTGACAGGCGCATCCTAATTTGAATGGCGGGACCACCGCATCTATGGCGTGCGGTCCCTTTTGCCATTGCGGTGGCATCGTAATAGACCCCAGGTCATGTGATATGCAATTATGGATTGTGTTAGCAGGTTATCACCTCAGAAACTAATATGTGCATACTGTCATTTGTTCGATATCATCTAGACAATGGCACAAGTGGTTTTGTAAGATATCTACCTTTTCTTTTGTTTTATTACAAAGCTCAAATCTGCCTTTCCCTATGGTCCAATTAAAATTTCATATGATAGTTTTATTTTAGAGGGAGAACATAATTATACTTTTTCGTCCCAGGGTTATGCTGCTGCTCACAAACACTTTTGACCTGGAGGAGGACGCCATCACGCCAGACAACTTGGACGACATGAAAAGCTACCTGAACACTACCTACCCGCAGGAATACGCTACCGTATTTCCACAAATTAAGAACTGCAGCTTAGAGAGTGAACTGGACACGGTAGGTCTCTGTTCTTCATTAGATTGTCTGCATTGACCTCTGAACTCTGCGGCCTAACAATCCCCAAGCGAACTCTTCTGCACTGTCCCAGTTCAGTGGAACCAAAGTCACACGCCACAAAGGCGTTTCTGGGTATGTAAAGTAGTCTTCCTTTACTACCCTTTTATCTACTCTGCATGCCTGTGTGACTCTGCCTCAAAACACCTAAAACAGGAATACAATGGGAATGTTCAGGGAAGATTCATATTAAATGTCTACAATTAGAAAGGACTGTTTCTGCTTTGCACTTTTACTGACAGTGAGTTGGATATTACGAGGCTGATTCACAAAGCCATGTAAGAGTATGTAAAAGAATCCCCCTGCAGTACTACTTTTCATACTGACAAATTCTTTTGAGAATCTACTGCATTGCCTTCATAAATGGCATCGACCTTGCTAACCTGCAGCATGCAGAGCCCAATGTTATCAGCGGTGAGGAGTGTCGTCTAACCCTCCACTTTAGAAGCTCGAGTGGGGGTTGGTGACACTGGACATTTCTGTGTTGTATGGAAGAATTAAGTTGTTGTTTATGGCTCCTTTGACTTTGATCAGTGATCCTGGTCTCCAATCAGCTCATAAATATGACCTCCTGCAGTGGAACAAAGGAAGGCGGGAAGGGTTGGAGAGATGTAACCTGAGAGAATGAATGGATGAATGAAGAGATGGATGAACAGTAGGGTGTAGGGATGGATGCAGGGAAGTGTGAATGGAGAGAAGAATGGAGAGAGAATGGATGGGTGCAGAGATAGCGGGGTTGAGAGAATGATGAAAGGATGGATGTAGAGAGTTATGAAAGTTTGGGTAGAGCGATTAGTGGATAATGGATGGACGGAAAGATGAAAGGTTGGATGGATAAATGGATGAATAATGGGTGGAATGGAAAGGAAGAAAAACGACGGAGATGGATGGATGGATGGATGGATGGATGGATGACAGATGAAATGGTAAGGAAGAAAAACGACAGAGATGGATGAATAGATGAATGGATAATGGATGAAATGGGATGGAAGAAAAACGACATGAATGGATGGATTACAAAGAGTATGGAGAGAAGGAATTGCAAAAAGCTGAAAAAAGGAAGGAAATGTAAAAAAATGTCAATGTCCTCAGTGGTAGCAATCTCTAGAACAATTACTGGGTTTGCTTGCCTCACTTACTCGCTCAGAGCTGTTTGGGACATTGTTCAACTGGAGACATTCTATATTCTGACTATTCCCTTGAATGCAGTTACTTGCTTTCAGTAAAATGTCCAATAAAAGTGACATAAATAACTCATGGTATGAAATTAGGGATTTCTTTGAGGCCACAATGAGATTCTAGAAACCATAAGTGCACGGATGGGATACTAGCTATGCACATAGTCAGGTACACTGCACGCCAAAACATTGTGGGCCTCATTTACAAGCCCATTGCTCCACCAATGCGTCACTTTTTTATGCACAGTCAGCGCAATGAGCTTGCTTATATTTACAAGGCCACATAAAGTCACCCTAAGTGACTTTTCATTGCCTTGTAAATATGGGCCTCTTTCATGCATTACTCTGTGTGAAAGGGGCGTTCCATAGGTGTTGCTGTGGGTGTTCCTACGCAACATCCATGGAACCTGACAAAGTCCCAGATTGACAAAATTTTGTAGAGCTGGGAATGCGTCAGAATACTACACCTCCCCAGGTGAGGTGCAGGAGTGGTGCAACGAGGAGAAATACTTTTACTTATCCTCTTGTTTCCTCTTTCTATGAGTGCTGCATTGTGCAGCATGCATAGAAAGAGGAAAATACCATCAATGTTTGTTTTGTGCAGGAAGATGTCCCTTACTGCATAGAAACAATCATCCAGGCAATGCAGGCACCTTTGCAACTTGACGCAAGGGTGCTTGCAGTGGCCCATGGCATCCGATTGTGCAACAGCGCAGGGGAAAGCACACGGATGCATTGTATTGTTGTTAATATGACGCACCCCTGTGCTTTTAAAATAATGCAGCTCAGTGCAGCAAAATGGCTTGCAGCACTGCGCTGCATCATTTTGTAGTAAATGAGGCCCTGTGTAGTCATGACTAGAGGGTGTCACAAATCAAACTCTAATAAATGTAGCCTGTTGATATAAAAATAAACTATTGTTGTTTTCTACACTGGGATTGCTAGAAAATCTCTGTAGAAACAGCTATAGAGAATAAAAATGGGTTTTTAAACTATACCTGTGGCCTGAATCCCAGTCTATCTGGATTGATTCCAGATTCAATAATATGAAGCCCTGTTTGAATATAGCATGTATTGAGGGCAGAGAATGAGGGGGTCCATTTGCCAGATCTGGCAGCTCTTATCGAGCCAGATCAGGGATGGCCCCAGAGAAATATGCTGGATTTGTCCCAGTGCAACTGCCGACACCAGGGCACATCCAGCAGCACTTGTCTGTTGTTACCTTTATTTTCTAAAGCAATTTCCGTTATTTTAACTTCCAACTGGTTCCAATACAAAGGCCTTGTTTAAAGTGCCATCAGCCCTATTTTTGAATCATTGCCATCCTGGCTGTGAGCTATCTAGATGTCAATGCAACGGATGGAAGCAAAGGAACATAGCTTTTGATTGCATCAATTACTTAAGAAAGACTGAGGGGTGTTAGAACTGGGGGTCTCCAGTTGGCTGAGGTAGGTACCTTAGTCCAAATAGGAACCCTTGTTTCTAGTCAGGGTAAGGAGGGATACACTCTGAGATAACCCCTGCTCACCCCCTGGTAGCTTGGCACAAGCAGCCAGGCTTATCTCCAAGGCAATATGTAAAGCATTTGCAACCACACTCCCAGTAACACAGTGATAACACCACAAATGAGCATCACACTGGTTTCATAAAAATAGCGGTATCTTTATAAAAAAGAATACGATGAGATCAAACGATAGAGATCCAACACATGCATATTCGTAATATTTCACTTTGCGGGTTATTAGGCCAGCAATCACTTGTAGGTTCTTGCGGTATTAATGAGCAATTCATGATCTCGAATGCAGTCCTAATGCAATGCTATGCAGTTCGTTATGCAGTTCGTAATGTAGTAATAAGACAGTCCTTAATGCACTAATCAGGCAGTTCGTAATGCAAGAATAATGCGGTTCGTAATGCAAGAATCAGGCAGTTCGTAATGCAAGAATAATGCGGTTCGTAATGCAAGAATCAGACATTTCGTAATGCAAGACAAATGCGGTTCGTAATGCAAGAATCAGGCAGTTTGTAATGCAAGAATAATGCGGTTCGTAATGCAAGAATCAGGCAGTTTGTAATGCAAGAATAATGTGGTAAGCCAATCTGCATGGTCAACTCGGGCACCACTAGGCCCCAACAGCAGAGACAATGGTCGTAAGCTTAAAGAGGCAGCCCCGGTACTGCTGGGCAGGTACGGGCCGCTCGGGGACTCAGCGCGTCTAACGCGGTGCAGGGGGAGAGAGATCGGAGCACTCCTATACTCCTCCTGCATGCCTCCCCAGGCCACACACGCTTGCGGCTCCCGACTGGAGTCCAAGCCTTACCTGGGGGTGTGCTGCCTCGCTCTCTCTCTCTCCGCTCGTCGGACGCCCTGCTGGGCGATTCCGATCCCGTTGCAGCTCTGTTACTAGGCGACGTTGTAGCCGGATGGGTTACGGCGCGGTCTTCTCCTTCGTTGACGATCTTGGGCAGATTCCATTCAACGAACAACGATCACAATCCTTTTCACCTTGTAGCTTCCTTAGCTTCAAGAAATCCTTTAGCACGTTGCGGCTCGGGCCAGGGGCAGCGATCTTTACTCACAGCCTCAGTTACGATGACGGCTCGGGCCACAAACAGCAATGCAGCAGCTGGGACGATGTTCCATGCTGCGGGGGCAATGCGGTCAGGAGGCACCTCGTAAACAGCACCACGTACCACACGGCAGTCTCAGGTGTGCAAAAAGCACACACACACACAGCGTCGCTGAGACATGGTTCTTAGTTTCAAGTAAGCCTTTAGCACGTTGTGGCTCGGGCCGGTGGCGGTGATCTTTACTCACAGCCTCAGTTACGATGATGGCTCAGGCCACAAACAGCATTGCAGCAGCGTGGACGATGTTTCACGCTGCGGGGGCAATGCCGTCACAGGGCACCTGGTAAACAGCACCACAGACCACACGGCAGTCTCAGGCATGCAAAAAGCGCACACACACAGCGTCGCTGAGACACACTTGGATACTTTTATGTTCCTGAGTTTCCACAACAGGGGACCAGCTCTCCTCGGGCCCTTGGAGACAAATTACTTCAGGACACAGCACACAGCAAAGTCCCCTCAAGCAGGGGGACACAGCACACAGCAAAGTCCCTTGTCCTCGCCTCAGTCAAATCAGAAAACTGCATGCCAGCCCCTGAACACACAGCAAGGGCAGTCCTTCTCTTCAGTCTCTTCAGCTGTTCTTCTTTGGCAGAGGTTCCTCTTGATCACGAAGTAGTTTCAATCTTTTTTCAGTATGGATTTCAGTCTTGAGTTCAGGGGTTTCAGCTCTTCCATTTATATCCCTAAATGTCTTTGAAGTCTTTGTGTTCAGGGGGCTCTGACCCCGGTCCAAACCAGACCTGGGTGTCTGCCTGCCATTGCACACCCTCTTCCTTTGATAGTCAGGGTCTGGAGCCCAGACGCTCAGCAGGAGGTGGAGCCATCCTCTGGGTGCAGCAACACAGCCCTCTTCACATCCAGGGGGCTACTCCTCCCCCCACATCAAATGCAGGCCAGACTATTGCTGTCTCACCTCCTCCTCCCTGGGGTCAGGAGACTGCCCAGACCCTGTCACATCCAAACCCAGACAGGCAATACACAACCAGGCAGAGGCACAAAGGATGGTTTAAAGACAAGAAACTAGCCCCTTTTAAAAGCGTGGTTTTCAATTCAAAAACCATCTTCACAAAAAGATGTGTTATTAAATTCTGAGTTTAGGCACACTAAACTCCACCTCTCCATCTTATACCTATGGGAAAATATGCTGGAAACATGGGACACGGCATTCCCCATTCCGTCCTATGGGCAAGATGGCCTTGCAACAGTGAAAAACGAATTTGGCAGTATTTCACTGTCAGGACATGGTACACACCTCAGTACATGTCCTACCTTTCACATACACTGCACCCTGCCCAAGGGGGTACCTTGGGCCTACTATAGGGGTGTTGATGTGCATAAAAAGGGAAGGTAAGGCCTGGCAAGTGGGTGCACTTGCCAGGACAACAAGGCAGTTAACAAACTGCACGCAGGCACTGCAGTGGCAGGCCTGAGATCTCTTCTTAGGGCGACTTGTGTGGGTGACACAATTAGTGCTGCAGGCCCACTAGTAGCATTTGCATTACCAGCCCTGGCACACATAGTGCACTTTACTAGGGACTTTACTAGTAAGGCAAACATACCAATTATGGACAACCAATTACCATAACAATTTACACAGAGAGCATATGCACTTTAGCACTGATCAGCAGTAGTAAAGTGCCCAGAGTCCTAAAACCAACAAAAACAGGTTAGAAACAATACAGGAGGAAGGCAAAAATGTTCAGGGATGACCCTGCAAAAAGGGCCAAGTCCAACAAGGGGCATATGTTCAAGGAAGTGGTGGAGTGAGGCATTAGCCATCATGTCTTAACACCTCACTCCGCCACTTTGGAAACGCAAGGCTGCACCATATTTACAACGATATGGTGCAGCCTTGCATTTCCTCCTGCGCTGGCGCTACACTTAGCCAATGCAGGCACCCTTGGACCAAATAATGCATTTCTCCTCGTTTCGACAACTTAAGACCAGGTTTTACCTGCTCTTAATTTTGGCACTGCCTCCTATTTATGCCGCCCTTGTATATAGGGGGCAGCATCAAAATCAATGGATGTTGCGGTGGAACGTCCACCGCAACACCCACTGCCTACCCCTTTCACGCTAAGCATAGCGTGAAAGTGGGCCTTATTTACAATGCAGCGTTAAGCCACGTTAAGTGGCTTAACGCTGCCTTGTAAATAAGGCACTGCCCCTATCTCCACCACAACTTGGTAAAAAGTGTTTTTGCGGTGGCGATAGGGGCTTGTACATGGGCCCCTATTTTTTTGAGACAGGTTTTTGACTTTGTTCAACCCATGTACAAAAGAGATATGCATGCACCGTGAGAATGTTAGATTCATTTGTTGGTATTAATAATTAGCAAAATATCAATTAAAATAGCACTTACTAATTTTAATTTTTTTTTTTTTAGTGCTACCCATCCCAATGTAGGCTGTCAGAGCGCTACATCACACAGACAGACACACTTGATCCACACTGCTGAAGTGGCTAGTCATGTTTAGATACTCTTCACTTGCTGCAACCTTCCCCCCATCACCCCCATACTCCCTCGCCTGTCTGCGCCATCTTCGAGACGTGTTTATGACGGCTTTGACTCGCGCTGGACTGGGTCAGGTCGTCTTCGCTCATCTCAGGAAGTCGAGAGCTGCAGTACCTTAGGATTGTTAGTCTAGACAGGAAGGGTGCAATAAGGCGACATTTGTGCTGTGCGATTGTGGGTCTGATTTTCTATAATATGACGCACAGCAGTGCAGCAAGCCTACCTTCTGCGCTGCTGTGTGTCAAAATAAAAGGGCACAAATACACCGTAACTACAAGATACGGCACTTTCCTGTCCTTCTCCCCTGCTCTGCACCCATGTGCCAGTGGAGACACCCTTGCGTCATGTTGCAAGAGTGCCTGCGTTGCGGAGATGATTGTTTTTGTGCAGGAAGGCACACATTCCTGGACAACAAAATAATTGATGGCATTTTCTTCTGTCTATGCATGCTGCAGAATGCAGCACTCATATAAAGAGTCAAAAGAAGGAGAAATAAAAGCATTTCTCCTCTTTGTGCCACTCCTATCCCTCCACTGGGGATGTGTGGGAGTCTGACGCATTCCCAGCTTTACACAACGTTGTAAATCAGGGAATGTGTCAGGTTCCATGGATGTTGCAGGGTGACTTTAAAGTGGCCTTGTAAATATGGGCAAGCCCATTGCACTGCTGGTGCTTCCAAAAAAGTGACGCACCGGTGGCGCAACGGGCTTGTAAATGAGGCCTCGTGTAACCTGCGATGCTCATTGCGGTTTGGGGCTGGAGAAGTTTTTGTCTTTTCTTTTTCTACTGCCTATCATTCTGCTGCAATATTTTCTCGCATCTTTGTGCTTTTGGCCTGCTTTTGGTCTGTAGATGGGCCAGATAAAATAACTGTATTGTAGAGAGTGTGGAAGCTTGAAGGTGTTGAGTAGAGAGTGTGGAAACTTGAAGGTGTTGAAAAGTTTGTTCGGAGAGTACTCTATTTGCATTAAGTGGCTGGATTTAACTACACCACAAATCGGATGGATAAAGAATACACAAGGTGGCAGCAGCGATCTGTGTTTAAATTGATGATGCTGCCATGGATGGTTCCATCCATTCAACCTTATTCTTCATGTTCATTCCTTTTACCTGTGGTCTATAGCTTCTACAACAGAAATTATTTTTAAATCATCGCTTCGCTGTATAGCTCTCAATAACCCACCCCTAATCTGCAGAAGGGGTGCCAAAATATCACAAGTAACTCGGATGGTCAGAGCTCGGCTAGTAGTACTGAGGCCTTTAAACAAAATACCCAAGCACACAAAGAGCAGTCCACTGTAATAATATACAATCCAATGTAATAATCTTCTTGTTTCAGACTCAAATTGTATATAATAGAAGTTTTATTGCTTGCACAGACAATTATAATCTCGGTTGTTTTTGTCTCCAGCACAAACCGGCAGGCCATCCCGGGTGAATTCTGACGGGCTCAAGGAGCCTGTCAGCCAGTCAGAGGCCCCAACATAATCCCTGAGAAAGGCGTTTCCACTGTGGGAATTACATGTCGGTTTCCGACAGGCTTTCCATGTCAGGCTTTCTGACAAGGAAAGTCTGTCGGAGAACGACTTTGGGGGCCCCTAGCAGGGCCCCTATTCCTCCACGGCCTCCAGGCGGGGGGCCGAGATGGCACTAATGGTGCCCCACTGTTAATCCCTGCACCGTGTGGCAAGATCCTTGAGGTACCTGCCACACGGTGCAGGGATTAACAGAATCTCCTGTTTCTCCATGGCAGCTTGCGCTACGGCCGTTTTATGGCCGCAGCACAAGTTCCCATAGAGAAATAGGAGTATGCGACCGCAACACGTGTGGTCGCATTATAATGGTGGTGTCGGGACCGCCGACGGGAGTATGGTCAGTCCCAACACCGTGGTGATGTCGGGCAGACGTGAGTCCGACCCACATCGTAATCAGGCCCTGGGTTTTTTCCTGAGTATTTTGGGCCTTATCCCTTTCTTCAGCTTTGTCTGCTTCCTTCTGGATAGTTGGCTCATAGTTTCTGCCAATCTTGGACTGTTCTCTGAACTATCCAAACTCATCTGTCTTTTCTCAAAGATAGGGTACTTTGGTTACAGGATTCTTTTCTTTCTTCATTGTTATACTGTAGGAAAGTGCCCCTTTTTGAATGGTTGCCCCCCCAATTTCTGCCTTATGTTTGATGCTTCTTGACTAAGTGTGCCCTGGGTTCGTGCTAACCAGGTACCCAGGGCCTGTGTTCTTTCCCCAAAATGGTAGCTATACTCCACACATTGGCACTCTTCTGGCCTACATATAAGTCCCGTGTAAAAGGATCCAGGGGCACCAAGGGCCTTGAAGCCAGAGAAAGTCTCTGAGGGCTGAAGCATATATTTTGCCACCCTCAGAGACTCCTCCACTGACTCCTACACACTGCCAGTGCAGTCTGTGTGCCAGGGGGAGGCCCTAAAACTACAAGTTGACATGGCACACATACCTGTGTGCTGTGCCCAACAAAACACTGCCTGTGGCATAGATCGGTCACCCCTCTAGCAGGCCTTACAGCCCTAAGGCAGGTTGCACTGTGCCACAGGTGAGGGCAGAGTGGCATGAGCCCTGGGCCCCTACAGTATCTGTGCCATTCACAGGTATTGTAAGTGCAGTAAAGCCATTTTAAACCATGGGCTGGAAGTTTGGCACTCCGAACTCCACAGCTCCATAATGGCTTTACTGAAGACTGAGACGTTTGGTATCAAACGTCTCAGCCTATTAAACCCACACTGATGCAAGTTTTGGATTTAATGCCAGATGCACTCAGAGGGCATTCTAGAGATTCCCCCTGAAAAACGACCTAACTCTAGTGTCCTGGATGAGTGGCTGCTCACCAGCTGCCACCCCTAGACATGTTTCTGGCCCCCGGGTCGAGAACCTCCCACTCTCGGGGTCCTGAAATAAAGCACATCCTGGGCAGAGGTGCCAAGCCTCCTCCCCCAGGATAGGCAGGGTCCACGAAGGGGAAGCTTCAACGGCTTGCCGCTTTTGTTAGCTGAACCTGCCTTTCACTGCTCCCAGCAACTGGCCCCCACCGGTTCTAACACCGACTTGGGAGGGAGAATCAGTCGGAAAACCAAGATAGGAGGAGAGGTGTGCCCAACTTTGCCAACTCCACCCCTCAGGTGAAGGAGGTGAGGCAAAGCACAACTCTCAGTCCCCGCTATCTTGAAGATGAGGGAACCCAGCCAACCAGAGAGAGGCTTATGCTCCCTCCAACTGGAGGGTGGCATAATAGGGGCTATACCCACCCCAAGGAAGGGACCCATTGGTCCCGACCTGTACCTACCTAAAATGCCCCTAAATTTAGTATTTAGGGGTGAACCCCGAACCTTGCCTCCTCAGACAAGCAAGAAGAAGAAGAAGGACTGAAGAGCCATGCTGAAAGAAGAAGAGGAGGACATCAACTGCCTTGGCCCCAGCCCTACCAGCCAGTCCCAACCTCGACCTGCTCCAGCAGAACCGTGGCCTGTCCAGCAGTCAGCATCCCCCCAGGACTCAGAGGACCTGCCAGACCTTTACTGCAAAGACTCTGTCTCCAGTGAAGACAGGACTTGCTCAAGAACCAGACTCTGGCGCCGGCCAAATCTGCAAATCTGCACCACTCTGCACCCTACGCCCACGGCCTGAGTGGCCCAACACCATGAGGAGCCCCCCCCAGCAAACCTGACCTGGGATCTGGAGACCCCTTTCCTACCTCAAGCCTCCCGACGACGACTCCACCCTCTACCTCGAGGGTCCCCCGACCGCGCCAGGAGCTGATAAGGAAACCCAATGCCTAAAGACAACCTTGCACCTGATGCCCCACGACCTTGGGTGGCCCAACCAACGGTGTCCAGGCATCTCCCTGCATCCAAACAGTGGTCGCCTCCAGGAAGCCTCCCTGACCTAACCTGCAGTCTTTGTTCCGACCGGGGATCTCCCATTGAAAACAACAGGGGACCTGATGCCAACTCAGCACACTGTACCCAGCCGCCCCTGTGCCTCTGTGGGTGCACCCTGTGTGCTAACTCCGATCCCCCTTTGCCCTGAGCTTAACCCTAGGAGCTTTGCTCCCTCAACCCAGTGGCTTGCCCAGGAGCAGCCACCAACCGATGACCCCTTAGCCACATAGGCTAGCAGTGGGCCTCAGCACTCCGCACCCAGCTGCCTTAGTGCCGCTGAGGGTGCTCTTTGAGTGCATCCTTGACCCTGGGGGAACCCTTTTTCTAAACCCAGAAACTCACCCCTCAAGACGATTGCTGACTTGCAAACCGATAACCATATTTTCCTCCATAGGATAACACTGACTGTTTTTCCTCTGAAAAAGTTCTAATTGTTAAATTGTGTTTGAATGGAAACCTAAGCAACTGTGGGCCATATTAGCAACAACTTGCGATAATTTTTTTCGCCTCCTATCGCTGGATACTTTTGCGGAGAGAACACGCTATTAGCAACGTTAATCTCCACTGTGATAAAATATCCAGCGACAGCGGCGAAATGCCTGAATATCGCTGGAAATCCAGCGATATTCACGCATTAACGCCATGGTGGACTTAGCCTGACAATCCACCTCCCATTGAAGAAACAGGTAAGTCATGTTTATAGCAGGTGTTAAATACTAGCGATAATCGTGCTTAGCGCAACTTTTTTTATCGCTTCACCTGCGTTGCTAATAGGGGGAAGTTGTGTTACCGACTGTTTTCAGTCGCTTTTAGTTGGGAACGACTACCCTGCATGGCATTAGCGATAATTAGCGCTGGCATGCAAGGTGACAGGAATCCCGGCCCCTATCGCCAGAAAGCTGTCGCTAACGCCTGTTAGCGACAGCTTGCTGATAGGGCGATAAAAAAACGCCGCTTTAGCATCAAAAAGTGCAGCTAAAGCGGCGATAAAGCCCTTGCTAATATGCCCCTGTGTTTTAATGTTAAAGTGCTTTACTCACCTTTGTCTAGGAAATGTCCCAGTGTGATATCTAGGCATACCACACTGAGTAGACACTGAGTAGAAAAAGTTCTCTAAAAAGTAATCTCAAGAGTAATCTAAATAGTAATCACAAAGTAATTACAAATATCAATTGTCTGTAAATGTTTTACAAACCAATAACAATGTCAATTTTATCCAGCTTCAAAAGTACAACTTTACTTACCTGTACCGAGTCCTGCTTGGTTCTAAAAATAAAATACAACTAAGGAAATATTTTTTATACAAACAATTGGTCTAAGTTCAGTCTTGGAGTGTGTGACATAATTTCTTGCATGAGTGTGTACAATAAAGGCTTAACACTACCCTCTGATAAAGCATTACTGCTCGCCCCCACTACCACAAAAATAGAGGAAGGTGTTATCCACTTTTACCTCTGTAAGCCTTTGTGGATCCACTGGACTCTGTGCATCCTATACCTTACTTTGGTATAGTATATACAGAGCCACCTTCCTACATAAACCTCTTAAAATAACAGAGATTGCGTTTTGTTGGATGGTCCTCCTGGGGGACAGATGCATCAGTGGGAACACACCCTTCTGGTTCTTTGCCATTTGATAATAATAATTACCTTGGAGAGTAGACTGTTTGGTTCTCTTTCTTTTTTACAGTTATTTGTTCCTTTTTTCTTTTTCACATTTCAAGTTGATGTATCTGCTTTCTTATGGTTGTTATCATCAGACACCTTCCAATTGCTTCATTCTTTCAGAGCGAGTATTCTTGGATCTCTATACACTACTACCACTTGTAATGCAAATAACCGCTAGTAATATTAAGCCATCATTATAATGATTGATATGGCCATGTACTTCTCCCTTGAGTAGTATATTTCCAAGCTCAGATGTTGCAATACTCGCAGGGATGTCCCACAGATCAGTGTGTACTGATGTGCTGCTTCTGGCTCTTGCATTATTATTGCTTGGAGGATAGTCGATAGAAGTGATGCAATACGGTCCGCTCCCCCAACAATTTTTCCATTAGTGAGTATTGAGCACAGTGCGCTATACAAGATGCCTATAGCTGGGAGATGATTTGAACTTGTTAACTCTGTTCTCAAAAGCATGGTTTGGGTTTCTGAAGCCATCAGCCTGAGGAAATTCCCATTTATCTTAAAAAAGGATGGCCAATAAACATGCCAATATCTTTTCATTAATTTTAGGGGAAGGCGTATCAAGCTCATAATCAATGGATTGAAACATTGACCCTGAATCCCCTGATTAGATCATTAAGAGGCAACAATAAATGTTAAATAAATGTTAAAATGGATGGAAAACAGAAAAGACCTTTGGAAAACTCAGTATGTAGCCAAATAGGATTTTACACGGAAGGGGGAGCGCCCATGACTGTATTCTGTGTGGCAGGGAAGAGGCAAACTATTGGTACTCTTTCCCATCCGAACCCACTTCTTCGAAATGCTGGACCAGGTAAGCGTGGTCCAATACATGAAATGCAGTGAACAGATCAGGCAGGATCAGGCAGGTGGGAATGCCATCGTACACATTTTGTCTCAGGTCTTTCAGTACAGCCACAAGGGTAGTCTTGGTGCCTAAACCAGTGTGGAAAACAATTTGTCTGACATTGAAAAACTGAAGTTCTTCAACATTTTTAGGGAGCAAGAATCTTCTCACAGTTTTTAGCGCCTGCTGGCTAGTGAGAAATGTTCCTATTGTTCGCGTCTTCTTTAAGTTCAAGTTTGGCTTCTTAAAAAGGTGATTGAACCCCCGTTCCTTTCATCCACGAGGAATAATGCCATAAGAAAATGAGGAGTAAAGGATGGTTGGAGGTAAGAGCAGGTATAACCACGTGGAGTGTATAATGGACACACATCATCTAGAGAGCCCAACATGGGTAAATAACAAAGCGAGAAAGTGCCTCCTCAACAACGATCTTAAGAGTTATGAGGATAGGAACTTAAGAGGACAAAGGCTTGAAATGATGCTGCATAAGACAGGTCACCACCGGAAGCCAGACAATGCTACCATAAATGGCCTCGGTCTCCTCCTAGAAAGAAAGAGGCCAATTTGTCACATGAGCTTGAGAGGGAGCTGTGAATATTTTGGCACAGGGCTGATTGATAGGATTGGAAACTATATTTAAAAGAGCTATTGAGGAGTTGTCAGCCTGGGGAATGAAATCAAACATAAAACATGTCTTATCAACAATCAGAGGCAATTTGAAGCATCCGAGTTGGTGGAAGTCCAAGTGCCAAGCCCCAGCGTAGTAATGGCTCCAAACTCGTTCCAGTTGCTGAACCGTCTGCATTTCCGCTCTTAACTCAGAGGTAAGCCAAGGGTTATTGGCCTAGGTAGAAGTGGTCTGACCAATAAAATCAGAGTGGTTTCGAGATTTTGGACGTGGTGTTCCTTTAAGAAAATCAGTTCCAAGATAGAGCTGCTTTTCAGGATAGTAAAGGTGCAATCTTTTAGCAGGTTGTTGTCAGACACAAAGGATTTGAGAAGGGATGTATAGGAGTCATTGTCTTTTTCCCAGTGGAGATTAAACTCTTCCAAAAAAAGGCTATAACATGAGAAGGTGAATTGATCAATTATGGAATCAAGGAAACCCTCAATAAAATTATTTTTGCCACAAAGTGGGTGGTTTGAGGTGGAGGTTGGTGCCAAATGGAATGCCCACTTTCATTTGAAGCTCGACACACCACATCTGCAACTGGAATTCACTGATGGCTTTCAGAGCTCCCTTGCCCTTTGGAATGGAGTGTTGAAGTGGTGAAACAGGAGGCGGTGGAGAGGTCTCCTCCCTAGAATCAGGGAGAAATAAGAGGACGCATGAGAAGAAAGGGATCGCTACAGACCTTGGTGAGTTCACTCCTCGCGGAGCATGTGGTGGGGGCCCCTCTTCAGTATATCTTTGTGTGCACTGGTTTCCACCGCAACACCCATTTATTTTGATGCTGACCCTTATTTACAAGGGTGGCATAAATATCGGGCAGTGCCAAAATTAAGACCAGGGAAAACCTGGTCTTACCCTGGTGCAACGAGGAACAATGTTAAATTTCTCCTTGTTTTTGCTGTTTCCATGTGTGCTGCGCTCTGCAGCACACATGAAAACAGCAAAACGCCATTGATTTTGTGCAGGAAGGTGTCGCTTCCTGTACATAAACATTCTTTTTAAAAATTAAGTTTTGCAACTTCTATGTGTGCTGCATTAGGCAGCACACATAGAAGTTACAAAACGCCATTTAAAAATTGTTTATGTGCAGGAAGGGACACCTTCCTGCACATAAACAATCTTCCCCTGCAATGCAGACACCCTTGCACTATGGTGCAAAAGTTCCTGCATTGGCGCTATGCTGCTAAGTGTAGCGCCAGTGCAGGATGAAACGCAGGGCTGCACCATATTGTTGTAAATATGGTGCAGCCCAGCGTTTCAGAAGTGGTGTAGCGGGGTGTTAAGGCAAGGAGGCTAACGCCACGCTCTGCCACTTCTATTGTAAGTATGCCCCTCAGTTTTAATAGAGTTCAGTCTGAAATATGGCATTTGTCACTGATAAAGGTTTCCTGGTGGGTCACCAGGGCCAGGAGGGAATATGAGCTCTAATGTGTTGTTTCTGTGCACCCTGGAGTCTGATCAGAGATAAAGATCACTTTGCTTTGGGGCTGGTGGCTGTATGCGATAACATAAAAGATATGCAGGTTATTGATCTTGAGAAGACAATCACAACAAGTAGGCATGGGGTATCACTCAGTACAGGGAGAAAATGTAGTAGCATGATGTCACATCAGGTGCATAATGCGTGCCTCAGTATGAGCTAATTACGGAGCAAAATGGCCCCTAGAACAAACTAACCTTGAATTTGGGAAATATTTAATTGTTCAATTCACATTTATGTGCAAAATCACATCTAGGTACCAAAACCAGTTTAAGGTGCAAAATCACCCTCGGTGCAACATCAAGAGGCGTATGAACACGCTTATAGGAGCCAATATCACATTTTTGTGAAAAATCTTGTTGTCAAGTTAAGAAGTGTGTGGTGTCACGTTTAGATGCATTCAGTCCTTACTGAGAAAATGTAGCAATAGGATGTCACATTATGTGCAAAAGGTTTGCACCAGTATGACAGTACATTTGTTGACATTGATATGCAAAATCGCCCTTCCTGCAGTACAAAATGTTTAGGATCACAAATCACATTTAGGTGTGAAATTACATTGAGTGCAATATCTCAACTGGTGCAAAGTATTCGGTATTTGGCTTCACATTTCTGAATAAAATATTTTAACCTGGCTACGAGACATTTGTTTCCGTTCCATCGCTTCACGGGAGCATTTTACTCCCATAACTGATGTTCATTGAGATTGACATTGACAGCTGCCTTGGTACTGCCATTAATGAGTGTTTATTCTCCTCTTGTTCTGGATCCTGCAGGCTGTACAAGGGACCGGTCTGGCTTTCATAGTCTACACTGAAGCAATCAAAAACATGGAGGTGTCACAGATCTGGTCGGTGCTGTATTTTGTCATGCTGCTGACCTTGGGGATTGGCAGCATGTTGGGAAACACAGCTGCTATACTCACACCTATGACAGACAGCAAGTTTTTATCGAAGCATTTACCCAAAGAGGTGATCTCAGGTAAGACTCTACTTTTCTTGCTTTAAATCCTTCGTTGCATGTTAGCCATTTCATTGCCAAGCAGATCCAAGGTACAGAGACCACTGTCAAAACGTTTTCTTGCATGTTTACACTTTAGCCCATTTCTTTTATTTGAAATATTAGACATTTTTGAAGATCCTACATGCTGCTGGATCGCTGCTTCCATGCCAAAAGATGGAGCAGAAGTAGGGGAAGAACAAACCAGGAGGGAAGTGGCAAGGGATGGGTAAATCTGAGATGTAGTTCATCAGTCTAGGAGCCACAGAGCAAGCAGAACATGTGTGTGTCTTCAAACCTCTTTCTAAACTTCCGGTGGAGACTGAGATCTAAGTGATGGAGGACTAGAGTGGAGTTTCGGAGGAAGAGGCCTTTGGTGGTGCAGATATCGATTTGGAAAAACATGGTTTACTGATCATGTTTGCCCAATTGGCCGGCATTGGGCAATGACAGATTATGACAAGATCTATTTCATATGTATATATATGTATATATATATATAATAGATGTCCCCAGAAAAAATAGAAGAACAAATTCACAATGTCCATTAAAACTTACCAAGAAGTAACCAACTACCATTGCTGACACCGGTCAGACCACACCATACAAGCTAAGCAAAATAATGTAAATCTTGCAGTGGCCCAAATTGGGAACTCCATAGCCCTCTCCAAGATCCTCATTTACCATGATTGGCTGGGATATTTTGGTGTTAACCCAAACAGATAGTCCCTTGTATGGAGGAGCAGTCTAGTGATCACCTGGAAACTAGGAAAACGTATAACTTATGATCAGTGAGCATTTCGGGTAGAAAGCATCCTTGTCCGTGGTCTGTGGATGTTGTCTCCCATGATAGAAAGTCAAGTTCAGGCAGGCCATGATCAGACCTTTTGTCTTGCAGATCCTACATTTGTGTATTAAGAAAACATATGAATCTTTAGCTCTTGGTCCTTGAGAACTTAGAGTGCCAGTTTATCAAGGGTTGAGCACAGTGGTCGCCACTCTTTCTCCCTTTAAGTTTGCCAGAAGAATGAGCAACTAATTCCTGTAGTAACAATGCTGTCCATCACAAAAATATTACGTGAAAGAGGACAGGTTTCCCTAAGAAAGTTTCACAGTTAGAGGAAAAACGTATAAAATTACTTATTGACAAGGTAGTAGAAAATCTTCAGAAGTAATAACAGAGCCAGAAGAATGGATAATACTCAAAGTATTGGACTGTACTGAAGGTGGAGCCTAACAGGACTGTGTATAACAGACTTCATAATGTGAAACCAATTCTAGAATCCAATTCAGTGAGAAGAAACCTCAAACTAGAAAAACTACAAGGACAAAAATCAAAGGTAAAGGGTGATGAATACAAAGGGAAAAATCTCCATGAATGCATTGCAACACATCATCTTCAAGGAACAGCAAGCTTATGTAGTGAAGAAACAAATGTGACTTCACGAGAAATTTCACCACCATCATACCTTGGGATACTTGATGGTGGCCATGCTGGATTGGGAAGGTTTAAATAAGAGGCTCTGCCACTTTCCATGTGAGTAGAGCAATGGGAGGAACTGAGAAGAATCACAGTGTATGGAAGACTCTCCCAGATAAAGGGTTTTCCTTAATAGATAGTAGAGCTATTGTCTTATTAGTGTATCCTTTGTACAGAAACTGTCCTTCTTGAGAGTTTGATCTGAACTTTTAGTTAAGCCTGTTGGCATTAGGCAGTGCCATAGTGGCACATGTTATGCGAAATGAACATTGGTGTTTTTACCCCACTCTGTAAGCAGAGATACACACATGCACAGTTGGGGGACTAAGCACCCGACACAGTCCGTTTCTTTGTCTGGAAGGTGAACTACTAGAGCTCGTTCCCAAAATATAAGTCCTGCCTCAAAATAGATGTGCTCCACCGTTCTGCAGAATGATAAAGGTCAGACTGCTTAGTGCTTCAGGGAAAGCGGTGTGTGTGGATGCAGCAATATACCTACTTATCAGGACAACCATGAAAAAAATGGTGGAAAAGATTAGGAGCATTGACTAATGCATTCAAAGGCAGGGTATCCCTTCCTATCAACTAGAATTTAAAGACAGCCTCATCAAAAAGTTATACTGTTTCAAAAGATGACTCTGTTTCTCGGCAAGCTCTTCTAGCAGCCTGGACTTTGTTGCCCTCTTCAGGTTTAGTTACTGTAGAGACAAGATGATGTTTATGCAAAGAAGAAAAGAGTAATGATCTTTGAGTTTCACAGGCAATTTAAGGCTAAGGAGGATCAGAAGCTAAAAACATTGATATGCAGCTTCTTCATTTCTTGGCCCAGTCTCTCTATGTGGTAGTTGAGCCCAATATGACTCCCCAACGGCTGGTCTGTAATTCGTTTGATAAATTAGTTTGTTAGATTCTCTGGGGTACCACCAGCAACTGAACCTGATGGCCATAAACTGCCAGAGATCCTGTCCAGGGGACCCAACTCACTGTAATCAAACATGTCATCTGGAGACCTGCTACACTTGAGGGGCAGAATAGCTACCCTGGGGGATATAACTTCTGTTTCTTTAGATGAAACATTCAGTCGAGGCGTGCAGTGGCAGCACCGATGAAAGGTGGAAGTGGTCCCTGCGAAACCTGATTGCACCCGCTACCTACTGAAAGGGAAGATCTACAGCCTCACTGAGGCAAGTGAGGGAGGTGCAGTGAGCCGATGGCTCTGCAGGGATTTGGGGCTTAGGAAAGGCGATAACAAGGAGCATGGACACATCAGCAAAATAGACTACAGGAGGCAATCTCGTGGTAGGTACTATAAGGTACCAATGCAGGGAGCTATATGGGACTAATTTCAAGGTGCAACTGAGATACAGAGACTGGAGCTGGACCTGTTGAGCTGCAGAGATTTGAGTAGGCCACCATACATAAGCTTTTCTTTGTAATATTTATTGCAAACATTGAAATCAATAAAGCTGATTTATAAAAAATAATAATGATTGCAGTACACGCTCCATAATGGTCAAGGGCATGGATCCTGTAGGTCCTATTTCAGAACTCAAACTTATTTTCTTAGAAGCCCTTAGACAGTTGTACCTCTTATCCAATTGACACTTTTTGGCTACAAACATAAATAATGAGTGAACAGTGCCACACTTAGAAGGGACTACTAGGAGGGCACCCTCAAAAGACCTGACACTTCTAATACTACCCAACAAATGGAATGAAGACTTTGGAAGAGTAGTAACTATGAGGATTTGGGTGTATTATATAATAATCTTCTTTATTCGGTTTTCGAGAGAAAAAAAAAACATAAAAGAATTTCATCAATAACATACAATTGATAAAAATAATCCATAAAATAGATTTGATTAAAATATTCAAAAAAATAATTATTATTAATACAATTTAAAAGAATATTATACCATTTAACCTCAAATAACCGGCTATACATCCTCAAAGATTTTTCCTATGATAAAAAATGCATTTAAGAAAAGTACTAACACTTTTGCAGACAAATTCAGAGTCCAGGAATTGCATCCGTAACATAGCTGGCCGGCACCTTCTAAAACCTAACCGTCTCAACACGGGGACTAACCAGAGTTTGCGGTGTGAAGTATAATATTTGCAGAACAAAATAGTGTGCATTGTAGATTACTCTGCTATTTCTTCACATGGGCACACCGGCAAATGTTCCTCCCAAGTGTTTTTAGAAGGGAAGGCTACTATCCTGTGGAAGATGTTTAATCTAAATCTGGTCAATAAGAACCGCTCAAACTGCGACTGGACATACGTCAAATATGGTTCGATATCCAGAGTTGTCATCACTACCATGGAGTGGCGAACCGATGGTTTCCGTACCTCTACGCACATACGTGATTCTTCGACATGGGACAGTGCCCTTATTTTTAGTTCCTTCTTGGGTATTTCAGAAATAAGTTCTGGTGTCAAATAATATTTACCCAGTCCTAGGTCAGATAAAAAATGGTTTATGTACATCAGCCACTCGATCTTCCCCACGTGGTCCAATGACATACAATCTGCCAGTAACTTGTTTGTGAAGGTATTTTTGGTCGAAGTCCAAACGCGGCGCCACAGTAGGAGTGGTTCAATTTTTGCGAGGTCCTCAATATGGGGAGTCCCCAATTCAGTATGGCATGCGAAGGTGGAGACTCGTTTTGGAACCGCCAGAAGAAATCTCAAGAAGTTATTTTCTGCCACCTGGAGGGAATTAGTATTTTTGTGTCCCCAAAGGCCTGCTCCGTAGAGTGCTGTCGAAAGGCATTTCGCTTTGTAGATACGGAGAAGCTCTACAGGTGACCTCTTACCCAATTTTTGTGAAAATTTTATTAGGGCGGCATTTTCCCTCAAAAGGTGATGTTTGCGGGCCTCTATGGCTGGCTTCCAATTTAGCTTCGCGTCCATCATTACACCAAGATATGGGTATTGGTCCGTTGATTCTAGCCTTTCCTTGTCTAGATAGATACTCTTCCCCCTTTTTCTACCCTGCCCCACCACCATAACAAACGTTTTTTTTATATTTATACAAAGGTCTAATTTGCCCATGAAACTTGCGTACCGTTCCGTTGCCTTTTGTAATTCTCGTGGGGTACGTGCAAGTATCACGGCATCATCCGCGTATAAGAGCGCTGGTATCAAGCGTTCTCCAACTCGAGGGAGGTCCTGGGCCCCCTGTAACATCTCCATCTCAAGACCATTTGTATATAACGAAAAGAGAAAGGGGGCCAGGACACAACCCTGCCTGACACCACGCTCTACTGGAAATGAATTCGAGAGATCTCCCCGGACTCCAGAGCGTACCCTGGCAGAGGCATTCATATATAATTCACGAAGGAGAGTTACTAGGACCGGGTCTACACCCATTTTGCTAAGAATTATCCATAGTTTCGAGTGAGAGACGCAGTCAAAAGCCACGGACAGGTCAACATAGACCATATATAATCTGCCCCGCTTTGCAGAGACATATTTCCCCATAATTAGGGACAGATTTAGGGCCTGCTCAATTGTCCCAAAGCCCTCCCTGAAGCCAAACTGGATATCAGAGAGGACCTTGTCATCGTCCACCCACTCCTGGAGTCGCTGGAGAACCACTCTGCCCAGTACCTTCCCCAGAGAGTCCAGGAGCGAGATTGGACGATAGCAAGAAACATCCTCCCTATCTCCCTTCTTGAAAATAGGGACCATGGTTGATTGTGTCCAGGATTTAATTAGACCGCACTTCATTACTGCGTCGAATACCCTTTTTAGGATGGGGGCCCACAGTTCTAGATTAGATTTAAAAAAGCCCACTGGCACACCATCCAGGCCTGGGGCTTTCCCACTTTTGCTTGATTTAACTGCATTGATGATTTCAATTAGTGTGACATCTATTGAAATTGGGAAGGAATTGGACTGGGTGCTCCTGACATTATCTCCTATTGGGTCAGTTTCTGGAGGTTTGGCAAAGATTTTTGAGAAATGGTTTACCCACGTCGGGCCATCAATTGCCACATCTACCGATGGCTGATTGCTATTATCTAGCAGGAATGGAGCCTTGACCAGTTTCCAGAAGGCATCGCTGTTTCTAGTCAGGGAACTCTCATGGAGTTGATCCCATAATGCTTGTTTCAATTCTTGTTTCCTGCCCTTACATACTGAAGTATAAGTTCTTCTTAACCTCCTAATCTCGTCCTGGTCTCTAGGGACTTTTGACAGGGCTCGCTTTAATTTTTTATGTGCCATAGAACAATTGTGGTCAAACCACCCTCTTTTTCCCCCCCCATTTCCTTTGCACTTTTTGGTTAGCAACTCCTTTACCTTGTCTAAGATTTCCCCGAAGTTATCCAAAACCTCCTGCTCCCCCGTGTTAGTATCTAAGCATTTTACTATTGCCTCGTATGTCGTACGCACCACCCTTTTTGTTAAATCTACGGGGTCTATCTTACCCCACCCTAGGGTATAGCCGTTTATTTTTTTAAGGTATATTTCGTGTTGGGCAAGGATGGAATTTATAAGCGAGGGCGGGAGCTGACCTTGGTCCAGGAATAAAACTATCGCCAGGGCAGCATGGTCACTTAGGGTATTTATGAGAGTACTAAAATTTCCAACCTTGTTTCCTAATGTGGCTGTGGCCAATACGTAGTCAATTGTCGACTCACAGCCCCTTCCCAGATAAGTTGGTTCCAGATGCCCATTAAAAGGTTTTGGCGTATTTAATATTACGAGGCCTAATTCAGACATGGTTTCGTTTCCCACCTCTGAGTGGCTGAAATGAGTTGTTTGACCATCTGTTTCATCCACCACCCCGCAGAGGTTAGTGTTACTTCTAGTACAGGGGTGATGATTGAAATCACCCCCCCATATGATGCTTGGGGGATCCTGAGTTTTTTTCTGTTTAGACCAGGTTACAAGTTTCTTACGGAGAGCCCCTAATATATGCAATCTATCAATTTCTATCAAATTATCGTATAAATTTACGACAAGAATGATCTTTTTCTCCTCAAATGTCAGTTTTAATACCTGATAGTTTGGTTCTAGTGCAAGGGGTGTAATCTCTAGGCCAATAGAGTGTTAGCTATGTAGATCACCAACCCACCTTTGGGTCTACCATGCGAGAAGGCTTTTGCTGGAGTAAAAAAGGTTTTATAACCTGTTAAATGCAGCTCAGTTGTTGCCCATGTCTCCTGTAAACATATCACATGGTATTCCTGTACATAGTTTAAAATACTCCCATTTATGATTTTTCTCTTGAGCCCCGCAATGTTCCAGTATAAAAATTGTATTTTTAAACTTTTCTGGGTTACATCAGTTCTTTCAATCGAGTCTACTTCCTCTTGAGAGGAACTCTTTACGGTCGATTGACCTTCCTCTCTTAATAAACTAGATATGCCGTTTAGTGTGTTTTCCAACATGGGGAGGTCATCTTCATTGGGTGATCTATGTACTAAGTCGTCTATGACTTCCTGCAAAAGGGGAATATCTTCCTCATTTGCAGATGGTAGGTCACCCAATGCATCTTGCTCTCTGTCTTCTAATGCTTTACCAATGGTATCCCCTTCCGCAGTTACAGAATCCTGCGCTATGCAAGGCTCTGAAGGAGGCGGCCTTTGCGGGACTCTCCACTGCCATCTAAGTCAATCAACTTCATCTAGTCCAAAGAGCATTGAATAACGATTATAGGTGGGCACATTACACCCATAATGTGGGGGAAAATTATTATTGTTACTGTGGAACCCCCTATATGACTGAGGATAAGGGCGATAATTATCCACATTTTGGTGCAGAAATCGGGGACCCACTTCCTTCCAATCCAGATAAGGATTTTTTACTGGGATAGATTTTGAATATGAGGTTGGGTCTCTTGGATAGAAATAACTGACGTAATGGGTGGAGATAATGTCCCCCCCTCTTGTTTCGTACCAGTCTCCGATGCACCTTACTGCTCTATGATCTTTAAAGTTTATAATTATCACATCCCCAGTTCTATCTTTGGGTCTTGATCCCACCCAGATTGCTCGTCTCACGGTCAAAATTTCTCCCTTGACATCGGCAGGTAATGGTCTATTCTGCTCCAGCCAATGGATAGTTTTATTTTTTAAGGCATGATGATCCTCTCTGACACCCTTTACAAGCTCTGGTACCCCAGCCATAATAATCGTATAAGGGGCCGATTGTGGTGGTAAGTCTACTATTCTTTTTGTTTCTCTAGGTAACTGTGTGGGTGGCAACTTTCCCTTTTCGTTCCCAACTACTTTGTTTACTGGTCGGGAGATTTTATCTGCTGGAAAATTTTTAGTGGGTCCTTTCTTATCCCCTTCCCTTTTATTGCTAGACTGGACGGTCTCCCTGTTTCCCTGACTGTTGGCTAGAGAGGAGAATTTCTCCTTACTAGTTGTTGGTTTATTTATTTTGAACAGAGCTTTTTTCCCCTGTATGCTAACTGCTGTTACAGGCACGGCGCTTGTCGAGGGTTGTGATATTGACAAAATAGGAGGCATTATACGGTTACTACCAATGTTTTTGGCATGAGCGCTTTGCAATTCTATCAAGGCGGCAGTATTCCCTTCTATTTGACTACTCAAGCTATCTAGATGTGCACTTATCATTCGTGTTCTCTCTAACAAGGGGAGTAGGAGGGATTTCATCAAAACCTCTAATTTATTAATGAAATCTGTTTCTAAATGTAAAGTATTTAAGGATCCTGAAAAATTAGGAATAGCGGACGGATTGTTTATCTCCAAGAAGAGAGAGGGTCCTACCGACTCAAAAGATCTTGTAGAGTGGGGAGCAGAGGGACTAATTTTTTGTATTTTTGTTTGGGTTGTCGCAGATGGAGATCCCCTTATTTTCCTTTTTTTTGTTTCGCTACGATGCTGGTCTATGGTCGATGGAGAAACTGAGAATAATTTGGGGGAATTTAATAATCCAGATGTATTTGAACAAGGTGAGGAGGAATTTTTAAGAAGCACAGCATTAGCGTTAGCGGTGGAAGGTATATCATCATCGTCCTCCACCCTTACCGCTGTTAGGGGAGTGGAACCCTGTGCTATGTCCAAGTGTGTCCTCCCTGGGGAAGCAACTTGGGCTAATAACCCCAGAGAAGAGCGTTTCCCAGTTAGTAAATCTAGTGAAAGACGCTTCTCTGTATCAGCTATTTCTTTTTCAAGTACATTTGTTACCCTCTTAAAAAATTGATCAATTGTCCCAGTTGCAGTTGCATGTGATGTATTGACAGTTATGGTGCAGGATTTTCCCATTTGTGTAGACATGGTAGAGTACTAGTCAACAGGGATTGTAGTGAGGGTTTCCAGGCACGAAGAAGTATAGTTACAGAGAAAGGTAATTCCTGTAAAATCTTTGAATGGTCCAAACAATGGTCGCAACAAATCCGGAGGACAGTCTTACCATATAGTAGATGTCAGGGGAGTGGCCCGCCCCGTCCCTCGTCGTCCTTGGACGGCCTTAGACGGCCCGCCCTTTGCCCGGGCTTAGCCCCGGGCGCTCCCGCGCGCGTCCCGCGATGCGGAGGAAGCCCAGCTGGTTTTAGCGCCTCCAGGCGCGGAAGTGGCTGTGTGTGTGGGCGGGACCCAGCAGGGAATTGTGGGCAATGCAGTCCTGATCCCGTTCCTCCCGCTCAGCGGCCGCTTGATGTTCTACCTGCGGCGGCGGGGAGGAACAGGGGCACTGCAGCAAGTTCCTGACGGTGGATTCAAAATGGTGGATTCAAAACAGGAACACCCCTGCTAGCAGTCCAGATGCGGCTCCTGACAGCGATGGCGGCGGCGAGGAATGGACACCCAGCAACAGCCTCAGAGCCCGGGTACCAGCATTCAGGTTCGATTTCCCCCTCAAAAAGCTCTTATATAGTATGGCTGTGCTGTCTTACAATACACTTGTAAAAACTGTCTTGGGTCCAGTCAGGCTCATTTGTAAAACATTAAGCTCAACCCTGGGTAGCTATGGCTTTGAGCAGCAAGTCTTAAACAAATGGACTAGTGTGAAGCATTTAACAGTACCGCACGATGAAATAAGAAGGCCACACAACACAAAAGAAATCTGACACCAATTTATACAAATAGATTATATTTTAATAAATTATTAGAGTCTAAGATGAGCATGATCTACCAGAGGGTTTTGGAGATACAGATTTTCAAAGAAAACTTAAATCTCAGTTTAACCACAAACAAGCATTGGTAATCATAAAGTTTGTACATTTTCGAAGAGTTTGTAAGATTTGTGTTCCACTACTTTGGCCGACTTGGGCAGTCACATCCGACAGGGAGAAGGTCTGCAGGGCCAATAAGGAGTATTTGGACAGTTACCTGGCACCAAAGTGTTTTCCAGTCCAGTTCCAAACTTTACAGCATGACTGCCAAAGACTTCAATGGAGTGGTCCTGATGCTGCGGATGCAGAAGATTAAAGATGCTCAAGAATGCTCTGGGCACTGTGTGGTCAATGGGGTGCCTTTGGAGTTATTCCTTGGTCTACGAGTCAGGCCACAGAGTTTGGGGTCCCTCGAAATCCTCTTTGAGACAGTAGAAGGCCATCTGTAGCTGACCTACTAGTCTCCATCCACAGCGGTTCCAGCAATATCCTTTAGTGGAGGCTGGTGTCCCTCTTGGATGACCAGTCTGGACTCAGATGACACTCCTGGGTCCAGCAGACTCGGTAAAATATTTGGCCTTTGAGGATCGGTCTCTTAGGGTGCCCAGCAGCAATCAGCGATGATTCTTCAGAAGTGGCTACTGACTTGCCGAGTTGGGCTACTTAAGCTTTGTTGGCCCGTGTGTTTTTTCCTAAGTCAGGAGCCACAGGCACAATCCTCTCTTTGATAGCCCAAGGTTCAGCAGGTCCAGTACAGCAGGCAGTGGCCAGTCTGGTGTCTGAGGACAGTGACTGTGTGAGGCCACTGGACAAACTGAGTGACAGAGTGGCAACTTTTTACATGTCGCATTTCTTTAATAATGACATTAAATTCAACTTGGGCATCAAGTCAGGTTTAATGCCACTCTTAATTTGATACCTAACAGTACCCATCTCAGTAGTCCCATTCAGAAGCTGGCCTGGCTGAATGGTCAGCCGGTAAATCTGTGTTATCTAATGGGACTACTAACTCTCCCACATCAGAACAACAATTTAAAAGTGTTGCTGTCAGGACATATATATATAAAACATGTCCCACTTAACATTATTACCATACCAGACACACTCTTCTGTCTTTCATGCGCTACTGTCTTCCTCCTGGGTCGGAGACCTACGATGATTTGACAAATAATCTGCCATATTCTTGTATCCTGGTTTGTATTCCACTATGTGCACTTCTGTGGTTGTAACACCCACTTCTTGATTTGGGGAGGGTGCTTTGACGATGACCCCTGGAAAGCAGACCTAGCAGTTTATGGTCAGTGTGTACCACAAATAAGTGCCCATACAAATAGAGATGAAGTCCCTGCATTCCCAATGAATGATGATGGCCTCTCTCTCAATTTGAGATTACCTCTTGGTGATTACTCTGTTGGCATATGCTATGGGGGTCCACTCCCAGGATTGTCATTGGGACAGTACTGCCCCCAGTCCCTTGGGCTAGTATCCACTGCGAGTTTAATTTCTTTGAATGGATCAAAATACGCCAGTGTGGTATCAGCGTAAATTGCTTCCTTGGTATTCCGGAAGGCCAGTTCGTGGGTGTCGTCCCATGACCATGGGGTCAATGCTTTGCTGAACTCCCAGAGAGGAACTGTGAACACTGTCAAGTTTTTTTTTTTCTTTTCATAAATTGTCAGCAGAATTTGACTATCCCAAGAATATCTGTATCTTTGTTGTGGAGGATTGGTGTGGGTCCAGTTTGATGCCAGTCACCTTGGCCACCCCCTTGGTTTAGAACTGATAACTGAAAGTTAATATACAACTGCAAAAATTCACATTGGTCCTGAGACAACGTGAGGACACAGTCTAGGAGTACCTGTAGGACTTTGCATCGATGATGCTCGTCAGGCCAGACACCATTTACCAGATGGTGTTTTGCAAAGCCTCCTCCATGCTTGAGATTCCAAACTTCAGACGCTTGTAGGTGCAGAGGCCCATATAAGTTGAAAAGTTGTAATATATCATGAGTTACGATCTAGGATGGTTTGTTGGTACCCAGACCAAAGGTCAATTTTTTTAAAAGCAGCAGGCTCTACCTACCTACCTCACTCACTATGTCATTGGTGGTTGGTGTAAGGTGTCTCTCACGGTTGATTGCCAGGTTTGGGAGGGGCATGTCTATACACAGTTTCATCTCTTCTGGTTGCTTGGAATTATCTGTCAACACAATCAGGGAGACTCAAGGGGTGGGTCCTTCCACTTTTTTGATAATATAAGCTTCCTCCAGGTTTTGCATTCAGCCTCCATATTTGGCCTGAGATGAAATGCTGCTCTGCGGTGAAGAAGTTTAATGGACTGCACAGATTGGTCAGTGTCATACAATTTTGCCTTTTAGACATCCTATTCTTTGAAGAGCTTTTGGAAATCTTCAAGGAGGCTGACTATTTCAGTAGCATGTACTCAAAAGGCAAAATGGATGAGCTGCTGCTTTTTCCCCATCTGGCAGCTCACTAGCATACCCGCCGCTCCTTAGTTGACATGCACTTTAGCTTGGATGGTGATATTGTCATAGGTGATGTCAGTATCAATCATGCCCACAGCTTAGGATATCCATATGCATAGACTCTGGCTCTAATGAGCCTGATTGTCAGCTGGCAGCCTACGGTCTCATAAGTCTCTTTGGCCCTTACATTAAGGGAGGTGCCAGTACCTATAACAGCGGGTATTGATTTAGAATTTGCCAATTTGGAGGAGAGCAGTTTTTAAAGTGGAACTGATCCACCACATACACTGTGTGTACAGTCCCATCCCCTTGATCATCGCCCAAGTCATCCTCTCTGAGATCACCCATGGGTCCTGCTACAGATTCTAGCTCAGAGTTGATTGATATAAGAGGGATATCTCTCCACAACAAACTGACATCCAACAGCCATCCAAACATGGAAACAGAAATGGCAACTGAAAGGCTAATAAGCAAACATTTGCAGCGTTCCTCCACCATGTTATCCTAAATCAGATCAAGAAATCTCAAATAAAGGGTTAGTCCTCTAGAATATCCTATAGTCTCTACCTTATCTCAGAAACGACCAGGACTTTTATTGCCCTCATGCATGCATTTGATACATTTTGGCCAACCAAAGTAAACTCAATGCCATGTTTAGGCCAGAATCAGGCAATGCACCAGTTTGAAAGATCATGGCTTTCCAAAATGTTGGAGAGCAACTTGGGCAGAAGTTTCATAATGACTTTAGAGGTGGCTCGGATGAGTGTGAATAGTCTGTAGCTTTTCATGTCTGAGCCAGAGTTTTAAAATAAAGCTGTAATCAATCCTGTCTTTCAAGCAGCAGGGTCTGATCCAGTGGCCATTGACTGACTGATCTTCTTGCAAATTGGTGTGTTGTTTGCAGGGGCCACTGCCTGAAATATGGCAACCTGACAATGATTATCCAGGGATTCAGATTTCAAGCACCAAAGAGTTTGCTGGCTCTGGCACAGCAGGAATGAACTGATGGCATTCGAAAGTCCACTGAACCCTTACTGAGGCACCTTCTGAGGGGTCAAGTTCTTAATAGCATTGAAAAGTCATCAGCCATCATGAGCAGGAAGGCCAACTCATCACATAATGATTGAGAAGGCACAATGATAGAGGCGCCATCTGCTGAAGACAAAAACAAATTCATAATGGCAAGGAGATCCAAAAACGAATTGTGACAAGATATACAAGAGGTAAAGAAAGTTGCTTTTGCGGTATGAAGAAAATGTTGTAGTGGCTAAACTGTTCCTAAAAAGTATGTAACTCCTCCGAATAACACAGTCTCCACTTTCTCAGTAACGGTTCAGAACATCCATTTTGCAAGTTATATCTGTTGTTGGTGGGATTTCATTAAATGTCAGCACCAGACATCTCACCACTAAGTCAATTATTATAAGTAAATGTGCTCTGTATTGTAGAGGCATCCATCCCTTACAAGTTGTATGCCCAATGTTTGCACTTTCTGCCACTTACAAGATTTGCACAAATAAAGATCACTTTCTATTGTGTGTGTGCAATTACTACCAGGATCCAGGTAATACTGTGCAGCATAGTTTCAGGAATACTAGGAAGAGGCACCTGAAGAAAGTAGGAATGGAAACCTTGATTTCATGGGATTATTCACACAGTAAGGACAACAGTAAGGAAAAAAGTGTGTAAAATGATGGGAGTGGATGCTGTAGCGGGCAGGGCAGTGGTGGCCGGAGCATAGGGGTATTAGGTGAGACTTCCTCGTCAGGTTAACCACTGGACAAATTAAAGCAAGGATCAGAAGAAAGGGGGGTGGGTCCAGAGGAACATAAAAAGCAGCACAGGAGCTACCTCATAAATGCTTAATTTACTGCTCCACAACCAATAGTTCGATCACTCCAGTACCTTTCCTGCACCTTTGTTATTTAACTCCTATTCCTGCAGTTACTACTGCGTTTGTGCTCACCTGTACTACTTGGCTAAGCTGGATTTTTCATTTATCCTCCAACACCACCTGGCTATCTCCTCCAGTTTCCAGGTTTTCTGAGTTGCAGGAGGGAGTCTTGGTACTCCTTCGGCTCATTACCAGTATTCCTCGTGCGATACCTGGTAAGTCCCAGAATGGAGTATTCTGTATGAGGGGTTGAATTTGGTTGCTCATTCTGATCACTCATGTCTATCCGTTCCTTAGGATTTCTGTGTCGCAGTGAGAGTGTGTGAACTTTCTCCTGACAACACTTACCTGCTTGACATGCTTTAACCACACCAGTGTTGCCTGCCTCAGACGTCACCTGTTTTGCGCTCACTCACTCTCTCCGGTCCCCCCACATCATTTCCCCCAACTAAGAGCAGTGATTTCTGGGTCAAACTTTAAACTTGTGGTCACTAGCGTCTCTGAAAGAATGTGCATGGGGACGTGATGTTAGAAAGCGTTTAGGGCGGCGGTGCTGTGATAATTACCTGTGGCGGGGCTAGATTCTTCTGTTTGGCACACCCACTGCCACCCATGCTTTGGATGTTCACACTGTGGTTTACTTATGGATTACAGAGGAGCGACCATACAGTATGGTTCATCACGGTGTGTGTGTGCCAAACAGCCTAAAAAAATCAAGGTAGCTTTCCAGATTACCAGGCTTCAGAAAGATATACTTGCCATTCTGTTTTCTTTGTATACGCAGGTACCTACGTATAGTTAGTTCTTTTAAACTCATACATCACCTGCTACTACTTATGGTGACCTGTTTATGGACTCCATAGTTGGGACTATAATAGGCTTTGTTGAGATAATTGTTTAGTAATCACCAACAGATGGAAGTTTAGCGGTCTTCCTTTATTTTGATTAATGCCACGGTTACTTACCGGTAATCTTCATTACTCCGAGTGTAGTCTTCCTCGCCACATGATTGACAAAGTGAGCTTCCGCTCCACCACCGAACCCTCCAAGCAATTTTACGCTCTAGTCCCCCAATCCCTCCCCAACATGGCCGACCTCCTTCATCCATGACCCAGCATAAGAGCAGGCACGACCCCCCCACTTCCTTTTCAATTACCAAGCCCAGTAATATCCACATGAAGCCGAAAGCCAAACTGGGAGGGTGGGAAGGGAACTCATGTGGCAAGGAAAACAACACTGAAGATTACCAGTTAGTAACCGGGGCATTACCTCCTCGCAAGTCTTCCACGCCACATGATTGACCAAGTGGGCATATACCAAAGCAAAGCGGCTTCATGGTCACCAACAAGAAACCACAGACTAAAGCGTGAGGCAAAACACCAAGGGGCAGATTTATGTTTCCTGGCGCATCCCTGCAAATCAGCAAGGATGCGCCAGGAATGATGCGTCATGCAAGTTTACCCTTGCGCCACACATGATGCGCCGCATTTACAATGCGGCGCATCATGGCGCAGGAATAAACAGATGCGTGACGCATCCGATGGCGTAAGGTTGGCGCAGTGCTTCAGTTGCGTCGCAAGCGCGACGCAACTCCAGCACTGTTCCAACCTACCCTATCCCTAACATGGTGCGTCAAGCCTTACGCCTGCTTCAAGCAGGCGCAGGGTTTTGGCGCATCAGCGTTGGGAAAGTGACTCAGTCAAACCTTATAGATTTGACTGAGTCACTTTTCAGGGGCGTTCCTGCGACGGAACGCCCCCCCCTCTGTCGACACGCCCATGTGAAACCTGACGCAGGTTTTACGTGGCGCAGGGCTTTACATCGTGACGCATCTCCATAGATGCGTCACGATGTAAATATGGCACAACGTGGCGCAGGGTTTACACCGCCGCTGCGTCACAAAAGTGACGCAACGGCGGCGTAAAAGTGGCGCATCTCCAATATAGATCTGCCCCCAAGCGTTGAATCCTAACAACTAAACAGACACCCAACAGAATGTGCGTCAAACAAACACAGGCAGAGCCAGCTTGTAGAACAGCCTCAGCAAAACTCCCAGCAGCAGGACCACCCAACACCCACGAAGGCAGTCCACGAACATGTGAGGAGAGGCCCATATCGGGGCCCAACAGATATCCCCAATCGAGACCTCCTCGAAAGAGTCCCAGGAGACAGAAAAAAACTCGGGTAGAGCCATCCGGAACCCGAGCAGACACCTCCGACCCCTGGGAACCAGAGGCCGGAACGATCGCTAGTGTAAACCAACTACTCAGAAGACACTGGGCCAAAAGTGACAAAAAGATTATCACGCATGCAAAAAACCAAGGACCTCCTCAGAAAAACCAACACCGCCCTCCTGACATCCAGCAGTGGGAGACCATCATCCACCCCAGACCCAGGCACCGTGGGAGAAGGTGGCAAGAATGACCGCCCGGAATGAATGGCAATGGATCGGACCTTTGGCAAGAACTGAGGATCGGGGTGCAGAACAACCCGACCTGCCAAGAAACACAAGAAAGGAGGGGACCGCAAAAACAACCCAACTCCCCAATCCAACCAACGGACACAATGGCCATCAAAAACACCACCTACACAGACAAGAACCACATGCCCATTGAACCCAAAGGTTCAAAAGGAGCTGCCTGAAGAGCAAGCAAGACCAATGGGAGATCCCAGGGCAGTTAAAATCACCTGAGGACGCCGCAAAAAACAACAATGCATCAACCAGGCCACCAAGAGGGCCAGCTCATCCAAAAGAGGACTACGGAAAGCCCTCAAAACCGCCCACTGTGTGCGAAGCGAAGATGGGGCCAGGCCCAAAGCAAAACCATCCGGCAGAAAAGCCAGGATCCTGATAGGATCCACTGAACCAGAGTCTAGCCTCACAGAGACACCAGTTAAAAAAGGACCCCAGATGTCTGGAAACCTAAAACAGGTCCACCACCTCCGCGGAGCAGCCACCCAACAAAAAGCTCATACCCTCAAGAGCCAGTCCTGAAGATGGAGCTACCACAGAACCCCCGCAGAAAGACTCAAACGATACAGATGGACAGGAATCACCCAACACCCCTGGACCGCTAGCCCCCTCAGAAGAGGATACCAGGGATGGCAATCCCAGCCCGGCACACTCAACAGGAAAATGCCCTCTCCAGTCAGAGATTGCACAGGACCCTGGCAATCAAGAGGATCGGAGGAAAAACAGAGAGTCCGGCCATCAGAATGGCAACGCATCCACTCTCTCCGCCTCCAGACAGGGCGTAAATGCACAGAAGTGGTTCCATAGAGCAGTCACCCAGTCAATCAATCAGTCAATTAGGCAGTTTAAAGCACGCTACTCACCCGTGAGGGTCTCAAGGTGCTGGGGGGGCGGTGGTGTAACTCCAATACAGCCGAAAATCAAGATCTTGAAGCTCTTCCTGAAGGTGTACAGAGAAGTGGAGCGTCTGATGTTGACTGGTAGCTCTTTCCAGGCTTTGGCTGCGATGTAGAAGAAGGCTCTTCCACCGCTCTGGTTCTGTAGTTGCACGATGTTTCTGCGAGGTCGACGGAGCGAGGTTCCTTTTGGGTACATGGGAGGAGACTCTCTCGTTGAGGTATTTGGGTCCGGTGTTGTGGAGGGATTTGTAGGCATCAATCAGTATCTTGAAGGTTACTCTCTTCTTGACGGGGAGCCAGTGGAGGTCTTGCAGATGTTGGGTGATGTGCTCATGTCATGGGATGCAGAGGACGAGTCTGGCTGCAGAGTTCTGGATGGTCTGGAGTCTGCGTAGTAGGGACTTGTTGATTCCAGTGTAGAGGGTGTTTCAGTAGTCCAGTCTGCTTGTTATGAGTGCGAGGGTGATGGTCTTTCTCGCTTCGGGGGGGATCCACTTGAAGGTCTTGCGGAGGGTGTTGAAGCAGGTGGAGGCGACAGCGTTGATCTGGTGGGTCATGATGAGTGAGGAGTCGAGTATGATGCTGAGGTTCCGGGCATGGTCCATGGGGAGGCTGCTGAAGGCAGAGGGCCATCAGGAGTTGTCCCAGGCTGAGTGGATGGGCCCGAGGATGAGGACTTCTGTCTTCTCCAAGTTGAGTTTCAGACAGCTGTTACTCATCCAGGTTGCGACGTCTTTCATTCCTTCTTGCAAGCTGAGTCTGGTGGTTTCGGGGTCCTTCGTGAGGGAGAGGATGAGCTGGCCGCAAACAAGGCCACAGACGGACACCCAAACCCCTCCTGCAATAAACGGAACACCTCCGTTGACAGGGAGAACAAAGCCAAAGGGGAGCTACCCAGCCCAGGCAGGCTGCCACACAAAGCGCTCACCCCGGGAGAAACGCTGCCCGCAGAGACAGCACAGTGCCCTCTGCCCAAGACAGAATCTCTAGAGCCAGGAGCCACAAAGACCGAGCCCTTCAGCCTCCCTGATGACAAAGATAGCCCATCACAACCAGATAGTCCAGCCGGACAGGAACATGGTGCCCCCGAAGGGTCGACACAAACCCCAGACAAGCCAGCAGAACCGTGTCTCAGCACCCAGAACGTGGACGAACAACCAGCCAGCAGGTGATCCCAGAGACCCTGCACAGACCAGGAATCCAAAGTCACCCCCACCCCAACTGCCTGGCATCCGACGACACCAGCTGGGACAAGGACACAGGAAATGGAAGACCCCCATCAGAACGAACTCCCACATCCACCAACCCAGGGAGAGACAAAGCAGAGGGTACACCACCACCACAAGAATGGAAGCTGTGGAACAAGGGGACAGGAGAAGGCACACCAAAGGGCACAGGCGTATTCAAGCCCAGGATAGGGATCGCCGCCAACATCAAACCGGTAACCTCAACCACAGATGCACCAGGGTATAATCCAGGAGAGCAGACAACCCAGGTCCCACCCCAAGGTCTCACACAGCCACACCGGACATGAAGAGTCCCCTTGGAAAAAGAAGAGGCAGAGATCAGCCAGTCCTCAAGGTACGGGAACACCCGAAACCCCTCCCAAAGGAGGAGTCCAAACAAGGGAGTAAGGCCCTAAGTGAAGACCTTTGGGGCAGGGGACAAACCAAAAAGCAATATCAGGAACAGGAAAAGCTTGGGACACACACAGAACCGGAGGAACTGCTGGGACGCTGGGGGAACGGGCATGTGTAGCAATGGAATGGGCAGATCCAAAGAAGCAACCACGTCCGCCTGAACCAGCAAGAGAAGGATCTCCTGCAATGAGCAAAATCTGAACATGAGGGACAAGGAGTACACCACATATCCAGCACAGGACGGAAACCCCTCAAAACCTTCCTAAGCAGGAAAAGGATAGAGAAGACCCCTGACCCCACCGACAGGGCAGAATGGCCCCTGTGTTGAGAAGATCCCAGCCAAAAATGCCTCCTTCATCAGCGCCGCCGAAGGCCACGCAGAGTGAACAAAATAACTCTGGGGGCGGAGAGTCTAAGACAATCGCATAGCACTCCTTGACAAGTCCCAACAAAGACAACCTCTGAAACCCAACATGAGGGACAGAAGAGGCCAAGCATTAAATCCAGCACACGACGGAAACCACCCGATGCCCAGACACAGCATGACCCCCAGATGATGAAGCACCAGACACAGGGGCAGCTGCTACCTACCAGGAACAAGAAGGAAGGGAGGAGCACAAACAAAACATGAGAGGTGGAGTAACAGAAACCACAGAGAAGAACAAAGCAGACCACTGCCCATCCAAAGGAATCCGCAAGCAGGGACCAACAGACAACTGTCCCCGACGGACTTCATTACCATCTCTGCCAATGGTGCACCGAACAATAAACCTCCAGAAAAAGGAAGGCCCAGACAGAGCACAAAGGGGTGTGGCACAGCAGTCTCCCATGCATCAAACAAATAAATCTGCCAACATCCTGGCCTGTCGCTCCAACCAACCCAGGGCAGACATGATATCCGCCCACTGTCCCAGTACCCACGCAGAACCAGACAGACCCTCACCAGATACAGGACAGTGTAGAAAAGCAGATGCCAAATAGGAAAGCAGGCAGCGGCACAGGATCACTACACTGCCAAGCCTACCTATGACTCCCACCGCAACCGGCGGGGAGGCAACCATGGAAATAGTCGACCCCAGGCAGGACAGCCCTGTCAACAGAGAATCCATTACCCCACCATGCGGTAATACCAGAACCAAGACATGCCAATAATGGGCGTGAAATGGGAGGCACACAGGCACTTGCCGCAGGCACAGCAGAAGAAAAGCTTCTGATCCTCCAGATATCAGAGGAATGCAAATGCCATAAAAGACTTAGTATGCGGCAGGACCACCATCAAAACGTGCCCTCGCACACACCTGCCACCCATAACATCCTCATTTGCAGCCTGCAACCGTACCAGGATAAGGAACAACACGCCGTCTCATAGGAGAGTAAGGATCAGACAGACCCTCACCAGACAGACAGCCGTCATAGGCAACAGGCAAGGAGAACAGCCTCAAAACCAAAGACAAACTATAGGTGCTGTATACTCACAGAGCAGGATTCGGACACCCGCCAAGAAGGGGGTCCGCAAGGCCACAGGGAGATGCCTGCATCATTGAGCTAAAGCCCCCGTCTAGCGGAGCGTAGTAATCCCAAAAAAGAAGCAGTCGGCGTGCATGCCGCACTCCTTGCCGCCGCAGCATCCAGACATGCTCTGCTGACCAACAGAGCATGGCTGAGCGCCAGTCGCACCTACCCAAACCAGGCAACACCCAACATTGCCTGCAGCACCAAGCAGAAGCAACTTGCCGGCATGCAGACTATAACAACCGAGTGTTAGCACTATAACAGGGCCATAAATAGAGCATACCAAAACACAGGCGAGTCCACACAGCAGGACATCATATCGTGAATACGGGCCTGCTACAGCATGACCTCACCCCACTTACCTGTAACTTGCTTGAAGAGTCTGCAACACAGAACAAAAACACAAGAAGTGTGGTGAGTTGTGCCTCCTCTTGTACTGGGTCGAGGCGTGAAGGAGGTTGGCCATGTTGGGGAGGGATGGGGGAATATAGAGTAAAATTGCTTGGAGGGTTCTGTGGTGGAGCTGAAGCTCACTTTGTCAATCATGTGGCGAGGAAGACTAACGAGGAGGTAATGAATTCCCACTATCGGGTGACTTTCAGACTGCTGCGGAGAGAGAGGGAGTTAGTAACCACAAGAGAAGGGTTTCTCTGGAAGCTCTCCCACAGAGCATTGGCATACAAGTTATTCATTAGTAGATTTCAACAGTGCTACTTCCAGTCACTCTGTATTCTCCACTAGGTATGGCCCATGATACTGAGTGCGAGGCAGGCTGTATCACTTGTATGAATCCCCCCGTTGGGTACGGATATATGAATTTATTGGTTCTGCTCTGACAATTACCATATATACGGTAACCCCAACATGACCAAGCGTATCAAATAAGAAACTATCATGTCCATTTTTAAAATGCCTCAGTAGGGCATAGGGATTCTTATGTACATTTATAGCATCGTGACCACTACCATACCTATTGTGTACATCGCCACTCCTCTAATTAACATCAGTAGACCAAAGTTAAATAATTTACAACAGTTTTGGACTAGTTTCAAAAGTTGAGGCCAATTGTTCTGTGCCAGGGACACCGTGAATTAGTACCTTATGTTATCTACGTTCAGCAATGCTGTGCCTTTTATACCGTCTCTGTGAGAAGCTATAGGTTTATGTTTGGTGGTTAACTGTACTGCCTCTTGTGATGTCTTAACGGATCTAGCTCTTCAGATAGAGGCACAACATTATTCCAGATAAATAGAAAGAAGATGCAGTCGGGATTCCACCCCATTTGCACAGCAGAACACCTCGAACAGAGATGTTTGTAGCAAGGCCTATACAGATTGGTTCTCTAAGGAAGTCTCTTACCAGGAAGGAAAGAGAAAGATGAAAAGAAAGTATCTTTTTATATCTATCTGTACTGAGCAAAGAGGACCTCTTTTCACGCAATGACTTTCATTACAGGAAAACTGGATTGATCACCCATGATTGGCAAACTGTACGCTTACATTATTTGTTTATAGTTTGCCACCAGTAGAGCTCATTTGCATGTGAAGGTTACAACCATGATACCCAAAGCACCAGCAACAACCATGGTTAAGGTAGACTGAGCGGATTTAGGATACTTTATTGATAAAGTCTAATGTAAAAGAAAAACATTACACTCGTAACAAAGACAATAGCAGCAGCCATATTGGGAATAGATCGGAGGCCTTTATGTTCAGGAAATATACTGTCAGAGACTAACCCCCAATTGTAGCCATGGAGTTTGGACTCAATGATTCCCTAAGATTACCTGATGGGCCGCTCTGATGCCCCTGCACACAGCGTAACTGGAGTGGGACTCGGTCCCCCAGTGTTTCCTGTTTCCACGGCGCGGGAGGCAGAGTCAGCCCTCCCAGCACCTTAAAGGCAGAACACTCTCTCCCAGTGCGGGATTACCTGCCGGGCCGTTTTGAGGCCCCTGCACACAGCGTAACTAGGGTGGGACTCAGTCCCCCTGTGTTTCCTGTCTCCACGGCACAGGAGGCGGAGTCAGCCCTCCCAGCGGCTTAAAGGCAGCACTCTCTCTCCAGCAGCGCGGGACGCGCGTGGGCGAGCCTGGGTAAAGCCCGGCCCAAGGGCGGGCCCGTCTGCCCCCGTTTGTGGCCATTCACAGCTTGGCTGGGCCCACTCTCTTGGGCCCTTGATACCGTAACACAGCGCCTTACCAGAACAACGAGAGGCAGCGAGTGGTACTTTATTTCTCTAACCCCTCTGAACACCCTGTTTCTTACTGTAATCATTGCCATCACTGCATGCTTGCGAATTCCATGGAGACGCAGGGTAATGCCACTCCCACTTCATCATAAACATCGTAAACTTCAGACAATATAAACCGGAAAGAGCTGTACGTGACTCTTCGCTTTATTGATAACTTTTACAGATATAAGCCTGGAGTTGCTTTACTTAACCTAGAAAGACACTACATTGACTTTCATTTAAGGACAACAGTAAGAATTATCTAGTATCTGGGTCCATTTGCTAGTTGGACACAGGTACATTAACAGAAATGGGCAAAAGAAAGTTAACAGAAGTACCCCATGGGCAATCACAGTCCAAAACATCTAATGCAATCACCAATTATTTAACCAATGCTTTGGAGCTGATTGAAAATGAAATAAGCAATGTGGAGGAAAGGCTTGCGGCCACTAAACAGATTGTTAGCAGAGCAACCAGTAATTGTGTGGCACAAGCCGAGGAGAAAAACAGTTCTGAGGTTGCTGAAAAAGGGAAACCCGGGGAAAAACATACACATTGCATGGAACAACCTTGTGTATTTAATAAATCGTTAGAGCTTGATGAATTATTTATCTCCCAAGATATAAGCTCGCCTCCCACTAATAAAAGCAAAGAGCCTGGTGACCCGAGCATGGTAACCTCTATAAATCACAAGACTGGTCACAGTCCCGTGGGAGATTGAGTTCCCAAAGAAAAAAGGCGCCAAAGTAAAAGAAACAAATGACATTGGTAACTTAGTGGGAGCTATTTGCAAAATTAGAGAATGTTGAGCAGAGAGTTTTAGCCGAGCACGTTGAAATCAAAGGTAGGTTAACAGCGCTAGAAAACGCCCTCACGAATGTATTGAGGGAGCCAGCGGAGGCAACCAATAGGGATGTCCCTTCATCCGTCAAACAAACCCCGGATATGCCATGCCCTATGGAAACACAATACCCCAGACCAAACAGTCCCACTGCACCATTAGTGCCAAGAGTAGAGACTACACAAAATAGGGAGGCCCTGTGTCAGCACTAGAGTTTAAATTCATCAAGAGCATGGCACCACGCCCCAGAGATATGACACCTTTCCCCAGAGGCAACACCATACATGATCGTTTTAAAAGAAGCTCCCAAACTAACATATCAAGCTAAAGAATCCTGGATAGAATTAAGAAACAAAGTGGTGCAGTGGATGGTCAGGTTTGATATAAATTTCAGTCTCCTTTGTGAAGAAATCATAATGGAGAGACATGTGAACTGGCTGGGTCCTACAGAAACGAACGGGTATTGGGGACTGCATAGTTATTAACTTCTGACACCCAGAGGTGGTAAGATCCTCCCTTAAGAAGATTGAGTCCAGACAATAGTAAATGATCAACCGAGAAGAACGAGGGGTTGCCGTCCGGTTAGGTTTCTTCTATAAACCTCCTCCTGTATTTGCTAACACACCTACCTACATGAAGGCTAACCCTGTACATTCATCTAGTATGGGCCCTACAGTAGCCTGCATGAATAGATACGCCCCACTTTCCAGCTTGGCCGAACAGGATTGACTGAATGAACATGGTGAGACAGAAACAAATATCAGGGAGAGAAACCCAAAGGAATATAACATCGGTGGTCAAACTAAAAAAAGCTATCGATATAATTAGCCAAATAATGCTCAGATCCTGGAACATAGCCAGGATCAAGAATAAGTTTAAGGATAAGGAGTGGCTAGATAGTACTAAATCATTACACTTACTGTGTATCCAGGAGACATGGCATACCCAAGAACCATATATCTATTGCTTTGCCACGGACTCGACCTCAGCTACACCATCAGTATCTGGACGAGCTATGGGAGGCCTGGCAATTTTTATTCCCACCTCAGCACCAATAGAACTTAAAAAAGTGTATAATGGCTCCCCCTATTTCCAACTGGCTCTTTTAGCAATGGGGAAAACCAATCTTTTATTGTGGTTAATTATTATAATAAAAATGTTAATGTTACTCAATATAAGGCTGTGGACGAGCCAGGGAAAGTACTGGCTAACTTTGTAATAGGGGTTGACCCCGAATACACATGTATCTGGGCTGGGGATTTTAACACTAGTAAATGCAGCTACTCAGGAATGAGAGTTTGTGAATTCACTGACATTACTGGGTCCAACCAACATCATTTCCCACACAATAGCTATGGGGAAAAGCTTAATGAGCTTTTGTGTAAATATAATCTTGAAGTTTTAGTATCTAGCAGGGAAGAGGGCAAATCACCAAAACCAACCTTTCAAGGTAGAGGCAACCCAACATGTATTGACCACATTATAGTGTCCACCACTGGCCTGAAACATTGTGGCCCACTCCATACTGAGTTCACTAGATACAGCGATCATACTTCCCTGACCCTGCCCATAAGTGTTAAAACAAACTGGCCCGAGGATAAATTACTGTTACCAAATATAATGGTAGCTAGGAAAAACAGTATCAGCATAAGATGGACAGAGATAAATGAATATCATGCTGCAAAAGGTTGTCAAAGACAACAGAGAACGCTGCTCCATCTGTATTGACATCCACTGCTCTCCTGGCATGGTTATGGTCGCATTTGATGAAATTACTACGGCAACAGCCTCTAATCTAAGAAAAGATAGCTCTATGAATAAGTGGCAGACAAATAGTTGGTTCGATTATGACTGCACCCGGGCTAAACAAGAATTAAAAAAGGCGCTACATATAACACCTAGAGGCAGGATAGAAATCAAGTGATATAGATTATTATATAAACAGGCCTTAAAACAAAGGAAGAAAGAGGTACAAGAGGAGGCTTGGTCGAAATTGAATCAGGCCGCGGACACAAGGGATTTCACTCTATTCTGAAAGGTGGTAAATTTGCTGATGTGGAAAGATGAACAAAGCACTATGATTGGAATTTTTAACATATCTTCTAATAATATAGGAGAGTCATCCCCATAGCTTCCAGACCCTTACAACAGATCTGGCTAGAGGAGGTAAGCCTTGGCAATTAATAAAATGAAACAGGGTAAGGCCCCGGGATCCGATAGGGTTCTGGCCGATGCATACGAAAAGTATACGCAGTTATGGGCACCCATTTTAAGTCAGGTCTGCAACGCAGCTGCTAAAGGATGCGTCCCTTATACATGGACCAATCGTATAATTGTCCCCATTTTAAAAAAGGTAACAGGGGAGATGCAAGATGCTACCATCCCATATCCCTTCTAGATTCATCAGTAAAGATCATGGGGCGAATAGTCCTTGGAAGATTGGAGACTTGGGCCAATGATAGTAACATCTTGACAGAATTGCAATATGTCTTTAGGGGGGAGATGGGGATGGTAGAGCAGTGCATAAATTTGAATTTAATCATTGTCAAATACACACTGGCCAAGGAAGAACACATCCATTTATGCTTCGCAGACCTAAGCTCGGCCTTTGACTGTGTAAACCACACCAAAATGGAGTGTATTTTTTCATTTTTATCACAACTTTTTGCAAGACTGACATCAAGAGTAAGGTATGGGAGGGAAAGAGAGTGCACCCCAAGTTTTAAGGTGTTCAGGGGAATAAGACAGGGCTGTGTCCCGAAAATATGCTCTCATCCAACCCTGCTGCTCCTGTATGCAGACAATGCAGGATTAATATCTAGTTGTATCAATAAAAAGAAATCCTTTGAGAAAAGAGAGAGAGTACATACAACAGACAAAAAACTGTGTCTTAAACTGGCTCTTTCCGCCCGAAGAACACCAGCACAAGATCGTGAGGCTTTTTCCGCGCACTAAGAAACTCTAATTATTAAAGGGTTCTTGGAAGAGCCTTATAGATTATATAAAAGGCTCATAGGGGGAATGCAAAGGTTCAACCCTAGTACGGTATATTTTAAAGAAAAAGAACGCTAAAGCTGTGGGCTAACCCTGCCTGTGACCTAAGCATAGTTACATTATTGAACCGCACTGTGGGTCCAACTTAGACCTGAAGAAGATATATTCTACACTTAAAACTTGGACATCAATAGGAAAGACGGAGGTGTCTGCCCCAGTTTTCCAAGGGTCATTGTTTGCCTTAGATGTCATAATATCCTTACAATAGGAGCAAGAAGGTGGTTTTAACTTGTTCCAGTGTATACCAGTTTGTTTGTGAGAGTCACAAAATTTGAGTCTTGATAAAGATGGCAACATAAGGCTTCCATCGAAACACGTCGACACTCTAACATAGGAACACAATCCGTGAAGAGACCGGGACCTTTGAGCACTAATTTATTGTATAGTACCGGGTCCAAGCCTTTTAAAAAAATTAAGAGTACACGGATGTGGCCAGTTTAAGACACGGTTTTTTGTCTGTTGTATGTACTCTCTCTCTTTTTCATTTGCAATTGTTGTTTTATATGAATTTTTATGCATCTAATGTTTTTTATTATTATGTGTATAGTGCTTTGACTGTATAATACTATTGATTGTCTATGAATTGTCATATATATGTGTTTTTTAGATTTGATTAATCCAGAAATAAATTTGCAATCAGATAATAATCCCTGTTTTTGATGTGCATCTAGAATGTTGGCCATGGGTATACAGTTATAATTTTTCTCCACGAGTGATGTAAATGCGAATGATTTAGATCGTGGTGCCGCTTGGCATGTATCGGGAATATGGTGTGCCTCTGAATGATAGAGATCTGAATAAGTGAGTGAGAATTCAATGACTAGTGATACATATAGGGCCGGATTCACAGAACTAACTTAAGACAAAATCCTAAACTTACTACTTTTGGTATTCACAGAAGTTAGGATGTTGTCTTAAGTTTGTCTTAAGACAAACTTAAGACAGACTTAAGACAAACTTAAGACAGACTTAAGACGGACTTAAGACAGACTTAAGACAGACTTAAGTTAGGATTTTGTCTTGTCTGTCTTAAGTCTTTCTTAAATTTGTCTTAAGTCTGTCTTAAGACTGTCTTACGTTTGTCTTAAGACAAACTTAAGACAAAATCCTAACTTCTGTGAATACCAAAAGTAGTAAGTTTAGGATTTTGGCTTAAGTTAGTTCTGTGAATCGGCCCCATAGTTTATACTGCTAGCCCTTGAGCATATCCCAAAGGATTTATTTTTATTGATACAGTTGTATAGAACCCTATTCCTTTGGTTTTAAGGGGTCCTTCTCATTTTTTTGCATAGTCTTAATATCTAGAACTGCAAACGGACTACAACAACTGGTCGAAGAATCCGTCTCACACATAGAGCAAAAAGACCTAAAATTAAAACTTACTAAGACATTTGTGATGGTCTGTGGATGGGGTAGGGCTAAGAAAAAGACCCATTGTGTGAGGGAACATAATCTGACAGAAATCCAAAGTTTCTCCTATGTAGGCATTTTATTCTTCTTTAATAGTAATTGGGGTCCCCATATAGACCAGTTAATGCTTAAACTAATTAGAGCAAACACAAGGAGATGATGTTATGTTATGTTACGGGGATTTATATAGCGAGCGATTACCCAAGGGTGTCCTGGCGCTACCCATTATTCCTAAAGGCGGGGACGGAAGCTTTCACACTACCTATTAAACAACCAGGTCTTCAAGCTCTTCCTGCAGGCCAGAAGATAAGGGCACATTCTAAGATAGGGCGGAAGGGCGTTCCATGCCTTGGTGGCTCGCAAAATGAAGCTACTTCCGCCCCAGGAAGCCTTCCTTATACGTGATACTATCGCCAACCTGGCTTCCATTGACCATAACGTCCTTTTAGGATGATACCATTGGATGTTTTGTTTCAGTAACTCTGGGCCCATGCCCTGAAGTGCCTTAAACACAATACAAAGGGCTTTAAAACAGACCCGCTTCCTCACAGGAAGCCAGTGCAGTTTGCTAATTTCTTTGGAAATAGGCGCAAATTTAGCTGTACCTGACAGTAGCCTAGCTACTGCATTTTGAAGCGTTTGCAGTCTATTCATATGGCATTCCTGTAGGCTCAAATATAGACCATTACAATAATCAATCTTGGCCATCACGAGAGAAGTAACAACTGTACGTTGACTCTCAGGCGGTAAGAAGGGGAGGATCTTTTTGATCATCCTAAGGATAAAAAAGGTTGCCGATGAGATAGAGTTAATCTGGTCACCAAAATTAAGCTTGGCATCTATCAAGATTCCTACGTTTTTTATGTGCTTTTTAGACGGTGTGGGAAGAGAACCGAGGGTGGTAGGCCATACATTAGGAGTCCAGAAGTTTACATCATTCCCAAACAGGATGACCTCTGTTTTACCTGAATTCAATTTAAGGCAGTTGCGAGACATCCACGTTCCCACCGCTTCCATGCAATCATGGAATTGTTTTCCAACTTCCAAATCCTGACCTGGCTGTAGTGACACAACAATCTGTGTATAATCAGCATAGGAGGTCAGTTTTAAAACCAAATGAACTAATCAGTGAACCAAGAGAGGAAACGTAAACATTAAAAAGTAGGGGACTAAGAGACGACCCCTGAGGCACTCCACAAGGCAAGGAAAAAGGCTTAGAGTGAAAACTGGCCAATGCTACTGTCTGTGAACGGTCTGATAAAAAGGACTTTAAAAGCAGCCAGGCTTTCCCTTGAATACCACAATCTGACAGACGGTCCATCAATAAGCTATGGTGGACCGTATCGAAAGCTGCTGACAAGTCTAGCAAAACCAAGGCAGCCTTCCCTCCTCCATCTAAGGCCTCCCTGATCTCTTCTGTTGATTTTATAAGTGCTAACTCCGTGCTGTGACCCTCTCTAAAACCATATTGCGTGGGGTCCAGCACTTTGTTATCCCGTAGAAAGGCACTTAGTTGCCCATTCATTTCCTTCTCCAGCATTTTAGCTGGAAAAGGAAGGCGAGAAATCGGGCGAAAGTTATTAGGGTCCTTACAGTCAAGATTTGCCTTTTTTAGTAATGGTAACACTGAAGCCATTTTCCCCATTTTTGGGAAGAGCCCTAAGTCAAAAATGCTGCTAAAAAGAGGGGTGAGGACTTGAGCTACCGGGTTTGGGGCAGACTTAACTACTGCGACCAGACATTGGTCAAAAGGCGAGCCAGATCTCACTGTCAAAAGGAGTTTAATAGTGTCAGTTGAGGAAATATCATAAAATTTATTAAAAACCTGGGGGAATCCTTTAAAAGTTCTACTCCCTCCTGACGGGGAATATGATCTATATTACTACAATTGAACGCGGAGACAATAACCTCCACCTTGTTCAGGAAAAAACTTGCGATACCCTCGCAGAGTTCCTGACTAGATTACATTTTGCCAGTGCGAGGGGAGATCAGCTCAGATACTGTTTGAAATATTTCTTTGGCCGAGTTTTTTGCTTGAACAATTTTATTTGTGAAAAAAACATTTCTTGGCATTACAAATTAAACCCTTGTATAATGCCGAACTCTGTTTGTATCTTCTTCTGTCTGCCTCCTCATATTTCGTTCTCCAACTGCGTTCTAGAGATTTACAGATACGTTTCTGGGTTTTCAGTTCTTCAGTGTACCAGGGGGCTGTAGGAGGCAATCTTTTAGGAGTACACAGTTTTTTGGGGGCTAATTTCTCACAGGCTGCTGCTAACCAGTTCGTATAAAAGGATGTTGCCTCCTCTGCCCCCATGGGAAGAGGATGCAACGTTGCTTCCAATTCTACCACTAGATCTTTCGCCTTAATTTTATTCCAAGATCTACTCTCGTATTGTCTTTTGGAGTCCCCCTTGTTGAACCCATAATTTGGACAGGTGAGTTCGAAACACACAGCGTAATGATCAGTCCATGTAAGAGGAAGCAGCCTGAAAATATCAACCGAGGATCATTAGAGAAAATGCCATCCAACGTGTGGCCTGCTAAGTGAGTAGGCTTCATCACTCTTTGGGTCAGATCGCCGCTCTTCATTGTTTCCACGAGAGTCCTAGTATCAGGATCCTCCAAGGCCTCAAGATGGAAATTATAATCACCTAGGATCGTAAAGGAATTGAGGCATAAGCCCGCTCCAAGCATATTCCCAATCGATCGAAGAAAAATATTTCTAGGCCCAGGGGGTCTGTAAAGTAAAATACCCTTGAAAGTGTAATGGTCCGACAGGGAGAGCTAAACGAAAGCGCCTCACAAGAAGAATTCGCCACCGCACAGAAACCTGTCCTCAAAGAATTATGAAAGATTATTGCTAAACCCCCACCTTTTCTAGCTGATCTACTCATAGTATGCCAGAGATATCCCAGAGGGGTTGCTTTAACAATATCAGGCCCAGATGCTTCATCCGTCCAAGTTTCCGTAATAAAGGCAATTTTAATGCCTTTTTCCACCATCAAGTCAGCACATTCTGTGCTGTGTTTAACGAAGGATCTAGCGTTCAATAAAATGCAGTTAACAACTACATTCTCTGGAGCTGTGTTGATTACCCTCTTAAAAATAGAGGGGCTGATGCTTTGGTTGAGGATTTTGGGTATGGTACAATTATAATTTGGGCATATAGTCTCGGGTGTGAAAGAGCATAAATCACACCTAAGGCACAGACAAGCAGAAGATGTCAGCGTGGATCTTACCATAAGTAATTGTTCTTTGGTGTAAGTTTGCACACAAGGCGATCCTGGTTTGAGAGGAGCATAGGGGCTGACGCTGAGCACAGTCCGAGCGCGGACGGGCGCAGACGGACTTGCCTTAGGCGCACCAGCGGCGCACCCGCTGCGCGCGCCCCTGCGCAGCCGCCTCTGCAGGCACATTTCAAGGCAACCCGAGCAGAAAGACTAGCCCGCTAACCTGCCTCCCAAAATGGCGGTTCAACTCCCTCACCCAACCCGGATGCAGGCAACAGCCACAGTGAATAACCCCGGAGCGATCCGGTATCGAGCTGAGCACCGGTGCTTCACAGGACTTCGGTAAGTTATAAAAAGAGTCCCCCAAACGTTAAATTATATTTCGAAACATATTCAGCTAGCAGCAATAATTGTGATTAAAAACAGCAATGAAAATAAAACATCAAAGCTAAAAAACGAACCTTCAGGGCAGTCCTATCAAGGAGACATAAATATGTGCAAAACAAGCAGTTCAAAAATACCTTCTGCCGGCTCAAGCCTCAGGAGATAATGGATCCATCATTGTTCTTTAGCTCACTTTGCCACCCCAGTTCAGACACAGCTATATGCAAATCAGTCATGACACTGTGCCTCATGGGAACAGTCCAGCCTGAACTGCCAAGCCATGTCTTCCGGAAAGAAGTATCCTGGGACTGGTTTCGGGCTAACAGCCCTCATCAGCCAGGCTAGCTTGCATCCACCCACAAAACTGGGGTGGCGAAGTGAGCTAAAGAACGATGATGCATTCAACTCAGATCTGTGTCTGGGGGTGAGTGTCTGAAAAGTTTCAGCGCTCCGTCCATCATCTCCTTGTGTATGCTTTGTTCACCTTAAGTTGGCAGGGTATGCCCAGACGTGGGTCCCTTGCTTACTTTGGCACTGGATTCCAGCTAGCCTGGCTGATGAGGGCTATTGGATGCACGGTATGTTGCCGATCTAATACAAGTAAGAGCTTTCTGCTCTTGGCATAACATCTGGTGTAAGGAGGGACCAAAGTTCCCCAGAGACATAATTAAGGATTGCCTTGCACTGGAACATTTTAATAAAATTCCATGGCTAGCATATATGGATAAGCTGCTGAAGGAAATCGATAAAGACCTATCAGTGTAAATCCCATAGGTATTTTGCAATACGGCAAAAATGAAAATAAAAAGATTTACATGGAGAAACAAGGCCAAGAAATAACTAGTAGAGATGAGAAAAAACTAAGGGGGTCATTAGTATGGCGGGCCGACTTTGTCCGCCTGCCATACCCCCGGGAAACGAGACCGCCCGCAATGCATGCGCCAGTTCCGCAACTACAATTAGGATGCCCCCGCCACACTGGCGAGCGCATCCCGCATTTGTAACAATGCGACAGGTGGTGCTGAAAGCACCGTCCGCCGCAATGCCACAAAAGCCTTTCAGTGCACAACGTGACAGGCACCGCGCTGTGCCTGCCACGCTGTACATTGAAATGCAGGGGGGTACCATAGGTACCCCCCATGTGCACTCCCCAGAATTCCTGGGGGCCTGCTACAGGCCCCCAATGTTGAAGACCGCATGCCTTTCCGTGGCGGAGGCATGTCCCCGCCTGCATTCTAATATGGATGGCGGTGTCTACCAGACACCGCCACCATATTAACAGCTTTTCCACCCGGTAGGCAATCGGGTGGATTGCCTACCAGCGGAAAACCGGCGGACGGTCTTTCCGTCCACCGGGGTTTACCCCGTCATAGTTATATGCGGCGGGAGAATGGCGTGCGGGAAGGAATGTCGGGCGGATCGCCACTGCCATGCGGGCGGAGGCGATCCGCCTGACATTCTAATGGGCCTCTAAGTGTATCAAGATATATGGCTATTATAAAACTGTCTGGTCTACTTGACTATCTAGTCAAAGTCACAAATACCCAGGACACATTGTACCTGACAAGGTTACGTTTGGGCACTGTCCATGAACTGGTGGCTTTTCCAAAGCATGAAAGATGGCAGAAAAAGTTTACAGATGCTTATGTGATGATGTTGGATTAAAAATCATGCTTTCGTATTGTTTTATGTAAGTTAGCTTTCGCAGAGCCATTTTGTGTGCAGGCACCATTTTGTGGCACCATTTTGTGCACAGGCGCCATTTTGTATCATGATCGAAACCAATCTTTTATCTATTCTGAGAAACTGCTTTCTCTGAGTTATGTTTCTTCAAATCTGAGTTTCGCGACAGTAATGAATGTGCAGTTCTTATTAGCACATACCTATCCCTTTAGATAGAAGCCTTCTCCCACTTGTCTAGTGGCGAGCATGGGCAGAATGACCTTGACTGGTAGATAGTGTGTGCCCGGCCCCAGAATCGAAACTTACTCCTTTGTATTTTATTGTCCAGCTGCATCTCTCTGGAAAATTCCATGGTGGCTGTGCTTACATTGGTTTCGAAATGTACATAATGTATCGTTGTGCTTGCTGATGTCAGTCGCTCTGCAGCACTTCTAGCAACTGGGCAGACAGGGCTCCGCTCTGAGTGTACTTTGAAATATACTACTACTGGTTTGTATTCTCTACTGTCTGACCGACTCTTCATTTGGTATGGAAGGCTGACAGGTGGTCGTGAGTGACCCGGGTGACCCTAATCAGGTCACTGCCTTCAATGGGAAAGCCATCCAGTCCACAATGCACTTTATGCTGTTCTGCAAGTTTTATCGAGATATAAGGAGAATATGTTTACGGCCAATCTTTATGGCAAAGAAACTTTTCTTTTATAAGGATGCCATGAAACTCATTTGTACCCTCGACAATGAATTAGCTTGTCGAGCTGTCACTGGATATATAAGATGGGCCATACACAAAGAAGGAAATCGCTTGCATCTTTAGAAAACCTAGTCTATGAAGCTGATTGAAAGATGATTTTAGGCTGATAATAATTTTTAAAATCTAGGGAAACAAGATGATTTTTACAAATGAAGTTTTAACTATCAATTGAATGAGTCTTAATTTTATGTAAGATGTGTTCCTGATTGTATGTACTTTTTGGATCCATTGATAGAAGTTTTTTGATTTTATGTATGATGTTTTTTACCTCATGCACTTTTATGGATCGATAAAAAGAATCAGAATAAGGTTATTATAAAGATTTCCTAAGTTTGATGCTATTTCTTTCCTCTGCGTCCTCAAGACATTGGTACCATATGGTTGTGAACTCACAATTCATTGATAAATTGGAAATAAGGAAACATTGTTATGAATTCCGAATATTGTGCAAGGCATTACTGGTTGAGACTTTCTGCTCACTCTAAACTACCTCTAACTTGTTTTGCCCCTCAAAATTCATCTGAAGAAAATGTCATGCCTCCAGTTTATAGGGAGTTCCAGGATGTGCTTAGTAGAAAAGCAGCTAATGAGCTACCATCTCTTCCCATTTCTGTGTGCAATTGATTTAAAGCCATAGTTCAAGATTATCCATGGGTGTATTTACCCCTGACACTAAGAAAATAATGCCTATTTGGAAGATACTTTGACAAAGGGACTCATCCGCTATTCAGTCTCTCTAGCAGGGCACCATTTTTTCATTCCTAACCCAAAAGACGAGTACTCTTTTTGCAGGAATAAGATCACAATCAGAAATCGACATCCACTTCCCCTCATCTCAGTAATACTAGATCGAATTAAGAATCCCAAAATGTTCTCTAAATAGAGGAGCATATTATCCTATAAAAATAAAAAGGTGGGGTGAGTGGAAGACAGCGTTTAGCACAAAGTATTGCCATCATGAATAATTTGTAATGCCTTTCACAGTCTAACATTTCATCAGTGATGTCTTGTGAATTATTCTGGGTACCTTTATGGTGCTTTACTTGTATGACTTACTGGTATTCATAGAGACACTACAATTGAATAAGATACACATGAGAGAAGCCCAACTCAACTTTTATGCAAAGGCTGAGAAGTGCATCTTTGAAGCTCAAAAGTTGTACTTACTAGGGATTGTCATCTCAGACCAGGGTATTCAAATGCAGCCATATAAAGTATAAGCTGTATTGGAACGGCCAGCTACTTCTGGAGTAAAATAGTTCCAAATGATTTCTAGGAGCTAAGGGATTCCTTATGCTTGAAGGTTAATCGTACTTCCACTTGCAATGTCTTAACTGATCTAACTCTTCAAGTAGAGGCACAACAACATTCCAGATGAACAGAAAGAAGATGCGGTCGGGTATTACCTCCCACTTACACAACGGAGCACCTCAAACAGAGAAGTCTATTGGAAAGCCTATACAGCCTGTTTATCTAAGGAAGGTTCTTACCAGGAAGAAAAAGGAAAGAAGAAATGAAAGTATCTATTTATATCTATCTGTATTGAGCCAGGAGTACATCTTTGTACATGATGGTCCTTCATTCCAGGAAAACTAGATTGCTCACCCATGATTGGCAAGCTCATGGTGACTTTACATTATTTTCCAGGATATGTCACTAATTGAGCTCATTTTCATGTGAAGGTTACAATCCTGACACTCCGATCACCAGTAACAACCATAGCTAAGGTAGACTGAGGGGCTTCAGCATACTTTATAGATGAAGTCTTATGTAAAAAGAAAAAACATTACACTCGTAACAAAGACAATAGCAGAAGCCATAGTAGGAATAGATGGGCAGCCTTTGTGTTGAGCAAATAAAGTTTGAGAGACTCACCCCACCTAGCTCTTTCTAGAGTAAAATAGTTCCTCCTGTTTTCTAGGATTTGCTCAAGTAAGACATTTCAATGACAGTGTCTCCCAGTATGTGACACACATCACTCTATTAATAAAAAAAGATCATCCATTTATTTGCAGGCCTGAACAAGACCAAACCTTCAGAAACATAATGGGGACTTTTACAATTGCTTCAGTTTTGCTACATCCAGGTGTCAATAAACGCTTCTTTGTAGCGACTGATGCTTCATCCTCTGCAAAATTATGCTATCCTATCTTGAGAACATCCTGAAGCAGGGGACATACACCTAGTTGTTTACTACTCAAGGTTATTAAATATCTCCAGAAAAGAACTATACAATTTATGAACATGAACTGTCAACAATCAAGGAGGCCTTTGAGCATTAGCGCTGCTACTTAGTCTGTTCTGAATTCCTGTTACAATTTTGACTAACCACAAGACTTTGAATTTTTATTAAGTCAATGAAATGTGATAAAGTTAAGCATGCACATTGGTCTTTATTTTGCTCTTTTTTTATCAGCAAATTACCTACAGGCTGGGAAGTAAGACAGGAAAAGCAGAAGTCTTGTGTCAGCAGGGAAAAGAAGAGACTATAGATCAGAATCATAACCGTACAATCCTCATCTTACAGTTTAAAGACAATATCTTACACACGGACTCAACAAGATCAATTAGATCAAGAGATTTTATTGACAGATGTTCCTTTAAAGAGGAAGAACTCTGCTTCATGAGTAAAAGATCTACATTACTGGGAAGGAAGTTCAGAAGAGGTGATAGAACTAAGCCACGTCACTCCTTGTGCCAGACATTTTGGAGTTTGAAAAACTATAGACTTTGTAAGCCACCAGAATCTATTGAACAATACGTAGACAATTGTATCTCATGAATTCAAAGCAGATCTACACATAGAAAGATAGTAGGACTATTAGGACCCTCCCCTATTCAGCCATGGTCAAGAATATTTAGGAGTTTACTGTTAAATTTTCTGAGTCACAGGGGACACAAATGACTGTTTTTCCAAGTTGGCACATTTGATTGCATTAACTGGGTAGCCCATAGCTACAGAGTTACTATGTTTATTTTAAAGAAATCATCTGTTTGCATGGACTTCTGGAGGTTATTAATACTGAAATAGGAACTCAGTTTATCTCAGACTTTCGGAACACTCTATGGATGTATGTCGTTACAACGCACACTTTTACAACGCATGCACTTACAACGCATTTTTTACAACGCAAAATCCATTACAACGCACTACACTTACAACGCATGACACTACAACGCATTTTTAAAAACTACCTTTACAACGCATACCATTACAACGCATAATAGTAAATTGCATTTAAGGAAAGTATTAGATAGTATAGGGGTAAAAATTACTTTTCTAACTCCAGGGGGTGCAACAGTAGGGTAAGTGTTGGATAGTATAGGGGTAAAAATTACTATTGTAACTCCAGGGGGTGCAACAGTAGGGTAAGTGTTGGATAGTATAGGGGTAAAAATTACTATTCTAACTCCAGGGGGTGCAACAGTAGGGTAAGTGTTGGATAGTATAGGGGTAAAAATTACTATTCTAACTCCAGGGGGTGCAACAGTAGGGTAAGTGTTGGATAGTATAGGGGTAAAAATTACTATTCTAACTTCAGGGGGTGCAACAGTAGGGTAAGTGTTGGATAGTATAGGGGTAAAAATTACTATTCTAACTCCAGGGGGTGCAACAGTAGGGTAAGTGTTGGATAGTATAGGGGTAAAAATTACTATTCTAACTCCAGGGAGTGCAACAGTAGGGTAAGTGTTGGATAGTATAGTGGTAAAAATTACTATTCTAACTCCAGGGGGTGCAACAGTAGGGTAAGTGTTGGATAGTATAGGGGTAAAAATTACTATTCTAACTCCAGGGGGTGCAACAGTAGGGTAAGTGTTGGATAGTATAGGGGTAAAAATTACTATTCTAACTCCAGGGGGTGCAACAGTGGGGTAAGTGTTGGATAGTGTAGTGTAATATTATGCGTTGTAATGGTAGGCGTTGTAATGGAATGCGTTGTAAAGGTAGTTTTTAAAAATGCGTTGTAGTGTCATGCATTGTAAGTGTAGTGCGTTGTAATGGATTTTGCGTTGTAAAAAATGCGTTGTAAGTGTAGTGTGTTGTAAAAGTTGCGTTGTAAAGGTTGTTCCCCCACTCTATTGAAATAACTGGGAACTGTTCATTTCAAATCATCTAGTTGAGATCCCCAGGCAGATGATCAGAGAGGCTGAACCAAGCAATCAAAACAATACTTGGGTGTTTTTGTCTCAGACCACCAAGAAGATTGGGTGGCTTGGATTCCTCTAGCTAAATTATCTTGTTACTAAATTCTGCATAGTTCATTACGATATTCCCTCATCTACTGCACCTAAATCATTCATACCAGTATCTAGCCAACTTGATTCAGACCAGTAGATCCACCTTCACTGCAGCCATTCTTAAAAGACTTATCAAGGATACGTGAGGCAGCAGTTTGGGAATTTATTACTTGCTAAATACACACATAAAAAGTTTACTCTGAATTATTCTGAGTGTGATTCAGTTTGGTTATGGACTGCAAAATTAGTCATACCTGGTTAACACCTACATTTTCTCAATGTTTTTTGGTCCCTTTCCCATTCCTAGGGGTGGTGGGAAAGTCAGTAGTTAAACCTTAGCTACCTGATTCTTGGAAAATCCATACAGTCTTCACGATAAAAGTGGCTAAGAGAATATGCGCAACTAGGACTCCCTGAATATGAGGTAGAAGCTAAGTTGTTGCACTACCTAATTGCCTGAAAGGGATATGCTGCATCTGAGTTAGCATGAAAAGAAGTCTCCTTTGTACATGCCCTTCACCTAATAAGAGAGTTCCATACATGCTTGTCACACAAGCCATGTTCTAAGTCAAAGGGGGATCTATTGCGGGGTTTGTAAGAAATAATAAGGAAAGTTTCTTTAGGGAAACAGGAGGAGACACCTTGATCTCCTGGGATTTACAAGACAGTAAGGAAAACAGTACATGAAACTAAGGGAGGGTAAGACAGTAGTGGCTAGGGCAGAGAGGGATAAGGCAAGACATTCAAGGCAGATTAAGCACATGACAATTCAGAGCAAAGTTCAGTGGAATGCAGATGTTTCCAGGGGAACTTAAGGAGGAGCAGAGGAAGTTGCCAGTTACCTCATAACTGCTTATTTGTATGGTATGTCAGCCTATAGTTCAACCACCGTATTCCCTCTGTCACATCTTGTTTGCTTTTCCCCTTACCTTCTCTGTTTCTTCCCCCTTTGAACCGTTGCCACTGCGTCTTTGCTCATCTTTGCTCCTCGGCTGTGTTGGATTCTTCTCACACTGCATGCTGCAGCCGGACAGCTTAGCAGCATACTGACTTGGCATTCTCCTGTCTCAGCATGCCCCAACACCACATGCCGATCTAATGCACAGTCCAAGTTCTCCAAGTTGTGGGATGGGTTACTAGTACTCCTTTTGCTCGTTACTGGCACTTCCTCTTGCGAGATCTGATAAGTCCTGGACTGAGTATTCTGTATGAGGGCGTCAGATTTTGATTGGTCGTTCTACTCATATTTGTCTATCCTTTACATAGGTTTTACTTGTCATAATGGGATGGTGAACTTTGATATAAAGATTATCAAAAATGATACCACAATCCGAAATTGCAACCAAAATCCAATGCAGTTTAATGTGGTCCATTGGAGTGGGACCTACACATACTCTGAGGCCAACCACTAATGCTGTGATGTATGATACAGGATGTTTGTTCACCCATGTAAACATTTATAGAGGACCTGAACTTAGAGCCAACTGACAAAATAGAGTAAAGTTTTTTTCTCTAAGTTGAAAGCTGTGACCAGGCATGGTTCCATATTGGTGGATATTTCTTTTTGACAGTGCCAGACTGGCATCAAACTTTGCACTCAAAAGCTCTGAATGGGAAAAAACAAAAATGTAGCCAGCAAAGGTGCATCTTTATTGTGTAAGCTAAGTGGATTCTCTCAGTCCTCCAGAGGTGGAATTTAGTATGACCAAGAAGTCCCTCTCACTCACCAAACTATGGGCCTCACAGAGTCAAATAAAAATCACAGCTATTGTGAGTACATTTACATTTACATTTGGGGAGAGTAGCTCCTCCATGTCTGAAATGCATGCAGGTGTCATGGAACATATTAACTGGCAGGTTTGGGCTAGAAGCGCCTTAAAGAACATGGAAAGTTTTGTTCAGAGAGGGTTTTTGGTCACTGTCAATTGGCTGCCTCTCCTGGGAAGGGAGTAGGTCAGGAATAATGTAATTTCTTCTGTGACAGAAGAGGCACAACTGAAGGGTAAGGATTAAAGTCGCCAGCAGACACAGGACATATTTATGAAGAAAATAGAACAACATCTCAAAAGTCATTTTAGTAACATATATAGGAAATAGAAATACAGCGCGGGCATGGATTGTATGTTCCTTGATTGCTTAAATAATGGGAGAAGGACTTTTCTAACTACATCCTAACATGAGTCAGTATATAGCTTTTAAATCAAAATTTTACATTCAAAAGCTGCTGCTTGTTAACAACACAGATGCAGAGCCTATGTTAGACTTTTGGTTGCAAGAAGACTTGCTGGGTTTCCCTTTTCCATCAGAGGCACGAGTATATTTTGTTACTGATTCAAGTAGTGTTATCAGTTTACTTTCCAGAGATAGAATTAGGCATTTGGCACAAGGGTATGAGAGGCAATATACTTCAAAGCGTAATTAAATATGTACAACAAGTTTTAAGTAAAAAGTGAGTCCACGTCGTTGCTTGTATTTCTAGAGTTGTATTTTATTTATGATGTCGGTGAGGTTCTATACAGCCAACGCGTTTCGCCCAAGCATGGGCTTCTTCAGGGCAGAGTAGGTGTAGGTTGGAGCACCTGTGGTTACAGACAGTAAGTCTAGTCTGTGCTGCAGCTGACAAGGTACGGGGTGGAGATACCTCTCTGTGAATTAACTGAGGTTATCCAAGATGGAGGAGAAAAAGGGTGATCTGCTTCCTTCGAATAAGCCCTTAGTGAGGATAAAGTTACTTGTAAATACGTGGTATTCCGGTTCGGGAAGCCTCAGCGCCCGTTCGTCATGGTTCGCGATCGGTGTGTGTCAATAGAATTAGGCATACCTACAGCTGTCATACCAAAACGTTTAAACTGACATTTAATGTACAAAAAGCGCTTTTGGTTTCACTTCTGGCATCCAGGCCTGTCATGGGCTGCTGCACAGCTCATGTGGCAGGTTTGATCCATATATAATAGGATAATGATTTCTATTCAGTCTCACATTTAACATTTGACTTTTATGCTTTAAATTATAGTAATAATTAATGTTTTTGCAAAAAACATTGTTATCCATGATTTATTCCTGTGGTGAATGGTGGTTGTTTAACCGGGGAAGACTCCGCTGGGTCTACACTCTAACAATCCTTTCCATACCAAAGATGTGAAAGAACTCAATAGATTATTTCAGCTGTAACATAAATTGTAACTGCACTTATAGAATCCATGTTTTCATAAACTAATCATAAATTCTAGACTAACACACTGGTTTGGTTTTGCTGTCCCAGGTATAGTGTGCTTTGTCAGCTGCATTATTGGAATCCTGTTCACTATGGAGTCTGGAAGCTACTGGTTTGATATATTTAACGACTACGCTGCGACCCTCGCCCTGCTGCTGATCGTGTTGGTTGAAACTGTTGCCATCTGCTACTTCTATGGAATAAAAAGGTACGGTCTGAACTATCATCTCCAATAGCTTTTTCCTACCAAGCTATGAATCGTGGTAGAGCTGATTGCTCAATTTCAGTAAGGTCCTGTGAAGGGGCGGCTCTTCCTTTAGGCAGCACAGGAATGTAAAGTGGCAAGGACAAGCACAATTCACACAATTCCAAGAGGCATTAGGTCTAAGTAAAGGAATAAGGGAAAGCTTGCAAATGAAGATTGACGGCAGGGATATTGCAGGAAGCGGAGGAACTAAAAGATCCATCATACAAAAGCAAACTAAGGAATTTTAGTAGACTGATATCTGCATTAAAAATGCTCTTCTGGGCCAAATACATTAGGCAAAGTTGAGTGAATAAACAACTACGGGTAGACAAAATAAATGAAATTAAATGTGTCAGGAAAAGCAATAACAGAGAAATGTTTGTGCATTAAAGTTTAATTTGTTTAAAGTTTCCCCACTGTTAGATCCTACATGGATTGGCCTGTAGCCCAATTGGACCCTTGACTTTCACTAAAGAGTTTTCAATGTTAGCTTCAACCGTACACATTTCCAACGATTCAGGCCCTTTCTGGCTTTTGATTCTGCAGCCTTTGGATTGTGACAGTGGGTATTTTAGGGAGTCCAGGGAAGAATGTATGGCCACAGTCCTGGAGAACCATTACCAGGACTCATAAGCTTCCATTGAGGTGGTTTTGAAGGCGAGGGAACCATGGAGAGTTGTAGGTTGCCATCGTTGACCATGTCAACCTTGTGTGCGATAGTAAGGTGTCAAATAAAATAACAACCCATCAAACATTGCACTCGCGCTTCCTTGCAATAACTGATTATAAAGTGGGCAAACCAATATTTGCTTTTTAGAACGGCAAAGCATTTGAGATGTGATAGCTCGTCCAAGACCCAGGACGAACAGCAGGTCGGATTCATAGAATATCCTTTGAAATCTCCCTAGGGTAACAGGCTAACCGCCCTCTAGATCCTGCAGTGTATGTTCTCATAGGCACTGGAATTGTGACTGAGGTTCCCCTGGGAACCAAGGTAGCACACAAAGGGTAGCAGCCAGATTGTGGTTTATATGCTGACCTGTCTCTGTAACCTGACGTGAAGATAATACATTGAGTAATATATTTCAACAAAGATGTCTAGCCTAGTGTACCATACTGTAAATATGGGATCCACAGAAATATGTTTCCCAGACTACCTTTTTCTGGATGGCATCATCTATTTATCGATATAGCACACAAATTACTAAGACATTAATATTTTCAATACAATACCGGCCATACGTTTTGATCAAGCAGATACATTTGTTATCAGAGTGAGCACAATATGCCTTATTTATGTCAAACACGTTGATGTAGGCAGGTCCTCAGTAGTAAGAACTACAAATCTGTAATACTATTTGAAATTTGACATACTTCTACCAATTCCCAGTGAACGTGCACCTGCATCATGTGTACAGTAACTTAAATGAATGCATGATGTCTTACCACCGTACTAGGGTGAGCAAGTTGACATAGGACATTTCCCATCACTTACCTGCTGAGAACAAGACTCATCAAGATGGTGCCAAAACAAAATATAGGCCTCCCAGCTACCAGGTAGCACTATATCCCTGAATGCAGAGTAATTCAGGCCTGAACATTTTGACCACCGAATGGTAATTCCTTTATGTTCCCAGAGTGTGTACTAGCTATCTCAGTGAGTATGGCAGGTTACTGCTCTTAATGAATAAGATTTATCAGCCTCAAGAGCATAGTGTATTTTGAGCAGTTCACAAGTGTGAGCTTGCAGTCACACCACTGATGGAAGAATGTATTTTTGGTTGTTATGTATAGTTAACTACACACACATAGTAGTATTATCTCCTTACGTGCTATTGTCACGTGATGCTGGATGGCACAATTGTTTGTTGCCCAGTGGCCTGGGTTGACGAGCATTATACTTTAACTGATTCCTAAAGGACTTGTTTCAATGGCAGAACAAATCTACAGCTACCTCCCATAAAGGTTGGCCTTTGCATATTACTGCCTTAGACTACATACATTGCAGGGAAAGTAGGGATATCCAGGTAGGAAGGTCCCTAAAATTCTGAGCAATTCCTTTTGACTACAAGGCTAAGATAGCTGGAGAGAAAATAAGTTAACCCTTATTGTAGTGATGAATGAGGTTTTATAATCAACTAAGTACCTCATCACACTCTTGTTTTTAACTGTGTAAAAGGGAGGAAAGAAAACGTTTAAAAATAAATTGACTCCCACTTAATACAGTTTTGCTCGATAAGAACCTATGTAGGACACATACATCTACAACCACTCACAGAAAAGAGATTAGTATGAGCCAGCCTAGCAATCTGTTTGCTCGAAAGGAGAGACTCAAGAAATGTCATTTTTGTTAACATGATCAGAGAAAAGTTATGTTTACAGAGCCCTCATAGCGTGTTTGAAACTTCTACTACCTCCAAAATAGCACAGCCCTTGGTCAGTAAAGCATCAAATAGAATCCGGCTGGTTTGCCTTTTGAGATGTCTGAGGTTGTCCCCAGGTTGTGGGCCATGTGAAATGAGCTGACATAGAACCTGTTTCTCAGAGCAACCATCTCAGTCCTGGTTCCCACCAAGCAGAAACATTATTTCATCCACTGGTATATATCTAGGTGATTGGTAATTTTTGTCTAAGCTTCCAAGACTTCTCCAGTTGGATTTAAATTTGGGTATCATTGGCTTACCTTTGAAATTGCACCTACGGGCCTTCCAGTACCTACACTCAGTGGTCATGCAGCTTTTGAACAGCAGTTGTAATAGACAGGCGTCGTGTAGCATCTGGATGCTTTTACTACCTCAAAGGAACCCTACAGGCTTCGATTGTGAAGGAAGGAGCATATCTACTTCAAGGTAGCCACCATATCAGATGAGTGGTCAAGAAGTATCAGAGTGGCTCGATGATCTTCCTCCAGTGATGAGTTCTTCTCTCATGTTGTCAGTATGGTTTTGATTGATTTGTTTAATCTGCCTGGAGTCCTAGTGATGCTTGTGGAGATGGTAGCTTTGCCCTGCATAAAGTAGTAATTTTCGTGACACCACTTTTTCCCGATTTTAATGGCATAAGGTGATTGAAATCAAATTCAGAGTGAATCAAGAACTGGCTACAAACATTATGGGCCTAGGTGCCCACATGGGTCCACATAAACTTACTAAGGGGAATATCATCAACAACCGGCGATAATTATCGCTAAGCGCACTTAGCGCTAGGATAATTATCGCCGACTATCACTTGTTTTTATCGCGGAAATAGCGCACTATCATCAACGCTTATCCCCAGAGCATTAAAAATAACCGAGTTAGCTGCCAAATGTGCAATTATCGTTGGGATTCCAGCGATAATCGCACAACGTTTGGCGCTACGTTGTTGATAGGGCAGGGCAGACTTAGCCATGATATCCACCTTCCATTGGATATCATGGCTAAGTCAAACTAAAAGCAGGCGTAAGGAAAGTAGCGATAACCGCGGTTAGCACTACTTTTCTTATCGCTATGCTTGTTAGTGTGCCCATTGATAATTGGAGAAATGTCGGTTAGCGACATTTCTCCAGTTATTTTGGGAAGGAACGCCCACTTTGCATCTCATTAGAGATGCAAAGCTGGGCGTTCAGGAAACAGGCGCTAAGGCATGGATTCACGTGTTAGTGTGTCCATGCTGATAGGGTGATAAAATTATCGCTGCTTTTCGTCCGAAAACGGACGCTAAAGCGGCGATAATTTTATCGCATCGCCTTGATGATATGCCCCTAAGTGTTGCTTATTTGCAGCACGGTGATTTTCAGTACCACAATTACATATTGTGTGACATTCTCTTTTCCATCATTTTTTACAGTTCTGCTAGTGCAGGTTGACACCAGCAAAAATAAATGTGTGTGGTTTCCATACCAAAAACATGAATATTGAATTTTCCTACAAAGAAAAATATTAAAATATTAGAAATATCCATGGAAACTAAGACTGTAGATGGTGGCTTATTTTAAAGGGTTTGTAGAATATATGGTAGTAGACAACTGGTGATTAGGAAGATGTGTCTAGAGTTCAGTATGCAATACCATCTTGTAACAAGCATTTGAAAAGCCAATAGGTCTAACATTTGTATTAGTGAAAGCAGTTGCTAAATGTATGGCAGTTTGTGTTTGTGTGGGCTTTTATAGAAGGGTGAGTTGCTCAATGCAAGGTTATGGGAGTGGGTACAAGTGGGTGAATGTGGAAGGTGAAGGAACTGCCTGCTTATGCTCTTTGTTTTGCTATACTGTCATCAAATACAATTTGTCCCTTTAAACACTACTGCGTCAAACCACATAGGAAGATTTACTGCTCTATACTTGAATGGTATCATTTCACATAGATAAAGCAAAGCCCTCTTATCGTTTAGCCCATACCATCTAATGGGCTTTCTCTTTCTCTTGCACTTCATGGTGCAGTGCCATAGGTCATTACTAGAGATCCCAGTTTCCTCAACAGGAACCCAAACATGTGCTGTCCATTGCTGACATCAGTAGTCACCAGAGTGCATCCCAGCATTCATCCCTTCTAGCCTTTTAAGAGTATCTGCTTGCAATGGTCACCGCCAGCCTTTTAAGAGCGTTTGATCTCCCTGCACCTCTGCCCTGTAGGCCATTGCAGGTGATCAATACATCAGTAATATAACAGATAAAACCTCAGCAGAAGAGGCATCGTTTTCACCTGAGAACCACAATAACAGAGTGTGTTCATGAATCAGTCATGCATTGGCATAGTATATGGACAGGAAGAAATATTTCACAGAGCAAGCTGCGTCGTGTACACCCAGTGCGACGTTAGCCCCGCAGAAGCAAACTCCTACACCGAAGGCACCAATGGAATATCAGCAAGCTCTGGAGAGAAAATACACGTGGACTGATCCAAAATGTGCATGACATTTCCATAATGCAATGGCTAAAAGGTACAGACCCAAGGCCCTCTCTGTAAATGTGCTTTGTATTGGAGACACGAGGTCTGTGTGACAGGTAAAGCTGTCTCTGGTGAGATGTAAAAAGGAAGGAAAGATGTGTTGAGCTCATCCTTAGAGTAATGTATAGTACATTGGATGTGGACAGTTCAACAAGTCACTTTGAAGTAATAAGCGAAGTTAACATGCAAGTTAGTGAATTCCCCTGAATACTAAGTACATTTATGTTGAGACATTCCGCAATGTATGGGGAAGCGCTCTTTTGAACTCTAGGAAATTCTTAGGTGAACGAAGCCCAGAGAACAAGGTAGCCAAGTCAAGATATCCACTGCAGAAAAAGTAGTACAGTCTGGGATAAGAATTTCATCCAGCAGTGGGGATGGTATTTTACCCCAGTGCTACAGAACATGTCACTTACTGGAAATTAGATCATTAGATATTGTTCAGCATACCATGCAACAGACTTTCAACAGAATATAAAGCATTTCATCATGTGAAAATTGGCTTTAGGTTTGGAAGAATTACATTTGGGTTGTCACCAACACCGGTCATGTTTTAAGATGACATGTTCCACATTTTAAAAGCTCTAGCCAATTTTACTTATTTTCAATTTTCACACATGAAAATATGACTAAGGACTGATAGACTTGTTTTTACAGTTTCTGTGGTTGAGGAGCATAACAATAAAAAATGAATCATGCCACTGATGTGTAGCCAGTGTGCTATACTTGGAGCCATACATATTGAGGGGATGTTGCATAAAGTCCAAATATTAAATGTCAGGAGCGGCGGTTAAGGTCAATGAATAAAGAACCATGCCACACCTCCCTATCTTATACGACTATTACTCACAAATCATTAAACAAGCTATTTATAAATAGAGTAGTCATTCTCAGTTTCATTTTATGTGTGGCAGCAATTAAAATAAATAATTCTGGCAGGCTGATGTTTGGATATTGTGCCTCCCTCAGAAACAACCTTCACTTATTTTGTGCTCCTTCCTTTTTCCTCTTTACCTTAACCACTCAATAATTGGTTATTTTCTGCTACTATCTGTATTCATGTCTAAAGTTCAAAACTGTCATTTTGGCAAAATAACCACCTCAGACCATGCACCAATATCTATTTATAAATCTTAGTGAATCTAGCCCTGCTTAATCTAAAGTTGAATACATCTCTTGTACATTATCAAGATGTGAAAAAGTACATTACATCCAAGATCTAATCAGTTTTGAAGATCAGTTGGCAAATAGTGTAACCTTTTAACACCATTTGGGATGCCGTTATGATCTTACGGAGAGGTACATTTTAGGGATACCATCTGCAAAAAAAGGAAATCCTTGCAGTAAGAGGTAGGCTTAACCAGAGCATTCTCGAAAAGGGAGTCGTTATTTGCACCACCTAAAAATCTGGTGATTTGCACAATCACCTGAAATCAGGCATGAATCTAGGCATTCTCTGAAAGGAAGACTGGTTAAGTATTCTCTAATACCAAGAAATAATTTTAGTCCATCTGTGAAAGAGTAGGAAAAATTTTGGCTCATAAAGTTTAAAAAAACAGACAACTTGAAGAGTTATTATATCTATTCGAAATATTAAATGTGTTAATGCTTTGACTAAGGAAACTATTAATGATGTCTACACTAAATAGTATGCACTGTTGCAGACAGAAGGCATTGCAGCTACTGAAGGTGAGATTGATGCTTATTTGATGTCTCCATAGGTTTTGTCATTAAAACCTGAGGATGTGGTGTAATGGCTCCTCTTCTGGAGATCCATATGCTGCCAGCAGTCTGTGCATCCCTGCGCTACAGTAATCAGCCCTCCGCAAGTTGCAGGTGGGGGCAGTAAATGGTAAACTACTCATGGGGTGGTAATAACCGCAGCAGGATAGGATAGGCTGTATCTGCAATAAACGAACAGTTTCAAAATGACACTGGTAGAATGTGGTTCACATTACCAAACACAAACACCAGAAAAGGAAGAAACAAGATTGATTTCAGCCTACAGGAAGAAAGGATTAAAAAAAAGTAGGGATTTGGAGGAGAATCAGCCGCAACTGACTTTAGGGAGTGCAAGAAGGAAATTATATACATTTTTAAAACAATTTTAGAAACGGGTGAAGAGTGGTTGGATGACATTGAATACAAACTGGAATGTATATAGACGAAATAACATGGATGAAATCTAAGGTGATGGACCACTGGGGAATGGTGGACTTATGGAAAGGGAGTTGCATACGCAGGCAGGCATTCGGGGTAAAATGATGGAAGCAATCTAGCACTGGCAGGGTGGGATGAACACTGGAAGAATTCTAAATGAGCATCAAACATCAGACTTGCATGGTGCCTAATCCTCCCTTTGGATAATGCAGTTACTGAGGAGATGTAATAATTTTCAATATGCATTTAGAACCTGCTGATTGGTAACACAACATCAGTCCTGTAAGAAAGTGTATAGAGGTCTATCTAAGTCCCCAGGCTCCTTTAAATATGATGGTGGTGGTCCCATCATAGTCATACTTGAGAACTCACAATTGAGAGATACAGTCCTCAAGAAAGCAACATGTTACAGCAGGATATCCAGGTTTATGGAAGTAGAAGCCTCCTTCCCCCAGTTCTCAGTGATGTTACTTATTCAAAGAGAAGTTGATTTTAAGAAGGGAGAAAGGAGCTAATAGATGTGATTATTGCCTCATCCCTTCAATGCTCAGCCAGCTCGAAGGACATCCCTGAAGGCAAGTGCTATGTGTTTACTCAAACTGAAGAAGTCAGGAATGCTGGGATGGGTTTAAGGCTAGTGAAGGAGCAAATGTCACAGAAAGGGAAGGCGTTGTGGGAGTTTGCTTCAGTAAAACAAAACAAAAAACAATGGCCCTGACACATAAGGAAGTGTTTCCCTATGAGTCAGAGCCATTGCTTGTTTTGACTGCCTGGAAGCACTGCCTCCCGATCAGTGACATCCATTGATGGTAGCCGCGGCTTAATTTATATGGAGCCACCGTCTCATCGACTCCTCTGCCCTGCCCAACTGGACTACAAGGTCAAAGGTTTTCAAAGGGGGAGCCAACTGAGACTCCACCCTCAGAAAAATGGCACTACCACCCCACCACCCTCCCCACACTTCTTAATCAGTAGGATTATAGCACATTTGGTTGATTTAAATGCGGCCCAGCGACTGGTCTTGAAACTGTATCCTGATGTGTTTTAGATCATGATGTTTTCCTGATAATATTTTTTTTTTACTCAACTTACCTAAACTTGCTCACATCCCCTTGATGAGAAATTTTATTTCTTCATTTTTAGCCATGCTGTATTATTTAGGTGTCAATACAATTTGTTGGAGTCTCATGAATTGTGAAATTTGTAACTGGTCTTTCAATGAGCCACTGCGAAAACTACAGTAGTGCAGTAAACTTGTAAAAAATGTTGGTCCATTTCTTATTGAATAACTTACTTTAGCATCCCATACCAAGAGTTTTTCAGCAGACCTTGTATTCAGTAAGAAAAGGATGCCGCAGTGAGACGCCCTATGTGCTTATGAGTGGGAAAGTTTTATCTGAGAATTGCCAATTGGATGTCAGTATTACAGAATGATTGCTTTACTGTGGAGTATGTTGCAGGGAGCTCATCCAGCCATGCAGGTATTGGGTGTAAAAATGAAAGCCAGGTGACCGGATGAGCTGTGCTAGAGGGTGAACCAAACAACTGAACAAGATGGGGACCCTGTGAACAGACCTATTGAATTTCACGACAAGGGATAAAAGTGAGAAGAGAAGTGAATGAGTAGGACTGCTTGAGCTCGCTTTCTAGAAAATATTGCACTGAATCAAATACCTTGGATAAGTGACCTGAGCTCTTTGGCGATGTGATAACTACATCCAAGTTACTCCGAGGGAGTTTTAGAAGGATTGTACCCTTGCAAGTAATACAGTAGTTGAGTATGTCTCACCTGAGTTGATTAACTGTGGGGAAATGTGCATATGTAGTGAATGTAAAAGATGTGCCTGGGAAGATTGCATGCGCTCACTTGGCCCTTCTTTGTTCACAACCCGGAAATTAACACCATGTCTAATGCAAAATATCCTAACATTAGGATAAAAAAAGAAACACTGAAGTTGCCTAAAAAGGAAATATGGCTGGCCAATTAGGCAAACAATGGGTGAAAGAGCCAGAAGGTATTTAGTTTGGTGCGATCCCTGACAATGTTCACACTCTGTCTCCCCATAGTCCGGTCTGATGGAACTCTCTTTCAGGGTTTTGCCAAGTGATGGTACATGAATATTAAAGAGCCTTTCGAGGAAGAGAAAGCAGGCTATATAACATTAGGGCATGGAAGAAGATGGCGACTGTGCAACAGCGTGGTCTTAAATGGCACAGTGAATCTGATGATGCAGAGTATGGATCCCCAGCATGGGGACACACTCCAAACACTCACTTGCAACTGTTCCCCTCCTCCGAGACGTCTACGATTTTTCCCCACTTAATAACAGCCCTTTCCAGCAATATAAACCGTTCTGCACATTGTATACGCATTGGCCAATAACTCCAACAGTAAAGAGTATGGGGCATATCAGCAACAACCGGCGATAATTATCACTAAGCGCACTTAGCGCTAGGATAATTGTGCCGGCTAGTCTGGATTTTTATCGCTGAGATAGCGTGCTATTAGCAACGCTTATCTCAAAAGCGATAAAAATCCTAGCGCTAACTGCCAAAAGTGTGATTATCGCTGGAAACCCAGCGATAATCCCACGAAGTTTGGCGATAGCTTGCTGATAGGGCCTCACATACTTAGCCATGATATCCACCTACCATAGGATATCATGGCTAAGTCAGTTTCAAAGCAGGCGTAAGGAAAGTAGCGATAACAGAGGCTATCGCTACTTTTCTTGTCGCTATGCTGCTTTGCGTGAGGCTTGATAATAGGAGAAATGTCGCTTAGCGACATTTCTCCCGTTATCCTGGGGAGGAACGCTCACTTTGCATCTCATTAGAGATGCAAAGAAGAGCGTTAAGGGAAATGGAGATAAGGCAAGGTTTCACGCGATAGCATGACCTTGCAGATAAGGCGATAAAATTATCGCCGCTTTTTGTCCGAAAACGGACGCAAAAGCGGCGATAATTTTTTAACGCCTGCTTGCTGATATGCCCCCATGTTCCCCCCTTCTCTGTGTTAGTATACACTTCTTCGCAGTACGGTTATGGGGTGGAGGAAGAACATCTAGAAGTTTACTTCTCCAAATAAAGGTACCTTTACCTCTCTCGAAGGCTTTCAGTCTCTGTGCCAGAGTTTGGATAAGAGATCAAAGGGGCATATTATCAAGAAACGGCGTTAAAATTATCGCCGCTTTAGCGGCAGAAAACTGCCGCTAAAGCGGCGATAATGGGCTTGATAATATGCCCTGGAGAATTCCCATAGAAGCCCATGTTCTGGTGTCAACATGGGCTTCTATGGGAATTCTCTACAGCATATTATCAAGCCCATTATCGCCGCTTTAGCGACCGTTTTCTGCCGCTAAAGCAGCGATAATTTTAACGCCGTGCTTGATAATATGCCCCAAAGTGTGTTAACAGGGGGGCCTGCTCCATAGCTCCCATCCTCTGATTCTCTCAGAATACCCCACAACTCTGGGAAAGGCTCCAAAGTGCCATCCTCTCCTTTGATTTACTCAAAAACATTATCAGTGGACGCAGACATTCTTCTCAAGGAGGTCCTGAAAATCCCAACCAACCTCTTATTTATAGTTCTGCTCTTCCTGGTCGCCTGGACTGCTTTGACCCATCAGGAGTCACTAGCACCCTGCCATCTCCCTATCACGTTTTGATAAAGCTGTCGACTGACACCAGAGCCCATGTTTGGAAAGAGGCCAGTCTAGGTGGACTGCCATTCTCCTTTCCTTCAAAATGCTGGCATTGCTCAAGACAGCCCCAGCCTGCTCAGGAGCTGGGGGAAAATAAACTAGAACCTGCCACAGTCTGTCCTCATCGTCCACCTTTAGGAAAAGAGACAGAGAGCTAATGACACCAGAATTCATTCCAGCCAGTAATCCCACCACAAGACTTGGACCTCAACCTGCACTGGCGGGACCTTTAGTTAGAAGATGACGAAACGGGGGGTATGTCAAGATAGGTGCAATTCCTTTCAAAATAAGGTAGTGTGTATGTGTTAAGAGCCAAGACGTATTCAAATGTTTTAGCTGTCCTCTCTGACCGCAGTGGCAACAAAGGGAAACTGCCCAGGCCATATCCAAAACAATGCCATCAACATCTTCTCCAAGCTAGGCTGGAGTCCTGATGTCAAAGGTGGTGACTTTGGTATCTGGAGGTCACTGGGAAAAGGATGCGGATGAGAATTCGAGTTTCAGAGTGCCCAGGGAAATACAGCAGGTGTGTTAGAATGTTTGATTGTGAAGCTTGGGTCTTTCGAAGTCAGCGTGGTGATTTCGTGTTGCAGTGGGATATCATAGAAGAAGACACCCTAAAGTATTGTCATGAAGTGGATGAAATCTGTACACAATTTCTTGGTATTTTTGTTAAAAGCTGTTAAGGTTGGAGTCATGTTGTGGGTCTATGCCAAAAAAGATCCTGTAGTAAGTGTGATGTAAAACAGAGAACTGGAATATAAACAAGCATTGGCATAGCCAATAGGTCTCGCCTTTAGGACCTGACAAGTGTTTAGCCATGCAACAGTTGCATAACTAAATACTTATAAGGTCCCAAAAGCGAGACCTATTGGCTATGCAAAGCGGCCGCGAAAGTTAAAGTGATCGCGATCACGATCAAACATCAAAGCGGCTGTGAAACCGAAAGTAATGGCGGTAAAGCGCGGCGCGCGCGCGCCCGCGCACATTCATTGTAGCTCTAGGCTGGCCTGGTAGCACTTTTTGGAGCCCTCTCAATAAGTCTCGCCAGACCAGCGCATGCGCTGGGTCAGGCGAGACCTAAAAAACAAGAGCGGCTGGAGAGTGAAAGTTGGGGATCCAGTTGATGGCAGTCTGAACCGGCCACATAGGAAGAAGACCCTTGTGTGGCACAAAAGATGTATCGACAGCGATGCGCACAATGGCACAATCACAGCCAGAACAAATAACAATTAACTAAATCATTTGTGTTTTAACAGGTTTGAAAAGGATCTTCAGGCAATGATTGGGCACAAGCCAAGCTGGTACTGGAAAATTATGTGGTGCTTTACCAGCCCTCTGGTTATCATAAGTCTCTTCATATTCTACATCACAGACTACATCCGCAAAGGAACCCTGCAGTACCACGCTTGGGATGCTACCGAGGTGCTTTGAAATGTGTTTTTTTTACACTATGAGAAATGTTTTCAAAAGATCTGATGTATAGCTCTATTAGGTTGTATCCTGTGTTGTCTTTTTTCAGCTCTAGGCATAGCTGATGAAACCACCCTGGTGTTTTGCTTCTACCACAACATTGCCTTTGAGTGGCCTTAGAACAGGGAGTCAAGACAGGGCCCATTTGTCAGCTCTTAATAATAATAATGACAATTCCTATTTGTAAAGTGCAAACATATCACCCTTGAGGGTTTCAAGTCGCTGGAGCCATCGGGAGATTAAGTGAGCTATTGCCTAGAGTCACATGAAGCTGAGCTGAGCTGCCGCCGTCGCTTGAACTGTGAGCCGCAGGCTTCGGAGTCAGCCGCTCTGGCCGCTGCGCCACACCTCTCCTTAACTGTGAGTGTATGTCTGTAATTGGACATTAAATAATATCAGCGCTTGTTCAGGGTTTGGAATAATAATGCACAAAAATCCAGTATCATGCAGATATTGAGCACGTGGGAGAGGGCCTGGTGGTGCTTGTGGTGCAGACAGTGCAAGGGCGGTGTCCTGTATGACTGGGGACAGAGCGGCCTGCTCCCCCTGTGCTGTTGTCTGGGTGGGTGGGCGCACTGTCGACCCTGGGATTTTGCCTCTTACCATGGACTATGCTGCCTCAAGCTGGCGAATGATCTCACACTCACAATTGTTTCTGTGGGGTGGGAAGGAATGGAGGTTTGCATGGTGGTCGTCTGGATGCAATCAGGGGCCATGGCAGGACTGCCGTAGACCTCTTCCTCTGTCCCGGAACATTTGGTGCTTGTGCAGTATTTTTCTCTGGGCAGTGCTTACTTTGAAAAATAACAAATGCTGGGGCCCCATGCTTTGTCCTGAAGCCACGCCCATCGCTATCAAATGTCGGGGTTGCTAAATACCAAGGCTGCCTAGTTGTGATTTCACCTTATGCCTGATTCATTCACCTTATCCCCTCCGTGCCCTTTTAGCTCACTCTTTGAGGTCCTGCTTTGTCTCGTAGTAACAATTTTTCCATCTTTCTCTTCCAGTCAGAAGCCGGCTAGTACTATCAAGGGAGGGCCTTTCCGCCCTTGAGATTACAATGCACGGTTTCTGACATGGTTTCCATGCCGGTCTGTCCGACATGGAAATCATGTCAGAAAGCGTGCTTGTGGGCCCACGGCAGGGCCCCCTTTGACGCATGGCCTCCGGTTGGAGTCAGAGGAGGCACCTATGGTGCCCCCCTGTTGATCCCTGCACCTTGTAGCAGGCACCTTGAGGTGCCTGCCACGGGGTGCAGGAATGAACCGCACCTCCCACTATGGGAGCATGCATTATGGCCAGTTTACGGCCGTAATGCTTGCTCCCATAGTGAAATGTAGGAATGCAACCGAACAGTGTTCGTTCACATCCTAATGAGGGTGTCGGTCGGTCCCAGGACCGAGTCTGTGTTGGAATTCCGCCCGACATTGAAATCAGGCCCTAAATGTGAAAGAAGATGACAGCCTATGCAAGGTATCTAGTGTTGACGTAAGAGTATGTCTGAAAAAAAGTATTGCGTGTATACTTATATCATGATTATAGGTATTGTACTAAGTAGTTTTGTTCCGGTTTTGTAGCAATACCTGGAAAAATGAATTTAGACACAAACTTGAAATAAAATGTCCGGACATTTTATACAAATTTCAAAACTGGTAGGCTGTCAATAGGCACAAAATATTGAAAATGCCACAAAAGCGACAAATCTTGTAAGCTATGTGGCTGTCTACTGCAAGACATGCTGCATGTTTTGTTCGTATTCTTGGAGCTGGTTGCATCTCCAGACTGATAGTTCTGCTGTTCAAAAAGCATGATATATATGTACTCTATTTAACTCTATTGTTTTCCTGTACATGGCGGATACTGTAGCTATTTACTGTAGATTATATCATTTTATAAAGCAACTCATTTTACATTTTGTATTTAGTTAATTAAATTATATATACATTTTGTGATAATGATAATGTTAGTAATTGTGTTAATAATGTACACCCAAGATTTATGCTATTGCACCTACTTTTGTGGACATCGGTGTAAATAAATAAATAATGAACCAATGAGGACCAAATTTTCCTGCAGTAAACGGACCCAAATCTTTGATAGGGGCTGTTTTTCAGAAGTCATGTCGGTTACTTGTGGGGTCCTGCAAGGGGCCTCACTTAGTCTGACACTTTTTAGTATATATCTGCAACCACTGGCGGACATTATAACTCCCTATGGGATCTCTATAGTTTCCTACGCGGACGACACGCAGCTGTTCTTCTCCCTTGCTCCAGCCTCGGATACCTCTCCATCCATACTTGAACCTTGTGTGGAGCAGGGGGCCAGCGGAATGAACAAGTCCCGCCTTAAGCTCAATGGAGCTAAAACAGAACTTATGATCCTGGGAAACAACTCTGCCACTCAACAAGTTCTAAATGAAAGCCCAGGCCATCGAAATTTCAGTTAGTTGCTTTGAATTGTTCAGGATGCTGCACAAATCCTGCCTCTGTTCCCACAGAATTCTAGACAGGTAATGGTATAGGCCCTTATTATCTCGTATTTAGACTAAGGTAACTCATTAAACCTAGGATCCCCTAAAGGAGTGACATGCAAACTTTAAGTCGTGCAAAATGCGGCCGCACGTTCGTTACTTGAGATCCCAAGATCGCATTAGGTTAGTCAGGGTTCGATAGACCTGCACTGGCTTCCCATTTTGCAAATAATAGAATTTAAGTCACTGGATTTCCCATCCCGCTCTGCAGGCACAAGGCCTGCCTATTCTACGCCAATTTGCTTGCCTCTACATCCCTAGTAGGTCTCTTTGATCCTCAAATCTCTATCTGGCTATGGTCCCCAGGGTCAAACGAGCCAGAAGTGGAGGAAGATCTTTCAGGTTAAGTTTAGCCAAGCTGTGGAACTCTCTACCCCTTGCTATGCGAGCAACAGCTAATGAACCAAACTTTCGAAAAGCCCTCAAAACTTGGCTTTTCAAATAGGCATCTTCCCTTATTGCCACCCCGTTCAGTAAGGTCCACCTCTTCGAAATAGCCCTGGGATGCCTTCGGGCTGCCATACGTTCTACAAATCGTATAGTATAGTATAGTACTTTGATGCCCATCATTCTTCAAACATTTTGTCTATATGATACTTTAATGTCTGTCTGCTACTTTGATGATTCAATGGCTCTAGGGATGAAGGTTTGCCGTGGTATTAAGCTGCTGTCCAAGGACTATTTGATGCAAGCAAACCGATGAATATGCAGCACCTTAGAACTCACCCAGTTACTGCATATTTATGGAAGTGTGGGCAGTCCACCAATTTGTTGCAGAGCTACTTTGGAGTATTTCTGGGAAGCATCTTTGGTAGCCTATCTCTAACTGTCTCGGTCTCTACATAGATCTGAGCAGAGCTGCAGGTAGCATCTCTCTAGTGATGTGATCAGTGGTAACACATCCTCTGTCTTCTGCTTGTTATAGAGCTCCTTTTGCATCCCAACATTGCTTCTTCTCCTTCAAAGCTACTCTTGGTCATCCGGTCTAACTCCAAATCCCAATGTCCTCTTTTGCATTGTTACTTCTATGTCACCAATCTAGTACTACATCTCGAGATTTGTGTCCCTCGGGAACTTAAGCATGCACTTGGTTGCATGGAAATCAGGCTTTCCTCTCAAAAACACCCCCACTTAAAAAAAACAACTACGTTTTACGTCAGAACTTTAGTCATGAACTTGAAGAAAACAAATGCAGAAAGGGAATTTGGATGGGTTAACACTCATCATCTATTGCTTGAAAACAACGTCATTCACATTTCAGATCAGCCCAGAGGAGTATTTATTTTTCACTTCCATTGAGGCATCCAACAGTGAACTTCAACAAAGCATTTTATTGCTTACTGGTAGTCCACTTAAATTAGTTTTTTTGTGTCAATTTGAAGCAGCAGCTACTACAAATAGAATACAACAGTAATTATAATATTGAATAACAAATAACTGAAAAGCTAGACAACACACATCAATAAGAATTAGAAAAAACTGTGTGAAAGAAGAAAGACAGGGAAAATTAAGATAAGGGAATATAGAAAAGGTAGACTAAGTACTGACATAATAAAACACAACTACTGAATAACTGCCATGTTTTCTAAATAGATACAATTCAAAAGCAATAGAACGTATTTGATGATAAATAATTTAAATAGCACCTTGCCCAAAAGACATGAATATATAATAATCAACAATAAACATTTATCAGTCAAGAGGGTTTGACAACATGCCATTCATTGATCATTTCATGATTATGATGTGCTGGAGAACATAACAAATCTTTTTTAATTGCTATCTATAGGGAAAACTGTATTATTTTATGATTAAATAAAATACCATTCCACAATGCAGTATTGCATTATTTTCCTATTTGAGAGTTATTTGTTGAATAACAAAAGTGATAAATATATATCAGCTATTTTACCTTTTACTGGAAGAGTATGCCAGTCTTCAGCTAGTCCCCCCAAAATGACAATCCTTAATGAGAAGTGAACTTTAGATTTTAAAACAGAATGTATCTGTTTCCAAATTTGAACCCAATATAGATTAACCAATCACAAATCATGTGGACGAGATTTCCAAAATGAGATGATGGGAAGCAATACTGCTCAGATATACAGACATCCATTTTTGAGGGGATAATGGAGTAGAAAATATCTTTTACAGAAGTACAATGTTTGTGAGATGTTTGCAGCCAGGGAAGTATATTGATTTTTCTTTAATATTCTTCCACAGCAGAAGAGACCAACTAATAATGCAATTTTTTCCCATTCTAATTCAATTTTCTGTTGGCCTTCAATGATGAGCATGGAGTATTCATTGGAATGTTATTATATGCCGAGTGCAAGTCCACAAATACCACATATAAGGCTTTTTTCCTTAGTACTTCTATATTTCTGAAGGAGTAGGAAAAATCTAACTACCTGATTTAGCGTGCTTGTTTTCTTTCTAAAGCTAACTTGGCAGTGAGACACAATCTTTCTATTCTCAGCCCAATTTTTTACTCTTAAGTGTAAGATACATTAAGAAATGTTTTGAATATGGTCCAAAATGATAGGTGGACGGATTATTTCAATCTTCTTTTGTGTGTAAAGGCACAATTTCCACATCAAGCTAAGTTGATGGAATAGATGCTCCACTTAATATTGCCTTACCCAAGCATACAATATATTTTCCCCATAACACAGGGTTGAATGTATATACGTCTGCTGGAATTTTTATCTGGAGTGAGTTATTTGTCCCTTGCTTGTGTAGTTTTCTTTAGTGAGAATGGTACTTTCACTTACTGTGGCTACAGCATTTATATCCCCCACCCTGATGTTGTAGAAGAGCGTAATGAAAAGTGCACCTACCAGCAATCTTCTAAAATATGTACTTCTGGGCCCGGCGGTCGCATGAAAGTTACAATGGGATATAATACTACAGAATGTTTTGGTGTTTTTAGATCCCACTGCTCTCAACAGATCCTGCCATCTATTATGTTTCCACATCACCTTTTTTACCTTTCACTAGAGTTTTATGTTGCTGCCTTTTGCATTTGCTGTCCTCCTTAACATTGCTATTAATGGCTATCAGTAGTGCTGTGTTTGCTGATCTACAGTCTTTCTCAAATCAATGTTTTTTCTTGGCACCTACAGGTTTGCTTAAAAGGAAGGCAAGACATTCTGACACACACAATTATGCAGCAAATGTGAACTGTATGAATGTATCCCTTCCTGCACAAAAACAATCATGGGTGTGATGCAGGCACCCTTCCCATGGTGCAAAGGGGTCTGCATCGGTGCTAGGCAGCCTCAAGTGCACCAGTGCAGAGAGAGAGCTGAAGAGCTCCATATCTTAGTAGACTTGGCGTTCTTCAGCTCTAACCCGTGCTTGCTGCCCTGTGTTGCATGAACTTTTGATAAATATGCTGCTTAATGTTTGCTAAAATATGTTTAGAAATATTCTCAGGTGATTCTTATCTTCTATGAACAAAACTGATGATAAAATCTCCATCTCCATCGTTATGAGTATCTCAGTTGTTGTAGACTGAAGTATCAGAAGGTGCCTCTTCACCACAGATGCACTAAGCAGTCATTCCGCTTGTCAGGGCTATCCTGCTCGGCAGTGTTAGGATAATCAACCCTGAAAAGAATGACCTTGAATCAGTGGAGGACACCAGGAACAAAAGGTGGTGAGGGGGGTGGGGGGAGTGCGGGGGAGAGTTGCTCCTGCTGGCTGTTTCCTGGGTCCCAGCAGTCCCTGGGACAAACTCCCAGCCAATACCTTTACTGCAGAGCAGCGCAGGGATTGGTCTGAGTAGGCGGAAAAGACGCCCTGCTCAGACCAAGCAGTCCGTGGGGGTTTCTCCAGCCCGGCTGCTGAATGCAGCTGGGCTGGAGAAATCTAAGTGTGCATGTGTGTTTTGGTCGGCCTGAGACGGTGAGCCAAACACACATGAACACTTAGGGAGTGCACAAGCATTCCTTATCCACCCACCCATGTCCTGTCTCTGCATGCACAAGCTGGCAAATGGAAAATAAAACGATGCTAGAGCTTTGTTTTATTTTTCCTTTGCTGGCTCTGCACCAGGCAGGGGGGCAAAGCTCCTCCGCCATTGCGGAGTAGCCGCCACTGCCTTGAATAGAATTCAATTAGGTCTAATGAACCTAACCTTGTGCAATATAATCCTATGCTTGTGTAAAGTGCTCTAATGCTATCGGGCCATCTTTGTTATATATAAAAAATAGTCCTTACTGGGGCCAAGAGAATTCAGAGCACTTTACATAGGACAAAGCACAGGTTAGCACATCAATGACATGAGCACTAAGAGGCACTGAGAGTCTTCCCTTTTCTGAAGTGCAAAAAGTGAAACCAGGGCCAGGCTGAACACTTGTATAAGGGGGCAGCTTTATTGGGAGCCAGTGTCCATGCTTTTCATCATCACTAGATGTCTCAGAAGACAGAAGGCCTTTTGGCAAGACCCCAATAAAACTTCCCCAAAAACAGAATACTTGCTCTGCCAAATTAATGGACATGCATGCCACCGATTATAATAATAATATTCATGTCCACTAACAAGAGACAAATATCTCGGTAGTCAAACACTGAGAATATGTCTGTGGGTATCGGCAAAATGTTTTAGATAGAAAAAAAGTTTCTGATTAAATTAACTGCAATTGGAATCTGTACAACCATACTGAGCTGTAGCTTGGAAGTTTTTAGGCGTGAGCTAAATGTAAATTACACAAACATGGTTAGAAATAGAGAAAATTCTTGACATTTCTCAAAATTTGAGACCACATGATTTACCATAATTTTTGCCCCTGGGAGACTGGTTTGTGCAGAAAATGTCTTGCTATGATCATTATCTACTCAAACCAGTCTCATACCAGTGTTTCGCTTTACTTGTCGACATGTAGTATGCCCTTGCATGGCAAAAGTCATGGGTGGTACTGACAAAGCACATTTAACAGTAAAGTGTATTTTTACATAATTTTGAGAATTTTCCACAGTTTGACACACCTCTAGAATTCATACCCAGTGAAAGGTTGTTACAACCAAACATGTAGTCTCGTAGGTTACAAAAGATGTAGGTTTATTAGGTTCAGATCAGGTTTCAAGTAAATAAAGTAAAACAGCTAAAGCCCCACCAGGAGCAGCATCCTCAGCTCTCACTCCAACCGTCCTCTCATCCAAGCACAAGCACTCTCAGTATTCCAACCATGCAATGACCTCACTCAGGGGCACATCAGCTAGGACCGCTAAGCGCTCTTAGTGCGAGGATAATTATCGCCGGCTATCGCTGGATTTTATCGCTGAGATAGCGCGCTATCAGCGACGCTTATCTCCAAAGCGATAAAATTCCAAGCGCAAGCTGCCAAATGTGGGATTCAGCGATAATCACACAACGTTTGGCAATAGTTTAATGATAGGGCAGGGCAGACTTAGCCATTATATCTACCTTCCATTGGATTACGCCTGCTTTCAGTCTGACTTAATAGCTAAGTCAGACTGAAAGCAGGCGTAAGGAAAGTAGCGATAACCGCCGTTAGCGCTACTTTTCTTATCGCTACGCAGGTTAGCGTGCAGCTTGCTGATAGGAGAAAGGCCTGTTAGCGACATTTCTCACATTCTTTTGGGGAGGAACGCCCACTTTGCATCTCATTTGCGATGCAAAGATGGGCGTTGAGGAAACGAGCGCAAAGGCATTGAAACACGCGCTAGCATGTCTTTGCTGATAGGGTGATAAAATGATCGCCGCTTTTCATCCGAAAACGGACGCTAAAGCTGAAGGCCTTGATGATATGCCCCTCACTGACTGAGCAGCATGGAACATCAAATCTGTGGGTAGAATGCATAAGATAGCAGAAGGGCACAACAGAGGTATAGTTGGTTTGCACTTATGCTGTGTCTTTTGTACTACACGTCATGTTGCAGAGTATTTTTGGCTAAGATTATGCTTCACAGCTCTAACCAGACACTAGTTATCATCTTGTTCGTCATTTTCATGACTACACTTTTATAATCTAAGAATAAAGTGGGCATTTAAGATTCAAAGATTGTGACCACCTACTATGGTATTGTTGTAGAGCATCTAATTATCTAGCAGCTTGCCTTAATTAAGCAATTATTGGATTTTGGCCTCCAATATCAGTCAGTCTTGTGCATTTCATCCCAGAAAACTAATTGTTAATTTCTCTTTTGCAGGGTCGACTGGTGACAAAGGATTATCCCACTGAAGCACTTGTAGTTATAGGGTTGCTGGTGGCCTCCTCGATTGCATGCATACCTGTGGCAGCAATAGTTACATTCATTAGAACTAGACTAAAGAGACAGGTATCTCCTGATCTAAGACTGTAAAACATTCCTCTGGCCCCTGCGCATCAATATTTCTATGTACAAAGCCGCTGTCGTATTTAAAAGAAATGTACAGGTCAATAGAGATGTTCATGGACAACCCAACTACCATGTATGTAGAGCCAAGGACATACAACAAATCATGAACACAAGATGAATCTTCATATGGACAGTCTAGCCAATTGGCCAATACAATGACCACAAATAGAATGCCATGCATGCATGAGGTGCAAAGAAGCAATAGAAAATCCGAAAAATTCTAATAAGTCGGATCCAGTTTTTGTATTTTTACAGTGCTATTTCATAGTTTAAGTGCATATTTTTTGCAAGTAAAATAAATGCATATCTGCTTTAATTTCATGACTGATCAAGTTTGGCTTCTACGATCAAATGTTCGACTTTCTGAGTGCTGATTATTCTGTTAAGCTAAAGAAATCCAGCTTGCAATAGGGTTGGGATTGCACGTAAGTGTGGAAAGTCCCAAGCACATGACCTTTAAAACAAAGTTGTGTCAATAGAAAATACCAATAATATTCCTGCCGCCATAATAAAATATATTCTTACATTACAACATGCATTTTCAACTTTGTTGCACTAGGATCTGCCATGTGGGTAGATTTTAAACAGACTTGTAATGTAGGGGGCGGGAAAATGGATATTCTCATGGGAATGCAAGTGAAATTGGCATTGCAAATGTGACAAACGCAGCTGTAACTTAGTTCTTAATCACAAACATTTGCTATGAGTTTTTTCTGCAATCATTGGCAACTAGTGTGCAATGGTTTGCCGAACGCTCGCAGGCAGTATTATGGGGGAGGGGGGATTCTTCATATAGAAAATGTTTTATATGTGATGAAAAAGAGGAAACCAGTGTTTGCACTTTTACCCTAATCCTATGGCTGTGAACTGTATGCTTTATGCACAATACATAAGGGCAGGGCTGACAGACGTATGACACGGAAGGTATGGAAGTCACAGATTTCCCTGTGGAACACAAGGCATTCTTAAAATCTCTAGACAAGCATAAATCTGCTGTTAATTTTAGACAAAGGCCTATACGAGTGCAAACATACACATTTTGTAGGTATTGACCCCTAATGCACAAAACTAATAACAAATGTTCTAAACTGGGCTTACCAGACCCAAAAGTTAATTAAGCCATTGTGATGATAGAAGCAGAAAAAAATTCACATTTTAAATCACAAGGAAGACAGATTATCAAATTTGCAAACGATAAAGGTTTATTAACAGATTAACAAAATTACATATTCAAATCATCAAATTAGTTGTAATTCAGTAACCGATACATGAATGCATTAGTCTATAATTTGCAAGGCAATTCAAATTCATAAATGCAGAGAAGAACTGCTATAAAGTTGTCCCAAATTAAATCAAAGCAGATTTAATTTCCCAAGAAGGGAAGCCCTTCTCGGTTAAGCTAGGAAAAGTCAGGAAAGTTGGGAAGAAATAAGGAGGAAGGTGTCCGTATGGAAAGCCTCTGAAAGGCAGTATCTATGAATTAAGTAATATTTCTTCTATCAAGTGGGGAAGGCATCTGAATTAATGTCTGGATTGCATTATTTTAGGACACACATTTCATCAGTTTGCCACACCTCCATACGGATCCCATGAAGGGGGGCAATTAGCTTAAAGAACATGTTGATAAGGCAGATTGATTCTTTTCACAAGCTAAAGCACAATGAAATCTCTCTGAGTCCTTCAAACTTCAGTTATCTGCAACATAAGAAGATACATTAGTTCCAAGATGTTCTCACGCAGGTGTTCATTACTATTTGCTCCGAGGATTGCATAAAATGAAACATTCACATGAAAAAAGGAAAATAAAGATTATTCAGGTTTTTGGCACAACTTTTCTCCTGTGTAGAAAAAGAAGATACACGTCAAGAAGAAATATGGTAGATTAATGTTGGCCATTTTAATATACGGTCTTTGTTGACTACAGTCGATTAAAACATAGAAAATTCACAATGAATACATTTGCATGCACCTAACTATGCTATGTGGGAAATCTGTTTTGTCTTCTTGCTGTTTGAGGTCTAGTTTGGGAAACCTGGGGTGATTTGGTGTGACGCCCAGGATTGCCTCTAAAACATGTGGCAGGAGTACAGATAGTGCGCTTTGTGTCACCCCAGCCACCTTGAAACCTATGCTCTGGAAGGAGTCTGATGGTAGCACAAGCAGTACTGCAAGTAAATTAACATGAGTGTGGATTGAGGCACCGTACCGCAAGTTGGATGAAATGAGGGTGCAAGTTGTTCAGGAGCCTGAATGTAAAATTGCTGCCTAGCCTATAATTGTGTCTGTTCCCCTCCTCAGGTTTACTAAATAGTGTCACCCTTACTTTGTTGATTTGTTTGCTGAGCAGCCTTCTCCTCTGGTAATTATAGCAGTGGCTATTTTTTACATGTAATTATTATCACATCCTTAAATCCTGGCTAAGGAACACTGTCTTAATAAGGGCAATAAAGCCTGTCGAACATTGTGTCCCAGTCTCATCGGTTCTAGTTACATTTCGCATCGTTATGATGGGGAAAGAGACTGGTATTTTTCTAGACCAAGATTCTGAGTTTGTCAGATAAATCAATCTATAGAGGCTCAAATTTTAAGCAGTCAAATGTCGCGCATTAGCTGGTCATTTAAAAGTACACTTCGAAAAGAACCTTGTAAGTGTTTGTTTGAGAATTAAAAGACACCCGCAGATTTTGAAAATTATTGCATCATATTAGCATAGCTGCACTGGACATAAACCATTGACAACAAGCATTTGCCATGCAATCGGTCTCGCTTTTTGGACCTTATATGTATTTAGCTATGTAGCACATTAGCTTCGGTGCTGAAACATCTGCTGTTCTTTAACATGGAGAGAAAGTAAGCACCAAACTGCGTGACACCCCAGGCATGGGAACACATGCAGAGAAATATTGCCTTTCAGCGGAAAATGGTATAGTCCAAACCTCTGTTTTTATTATAAAATCAGGGCCTTCGGTGGTCATATCACTGAAAATACAAGATTTGAAAAAAATATTATTGTCTAAGTGTGCTTGTAGAAGACAATTTCTATGGAGTGTAATCTAGAGAATGCTAAAGTGATTCTGGTATTTTACTGACCTCTGCTGGTCCTTTTCTATCAAGAAAGTTAAATAGAGGCAGTTGCAAGAAAAATGTAAAAAAGAAAGTCTCGCAACAGAAAGCAATTCTGGTATTTTACTGACCTCTACTGGTCTTTTTCTATCAAGACAGTTAAATGGAGGCAGTTGAACAAGCAGAAAGCAATTCTGGTATTTTACTGACCTCCACTGGTCTTTTTCTATCAAGACAGTTAAATAGAGGCAGTTAAACAGAAAAAAAAGTCCCTAAGCGGAAGCAGACAAGTCTTAGGGCTGATCTCCAGAGCCCACAAAGTACATACACATATAAGTATATACTAAAGTATATACAAGAGGTCTCAAATACTCAACCTAAAAATGACCTGCTGCTGCTAATCCTAGCACTTCCAGAACAGGGTATGGTGACCCCAACTTATTCTGAACTAGAGTTGCATAGGTATCACCTGTTGCAAGTTAGGGCTAAGACACATGAAAGAGGTCATTTTTATGCCTGCATTTATCTTAAGGAGAATCAGATGTTGCACTTTAGTTTGCTCTAGTGCCACACCAGTTTTTTTTAGATAAAGTGCCTCGAGCATTGTTCACTTTGCCATTGCATATGTACGCAATTTGTACCTTGGTTGACCTGGCTCAATTTGTATTGTCAAAAGCCCCCAGGATGTTGCATTAATGTCCGAGCTGGAGTCCCATTTCAGGCACAGACTCCCATTTGAGCCACAAACTAGATTTTCTCGCACCTTATAATAGGGCCCACAGTGTGTTTGATCATCACTTTAGTAACAATTGATGCCATATTATTGTAAAAATCATCAATCTTTTAAAACAAGCATTGGCAAACCAAATGGGTCTCTGCAATGCAAGATTTATTGGCATTGTCAATGTGAATGTCTTTTAGCCATGTTGTATAGCCGTACCTCTGCAGTTCAGCATGGCTGAAAGTCCTTGAAAAAAGCACTATGACCTGGCCAGCACTGGCTACGTCATAGCACATTTTTGTCTGGCAACAGGGATGGGACAAGCAAGACAGCACAGGGTGGGGCACGCAACACAACAAAACATGGGTGTGGACGGTGGGTGGGGAGAAGGTAAATAAGAAGGCATTTAGTACACAAACATACATAACACACAGACATGGGGCATATTATCAAGACAGGCGATAAAATTATCGCCGCTTTAGCGGCAGAAAACTGCCGCTAAAGCGGCGATAATTGGCTTGTTAATATGCTCTATGGAATTCCCATTGAAGCCCATGTTAAATGTCCTTCACATCTAACATGGGCTTCAATTGGAATTCCATAGAGCATATCATCAAGCCCATTATCGCCGTTTTAGCGGCAGTTTTCTGCCGCTAAAGCGGCGCTAATTTTATCGCCTGTCTTGATAATATGCTCCATGATTTTTAACACAAAAACACACAAGATTTTTAGTGTCTGATGCTGAGCAGACTGAAACCGGAGGTGCTGAATGAGCAGTCTCTGTAGCAATTACTGTACGGTTTCAGCATGTTAATTAATAAAAGTTGGCAGCTGTACCTGGAACAGACTGATTATAATTTGCATACAATAATCAGACACAACCTGAAAGGTAAATCAGTTCAACGGAGATGGTTTACTCAGGTCAGTCCTCGTTGAACTATATATATTTTTCACGCAAAACTTAATTTAAAAAAATTACTCTCACTTTGAAGTCAAAGAAAGAAAAGTAAACAGGTGCCTTCGGAAAACAGCGACTGACATTTGAACTCGGACTTTAAATGCACACAAAATGTGGCAAAATTAGAACAGGGGGAGGGGAATTCGGCACGTGCTGGTCACAAAGATGGCTGTCTGAAATTGGAGTTTCATTGCGCCGGGAGGCCCCAGGGAGAAATACGCAGATGGCCGGTTATCTTCAGTCGCCACGATTGCTGGACCGTGTGGGGAATGCGCAGAGCCACCCTGAGGGACTGTACGTGCTTCGTTGAGCATGGAGTCTCCGTCGTTGTCATCGCAAGAAGCCCGTCTGAGGTGGCATCATTTGTCAGGCCGCACACATCGGCAGCCCGCTCCCAGCCCCTGCGATTCCATTAACACTTCTGCATTCAATCCTGAAAGGCTGGGAGTGCCTGAGAATAATAACGATGGTAAGTATGCCACCTCCTTCACTTTCATGTCCAAAGCCATTTCACAGTGGAAGTTGAGAGGCTGTATTGTCAGGCCGCAATGAGCATTTCAGCACCTTGGACAGTTGCTCATCAGAACACAGCAATGCTCAAATAACTCCTGCGTATTTATTTAAGTAACCACTAGAGGGAACCAAAAGATGAAATATGTTTTTCTTTATTAAGAAACTCCAATCAATCAACAGCTGGACAACAGTGGTGGCAAAAACATCTATTACTTATTTGTTAATGTTTTTAGGTCTCGCCTGACCAGCGCTTTAGCGCTGGCTCTGGCGAGACTTATAGTAAGCGCGTTTTGGAAGTGCAAACGAGTGCTTTCAGGCCTCCAACTACAGTGCATGTGCCCCGGGCGCGCGCACCATTTGGCAGCCTGAAAGCACTCGTTTTCTTTCACTTTCGGGGCCCCTTTGATGTCCCGCACCACTGTGCCCGCCCCCACTCCCCCTCCCACTCCCTCCTCGTCAACTTCAGTGCGCGCTTGTCTTTCCGCCCCCACTCCCCCTCCCACTCCCTCCTCGTCAACTTATAGCAGGGTTTTGCATTTTATAACTAGTCATGTAATACCTGATTTAAATCATAAAATAAAGTACATGAAACATTTTTAATACGTTTTAACGAGGTACTGTTAAACTCTATCGAGCATCTCAATAGTGGGTTACTTTTTTCAAAATATAAATGCATTTTAACGGCGTGTGCGTCGCGCAGGCCCCATGTATCTAAAGCATGTAATGGGGAGTTGGAGGTTGGAGTCTGGAGTCTGTCCCTCACGCGAACGTCCCCATGACGTCAGCTTCTTTAGTGGTTCTTACACACCTCTGTAGCCTAGTTGCTGGGTTCTGTGTCCCTTGACCCTTCTTTTGACCTTTCTCTGCAGGAGTGGAGCCTGGCCAGGCGTGCATTATGGCACCTTATTCTAACAGTTTGCCCCCCTCTGCGAGCACACGCCTCACTGTGTGATCACATTTTCCAGTCAGGTCGCCTGCTGCGCCCTTCAGTGTAGAACGCAATCCCGCCATCGTCACCGCCCCTCCCCCCCCCCGAGTCAGAAATACTTCCCAAAGACAACAAGCATTTGCAATGCATTAGGTCTCGCATTTACGCGAGTTCGTGCTATTGACATTGCAAATAACAATGCCTATTGGCATTGTCATTTACAATGCCAATAGATTTAACTCGTGTAACTGCGAGACCTATTGCATTGCAAATGCTTGTTTAACTTTTTCTCTAGCGCTGGTGAACCTGAAAGGTATAAGTGTGCTTTACACCGAACAGCGGCTCTCAGCCCCTGCAATACCTTCATCTCTGCAGGTCATCCTGAAGGGCTCTCAGTTGGCCTGTGAGTGGCGCAGTATAGTTTCAACAGGAGGCCCTATTGCATCTCTACCTATCCCTGACACAGAGTTTGTATAACAACGCAACTGATCCAGCGTGAGCCAATACCTGATATGGGATCGATACTCAATAACATCACAATACAATGGCCCAATACACCCAAATCCCTGATGCGCTGGGGATCAATTTGTTACTATTGTCAATTAAATTTCTTCTCAGGGTTCATGTTTGTCATTTATGAATATATAGCTAAACTTGTACAACAACTTTCCTTCTTCTTGGTCGATGGACCAATTAGTTGAATAGTTGATGGTAATGATAGCACTATCTATCATGTCAGCTAAATATTCACAGACTCTCAGTAAGGTTAATAAAGTTTATTTCAATATGGCCAATAAAATGCTCAATGCATACGGTCACAAATACAAACAATGAAATTCACAAGAGAAATAAGATTAGCAATTTCAGCTGATATCAAACTCATCATACAATGCACAGAATGCTCATGAAGGAGTGGATAGATTAAGAAACATGAGTTCATCAAACTGACAAAACAATATTCATGTGACGGAGTGGATAGGTGGAGAGACAAAGGTTTCAGAGACAAACCACATTTGCAAGTAAACTTTGCAAGAACGAGTAAGAATAATACAAACCCAAAGGATCTGTAGAATACCACCCCCCTGGCCAAGGTGATGGTGGGGGTTCCCTGAAATAGAATCAGGCAACAAAGATATCAAGGACAGGAACAGGACAGGACAGGAACAGCTAGGCCTCTCTGCAAACCAACAAACAGCAACGCATTCACCCTTCTTCTCTTCCTCCCTGCAAGTCTCACCACACCCCTAAAGGCACCCCAATTATACCTTAAAACCTACATGTCCGTCCCAGATTAGTTGAACCATTTCACAAAACTCAACAGTTGATTGGTGGATTTAGGAGGTGGCCCTCTCACACCACTCATATTTTAGTCAGGTTATTGTTCTACATCCTTTCCCATAGCCTAATTCTTGACTCGTTCTCACGATTTTAACACATGATACGTTTAAACATTTTTATTAATAAATTTCAGTAATGTCTGCGGAAGGAGTCTTTTGTCCCACGGTCAGTCACATCCTTTGGCAAGCTCTCAATATTCAACTTCAGCATATCGTCCTTGAACTCCCGTGTTACATCTGCTGTGCTCAGTGCTTCTGTCTGTTCAGACAAGTCAGTTTCACTCTTTTCTCCAATCCCTCCCAATTTCGGCTGAGTTAAGGGAAAATGGACGACCATTCAGCTCACTATGACAAATGGAACATAAACATTCATTAATTATATAATAATGTACTTTTCACTGTTTACCACACACCTTTGCACTATTCCCTGTTAACGTTTTACTAGCATAACCTTAAGCAAAAGCAGCATTATTTATTAAATTTTAAAGCAACATGCAAAATGCGGCCTAGTCATGCATTATTTCTCATCTCTTTCAAAGTACAATGTAAATACGGTTTTAGTTCTTTCATGCATTTCCTCATGTTAGTGCATGCATGTGCATAGCAATTTCCCTTTTGTTTATGTAAGGTGCATGTTAGGTTTCTATTACTACTTACTGTTAGTACGTATTATAGGGGTGTTCATCCGAGCAGGTTTCATTTTTGCAAAACCCTGCTCCATCAATCAACCCTCTGATGACTTCCTGGAGCCATCATAAAATACCTACCGTACCGAGTGCCATCTTCTTTTATCTAAAATTCAGTGTTCTTCTCTCTTTTTATGGCATTTTCATCTAAATCTTTCATCATATCATAGTATTCTTCTTTCATATCTTCTAATTCTATCTCTTCTCTTTTTCTTTTCCTCGCTCTTCTTGACTCTTTTATTCTGTTGCTTCATTTCTTCCACATCTACACTTGCAATATGTATATGTTGTTATTATCACTAAAGCTACTATGGCTACTGAAACAATTGGCATTATTATTTTTCCTAATAAGCTACTTCCAAAGAAAGAAAACCATTTACCTACAGAGGAGAAACTCTTACCTAGTTTCTCCCAAACACCGTCAACCGCCAGTTGGGTCAAATCTTCATGTAATTTCGGAATATTCCTAATATATCCCTCAATTCCTTTACCTTTATCAGGGCTTTAAGTACAGCACTGTTGGATTTTCAACAAGCCACAGACTCCACCCTCTTTTGCCAATAAAATATCAAGGGCAAGTCGATTATGCAAAACCACTGATCTGATTGCAACCATTTCTGAATCAATCATTAAGAATCCACCAGCAGTATCTGTTGATAAACGATCAACCACTGTGGACAACAACTTTCGAATTTTGTGTGAATTTAGGACAACTCCAACTGAGGGTATCAGTGCACCAAAAATATTACCTACTATCTCTGAAAAACTTGGGGGCATATTATCAAGGACAGCGTTAAAATTATCGCCGCTTTAGCGGCAGGAAACCGCAGCTAAAAGCGGCGATAATGGGCTTGATAATATGCCCTTGAGAATTCCAATAGAAGCCCATGTTCTGGTGTGAACATGGGCTTCTATTGGAATTCTCTGCAGCATATTTTCAAGCCCATTATTGCCGCTTTAGCGGTAGTTTCCTGCCGCTAAAGCGGCGATAATTTTAACACCGTCCTTGATGATATGCCCCTTGCTCTCTTGTTACGTGTTAATTCTTGATTTATTTCACTTAGTCGGTTATTGTTTCTGTCTACATGGTAGACCTTGGGGAACACAATTGCAAAGTAACAACTACCATACCAATGTGCAGGCAGTCTGTAATAGGCATTCTTACCCCACACATAATAGACTCCTGGGAAAACAGGATCAGTTCCGCCCTTCAATCCCCAACCTCCAGTGATTTGGAAAGTATGCTCACATTCACTACTACCTGTGAAATAATTATTATAGTTAGTTTTTGATCTAAGCAAACAGATTTTTCCCCTTTGATGCCAGTCCAGGGACACCGCAGCATACATCTCACCTTTCTCATAATTTCCCTCTCTGAAAGCCTACGGTGGTACCTGTGACTTGTGTTCAGCAGCTTTTCTTTGGAAACTTTCTCTTCTACTTTCCACCAGTTCTATAGAAACCTTTTCTTCAATCTGCAAACTACAAGTTAGGGTATTCTTGTAAGCATATTCTACATCTAGGGTCTTAGTAATATCGAAGAATTCTCCCATATAACGTGCATTTTTACTACTGAAAACCTTGTTCAGCTCCTTAATAACAGGAATATCTGAAAACACTAAATCTATATTAGAGTAATGATATTCAAGCTTCCCAGTTACGTAGAATAGGCGGGTTAGAACACTGCAAGACACACCATATGTTAAAGGTAGGTGGTGTTAGGTCACCCCCTCTGAGACAGACGAAGGCAATTGCATGCACACATAGCAATCACTCACATTCATGGTGTTAATATATTCATATAACATTTAACGAGAAATCACTAATTTATTTATCATGATGGAGAATGCTTCCATTCATTTGTTCTATGTTAGTATTAGAAGTTCCTTTAGTGACATCATTCACTCTTCCACTTGTTACATCATTAGCACTGTTTCCATTATTAGTTACCATTAGAATAGGTATAATGACAGTTCATAATATCCATATAAACGATAGTAGAACGACGCTACATAAGCAAGCTTTAATACATCTACGTTTTAGACTAGACTTTGGATGTTCAGTCACTTTTGCTTCGGCCATTTTTGTATTCTATAAAAATATAAAAATATAACTCTAAATAAATTCTAAATCTATAAACTTTTCTGGCTAACAGTGTAATCCTACACTTCAAGGATTTCTTCTTCACCCCTTACTTTTATTGCCTTTTCTTTAGGTCTTCTGAGTCTTTCAGTTTTTCTTTTAGCTACCATATTTGCACCTTACTTCTTCACAGTCCTTTTTAAGGTGGTCTCAATTTGCTTTCATCAACTTGCTCAGTATCAGATCTGTCTTTTTCTTCACTTGGATCTGAGATTTCAAATTCTTCCAAAATTACATAAGTCCACTCTGGTGCTGTGTATTTCCTGCTTGGGACTCTTACTCTCCTTGCCTTTCGTACTAACTCCCCTCCTGACTCTTCTTGACAGTTTGACTTGAGACCTCATTACTTTGCTCTGGTCTACTCTTTGACTTTCTCCTCACAAGAGTATATTTCAGTCTCTACTCCACCTGGCCAGTTGTCAACTTTTCTTGACCTTTTAGTTTGAACTACTTCTTCACCTTCTGCATCTGGTTCACAGGTTCTTTTATTTGGCCTTTCTTCTTCCTGGTTCTCGTGAACGTCTGTTTCTGCTGATTCAACAGTAATTTTTCTGACTCCTGGTTCAACTGTGAACTTACTTTCTTCTGACTCAACAATGATCTCACTTACTTCTGGCTCAACAGTTGGCTCATTTTCGTCTAGTTCAAAAGCAGACTCATTTTCTTCTGGTTCAACAGCAGACTCACAAGGCCCAGTAGCTGGTGCCCACTCTACTTGACTTGTGCTTGGCTGTTCATCATCAGTTTGTTCTTAAGAATCTGTTACTCTAGATTCTTCAGCTTCACACACTTCAACCTCTGGTCTTTGACTTTGATTTATCAGTTGTTGCTCTTTTGGTCTTTCAAGTGGACTTTGGACTCGTCTGGTATGGCTGGCATGTATCCAATTTGGCAAGCCACCTCACTTCACTGCTGTTGTCGTCACCAGTGTCACCTGGTAAGTGCCGTTCCACCTGGGTTCTAAACACGATTTCTTCACGTGTTTCTTGACGAGAACCCACTCACCAGGACTCAGATCAAGAGCTTGATTCCGCTGTGTTTAAGTGGCATTTTCTCCAACCTGATGAGACACAGAATACACCAGATCAGCCAATCCTCAACAATAATTAAGCACTAGATCATCAGATATATTCATCAGTTTGTTCGCTGGTATGTATGCTTGTCTCATTGCTCTTCCCATTAGGATTTCATGAGAACTCAATCCCGTCTTTTTGTCGGGAATGCTTCTAAGACTAATCAATACAAGAGGCAAAGCGTCAGGCCATTTCAGTGTTGTGGATGCACACACTTTTCCTAACCTAGATTTTATTGTGCCATTGATTTGCTCGACCACTCCAGATGCCTCAGGTCGTTTGGCTCTGTGCAGCTTCTGTTCAATAATGAATGCTGCACAAATCATCCAAATTATCTCATTGTTGAAATGGGTTCCCCTATCTGTTTCTAAAGTGACTGGAAATCCAAACCTAGGTATCAGTTCTCTTAGAAGCAACTTTGCGACTGTCAGACTATCATTCCTTCTCATTGGATAGGCTTCCACCCAGCGAAAAGATAAGCAGATGACAACCAGAACATATTTCAGCCCGTTGCAAGGGGGAGCTCTATAAAATCCAATTGGAGTCGGGTAAAAGGTCCTCCTGCTTTTCCAATTGCACCCCAACTAACAACTGCCTTTCTGCCTGGATTTTGTTGCTGACAGGTGACACACCTCTGGCAAAGGCTCTCTTCAATGACCCGGAACTTTGGGTATACCATGTCTGCTTGAAGAGTCTTATCATTGCATCTCTTCCAATATGCGCAATTCCATGGTACACCCTGGCCATGTGGGAAAGTAAAAGAATCTGGTAAGACTGGACTTTCGTCAAAATAGACCCACACTTCGTCCCCTGCTCTTTTTCTACAGCCTGTATTGCTCCAACCTTCTTTTTCCTCATCACTCACCTCTTCCTGCATCTGCCTAACTTCATCCCAAGTTTCAAAAGTGGTTGTAAACATAAGATGGCATTCGATATTTTCGCTCTTAATTGCTCTATTTAAGGCCATTAAATTTCGTGCACAGAAACACGCCATTTGGTCGGCATGTCTGTTGCCCTTTGTCACATAATCATCTCCTGATTTATGTGCGGCACATTTGACCACAGCAATTCTTTTGGGCAACTGCAAAGCATCCAATAATTCTTTTACAGTTTTGCTGTTCCTAATAGGGGAACCTGAAGAAGTCAGAAATCCCCTTTGCATCCATAGCTGACTAAAGTCATGTACAATCCCAAAACCATATTGACTATCAGTAAATATGGGTACCCTCAGGCTTTTGGCAATTTTGCACACTTTTATCAGAGCTATCAATTCAGCAATTTGAGCGGAGTTTACCCCTTTTAGACAGGATGCTTCTAGAACTCCCGCTATGGTGCAAACAGCATAGGCAGTGCATAATTCACCTTTCTCATTTCTCAAACATGATCCATCAACAAACATCTCACAGTCTGATTCTTCCAATGGAAGATCTTCTATGTCTGGCCTGGGTTTGGTGCACAGTTCTGTCACATCCAAACAACTGTGATCCGCTTCTTCCGCACTCCCTCACAACAAGAGTTCGGCAATAGGGTCACCAGGTTTACAGTTGTGCACCTCACCACAGTCACATTCCCAGCACCCAAGATCACTCTTTCATACTTAGTCAGCTGACTAGAGGTCATATACTGGGTCCGGGTACGAGTTAAAAGAATCTCAACAGAATGTGGCACATACACCTTGACCGGATAGCCCATCACAATTGCTTCACTTTGTTCCAGACTCACACAAGTGGCGGTTACTGCTTTCAAACAGCCTGGTAGCGCTGCAGCCACTGAATCCAAACTAGCAGAAAAATATCCTACTGGACGTCGTGCCATTCCATGTTTCTGAGTTGGGACTGAAAGTGCACACCCATCTCTTTCACAGTAGTACAATTCAAATTATTTTGCATAATCTGGCATTCCTATTGCAGGTGCTCGACAAAGACTGCTTCTCAATTTAGTAACGGGTTCCATACTTTCTTCATACAACACAATCGGATATTTCACATCTTTTCGAGTCAACTTCTGTAGAGGTTTTGCAATCAGTGAAAAACCACTGATCCTCTGCCCACAGTATCCAACCATTCCCAAAAACATCCGTACTTCTTTCTGTGTTTTAGGCGGGCTCATCAGTTTGATCACATTAATTCTTTCTGGTGTCACCTTTCTGACTCCTTTTTCTATTTTGTGTCCTAAGTACTGGACTTCCTGTTTACAAAATTACAGTTTTGCTGGGGACACTTTGTGTCCTCCTTCTGCCAAATGGTTCAATAAGGCAACGGTGTCTGTCACACATGCCTCTCGGGTTCTTGATGCCACCAGTAGGTCATCAATGTATTGAACCAAAACTGAATTTTCTGGCATGACTAAAGTCTCCAGACATGTTTTCAAGATCTTATTAAAGATTGAGGGACTTTCTGTGTACCCTTGAGGAACTCGGCACCATGCCAAAACACGATCTACGAACCGGAATGCAAACAAATACTGGCTTTCCAGATGGAAAGGAATCGAGAAAAATGCTTGGCACAAATCAATCACTGTGTACCATTCAGCATCAGAGGGAATTTGGTAAAGGATCACGGCTGGATTTGGCACCACTGGACAACAGGGTACTACAATTTTATTTATTTTTTGTAAATCCTGCACTATTCTGTATTTTCCGCTAGGTTTTTTTAATTCCTATACTAAGTGAATTACAGGAACTGCTTAGTGTCTCTTTCAGAATTCCTTGTTCAATCATTTGGTCGATCACAGGAGTGACTCTTGCAATTACTTCTAGACTCATTTTGTACTGAGGTGTGTTTGGATATACAGCACCCTCTTTCACTGTAATCTGAATCAGATCTACATTTGTCATTAGGCCAATTTCCTTTCCTGAATAATCCCACACATCCTATTTTACTGCTCTTTTTAGTTCTTCAGGCAAATTCTCTTCCGTGAGAAGGGAAAACAACTCATCCACTTCTGTCCCTTGCTTCGCTAGCATCATCTAAAATTCAACATCCTCATCAAGTGTCTGAAATGCAATACCATCCGGTGTACAATAGATGGTGCAATTCATCTTGCATAGCAAATCCCTTACCTAAAAGATTTACTGGACTCGAGTCACATACCACAAAACGATGCATGACTCTTTGTGACTGGTGTTCTAATATGTTTATTCGAGACTCCTACAACTTGGATAGTTTCTCGTGAGAGGGGTAGGTTCAGAATATAATATCATTCCCTTCCACTTTTCTGTCAACAAATTGACCTGACTGATCTACCGCCAAGGATGCGCCAAGTACGCACTCTTCCTCCCCCCTCAGGCACCGTCATTGAGATGAGTCTGAATCACCCTCATTACACTGCAACCAGTATTGTGGAATCATTTGCACACGTTGATTCTTACCAATTTGGTCACCTCCGTGAAATCCAGTGTTTGCACTGTACCTCTGCACTTGAGCATTCACATTATTTGTCATGGGAGCTTCTGGAACCTGTAACTGTTGAGTAACTATCTGCTGCTGTTGATTTACACCCACCTCATTCTGCATCTGTGGAATTAAAATTTGCCCCATTATTCTTTTTAGCAGATCTACACTCGTTCTTCCAATGTCCATGCTTTCCGCACACATGACAAGGAAATTTCTTCATAGCTTCCTCTCTACTCATTTGACCTCTTCCTCTACCTCCACTGGGTACCTGACCCTTTTGATTCTGACCATTCACCTGATAACCTGTTTGAGAACTATTGTTCATCTCTTGCTGTTCTGCTATTTTCACTTGTCCCACAACATTTTCTGGTTTCATTTTTTATGCCTCGACTCGATATCATCACTACAATACTTCGCAAACCTCAAACTTTCGTCAATTGTTTAACTCTGCCAACAGATCAAATTCTGCTGAATCATGTTACTAATCTCTGGTTTTAATCCATACACAAAACGATACACAAAATGTCCCAGATCTTTGTCTCCAATAATCTCGAATCCACTGTACTGTTTAAATACCTGCACAACCTTTCATAGTAAGCAGGTACTGCCTCTTTTGGTTCTTGGGTAGTCCTATCAGTCTTAAACCAATCTGTTTCCTTTGGGGAAATTTTTCCTTTCAGAAAGGTGAGTACCTGATTATACTTTTTCATTACTTCATCTGATGGTGCACCTGTTTTAGGGTCTCTAGGATATTCTTCTTTTAGCCAATCGACAGTAATCTTACACTCTGTCCATAAATCAGCTGGAACAACAATCACAAACCCATCCAAATCTTTTAACAAAACCTTGGAGACTTTCACAAACCTTTCTACCTGTTTGTACCATTCAACCGGTTTCTCTCTTAACCTGGGAACATCATTTATAAAAGACAATATATCCTGTCTTTTCCAAGGAACATGAACATATCCACCACCTAGAACTTCTCTCATTGGACACACCCTTTCAACTGGTTTTGTCTCTTTCAACAGAAACATAGATGCTCCTTTACTAGCTGCTAATGCTTTCTTTTTTGTCCATCTATTTTTCCACCGACCTACATCTCCCCATTTCTTTAAAATATTAATCAACTCTTTTATCTGCAACCTTTTCCCAGGCGCATTCAAACTTTCCAAATCCTTATCGTTAAAAGCCAATCTGTATGATTTCTGTAACACTTTCAACTTTTCTATGTCTACTCCATACTCACTAGCAGCTTCTGATATTTTTTCATGAAGATTCTTTGCTCTCCAAGTAATACTTTTACACAAAAACAACAGTTCCTCATCTCTGTAAGTCCCTAATCTGTCTGGGCTTATAGTACCAATAATCATCTCTTCCACATCTACTTTCAATTGACTCACATTTATAGTCTGTGGTTGAGGTTTTGGCTTCACCATTTCCATTATCCAAATATTTAATTCCTCTGTTGAGGGACCTGCTGAACTTCCTGCCATTGGAGCGACATTCGGCCCTATTTTCCTTGGGTCTATTTGTATACTTCTCCTAGAAGTTTCTGTTAACATCTCACAAACCGGAAGATCTAACAACGTAGTATTCAGATCAGCCTGTCTATTCTCATTTGCTGCTGTCATCATTTCACTCCTGACACTACTTCTCTGGACTGTCAACGTATGTACTTGTGACATATTTTGTTTTTCTCCATACAATGGAACTGCCGGACAAATTGTCACTTGTACCGTCAATGCTTCCGCATTCAGACTTAACTGATTAATTTTCTGGACCTGCTCTAGTCTTGCCTTATTCAATAAATTTACTTCATTTTCTCGCACTACCCTTGCTATTTCGGTCACTTGGGGAGTTAGTGGTGTTCCCATCTGTGGGGTACTCAGGGTCACTTCCCCTGAATTTTCTTCATATGGCGGAGGTCTTTTAGTCATTATATCCTCTAACAACTTATTCGGATCATCTCTAAAACTTGAAGTCTCTATATTTTTCTTTTTCTCTTTACACTTGCCTCCTGTCTGATCATCAGCAACTAAAACTGGGTACAAACCCTCCATTATCACATTTCTCCTCCATCTTTTCAACCTTTCTTCTCTATTCTCAAAAGGATATCCAAACATCATATTTCTGTACCTTCGATTACCTCTATATATTTCTCTTTTGAATGCCTCAACTTCCCATTCCTCTAAGGCTTCATACTGTGTAAGTCTAGGATTTGGTTCCAGTGAATTCATTTGATTCCTCAGATTCTGTAGTATCCTTACATTAAACGTACCATGCTTTGGAAAAGCTATGACACCATCATCTTTTGTATATTCCACCCATTTCTCTAACCACATGCGTGTATGGTATCCTCGCTCCAACATCATATAAGAAGCAGGCGCTCTTGGAGGTGGAATCGGAATTCCCTGTCTAGTCACAATTGGTTTGTCTTTTATAAAGAAATTCTTTATTTTCTTAAGCAACTTCATTTTTCTTATTCTTAACGCTGATGTACCTCACCAATCAAACAAGAAAATCTTTCCGTAATTCTACCAATTCTATTTGGTAGTTCTCGTCCTATACGAGCAGGACTCACACCAACCGTCCTATCACGGTTCTCTACGTATCAATCGTATCAATCAATACTAGCACGGCTTCACACCAACCAACCAATCGGAGCTCAGTACACGCCTGCTGCCTGACCAATGCCAGCACGGCTTTCCAGTGACGTTAGTATTACTCCTACTATTGAACCTCCCTTCACAAAATATTACGGCAATATTTTTCTATGTTTTCTTAATCAAAATTTCGGTTATAACAACACAAAACAATGCTACCTTGTCTGTTCCATTAAATAAAGAGATCATTTTTCACCCCTTCAAAGAGAAAATTCCTTACACTACAGGCAACAATAATGACCAGCGTTATTTTACCTTTCAAACAAGCTCCGGGAGGACCTGGTACTCCTCTGGAGATAAGGCCAAGATTTCACAAGAGGACTTTTTGGCGTGAAAAGAGATCTTGTTACTCTCCTGGGGATAAGGCTAGAGTTTCTGAAGTGGACCCTTCGCTATTTCAGGCACTCTTCTTATATACGAAATTTCCCTAATATAACACCTACAGCCCTCCATAGCTTCGGTAGTATTACGACAGACAAAGTACTTCTGCAGTGTGATTTCTTTATCCACACTTTTCTTCTGCCTATTTCAGGCTAAATTCCATTCCCGGGATTCCTCAGGTATCTCCGTACCTCTACTTCTAGACAACATAGAACAGGACACTAACTTTTTTGTCTTAAAAACATATAATCAATAATCATTACCAAACTAATCAATAATTAAACCATCCTCTGCTACCAGAAAACTGATCCAGCGTGAGCCAATACCTGATCAGGGATCAATACTCAATAACATCACAATACAATGGCCCATACACATACACCCAAATCCCTGATGCGCTGGGGATCAATTTGTTACTAATCTCAATTCAAATTCTTCTCAGGTTCATGTTTGTCATTTCTGAATATTTTACTAAACTTGTACATCAAATTTCCTTCTTCTTGGTCAATGGATCAATTAGTTGAATAGTTGATGGTATTGATAGCACTATCTAACTAACTATCATGTCAGCTAAATAATCACAGACACTCAGTAAGGTTAATAAAGTTTATCTCAATATGGTCAATAAAACGCTCAATGCATACGGTCACAAATGCAAACGAGGAAATTCACAAGAGAAATAATATTAGCAATTTCAGCTGATATCAAACTCATCATACAATACACGGAATGCTCATGGACTAGTGAATAGATTAAGAGACATCAGTTCATCAAACTGACAAAACAATATTCATGTGACGGAGTGGATAGGTGGAGAGACAAAAGTTTCAGAGACAAAGCACATTTGCAAGTAAACTTTGCAAGAACGAGTCAGAATAATACAAACCCAAAGGATCTGTGGAGTACCACCCCCCTGGCCAAGGTGATGGTGGGGGTTCCCTGAAATAGAATCAGGGAACAAAGATATCAGGGACAGGAACAGGACAGGAACAGCTAGGCCTCTCTGCAAACCGACGAACAGCGACGCATTCATCCTTCTACTCTTCCTCCCCGCAAGTCTCAACCATACCCCTAAAGGCACCCCAATTATACCCTAAAACCTACATGTCCGTCCCATATTAGTTGAAACATTTCACTAAACTCAACAGTTGATTGGTGGATTTAGGAGGTGGCCCTCTCACACCACTCATATTTTAGTCAGGTTATTGTTCTACATCCTTTCCCATAGCCTAATTCTTGACTCGTTCTCACATTTTTAACACGATACATTCAAAATAATGTATTCATCAATTTCAGTAATGTTTGCAGAAGGAGTCTTGACCTGTCCCTAGTTAATACAATAAGCTGCAAAGCCTAGGGTTGTAGCTGTAGGAGTCCAGAGAGCTTGGACTAGTGACCAGGCCCGAGGACACCAGTGTTAATTGGGTCTTTTGGTGTTTCTTAACCTTGGAATGCGCTTACATTCTAGAACCATAACGTATCTATTTCAGTCATGCATTACCTAGTTTTCTTTTTAAACTTACAGGTTTATTTAGATGTAATAATCAGTCTATTCTGCCAACTCCTCCAAAAGCTTTACTTTAGAGGATAGAGAATCATATGTACATTCTTCAAGGAGACTGTATGTTTGTGTATAGTGTGTCATTTTACATGTCCTGTTTTGTAAATAGATCTAATTTTTGTGTTATACAGAACTAACTTTATAAGGTTTTATAAATGTGTGTCATCTTTCATGTTTGCAGCCCTGATGAAGCCTTCTTTAAGGTGAAATGCGTTGGCTGTGCTAATTCTGACAGAGAAAGAAATAAGAGAAAACTCAATAAAGAAAAGCAACTAACCTGACAACCAGGACCTGCGGTTTCAATTCACTTTGTTTGCTGAATTAATTACATTCATGAATTGTTTATGTTTGCCTCTTTATTCGTATATATTGAATGTTTGAGGTTGGTCAACAAGCAGCTGACCATTGAGGTGGGCAACGTACAATTACAATATACCATACAAGTGACAATTCCAGGTAGTCAGGCTGTCTAATCCCTGGCTGCTTCCTGATCTTGTCTAGTACACCGCCAAATAGACTTGCACTAAATCTTTATCCCCTGATGTCCCCTGGTGAAGAGGAGGAGATACAGATTGTCCGCACCTGGATATTGCCCGTTGCCAAGGAACAACTGCACGTCGGCCCAGAATGGCATACGGGAAACTGACCAGGCAGCTGCTCATCACAGAGGTGGTCTCCCAAACTAAATGTTTGTCTCCTTTACAAGGATCTTCGGAGACCACAATTGATCTGATCCCCAAAGACGTAACTTCAGTTGGTCATAGGCTGCAGATGATGGATGCGAAAATTAAAGAACTCGCCACCGAAACGAAGTCCATCCGTTCTGAGATCTCTGGTTTCCATGACAAGGTGGAGATGCTGGACCACCACTTTTCATCTCTCGAAGCCAGGGTCGAGCTCTTGCCAGACAGAGACCTCAAACTTTGCACTTTGCACAACAGAATTGTGGACCTTAAGAACCGAAGCCACAGGGATAATGTACGCTTCTTTAGGATCCTTGAGAAAGCAAAAGGCACAGATGTTAGAGACTTTCTTACCGACCTCTTGCCAATTATCTTTGGGATTGCCTTTTCCCCCCACTTAAGATGCAAAGAGCGCATAGAATACGATCACGGCAAGCCTCATCTGATACATGACCTATCATTGCTTGCTTTCTACGGCACATGTAGGTACATCAGATCCTGACAGTGGCAAGGGCTCACAGGCCCTATGACTTCGATGGTCACAAGATTCAGGTGGCAGCAGATATTTCCAAAGAGACAAGCGATAAGAAAAAGGCTTACTTCTCCCTCTGGCCCCTCCTCTGCAAATGAGACATTTGGCCTCTCCAAGCCAGCACACATGTGGATCACCATGAACAGCAAATCTAAGAACTTTTTTGATCCAGGGGAACTGCAGGCCTTTTTTGATGGACTACATGAAGGGGCCATGGACACTTCCCAGTGCGTTCCTCATCTTTCTGCGTTGGAGGCGGACCTTCTCATCCAGAAGAGCTCTGAAATACATCCACGAGGGCCCCGGCACCAGGACAAAAATCATCGTATGCAACGTAATAAGAAGAGGATATTAAAAGCGGTGGCGGTACACACACAGGACAAAGGGCGCAACAAATCCCACTCACCACTGAAGCCGAGCCTGCCTGCAGCCTGATGGTTGATGTATCTGACACAAATATTGATCTCTCAGAATTCCCACGGCTTGCAAACTGAGTATAATAGACTGCATGTTTTTACTAATGGGGTTACCTTTCTCCCTGGCTCTTTGACTCATTTGTTCATTGTAGTTCATTATTAAATGTTTGATACTCGAGCCTGCCCATTGGTAGTTAGGCAAAAACAATCATCCACTTCCCCTCCACATCCTCTCCCGCAGAATACCATGCTATGTTATGCTCCACTTGGTCGCACTCCACAGATTATGATCCAAAAAATTCACCATGCTTCACCGCCCCAAATGAAGGGTTATGATTCAAATAGCTGCATTTCCCCCCCAGGTGCGTCCCCTCGCCAAGTGCTGAGATACAGTGTGTCCTGTCTTCTAATCAATCGCCCTTCCACTCAGCTTGTGGGAATTGGAGCAGACCTGATTACAGCCTTTCTCTTTCATGTCATTGCTCACCCACCCTCTGATCTTTGGCATTGCCAATGTCCTGACTCTTTGTAGAGCTTCCTCCCCACCACCCTCATTTCCTCACAACCACTGGGCCCTGGGTTCTTCAGGATGTGACGGCCCCTCAGGTGTCGACTCGCCGACTACAGCTGATAGGACACGCAGTGCAGTGTACATGATTGCATGATTGGTTTTTGGATTGCATAGCATTGTGTTTATTTGTGCATTGTTTTTCCCCCTAATACTTGTTCCTTTTCCCTGTTTTCCTGTTTTCACTTTTTTTTCTTCCATCTCTCGTGGGTATTCGGTTAGTCTCCCTCTCTCTTTTGCGTGTTCTTTCTGCAGCTTATTTACCCTCCCCCTCCACCTGTCAGATCTTGTCTGCCCTTTCAACATCCCATAGACTGCCAAATGGGCCTGACTAACCTCCCCACCCACCTAACATCGTGCAGGTTCCGCAGACTCCCCACTTGGTTCTCGTGATCTTCAAGTCCACACACATACCCCTGCACATTCTTACCTGGAACATCAATGGTCTCTCAAATTACATCAAGCATAAAAAAGTGCTCTCCTATCTCGATTCCAAATGCAGAGGCATAGATCTTCTCCAGTAGATGCACCTCACTGGGACAGAAACTGAAAAACTCTGGCGAGATTGGGTGGGCAGAGAGATACACAGTTGTTGTCCTCTGCCGGCACCTGGAAACATGGCGTAGCCATCTTGATTCATAATTCATTGTGCCATGTAGTCCTTAAGACCTGGATAGATCCGGAGGGCCGCTATATATTTGCCAAACTAAAGATTAACGGGAAGGTACTATGCGCAGGTTCAATGTATGTGTCCATGGGTTTAAAGCATGCCTTCCTTCTTCAACTTACTGGTGTATTGAAGGCGAAAGATATTGCTAACATCCTGATAGGTGGGAATTGGAACCTGGCCCGGGATGCAGTTTTGGACCGCACGGTCCAATTGACATATGCAATAATGTGGACAGAGCCCTCCTAGGAGATCTTGGGGCTGATCAAGGCCTTAGCGATGTATTGCATCTTTTGCCTCCAACAGACAGGGAATACACATACTTGTCCCCAGTTCATGGCACGCAATCACGGTTGGATTTTTTCCTGATAGCCCACTCCTTGCTCCCCATTCTCTGCAAGACTTCAATACTAGAGAGCACACTTTCGGACCACTCCCCTATTGCCCTGCAGGCTGATCTGGGTCTGTCACAGCCAAATCGCAAGCCCTGGCATCTCAACTTGTCCCACTACAACCACCCAGTGGGCCAGAACCAGCTTGAAACCCACGTACATACCTACCGGGAGCACAATGGTGGCTCGGTTGACTCTGCCCTGACACTTTGTGTGGCAGCAACAGCGAACATCAGGGGGCAGCTGATAAGGGATGCTGCCTTGTCCAATAGGCAAAGGAAGGAGCATCAGAAGGCACTGGGGGTAAATATAGCTCGCCTCACTCGCGCCTACACAGCTCACCTTTCTGCTATTACCAGGCACAACCTTGGGAAGGTGCGCATGGACCTCAAAACCCTCTTTACCTCCAAAGCTGAGTATGTGCTTCAAAGTTTGAAGTACCGGCACTATGAACAAGAAGAGAAGACAGTACGGGTACTGGCAGCACAGCTCAGGCAGAGGGAGGCGGGAATGGCCATTCCAGCTATCATCACTGACTCTGGGGCGCTGTCTCCAAGCAGCAGGATATTGCAGCTGCATTTGCATCTCACTTCAGGATTCTCTGCTCCCCAGAAATTGTCCAGGGACTAACGCAGGTGAATGCCTTCTTCGAGGATATTTGGTTACCGTGCCTCTCTGAGGATGACAGACAGCTGCTTAAGGGCGCGATTACCAAAGAAGAGAAGAGCAGGCCACCTCGGTTTTACCCTATCACAAAGCCCTGGGTGAGATGGCTCCCTAGCAGAGTTCTACAAGTAGACCAAATCGCTCGGGCTCCTTGGGTTTACTGTCCAACAGGGTGCTGATTTCAGTCCTCCCCAAACCAGGAAGGGACCCTCTCCTTTGTGGCAGTTCTTGCCCTATATCCCTTCTCAATGGGGATGTCAAGATATTAGCCAGCATTCGAGCTACAAGCAATCCCTCCCCTTTCTTATTCACCATTCTCAAGTGGGGTTTGTCCCAGGCCGGTAAACATGCAACCATTTTCGCACGTTAACTCATGCAGTCTGGCTAGCAGCAGACATTCCGGATGAGGCCTTGTAGCTGTCATTGGATGCCAAAAAGGCCTTTGACAGGACAAAATGGGACTACCTATTTACCACACTCTGGAAATTTGGACTTGGTGACAACTTCATGACTAGAGTGAGATGGCTCTACGACTCCCCCTCAGTGCAGGTCAATTGTGGGGAATTTCTTTCTGACCCCTTCTCAGTACATAGGGGTACCCATCAGGGTTGCCCACTCTCCCCCTTCTATTTTCCCTTGTGATGGAGTCTTTAGTGGCGTCCCTGCATCAATCAGATAGGATCATAGGTATTCCTATGCCCGGAGGACCCTCGACACTGTATCTTTATGCAGATGACATCTTACTCACCTTAACAGCCTTACCCTCTTCCATTCCCACGGTGTTGGAGACCATTGATGCTTTTGCTGCAATATCCGGCTATAAGGTGAACTGGGAAAGGAATGAGGCCTTGCCGCTTTAATGGATCACTGCATGCACTGCTATCGGCAGTTAGCTATTCCACTGGAAGAATTTCTGCCTCATGTAAATAGTTACCCTCCCCCGATTCACGTACGTGTTGGTCATGCTTCTCCAATTAATACCCCTCTCGACTCTCTGTCAGATAGAGAAAACCATTAAGTCCTTCATCTGGGGTTCAGTGAGACCTCGCCTGGCAATTTGTAAGCTTTTTGCTCATAGATCAGCAGGGGGACTGGGCCTGCCTTCTGTGGAGCATTACTGTCGAGCCCTACATTTGACACAATTGGCATACATGTGCCCCTGTGTCCAAAACCACCTGTTATGGGTCACGATCGTACGCCAAATCCAAGAGGCCTTGTTGAGACTACAGGCTCTCTATCTTCCTAGCCCTGCCGCCACTATGTCCCCCAACCCCATGCTCAAAGCCATGTTTCCTGGATGCGGGCTCACAAGCTCTTTTCAGTGGATGCACATCTCCATGACAAAGCTCCCCTCTGGAACAAAACTGGTATCCGCATGGGGGGCTATGGTTGATGAGGGCCCCTGGTGCAGAGCTGGAATCCTGACTCTTACACACCTGATCTCCGGTGGTGAACTCATGTCCTTTGAGATGCTACGTGACAAATTTGGCCTTTTGCATCCTCAACAGTGGGTCTATAAACAACTACATCATTGCCCACTGAGCAAATTGGGCCCCCGACCCTGAATCGTCCTTTGTTCCCCGGTGCTCTCTTACCTTAATCATTGGGGTACGTTTGAAGGAGTGACATCTGGATTCTACAACCTCCTGATTCGCCACCTCTTCTCCCAGCCACAATTGGCTAGCTTCAAGATGACCTGGCAGGCTCACCTGCAGGTGCAATATGAGGAGGAGGATTTGGCAGAACTTTTGGTGGCCCTGGAACAGGGAGTGCCGGAGGCAGGGCTGAAGCTCAGTCTTTTTATGATCCTTCAGGGCTGGCAATGGACACCGTTACGGATTAGGTTGCAGGGTTTCTTCTTCAGTCCACCTGCTGGTGATGCAATCATGCACCCTGTGATATTGTTCATATCTTACTGGACTGGTCAGCCATTTGCCCCTTCTGGATATTAGTGGGGTCTATGCTCCAGGAATCTATGGATTTGCCCTCGCCACTTCCGGACCCCTTAATTCTCCTCCAAGACTTATCGAATCTTTCTGAGCGGACCCGTCTTACCAGTTGTTTGCTCATCACTGCCCTGACAACTGCTGTTGCATGTGGAATGGCTCGCAGGGATGTACAAAACTGAGTCTTGCGAAAAGGTTATTTACAATTTAATAGACAAAGCAGATATTTTTCTTCTCACATGGTCCCCCTTTCTGCAGGACACCTCTCCCCTAATTTGCAATGAATCTTGATTCTTCCACATCACTGTCATTGCACCCCATTACCCCTCTCTTAAGCCCCCCCCGCATTACTATACTTAGGCTTCTCCTGACTGGTCTTCTTGTCCATGCTTTGCAGTTTCATCTTCCCTCCCTTCTTTTCTTTCTGCCCTTCTTCCCTTTACTTTCCTCCTTCTCTAGTTTATTTCCTTACCCCTCTCTTTCTTTTCTCCTTTTCTTATATATTAGGATTGTTTGTTATTAAGGCATGTATTGCAGGCATGTATTGTAGTCAACATTTGTATCTCAATATGGGTCCATGCTAGACTTCCACAGCACCATATTCACTGTTATTTTTCAGTACTTAATTTATGCCAAGAAAAGTAATTGCTACACGAGATGAGACCAAGATTCACAGACCTGTTTACACAAATAGAGCTTGGAGCAAAAGAAGCACTCATGTGAAGTGCTCTTGAAAAAAGAAAAAAGTAGTTCCTAAAACAGTTGCTAAAATGGGATCAGTGAATGGATAGTAGTAATTGGTCCATTTTTCTCAGGGAGGGCTAAGCATGGGAAGAGGCATGACACATGCATATCATGGCAAATAGGGAGATAGAATAGGAGAGCATTGATGGAGCCAGAAAATGAGAAGCCTATAGGCGGGCTGAAGCCTACAAACTACATACATGTCTCTTCGAGACATCGCAAAAAGAGTGTCTGGCTTTCCTGGACTGAGGCATATCAGGGCTTTTAGGCTATACAAGAATGTTTTGCCTCTTACCTGGTGTTCCATCATTGTGACAGCAAGAGACATTTTTAGTGGAAGTCAATGCCTTTGACTACCATGAGTGCTCTTCTCTCCCAGCAGTGTCAGAAACTGGGCAGCACAGAATTCTATGTCGTCAGGGGCAAAAAATACTTGAACTAAAGGTGACGTTGGAAAAATTGTGCTATTATATTTCAGGTTGTAAAAATGAGCTACTATCCTTTCAGCTCACATGAACAATTTCACAAAGGAGCAAGGCCTCTAAATCCAATATCAGTTTGTTAGGCTGTCTTCTTAGTGAACAATGCTTTTTCTGTTTGTCCACCCAGGAAAAAGGAACAGAAAAGCAGGCATATTGACCTCTTTCTTGAATTCCATAGACAGAGAAGCAACCTAAGCTCACGTCTCCCTCCAACATACTGTCTGTATTGTTGGGTCATTTTTAGTAGTGATTCCAGACAAGATCTGGAAAAGATGAACAGGTATATTTACTAAGATTTTGTGCCATGTGTGCGTCAAAAAAGTGACACAAATTAACACAAAATCTTTTTTTCCCTAATTTACTTTCCAGCGCAAACTTGTTTTCTACTGGAAATTCACTTGAAAGTAAGACAAACCACAGTTTCACAATGGTAACTAGAATATGTGCCTTAGGTAGAGTCAAGAATAGATTTTTTTAATTTTTTATTTTTATATTTCATTCAGTCAGTCTGTTCGTTGAGTCAATTTTTTTGACTCATGTGATTAGTCAAGATACCACTTTCCACTTTACATCCGCCACAGACTTTATTCAATCTTTCAACATCAAATCTGATCAAGCAAGCTGAATGTATTTGTTGCTTCATCCAGGCTTCCAATTTGGATCTTTGTACAGGAGATACGAATAGCAATTTCATGTAATTTGATAGAAACACATTCATCCAATCAGGCAACATTTTGTAACAAAGATGCTACTGAAGCTGACTTTAGTATGCCATTGCTAAGTGACTAATGCTTAGCAAAGAACTTCCATTTCGTGATGTGATGCTGGATCAAGATTTAGACAAATGTTATTAGACTCCGCAACACATAGGCTGTGACACATGAAATTACAGCATTAGAAGTCTATCCCACTTAGTATGTGTCAACATTTGTGCAATGGTGTCAGAAATGTATATGCTCCTGGAGATGGTCAGGTTGGTTTTATTTTTAACTGTCATCACATACATTCCAGGAGAAGAGACAGTGATAGGAGACATTTTCAAAGCCTTTGATAGCAGTACGGCTTCGACTCTAATCCCTTTGGTCCCCAGGGTCCTTCCGGACCAAAGAATTTGTTTAAAAATACTTTTTGGACTATATTGTTTTATATGTTTTACAATATTTGCACAAACTTGCCTTTGGTGTGTTGATCAATCCATGATGTGTATTGCCTGGACCTTGTGTGTCCCTTCTGTGCCTCATGAGTTCTGTGCATGTTCATTGATCACAAACATCCATGTTGTTCAAAAGTACTTTTGAGTAAAGTGAGACTGAATATTCGTACTCTTGTGTTGAATGCTTGAGTCACTTTGTAAGCATGACCCGCTAAGGCTCTGCCTTCACAAACGCTGACATCAAAGTAAGTATAGTGTGCCCCATCAACTTGAGGTCAATATACCAGCATAAATGTACCAGGAGACCTTCCCCAAGCTTAGGAGTGCAAGGAAACTCTGTCAGTGAGAGTGACTTCTGGGTGCAGAAGGCCCAAACTGACGGTGAAGCCTTCTTTGTAGACAAGGTAGATATGTAACAAGAAACTCAAAGCAAAGGCAGGGAAAACAAAGGTGCAGGGAATCCAAATACAGTGAGAGAACTGAGTGTGAGGAAACCATAGACCCAGGTAGTTTGGAGGCAACTTTTTCCCACTATACTGCAGCTGAAATTGTATTGGATGCAGTCTGGTTTCAGACTGCTATTCTATTTTTCCAGTTGCCATTAATTCTCTGACTGATCTGAAAAACCTGGAACCTGTATGTCAGACCCAGACACCGCAGTCCAGGCTTCAGGAATCTGAACTTGATCTAGGCTTGTGTATCCATGTTGACCTTGTTTCTTGTCTGGTCTCACATTTTGTGCTACCCCTTGACTCTTGTTGATTCAGGACGGTGATCCAGGTAATTGTGTTTTCTGTCCCTTGTGAGCATTTTCACAGCTGTTCGCGAACAGTAGTATCGGTCCAAAGTGCCTTATTGCAAGATAACACTCAATATGTTCCATCGAGAACTAAGATTTCTCAGGTGATGTGTTACTAGATTGTGCCAAGGCATGGGCTCTGTTTACACCAACCTTGGGGAAATCAAGCCCAATTTAAAGGGTTTTTTTTGTTTAATTTTGGTTCATTAACCTATGCTTTCTGCTGCATATGGATGAACTTCTGCAGTAAGGGGCTGGTGAGCTTTTAGATAAACATACCTATTTTGGAATGCATACTTATGAGTCTCATATTTCGCTCCAAGATTTCACCAAATCAAGAAAACGGACCAAATGACCGAAAAACTGCTGCTCAGCGGATTCAGCACAGATTTGTGAAGGGGCGCCTCCGCGCAAAATGTATTGAGGATAAAAAAAATATAATTTCCTATAGAGTTGGCAATCTTAACTAAAGAGGCTCTGTAACAAATAAATATATATATATATAATCTAGTTGGAGAGGACAAGTTTACGCAACTCAATTTGGACATTCAGTCCCAAGTGATCGGAACATCATAGCCTTAGACATAAACATAGAACCTGTCAACTGAATTCAGACAAAACAGAGGTCCTCATCCTCGACGCCACCCCTTCCGCATGGGACAACTCCTGGTGGCCGACTGCGCTGGGAGCGCCCCCGACACCCACAAACCACGCACTCAATCTGGGGTTCATTCTGGACTCAACGCTCTCTATGACCCAGCAAGTCAACACAGTTTCCTCATCCTGCTTCAAACCCTCCGAATGCTCCGCAAGATCTACAGATGGATCCCCACTGAAACCAGGAGAACGGTCACTCAAGCATTCGTCAGCAGCAAGCTGGACTATGGCAACGCCCTCTACGCAGGAACCACGACTACACTCCAGAAGAGACTCCAACGCATACAGAACGCCTCCGCACGCCTCATCCTTGGACTCCCTCGCCACAGCCACATCACCACCCACTTAATAGATCTGCACTGTCTCCCAGTCAACAAGAGGATCACCTTCAAACTCCTCATCCACACTCACAAGGCACTCCACAATGCCGGACCTGCATACCTCAACAAATGACTGTCCTTCTACACCCCAAACCGCCAGCTTCGCTCCGCCGACCTCACCCTTGCCCCCGTCCCGCGCATCCGCCGAACGACCACCGACGGCAGATCATTCTCCCACCTCACCGCAAAGACATGGAACACCCTCCCTGCCCACCTGCGTTAGACCCAGGACCTGCTGACCTTCAGGAGACGTCTCAAGACCTGGCTGTTCGACCAGAAGCTGCCTCCCCCCCCCACCACTTAGCACATTGAGACCCTCACGGGTGAGTAGTGCGCTCTACAAATTCTTGATTGATTGATTGGTCAGCGTGTGCCGTTTGCTCAGAGCGAACGCCACAGTGAACACGAATGAGTGAGAGAGAATATGAACCCATACCACTGAATTACGGTTAAGCTAGAATTTCGGGACTTTAGGAATATTCGATTGGTGTTTTTTCACGTTATGAGGCATCCACTGACATCTTTGTATCTTTTTAAAACTCATAGTACACACTGACAGAACTTGAATATACAGTATATTACCTACAATTTTGAGATAGATTACGCTTAATAACATCCATAAAACACACTGATAGTTGAACAATGCCTCTTCTGTTCGTTTGTTTACATTTTTTTATGTTATTTTATTTTGTACTGTTTTATATAGCGCAAACTTGACCCCGAGGCATCAGAGCGCTTCACAAAAATTTGCATAGTAGTAGTTATAGGTTTACAGACTGAGGTAGACATAGAGGCCAAACATAGGCAGTACGTGACCGAAACATAAGACGGCATGAATATCAGTAGCTGATACATTTTTGAGGTAGATACAGCACATACAGACAAATACTGTTTAGCAGTGCATAGTTATATTGGTTCAAGGGGAATGAGTAGACCTATATAAGGCCAAATAACAATAGGCTGCGGTCTGTAGTTGAAGGGAAGGATACATTCTAGAGGTAGACCCAACCTACACTTTAACCCCCTGATGAAGGGCTTACCTTAGAGCTCGAAATGCATTGGAAATATTTTGAACAGTGTGTGCACATTTTTAAACAAATGAATTGTATGAATGAACCAGGAGGAGGAAAGATAATTCAATTAAAAAAAGAAAGACACTTTGCTGACCAGAGGAGAATAATTTATTTACACAACACAATAATGAGGATTATATACAAAGAGGTATCTTAGTACAGTCAAACTTAATGTCAAAGTAGACAGAAACATTAGTAAACACTAATTCCTAATTATAACTCGAGCCCTTGCCATGCACTGCATCTACTCTAACATATTACATCACTCATTAAATGTTCAAAGTTTGCATAGCTAATATCCCTGATGACATGAAATTACATCATCGCTAACACTAGCATGGCGAGAGAGTGAGTTATAGTTACTTTAGGGCCTAAGATCTAGTTATCTGAGATAACTATAACTAGTAAATTTCAGTGGTTTTGTTAGTTTAAAATGTTATGTTTTAACTGACATTTTCACCTAACTATAATGTTTCTTTTACCTTTGTTTTTTTCAGTAAACATATATTACCTAGTGGCAGTTGCCACTATATAGTTATAGTTAGGATCATTTTTCCATGGGAAATGCCTTCTTTTTTGCTGCTAATAACTTTGGCACCGTTTGACGAATCCACACAATTTTCTTTTTTTTAAAAGATCACTTTTTTTAGGGATCATCTAATGCCCTAGATCTGGCCAAAAACGATTTGTAAAAGTTTGCCCAAATTCACGGATCCATGGTAAAATGTAATAAATTCTCGGGCTCTCATGCAGTTAAAAAAAAAAAAAATAGCCCCCAGCTTCGCATCCTCCGTAAGACCTTCAAATGGTACTTTCTCATCAATTAGCTGATATTCGTGCTAAAACAAAAGTTAAAGCTATTAAAGGGGAGGATAATATATTATATAAGCACCCCCAAGCTATTGCTGACCAATTCTCAATTTTTTATCAGAAATTATACTCCGAAGAGGCGGAGTTGGATTCGACAGGTATGCAGAACTATTTAGAGGAGAACAACCTGCCGTCTCTGAGGGAGGAAGATTTGATTTTATTAGAACAGGAAAATTACACAGGAGGAAATAGAGGAAGCAATAGTGGGGTTGCTACCAGGGAAGGCGGACGGAGAAGATGCTATCACAGTCGAGTTCCTGTAAGGCCAGAAAGTGCATGGTGGTTCCGTTGCTGAGGGAGGTAATACAGCTTAGAGGAGTTTGTGGATGGGCACCTGACTCATGGAACATTACTAACATTGTTTTCTTCTTAAAAAAGGATAAGGTACCGGAGGATCGTAGCTCCTACCGGCCGATATCTTTGATAAATTCAGATGCTAAAGTATTTGCCAAGATACTGGCCACCCGATTAGCCCCTATGATGCTTGGCCTGGTTTCCCCCCAGCAGCATGGATTTATACAGGGGAGAGATACCACTACACATGTCAACACGGCGGTGGCGGCGCTTGATGCTGCAGAGGAGCTAACAATAAATCTGGGCATGGTGTTGTTGGACTTGGAAAAAGGTTTTGACTGGGTGGCCTGGGATTATTTATGGGCAATGCTTACAGCATTTGGGGCAAGGGGAAAATACTGTAAGTGGGTACAAGCTCTGTATTGTAAATCACAGGCTAAACTGCTTTATGGCAACGTGCAAACGGCTCTACTTTCAATTCGATGTGGTACTAGACAGGGTTGCCCTCTTTCTCCTCTTCTTTTCGTCCTTTACATTGAACCATTCATTAAGGCATTACAGGCCAACGCTCAGATATTTCCCTTTGATTAAAGGGCAGCGGCAGCTGAAGACATTGCGTATGCAGATGACATAGCAATCTGTACTACCGATCCAGCACCCGCAATAGAAAGTATCGAAATAGAAGCTAAGAAATTCGGCCTGTTTTCGGGTTATAAGCTGAATGTTAACAAACCGCAAGTGCTTCTTAACTTTCAGCCGGAACAACCTATTATAGGGGTCTACCCGACTGCTACATACTTAGGGGTTCGTATTTCTCCTACGATTAAATGCATACATGCATTAAACTATGATTCTTTATTGGCAACTATGACCAAGCAATTAAAATGCTGGCACAAACTCCCAATTAGCATCCTGGGGAGGTGCAATATCATAAAGATGAAGGTGCTACCGAAATGTTTGTACCTCTTCTGCTCAATCCCACTGCGTATCCCAAACTCCTTCTTCAATAAGTTAGACGGGGTCTTGAGCAGTTTTATTTGGAGGTAAAACAAATCGAGACGGGCAATAGGACTAATGAAACTTCTTTATAACTAGGGGGGTTTAGAACTCCCCGATTTTAAAATGTATTTTTGGGCAGCGTTTGTGGGGCGTTTACGAAGTCTCATGAGCTCAGATAAACTGGATTTTTGGCACTGGCTCGTTCTTGGTACAGAGAGCCAAATGTTCTTATACTGAATAAATTACTTTAAACGTGTATGTTTCAAGGCCATCAAGGATTGTGTACATATGGCAGGGCATTATGGCTAGGTGCTTTATTTCTCTTATACATTATAAACTCTCTCTCTGGGGCAACCCAATGCTGCCCGAGGTATTACAGGACTCTGAGGGTCGGAAATGGGCAAAGTACGGTGTTCACTAATTAGGTCAGTTATATGATACTAATCGCTTTTGATCATTTGAAAACTTGCAACTCACATTCGCCATCCCTCAACAGATGTTTTTTAAATACCTCCAATGTAGGGATTATTTCACTAGACACCTTCCCCTGCGAAATGTTCCAAGCTCAGCGATATGGGATTGTCTGCATGCACAGAATCGGAGGGCAGCAATTAGCATGATGTATCGATGCCTATGTCAGGTTAGAGTGGATGGCTGTGAATAATCAGCAGCAAGATGGAGTGAGACTCTGGGGTCAAACGTCACTCTTGAAGAGGTCAAGATGGCATTTGACATTATCGCGAGATCAGTATGCTCAGTCAGTCTTAGACCTCAGGAGTTCTGGAAGATTTGCGCACTCTATTATACTCCAGGGAGGATCACTAGATGGGCTCGAGGCGGGGGCGTACAAGGGGGAACACCTGGAGGGGCGCGCTGTAAATGTCCCAAATGTGGGATGCATGCAGCTGTCATGGTGCATATGTTCGTTACTTGCCCTGAATTAGTAACATTCCGGCAGAAGATATCATTTGCCATTAACCTCTGATTAGGGGGTAAATATACTTTATCAACAGCTGAGATGATGCTGGGCTATAAAGAGGACAGTCGTGGCTACCGATCCATCATTGCAATAATGCTAGTAGCTGCCCGACTTGCCATAGCCAGAGTCTGGATTTCACCTAAGCCCCCCTCAGTTGCAGAGTGGAGGGCTATTACCAGAGAAACCTGCGAAAGGGAGAAGGCTCTAGCTAGAGCTAGGGGAATTAAAGCCCTGCAAAAACATTGACTCTATCTGGGGCTGTTTAGAGAACATAGTGTACTGGCACAACTGGGATTATGTATTTTTGTATTTCTGTTTTCTCTTTCTGTACAGCGAAGCTATGTTTGTTTGCAAAGTATTGGCGATCTTGTTTGATATGAACCCGAATACTGCGAACCATTCTCTGTTATTGTGTATCAGAATATGTTGATGTACCTCCTTTTAGACAAAAAAAATTAGAGAAATAAAAGAGGCCTTAAAGGCCCCCAATCTGCGGGCCAAACTTAAAATAAAAGGTAGGGGCCTGCCCCTCCCTGAGCCAGTAAAGGCCTAGGGGACTTCACCCCTCAGCACCGGCTCACAGACTGTGTCCCAGGAATTCCAGACATAGTAGTTTTCTGGCCTGCATCAGTGCAGGCATGAGAAACATATGTTTGCTCCCACCTGGCAAACATGCCTTCCCTACCTGCAGCAGCGCGGGCAGGATAGGCATGTCTGCTCCCAGTGAGTGGGAGCATTTAAAAATGCTCCTGCTGGGTTGGAGAAGACATCTCTTTCTCTGCCCGAAACACATATTGCTTCCACCCGGAGGGAGCAAGCCCTCTGAGTGGGAGCAATGCTGGCCACCGCGGCATGCAGGAAGCCGGCTGGCCAATGGGGGCCCTGGTGCTCCCCCTATTGCCATTAACTAATGGTTTGTGGTGCCCCGGCTGGGACCCTACGTCTAGCCCTATCAGGGTGATGGGGTCCAACCAGGCTCAGGGAGGGGGCCGAGCACCCCTCCTTCTTTGTAATGGATTTCAGCCCTGCGGGATGGGGTCCTCAGGCCTTAAATGGCTCAGTGAGTGGGCCACCTCCCCTTCCCCTATAATCAATTTATGGCCCCATGAGATGGAGTCTTTGGGGTCCATTTGGGCATGGAGCGGGTGCCACGTGCCATATTAGTACTTATGTTTGACACTGGGGAATGGGGTCCCCAGGTCCTAATAAATCCTTGGAGGGGGACTGCGCTGCTCCTCCCAGTTATGTTATTCGGCCCCAGTGGATAAGGACCCCGGGTCCTATTAAGGCTTGGAGAGGGGGGAGCACAGCCCCATGCTTTTCTAAGGAATTCAGTTCTGGAGAATAGGTTCCCCAGTGCCTATTAAGGCTCGGCGAGGGGGGTTGCGGCCTCCCCTTTTTATGGGAATTTGGCCCGGGGGACGGGTGATCCGCTAGACAGCGACAGCTGAGTTAATCTGCCCTGGCATTCAGAGAACCTGCCAGGTATTGAACCGCCAGGTGTATGCGCTGCTCGTCCAACCATGTGCAGAGAATCAGGGCCTCTTGACAGAAGGCCCAAGTCTCAACCCCATCCTGCTTGTTGCAGTACCAAATGGCGGTGGTGTGGTCTATGAACACTTGCACCAACTTCCCCTTGATCAAGGTAAGAAATGCTTTCAACGCTAATCGGATCACTCAGATCTCCAACAGGTTTATGTGGAGTCTGGATTCTGCCAGAGACCAGAGTCCTCTGATCTCCACCTTTTCCAGATGGCCGCACCATCCCAGGAGTGATGCATCTGTCACTACTGTGAGTTCTGGGTGGGGAAAGGGGAAGTGTCTGCCTCTGAACCAATTGCGGTTCGTTAGCCACCACTGCAGGCCCTTTGCAGTTTCCCGCCGAGATCTGGACCATGTCGGAGGGATTCCCCTGATGCTGTGCTCACAGGAACTTCAGTTCCCACTGCAGAGCCTGCATATTCCGTCTGGCATGATTTACCAACAGGATGCAGGATGCCATGAGGCTCAGTAGCCTCAGTCATTCTCACCGAAATCCAAGAGGCTGAAACATTGGTATCATAACCTGAATATCCTAGACTCACAAGTACGAAACTGTACTGTGTCCATAACAGCTCAGATGAAAGGGAGCGCCTGAGAAGCAGTCAGGCGGGGCTTCGACACATTTATAGTGAACCCCGCGAATGCAGGCAGCCCTCTGTAGGCTGGAGATGAGAGACAACAGTCTTGGTGAGGCTGCCTTTAACAGCCAGTCGTCAAGGTAAGGGAAGACTAAAACCCCCAACCTGAACATCAAAGGGGCGCTGGTAAGGCCAAAAAGAAGCACAGTGAACTGAAAGCGCTTGCAGCCTACCTCGAACCGCAGGTCCCACCTGTGGCAGGCAGGATAGGGGCATGGCCAACGGTAATGGCCACTTGGAGCTGAAGCTCCGTGCAGACCCGCATGCTATGACAATAAGCGGCATTTCGCCGCATGTAAATCATGATACCTGCAGTGATACAACTATCGGAACAATTGGTGAGGCTGAAAAACTTGATGCCGCCTCCCGATGAAGTTTGGGAGCCGCGAAATCGGGTCTGATGTGCCTGGACATCCGGAAGGCAAGATGGCGGCTATGGACTCAGCGTCAGGGACGGAGCTGCCCTGCCTTGCTGCCTAGACTGCCGGAAGGCTTCCCCGCTCAGATGATTGGCGAGCTGCTTTATTCCCGCCTGAACCCGTGTGAACTTCTGGGTCCTGTGTCACTGTGTGGAATGCCGCTTTGCAGGTTGGGTGACGCCGAAGCGTTGCGGCGTGGAGGATCTAACCAGAGGAAATCGCAGCTGCCACATCGATCAGTGGAATGAAGGCCTGCTGGCTCGGAGCGCGCTCTTTTCGTGCGGCTCCGCTCATCTTCTTCGGAATTACTGCTGCTGTTTCTCCCACTGGGTCGCTGTGAGAGTCCTTGAGGCGGCACAGGGAGGATCCTTTCTGCCAGCCGGTAAGCCTACGCAGCGGGTGCTCTCCCGATTATGCTGTGGGCTGCGGAGGGCCTAGTACACTGCCGAAGCGACGTGAAACTTCAGCGCAGGGGAAAAGCGGCATCTCCATTCCCCCCTCATCCTTCCTAGCATAGCGTCTGCTCTTTGAGACTCACTGCCCGTTTCCACCCTCTGAGGGCCTGAACCTGAACACACTGACTGGTCCCCTCCCCCACAGTCAGCATCACGCATTGGGGCAGCCCGCTCAGCGCAGGAACGCTGGCTTACAGTTTGAATGGAATGCTCAGCGCAAGGGCCTCAGAATCTCAGTACAAGAGACAAGACAAACGGCTGAGTCACGGGGTTAAGCATTCCCCTTCAAGCATCACTACTTACCTGGGACTTGCCTGACTCTAAAATGGCGCACAGACTCAATTTCTTCAATGTCCCCATGAGTGGCCTATTGAGAACTTATCTCTGTTGAAGTTCAGGTTTCTGTCCTCTACTACTCTTAAGTCTATGGCTACCAAACCACATTCCTTCTCATTTCCTGCCATCCTCGCCAGCTCCTACCTCCCGTCTTTGGATTCTAGACTTATGATCACCTCCTGTTCCTCACTCTTTTCTGGCTGAGCCTGAAAAGCATACATGGCCGACTCCCGGTTGAGCTGCTCCGACAGTTATAGGGGAGATTGGCTCTGGCACACCGCTGTGGCCATCACCTACCCAGCCGGACCTCGGACATTTGTCTCGTTTTCTTCCCCGCTGCTATCTCCTGCCTGTGGATTACCAGCTTTCCCTGGTCTTTCTGATTCTTATTTTCGTGTTTGTTAAATTACTCCTGTATTGTATATTTATTCATTCTGTAACTATTGTGAAACTTTTGCAACCTATTTCCACATGTAAACACTCTGATACCTCCGGGTCTAGCCAGTGCCTTAATCCACTAATTCTGACCTGCCTGAACTTAAGATGGCAAATATCCACAGACTCCTCTTCAGATTCACTCCTGCCAAGAGGGCTGTTGGCAGGAACGAGGGGTTGCTCACAATTCTGCAGACTTTGGAACTGTCCCCTCCATTCTAAAACTGTTTTACAACGCAATACACCATTATTCCTAAAGTTACCACCATGGTGTGTGCCCTTTACTAAAGCACTCCTTTCTCCCCTTGTTGGGGAGGGATCCAGCATTTTTTCCCTGGAGTCTCAGAGACCCCCTGAGAGAGCCCACAGCGTCAAGGGAGACACACACAGTGGTGGTATGGGAATGGCGCCCCTTGCCAAAGCACTCCCTCTCCCCTTGTTGGGGAAGGATCCAGTATTCATGTCATGGAGTCTCAGAGACCCCTCTGAGAGAGTCCACAGTGTAAAGGGAGCCACACACAGCAGAGGTGTGGGAATGACACCATTTCCACTGGGATCACAGCACTCCGGACGTTGGACACTGTTTTTCCTCGTCTCCCGGTTGCGTTTCCTTTACCCCCCACCTCTTTCCCTCTTTTCATTCTTTGTCTACCTCCCATGCTCCTATCCTATCTCCCCTGAATCTCTCCCCTTGCCTGCTTTCCCTTACGTATATGTTTTTAACACATGTGACTACGCTCCAGCAACTTGTAACTATGCTCTGTAACTGTTTAACTTGTAAGTATGTAACTGGTAACTATGCTCTGAAACAATTGCTCGTCCTCATGTAAAGCGCTCTGATACCTCCGGGTCTAGCCAGCGAGATATAAAACTTTTTCAAATAAAAACAAATAGGAATGTGAAAATACGCATCCTGCAAGCCCAATGTACCAGCCAGGCTCCTTGATCTAGGGCAGACAAGACCTGAGCCATAGTGAACATCTTGAATTTCTCCTTTTTGAAGAAGGGATTGACAGTTTGGAGGTCTAGGATAGGAAGAAGACCCTTGTTCTGCTTGGGTATCCGAAAGCAGCGGGAATAACAACCACTGCCTATTATTGGTACCCTTTAAATAGCCCCCTCCGCCAGGAGAGCTGTAACTTCCTCTCTGAGAAAGATAAGATGGTCCTACACCAGCCATTGATATGGCGGTAAAGGAGGTGGGAAAGATTGGAAAGGAAGGGAGTAACCCCTCCGAATGATCTGCAAGACCCATTTGTCCGATGTAATGGACTGCCCGTGGAGGAGATGTTGGATTCTCCCTCCAACTGGGGACTCATGGTCTTTCAGAACCAAACTAGGAATGCTTTGAGGCTGCTGCTGCAGAGGAGTTGTGGCAGATGACTTCTGGCTATCATTCACACGTGATTGGAATGCACCACGCCCATGTCCTCACACAACTTAGGAAGTTTACGCAGGACGGTGGCTGGGGTATGGCTGGCGCAGTTGAAAGCCCCTGCCATAGCCACGAAAGGGGCGAAAGGCAGACTGGGTGCTAGATGTCGCTGGGAAGCCCAGGGACTTGCCGCAGCCTGCGAGTCCTCGAAGCGCTCTAGTGCTGTGTGTGCCTTCTCTCAGAAGAGATGAGTCCCATCAAAGGGCATGTCCAAAAGGTTGGTCTGGACATTCCCCGAAAAGCCAGATGTTCTCATCCAGGCGTGGCACCGTAGGGCCATTGTCAACAAAATTGCTCTGCCCATCGACTCAGTCGTATCCATACCACACCTAATGATGAACTTTGACACATCTCTCACATCTTTCACTGCTTGAGAGGGGATGGCCCGGGCCTCCTCCGAGACCTGTGGCAGCACTTGCACAACCATTTCCCATGGGGTATATGAGTAACGGCCTAAAAGGCATGCATTGTTCACCGGCTGCAATGCTAGGCTGGCGGAAGAAAACATCTTCTTCCCAAGTGTATCCAGCCTCTTGGATTCCCTGTCCGGGGGAGCGGCAGGGAATGGCCCATGTGCAGTTGAGGCTTGGACTACCAAGCTCTCAGAGGTGGGGAGTTGGCTGAGGAAACTAGGATCACCCAGGGCAGGGTGATGGCGGCTTTTTTGGGTGATTGTCCTGTTTACAGGAGCCCCTGTGCTAGGCGTGTACCAAATTCCTGGAAGGATATCAGTCAGTGCTTCATTAAAGGGCAATAGGGGTTCGGATGAGGAAGCCCCAGGATGAAGCACTTCGGTCAAGAGGATAGTCTTGACCACCACAGAGGAAAGTTTGAGGTTAAGGACCTCTGCTGCCCTCTTCACCACCATTGTATAAGATGCTTGCTCCTCCGTAGCCACGGTAGGTGGCGTGAGCAAACGAGAGGTGTCCAGTCCACTGGCCTCTGCTAGTTCCTCGTACCAGTCCAAACTCTCATAGAGGTGTATAACTGGTGTTGTAAAAGGTCCAGTGACTCCTCCCACTCTTCCTCATGCCTGTCAGGTCTTCAAAAGAGTCAGGCAATGACCTAGGACCACTGGGCATTGTCGTCGCCGTTCCAAATTGTCGGGTACAAGAATGGGGCTGGCAATGCCGGGACCGGCACCCAGAGAAGGTAATGTTGGCACGACTGGTGCAGATCCGGATCGGATCCATGAGACCCCACTAGAGCTGAGGCTGGAGCAGTCATCATGGAACCGGATGGGGCCTCCTCCAACCCCACTGGACCCGAAGGCACTCTGGAGGGGTTGGCCCACTCAAATACTCGGTGCATAGTCTTGTAAAACTCTTATTTGAGCGGGTGTTGAGGAAGGCGCACAGTCAGCCCTAGCAATGGCTTTGCAGAACCGTGCCTGGAACGTAGAACTTCTCCACTCTTCTCACCAGCTGATGGATGAGGTGAAGTTGAAGTCTGTCAAGACTTCTTTTTGTGTTTCTTCCCTGAGTGTCCCAAGGACCTTGAGTGCGATGAAGAAGACTTAGGGATCCTGGAGCTGTCCTGCGACCTTCTTTTCCTTGATCGAGACCGACACCTCTTAAGAGTCGCACTAGATGATGTCGACTGCCGGGCCATAAGCAGCTTTAGAGACTGATCGCTCAAAGCCTTCAACGCCATGGCACAGCTGACTGAGCACGACTTTGAGTCGTGGTCATGCTCAAGACACCATCTTCACCTTGTGTGCTTATCGGTAACAGACAGATGCCACATGGCTTGAATCCTATTTTTCTCGAGGACATTCTTTCGACACACAAGATAAAATCTTCAACAAAACATCAAATAAAAGTCTGTCAAAGGAAAACAGAGGGGTAGCTCTTCTCCGGATCAGCGCTAACTGGCACGGAAAGAAAAGAACTAACGTCTGTGCGCCCAGGTGGTGCTTATTTAGGTGACTGGGATGTCACTTTGCAAGGAACTGAACAGAGCCACCTGATGGCACAAAGGGGTACTGCTCATGCAAAGTTTTCAGATCCAGTAGGACGCCTAGGATATTCAAAGGTTGGTAGGGTATCTACAGCTAGACGTCTATCAGATATAAACATGTATTTTATAGATAGAGACTGGGGGCCAGATTTATCAACCTTGCTGCTCTGAATGAAAGGGAGAGGGCAGGAATGTGCCATTTTTAACATAATGAGCATTCCTGTCCTCTACTTGCGGTGGTGCACAATGTGCTGCCTTGCGCCAACTAAGGCAACAGGGTGCCTTCATTGTAGTCCGGATTGTTTTTATGCAGGAAGTGGCACCTTCCTGCACACAAATAATCCTCATAGGCACTTTCCATAATGCAGCACACTTAGAAAGAGGAAAGAATGAGGAGAAATAAAGCTATTTCTTCTTGTTGAGCCTCCCCTGTGAAGGTGTGGCATTTGAACGCATTCCCAGGTTTACCTGTCTTGAAAATCTGAGAATGTACCAAATTTCATCGATGGATGCATGGAACACCCAAGCTCCACCCATGGAACATCTTCCCAGGGCAAAGTAACACAAGGCAGCGACTTCCGCTACCTTGTGTTACCACAGATTTACCAGGCCACACAAGGTGTCCTCGGGTGGCTTTGTAAATCTCATTCTAGGTTTGCATCTTACTGCGTAGTGAAAGGGAAATGCAAAACCTTGATAAATTTGGCCTTAAGTCTTTTGAGGCCCAATCCACCACAAGAATACACTTTTGAAGCACCCCCCCCCTCCCCCCCCCCCCAGGGGACGGAGTAGGGAGACACTCAGTGTGGCAGAGGCCAACAGTAGGGATCAGTCCAAGTGCCACTATCTGGCTTGGATCTTACAGGAAAAGGCATCTTGTTGCTTGTTGTATCCCTGTAGCTTGAACAGGAGGTCACACTTATGACCCTTGGAGTCCACTTCTTTGTCCAATGCACAAGAGACAGCAGGTCTAGTCTTTCATGGCTCTTCTCAGGTGAGACAGCAAGTCCAGTCCTCTTCTGATCTTCCGCAGTTCCAGGAAGTGTTCTGAGTGGGTGCCTGGAGATGCCACATTTATGCCTGGCACTAGCTAGTGTGTGGAAACGATTACTGGGCATAACCTAACCAATGGGGTACAAGTTCCCAGAGCCAATCCTACCTACTTTGGGCATTTTCAAGATGGCAAAAGTCTTCAGACACACCAAATATAAGCTCTAATGGCTGGGGATGTTTGCAGTGAGTGTACTATGACAATCCTAGAGTCCTCCCACATCAAATACTAAAACTCAGTTTGAGGCAGCAACTGTACCCACAATAAACCCAGAGACTGAAGTCCAGAAGGACATAAGCAGTCATTCAGCAACCAGTGAATCCACAACAAGTGCCTTGGCATCCTGTTCTTGCCTCCTTTCAAGTATGCACCAAGGGTTATATGTAAACCCAGAGACAGACGTCTGGTAGGACAAAAGCAGAGTCCTTCAGCTATCAGTCAGTAAGTCCTCAATAATTGTCTTGGCATTCTTTTCTTTCCCTTTTGAATTGTGCAAAGAGTTATATGTGGCTCAACAGACCGGTTCAAGCAGGATTTGATAGTGGTGTGTCAACAGGATGGGCATAGTACCCACCCTTCTGCTGGACTCAAATTAAATCTCCCTGGCCCTCTCCGCCTTGCGTGGCCCTGCAGTGCTTGCTACATCCAGAGTAACAGAGGTCAATGCAAGTCTAGGAAAGCACTTTTTAAAAAATAATCTGAGTTGTGATGAAACAAATATTTTAATACAATCAAAACAAATCAAAATACTAGGTGATGCCATTTCACACATTGTGTGCTGCATAGTTTTTTCAGTAAGACTGTATGTCTGTACAAATGTAATAGTCATTTCAATTGAAACTGTGATGTCGGTAAAGGCAGTGTGCTACCACATGATGCATTCTCCACACTATTGCACTAAATGATCGTCCATGCCAATCTATGAAATTTTACTTCACTTAACGCCACTCCGACACTTTACTCCACTATACACCTCTGGGCTCCCCAGTCCACTTTTTTAATCTTTCAGACCGCGAGTCTATAACATCGCTGCCCAGAATCTGGGGCTGAATTTATCAATTGCAGGAAACCAGGAAAACCTGGTGTTCTTCCATTGATGTCACTGGCCTGAAGAGGGCCTATTAACACAGGTGCGATCTCCTCCAGGAGGAGACCAATCAGGACTCCACGGGCCTCCATCAGTGTTGAAATAGAATTTAACAGGGTTCCCATAGGGGGAGGTTGTTATTTCCAGGAACCTCCATTCCCCTGCCTTGCCTTCTTTGTTCTTTAGGTCAAGCCTAGCAGCAGCGCACATGCAATCTGTGAGGCATGCTGTACTACGGTATGCATTGGAAGCCCCGCCCACTCCCCACCCGTATTTGTCATTGGCTTGTGTCATTGTCCTTCGTAAATGCTAGCTTCTGATTTATAAATAGGCTCGTTAGTCCCTCCTTGGTACTGCCTTGTCTGCATTTGTTACCGCCCATAACAACTGGACCATTTACTTGGCTTGTTACACGGTGTGCATTATAAGCGGGTGAGCACTATTTTGTTTATTGACACTGATGGGGACAATGGCGGCTGCTTTTCATTAAAACAAGGGAGCATTATTTTCTTAAATGCAGGCTCTCCCACAACATTTTTTCTTTTCAATTGCACGCATCGCAACACGGCAACCTTTCTTTTATTTGCCTCTCCTGTAACATTTTTTTACAATGTAACCAGTGTGGCCGATATCCTCGATGACATCCATGCCCTTTTTTTGATTTGTTATTTGCGGCACCAAAGCAGCTGCATGCATTTTTTCAGTTTATTTACTTTTGTGTACAATGGCGGCACCTCCTCCTCCTCAACTTTAAGCATTTTAAGTTAAAGCGCCGGTGCCGCGATTGCTCGAAAAGTAAAACAATAGCAAAAAAAGTGCTTTTTTTGTATTTATTTACTTTTGAAGCAATCTCGGCACCCACACTTTAGCTTAAGATGCTAACCCCTTCGCTGCTAGGCCTTTTCCACCCCTGTGCTGAGCCTTTTTTTGGCTATTTGGGGTAGTTTGTGCTTAGGCCCCTGTAACTTTTTGACCACATAAGGTATCCACACCAAATTTGCGTCCTTTTTTTCCAACATCATGGGGATTCTAAAGGTACCCAGGGTTTGTGGATTCCCCTGGAGGGAACCCAGAATTTAGCCAAAATAAAGCTAAATTTGTTTTTTGGGGGGAAAAATGGGAAAAAAGGGCTACAGATGAAAGCGTCTGGTATTGTCCCTGCAAATGGTATAAAAAAAGGGGCTGTGGTGCTGAAATCACCATCTTCCCAGTTTTCAGGGGCAAGCAGAATTTTGTCAGAAAACCAATATTTTTACACAGTTTTGGCATTTTTCTGGGACAAAGCCTATTTTTGCTATTTTTTGTGCTTTCTCAAGAAATGGGTATGAAAGCAATACTGGATCCTGGAAAGCTATACATTTTTGAAAAGTAGACAAAATTCTGAATTCAGCAAGGGGTCATTTGTGTAAATCCTTCAAGGTGTCTTTATAGAAACTAACAGTTAATTATAGGAAAAATTTAAATTTAGTTGAAAAAAACAGCCATTTGTGTCAACGTTTTCACCTGTAACAACTTCTAATTATGACAGCTGTTGGAAAGCAATATACCGTTACATCCGTTGGACCTTTCAGGTTGTGGGGATATATAGGACTTGTAGGTTCACCAAGAACCCGACGAACCCAGAGCCAATAACTGAGCAGCGACTTGCAATGGTTTTTCATTATGTACCGGGTATATAGCATTTATTCTGGGAAAATGTATACATGGAAAAATCGGTATGAAAGACACCTATGTATTTCTGAAATGGGAACAAAATATAGAGTTCAGAAACTATAGATATTTACAAATTTCCGAAATTGGGAATACCCATACTAGCATGAGAATTATAGGTCATTTTTCAAAATGACTTCTTTTTTACACATTGTCTTTAATTTGGAAGGCAGAAATGCATCGAAAGTCAATAAGTAATAACAGTTGCTCTACAATTCGGTGTTACCCTAAGTCTCCCGATAAAAATTGTACCTCACTTGTATGGGTAGGCCTAGTGCCCACGACAGGAAACGGCTCAAAACGCAACATGGACACACCACATTTTCTCAATGAAAAATTACGCCTTTTTTGCAAAATGCCTAGCTGTAGTTTTTTAACCCTAGCTCTGCCGGCACCTAGGGAAAACTAGCAAACCTATAAATTTTTTAAAACTAGACACCCATTCTCAACATTTATAGGTTTGCTATGTTTCTCTAGGTGCCGGCAGAGCTAGGGTTCAAAATCTACAGCTAGGCACTTTGCAAAAAAAGGGTCAGTTTTCACTGTGAAAATGTGGTGTGTCCACGTTGCACTGGGCCTACCCACACAAGTGAGGTACCATTTTTCTCGGAAGACTTTCGGGAACACGGGGTGTGTGGAATTTTGGGGATCCACCCAGATTCCAGAACTTTTCACCACAGAAATGTGAGAAAATGTGTTTTTTTGGACACATTTTGAGGTTTGCAAGGGATTCTGGGTAATAGAACCTGATGAGAGCCAGACAAGTCACCCCATCCTTGATTCTCCTTGGTGTCTACCTTTCAAAAATGTACAGGTTTGATAGGTTTCCCTATGTGCCAGCTGTGCTAGGGCCCGAAATCCACAGGTAGGTACATTGCTAAAAAAAAATGTCTTTCGGCTTTCTGCTGCCCTGGAGGAAATCAGGAAGGGGGTGGGGGGGTTTGCCCCGATATGTCCCTAAGGGGGGCAGAAAGACTGTGGCTATTTATTAGGGGGGTGGGGGCATTGGTATGCCCATTCTGGGAAGCCCCCACCCCCATGCATGAAAAAACAGACGTAATCGCTGGCACCTAGTGGGCTTTCTGCCCCCCCGGGGGAAGATCAGGGGCCACTGCCCCCATCTGCCACCCCGAGGGGACAGACAGACTGGAATTTCTCTGGGTGGGGGGGGTTATTCTCATGCTCATTTTGGGCAGTCCCCACCCCTACATGAATATAAAAAAAATCCCTGGTTTCTAGTGGGCTTTCTGCCTCCATATGCCCCCCAGGCAGGGCAGAAAGACTGGATTTTTGCGGGCGGGGGTGGGGGCATTGTCATGTTCGTTTTGGGCAGCCCCCACCCCTGATTTAAATTGGCAAAAAAATCCCCGGGGTCTAGTGGGCTTTTTGCCCCCCCCCGGGGGAGTAGATTGGAGGCTACCGCCCCCATCTTCCCGCCAGGGGGGGCAGAAAGGCTGTAATTTTGGCCGGGGTGGGGGCATTGGCATGCCTGTTTTGGGCAGCCCCCATCCTAATTAAAATTGTCCAAAAAAATCCCTGGTTTTTAGTGGGCTTTCTGCCCCCTGGGGGGGCATATTGGGGGTTACTGCCCCCATCTGCCCCCAGAGGGGGCAGAAAGGCTGTAATTGTGGTGGGGGATGGGGGCATTGGCTTACCCGTTTTGGACAGCCCCCACCCAATTAAAATGACCCCCAAAAAATCTCTGGTGTCTAGTGGGCTTTCTACCCCCCCCCCCCCAGGGGGCAAAAAGGCTGTAGTTGTGGTGGGGTGGGGGCATTGGCATGCCCGTTTTAGGCAGCCCCCACCCTCATTGAAATTGCCCAAAAGAAAAATCCCTGGTGTCCAGTGGGCTTTCTGCCATCCCCGGGGGGCAGAAAGGATGTAGTTGGGGTGGGGGCATTGGCATGCCTGTTTTGGGCAGCCCCCACCCTCATTGAAATTGCCCAAAAGAAAAATCCCTGGTGTCCAGTGGGCTTTCTGCCACCCCCGGGGGGGGGGGGCTGATTAGGGGCTACTGCCCCCATCTGCCGCCCAGTGGAGGCAGAAAGACTGAATTTGGCCATTTTTTGGGGGGGGAGCAAAGACACTTGCCCAAGGGGCCGCTCCCCCCTCCCTGGTGTCTAGTGGTGGATCGCTGCTTGGGGATCGCCCACCTAGGGCGATCCCCAAGCAGGGATCCACTGGGGAGGGTTACCATTGGAGAGGGGATATTCTCCCCTTTCCAATGATACCTCTCCAGTCTTTCTACGTGCTCAAGGGGCTGAGATAGCCCCCAGAGCACATAGAAAGTGAAACTGAAATGAGCATAAAGGCTCATTTCAGTTTCGGTTTCTATGAAATGACGTCAGCGCGACGTGCGTGCTGATCGTCATTTTATAGAAACTACGGGGGGCCTCGGGAGCTGGGGAAGCCCTTCCCCAGGTCCCGGGGCTTTGGGGATGAAAAAGAAATCCCTCTGGTGTCTCCACCAGAGGGATTTCCGGTGCCATGTGCCATGACGGCCGGGGGCCATCGTGCGCACACGAGCACCGTTGCGCGCGATGGCTCCCGGCCGGCGTGCGCATGGAAGGGGTTAAAGTTAAAGCGTGGGTGCTGCCATTGTTAAAAAAGTAAATAAACAGAAAAAAAAGCATGCTTCCGCCATTTTTTTCCTATTTGTTTTCTTTTGATAGGATTGGCGGGACCCGCGCTTCAGCTTTAAACATCTGAAGCTAAAGCGCAGGTGCACCAATTGCTTCAGAAGTAAAAAAGAAATGGAAAAAAAAACTATTTCTTTACTTTTGAAGCAATTGGGGCAACCCCACTTTAGCTTCAGAAGTTTAAAACTAAAGCACGGGTGCCGCAATCCATTTTCAATGAGATAGCTCTCGCATTTCTGAAGGTTTAAGCTAATGGCTTTGCATTACTATTAGCAACGCCAATAGCTCAGACTTTGAGTAATGCTAATTCCATTGCATCTGAAATGCTTGTTTTTCTTTCTAAAGGCGAGGTTAAATCTTTCATATAAAGGTGATTAAAGAGTGCCTTTTTAGGTCTCGGCTAGCGAAGGCTGCGCTTGCGAGATTTAATGTCTTTCAGTAGTGGGCTTGAACCCGCCCCTCTTCTCCATTGGCTGGCTTCCTAAACGGAGGCCAGCCATTGGAGGAGAGGGGCGTCTGTCCATTTAAGCCCCGTCTTTTTCGGATTCGGGGGCGTGTTTTTTACTTTCTTTCTCTCCTCTGGAATGTAAACATTCCAGCCAATGGCAAGAGGAGAGAAAGAATATTTATATGTGCCGGGGTTGCTAGCGCGTCACGCTTCTTGCCACCAGCGCTCCCGACCCGGGAGGTGAGTAGGGTGTTAGAGCAAGCTGCAGTCTTTCAGATACCTGGGGATTATGTTCAGGAGCCCACAGTGACGAGCAGGGTTTCTTATTCCCCAGCACCCCGATAGCCAGTGACCAGTGGGTGTGCAGGGTCCCGTGCTTTGCAGTGGACAATGCGGCGCTCAAGACGAATGCGAGAGCTTGAGAAATGACCGCCAGACAATACATATGGAGCCCGATTGTATTGTATTTGTAACCGCCTACAGCTGCTTGTTGTGTTATCTTTACTGCTAGTGACTGCTTTGGCTGTCGGTAGGAAGGTTGCTGTTGTGCTAATAGTATTGACAGTAGTGGTGGAGGGGTAGGCTGTGGCTGCAATGTGTGGGTTTACTGTGTCTCCTATACTAGGAGTTGGTGTGTATAATCTGGGTGTAGTACTGTTTGTGGTGGCTCTCTGTAGTACTGTGCACACAGAAACTGCAGTACTAGCACAAGCATCCCTTTTGTGTGCCCACACACCCTAGCTGCATTACTAGTAGTGTGAATGTGTGCACTTACTCTGGTTGTGGGCACCTTGTGTATCTATTAGCTGGCTGCGGTGCTATCAGCATGGTGGGTGTGCGCCCCGCTGCAGTGCTTGCCGTGAAGGCAACCATCACGGATGCATTACTGCTACTGACAATGGGTGCAGTGCTGACCCCGGCTGTAGTGTAACCGCAGCCGGTTCGTGAAGATTCTGGACTAGCAGCATGTGCTCTGGCTGTGGTACTAGTAGTTTGTGTTCGCTACTTTGACAGCAGTGCTAGTAATTTGTGGGTATCTCTACAGCGTGCATACTATGGCTGTAAAGCAGACATTGTGTACACTGCTGGGGGTGTGTGTGTGTGACCATCCATAGGTACGTGACGACTATGTGTCTAGTCAGTGTTACTAACTGCGCACCAGCACTGCTACATTTGCATGCAAACAATAAATCTTGAGCCTCCACAAAGATTAATATTTAATAAACCTACAGCTGTAATTGAAAATACAGGACTTTTCATCATATTTCTGGTGAGTATCCCATCAGACACTTCAAATAACTTCCTTTCTCTGGCCACAAAAAAAGCAGCCTTGTGCGTGGCATATATTTCTTTGCTTGGATAGTAATCTACCATCTCTCTGTGCTGGTCAGGGCACATGCCTTCTGGATGCTGTTCAACGAGAAGGTTTGTTATCTGTGAGGTGCACTGGCACCGACTGAATAGTGTCCTAGTTGCATGCCGAACAGAAGTCCAGGAGGACTTGATTCAGGCCACATTTTTCAGGATGCCTCCTGAAAGTCAACGAGATTTGCATAAGTTGTTTCTATGCACACATACTTTATGTGGATATCTGGAAGATGTGGAATTTATCAGTTTGGGTGAATGGGGGAGGGGCGGGGCATGGATATGCATGCGGTGTGGCTTTGCTTTTATTTGCTAATGCATGGACAGATATAGGGGTCAGGCAGGCTTGTTTCATCAGCCCTCCTTCCTATGAAAAGAAGCTCTGTTCAGTAGGGTTTACCACTTGTTGGAGGGATAGGCCAAAGGATTTTTCTGGGCTGTCACATTTTGAACAGAATCGTAGGAGAGATATGAGCTGCGTTACACCCTTCTTGTTTTCTGAATCCTCCAAAACGTGGGTGGTTATCTGGGGATAAACTAGGTCTGGCGTAGACATCAGGGAGCCTTAGGTAAGTGGCTTTGTACGAGTACCCAAACCTTTATATTCTTGGGGTGCCCACTACCTGGGACATCAACTCTTCCCTTACAGACTTCACTGCCAGCACACAATCTACTAACCAGCTACAAAACCAATTGCCAGGATGATTAAACCTCAAGAATGACACCAAAAGATTCCTGCCACATCATTATAAAGTCGTGTTCTACCATCTGTGTACAACAAACTAGAGCCTCATATCTGACTACCAAGCAGTGTTCAGGAGCTTGTGTGGAGTAACAAGTTACCCAAATCATATACAAAGAGACCAGTTAACATTTGAACAGGAGGTGAAGTGGGTGCCACTTCTGCTTTGGCTCCCAAGATCAATGTGTGTGTGTGTGGCTCTCTATGTGTGTGTGCGGTTCTGTATGTGGGTGTGTGGCTGTGTGTGTGTATGTGTGTGTGTGTGTGTATGTGGATCTGTGTATGTATGTGTGGCTGTGTGTGTGTGGCTCTGTGTGTGGCTCTGTGTGTGTGTGGGTGGCTCTGTGTGTGTGTGGGAGGCTCTGTGTGTGTGTGGGAGGCTCTATGTGTGTGTGGGTGGCTCTGTGTGTGTGGCTCTGCGTGTGTGGCTTTTTTTGTAGGTGGCTCTATGCGTGGTGGCTCTGTGTGTGGGTAACTGTGTGTGTGTGTAGGTGGCTCTGTGGGTGGCTCTATTTGTGTGTGGGTGGCTTTGTGTGTGTGGCTCTGTGTGTGGGTGCAAATGCAATAGGTCTCGCATTTGAGTGATTAAGCTATTGACATTGTAAATAACAATGCCGTTTCTTTAAATGTTTTAAAAACAAAAACATAAAGAAGAATAATGTCATGAGCAATGCCAACAGCTCTAACTTTAACAATGCCGAGACCATTGCATTGTAAATGCTTGGTTTTTTTTCCCCGCTGATTTATATAGCGTGAACTCGAACCGAAGGTATTGGAGCGCTTTTCATGTGCACCAGTTATGTTACTCAAGGACACATTCATTTATTATTATTTTATTTTTTGGTAGGCATGGGGATATTAAGTGATTTGCCCAGAATTACAGAATGTGGATGCGACCCCGAGGCTCGAACTTTGGCTTCCCAGCTCCAAAGTTGGCAGCTCTAGCCGTCAAACCACATCCTCTCCTTCATTGAGGCTCTTTTTGTCCCACAGGCAGGGCGGCCTGGCTCCTCTTGTGTAATGTTCCTCGTTATCACTACGCATGACTTCGGTTCTGCGGTGCGACCCACAGTCAATCACTCAAATAGTTTGTTGGGTTAATGCACGCCGCAGAGATTGGTGCTTGGAAGAGCCCGGCAACCTTTCATCTTACCTAGTTTGCTAAAATGATTATTGATTAGGTCAGAGGTTATTTGAGAGTTTGTGTTGGGTACTACATAAATGGTCAGTGTTGGTGTAGTTAATATTTTGGGGGTTGTCTTCAGTGGCTGAAAGACTGGCCTGCAGATCCTGCATCATTTTCATTAAACCACAACATAGCCTGTCAGTATGGAATTTCTTTTTTCATATGTTTTTGATTTCACTTCCCACTCAAGGTTTATTAACCTCCACAGCTCGAAGGCTTGTTCATGGATGGAATGATCTCTGTGTCTTTGCTTTGAGTTGAGGATGAGCAGGGGAAGATGTCTGCTTTCACTAACTGTAGTCGGACCTCCTCGCTCTAGTCCGCCACCCAGATCCAGGTGCCAAGACTGGTTGCTGTCCTGGTAAACAGCTTTTTGTTTTCCTGTGCCTTAAGCAAATCTATAACTGTGCATTATGTTACTCATATTTACAGGTCATAAGGACATAAAGTGACCATATACAGATTATTCTAGTCCCAGCGACATGTTCCTCTGTCTGTAATACAGTATCAACCATCCACGTGCACTCCAGTTAACAGCACCTCCCAGTCGAAGTGTTCCTGCCCCAATAAGACATTGGCAAAGCCAGGATGTCTAGCCTTGAAAAGCCTTAGATACTTTTTAATGTATTTTTGCAAGCATATGCAACAGGCATTAAAGGTAAAAGTAATAGAACGTAAAACAGAATACCCTAAGAAGGCAAACATATATCTGCAAAACCAAAAGTTAAACAAGCATTTGCAATGCTATCGGTCTCGCCTTTGGGACCTTACATGTATTTAGCTATGCAGCCCATTAGCCTGGATGCTGATACATCTACTTTTCTTTAACATGGACGGAAAGTAAGCACCAAACTGCATGACATGCCAGGTATGAGAACACATGGAGAGAAATATTGCCTTTCAGCAGGAAATGGTATAGTCCAAAGCACTGTTTTTAATATGAAATCAGGGCCTTCGGTTGTCATATCACTGAAAATACAAGATTTGAAAAAAATATTATTGTCTGAGTGCTCGTGGAAGAAAATTTCTATGAACTGGAATCTAGAGAATGCTAAAATGATTCTGTTATTTTACTGACCTCTGCTGGTCGTTTTCTATCCAGAAAGTTAAATAGAGGCAGTTGTCAGAAAAATTAGACAAAGGAAAGTCCCTCAGCAGAAAGCAATTCTGGTACTTTACTGACCCCTGCTGGTCGTTTCTATCAAGACAGTTAAATAGAGGCCGCTGAACAGAAAAAAAAAGTCCCTAGGTGGAAGCAGACATCCTAGGGCTGATTTCCAGAGCCCACAAAGTACATACACATATAAGTATATACTAATGTATATACAAGAGGTCTCGATTGCTCGCCCTAAAAACGACTCATTCTAGACATAAGGAAAAACAAAATGGAAAAAAAGCAGATTGGTTTATCAGCCCTAGCAGTGAAGAGCACTGATTTTTGTGTGCCGGTGGACTAGGAAAATGCAGTCTCATAGTCGAGACACCATGGCTGAAGCGGGCTTCCCCATTGCTGCTTGCTAGAGCGGCCTGAAGCTAAATGTGAATGACACAAACAGACCAATGGATGAAAAGGGGTGACCGAAGGCCTGTGTGTAGCTGGGTGTACATTTTATTGTGTTTTTTTTTCTGGGAACATGAGTCTGGTATGATAGGTAAAGCTGCAGACGTGAAGTTGCCAAGCTATTTCCATGCTGTATCAAATACTTAAAAAGCCTCTTACTGCAATACCCTACTTGACCCCCTCTCACAATGAAGCGTTTGCAAGTGCCCACTGCCCTTCTGCACACATATCCTTCCATGTGCTGCTGCAGCCCAGCCCGTATCTGAGAACCGCTGCTTCTTGTGCAAGGCACACCCCTTAAGAAATTCCAGTGCCTCTGACCTTTTCCTTTTGTTTAATTTTCGGGCGTTTGGTCTGTCCTATTTCGTGGGTGTGTCTTTCTCCTAAACTTGGCAACTTCCCTTCCACCAAACTGCGAAAAGGTCTAGCGTAGAAGGATAGAAAAAAAGCTTACAGCAACGCTGCTGCTTTCCTTAAAAATGTGAACTGGCACAAATTCAGCTCATATTTATATTCTGCTCCCATGCATCTTCAGTTGGGTGTGCCCGGCCAAGAACACGGCCATGCCCCCGATTATAGGAAACATACACTCTTCGAGCGCAAGAGCAGACTCTTAAGTGTGTTCTTGCCACCTGGACAGCACAGCAGTAATATACAGAGCCAGCTGTTTACAACAGTGGGCCTGTCTTTCACTGACAGTGGGCCTGTCGATCGGGAAGGGGGTGCAGTTTGTGATCGCACCTACTCACCGGGTCCCAGGGAAGCAGTTGTTTGCTCTTGCACTTGTGTCTGCATCTCCTTCTGTAATACCAAAGTGCCACTCTAGTGCATGGCCCAGCCACAGAAGTGTGATACCTTAGTAAAAGGGATCACATGAATGGGCCCATGAAGGTCACTATTGAGTAAATGCCTTCTTTTTATTACTTTATTGACTATACTTCATGGCACAGGTTACACAGACATAGGATGACTTGCACTGCACTGCACTGGAAAGTACAGAACAAAACAAAGCAATGTTAAACACAAGAAAGAACAGTGTAACTACAAGGAGACTGGAAAATAAGAACCCAGAATGGCATGTTTCTTTTAGAAAAAACTGCACCCTGCAGATGAGAATCAATCAAAAGATTCTCACACAACGCTCTAGAAAGATTGACCTGCATCCACATAGGTCTTTTGGAAGGGCACGCAGACTATTGCCCCTACACATGAATGTTGACATGGGTGACCCTGGTTAAGTGAAGGGCCCGAGACCCCTTACCTTCAACCCAGAGCACTCTGCAGGGATAACTTAAAATATAACTCCCACTCGAGTTTGGTTTGAAGGTCACAAGACCTATCCCATTTCCCTAAGAAAGCCCATTGTAGAGAAAATGCTTACCTTACACCCAGATCACCCAACTAACTTGGGCCGGTGTAGGGTTTAATGCCTCCGCTTTCCCCACATACGCTTGTAGTAAACCTGCAAATTTTGCGCTTGTCAAAAACTCAATAACTCAACTTGCAATAAATGCAATTTTTGCGCTTACAAAAAACTCAGTAACTCAACTTGCAAGAAATTTAAAAAATGTATATATTTGTTATTATTGAGAATGACCTTCACACACTTAACAGCTCATTCAAAAGACTTGCCAGTCCTGGATATTCTCTAAGCCCATTTGTTAGGTTGTATGGCATTTGTTAAATACTCTTGCACCACTAAAGTTTTTACTGAAGTTGAGGATGATCCTTCTTTTCTCGGGGGCGGCGATGGAGAGCCAACCAAAATTGGATATCCAAGACACTGCTGCTAAATAATCTCTTCTGCAGATGGGGCTTTTCATGAGCAGAGCATCTGTGCCTTTCATGGTCCTTGGAGCTGGTAAGGGGATTGGCAATCCGTCTGAGCTGCTGCCTTAGGAGTGCTCGATGACCTGTGTAGTGCAGCTGCTGCCCTGACCTGAGCATGTGATCTCTATGTCAGTCTGCCAAAAAGACAAGATGCAGCTAGAAAGCTCAGCAGGCATCCTGAGAGATATGAAGGGAAGCAGAGATTGTTCTATCCCTCCTTCCCTCTTCTATCCCTTCACTATTCCTTTTCAAGCCAAAAAACAGAATAACATGTCCATTACTCAAATGAATTGCATATTTCCCTATACTAATTACCGCTAATCCTGTTTGGGTTCCGGAGTAGCTTGCTACTCATTAAAAAGCACTTCAGCACCTCATCAGGGATGGCAAGCGCAATATAAATGCAAACCTTTTCCCTCTTCCATCCTCTGCTATCCTTCTCGATCCAAATAACTGACTAACATATCCACCACTCAAATTAATTTCATATTTCACTATACTAATCCTTTATGGGTTCCAGAGTAGTGTGCTGCTCACTGAAAAAGTGTGTTGACGCCTCATCAGGGGTAGTAAGCGCTAAGTAAATGCAATTACAATACCTTCAGCTATCATCTATCCTCCCGTCTTAACCCCTTCAGGGCTCATGACGGAATGGTTCCGTCATGAGCACCAGTGCTCCTGTGCTCATGACGGAACCATTCCGTCATGAGGACAGAGGCACGAAATCCATCTGCTGCAAACAGCACTGTAAAAATAGTGTCTCCATGTTTTCACTGTAAGAATAGTGTCTCCATGTTGCATTTTGAGCCGTTTCCTGTCGCAGGCACTAGGCCTACCCGCACAAGTGAGGTACCATTTTTATCGGGAGACTTAGGGTAACACAGATTTGTAGAGCAACTGTTATTACCTGTTGATTTTCGATGCATTTCTGCCTTCCACAATGAAAAACAATGTGTAAAAAAGAAGTCACTTTGAAAAATGTCCTATAATTCTCATACTAGTATGGGTACTCACAAATTCGGAAATGTGCAAATAGCTACTGTTTCCAAACTCTATATTTTGTTCCAATTTCAGAAATACACAGGTGTCTTTCATACCAATTTTTCCCTGTATATATTTTCCCAAATTAATTGCTATATACCGGGCACATAATAAAAAAACCATTGCAAGACGCTGCTCAGTTATTGGCCCTGGTTGGTTCTTGGTGAACCTACAAGTCCTATATATCCCCACAAACAGAAAGGTCCAGCGGATGTAACGGTATATTGCTTTCAAACAGCTGGCATAATTAGAAGAAGTTACAGGTGAAAACGTTGGCAAGAATGGCTGTTTTTTTCCAACTAATTTTCAATTTTTCCTATATTCAACTGTTAGTTTCTATAAAGAAACCTTGAAGGATCTACACAAATGACCCCTTGCTGAATTCAGAATTGTCTCTACTTTTCTAAAATTGATAACTTTACAGGATCCATTATTGGTTCCATACCCATTTCTACCATTAACTGGAAGAAGGTTGAAAGCACAAAAAATAGCAAAAATAGGCTATGTCCCAGCAAAATGCCAAAACTGTGTAAAAAAAAATTGGTTTTCTGCCAAAAATCTGTCAGTCACTAAAAGCTGGGTAAATGGTGATTTCAGCCCCACAACCGCTTTGTCGATACCATTTGCAGTGAAAAAAAACAGACGCTTTCATTTGCAGCACTTTTTACCCATTTTTCCACAAAAAAAAAATGTAGCTGTATTTTGGCTAATTTCAGGGTCCCCTCCAGGGGAATCCACAAACCCTGGGTACCTTTTGAATCCCATGATGTTGGAAGAAAAGGACTTAAATTTGGCATGGATACCTTATGTGGTCAAAGACTTACAGGGGCTTAAGCGTGAACTACCCCAAATAGCCAAAAAACGGGTTAGCACGGGGGGAGGCCTAGCAGCAATGGGGTTAATGAGAACAAATCCCTTTTAAGAAGGAGCCTTAGCAGGAAAAAGAGAAAGCCATGTCCCCTTTGCACACAAGCTCATTAACAAGCATTTGCAATGCAATAGGTCTCACATTTACATGAGTTTAAGCTATGGGTATTGTAAATGGCAATGCCTTTTATTTATGTTTTAAAAACCAAAACATAAATGAAAGGCATTATCATTTACAATGCCAATAGCTCAAAATCGCATAAATGGGAGACCTATTGCATTGCAATTGCTTGTACTTTTCTCTGATGGGTATAGGTTTTGGGCACCATTACGGGGACGTAGTCAAGCTATGATCAGTGTGGGCGGGCTTTCGCTGGTGGGATTAAATTCATGTGATGGTGCACTATGCATTGATTAAGTCTATGCATGGTCGATCAATGTGTTGCAAATAGATTCAGGTATCTTTAGCGATTGCCTTGAACTCGAATTGCACACTTCACCTGCGTTGGATTTTGAACTTTTTATAATATGTATTTCACGAAATGTCAATAAAGAATATTGCAAAACTTTTTAGTCACAAATGGGTAAATGCTATCTTGCCTAATGCCCAGTAACAAGGTGTAGACTCAGAGCAACATTGCCCTCTAGTGGCAAATACACCTACTTAGATGAAAAGTAATGCTCCATTTTACGGAATATTGCTTTAGAGCAGAGGTCTTCAAACTTTTGGATGCAGAGACCCCCTTGTCAACATTTTGAGGTGTAAGGACCCCCTCCTGACAAAAATGTCTAAACCTGTAGGCAGGGCTACTGGAATTATGAGGCAGGTGAGGACCAAATTACGCGACAGGCTTCACTAAATTGTGTGGGAAGAAAATGTAAATGATGTTATGTGATGCAGCGTATTTTGGGACAGCATTGCTTCATTATTATGAAATACATTTTTTGCACACAGTAACACAGAGGAAAGATTTCACCCCATTACTACCTGTTTATAACCAAAATACAGCAATTAACATCAGAAAGATTTCTAGTCAACCTTTGTGAAGGGGCTTCCACTCCGCAGGAATACGTGCTGCCACATTAGAAGCTCACCTGGCCCGGGCCGGGAGAAGCAGGGGTCCCTTAAAACCCTGGCGGTTTTGTGCAGTCAGGCAGTTTATCCATGCAGCTTTCCTCTCACTCACTCACTCCCTCCCTTCCATCCCGCTTTCCTCTCCCAAACCCGGATCCCTCTCTCACTTTGCAGGCCATTTTCTTTCACCCCTTTTTACAACTTCTGAACTCTCCCCATTCAACCTCTCACTTCACCTTTAATCGCCTCTTGCCATGCTGTCTTTTCACTGCCCTCATCTCAAACAGTCTCTCCCATTTATCTTATGGCCTCTCTGGCCCAGTCACCTCCCGTGCCCCTCAGCACTTCTCATTCACCTCATCTCTCCATTCAAATTGTTGTCTATTTGTATCTTACACCTCTCCAGTCCCCCCCATTCATCTTTCACATCTACCCTTTGTTCTAACAGAAGCACTCACCTTTTCCTCACACTCACTTTTTGCGTGTCCACACTTCTCTTCGGCACCTCACATTTCTCCTCATCCTTGACCTCTTCAATCTAACTCTCTCACTCCCTTGCTGTCCTCTCTCATCGCTCCTCACCAAGCATACGGGTCGGGCCCGTATGCTCCTCTCGGCCTGTGCCAATCTGCTTTTTGTTCCCTAATTCAAGAAGGCATGAGCTGTCAGTCGCGCTGTTTTAGTGCAGGCCGCGCAGTTATGGAACTTGCACCCTCCTTTGCTTCGCTCCACCAAGAATCTATTATCCTTTAGGAAGATATAAAAACCTGGCTCTATGCTCTGTAGGTCACCCCATTTGGCTGGTTCTCCTTCTTCTGTGTGTTTCTCATTGTCCTTCCGGCAGCAGATGGTTATTAGCCGCAGGACATCTTTGGTAACAGTAGTGCACTACAAATGTAATTAATAATAATAGGGAAAAGCAGGGGAGCCACTAGACCAGAACTTCGGGGGGTGGGGGCTAACACTCCTAGCCACGGCTGGCCCTAACACTGGTTACACACTGTGCAACAGTCTTTTTTGGTTCCCCACCCCCGTTTCCTTCTTCTCCATGAATTCCCTCACTACCACTCACCAACAATGCACTTCATCTCTCTATAGCAGCTTTCTGACAAACATTTCATTTTTTATAGCGCTACTCATACTTTAGTCACACTAATTTCTGTGATCGGCATGGTACATATTCTTTGTAGCAGGCACATTAACCCTCTGCACTGTGTGGGTGACAAGAATGCCCATGTGAGTGTACGGTGAGAGATGCAACAGTGTGAGAGTAGGGTGAGAGGAGTGACTGCAGGGTGAGTGAGGTGGCCGTACGAATTTGGAGTGTGGATGCAAGTTCAGAATGGGACGAATGAATGTATGATTACTGATGGGCTTGTTTGAGTGAGTTGCATATTGAGCAGTGATGGGGACAGGTGAGTGAAGTAACACATGAGTGCAGGGTGAGTAGTGTGCTTCTGTGACTGCAGGGTGAGGTATAGGGTGAACAGCGCAAGTGCATTGTGAGTGCAAAGTGATCACTGTGAGTGCAGGGTGAGCAGGTGAATGGTGTGAGTGCATGGTAATCAGTGTGAGTGCATTGTGAATGCTGTGAGTGCAGGGTAAGCGTGAAAGAGAAGGGCGAGAATGATGAGTGAGTTTTCTGAATGCAGGGTTTATTCCCAGGCACTTGAAGTAACTCAGCATGTTATTGGAGGCAGCGTAGGGTTTAAGATCTAAGTTAAACTATTGCTATTATGGCATCAATCTGGGATCGAGGGTTGAGGAAATAAATAATGTGCTGATCCTGCAACAAACTTCCAGTCCTATGGTTAGGGTAGCCAGCAGATTATTTTGATGGCCCAGTTGGTACAAAAATAAGCAATCACCTAAAACAGTATTTTAAGCACGTATCTGTGCATACTTTGAACAGCAAATATAAATAGAAAGCACTTTTAATTGTGTTCTAGGGCTGCCGCAATGATCCATGACTGATAATTAAAGAGAACAAAGACAGAAAAGTCACATAACGAATGAATACATACTTTTTTATTTATAAGTCTATTTGGTGTCAAGACAAGAAGGTCTTTGTAGGCTCTTTAAATAACACATGGCTCGCATTTTTCTTTTGGCAACCCTACTTTATATTCCTTTTTAGGTCTCGCCTGGCTATCGCGTAAGCGATCGCTCAGCGAGACTCTAGTAAGGGGCTCCCAAAAGTGCTCCCAAAAGTGGATTGCATGGCGAGCACGCGCACAATCACGTGCATCGTGCCACCATGCAATCCGTTTGGCATCGTACTTCAAAGGGTCCGCTCCCCCGCCTGGAATGCGCTCCCCCGCCAAGCGCACGCGCCACGCTCCACCGGGCTTGTCTTGTTTGGGATGTATTAAGTGTGTGTCAGGTAAACGTCTGCTCACACTCAGCCACCCTTTCGTTGCCGCTGCTATCTACTCACAGTTGTCGGGTGACCTGCAGAGGGTTGCTGAGCGCCGGCAGGCATGAGCGGCTACAGGCGTGTGACGAGGCTCCGTCAGTCCCAGGCAGTAACAGAGGTGTGTCGCTGGTGTGTGCGTTCTTGCTATGGTGCTTTCACTCCTCGCTTGTAGATCGCAGGTCTCGGTGCCATTTTTAGGAGTCAGTGGTTTCACTTTCTCCTCCACTTTATTCCCCTTTGTCGGGAAGCTAGCCCTCCTCGGGCGTTCATGCACTCTCACGCCTCTCTACGGTCAAACTTTGTTCTGGATCGCGTGTGCCTGATTTTTAATGGGTATGCCAGAGTTGGCAGCCTCTCCCGCAACGTTAGTCCCCGTTACTTTTCCGCTCGCAGCTGCTCATCGGTGTCGGCGCATGTTGCCCACTCGTCGTTATTAGGGTTTAGTGGTGTCTTGCCTTCAGTTATGGGATGACGGTGTTTGCTAGTGCTGGAAGTGTTGCATGTTCTCGTGCCTCTATCCCCTCCATGTTGCAGTTTCACTTTCGAGTTCGCATCATCGTGAACGCCATCTTGCTGTTCCTCCCAGGACTACGATATCTCCTTTGATTTTCATCCAATACTTGATTGGGAAATCTTTGTTTGTGTCCCTGGATTCTGCAGTGGTTCCGATGCACTGCACCTCTTTTGGATCCCATTTCCTTTGCAAGGTTCACTCGGAATTGCTGTTCAACCTCTCCGATCCGATGGAGCGACGCTTTTGGGTAGCCATTTGTTCTGCCCTCCAAGCATTCCCCCCCCCCCCCGTTTTATCTTTTCATCAAAGCTTCTATGCCTTGAAAACGGGCTGTGACAAGACAACGTAGCATGGTTTTAGAGATCTACAATGAAAAGATTATGCGTTACTATTGTAGGGATGTCGTAGCGGTACCGATAGCATTAGTGTTAACCAGCATTTGAGATTTCATTAAACAGCACTCCAGTGTTGCGTGTCCTGGCAGGCATGGATGATTTTAACTGCCATACATTTTGACTGGATTATTAGTTGGTGTTTCAAAACGTCACCATCGACTTTTGACGGAACCCGATGCATTGGCCTCAAAGATAAGTAGGCTACTTTGGAGTTTCCCTAATCTGTCCAAGTAATACGCTGCCTTGAAGCTGCGCTACTTTTAAGTTCTTGTGAGATGCCGCACTGCAGTTTTGCTTTCTAGATGCATTTAGATTCATTTTGTACTACTGATAGAATCCCAGGACAAAAATGTCTTGGGTGGAATGTAAATGGGATATTTTTATTTTTTTTATATTTATTTAAAGTTTTTTTTACAACAAACAGTCAAACAATGAGCAATATAACAGAAAGCAAGCATAATATAAATAACATATAAACAGCAGTAATAGAAAAAGGAACAGGGTAGATCAATTAAATCCAGTTAGTGACTGGATCCCAGATTTTTAGACCTTGTCTTTTTTTCTTTATCCCCTTAAGCTTATACATAGCCAATTCTATATGATAGATAGAGAGCAACTTGCATTGCCATTGATGGAAGGTCAGAGGTTCCTTATCAATCCACCGAGAAGTAATACAGAGACGGAAAACGGACATACAAATAAACAAAAATGCTTCTTCAGCAATAAGTCTTTTCCCTGACTGATCTGCTTGCACACCAAAAATGACTAATTCAGGAGAAAGTTTTACAACTATCCGCAGATTGTTATTAATAAAAGATTCAATATCAGTGATAAACCGGGATAGTTTTTCGCATTTGAAGAACATATGGATAGAGCCCACATCCACCTCATTACAACGATTGCATCTTAATTCACCGCCGACCTTCCACTTCGCTAGCTTGCCGGGGGAGTAGTAAAGATCGAAAACGGACATATAGTGCTGGCTTTGGAGGGACCCATTAAAAAGTACCTTCATAGATATATCAATAGATCTTCCTATATCAATCTCTACTATGTAACTTCCTTTGCCATTTGCTCTCTGCGGAGAATAAATCATCTTCAAGATGATTAATAATCATTTGATAAGTTGGGCCTATTTTATTTATTTTCTTGATAGTTTCTAAGATCTTATGAGGATTCATACAGGGATTAGTTAGAAGTCCTTTTGATTCTAGAAAACTCCGAATCTGAAGATACTTAAAAAAATGATGCTGTGGTAAGCCATATTTGGTTCGGAGAGCCGAAAATGAAAAAAATTGCGCCTCTTCATATAGATCGCCTAAGATCTGAATTCCGGAAGAATACCAAACTCTGATGATTTGATCATGAAAAACCGGGGGCAGGGCAGAGTTATTGAAAATTGGGGAATAGTAAGTGGTTTCCCCCAGACACAGAATTTTGTTCCTAAATTGTCGCCAAATTGTAAAACAAGCTAGAATAATCTTGAATTTGGTTTTTTTATAATAGCTGGGTTCGATAATTTTAACTAAACATTGAGGAGCTGCCTTACCTAGCAGTAATTCATAAACTGAGGGGTAGACAGATTCTTCAGTGACTGTGTCAACAAAAAGAAGTATCCCCATAGATCTTAAAGAAATAAGCCAATAATACAGCCGAAAATTAGGTAAACCCCACCCCCCTTTCAGCCTAGGCAAAAAGCACCATTTTAACGCTCGACGAGAGCGGTGATACCCCCACAGAAATCTGGAGATCATTCTATCGATTTTTGTAAAATAATGAGCCGGAAACAAGAGCGGTATAGTGCGAAATAAATATAAAAATTTTGGTAAAATTAACATTTTAATGATATTGACACGGCCAAAACGAGAAAAGTGCAAGTTATTGAGTCTCTCCAAGGTTTTATTAGAAAAATACAAGACAGGGTCGATATTTAAACGTACAATATCCTCCACCTTGGATGATATCGTAATGCCCAAATATTGAGCTTCAAGATCAAAAAACATTTCTTTAGGTCGGCCGAAATCAGAGTGAATCAGTTGGGTTTTGGCCACATTTAATTTATAGCCGGATAAAAAACCAAATTCTTCCGCCAAAGATATGATTTTTGGGAATGCGCGGTCGATATCTACGGTGGTTACAGCAACATCATCTGCATAAGCAAAAATTTTGAAAAGATTGGTGTTAATTTTAACGGGTATGATGTCTGCCGCCAGGTATAAATTACGTAGGTACGGTTCTAGGTATAAAGCGAACAGCAAGGGGGAACAAGGACAGCCTTGCCTAGTCCCTCTTGTTATCGGAAAGCCCTTTGAAATGGAGTTGGTTATTCTAATGGCAGCTTTAGGTTGAATATAAAGGGCTTTCACAGCATTAATATATGAGATAGGAAAGCCCATCCAGAGCATGGAGGACCAGAGGAACTCCCAAGAGACCCTGTCGAACGCTTTTTCTGCGTCCAACAGGGCCACCGCAACCGGAGATTCAGAGGTCTGAGCCCAATCTAATAAAGCTATTATTTTTTTAACATGGTCTGTAGTATCTCTTTTCAATATAAAGCCATGTTGTCTGATGGAAACGAGGGTCGGCATCAATGGGTTCAATCTGTTAGCGAGAATTTTTGAGTAGATCTTACTATCGGTGAAAATCAAGGAGATAGGACGATATGAGCCTAATTCTTCACTATTTTTACCCTTTTTAAAAAAAATTACTATCGTTGCGAGGGACCATGACGCAGGTGGATTGCCAGCAAAAACCGAAGAAAAGATCTTAATTAATTCTGGCTTTAAAATTCCTCTGAATACTCGATAGAATTCCAGCGGGATAGAATCGGGACCCATGGCTTTTCCAGCCGCGAGACCAGTAATGGCGAGTTCAATCTCATCCCATGTAACTGGAGTGCTAAGACACTCCACATATTCTGCTGGCATTTCCGTAGTATGGATCTGATCAAAATATTGTTTTATAACGAGGCCCGGAACACGATCCGATTGATGATAGAGCAATTGATAGAATTCGTTAAAAGCGGCAAGTATATCTTCTTTAGAGGTTTTAAAGCCCCCATGAAGATCTTGAATTTTGAGGATCTCGTTAACAGTGGCTTTTTGACGTAGTCTATGTGCTAGGATTTTCCCGGTTTGTTCACTTAGTTCATAGCTTTCAGTCCGATGTTGATTAGAATGTAAGACTGCTTGATCAGCTAAATGAGCATAAACAAAGCTGCGTTTGATCGATAGATCCAGTTGGGATTCCTCTATATCATGGTTCAATTTAATACATTCAGCCAGCCGGGTCTCTGCATATAAAACTAAATCACAGTCCCTTTTAAATTTTTTCCGCTTATCCTTGAATTGAAAATTGGAATATTTTAATGTCTCTCCCCGTACCACAGATTTGAATGTGTCCCAGACTATTGGAACTGAGGCTGACTGATTATTTAACTCAAACAAATCCTGGATAACTTTAGACATAAATTGAATATAATCTGATTGTAAAAGTAAATTCCGTTGAAACGTCCAAGTAGATTTGTGCCCTGCTTCGATTGATGAGATACTAAGCTTTATATAGAGGGGGTTGTGGTCCGACAGCAACCTGGGGAGGATTTCTACCACAATTTTACCCAGAAAAAACTGAGATAAGAAAAAATAATCAATCCGGACATGTTTCTTATGCGGAGCAAAGAAAAAAGTGAAGCCAAACTCATCTGGGTGGACAGTATGCCAAGCATCAGATAAGGCATTGTCTAGTACCAAAGATCGGAGAGCCTTAAAAGACCGTGGCTTCGATCCTTTATACCTTAGATTTTGTCTAATGTTAAAGGCAGCGTCAATATGAATATTGAGATCCCCACAGAAAATAATGGGAATACTACAGAGAACTAGCTCCTGATTTAGATAATTAAATAACTCGGGGTCGTCAAGGTTGGGACCATAAACTGAATAAAACATGAACCTGTTCTGAGAGATTAAAAGTTCTGCCATGGCCCAGCGGCCCCATTTGTCAGCAGCACTCTTAATTAAAATGCCCAAATTCCGACGCATGAGTATGGCAACACCACGTTTAATACCGGTCTGCCTAGAAACCACTAATACTTCCAGCCCCAAACTCTTTAATAAATCCCTTTTCTCCCATGATAAATGCGTCTCTTGGAGGCAGAGTATATCTATTTGCCGTAAATAGATCATTTTGGACAAAATACCTCGCTTCTTCGCATCATTAAGACCATTAACATTGAAAGTACATATTTTAATTATCTTATCCATTGAGATACAAAAACAAAGAAAAATTAGGAAGCTAGGATTTATCAAACAAGGCTCTGTATATAATTGAAGACAAGCCAAATTAAAAAAGGTCATTGTTTTACCCAGTATTGAAACATTAATAAAACAGCCTGAACAAAACTCGATAGCTTGCAAATAACAGGACATTTTCATTGTATCTTGCTCAATTTGGACTGATGTTGAATTACACCCCCACCACCACCGCCCCCCCACACCCACCCCTGACACCTTCCCCCATCCCAACTCCACCCCCCACCCCAACCCACCTTATGAGGCACAGGGATAGCCAATCCCTGGGGTCACCGAGTGCCCCCCCCGTTCCCCTCCCAGATGACCCGAGAAGAAAAATGCAGTTCAAAGATCAGCTTAGACCAGCCAAGAATATCAACCCAACATAACTATACTATAACTATAATATTTAAATGTCATTCTTTTGAAGAAAAACATTAAATGATAAAGAGTCAAGATATTCCTTTGCAGCAATTTCGGAAACAAAAAATCTTGTTTGGTTTTTAAAAATAACTTTAAGTTTGGCTGGATTTTGAAAATAGACCGTGGCACCTTTTCCTTGAAAATTAATTGTCTTAACTGCCATCGCTTAGTAACAGTAGACTGACAAAAATCCGGTCTGACAAAAAAACAGCAACCCTTAGCAGAGCACTTTTTATCCAGTCGGGCCAGATCAAAAACAGCTTCTCTCGCTAAGAAATTGTTAAATCTAGCCAGAATGGCTCTCGGATACTCTCCCTCTTTTGGTCTAGATTTAGTTTGAAACGGAAAGCGATGAGCACGTTCAATGATCAGAGGCTAGTTCCAGGATGTGAGTTCGGGGAGTGCTTCCGAGAAGATCGCAGATAAATTTCCGAATGTCTGGACCACCTAGATTCTCAGGAATTCCAAGCACACGCAGATTGTTTCTCCGTGATTGATTTTCAATCTCAGCAAGCTTGAAGCTGACATCATCCCGTTGTGCTTTAACAGTGGCAAGTTCTTTTTTTTGCATAGCAACTTCATCTTCGAGGGAAGATTGCCTGGTTTCGGCTTCCAAAACTCTGGTTGTCATATCGGTACAAATTTTTGTAATGCGACGAACAGCATTTTTAACTTTTTGACATGTACCTTGTGTACGAGCGATCTCGATTTTGGTATCTGATCGATGAGCCAACATGGTTTGGTAAATCATAGAGAGAGTCACTTCCGGAGAAAGATCGGAATCCGGTGCTTGACGAATAGCTGGGTCACTTGAAGGATTAGTTTGAATGGATAAAGGATCTGCTGCACCATTGGACTTGTTCCGGATTGGAGGTGTTCTCCTAGCCCTGACCTTATATTTCTTTACTGTCACACTAGAGACAGGTGACGACTCGCTGGTCCCAGTCTCTTCACCCGGGCTACTGTCTTCTGGATAATCAGCCCAGTCCTTATCCATACTTTCATCAGATGTGAGGTCAGACATGGAAAAAAAATTCTCAGTAGGCTCCAAGGCAGATTCCTGACACAAAGTTTCGATAGATGCTGATATGGGCTGGGCAGACATAGACAGAGAAGTAATCTGAGCATTTGTGATGGTATTGGTATTCAAAGCCGCCCCAGCAGTATTAATGGAAATATCTGGAACTACAACTCCCAGAGTGCAGTGCGACGGTGATCCAAGCACATGCACAGAGTCAAGAGAACGTGATGCCTCTAACTCAGGATGAGAAACAAAGTTTGAGGAGTTTGAGGTGGTGTCTAAGGGTGCAGAGAGAGTCTGTACCAATACACACAGATTAGTAGCGTTTTTAACAGCTTGCTTATTGAATAATGCAGGAACTGTTTGATTGGGAACATCACCACCTTTCTTAGCCGAGGAAAAAGTAGATATGGATGCGGACTCACCGGATTTGACAAACCCACGGGTTAGATTAACAGCTTCCAGCTCCTCTATGCCAGCGTTTTGGGCGTTCTTGTTCTTACCGCTACGCGTGTGGAGAGGCTTCGGCGGCTGATTGGAGTTTTTCGGCGGCATAGTGTATGCAGAACAAAGCGCCGATTGTCTTACCCAACAGAGCGAGAGATACCGGGTGAAATCACGTAGCCGAGGAAGCCGAATGATGAGGGGCCACATAAACAACAGCGGAGGTGGATGCGAACAACCCGGCACCAACAAAGTTAAAAAAAAATCCGGTCACACAAACGGAGAGCCAAGCCCAAATCAGCAATAGCAAATAGCAAAGAGGAATCCCGGAGCGTGATAGAGCTGATAGTAGCAAGCAACTCCAAAGTCCGAGTAAGAGCAACAGAGTCAATCCGGCTATGCTTCGCGCCAGCGAGTCATGAATGCTACTGTGGAAATCAGCATGGAGACGGAATCAGGTGGTCAGTCAGTCTCCCATCGGCGTAGGCTCTCCTCGGGTCAGAGATTCCGGGAGTGAGACGGTAAGCAGCTTACACCGCTAGACTAGCGGTCGCCATCTTGCCTCTCCATTGGAGGTAAATGGGATAAAGTTAAATCTGATCCAGGTTTATGCTGCTACGTTGGTTAACGATCGTATAATGTTTTGGTGCCAGATAGTGTAACTGGACTAGGTTTCATAATATTTGCAGGCTCTTGCGAAAATGTTTTAAGCTTTTTTAAAAGACATTTTTATATTTACAGTATTGTTTAGCTTATGCTTTTAAATTTCTGTCCCTTTCCTGTACTCAGCACATGGGTTACACCGGTTTTTAGGTCGGGCCTGGGCAGCGCATGCGCTGCGAGACATGCTGTATTAGAGTATGGACTTGAAGCCCCGCCCACTCTCCGCTCCTATTTTGCCATTGTCCTTAATAAATGCTGACTTCTGATTCTTTAATAGCCTTGTTAGTCCCTCCTTAGTGCTGCCTTGTCTTCATTTGTAACCTCCCATGAGGACTGGCCCTTTTACTTCTGCTGTTACATGGTATGTTTATTTTAGTCTATAAGCACTATTTTCTTTAATGAGTTTCTGGTACTGCAGGCACGACGTGCTTTCTTGAAACATTCAGCGCGCCATGCGCAATTTCACTTTCAAAGCAGCCCTGGATCGTGGCCGCTTCTTTGCACTGAAATAGGTCTTGCATTTACGAGTTTGAGCTATTGGCATTATAAATGACAATAGCTTAAACTCTCGCAAATGCGAGACCTATTGTATTGCAATTTTTTTTTTGTAATCGCTTCCCATACGACTCTTTGACTTTAATGTCGGCCACGCATCTTTCTCTAGACGAGCTGCTTCTTAAGAAAGGTGCCCGGCCGCTATTAAAGTGAAACTGCTGCCTGGAGCACTTTTACAAAAAAAAAGCATTTGTCTTGTCAACTTGACAAACGGATGCTTTTTGTTGTAAAAACGCCCCATGCGGCTCCTTCACTTTAATGGCGGCTGCGCCCCTTTCTTTAGATGCAGCTCTTCTAAAGAAAGGTGCGTGGCTGACATTAAAGTCAAAGCTCTATTACAAAAAAATATTTGCAATACAATAGGTCTCGCATTTGCGAGAGTTTAAGCTATTGTAATTTATAATACCAATAGCTCAAACTCGTAAGTGCGAGACCTAATGCATTGTAAATGCTTGATATTAAATGGATTCTCACACTACAGCAGTAAATCTAAAATACAAATATAAGGAATAGGCAGAGTGAGGACCCAGGGTGTACTGGAAGGGGGTTTGGGGGGGGGGGGGGGGGGGGGGGGGGGGGAAGACACTAAGCCTTTGTAACCAGTTCACAAAGGCATGCAAATATGCAAATGGCCTTTAAAGACCTGTGAAAAACTCGGACAGGCGTGCCAGAGATAAGACTCCAGACACTGCCCAGCTGAGCCTCCAGCAGCTCGAGTTACACTGCAGCAGCCCAGGCTGAGACACAGGATGGAGGAAAAGGGGGGCTGAATCCCTTGGGCCTCGGCAGAAGTGTGCCTGGGAATGCGCGACCCCCTTTGCATCGCTCCATCCCCCCCCGGGGGTTGCGCCCCCCAGTTTGAAGACCCCTGCTTTAGAGTCATTATAAGAAATGTTAACACAAGAGGTGCATTCAAATCTATTCGTGCAGACCCTTGAAACTAGACGTCAATATGAGATGACACAGTTGGATGGCTAGACTAGCGATATTCTAAAGTATGTCGGTTAATGTCAGGTAAAAGGGGTTCTTTTACCAAAGCGACTCCAAGTGGGCTGAAAACAGCAGATTTCTCTGGGGGTTAAGAAACATTCACGCGAAGTGTATTTTCCTGCAATATACCCCGCACTTAGCCCACTCTAACCTATACATGCATTTCATATCTTGCATACGTTTTGCCTATGATCTTACACCAGAAGGGTCTTTACTTGTGGGAAACCTTGGCGGCAGTTATATTTTACATGTATGATTCGTTTTATGTCATGCCTTTATTAATCAGTGACCCATCTTTATCAATATGACCTTGCCATAAATCAATATTACAGAGTCAAATCATTCTGGCAGGATCCTCCATCAATGATTAGGTCATAAATCATAAACGGGGGACAGGTCATAAATCACCTCTGCCATATATGAATCCAGTCTGGTCATTTGCTTGTCATATTCATGACACCTTTTTGTTTTTGAGGCAATCATACATGCCGCTTTTGGGGTCAAAGATTCTTGTTGGTTTTCTCCCATCACGATTGGGGTAGCCTCTTCCTGCTGTTATGCTCAACTCGCGGATCTGGTCTACGAGTGCTGTGCTCCACTAACTCCTCTCATCCCCTCCCCCTCCCCCCCCCCCCCCCCCCAGCCAACCCTCCCCGGCTGTAAGGCATCCAAGGTAAGTGGCCTTCCTCCAGCCCACCACGACAGTGTACCTCCTTTACCAACAAATGTACTCCTTTGTCCGTCACACCACGTGAGGCTTACGTCTCCAGCAGCGGCTCCTTTCTCCTCGTTGCCCCGGAAAACTCATTCCTCCTTCGGACAGGTGCACCCCATGGGTAGCATACAATACCAGCGTCTTAGGTTCATCAGGCAAAGTCTGGTGCTCTTCAAGCAGTTAGCCTTGCAGTATTGGCTGACTGCAATGTTTAATTTCCTTCTGGAGTTATCCACTGCCCCATTTGACATGGCACCCCACCATGACAAACTGGGGATGATTTCTGACATAACAATGGTGGTGCTGCTTCTCTTAACCCTAGACGGATGTCACGGAGGAGAGCCTTACGCCCCAGTTGCTTGAGGTCGTTAAACTCCCCTGCCCACTTGCTGCCGCCCGAACCGGCCCCTTCCTAGTACTCCCACCAACACCTCTTACTAGTCTTGGTGTCCACACCCAATCCTCTGTCATGTGAAATGTCAGCGTTATGTCTTCTACGCCTGCTGAAAATTCAGCACCTGGCAAACATGCCTTGTGCTGTATTTAAAGGTATTTAGTCTTACTTTTACCCTTAGGCTGATCAGTCTTCGTTCTGGAATACCATGCGTTGTCCTTAATACACTCCACCTGTCCCAATTACTGGGCGAAGTGGCACAATCCGGGAAATGTTCTCTTATTGCCCTCGCGGTGGTGAAGGTGTACTGCAGGAGCAGTTCCACCGACCTTTCTGCAGAAGGAAGGCAACTTGAATGCTAATAGTGGATGTTAGACCTGACACCTTTTGGTGTGGTCTTCCCTTGAGACATTTTCGTCGTAGCCCCCCCCCAATTTTCATAAATTCGTTGTGGTTGTTGGCTTTGGGATTCCGTGTACTTTACCATGACCAATAAGAGCTAAAGGACATGCGCCATCTCCTTAAAACATGTTAGAATTGGCCTACAACCGACTGGCTTATTTAATTTACTCGAGGTCCTTATGAAAATTGAACTATTTTACCCAGGGCCTGTAAATTAAATGCTACTAGTGGGCCTGAAGCTTCTATTGTGCAGCCCTTTAAAACATGTACTAGGCCTGCCACTGTAGCCTGTGTGCAGTTTTAAACTGCCAATTCGATTTGACAAACATTTTGGCAGACATCAACCTCCTTTTAATGCTACTAACGGCCCTAAAATGCACATAGGGCAGAATGCACTGAATTAAAAAAGTTGGACATGTACCTTTAAGTTTTACATGTTCTGGTAGTGAAAAAACTCCCAAATTCATTTTTCACTACTGAGAGGTCCACCTCTCCTATAGGATAACAATGGGTTATCTTATTGCATTTAATAAGTGATAACCTTTGATTGGTTTGGCCTCAAAGGATTTCTAATTTAAAATAGTCTTTAAAGGTGAAGTTCAATTTGAAGTCACAATTCAGAAATTGTCACTTTTGGAAAGTTGGCATTTTCTTGTCTTAACCATTTGGTGCCTTCAGCCGATGTCAAATGAGTGGCAGTTGGCCTTTGTGTATTCCTCATAGACAGTGAGATGAAAAGGCCCTAGGTGTTGGCCGCATCAGCATCCAGCCAAGCAGGAGAGGCGTAGCCGTTCCTTACCCCCACTTACATTTTAATGGGGTTGTCTCCAATAAACACAAAACTTGACACCAGCATTTTGTCACCCTAAACACCATGGAGCCTTGCCAGGGGGAAGGATGGAACTTTCCAGACCAATTTTTCAACCATATTTGTATTGATATTTTACATTTACAGTGACATTTTGCATCGAATCACAAATCTTCAGAACACATTTACTTGTATTGCTTTCATAATGCTTTATTATTCAGGTGGTGAATAGTTAAGTTTTTGTCACGATTGAAATATTTCTACAGAGAATTGCTGAATATAACTGAATATGTAATGTTACAACGCGATCAAAATGATCGCGGTATGTAACATCGCAGTTTTTACAACGACTTGCGTTGGAGGGCGCTGGACTTAGTAGTAAGATTTACTATTCCAACACCAGTCTACGTACAGTAGTGAAGGTGTTGGAATAGTAAATTTTACTATTCCTTAGGTTATAGCGCCCTCCAGTGCAAGTCAATGTAACGCTCGCGTTGTAATGGTTGCGTTATAAATGCATCACGGTGTAATCACCGCGATGTAAAGGATGTTTCCCATATAACTGGGGGGCGGAGGGGTGCTCATGGGGTTCTGGGTACAGGTGTCAGATGAAGACTTGGGGCGGTATGTGTCTCGGTGAACAGTGGTTCCACAAGTTACCAAGGGTGAAGTGAGGGAACCTGCGGTCAGTCTATTTCTGGGGGTCCAGCTTACACTTAAGGCGTGAAGCTCGGCACCGATACCTAGTGACGTTAACTGTGCACTGCAGGGGGACTGGAATCTGTGTTCGCGGCCTGCAACTGCGGCTGTGTGTCTTGTGGTGTGTGATGGAATCCCTTCGGGTCGTCATGGGTTAGTGATTGTTTGAACTGATTAAATAGGATAGTCCAGTGATATAGGGTGTTTGCGTGTCCCTTTCACCTCTTCTCGTAGTGTTTCCTCCTCCGCCAGTGCCCATTTGTGTACCGCCCACACCCATGCAGCAAGCGGAGGGCCTGTAGGGGACCGCCAGTGCAGGTCTATGTTCCGTTTTGCCAGTAAGATGGCCAGTGATACAAATCTAAGGGGCACTTTGTGTTGTTTCCTCCTCTGATAGATACACAACGCACAGGCTGCCCACGTACTCAGATATGTAAGCCCCGTGAGGTCCTCGATTGTTCTTATGAATGTGTTGCCAGTATGATTGCAATGTGGGACAGCTCCAAAATATGTGTTGGAAGTCCGCCGCCTGCGATTGGCATCTGGGGAATAAGAACTGGGTGTCGGGGTAAAAGCGTTTGAGACGCGCTGGTGTCAAGTACACTCTATGTAGGATATAGAACTGTATATTTTTGAATCGCACGTTTCGAGACACCTTCTTAGGGTATTCAAGGGCCCTTTCCCATTCTTTCTCGTGTAGAGAGAGCGGCCAAATTCTTCTTCCCAGGTGGCCCATAGGGTCTCTAGTGGTTTGTTCCTGAGATCCCTGATGGCTTTATAGATCCAGGTGACCAAGTGTCGTCCCACTTCCATGTGTAAGATTGTGCGTACAACCGGGTGCGTGGCTGGTTCACCTGTCGAGAGGTCATGGTACAGGCAATAGTTTGCGAGGAGTTGACAGTGGAGTAGGAACTGACCAGCAGGGAGATCATGGTCCTCTATCAGAAGCTGGAAGGGCCTGAGCTGGCCATCTTCAAATAGCAACTCCGCCTCAGTGATACCGCAGTCTGTCCACATATGTAGCATGTTAGGTGTATAGTAGTGTTCACGTTTGGGCCATCCAACCAGCGGAAGAAGGGGGGAATAAAGAGGCCTCCCTGACAACATAGTATATCCTTTGCATGCATTTGCTTGCCACTGTTACCTGTACGGGATTTGTACATTTTGGTTTGGTGCCCGGTAGGAGTAGTCGCCAGAGTTCAGGAATGGACACGGGACCATTCGTGGTGTGTCTCACATATGTGTCTGCCTGTCGTCCAGTAGGAAAGCCACTGCAGTTGTGCAGCTAGGAAATAGGATTCGAAGGATGGGACAGCCAGTCCTCCTTGTGTTGTGGGTAGTTGTAATTTAGCTAGTGCTATCCTGTGTCTGCTTTTCCCCCATATCAGCAAGCCAAGGAGTGCGTCTAAGTCTTGAAGGAAGGATCTGGGTGGGATTATTGGCAAGTTCGTGAAGTAGTATAGTAGTCGCGGATCAATCATCATTTTGGCGATGGCCACCCGGAGCTAACGGGAGGTTTTTCCAGAATCCCACCGAGGATCTGATGCCTGCCAAAGCCCTACGGGTGGTTACCTTCGTAAATGTCAGCTTGGGGTGTGATAGAGACGAACCCCAAGGTATCGGGGAGCCTCTGCGCTCCAAGCGATGGTCTGATCTCCTAGCCCGACGACCCGGGGGAGGGGGTGTTGAAGGTTCGGGTGTAACAGGTACACTGTAGACTACTCCCAGTTTACGCATAACCCGGAGACTTTTGCGAATTCTACCAGTGTGTCCCAGATAGGTGTTAAGTCCTCGGTGATGTCTCTAATATATATATTAAAAGGTCATCGGCATACATAGAAACACTGTGCATGGTTATTTACTACAGGAATGCCCCACTGTTCCCCCCCCCTCTCGTCGCAACCGTATGGCCAGTGGTTCCACCGCGAGGGCAAAAAGCAGAGGCAAGAGTGGGCAGCCCTGCCTCTTTGCACCTCGAATTCTGGTGAGATGTAGCACCCTATATGAACACGCGAGGTGAGTCTGGTGTATAAGAGACGAGTGTATGCCAAGAGAGTAGGGCCAAGTCCTACACGTTGTAAAACCAAGAAGAGGTATTGCCACGTGAGGGTGTCAAAAGCCTTTTCTAGGTCTAGTATAAGGCAGGCTGCTCGGGCATAAGTGGCACTCACCTGATCTTGGACATGGAATAGGCGGCGTATATTCTGGGATGTGTTTCTGCCCGGGACGAAACCACACTGATCAGGGTGTACCAGGGGCCGTATGATGTGTGCATCTATCTGCTAATATATTGCCTAGAATCTTGCAATCAGTGGAGGAGCGTGATGGGGCAGTAGGATGCCATCAATTGTGGGTCTTTCTGCCACTCCTCCTCCCCCCACCCCAAGGAGGCAGATGGGGGCAATAGCACCTTATAATCTCCCCCCCCCCCCCCAAAAGCTACTTGGGCAAGGGCCATTGCTACCAACGTTTTTGGCAAAAATTAGCCAGTCTTTGCCTCTTCGCCCGCCCCCTCCCACCAAAGTAAGTAGATGGGGGCACTAGCACCTTATAAGCCGCCACCCCCACCCCCCCCCAAAAGCCTAACGGGCACCAGGGATATGTTTATGAGAATGTCACAGAGAAGCCCCAAATGCAAGGATCACCTCCCCATTTTTTTGCCACGCATTGCTGCCGTTTCCGTGAAATTAAGGGAAAGTTTGTGTGTAGAGTGGCCCTTGGCTGGCAGTGTGCCCAGAGTGGCCCGTGGCTGGCAGTGTGCCCAGAGAGCGAGTGAGTGTGTACTGTCACTTGGCTGGTGGGGTGGCTAGCATGTATCCCCCAGCGTTCCTACCCAGAATCCCCTGCAAACATCAAATTGACTTAAGTCATACTTTTTCTAACATTTGTGTGGGAAAGTTGCAAGATCACCATGGAGGCACAAATTTCCTACCACCCAGTGTTTCCCTTGGTCTCCCGTGAAAAATTATAACTCCCGTGTGTGGGTGCCCAAAGTGGCGTCAGACAAAGTATTAACTGCTCTTTTGGACCCGCTTTGGCCTCCCCCCAAAACGTATATGTGAGGTATAATTTTTATCCGGAGACTGAGGGGAGTGCGGAGTGGTAGGAAATTAGTGGAGGAGGTGATCCCACCATCTTCCCACACAGAAATTAGAGTAAAAATGTTACTTTGGAGCTAAATTTGAGGTTTGCAGCGGATTCTAGGTAAGAAACCGTTGGCAGATCCAAGTAAACCACACCTCCCTGGACTCCCCCAGGTGTCTAGTTCAGAAATACCGGGTTTTGGTAGGTTTCCCTAGATGACCAGCGAGCCCAGAACCAAAAACAGAGGTAACTCCCATACAAAACCAGGTTGTTTTGTGATTGATAATTTTGATGTCTCCACAAACATTTTGGGCCCTTGCCTGCCGCAGGTACTTGCCCCCCCCCCCACACGAGAGGTACCATTTTATCAGGAGACTTGAGGAAATGCTGGGTGGGTGGAAGTTTTCAGATTCCTGATTGAGTTTGAGGTTGGCGAGGGATTCGGGGTAACAGGACCTGGTGGAAGCCACACAAGTCACCCCATCCTGGATTCCCCTAGGTGCCTAGTTTTAAAAAATGTATAGGTTTGCATGGTTTCCCTCAGTGCTGGCTGAGCTAGGGTCCGAAATCCACAGCTAGGCACAATGCGAAAATGTGTCTCCACATTGCGTTTTGGGCTATTTCCTGTTGCAGGCACTAGGCCTACCCACACAAGTGAGGTACCATTTATCAGGAGACTTAGGGGAATCCAGAATTGCAGAACAAGTGTTATTACCAATTGACTTTTTATGCCTTTCTGCTTTCCAAATGCAAGACCGTGTAAACAAATGTCCTCTAATTCACATACTAGTATGGATACCCACCATTTAGGAGCTATGCAAAAACGACTGCTTCTAAACTGGATTTTGTTCCCATTTCCGAAATACATAGGTGTCCTGCATACCCATTTTTCACTAATTTTACCAAATTAATTGCTATTGACACGATACATAACGAAAAAACGTTACAAGGCGCAATTCAGTTATTGGCTCTGGGTATCTTAGGTTCTTGATGAACCTCCAAGTCCTATATATCACCACAACCAGAAGGGTCCAGCGGAAGTAACTGTATATTGCAAAAAAAAAAATCTTCCATACTCAGTTACAGGTAAAAACGTTGGCACAAATGGCTGTTTCTCAACTCAATCTTTAATTTCAACTGTAAGTTTCTATAGGAAAACCTTGAAGGATCTACATAAATGACCCCTTCGTAGACTCAGAATGTTGTTTTTTCAGTAATGTATAGCTTCCTTAGACCCATCATTTCTTTCACACCCATTTCTACCATTAACTGGAAGGAGGCTGAAAGCACAAACAATAGGAAAGATAGGCTATGTCCCAGTAAAATGTGAATACTGTAGAAAATGTTGATTTTCTGACAAAAGTCTGCCTCTTCCTGAAAGCTGCAAGGGTGGTGATTTTAGCACCATATTGCCTTTGTGGATACCATTTGCAGGGGGAAAACCAGACGCTTTCTTCTGCAGTACTCCCCCCATTTTGACCAAAAAAATGTTAGCTGTGTTTTGGCTCATTTCTGGGTACCCTCTAGGGGACTCCACAAACCCTAGGTATATTTTGAATCCTCCGGATGTTGGAAGGAAAGGACGCAAATTTGACGTGGATACCTTAGAGGGGCCAAAAAGTTACAGGGGCCTCAGCGCGAACTACCCCAAATAGCCTAACAAAAGGCTTAGTACAGGCAAGGGGGAAAGGTCTAGCAGCGAAGAGGTTAAATCAATGTATCCAAACCACACCCCATTACAATTTACCACAACTACTAACTGCCCCTGGTCTCACAACTAGATGCCTACAGAATGCGCTTTCATCTTTTATGCGCTAGTTTCCACTAAAAAAAAAATTCATCAATTCATATTTGTCATTTTATTTATTAAATTATTCTCCATTTTTATACAATGGTGTGGGATTTTTCGTATTTGTTTCCACTTTATTACTGTTTGTGTGCTACATAAATAATTAACACATTGCCTTTAAGTTAAACGTTGCTGCTTTTGTGCCAACCTACCAGAGGGCCAATTTAGTGACTAAATGTCTCTCCCTTCCACCCACCACCTTTGAACAGACCCCCAGCTGCGAGTGTCCGAATACTTTATTGGGTGCCCGAGCCCACTACTCTAATAATGAGGCCACTCCGACTCACAGTCGTAGACATTGGCAAAGGAGTTAGTATGAAAAAGCACCACAGGGTAGCATGAAAAGCCACATTCACAGAGTGCATAACAGATCAGATGGGGTCTTGAAGGATACACAAACAGTCATCAATGCCATCGGTCCTTCTGCACAGGGAAGGCCCCAAACCCCACCACCTCTCCAGGTATTAACCACGATGCCCCTAGCAATGCAAGTCATTTCACAGCGATCAGCAAGCACCCATTTTCCCAAAACACTATATACACACTTTCACTGCTGGGCATCGGACATTGATATGGGAGCTATGACTCTCTGTTTAGCATGAGACTGTTTGGCATTTACCCTTCAGACTGACTCTTCCTGTGTTACACAGTCTGGCAAGGCAACTGTAAACGAAGCGCGTCCCTCTGAAACTAAGATTGACATGCACAGAGCTGATTTGATAAGTGGGTGCGTTGGAATCCCTCACCACCGAACCTCCGGGGTGTCGGAGACATGGCTGTGTGCATCAGGGCTGAGGGCGGGGGGGAATGTTGTACGGTAGCCGGCCCGAGAGGTTGTAGGCATGACGATGTATGATTGTGGCAACTTGTTAATAAAGGTTTTTGAAATCCAAAAAAAAAAAACACTATATACACACTGGTCAACCACCTGGGCCCTGTTCTACCACCATAGTTTCCTTCACTTGATGAGCTTGCCAGACAAGGTGATAACCGAAACATCTCCCTCATCACTAAACCAGCTCAGCTCATAGAATTCACCCATACTGTCGTCCAATTCAGTGCACTGATTCGAATGATTTCCCAAAAACTCCCAACAACAGAGTACACAATCGCTTCCTCCAGCCAGTCACCCCCCTGGAGAAAATGGTGAGGTGCCCTTTAGTCTCATCTCACAGGGATGATTGGGACCCCTTGAAGAGCCGATTCCTCACTGACCCAACATCAACCTAAAACTGCTCAGGATCACCCATAATACCCCTTTACTGTGAGAGCTCGCCAATTGCATGCTACTATTTCGATTGCATCATTCAGAAACGAGACCTGCCCCGAGGGAATATTGTAGCTCCCTATGAGAAGCACAAAGATCAACCAAGCCCTGGGATGCACTGAACACGTTTAGTAAGAAAAACAAGATAATCACTCCAAGAATGTTAGGAATTTGGGGGGGGGGGAGGGGGGGGGAGTGATGGAGCGAGATGAAGACTATCAATCTTGACACTGGATAATCCAAGCAGAGTTTTTTTTCTCTTTTTTGGGAGTGGTGGCACATCCCTGGATGACACACATACCTTTTGGTCCCATTGTGCTCTCAAATCATTCGGGGGTGGGCAACGGAGGGCAAACAGAAGTAATGACAACCGTTAAAAGAAATGATTGGGCTGGAGATATTTATGAACCGTTTTAGGTCTCACCCAGACAAAGCAAGAGCTCTTGCTTATAAGAAATGTTAGCAAACTGGGGGCTTACAGCCCACCCACTAATTACCAGTGGTTGACTTCAATCTCACTCTTGTGTTTGCCCATTCCCTGGAGTATGGCCTTGCATCTTTCCACTGCTTTCGTTTTCGGAACGGATATAGATTTTCTGTTGAAGCACTGCACGAGAGCATGTTTGAGCTCTCTTGTGCTTCTCTCCCCTTCGCCCTCCCATCTCATTCACTCACCTTTTTGCTTCCCCTTTCTTGCTCTCAATCCAGCATGCATTTCTTTGCCCCCCTTGCTCTCCTAGGTTAATGTGCTTTTCACACTGCACCACTCCTTACCCCCACAACCCAACCCCCACCAACCCTTACTACCCAGACCCTATAAAAAAAATTCCACCCAAAACAAAGAGCAAGGATGCAGCCATGAGCTGCGTCATTTTGCAAGTGCGAGCACAAGTGTTCACAGGAAGCACACACCTACAAAATGACAAAAGTCCCAACAACCACGTCATCATGATTTAGTCCTTTTAATAATCTTTCCTTCATGCCGTTTAGCATCTGTTTTGATGATGAACAGCATGAAGACGACATTGGCAGAGCTAAAGGGGCACCACATTTAATGAGACCTAGTGGCTCTGCCATTGCTTACTCATCCTGGTAAGAGAGGGAACTCCAACATGCCTTAGTCATACGCCACCATGTGAGTAAAAGTACAAACAGATCTCGATGTGGTGCTTACAAGAAACATGAAACATGCACTCCAAATAACAGTATTTGGGAGTTATCACAAGGAAATTTCACCTAGTACAGGATCGCTTCATTCAATATATGAAGCACAACCGAGGCATTAATGTGCCAGATTCGAATAAAGACCATACAATATTTTACCTGAGAGAATGAGCTAAGAAAAGAAATGCACAAATCAAGATTTTCACCAATATACTTTCGATAAAAGAATTCATACAAGACTGTTCCGTTTGTCTTGCAGGTCGGTGTAGGACTGGGGAGTTGGCTGGTGCAGTAACGGATTGTGTTTGGATTAACCACACGAAGAGTACTACCTGACAGACCTATTAATAAAATGCTCAAACATTGGTCAAGCAAAAACCAAACATTTGAGTGGTTCGGATAAATGTGAATATCTAAAGTGAAAAATGCTGACAATTAAAATAGTCAATGTAATACCTGGAAAACAACAGGCACTTTTCTCCCAACATATCTATCAAATTTGCCTTTATTTCACTCGGACATTGCTGGTAGACCATACATGTCAAACTTTGTGGAAACACTTAATTTATTCCACTTTTACATAATGGAAACAGTCTGAACGAGGTAACTAATAAATGGCGACAAGGAACATGCTTTCAGTTCCAACTTCAAAATATGATCCTCAAATAGGAATGTATATATAAATAAGCTGTCATGTTGTGAAACTTAACATTCAAGATAACAATTGCTGAATAGCTACAAGGCAAGTGTTGCGCTAGAATTAAGTCAGTTTTATCTTAAGTAGCAAAAAGAGTGTGCTCCAAAAGGGGGCGGGTATTGAAAAAGAAAACTTAATGGAAATGGATCCATAAAACGGTGGACTGTAACGAGAGACAAGTTGTGGGCATATACCCGTTTATTAAAAAACAAAACCTGTACAAAATATTCCGTTTTTTGACATTTATATCTTGTGAAAAATTATCGTCTGGGTCCTCCTCTGCCTCTTCCGCGGCCACGCCCTCTTCCACGCCCTCGGCCTCTGCCTCTCCCAGCAACTGTGAATCAGAAAGGTAGCAATTTTTCAAACCAATGTTAAACCCTGAATATTTACATAATCATAAGTAAAAAAAGGGTCATTTATCAACTAATACCGAATGGCTAATACATTTTTAAATTAGAAAGCAGACTTGTATAGATTTGATCCACTGTTGATACTAAAGTTTGACAACAGTCACAAACTAGTCGGCAGTTCTAAAGCACAAGTTATTCTTCAGAGGGTTGTATCTAGTTCAAACAATGTTTATTGTGGAGGGAGGCACGGGAGCAGACAAAGGATGGGGGTGGCGATGGTATGGGGCAATGGAACTGCAGTTAGTGTCTGCCTTTACCACTACCATTTACTAGAGTGTGACCTCCCAGTCATCAAGTTTATATTAACTACCACGGATAACTGCGTGAATTAGTCAGTTTCCTTTAATGATTTTTTTTTTTTTTTTTTTTTTAAACCTTGGTGTTACCCGGCTCTGACGTTTGGTCTTACAGTATGGTTGCGAAAATCACTTCAAAACTGCAACATCTGCTTTAAGAATGCTGCATTGTGAATTAATAAAGCTCTATTTTGGAGCAGAGAATTCCAGTAAGCAAGACTGAGTATATACACTAGCACAATCAGAATTTCATTTTTTTTTTTAAATAATAAATTACCAATATCATTTACATCTACAATTTAACCCGGTCTCAAACTTCCCTGCAGTTTCTTACAAAGACAGCCTTTGACAGGAATATACATTTTTAAGTCATAATAGGTCGCCTTTCATGTCATTCTCATTTTATACATATTAGGGTGACACCAGGATCATCTCCATGTGCCAATTCTGAGAATCTGTCTAATTGAGCCTATATTTCTGACAAGAAATCTTTACGGATCACAAAATCCCAAAGCATATACATTTAGGTTCCTAACCTGGTTTGGCAGCTGGTACAACGATTACTCTAGTTTTTCAAAGAATTAAAGCAGCTCATATTAACATTTCTCTTGCATTTCTGTGAAGGACATCAAGCCTTCTATAGCTAACAGCTGATCAATCTCCCAGATCTATTTGTCTAGTCAGTCTTTACAACAGTGGTAAGATGTGCCAGAGGGCAATTATCCCACAAAGACGCACAACCCATTTCTTTATTTACATCTTTAAATTAGCCTTACAAAACTGATATCCTTGAGAAAGTGCGCTTAATGACTTGCAATTTAACCTTTTTTAAAAAAAACTTTGATCCAAGTGATTTGGCGGAAAAGCCTACTAAATTCACACAAAAAAGGAGCTTTGTAAAAACATTGCGAAAGTCTCATAGCAGGACTCGTTTACTAAGGGCAATGCGGCTCTTGCCACTGAGGGTTTTACCTGCAAAAGCAAAGAAACCACCAAACTATTAAATCTAGTGAAGAAAGGTTTTTCAAGGGTGCTTACATATTCCTAGGTATTAATAATATCTGGCTATATGCAGCCTCCACAGACTTGAAATATAAACCTCTTCAGGCATTCAAAAAGGCTACCCATGTTACACTTGAGGACAGTTCTACTGAAAGTTTGCTGTGCCCATTGTGAAGCGTACAAGATCAGCATCATTTATGATTGTTTGCACTCGTTTATCACAGGAGCTATTAGGGGAATTAGCAGAAGTATAAAAAAAAAATCCTTGACTAGTTTAATCGACTGAGCATTCCCCACGGAGAAAAGGTGTGTGTACTTTGATGTAAAGTCTTGGCTATGAGTTTTCTGGGGGGTCACAAACAAGATGGTCTCTTGTGTGCTCCAATCTTGGAACACCATTTGGAATACTTGCTGGTTTAATTCCCATTCATGCAAGACTTGCTCGTCTGCTTACACTCTCTGCTTCCGTGTTTTCTACACCAGACAGGTATATTGCTATCATGGTTATCCTTCTATCAATTGCCGTCTACAAATGCCCTGGGCTGGTTTTGATAGTGCATATGACCATGGTCGTCCTGGTTTGTTGAGGAAAAACATTTTGGTGTGGTACCCATGTGGACTTGGAGTCCATTCTCCAGACATGCGTTTGGAAGGCCTTTAAGGCAAGGAAGGCTGTCTAGAGTTCAAGGACATTTATGTACTAGACTGCTTCCCCTAGTACCCAGATGTTGAGCTCTACCCTGAGGGCTCCGCAGTTTGCCTGTGAAGAGTGTGTGGATTGTCACAGGTGGAGTTAAATGAATGCAAGATCAGGCCATTACGATGCCCACTCTTTATGTACAACTCTGAGTTGCAACCACCAGATCTTCACAACTCCATTACTTATGACGATTAATTCTAGAGCCATTCCTGAATAGATCTCTTGCAGTCTTGCATGAGGAATCAGTAGGATGAAGGACACCATCATGCTCATCATTACTGGCTGCCCGATGTAACAGTGCATTTCTGTTATGTTATTGCTTGGATCCACTTGAGTGGGGAACGCACTTGCTGTGTTGATCCTTGCTGCCAGAAAAATATTTTACCTCTCCAGCTCCAAGTTTACTGTAAACCCAAGTTTACTGTAAACCCTAGTTTGTGTAGCATGTCCAGGACTGTGCCAAGGCTTCACCTGTACAGGGAAAATGATCTTGCTTTAACCAGCCAGTCGCCCTCGCAGCCAGACACGCTGCGAGGGGTATGTATAACTTCTAAAGTGAGCAGCTCCTGAGGTGGAGCATTATGTGGACATTTTGGGTACTGACTTTTGCCAAAGGGAAGCTCCCTAGACTGGTAGTGAACCTTGTTTATAGAAAAAGTGCTGAAATTTCTTGTGCCTGCAGCTGATTAGAACGTGCAAGTATGCACCCTTTAGGTGCATCATTACCATGCCGATTTTATCTGGAGCCGCAGGATGACCTCCAGCAGCGCTCATTTAGAATTTTTGAATATTTATTCATTGATTTATGAAGCAATGATCTAGAATGCGGCATAGCAACTTGTCCGGTTTTGGCACAAGAAAATACGCTGAATAGTTTCCCTAGTTCACTACAGCCAGAGGGACTCTTGATTGCCTGCTGTTGCAGAAGTTGTACTACCTTATGCTGGGGGCATAACATTCCGTTTTTGTGGCGGACCTTCTCTTTGTGCTAAAGCTGGGCCACTTGCTTGAGAAGCTTGGTCTTCTAGTGGGCTGTTCCCTTCCTCTTGTCCTACCGTGAATGGGTAGACACTGGGCAGGTTGCAACTGCTGCAAAGTAGCTTGCTGAGGATCTGTGTTTTGCTGGGAGAATTGTGGGGTTCAGCTTTAGCCGCCCCCTATCAGTCTTCTCAGGGAGTTGCCCCTTTGCAGAGCCGAAATAGATTATCTCCAATAAAAAGGTGTGTCGATGCAGGCCTGCACCTTATTCTTGAAACCAGCCAAACAGAGTCAGCTTGTTTCCTCAGGGTTGTGGCCGTGCTAACATAACAAGCGAGTGGAATTATCAAAAAGTAAAGAGCACTCGTCTAGTGTAGTCTGCGGCCTTTCCTTTGGGGTAAGGGCATCAGTATCTTCTTAGCTTATCTTGCTATAGTCTTTCGACGTGGAGAATTTTTCCGAGGGATGTCCTCCACTGATGTCCTGATGTCGTGACCGGCAGAACTTGATTTTGACTGCATGGTCCACCTACTTTTTGGTGTTCAGTCCTTTACTTGTATGGACGTTCTCTGTAGATGCTTTCTTTAGAAGTGCTCGATCCGTAAAAAAGTTTTTTTTTTTTAGCATCCCTGGAGCTTCAACCATTGCTTCCAGACCAAACCTAGGGAAAAGTAATCTGTAGATGGCGACAACGCACATGGGGATTGGGGAACCCACCTGTGGTCACATAGGGACTCATAGCACCCAATGGGAACAGATGACGCAGATCACAAAAACTAAGAAAAAGACCAATTTGCCGAATGGGGCATTATTGGCATATCGACCCTAGCCGACGTACTCTACGATGGGTCATTGAAACCCTTACAAGAGCTGCAGGTGGAGTACCACAAGCACCAATTGTTCTGCTACTTCCAGCTCTGGCTTGCAGTCACGCCATATTAGAGACCCAATGAAGTTATTCCCAAAGACGGACCCTTAGAGGCGAAATCCTGCTCAGGCATCAAGGAACATAAACTGTCCTCTATTGGATGTTGCAGCGCAACGAGCTGGACCCAATGGTCGAGGTGAGGGAGGCGTGGACATGGGACTTGGAGCCGCTAGAGGACAAGGACTGGCTTGAGTCAGTGGCTGCCCCCTAGAGAGGCAGCGATGCAGCATCGCACATACCTCATGAGAAAACCGCAGTTCAAAATATAACTGGTTAGCTCAGGAAGTTGCTTGTGCTGTGGATACCCCATGGAGGACCAGTTGCACACATTATGACTCCAACCAGTTTTATCACACATTTGGAAGGGGGTACAATGAAGCCTTGAGACAATACTGGGCTGAACGATACCTAGGGACCCGAAATTGATCCCTTGACACATCCCAGGTGATATGGGGGTGTCAAATGTAAGAGGGAGCTGCACTAGTTGGGCCTGCTGATGGTTAAGCGCACCTCGGGACAGATTCAATTTACCATTGGAACTCGCAATTAGCTTCTGATCCTGCATAAAATCAATCAGTGCTCCAATATTTTGCTAGTCAACCAGAATGCCTACCCGTAGAATTGCCTTTGCCTTACAAATACAGATTGCTATGCAAAACGCAACCCACTCTTGTAAGGGCATTCAATCATTGATCCCGTAACAAGCAAAATGTCACTGCATCCTTTTCTGATAAGTGGCCTTGTTGGTAGTGGGGGTTCCTGTCCCTCACCGCCGCCACCAAATGCTCATGGCGGGACTCCGTATCCCACACCACAGTTGCCAGGTGCAAGATCCGGACCCCCTCGTTTCAACGTTAGGCTAAGTAAGGACACCATCTGAGATAGCCCTGCTCACCCCCTTAGTAGCTTGGCACAAGCAGCCAGGCTTAAACCATGGCACGAGTGTACAGTATGTGCAACCACACTCCCAGCAACCCAATGATGTCACCACAAACAGACTGAACACGAGTATAATCTTTATATAAGAAGATACAAGATATGACCACACAATACAAAACCAACATATAATAGGTAGTATTCCTTCCGTTGGATTGGTAGGGTCTAATCCCAACCACCACTTCTAACCAACAGTTAAGCTTACTTCTAACCGTTTCCAAAAGGTTAGGCCGGTCGCATTGCTAGAATCACCCATGTTGCAAAAGAAACGAAATACTCCAAAGCGTAACAATATACTCCTGTACTGGGCAATAGAGAAAATCCCCGATGTTGCGCCGCAGTCATCTACTTTGCAATAGAAGGAATAATGCAATGCGTCAAGCTACAATCATGTTCTGCGCAATGAAGAAATAATGCAAGCCGCCACGTTATAATCCTGTACTGTGCGATGAAGAAGAAACGCGTTACTTACCTGTAACAGCAGTTATCCAGTATTGGTGTCTTTCATAGATTCACATGCCTGAATCATTCCCCGTCGTCGAGACGGGAGCCTCCGGTACATAAAAAAGTAATGTCCTATAGACATACATAGAGAAAAATAGGCCTAAGGGCCTCCCCTTAGTAGCCTATCATAGTCCTTATGCAAAAAGGACCAAACTTCTAGAGCCAGCCAATCAGCTATCACCTCCCTCTAGAACCTTCCTGGCAGGAGCCTCAGTCCCTCAGATTTTCGTACGCACCAAGCTAGGTAGGCGTAATATAGTTAGAGAGAGGCGTGAGTCCTTCCAGGGGAGGCGGGAGGGTTGCATGTGAATCTATGAAAGACACCAATACTGGATAACTGCTGTTACAGGTAAGTAACGCGTTTCTTATCCAGTATTAGGGGTGTCTTTCATAGATTCACATGCCTGAATCAGAGTAGTTAGCAATGCATTATGCACATTTCCGATGTAACATGCCAGAAAGGTACTTGAGATAATACAATCATTATCATAACAGTTCAAAGCATTGGCATATATCAAAACAGTAAACAGTAAAGAATGTGCATACCAGGAAGGCGGGTTGTTGGAAGGCTCACCTCACTGGAACAGATGGCGGAGCACCGCCTGGCCCACTGCCGCATCCTTCGTAAGTTCGGCATCCAGGCAGTAGTGTCTGGAGAAGGTATGCGGTGACTTCCACGTCGCCGCTCTACAGATGTCCAAAATCGGCACTCCAGCAAACAGCGCTGCTGATGTGGACATCGCTCTGGTGGAGTGTGCTTCCACCCTGTCTCGCAACGGCCGTCCGGCCCCTTCATGGCAGAACGCTATTGCAGAAGAAATCCACCTTGAGATGCTCTGTTTTGTAAGAGGCATACCCAGCCTTGGTCTGCTGTAGGCCACAAATAACTGTGAAGATTTTCTGAATGCTTTTGTCTTATCCATATAAAACTTAAGACATCGTTTGAGATCCAGAGAATGGAGCGTCCTCTCTGCTGCCGTGGTAGGGTTGGCAAAGAAGGAGCGTAGGACCAAAGGCTCGTTGAGGTGAAAGTCTGAAGGCACTTTCGGTATGAACTTGGGATTTGTCCTCAGCACCACCCTGTCCTGTTTGAACTGCATGAAGGGCTCCTGAATGGAGAGAGCCTGCAACTCGCTGACCCTCCTGGCAGATGTGAGCGCAAGTAATAGAGCCGTTTTCCATGAGATGTACTTGATGGAGGCTCGGTGAATGGGTTCAAAGGGGTGCTTCATGAGTTGGTTAAGGACCAAGTTGAGGTGCCAAGTCGGTGGGACCCGTCGGGGCCTTGGAAAGGACCTATAAAGACCCTTAAGGAACTGTTTTACAAGTCTGCTGGACCAGAGAGACGGGCCTTGAAAAGTCCTGGTAAAACGTGAAATTGCCGCCAGATGCACCTTTATGGATGCATGCGCTAGTCCGGACTGTGCCAAGTGCAGGAGATATGGTAATATCTGCTCGGGTGTGATATGAAGCGGTCTCAGGCCCTTCTCTGAGCACCAAACGCAGAAGCGCTTCCATTTGAGGGAGTAGGTTTTGTTGGTACTGTCCGCCCTCGCCTTTGCTAGCACATCCCTGCAGTCCTGCGGGATGTTCAATTGGCAAAACTCTCTGTGCTCAGGAGCCAGGCCGATAACCTGAGCGATTGTAGGTTCGGGAATTGCACTTGTCCTTTGGACATTGTCAGCAGGTTCGGGTGCTGTGTTAGACGGATCGGCGTCCTGATGGAGAGGCGATGAAGGTCCGAGAACCAGTGCTGCCTCGGCCAGTACGGGGCGATCAGAATTAGTGTACAGGGCTCCGCCTTCATCTTCCTGAGGACCCTGGGAATCATCGGGAACGGTGGAAAAGCGTACGCAAATACGCTGAACCATCCTACGGAAAAGGCATTTCCGAGCGACTCCGGTTGGGGATGCCAGCTTGCGTAGCTTGGGCATTTGGCGTTCTCCCTGGTGGCAAACAGGTCGATTCCTGGGACTCCCCATTCCGAGAATACGTGTGTTAGTGCACTCTCGTCGAGCTCCCATTCGTGGGAAAGGGATTTCTGCCTGCTTAGGGCGTCCGCCATGGTGTTGTCCTTTCCCGGGACGTAGTCCGCCCTGAGCGTAATCCCCTGGAGAACAAGCCAGTTCCAGATTTTCTGCGATTCGCGCGATAGCGTGAGCGAACGCGTTCCTCCCTGTTTGTTCAGGTAATGCATCGTCGTGGTGTTGTCCGTCCTGACGAGCACCTGGGAGTTCTGGATGCGTGGTAAAAAGGCCTGCAGAGCCAGAAACACAGCCCTCAACTCCAGCAGATTTATATGGAGGTGTTGCTCCCGATCCGACCATTTGCCGCTGACTTTGAGGTCCTGAAGGACAGCTCCCCATCCCGCTAGAGATGCATCTGTGGTGATCACCAATGGCGCTGCTGGCAGCAGGAACGGTAATCCTCTCGAGAGGTTTCTGGAATCCTTCCACCACTCGAGACTCCTGGATATTTGTGGAGTTATGTTTATAATGTCCTCGAACGAACCTGCGCTCTGAGTCCACTGGTTCGAGAGAGCCTCCTGCAGTGGGCGCATCCGCAGCCTGCAGTGAGGGATGAGTAATATACAGGAAGACATCATTCCCAGAAGTGACTTGAAGGTGCGAACTCAGGGATTTCCTGGATTGCACCGTTTTGGCCAGGGATATGATCCTGTGTTTTCTTTCGGCTGAGGGAAATGCCCTTGCGCATTCCGTATTCAAGGTGGCCCCGAGGAAGGTGATACTTCTCGTAGGGGACGTATGTGATTTCTGAAGGTTCAGCGTCAATCCTAGATGATTGAAAAGATTGGTACAAGCGTTGAAGGATTTGGTTGCGCCTACGGCCGTAGGCGCCTTGACCAGCCAGTCGTCTAGGTAGGGGAAAACTTGATGACCCATTTGGCGTAGGAAAGCTGCCACAGGAGAAAGGCACTTGGTGAAAATCCGCGGAGCGGATTTGAGGCCAAACGGAAGGACCTTGAACTGGTAGTGCTGTCCTGCCACTTCGAAACGGAGAAACTTCCTGTGCCCCTTGAGTATCGGGATGTGATAGTAAGCATCCTGAAGATCCAAGGATGTCATGAAGTCTCCTTCCTCCAGAATGCCAAGGATCTCTTGGAGCGTCACCATCCTGAACGACTGACTCTTCAGGAAAGAGTTGAGTGCCCTGAGGTCCAGGATGGGTCTCCACTTCTTTTCTTTCTTCCGTATCAGAAAGAAACGGGAGTAGAATCCTTTCTCCCTCTGAGCTGATGGAACTCGCTCGACAGCTCCCTTCTTTAACATCTCCGATATTTCCCGGAGCAGCAGTCGCAGATGTCTGTGAGGAGACCTGCGGGGAGGGGTTGCAGGCGGGATGGCGGTAAATTCTAGGGAATGGCCGAATCTGAGAAGTTGGAGCACCCAACGATCTGAGGTGATGATGCGCCAATTCTTTAGGAAATGAGTCAATTTTCCTCCAATTTGTGTAGAACAAGATGGTAGCTGGACTGGCTGGAGTAAGCGGTCACTGGCGTCCGCCTGTGCCCCTTTTCTGGTTCTTACCCCTGAAATTGGATCTTCCGTAAGATGATTGTCGACCCTGTTGTTGCTTTTGCTGGTACTGGGTCTTGTTCTGGAACGAATATGAGGACTTATTCTGGAATGATCCTCTGTAGGAGGACTGGCCTCTAGATTTGTTGCCCCGAAAGGACTGGTTCCGTGCCTGCAAGGTTCCAAGCGCTCTAGCCGTGTCCGTGTCCTTTTTAATGGCTTGTAGCGCCTCATCAATCTTATCTCCAAATAGGTGCTGTCCGTCGAAGGGCATATCTAGCACCTTCGTCTGCACTTCCTGCCTGAACGATGTTGCTTTGAGCCATCCTTGGCGGCGCAGGACAGCCGCCCCAGCCAGTTGACGGAAGCCTGTCATGGCTACATCAATGGCGCAATCGATGATCTCTGCCGCAGAAGACTGGCCTTCGGAAAGGAGTGCTTTCACCTCATCCTGTGTGGCACTCGGAAGTTCTGCTAAGTAAGGGGCAATATCCTCCCAAAGTTGGCGGTTATAACGCCCTAAAAGGGCTATAGAATTGGCCACCTTGATGGTCATTGCCGAAGTGGTCGAAAACCTTTTGCCTATTGTGTCTAACTTTCTGCCCTCCTTGTCTGGTGGTGCTGAAAGAGGCGAGGATGGATTGCGTGAATTTTTCTGGGCCGCTTGGGTCACGACCGAATCCGGCTTCGGGTGGCCAGTCAGGCAAGCTGGCGCCGTGGATGGTGCTCTATACTTCTTATCCAGACGCGGAACGACCGCAGGAACTGAAGCTGGCGTTAGCATCAACTTCTTTCCCTGGTCCCAGAGGAAGTCAATGATAGGGATTGATTTGGACGTCTTTTTCGTCTGCTCCTTAAAGTCATGGAGGAAGCATTCTGTTTCCGTCGACTCCATGACCATATGGAACCGCGTCGCAGCCCGTTCCACTAGCTTATGAAAACCACCTATATCCACAGGTGGTGAATCTGCCTGGCGCGGTTGTGGGGAAGGTGGTGACGATGCTACATACTCTTCCTCCTCATCCTGGTCCGTCAGGTCTCCCGGGACCTCACCTTCCTCCATCTCCTCAGCCTCCTCATCCGTTGAGTCTATCACCTGAGGTGGCGGCTCGTGGCAGACCTGCGTTACCTGCCGTGATTGCCTTGGGGCTGTCGCTGGGGGGTTAGTAACTGGCACTGGGACCCCTGTATCCTGTGTTGGTGGTTCTGGGAAACGTTGTTTGTAATCCCTGATAAGGAACTTGAGGTCCTTAACAATTGCCAGAGGGAGGCAGACCATTGGGGTGACCTCCGTGCGGACTTGTTCCTGGACGGGGCGCTCCTGCGCACTTGAACCTTCCTGCTCCTCGTCCGTGCTTTGGCATTTGACAAACAGCTCGGAAGGGGAAGTAGCCTGTTGGAAGAACTCTTCTTCGGACTCTTCGCTCTGCAGGATCTCCAGAGGTAAATTGGTTTGGACCTTGCTTGGAGATGTTGTTTCCGGGGTAATCTGTGGTCTGGGAGCAGTTCCATGCACAGAAATCTCCTTGGTTTTCCGTCCCACGGACGACGACGACCTTGCCGTCGACGGCTCAGCTGTCACCAACGGCGTCCCCATCGACGATATTTCCGTCGTCGACGATATTTCCGTCGTCGACGCTTTCGTCGTCGACGCTTTCGTCGTCGACGCTTTCGTCGTCGACGCTTTCGTCGTCGACGCTTTCGTCGTCGACGCTTTCGTCGTCGACGCTTTCGTCGTCGACGCTTTCGTCGTCGTCGCTTTCGTCGTCGTCGCCTTCGTCGTCGACGCTCGTCGACGATGCCTTCGTCGACGATGCCTTCGTCGACGATGCCTTCGTCGTTGACATCTTCGTCGACATCTTCGTCGACGATGCCTTCGTCGTCGACGCACTCATCATAGATATCCTTGACGTCGACTCTTCCGTCGGCGGAGGGCTCCTCGTCGACGAGGCCCTCGACGGTACTATCTTCGTCGTCGACGATGATTTAGACGACGGTTTTAATAGTATAATAGATGAGATAGGGGTACCTGCAGACGATGATGATGGAGTGGTAGTCGTCGACGAGCGGGCCGACGCCGCTGTGGACGTGGACACTGTCGTCGTAGCTGTGGAGACATGTCCTGATGGCCTTTTTTGCACAGATGATGGCGTCGCAATTTTTGAGGCCGACAGAGTAGGCTTCTTGAAGGTGAGAGAGACTTTATCAGACGCTGAAGACTTCGAAGATCTCGCCTCTGAAGACTTTTTGTGCGTCTTCGTAGGAGGAGCGTCTGAGGGGCCAGGAGATGCCATTCTCGGCCTCTTCAGGGAGACTCCAGAGGCTCCAGAAAAACTCGCCTCTGAGGACACCACACTGTCCTTGTCTTTGAGCCTGTCCAGCCAGATAAGCAGGCGGCCTTCCCTGTCTCTCAAGGTCTTATGTGGGAAAGACCTACATATTTTGCAGTCCTTAGGGACGTGGTCCGGGTAAAGGCAGTACAAGCATAGTTCATGCTTGTCGTCCACATGAAGCCTCTTCTTCCCACATGAAGAGCAAGCCCTGAAAAGGGCTTTCTTCTGGGAGTCCGACATGCCAGGAGATGTAGATGAAATAAAACACTCACTGAAGCAAAAAGAGGCCTGAAGTAGTCAGCGGTGAAATCCTGAAGAAGAAAGTCACCAAAAACTGTGAATAAGTTGGTTTGAAATGAATCCTGAGGAGAGCTCAGGTTGGAGACTCCCTAGCACAACGTGCGGTAGAAAATCTGAGGGACTGAGGCTCCTGCCAGGAAGGTTCTAGAGGGAGGTGATAGCTGATTGGCTGGCTCTAGAAGTTTGGTCCTTTTTGCATAAGGACTATGATAGGCTACTAAGGGGAGGCCCTTAGGCCTATTTTTCTCTATGTATGTCTATAGGACATTACTTTTTTATGTACCGGAGGCTCCCGTCTCGACGACGGGGAATGATTCAGGCATGTGAATCTATGAAAGACACCCCTAATACTGGATAAATAATGAAATGCGCCACTTAATCATGTGCTCTGCAAGTGAAAAATAACGCAGTGCGTAGCGCACCAAGCATGTAGTTCGTCAGGCACAAAGAAGGTCAGGCGTCATACTACAGTTCAATACTTCATTAGAAGCAATAGTGCAAAGTGTAATACGACAGTCTAGGTGCTTCGTTAACAGTTGCCCCCAACATGGATCCATGATAACACAAAAGTACAGCTTCTCACTCCGGCCCCAGTACGGCCCCTTCTTGAGTCAGCACGGGCCTCGAGCCGAAGCAACAGGTTCGTGCAGCTGACAGAAGCGAGAGTCCTAGAGCGTCCCTCCGAGCCCGCACCCCATACCAGGTGACGATCGACGTTACCGAGGGGGTGGGGGGGGCGCGCGACCCCACTCTCCTCCTTCAGCGACTTGGGCCTTGATCCAGAACTCAGTCAATGAGCACGTGGAGCAGGGGCCAGCCGCTACCACTTCACTCAGAGGGCCCAATGACCTGGCCGTCCTTCTGGCGGTCTCAGTGGATACACTGCCCAGGCACTCCTCACCAGCGCCTCTGGTTGCACCGCGACACGCACTCTGCTCGTCCGGGACTCGCCTCTTCTCTGGTGCACACGATGGCCATACGCTATTCACCAACGCCTTGGCTTGCACAACGACACGCACCCTGCGCGTTCGAGACGCATTTCTTCTGCCGGTGCACACAACGACCAGGTGCTCTTCACCAATGCCTCGGCGTGCACCACGACACGCACCCTGCGCGTCGGAGTCAGTTTACTCCTGTGTGCCCACGATCACAAGGCACAACCTGAGGGTCTCAAGCTGCTAAAGCACGCGCACACCACGTTGCTTGGGACTCCTCCTGAAACTTTTAGGTCTCCAAACAGGGAATCAGCTCACCTCGGGCTCTTGGGGTGCAGGACACAGCACAGTAATGTTCAAGCCCCAGATCACGAAGCAAGGGTCAGTCCTATCCAGCAGTCTCTTCAGCAACTTCTTCCTTGGCAGAGGTTCTTCTTGACCACGAGAGAGGTTAAAGCCTTTGCTTTTTCAACCTGTCCATTTCGCCATTCAAAACTAAACCAAATTCTAGGGGTTTCAGTTCTCTTAGTTATGTCCCTTCATATCTTTGAAGTTCTAAGTGCTCAGGGGTCCCCTGACTCCTGCTTAAATCAGTTCTGGGTGTCTCCCTCCCAGTGTCACCTTTTCCTTTTGATACTGGGGGCCTGGATCCTTAATCACTCCGCAGGAGATGGGTCACTTGGTTTATAGCACCAGCCCAGGCCTTTCACCTCCCGGGCTTCTCCTCCCCCTTCTCTCCGGATGCAGGGCAGCCTGGTGCCATCTCAACCCCTCCCTTGAGTCAAGACCTCCCCCAGCTCCTCTCAGATCGACAGTCAATCCACATTCAACAGCGACACAGAAATGCTTAAAGCACAAAAGTCAGACACTTTCTAAAAGAGCGGTTTCTGAACACAGTGACAAAACCACTTTCACAGAAGATGTGTTATGACACTGAGTTCATACATACTAAACTTCACCTCTCCATTATAAACTTATTGAAAACTAGACTAAAACACCCAGCCTCCCGCATTCTGTCCTATGGGCAGAATGGCCTGTCACTGGTGAAAAACGAAATGGAGTGTTTTTCACTGTCAGGACATAACACACCTCAGTATATTTCCTGCCTTTTACCTACACTACACCCTGGCCAGGGGTTACCCGGGACCCATCACTGGGGTGCCCACTGTGTATGCATAAGGGAAAGTAATGCCTGGCAAGTGGTTGTACTTGTCAGGACAACATGCTAACTAAGCACTCTGCGCGCAGGCCCTACACTGAAGGCCTGAGTTCCCTTGTCTGCGCGCCTTTGCATTACTAGCCCTTGCACACACAGTGCACGTCACTAGGGACTTTTACTAGTAAGGCAAACATACCAATCATGGCCAACCAATTACCATTGTACTTTACATAGGGAACCCTTGTACTTTGACACTGATCAGCAGTGGCAAATTACCCAAAGCATCTAAATTGGCAACTATGTCAGGAAAACATTCTAGGGGAAAGCAAAAAGTTCTACAGGCCTCCTGCCCCTAGAGCCTTTCCACCTTCTGTAAAACAGCTGCTGGCAGTGTCAAACCATCTGCATAAACTACATCTCTAATCTATTAGCACATTAAATTCTGCAGTTAATGCAACAAAAAAAAAAAAAAAAAAAAAAAAAAGGATACAGCTGGTTTCAATAATGCGGCTTTTAAAAAAATAGTTTGATTTGTGATCTCTGCCCGATTTTCTTTTAGTGGCCTATAATGGACCGCACATTTGCAGTGTTTTTTGCTAACATATATCAAACAAACACGAACGTTTGTAGTTGTACGTTTTACAAACACTTACCCGCTTCTCTTTTCTTGGATTTAACTTTCGGTTCAACATCAACCAGCAGCGTATCAAGAGGAAGACTGTCCGGTAGAATGAAGTATCGAATGTTATTGCCTCGAATACTCAATGTTTCCAATTGTACAGGCTCTCTGTTCTTCAAGGTCATTTTCACAGCTTTAAGATGTGTATTCATACTCACATCCACACCTAGAGTATAGGAAGCCGGAGAAAAAACAGAAACATGGTGAGAAGTGCATCAAATAAAAATATTGTCAAATGAAGCAAAAAAATATATATATACATTTGTGAAAACAGTGGTTGTGTAGGAGCACTTTTTCAACATGCTTACAAACAAACTCCTGGTGGCTGAACTGACACTAGTGATTCCTTCCTGCTCCCCCCCTCCTCCTCCCGAGACAGCAACTCAAAGCACAACGGTGGCAGTGTAAGTACACCCAAGTTAAAAGATGAAGCCATGGAAGTATCACACAAGACTGGATACTAAAAGCTGAAAAAAGTATGGGTCACTGGAACAGACACAACCAGTTAACACACACTAGACATTGTCTTGGAAGTTACACATGGTGGTTAACTGCTTTATAAAAGTCCTTCTATGCCCAACTGGACAGAGGTGAGGCATTCTAGGTTGTCTGTTCAGGTGAGGACCTGGCTAGACGGTTCTGCCAAGACCCATCTCATGGGATATGCATTTGGCCGGGTCCAAACCGAGGTGGCACGGTGAGCCAAAAGGGCGATGGGTTGGGATGCTACCCTGAGAGGGTCATTGTTTAGACAAATTGCAAGCATTCTTACCACCAACTTTTTTCCAGGAGAAGTCAAGTAGCTAGTAGATACAAGTCCATTGTATTCAGGCCCATAAACAATTGTGCAAATATGAGCAGATCTCCTTTTTGCTATGATTTACAATATAATTAGGCTTGATTGGCAATAGTACATCACAAAACGCGAAATAATGTACAGAAAACTGCACTAATACACATAATGTATGGTTAATGTACTGTTCCATCTATCCATATTTTGTCTAAAAGGATTAGTGCTTTCTTCCTAAAATTTTACCAAGCATTCGAAAAGGAAAATGGCAGTCAAACAAATGTTTGCTAGCACTGCGTGTACAAATGCAATAGATAAGTATCCATTGGCTTTGTGAACAATAATCAATGTGTACAGATAAACTGAACGTGACAAACAGGTTGAGGACCAAGTGTTCTTTTTAAATGTGCTTTAGTACCCTGTGCATTCCAATGGAAGTAATTCTTGGAAGGCGGAAGAATAATCCAAATAGCGAATAGAATGAAAGGAGGAAAATAATAGTTTGAGGGACGCAAAAGCCATCTCGGTGTGTGTTTTAACTAATTAAGAAACACTGACTTGTATAGGTGGCAAATTTAGTGGTTCCACAAACATAGGTTTAAAAACTTGCTTACAAGCGGAGGGCCCAGCAGCCCACCTTCTACCAGACGGTGTGCCTAGTGTATTGAGACACCTTGATGAAGTTTCACTATTATCCCGCAATGTAACTTCAACTCGCAAGTTTAGTAGATACTCTGGATTTGATTACTACGCTGGGACAGCCTCATGAAAAGTCTAAATGTGGTTCTCCCCAAAAATGGAATAAAATGCTGTAAAAGAAAGTTTGACGAAAAGAAAAAACATGTATCTACAAAATGTTGGTGCTCAAATTGTCCCAGCTTTCTTCAAAAGAATCAGAAGAAATCATTTTTACAAAAATATACATCTTTAAGTAGTGGTGGATCTATCCTATTTTGTGGTTTTTAGGCCTTTAACATTTGGGAAAAATAGGCGAGGCACCCTTAAATGAAACCGTAAAGATCTAGCTCTGAAAACTCTACAAAATTCAGAAAGTCAGTTTATTTGAGTAGACTACAGAAGGTGTTCTCCAAATAATAATTGGCTTTACAAAAGTGACAATAAAGAGTGGGTCTTGAGGGGTAGGGGCAACACTACTTCCAGTCGCAGTAACACAAATACATAGTTGGGCTTAGATGTCACTCGTACATCGTACAAACCCATAGAAATTCAGCATTTAGTTACCCGAGGAAACTAAATTACATGCCTGCAAGGCACTGCTTATGACCTCACATATTTCATCATACACTACTTGGTCCGTGACATCACTGATGCGCTCTCAAATAACACGGACGACATTATCCAGTGATTGTGAACTTTTTCTAAATGTGTGACTGTTAAACATATATACTAAGTTATTACACAGTAATTAGTTTACTTTGTGTACAACTAATGAGTGATTCCATCTTAAAACAGATAGGAGTATCTTTGTACGAGTGTGTGCAAGTGTCTGTATGGGTGAGCGAGTGTGAGAGAGGCTCCATGGGAGACTAGAAGGGTGTATCAGTAACTTTAGGTGACAGAGCACATGAGTAAGTGGGAGTGTGCACCAGTCAGTGCTGTCTGACAATGGCATGGCATGAGTGATGTAATCGGTCGTCATAAGTAAGGCATTATAGGGGCACAAATTAACTAAGTGCTGAATTTCTATGGTTTTGTTGGAGTGAAATTTGGAAGGGGATGTGGGCGGGTGCGTGGGTGGCTGACTAAATGGGTTGGGTGTGCGTGTCCGAGTTGTTCTGAGGAGGTGCACGAGTACCCAAGTGGGTTCTGCTAGTTTTCGAATTACTTCTGACCATAATTTTGCTTCTTTTTTGCTAATTGCTGACCTTCAGTCTGCTTCTTTCCGACCTGGATGGGTTATGTGGGGGTGACCTTTCACAGGATATGGCCCAACCGAAATGGAAAAGGTTTGCCATTTGTCAATTTGGCAGTTAGGTTCTTAACCTTTTCAGCTCTACGGACCTACAGAATTCTGGATAAATCTCATGGGGGGGGGGGGGGGGGCGAACTCTTGTAATTCTTGAAGCTCCTCATCTTTAACTATTGAAACAAGCATTAGCATAGCCAATAGGTCTCGCTTTTGGGACCTTATAAGTATTTAGGTATGCAGCACAATATCCTTGGTGCAACAGCGACTGTTGCATGGCTAAACACTTATAAGGTCCCAAAGGCAAGACCTATTGGCTATGCCAATGCTGGTTTGTTCTTATTACACAGCAGTCGAAAGAACATGATGTACAGTAATAAGAGCCGAGGTGAAATGCGTTGTAGGAGACGCTGATGTAAGTTTTGGGTCTACCCTCTACATCAGGAGCTGCCTGCTGACGTCAGCCGTGCGCTTAGGGTGGAGGCAGCTATGATTGGGCAAGAGGGACGTAGCGCCCGGCACACTGAAAGGAACATAGACAATAGGTGGTGGTGGGGGGAGGGTTGGTGAGAGGTACTGCGTACGAAGAGAAAACACTATTCACTCCAGGTTTGTGATTTCAAGATAGGGTATTTGTGACCAGCAACCAATTTGAGGCCAGCCTTCCTTTTCTGTAGTCTTTTACGCAAAGTAATTTGTGGGTGCTGCTTACAATTTTTTGTTTGTACATATATCGCCTCAGTTCTTCCCAGAGCATAAATTAAGTAATAGGTTTGAAGAACCAGTCCTAATGTTAAAGTGCTCTGCATTGTCGTCCAGGCAAGGGGCCTGAAGCGCTGTCCACATGAGATTGCGAGTGCACTTAGACACATCCTGAGACGATGGTCGAAAATCTGGAAACTGTCAACGAAGAGGGCCTGCAAGGGGGTACCTTTAGAACAAAACGTAAAATCTGCTGTTCTTAGTCCATCCTCAACCTTCCAAATCATTCAGGGGTGCATAGAAGCACAGGATGTAGTGTTATGCTGCAGAGCCCCCTCAAACAGTAAGCCATCATTGCCTCCTTCGAAATTAAACAGCGGATGATGGATGAATTAAAACTATTTTTTGGAACTGTAGCAATTTTTTCAGTGGTCCTTGGAAGAGGAGTTTGTGATCGGTTTAAAATAACTTGCGTAATCTATGATTTGACGGCGTGGTTGCTTCTCATCAGGGCTGAAGTTATGTGGGACCAGTGGACAGTTGGAAAAGAATAAGCATTTCTAGATTGCTAATCCAGTGTTTTTTTGAAGAGCAAAAATAACATCATAATCGTAGGAGTTGCGGAGTTCGGCAAAAGAGGTGAGACAATAATGGATACACTCACATCTGCAGATGCGCTACTGACTTGCATTTGTTTTTATATCCAGCCTTTAACATCTGAGCAGGTTCCTGATTTTATATCGTAGTTAGAAAATAGTCTCGTAGTTGTGTCGATTGGCTGTATGCAAGCGCTTTCCAAAAGCCTGCGTCATAGTAAAGTCCAATCCAGGGGTGTAACAAAGACCGCCAACCTTCCGGACAACGCATTCTGTGGTATATGAGCAACTTAGGGACCCCCTCATCACATTCTGCAAAGGGCTCCGGCACCATCATTTTGCGTTACGCCACTGGGCAGCTCAGTGGGCAAATGCACCCACTGCAGATATGTGCAAATAACCCGAAGGTCACCGGTTCCCATCCTGTCTATGCAGTCTTTCAGCTTTCCAAGGGCGTATGAATGAGTGCTAACTAGTAAGTGCAATTAACACTTATTATCCTAGTGCTTTCAGCAGTGATCAAGAGCTTAATAAACACAGATCAACCTGAACTAAATTGCAAACTTAGTGTTTGCCGTTTGCACTTACGGTGACGGAAAGTAAAGAGTTCAAATCCCAGAAAGCCGGATACAGGCTTGCATTCTTCCGAGGTTGGTAAAGAGAGTAATATCAAATAGTCAATAGTAACATGTTATTCTCAGTGCTTAGCAGCAGTGGGCGAGAGGTATGAAGCGCTGTACAAACAAGCATTGGCCGAGCGACGCGGGAAGCTTGTAGTAATGTAAAAAAAAACAAGCTAGTGATGCACGCGTGCGCAGCAGCACGAAAAAGTGAAAGTGATCGTGCTGGAAGGGAGGCAGAGCGAGCGTGCACGCTCGCCTGAACGCAAGCGCTAGGCCATCAAAAGCTTGTGGCAGCACTTTGAAAACCCAGATACTAAATGTCTCGCAGCGCATGCGCTGGCTAAGCGAGACCTAAAAATTAGTGGGGAACACAATAGACCCTTGGAGGCTCGGGTAATTAGTGTATCAACAGGTAAATGTGCCTACAAGGGATTCTGTCATACTTATTCACATGTTTTTAGGAATCATCAGTTAGAAGCTCTAAAAAGTATCTTACCTTGAATTATTTCGAAAGCTTACTCATTTCAAGATGACCAGATCGACAAAAAATGATAAAAGAACACAGACAGGTGTATACTTCTTGATACACAAATTTATGTTGAAACAATATTAAAGGGTACAAAAATACTCCAAATGTAAACATTTATAATCACACAGTGATCGAGATTTAAATGTTTTTTGTTGCTGCAGTTCTCATTGTCACTAATTTGGTCATCCATTCCAAACAATATACACATACGGAAATTGTGACTGATTATACAGAAAGCAAATCTTTTAGTGAGAAAAATCACAAAGAAAATTGGTGCAATTGTAGACGTTTCGGTCTATTTAGTGAAGCCATCTGCTAGACCATCTCTAGGACGGTAGTGTCATATGTTGAATGACCCCCACATAAATGGAATGCGAGTTATAAGAAAAAGATACACTTGTGAAAAAGATAAGAAATAGTGGCATGCCAACTCCAGAATGGGTTAAAACTGGATGCAGAACCATCCAATGATAGAGCTGATAATTGCCCAAAGAAAAGGGTGAAATATTTACAAAAATAAGATAAGAAAATATCACCCAGAAATAGATTTAAGAAGTAAACTGCTACACCTTACTAGGGAAACGACATTGGTGACTTATAGTAGTTGATGTAGTCTGGTCCGTTGAGATCTTGAGGTCAAAAGCACAACTATTAGATAGCTAGCGGTGACAAAGCAATTGTCAAATAGGTCTCTATTCAAAAGAGAAGAGATGACAAGTATAGAATATCTAAAATAGTCAGCAGCTGGTATATTTAAAAAAACAGAAAACATAGCAAGTGCCCACAACATAGCTCTTAGGGATTCAACTCCGCGTTGCACTATACAAGTACTTGGCTAAAGTAGCTGGTGTTGAAACGTTAAGTAATACTTACAAAACAAGCGATGTTTATAGATTGAGGTACATTAGTGATAGCATTCAAAGGCCTGCCATATCGCTTGCTCGTGATGTGCTCTATCCAATGTGGCACACATGTGGCTTACCGGGAATGTGGAAAGGACATGGGGCAATCACTCCTCCAGTGATCCACCCAAAAAAGTATTTGAAGTGTCAATGTCACCAATCACTTCATTGCTATACGGAAACAAGAGGATGACATAAGAATTTGAAGCAAACACCGGTAAAAACTAATCCATTCACTTAATCGAGGGCTTGAAAAGCCAAAGGTATAGTATACTCAGTGTTCAAGACGGGCGCTGCTCCGAGTAATGATCTGTTACACACACGATCGGCATCAAGGAGCATGAGGGGAACCCCATATGTTTAAAGAAACTTCCGGAGTCACGTGATCAAATTTAAACTAAAGAGGGACTAAGTTCCCACAGACTAAGTTTCCACGAACGTGGCGGCCATATTGGAAGGGTGTCGTCCATCTATGTCCAGAAGTGATTTCAATCAGTGGTGCAAATTTGCACAATTTATTTAAAAATCCTTTTAAAAACAGGACTACACAGAGCGGGCAAGGTGGAAAATTCAATCTTGATCGCATGGCAAGTCAATGTTAGGTACTGTAGTTGCCATTTTAGAGAAGGGGCTTGTCCCAAAGACAAAGAAAAAGTTAAAGGCCAACTTAGGATAGATGCCCAAGAGGAGTCAGTATGTCATTGCGATAGAAATGCAGTGGCTCATGCAAGGAAGAACAAAGAAAAACAGTATTTACAGTAGAAGTTGTTTCCAAAATTGCTCCTTGGGGTTATAAATATTATATAAATCATGTAAATGGACACCACTCCAATCATCATAAAGGTAACAATTGTAGGTGGGGGTTGTAATTGCTTCTAGAACCATGCTACTGGTTAATATCTGATCTATATGGTCAGGCAGATATTCAATATCGTAAGGACACATCATTTAATGGAACAACGTTACTATTTATGCATAGCAGAACAGATTGTAAATTACATTGTCACAAAGTAAATCTGAACAAACCGATAATTTATATACGACAGATTGTACAGGCACACATACAGAAAAAGATGGATACTTAGCACTTTGTACAACATAACTTAGTGCCGATTCCTGTAACTGTCCTATGTATATGAAATGGATCAGAGATATTACAACATACAGGTCAGTGTGCCACTCTACTGCTGAATGGAGACCGCTAGCTATATGGTCAGTGTGACAAATCCAGCGATTTTCTTTTAGTGTCAGTACCTGGTCCATATTTGTTTGCCTTTTACATGGTTCTACCACTTCAATAACCCACCATGTCATCGCTCTGAGTGTTGGAGATCAGTATAATGTTCAACAAGGGGAGCATTTTCCACCTTAAAGTGGATTTGGGACCGAGGTTGGAGAATCCGCTTCTAACAATTTGGATGGTTTTACCTATGTAGTGTAAGCCACGCGGTCACCTGATGCAATACACTACATTTCTGGTGTTGCAGTTAAAGTGTTGAGGTGTAACCTGTTGTCCGTTGCACTACTGGTTGGGGGATGAAGTCCTCTTGGATGCGGAGGGACCTTGGGGGCCAAAAAAGCCCTCCTGTTACCTCCAGTAAGTCCCATACAGCGGGATTCCCGAGAGCTGTTTGGAGGCCCCGGACCCTTTCTCCACCACTCTGCAAGCTCAACTACTAGTTAAACAAGCATTGGCATAGCCAATAGGTCTCGCCTTTGGGACCTTATAAGTGTTTAGCCATGCAACAGTTGCGTAACTAAATACTTATAAGGTCCCAAAAGCGAGACCTATTGGCTATGCCAAGCGGACTTGCGGCCCCGAAAGTGAAAGCGATTGCGCTCGCGATCAACATCAAAGCGGCCTTGCGGCCGCGAAAGTGAAAATAATTGCGGTAAAACGCGGCGCGCGCGCCCGCGCACGCGCACTGTAGCTCTAGGCTGGCCTGGTAGCACTTTTTGGAGCCCTCTCAATAAGTCTCGCCAGACCAGCGCATGCGCTGGGTCAGGCGAGTCCTAAAAACTACAGAGAGATGCACTTTAAACAAGCATTGGCATAGCCAATAGGTCTCGCCTTTGGGACCTTATAAGTGTTTAACCATGCAACAGTTGATGTTGTTGTACCAATGATATTGTGCTGCATAACTAAATACTTATAAGGTCCCAAAGGGTAGACCTATTGGCTATGCCAATGCTAGTCTTCTCTGTGTCTCACGGGAATGTGTTTGTTTAACTGCAAGTGTGTGGGGTTGGACGGCTCAGAGCCTTGGGAAGAGTGGCACACAGTAGCCATTATTCAGACCAGTTGCGGTCTGCTTGCCTTGTGTTTTGGAAGGAGGAGGGTGGGATTAAGGCTTGGGGGTGAGGTGGATTCATCCAGATAGAGGTTTGTGTTCTTAGGGTGGGTGAGGGGTTTTCCACAAAGTGCACAGAAACATTTTAAACATATCTTGAGTTGCACCTTTGTCAGATGGCTGAGATAACCTGGTCTATAGATAATCATGCTTTGCAGAAGCTACTGGATGATGCAAGTTGTTCATATGCCTAGCATGACAAAGATACACATTGCCTCTGTTAACATTTGTGGGCTGAACAATAATGCTAAACGGCGCAAAGCAGAAGATCACAAAGCTGTTAAAGAAGAACTTGTGTCTAAAAGAGAGACATACCGAAGGTTCAAGAAGAAAGCTCCTTGAAACCCTAGGATATGTGTTAGGTGTAAGCACTATGCAAGGCACAAACACTTGGAGTGGCTGTTCTATTTCACAATATTTGCAAGAGCAAGCGGACATGCTGTGGTGGTGCAGAGTGATGCTGTGGTGCTTCTAAGATGGTGCTGAGTGGTGGTGGTGGTGCTTAGTGATGTCCTAACATTAGTATGAATAATGAAGTGTCTAAACACTGATAAAGCTGTCCCTATGTACATACAAGGCTAACAAATGTGTGATGACTTAAACATTAAGGTGCAAAACAGTACATGTGTAACTAAGGTGGAAAAGCTTACAGGAATATCTGCTAAAGTGCTTCATTCATGCTAAACGTTGCATGGACAAACGTAATTTATTTTAAAAGAATTACGATTAGAGTCTGTAAATAAAAGAAAAATAGTAACTAAATAAAGGTACTATGGTACCATGTAAAGTCATTGAACAGCGCTTTTTGCTTGCGTGAGGAAGAGAAGTAAGAGGAGAACTTAGCATCTCACAAAACTCTTCCGTGCAGTAAGGGAGGGGGAGGAAAGCCGGCCATGCGAGGAAAGGAATGCTAGAAACCAGGATAGCAGCTGTGCGCGTGCACGACATCGCGAACGCAAGCTGGAGGCCTGAAAAAAGCCACTAGGTTAGCACTTCCAAAACCCGCTTACTAAAACTCTCGTCAGAGCAGCACTACAAGCGCTGGCTCAGGCAGGACCTAAAAACCACAGGTTACAGGGACGTTATAGCTAGGTTCCGAATGTACCCGTACAAAAGCAGTGAAATTGAGCAGTTAAGGTTACCTGAGTAGTAAGGCACTGCTCATGACCTTACATAGGACACCCATAACACTATCAGTGAAATCACTGACGGGAGCAAATCTTGGGGATCTGCAACACAGTATACAAGACATGCTTTGGGCTTCAGAGAATAGCTTGCATTAATATTGAGGGTCTATTCTGAGCATTCACTTTACATCTGCAAGATAACAATTGGCCTGCTCCAGAGGTGCATCCCTGAATTACACCCCACTCAAACAACTACCAAGATGTTTCCACGGCAGAGCTGCCTGAGACCCAATAATCAGCATAAGCAGTGCACCCTGCAAATAGCACAACAGTTACTAAGTGAGCAGTGCAGGAAGAGATTCTTCATTTGTATCATGCTACTGGCCACCTCTAAATAATGCACTTAGTTTGTGGTTTAATTCATAAGTCAAGACAATCCACACTATATCACGGAGTACTTAAAGACCTTCTATTGACTCCCTTTCAAGCATTTATGCTCTAGCAAGATCAGCCACAAATGCCAAGCAGGACAGATGAGCAAATCCTAAGAGATGAACAGGACTGATATAAAGAAGGGATCTCCAACCATATCTGTAATAAGGTTACTCATTCTGAGCTACTATTAGTGTTGTACGACTTACTCAAAATCAACTTTAAATAGATTCTGGAAATACATTTTATCCAAAACATCAGCTATTGAGTTATGAAAATACACACATTTCCATCAAAAATACAGTCTCAGTTTTGGTATTCAACCAAGTAAAAGCTTTAAATTTAGTCAGCTGGAAACCACACAGGAAAGTTACTTATAGGTAGCTTGAGAACTACCAGTAGCTCACATGCTTTGTGGAGAAGCCCGATCTAAGGAGTGGTAGCCCATAAATATTAACTTCGAATCAATAAGCTAACCCAAATGTTCAAACAACCCTCCACCCAGGTAACCAGCAAGCAATTTAGTGAACGCTTGTGTGAAAATTACCTGTAATCGTTCCATGAACTTGGGTTCCATTTTTCAACTCTACAGTAACCGTTTCATGGCTCAATTTCATCAAGAACCTGGAGGAGAATAAAAGCACCATCAGCATTTTTGTATAGGAGTTAAATTATTTGAACACTGTTAGGTGAGTAACGTACAAGAAAGGATCTGCAGGGTAGTCAAAGGCTGAAACAGCAAAGACAAAACACTAACCAGAGGGACATTTATAAATGCCTGGTATAGAGGAATTGCAGTTCTTGTGCACATTAGATTCAGATTTGGTGTCTGGAACCGCAAATATACAGCTTTGCTTAAGCAAGTCTTGACAACGTACTCCCAACATGCATACTCTGAAGGAGGAATATGAAGAATGGCCTCATTGACAGTACAAGCCACCAAGGTCTGGAACTACCAACCAGCCAAGAATCGAAACATCCAGGAGCATGAACTTGTACCCCAACAAGCACCTATATACAGGGCCACAGGAATTGTGACAGTGCAGCCGTGGCAATTTTTGCATAATTACAGATTTCCCGCATAATACATTATCTAAAGACACTGTTGGCCAATCTGAGCACTCTAAACTAGTCATCCACTGCATGTCCCAACTAGCTTAAAACTGTGACCACTTTTACATTCTGCAATGACATTCAGACATTGGATGTTAGTAACAAAGCCCGCCCCAGCAAATCTCCCCTACCGTTTCGCTCTCTCTAACCATGCCTGCCTTGGACCAAAATCTTAAACAAAATTTCAAGTTGGACGACCCAGTGTATTTACCCAAAAGTAAACTAGGCGCATGAGAAATACCATAAAAGGACAGCAGAGCTGCACAAACCAGCCATCCTACGCAAACCCACAAACCATGTGCACATCTCACACCTCTTCAGCCACCATACTACTAAGCACGGTGTCCCATAACACAATAATCACACCTCATTGTTCAACATTAATGGCATGGAAACACTGCTTTAGAACTGTGAATTATTGCAGATCTTAACAGTCAACTGAGATCCAACAGTCAATTTCTTTATTTCCATGAATGATTTCTTAAAGAAATACAATATTGCAGTAATAAGATAATTGTATATTGCTATCATTTTAGCTTTTTATAAAAAGGGTAAAACCCCTCACAAGTTTAACAAATTAGGTTTTCCTTCAACATACAATATTTAACTATTTTAATAAAAAATATCTGAATTCATAAATTTGGAGGAAGAGGAAATCTTAGTAAAAAAACATAAAACAAATGTTAGCCCTGATTTACTTTATAGTTTCCAATAGCAGCTGTGATGCCAAAGTGCTTCAAAGACCATATAGAGACTTGTGCATCAGTGCGTCCTCCAATTACATGCTTCCTTCGTACTGGACGGAGGGCCGGCATCCTCTCACCCATTAAGTGGGGACTGCCTAGGAGATGTACCACTGTGTATTTCAGTTTAAATTCACACAGGCAATACCCAAGGTTCTCATCAACTTATTATCTGAAGACAGCAATTTTCCAACTGGGATCCACACTTATTTGGAAGCAAAAAAGTATACTTCTTACACTACTGTCCGGTATCTTATACATAAGGAAAGTTCCCAACGTCTCCAAGACTAGCAGCCATCAGTGATTTAGACTTTCTCTTCCCTAGATACAATCTATCTAGAATGATAATATCTGCTCTACCTTTAAGGATGTTTTTTTGTTGCTTTTTTGAAAATTCAAAGTTTGCACAGATAGTCAATAGATTCTTAGGCAAAACAGTGGATTTTCTCTGTTCAAGCGGGGGAGAACATAGAAAAGAAATTTCAAGGCTTGTGAGGTTGTCCACAGAGACCAAGGGTCAAAACAATTCCTGCCTGTCTAAATCATCGCATTGTTAGGTAGATCCAAAACTGTCTTTAAGCTGCGATTCTCTAAAAAAGTATCAATCCACAAGTAGATCAAGAGCTAATAAGTCAGCCCAAAGTGCTTGAGGAAGAAGTTTGCCCAATGTAGCCTAATAGGTTTGAATGCATAGCTTCCAAAACATCAAACTGATAGTGCTTTCATAGTTGATGACACTAGGACCCCTAAATTTGCAAGCAGGAGTATAAGATATGTATTCTCATTAATCTGCTCCAAGGGTGTTTTATTTAAATACCACATAAATTATATGAGGAGTGTTATTATCCAAGTTTAAAATGGATTTGCTAGATGTGCAATAGAAATGCAGAGTCTGTAATTTTCTTTAAAGGCATACGAATGGATCGTCAGGGTAGGCCAGACGGCTAATATATAATGCTCCTGTTTTCAGGGAGAACGTTTAGCCCTCATGGCGTTTGGCAGGTAAGAAGTTACAGGATGAAAAGAGGGGCTAACACGCCGCCCTGCAATAAACCATTTTAACCGGTATTTTTGTCAGATAATGCAACAGATCCATTAAGGTCCACCTGTACCCAATTATTTGTGCTTTTTTTTTATCATCATAAGCAACAATTTCTATGGAATGCTGCATTCAAGAAGTTTCTGGCAAAGGATACATCGGTCCATATGGTTAAAAGCTTCCCAGAAGTAAACAAAGCAGCAAAGTTTAGTAACGGTTTCCATGGACCCCCTGGCTGCTCTCAATAGGAAAAACGCAATTATCTATTTTGTGCGAAATACTCTTGCTCAGTTGTGCCAATTCCTGCTCCTAATGTCCATTCCTCAAAATGCATCAAAAGGGGTTGGGCACAGATCTTGGAGTATATGTTTAGGAGTGATATCAGTCTACAATTTGCAGGGTCAGAACTTGCGCCCTTATGCATTGGTTTTAAGATTGTCCCAATCCATAAAGATCATAAAAAGTACAGATAACTATACAATGGGGCGAAGAAGCACAGCTACAGAAACCATGCAGTCGCAGAAAGTGTTGTTTACAAAGAAACTAGTAGCTCTAGAAAGCACAAACACGCGAACACTGCACGCAATAAGCAATAGAAAAAAAGGAAACGAGTGACGACAAAGCCAACAAACACTAAAAATGGGCAGTCTAAGCCCCTTATAAGATTGTTAATTATCTGGTCCCCTTCCATGAAGACTTCATATAACTAATTATTTCCAGAAATATTTCGATCCCTTGGGATGTTAGTTGATTTTCCAACAAAAGGTCCATAACTCGATCCAACTGAGTAGGCCAATCAGTGATATAGCTGCAAATAAATTCTGTCTAATGCACTTTAGTTACTTGGGCTTCCAAATTGACAGATCACCATTTAAGTATTTGCAAACTCCAGAAGTAGTTGGAATTATTTTAAAGGTATAGCCTTCATCATACCATCCCAATTTAGAGACTTTATCGTCCAGTAATTGTCTATACTTGTAAAACTCTACACCCACTAAACACAAGGTCATCTTTGTATCGAGTGATTAATTTATTCACAGCACTTCTGGCCCCTGTACATTCTTCATCCAACCACCCTCTCTAGGAAAATGATTTTTTGCCCGATCCCCTGTGCTTTAGACCTTTAGCTATCTTGCAGAGGTGCTAGTTGGATCAATTACCCAGGCTCAATGTTTTGAGTACTTTTATCCACAAGGTTAAAAGATCTTTAAGGCTTTTGTCTGCGATACACACCCTTAACAAATTGATATACAGTATTTCAAGACAGACATACTGGATCATGCTCAAAATGCCGACCAGAAAGTACTGAATCCACGCCAATGTTCGCTTAGCCCTAAATAGATCACCTTAAAATCCTTGATGGATCCAAACCGCTCAAGAAACGTAAATACATATTAAACAATGTTTGGGACACCATTGAAAACAGTACAGTGCTCCGGGCTGTGAATAGCCAGTAGAAGTTAGGAGCTCCAACATCTTAATGTTTGTTCACAACTGTTGCAATCCCCTGGTGCTCAGGGAGGCCTTTATTTTTACAAATTAGAACATTTTGCCTCAAGGGGAGAAATAATCTACTAGCCTTAGAGCCCTTTGTAGCAGGCTCAAAAGCTATTAAAGGACCGCTGCCTTGTTAAAGGCCCATGCCTCTACCCTAACGCTGGAGCGAGCCTTTAATGGTCAGTAGGGCCCGCTATGCCGGGCTCTAAGCCTATAGTCAATCATTAATCTAACGTTTGCATGCATAAATGTTGCTTCTGCTGGGCAGCCACCTTTAGATGGACCTTTTACATTTATAGGAATTTGTTGGGACTAGATTAGATAAAACCGGTTTACTTCTGCGAGATCCAATGACTGTTGAGTGGTCATAGAGATCTTGTAGCAATCCATCTCCGAGGTATTCAATACTAAAAAGAGACCCCTTTAAATTAAAATCACCTGCAACAAAACAGGACTGAAGGGAACCAGTATTGCAGATTGAACACATCGAGCTTTTCCACTTTTTCGAACATTTTACAGTTTGGGGGAATATAAACATTTTGAGCAGAATAATATGCAGTTTCTTTGAATCTCAAATTATAGTATTGAGCATGCCAGCAACCAATTACACGTCTCTTAAAGGGTCACTTTATCCCACTAAGAGCACAGATGTGATTATTTATTCTCTCCCCCCCCCCCCCCCCCCCAACCTTCCCAGGTGTTCAAATTTTGATGGCGGCGCAGTCTTTGAAAGACAGGGAAAATTATCTACTGACTAGTAATCCCACAACCAAATTTCTTGACTAACCAATATAGAATGTAGTAAGTTAATTAACAGTGATGAGGAGTAAGAGCATGAAACCCATGTTTGTTCAAGACCAAGATCTTTAAAGAACCAGGATGTTCATTATCCTACTATAAATTAGAAATTCACTTTCTATATATCTGCAAATTAAATGCCTTTTTCGCCAAAACCACATCCATATCAGTTTTGACCAAATAACCAACAAAAAGTTACATTGGACTGCCATTGGATTGCCGGCGGTGCGAGGCATCAAAATGCTTGCCAAGTATATCACGTTTCCTCACTGCCAGCGGTCTCATGGCGGTGTTCACACCATAAAACTGCTGGCGGTGAGGAAACTAAAGGGGCCGTGCCTCAGGCCATGGGAAAGCATGCAGGGGGCACACTGTGTGCCCCCTTGTCTGCATGTACGTCCAGTCCCTGCACAGCATGGACTTAAAAGTCAATACAGTGCAGGAACTTGCTTTGGCATGCCCATTGCCTGCCTTTTTCAAAGGTACCGCCGTGGGAACACCAAAGGACCGCCTGCGGGACGACAAGAAAACTCGCAATCTGGGAGGCGGCAGAGAGATAGCGTACCGTCAAACTCGTACCCAGGCCCTTTGTCCTTGCACTGTACTAACCACCAGAAAACATAGTTCAGCTGAACAGATTTCCTTTAATGACGGGATCATTTTAAAATATGGTTAGCAGTCTACAGTGATTTAAGGACTGCATGTTTGACTTCCTTTTTGATGTAGTTGGAGGATAAAATATCTTGGCGATCTCCTCCTCCTCCTGCCATCTTGGCAGATTGTCACCTTTCCCCCTGTTAGAGGACTGAGAAGAGAAACTCCTCGGAGGCATATCCAATTGACGGTTTCGCCTGCCTGTGCTTCACAGATTTCCCCTACTTTTTTGGGGTGAGAACTTACCTTTCTACCACACTGGTCAAACTAGACTTAGCTCCTTGCTGTCAACCTGGGGCCTCGTTTTTGAGCCCATGTGAAACGGTTATATACGAACCTTACCGCCACGGTCCGCGTGGGCAGATATTGTTCTGCTCCCTTCCCCATTCGCAGGGGAACGAGAAATGGGGTGCCCCCTTTCCCCGCTTTTATTCACCTTGGCCATCAAGCCCTTGGCAGCGTGGGTGCGCCTAGATTCGGTCTTCCGAGGGCTAAACTGGTCGCCGGAGTGCTCAGATAGGATCGCGCTATATGCGGACGACACGTTATTCTTCATATCAGATCCTTGGTCCTCCGGGCCGCGGGTGCTCCAGATCCTGCGGATATTTGGGGAGACATCCGGACTATGCGCTAACCCGTCCAAATCTATCCTGTTCCCCATATGCAGCGAGCAGAGGAGTCAGGCTTGGGCCTCGCAGCTGATCATCGCGGGTGAGGGTTTCAAGTAACTTGGGGTATACATCACCAAATGTCCCAACGTAGCTTGGTAGCGTAATATATCCCGCTACTCCCTGTGGTGAGCGACGAGACGTCGGTGTGGTCCCACCTCCCTCTTTCGTTATATGGCCGGTCTGCCATTTTCAAAATGGTGTCACTGCCACGCTTGCTTTATGGGCTCCAGAATTATCCATATCCTATCCCCCCGTTGTGGTTTCTCCAAATAAACGCGCTCCTGAACAGGTTCCTATAGAGGGGCGGGGGAGGTCCGTGTGGATCTTGAGACGTGTATTCAGTCCACGTACTGCGGCAGGATTGCGGCAGCTGACGTTCGAGCGTATTACTGGGCTTCGTAGCTCGTGGTAATCAATGTCTGGTGGTACAGCGATCAGGCGGACCCAGCCTACGCTGTGGGACGGCTCTTCATGGCGGATACCCCGCTGCTCCACCTTCTATAGAGCAGCTCGTCCTTCGAGACGCTTCCCCCAGGCTGCCGGACGGCGATCCAGATAGAGGCGAGTGACCAGGTTTATGGGTTGGACTGGCATGTTGACTAGCGCTACTCCCCTTTGGCAGGGGTGGCACCTTCGGCCTGTTTCGACCTTGGTGGGGTTCCGCAGATGGGACGATATCGGGATATCTACACTAGGCAATATAATGCAGGGGCCCACACTTATCTTCCTGTAACCGCTGGAAGGACTTTTTAACCAAAACAAATCCCAGTTTCATAGGTACCTACAGCTCCACCATGCTCTGTCTCCCCTGATACAACATCTCACGTCTTTACCCGAATTTCACCCACTGGAGGGCAGGTTGCTGATGGGAGATCTGGGGGCTCACAAAATTCGTCAAATATATCAAACCCTCACTACACACTCAAAATACGATGCATCGGACTCGGGTGGCGGACTTACCTGCCCAGACAGACAATGATTGGGCCGAAGCGTTGGCTAGTCCCAGGTATTCTGCTGTTTCCACTAGATACCGGCTGATCCAATTTAAGTACCTCCACAGAATATATTACACACGCCTCCACCTCTGGAAGATGGGGGCAATTCAGTCCCCCACATGTCTCCGCTGTAACTTTGACGAAGGGTTGTTTCTTCATACGGTATGGAGCTGTGGGGCACTGCAACACTTCTGGTCGGGCGTACTGTCTTGCGTGGGGCGGGTACTGGCATGGGATATCCCAGCAGACCCTAGACCAGAGGTCTTCAAACTTTTGTAGGTCGAGCGCCCCCCCCCCCCCCAGCTGAATTTTTTTTAAATGTCAGGCTCCCCCACCACCTGACAGAAATTTCTGGAATCTGGTATACTACATTTTCGACCGCCACCTGCATATCCCGGCCATATCCGGCAAATAATGTTCAACACAATAAGAGTGTTTAGTGGGGGTGGTTAATTGACAGAGGCTTATTACACAGCTCAAGACACAATTTTCCAAGATAAAATGTGCGCAAATTGTTTTTACTAGGATACTTCGTTTTACACACGACAGATTGATTATAACACCACCAACATTAATGTGACGGGTGTGCCTGTTTTTCGCCACAGAGACTGTCAATCTGTGGAAGGATTTTCGCTACAGCCATCCTCAGGTTGTGATCCACATCCAGTCTTGAACGGTACTTAGTCTTTAATACTGCAAGTCCTGAGAACCCAATCTCACATAAATAGGAAGAGCTATAAGGCAAGAGAGTTTTGACAGCAGTTGTGCTGTGTGTACAGATCCCATGAGGATGAGGCACTCTTGCTTTACTTCCTGAAAATAAAATGTCTTTGCTCTCTTGTGTTGTTCTTTTGTCTGGTAATAAGTGGCTGCCTAAGAGTGAATTGGTGATTCCCATGTGGATATAACAGTTTTTGTAATAATGTAAAAATGAAAATCTCTTTGAACAGGAGAAGGCGCCGTACTCCAGGTTTTTGTTTTCTATATTTGGGCACACAGTTTTTCTCCTTTGCTCTGTTCCTACGGGCCTTGCCGAAACCCCCAGAGAGGTTTCTTTACACTACAGTATGGGCACGTCATGCCCCATTGCAATTTTCTTTACATTACCTTGCTCTCAATAGGTGTGCCAAGGTTTCAGATTGCTATGTGACATTTTCATAATTTCAGTGTAATTGTGAGTGACATTTCAATGACTACGAGTGACACTTTCTCACGAGCAAACTCAAGCAGTGAAGATGAAGGAAACAAATATCTGGAATTGCACCCATTTGAGCAACATGACTGTGCCAGCAAAAGCACATTTTCATAGCATACCAAGTCAGTGTAACAGTAGATCATGATTTACACACTCTTCCTGCACCGGGGCAATGGAGGTCTGACCGGTGTCCCCTTAGCACAGTGAGGAACTGAAGGTGCTGTAATGTGACACACTTTACAACTGGCACCCACGGACTGTAGGCAGTTGCCTGATCGTGCGCTGCCAAAAAGGCATTTGCTAATTAACACAAACATACTTGGTTGGCAAGGGCACTGCACAATACACTGAGGCTGAATAAATCGAATTACAATAGTTGGGCCGTAACAAGAAAAATTTCAATATTTCCTGCCAGGTGACTTGGTGTGACCAGCGCTGCTCAGCTCACTTTAACTGCACGATGTATTCTGGGAGCTGTAGTGCAGACCGGGTCTGGATTAGTTGTTCCAACTGAAGACAACACATTGCTGATTTGTAAAAGAAAAGTCCATGGCAGGCACATGTGTGAGAGCGAGGAAGGGCGGAGGTCTGGAAAGCCACAGGCCCTTCCTAAATCGATTTGATTTTTAAAAAACCTGCTGAACACAAGAGCGCTAGAGTTTGCCTTACTAGGGTGGGCAGGCATTCGCTCCAAGCTTCCCTCCCCTCTCCCCACATCAATTTTACTTGATGCATCCTATTCCATCGGAAAAAAAAAAAAAACGTGTACAGAAAAATATTGCAGTTTCTGCTCACAAAACCGGGGTACCGAGAAGACAGTTGCAAGCCTCCTAGATAAGAAGCACGCCTCTGTTCCTGACAGGCCTTGCTGAAACCCCCAGGGAGGTTTCTTTAAATTTCAAAAGTATGAGCACGCCGTTCCCCAGTGCAAGATAGTTAAAACTAACATCGTGTGCCTTCGATTTCCCTCTCCCCAACCCCACCCCAGCCTCCTCCCCCACCCACCCACCTCTGCCCTGACTTAGAAAACATCGAAAGAATGTTTGCATCAAAAGTAGATTTTTCACACACGCTGCAAATAAACTGGTAGTTTAAATCTTCCGACAGCAGCAGGAGAACACCAGTGCATCAGCAGAAGAATTCTTCACTTCCGACAGCAGCAGGAGAAAACCAGTGCATCAGTAGAAGAATTCTTCACGGCGAGGAAGCAAAATGTAAATCTCAGACCAAGATAACCGCGACAGGACAGCAACCTAGGGAAGTAAAAGGCAGCAAACGGGAGGAGTGAAGAAACGCCACACTACCCAAAAAGTTAGACTTCAGGTGCTTTATGTTCCTGGTTTTGCAGGACTTCCTGCCATCTGTAATGCTGTCCCCTTAATTGGTGTAACATCAGTGATGACGTTACTAAGTGCTGATTGGCTGCTGTGCAGGAGTTAGCCAATCCAAAATCCCCATTTGAAATGGGGAAGACTTGCAGGAATTAAACGTACTTTCGAGTCGACGTGAGACATTTGAAAACAAAGGTGAGGTTTAAAGTGAAGTGCCCCCCCCCCCCCGAGATGATGGCGCGCACCACAGATTTTAGAAGTTTGCCCTTGACTGACACTCCTGCACAGCACAGAAGACATCAGTGGGAAACAGATACAAGAGGCACCTCCTGTTCTTGTGCAATGCCCCGCTTAGCTAGTATGAGACACAACATTGGAAGCCCCCCCCCCCCCGTATTGTGACATGGAAAAAGGCCTTAGACATGCATGTCTGCCGAAATTGCGGTGTTTCAGGTGAGGGGCTGTCCACAGAAGTACGGGAAGAGTTGGGCCAGGTGGGTTAAATATCGCTGTATCTACTTGGCTCTCTTAACGCAGCCAGCAAACCAGGACCCTATTGAACGGCTGGTGCTAAATGACTCGCCAGTTTAAGGCGATAGGTCATTACAGACGTAGATGGAAACTTCTTTGCTGTATTTATATCCTGCTTTTCACGGGGTGTATGGTGCGTGGTTTGGGGTGGTTCTTGGTCTTTTGTTCTGCAGACCTCCTGGGGGGAAACTTTTCAGTACCTAAAGTCTTTAGCATCTGCCATTTCCATGTACGATGCTTGTCGGGCGTTGCCCACTTGGTACTATAGAAAATCAATAAAAACTGTTAAAAAATATATAAGAATCAGTCGACATTAACTGTATGTACTGCTACTTCAGCAATAGGCGACTGGTCACAAATCCAATTCATTACTGCAGGTGATTGGGGTGTAGTTGTAACGAGGTCACCATCAGCAAAAATCTCTCTGGGAGGAAGAAGCGATACAACCTCTGCCGCACAAAGTCTGTACTATGCCGGCATTTAGGACTGGAATTAGGGTTAAAATTTATGTTCGTACTGTTCAAGATTCTAATAGGCCTTTTAAAAAAATGCAGAAACAAGGACTGAAATGTTCTCAAAGTTATGAAGCAAGGTTGACGTAGTGGACATGGATAATAAACTATTCTTGGAGTGAGCCTCTTCTAGTAACCTCCTTGCTCTTTTCTCTGAACTTGGAGGCTCAGTCGACATTTTCTCCAGCCCACGCTGCCTCGTCTGTAGCAGCCAAGGATTCAACAAACTCCGGAATATCACTGGGTTCAACCATTCCCACCAGTTTAACATTTACAAGATCTTCAGAGCAGGATGTTAAGACTATTTGAATTTACTGACCCTAAGAAGACTGCTAGACGTACTTGATTGACCCTTCTATCCTTTCCTGCAGAAGTAGACTTTCCTTTTTTTTTTTACAGCGCCGGGGGGACACAAATTATTTAAAATTTTCTTAAATTTCCTTTTCTCGAAAATCCTCAGGAGTTCATCCGAACAGTCAGTATGATTAGTATAATCAGATCTTATCATGGAAGTGCTACTGTGAACTGCCTTGAGGAGCTGTGTACTATTTAGTGAGCTGGCAAACATCGATTAATCAAGTGACAATAAAGGAGACGGTAGCCCCCTCCTCCCCAGGGAGAGGCAACCCCTCATCTCTAAAGAAACTATTTAAAGAAGTCTCCTTCATAACGATCAGCCGTTGGGTTTGATGGCCGGCATTGAACCCTGGATGATAAGTGCCCACTCTGCGAGAGGTACGATGGCCTCTAAATCATTCAAGCTGGGGACCAAATTGGAAAATACTGTCAATACAGCGGATTGGGCGTCAGATTCCATTTTGAAAGACTTTACTTCAAGCCGGTATTTAACATGCCTTCTCTGGTGGTTAATAAGCTTTGAACTAGTGTAATGCTTGCCTCCGATCCTGGCGGAGACAAGGAGTATCCCATCTGTGGATCGGAGGTCAAGTTATTCTCACCCAATGATCACATTTACTCCTTCAGGATAATTATGGCTTCACATGTGGTTATCAACCATACTATTGCATATCTTTGACTGTAAAGCTCATAATGACCAGTATAGTCTGCGACTCCAAGAGTACATATAAAAAGTGAATCGCCGTTTATGGCCCATTTTATCAAATATATTTGAAATTGATGGACGGGTTAGTTCCTTTGTTTATACACGTAGATAGAGATGCTTATTGCATGCAGAGAAAAGAGAAAACTGTATGGCAGCATGAGGCACAGTTATTGGTTGAATAGTGTTACTGCTGTTTTTCTCTAGTGTTCAAGGGGAAAGTAGTTTTGGTAAGTTATTGGAATCCTTTTGTAGCTGCTATTTGAAATAAAGATCAGACCATATCCTTGCCTCTGTGTCCTTAATGGAACTGAAATTTCCCTACACGCAAGCTAAGAATTTTTGTATTCCCTATTAAAATCATATTGGCGAGAACCTCCAATTCTACCTTTATCTGCAAAGTTGTTTGATGAATTCTTGGGAAAGCCGAAGAGAAATCAAACAGAATATTTTTTTCTTTTAAAGCATGTGTACAACTATTCTAGAAGCATGACCAACGTGTTGATCTATTAGATATTAGGTTTGCTCAACTGAATCAGATTAAAAATGCTTTGATTGAGATCCACGTAGAAAAGGGAGCAAATTACTTTACCATTCTATACATCTATTCTCATACCTGTAAAGAATTAGGAGTGTTTACAAGAAGCAAAAATAAAGCTTAGAACAATACACAAACGAAGAAAGACAGTTTTAACCACTTAAACTGTACTATATATGGCGATATCAGCACATTGTCTTCATAAAGGCTGAGGCTCAATGCAATAGCCTTAATGAACTACTAGGCTGTTTAAATTGTTTGACACAGATGTAAGCAACTCTATTGAAAAATGTCGATACTTTGCCATTTTAACCATATAACTACTTTACTGTAACTGACGTGTAGATGATCTCCGATAATTACCGTAGAAACCCAATAGTCCAACCATGATCAGACACTCCTGCCTTACAAACCTTGCAGTAGTTTTAACAAAGTATAAAGGGAATGGTCGATTTTGTAGCCCTACAGAAATTCTTCACCATTCTTTTATCTCACTGCGCAGACAATACTCAAGTCACCCCATCTGGTTCCACCCAAATCCCTCAGCATTAATAGTAATCCTGCACCCTATATCAGCCCCAACCCCCCCCCCCCCCCCCGTTGCTCAAAGGAGCTCGAATCAATACCAAGCCTGTGCAAAACCCCAGAGTGTGGGGGAACCTTGAGCATTCAGGTGAAAGCAGGGGAGCCCCGAATAAGATTCAAAGGTTTAGGAGACCAAAGCATGCATTAGAGTGAGGGGAGAAAGGCACAGAGCCTTTAAGGGTAGGCGGAGATATACGATTGCTATGGATGAAAAAGTTGGATAAACAAGCTACAGGAGGACATTGGCTGACCAGAGTTCTGGACACAGACTAGGTCAGTCGGTCCCCTCACAACGAATGCACTTTCCCCAGCAAACTCACACCTGCCCTAGAGAAGATTAGTTAAAGTCAGACCTACTATTTGAAGCAGACGGTCCTCACCACACTGTGCCCAGCATTTGAAAAGGAAGCCGAGATCCAATTTAGGCAGGTCCAGTAAGTGACTACACTGACCTGAAGTGGAATGCCTGGGAGTTACCTGGGATCCCATTCCCCAGCAACACCTTGAGGGAGTGTATTGATTGGTCTACCTCTCTGTGGCACAGGGCCTGAAAGTAAGACAGCTGCAGTACTAAGACACCAACAAACACCTCATCATAAAAAAGATAAAAATAAGAAGGCCTAGTATGCATTTATATATATATTTAATATGATTAAAATTACCAACCCATTCTACTTACCAGCACAGCTCCAGACAACCCAGCAAAGTCAGAGTGCTGACACACCGCACAGTGGCTTATATATAAAATGTCAGAGACTCTGGCACCAAGCCCATGTTGAGACTAAAACACTTGTTCAGTATCGCTGCTCAAAGGCATTGATGAGTTCACAACCAGTTCCAACCAGGGTCTTTGCCGTAAGACACTAATATAAGAATAGCTGAGGAAGAACTAGGCACCATACCAGCTGCTCACAAGACTTATAGTCTGGGAATGTGCACTGATGACTACAGCCATATATCTTGTGCAACACACAACCTTCCTAGCTCCTTGTTGAGCTGGTATGTCATGCACCCAGCTCATGGACTGAGTCGATCATTTGCATTTGCCTCACACTGCAACCGCTGAGTGCATATGGACCTAACAACTAAGCAACATCTCCAATTAAAGAAACACATGAAGGGGGCAATTCAAAGCCCACACTGAATGATACAAATGAATGATACTTCAAGCATGCAAATGAGAACAGAGACTAACCCAAAGGCCCGTTATACATTACTTTCAAGAGTCTGGCTAGCCACTAAAGCTGGACATAGGCCAAACTTAAACAAGCATTGGCATAGCCAATAGGTCTCGCCTTTGGGACCTTATAAGTGTTTTGCCATGCAACAGTTGTTGCACCAAGGCTATTGTGCTGCATAACTAAATACTTATAAGGTCCCAAAAGTGAGAACTATTGGCTATGCCAATGCTTGTTTATACGAGCTTTCGCTAGCTCAGTTGGTGGAGCGGAGGACTGTAGTGGAGTGACTGACATCCTTAAATAATTCCAAGGGTAAGGCGGGGGAACCAGGCAGCGCAGGATGAAGTTTTGCAGATAACAATGGAGTGGGTCGGTTATGGCACATTGTCCCCCGTGCCTGTAATTATGGTCGGCGTGGGGCGTTCAGATGAAGCGATGCAGTACTGCAAGCTTCGCTCACATTTAAGAATAAAAACGCAAGCGTAGTGCAGGCTTCAGTTACACTTAATAGTTAAAGCTCAGGCAGTAGAGCACACTTCGATGGAAAGACGAGAGAGGCAGAGCCACATGCTTGGAAGGAGAGGTCCACGAGGGTTCAGAGGGGAGGGGGGGGGGGGACAAAAACAAGGAGTGGGAGAGAATAAACTCTTGCACTAACAGATTAACAGGAAGAGGCGGGGGGCTTAATAAGACTCTGGAGAGTCTTCAACACAGCTCTCGGAGCCGAAGTTATAAACAAGCAGGAACTGTCTTTTCTCTTAAATGGTGTAATTTCGTTTTAATGTTCAGCGCGGGCCGGGATGATCTCAACTAGGGGATTCAGGGTACTGAGTTAAACTTCAGAGATAACAGGCAACACCATGTGATTCTGGGCAAGTCACTTAATCTCCCCCGATATAAATATTAAAATAAATAAATGTGGCTTTATGTAACGCAATTCGGGCCCAATTTAAAGCGCTCCGATACCGGTTGCAAAAATTCAGGTTAAAAGGGGAAACAAGTAATAACGGGGTTGAACACACAACGATTTCCCTTCAGTGACGATGGGGCTGAAAACGCCCCAATAGCGCGAATTCATATTGTCAAACAACGACACAAGTATACCAGGAGGGGGAGAGAAGGCAGGTGATAGTCGGACAGGAAGATGCAGGAAGGGGAATAAAGATGCAGGAACAGGAGGTGGGCTAGGCGATCAACCCACTATTGGATCAAGGGAGCTGGGTTAACTTTCAGAGATAACGGTCAACACACTGTGATTAGGGGCAAATGCCTTACTGCCCTCCCCCATATATATTTTAATAAATAAAAGGTGGCATTATGTAACGCACGTCCGGCTCGGGTAAAGCGCTCTGATACTTGGCGCAAAATTGTTAAAAAGGGAAACCGGTCATCAACAGTTTTGCACACACGACGATTTCCCTTCAGCGACAATGGAGCTAAAAACGCTCCCATAACGGGAAGACATGTTGTCAAATAACAAACAATGTCAGGGCCTTAAGTGGGATGAAAAAACTGGGGGTTATTTCAAAGGGACGTGGCTAATATCACCAAGGGCATGGCTCACATTACATAAGAACAAGCGGTGCGCGCACATGCACTGTAGCTCTAGGCTGGCTGGTAGCACTTTTTGGAGCCCTCTCAAAGTCTCGCCAGACCACTGGGTCAGGCGAGGGAGAGAACTTCCTCAAAGCTACCCATTTAGTGCACAGACAGATTCCCAACAAAATTACCAATAAACCATAAACTGTTCTAGCTTGGTTAGCTGCTAATAGCACACACCCATGTATCTGATTTCATTCATCCACGCCTGCATTCAGTCACTCACAAAGCACCTTCCCTGTCCTGCATACACAATCCCACTTGCAAGGACAACCCCACTTCTCCAATTGTCCACCCCATCATCATATGTAAAATAAGAAAAAACACGATTTACGCGTTCCCAAAAACTACGGAAAAAATTAGACCGTAAGAAGCAATATTTTAAATTTGACTGGGGCTTTTCATTCCTTTTCCAACAGGATGGTCCTCTCCTACATTTAACTGTTGCAAAGCACAATGACGACCAATGGAATGTAAATACTGCCAACCTTTAACCAATTTTTTTCTTCATCTGGCCAGTCCACTGGAGATGCAAGAGAGGGTGGGGACTTAATGTCCTACACTTAACACGTCTCATTATGTCCCCACCCTTATTTTCTTTCAGCCCATCTAAATAATATATAAATAAACTATTTAAAAACGTAATTAAGTTGTACGGTTATAGGGGGGGGGGGATAGACTTTACTTCACAGCCTCGTTGTAATATATACCCAAATCAAAACTATTAACTGGCAAACCATGGCTAAATATTTTAAGAAACCTTTAATAAATTTACAGATAAGAAAAAAGGAAGCAAGGCTATACGACAGTCGCACTACTATTCATCAGTATTGTTATTAGCAAAAACTGGACGCTCAACTGTTTGTGATCCTACTGCCCAAGAATTACTACATAGAAAGACTTAATGGCAAAGTAGAGCAGGAGAGTATTATCTAAACCTACATTACCCTGGATAGTGAGGTACTATATCATAGTACTCACCAGTTTCGTACATCACATTGCCCTACGTTGTCTATAAATGGATCCCAGACGATACCATCAAAATAAATTTGACCCTAAAAAATGGTAGTTGTCGTTAGGTGTATGCTAGGAAAATACAAATGACAAAGGAATTGGTTTCCTTTCTGGATGAAGAAGGGCTAGATCACATACATTGGAGATGAACACATCAATTGAGGATTTAGTTTGATACTACCGGCAGTGATCCCTTTACAAACAAATGAGGGCAGACCTAGAGAACACATACCTGGTTTTGGGCGATAACTTACTGGGCTGATTGTTTGCATCCACAAAAGAATAGAAATAAATCAATTTTCCAATCAAGACCATGTGACTCCTGTTTATCACTAGTGCTTATTGCCGTGAATTCAGGTTGGATACATCATACACTTTGCTGATGCTGATCATTAGGTTTGGATACTGTTGATGGAAATGTTATGTATGAAACTGAGGGAGAGTACCATGTTATAGTACCTTACTATAAAGGGTAATCTGTTTAGATAGACACTCCTGCTTTATATATGCCAAAAAATCTTTAATAAACCAGCCTCAAATTCTTGTCCCAAAACTGAAGGCAGAAGTCCTCGTCCTCAGAACCACCCCCTCAGCATGAGACATCTGGTGCCCTGCCGCCCACCTACCCCCTCAGACCACGCCAAAAACATTGGCATCATACTCTACTCATCGCTCACCATGAACAGACAAGTCAACTCCATCACCTCCAGCTGCTTCAACACCCTCCGAAAGACCTTCAAATGGATCCCCCCAGAGTCTAGGAAGACAGTCACCCACTCGCTCATCACCAGAAGACTGGACTATGGAAACGCACTCTACGCCGGCATCAACAAGTTCCTTCTCTGCAAACTCCAGACCATACAGAACACCACAGCCAGACTCTTCCTCAACATCCCCCCGTAATGAACACATAAGCCAACACCTGCGGAGACTCCACTGGCTCCCCGCGGAGAAAAGAATAACCTTCATGATCCTCACCCACGCCTACACAACAACGGACCCAGATACCTCAATGACAGAATTAAGTTCCACGTACCCAAAAGAAACCTCCGGTCTGCCAACCTCGCACTGGCTGATACCCCCTCGCATCCACAGAGCCAGAGCAGGCAGAAGATAGTTCTCTCACATTGCAGCCAGAACCTGGAACAAGCTACCAGCAGATATCACTCTTCCCTAACCTGAAGACCTTCAGGAAGACCCTCAAGACATGGCTCTTCAGCTGCACGGATCTGCACACCCCCTCCCCCGCAGCACCTTGAGACCCTCACGGGTGAGTAGCACACTTACAATCGATTTGATTGATCCATATAACTAGTATTGTGCATTGTCTCTTGAACCAAGAATAACAATGCATTTCTGAAAGGTCACAAAAATGCAGAGAACACTCATTTTTAGGAGCAGACTTGAATAGCAGTGCTGTTGAACAGCCAAAGATACTCTAACACAAACACACTAAATATTCATTTAAGTTCCATATTGTAGCAGAACAAGTTCCTGTCCTAATGTTGGCCCGCTTGCAAATTGAAGCGGCCGAAGATCCACGTGACTGGATTGCTTTGATAAGGTTTAACGCGTTGTCGAACAGCTTTTTAGGTCTCGGTTAGCGAAGGCTGCGATTGCGGAGTCTCGCCTGGCGAGATTTAATGTTTTCTAGTATGGGGCTTGAACCTGCCCCTCTTCTCCATTGGCTGGCTTCCTAAACGGAGGCCAGCCATTGGAGAAGAGGGGCGTCTGTCCACTCAAGCCCCGTCTTTTTCGGATTCGGGGCGTGTTTTTTACTTTCTTTCTCTCCTCTGGAATGTAAACATTGCAGCCAATGGCAAGAGGAGAGAAAGAAAAACACGCCTGAATCCGAAAACGACGCTGCGTTTCTCCGAGGCATTTCTGCTTGACCTCGGAGAAAGATGGTGGCGATCGCTCCCTCTCCTCGGGCTTTTGGGTCACATCGGCTCAGATTTTCCAGTAAGGTTTGCAGCATTTCCCGAAGTTTCCCCGACAGGGGCACTGGCAGACCCTCCCCATAGCCCCCGGTTACTTGTGATTTGATTTTTTTTTTACTTTTCCATGGAAGCCTGTGAGGCAATGTCCAGCTGCCAAGAATGACCCAGTCCTGCCTGCGCACCCCCCCACGGAGAGGGCCCTCGTCTGGTGCTCCGAGTGACTGCATCTGCAAGGGCCCCACACGGTAACTGCTGCAGCCGGTGGAGGTGGCATGGCACAGAGGGGGGCAGGCGATGGTGGGGGCTGGTGCAGTGTGGCTGTTGTGCGTTATCCTCCTGCGCTTTGGAGCTGCTGTGTGTTGTGGCTTCCTCCATCATAGCCTGGTATTCTAGACAGGCTCCTTTTTCTCTGCTCCGGGGATTCCCGGGCAGAAGCGTGGAAAGGGGCCCAACCTCACCCAGCGTGAAGTCGGGCCACCGGGCACCAGCTTTGCCCGACTCCTCCCTGGAATTAGGAGAGGCTCTCACCCCTCGCGGAGCAACTGTTAGACACCCCATAAAAGGCTGGGACGCCCAGATACGCTTTATTTCTGAAACACCTCAAGACGTGTAGCTTTGTGGGAGTCGGAAGGCAACAAGCCGCCTCGTTCCCAGGTCGAGCTCACACGCCCCTCCCTGTTGGAATTTAGGATGGCCTTTCTGTGCTAAAACAAAATGAATCTTACTTACCTTGTGTAATGTAACTAGTGCTCATGTAATGCGTTCCAATGCGCTACATAGAACTGCAAAAAGAAAGAAAATAACTTGGTTTTATTCCCAGCCTCTGTGGGCCACCCCTAAATTTTGCCCCTACCCTGGAAAAGGGACTATCAGCCAGTAAAGGGGGGAGGGAGAAATTAGGCTGCTGTGCACAAACGCGGCTGTCTAAACTTGCGTGTAAAGGAAGTAGGCGGCAAACATGCATGTCTCCCACCTGCACATGCATTGTAATCAAACGCTGCTGTGAAGTTCTAAGCAGGAGTGTAACCGGGTGCTGTTATCCGAGTTGTATTTGCAGGAAGGTCAGGCTATAATTCTTCACCTCCTACTATGCTATGCACCAGCACTAAATTGGTTAAGAGGTGGTCTCAAAATACCAGTACATACAGTTGAATGTCTAACGCAGTGGTGAGAAGTCATTATGGGACTGTTGGCTCAATTCATCTGTTTTCAGTGCAGAATCAAATTAAGCTGGGGACAGAGCTCCTACTGTAATCTACGACGCCAAAAAACACAGTGCTCTGAACTGTCAACTGCATTGTTTGTGCTGCGACGTTCTAACCAATCAGCTGTGCACCGCCGACCATGCACAGAAACCGCTCCTGTGCTAGGGTTATCGGAGTCCCATGCTAAATGATATTTTGCTGTTTGGGCACTCCTAATCTTGCTACACGGACATTAGTATCCATCTGGTGAGTTCATGATAGCGCCATAAGGCAGCTGCCTACAATGGCCCTAACTTGGCCACGGCCAGCAATCACAAACCCTTCACCAGTGCTTTACCTCCCCCAGCCAGCCCCCCCTCCCACACACACCCTTTCGGACCTGCACATGTTTATTTAACTAGCTCGGCAAGCCTCAGTTGGATTACTGGCATCTGGCGTGCCTTTCTGTTAGTTGCTGGTTTACAAGATGCAGAGGAGCGCCAGCAAGCGGCCAAGCCTCGCCCGAAGTTACAGAACAATGAAACATTACCCTATAACTGATGCAGCTCGTGCACACATACTTTCAAATGTATATATGAAAGGTTGTTTCTGTAATATTAGGGACTCCACAGTACGCCCACTCGTGGGCCATCGCTTGATCTAAATAGATCTTCAGAGCACATGCTCGGGGGGGGGGGGGGGGGGGGGCTTTTTCTGGGGTCTGATGGTGCACAACAGACCAGACCATGCTCTCGGGTGGGGGGGAGGAGGCTTTTCATGGGGTCTGAGAGTGCACAACAGACCAGACCATGCCAAAAACATTGCCATTTAGAACACCAACAACTTTAAACTTTGCAAATGCAAGACCTATTGCATTGCAAATGCTGTGTGTGTGGGGGAGGCTCTGTGTGTGTGGCTTTTTTTTGGAGGTGGCTCTATGCGTGGTGGCTCTGTCTGTGTGTGGGTAACTGTGTAGGTGGCTGTGTGTGTGTGTGGGTTGCTCTATGTGAGTGGCTCTGTGTGTGGGTGCAAATGCAATAGGTCTCGCATTTGAGAGTGATTAAGCTATTGACATTGTAAATAACAATGCTGTTTCTTTAAATGTTTTAAAAACAAAAATAATGTCATGAGCAATGCCAATAGCTCTAACTTTAACAATGCCGAGACCATTGCATTGTAAATGCTTGTTATACTTAGTGCTGGTTTTGTGAGAGCCTAGTATGCGGATGATAATCTGTGCAGTAGCAGCACCGCCTTTGGCGTGAAGTTCAACAGGGCTCAGATGTTGGCGGAAAAAGACGAGTAGAGTTGGCGTGGGAGGTTTCCCGAGACAATGCATCGCCTTTTCTTGTTTAGCAAGAAATAACTCATGTAACAACTCCTGGACACGGCGTTTATATACCAAAAGGTGACCCATCGGTGTTCACGAGAGGCAGGCAGCAGCTCCGGAGGGGTTTCTTGAGCCCCCGCGCCCTTGCCACAACGCGCTCTTACTATTCCGCAAGGGCTATTGGTGAAATGCCCTCTTCACGGGCAGGTTAGACAGCGGCGATTCTCATCTCAGGCGTTTCGTGTAAGCACTAACAGCAGCAGTATATCCTTGAAATCAGGTGACTTTAGATACTTGACTCGAAGACAGCTTCAATCCAGAAACACACAGAATTGTCCAATTTGTATATAGCCTCGCATGAATTTGAGTGTAACGCAACTAGTATCAGACAACACGTTTGTTCTAGGATATAAGAAATCTCGGCGAAAACTCCTCTTTAGAACTGCTTTCCTTACAATAGGCCAGTCGGTTCATCTTGGCTGAGATCTGACAAACAAGTTGCATTTTTTTGACGCAGAGTATCACTTAACTGGGCATTCCATATAATACAGTAACCCGGATTTCAGTTATGCCATTACAAATATACATCACTTACTTACATAATAAACCTCACAGAACGTGAGCGACTTGTAATAGGCGGCACTGCAGGGGCAAGTTTCTTCCTTGCATTGTTGTGAAGTACATGCACCAATATAAACCACCTTTCCACGAACAAAGTGCAGTCGCTTTCTAGCCAGTTGGTCGGCACAATAGCAGCGAATAAGGGGCATAACTGATTCGGAATAATACATTTGAACATGCCCAATATGAACAATCCACGGGATTTCCCAAATGACTAGCGGGTAAGGTGCATCTCGCCTCCCCGTATGTCGCTAACCATTTATTGCCGTTCGAGCAAGCAGCCTACGGTTCAAAGGGCTTGAGAGTGGAACGTTCTCTGCCGCCATTTTGTACCTCCTCCCCCAAGACGCTGCACAATCAGCGCTATCGTTTACACATACAATCCTCTACCATCTTCACGTTCAGGTACGACGCCCACCACCAGGTCCGCATCCCCTGATTTCTTACCTCACGAGCTTCATTTTGACGGCTAAATTGGTGGGGAAATAGCACCGAAACTGCGAGACGTGGAGAGTTCCCGCCCAGCGAGCGGAACAAAAAAAAATTGAGCACGGAAGGGACAAGGCCACAAAAGCACAAGCCTCCCCGGCACGAATAGTTGAATTGTGGGAAGGTTTCAAACCGGAAGTGACGTTCGCACGACGATCAGACGTTGAATGCATTTTTTTTAAAAGACTGCGTGTACTGTTTACGCCATGGAAACGGAAGAAAGTGTGATCCGTTGAAGAATAATTGGGGGGCCAGCTTGGAACATTATAGCGAGCGGCGTACTCATTGGTTTCTCAATGTATCTGTGCAATTAAGTAACTGTGTGCACAAATCCACACTTTTTGTTAATATATTCGTATACTGCATTTTTGTGTACCAGACTGGGCAATTAATGATACACTCCTCTCACCCCCACGTTTTAGACGTTTTCTGCTCTTCAAATACTTATGCAGTACATTTATTCGAGGTTAGGGTTGCCACCAGACCGATTTTTTTATTGCCATAACCATTATTTTACTGTTCAGACTGCCTAAAAAAAGGTACGTCCTAAAGCCTGTATTTATTTCTCCACCAGAAGTTTATTTATTTATGCATTTTTATAAAGCGCGGACTTTACCCGAAGGTGTCAGAGCGCGTACAATAGAACCAGTTACGTTACATGAGAGAAATGTTACAAAATAGAGCGCACAAAAATAGCAGGACACAGAATCATACACAGCAGGCAAGAGGAACACAATATCAAACACAGCAAGCAAGGAATGTACAAAAAATAAATAAATACAACAAATTTACAATGACTAACGAACTTCCTGGCGGGGTCTGAGAATGAAGGAATTAGTTCTGAAAGTGTCTTTGGAATAGAAGAGATTTGAGGTCCGCTTTGAAGATCCAGATGGAGGTGGTGGCATGGAGCAAAGGAGGAAGCGAGTTCCAGATTCTCACCGCATTACCTCAGAACGATTGAGCCAACAATTTTTCCCTTTTGAAGGAAGGGGGACTCAAGCAGGAACTTTTCTGCATTCCAAGAAGGTCTCAAGCCTCCGGACAATTTCAGTTTATTCGCCAGATAGCGAGGGGAGGAAGAGTGCAAGGCTTTGTGGGTGATGCAAGCCGTTTTGTAAATAGCTCTAGCCTCGATGGGAAGCCATCGGAGAGAAGAGAGGATAGTAGTGATGTGGTCACTTCGTTTGGACCCTGAAATGAAGTGAGCTGCTGAATGGAGGACAGATTTAAGGGGGGAGAGGTAAGATTTGGGAAGGCCAGTCAGAGGGGAATTACAATAAACCAGTCTAGAGAGAACTAGTGATTGGACCAAGGTTTTTAGGTCTTTCTCCAGGAAGAACCGACGAATCCCCCACAGAAGGCGCAGCTGATAACGTGCGTTCTTGGCAATGGAGTTGATGTGTGAGATTAGGTTGAGTCTTTTGTCAAGTATGACACCTAGGGATTTAGCTCAGTCGACAATGATGGGTTTACTTTTGAGTAAATTCAGCTGATCCATCTAGGATTGAACAGGAGGCGGGGAGAGAGAGGTAGATAGGTGGAGGAATTCAGTTTTGGAGGGATTGAGAATGAGTTGGTGAACTAACATCCAGTTGTGAATAGAGTTGAGAGTAGAGTTGAGTAGTGAGAGATCTTGAGAGGAAGACACCTTGAGGTAGATTTGGGTGTCATCTGCATAGAGATGGTAGAAGATTCCAGATTTGCTTAGGAGGTTCCCTAATGGTTTCAGATAGAGATTAAACAGAGTGGGTGCAAGGATGGAACCTTGAGCGACGCCTTGACCAATCACCAGTAGAGACGAGAGACTGTTCGCAATCTTGATCATTTGGGATCTGTCCGAGAGGAATGAGGCAAACCATTTAAGCACTGTGCCTTCCACGCCCATTCTCTGTTGAAGAGTGTTAAGGAGGGTGTTGCGATTAACAGTGTCAAAGGCTGCAGATAGGTCAAGAAGAATCAGAAGGCCCGATTCCCCCGAATCGAGTATATGCAGCGCATCATCGATCACTCGCAGCAGGGCTGTTTCAGTGCTGCAATTTTGAATAAAGCGAGACTGGAACACGTCAAGGAGATTATTGTCCATAATGTGTTGGGAAAGTTGTTTTGCAACACATTTTTCTGTGATCTTTGAAAGAAAAGGGAGATTGGTGATGGGGCGGAAGTTATTGAGGATGTTCGCATCTGCTGAGTTTTTTTTTTTAGAAGGGGGTAACCTGTCCTATTTTGAGGACAGCTGGGAGGGATCCTTGACTGAGGAAGAGATTAACTAGCCTGGTCCAATAAGAGAGAGTATTGGTATAGAAATCAATGCGATGACACTAGGTATGGGGTCAGAAGAATGGTTGGAGGGTTTGGTTTTGAGGATGCATTTGAGGAGGTCATCTTCCGAGATGGCAGCAAAGTTCTGCCAAGTGACTAAGGATTTTCGCTCCTCAATGGGGGTGGGGTGGGTGACCTGATCCACCAGTGATTTGACCATTTCATCAAAGAATATAGCGAATTCAGTTGCTTTCTTTGAAGCATCCTCAGGTTTGATGGTTTGGGGAGAACAGTTTGGGTTTTTGATGAGGTCGAAAAGTTTTTTGGGTCTGTTTTTAGCTGAGTCGAGGAGGGATCTGAAATGTGATGCTTTTTCATGGAAGATGTGCTTGTGGTATTTGGATCTTGCTGAACGTAAAAGAGAGCGATTGGAGGTGGATGGAGATTGTCTCCAACGTTTCTCCAAGATTCTAAGGTTTTTCCTTTCGTCATAGAGAGCTTTATTGAACCAAGGTGCTGAGGGGGTGGGTCTTTTCCTTTTGCTTTGGAGTGGAGCGACATTGTCGATTTCGACTGCAAGGATTGAGAGGCAATGGGGAGTGAGATCGTTGACATCCGCATTGGGGTCTAGACTAGGAAGTGAACGCATAGCAGAAGCACACAGAGTCTCAAGATCAATGTTTTTAGTGTTGCGGAACCAGGTAGAAGCCCTTTTAGGTTGGCCGAGAGTTATAATGTGCGAGAGGTGAAAACGGAAGGGAATGAGGAAATGGTCTGACCAGTCTACATGGATAGGGGGAGCAATGGTAAGCTGGTCTGGTTCAGAAATAACAAGGTCCAGAATTGAGCCCTTGGCGTGTGTAATTTCCGAACAGTGTTGGACAAGATCGTTAGCTGAGAGAAAGGTTGCAAGCTTGTTGGCAGCCGAGTCTTCCACGGAGCCCCAGTGGAGATTGAAGTCACCTAGGAAGATCTGCCTGTCGCTTTGTGAATATTGGTCACTAATGAAGGTGGTGAGTTCCTCCATGAAGGAAGAGCAGTTACCGGGCGGGTGGTAGATGGCATGGAACCTGAAGGGTGAGCCGTGATGAACTTGAAGTTCTAGGGATAGGCATTCGAATGTGCGGAAGAAGATGGTGGGAAAGCCTTTAGTTTGAAGGGAGTTTCTGAAGATAAATGCAACACCTCCCCCGATCTTGTCTGTTCTGTCGTTTCTGAGGATAGAGTAGTCGGTAGGTATCGGAAGATCAAACAAAGTGTGAGAGGAGTCAGATCAGAAAAAGCTTTATTCGGTAAGATATTCACAAACCATAAAAGCATGTACATTTTATGTTGAACATTAGTACTATACATTTCAATAGATAAAATACATCAATTTATACAATTTAAAAAAACTTTAAAAAAGAAGAAAAAAGAAAGTTTGTTAGAAATATCCAGTTTTGCCAGCAGTATACAGGTCTGTGCAAAATAACAATCTTGAGTGCATGAATAATCAATTATTTATCGTTTTTCTCTTATATGATCAAGTTTTGTGTAATTGGCGGCTCTTTTATACGGAAAAGAAAAGCCCCCAACAGCAGGTTTAGGATGTCATAGGGGATATTCCCAGTTCATCGTAGAGTACATTGTTTTTGATGAGGTCCGCCTTAGAGTAGTTCTTTATTGTACATTACATTTATTTGTTACTTTTATAGAAATAGTTGAAGTGCTTTCCATGAGACAATTTAAGATCTAAAGATTTGTTCTGTGTCGTACGCTAAATTTTAAAAACTTGGTCATGCCTGGTCCTAGCCCGGGCTGACTTGGTTGCCACTTACACCAAGGTGGTTTACATGAAGGGAAATGCCTGGTTCTTCGCCTTCCAAGATTGAAACTGCAATTGCTGAGGGATATTTTCTACTCACTTCCTTGGTCATATATCCCTGCCAGTTCTTTTGAACGGAGACAGCTGACTGTAGGGTAATCTGGTATGGCACTGAAACCATGGTAGCAATGAGGACAAAAAAAAAAAAAAACTTGGTCATGTTTATCACCAACAATTCTGTGTCTAACATTTGGAGAGCCAAAAGGGCAGGTCGACATTGTTTTAAACCCATCAGTTTCAGCAGAGGGATCAGGTACAGCTTTCTTGGTTCAACATAAAATTTACAGAACATGATTACATGCAAGGTGGACTGAGCTGACAGTGAGCCAGTTGTTTTGACCAATCATTTGTCACTGGAAAGGTGATTAGACGATGAAAAATATTAAATCTGAATCTTGTCAGTAAAAATTTATCATAGCTACTCAGGTTCAAGGTCAGGTATGGCTCAATCGTGTCTGTTGTTTGAATTAAAAGAGAGTGCTGTACGGATGTTTTGTTTACTTCTAGGGCCAGGCGTAAGTCAGCCAGATGGTTTAGGCAGAGGTCTCGTAATTTCTTTCTGGGGATCGTATTTAATTCCTGCGGGCTAGAGTAGAAGTGCTCATATCCCAAATCGAGGAAAAAGTTTTTTACATATAGTAGCCAGGTGATTTTGATCCCGTAGTCTAAGTTCATACAATCAGTAATAAGTGCCTGCGTACATTTTAGTTCAGCTGTGGTCCAGATGCGATGCCATAAAAGAGCTGGCTGCATCCGGATCACATCTGTAATATATGAAAGGCCCAATTCAGTGTGAATGGTATATGTGGAAGTGGACGGCGGGACGGCCAGTAGGAATTTCAGAAAATTATTCTCTGTTTTTTGGATCGAGTCCACTTGAGCGTTTCCCCAGATCCCTGCCCCATATATAGCCGTACTGAGACATCTTGAGTGGTAAATGTCAAGCAGTTCTTTTGGTGATCTTTTTCCAAGCCTCCGTGCGAAAGCAACCAATGCCATAGTTGTTTTTTGGAATTGGAGCTTTCTCGTCTCTATAGCCCTTTTCCAGGTACCTTTATGGTCTATTATAACTCCCAGGTATGGATAGGTGGTTGTGTTTTCTATTCTTGTTTTATTTAGGTAGATACCGTTTCCCTTACAGATTTTTTTCCCTGATGTCATGGTGAATGTCTTTTTTACATTGATTTTTAGGTCCAGTTGTGTCATGAACTTTTTGTATCTGTCTAAGGACCGTTGTAGTTCAAGAGGGGTACGAGCGATTGTAACTGCGTCATCCGCATAAAGCAGAGCGGGGATCGGGCGTTTTTGATCCTGGGGAAGGTACTGGCCGCCCTTCAGCATAGCTGCTTCTAGCCCGTTGGTATATAGGGTAAAAAGGAAGGGGGCGAGGACGCATCCTTGCCCGACTCCCCGCTCTACCTTAAACGATGATGTTAACTGCCCCCCTGAACCGTATCTTACTTTTGCAGTTGCGTTAGAATACATTTCTCTAATGTAGTTGACCAGTTTAATGTCTGCCCCCATATCAGTCAGTATACTCCACAGTTTGTTATGTGCCACGCAATCAAAGGCTGCGGAGAGGTCTACGTATGCCATGCAAAGTCTGCCACCCTTAGCTTGGACATACTTTCCTCTCAGTAATGTGAGGTTTAGGACCTGTTCGATGGTACCTTGTCCCTCCCTAAAACCATACTGGAGGTCAGATATTATGTTATTTGTTTCTGCCCAGCCTTGAAGGCGTTCCAGGAGAATTCTTCCTACTATTTTGCCTAGCGAATCCAGTAGGGATATCGGTCGGTAACATGTTGGGCTGTTTCTATTTCCCTTTTTGAAAATTGGAACAAGAATAGAGTCTGACCAAGAGTCAGGTAGTCCCACCTTACCCATTGCTTCTAGAACGTTAAGTAGTAAGGGGGCCCAAAGGTCCGTGTTTGATTTGTAGAGGTCCACGGGGACCCCATCATGGCCCGGGGTCTTCCCATGTCTGCTTGCGTTCAATGCTAACTTGACCTCGGGGAGAGTGAGATCTAGTTCTAATGGACTAGTTGAGTCGATTAGGTGGGTATGTTTCTGTCCACTCATCCCTACAGAAACAGAGAATATTTTTGAGAAGTGTATTATCCATTCTGATTCCGTAATAGTTGTTTCAATTAGGCCGCTATCTTTTGGGCCTGAAAGAAAAGAAGAATTAACAACCTCGCAGAAAGCCGCAGAATCCTTGTTTTTGCAGCTATCGTGTAGGGCGGTCCAGTGTACCTCTTTTAGTTCTTTCTTTCGGGAACTTAAAGTGTTGTTATATAGTTTCCTTGCTTGCGAAACCTCTACTCGGTCTCTTGGGGATTTTTTTAGAGCTTTTTTAAGAGTTTTATGGGCTGCTGAACATGCTGAATTGAACCATCCGAACTTCGGTTTTCTCATTGAGGTTTTCTCCCCGTTAAAATTCACTGTCAGAGCCTTCTTAACTTCAAGTATAATTTTGTTGTAATTTGCTACGATCTCATAGGGAGATGAGCTCTCTATCAGACAGACAGAGAAATCTGGATTTGCCCCTCTAACTATGGTCTCTAAGATGGCATTAGGGTCAATGTGGGACCACTTTAATGCGTAGCCGTTCGGTCTGGTCATCAGTAGGTTGTCGTCATGGTATAAGGTTTGTGACTTTTTTCGTGGGGCTATGATTCGAATGGTTATGGATATTGGAAAGTGATCGCTAAAAGCGCAATCGTGGGTTGTGAACATGGTGATCGCTTCTGTGGGACTAAGTCGATACAAGATGACAGACCTCTGCCATTAAACGTTGGAGAGAAGGCGGCAGCAGGCACAAGCAGTTCATTGGCGAAAGCTAGTTGGAGAAGGGTCATAGTCTCGTTCATAAGGGACCCTTTTTGTGAGTGCGGGAAATGTGTGATGTTATTATTTTGATAGTCTACGTAACAGCATTTGTTGTTATGACTATTCTCACATAATGCTAAATTAAAATCGCCTCCCCATACGATTATAGGCTCTTTCCCTGGGTTGGTATTGTTGTGATCTAGTAAAAAAGGACGTATTTCTTTTAAAACTTCCATGAACTTGGTGTCTATAAGATTATTGTATATGTTGACTATCAGAATAGGTGGTGATTTTTTGATGGTTATTCTTAAAATCTGATATTGTGTCTCGTTTTTCAGGGCGTGGGCCTCTAAAGGTGGAATTAAGTTTGAGACATAGACCACTAGACCGCCCTTTGCTCTGCCTGATGTTGAGGCCAATGCTGGACAGAAGAATGTTTTAAAGCCGTTTAGGTAAATGGGGGAAATTGCCCATGTCTCCTGCAAACAAACTATATCATTTCCTCTTATAAATGTCAGCCACCCTTCATTGTTGGCCTTTGTGCGGAGGCCCGAGACGTTCCAGAAGACTATTTTTAAGTTTGAGCCAGTCAAGGAGTTACTTTTTGTGCTATTGCAAGCATTTTGAACAGTTGGTTTAGTGACGGAAAAATCCTTTGAGAGAGGGGTACTGCCGGGTTTGTGTTGGCTGTCTGTAATGGGAGATGTGGATTCGTGCATACCCTTGGGCTTCAAAGTTGGAATGTCGTGAGGTTGGACTGTGAGCAAGGTGTGATAGGGAATGGAATATACCATACTTTTTCCTCGACTGTGGTTTGAATCGGGCAGGTTTTTTACTACACTGTCGGTCCGAGTTGCGTTTTGGGGAGTGGTGTTATCTAACGATGTTGGTTGTCAATCCACCTCCTCTAATGTTGTCAGCTGTTCGAACCTATTCTGTAGTAGGATACAGCCATTCCGTCTATGATCGAGATTAGGTTCTGTGTGGTAGAAAGAACCAAGCGGTACCAGATTAATTGCTGTTTTTAGATTTGTTTTTTCCTCTTTGGCCATAAGTAGGGATCGTCCTAGTCTCGGTGATTTAAAATTCACAACTATACAGTCTCCTGTTATGTTTTTTTGGGAATGACCGATCCAGCCCACTCTCCTAACCATCAGGATTTGGTTGATATAATTTGAGTGGAAATATTTATATTTAATGAGCCAGTCCATGACCTTGTTTCTGAGTGAGGTCCATGTTTCTGTTGATCCTTTGTTTAAGGGTGGAACACCTGTTAGAACTAGGGCGTAGGGGCAAGCAGCAGGTGGCAGATTTAAGAGGTCTCGGTTTGGTTGAGGAAAAAGGTTGGGTGGGCTCGTTTTTTCCTTTTGGGGTCCTTCTTGAGCTCTTATTGGTTGTTCCGCTGTTCTAATTGCTCTAGTGTCTCCTTTTGTCCCCTGTGTCTTATCTTGTGTTCCTATTGCTGAAATGGTGTGAGTATTTATTATTGAGTTATTAGGGGGTTCCTTAACAGATGATAGAGGATTTGACTCTTGGGGGATAGGTTGGTTAATATCAGCTTGGGGGTCTATGTAAATTTATTCGTGTTTTGTTGTCAGTTTTTCTAGTCGGACGAATTTATCTTCAAAGACTGAGGAGAGTATGGAAATCATTTCACCCATTTTTTCTTCCAATGCTTGGTTCACCAATGTTTGTAATGATTTTTCACAATTTTTGGAAATCATCTCTATTGTCGCAATATGCGTTTCTAAGTGTGCGACAGAGTTAAGCTGGTTCTCCTCTGTCTGCGTTCCTGTGTTACATAGAACTGGGCGAGATGAGATCTTCCCCTCTTTTCTTTGAGGGCGCCCTTTTGTAGTTGCCCCCCTCCCACCGTTCGATTTTTGTTTGGTTTTCCCGCGGGTTAAGGGTCCTTTCGTTTGTGAGGGAGTAATATTTGGATGTACTGCTATGATCTCAAGTGATTTTTGGGGGGAGGGGACCGGGGAATCAGGTAGAAAGATCAAGTTAGGTGTTTTATTTAGTAGGGAGGAACTGATGGTATCAGAGTCTCTAATTATTCTGCTAGATGGTTTAGACGAGAGCCTCCTCTCGGTGGATTGTATTTCCTGGTCTATTATCGATTCGGCTCTCAGTAAATAGGCGTCTAAAGTGCCCACAGCACTTTTACGTTTTTCCATACTTAACAGTAAGGTTATGATTAAACACTTTATACAATGACCCACTTACCAGGATCTTTTCTGGCAGAGCCACGGAGGGTGGCCCGGCCCTGCCTCTGTCTGCCCCTGACGGCCACAGACGGCCCGCCCTTTGCCCGGGCTTAGCCCGGCGCAACCCGCGCGCGGTCCCGCGACGCGGGGGCTGGGCTTCACTTAAATGCGCCTCCGGGCGCGGAAACAGCGTTGGCGGCTTTCCTGCCGCAAAGGAGCCTGGGATCAGTAGTCCCCACCTCCACTCCGTGGCCGCAATGGCTGGAACTGCGGCGGCGGGAGGCGGGAACGGGCAAACAAACGAGCAGCAAAGGAGGATGTCGGTGTCTCCACAGCAGCGTGACCCCCTAGAGTGTTCACCAGGCACCCGCTCTGCCGAGGCTGGGCTTCACTTAAATGCGCCTCCGGGCGCGGAAACAGCGTTGGTGGCTTTCCTGCCGCAAAGGAGCCTGGGATCAGTAGTCCCCACCTCCACTCCGCGGCCGCGATGGCTGGAACTGCAGTGGCGGGAGGCGGGAACGGGCAAACAAACGAGCAGCAAAGGAGGAGGTCGATGTCTCCACAGCAGCGTGACCCCCTAGAGTGTTCACCAGGCGCCCGCTCTGCCGAGGCTGGGCTTCACTTAAATGCGCCTCCGGGCGCGGAAACAGCGTTGGCGGCTTTCCTGCCGCAAAGGAGCCTGGGATCAGTAGTCCCCACCTCCACTCCGCGGCCGCGATGGCTGGAACTGCGGCGGTGGGAGGCGGGAACGGGCAAACAAACGAGCAGCAAAGGAGGAGGTCGGTGTCTCCACAGCAGCGTGACCCCCTAGAGTGTTCACCAGGCGCCAGAGAGGAGTCATTAAACCAGGTCTCAGTGAGAAAGAGCATGTCGAGATTGTGGTGGGTAATAGTGTCAGAGATTTCCAGTTTGTGTTTGGTTGTAGATCTGCAGTTGTGGAGCATACAATGTAGCTCTGACGTAACTGTTTTGGTGATGGGAGTGTTTGGGCTGATTAGGGGGATAGGGATTAGATTCTTGAATGAGGGTGCCCCTTGAGAGGGAGACTGGTAAGTTCTGATGGAAGAGATGGTATGAATGGTGAATTGAGTAGAATTGTTAGGAGAGGAGAGTGGAGGGGGATTGACGTTGGTAGTCTTGTAGCTAACCAGTAAGTTGGTGATGTCTGTGGAGGACAGACTGTGGTTGGCTTTATTGGGGCGCAGGAGCAGGGAACTCCTCGGGTGGTCATTAAAGGGAGGGGGATATCTTAGCACTTAAGAGTGAGATGGACGCTTGAAGCTGGGAAATGGAAGAGATGAGAGAATCAAGTTTAGTTTCCAGGGATAGGTGGGCTGAGCACGGCGTGTTGGGTGGCTCAGTGGTTAAGGGAGGGAGTGGAGTAGGCGAAGGAGGACAGGGGGATATGGGGGACCGGGGAGAGTGTTGGGGTGCGAGGGTCAAAGGTGGGGGAGGGAGTGAAGTAGGCGAAGGAGGACAGGGGGATATGGGGGATCGGGGAGAGTGTTGGGGTGCGAGGGTCAAAGGTGGGGGAGGGAGTGAAGTAGGCGAAGGAGGACAGGGGGATGATGGGGACTGGGGAGAGTGTTGGGGTGCAAGGGTCGAAGGTGGGGAGAGATGGTGGTAGAAAGGAGTGGATGGAGTTACAGTGATATTTTTACTGGTGTTGAGCAGAGGTGAAGAATAGAGATCATAACTAGGAGGAGAACATTGAGAAGTAGAAAGGGAGGGCGAGAGGTGGAGGGGGAGAGGAGGGGGGTTAAAGATAGGCCAGGGATACGGTAAGATGAGAGGAGAAGGGGCTGTACAGGGAGGGGAGGGAGGTCAATGGAAGGCCAGAGGAATGGGGAGAAGAGAGAGGGTGCAGGCCAGGTACCATGGGCTATGAAAGGTGAATGTAGGGGGACAGGCACCAGGCAGAGTTGGGGAGGTTGGGCTAAATGGTAGTTGTGGGAGGAGTGAGGGACTGTGAGGTCAAAGGGAGGGAAGAGGGCGAAATTACCAAGAGGGGAAACAGGGTTGTGAAGCATAGGAGAAGGAAGGTCAGAGGGAGGGAGGAGGATAATTACAAAGAGGGGAGGCAGGGATGTGAGGCATAGGCGGGGGGAGTGTAGGTTGTAGAGAGATGGGAGGTGTAAAAACAGAATTGAAGGTACGAGGGAAGGGGAAGAGCGGAGAGGGATCAGGAGAAAGGGCGAGGAAACGGGATGGGTAAGGCGAGTTGATCGGTAGTTCAGGTTGTAAGAAAGGTGGAATAAGTAGGGGGGAATGGGTAGGAATAGGGGGGTTAGAATGCAGGAGATGGGAATAGAGAATTGGGGAGATGCAGGTTGGGGAGGGGAAGCGGGAGGTAAAGCAGACGAGGTAAGGGGGGATCAAGTTGGGAAGGGGGCAGAATGGGAGGGGAGGGAGCAAGAGAAGGGGGAGATAAAGGGTAGACCTGTGACTCCCGGGAGGGTGGTCTTAAGGAATGTATGGGGGTCATGGGGAGAGAAAGGGAGAAAGAAGACAAGCTAGAAGAAGAAGAAGAAGAAGAAGAATCGAGAGCGATCGTAGTCGCAGGGGTGGGACGAAGGGAGTGGAAGAGGTGGTCAAAGAGAGAGAGATAGGAGTCTGTAGCTTGGATCATGACAGTGCCATTATTATAAAGTGTAATGGTGAGAGAGCTATTGAAGCAAGCAGAGGGAGACATTTTTAACCGCTTCCCATGTGTGAAAGAAGAGGAGGAGGAGGAGACGTTGAAAGAATTGAAGAAGCTGGAGGACCAGGAAGGGATGTCGTGAGTGAAGAAAATGAAGTCATTTTTGATCTTCCCTAGACGCCAATTATGGAATTGGTCAACAAAGAGGGAATCTGGAAATTGTTCAATGGTGTTATGCTTGAACTTTTTTGCTGCTGCTTTGGACAGATTAGGGGGATAAATTACTTTGAAGCAGTTAATTCCAGACTTAATTCAAATGGAAGCCATGATAAGTAGATGAGGTGATGGCGTGGTGTGGGGGGTAGAAAAAGGGGCCACTAGGGTAGCGATAGCGCAAAGAAGTATAATAAGAGGGGGGCGCATATTCCGGAAATCGAGTGAAAATAAACCAACAGGAGTGAGGTCAGATCAGGACCAAAAGGAGATACCTAATGAGGCTAAAAACAGGCAGGAAGGTAGAGGGGAGAAGCAGCATCTGAGTATTTTAGGGGAAACCAGTGGTCAATGCACGAGTGTCATTAGTGGAGATCTCGATTATTCCAGTATGGTGGAATGTGGTGAGTTGTCATATCCAAGAAAGCCGCCATAGTAAGAGGATAGACCATTTCTCATTCTATTTCCATAGACCATTCCACAAGTAGGAAATAATGATGAATGTTGCCCTATCCAAGATGGCCGCTATAGATGGACCATAGGTAATTCCCCTTTCTATTTCCAAAGACCACTTTGATATGCGTGTGTACCTCTTCAATTTCTAATAGTTGAAGAGGAGGCACAAAACGGGTTGCCCTAAACAAAATGGCCACCATAGATTGAGAGAACATGACTCTTTCTGTTTCCAAACCCACTAAGTCATGCATGCATACCTCTTTTATTTCTGATAGTGGAAAGAGGAAGCACAAAATGGATGCCAGTCTGTGGTTGATATTGGAGCGGACTGCTTAGAACTCAGCCATTTTGATGGTGTCGAGATGTTGATACCAACACAGTTTTATTTTAACGAACTGCGCAGACTTAGATCAGCAGTGGAAGGGGGGACACGCTCGTTACCAGTCCCAGCGCGCCCCACGCAGAAAACGAGCGCAGGGGAGTCCAGCCGTCACAAATAGTTTAATATCTATAATCTATTATGCGTGTGCCGTCACCAATGCCCAGATTCTGTCTGCGTTTGGAAAAGGACTACTGGTAGTTATTGGGAGAGAGTCCACCTCTGTTGTGTGCTATAGAGCCAGCGGAGTTTTCAGTGTTGAGGGAGCAAGTGTGGCGCCTTTGTGCTGGGTGCCATGGAGCTCAGCTGCTTTGAGGCCGTAAGGTATGGCAGGGCAGGAGTATCCTTCTCTGACCTGTCAGGAGTGATGGAAGCCCTGTTTGAGCTGTCAGTTGGCTAGAGTACCTCCGCCAGGCAGGCTGGGGCAGGAACGGGCTAGTGAAACCATGATGTCTGGGGGCTAGTGCAGCAGGAGGTGGGCACACTGAGTGGCAACGTGTTTTAAGGTGATGGAACCGGGCTCAGCCCCTTTTGACCACCATGGGCGAACGCAATGCCACTTCAGGTCAAGAAAAATTTGAATCCAAGCTGGACCTGCTGCATAGACCATTAACTGTAGAGTCCTCTACTTCATGCCTGATAAAAAAGGGAAGGCACCGCTGACTGCACTTGCACTGGGCCTGGCGCGCACTTGCTGTTGCTGTTTGTTGCAGAGCATATTTGTTCTCTGCCTCCTTCTTAGATAGATAGGGTCCACATGTCCCAGAGACTGTTTATGCGGACAGCAGTGTAGGCAAAGGTAGGCTGCACAAGTATAGTGATTCTCAATATATTTATTGCTTTGTAATGCTCAACTTTTCGTGACCCCCACTGCTTAGAAGTGACAAATATAAGAGAAGAATTTCTCTCCAAACAATGAAAAGGAGCATACAATTAAACATAATTCCTTTGTGAATTACAAACAATTTGTCAAGATCCACAAAATTAAAAAAGTATTGAGCAACAAGTCTTGAAGTTTCTTTTCTCAACTATTCTTTATTCGTAGTGATATGCATATATCAGCCTAGCCAACGTGGCCACGTGGCCCGGGGCGCGGACTGTCCGCGTCGGCCCCGAAGACACGTGGTGCTCGGCCGGCGCGGGGCGCCCTGCGAGCGGGAGCGAGGAGCGGCGAGGCAGGAGGGCAGAGCAGCGGCAGCGGAGGACGGCGGACGGAGGGAGCAGCGCAGCCTCATTCACGGACAAGGAGGCTCACACGAGACCCAGGAGGGGCGAACGAGTGAGCCTCGGGTCTCTGCCGCGGGGCTGCTGGTGCCCAGAATCAACGGAGGCGACCGAGACAGCGCCGGCAGCACGGAGGAGGTGAGGAGAGACCCATCGAGGGGGGGGGGCGCGCGGTGACACACCGGCGCCAGGGGCTCACCGATTACAGCCTGCCTGGGTGCGAAGGAGGCACGGAGGGCTACTGCCAGGCAATTAACAGGGGTGAAACAGGGAGAAACTCCCCCCCCCCCGCCTACATATCATGGAGGGCTGCCAATGGTGGAGCTTAGTGCGGCTCGGCTTATAGCACCAGGGAGTGGCGGGGACGGCGGCCGCACCAGAGGAGAGCGCTGAGCCCGTAAGCAAGCGGACAGCAGCAGGACAGGAAAGGAGCGCAGGGCCCGGGACGCAGCGACGACGGAGAGAACGGAGGGCCGGTACGCCGGCGCGCGGAGGGACTCGAGGGCCTAGCGATCGCGGACACTGGTGCAGGCAGAAGCCTCCGCAAAGGGGTGACCACACGGACCTGGCCAGGGGCACCTGGAAGCAGCGCGGAGGGCGGTGAGCGGAGCAGACCGGTCGCAGGGCCTCACGCCCCACCTGACATGGCAGGCAACAAGGGAGGGAAGAAGGGGGAGCGCACACTCCCCGAGCTCCTTGGCAGAAACCAGCAGAGAACGGAGAGGGGGCACCCGTCGCCTGGCCCCTCTGGCAGCACTGGGGAGGTAGCCTCCGATCACAAGGTCCTTCATGGAATCCCTCTTTAGCTCCCTCAGGGACGACTTCCAAACCCTGAAAAATGAGGTGGCCGGCGAGGTGCGGGAGATGCGCCGAGAGGTGGATGGCCTGGGGGAACGGGTGGCCACAGTGGAGGATGCTGGCCAGAGGCGAGACGAGGAGTTCGAACTACTGCAACAAGAGGTGCTGCGACTCCGGGACCAGCAGATAGACCTCCAGGCACATGCCGAAGACCTCGAAAATAGATCTCGGCGGAACAATGTCAGGGTTCGGGGAGTTCCGTCAAAAGAAGAAGGGGCAGACACTGCGGGATATCTACGGGAGCTGTTTCGAGAGGTTCTGGGAGAGGCAGAGGACTTCCCCATCAGAATCGATAGGGCGCATAGGGTGGGGCCGCCGCGGAGGGCATCGGCGCCGCCCCCGGACATCTTGGCCTTTCTCCCGGACTTCCCCCTTAAAGAGCGCATCCTGGCAGAGGCGCGGAAGCAACAGTCCTTGACTTTCCGGGGACACCCGGTGGCCCTCTACCAAGACTTATCCGCCATCACACTTCAAAAGAGAAAAACTTTCAAAATTGCTACGGATTTCCTAAGAGAGCATAACATACAGTACGCCTGGGGACACCCTTTTCGTCTGATATTCAGGTGGAATGGCACTATGCACCAACTCCGCTCTCTGCAGGAGACGTGTGGAGTTCTGGGCATTACTGCAGCGGAGGATGATACGACAGCGCAACGACGGGGAGGCTCTGGGGGAGATGTATGGCAGCGGGTATCCAGGCGGCGACCCCACGAGCGCTCCGGGAGACCGGACTCGCCCACCATCAGGGCCAGCATGGAAAGCGCAGTGATGGAGGTGGCCGAGAACACTAGAGCCACCGCGGTGGCACTGACTGCATAAATCACTCCGGGGGGAGATTACTCTTGCCATCTTCTACTTGCAGGTTTGGGGGCTAGGGGGGGGCGAGCGGGGGGGGTCCGGTGGCAGGACGTCCACTTGAGTACCCTACCAAAGACAGGTCCTGGTGGGACTTGACTTGGACTATGATGACCAAGGGTGGGGGGAGGGGGTGGGGGAGACTAGGGAGGAGTTACCCAGAGTTACTGGCCCATTGCCAGGGGAGGGGTTGGGGGGGGTTGTAGGGGTAGTTGGGGAGGGGATTAGAGGGATGAGGAGGCCGGGGGGAAGGGGGTCCGATGGGAAAGAAGGCGGGAGATTGAAGGGAGAGGGGGGGTCGTCCAGGGCGTGAACAGGGTCCCTGTTGCAGTCGCAGCACCTGAGGCGCGAGTCGGAGGTCAGTTAAAAAATTACGCCGATACATCTGTTTCCTCCCGCGATGGCCACGACTCTTAACATTGTGACGCTTAACGTCAGGGGCCTTAATAACCCGGTTAAACGACGGGCTGTCCTATCTCTTTTAGAGAATACTCGGGTGGATATCTGTCTTCTTCAGGAGACGCACCATTTACCCCGCGATTGCCTTTGAGTACGTTCACGCTCATTCCCAACACAGTTTTTCTCGTCCTGCAACACGAAAACAGCGGGGGTAGCGATCCTAGTAGCCCGACACTTTCGAGGAGAAATCCTCAACTAACAAGCGGAACAGAAGGGACGGCTCCTAGCTTACAGGTTTAGAGTGGCCGGTCTCTCCTTCACAATCGGGTCTCTCTATAGTCCAAACGACAGGCAGGAATCCTTCCTTAGCTCAGCAGTGGGGGAGGTCATGGCTACGCCAGACAGGCATATCATTGTCGGCGGCGACTACAACATGGTCTTCGACTCGGCGCTTGACAGGACCGCGCACCGCTCCCCGCAGGCGGGGGAGTTCTCGGCCGGGTGCAAGGCCCAGCTAGCGGAGATGGATCTACATGACCTCTGGCGTTGCTTGCACCCTACCGACAGAGACTACTCCTATTACTCGCACGCACATAAAACTTACGTGCGGCTGGACCACTTTCTGGTCACGGGGCCAGTGCACTCTTTGGCCACGGCAGCTGAGGTGGGGGTGATATCTATGTCGGACCACGCTCCTGTCATGGCTACGTTTTGCTTGCCGCCGGCTTCCCGCTCCCCACGGGTCTGACGTCTCCGGAACTCCCTGCTCTATAGGAAGGAGGTGGTCACGCAGGTCACGGCGGCGATCCGGGAATATCTTTCCCACAATGACGGTTCTGACACTTACAGAGCGACCCAATGGGCTGCATTGAAAGCGGTTCTGCGAGGGGAATTTATCGCTATCTCCTCCGCGGATAATGCGGCCCGGCGGCAGAAGCGGGAGGAACTCACTCAGAGGGTCCGGGAACTGGAGCAAATGCATTGTAGGACTGGAGCCCCCCGGGTCTGGCAGCGACTCAAGGAGGCGAGAAAGCTCCTGACGGCGTTAGATATGGACCGAGCGGAATATGCGGCGTTGCGCTTAAAGCACGCCTATTACACAGGGGGGGACAAGTGCGGCCGGCTTTTGGCAAGTAAACTCCGGGTGGTACGACAGAAGCAGATGGTGAAAGAGATCCTCAGCCCAGCGGGCTCGAGAGTCTCGGAGGACACTGATATTGCAGAGCTTTTCCGCAGGTACTATGCCGACCTTTACGCCGGGGAACCCCCGGATGCACTCGCGACAAAGGGGTATCTGGATTCAGTTTCCCTGCCATCCCTGACGCTCTCACAGGCGGAAACCCTAGACAAGGAGATACGGGTCGACGAAGTTGTGTCAGCCATTGCTCGTCTAAAGCATGGCAAATCCCCGGGCCCGGATGGCTATACGTCCTTGTTTTACAAAACGTTCTGCACGACATTAGCGCCGGTTCTCACGCGCCTGTTCAACACCTTCGCTGAACCAGGGGCCATTCCACCGGACTTGTTGCAGGCGTCTCTCGTGGTTCTCCCCAAGCCGGGGAAAGATAGATCGCAGTGCGGCTCTTACAGGCCGATATCTCTCCTAAATATAGATCTCAAATTATACACTGGGTTCCTGGCAGCGCGCCTGGCTCCACATCTACCGGGACTTCTCGACCCGGATCAGGCGGGGTTTGTCCCAGGAAGGCAGACGGTGGACAACACTAAACGGATTACTCATCTCATAGAGAAGGCGTCACGGATCCCAGGGGAAAGAATGTTACTAGCGGTGGATGCGGAGAAGGCGTTTGACCACGTCCACTGGCCTTATCTAGAACAGGTACTGGTGAAATTTGGGCTGGGGGACAAATTCCGCTGCATGATATTCAACTGCTACCGGTCCCCAACCGCCGTGGTGCGAGTGAACGGGTACAGCTCTAAAAGTTTTAACATTGAGAGGGGCACGAGGCAGGGATGCCCGTTGTCGCCTCTACTTTTTGCTCTTTACATGGAGCCCTTCGCGCACAGGATCTGTGGCAACTTGGCAGTGAGAGGGGTGAAATTTGGCGGGTTTTACCACACCGTCAGCTTATAAGCTGATGACGTCATACTCTCACTGGAAGATCCGCTGCGGGCCTTGCCGGCGTGCATTGCGGAGCTAACCTCCTTCGCGGAGGTCGCGGGATTCAAGATGAACGTGAACAAATCTGTAGCCCTGGGCCTCTCTCTCTCACCGACGACCAGAGCCCTTCTGCAACACCGAGTACCGATAGTCTGGTCGTCAGATCCAGTGCCCTACTTGGGAATTATGCTGGCACCCACTTTTCCCGCTATGGTCGCGGCAAATTATACCGCCTTGGGCCAAAAGATAAAGGGGGAACTGACTCGGTGGGACCGCAACACCCTCTCGCTGCTGGGTAGAGTGGCGGCAGTCAAGATGATGATTCTCCCTCAGATCTTGTATCTGTTTCGAGCGCTGCCGCTACAGCCGCCGGCCGGCTGGATCCAGAAAATACAGTCTGACCTAGCACGCTTTATATGGCAGGGCAAGAAGCCTCGGATGCGGAGAGCACTCTCGATGCCGGCACCGGAGGCGGGAGGACTGGGCATACCGGATCTCCGCAAATACTTTCAGGCGACGCAGTTGCGTTATCTGGTGGAATGGAGCCGGTGGGAGTCCGACTAACACTGGCTCTTCCAAGATCAAGCGGTAGCGGGCAGGCCCCTGCAGGAGGTGCCGTTTCTACGTAGGACCCACCGTCCCGCAAATCTATATGCCTCCTATATCACCAGAGACCCTCTAAGGGTGTGGGACGCCACCAACATAGCGTTCGGCCTAACGTCCTTTCCTTCGCCACTGACACCATTAGTGGATAACCCTGATTTCACCCCGGGGATGGAACGGGGGCGTTCACACACTGGCGTACGGCGGGATGCCGGGTGCTGTGTCACCTGTACGACTCGGAAGGGGTCATTCCCTTTCAATGCTTCCAGCAAGAATACTCACTCCCAGAAACTGAGAGAATGCGTTACACGCAGGTGCGCCACTGGGCCCTACACCCTCAGGTGCGAGAGACCGCAGACAGACGACTCCTCCCTTACGAACGCTGGCTTCTGACTCGAACGGCGGACACTAAACTCATAAGCGACCTATATCGGTTCCTCCGACTACCCTCGTCACACTTTTACAACCCGGGGAGGGAGGGCTGGGAGATGGAATTGGGCAGAGCCTTAAGTCAGGAAGAATGGGAACAGATAGCCTATAGAGCCAGGCACTCGGCATACCACACGGGCCTCACTGAGACCCTCACTAAAATCTCGACCTATTGGTACTAAACCCCAGAACGCATACACGCCATGGACCATAGTAGGGAAGATACTTGCTGGAGGGGCTGTGGGAGGGTGGGTACGCTTTCACATCTCCTGTGGGACTGCCCGCTCTTGGACGCATACTGGAAGGAGGTGTTAGACAACATAGATTCCCACTTTGACATCGAGCTACCGCGTCTGCCGGTCTATATCTTGCTAGGCCTCCCTAATCAGTTGATGTACCCCTTAAAATCTCGCAGAGGGAGACAGATAGCCATTGCCTTAGGATGAGCCGCCCAGAACATCTTAACACATTGGCGCACCGCTACACTTCCCACAGTTACGGGTTGGCTCCATAGACTGTGGCATGTACTGGGAATGGAGAAGATGTCGCTGGCGGTGGCGGGAGAGGCGGAACGGTTCGCGGACGTATGGCAGCCGTTCCAGTCTCTACTGGTCACGGAATTCAAGGAACTAACATGCCCACGATATCTTCGACTTCTGCGACTGACCGTGCAGGGGGAGGGCGCCTCTTGATTGTGTTTGCCACACGATTCCTGAGAACGACTGCTCGAAATCTCCTGGAATATCCGATGTCGCGCACTGGACGACGGGGGGAGGGGGGGGTGGTGGGTAGGGGACTCTGGGGGGCGGGGTATTGGGACAGGGGAGGGGGGGAGTTTGGATGGGCGGGCTGAGTTTATTTTTCTCTTTGTTTTCTGGAAGTATCGAGGTGGATAACGCCCTAACGGGTAGATCACGGCCGCAGAGCCTTATGCCTAGAGCGGAATATTAGCCTCATTGGGGGAGTCCCCTCTCTAGCATGTACTGGGCGGATTGGTTCCTCAATGGCCGGCCCGGCTGGGCAGCATAAGGTGGAGAATGGTCAACACTGCCTCTCAGAGACCCCGGGGGTCCTCCTGACCCCTTCAGTTTAAAACGCGGCCGGCCCCATGGGGTTGTAGGCGACATGCTGTGTGTACAGGGGGCCCGACCACGGGGAGCTAGTTGAAGCCTTGATGGACTGACCTCCAAGTGCAGCGATCCGCCGGCCCGCAGGGTTGTAGGCGTTAGCTGCTGGTGCCGCTCCGATACTTTGTTTTCTCTAATAAAAACGGATTTAAACCTAAAAATATTACGGTCCAGTTATGACTAATCACAACCCTCGGTGAACTTTCCCAAATCATGTGCTGAACACCATTATAAGTGACTCAATCATGCGTAACGAAAACGAAACTCACTTAATATCTTTCAAAGAAAACTTGAAGCGATCTTCTTATACATTTCGCAGTGGACATACGCTGGGATTCCCTGTAGCATCTGGATAATCAGAGTTTAAAGGGTTATTGCATTCATATTCAGTCTAAAAACAGAAGATTTCATATAGTGTCAGGATCAACCCATTCATCCAAAGGGTATTCTTAATTCTTATTTCTTTCAAAGGTTAACGAGTTGAGCAGTTAAAACTCATCTGAATTATATAATCAATTGTATTTACTGTAAAATATCCCATTATTCATAAGTTACCTGAGTGAAATAGTATATCCACTATTGAATTTGATTTAGACCTCAACTGAGGTCAACAAATACAAGATTAGAAAATGATAAAACAGTTGTATTATTCAATATTAAAACAATTTTAAAAAACTTTTAAAAAAACTTATATAAATCATAACAAGTAAATTCATCTGGCAGAGACTTACAAAAGTCAATTAAGCTTCTTGCAGATCTGAGGTTATGTTTAAAATAAATAGGCCTTATGTGCCGGTGCCGGGCCTTTACCAGAATCAGGTTTGGACAAATTAATAACACATGAACGAGATCCTGCCATCCTCCATTACATAAATCCCAAGTTTCTGTAGAATTATCTGATTTGTCCAATTTAAAGGTCACGGTCTTTAAAGGTAGGATATCTAGCCTTATTAAAATTATGGTACGCCTGACCCCATGCTCTAATGAAAAACTTATATACATTTGTGGTGTTTTATATTGTTGACTATTTGCACAGTGTGCATAGTGTTTTAACCGAGAACAATGGTCTAAATCTAGCTTATAGCTTAATATTGAGGTCAGGTTCTTTAGATAAAGCTTCAGATGTAAGGGGGTCATTGATTTCAATAGTGCAATCGTGCAACCAGACTGAATTAGTGTAGTATTTAGGTTCTTATTAAAAGTATGCTGGGGTGCATCGTCTCTGAAAGTTACCGATTTCAGGACATACCTTATGGTCCCTTGGTCGGCATGTAAATGATTATAGGCCCAGCGGAGTATATTTATAATAGCTTTTGCATGCACGCTGTCTATAGATAGCTCTAGGCTAACTGCTTGAACAGGTACTGACTGATTGACTCTTAACAATTTACGTAGTAGAGTACCTTCTTTTACATTCAGTCGGTGCCATAACTTAATCGGGATATATTCCAGAGCTTATATAATAAGATTGGCGGTATCTTTGAACGATAGACCTCAAGCATATGAGCGAAGTGTCTATTACTTGAGGAGGAGTAAAATCTCATAAGCCCACCATCGTGGGCTTCAGCCTTTAGGCTGATGTGTCCAAGGTGGGGCAAATTTTGTAAGGTCTGAGTGAAAAGTCTTCCCAGGTATACATATTCCTTAACAACCTCTAGAGGTTTCCTATCTAGTGTCCAGTTATAGCGTAGATAGTGCTTTCTACCTCTAAAAGGGAGAACTTTAGTTTTAGAGGTATTTGGTAGAAGATAGTTATCTTTAGCATACTTATCTAGGGCATTAAGATTTCTTTGTAAACCTACCGGTGTAAGATCCATTATTACTACATCGTCTGCGTACATTAAAATGTGGAGGGGCATTATTAATTGTTTGTAAACACTCTGGGAGGTCACTTATGTATAGGGAGAATAAAATGGGGGCTGAGACACAGCCCTGATTAAGGCTATTCTTCGTAGCAATTGGCCCTGTCAATCCTTTATCACCCCCAAACTGAACTTTACACCAAGTTGCAGAATGTAATGCCACGATTATGGTGAGCAAGTTGCTCGGTATTCCAAGCTTCCCTAGCTTAGTCCATAGAGTTGGCCTATCTACACGGTCAAATGCAGTAGTGAAATCGACAAAAACACCATTAACTGTTTGCTTCTTCACTACTACATATTTATCTATGACTGTTTGTAACACTGCTATGTTGTCCGTCACAGAGTGCTTTGATCAAAAGCCAGCCTGAGTCATTGGTATTGCTCGTGTAGAAAATGCCCAGTCTTTCAGATATTCCAGCACACATTTAGCAAATATCTTCCCTGTGGCATCCAAGAGGGCTATCTGTTGGTAGTTATTGGGGAGTAGTCGGGATCCTTTTTTCAAAATGGGCACCACAATGCTCCCTTGCGATGATTTTGGGATTCTCCTGAAAGAAAGACAGTGGGAGAATACCGGAGCCAATCACTTGCTCCAGTCTTCAGGGTTACTTTGAAGAACCTTAATGGGGATTTTATCTGGGCCTATTGCTGCAGTTGGTCTTGCTGCCTTTATGTATAGTGCGATTTCTTTCACTGATGGTGTTGTCATACCAGGAAATGATCCCTCTTTTCTGTGTCCAAGTAGTATTGAATTTGCCGAGTCATAAAGATTTGGCTTATAGAGCTCGAAGAGATATTTTTCCCACTCCGATGGTGGAACTGGAGAGGAATTACTAACTTTTCGGGCACCTGTTGCTTCTGCTACGATCCTCCAGAATTCCTTACAGTTTTTTTGATTCACTGCTATTTTAATGTCCACCCAGTTTTTATCAGTTTGTGCACGCCTAGTTTTCTCTTTCTGTCGTTGATGTGCTTTTTTCAGCTTTACAACCTCTTTCTGCCTGGCTCCAGAATATTTTAGAAATTGCAGCCTAATCGGTTTGTTTAACTTAGAGGTTATACTGTCTGAGTGGCTTGGGGCTAATTGACCCTTACGCATCCCGCTTCTAACTGTGCGGGCGGTCAATGGGACCACTATCTCGGCAATCGTGTTCTCATAGACAATTATCGGGTCGACGTCTGTGCTTCCGGTCCCAGTCAATATTGAAGAAATGATAGCTGAATGTATTTGTGAAATTGATTCAGAGTTCCCCTTATATGCCCGTTCTTGGAGTACATTTCTATGGTTGCATTTAGTTGTTTCAGAGATCATGTATCAGGGGGTTGTAACAGAATCTCAGTTGTCAATAGTAGAATTGCATGGTCGCTTACTTTTGCAGTTTTAACGGTCAGGGTTTGCATCACCCCGTAGAGATCCAGACTACAGATTACATAATCAAGGATGGATGTGCCTGATGGTCCCTTTCTGGCATAAGCCGCAAGAATGTCTCCTTCCATCCTTCCGTTTAGTATAAGCCCATTTGAGGCCATCACCGAGTTGATTAACATTTTCCCTCTTTTGTCAGCCTTGATCTCTGAAGGGAATAACGGTGATGGAATTGACAATTTATCCTCATATGCATAAGTGCTCCATTCAGACAGTAGGGTATTAGAAATGTTCCCATTAAAGTCCCCCGTTATCAATACTGAAGGGAATACTTTGGATTCTATAATAGAGTTAATTTTGGAGAAAACTTTGATCAATAGATGGTCATTCGCACGTCCCGAAGGGATACAGACATTGAAGATAAGGAGATCGCGCATAGAGTCAGCAGCCTTTTTCCTGTACTTAATTTTTATACATTGACTATTTGGCAGGCACATATTTACTACTCTAAACAACACCAAAATCCACGGGTCTAGAGTTTAGTAAGGTTTTCTAGAACAACACAACACAATGTGCGGAATGACCAGAGAATTACCTGGGCATACCTACTGGTAGGACGGATTCGCATCACTCACCGAAGTGACATGCTTCATCATCTGGGTCTCCTCCTGGCGCCACACTAGTGATGCCAAGGGCTACAACCCCTCACCTATGAGGGGGAGCTCACGGATGTTTTTTTTAATGTAAACTGATCCACTAGATGTGAAGGAATATTAATAATGGAGAGTGATGGACGCAGTGTGTGAACAGTGTGAAAGTGAAATATAAAATGACCCTTCCGGGAGAAATTTATTTAATGTCCCTTAAGGGTCAGGTTAAAAATGATGCAGTGACAGTTTGACATAATAACTGTCTGTGTCAAAAGGTCGACATGTTTCTGCCTTACGGACTATTTCAGTCAACGGCTTTCTTCAGGACCCAACACTGTGTGGATTACTACTGCGCAAAAAATGTGCCCAAATTAAGTGCAAAATTATATAATAATGGTGAATAACAATCAAAAACACAGTTGGAACAAGCTCAACCATGTAACCTGAATATGTAGGTATTCAACTCCTCAGCTGTGCCACGAATACTGTGGGTATCTATAGAAAATAAATAAACACAGAGAGGAAAATCACCTATTGTGTGTCTAGAAAACCTTACTTACGTTGTTAGTTCAATGTTACATCAAATACCGGTGAAATATCAATTTTCATCCAGTTGCTATAATAGCAGACAAAACCTTACCCGTGTACTGTGAGGAAGGCACCTCACCTCGCCTGGCAAGGGCTCAGGATATTGAGGCCCGCTCTGTAGGGGATACAAAGAGCAAGAAAATGCTCAAAGTATAGTTTAATCAATTTTAAAACTGTTCTGGTTAAAGCGATAAAAAGACCAAGCGCCAGCTGGTACTCGGTCTAGTATAAGGACTCGTACATCTAGATTTAAACTCGTGCTCACAGTCATTGAGAGATCAACAAAAAATGTAATCTTTAGATAGGGCAAAGGAATTGATCATTGTCAACCAAAGTGCAGTCCAATACTATTAGTTCAACAGTTGCCTATACTGCTCGATGGGAAATGTCAAAGGTCAAAACTTCATGCGATACTCCATCCTTTCGCAAAACTCATTTATCTCTTGTGACATCCATAACTAAGATATCGACAAGCAATATCGTCAAAAGCCAAGCCCGTTCTCCATAAAATGCTTGAACTCCATTATAGATATAGTCGTTTACCAACTAATATTTAGCCAAGACTAAAATGCTTTGGATTACAAGCGAGGAGAAGCTTGCCAAACACATAGACAACGTCTAGGAAGATAAAGACCTAGACTGAATGGTAACGTACATTTAAAATACCATGAGGGAACGTCACATTTCACTGTGTTACATAAAGGTAAATTATCGTTCAGGCTGTTATTTACAAACAGGACAAGCTGGTCTAAATGTAATCGCCAGCGTGCCTATGACAAAACAAGATCACACTCGATATTTAAGGTCAAAACCGCACAAAGTGTTTCTTGGATGACCTGACGTCTCGCTTACCTATCCATCGGTACACCGGGTTTATACAAGAGCCGAAGGGAAGGTACCGGCCCTGTGCTCATGTCGGTCTTAAGAAAGGCAACTCCGAGTACTTCCGCATCTTGCGTTCATCACGTGAACAAGTCACGTGTTGATAACAATAACTATTATGTTGGCGAAAAATGCAATGCGTAATAAATCGCAATAGTTGCTGTTCATGTAATCTTTGTAGGGTAATGTAGAAAATAAGAGGAGACAGCAACAGACGGTGCTATAATATTAGGCATGCCGGGAAATGTAGTTCGGCAACCGAGCAAGAGACGTTCTAATAAAACGGTGCAAACCTTCGTAGCTATCATTTGGCGGAAGATGCATTATGCCTAGATCGATGTGATTCCTATCTATGCACTCTTTAGAAGGAAATGTAAAAAATACCAAGAAAAACCAGCAACAAGCAATGTTTCCAAAACCAGGCATCTTGGGAGATGTAGTTCAACATACATTAGGGACACGTTCTAGAAATCGGTAAAACCAAGTTGTGTTATGTCGACACCAGATCTATGGGTGTATTTTTAACGATCTACAATAGTATTAAGACAACCGATTAAAAGCAGTCAGTACTACAAGAAATCAAGTAACAATGTAGTTATTATAAAACACATGTCCATTGAGTGCCTGTTTATCCCAGCTAAAGCATATCCAATAATTGCTCAAACTTCCAGTTGGAGAACTATAAGCATAACGTATTAATGTTACCAGAGACCAAAAACGATTATCAATTGATAAAAGGATATTGATCACCCGTCAAAGTTTCTGGAAATGCTTAATTGAGCAGTAACTTGATACTAAATGTGCATAAGAAGATTGACATGCCTTACAGGGAGACCCAGGGTATATAATCATTTAACCCTTTCTTGTCACTTTGTAACCTAAACACCCACTTCTGTTCTCTGAGGAATAGGTACTTGGTGATATTTGTAACATGTGATGGTATGAATGCTTTCTCAAGTACTGCCCAGTTGAAATCATCATATCGATGATTTACTTCTAGAAAGTGTCTCGTAAATTTAGTAGTCTGTTTTTTACACCTAATGGTGCTCTTATGTTCAGAAATCCTGACTTTGATTTTACGAGTAGTCATGCCTACATATTGATAATTACAAAAAAATGTAATAAGATATTTCAGTCTGACACTGTTACAATTAGTGAATCTATTTTGAATCCACGGTCTGGCGGTGCCTATGTCAATTGATTTTGAGGGTTTTGCCTGAGGACAAGCCGCACAATTGCCACATGGGAAATGACCCTGGATAGCAGGTAGATTCCACAGGGTACTCTCTTTTTGGCATGGTCTAGTTCTAGGTCTTGTATGCACAAGTTGATCTCTTAGACGTGCCTCTTTTGAATGCAAAGAGTGGTGGTGAAATATGTTCTCTCCCCACATTCAATATATGCCAGTGCTTGTGGACACTCTTCTGAATCTTATTGGACAAAACACTGAAGGTGTTAACAAAAGTAATTCGATTCATAGGTGGTTTTAATACTGGAGGGTCTAGCAAAGCCTCTCTGTTGTTGTTGGCGGCCCGTTTGAAAGCACGCCGGAATAGTTTCTTGGGCTATTTTATGGTACGCAACTGTGTCGAAAGCGATGCAGCATGGTACTCAAATGCATCTCTTTCAGAGCATTTGCGGCGTATCCGAAGAAACTGGCCGTATGGAAGATTGTCGCAAAGCGACCTGGGATGATGGCTCTGATAGCTCAATAAAGAATTTCTGGCCATAGGTTTCTTATACAGTTCGCTGACAAGGCCCGTGGACGTGGAACAGATCAAAAGGTCTAAGAAAGCCCATTTGTTTTTTTTTATTTCTACCGTAAACCTCAAGTAGTCATTCCTCGTGTTCAACCAACTCAGAATGTCAAAATCATTTCTTGATCCCCCCGCCAGACCACCAAGATGTCATCTATATAATGCTTCCATAAGCGAATGGACTGACGGAAGGGATTGGTCTCTGATAGCACATGTTGTTGTTCAAATCCATGAACATACAGATTGGCTAGACTGGGAGCAAAAATGCTTCCCATAGTAGTACCGGAAGTCTGTAAGTAGATTGTGTCTTCATAGCAGAAGTAATTCTCTTTCATTGCTAATTGTGCACAGGACATTATAAATTGTACTGGTGTTCTGGAGTCCAAATTTCTACTGTCTAATAAGCTATGAATAGCATCAAGTGTCTCATCTTGTGGGATGGAAGTATAAAGGGACTCCACATCAAATGACAATAGATAATCAGTGTGTAGATCAAAATCAACATCGGGTAAAAGACGTAAAATGGCTTTGGTATCTTGTAAATATGTCGGCATCTCTTTGACCAATGGTCGCAAAAAGAAGTCCACAAACGTGGATAAAGGTTCTAAAATAGAACCTATTCCTGAAATATTAGGCCGTCCTGATGGTGGTCATTGTGGTTTATGTACTTTGGGAAGTACGTAGAAGTACGGCATGGTCGGATGTTCCGTCTGTAAGAAGGCTGCCTCTTGGTTGGTAATCCAACCCTCATTGCTGGCTTCCTCAACCATAGTAGCAATCTGTTGCTTAAGTTTCTCTGTGGGATCTGTTTTAAGAGGATGATATGATCTTCTGTCCCCAAGTTGTCGAAGACATTCTGTTCGATATACCTATGTGTATAGTATGACAATGGCACCGCCCTTGTCTGCCGGTTTAATGATCACTTGATCATCTGCCATAAGTGTCCTAAGTGCTTGTTGTTCATTTTTAGGGAGATTACAGAAAGAACTCTTGTCTGTCAAGAGCAATGCTTCAACATCCGCCCTCACAGCTTTCTCAAAGGTTTGGACCTGAACTGGGGCCAAGTGTGTCGGAGGGTTGAATGTAGATCTCTTTTTCAAACCAGTGTTGGTAACCTCACGATCTCGATTCTCTTCTGAATTGTTTTCTTTAAACATGAAATGAAGACGTATTTTGCGAAAAAACTTTGCAAGTTCGCAATGTATCAAGAAAGGATCTCCTGTGTTAGTGCGGACATATTTACTACTTCCTGATCCCAAAATATATCTTCCTTCAGTAAGATGGCAAGGCCTCCTTTTGCGTGGCCCCTTCTCACTTCCTCCTCTGGAAGTTCATACGTAATATAGTCTTTTTGGTCAAAGGATGCTATTGCCCATGTCTCTTGCAAAGTCACAATTGACGGTGAGTTTTCTACAATCAGTTCTAATTTTCCTGGGTCTTTCCCGGCTATTTTCCATGATGCGATATTTAAAGATCTGCTAAAAGGGAAGCTTGCTTATCTTACCCGGCTTATAGCTATTCAGGTTTTTAGATATCCAAGGCCATGGAAGATTTTGAGGCTGTGGCTTAGGATTTTCTTTGATGAGGTCAAAAATGTGTCGTTCCCCGTTGCTTACAGAGACAGTTAGTGTTCCTCCAGGTACTATTGCTTGTGCTCTTGCACTATGTAAAATGTGGGTGCTACACGTGGTCCCAGCGACTATTTGTATGTTTTGGTTTTTTGGGCGATTTCGGTTTTCCTTGAGTTCGACAACGTCAAATCCATATTTGTGGATGGTATCCTTCTCCTTTAAGATGATTGAAGGTATCACTTTAGACCAAAATTAAACATTTGCCATCGTAAACTGAGGTTTCTTTGGAAATGACACTCATTTTATTTCCAAAGGAGTTAGGCTGTGAAGCAGGTAAATTTTCTGCAATAAGCTTAGTATTCTCCCACGGTTTAAAGGGGTATTTCCTACATAAAACAAGTCTGTTATTTCCAAAGCATAAGGAGCAATCGAGTTTTCATTTTAATTTCCTGGAGATGAATTGTCTTCGTTACCTAGATTGTTCGCCTGTAAAGGGTCAGCTGGGAAGCCTGTAGTAAAGATTGGAGCATAAGGAATTAATTGCACTACCGGAGCATTTGAATTATGCACACATAATAATGTATCTTTTCTTAAGGTGATCTCTGGGGTTTTTAAGAGTTGAGACTTATGCTCGGTTTCCCTTTCTGGTGTCATGATAGGAGGTAATTTTCTTTTGTTTACAGATTGCCGAGATAGTCTTAGTTTTTTTCCCTTCTTGCACCCTTTGTTTTTACGTCTCTTTCCCTTTTGTTTTGGCTGCAGTTCAGTTTCTAATGCGATCGGAGATTCAGAAGTAACCATTGCCTCCTTATCAGGTGTATGGCTTGTCGTGGTTTGGTTTCTTTTCTGATCAAAGATTGGAAAGAATGGAATACTTTCTTTCATGTTAGTGTCACTTGAAGACTCCTTAAATAATCTCCGAAGTGAATATATTTTTTCATCAAGGGGCACTTTGTGAGAAGTTGGCCTGGTATATGCTGTCCACTAGTTATAGTGGGCACCTTGCACCAGTCCAAACAACCCCTTATTGATGATAGGTTTAAAGACAACCTTATTTGAAAGCTATCCTAGTGGTAGCTATGGAGAGCAGCCTTCAGGCTAAGTCTTGAAGGAATGTAAAGCAGCTTGTTTTACCACTCTATAATCTCTTGAATGACCAAATTAAAGGAGAACCACACCAGGTATATCAAATATATGTATTTATTACTAAACACACCTGACTAGTCTCTTTATGAGGCTAGAGGTCAAAGCACATATGTTACACTTCAAATATCACAGTAAATTAGCACAATATACGATACGCCCCAGGAGAGAACCAAACTATATATTAAGAAAGTGGTATAACAACCACGACTTGACTAGACACAAGGCCTAGAGCCTGTAGAATCGCTGGGACCCCAAGGAACCACCCAAGGTAGTGACACAGGGGACCCACGAGGGACGTGTGCTGTGTGAGAACACAGCCGCGAGCTCCGTTAGCTTCTATGGGGAAAGTCGGGGTAAGAATTTTAAAGTTTAAGGACACTTAGGACTGGACTAGGAACAAACCCTTTTGCACTTAGATGGTTCTAGGGCCAACACCCATGGGAGCACCGGAGTACTCGTATTACCTCACCCAGAGAAACCTGGTGCATAGGTGTAAAATGGTGTCGGGTCTCGTCGTCGTTTTCAATGGCAGGAGACTGAAAAGTGCTGATGCCGGGAAGAGGAGAAGTGTCCGAAGAGATCCAACCCTGGATCAAAGATTTGAAGAACCTGAAAGCAGAGGGGAAAGAGTCTGGGTATCTTGCCAGGGACCAGGGGCACGATAGACGTATGCCCACCGATGTCGGGTGCTTCAGGTGCGAAGAGGGAAAGCTTGACTCTTCAGCCGCGAGGACCAGGAGGCGTCGAGGATGACCAGGAGCTGGATTCGAGATGTCCCACAAAGGATGTCAAGTGCTGCAGCATCGGTGCCCGGATTGGACACAACAAGCCTTGGCAACAGCAACACATGCAGAAAGAGAAAAGATGCTTCGGTGCGGACCAGCAAGGTCCAGGGGGGACTCTCCAAGCGATGGAGAGTCAGGGCACATCTGGAGCAACCGGGGAAGCCCAATTAAAGCTAAAGTTCCCTTCACAGGGTCCCACCAGTCAATGGACCAGGGATCGCGAAGGTACCTCGAGCGAAAACTCAAAGGGCTGGCTCACGGAACACTCGTGGAGTGTAGGCCAGCAATCTTCAGTGGAAAAGGTGCTCGGGGTCTGGGCTACAAGTAACCCAATGCACAGCCCTAAAGGACGTCGAGAAGCTGATGCACTTGCAAATGTGCACGGTGTCTAGGGGTTCCGGTTCCACAGTACCCACGAGGGCTACAGGTCTCAGCTTTGCTAGGGACTCGGGTCAGCCTCTGGGAAGTCTGGAAACCTACCTCCTGGGTTGCAAATACTTCGGAGTCCGGCGGGAGCTTCGGAGATGCAAACCGGGCAGATGCGTCTTTGGTGCCTGCCAAGCAGGGGAGTAACTCATTTACTCCAAGGGAGATTCTTCAGTCATCTAGTCGTGTAGATCGTCGAAGTTCCGGGATTTCTGTGTCAGAGTTTTGTCCACGTGTAATCTAAAGTCCTGTAGCCAGGGGTTCGTTTCTTATACCCAAGGAAGGGGTTGGACATACTCTGGGGACCCACCTATGGAGGGTCTGGAAAGAGGGGTGGCTACACCCATTTCCTTTGTCCAGCTCTGCCCCAGAGCAGGGGCTGGTAGTCCCTGCAACCGGTTTGAGCTGGACTATGCACAGGGACACCAAATGTGCCCCCAGTGCAGACTTCAAAGCACTCCTGGAGTGCACCCACCCAGCCCTAATCCACTAAGGCCTGTCTGGTTGGTGATAACACCTCCCTGTGACAGGAAACCTATTGTCCAGGCCTCCCCTGCCGGAGTTTCGGTCAGCAGCAGGAGGCAAGCCTCATGTCTGTGGCTGGCAGCATCCATTTTGTGATGCCAGGGCTCTGTTAGCTGGTACCGGGTATACCGGTGCTGTCATGTCTCTCCCTCTAGAAGGGTGGGATCATACTCCCACACCAGTAACTGTTGTGGGGGTTACTGGTGTGGGGGTATGATTCCAAGGTGTTTGACACCAAACACGACATGTTTCCGTGCAGCCCTGCCAAAGTTAGCATTTACCGTTTGGTTATAATGCACCTAAGAGTATATGGTTTGGCTGCATCACAAACAACCCCGAAATAGAGGTTTCGAAGGCTGCAGAAGGGCTCTGCTCATGCATGGGCACCCTCTCACATAAAACCCAGCACCCTCCCTTCAGGATTAGTAAGGCCTGCCATAGGGGTGACTGATAGGTTTATATGTGCAGTGATATGGAGAGATATGGTGAACCTATATCTCAGTAAGGGGTGCATGTACCACCTTACCCAGGCTGCAGTAGCAGTCCTGTGGTGTCATTTTGGAAGGCTTCCCAGGGGTCTCATAATACATGCTGCAGCCCCTGGTAAGCCTCTGGGGTACCTATTCCCTGGGTACATAGTATACCATATACTAGGGACTTATAAGGATACCCCAGAATCCAATCTGGAGTGTACCTAAAGTACTGGTAATCAATTTAAGGGGGAAAACAGATAGGCTGGGGTCCTGAAAAGCAGGATCCCAGCCAAACTAAGTCGAAAACCAGCAAAACACCAGGAAAAAAGTGGGGGCAACCATGCAGTCAGATTCCACCTTCCTACACATTTTAACTATGTCTTATTTACCAACAGTCCTGGTGGTCTGCGTAGATCTTTGAATCTTTGTTGAAGAGTATGATTTAGTTGGCGGGGTAAGTGTCATTCTTTGTTTTGCTTCCTCATCTGTATCTTCTAGTTTCATTGATGAAGCTTGTTTTTTGTATTTGAGTTGTTTTTCCCGCTTTTATTTACTAGGTATTGCAGAATACCTGTTTGGGTTTCCAGCATTCTTAATAGCCCAAAGCACGTGCCATGCCACCTTCCGTGCTTGAGTCTCCTTGGTCAGCTCCTGATCAAACCAAAAGCCGAGATTCTTAATGGCCGTACTAGGGGCCTGGGTATCCCTGCATTACCAAGGACCATCAATTCGGTCTTGTCCCCGTTTAATTTCAGACAGCTTCCTGTCATCCATTTAACTACTTGTTCCAGACAAGGGGCCAGCTGACCTGACTCCCCATTGGTCCTGGAGTCCAATTACACCACCAACTGGGTGTCATCAGCACAGGAAGTAACGGAGATACCATGTTCCTACACTATATCAGCTAACGGCTGCATATAAACATTAAACAATGTGGGGCTTAGTGACGAGCCCTGTGGTACGCCGCATGTCAGAGGCTTTCTCTCCGACAAGAAGTTGGCATCCTTGACTTGAAAGGACCTCTCCTCCAGGAAGGATTTTAGCCATTCCAATGCTCTGCCCTGGATGCCTAATTCACTTAGTCTATGTGCCAGCAATTCATAATCCACCGTATTGAATGCTGCACTTAGATCTAGCAGAAGTATTGCAGCAGATCCCCCTGATCAAGAGTCATCGTTAATTCTACAGATACTGCTAGTAGAGCTGATTCTGCACTGTGCTGCGGGCGAAATCCCATCTGTTTGGGGTGTAACCGGAGATGATCTTCCAGGAATTGTGACAAAGTTTTGCTAACATGCTTCTCCAAAATTTTGCTATTAAATGGGAGCAATGATATTGGACAAAAATGTTATGGTAAAGCTGCATCCAAATACGGTTTCTTTAGCAGCGGTTGAACTAGTGCATGTTTCCATGCAGCAGGGACTCTACCTGTCTGAAGGGAAAGATTTAGCATATCAACTATTGAAGGCAGGAGGACCTCCATGGCCTTTGCAAGGATGTGCGGAGGTGCTGGATCGGAGGGGAAGCCTGATCTGATCTCTTTGATAATCATTTGAGCCGTGTCGATGTCCAGATCTGGGAAAAGGGATAGGACAGGAGTTGGGGCCCCCTGATGACCTAATTTCGGAATGGCAGGGTTGTTCAATATTGATTTCCCCTGCAGGGAGCTGTAGCTATCTGCGACCTTTTTATGAAAATAAGTGGCTAGCGTGTTACATTTCACTTTTTTTAAATAATTTTTTTTATTGCAACAACAATGATCTGCATATACAATTTTACAATCATGATGTCAGTCATTTACAATAAATCGATATACATTGCTAATTTAACACAATTATGACTTCAGCTATATTATATGTCCTCGTCTGACTCGCGATCCGACTCCAGAGGCATACAGATGTTTCCCCTATAGACGTTCCATTTGCCCCACACCCTTCCCCATTTCTTCGGGCATTTCCTGTTAATAAATGTGGCCTTCTGCGCTACCATGACTATATCCATATCTCTACACCAGATTGTTAAAGTCGGTATATTGCCTCACATTTCTCTTTTGAGGCTTGGTGGTAAGGGGTGTCTTGATTGATCGTGGTTAGGGATTTTACCACTCTAAACAACTCTTTAGAGGAATTGTGCGCCTGTATGAACTGAACACTAGACCGCTAACCCCCTGCGCCACGAGCAACTCATTGTTAAAGCGGGGTAACACTACCTCTCCACCACGCTAACACTCCTGCTCTATGGTTGCTGAACACCTCCCTGCCAGTGCTCAGTGCTTCCAGCGGCACTCTTGCTCCCAAGTAAGTGATCCTCTCGTGTGTCGCCCACTCAACAAGCTCCGGCCTATGGTTTTATTTAAAAACATAATTAAAACTGCTTAAACACAGTAATTATAAATTTTAATGGAAGTAAAAGAGCGAGGTACCTCTCACAGTCGTGCTCGCTGTCGTTATAGTTCACAATGCCGTTCGTCTATTCGTCGCAAACTCTCTCGCTTCGTGCCCTGAATTTAAATCTGATCTCAGACAATCTGAGAGATTAACATAGAATTCTATGTCAGGACCGGAGGCTCCGATTATGCTTCTCATTTTCTTTACTGAAAATCTCAATAGCCAATCAGAAAGTAGAAAAAATACAAATATGTACTACAATACCCATAAACCTAGTGGGTATCACGTAACAACCATAGAGTAGTCCCCTATAAATGGAGCACAAGAGAATACTACATCCTCTTTCTTTGCTGCTTCGCAGCCAGTTAAGTGCATTACTTATTACTTCTCTTTCGTTTCTGTTATGGTAATTTGAATTGCTTGTCTGTATCTTTTCGCGCTTCATGCGCTTTGCTGCATTTTCATTTTGTGACGCGTACGCACTGTTTCGCGCGTCTATTTGCTCTACCTCGTGGTTGGGGGACGCTGTGGCTGGCCCGGCTTCTAATCTGCCGGTATTTTTCCTCATTTCTGTTCGCTATTTCCCGCATCTTTTCTCGTTGGGAGCGCGCGCTGCTTCCTTCGCCGGGCGCTCTGCGCATGTGTGTATTAGGTTGTGGAGAGGGAGACGAGGGTGAGGACGCGCGTCGTTTCGACGCATAGTCCTCTTTTGGCTTCCACTTCCTGGTCGTTCCGCGCATGCGCGGTGGCCATTTTAAATGTTATTATTATTCCCGATTTTGCAGTTTTTTCGGGTTGAGAGAGCGCGGGAGCAGCGCTATTCAGCTCCAAATACCCATCAGTGACTGCCACCCTCTCCTGACGCTCAGGGGCACATACTAATATTACCTTGGGCTGTAAACTTTGCATAGGCTTTGCCTAGAGTGGTGTGTTTAGGCAAGCCCTCCCTCCACATTTGAATATATATATATATATATTTTTCCACACAAGTGAGGTTGTGTTGCTGTGGCTTGCCAGGGGTTTTTGCCACTCCCCCTTTCTAATATCACTGTCTACATACACAGTTTTTTCTTGTGTTTTTTCCACAAACAGTGCATATTTGCTCCTCTTTTGTTCCTCTGGTGGGTTGTATTGGTCACTTTACTGTGCCATTATGTCTGATTATTACGAAGAGGAGGATTATTTTGAGCAGGACCCTTCAGGGTCGTTTCAGCTTGAGCTAGTGGAAGCTCTTGATGTGGGAGTTCAACACTCCGTGAATAAGGCTATGGTCAGGGCTATTGAACCCTTAAAACGGCACTTATGTAATTATGCCAAGCAACAAGGCTGGTTTTCTGGGTCTTCTTCTTCTTGTTCCTCCTCTGGAGGTAAAAGTTCAAAAAACCCTCATTTTTCGGATTTAGCAAAATTGGCCAAAACCTTCCATACGGACCACTCTTATGGCACCTCTTCCAGAGGTACTCCTTCCAGCTCGCCTATCAGGGATGATGGCAATTCCTCCCCTGATACGGCGTCGGAGCCGGAGGTTTCACCTCCACCAGCTAAGAAGCTCCGCAAGGAACGCTTTGTCGATGCACCCTCCCATCCTACCCTACTTAATTTTGAACCCACCGCCATTGTCCACCCTAATTCCTCTTCTTGGCTTCCCTCTACCGAGGTTGCAGAGTATGTACATTCACATCTGCGTCAAGCCTTTGATAAGGAGTTAGAGCGTGCTTGCGTTCTGAATGTCCCAGACCGGATTTAGCAGACAAAGTCGCGGACACTCCTGAAGTAGATCCATCCATGCTAACCTACTTAAAGAAATATACAAAGGACCCTAAAAAGGGTCTTAATCGTGCATGGCGGCCCTGTCAGGACAAACTCCTGGATTTGACAGGTCCATTAACAAAAATTCTGGATCTAGGATACAAATCTAAGGCCTCGGGCCAAATCATTAATCCGGATGATCTCATTGGATGGGCCCAACGCGCCATTTGTCAATTGGGCAACGACAATTGCGCCATGTCCTCTGAGCGTCGTCGTTCCGTCCTTTTAAAACTTGATCCTAAATTGGCAGAGTTGTCTAATTCAGAGTCAGGCCCTTTGGCGCAGGGCCTTCTTTTTGGACGGCCTTTTCTGAAGGAGCTTACCAAATTTGTGGCTACTTTCAGTGGCCTTGACAAGGCACAAGGCCCCTCGACACGGGCCTTTCGCCCGTTTTTTTTGGCCGGGCTGGACGACATCGGGGGCAGTTGTTCGGCCGCGGTTATCAACAAGGTTCCCAGCGAGGATATTCTTCCCATCGTGGAAAATTTCAAGACTCCAGTTCCTCAGCTTCCTTTTACCCCACTCGGGGGTCCCGCAACAACAACAGGAAAGGACGCTATGGAGGCAACCAAGGAGGTCACCGTGATGCCGCACCTTCAGGTGAGCCTGATTCCTTTGTCAGAGGTTCAGTTGGGGGGCCACATCCAGTTGTTTCTCGCCAATTGGCGAGGAATCTCGCAGGATGCTTGGATCCTGGATACAGTACTAGGTTACAAGATAGACTTTTTTCAGACCCCCTCTCAAACTCTTCCCCCTCGCCCCATGCTTTTTTCCCATCAAGACCGACTGTTCATTTCCAGCGAGAGCGAGTCTCTTCTTCTTCAAAAAAGCCATAGTGCAGACTTCTCGTCACCCTCGCGGTTTTATCAGCAACGTCTTTCTAGTTCAGAAGAAGGGGGGTGAATCACAGCTTGTTTTAAATCTCAAGGAGTTCAATAGATGGGTTGTATATCGTCACTTCAAGATGGAGGGGATCCATCTTCTTCGTGATCTTCTGCAGGAAGGGGACTGGATGGTCCGCCTTGATCTGAAAGATGCCTATCTGTCAGTGCCCATTTACAAACCGCATCGCCGTTTTCTGCAGTTCCAATGGCAGGGAGTCTGGTACGAATACCAAGTCCTTCCTTTCGGCCTCTCGTCAGCACCTTGGTGCTTCACGAAACTTCTGAGGCCTGTAGTCGAAGTTCTGCGAGCTCTGGGCGTTCGGCTCATAATTTATTTGGATGATATCCTCATAATGGGTCAGTGTCCTCGTTTTATCTCACAGCACCTTGCTTGGACCATAGGTCTGTTACAGAATCTTGGTTTCTTGATCAACCCTCAGAAGTCTGCGTTGATCCCTTCTCAGTCTCTTGAGTTTCTAGGCTTCCTTGTCAACTCCCTCACTTGTCAACTCCTCTTGACGCATCAGAAGATCAGATCCATCAAGAGAGAGTTGAGGTTGATTTTGAGCAAGCAGACTGTGTCCTTGAGGTCTGTAGGCCGGGTCGTCGGGTTGTTAGCTGCTTCTATTCAAGCGATTTTCCCGGGTCCCCTTCATTACCGAGCACTTCAAAGGCTCAAGATAAGACATCTCCAAAACTGCCTCAAATATTCCGATCAGATTCCTCTCTCCGAGGAAGCGAGGTGGGAGATGTTGTGGTGGCTGGAACATATGGAATCGTGGAATGGTCGAGCCCTATTCGGCACAACTCCGGAGGTGGTGATCGAGTCCGATGCCAGTCGATGGGGTCGGGGAGCCCGGTGCGGTCCAGTGCCCACGGGCGGCCATTGGTCTCCGGAGGAGTTGAGTCTCCACATCAATTGCTTAGAACTTCTGGCGGGTTCGTTTGCGATTCGGTGCCTATCGCCCAGTCAGACGAATTGTTGCATCCTTCTCCGCATGGACAACGTGTCAGCGGTTCGTTATGTCAACAAGTTGGGCGGGACTCGGTCTCGTCTCCTAGCGGAGATTGCCAAAGACTTTGGCACTTCTGCCTTCAGAACAACCTGTTTGTGATAGCGGAATATCTTCCGGGGTGCAGCAACCAAATAGCCGATTGGAATTCCCGACATCTCCGGGATTTCAGCGATTGGAGGCTTCACCCTCGTGTGTTCCGAATGTTGAACACATTTTGGGGCCCTTGTCAAATAGTCCTGTTCGCATCCAGACTAAACAAGCAGATTCCGGAATTCTTCAGCTGACGCCCGGATCCGGACGCTCTGGCCACGGATGCTTTTCTGCAGGTGTGGCGTCCGACGCTCTGTTACGCATTCCCTCCATTTGCAATGATTCCGAGAGTCCTCGCACGAACCAAACGTTTTCACTCGGAATTGATTCTAATCACTCCTCTTTGGAGGGCTCAAGCGTGGTTCCCGGTTCTTCTGGAAATGCTATGTGCGGTTCCGGTTCTTCTTCCACAATGGTGGAACCTGTTGTTAGACCCTGTTCAATTTCCACATCCATTGATAACATCAGGTCAACTCCGGCTGGTAGCCTGGCGAATTTCGGGGGTCGTTGGCAAGTCCCAGGTCTTTCAACAGACGCTACCAGATTTATCAATGAGGCTTGGTCACCCAACACACACAAACGTTATGCTACAGCATGGAAACGATGGGGTGATTGGTGCTCTCAACGAGAGGTGGATCCCGTTACAGCAGATGTCTCCTTGGTAGTTAATTTTCTTGCGTCTTTAGCCGCTTCAGGACTTGCTTATCGTACAGTCAACAATTTTCGGTCAGCCATCTCGGCAGGTCACGAGGCCATTGACGGCAAACCTCTTGGGGATCATCCATTGATATGTAAATTACTCAGAGGTATTCGGTTGGTGAAACCACCATGTCCTAGATATTCGGAACTTTGGGATGTCTCCATTGTCTTACGTTTTTTTGGACTCCTGGCCTGTAAATCAGGCTTTGTCTCGTAAACAGCTTTCTGCCAAACTAGCTATGTTACTTTGTCTAGTATCATGCAAGAGGGTTTCTGATATTCGCGCCCTTGATCTGGCAGGTCGCAGATTCTCTCCAGAGGGTGTTACCTTTTTGATCTCTAGACGCACTAAATGTAACACCACTTCAATCTCTTATCCAGCTTTTCCTGAAAACCCTAAATTGTGTGTGGTTCAATGCATTCGAGATTATGAGGTAAGTACTGCAGGTTTTCGTCATGACTTAGCGGGTCAATTGTTGATTACACTGCAGAAGCCTTTTCGTCCAGTGACTCCAGCTACACTGGCACGATGGGTGCGTTGGCTCATGAGCGAAGCTGGTATTGATGTTTCCAAATTTGGGGCTCATTCTGCTCGTGGTGCTATAGCATCCAAGGCCTTTTCTATGGGAGTTAGTTTATTGGACATTATGAATGCAGCTGATTGGTCCTCTGACTCTACATTTAAAACCTTTTATTATAAACCTATTGTCAATGTTGCATCTGTTGTGGTGGCGCAGCTTTGAACAAGCATAATCGGAGCCTCCGGTCCTGACACAGAATTAAAAATTTGCAAACATTCGTGACAAGAATTTTCAATTCTATTAAGGACACGGAGGCGAGGATTATCCCACCCATATTCAGTTCTGTATTGTCTGATTTGAAATGCTTTATAATGCAATGTATATTTATGCTGATGTTTTTTCCCTCCCTCTTTTTTTGCTATATCTCTTTTTGGGAGTGTGGTATTACGGCTTAATATTTCTATTTCAGGTTCTGATCTCAAGTGAAATTTGCTGCCTTTTCACCTTTAAAGAAGGTTCTTTCATCGTCTTCCAGGACATGCTGTTGCGTTGAAGCCGCCTTCAAGTTTTTTCTGGTTGCTGCCTTTGGCCTTTGGATTCCTTCGGTTGAATGGACTTTTTCCAGTTGTTTCTCGGATTCCAGACTGTGACTATATTTTGACTTAACTTTTTTCACACAAAGAAAGAGGATGTAGTATTCTCTTGTGCTCCATTTATAGGGGACTACTCTATGGTTGTTACGTGATACCCACTAGGTTTATGGGTATTGTAGTACATATTTGTATTTTTTCTACTTTCTGATTGGCTGCTGAGATTTTCAGTAAAGAAAATGAGAAGCATAATCCTCGCCTCCGTGTCCTTAATAGAATTGAAAACTCTTGTCACGAATGTTTGCACATTTTTAATTCACCAACCGAGGCCGAATTACCTCTCTATGGCCATCCTTTCTTGTCTACATGAGTGTTACGGGCCTATCGGCGTCGCCGTTATAAAGCCATGTCAAGTACCGGGTTTGCTCCCTCCCTGGTCCGTATTCTAGTCGGACCAATCACAGCATCTCAATCGTATCCACAACAGAGAGCTCAAGTGTCATGGCAACTATAATGCAGAGTCGTAGTGAAGGCCTGCTCCCTCACTAGTACGCTTGAAGGGCGGGCTAATCACAAAATCTCCCTATTCCAACGTGAAACTGCCACAAAAGCCAATCACAGCATACCAATTATATCCACACATAAGCGGCATAACAACTATGGTACAGAATCGTAGTAAAAGGGATTTCCTGCTCCCTCTCTAGTCCACATGAAAAGCGGACCAATCATAAAGCCTCCATATTGTAATTTGAGGCCGCCAAACCAACCTATTACAGGCTCACAAATGTACCCACACAGGGAAGAGTTAAGCGGCATAAGAGTCTATTTTTCAATATGCAAATCTTGCAATGTTTAGCATTTAATTATAAGTATTCGATTAAGTAATTTATGCCAATTGAAAGAGGTATCGAAATCCTGAACCTCATAAGACGTACTAACAATTATAGTACTGAGTCACAGTGAAAAGGATGGCCTGCTCCCTCTCAAGTCCACTTAAAATGCAGACCAATCACAAAACTTTCCTATTAAAATATGGGCCCCCCGAAGCAGCCAATCACAGCATTCCAAATGTGTCCACACATGGAAAAGAAATGCAACATAAGTGTATGTTCTCCAGTATTTCATTCTTACAATCTTTCCCATGAAAGTATAAGTGTGCGTTTAGTTGTTTGTGCAAACTGCAAGAGGTTTCATACTACAGAACCTCATAAGAAATACTAGGCGTTTATTCGTGAGTATTCAGATCCTATACACCCACGAAATTTCTACGGTGTGTTCCAATGCGCATACGCAAATCATCTTGACAAAAGTGACCAGAGCACTACAGAAATATAACCAAACTAAGATGCATGGAAGTTGTACTGTCCTGTAAAATCATATGATATGCGCGCATACACGAGTGCTCACCAAGATCTAAGATCAAATGAATATAATCAACTCTGATTCTGACGCCCCATTCAAAAATGTTGTTACCAAATGTCAGAAGCTTCATGAATAAGGGGGGTGTATAGGCAAAGGGTTGAGACAGATAATTATGGTATTCATACCCTACTACTTACGACCCTAGCAAATTGAGAGGAGGGTATCATACTGACCTTCGACCGTCTGGACAGTCTGGACTTCGACTGGGACCGACATGGTCTCCCTCTCCATCCAAAGCATCATATGTGCCTGTGCTCCATACAGGTTCCGTGCAGGACCTGTGGAGCATCAAGGACAACTGAAGTATCTCCCTTGGGGTGAAGGAGTCACTCCCCTGCATTCGCAGGCACCGTAATGCAGCTTACCGGTCTGCTGATCCCGAGCTCCTGCGGACTCCGAAGGCTCCAGCAACACAGGAGGTGGTATCCTATGTTTCTTGAGGTTGAGCTGCCCTCTCACCATGTTTGAGGCATGTATCCCTTGTAGGGACCGCATAACCCGAACCCCTGTACACTGCGTACATTTGCAAGTGCATATGCTTGTTGATGTTCCCCAACTTCGTGCATTGGGCTGTCTACAGCCCCAACCTCTGTGCACATTTTGTACAAAGGACTCCAGCCCCCTCACACTCTGTGCCCTGCAAGCTGTTTGGTGAAACTGCTAGAGGTCCCCTCGCGACTACTCTGCCTTCAGCCTGTGGGTCCATTATAAGGGCAATCCTGATTTACTTGGGCTCCCCTGTTTGCTCCAGGCCTGCCCTGACTCCCCTTGCTGTGGTGAGTCCTCTGGTCAGACCGTTGCCTTCTTTGACCTTCTTCGTGGGTTGCCGCTGCCAAGGCTTCTTGTGCTCCCGCTGGACACCGACCCCTCAGCACTCGGCATCCTTCATGGGACAGCTCGTATCCGGCTCCTGGTCGTCTTCGATGTCTCCTGTTACCAATGGCTGCAAGAGTCAAGGTCTCCATCTTCGCACCTGAAGCACCTGATATTGTTGGGCATTCGTCTACCGAGTCCCTGGCCACTCCTGAGTGACCCAGACTCTGTCCCGTTAGCTTTCAGGTTCCTTCCTTCCAGAATCCACCTGCGGATTCCACCGGACACTTTGCTTCTTCCCAGCAGTGGCATTTCTTTGAAGACTCCCATTAAGAACGACAGCGGTTTCCGACGCCACTTCAGCCCTATGCACCGGGCTTCCCTGGGATAGGTAACTCTGGTACTTTGGTATCCACAGGTGGGGTGGCTCTCCAACCTTCTATGTTCCAAAGGGTTTCCTCGTAATCGACTGGGAAGGGTCCTTAAACTTTGAAATTGCAACCAGGACTCTCCCATTGAATTGTATGTAGCACGCGGTCGTGTTCTCACACTGCACCCGTCCTCCATGGGGTCCCTACTTACTCACCTTGGGTGGTTCCTTTGGGTCCCAGCGATTCTACAACCTTTAGACACTGTCTTGACCCGAATCCTGGTTCTTATACCATTATTTTAGTATATAGTTTGGTCTCCCCCTGGAGCCCACTGTGTATTAGTGCTACTTATGTTTGTTTCTGTTCTACAGTATTGTGTGCTTTGTGTTTACCTGTGTGTAGCAGGTACTTTGAGGTATTTAAGGTGTTATAGTAATAAATATATATTCTTATAACTACTGTATGGTTTTCCTTTCATTTAACCAACACAATCAGGTTGCATTCTGGTAAAATAAGCTCCTTAACATTCCCTCAAGACTAAGACAGAAGGCTGCTCTCCACAGCTACCACTTGAATAGCTTTCTAGGGTTATCTTTGACCTCTTAAATCACCATAAGGGTTGTTTGGAGTGGTGAAAGGTGCCCACTTTAATTAGTGGACATCATATACCAGGCCGACTTCTCACATTGGCGTGCAGCGGTTGGGATTCAAGCCTGCATTGTTTTACCAGATAAATCTTTGTATTGATTAAAAGAAAACCACTAAGTACTAGGTACATATAATACTGGCTTAGAATAAGTAAGTTCTACTGAACTTAGGGCTGGGTAAGTCAAGGGTCTAGCACATCCTTTCTCCTACCTCAGAGGGTTTAGTTCCCACTAGGTTAGGTAGGTGCACACACCACACTTAGTATGTCTACTAAAGGAGAATCCACCAGTGGTTCTCTGCCTTCTAGATACAGTGAGCTTTCATTCCAAGAATTGAAAGCCCTATGTGCCTCTAGACAGCTGAAGACAAACAAGTTACTTACGTTTGGTAACAATATATCTGTAAGAAACATTAGTTAGTTATAGACTCCTTACCTTAGAATTACCCCCAGGCTTCAGACTGGATCTGGAACGTTTTTTCATCAGCAGTACCTCTGCGCGTCGGATGGTGGCGTCGGTCGGCTCCGCGTCCGTCGTTGGTGTCGTGGTCGCCGGGATGACGTTGGGGTAGCTACTTAGACGCAGCCCTCACGCGCTGACGTCAGTTCTGTACACGACTTTCCGCACCTGAAACGCAGAGCAATGCACGACACTGACCACTAGTGCACAAAACCAGGGCCCTGAAAGGATACCATTAACCCTAGAAATCAGTTCGCAGAATGGGGAGGATGGGTGGGACGGTAAGGAATCTGTAACTAACTAATGTTTCTTACAGATATATCGTTACCGAAGGTAAGTAACTTGTCCATCTGAAAGAAACACGTTAGTTATGGATTCCTTACCTTAGAAAAGATACCCCAGCAATACCAACCCCGGTGGTGGGTCTGCGAACCAAGAGCACACCAGAAAGTCCTGGAGAACAGAACGGCCAAAGAAGCCGTCTCTCCGTACTTGGCTGTCCAGGCAGTAGTGTTTGGTGAACGTGTGCAGTGATGCCCACGTAGCTGCCTGACAGATGTCATGTAGTGGCTTTCGTCGCCCTGATGGAATGGGCACGTAGCCACACTGGAGGCTCCTTTTTAGCCAGAGAATAGCATGCTTTAATACACAAAATGACCCATCGACAAATGGTTCGCTTGTGTACGGCCTGACCTTTCTTGGCGCACACGTAGCCAACAAAGAGTTGGTCATCCACCCATAACTGTTTTGTGCGATCCAGATAGAAAGAAAGCGCACAATTTGGGTCCAGTCGGTGAAGCCTCTCTTCCTCTTTCGAAGGATGCAGAGGCAGAAAGAAGGTGGGCAAAGTGATGGTCTGCCCGATGTGAAAGGCAGTGACAACCTTAGGAAGGAAGGATGGATGGGTCCTGTGAACCACCTTGTCCGGATGGACAGACAGGAAAGGAGATTTGGAGGAAAGAGCCTGGAGCTCACTCACTCTTCTGGCAGAAGTGATGTCACCAGAAATGGAGTCTTAAGAGTTAGGAGTCTCAAAGGACAGTTGTGAAGCGGCTCAAAGGGAGCGCACATTAAATAGGTTAAAATGAGATTCAAGTCCCACTGAGGCATAACGAAGGGAATAGGAGGAAAGAGATGAGTTATGCCTTTCAAGAAACGATTATCCACCGGGGACTTGAAAAGAGAAGGGTGATCTGGAAGCCGAAGGAAGGCAGAGATGGCTGAAAGGTAGCCCTTGATAGTGCCCAGAGCAGAGCCCTGCTGGGCTAAAGAAAGAAGAAACAAGAGACCCTCAGAAAGAGGGGCAGAAAGGGGATCCACAGCCTTTGCTGTGCACCATGCCACAAATTTGTTCTACCGGCAGGCGTATACCGTCTTAGTGGAAGGACGACTGGCTGCCAAGATTACATTGCAAACTTCGGGAGGCAGATCAAAAGACGTCAACTGCCGCTGCTCAATCTCCACGCAAGGAGGTGGAGGCTGGACAGGTTTGGGTGGAGGACCGTCCTCTGTTGCTGCGACAGAAGATCCTCCCGAAGAAGCAGACGGGTCGGTGGATCGATGGCCAGGTTGAGCAGCTCGGGATACCACAGTCTTCGTGCACAATCCAGAGCTACAAGTATGACTTGGGCCCGGTCGCGCCTGATCTTCTTTAGCACTCTGGGCAGGAGTGGTATAGGCGGAAAGGCGTACAACAGACCGCAACTCCACTTGCGATGAAAAGCGTCGCCTAGCGAGTGCCGCCGTGGAAATTCCAACGCACAGAACTGCGGACATTGCACATTCTCCTCGGTGGTGAATAGATCTAACCAAGGCTCTCCCCACTGTCGAAAGAGACCTTGCACCACCTTCGAGTGAAGACACCATTCGTGATCCATCATGCACCTGCGGCTGGGAATCTGTCAGTTGTTGAACCACCAGGGATATGCCCTGATGTTCCAGCCATGTCCAGAGGCAGAGGGCCTCCTGACATAGGGTCTTTAACCCCACCCGCCCTGTTTCTTGCAGTACCACATGGCGGTGGTGTTGTCCGTGAAAACCTGCACTACACTTACCCAGACAGAGGGAAGGTATGCCTTGAGTGCAAGACGAATCACCCGAAGCTCCAGAAGGTTGATGTGGAGCTCGGACTCCGCCGGAGACCAGAGGCCTCTGATCTCCACCTCTCCCATGTGGCCGCCCCATCCCAGAAGGGATGCGTCTGTCACCACTGTGTGTTCTGGTTGGGGTAGGGAGAGGGATCTGCTGTTGACCCAATACTGGTTCGTGAGCCACCACTGCAACTATCGAGCAGTGCCCTCTGAGATCTGGATGCAATCGGACAGATTCCCCATATGCTACGCCCACTGGAACTTCAGGTCCCCTGCAGAGCCCGCATATGCCACCTGGCATGATCGACCAGCAGGATGCTGGAGGCCATGAGGCCCAGTAGCCTCAGGGTCATCCTGACCGAAACCCGGAATAGAGGCTAAAAGATCGGAATCATAGCCTGAATATCCTGGACTTGCTGTTCGAGAGAATAAACCAGAAACCGCATTGTGTCCAGAAACGCTCCGATGAAGAGGAGCTTCTGAGAGGGAAACAGGTGTTACTTCGGCCGTAGTCTGGAGGTGGGAGACAACTGCCTGGGGCGAGCCCGTCTTCAACAGCCAGTTGTCGAGATAGGGGAAGACTGGAACCCCTGATCTGCGCAGACGCGCTGCGACGACCGCCATTATTTTCGTGAAGGCCATAGGGGAACACGGTAAACTGAAAATGCTCGTGGCCGACCGTGAAGCGCAGGTAACGCCGGTGGGCCGTCAGGACGGGGATGAGAAAATAAGCGTCCTGCAAGTCCAACGCTACCATCCAGTCTCCAGGATCAAGGGCAGACAAGACCTGAGCGAGCGTCAACATCTTTAACTTCTCCTTCCGGAGGAAGTGGTTGACATTCCTGAGATCCAAGATAGGACGCAGGCCCTTGTCCTTCTTGGGCACCAAAAAGTAGTGGGAATAGCAACCATGACGTACTTCTGGGGCAGGAATGCGCTCGATTGCTCCTTTGGCCAAGAGAGCCAAAACTTCCTGTTGGAGAAGTGCCAGGTGATCCTCCGACATGTGATGGTATTGAGGTGGCATGGCTGGAGGGGTAGCCTCGAAGGGGAGGGAGTAGCCCCTTCGGACTATTTGCAAAATCCACCTGTCTGGCGTGATGGTGCACCAGTGGGGGAGGTGATGGCAAATCCTGCCGCCCACTGGCATTTGATGGGCCTGAAAGGTCGGACTAGGAGGGTTCGGAGGCTGCTGCAGAGGGGGGGTTGGTGGACTGGTGAAGAAGGTGAAGAAGAAGGTGAAGCTTGACTCTTCAGCCTCGAGGATGACCAGGAGATGGATGCGAGCTGTCCCACGAAGGATGTCGAGTGCTGCAGTGTCAGTGCCCGGATCGGACACAACAAGCCTTGGCAACAGCAACCCACGCAGAAAGGAGAAAGATGCTTTGGTGCAGACCAGCAAGGTCTGAGGGACTCACCACTTGGTTGGGAGTCAGGGCACGTCTGGAGCAACCAGGGAAGCCCAAGGAAAATCAAAGTTGCCTTCACAGGGACCCACCAGTCGACAGACCAGGGATCACGAAGGGACCTCGAGAGGAAACACAAAATGGCCGCCCACGGGTCACTCGGGGTGACTCGGCCAACAATCTTCAGTGGATTCTCTGCTCGAGGTGGGGGCTACAAGTAACCCCAAGCACGACTTCAAGAGACGTCGAGAAGTCAATGCACTTGCAAAAGTGCCCGGTGACCAGGAGTTCCGGTTCCACGCTACTCACGAGGGCTGCGGGTCTCAGCTCATGCCTGGGCACCCTCTCACATATAACCAAGCACTCTGCCTTCATGATTGTTAAGGCCTGCCATAGGAGTGACTGATAGGTTTGTATGTGCAGTGATAGGGGAGGTATAGTGAACCTATACCTCAGTAAGGGGTGCATGCACCAACTTACCCAGGCTGCAGTAGCAGACATGTGGTGTCATTTTGGAGGGCTTCCCAGAGGTGGCATAATACATGCTTCAGCCCCTGGTAGGCCTCTGGGGTACCTATGCGTGGGTACATAATATACCATATACTAGGGACTCACAAGGGTAACTCAGAATCCAATCTGGAGTGTACCTAAAGTACATGGAATCAATTTATAAGAGAAAGCGCATAGGCTGGGGACCTGGATAGCAGGTTCCCTGCCAAACTATGTCAAAAACCATCAAAACACCAGGAAAAAAGTGGGGGCAACCATGCAGTCAGATTCCACCTTCCTACAAGCAGGGGCTCCGAAGAGCTCACTGCTGGCTGAAGCACCTGTCAGGAGGTTAGTCCTGACCGCCACCGTAGGAAGCTCGAGGTTGAGGGCCTCGGCTGCCCTAAGCAACACCACTGCGTATGACGTTCCCTCCTCCGTAGCCACGGTAGGAGACAACATGCCAAGGTCAGGGGATCTGTCAAGACCACTGGCATCCCCCAGTTCCTCTCTCAAGACCGCTGGCATCCCCCAATTCCTCTCTCCAGTCCTGCTCAGACTCCAGCTGATCGGTTAAAGGGTCACCTGACCCCTCCCAGTCCTCCACCTCATCCTCAGGTTGCCAATCTGGCCGAAAAGGGACCCCAGGAGTGAACAGGGGCACAAAAACCCTTTTTGGCGCCGGATCCAGTGTCAGGCGAAGCTGGTCCGGCTCCGGGTCAACATCGGGATGGAGGCCGGGGTCGACGCCGGCTGGGGACATGACCGGTGTCGGTTGCGGTTGCCGGTAAAGGTGTAATAAGGTCAACTGGCGCTGTTCCGGATCCAGGTCTGGATCCAAAGTGGGCCTGCGGCACCGTGGCCGGAGCCGATGGCAGAGAAGGCCTAGGGCCCGCAACCGAGTCCGCGGGGCCCGAAGGCACGCCGGCAGATTCGGGCCGCCCAAAGATGACATGCATCGCCTCGCAAAACTTACGAAGTTCTGCGGGAGTCGCTCCGGGTCCCGGGAAGGGAGGGAAGCCCAGAGTCAATGCTTTGGGCTCCGCGTGGAGCCACGGAAGGGGCACCACCCGCATCCCTCGTCACGTCAGCCGATCGACAGGGAGAAGTTGAAGAGCGACCATGCTTCTTCGACTTCTTTTTGTGCTTCGACTTACCCGACCTAGAGTGCGAAGATTTCGATGACTTGGACGAGTGGTGATCGCTCCACGACCGGTCACTCGACCTCCCTCACGACCAGGACCTCGAACGGCGCGGAGCCGACCGCCGGCACTCAAGCAGCTTTCGGGACCGCTCCCACAAAGCCTTCGGCGCCATCGACAAGCAGTTGGAGCACGACTTGGGGTCGTGGTCGTGCTCCAGGCAAAAGAGGCACACACGGATCTGTAACCAACATCAGTCGGGGACAGGAACAACATGCCCTGAAACTGGCCATCCCTCGTGCACCAGGAGTCGTAGACTCAAAAAAAGACATCGACAAAAGTCGCTCAAAAAAGTGAGTCAAAAAGTGACTGGAGGTACCGCTCTCTCCGGATCTGCGCTGGCTGGCACGGAAAAATAAAGAACTGAGGTCATCGTGCAAGGGCAGCGTCTAAGTAGCTACTGCGACGTCATCCCAGCGACCACGACGACAAACGACGGACACGAAGCCGACCGACGCCACCTTTCGACGCGCAGAGGTACTGCTGACGAAAAAACGTCCTGGATCCAGTCTAACGCCTGGGGGTAATTCTAAGGTAAGGGATCTATAACTAACGTGTTTCTTTCCGATAGGGAGATCAGCAAACACCCACCGCCTCATAGAGGCCTTACTGCTTGATGATCTTAGGAAGACCCCTTCGTCAGATGAACAGGAAAAAATGGGTGGGGCAGGTCAGGAGGTGAAATCTTCTATGACCTAGACTCAAACCCTGACCAGGAGGAACAAGATAGTTCCCACCTGGACTACTCAAATCTTCATGGAGATGAAGAAGAAGGCCAAGATGCCCCCCCTCTTCACCCCTCCTGGAAGAGTGCAGAGATTACCAAGGAGATCTAGATCTCCCTCTGCAGATTCACATCACTCAGGGCAGTCTGTAGGGACCTCTGTATCTAGCAAGAGGGACGACTCTTATGACAGGGAGTACCAATTCCTGGAACTTGAGAAAGCTAAGCTTAGGCTCAGGCAACAGCAATTGGCCCTGGATAAAGAGTCCGTAAAAGTCCAGAGAGCTAGACAAAGATTGGTACTAGAATCCTATGGTGGCAGCGACAGTGTCCCTAGGTTAAAGAACATTCTTTTGACATTAGGAACCTGAGCAAGATTGTCCCTCCCTACTATGTTGGGGATGACATCCATAAATGGATAACTGCTTTAGAGAGGGCCTGTAAAGTTCAGAGGGTCCCTCAAAAGCAGTTGGCACCTATCCTGTGGCTCTCCTTTGCTGACAAAGGTAGAGATGAGCTCCTCACTGTTAGAGAAGAGGATGCTGACAATTATTCAGTTCTGAAGAGTGCTCTCATCGATGGGTTTGGCTTTTAACCACTGAACAGTATAGGATTAAGTTCAGAGACACCCAGAAGGCCCAGAATCAGGACTGGGTAGACTTTGTGGATCGTGCCATTAAGGCTCTAGAAGGCTGGCTGCTTGGCAGCAAAGTGAATGATTTCAAGGGATTGTACAATTTGATTATGAGGGAGCAGATCCTTAATAATTGCCAAAATCAGTTGTTGCATTTATCCCTGGTTGACTATGATCTGCCTTCTCCCCAAGATTTGGGAAAGATGGAAAGTAAGTGGGTTAGAACCAGGGTGAAGCAGAAAAACCAGAACACTGGTGGTGATCAAAAGAAGCACAATGTTAAAACGTCAAATAAGGGTGGGGACAAGAGTAAAGATCAGAAGTCTTCATCAGGGCCTCAAAAACCTGCATCTGGGGGTGAGTTACAATACAACAAAGGGAAAGGCAAAAAGAAACCTTGGTGTTACTTATGTAAAGAAAATATCCATTGGAAAAAAGATACCAGTTGTCCAAAGGCCAAGGATTCACCTCCAAACATTACTGCCCCTAAGGCAACTGCACCCCCTAGTACAGTTTCAAGTGGTGGTACAGGGAACAAGTAGGGTTAACCTTGGGCTCTGAGATGGGTTCTGGCCTAGTCAGACCTCCAGCTCAGGCTGCACTTGTCTGTGATGGTGGCATGGCTATTGCCACCTTATTTGTCAGTCCCAGTAACCTGGGCAAATACAGACAACAGCCTTTGATTAATGGTAAGGAGGCCATGGCATACAGGAACACAGGTGCAAATGTCACTATGGTGACAACATATCTTGTAGGCCCTGACCAGGTCATACTTGGTGAGATGTACCAAGTGACCAATGCTAACAATGTCAGGACTGATCATTCCTTGGCAGTTGTTAATATTTCAGCTGGGGAGGGATAACAGGCCCAAAGAAAGTTGTGTTTAGCTCATAACATCCAGTAGAATGCTTGTTGGGCAATGATTTGGAAACTTCAGCCTGGGCTGACGTGGAATTAAGAGCTCATGCATCAATGCTGGGCATCTCTGCAGATGTGTTTGCTGTGACCAGGTCACAGGCCAAACTGATGTCTACTGAACAGGCCCTGGATTTTGAAAAAATGAACCATGTGTTTTCCAAGAGAAGGAACAGGAGGGGTAAGGCCGTGTCTTCCCCCAGTCTCAAAGAGAGGATCAATCTCTTGAGGGAGATGATCCCAGTCCCTGTGAAGGAACTGTCTCAGATGAACTGGAACCTGATCAGGTTAAGTTCTTGGGGACAGGGGGCCCTTCCACAGCAGCATTGAGCCAGGAGCAGCAAATCTTCCCCTCTCTTGAACCCCTCAGACAGCAAGCTGCTGCTGGCAGTGGATCCCACAGGATCTATTGGGATGAGGGACTCATTTACTCAGAGGGTAGAGACCCCAAGGATGGTGCCACCAGGAGGTTGGTCATACCTCTGAAGTTTAGGGGCTTCCTATTCACCTTGGCACATGCCATTCCCTTAGCAGGACACATGGGCCAAAGTAAGCCTTGGGACAGGCTTGTCCCTCACTTTCACTGGCCTCAGATGTCAGAGGACACAAATGAGTTTTGCCGCTCCTGTACCACCTGTCAAGCCAGTGGTAAGTCAGATGGTACCACACAGGCCCCCCTAATATCACTACCTGTGGTGGGGGCTTCCCTTTGAGAGGGTTGGGATTGTCATAATTGGTCCCATGAACACTCCAACTGCAACTGCGCACAGTTATATTCTAGTGGTGGCGGACCATGCCACTAGGTATCCAGAGGCTATACCCCTAAGAACCACCGCAGCTCCTGTGGTGGCGAGGGCTCTCCTTGGAATTTGTTCCAGAGTGGGTTTCCCTAAGGAGGTCTTACCTGACAGAGATGCAAACTTCAGGTCTAGTTATATCACTGCAATGTGGAAGGAGTGTGGAGTGAATTACAAATTCACCACACCCTATCACCCACAATGCAATGAGTTGGTTGAAAGGTTCAACAAAACCCTAAAGGGCATGATCATGGGCCTCCCAGAAAAGCTTAGGTGAAAATGGGATGTTCTGTTGCCCTGCCTTCTCTTTGCCTACAGAGGTCCCACAAAAGGGGGTTGGCTACAGCCATTTTGAACTTTTGTTTGGGCATCCAGTTAGGGGTCCCTTGTGTTTGGTGAAGGAGGGATGGGAGTTACCTCTCAAAGCTCCCAAGCAAGACATAGTGGACAATGTACTTGGTCTCCGCTCCAGGATGGCTGAGTACATGAAGAAGGCCAGGAAAAACGTCAAGAATTGCAAAAAAGCTTGGTATGACCAAAAGGCTGTACTGACTGTTTATCAGCCAGGACAGAAAGTATGGGTGTTGGAGCCTATGGCCCCAGCAGCTCTCCAGGACAAGTGGAGTGGACCCCATACTATACTTGACCAAAATGGAGAGATCACCTACTTGGTGGATCTTGGAGCTCCCAGGAGCCCCTATAGGGAGCTCCATGTAAACAGGCTCAAACCCTATGTGGACAGGGCAGACATGGGCGTGCTCATGGCTACTGATGAGGGACAGGAGGAAGAGAGTGGCCACTCCCTGATCTCCTCTCACAAAACCCTGATGATGGCTCAGTAAATGGTGTAGCCTTGGCAGGCAGCCTCACTGACCACCAGCAGATTGATTGCAGGAAGGTCATCAATCAACACACGCACGTTTTCTTTGACTCCTAGTCAGACCACCTGGTGTACCCATGAAGTGGACACAGGTGAAAGGCTACATGTTAGAAAATAAGATTTACAGGCAGTCTGACCATGTCAAAGATTGCATCAGGACCGATGTCCAAAAGATGCTGGAGTTGGGAGTGATTGAACCCTCAGATAGCCCTTGGGTTAGTCTAGTGGTCCTGGTACCCAAACCTCATACCCAGGGTGGTAAGAGAGAAATGAGGTTTTGTGTGGACTACAGGGGGCTCAATGCAGTCAATAGGACTGATGCTCACCCTATTCCTAGGACAGATTAACTCACTGACACTTTGGCCTCAGCCAAGTTCTTGAGCACATTTGATCTCACTGCTGGATATTGGCAAATCAGACTAGTTGAGGATGCCAAACCAAAAACAGCATTTTCAACCCCTAGTGGGCATTATCAATGTATTGTGCTGCCCTTTGGTTTGAAGAATGCACCTGCCACATTCCAAAGGTTGGTGAACAAAGTACGTACAGGCCTGTAAGCCTATAGTACAGCATATCTTGATGATATAGCTGTGTTTAGCTCCACCTGGGAGGATCACTTGGTCCACCTAAAGAATGTTTTGGAGGCTCTGCAGATGCACGTCTCACCATCAAGGCCACCATGTGCCAGATAGGGCAGAGTAAGGTTGTGTACCTCGGCCACCTTGTGGGTGGAAGCCAGGTTCAACCATTGCAGAGCAAAATCCAGACCATCATGGACTGAGTTGCTCCCACTACCCAGACTCGGGTCAGAGATTTCTTGAGCCTGACTAGGTACTACAGAAGATTTGTAAAAAGATATGGGTCTATAGTGACTCCCTTGAATGATCTTACATCAAAGAGAATGCCCAAGAAAGTTCAGTGCAGTTAGCTGTCAGAAGGTATTTGATGATCTAAAGCAGGCCATGTGCACTGCTCCAATTCTGCAAAGTCCTGACTATTCCAAACAATTCATTGTCCAAACAGATGCATCTGAGTTGGGGGTAGGGGCTGTGTTGTCACAACTTAATACATAGGGTCAGGATCAACCATTAGCTTTTATTAGCAGATGGTTGACCCCAGAGAGAAACGTTGTTCAGCTATTGAGAGGGAAGCCTTTGCTGTGGTTTGGGCTCTGAAGAGGCTGAGGCCATACTTGTTTGGCACTCACTTGCTCAGACAGACCATAAGCCCCTCTTATGGCTAAAACTGGCTAAAACAGAAGGGTTAAAACCTCAAACTTTTGAAGTGGTCAATTTCCCTACAGGGGATGGACTATACAGTGGAACATAGACCTGGGAGTAACCATTCCAATGCAGATGAACTCTCCAGATATTTCCACTTAGAAAATAAAGACTCAACTGGGCAAGGTTAGTCTCATCTCCTTACGTTTGAGGGTGGAGTTGTGTAGGAAAGTAGGATCTGCTTCTTATGGTTACCCCCACTTTTTGCTTGATGTTACACTGTTTTTGACTGCTCTGACCGGGATCCTGCTAACCAGGACCCCAGCCTATCTACTTTCTCCTTAAAATGTTATGCATGTACTTGGGTACACTCCAGATTGGATACTGGGGTACCCTTATGAGTCCCTAGTATATGGTACAAATTTATTCAGGGCATAGGTACCCCAGAGGTCTCCCATGGGTTGAAGCATGTATTATGCCACCCCTGAGACACCATGCAAAATAGAACTACAGGTCTGCCATTGCAGCTTGTGTAAGATGGTGCATGCACCATTTACTTTAGATATAGGTTTACTATACCTATAGGTCACTACACTTTAAACTTATAAGTCACCCCTATAGCAGGCCTTGACAATCCTGAAGGCAGGGTGCTGGGCTTTACGTGAGAGGGTGCCCCTGCATGAGCAGAGCCACTCTGCAGCCTTCGGAGACCATTCTCCCTGGCTGTCGGTGACACAGCCAGACATATAGGCAGAGGTGCATTACATGCTCGCGTTAAATGCTATCTCAAAAACGGCTGCAACACACCATGTTGTGTTTGGTATCAAACACCTTGGAATCAAACCTCCACACCGTTAACCAGTGTGGGAGGTATGATTCCACCCTTCAGAAGCAAACTTTGTGGGGTCCCTGGTCTTCCTGGTACCAGCCTTCTCGACTCGTACAGCACAAAATGGTTGCTGCCGACCAGACACACATTTCTGCCCTCCTGCTGCTGAGCCAAGCTCGAGCATGCGAAGGCAGCACAATAGGCATCTTGTCACAGGGAGGTGTGACCACCTCCCAGACAGGATTTAGTGTATTGGAGCTGTGTGGATGCACTTGCAAAGTGCCTGAAAGTATGCACATGGGGCACATTTGGTGTCCCTGTGCATAGTCCAGCTCGAACAGTTATGGGAGCCGTTGGCTCCTGGTCTGGCGCAAAACTGGACAAAGGACAGGGGAGTATCCTCCCCACTATCCTGACTTTCCCCTGGGAGGGTCCCCTGAATATGTTCAATCCTCTCTTATGGGTACAAAAGGGCTTGCCTGGCTGTGAGACCCTAGATTCGACGTGGACAAGATTCTGAACAAGAAACCACTGACCTTCGACCATGTGGAACCTCTGGACTACACTGGACTTCGACTGGGTGAACTTCGTCTCCCTCTCCATCCAAAGCATCATGTGTGCCTGTGCCCCATACAGGCTCCGTGCAGGACCTGTGGAGAATCGAGGACAACTGAAGTATCTCCCTAGGGGTAAAGGAGTCACTCCCCTGCATTCGCAGGCACCGTAACGCAACTGACCGGTCTGATGATCCTGAGCTCCTGCGGACTCCGAAGGCTCCAGCAACACAGGAGGTGGGTTCCTACGTTCCTTGCGGTCGAGCTGCCCTCTCACCACGTTTAAGGCCAGTATCCCTCGTGGGGACCGCATAACCCGAATCCCTGTGCACGGTGCACATTTGCAAGTGCATATGCTTGTTGGCGTTCCCCAACTTCATGCATTGGGCTTTCGATAGCCTCAACCTCTGTGCATATTCATACCAAGGACTCCAGCCTCCTTGCACTCTGTACACTGCATGCTGTTGTTTGGTGAAACTGCTAGAGGTCCCCTCGCGACTCCTGTGCTTTCGGTTTGTGGGTCCATTTGAGGGACAATCCTGATTTTCTTGGGCTCCCCTGGTTGCTCCAGGCCTGCCCTGACTCCCCTTGTTGTGGTGAGTCCTATGGTCCTTGCTGGGCCAGACCGTAACCTTCTTTGACCTTCTTCGTGGGTTGCCGCTGCCAAGGCTTCTTGGTGCTCCCGCCGGATACCGACCCCTCAGCACTCAACATCCTTCGTCGGACAGCTCGTATCCGGCTCCTGATCATCTTCGACATCTCCTGGTCCCCGTGGCTGCAAGAGTCAAGGTCTCCATCTTCGCACCTGAAGCACCCAACATCGGTGGACATTCGTCTACCAAGCCCCTGGTCACTCCTGAGTGACCCCGACTCTGTCCCCTCAGCTTTCAGGTTCCTTCCTTCCAGAATCCACCTGCGGATTCCACCGGACACTTCTTCCCAGCAGTGGAATTTCTTTGAAGACTCCCATTAAGAACGACAGCAGTTTCCGACGCCACTTCAGCCCTATGCACCCGGTTTCCCTGGGATAGGTAACTCTGGTACTTCAGTATCCATGGGTGGGGTGGCTCTCCAACCTTCAATGTTCCAAAGTGTTTCCTCGTAAACCACTGGGAAGGGTCCTTAAATTTTAAAATTGCAACCGCGACTCTCTCATTGAATTCTACGTAGCACACGGTCGTGTTCTCACACTGCACCCATCCTCCGTGGGGTCATCTACTTACTCACCTTGGGTGGTTTCTTGGGGTCCCAGCGATTCTACAACCTCTAGACACTGTTTTGACTCGAGTCCTGCTTCTTATACCACTATTTTAGTATATGGTTTGGGCTCCCCCTTGAGCCCACTGTGTATTAGTGCTACTTAAGTTTGGTTCTGTGCTACAGTATTGTGTGCTTTGTGTTTACCTGCGTGTAGCAAGTACTGTGAGGTATTGAAGGTGTTATAATAATAAATATATATTCTTATAACTACTGTGTATTTCTCCTTACATTTAACCAATACAATCAGATTGCATTCTGGTAAAACAAGTTGCTCAACATTCCTTCAAGACTAAGCCTGAAGGCTGCTCTCCACAGCTACCACTTGGATAGCTTTCTAAGGTTATCTTTGACCTCTTAAATCACCATAAGGGTTGTTTGGACTGGTGCAAGGTGCCCACTTTAATTAGTGGACATCATATACCAGGCCAGGTGCCCACTTTAATTAGTGCGATACCAAAGGGGATGATGGACGGAGCGTTTGAGCAAATCAAACACTCACCCCCAGTCAACTGATCTGGGTTTAATCCATCATCATTCTTTAGCTCACTCGACCACCCAAGTTCAGACATGGCCATATGCAAATCAGTCTGACCCTGTGCCTCATGGGAACAGTCCAGCCTGAACTGCCAAGCTATGTCTTCCCTGGACCGCAAACAAGCATCCTGGGACCGGTTTCGGGTTCATAACCCTCATCAGCCAGGCTATCTTGAATCCAGTGGCAAAGTGAGCAAGGGACCCACGTCTGGGCATACCCTGCCAACTTAGGGTGAACAAAGCGATACCAAAGGGGATGATGGACGGAGCGTTATTGTCAGTTATAAAACAAACTAATTTTAGACAATGTAGGACTGTAATGGTGTTTTTACAATCTCTTTCGTCACCCAGTCTGTGTTTCACAGTAGCATGTTTTATGCAAAGTGCTATACGCCGGAGGGTAACCTTACAATATTGAATTCATTTGTAATTAATTATTTTTAACTTTGGAATGTTTTAGCTATTTTATTTTAAGTTTATCAATTTATCTTGATAATGTATGTTTTGCCATAATTGTGTCTCTTTTTATTCTGTTGGATTATATGAATATATCGTTTATGGCCACTTGTTTGATCGAGTAAAGAATTTGACTGACTGCTGACTACTGTAGCCTTTCGGTATGGTACCAGGGTGTGCTATTTGCAAAGTCAAACACTGCCAATACTCGCCATGTGCGCACTGCACAACACTTAACCCTTTATGTATTGTACTTCTTGCAAGCACCCATAAACCCAGCACAGGCTTCCATTGCACACACACAGCACAGCACTACATCTCTCATGTGATGTATTCCTCGCAAACACACATACCCTCAGTACATACACTGACCATACATGTACTACACAGTACTGCTCTATACCTCTCCTGTACCCTTCCCAAGCACACATACATATAGTGCAGTCACTACTGCTGCATTACGCAGCACTCACCATCTACCCGAGGTAGGCTAAGTGTGAGTTACACACAGAGTAACAGAACTTCAAAAAGGTGAGTGACTCTGCAGGCCTCACTCCTAGTGAGACAGGTAAAAAAAGACCTGTTTACTTGTACTTATGCCCTACACGGTATGCTGCTGCCGCCACCAACACACTTGTGCTGCTTAACTTTTGTTGAAGGCGGTAGCCTTCCACAACTATGAGGGTAGCGCTTTAAGCACCTCTCCTGATCCAACAAGACCGCAATCCATGAGACAGACCTATGTCATTACGCACAACCATGATCCGTGTTTGCCTATCCAAAAAAAATCCCCTGTGAACCCTATTAGCTAACCACATATCAGCTAATTCTACAATTTTTGTTGGATCCCTCTCGGTCAGATCAGACAGGTATTGCCTAAGTGGGGGAGAGCACTCCCCCTTGAGTCAGTTGCTCTATCACCATCAACTGGTTAAGGAACTGAAAATGCTTGGCCTCCATACCTCTTACCCACTTATTCAAATCATGCAATACATCATGAGTCCAAGTCTCAAACTGAACACCATCTGCTCTCTTGCAGTCATGGAATCTCTGCAGGTATTGAGCTGGCTTCAGCTCAAACCATCTAATGAGAGCTTCCTTCATCCACTTATAGACCATCTGGTCTGCCACAGGCAGTCTTCCAATGATGGCTGTCCCTTCCAGTGGCATGTACCCCATTAAGGCAGCTGCTCTATCTGTTTTTCCTCCCTTTCTCTCTGTTTCTCCTCTCTGTCTCTTGCGATTTCTCTTCCCGGGCCCATTCCTCCCATTTCTCTCGCCTCCTCTCCTCTTGTTCCTGGTGACCTAGTCTTAGCTCCTCTCTCTCAAACTTTCTGGCTTTCTCATCTTCCTCAGCTTTAGCTTTCTGAAGTGGCACCTGCAAGCTCAGGGTCTATGCTAAACTCAATCCACCCAAGGGGTTTACTCCTGGCATTGGAAACAGTGGTACCCTAGAAATTCAAGGTGGTGTACACACCTGAAATATTCTAGAAACTAAAGGTGGTGGGTGAAACTCTGGGGACTGCATTAGGGTACACACTTGGTGTGTGTCTGGGATATATCTATGCTAAAGAGATCCTAGAGCCAAAATCCACAGCGCTCTCTTACTGGGTTCCTACCATGACTCCCTCCCCGGAATCAACTACAGCCTCATCCCTTTCAAACAGTATCTCAAACTGGTCCCTAATGAAATTAGCTTCGACTACTCTGTCCCTACTTCTAGGAATCCTCAACTCTCTGTCCCTACATAAATCTTTCAGTTCATCTATGGAGATGGTGCTGAAGTCAATTAACAACCCTGTGTCCTCCATTGCCTATGCGTGTCACCTTTGTGCGCAGAAGAAAAAACTGGACTTATGTAGTTTGGGCTCCTAAACATTAGGCATCACTCTGCTTACTGCCAATATTCAGAACTCCTTTCAGAGGGCCACGGGGCATGCAGGAGCTCCTGGGCCCAATTGGTGGTTGAGGCCTTTTACTCCTGATGTCCTGAGGCCCAACCTACTATGGATCCTCAGCAACTGGGCCAAGAACCCCTACTGCACTTGGCTTTCAGCAGTAGCTATGGACGAGGAGTGAAAGGCTCCCTTGGGGATAAGTGTAGATACAGTTTAGTGAGTTAAATTATTGCTTTTATAAGAAAAATAAGTATTTTAGTTCTAACTCTACACATACAAAGGAATAACAACATTCATTAGCAACAACACAGTCCCCATGAAGTGAGACCTCTAGTGGTTGTCAGGCAAATCCCTGTCCCATCCTGTTACATGTAAAGTGGTTGGGATAATTCTCCATTCACTGGTGGCTGCATCCAGGGAATCCTTACTGCTAGGCCCTACTCAAGAGTTTGTTCCCCTTCGACTCTTTAGAAATTCAGTCAAAAGTATCTATGGTGCCGCAGCACCTTCAGCAGTGAGTAACCCGGGGTCCAACAGGCCCAATTCAAGTCTTACCTACTTCAGGAGCACAGAAGCATTCAGCATTGCAGCAAGTGCCCTGACCACATGCACCCGAGAGTTCTGTACCTGTTCGGAGGAATCGGGCGGTTTGCTTTACACTCGACAGAACTAGGCAGATGCGGACTCTCGTCTCAAGTGGCTTCCATGTTATATGAGATGTTCCTAGCCTGCGAAAATGTGGTAAATAATTCCCCCATACACGGGGTGGGGGCGAAATTTGGTCCTTCAGTTCCCGACTGGAGCTCAGTGAGGGTGCAATGTCATTTGTGATGTCCTCCACAGCCAGTCATGGGCAGTTCTCGCTGTGCAGGCTCTACCCACCAAACACTGCATCAGTGTTTCCTTAGGCTACTGCCCAAACTTCATAACACATTGGTACAGGCAGCCCCTCCTCTGTGGTTACAAGTCTCAGCACTTTCGCTGCAGTAACTTCAAAGGTGGCTCTCTCTGGCATATGAGAGCACTGCAACATGGCGGTATGGGTTTGGCAAGTCCCCCACGACACTTGGAACACGGTTCAGTCCAGGGGGCCCTCTCTATGGGATACAGGGTTCACTGAGTCAACACTGTACAAGGACAACGACCTGATCTGTGCACTGCCATTCCCTCACACCTCGCTCAAGGAACCCTCTTGGTAGGGTGCCTCACTGGACTTCGCTCTCTCCAAATCCTCTTCCTCACAGGGCACACTGGTCTTGGCAAGCAGGCCGTCTTGTGCTCCAGACTCCAGGGCAGGTGGACTTGGTTTCCCTGGGTGTTGTCCCCTCACACAGCAGAAAGATTAGCAGGCCTTGGCCCCCAGCCCTTGTCACAGGCAGAAGTCATGCAGATCTTCACCTCCTCACACAGCCAGTCTGGCTGCTTGGCAGATGATACATTTTGGGGGTCTCAACCTCTACTTCTAATAGTCCTTTTCCAGACAACATATGTGATTTAGGGCCTGAGTCTTTAAAGTTTTATGTTGGGGTTCTGCTTCTTTTGAAGTGTACATTCTTTTTCTCCTTCCCTCTTGAAAGGCTGTCTGTCACAGAAGGCAAGAATACAAAGCCAGAGTCCACACCTGGATGTCAGCCACACTGATATGTGCATCAAAAGGTTAATCTTGGGCTCCCAGCCCTACTCCTTACGATTCCTTTATTGGCCCCATCTCCTTCCTGAGATGTGTCCAGGCCCCTTACTTGTAATGTATCACTGAATCAAAAAGCAACCTTTTGAAGTGTAAAGGGCGAGTTTCATCCTCCCTTCCTCTAGTGTGTGTCCCACCCAGCTCACAAGAATGCAGCAATACACAAATCTGTCTGGGGAGTCTTCTGCTCCTCATGTTTTCATGAGGTAGGCCTGGGCTTCCCAAATAGAACCCAGGGTCCTCCATGTAATGTACCGTTGCAGGAACACTTGACTCTCAGTGTACTTTCACATCACACATACTCTCCAGTACTGGTAGCTCCATGCATTGTGCCACTACAGGCACACATACATTTAGAACACACATTCAACGTGTGCACCAAGCTGCTCACCCATGCTTACAAGGCACCACATAACAGGACCGGTGTACCTCAACAAATTAGTGAATTTCCACCAACCTACCAGGGAACTCATTTCCAGATCCCTCTTCCTAGCAGCTACCCAACGCATCCGCTGGGTAAACAATGGAGGCCGCTCCTTCTCCCACCTGGCGGCCAAGACTTAGAACACCCCCTCCTTGCCCTTCGGAGCGTCAGCATTGCTCCAACAGTTCAGGAAGGACCTCAAGACCTGGATGTTCAACCAATAAGAACAGACAACGTGATCCCACAGCATGACCCCACGGCACCGAAAGACCCTCACTGGTGATGCAGCCGCACCATACAAATCCGGATTGATTAATGGATTGACACTGTTTAGTATGGTACCACAGTGTGCTGTTTGCAAACACATATACTGCCAGCACACACACTCACCATGTGCGTGTTGCACAACACTACGCCCTTCATGTATTGTATTTGTGGCAAGCACACATACACCCAGTACATGCTTCCCTTGTGCATGCACTGCACAGCTCTACATCTCTCATGTGATGTATTCCTCGCAGGTATACATACCCTCAATACATGCACTAACCATTCATTTACAACACAGTACTGCTCTATCCCTGTACCGTACCCTTCCCAGACACACATACATCCAGCACAGAATCACTACTCTGCACAGCATTCCAAATCTACCTGCTGTAGGTCAAGGGTGAGTTAAGCACACAGCAGTGATAGAGGTTAAAAAGGACCTGTTTACTTCTAACGATCACTACATGGTATGCTGCCTCCACTGCACTTGTACTGCTTAACTCTTTGTGAAGGCGGTAACCTTCCACAAATTTGAGGATCACGTTTTGGGCACCCTTTCCAGCCAAGCAACTCCACAATGCATGGGACAGGCCTATGTCAAGGCGCACACACACACATGATCCGTGCATGCCTACATCAACAATAATCAACATTTGGGATCCAAACAGAACAGTTGGGCATTCAGGGCAGGGGTACACAACTTTCACTCTGCAGATGACTTTTCCATCCCAACAAGAACAATTTGTCCTAAATGCTGACAGCGATTGTATCACACATGAGCTCGCCATCAATTACAGGCAATTTATGTGTAACGATGTCGACACTAGACCATCTGCTGCTTGTTTTTAGGTCACCACATTGGGCTCCCTAACCCCAACTGCTGGCATCCATCTCTATTCTATAACACATCTGGAGAGGTGCCAAAAATAGCCCAGCCTGTCCAGGTTTCCACATGGTCCAACCACCAGCGAATTACCACCTTGCAGTCCTTTGACAAGGTTATTAGATCTGCGTAGGAGATTCCCTTGCGAAGGTGTAAGATCTTTAGACTCTGGAGGGCTCTATAACAGAGGCGCTCAGGAACAATAACCAAGATTGAAGATCCCAATATCTCCACAATCCATCATAGCAGACACAGAGAAATCGGACCCTGAAGGAGAAACTTCTTGAGCTCCCCTATTTTTGATGTTGCCACTGAATTGAAGTGAAACTTACAAAAACTCGATCCGCCTGCTGAGAGTCAGGTCTGGCTTCTCATCGATGACAAATGCCAACTTAGAAGGAAAGCCATTGTCCATTGAAAGTGAATCTTGAGATCTTCTGGCTTTGCCACTCTAACCTAATCTAAACTTTTGGTAATGAATGTGGAAGACAAAATAGTCGCCTGTATAGATAACACTAGGCAAGGTCGAGCCAGGGGGATAGTATGCCATGAAAGATCTCATTACTGTAGTTTAACGATGAAAGAAATGCTGCCTTTGTTAATTCTTGACTAGGAGCAAGGGAGGAGCCAACCAACTCAGTTTTTAAAAGAGACAATGTAGCTGACAGTGACAATGATTTTGATATCAAAGTAGATAGATGGAGGTGATGGCTGTCTCTCTCATGTAAATGTATGCCAAGGTATTTATATTTGGTAGCCCTAATAATTGGTCTTACATGGCCAGGAACCATACTTTGTAAGCCTTTGTGCTGAATATTACTATAATCATCTATAGGGCGTCCTCTATCTGAAAGTTCTCATCACTATTGGCCTCTAGGGCCATACAAAGGTGTTGTAAGATGGCACCTGTCTTGTCTAACAGGAACCTGTTGTCTGCATATTCTACAATTGCAATGTATTCCCACCTAGTCTTGTCCTTTGGGGGGACAAGACCAATAATTCCTAAGTGCTGGGCCTACATCTGCGACATAAAAATAAAACAAGCATTTGCAATGCAATTGGTCTCACATTTGCGAGAGTTTAAACAATTGGCATTGCAAATGACAATGCCTTTTATATATCGGTTTTGAAAAACAACACATAAATAAAAGGCATTGTCATTTAAAATGCCAATAGCTCAAACTCTCACAAATGCGAGATCTATTGCATTGCAAATGCTTGTATTCAGTGGGCCGCCGCATCAGAGAGTGGAAAATCCGCACGTCATATGGAGGGCTCAGGTTATCTTTACAAGTGCGGCGTGCAATGCTTTAACAAGAAGAAAACCATCAACTGAAACGCAGTTATAAATCACAGCCCTGAGAGGGAGTCGCTTTGCCAAAATATTGAGGCGGTGTGATTCTGGGTGGAAGCCAGCACAGCCGGCAAGCTCCAAAGTGTGTACAACATACACGCTTTTATTGTCTTAGTTATGACTAACATTCAGTAGTGAATAGCGTAACTTCCAACTCTGATCTATTAAGGAACCATGAAGCTGGCAATGGATGAAGCATCCAAGGAGATTTCCCTCATTAACACAGCGCCTTCTTTGCGCGGCGTCCGTGCGAAGGGGGCATATATACCATGTAAAACAGGCTCAAAGTAATGAAATATTTTTGAACAACAAAGTTTATTAATTCAATATAAATAAATAAAATACCAGCTATGCATGCAAAAGTCTTCCGTGTGTACTTTTTAGTTAAATCATGTTGTGACCGCCCCTCAGGGAGGTTCACGATATTTTCTCTTCCTCCTCCCCCTCTCCCTCCACATGAAAGTGGTGAAGGCAGCTGCAGGAGTACTGGCTGAAACCGGTGGAGAGGCAGTGCGGTGTGTGTGTGCTGTGGAGTAAAGCTTAACAGAGTGTGAAGGCTGCCCCATTATGGCAAAAAATGCAAACACCATGAAGTATGTAAAAAAAACAAAAGGAAAAACACAAGCTACACAAAGGGCATGGATAGGGGATGGAGGAGAACCCATCCGGAGATTTCTGTAATTAACACAGGGGGCGTTTAGTGTGGGGTCCATGCAAGGGGGGATATTTAAAAGTTAAGCCGATGCCCATAAAGTGAAAGCACGCATAGCGCATTGCAAATACCAATACAAAGAACGCCCTCCATTGCTAAAGCTGGCGCCCCACCAGTGCTCTTGAAATTAATTAGGCAAAGAGTTCTCCGAAAGGACACACGTAAAAGGCCCAGTCCTGATGGGAGGTTACAAAAGACGACAAGGCGGTACTAAGGAGGAACAAACAAGCCTATTAATGAATCAGAAGCCAGCATTTAGGAAGGACAATGAGATAAGCCAATGAAAAATATGGGCGGAGAGTGGACAGGGCTTCAAGTCCATAATTCAATACAGCATGCCTCGCAGAACAGTGCATGCACTGCCCAGGCCTGTCCTAAAAATAAGGGGGCTAGCACTCAGCCGAGCTTTAGGCCCATATCTGTTTCATTGGATCTGAAATAGAATTGCCCCACTCTAGTTTAAAATAGGCCCAGGACACATTACCTAGTCAATGCATAGCCCCTAGTTAAGCAGGGATTCCCCACTGACAGTTTATTCCATAGCAGATTTATATTTAAGGCTGTTTAAAAATATATACAGTATGCTATAATGATGTTCTCCCAGGTATGAGCTTCAACCAATATTGCTGGGGCAAGTATATTGTCATATTGCGAAAGACGGTCTGAAACCAGGGGGAAAGATGGTTTTCGTTGACCAAATCTTTGTGCTAGTAACCCAAAGGCATAAAATATTGCATCTACATCAATCAAGGCAACCATTCTATAAAATGTAGGGTCTGCGAGGGTCCTTTTGTTTAAGGGTTATAAAACTGAGCCCAGCCAGGATTCAGGTCAATTTGAGGTTTTAAAACATTCATTAAACAACACGCTAAAAACAATTGCATGAGAAGCATGGTGGAGGCCACTGGGGCAGGGGACACCACCAGACCTGCACTTTTTCATGATGTTACAGACGCTTTCCTTGGTTACCCGTGGGACCGAATATCATAAGATGCTCTGAATATGTTAATCGCCTCTTCAGGAGTAACATACAGAGGTTTGATGTGCAACTGTCTCTGATCTAGGGTGACATAACTAGCCACATGTGCTGGTTATGTTTGATCTAGTTTATTGATATAGCTTTTGTATCAAAGTTGTCGTCATATATATTTTTATCATTGGTTTCCCTTTTGGCCTCGGACATTGGTCCCTTGTAAGCATGCCTGAGGAAATAGTTGTTAGCCCCGATAAATCCAGGATGGTTGGACTTACTTAGTGCCCTTGAGATTACCCCTTGGACGCCGGTTTGGATTGTGACTTAGATAGCAGCAGGTTAGTTGGGCTCTCTAACCTTTCAACCAAATGCCTCACCATTATAGACCAAGATATTGCTGGCAAGGTTTTATCAAAGGAATGGCCCAAATGAAATGTTAGCTCCTTTACTAAGGGTGTTCTAGGACTTGCATGATAATTCCATTTGATTCCCACCAACTGGGCAAGACCATTTACATCTCCAAGCCACTGTGACTTTAAGCTCAGTACATGGAGTGTACTGATGAAATATTTGGGAAAAATTACTGCTTTCTGTTCCCAGGTTTATTTCGTAATTGGCGGCAGCCTGAAACAACTCAACAGAGGCGAATATATGATCGAGGATGGACATTTTATGACAGGAATAAAGGTACATTCGCAAGGGGCAATCTGTGCGAATACAACCATTCAGAGCTGGTAAACTTAATGCATGCACAGAATTGAAGACCTGCAAATCAGCACATGAATGTTTATCGAAAGGCGGGTCTGCTAGAGCGGAGATGCGCCTAATAAACATCTTGTTCTAAATACTCATCCTCCTCCAGCCCCTCCCATGCCCTCCCCCAGATAGATTCAAGTTAAAATCACCAGTTACCAATAATGAAATCACAGGAACGCAAACTTATAGGTCCTGTAAAACATAAAGTTGTTAGTATATTGATTGTATTTGTCTGTTAGTGATATTGGTTGGTGTAAATGTCTACTACTAAGAAGCTTGCTGTCTTGACCTTAGTTTGTGACTGAAATAGCATTGTGGTTCATTAACCTAGTCTAATGGAGACAGATGATATTGTAATTAATAAAATACATTTTAAAAAAAGTGATGGTGTTGCTCTCTGACACTAGAAGACTCCAACCACCAACATTCCAGGAGCTGAATGAAAGCCCGAATGAGACTCAATGGGTTCGGTTAGGAGCACTGGACAAAGTCTGCTTTACAGGTTGAGGACTGTATGGATGCCAAACTGTTACTGAACCAGGACCAATCTGCCCTGTCGTTCTCGATGTAATCTCTCGTTATACAGCAAGCACAACCGGTCTGGTTAGGTCTGGCGTTAGCCAAGACCTTTTGATTTTTCTAAAATATGTATAATATAGTTACATATAGGGGCTTTCAGCCACCTCCTTTCATCCATTGGAATGACTCTGTCATTCACATGTTGCTTCCACCCACTACAGCATAGAGCAAGGGGCAGTGGGTCAGCCTATTTAAGCCACTGGTTATCTTCACTTTGAGTGACTGCATTTAGCTCTCACGAGAAGCACACAAGCTAATTTCCTACAGTTCCAGTGTTTTTGTTTTTACTCTATAATTACTTTAGTGTTGTCTTTATGTTTAGAGCCTGATGTGATCGCTTCTGATGCACATTCCAGATTTATCAGATTTCATAATTCTTTTGTAAATTCGTTTTGGAGTGTTTTGCTTTTCTCACTGCCGTGATTCCACAGCATTCCAGATTGTGTCCATTTGAAGCGGTTCTGTATTTTTGTATATTATATCCTCTTTTTACTTTCTTTCCTTCTTTTTCTCCTTCCTTCTTTTTTCCTTTGGTTTTCTTTTTCCTAATGTTTTCTTTCATTCTTGCCTTTTCCTGCTTTTCTTTCATCTTACCTTCTTTTTTCTTTCCTGCTCTTTTCTTCTTTCCTTTTCTCTTAATTTTTTTCTTGCCTTCTTTCTATTATCTTTCCTTTGCTCTTTTTTCTTTCCCTTTCCTTCTTTTTTCTCTTGCCTTCTTTCTATAATTTCTTCTTTCTTTCCCTTACCTGCTCTATTTCCTTCTTTTTTCCCTTTAGTTTATCTTTCCTTGTCTTCCGTTCTTTCTGACACTTTCCTTCTTGCTCTTTTCTTTCTTTAAGGCAAGGGGCTTGCTGTCAAAGAATGATTGGCTTTTTGAGTAGTTCCATTAAGTGCCAGGGAGTACTATGGTAATGTGTGTGTTTTTTTTTTTTTAAACAGAAAAAACTTTGTAGCAAATAATTTTTTGGGTTTACATTGATGAGGGCCCAGCATATTCCCCAACAATAAAGTTTTGCAAAAAGCATAAAGCAAGAATTGCCATAAGGCTGGCGGCCAACGCCAGACCTACTGGCTTTGCCAATGCCTATTAGTATAGGTGTCCAAGCTGTTATGCAAGTGCCAGTGCTGCATTAATTAAATGTTGCATGTATTCATTCAGTCTTTCCTGCACTCATTCATTTGCGGATTCCCTCGTGTAAACGTACTTTTTCGCTCCTGTAGTCATTTACTGAAGTACACAAATTCATGCATGTACTCCACATTCCTTCTTGCACAATCGCACCTTTATTTCTGTACTCCGTGTTGTATTCCAATGAGCACATGGATGTATGAGAGTCCGAAAAGAGTAAGCACTTTCCTCTATGCATGCACTTGCTCATCTCTTCATTCATTAGCCGATTTTCCAATCCACCCAAAAACGAACTAAAATCACCAGTCAGTGCAGAAGCACTTGTATATAAAATGCCAAATATATTGGTTTTGCCAATGTTTGTTTCAATATTATATTTTTAATTGAAGGAATGGTTGAAGATTCCCAGTTCTATGAAGCAATACTGGTATTCTGCTTTGAATGGAGACACAGTCGCTCAGCTTTTTTTTTTTTTTTACTACTGTAAAGACATGGATTCCTCAAGCACTAAGTATTGTGATTCTGTGTCAGGATCGGAGGCTCTGAGAACCACACCAGTTCTGACCACAACTCACTCTCCATTACTTCCCATGCACCTCTCCCACTCCCATTTTGAAATCCACATCCCCTTCTAGTCCCTTCGCTAATCCCCGCAGTCAACAAATATTTTAATTGTTTGCCATGTTACACTGACCATCTATCTTACCTAACCCACTGGGCCGTACTGAAGTGAATTTACATTGTTTAAAATGGTTATAGGTCAATTTTATGTAAAGATCCATCTTGCAGCCATAACTTCAACTGCTGTCCGACCTCGATTCTCCCCTTCTTCAAAACCACCTTCCTGATCTCGACCTTTTCACCAACAAGCTGTGCAACCAAGCTTTTGCAGAATACATTCATCTGAAACATCTGTAACGTATTTTGCATTGTCTAACAGTAAATTGGGGCTTTTTTTTATGTTTCTACCCACTGTCGCCTGTTCAGTATCTATCCCTTTCAAGGCAGTAATTAACACCTGCTACCTGCAATACTGTTAAAGACTCCTCTTAGACCATACTGACTACTCCTTTTACGGTCTTAAGAAATATTTCCATGTTTCTTCTGCAGCCTTATTTAGCTTTCCCATAACAAATGTCTTATAGACATAGGTTATGCTGGCCCAGCTTGCACAACAAAATCCATATTAATTTTTCATGTCTATCCAAAACCTCTCACCATAAACTGTGTTCGAACTCATCCTCCTTTTTGAGATGAGTGGTTTAGGACCTATGTTTAGATCCTTCCTAATCCAATCTGCACAATACCCAACATTGTGATGACCTCTTCATTAAATTCAGGTTTCTATTAATAAGAAAAGGACCTTGCGCTGCAATTGATATATTCTATGTACAACATTTCGGTTTGCACTGGTAATTACATAAATACACAAACTCTCACTCAGGGAAGTCTTCTGAGCATGTCAATTTTGTTTTTTTTAATACCCCAGATGGGCATTGATATGGGATATGCTTTTGGAATATTTACTGAGACTTGTCTTTGCTCACCATGATTTCCCAACCTAAGATATGTTCTGTGTGTCTAGTTTCTGCCCTTCCTTAGAGACCTTAACATCTAGGTGAACACGTGCTGTGGTGCCATGTCCACAATCTGGCCATTTACATGCATGACTTATCAGGACAACCTATCCTAATTGTTTTTTCCTACTAAGGTTGTCTGGTGGCAGTTTGAGGGAAGAAGGATCCCAGGTTGGTATGAGGTGTGGAGTATGTTGTGGGATGCAGCCTCTAACAGGCCGCCATGACAGTTTAACAAGACGCCTCAAGGTAAGAATGTTGGGAAACGGACATGCACGTTCACTTCCAGGGCAAGAATGACAGCCTAAGCATACAAGTCTGCAGAAACCAGAAGGCAATGCCTGACAACATAGCGGTGTTCTGTGCCCTCTCTCTCAGCTTGAAAACCAGTACCACCTGCTGCTCATTCCCCCAGCACCTGCTGTCCACTATACTTTAAAAAAAAAAATATTTATGTAAACTCTAACCAGTTGTAAAAACCTACAGATACCTGGTCCTGTCTGTACTCCTAATGAACAGATAAGGCAAGTTGTGTCACACTGTTGATATCCAGGATATATTACTCTTCTTATTTACTTGTATCTGATAATTCTGTACCTTGTCTTTTACTAGCCTCAATTTTCTTTTTCCCCTTGCTCTCCAATCTTCCTCAAAGCCATGGCCTGAAGTAGAGAGCCTGAAACAGAGCCTGAAAGTACTGTATAATCCTCCGAAAATCAGTGGTGATGTAATTAACACCACAAGTGTAATTTCCACTGGAGGATTCCCGACAGATGAATTACCACCCTCATGAAATCCCATGGCAGTGATCATCCCTCCAGTGGGGGAACCTATGCTGGAAATTACACCCGTCTCTAAATATAGTTTTTTTCTTTTTTAGTCCGCTCTTTCCATTTGCTGGGACATCTCACGCCACCTTCTCTGGTGCACCCAAAGGCACAAATTTTTAGGAAAGTCTTCCTGGTCACCAATCCATGGGTTCAAATAAATGAAAGATAATTCTTCACTTTTCATCAGGACCAAAGCCAAAAGCCCAGGCATCAGTGGTATCAGACAGTAAAGTGCAGAACCTATCTAGTAAAGACTCAATCTAGCCACAGATTCCTTACCTCAAAACAGTGGTTCCCAACCTCTTGACTCCTGACGACCCCCACAGAATCACTACTGTAACCCAGGGAGATATTTGTACAATTTAAATTTCAAACATTAAAACAGTAATTCGCAAAGATACACAAACAAGTACACACCAAACAAACACTCAAATTATTAATGCTTTTATATTGAAAAAATATGAAACCCTAAATCCTCTTGGCAGCTCCACCGGCCTACACATTTTCCTAAACCAACTATTCCTTCCTTTGTGGATTGCACCTTCGGGGCACAGGCAGTTTACTTGGTCTGCTCTCCCCCTACAGCTCCTTCCATATGAGCATCACAGGGTATTAAGCTTACCTTGGTGACCTGCTCTCCTTCCGCAAGGCCGCCAAAACTCATTTATTTTCTGAGCTTTGTTAAATCCTTCACTCCCCAATTTCTTAATAATTATTTCTGTTCCCCAGTTGTGTTGTGTTCGCCACCTTGTCGGTGCGCCGGGACGCTCCTTCGCTGGAGCAGCCGTGCGCAATACAAATAGCACTAACATAACATAACATAACATAACATACCTTATAAGCTTCAAGAATTATAGGGCACCACGTACTGTGTAGTATGTCCTATCCATTTCAATGGGACGACCAGACGGCCGGACTTTGAAAATTGCCTTGTAAGCAATCGATCTGCATTGTATGTACCTTGTGTATGTGCATGTAAATTGGCACACTGTAGTGGGCAGTTCTATAGAATGTTTTGCAGTTTAAAATGAAGCTCTATCTAGTATGGATCATGAATTATGACCCAATTCATATTACATATTTCGCAAAAGCTGTAGGCAAAATTGAAAAATATGCATGTAATTAGCCAAAGATTGGTACTACATCCAAACATGCCAAAGGAATGGCAATTGGCACAGCACAATGGATCGATGTCAGCATTATGCTGCACTTTAAATTATGGCCCCAACTATTTAAGACAACTACTTAAGAATTATGTGACAAAATATAAGGCCTACTTTTCCGAACATGGAACGTACTTGAAAAACATATAGTCAACTTCAAATTTTGGCAATTTTCCAATAGGCCACATACATGATCATTCACATGGTTAAGTGAAACAACCCTACAAATAGGTTGTAGTTTAAATGATCTCTTTATCGTATATTTTTATGAATTGTAAGCTAACTTGAAATTGTTCTTCAACCTACGTGAAAGCAAAACTTACCTGGACTCAACACATAATCTATGCCATGCCCTCATATGTTACGAACATCAGAATTTGTATAATAAAGTGTAAATGCCTTATTAACATTCTGAAATTTAAATTAAGTCTCTATCTTATACACCTCACGAAGTATAGGGCACCATATACTGTGTAGTATGCCCTGTCTATATCAAGATAATAACCAGATGGCCGGAAATAGAAAATCGCCTCGTATGGAGTCAATTTGGATTGTATGTTCCTTATGTACAGGCAACATGCATGTTAATTGGTACACTGAAGTGGGATGTTCTTTCGAATGTTTTGAAGTTTAATAGGAGTCTCTATATGTTATGCATCAAGAACTATGAAACAAAACGAGTCTCTATATGTTATGCATCAAGAACTATGAAACAATATTTCTGACATATTTGGCAAAAGCTGTAGGCAAAATTGAAAAAACATGAATATAATCAATGACGGATTGATAATACACCCAAACATGCCAAAGGCATGCAAATTGGCACAGAACAGTGGATCAATGTCAGCATTAGATTAGTCTGCACTTTGAATTATGGCTCCAGCTATTATGGTTTCAGAATGACATGACATAATATAAGGCATACTTTTCCGAACAAGGGACATAATTAAAAAACATGATATAGTCAACTTCACATTTTGACTACTTTCCAATAGGCCACATACATGATAATTCACATGGATAAATGTACCAATGCTACAAATAGGTTATAGGCTAAATTCAGTCTATCACATATGGATTATGATTTATTGGCAAAAAGTAGCTATATTCTGCAATTTAAATTAAGTCGGTACCTTACACGCTTCAAGAATTATAGAGCACCAAGTACTGTGTATGTCCTATCCATTTCAATGGAATGACCAGATGGTCGGAAATTGAAAATCGCCTCATATTGAGTCAACTTGGAGTTTGTGTTCCTCGTGTATGGGTCACATGCATGTAAATTGGCACACTGAAGCGGGCTGTGCTATAGAATGCTTTGAAATTTAGAATGCATCTTAACCTGTTATGGATCATGAATTATAACACAATAAATATGACATTTGGCAAAAGCTGAAGGGAAAATTTAAAAAACATGCATGTAATCAGTGAAAGATTCATACTACTTCCAACTTCCAAACATGTCACAGATATGCAAATTTGCACAGTGACTGATGTCAGCATTATGCTGCACTTTGAATTATGACTCCAACTATTATGATTTCAGAATTACATGACAGAATATGAGGCATACGTTTCCGAGCACGGGAAGTAACTATAAAACATCATATAGTCAACTTCACATTTTGACTACTTTCCAATAGGCCACATACATGACAATTCACATGGATGAGTGTACCAATGCCACAAATAGGTTGTACTTTAAATTCTATCATATATGGATTATGATTTGTATCATAAAATATAAATGAATGATAAGCAATATTTGTTGGGTCATCGGATTGCACTATTCGTTTGCGACTAGATGACCAAAACTGAAGTTGGCTCTGTGGTTGTGTTGTATGTTTTTAAAGGACTGATTGCACTATGTAGGCGACTGTGGACAGAGCAACACCCTAGACCAGTGCCTACAGTCTCCTCTATGATATGGAGGTATTATCCCAATTTGGTCACTGCAGATTTGCAGAACTCTTGAATTCTCTCTTTCAAGTCTTTCTGCTGCACAGAAGCTGTGGAGTGTCGGTCTTCTGAAACTCTTACCTGGGTACAGAGGAGTGCTCAAACCAAAATTTAGAATCATCTTTTGGGTACTAGCACTAGTTACAGCTTTGTGATCTTTCAATGAAAATCAATCAACACAATATCATTCAAAGAAAGTTGTTATTTTTCAAAGTAGATATACACATTATGATAATACATGAGATATACAAATTTAGTACAAGAACTGAAAACCAACAACTTGTTGGGTTATCAACCATTATCACAGCTTTTTCGACTGTCAAAGAAAATCAATAAAGACTCACTATGGGGAGACAGGAGTAATTATTTTTAATTCATTTGGAGTGCAAGTCACAATCACAGCTTTTTTATTTGTAACTGAAAATCAATTAAGATTAATTTGGGTAAACAAAGGCCAGTATGTACAACTCCTAATATATGAAAATTTACCAAGGTGCACATACTTCTATGGAACAGGGACTTATTTAGAATTTGATGGATGAGACACCACATAAAAACATGGTCGATAGCCCATCTTCTCTATCATAAGTGTCATAGCCTAAAACACCCTTAAAATACAGGGAACAGAACAGCCACAATATTTTTGACAGAGTAAACAATCCTCAAAACAAAAACACTTTTTTAAAAACTAAGGCTTCGGCGAGAATTGTCCTTAATAAATCCAGGGTGGCACCTGGCCTCGGTGTGCTTTCATTGATAGAATGTAGTCATAGGTAAGATCAAAACTGATCTTAATAGTTTGCAATGCAACAAACAAAATAGCATGTCTCAGCTTTCCATCTGTATCAAAAGTCTCAAGAACTGGTTTGAAGTAAAGTAAAAAGTTTTTGCAGTCTCCACTAGTTTTCCAGGAGTTTCAATTAAGGGGTGACTTGAACATTGACTGTTTGTGGCATCCATGCAATATGGTACCTTCCATCAATTGGTAAAAAAAATAAGCTGTTAATTACTTTCTGTGGCTTCTTTTCATTCATTCATTTAGTTAATTTATCTTCTTTATTCCTTCTGCTGCAGATAGGAGTTCTCCATGAAAATCGCACACCACCTCTCCTTTTTGAAATATGCGTGATGCAATGACCTTCCTTCTTCGTCAATGACAGACTCCACTCTACCATTGGCGACGCAGACATGAATTAATATGTTTAGCACCAGTTGGTGATGTGCTGTCTGTCATTGGCTTCCAGTTCCGGATTAGCCCTGCAACCTCTGGGACATTCTTTCATCATTGCATTTTATTAAAAAAACTTTAGTACACACTTTTCTGTTGGTTTCCTTCGCGGGAAATGTTCTGTGATTTAAAGGAACAAAATAAATTGATATTAGTTTCTAAAATGTAAATGTTTCAATATATTTCAGCATATTAAAATGTTTACTTACTCATTGTTTCCTTCTTTCTTATAAGTTGCTGTTTGAGTCTCCACTTATCATATGCTTGCTGCTTGTGAACACTAGCCAGTGCACTTCAGTCTTTTTTACTTGGTGGATTCCCATTTGTTGTCACTGGAAATGCTTTTTCAAAATTTATGAGTACATCATGAATATTTTCGCCAGGTACTTTTGATGTAGAAGGCCCATTATGTTGTGCCCTTTAAGTACACAAAAAAAACAAATTACAGCATTAATAGGTAGTGCTGTGTGATTGATTTTTATAGTGATGATTACATGTTTGGGTATTTTAGATATATGCAAAGTGCATAAAGTCTATAAATGTCAGTAGCCTAATACTGAAACAGTATCTTACAGAATGTATATGTAAATTAGAGCATGCAAAACACAAGATCTACAAGGTGGTTATAATTTATGACAGAGTTGATTGTATTCGAAAGACAAAGGAGCACATTATGTAGCATACCTTTGCGGTCTCTCATTGGGTGGTTGTCTGAAATGTGTGTTATGCTCTTGTTTCAAGCATCTGCAAACACACATAGATAGTAAGAATGGTTAAAGACGGTTCAAAAACATGTCTAAACACAATAAATAGTTGCATTAAAAGCAGAACGATTATGGGTATAGTAATTATGTTTTTTAAAAGTCAGATGAAAAACAATGATCATTGCCTCACCGTGGATTTTCATTTGCAAGTTTATCCAGCTGTTTTGATGCAGCACATATATTTTCTTCTCTCATCATGTGCTAGTGCTTTTCCACAGTGTGAGCCATGTAATCATGAACAAGACTGTTGTCAGCATACATGCAGTCTCTTTTATTTCTGGTCTCGTACACTCTTCTAGTTTGCTGACCTGTTACTGCAGGGACATTGTACCTGTAAGAATTATGTGAAACCTGCACGTTATACTATAAATAATCATGTATTTTATAAAGGTATTATATGGGTCATGAGCTTATACCATTCCTAACAAAGTAATACTAGTTATAAACAAAGTTAGAGCCATCTCTTTAGATGCCAAATAACCCCCATCCACTGTAAACTTATATAATACTGACCAGTAGTAATCTGTGGACATTTAAAAAGGTACAGCCATCATTGCAATAATAAATTTCATGAAATCGATTAAGATCATTTGACGGGTTGTATTTTGGATCCCCCATTGATACAATTTATCAATTGTTGATGCTGTCCTCTATTTCCCTAACATCACACGCCTCGTTTTTGCAAAAATTTTCAAACCACTACAAGAAGGACAAAAGCAATAATGAGTTCACATGGCAGGCATGAAGATGCATCAGTGATCACATTCTGTAGTATTTACACAAAAGAAATGCTACTCAAATGAGCAGACTTTAAAGCAATATTAGGATGTTATGGCGTTATTGAACATGGTAGTTTTGGGTGAATAAATATTCTAACATTTTTCATGGCTGCGATAAACAAAATCTAATGTATCTTAAAGAAATACCTATTCTTCTTCATAACTTAAACAAAAGGATGCCATCTGCTAGGCCGCAGTTTTGTGCTCCTTCACTGCAACAATCCCAAAGTAGGCTCCCTCCTCATCGTGGTATGGTCTTCATTCACTCTATTTTTTAGCCTGTAAAATTATACGGTATGTATAATAATTAGATAGAGTTTATAATTATTTCAATTCCTTATTTTAAGAATGATAGACATTGAGGGGCTGATATGAATTCAGCAGTCCATGGGCCCGCCGAACCCGTGTTGGCGGTCCCCCAACCACCAGACTGGCGGTTTGCCGGCCGTATTCAGAGTTTGGTGGTTGAACCACCACTGGACCGCTGCAACTGCCAGGGATCCGTGATCCCGCAGCGGTGGCGCAGCGGTCAGAGGCAGCAATATGCTGCCAGTGCTGCAGCAGCACCACTGAGCATATTACGAGTTGTCTGACTACCAGCCTTCCCCTGGCGGTGAACCCGCCATGGAAAGGCTGGCAGTGAGGCAACAAAGCGAGGCTCTAACAGGGCCCCCTTGTGCCTCTGGGCCTGGGGGACCATTTCCTGCATGGTGCAGCATGCACTACATGGTACATGCAGCACCAGGCTGCGGCACTGCCTGTCTGAGGCTTAACTATGGGTCTTTAGACAGGCATCGCCGCGACACCGCCTGCCCGTCAAGAATTACAATCACAATCCGGCAGATGGTGTGAGTATGGCTTCAGTGGTCCTCCTGCGAGGCACTGCCGTGGCGGCCTGCAGGTGGACCACCAAAGTTGTAATCAAGCCCTAAATATTCTACATTGTTTATGCAAAGTGAGCATGAAGGCTTCAATGTAGATGCATTCTTTGATTCCCATTAGTGTCTTTTTGTTTACATTCCAGAAAATTCTTCACAACACACGGTCTCTGCACATGCTTTAAGAGCAATAGTATCTCTAAATATTACAATACCATCAGCGTATCATGGAAGAAGAATTCCTGATTGGCATTCAGCTTTTCAATCACTTTGAGGAAGTCTTCCTTTGCCTTAGCCAAAATCTGTAAGCAGTGCCCAGGGGTCTTTTTCCTGCTGTAAACTCCTTATATCTAAGAAATATTAGGAAAGACAATAAATAGAAGAATTTGTCCATTCAAAAGTTTAGAAACATAATAATCAATTCACAAGTTTTGAATTGGAAACGTGCAATGAGAATTAATGTTATTGATTACAATCATCGTATGGCTATTATACTTTGCAATTAATAAATCGTTACCTTCTGTGAGTGACTTCCTTTGAAATGGCTCTACTTATTTTTTTCTGCATATCCTTAATCACACACTGGAAATGTTGAACTGATGTATAGAGATTGTTATCTTCTTCTCTCACATTTGTAGCCACGATGTGATAGTGAACACAGCGCTTGATATTCTTCATGTAATTTATGATGGTCTGCTGTGCTAACCCAGTTGGTTTCAGGAGGTTGAAGAACTCCAGTGTGCGTGGGATGTCCTTTATGAAACGTATCGATGGTGCGTCAGGATTGTAGAAGAGGAGTCTTGCAACATTTCCCAGCTTCAATTTAAAAATAAATACAGATAGCAATTATATACTTTACCGAACATAATAGGTATGGGTAGTAATAAGAGTAGTCATGGTAGTACGAGCCTTTTTGCATTACCTCATGCTTGAAGTTGTAGAGCGAAAGATTGTTTTTTAGATAGTTTTCAGAAATCAACTAACAATTTGCAGTCCAGAAATTGATTCTTATAAAGCCCAGCGTCGTTCATCTTCTTCCATATAGTAGTCAGCCACTTTTTTTTTTAACTTGGTCTGTTGGCTTGAATAGTGAAATGTTTTATAAAACAAAGGTTCATAAATATATTATCTGAGATGCATGTGGTGCAAATAGTTTTTGGTCATTTGAACTTACTGTTGATATAATTCAGCAGCTTCTTCCTCTTCTCTCAAATGTCCAGTCTCTGTGTCTTAATCCGGTGGTTAAGGAAGTCTGAAAGTAAGGCAAATAACTAAGCATTAAAGCATGAGGTGAGCAGCAGCAACAGTTAATAAAATACAGGTATGTTCAGATGGAGGCACAACGTGCAAGAAATGAATAGAGATCCTCACAAAGGTTAAATCATATGCTAGTGAAATAGAGGACATATATTAATTATATAGGTTTAAAGGGTTAAAAAGTATGTATGACTTTGTATAATGCAGTAGATATGAAAATAGATTTGGTGATTCTAATGGTAGCAAACTAACAATAATGATGGAAGAAAATATTTTACTTACATAAGAACTTGATCGACAGGCTTTCCAACAACAAAACACCCATTTGTTGCCAGCATATTGTTTTTCTGGTCTCTTCATTGAAAAGGAATTTGAGATCATAAGTGTATGTTCTTCCCCTTAGTAGATGAGCAATCATTGGTTCTCTTGCCTCCTTTACTACTGCTGCAATCTCTGCAGGAGTGCTTTTCTTCATGCAGACTCTGGCAAAGTAAACTGATAACTGCTCACAATCTTTAAAGCACTTTGTGGAAACCAACAGAATGCAATCTGCTTTGCTGGAAATAAAATAAAAAGGCCATGTAATGAGAATAACACATTGTAAGACAAAATTTAATTGGTTATATTGCTATAAAAATACCCTAGAATTAAGAAAATCAAAAGTATTAAAACACAAATTTATGAGACATACAAATGTTTAACTGTCTGAAATATAAATTAGGTTTCGATCAGTTTTGGTTCTTGAAATATAAAGCCATTTGTATGATGTACTTTAAAGATTTTGCCGCCAAAAGCTGGAAAATACAAAACATTCTCCTGTTTTTTTTTTTTTTTTAGAAACTTCTTTTTATCCTATAGGCATGGAAATTGATATGGTGCATTTATTTACCCTACATTCTGAAATTTAAATTCTATGGTACACTTTGAAGACTTTGCCACCAAAAGCTAAAAGATACAAATGATTGCCAGATTTTTTCAGCAACTTTCTGAAGTACTATTGGCACGAAAATTGGTACACTAGTGTGGGTTTATCTCCCCTACATTCTGAGATGTAGGCATAATACAGGCATATCGACTTACCTCAGAGGGGAATCCATTCTAAAGGTTTTAAGGAAGAAAGGTATCTGGGTAGCATTAAACAATCCTGACTACCTGTATCCACCTGTACTCAGCAGAGCTGTTCAAGTGCAGGCTTTTAGTGGGAAGAAGGCCTGCTATTTATAAAGACATTCAGGGGGGTGGAACATTACCTGCAAGGATTTAATTGGCTAATCACCACTGCTGTTGTATAGTAGGGTTACACCTCCCAAGTGTCGTCAACTCTCACTGGCAGCCATCTCCCAGCTCAGGTTATGCAAAGTGGAGGAATTTTACATCTGCCTGAAGAAAAGACACACAATCTCAGTGTAAGAGCAGAGATGTGCTAAACTTGCAGTTTGAAAACAACATTTTATTGCAATGTAACATTTTACTAAGCCTAATTCTGATAAATATGCAACTAAGCTTTCAAAATGAGGGTGTGCAATGGGTAAATTAACGATAATCAGAAATGCACAGTGCTATAAGATGCTAGTGGCATGAAGATTGATACACTGGGGTTAATTCATCTCCCCAACATTCTGAAAGTTCAACTAAGTTTTTATCATTTGTGGTTCTTGATATATGAAGCAATTTGTATTGTCCACTTTGAAGACTTTGCCATCAAAATTTAAAAGATATGTGTTGTCGAATTGGTTTTAATAAACAGATTTACAAAAAAACAAAAAAACTATTTTTTTTAAAAAAAATACAAACATTTTCCTGATTTTTGCCATCAACCTTGTTATATGCTATATGCATGAACACTGGTACCCTGGACAGATTTAGCTTCCCTACATTCTGAAATTTAAATTAATATCATGTTTGGTTCTTGGAATATAAAGCGATTTCTATGGCGAACTTTGGAGACTTAATACATAAAACACAAATCTTTCCAAGAGTATTTCAGTATCTTTCCTTGTAACACAGGCAAATACCTTATTTTTTATTAGATAAAAAAAACAACCTTAATAGAAGCCTATATTGTACTAAAATTGCCTTCAAGTATTTAATTGGCTAATCCCCACTGCTGTTGCAGAGTAGGATTACACCTCTTTAGTGTCAACTCCTCTCACCACGGCTCAACTCAGGTTGTGCAAATGGGATGAATTTCCCAACTCTCCAGCATAAAATCCTCCCAACAGCTGCCAGCTCCCAGATCAGGTTGTGCAAATGGAATGTACTTTACACCTCTTCACCAGCTGGCATGTCATAGCTCAGGATGTGCATCTGGGAGCAATGTCGCACTTACCTAGTTTCAACTCCTCTTAACAGCTGCCTTCTCCTAGGTCAGGTTATGCAAATAGGAGGAATTTCACACCTGCCTGAAGGAAAGACACAAACTTTCAATGGAAGAGCAGAGATGTGCTAAAGACATCCCTTGCAGTTCTAAAGCAACATTGTTTTACAATGTAACATTTTATTAAGCTTAATTCTGTTGAATATGCAACTAAGCTTTCAAAGTGAGGGCGTTCAATGAGTAAATTAATGAAAATCAGGATTTCAGTCATTGTGTTCAGATGCAAACAATTTTCCGATTTTGTTCAGCAATTTCCCTATATGCTACGGACATGGAAATGAATAAACTAGGGTGGAATGATCTCCCCCACATTCTGAAATATCAATTACGTTTCAATCATACGTGATTCTTGAAATACAAAGCAATATGTGTGGTGTACTTTAAAAACTTTGCAGCTAAAAGATACAAACATTTCACTAATTTGCAGCAACTTCCCTATATGCAACTGGAATGACCATTAACACACCAGGGCGGATTGATCACCCTACATTCTGAAATTTAAATTTCATTTCTATCATTTGTGGTTCTTAAAATAGAAAGCAATCTGTATGGTGTACTTTAAAGACTTTGCTGCCAAAAGGTAAAATATACAAACATTTCCCTGAATGTTTTCAATAACTTTTCTATATGTTACTGGCATGAGAATGACCACACTTTCAAAAATCCGAGCTCCACGCGGGGAAACACGGTGGCAGGCTGATGCCGGTCGCGAGTGCTCCCGAAGCGAAGGGAGAGAGATGCGGATTGATTTCGTGGAATTCCTACCTGGACTGACCAGATGGCGTGTGGAAGCAGCGGGGCAATTTTCAGTGCTTTCTGAGGTGGCGGTCTGGGAGGGGAGACCTCCTTTCCGCCGCTTATGTGTGTCTGGTCGCAGATGGGACCCGGTGGGCGATGGCGTTGGGACCTTAGGAGCTGGGCGTCGGTCCTTTGGCAGCGGTCTCTGGCTGCTGCAGCATTTGCTGGTTTCCGGGTCGGGGGAGGCAAAGCCAATACTGTGCGGAAACCTGCGGGCAAAGGAGGAGTCTGAGGAGATATGGGAGACGCAGGAATTCAGTAATTGTTATAGGCAGCAGGAATTTATCATTAATTTCCTAAAATATTGAGCCAAAAATAATTCCTGGTTAAACCCTTGCACGCTGCGCACATTTTCGCGCTGTGCGGGCAAATTAATTAGTGGGCGGGATTCGGATGGCCCCCGGCCGTCCTCCGCACATGCCCACCGTGACGTCGGACAGCCGGGGGCCGCCCGAAGTATGCAAGGGGTTAATCATTCTTGTAATAAATGGTACTATTGTGCGCTTCGAGATTTATACTGTGTTAAGTGTATCAGCTTTAGTGTGAAATACGAATAGCGCATCATAAGCTTGCATACATAACGTTCTTGAAGTGTTTAGGATGACTCAGTACACGTTGTCTCTGGCACATGCAAAAGCAATCAACCGGCATTATTCAGACACTTGTAAACTGGCAGAAACGTGCACACGTGCTTAAGGAAAGAAGCGGAGTGCAAGGGTATTTAAACCGTACCCGCCAACAAAGAAATGCTTAGCCTCGTTGACGATTCCGGCACTTACCTGTTCTCGGCCAAGCTCCAGTGCTGCTCCAGCGCATCCTTCAGCCCATCTTCTTCCTGCTTCACCGCGGTGAGTTCCGGTTTCCCTCTGGTGCTCCTGAGTCCTGCTCCGACACATCTTCCGTCTCCCAAAACCTGAAAAAGAAGAAAGAAACAAGTTAGAGAAACTGTTGCTAGGCAACGACCAGAACTCAACGGTAACACGTTTCCTTATTCCCTGGATAACGCGGTAAGACTTATTGGGCCATATGTAGGTAAATTACATTTACCGATTCTTAAATACCGAATTTTACCGATTTGGTATTTATGAATCGGTAAATGTAATGTAGGTAAATAAATACCGATTCGGTGTCTGTCGGTATTTTAGAATCGGTATTTACCGATTCGGTAATGGCAACTGGCTTCCCATTCATTCCTATGGGCCTGGAGGCCCATAGGAATGAATGGGAAGCCAGTTGCCATTACCGAATCGGTAAATACCGAATCGGTAATGGGGGAGGCATCATCATGGGTGGCAGGGTGTCACATTGACACCCTGTTGCACCCCTGATTCGTCCATGTGTGCACATGTTGCGCACATACATGCCCTAAGGGCATGTATGTCTGCCACATTGCACACTTCAAATAGCAAAAAAATGCCTTTTTACAGGTATTCGTCATTTACCACCAACTTTTAGTTGGTGGTAAATAACGAATCCCCACACCAACTACACACTCCCCCTACATCTCATTTCAGGATTCGGTATTTACCGAATCGGTAAAATTACCGAATCGGTAATTTTACCGATTCGGTAAATTACCGAATCCTGAAATGATCCCCCTACATAGCAAAAGCCTAAATACCGGTCGGTAACGGGATATTTACCGAAAATCGGCCTTTACCGACCGGTATTAGGCTTCCTACATATGGCCCATTATCTCTAAAAACTGATCGAGGTAAGACTTATCATTAAAAATCTATATTTCATCATTTATTTACCTTTTCTGCTAAAGATCAAGCACGTTCATTCAAGGAGTTATTATCGCAGCAAAACTGTACTTCAATCGAGTATTTGTCACGCATTGCAAGCGAATACAGTATTTAAAAAGACTATCAAGAGAGCTGTTCTGATGCCAAGAATGAACCCTTTGTATTCCATGCAATAATAGAAGGTGTTGTTAGATAGAAGAAAAGTATAATTTGATTTGTCTTTATGTTATGCAACAGTAATTACTTGTTGTTTTAGATGGGCAACATATTAATGCCATGGAAAGCAACAATCAGACATGCTAATGTCTAGTTTTACTAGATAAAAATAACAAGAGAGACAACTTTTGATTTAGTCTAAAGACAGCAATGTTTATTTATAGATAGAACTCCATGTCGAAGAGCCCAGATTATTACATCAACATTTGAAGTTAATCACCTCCAAAGAGTGCATGCTTTTTCAAGCTAACCTTGGTAGGACATTATCTAAAGTATTTAAGGAACAAAAGGTTACAGTAGGACAAACATATTGTAATTTGGTGAATTTTGTATTTTCTTTAGCAACACCTCATCATACACTTGATTAAAGTCTATTGGACCAGATCAAGGCCCACAACGTTCAGACATTGGTATTCCCAGAGACAAGACTCCTGTTTAAGAAGAGGTTCAGTAGAATCCGGTGTCTTTGTTTCTCTTGTCTCTCCATCCAATCCCCCTCCCACCGGAAGTTATTGGATTGGCAATTCTGTGTTACTCCTTGCCACATCTGTTAGCTTTTCGAGGGATTGGGGAACAGCCGACATCAGAAGGGGAACAATCTAAAGTACGGTGAGTGGCTGGCATAACAGTTATGGCTCCATGCTGGTGGAGATTCCGGCGCCTGTTCCCAGAATAAAGTGAGGGTGAAGGGGGGTTGTAACAGCGTACAACCACCACAGACACAGCAGGTATTGATGGAAAAAGACGCACCAGCACAGGTACTCTTTACCTCCAAGGGGCTTGAAGAGGAGCTAGAAGCTGATAATATTAGTTTAGATATTCAAGCAAGGAGAGGCACTGGTAAAGGTATTGATAAATGAGATATTACAGCCATTACACCACAAGCTCCCCAAGTTAAGAACAGGTATCAACTGAGATCTGATTCAGAGAAGAAAGCCAAGGGGGTGAGATCAAAGGAGCAGGCAGCCCATGAGGGGATTACAGTCTCACCTACCAGAAATGCAGGGAAGGCTGTGGGGAGGCCAAGGCGGTGTGGGCCCAAAGAGGTGCGCTCACTTCCAAAACCTTCCCCCTCGCTTAATTCCTATTTTAAAATCAAGGAGCAGACAAGGTGCACAGTACCCACTCACAGGGGAGGTGGCGGAGGAATCCGGTTACAGGCTAGCCTGGGGGCGGAAGGTTCAGTGGCAGTCCCCCTCAGTAATCGTTTCACTCCATTAGATAGCTTGGCAGAACAACGCCAGGATGGCACTGGTCCAAGACAATCCCAGGATACTACTGAGATGCCCACCGAGGGGAGTCCGGGTCAGCTGGAGGCTAGTACCTGGGGTGAGGAGAAGTCGGAAAATCAGCGGAAAATATCATATTGAATCTGAGGCAAGACATTCTTAAGAAATTTGAGATCTCAGAGGTAAACGAAAGAGTTATTCAGGAAAAGTGTGTGGTGATGCAAGAGAAGCTAGACAGCATCTCACATCGTACTGCAAACCTAGAAAGTGAGGTGAAAGTCTTATCGGCAGGTGTTACTCAAAACATCCAGGATATAGAGATCTTGAAGTTGCAATATAAAGCTCTACAAGATTACCTGGAACGCCTTGAAACTCAAGCTAGGCGTAACAATTTGAGGGTTCTCAATGTTCCGGAAGGTGCAAAAAAGGAGACAAAGGGTTTTATCTCCAACCTACAAAGAGACGGAATACTATAAGACAGGCCGGCTATAGACCTTGTCAATGAAATTCAAAGAGTGCATAGAGACTCTTTTAAATTGAATCCCAGAAAGAAGACCCCCAGGAAAATCCTTATCAATTTCCTCACATACGCTGTTAAAGAGCTGGTTCTGGGGCGTGCACTGAAGGAGAGATCCCTGAAGTTCGAGGACTTTAAATACTATGTGAGATCGGATGCAGGGAAGAGGACTGCGCAGGGGCAAAGGGAGTTAGGCTCCAGGATGAACGGCCTGAGGGGTAAAGGGGCTCAGGTTTAGATGAAGTTCCCGGCTATGCTGAGAATTATGTGGAAAAACAAAATGCATATTATCAGCAATCTAGAGTAGGTGGATTCCCTATTAGCCCAGATGGAGGGAGCCTCAGCTACTACGTCTAGCCCCAGCCTGTAATGATCCACCACTAGTTGTGGCAATTTAGCAGTATCCAATTTTAATTTAAGTTCACATATAAGTAGTCGGCTCGATGTTTTTTTTTCTTCACTTTTGGTTTAGTGCACTTCTGAATCTCTCTCATCGGGGATAGAGGGTCGCAAAGGGTGGATCAATCACCTAGGGATAGGAATGGGGGTTCCCGGGGTAGGTGGGGGGAGGGGCACATAGGGTGGTGGGAGCATGGGGGGAAAAAAGAAAAAATGTGTCCTCATCTCGATAGCTGATAATCAGCTTAAGACTTCTCAAGGACTATCAGCGTATGATGGCCAAACAGAAGTGCTTGCAGAGAATGCGCAATAGGTGTATAATATGGAGAGGCAAACATGAATGAGATCAACAAAACCCAGTTTAGATCCTGGAATGTTAATGGCTTGAGATCTAGGAGGGAATTAGCGATCGTATTAGAATATTTTAAGAATAGTGGGGCACACATCATAATGCTTCAGGAAACCCATTTGGAACATAAGGAGTGTGAGACCTGTTTCAGTAAGTTACGTTGGATTCAGGATGTAGCGTGCTCAGATAAGAGAGTATCTACTAGGGGGTGGCCCTAGTTATTAGGAATAACTCAGGAATAAGGCTACTAAAGTACAAATCCGGCGCTTCCGGTAAATGGTTGGCGGCTAGCATAAAGATACAGGGAAAGCCGCTAGTATGTGCTACTTATTATGGTCCAAACAGCTACTCCCCAGATGCTCTAAAAAAGCTGGAATCTTGCCTGCTGGAGTCCACGGCACCGATCATACTTGGTGGCGATTTTAATATAGTTCCGGGTAAGGAGCTGGATAGAACATCTAAAGCAAAATATGTTAGCTCTCCCAAAACATTCGCTAGATTAAAAAATATGATGACTGAACTTAATCTGGGAGATATCTCGCGTAGGAGAACCGGGGTGGATAGGGGTTTTACTTTTTACAGCAAAAACGCATCGATTATTTTTGGTGGACCAGGAGCTGTATGGTGAGGTTGAGACTAACTCATGCCCCCGCAGTCCTCTCAGATCATTCGCCAGTGGTCCTATCCCTAAATTATCGGCAGTTGATGGGGGAAAGAAGGTGGACCCTAGATAGCAATAATAATAAAACGAATCTCAAAAAAAGAGTGGAGGGTCTAAGGGATATAGGTTTAAAGACTCAAACAGTAAAAATCCCAATCCTAAATCTAAATACAAAGAAAACTGAGTCTATAGGGCTAGGTGACCTTTATACAGCTACACCATCATTACTAAACGAAGAATGTGTTTCTACCAAAATATCTCTCTGGATATGTGCATGCATTTAAGATCTGAGAATGCATCAAAGGTTCCCATCACCCACATACAGTGGCTTGCTTCATCATTTGGGAGACCAGGGACTTATCTGAGGACCGGATGCCACCAAGTTGACATGGGGCAGGGTTCAGAGTTCGTCCCGGATGCACCTATGGCGAGGTTGTTCCAATGAGAAGACCACTCTAGAGATTAGTGTGGGGTGATGTATGCAGTGCAATTGGGGTGAATGTGATATAGTTGGTGTGGGTGGTTGGGTTGGGGTGGATGTGAATAGTTGGTGGCATCCGGTCCTCATATAAGTCCCTGGTCTCCCAAATGATGAAGCAAGCCACTGTATGTGGGTGATGGGAACCGTTGATGCATTCTCAGATCTTAAATGCATGCACATATCCAGAGAGATATTTTGGTAGAAACACATTCTTCGTTTAGTAATGATGGTGTAGCTGTATAAAGGTCACCTAGCCCTATGGACCCTAGATAGCACCATTTTGTTAGAGCAGAGGGTAGTATCAGATTTGGCAGATAGAACAGCTGACTTTTTCTGTTTTAACAGAGATTCTACTGGTTTACAAACGGCCTGGGATGCATTTAAAGCATATATACGGGCAGTAATTAGCTCCATCATGGCAGGCAAGAGACGCGCCCAGCGGCAGAAAGATGAAGAAGTAATCATAGAAATCAAGATCAGAGCACGAACTTCAGAAGGCTTCGCTGGAGGGAAATGCCAGGGTACTAGCACTCTGAAGGGAACTGGAAGATTTGCAGGCGGAATCCGAAGCTCAGTTAGATAGAAGAATAAAGGAGCAATGGAAGGTTAGCAAACTCCAGCACTTCTCGTATGGGGAAAAGTGTAGTTCATTACTGGCATGGAAGGCTAAGACCGATAGAGCTAGGAACTATCAAATTTGACGAACTTACAGACTGGAGTACTCTTATATACTAATGCAGATATCCGAGGAGAAGCATGTGTAGTTTATTTCTAGAGGATATACAACCAAGAAAAGATGGTATAGAGGCCTCATTAAAGGGATAGAACTCCCGCAATTAACGAATGAGATGAAGGGGGTCTTAGAGGCAGAGATTACGGAGGAGGAGATCAGGGCACAATGTAGGAAAATTACCACAGGGAAGGCGGCCTTCCAGTAGAGCTATATACCCAAATCACCGATAAACTAATTTTATCCCTGAAAGATGTATTCAATGCAATATATATGCGGGGTGAGAGCACACCTTTATCTTGGTCAGAGGCAACAGTGGTTTTAATTTTTAAACCAAATAAAGACCCAACACAAGCAGATTCCTACAGACCAATATCACTCTTGAACACTGCTTATAAGAGCTTCTCAGGGATAATAGCGTCAAGAGTAGCGCAGGTCATTAAGGGCACTGTACATCCAGATCAGAGAGGCTTTATTCCAGGGACGCAGCAGAATAAGCTTACATACTTGATGCTGGAGGTAATTGATATGGCGGAAGCTCAGAAACTACCTTTAACCGTAGTTGCGTTAGACGCAGCAAAGGCTTTTGACCAAGTACACTGGGTATATCTCTGGGAAACCCTTAAGAGCTTTGGATTTCCACACATTACAGTGAGGGCTGTCCAGAATCTCTATCGCCTCCCTAAAGCCAGGGTGTTGGTCAATGAAGAGCTTTCCGACTAGTTTCATATCACTAGGGGTACAAGGCAGGGATGCCCCCTGTCTCCACTTCTGTTCAACCTGTACATTGAGCCCTTTGCACAGAAGATGAATGAATGAATGAAAAAATATTTAATAAAGCGCACTGCGGCCAAGCGGCTTCCTGGCGCTGGGGACCTGGTCAGAGCTCACGGAAGGGATCCGAGGGACTTATGGGGAAAAAGCCTGAGTGAAAAGAAAAGTTTTAAGGGCTTTTCGAAAGTGGGTATAAATGGGGATGGAGCGAATATGAAGTGGAAGGCTGTTCCAGAACTGGGGGGCCAAAACGGAGAGGCGAGTGCCACCAGTTCTGAGTTTGCGAAAACGGGGGATGTGCAGAAGAGAAAGAGAAGAAGAACGGAGGGTTCGACTAGTGACGTGGGATGAAATAAGGGAAGTGATGTAGGGAGGGGCAGAGCGGGAGTGAGCTCGAAAAGCGAAGCAGGCTAGTTTGAAAAGAGATCTGAAACGAATAGGGAGCCAGTGAAGAGATTTAAGAACAGGAGTAATGTGAGAGAATTTGGGAAGGGAGAAAATAAGGCGGGCAGCTTGATTTTGAATGGCCTGTAAACGTCGAGACTCGTAGGCAGGAATGCCCACGTACAGGCCATTCCCATAGTCGAGGCGAGAGATGACTAAAGCCAGGACTATGGTTTTAAGAGCATCAGTGGTGAAAAAACGTGAGATTTTCCGAATGAGACAAAGGGAAAGAAAGCAGGAAGACACAACAGAGCTAATCTGACTATGCATTGTTAAGTCAGAACTAACTTTGATGCCAAGGGTGCGAACAGAGGGAGAGGGCGTAGGAGGGGGACCGAAAGAAAGGGGCCAGTGTGCTGGGGACCAGGGGTTGGATGAACCACCCGTGAGAACAAGTTCCGTCTTATCGGGGTTGAGCTTAAGATGGTTAGCGCTCATCCACTCGGAAATGAAGATTAAGGTGGAACTGAACTTAGGAAGAGAGTCAGGAGAAGAGGAAAGATCAAAGACGAGCTGGAGGTCATCTGCGTAGTTATACACAGAGACCCCCAGCTCAAGAAGAGAGGTGACAAGGGGACAGATGTAAAGATTAAAGAGAAGAGGGGAAAGAGAAGAACCCTGGGGAACACCACAGGTGACCGGACGGGGGGGGCAGAGAAGCCGGAAAGATGAACCGCCTGGTACCTATCCCGGAGGAAGGATGCCAGCCAGGAGAGGGCCGCACCCCGAATGCCCGCTGCGCTGACACGGGCGAGAAGAATGGAATGGTCAACAGTGTCAAACGCAGCGGACAGATCGAGAAGGACCAGGGCTTGGGGGAGGTTGGAATCAGCCTTCCCCTTGAGTTCATCCAGAACCGCGAGAACCACTGCCTCCGTTGAGTGACCTGAGCGAAAGCCCGCCTGATGGGAAGCGAGAAGGCCGTTATCCTCGATATACGAGGAGAGGCAAGAGGTGACATGGGTCTCGAGGATTTTAGCTAAATAGGGGAGAAGGGAGATGGGTCGGAAATGAGCAGGGAGGGAGGGATCCAGACCAGGTTTTTTTAGAATGGGGAGAACAACGGCGGATTTAAATGATAAAGGAACAGAACCAGAGGCCAAAGAAGAATTAAGTAGAGTGAGCGGGGGGACAGGAGAGTCAGTAAAAAGAGTTTTAAGGATGCGCGCCGGGGCACAGTCTGCCGGGGAACCAGATTTAACCTTGAGCAGGTAATTGTAGAATAGCTCAAGAGAAATAGGAGGGAAAGTGGCGAGGGAAGAAAGCGGGGAGGTAGCAAAGCACATAGGGGTGGGTTGGGGTACAGTCGGAATGTTAGCTTTAATCTTCACAATCTTGTCTATAAAAAAGTCATTGAGTGACAAACAGAGGGACTGAGAAGGGACCAAACCGACGGAAGAACGATCAGAGGTGGCAAGATTGTGAACCAGAGAAAAGATTTCACGGGATTTGTTTGCAGAGAGAGCTACTCTCTCAGTGAAATAGGAGGTTTTGGCCGCAAGGATAGCATGTTTGTAATCAGTGAGGAGTGATTTATATTTAGCGCGCAAAGGGGGAGAGTACTGCCGTCTCCAGAGACGTTCCGACCGCCTGAGCTCGAGTTTTAAAGCTTTAAGCTCTGGAGAAAACCATTTGTGCGCATCGTAAGGGCGAACCGCCTTGATCTTTTTTAGCGGGGCCACTCGATCGCACGAGGAGGAAAGCCATGTACTGATGGCGTTGGCCTGGGACTCAAGGGGGAGGTTAGTAAGATCAGGAGCAGAGGAAACCAAGGAAAGTGAAAGAGAATCAAGGTCGGTCTGATTCCAGTTACGGGCAAGGAGATTTTTGGGAAGAGAGGGCTTATCAACCACACCCAAGTGAATAGAAAAAGAAATAATATGGTGATCCGACCAAACACAAGGAGAAATAGAGGGAGGTGAAGCAAGGGGTCGAGAAGACCAGATTTGGTCAAGGATATGACCTTGTACATGGGTAGAGGCTGTGACATGGGAAGTGAGATTCAAGCAGTGGAGAGTGGCTGAGAAGTCTTTGGAAGAGAGATCTTCCTTTGGATCTCCCGGCCAGAAGTTGAAATCTCCGAGAAATAGAACGGAGGAGTTGTTAACCACCAAGGTGGCTAGAAGATCCTGAATAGAGGCTACAAAGGAAGGCATCGATTGGGGGGGGACGGTAAACAAGAACAACAGTGAGAGGAGAGGGGAGATTAAGGGAGCGGGCCACAAGGTAGTCCACGTTGGATATGAGGGAGTGAGAGAGGAGTTGAAATTTAAGTGTCGACCGGACGATCATCGCCACCCCTCCACCGGCCCTACCATCCGAGCGATCAGCTCGGAGGGCATAGTAGGTGTCGGGGAGGATGGCTAAAAGATCAGGGAGAGAGTCGGCAGTGAACCAAGTTTCAGTCAGAAATAAAAAGTCAGGAGAGTCAGTAGTCAAAAGATTAAAGAGTGCTGTCTGGTGTTTGACTGCAGACCGGGTATTAAGTAAATAGGCAGATGCTACAGTGGGAACAGGGGGGGACGAGAAACCGGAGATAGTGTAGTGGGACAAAAAGGAAAGTTGACAGAGGGTGGTAACGAGTGAGGCAAAGGGGAGGAAAGAATACCAAGTGAGTGTAGATGATGTAAGGGAAAAAAGGGGGGAGAAGGAGAGGCAGATAGTGCTGTAAGCTGAGCGGAGGAATAGACCAAGTGAGGAGCAGGGTGTGTGGCCCCTGGTCCCGGCCCGTCGCGGACGGGCGCAAACGGGCTTAACTTAGGCGCAACTTCGGCGCAACTTCGGCGCAACTTCGTCGCGCCCGCTGCGCTCGTCCGCTGCGCTGCCGGAAGACAGGAGCCGTTATATAGGGACGACACATGGGAAAGGAGGGTCAAAGGGGCGTGGCAGGGGGTGGAGGAGCCAAAGAGCTGCAGCGCCGAGGCCAGACCCGCCCAAGATGGAGGAGCCGCCCGTCCCTCTCCGAGCGTCAGGCGAGGAGGGGGCGATCAGCGGAGGCGGTCTGGTCGCGTGCAGGAGAGAGGGCAGCCTGGGAGGATCAGGGCGCCAGATCCGAGGCGCTTTGAGGCAGTGCAGGTAGGCGGCAAGTAAAAGTCTAGAGACAAGAGTCAAGAGCTCTTAATAAAAATCACGTTGCTCGCGGAGAAGCCTCGGGAGATCTGGCGACAGGTCAGGTAGTAAGAGCAGGTGTGCGCCTTAAGTGTCAGCCAGGGGGGGAGGAGCCAAAGAGCTGCAGCGCCGAGGCCAGACCCGCCCAAGATGGAGGAGCCGCCCGTCCCTCTCCGAGCGTCAGGCGAGGAGGGGGCGATCAGCGGAGGCGGTCTGGTCGCGTGCAGGAGAGAGGGCAGCCAGGGAGGATCAGGGCGCCGGATCCGAGGCGCTTTGAGGCAGTGCAGGTAGGCGGCAAGTAAAAGTCTAGAGACAAGAGTCAAGAGCTCTTAATAAAAATCACGTTGCTCCCGGAGAAGCCTCGGGAGATCTGGCGACAGGTCAGGTAGTAAGAGCAGGTGTGCGCCTTAAGTGTCAGCCAGGGGGGGAGGAGCCAAAGAGCTGCAGTGCCGAGGCCAGACCCACCCAAGATGGAGGAGCCGCCCGTCCCTCTCCGAGCGTCAGGCGAGGAGGGGGCGATCAGCGGAGGCGGTCTGGTCGCGTGCAGGAGAGAGGGCAGCCAGGGAGGATCAGGGCGCCGGATCCGAGGCGCTTTGAGGCAGTGCAGGTAGGCGGCAAGTAAAAGTCTAGAGACAAGAGTCAAGAGCTCTTAATAAAAATCACGTTGCTCCCGGAGAAGCCTCGGGAGATCTGGCGACAGGTGCAGATCCCACTATAATTCCATTCAAGACATCGGGGTTTGTGGCAAAATTAGCGCTGTATACGGGTGACCTGACCCTGTATATCACCAACCCGCAGGCTGCAATTCCTATCTTGTGGGCTAAGGCACAGAACTTCGGCAAGTTATCAGGTTATACGGTCAATGTAGGCAAGACCGAAGTGATAGATTGGAACCAGGCTAATAATACTAGGGGGGCAAATACTCAAATGAGATACCTCGGTATCCGAAGAACACAGAAGCTTGAAGAAATCCCTAGAGTAAATTGGAAAAAAGTGAGCCAGGAGGTAGGGAGACTGCTGGGTAGATGGGCCAATTTATCATTAAACATATATGGTAGAGTCAATCTTATTAAGATGATCATCCTTCCAAAAATTACCTTCCTTTTTAACTCCATACCATTGACATTTTGTAGGGAGGACATAGCAAAACTGCAGGGAAAAATAGGTAGCTTTATTTGGGCGTCAAAAGGACCCAGGATAGCGTGGAAGAAACTGAGGAGAAGGCTGGAGGTGTGTGGACTGGCCCTCTCGGATTTGTTAAATTATTGTTATACTTTCCATTTTAAGAACTTTCGGATGTTAGCAAACAAACCAGATTGCTCATCAATGGGGAGACTCTTTGAGGCATTGCTTGGAGATCTAAGTCAGGGGCAGCGCCACTTTTTGTTTAAGTACGGATGATCCGAAATTTTTTTTAAACTTGGGTTGATTTTCAAAGGTTTGGTTTACCATATTATTTATCTTTGGCACTGATTTGGGATTCCCCGGGCACCCCTGACTGTTTGTTAGTTCATCTTAGCCAACCCTTAAAATTTGCGGGTTTAAGCTACTAAGCAGATCTCAAAATGGGGTCAAGTTTAGTAGGCTGGGAGGTCCTAAGTAATTTTACTACGGACAACTAACGAGATTCAAGTAATACCAGTTATGCTCCTGGTGGGCTGCCCAAGAGTATGCTGAGGAGGAAGATGAAACATGGTTAGAACAGGCAATGAGAACTGATCCACTAAAAAAGGAAGTTTCAATCTGGCATTGGGCCTTTTTGGGAGTAGAGGATAGGATCTTATTAGATATATCCAATCTGTGGGAAGAGGGATACGGGGAGGGAGATTTGATGCAAGCATGGCAATTTTCTAACTCAATTCTACGCGCAGTTGTGAAACCCGCCTCACTTAAGAGAAAACACCTGTTTAAAACTCATAGGGTGTATTGTTCACCGGCTAGGCTCTCAAGAGTGAATGGGAATGATTATGCATGTCCGAAGTGTATGCTTCCTTTGGCAGATAACCTGCATATGTTCATGCAGTGTCCAAAGATCACCGCCTTTAGGATGTTGGTGCAAAACTTCATAGAGGAAGTGACTGGTCAATGGACAGAGGTAAGCCTTTGACTTATATTCTTTGGGCTATGTTCAGAAGCAGGCCTACGAGTAAACCCAGTCATAACAAAATTTGTTTTCTAAGTGGTCCTGTTGGTGAGGCAGGAGATTTGCAGACTATGGAAATCCGAAAACCGCCCTCTTGCTGTTGACTGTTTTAGAAGCATTAAGTTTACAAGTCAGACTGATATTGCTTGTGATGCCAAAAGTTTGAAGGTTTTGGCACTGTTTGTAGCTTGGAGACAACAGCTAAGTGGGTCCAATGATTAAGCCCTACATGCTGGAGGTCCCGGGTCCCCTCCATTTCTTTCTCATTACGGGAGGATGATGAATGTCGAAACAGCAGCATTCTTTGCGGGCACAGGCTTATATGCCCTCCTTCGAGGGGTAAGAGCTTGACCAGTAGGAAAGTTGGCGAAATGAGGACAAAAAAAAAAAAACAGAAAATGACCACACTAGGGTTGAATGACCTCCTGTACATTCTAAAAGTTAAATTATGTTTCTATCCTGTTTAGTACTGGGCGTATAAAGCAATTTGTATGGGATACTTTGAAGAGTTTGCCGCCAAAATTCAGGACGTACAAATCTGTCTAAGAGTATTTCAGCATCCTTGTTATATGCTACAAAATAAAAGAAAACAGTAATTCAATGTATTAAAATACCAACATTGCAAAGACAGCACATGCATATACACTTAACTCAGAGGGGAATCCATTCTAAAGGTTTTAAGGTAGCACTAAACAATCCTGACCACCTGTATCCACCTGTACTCAGCAGAGCTGTTCAAGTACAGGATTTTAGTGGGAAAAAGGCCTGCTATTCATAAAGACATTCAGGGGGTGGAACATTACCTGCAAGGATTTCTTTGGCTAATGTAGAGTAGTGTTACACCCCCTAGTGTTACACCTCCCTAATGTCAGCCCCTCCCACCAGCTGTCATCTCCCAGCTTAGGTTAGGCAAATGGGAGGAATTTCACACCTCCCCAGTATCAACTCCTCCCACCAGCTGCCAGCTCAAGTTGGGCAAATGTGAGGAATTTTGCACCTGCCTGAAGGAAAGGCACAAACTTTCAACGTAAGAGCAGAGATGTGCTCAAGACATCCCTTGGGGTTTTAAAACAACATTTTATTACAATGTAACATTTTATTAACAATTATTCTGATAAATATGCAACTAAGCTTTCAAAGCGAGGGTGTGCAATAAGTAAATGAATGGAAAACAGAATTTCACAGTCACAGTGTTAAAAGATGCAAACTTTTTCCAGATTTTTTCCAGCAATTTCCCAATAGGCTACTGACATGAACATGAAATTACTAGGGTGATTGACGTCCCCTACATTCTGAAATTTAAATTAAGTTTGTAGCATTTGTGGTTCTTGAAATATAAAGCAATCTGTATGGTGTACTTTAAAGACTTTGCCTACAAAAGGTAAAATATACAAACATTTCCCTGAATGTTTTCAATAACTTCCCTATATGCTGGGGTGTGGCTTGGAGCATCAAGATGGCTGTCGCACTCTAAGAATGTTCCGGACCCCTCTGTCATCCGCTCCGCAATCCACGACCATCAGGAGCCCACTCCTCGCCCCAAAGACTGTTGCTCCTTCCTTGAGGCGACGCCATCCCCCTGAGAAGACAGAGGAGCAGCACCTGCTGGGCGTCACTTCATCTACCTTAGACTGGCAGCGCAGGCCCATCGATCCCTTGCACCCAAACCACCACCTGGGGCCCCACATCTGCCAATAATCATCAGGTGTAAGAAGGTGGCCTGGTATAGAATGTCCACTAATTAAAGTGGGCACCTTGCACCAGTCCAAATAACCCTTATGGTAATTTAAGAGGTCAAAGATAACATTATGAAAGCTATGCAAGTGGTAGCTATGGAGAGCAGCCTTCAGGCTTAGTCTTGAAGGAATGTTAAGCAGCATGTTTTTCCAGAATGCAACCTTATTGTATTGATTAAATGAAAGGAAAACCACACAGTAGTTATAAGAATGTATATGTATTATTATAACACCTCACAGTATCTGCTACACTCAGATAAACACAAAGCACACAATACTGTAGTACAGAAACAAACGTAAGTAGCACTAATTCTGCAGTGGGCTCCAGGGGGAGATCAAGCCATATACTAAAATAGTGGTATAAGAACCACGACTCGAGTCAAGACAGAGTCTAGAGTATGTAGAATCGCCGGGACCCCAAGGAACCACCAAAGGTGAGTAAGTAGGAACCCCACAGAGGACGGGTGCAGTGTGAGAATATGACTGCGTGGTGAGTGCAATTCAATGGGAGAGTCGCGGTTGCAGTTTTTAAGTTCAAGGACCCTTCCCAGTCGATTACGAGGAAACCCTTTGGAACATACAAGGTTGGAGGGCGTTGGAAACTGCTGTTGTTCTCAATGGGAGTCTTCAAAGAAATGCCACTGCTGGAAAGAAGAAAAGTGTCCGGTGGAATCCGCAGGTGGATTCTTGATGGAAGGAACCTAAAAGCAGAGGGGACAGAGTCTGGGTCACTCAGGAATAAATGCCCATCGATGTCTGGTGCTTCAGGTGTGAAGGAGACCTTTACAGCTGCAGGGACCAGAAGACGTCCAGGACAACCAGGAGCCAGATGTGAGCTGTCCCACGAAGGATGTAGAGTTCTGGGGGGGTCAGTTTCCGGCAGGAACACCAACAAGCCTTGGCAGCAGCAACTCACAAAGAAGGTCAAAGAAGGTTACGGTCTGGCCCAGCAAGGACCACAGGACTCACCACAGCAAGGGAAGTCAGGGAAGGCCTGGCGCAACCAGTTGAGCCAGAGAAAAGCAGTGTTGCCCCTCAAATGGACCCACAGGCCGAAGGCACAGGAGTCGCAAGGGGACCTCTAGCCGTTTCACAGAGCAACAGCTTGCAGGGCACAGAGTGCGAGGAGGCCGAAGTCCTTTGTAGGAAATGTGCACAGAGGTGAGGGTCATCGACAGCCCAATGCACGAAGTTGGGGAACACCAACAAGCATATGCAATTGCAAAAGTAAGCCGTGCACAGGGGTTCGGGTTATGCGGTCTCCACGAGGGATACCGGCCTCAAACTTGGTGAGAGGGCAGCTGGACCTCAAGGAACGTAGGAACCCACCTCCTGTGTTCCCAGAGCCTTCAGAGTCCGCAGGAACTCGGGATCAGCAGACCGGTAAGTTGCTTTACGGTGCCTGCAAACGCAGGGGAGTGACTCCTTCACTGCACGGAACCTGTATGGTGCACGGGCACAGACGAGGCTTTGGACGGAGAGGGAGACGAAGTCAGGCCCTGTCGAAGTCCAGCAAACTCCAGAGTGTCCAGAAGGTCGAAGGTCAGTGGGTTCTTGTTCAGAATCTTGTCCACATCGAATCTAGGGTCCTACAGCCAGGTAAGTCCTTTTGTACCCACGGTAAAAGGTTGGACAGATTCAGGGGACCCTCCCAGGGGAGGGTGGAGGGTCAGCACAGCGGGGTGGTTACACCCATGTCCTTTGTCCAGTTTCGCTCCAGAGCAGGAACCAACGGCACCCAGAACTGGTTTGAACTAGACTATGCATAGGGACACCATATGTGCCCCTCGTGCAGACTTTTACCTCCGTTTAAGTGTGCCATTGGACTTGGACCTCTTTGGTGTAATCCAGAAACACCATTATGGTATGGTTTTGGAATTTCAGGGTGCCCAGAGTCCGTGCCTCCCTCAGGACAGCATCTCGGTCCTTGAAATGAAGAATCCTGGTGTAGGAAAATAGGATCTGCTTTTTATGGTTACCCCCACTTTTTGCTTAATGATACTGTTTTTTGACTAGGCTGACTGGGATCCTGCTAATCAGGACCCCAGCCTATCTACTTTCTCCTTAAAATGTTATGCCATGTACTTGGGTACACTCCAAATTCAATACTGGGGTACCATTAGAAGTCCCTTGTATATGGTAGATATGTACCCAGGGCATAGGTACCCCAGAGGCCTCCCATGGGCTGAAGCATGTATTATCCCACCAATGAGAGGCCATGCAAAATGGAACTACAGGCCTGCCATTGCAGCCTGTGTAAGATGGTGCATGCACCACTTACGTTAGATATAGGTTTACTATATCTGTAGGTCACCCCTATAGCAGGCCCTGAACAATCCTGAAGGCAGGGTGCTGGGTTTTATGTGAGAGGGTGCCCCTGCATGAGTAGAGCCCCTTTACAGCCTTCTGAGACAATTCTCCCGTCTGTCTGTGACACATCCAGACATACATGTAGAGGTGCATTATAACCTCACGGTAAATGTGATCTGAAACGGCTGAAACAAAACATGTCCTGTTTGGTATCAAACACCTTGGAATCATACCTCCACACCGGTAACCGGTGTGGGAGGTAGGATTCCACCTTTCTGAAGTAAGCTCCGTGGGTTCCTGGGCTTCTCGGTACCAGCCTTCTCAACCCGGACAGCAGAAAATGGATGCTGCCGACCAGAGACACATTTCTGCCATCCTGCTGCTGAGCCAAGCTTGAGCAGAGGAAGGCAGCACAATAGGTATCCTGTCACAAGGAGGTGTGACCACCTCCCAGACAGGATTTAGTGTATTGGAGCTGGGTGGGTGCACTTCCAAAGTGCCTGAAGCAGAAATTACACGCCCTCAACCTCCAGTATAGACTCCTCTTCCCAGCCCGTCTTTCAAGACAAAACACAATTCTTTGACTCCACGCAGGCCACTTGGACCTGGCTGACGGAGAAAAGGCGTCTTGAGGCTGCCCCCCCCCAGCCGCATCGTTGGGTCCCAACCCCTTCCTCCTCTGTCTCCCAAACAACGCAGGAGGCGCACTCAATCATTCAGGGGTGGGGGAACCTGCAAAAAAGCCTCTAAATTGCCGGGCTCAGCAGCCTGCGAACCAGGAAACACCATCAGCCCAACGGGTTCCCTACCCCGACAACGGAGCAGATCTGCGGATAACATGTCCACTGAACACAGCCCTCCCAGAACGCTGGACTCAGCAACTGCAGACTCAGACCTTTCTCGAAGTACAGCGATTTGACGAGCCACGAGAAAGCAATAATGAAGGAACTGAAAGGCCACACGCTTGGGGCTCTCGGGACTTGGGTCCCCCTGAACTGTAGAACTCCGAGAAATCTGCCGATGCTGCACTCACATCCGACGCTGGAGGAGGGGTCCACCACGCAACTCCTAAGCGAAGCATTTCAGTTTAGCCTGTTGTTCTTTTTCTAGTTTGTAGGGCGACAGATGCTTCAATTCTAGAAGTGTACGGTGGGGGGAGTTAGGGACCAGGAACATTGTCCACTGTTTGGATTTATGTTTTGCACTGTTCTTTTTGCTGATCACTCACAGCACCTTAGTACAGGACTACCACTCTCAACATTACGGGTCCTACCTCCCCTGCCAGGGCGACACAGGTGATGAAGCTAGTTGATTGGGCGGCCGCTTTGGGCCTCTGTGATGTTTGGCGGATCTGGAACCCTCGAACCCCCAATACACACACACCTCAGCAGCGCATCATACCCATGCGTGAATAGACATGATTTTTATGCCTGCCCTCGACTGTCGCAACGTGGCTGACATGGCTATCATCCCCCGATGTATCTCGGACCATTTGGCTGTGCTCCTGCACCTTAGTGAAACCCCTGGCATGAGGTGACCGATGTGGCGGTTAAACGCCTGGTTTCTGCAGTGCAACGGATTTAAAAAGGCTATAGAGAGAAACTGCGGCAATACTTCCTCACAAATCTGGATTCGGTTCCCTCCCTGAGCACCCTCCGGGAGGCGGGCAAGGCCACTATTAGAGGGGTGTCCAGGAGTCACCTCCGAGCACAGAGACTGTTCTGGGACAGCCACCTGGCTCTCCTTGAGGCGCGGGCACTCCGGCTGGAGACTGAGCTCGCTGGGGCCCCGGATGTGGCCCAGGATAGGCAACTAGCGGTCCTGTGTGAAGAGATCAAGCAGATCTCATTAGCCGCACCAAGCTGTTATGGCACTCAACTGTTGCTAGGGTATACGGCTGGGGTGCCAAGAATGGACAGCTGTTACACAGTCTAGCCTCATACCCACTAGCAAACCGAATTGTCCCAAAATCAGAGACTCTTCCTGAGCCACTCACCACACATCGCCCGAGATCGCACAGGTCTTCGCTGACTAATACGCCAGCCTATACTCAGCACGTAAGGTGGAGGGCTCTCTCCCAGACCTAATAGGCTCAAGGAAAGATCATATTCCCTGCCTGACACAGTTGTAGGTGGCAAGCCTGGACATCCCCTTCGCCCCAGAAGAGATCAGTGCAGCGGTTTCTTTACTAGCATCCCAGAAAACTCCGGGCCCGGATGGATTTCCTCAAGAATACTATGCCACCCACCGGAAGCTGCTGATTCCCCATCTCTCCACCTTATTCGACCATTTTGCAGAGGTTGGAGCTTTTTCTCCTGAAACAGACATTGCGACCATTGTGGTCATCCCCATGACCCAACCATCCTCGTCGGTCTGTGCAGGCTATAGGCAGATCTCGCTAATCAACACTGAAGTTAAAATGTATGCCACGGTCCTGGCTCCACACATACGCCCCTTCCTTAGCAAACTGATTTACCCGGACCAGTGTGGCTTTATGCCTGCACGCAGCACTAGATACACTGCTTACGACGCCTCTACCTAACCCTCGCAAACCGCCAAGGTTTCGCCCCCTACCTAGCGATCCTCCTTGTCGATTTTGAAAAAGCCTTTGACACAGTCGATTGGCTCTATCTCGGTGAAGTACTAACATTGATGGGTATGGGTCAGCAGTTGACGCTTCATTCGGGTCCTCTATTCCAATCCCAAAGCCAGAGTACTCATTAACGGGGTTCTCTCAGAGACATTTCCGATCCATAGAGGCATGAGACAGGGCTGCCCCCTTTCCCCACTCTTGTTCGCGCTAGTGATGGAGCCCCTGGCGTGCCTCATTCGGGCAGACGCCTCGATTCAGGCTAGACATGGGAGAGGCACCAGACAGATAAAACTACCCTATACGCGAACGATGTCCTGCTATTCCAAGCGGACCCGGCCTGCTCAGGCCCTAGATGCCTTCGCACTTTACAAGCCTTTGAGAAGGTCTCTGGCCTTCGACTCAACCCAGCAAAATTTACCCTGGTACCCCTCCACCTTTCTAGGGAATGTTTTGATTGGCAGTCAAACATTCCCATCAGACGGCAGTCATTTAAATATCTGGGCATATGGGACGCTCTGCTCCCTGGACTGGAATGGGTGCTAAACGTTACCCCGCTTGTCAAGAAGGCCAAGGGAGACCTCCAGCACTGGCAAACTCTGCCGCTTAATACTCTTGGGAGGGTGGCATTATTTAAGATGATGATTCTTCCACTCTTCCTATACGTTATTCAAAATAACCCCTTCCACTTCCCACAAAGCTGGTTTAAAGCGATAGATGCCATGGCCACTAGGTTCCTGTAGGGAGGTGGGAGACCACGTATAGCCCTCGCCCGTTGTCGGATTCTGCTTTTCAATGGCGGAATGGGCATGACTGACCTTTACTACCTAGCCACCCGGCTGCTAGTCATCCATGATTGGGTCACCGGGTGTTGGTCCGACCCAGCCTACAGAACCGAACTAAGAGACATGGATCTCCCCCGAATCCAAGTCATCATATACGGGTGCCCAATCCCTAGAGCACTGACATCAGTAACTCGGGCGGTCCTCCTAGCCTGGCGCTCGGCTCTGCGACACACACAATGGGATAACAAACTCAGTCAGCAAAAACCGCTTTGGCAGGGTGCATGGTTGAGGGAGGTGGTAGCACTGGAGGGCTTCAAACATTGGGATCACATTGGCATATCATAGCTGGGCGACGTGTGGGTGGGAGATCACATACAGACCTTCCAGGACATGCAGGGGCGCTTCACCCACAATGCCTCACAATTTTATAAATACCTAGAGCTGCGACACACCCTCAATACCCACCTATCAACAGGCACCACACTACCTGAGTTTAGACCACTAAAGGCGCAGGTTATGATGGGGAATCTGGGGAAGGGAGGAATATCACAACTATCCTGCACTCTTACGAATAACAGCCCTGTAACGCTTGACCCACTCAGGCACCAATGAGGGGGATGGCTGGGCCCTCTGGAGGATGAGGACTGTTGTGACGCCCTTATGGCCCCCCAGACCATCACCACTCCGCCTCATCCAAACATATTGTGTCCATACCGCCCATCTCACCTGGGAACGCCTGCATAGAGCAGGTTTGCCTAACTCGTCTGCATGTGCCCACTGTAGATAGCAATCAGCAGATTTTTCCACATGGCCTGGTCTTGTCCCTATATTACAAAATACTGGGATAAAATAGAATCTGAACTCACACATGTCCTGGCCTGGCAGGCACCTTATAACCCCCTACACCTCCTCCCGGGCATTATGGATGGCTTGGACAGGTCCCGAACAGATACATTATATTTGGGGATGGCTACTATGGTGGCCAAATTTGATATCGCTAGGGCATAGGACACAACCTGGCCCCCCCAGGCTAGCTAAGTGGCGTAGGGGGTGGACTGGTGCGCTGTCCAAGAGAAACCTGTGTTCGAAGCTAGGGGATGCCTAGCCAAACACCAAAAGATATGGGGCAAATGGATCAACCAACTGGGATAATGGGGTCTGTGTGCTTGTCCTTTCACCCTTTGACTGCTTGTTTCTGTAAGGTGCCTAGATCGTTATGCATGTATGTATATTACTGCCACCGACATACTGGCATACCAATAAATACGGACTCAAGTGCTGTACTGTTACTTTTCCTTTTTGTTTTTCAAAAATCAATAAAGTTGATTATCAAAAAAAACTTCCCTATATGCTACTACCATGAAAATGATCACAGTAGGGCAGAATGACCTCCGTACATTTCAAAAGTTAAATTAAGTTTCTAACCTGTTTAGTACTGGACATATAAAGCAATTTGCATGGTATACTTTGAAGAGTTTGCAGCCAAAATCCAGGACATACAAATCTTTCTAAGAGTATTTCAATATCCTGGTTATAAGCTACAAAATAAAAGAAAACACTAATTCAATATATTAAAATACCAACATTGCAAAGACAGCACATGCATATACACTTAACTCAGAGGGGAATCCATTCTAAAGGTTTTAAGGAAGAAAGGGATCTGGTTAGCACTAAACAATCTTGACCACCTGTATCCATCTGTACTCAGCAGAGCTGCTCAAGTACAGGATTTTAGTGGGAAAAAGGACTGCTATTATACAGACATTCAGGGGGGTGGAACATTACCTGCAAATATTTCATTGGCTAATATAGAGTGGTATACTTTGAAGGCTTGGCCATCGAAATCCAGGACATACAAATCTGTCTAAGAGTATTTCAATATCCTGGTTATAAGCTACAAAATAAAAGAAAACACTAATTCAATATATTAAAATACCAACATTGCAAAGACAGCACATGCGTATACACTTAACTCAGAGGGGAATCCATTCTAAAGGTTTTAAGGAAGAAAGGTATCTGGTTAGCACTAAACAATCTTGACCACCTGTATCCATCTGTACTCAGCAGAGCTGCTCAAGTACAGGATTTTAGTGGGAAAAAGGCCTGTTATTTATAAAGACATTCAGGGGGTGGAACATTAACTGCAAGGATTTCATTGGCTAATGTAGAGTAGTGTTACACCTCCCTATTGTTATACCTCCCTCATGCCAGCCCCTCCCACCAGCTGCCATCTCCCAGGTCAGGTTGTGCATCTGGGAGCAATGTCACACCTTCCTAGTGCCAGCTCCTCTTACCAGCTGCCTTCTCCCAGGTCAGGTTATGCAAATGGGAGGAACCTCGCACCTGCAAGAAGAAAAGGCACAAACTTTCAATGCAAGAGCAGAGATGTGCTAAAGACATTTATTACAATGTAACATTTTATTAAGCTTAATTCTGATAAATGTGCAACTATGCTTTCAAAGTGAGGGTGTGCAATGAGCAAATTAACAAAAATCAAACGTTCAGTGTTAAAAGAAGCAAACCTTTTCCTGATTTTCTTCAGCAATTTCCCTATATGCTACCGACATAAAAATTAACACACTAGGGCAGATTGCTCCCCCCTACTTGGGTTTAACTTGGGTTTCTATCGTTTTAGGTTCTTGAAATATAAAGCAATTTGTATTGTGTACTTAAAAGACTTTACAGCCAAAAGCTAAAATATACAAACATTTCCCTGAATCTTTGCAGCAATTTCCGTATACGCTACTGGAATGACCATTAACGCACTAAGGTGGATTTATTTCCCCTACATTCTCTAATTTAAATTAAGCTTGTAGCATTTGTGGTCCTTGAAATAGAAAACAATTTGCATGGTGTACTTTGAAGACATTGCCGCTAAAATATACAAACATTTCCCTGAATCTTTGCAGCAATGTTCTTATATGCTGCTTGCATGACCATTAAAACAATAATGCAGATTGATCTCCTCTACATTCTGTAATTTAAATTAAGTCTCTAGCATTTATGGTTCTTGAAATAGAAAGCAATTTGTATGGCGTACTTTGAAGACTGTTGCCAAAAGCTAATATATACAAGGATTTCCCTGAATCTTTGCAGCAACTTTCAGTATATGCTACTGGCATGACCATTTACTCGCTAGGGTGGATTGATCTCCCCTACATTCTGTAATTTAAATTAAGTTTCTAGCATTTATGGTTCTTGAAATAGAAAGCAATTTTGTCACGCTGGGCAGGAAACACGTGCCAATAGGATATGCTTCAGTATAGCACGAGGTCTCAGAAGCCTCCCGAGCCCTTTCTGATGGAGTCTCCACCCTTTTCCCTGTTCCCCGAAAATGCACTCGTACCTGCTCAAGCCACATTCCTCCGGGAATGTGGCTGGGCGCTGCGTGGGGTCGGTGGCCTCCTGGCTTCTCCGCGTCCGGTTCGTCTGGGTCGCTCGGGCTTTTCTGTCTCTCTCTCGGCGTTCGGCTCCTTAGCTCTGTCTCCGTGATCTCGCTCGCATCTTCCTCCTTCTAGGTATATTCCTCCTCTCGATAGGTTCCGGTCGTCTTATTCAGGACTGACGTTGCGTGAGCCCTCACCCAGGGGGCGGGGCCAGAGTCGTTCTTCAGGTGGGTGCTAAAGGGCCAGTCCTGTGTGGTAAAATACTCGTCCTGGTCTCTCCAGTTGAAGTCCACAAACGGGGGCTGTAAGGAAAAGAGAGGGGTGGTTGTGTGAGCGGATTATTGGCACAACTGCTCGGAGTGAGGGAAGCTGGAACCCAACACACCCCTCCCCTAGAGTCTTCCCGTTGGGGGATGAAGAGAACACGGGAGAGGAAGTCCGCATTGGAATTGTGCATCCCCTTTAGGAGCCGCACCTCAAAGGAGAAGAGCTGGAGGGACAGGAACCAGCGCATCACCCGGGGGTTGACTTTGTTCCAACTCATCCAGACTAAGGGGGCATGGTCGGTGAACAGGGTGAACCTGTTGCCTTCCAAGTAGTATCGGAGTTTCTCAACGGCCCAATTGACGGCCAAACATTCTTTTTCGATAACTGGGTAATGTTGTTCTCGTGGAAACAGCTTTCGGCTGATAAAGAGAATAGGCCTTTCTTGTCCGGACTTTGAAACCTGGGAAAGAACTGCCACGATGCAGACATTGGAGGCGTCAGTTTGCAAAATGAAAGGTCGGTTATATTCAGGGGAGACTATAACAGGATTGCTGGGTATTGCCGTTTTTAGCTTCCCGAATGCATCCAGGACAACGATGGAAGGGGAAGCTATGTCCTCTTTAGTGACATTTTTCTTCAGGAGGTCAGCGAGGGGTGCAGCAATCTTAAAGTACCCTGGAATAAACCTTCAGTAATAGCACAGAAGGCCTAAAAACGCTCTTACTTCTTTCTTTGTCGTCGGAATGGGAGCCTTCATGATGGCTTTGACCTTCTCTTGGGTTTCTATGCACCCGTCCCCAGTATGTATCCCAGGTATTTTACCCTATGGAACCCCACTCGTGATTTTTTTGCGTTAATGTGTAGTCCTGCTTTGTTCAATTCCTGGAGTACATGGTGGCAGTGCTCCAGATGGGTTTCCCATGTAGGACTATAGATGACAATGTCATCCAAGTAGGCGGAGGCATAGGCTTGATGGGTCTGCAGGACCGGATTCATTAGCCTCTGAAAGGTTGCGGGTACCCCGTGGAGACCAAAAGAGAGCACCGTGAATTCAAAGAGACGGTCGGGGGTGGCAAAGGCGGTCTTCTCTTGGTCAGTTCTTTGCAAAGGTACCTGCCAATATCCTTTTGTGAGGTCCAACGTAGTAATGTAACGGGCGTCCCCCAACCCTTCAATCAGCTCATCTACTCTGGGCAAGGGGTAGGCGTCCAGTTTGGAAATGGCGCTTACCTCGCGGATGTTGATACAGAACCGGACGGACTCAGCTGGTTTGGGTACCATAACAAAAGGGGAGGTGCAGTCGCTCCGTGATGGGCGGATTACGCCCATCTGTAGCATTTTTTTTTACTTCCTCAGCAATGGCTGCCCGACGAGCAGCCGGTATCCTGTAGGGTCGCTGGTGGACCACCCACCCGGGGGTTGTCTCAATACGGTGCTCTACCAGGTTGGTTCTTCCAGGGAGGTCAGAAAAAAGGGAAGCATGAGACTCCAGCACGTTCAACAGGGCAATGTGTTGGTCTTTTGTCAGGGAATCGTTGACTACCAGATTCTCCAGAGTACAGGATGTACTTTCTATGGACAGACCAGGTGGCTGTTCTGTGGTAGAGGCCCTATCCACTTCTTGAGTAAATTAATGTGGTACATCTGGTATTTGTTAGGGCCAAGGTGGAGTTTATAGGTGGTCTTCCCTATGGTGGCTATCACCTTGTAGGTGCCCTTCCATTCCCTTTTGACAGTGGAGAGAGGTTAGCTGGAGGGTAAGCACCCAGTTGTTCACCTGCAGGGTTCTCCACATAGTCCCCTTGTCATAGACGTGTTTTTGGCATATTTGGTTTCTCTCCAGGTTCGTATGGGCTAGATCCCGTAGCTTTCCCATCCAGGAACTGAGATGTTGGGTGTATTCTAAGAGTTCACTGGTTTTGTTATTCTCGGTCTCCCAGGTCTCTCGTGTCATCTCCAGCAAGGCCCTAGGCTGCTGTCCATAGAGCAACTCGAATGAGGAGCAACCCAGACTGGTCTGAACCTGTCCCCGAATGATGAGGAGAGCGAGAGGGAGAATACGGTCCCAGTTCTTCCCTTCACCCAAAAGCATCTTTTTCAGGGTCAACTTAAGGGTCCCACTGTATTTCTCGACCAGCCCATCGGCCTGTGGATGATAGATGGAGGTCTTTATGTGTTTCACATCTAACATTCTACAGACCTGGGACGGACATAAGTTTTGAGACAAAGGGTGTACCCTGATCAGTTAGGATTTGATGTGGGAAACCCACCAGGGAGAAATAATCCAATAGCTTGCCTGCGACGTTAGAGGTAGTGGGAGCCCTGAGGGGGAAGGCCTCTGGGAACCGGGTACAATAATCCACCAACACTAGCACGTACTGAAACCCTTTTGTTGATTTGGGTAAAGGGCCGATCAGGTTCATGCCCACTCTTTCAAAGGGTTTGCCGAATATAGGCAAGGTCTATAGAGGGACTGGAGGGGGACAGTATGGATTCTTCTTTTGGCAGACCGGGCATTCCTGGCCATATTTCTTTGTGTGTGCATAGATACACGGCCAATAGAAAAACCGGAGAAGACTCCGAGTGGTTTTTAGGGCCTCAGAATGACCAGCCAATAAGTGGGAGTGGGCTAAGATTAGTACCGGTCACAAAACTCGTGGGGGACCAACAGTTGTGGGTTATCATCTGACCCAGCCACTCGGTACAGGAGACCGTTGGATATCTGAAAACAGGGATAGGTTGTCCGTGCTCTGGTCGGGGTCAAGCGAGATTCCTGCCAGGCATGGGATAGGGTAGCATCATTGCTTTGCGCCCAACAAAAGTCCTTGTCTATCTGCCAGGGCTCTTGGGACAGAAGGGGTGAAGGGGCGTTAGCCTAGAGAGCGACGGGGTCTCCTTGACTTTTCCGTACCTTACCTAAAAAAGGGACAAGAAGTTTGGATTATCTGTACCCAGGATCAGTTCCTCCAGTAGAGAAGGAAGAACACCCACTGTGACCATGGAGAGGGAGCGACCTGGGCACTTCAGAGGCAGTGAGCCATGGGGTAGGAGCGAACATCACCATGTACACAACGGATAAGGACCGGTTTACCAGGGAGTACTTGACCGGGTCTGACTAGCTTGCTTCTGATCACCAACTGACGGCATCCTGAGTCAATGAGAGCGATCACAAGAGACCCGTTAACAGTCAAACTTACATAGGAGCAGGCTCCCATCTCCTCGGTGTAGAGAAGATTACTGGGAACGTAGCTGACGTCCATCGTTTCGTCCGGCCTGCTTCTTGAACAGGCCCGGGCTATGTGGCCCCACTCTCCACAGTCGAAACACTGGGGTCCACGATGTGAGGGCAATTCAGGTCTCGGGCCTCGCACCTTTTCGGGTTCTTTAATAGGTCTAAGGCAGTGTTTCCCAAACTGGGGTCCGTGACACATTCCCAGGGGTCCGCAGGCAGCAGTTTTAAAAGAACTGCAATGTTCCTTGTAGAATTAGCAGATTTCGAGCACCAATAAAAGTGTCAAGATAACACCAGTGATTAATGTACCTGCTGGAGAGAGATGAGTTTTTTCCAGAGGCAGGTTTGACTTATCTAATGTAGCACAGAGGGTTAATATACCTGCTGCAAAAACGCACGCCATGCATTTTAAAAAACAGTATTTTATGTGCATAGGTCAGTGGGTTACTGCTTTTGTCACAGAGATTCTTTTGTTACTCTGCAGCTCATAAGAGACCATCATAATCTAGCACAGTGACCTATAAACTGTCATCAAGGAGCTGCTTACACACTGCATGGTACAAGTTAGTAACTTATGTTTTTTCCCAGACTTTCATTATCCTGATGCTGCTAAAGGGGTTTAGTCAATGCTAACCACTGTGTTATGTTCTGAATCCTGAGTTTGTGCTTTTCCAGACCAAGCACTCTTAAAAAATGCCTACCAGTATGAAACGCATGTGAATCCTACACCTTGTAGTCCCCTTTGCCTTATGTAATATTTTCTCTACACTGATTTACAAGTATGATTCATTGTCTCTGTGTATGATGTAAAGTGCTCTGACATCCTACAATGGTATGAGAGATGCTTTAAAACAAATTAAATAAATGTGACAGATGTGCTATGGAGAAATGGGAGGCACAGTTGAAGTGTGATAATAAGGGAATCATTGAAAAACCCTAACAAAGACTGTTGTATCCTGGTGCATAGTAAGGTAATCATTTACTATTCTTTATAAGCTAATACAGTTCAATATATAAGGATTAATGTGTTGTAGAATGTACCATTGTATCCTAAATTTTCTTGGGGGGCGAGCCTCCCAAAGCCCCCTTTGTAGTGGTCAGGCTCACTCACTGCACTCGGTGTGCACTGTATGGGGACTGGTCTGAAAACATTTGCCAGGGCTGCTTTGGGTTTCCTGGCAGGAGCAGGAGCCTTGTATTGCCAAATAAAACTAACCATTGAAAGTTAATCACGGAGATGCAGCACCAACCTTCCCATTAAAATATTCAGTTTTTTGCAAACTCTTTCAATATAAAATACTAAAATCCTTAGTAATTCGAGTATTTCTTTTGCGTGCACGTGTGTTTATTTTTTTTAAATAATTTTTTTAATGTTTGAAATTTAAATCATACAAATTGCTTGGGGTCCCCGGCTTCCAGTTGTGAGTCAATGGGGGTCCTCAGGAGTCAAACGTTTGGGAACCCCTGGTCTAAGGGGTTTCCGGGGGGTAGGTGGTATTCAGTGGGTCCTTTCTTGTTCCCATGTCACGTCGCGAGGCTGAGCAGGAGCGAAGGTCGTCGCCATCTCTACCACCTGTTCTGCCGTGAGGTTGGTGTGTTTCAGCCACCACTGAGTGGGGTAGGGCAAGGCCTCCAAAAACTGCTCCAAGTAGATGGTGTTCATTATTTCTTCTTTGGTGCGGTCTGCGGGTTTAAGCCATTTGTCGGCTGCGAGTTTTAGTTTAAAAAACAGTGCCTTGGGGTTGTCCCCGGGAGATCCCTTTTCCTTCCTAAATCGAAGTCTATACGGCTCCGAGTCCATCCCCAGATGGTCGAGGATGATGTCCTTTATCTCTTCGTAGGGAGTAACATGCCCAGCGTTTGCGACCTGATATGCTGCCTGGGCTTCACCTGACAACAGAGGGGGCAAGGAAGAAAGGCCACTTTCCTATGGGCCTACCGGATGCCCTGGCCGCCCTCTCAAAATTCAGGAGAAAAGCATCCGGGTCCTCTCCTGACACATTTCTGCAGGGAGACATTGGGTGCTGCTGTGAATCCCTTTGTGAGCTTATGTGCTGTGGCTGTCTGTGGTTGCTCTTCGGTCCCCCTTATTAGTGTGTCCAGCTGGTATTTCATCAGGTCCCTAAAGGTATCTCGGTCCGCTTGGGCCGAGTTCATTTGGCGTTCCACCGCCCATTCCAATTTCTTTTGACCTTCAACTAAATGTTGTATGAGTGCTTCCCTTTTCGTCTCCCAATGGATGTCACGCTGCCCGCATTCTCCACCTCTTGTCGCGCTGGGCAGGAAACATGTGACAATAGGATATGCAGTAAACTCTGTTTATTCAGATTTTTGGGGAATTGCTCTCAAATGTATACAAAGTAACACGTTGGGTGGTGACGTCGTCTTCAGGGGGATCGGATCCTCTCCCTCCGTGGCGTCGCTTTAGATGTGGTTCCTTCAGGGTCTCGGACCAGGAACGGGGAAAAGAAGAAAAAGAAATGCACTTCAGTTAGTCCCTGACCTTTGCAATATTCTAATAGGGGAAAGGGAGTGGGGAGTATTCACCCGGCTATCTGTGGCTGGTGCAGGGGGAAGAACCGTCACCTAAGGCAAGAAGGGGGATCCGCCAGATGCTCCCTAGTTTGCAGCTTCAGTATAGCGCAAGGTCTCAGAAGCCTCCCCAGCCCTTTCTGATGGCGTCTCCACCCTTTTCCCTCTTCCCCGGAAACGCACTCGTACCTACTCAAGCCACGTTCCTCTGTGAACGTGGCTGGGCACTGCGTGGGGTCGGTGGCTTCCTGGCTTCTCCGCGTCCGGTTCATCCTGGTCTCTCCGGCTTCTCTGTCCCTCTCTCGGCGTTCGGCTCCTTAGCTCTGTCTCCGTGATCTCGCTCGCATCTTCTTCCTCCTTCCGGGTATATTCCTCATCCCAATCAGGACTGACGTTGCGTGATCCCATGCCCAGGGGGCGGGGCCAGAGTCGTTCTTTAGGTGGGTGTTAAAGGGCCAGTCCTGTGTGGCAAAATACTCGTCCTGGTCTCTCCAATTGAAGTCCACAATTGGGGGCTGTAAGGAAAAGAGCGGGTGGTCCCGTGAGGCAATGATTGGCACAACTGCTTGAGGGTGAGGGAAGCTGGAACCCGACAAATTTGTATGGTGTACTTTGAAGACTGTCGCAAAAACTAAAATATAAAAACATTTCCTTGAATCTATGCAATAACTTCCCTATATGCTACTGGCATGAAGATAACACACTAGGGCAACCTGGTCTCCCCTGCATTCTGAAATTTAAATTAAGTTTCTAGCATTTGTGGTTCTTGAAATAGAAAGTAATTTGTATGGTGTACTTTGAAGACTGTGGTGTTAAATGGTAAAATATACAAATATTTCCCTGATTTTTTGCAATAACTTCCCTATAAGCCACTGGCATGAAAATGACCACACTAGGGCAGAATGATCCCATCTATATTTCGGAAGTTACATTATGTTTCTATCCTATTTGGTTCTGGACATATAAAGCAATTTGCATGGTATTCTTTGAAGAATTTGCCACCAAAATCCAGGACATACCAATCTTTCTAAGAGTATTTCAGTATCCCTGTTATATGCTACAAAATAAAAGAAAACACTCATTCAATATATTAAAATATCAAAAATTGCATAGACAGCACATGCATATACACTTAACTCAGAGGGGACTCCATCCTCAAGGGTTTAAGGAAGAGAGGTATCTGGCTAGCACTAAACAAGCCTGATCACCTGTATCCACCTGTACTCAGCAGAGATGTTCAAGTACAGGATCTTAGTGGGAAAAGGCCTGCTATTTACACAGCCATTCAGGTGGGTGGAACATTACCTGTAAGGATTTAGTTGGCTAATGTAGAGTAGGGTTACACCTCTCTAGTGTCAGCTCCCACGCACAGGTTGGGCAAATGGGAGGAATTTCCCACCTGCCTGAGGGAAATGTACGAACTTTCAATGCAAGAGCAGAGATGAGCTAAAGACATCCCTTGGAGTTTTAAAACAACATTTTATTACAATGTAACATTTTATTAAGTATAATTCTGATAAATATGCCACTTTGCTTTCCGAGTGAACCTGTGCAATGAGCCAATTAATGAAAATCTGAATATCACAGTCAGTGTTAAAAGAAGCAAACATTTACCCTATTGTTTTAAGTGATTTCCCTATAGGCTACTGACCTGAAAATTAACACACTAGGGCAGATTGATCTCCCTTACATTATGAAATTTAAATTATGTATCTTGAAATATAAAGCAATTTGTATGAAGTACTTTAAAGACTTTGCAGTTATAAGGTAAAAGATACAAACATTTCCCCTAATTTTCGTAAGCAACTTGCCTATAAGCTACTAGCATGACAATTAACCCACTAGGACGAAGTGATCTCCCCAAAATTCAGAAATTTAAATTCAGTTTCTAGCACATGTAGTTCTTGAAATGTAATGTAATGCGATTTGTATGGTGCACTTTAAAGACTTTGCGGCCAATAGCTAAAAGATACATACATTTCCCTAAATTCGTTCAGCAACATCCCTAAACGCTACTGACATGAAAATTAACACACTAGGGCAGATTGAACTCCCCCATACGTTGGAATTACATTTCTATCATATGTGGTTCCTGAAATATAAAGCAATTTGTATGGAGTACTGTGAAGTCTTTTTGCCAAAATGTTTAAAAATTCTAATCTATACCTGCATTATTTCAGTATCCTTTATAAGTGACACAGGCAAATAAAGTATTTTTTATTAGATAGAAACAATCTCAATAGAAACCTATATTACAATAAAATATTTAATTTTAAAAATGGCACTTTGAATATTTTAAAGTGCTCTTTCTGCATTTTCTGCTAGGGCGTGCATTAGGTGTGAACTCCTCCCACAAGCTATTATCCCCCTGCTCAAGATATGCAAATGGGAGTCACCCATCTCCTACTTTGCAGAAAGGTGTAGCCAATCACTGGAAGCAGGTCCACACCCACCTGACAGTCTTCATAAATACCAGGCTTGCCAGGGACGATTCGTATCCCCCTGAGGGCCTGACTGGCGCTGAGGGGTTACCCACCGGCAGAGCCACAGTCTGAGTCCCTTCGAACCCATAAGGCCTGTAGGTACTCCAGAGGGGTCCAACTGCCTAAATAATTAGGCTCATGGCCTCAAAACTCTCGCGGTTGGACAGGAGATGCTCTGGCAATTTTGAGTAGCAAGGAGTGGAACCAGTGTAAATGTAAATGTATTTGTACTTGTATAGCGCACTTCTACCCAGGGGTCTCGTAGCGCTGTATTCATACCGCTGTGGAACCCTTCCTGGTTTTCCTGTGAGTTGTCCACTCCTGGGCACCCCCAAGGTGAAGCCAGGCATCCTAGCACTGTGGGGGCCGTTGTGGAGATTAAGCAAGCTATTGCCCAGAGTTGCACAGTGGGACCCATGATTAGAATAGGCACCGAGGCGAGAATTATCAGGTCCGGGGAAATTGAATCCAAGAGCCGCCGAGGCGGGAATTGAACCCTGGTCCCGGGCCAGACCTCTGCATCAGGGTCTGCCACTCTAACCCTTGAGCCACACTTCTCCTGTGTCAGGCGAGGGCTCCATATGGACAACCTGGGAGCATGGCCTGGACTTGTGGTGTTGTTCACATACCTCGTCTGATGAATGGGACCGGTGTGGAGAAACCTAAGAGTGCTTGGACTTCATGTTGTGGGACTTACCTGGAGAAGTCGGGAATCGAGATGATGACCGAAGCGAGCGACAGAGTGTTCCCAGCACTCCCTCGTAAACAGGATCCGGTGCGGAGTCGTGTGACAAGCAGCTAGAAAGCTTCATGGCCCCACTCACAGATGGCCGTTGAATTTATTGTCCTACAATCCGTGCAAGCTGTGGAGTCGCGGTCCCGTTCCAGGAAGCACAGACACACTAAATGGGGGTTTGTGACACATTTGCCTGCGACAGAAACCAAACGACTTGAAACAGGTCAATTTCCTCTGAGAAATTCTTCAAAAACAGGTGACTTGTCAAAAATTGACTGAGGGGAGCTTCTCCGATTCGCGCTGATGGCACGGAAAAGAAAGAGCTGACGTCAGTGTACTGGGATTGGCACCTATATAGGCATCGTGCATTCCACTTTCGTCACCGGCCTTATGGTGTCACCTACTGGCATTCAAGGGGACTGCTCAAAAAGTTCTGGATTCAGTCTGATGCCTGGGGAACATTCTTAGGTAAGGAATCTGCGCTAGAACTCTTCATCAGATCAATAGATTTACATTTCTCTCTCACACTCTGTCCAAACTCCTTTGAAAATCAGACAAATACATTCATAAAGAGGGAGAGAAATATAGTACCATCACAGTTGGGCACATGTGCAACTACCACAAATGGTGAAAGGCTCTTCTTTGTCTGCATAGTCCCCTTCTTTCAAAAGAGGCAAATGCCACAGGTCACCATTGACAGGCAGCTGTGACAGCAAAGGGATTGTACTACGAAGCCTGTGCAAAGTATCTGATGTTCAACACAGCATAAAGGGAGGAATGTGACAATTTGATGTCATACAATAACACGTATGGTAACTAATAGTTTTTGGTTTTACATTAGTGACTATACACCGGGAGAACAACGTTTCTACGTATTTCTGCATTGATGTTGTTCCGGAAGTCATGAGCATAGCCACATAAAAGCGCCATCTATGCGCGTTGACAAACAAGTTACTTACCTTTGGTAACTATCTTTCTGGTACAGATTCAGTCTAGCCACAAATCCTCACACTCTGAATATTCCCCAGACTTCAGACTGGATCCAGATTCCTTTCGGTAGTACCTCTTCACATCGGAAGGTGGCGCTATGTAGCTCCACACTGATGCAGTTCCACTCCCTAAGGATATGCGGAGCCTATATAGGCGCCACTCCCGTACACTGACACGAGGTGCTTTCGAGAGTGTCCATGCCCTCAGACGCAGAGCCCCAAAAGCAAATGGGTGTAACCAGTTTTTAAATTCGTGGACTTGAGATTTTAATGGATAGAGTCCAATCAAAGAACGAAGGGGATGGAAGGGTCGGATAAGAACCGATAGTCTCTACTAGAAAAAGCATCAACGGTAACTAATTTGTTTTTCTGATAGAGACCTCTAGCTGCAGATTCCTCACCTTTTGAATAGATACCAAAGCAATACCCATTTGGAAGTGGGTCTGTGAATGCACTCCAAGCAGAAAGTCCAGCAGGACTGTGTGGGAAAAACGCCCTTCTCAGCGAACCAGACTATCCCGGCAATAGTGCTTCATGAAAGTATATGCTCACGTAGCTGCCTGGCAAATGCCTAGAACATGGACTCGTGTGCTAACACAGTGCTAACAGGTTTGACTCGAAAAGAATGAGCACAAAGACCTTACAGAGGCTGCTATCCATCCCACCTAGGGTGACATACTCTAGTATATAAAAAATGATGGTTGGAATGCTTGAATTAATCTCAGCCACTGGTAATTACTCAGGCTGCATCCTAACCCATTGTTATTTTGCCAATCATGCAACATCAGTTTGGACCCAGTTACATGCAAATCAGTCTCGACACTGCTCCAATGGGAACAGTTCAGCCCGAACTGCCAAACCAGAGCTTCCCTGAATCTGAACACAAACCACCCAGGACCAGTTATGCCCTTGTTATGGGCTTATCAGCCAGGTATAGCTTGGTTCCAGTGAGACAGTGTGCACGAGACCCACGTCTGGGCATACCCATCCCACTTAGAGAAACATACTAGAATATACAAAAAGTGATGGTTGTGATGCTTGAATCAATCTCAGCCACTGATAATTACTCGGGCCGCATTACAATCCATTGTTATTTTGCACACCATGCCACCTCAGTTTGACACTGCTCCTGTGGGAACAGTCCAGCCCGAACTGCCAAGCCAGGCCCTCCTTGACCTGGAACACAAACACCCCAGGACCGGTTTCACCCTTGTTATGGGCTCATCAGTCTGTTTTATTTTTGTTTTGTTTTTTTAAAGTCTTTCAAAAATTGAAACACAAATGGTGACTTAAACAAGGAGGGCTGATCAGTCAACAGTAAGAAGGCCGAAAAATAACTATTAACCGTGCTCAAAGCAACATCTTCCAAAATAAGAGATAAAATAAACCAGAGAATGTCAGATAATTTGGCCTGGAGGGGATCAATCTGATGCGTGATGCACCAAACCACAAATTTGACCCAACGAGGGAGATCGAGGGACGCCTGGCTGCTAAGATGACCAACCGCCTCCAGCGGAAGGTTGCAGGTGTTCAGACGTCACCTCTCAATCTCCAAGCATAAAGGTGGAGATTGTGAAGGCCCGGGTACAGAACACTGTGCTGTTGCTGCAACAGCCGGTTCTCCTGGAGAGGAGCCTGAGCAGAGGACGTGATCAAACCCAGGAGGTCAGGGTACAATACTCTCCGTGCCCACTACGGAGCCACTAGGATAACTTGGGCTTGGTCGGTCCTGATCTCCTCGAGAACTTGGGTAGGAGCGGTATCAGCGGGAAGGCATACAGGCATCCCAAGTTCCACTCTGGGTGGAACAACACCCTGAAAACTCGTAGAAGTAGTGACATCGCGGTTCCGGTACATGGCCGAGGAGACGTGAACTACCTCGGCTCCGGCGGCCGAGCACTGATATTAAGGCTTAATCGATCGCAATCAATAACAAACGGGAGCGGAGCACAAGGGAGCTCATGCAATGACAGCGACTCCGGGTAAAGTGGCCGAACGGGGTGGGAAGTGAAGCTTTCTCCGCGTCTGGAGCGGCGTAGTCCTCAAAATGGTGGCGGCTCCCGGGACACTCGTTCGCGTCTGCCGGGACGGCCGCCGCACCTTGTGATCAGCAGTGTGGTTCCCCTCTACGGTGTAAGAAAAAGCGGCGGAGAGAAGCGGGAGGCGGCGAGTGCTCTGCACGAGTGAGCGGCGGTGCAAATGTGAGGCTGACAGCACCCGCCTAATTCCTTGTATCCGCGGCCAGCTAAGATTACAGTCTGTCAGTACAGAGAACCCCCCCTGCAAGAAAGAGGTTAGCCTGTGGGACAAAGTCGTTTCATTGAACTATGGGGGCCTGGGATGCCACGATGACAGCAGAGATACCCAGATGAGCCCTGCCTGACCCCAACATGGCGCCCAGACGTGACATGCCTGACCCGGTCATGGTGCCCGCCGTATAGTAAAGAAACAGCAAGCTAGGGTGAAGATACTACCCCCACTGGAGTGCTCCCTGCAGGAAGTGCCCAGGAATGTTCAGGGCCATTGACTAACAGCAAGTGAGCGCTTGAGACCTTTGACGCCAGTGGAAAAGGAGGCCCACCATTGAACCCCCAGACTCTAAGGTGCCAAGATGGCGCCCGTAGCGGACGATTCAGAACGATTGGCATACAGCAGGCGAAAATGGAGGTAATAGGGGGCCATCTGATGTAATCCTGAGTCACTGTAGAAGTGAGACCACTTGCAAAGGGCCAACGCGACTACACCAAGGGAGACCATCGCAAATACAGCACCTGTGCGAATCTCCTGGGGGCTGTAGTAATCCCAAATTAAAAACTCGGGTGCTGCACACGAATGCTATTAATCAATAAAGGCGGCCACCCCTGATTCTTCTTGAAACTTGAAACTGTTGCTTACACATCTCCTCTAACTACTCTTGACCTGGGGGCGAGCTGGAAGACGAGGCGGATGGCGCTTCCCAGTAGCACCGGGACCGGTGCTTTCGAAGGAACTACGATGATGCCCCCTTGGCGGAAACCATAACTGTCAGTACCTACCGAGGAGCCTGAGCAACCTTCAGCTATAGAGGAGTCTGGCTCTGGTTCACCCCGTGGCCATCACCAGACATTGTTTTCATTGTCTCCCATTGTGTTTCCTTCCCTTCCCCACCTCCTCCCTCTGAAATGGTGTGGCTGCCTCCCCTTTCCCAGCCCTGCGTGGAGTCAGCTACCTTTATTGTTATTTTGTTTGATTTTGTATATCCCGCCATCTTGGGTTATAGCCATCTGTCTTTCGCTTTGACTGCTTTGACTACTTTGTTCCTCCTGAAGTCCGTGTCCTCCTTGCCGGTCTGCCTGACCCTATCTGCATTCCTTACCCATGTTTACCATTCCCCCTCTACCTTTCATTCCCCATAAGACATGTGTCTTGGCTATGCTAAGCGCCAATAAGTCATTTTGTGTAATCTCATGTTTTTCTCCTATGTCTATACTTGGCTCCTGTAATTGATGTAATTATGTAACCTGTAACTCACTTATCCTCATGTAAAGCGCTCTGATACCTCCGGGTCTAGCCAGCACTATATAAAACTTTGCAAATAAAATAAAATACATTGAGCAGTCTCAGCGGTGGCAAATAGATCAAGCCACGGTCTTCCCCATTTGTGGAAGAGACCGTGCGACATCTCCGGGAGTAATTGGCATTCGTGATCTGCTAGGTGCAAACAGCTGAGCTTATTCACCCTAGCAATCAATGATCCTGCCAGTTGGTGCGCCAAGAAAATTACTTGGTGGTCGAGCCATTTCCAGAGGCGCATGGTCTCCGGTCATATGGCCCGTGATCTCACCCCACGCTACTTGTTGCAGTACCACATGGCAGGGGTGTTATCATTACCCACCTGCAGCAGCCTCTCCTTGATGGATAGAAGGAAGTCTTTCAATACCATGCGGCTGGCCCTCAGCTTCAGAAAGTTGATGTTGGACCAGGACTCCGACAATCACCAGAGGCCTCTGATCTCCACCTCTCTCAGATGGCAACCCCAACCCAGAAGCAATGCATCAGCAACCACTGTCAGTTCTGGATGGGGAAGGGAGAGGGGTCTACCGCTGACCCACCTGCCGACTAGCAACCACGACTGTAGGTCAATTGTAGTCTCCTCTGAAATCTGGGTACAAATCAACATACTTAAGATCCACAGCAGAGCTTGCATATGCCATCTGGTATATTTTATCAGCAGGTTTCAGGTAGCTAACAACCCCAGCAGCCTTAAAGTCATCCACACTGAGATCCAGGACAGAGGCTGAAACATCAGGATCATAGCCAGAATGTCTGGGGCACACTGCTCTGTGGAAAAGGCACAACACTGTACTCACATAGCTGAAAGTATGGCTTGTCATCCTTGGAGGAAATATAGAATCTAGCCTGTGACATGGTGGTTGTGTGCCAACAAGGACACCCTTAAGTGTTTTTGTAGCTGTAGAAGCTGGGGAGTAAGGGGCATGTGGGAATGTACTGCATGTTGTCCCTACTGTAATGGGTATTGGGTTTGCGAGTGAGTACCTCGGCCATGAAACAGCTGAAAATCATTGCAGGTACGGGATGTTTGCGAAACGGAAACCCTCTGCCATAGCCACGAAGGGGGAATACTACCTGGTGGGGGCTGAAAGACCCAAGGAATGTGCTTTGGATCTGCTTTCGTTAAGCTGCTCCAGGCCCAAATCTGCCTTATTTCCCAAAAAGTGACAGTCATCGAACATATCCATCAAAGATGCCTGGACATCTCTGGAGAAGTCCTTCGATCTCATCCAGATGTGGTGTCGGAGTGCCACACATACCCATCACTCGACCTAAGCAGTTGATCGTGTCAAACCAGACCAGATTACATTGTGCACATAGCTGCATTGCGGCTATCCTGGATCAGAGACGTCAGAGGTCATCCATAACTGCAGGCAATACTTGAGCTACTGTGTCCCACAAAGCATGGAAGTACTGTGCTAGAAGGCAGCTGGCATTCACTGAATGCATAGCTAAGCTTGTGGAAGAAAAAATGTTTGCCTAAGGTTTCAATAGTTTAAGCATCGTAATCAGGTTGAGTGGTGGGGAAAACATTGGGATCTGACCTACATTGTGTAAGAAAAGCAGGGCTGCCTAGTGCTGGGCGGTGGTGCAGGTCGGCCTGCTTATTAACTGGTGGTCCTGAACATGGTTTTAAGGGCCTAGGAGGGCATCCATATGAGATTCATTAAGTGGTGATAAAGTTTCTGTAGGTACTTGACCAAGCTGGAGCATCTTGGTCAAAACAATGGTATTCAGCTGCTTAGTGAAAAGTTGTAGGTCCAGTATTATTGCTGCTCATTGCATAATGAAGGCGACGGAGGCACCCTCCTCAGTGGCCAGGCCAGCAGCCAAAACAATGCCAATGTCTGGAGGAATATCCAGGCAACTGGTGCCTTGGAAGATCTTAATACCAGTTTTCCTCATCATATTGGGGCCCAAAATCATTTCACTCATCAAAATTGTCATTGTTTGAATCAGTGCTGAAAAGATTGTGCAAATTTTGGACCCTACCACATGGTAATGGCAAAGTATAAAAACCACAGAGTTTTCGCAGTCTGAGCTCCAGTAAGAACTGGGTGCGGCCTGGTCGACGTTGTGGTGTATTTTACTTAGAGTTGGAAAGCACAATGGGATGTAAATCCTCCTACAGCATCACTGGCATCGATGCAAAGGGGACTGGTGTAGTGAGTGGCGCTGGAACCAAAAGCCGCACCAGTTTGAAACCCAAAGTGCGTTGAAGAAAACCAGACAGCACCAAGGGTGGGCACTATAAACATATCTTGTGAGGGTCTGTCAGAGAAATCGGTTTGTGGAGTCCTTACATGGATTCAACTCTGCTGTTTTAGGGAATTATATTTTCCCTTGCAAACTGTTGACAGAAAAAAGGGTAAAAAAAAGACCAAGGAGTAAGTCTGGATTTGGGTCCAAAGGTGAAAAAAGAAAGTAACTGACGTCAGTGCACATGAGTGGTGCTTTATATGCAGCTCTGGTCCTCACTTCTGGAGTGGGACGACATTGGAGCAGAACCACATGACACCAAAAACCGGCACGCAGGAGTACTGCTTCAAATTTTCCAGATCAAGTCTGACGCCTTGATAATGTTCACAAGATGAGGACTTTGCAGTGACAAGCTTCCATCAGTAAGTAGGATTTGCTCCTACAGGACATACTGAAAACATTCTGTACATGCTCATATTTGGAATTTGGGTTTAGGCAGCATGCATCAACTGTGTGCGCATTCAAGTGACCTACAAGAAGGACAATATATAAAACTAAATGGATTTTTTTTTTACCAAATGTAGGGACAGGCACATGGAGTGCAAAGCAGGTGATAACAGCTCTGCTAACTAGTGGTCAAAATGCCCATTGTCCACAGTTCAAAATTCAAAAAACACCCAGTGAAAATATGGATGTTCTTCACATCAACAAAACAAATATTATAAGAGGACCAAAGAAAAAGGCTTCATTTTAAAATTCCAGACCTTTCCACAAGGCAAGGATGAACACAAGAAGTTATGTGAAATGAGGAATCAGGATTCTAGAGCTTAATATAGAGACATGCTATCATCTGAAATATGAAATCTACAAGAAACTACTTCGTATGTAAAGGTTTATACACAATGTGGAAAAAACATAGGAATGCTAGTAATTAGAAAAGAGGCAAACATTTTATTGTGATTCAAAGTACAGAATATTGATATTTGTTAAAATCATTGCACGTATCAATTACCCGCCCATAACAGAACCTACAGGAGTAAGTATTTGAGGTTTTGTCTTTATCGCACGTCTTGCTACAAGTGCTCTGCTGCATTCTCATTGAGATACACAGACCGATTTGGTTAGGTGTTTTACATCACATTTGTTCTAGCATCAGGCTTTTGTCCAACCCCGACATAACCATTTACATTAGAAGAAGAAAGTGTAGGAGTACCATTAATAACCCCCAAGAAATAGTCCTTTATGAAGTCCGGTCTGCTAGCTCTTCTACAAGAGTTACACTAAAATGTGCCATGTAAAAAGCAACTATCAAACAGATGTGAAATGAAGACATTACATTTAGTTGCCTATTCTGCAACAGTATTTTCAAATGTGTGTTATGAGCAGCTTGCAATAAGCAATAGCCACACAACGTCCGGGATGATCAATGCTTCCGTTTTCACTAAGATTTGAAAACCTCCTTAGTGGCAAAAAGGCCGTGCCTGGTCTAGAATTTCTCACTTACTAAAGAAGAGCAATAGCTCTACCTATGTTTGAATAACATGCTTCCAAGTGAAAAGGGAAAAATGTTTTCAAAAAATGAAAACAAGAAAAACCAACCTTTGATGATTTGCGTTTGCTACAATTTAAGAGCGTTAAAGAGTGATTACTCTGTTTTTCCAATTAAACTTTGACTACTGACTTTCACGTGCTGTCTGCCATGCCAGCATAAGTTGATCACAACTGCAAAAAGATTCTCACCTTATGAGTATAACAAACAGTAGGGGGGGGGGGAACACAAAAAAGCGGACTAAAAAAGCATGGCTAGTTGACATTGCTCATTTGTGAAGGATGGTCAAAAACACAAGAAGCGCACACTTTGCTACTTTAGCAAAGCACCAGTTCCAGAAAATAGTATCAACTTTGATCAGATAACGTCTGGTTCATATCTCCACAAACACACGTTTAAAAACTTGATGGAAACGAAACCGGAAGGGAACAATCCAGATTTTGGAGCAAATCTATCTAGACAGTATACATTTAAAACAAACTTGGTGGCACTTTTCATCCATTTTTAACTTACTGATCTCCACTCTATTTACAACATAACACTGAGGACACCAACAGAAGCTTAGCCTGGCTTTTGACTGGAGTGAAGACATTGCTTTACAATTATTCACAGCAGGCGGATATTTGGGTCATCGGTCTTAGTACTTTGAAGATACTTTAGATAAACACAGTAAATAGAGGCCTTTAGAAATCTCTCCCATTAAAATATACAAGTAGTTTTCTGGAACAAATTGGACTGTACATGTTTCTGGTCAGAGCTCATGTCCAACTAGGCAACTAAGCATCAAACACACTGTCTTGTAGAAAGCACTGTGCTAACTACAATACTCTACTCATTTTCTGCAAGTTAAACATATTTGCAATTAGAAGTAATATACAAATTTACTTACATGAACTATTTAACAATGCACAGAAGATGCAAATTTTGTAAGCGATGTAGCAAGTACAACATAGAACATACATGTTTTACATTGGTCCTTGATGTATGCTTTTACACATCTTGTAAGCACTATCTCAAGGCAAGCACACAGGGTTATAAGGAACGAACAAATGATTTGTGTGGCATGGCATTTCTCCACCAGAAATAGAAATACCATGCATGAAAAGAAAGCTCATGCTCCCAAAAATGTGCTTAGGCATAAAGCAGCATAGAAGGTGTCAATCTCCTCCCTGTGTTATTCCTAAGGCATAGTGTTTGGCATATTGGAAAAAAACAAAAAGCACAGGGTGTTTGCCTTCAGAACTACAGAATTTGCGGAATGGTTTGATCAGTGACACACTGCTATTAAGCTACATGTCAAAAAGAATAGTATGTGAACGACATCAGCCACAGAATCCTACTTTCAACCGGTAGCCAATACTGTAAATAGATGATCCTGCCTTCTTAAGCCAGATTGTGAACAGGCTGGTGATATTCTCCAAATCCTACAGAAGGTAAACAATGTATTCTACAACGTGAACAAAGAACAGCAAAATGTGTAAAACATGCAGCAAAGTAAACAAAAGTACATTTTGCAACCACCTATTGAATAATATGCCAGTCACAACCTCTTTGGTCTGACCAAGCAGCTAGAGGGATATTGGAAATTCAGTGAAAGCAGGCAATACGATATTCACATAACTACATTTTTATTTTGGCCTGTAGAAAGTCAGGGCTGAAGTAGCGAGAAAGATTAGCAAAACTGTATTGCTGCATTAATCTAGCTGCATCTTTCTTTTAACACTCAAACTGCATTGCAAAAAGTCAGAATTTCTTTTTCCGCATCAAAACATTTGCAAGACAACCTACTTCAGACTTTCAGCTAAAGAGGAGAGAGAGAACACGCCCCTTCCCAGTTATAATTTAAACACATTTGGTCATCTGCAAATTTTAAAATAGCTTGCTAAATTATACAAAACTATTGTGTAATAGTAAAATGGCCTGCTGCTGAAAAACAAAACACATTTTAAGACATCCGAAATATCTTTCATACCATCATAACTCTACCACTGCAAGGAATTTAGGGAATATTGCATAACCACATTCATTCAAGATAAAATCAAAGACATACAAAAAAAAAAATTAGAAATGAAATCAAACCACATGTAAATAATTTTGTTGGTAAACCATAATGAGGCTTCAGTTGCATTTTGCTATGTAGTGATAAAAGCCACCCCGAAGATTAAGATAGCACATGGAAACAAAGGGTTTTATTTGCAAACAAATACATTTTCGAGCAGATGGAAGGTCAGGAGTGGGAAAAAGGGCCTAATCTGAGGTTTTGGGTCCATGAGACAGGAGGAAGCTTTATCCCCTTCTGGAAATGCTGAGATTTGGACAATGGTTATGGTCTCTTAAACTGTACGTGCAATGTAGTTTTAGCTGTCACATATGACAATGTTTCAAACATATATAAAGTTCTTGGAAAAATTATGAGAACAGCCAAAAGGAAAGCAGCATGTATTTGCATTGTTTGTGATACGTTTTCTTTATCTTTACAGCAGCAATGATTGAAGTTTGCAGGCAAACGGCTTCCTCCAATAGGTGCAATACAATCCTGACAGATGCAGTAGGGTAAATAAATGTGGATGGTGCTTTACAACACTTATATGAAAGTCAGACCAAAGAGGTGGAACACAGGATGGGATATAAATTAAAACATAAAAAGCAAACCCCAGAATACTTGGTCCTGGCTGTGGTTAAAGTTAAAAAACACGTATTTTGTGTCTGGGGAGAGGAGAACTGTCAATCGATGGCCAGCTCAATGGCAGTCACTGAAGCCTGCAGTTCGAAGTCGTGTATAACGTAGCTTCAGATGGCTGTGGTTGCCAAACTGGCTTTGGAAAAGTACCCTCAATTACTTTACCCGAGCTCACCAGTGCAATCAGTAACCTCCTAATTAATCTGTCAGAAGGACAAGAATCACTTAGCGCAAATTAGATTTGCTGTTTATTGTAATGGAACTCTTCATGGGGAAGAATGCTAATTTTTTCAGGTATAATGCCCATCAAGGATTCCTTTGAAGTCCACCACTGGGGGCCCATCTTATTTCAACTCGAGTGCCTGCTAAAATATGGATCTGTGAAGAATTCACCTATCTCATGAGCGTCCTGCAGTGGTTCCTTTGTTTTCACATCATTAACCCCGAGCTCCTATAAAATGTCAAGGGGCAGGACTCTTCCTGGTACCTTGCATGATAGGTGTATTTGTTTGCATGACTTCATTATCAACGCTAGTACGTTTCTTCTGCAATAATTGCGGTCCCTTAGTGCAGGGCGTAGACAATTACAATTTGCCCACACATTGATTTCTCGTCCCATTTTCACTAAGATGAAGGCTCCTCGTACTCTTAAACCTGCAGAAGACTGGGCTGGGTTTCATCAGCAGGGGTCACATCAGTGAGGTCATAACCTGCTTAATAATGTTGAAAAGTGAGGTAGGGCACTCATGAGCTTGTCAAAAAACACAGGGAGGCCCTCAATGTAAATTTTACGAAAGCATGCGCGAGATCCTTTGTACACACAAACTCACTAAACCTCATTTTACCAATCACCATTTCTCGCCTCATGGAACACAATACAAAGAACCAATGATTACAAACTGATTGGTTACCATTTCTTTTTTCTCAACTATGCCCTGAGGTTGCAGATATGTGTGAGATGGGGAGTTCTCCGTTGTACGAAATGGAGCCATCTTTCAGGAAAAACACGAAGCTCAAGAAATCCTCCATCTCTGCCAGAAGTATGCAAATCTGTAACGTTAAAATCCACGTCACTTAAAATACTAAAATCCACGTGAGATAAAACAAAGGAAAACGGTACAAAGAAAAGCAGGCAACTAAAATTCCTTGCATGTATAAATAGTTGTGGCTTCTGCACGTAATTGTGTCGACTACTACCCACAGGTTGCTTCTCGAAACGGAAATGCAACTGGCTTAGTTCTGATCAACTTTGATTCTTTGTTATTTTTTTTCCGGCTGTACATAATGTAGAGGAGCTCTAAAGAGGCCCAGGAACATTAAGTTCTAATAAGGTAGGGTTGGGTCTGAGATGCTTTTGGAGACCCACCTAAAACACAATGCTTGTAATTGCGATTGGTTCCATCTGGAATAGGTTCATGGGGAGCAGGTGAATGGACGCTCCACGGGCTGTGTAAAACAGATTTAGAACACTGCTTAGATTTCGTTGAGGGAGATGCACAGGATGCTCCATCCCTCCACACTAACACTCACTTTCATGTTGGAGGATACATCATCAATACAAGCCAGACTAAACAAAGATTAACGTGCAACAACTCTGTGCCCTTATTGGATTTTCCAAATATAAGGGAGGATAATGTTTGGAAAACTGCATTGCACGGCTATGAGAAAAAAATGGAGTCGTAAATTTTCCAATCATGTCAGAAAGCTATGTTGTATCATATCAATCCCTTGCTCTGTTGTGAAAACCACATTTTAGTCTGGGATATATTTTTGAAGGAAGGTTAACATACCATGAGAAGAGATCCACCAACAGTTTTTTTCCAAGTTCAATGAGAAAAACGATTTATCATTGTCTAGTTTGCTTTTGTATATGGTGCTTAATATTAACATAAGGCCTATTTCTAACTTTTCCCAATTTTGGAAAAAAAGGTATCAGAGGCAAAAGAAAGTTAAGTAAACTGACCAGGACCAAACACTATGCTGAGATAAAGGAAGCTGTTTTTACATACACCTCTCAATTTCATATTTGGAAAATCAGCCACTCCACATATTTCAATACAAAGCATTGGGAAGCGTTTTTGAGTGAGTTACTTTACTCTGGGATAGAGAAGAAAAAAAAACATTTTGCTAAATTGAATGGGGTGCCAACAAGTGGAATTCATGGTTCTTCACGAGAGCGGTCAACATACATTATAAGATTTGGTATAAGAGCAAAACCCTAGAGTGCCATTGCCTTAGCAACCATGAAATGTCCATCATACAGGGGAGGGTCTGAGTGTGTATAAGGGGAGGGTACTGTTTATGCTGAGATAAAGAATGAAAACTAGTTAGCTAATGGTCAAGTGCACGTTAACACGTGTGCTAAGAAATAACACTGACAGGAAAGATGGGTGGCAGTGAAGTATTATGGCACAACCAACAATAATGTACCATTACCAGTAGTGTGTGACTGGATTTCTTTACACCTCTGTCATCAAGCCAATATTCAGCATCCGCTACCGTTGCGGGAATCACGGTTCAGAACAGACATCAGTAGATGCGAACAAACCCTCTTCTGAGTTTGCCCCGTCCATTTATAAATATAACATCTGACTTTATTCGCATTTGTGACATAAAACCATAGAATAAGTGATAGGCAGAAGGAACACAGTTTTTATTTTTTTGACGGTGTTTTAGTGCAGGGAGTGTCGGCAGTCTGCAATGTGTTCTGGTAGACCTCCAAGTTCTGAATGCCCCCAATAAGAATGGGAACATCCACAGCTGATGCGATATTCCCATAATTACTGTGCTTAAAGCTGGAAAAAAATCCAGGTTCTCAGTTGTACGCCGCCACCACCACCACGGAAAGAATAAGTCCACGATACCCAAGAAAGGGCTAAGAGATCACAAGCTGGTGTGGAAAGCAAGTCAGTAGAGACTCCAATTCTGGCTTGAGGAATCCCAGTTGCTGAGCCGCTTTCCACACACACAGATTCAGTCCATCTTTTCTTTTTGAACCAGTTTCGGGGCATCAACGAAATCCTTCCCATTGTACAGGATGATGGCACCTGTTCCAAAGCTTGCTGTTCCCCAGAAGAGCACATAGGCCAATGTCTCCGTCCACGTATCGCCTGCAATGAAATGAAATAAACTCACATGGTGCACTTTGCTCATCTAGATGTAGAGACAGGTCAGAACAAGGAAACATCACTTACACTACATGTTCCCTATAAACGCACATGTATTTATAAAGATTTTCCTTAAATGTCAAGAAGTTCACTACTGTAGCTGCTGTGACAATCATGGAGCACCCAGTAGGCAGGCATTTCCCAGTGGCAGCTATCCCATTAAGGCATGGTAGGACCACTTTCAAGTTGCCATTCATCTGCAGTCATTAACTAACCTGAAGATGAGCAGTCACCAAATTGCCCTGTGCATGGAAAAACAAGCATTGGCAAAACCAACAGGTCTCGCCCATGGGCTTTGGCATTCGGGGTGGATATGGAATGAGTTTAAAAAGCGCTATGAAGTGGCCAGAACTGGCCGCTTTATAGCACTTTTTAGGCTGAGATTGAAGAGATAGGGTCGGAAGGAGGGGGAAAAGAATGAGGGAAGGGATGAAAAGAAACTGGGAGGGAGAGGGTAGGGATAAGCTAAAAAACAAGGGCGTCCAGCAGCAAAGTACAAGCACATAGAACCTGCTTTGCTAAGAGCAGGACAACTAAAATAGGAGCCACACGTTCTGCATAGGCATGTGTGGACTGCATAGCCAATCAATACCTGGGAAATAAGTGCAGAACACTAGGATTGGCTGAGGGATTAGTTTAAAAAAAAAGCAACAAAAAAAAAAAAGCTATGATGCAGCCAGCCCTGACCACGTCCTAGCTCCCCCAAAAAGTACCTGAATTTCAGCATGAGCAGCAGATGGCCAGCGGAGTGTCACCACTCAAAAAGGTAATTAATCTGTACTTGTTCCAAGCAAAAACTGCCCCCTTCTGAATATAACTCTGTACGTTGTCCATGCCGGACTTAATGATGGCGTTGTCATACACTGCTTATTTGTCAAATTATGGAGATATTGGCCCGTGCTGTGGCTAGAACAAGAAGGGTGTCATTGGGAAATAAGTCCTTCCCTTAGCATTTTGTGGGACACTTCACTACCCTCATACTAGTAGACCTTTTAACAGCATTTGATACTATCTCCCACTTCAATCTGTTAAATCAAATAAGTGATATAGATACAGATTGGGCATTCAAATGGATATTTTTATATATTTTCAAGAGAATTGAACTCATCAGATAACCCCATTTTAAATCATCCATTATTTCAGGAACCTTCTCGCTTCTCCCTAAGCCCCACCGTTTAACGTTTATCCCTCTCTTTTGGCCAAGTTTATACGTCCTTTGGATTAAGAAAACTAACCTACTCTGATAATAACCAAATTCTTATTTCTATACCTGACAATTTCAGCCAGTTTATGTCCAATATTTGCTCCTAAAATGGGGAAAAAACTGAAATTCGACTTTTTTTTTTTTTACATAATACACCTGCCTGTCCCTTGGTTGGTGGCCAGTGAAGCTCTTCCCGGGCCCAATCACCTCTGCAAAAGGTCTTAGATAATTAACGCACCTTTGGCCAACACATCAGTAAGACCTTCAAATCTTGCTGCATAATCCTAAAAATACTTACAAATATTATTTTGTTTCTTCATTGGGTGAATGAATTCGATCTTTAAGGCCATAATCGGCTCTCAGCACGATTTAGGTAACTCAATTTACTAAGGGCTTCCCGATTACTTTAGTCTGACTTAAAATCAGCCAGAATTCTGCTGCCAGATTAATTTGAGGCCTACTAGCCTCAGATTTAATGTCAACCCACCCCAAGAACTTACACTGGATGCCCGTTAGGAAGGGCACTATGTTCATGGCCCTTTGTGTGGTACTGAAAGCAGTAAACACGGATCCTGTCTACTTCAGACACAAGTTTATTCCCTAATGACCTGTCCGACCTCTTATGCTCTTCTGGCACCATGTGATTGGTTGTACCCCGCATTAACAAATCCCAGCCTGGGGGTGGGTGGGGGGGGGGGGGGGGGGGGGGGGACACTCATATTCCTACCTTGCCATCAAGCTTTGAGAGGACCTTCCCCTCTCTCTCTCTCTCTCTTAAAAGCACCAGCTACTTAGAAGCTCCAAGCCCATCTGTGTAGCTAAATTATTTGCTTCTGTTTCCCCAGTTTCAGTTTCTGCTGATCTTCCCGCCGCCCCCTATAGCCCCCAGTTCATCCCCTCACCTTCCTCTCAGGGCCAGAACACCTTAGGGTATTTGTCGCACTCTACAAATTCAATAACATAAAATTAAGTACTGCTTTTGGTGGTCATGCCCCACATAAAAGCTGACATTAGCAGAAGAAAGTTTTATGATTAAATGCTAAGTATTCCAAATATCTTTATGGTTGCCTTACTAAAATAAATCTCTGGTAGAAGATGCAGGTCCCTGACACTTTAGGACTATCAGTAACATATTATAGACATCCCACAAATATGGGGCATGAGGCAGGCTCTGTCTAGGTGGGGCAGTAGATTAGGCGACTCTAAACCACAACAACTTGTTATTTCGGAACCATAATCCTAGACATGAAATGAAAGATACTATGTGGGAACTGAAGTTATTTTCAGAAAATGACAGGTTCTCGCAGAGAGCAACTTAATTAATATAGCCAGGATAAAAATGTGATGAACTGGAGTACAATGAGAGTATTGATGAAATTGGCAAGCTGAAATTCAGGGAAAAAAAGTAATGGATTGCCACACTAAAGGAAAAGCTGACATTTGAGTGGTAATATATGATAAGTTGGGTGCTCTTATTACCGATGTTATTTCCTTGGTGCCACAGAGCACTCACTGATTTGGCAGGTATTTTCTGACCTACAAATAAGCAGTTCATCATCTATATAGATAGAACGAACAAGTTACTTACCTTCGGTGACGCCTTATCTGGTAGAGACTCTACTTAGCTGTAGGTTCCCTAACATAGGAATTATCACCAGGTTTCAGACTGGATCCCTAAATTGTTTTGTGAGCAGTACCCCTGTGCGCTGGTAGGTGGCATCGACCGGCTCCATATGGAGTCGTTCATGCTCGATGTGATGTGTGCAGTGCCTATATAGGTGCCACTCCAGTGTGCTGACGTCAGTTTCTTTTGACAACCTTTCATGCCAGGAGCGCGGAGCCACGAATAACATTGACCACTGGTGTAGGAAAACTAGGGCCCTGAAAGGGGAAAGCCCCGTCTCTAGAAATCCATTCGCAGAGTGGGGAGGATGGGCATTACGGAAGGAAACTTGTTCATCTTATAGAGACTTCTAGCCGCAGATTCCTTAGTTTAGAACAGATAACCAGGAAAGACCTCCCCGGAGCTGGGTATGCAAAACAATTTCATACCAAAAAGTCCTGTAGGACCAAACAGGCAAAATGACCGTCCCGACGGACCTGACTGTCCAGGCAGTAGTGTTTTGTGAACGTGTGCACAGAAGCCCACGTTGCCGACTGCCAGATGTCCAGGACGGGGACTCCATGTGCTAATGCAGTGGTTGCAGCCTTGGCTCTGGTGGAATGAGCATCTAAGCCCTCAGAGAGTTGCTTCTTGGCCAATGTAGAGCACAATCCATCGGAAGACGGTCCACTTCTGCATGGCCTTTCCCTTCTTCGCTCCAACATACCCACAAAGAGTTGGTAATTTACCCGGAACCCTCTAGTGCGGTCAAGGTAGAACAACACTGCTCTTTTTGGGTCCAGTCGGTAAAGTCGCTCCTCTTATTTAGCAGAATGTGGCAGAACGTAAAAAGTAGGCAGAGTGATGGACTGGTCTATATGAAAGGGGGTGACCACTTTGGTAGAAAGGAAGCTTTCGTTTGTAGATGTTCAGATATGGAGGCTTGGATGACAAAGTCTGAAACTCATTGACCCTCCGGGCAGATGTTTTTGCCACCAGGAAGGCAGTCTTGATGGAAAGGAGCCTGAGAGGACAGTTGTGCAAGTGCTCAAAGGGAGCGTACAAGATGGGTAAGAACGAGATTAAAGGTTCCATTGAAGCATGATAAAGGTAGAAGGAGGTAACATATGTAGCAAACCTTTCAAGAACCTATGTACAATAGGGGATTTGAAAAGGGATGACTAGTTGGGCAACTGCAGAAAGGCTGAGAAAGCAGTAAGGTATCCCTAGAAGTAGCCCAGAGCAGAGTCTTGCCGGGCAAGGGAAAGAATATAGAGAGAAACCTGAGAAAGGGGAGCCGAAAGGGAGTCAGTCTGCTTTTCTGCACACCATGCCACAAACTTGACCCAACGGCAGGCCTACACAGTTTTGGTGACGGGCCGCCTGGCTGCCAGAATAACATAACCAGGTCAAAAGCGGTCAACTGTTGCTGCTCAAACTCCGTGCAAGAAGGCAGAGCATAGACAGGTTTGGGTGGAGAACCTATCCCTGCTGGTGTGACAGATGATCCTCCTGAAGAGGTAGCCTGATTAGAGGACTGATGGGCAAGCTCAATAGCTAGGGATACCAAACTCTCCAAGCCCAGTCCAGAGCCACATGAATGACTTGGGCCCGGTCATCCCTGATCTTCTTGAAAACTCTGGGTAGGTGTGGTATGGGCAGAAAGACATAGTAGGCATTAGCTTCAGTCAAGATGAAAAGCGTCTCCAAGCCACAGCTGCCTTGGGAACAGCAGCACGCAGAACTGCTGATATTTCACGTCCTCTGTGGTGGCGAACATATCTAACCAAGGCTTTTCCCACTGCTGAAAGAAACCTTGCACCAACTCAGTATGGAGGCGCTATTCCTGATCTGCTAGGCATCTTCAGCTCAGTCGGTCTGCCCGCCAGACATTGAACCAACAGGGAAATGCCCTGATGTTCCAGCCATGTCCAGAGATGCAGGACCTCTTGACAAAGGGTCCACGACCCCACCCTGCTCTGTTTGTTGCAGTACCACATGGCGGTGGTGCTGTCTGAACACCAGCACTAGCCTTCCCTTTGATGGAGGGTAGAGCGTCCTTCAATGCCAGCCAGACCGCCCAGAGCTCCAGAAGATTGGCGTGGAGTCCAGATTCCACTGGAGACCACAAGTCTTTGATCTCCACCTCTCCCAGACAGCCACTTAATCCCAGGAGTGACGCATCGGTCTCCACTGTCAAATCTGGTTGGGGAAGGGAGAGGGGTCTGCCGTTGACCCAATTGAGGTTTACCCACCACTGCAGATCTTTGGTAGTTCCCGCCAAGATCTGGACCCTGTCGGAGATATTTCCCTGATGCTGCGCCAAATGGAACTTCAGGTCCCACTGCAGAGCCCGCATATGCCAGCCAGCATGTGTCACAAGCAGGATGCCCAACAGCCTCAGAGTCAGTCTCACCAGGGATGGCACCACCGGGAGCGTCCGCATCAGGCCAGCGCCCTGGAAGGACGAGGTGGTACTACCGGCACCTGTCTGGATCTATCTGTGGATCCAAGGGGTTCGACTAGCGCTGGGACCAAAATCATCAGCGTGGAACCAGTAGGGCCCCTTCCCTAACCCACAGGTGTGAAAGGCGCTCCGGTGGAAGCGGTGCGTTCAAATATAAGGTGCATGGCCTCATAAAACCCGTGGAGTTGAGCAGGGGTCACCTGATTCCCAGAAACTCAGGTAAGTGCGGAGCTGACCCAGGTGCTGGCTCGACCGCAGAGCCAGGCCTCAAATGTCGATGCTCCTTCGTCTCATCTGTCGACAAACAAGGTGAGGTCGAAGCCCTTTCTGAATTCGTACTCTTTTTGTTGGACTAACCATAGTGGCCCAATGACTTCGACCATGGGGACTTTCTTCTCGAGTGGGATTGAGAGCATCGTGGGATCTCTCCCTGAAGGCCTTGAGATGCAGGGTACGGCAATCGGTGCAGGTCTTTGCATTGTGGTCGTGTTCCAAGCACCAATGGCATACAAGGTGCATTCAAGGTGCGGGTCAGCCACAGACATCTGTCGATGTCAGGGGACGCAGGGCTTGAAGCCAGTCTTCCTAGTGGACATCCCTTCCACATCAGGAGAAGAACTCTCGAAAAAGCTTCGACAAAACATTGAAAACGCAAAATCAAAAAGTGACTTGCGCTGACTGGCACGGAAAAAAACTGAAAGGACGTCTGGGCATTGGGGTGGCCCCTACATAGGCACAGCACACGTCACATTCGGCGTGGACAACACCAAGCGGAGCCGATCGATGCCACCTACCAGCGGACAGGTGTGTTGTTCACAAAAGAAATTCCGGATTCAGTCTGACACCTGAAAATAATTCCAAGATAAGGAATCTGCCGCTATAAGTCTACATCAGTTTTTCTTATATCCTCATCACTCTTTGCCTCAGAAATTGTCATGTGCCTGACTTAGGCCTTGTAGAAAATAGTGGCAATTTACACGTAGAAGGTTCTTTTCTAAAGTTGCCTTCCCTTTGTCACATCGACTTTTGACACAAATTTGAATTTGTGGCACTTGGGTTAGTTTCTAAGAAATACCAACCCTGCTGACACAAAGAACTTCGTGTTCTCACGATCACACTGCTTTGGCATTATGTGCAAGACCCTCACGTGCATGATACAAATGTGTTTGTTATTACGTCCATATGGTGACACAGATATCTGTGGAACACAAACAAAGACAGCCTGATCACAATCTCACCAAAGGCAAGGATGCCCTTTTCTATATATATCATTTTGTTTCCAAATACAACCAGAGGAGATGCTTCTGCTGACATTCGAGGGCGCATGCTTAAGCTTTTGCCTAGCAGCTGATTGACATCTCTGTGATGGGTGTCCAGTTCGTGACCAAGACAGGGTCCTACTCTCTTACCCACCAGGTAAAGGGGTTAGATCATCCAGAAGGGGGTTTCTTGGCAGACGAAGCATTCACACCATAAAAACGTAGGTTAGGGTTTGCATAATAGGAGTACGTTAGATTTCTTATAATACTGTATATGTATGCATATATCAGTTGTCTCAACAAGACAGTGAAACTGTTTTATTCACTATTTTGACACTCATAACTTTTGTCTGCTTCTGTCTATTAATCATTGAAGCCCTAATTTTCTAAACAAGAATCACTACAGTTCAATAAATATTGAAAAACGTCCCTACGTGTATTCTTTGTATATTTATTTAAGCAAAAGAGAGCACAAGTGACTGTGCGAAAAGTTCTAGGTCTGTCACCATGGTTCCTGTTAAAACAGGGTTGTCATGTACAGTTGTTTCCAGAGCCGTTTGCTCCCCGTCTCAGTTTAGGGGGGCTACAGGTGGCACTGTGAGCTAGCAGGTCCGAGGAACAACTAATCATGATGTGGGTGCACCATTCTAAGTTTATCACAAACCTGCAGTTCCTACTGATTTGTGGAAACTACACGACAAGATCATAACCTGTAAGAATATGGTGACTATCCGGATAGGTCTACTATCTGCACCAGTAACTTCTCTGAAAGCCAAGTAGTAGTTGTAGCATCTACTGAAGGAGATTGAGATTTGTGTAACTTTTTCTTTCTCAACTATGACCCTTACCAGTCATTATATAACTGAAAATCAGCTTGTGTAAATTGGAGTGTGAAAAAACAAGGCAGAAGTAAAGAAAGATGCTACATATATTTTCAAAAGTGTACGTCAGCTATATAGAATAACAAGCTTGTTTGAAATGCAAACAACCCCAACATTGTTTTTGGCAACTGATTTGAAAATTATGTGCTGAATAAAGGCACAATTTGGCTCCTTTAAAATAAAAATAAAAAATTGTCAGGGGGAGAATTCCCCACCGTTTTTTTTTAAACCCATTAGGAGAACTCATGTTCACTGTCTTCTCTCGATCTGCGAAATTCTGGCGCCTGCTTCCTCCTTCCTCCTCCCCCCCCCCCCCTCACCCCCCCTCATTCAAACTTCAGTAACCAACAACGGACAATCAGGAAATGCAACCCTGTCTGTGTTTTCAGCTTTCAAATAATTCAAAACTTATGAATACTTCAACAGGACACTTTTGAAGAAGTATGCATTTATCTTTACTCTTCTATGCAAACGTTTACATTTTTGCCTCTGGTATATCATCCATCATTCAACCTTGGTAAACATTATGCAAATGAGACAAGTGTTAGATGCATGGGCCTTTCACTAGAATCTGAAGTTAGAAGTCCTGTTCAAAGAGGTTAAATCTGGGTATCTTGGAAAGGGGGGGATGTGAAAGATAGAAGGACCGCAATAGAGAGAAAGAGGTCAGGGAACCCCCATATGTGGTGACTTATCTTTAAGCAAACAGAATACTTGATTCATTCCTACATGTTCATGTCCTCCGGTGACTAAACAACCTTAAGCATTGATATAACTCACCTGCCATAAGTAAACAGATGATACACATGGAGAAAGCCACAAGCATGATGACCGGTAGCTGGATAAAGGAAAAACAACACACATTAACTCATTCATGAGATTCGTACACTGGAGTGCTGGCAAGATAAATTGAAAAAGTGTTATGCATGCCAGTTACCAGAAAGCTACGACTCTTTAGGGCAACTCATCTAAATAGGAGCTGCATTTACCATAAAATAAGAGCATTTACAATTTCTTTTTAATAAAACAACATTCTCAACGCCATTACAGATTAAATGTCAGGAAGTATGCTTGCCTACCTAAAGGGGTATTTTCACTGCGATCCATTTACATTGTTCACTGGGTTATGGAACCACACATTAAAACGTTTCATACACATGCCGGGTTCACAAACTTGCAACGGGACAGGACTTCAGTTTACCACAGGAAATGTGGAAGTACTGTGCCCGGAAGCCCGATTACAGCATGCTGGCTAAATGAAACCTAGTCGCTGTTCCGCCAGCCTCTGAATGGTTACAAAAGCAACCCCAGACCGGTTTAGGCCTATTTGGGCTTTGTCGGTAGAGTGCAGTTTGAGTCTTTTGGCACCGGGAGCACTGGGCCCATGTCTTGACATACCTGTCACACTTAAGACGTTACACTAATGAAGCAAACAATAATAATAAGTGATGGGTGGAATGCTTTAATTAATCTCAGTCACTGGTAATAACTTGCGCTGTATTCCTATCCATTCTTTTTTCCCCCACCATGCCACCTAAGACAGTAACGAGGCTAATTATGGCCTATCTGATCTTGATGGGCATAGTGGGAATGGATAGTGTCAGCAAGTAATTACCAGAGACTAAGATGAATTCACACATTCCACTCAACATTTTTTTGTCTTCCTCCATTACAAGCATATCGCAGCACAAAGACAAACAGTTGACAGCTTATAAAATTCCTTCCTTCCAAATCACATAACGATGACGAACAGATTATCAGGTCCAATGACAAGCAAAATACAGACAACTCTGCAATGGAAATTTAGATTTTTTTTAAAGAATTCTAGCGATCATATTTTAATGCCCCACTGTGCATATTACCACAAAAGCACACAAAATACCAGTGAATTCCCAGCCCTCTGAGGGAAATATGTTGTCACCTTTGAAGGGACGTAGATCAATGTGGAATTTTTATGCCACAAGGCTATTTCATTCAAAGATGTACATAATTTCGATTTTGAATTCTATGTCGGGGCCAGAGGGGAAGATTATGCTTTCTACCTTATTTATTTCACCAGCAGCCAAAAAACACATTACAACACAGACTACGTTTCCCATGAACCCTTTGGAACATACTGTAGTCCTAAGCAACCAATCACATAATAACCAGTCTCTGAAAGACTATGAGAACATTATGAATGCAGTTTTTTTTTCACTGCTTCAGCAGCAGACAAGTGCTATTTTCGCCCTTCTCTCATAATGCTAATATTGTGCTTTGTATACACAAGCTTTGTATCAGTTTTATTGATTCCACATTACTTGTGGTAGCCCTTTTATGGTCTCGCCTGCTTACAGCGCGTGTGCTGTCTGCTGCGAGGGGTATGGTTTAATATAAAAGACTTGGAGCCCGCCCACTGCTTACCATTTGTTGACTTAATTGCCACTATTCATGGCTGCCTCCTAATCAGCAGCACCTGCCGGCTTCACTTCCTCTTCTTTCATGAAAAGCATGGGCCAACTACTGATTGATTTATTTTGATTAGTGTCCTTCTGTTGTCAATCCACTGCTCGTACTATGATTCAGGGACTATTTTCTCTATTTGTTTCTTCCCCGCCAACCCCCGCCTGTTGTCAGTGTTGCTTCTTCCACGCCCACCCCCCCTGTGCTCCGTGTTGTTTCTTGGCCTACGACCCACCTAGCTCCTGTTGTCCATGTTGCTTCATCCCTGCCACCTGCACCTTCCCGTTGCGAAAGGAAAGGACGAGGCCAGCGATGATCTGGTCATAGCACTTTGTTTATTTTTAACATCCCTGTTCCCTTCTGTTGCCCATTCCCCACCTACCCACCCGTTGTACGGCCTGCCCATACCCCACCCGCCAGAAAGAAAAAAGGGCTATGACTGTCATATTGCTTTTTTAATAACTTTATATTTAAGCCATGCTGCACAGCCACCCAGCTATTGCACATGGCTAAAAGATATTGGCAAAGCAAATACCTATTTGCATAGGCGAGACCTATTGGCTTTACTAATACTTGATCCCCAGGTGCACATGCTCTGTTTTGACCTATGTGACCAGTTTTGAGTATGTCCTGTGCAGCTGATTTCTGTGTTCCCAAGGTGTGGCGTGGGCCTCCCACCCACAAGACAGTGGTGTGATAAAGCACGCACTCTGGAAAACACTTCCTGATCCTGCCGGTCTTGTCCTTCAGTGACATCATGCACCCAGTGAGGATGTTATTTCAATAACTGCGAGACACGCTACAGACCTGGCTCCTAATCCTAACAGCCCAGAAATCTCCTTGGAAAGAAAAGAAAAAAAAAAAAAAAAAAAAAAAAAAAAAAGGGACAGTACCTGTAATGACCTCACCTGCCTTCAGCTATACGCTTGCTGCTGGCGGTCAGTACAACGTAGAGGAACATCAAGGACTACACAGCAGAGCAGATCCCCATATAAAAAAAACTGTAGGGAGCGTTGTGTCCACACCAACCAAAAGTGGGTATGCTGGTTTTTGTCAAAGAAAGCCCTTTAGAAAAGTAAGTTCATTTCCTGCTCATCATACAGAGAAATATTAATTCCATAACCCCTGAGGAGGACATGGCGGTCACCACCCATTGGACCAAGGGCTTTCCGAGACCATAGATTCCTTTGTAAAATGGGAAGAGATTAATCCTAGTGCCTCTTGAAAAGCAGCAACTGCTGTCAGCATCTTACACCCTGAAAGACGATGGAAACTTTAGGTTTCCTCTTAGGAATCCCTTAACCTCAGATCTCGGAGAGACAAACTCATGCCAAGGTAAAAGCCAATTGAAAAAAGAAGCAAGGCGATGCAACAGATGTTTTTGACACTCAGTGAGAATTCCTGGCACGATCCAGCCTAGTTCGATCACAGCAGAGTCCCAAGAGGTGTTAGTAGAAGGATACTCTGGAGACATATTTGTACCAATATATGCATCACCACCGATGGTCCCCATCCAGTCACACGACAGGACTGACGCAGATGACTCCCACAGGGATTCAGAACAAGATATCTGCAATTGTAGGGCTCTGGCATCTGATTTCTGACCATAAATAACAGAAGCCGGACGAGCAAGCCAGATCTAACCCTATGCTGCATTCTGACATGCTTGACCCCTGAGGGCATCTATCACCCCCAGTTGGCGGAATGGTTTCCATGGGAAAAGGTTGCACGTGGCCAGTCCCCTCCAAAAACAATTGGACAAAGAATTGTGAAGCAGCCTGTTGGGGGGGGGGGGGGGAGGGGGAATACCCGAGAACCACATTGGAAGGGAAATTTGTCTTGACATCCGAAACAGATGGAAGAACAGCAACATTCATCAACAACCCTAAAAATTGCTAAGACAGATCTTGACATTCATAGTAAGACAACAGTAAGACACTGTGTGTCCATTAAATACAATCTTGGATATGGCAGAGGAGGCCAAGGAGTCCACCGCACTGATGTCTAAGGAACTCCTGTCTGGATGGGCCCAGAGAACATATCTTTCAGGGGGAATACAATTCGCACTACCGCCACCAAGAGGCACAGGTCACTCCTCATTAAAGTGGACCCGACATCGTACGCGCAAAAAGTGACATCCGCACCACCTATATAAGCACCACCGCAGCACTCCAACGTCAGTTACTTTTCACAACTTTCCATTCCTGTAGCACAGAGCCATAAAGTGCACTGACACTGGTGTGTCCAAACTAGGGCCCTGGAAGGGATCCGCCCTGACCCTAGAAACTTGTCTGCAGAGCGGGGAGGATGGGTGGGTAGGTCGTTAAGGAATCAGAGTCTAGATCGTGTCTCTACATGAAAATGCGTTACCAAAGGTAAGTAACTTGTTTATCTGATAGATATCTCTAGCCGCAGATACTTTACCTTTGAATAGATACCCTAGCAATACCATCTCCGGTGGTGGGCTGCGGACAAATTCGAAACTAAAAAGTCCTGCAGGACTGGCCGTGCAAAGTGCCCATCCCTGTGGACTTGACTGTCCAGGTAGTAGCGTTTGGTAAACGTGTGCAGGGACGCCCACATTGCTGCCTTGCAGATGTCCAGGACTGGGACTCCACATGCTAATGTAGTGGTAGCAACTTTAGCCCTGTTGGAATGAGTCCTCAAGGAGCTGCTTCTTGGCCAGTGCATAGCAGATTTTTATACAGAGAACGACCCAGTGTGAAATTATTCATTTCTGTACCACCCGATCCTTCTTTGCTTCAACATACTCCACCAAGAGTTTGTCCTCCACTGTGTGTGGTCAAGGTAGAACGACAATGCACTTTTTGGGTCTAACGGTGGAGTGACTCCTCTTCTTTTGAGGGATGTGGAAGAGCGTAGAAAGTGGGTAAGGTGACTGATTGGCCCACATGGAATGGTGTTCCCATTTTCGGCAGGACAGACGATCTAGTGCGAAGCACCAATTTGTCTGGAAAAACAGACAGGAATGGAGGCTTGGATGATAAAGCCTGCAGCTCACTCACCATCCAGGCAGATGTTATTGCCACGATAAAGGCTCTCTTGATAGCGAGCAGCCGGAGGGGACAATTAGGAAGATGGTCGAAAGGAGCACGCATTAAGAGGTGAGAACCAAAAAAGGTCCCACTGAGGCCAAATGAAAGGGGGGGGGGAGGGGTAGGACATATTTACAAAACCTTTAAGAAGCCTATTCACAATAGCGGACATAAATAAAGAGGCTTGGTCAGGCAGCTGCAAAAAGGCAGACAGTGCAGAACGGTAACCCTAGTGCCCAGAGCAGAGCCCTGCTGGTCAAGGGTAAGAATGAACAGAAGGACATCAGAAAGAAGAGAAAGAAGGTCAATAGACTTTCCTTTACAATATAATACACATTTTTTCCACCTGCAGGCTTACACCATCTTGGAGGGACGCCTGGCTGATAGAATAACATTGCAGACTACGGGAGGATGGTCGAAAGATGTCAATTGGCACCGCTCAATCTTCACGCAAGAAGAGGTACAGTTGACAGGTTTGGGTGGAAGGCACTTCCGTGCTGCTGTGACAGAAGATCCTCCTGAAGGAGCAGCCTGATCGGAGGATCGATGCTCATGATGGGAAGCTCGAGATACGAGACTCTGTGCGCAATCCAGAGCCACAAGGATGATTTAGGCCCAGTTGTTCCTGATCTTCTTGAGAAATCTGGGCAGAAGTGGTATGGACGGAAAGGCATACAGCTGGCCTGAGCTCCACTTGAGACGAAACTCCAGCGTGCAAAACTGCTTACAGTACGCGTTTGCTAGCGGAGGCGAACAGATCTAACAAACGCTCTCCCCACTGCTGACAGAGACCGGGCCCCACCTCCGGATGGAGACGCCATTCATGATCTGCTAGGCATGGACAACTGAGTTTGTCTGCTTGGTAGTTCAGACCTGCCAGGTGTTGAACGGCCAGGGATATCACCTGCGGTTCAAGCCATTTCCAAAGACGCAGGCCCTCTTGACAAAGGGTCCATGCCCCTACCCCGCCCTGTTTGTTACAGCAGCACATAGCGGTGGTGTTGTCTGAACACTTGTAACGGCCTTCCCCTGATGGAGGGTAGAAAGGCTTTCAATGCCAATTGGATCTTTCAAAGCTCCAGCATGTTTATGTGGAGTCTGGATTCCGCCGGCGACCAGAGTTCTCTAATCTCCACCTCTCCCAGATGGCTGGCCCATCCCAGAAGTGACGCATCTGTCCCTACTGTGAGGTCTGGTTGGGGAAGGGAGAGAGTTCTGCCTCTGACCCAATCGCAGTTCGTTAACCACCACTGCAGGTCCTCTGCAGTTCCCTCCGAAATCTGGCCCACGTCAGAGAGATTCCCCTGATGCTGTACCCACTGGAACTTCAGGTCCCACTACAGAGTCTGCATATGCCCTCTTGCATGTGTCACTAGCAGGACGCAGGAGGCCACGAAGCCCAGCAGCCGCAGAGTAATTCTCACCGAAACCCAGGATAGACGCTGAAACATGGGTATCAGAGCCTGAATATCCTGGACTCGCTGCTCTAGATAAGCCCATAACTGCACGTTTTCTAGAATAGATCCGATGGAAGGGAACAACTGAGAGAGAGTTGGGTGTTACTTTGGCACGTTGATAGTGAAACCCAGCGAATGCAGAAGGTTTGCTGTAGACTGGAGGTGGGAGATGATGGCCTGAGTTGATCCCGCCTTCAGCAGCCAGTCATTGAGATAGGGGAAGACTGGCACCCCTGATTTGCGCAGATGAGCTGCGACCACTGCCATCACTTTGGTGAACACCTGAGAGTCGCTGGTAAGGCCAAAGAGGAGCACATTGAATTGCAAATGCTTGTGGCCTACTGTAAACTGCAGGTAGCGCTGATGGGCAGGCAGGACGGGAATATGAAATTAAAATATTAGATCATGAGAACAAAATGATGTTTCGGAATGCTTTTAAATGGGTAAAATTAAAAGTTAACTTGATGAGTAAGTTAACTTCATTTAAATATTCTCCTACTTCAAAGTGTCACATTTACAAAAAAGCTGATGGGCAGTAGACACTAATTTTTCTGCACTTTAAATTTCTCCTGTTCCAAAATGGTTCTATGTTTGTGTTATACATGTAACGGTGCAACACATGGCAAAAGGTATGTCATGTGTCACAAGTACATATGACACAGGCTCTCAGTCACCCATATACAAAAACACGTTCATACATCCCCAAAGACCAAACTCTCACTGACATATGGCAGGCCTGTCATAGTGCCACAAGTCAAAGTATTTTTTCGAATCACAGTATCTGGCTCTATGGGCATTAGGCTTAAAGTCAATTACATTGGGGGTGTGGGTGTCTGGTAACAATGGACGAGTCGTTTAGCCTTCAGTGATTTTCACTGGCCAGACGCAGCTCTCACTACAGAAAAAGTTGGAGATTCCTGGTTTAAATCCTTTTGTCTTGGAGGGTGACATTTCCCTTATAAACGGAGGTAAAAGGGCCTCGAAAGAGATGAGAGGCAGCTCTGGATCTGTGTATGGTGGCAAGGAAAGAAAGGAATAGAAAGAAACTGACAGTGTGTGGGAGTGGCACCTATACTTGCTCCATATACACATTTTGCAGAGCAGTACGCCGTTAGTGCAGAGCTGCGTGGCATCATCTGGCAGCACGCAGAAGTACTAATAAAAAGTTTCCGGATCAGGACTTATGCAGGGGGAAATATTCACACAGAGAGGAATATGCAGTTAGAGTATCAGAATATGGTTGTGCAAATACGTTAATTATTATTTACCTGCTGATCACTGCAAGTAACTGAGAATACAATGCATGCAGGGCAAGAGTCTGTTAAGCAGTACGCCGTGAGAGCAAACTATAGTGAGAACTATGTAGAGTGCAAGAGAACTACAAAGCAAGAAAAAGCTAGAAACCGAGAGCACAACAGAGAAAGAAATAGAGAGAGGGAGAACTTTAAAGGCGATCAAAGGGCACCTGTCTTAATGGCTACTTTATGTGCAGAAATAAAGACATACTGTTTGTAGCAAATTCTGCTTTTTTGTTTGGTCGCTCCAGATTATTAATCTTTTTCTGGACCCTATTTCTGCTGGCTTTAGGACTCTGTACACTTTATCACAGTAGGAAAGCGCCTGTCCCCCCCCCACCCACCCCCTTCTAAATCATGTAGACTACATTGGACTCTCCCTATCTGGCTTATTTAACTTCCCTAGAAGTCCAGTGTAAATGATGCCTTAAGTGTGCATATTGCATGGAAAGTTAAATATAGGCTGCAGTGTGCATTTACACCACCCACATAAATCACAAAAATGTTTCTGCCAGGAGCACCACCGTGCGCTTGCTAGGCTATAGTTTAAATGCACTGCAGACACAAAACAGGGAAAATTGTTTTGTCCTGTAGTAGAATGCTATTGTTTAAATAAATTCATAGGAAACCCATTAAGTGCGACTTGTATGTCTACAGGTCAGGGTGCTAATCCATAAAAAAAGGACATAAAACATAACATATTAGTGGCTGGCGTGCCCTCACAGTGAAATAAAAGTCAAAAGCTATTCACTTAGAAGGCCTGCCTAGGCTTTTCTCTAACAGGCCATCTAACAGGCCTAGGTGGCATTAAAATCATTAATTTGCTTAGGAAAAAGCTAGAAACATGCATATCACAGAGCTTAAGATGGCATCAGCCTTAAAGAAAAAGTTACCTACCTGTGGTAACTATCTTTCTGGTGGATACTCGATCTACCTGCATATTCCTCATCTGTAGAACAACCCCCAGGAATCAGACTAGATCTGGAAACTTCAAAGCTGTTAAACTGCCAGTAGAGGGTGCTAGAGTCTAAGGGCACCGGAGTTGACTTCAGGCAGTATCACCAATCAATCAATCAATCAGGATTTATAAAGTGCAACTAATCACCAGATGGGGTTTCCAAGCTCTTGCAGGTCCTGGGGGCTTATTTGAACAGCTAGGTCTTGAGGGCCATTATGAATTCTGGAAGTGAGGTGATGGTCAGGAGTTGCATAGGGAGGCTGTTCCAGGTCTTTGCTGCGATGTGGGAGAAGGAGCATTCTCAACTTCAGCGGGTGCGAGGAGTATGGGCAAGTGAAAGTAAGGTCTTCTTGACGGTTAGAGGAGACAGACGATAAACCCCCACCCCCATCCGGAAGCAACATCAATTTCTCTCTGTTTTTTCACAGCCTTCAAGGCAAGAGTGCAGATTGACATTGATGAAGGACTGCAGTACTAAAATATGTATATATTGGGATCCTATTAACTTTCCCTCTAAGTAATCCACCTAACGGGGATGCCTGCGGATCAGTAAGGAATCTGCAGGTAGAGTATCTTTTTCTTCTAATGGATACTTCGAACTGTGATTTCTTACCTGTAGAACTGATTACCCTGCCCAGGAAGTGGGTTGATGGATGCTTAGACAAGGACATCCTGAATAACAAACTGGGCAAAGTGTCTGTCTCAGTGCACCTCCAAATCCAGGCAATAGTGCTTTGCAAAAGCATGCAAAAAGCCCACATTGGCACCTTACAGATTTCTGCAATTTGGACCGCTCTACCGAGTGCAGAAGTGGCCAACTTAACCCTGGTGGAATTGGCTCTAATCCCTTCAGGAGGCTCGTTCTTGGCTGAGGTGTAGAAGGTCTTGATGTAGAGATTGATCTAATAGGAGAGAGTCCTTTATTGCACCACTTGACCTTTCTTGGCACCACAAAATCTGACAAATAGCTGGTCGTCCGATTGAAAATCCTCGGTATGATCCAAGTAGTAATTACCCGCCCACCTAGGAAACATTGCAATCATTCCTCCTTCTAGGGGATGGGGTGCGAGAGTAGAAGATTGGAAGGGTGATGGATTGACCAAGATGGAAGGAGGTTCCCACCTTAATAAGGAAAGCAGCCCTGGTTCATAACACAAACTTTTCCAGGCAATAAAGGGAGGGCGAAAGCTAAGGGCTTGCAGCTCACTAACATTTCTACCAGAAGTGATAGCAACCAAAAACAGTTTTGAGGGTTAACATACATAGAGTACAACTGTGAAGGGACTCAAACTGAGTCCCCATCATAAATGTGAGAACTAAATTCAAATCCCACTAGGAGGCCACGAAGGGAGTTGGAGGAAACAGATTTGTTAACCCCCTGAGGAAGAGCATCATAATAGGGGATTTAAACAGAAATGCAGATAAGGAGGCTGAATCCTTTCACAGTGTCAATAGTACCATTCCTCTGAGCAAGAGAAAACGCAAATTTGGGGCACCTGCAACAACTTGCCCTGCAAAGGGTCCACACTATTGTCTGCACCCCATACAACAAATTTGCCACATCTGCCGGAATGAACAGCTTTGATGGCAAGGAGACAACCTGACATGGTTACGTCAACCACCTCTAGTGGCAGCTGTAAAGAGCTCAGTTGACCCTGCTCAATCTACAAGCATGTAGGTGGTGGTCTCAGAGACTGGGGTGGAGAAACACGACCAACAAATGGTAGAGCCAGTCTGGCCTGGGCGGGAGGCCAAGTGGGGGACATGCAAAGAAGCGCACCCGTTAGGTGATTGGCAGTAAAGCTAGATCCCTTGGCGGTGTGACCAAGACCACAGGCTCAACGTGTCCAGGAAAAGGAGGTGAGACAATACTGCCCTATGCTGGTTCACGTACCATATTGCAGTCAAATTGTCCATCAAGATCTGGAGAGACCGACATAGAAGGGGAGTAGGGGCTTGAGTGCCAGTCAAAGTGCTCGCAGTTCCAGCTCTTCTGGAAACCATAAGCCCCTGATCAACAGATCACCCAGATGAGGTTACCACCCTATGGTGGAGGCATCCTTCACGACCTTAGTCTCGGTCGGAGAGGGAGTGAAGGTCATCCCGCAAGTCATGTTCGCCTCCCTCCCCCACCAAGCCACTTATGCTGAAGCGCTGGGGGAGATGATGGAGAACTACCCCATACTGTGGCCACTGTCTGCAGAGGCACCACTGCCAGGCCCTCATGTGCCAAAATGCATGAGTGACTAGGAGAGTGCAGGAAGCCCGAATCTTAGGACTTTCAGGACTGGGATTCTTGCATGCTGCTGGAAAGATGGAACCATTTCCTGGTTGTCTCTGATCCTTTCTGATGGAGGGAAGGCATGGAGGATAGTACCCGATACTGACCCTATGAACTGAACTGGGGTGTTTGGGAGGGCCACAGGCGAGATTTGTGCTTGTTGATCGAAAAACCGAGGTTAACCAGCAAGGATGCCATTGCCTGAATATGGCATGACACTACCTCTGGCGAACTGGCTTTGATGAGCTAGACGTTGAGGTACGGGAAGATGACAATGCCTAATCATCTGAGATGGGCCACATCCACTGCCATCAACTTTGTGAAGGCTTGAGGTGCAACTTTCAGCCAAGGGGTAGTACTGCAAACTGGTAGTGCATGGAAACTACCACAAATTGCAAGTACTTTTGGCGCAACTGCAGGATAGGGATGCGAAAGTACACATCCTGCAGGTCAAGGGACACAATCCAATTTCCAAGCTCCAACACCAGTAGAACTTGAGCTTTTGCCAGCATCTTAAACTTCTCCTTTTGAGGAAGAATGTCAGGTCCCCAAGGTCAAGGATTGGGTGCCGTCTTTTGGGGCACCAGGAAGTAATGTGTTTAACATGCCTGGCCCTTTTCTGCTCTGGCATTCACTCCACCACCCCAATGAGGAGGAGAGCTGCCAACTCCTGTTGAAGAATGGCCAAATGGTCTGAAGGTGGAGAAGAGGGAGGAGGTGGGACTAGGAGTGGAATGTGAAAGAAGGAAAGGGTGTAGCCCTTTCCTATGATTTGAAGGACCCACTGGTCCGAAGTAACAGCCTACCAAGCTGGGAGGAAATGAGACCTCTGCCCTGCCACAGGATGTGTGTGCGGTTGGGGAAGCTAACTAGACCTGATTTCACGAGTGTGCGGAGGAAGAGGAGGAAGTTTGCAAGGTGGATCTGCAGCCCTTTCCTAGGCTCCGGTCCTCTAAACTGTCTGATGAATGGGTTAGACTGCTGTTGAAGTGCCAGTTGGTACAGTTGCAAACAAAAGGGAGATCCTCTTCCAAACACACAAAAGCGACAAAAAAGGCAAGTAGAAGGCCTCCGTAATAGGGAACATGCAGTGACCTTGGAGGTCTTAAATCCCTCCAAGGCACAGTCTGCTTTTTCGCCAAAAAGACGCACCCCATCAAAAGGATTGGCCTGGACATCAGAGGAGAAGTTGGGGGTTCTAGGCCAAGCATGTCTCCAGACAGTAAACAGAGGTGCCCATGCTATCGAATCCGTTGTGTCAAGGCCTGATTTTATAATATGGCAAGAAGCATTTTGACCATCTGCAATGAGTTCCTAAAAGTGGTCCTTCATGTCCACTGGCAAGTGGTAGAATCATTTGGGTCATGTCCCAAAAAGCATGGTAGTATTATGCTAAAAGACCATTGGCAATGAGGGACTTCAGAGGCATACTGCCCTCAGAAAAAGCCTTCTTTTCCCAGGCCTCAAGCCGTTTTGATTCTCTGTTGGAGAGAGGTGTTGGAAAGGCACCTCCAGATTGTGACCTAGAACAGGAGGCATGGACGACGACGAGGCTCGATGTGCATGGATGGGCCGGGAGGAATGTGGGTCACTAGGAGCTGGCCGATAACGTCCACCTATGAGCCAGATGACTGTTGGGGTGGAAGAGGGTAGCTCACATGCTGCCATAAAAGGATTCAAAAGGGCTTCATTAAAAGGGAGAAACAGTTCCGAAGTTGCCAAAGAGGGAAGGAGAACTTTGATCAAGACAATGGTCTTAATCTCTGTGGTACGTAATTGGAGTTCTAAGACCTCTGTGGTTTTCAAGATCACCTTGTGTAGAGATACTTCACATTCCATAGGATCTTGATCAGTCTTTGTAAGGAACAAACTCAATAGGGTCAGAATACGTCTTAAAGATGTGAAGGAGATCGGCCCTGTATGCGTCCTCTTCCAAAAGACGCAGGACCGCTTTACCAGATCTCATCTGAGGGTTGGCGTCGGTGGCAATGTATCTGGAGTTGGAGGTGGTGGAGGTGGGGGCGGAGCGGTCCATGGCATTGGTTAAGGCATTGGTTAAGGCATTGTGTATCTAAGTGCTGGGTCGAAGCAATGTGGTGAAGGCACTGGCTCCAATGGAGCAATACTGAAGGAAGTTGGATGGAAATGTAGAAACATGGGGAGTCAAGGAGTAGCCCCTGGGCCCAAAGGGGTGCGGGCATCAAAGCCTTTGCAAAGCCAGAATACAGGTACAACCCTGGAGTGGGAAACTCACAGAAGGTTGATGCCAATGCCGAAGGTTGGTGATAATGTCTTGTGTGGTGGCAGCACCGAGGGCTCCGGGAGAGACAGAGGCCTCTCCAGAGCGGAGTCAAGTGGAGGAACAGGGATGTGTGGAGGTGGGGTCACCTGTGACAAGTCTATTAACTCCAGCACACAGGATGAATGTCCTGTGCGAGATGGAGAGCAATGGGGAGACTTACCTCTGGAGCGTTTTTTGGTCTTTCTGTATTTATTTCTTTTTCTTACCCACCGAAGAGGATGAAGAAGATTGGGAATGTTGCCTTGAATGTTTGTGGTACCGTTGTTCCTTTCTGGCCCTGGTCCAGGCCATAAAGAGCTCGGCCTTCTGCTCATTAATGGCCCACATGTTTACAGGTAGGAAGAACAAGACCTGGAGTCATGATCCGACCTCAGGCACCAAAGGCAGACTGAATGGTGGTCCGTAATGGGCATCTGTCCTTCACAATCCATTCAGGGTTTAAACCCTGATTTTTACATGGTACTGCATTTAAATGAGAAATTCACTCAGAAAGTGAAACTCTGGATCCGTGGCAAAGTCGCAGAAAAAAGGGAACGGACGTAGTTGAGCTGGGGCATGCACTTTATGGGCAGTGATGCTGCCTGATGTCACTTCTGGCGCCGACCAATTTCAGCACCCTCTACCGCTTTGAAGTTTCCTGATCCCATCTAATGCCTTAGGGCTGCTCTACAGATGAAAAATCTGCAGGTAGAAGTATCCCCTCAGAAAGTGTAAATATGTACATATGAAAGCACATCTTCCAAAAGCTACCAAAATCTGTAAAACATTTGACCAATTCTAACAAAGATTTAAATGTATAGACAGTTGGTGTGTACGTATCAAAATAAATCAAAGAATGGCTCCCTTCTTTTAAATAAAATACAAACTAGATTTAAGCCAGTCCTGTAAAACATCATTCTTGGAAGTTCTGTTGCTTTTGCTACTTTTCATACCGCATTGTAAGTAAAAGACGTTCATGTAGAGCTGGGAATAAGTTTAAAGTCATGAGCAGTCTGAACCGCATGGCAACACTATAGCAGATCATCAATCAAAGCAGTATAGCCGAATGTGAACGGGTTATGCATGAAAGGGAGAAGGGAAAGGATTTTGCAGTAGGTCATCCAGGGCCAATGTAAGGTTCTCCCAGGACCTTAGGGTCACCAGGGATTTGGATATTAAAAGGGGAGTAAGACAGGGGTGTATAATGGCTCCATTTTTTAAAAATGTTTATATAAATGATCTGGACAAAGTATTAAGCAGTTTGGAGGTAGATTTCCCATATATGTAGGGTGGCGTGGACTCCCTGTCCTACTATACGCGGACGATGCCATCCTCCTAGCGAGGACGGCATTAGGCCTTCAAACTCTGCTTGAGGCTTTCTCCAGCTTTATGACGGATCGCGATCTGGCCATTAACAATACGAAATCTTATGTCATGCAAGTGGGATTGCGCCCCACAAAAAATTTGGCGGCCCATGAAGAATTGGGGGTCCCGTACCTGAGTGACACCTTGGCCTCGCGCCCTCTTGTATTCTGGTTAAAATGCTGGTTGAATCAGGAGTTAAACCTCACCCACACGATAATGAGAGAGTGCTTGACACTTGATAAAGCACTCCAAATTCCATGGCTTAATTATATTAAAAGAAGCTTGGCGGAGGTAGGTCGCGTAGAGCTATTCTATAAGCCTGAAACTATCACCAAGAAGGACGTGGAACTAGTTAAGGTAGCCTACCTATTATTAAAGAAACTGGATAGGGACGAGCAGGAACTCAAGAAAGTAAGTGTCCGTAGGTTTTTAATGCTCAAAACAACTCCACTTACTGAGCCTTACCTCCTAGGGTCCCTGTCCACACGAGAAGTTTCTTTTAACCAGGTTCCGGACAAACCTCTTTCATCTTCTGGTGGCTAGACCCAAGGGCTGTCACAGAGGACAAGTGCTAGCATCCTGTGGCTGCGACGGCCAGTCTCCATAGGATTTGCTGCACTTTATGTTCTTCTGTAAATTTTATTTAGTTCCACGGAAACATTTCCTGGTCCCTATTCTAAAGAAACTGAATTTTAGACAAGCTCGCCCAGCCCTCTTGTATTTACAACTACTGAATGAGGATTGTATATTTTTTGTCGTGGGTTATTTATAAATCGAAATGAAATCAAGGGCTTGTATGGATGTATAACGTGGGAGCTGTTTCTTTGGGTAGATAACAGCATGTCGGCCCAAGTCCCCTTTAGGGTGTAAAATGAAAAATAGACCTATTTTATTCTTTCTCCAATGTTTTATGGAACGTTTGTTCCTCATGAATTAGTAGTTTTGCACATTCAGATCCTTCTGGCCCCTTTCTTTTAACAACGTGAAATATCTTGGAGTAGGTTTGTTTTTTAGGTCGTGTTTTAATATGCCTGATTTTATGTATATGTTGATTCGTAACTTTTATGGTTGCCCTTGTGTAACCGAATAAAGTTTAATTTGACTTGACTCGAACGGGTTATGCATGAAAGGGAGAAGGGAAAGGATTTTGCAGTAACTAAGGGACTCCCGGGCACAAATATTAATCCTGCAAGAGACCCATCTGGTGAAGAGTGAGTGCATAGAGATCTTTAAAAAACAAACTTGGGTTCAGCAAGTGGTATGTACAGATCAGAGGAGAAATAGAAGAGAAGTTGCGATATAAGTAAAAAAACAAAAAAACAGGTTAAGGCATTTATAATGGATATAGCAGTGGATATGAGGGGCAGGTGGATCATTGCAAAAACCTAAACTACATGAGAGATTAATAACTCTGGTAGGGTATTGCGGTCCGAACTGGGATGATATAGAGCTGTTAGAGCAGTGTTTACTAACATTTTGGTGTTTCCAGATCCCATGATTATGGGCGGTGATTTCAATGTAACAATGGATCTAAAATTGGATAAGCCTAAAAATAGTAGAGCAATAGCTACCCCTAAATCAAGTACACATCTAAAAATAAAGATAAAACAAAGCGCTCTTTGCAATTTATGGAGAAGGAGGTAGAGCTTTTTGCAAGGTGCTTCCTATCACAACAAAAAATACGGACATAGGTCCAGAATTGATTATTTTTTGGGAAGTCTAAAGCTGAAAGAAGAAATCCAGGACATTACCTATTTGACCGCCCACCTCTCAGACCACTCTGCGGTTACATTAAAAACTGAACAAACTAGTAGGCTCGCAGAGAGGAAATGGACGTTGGACCGCACCATACTTACAGATACTGAAGCAATGGACCTTTTGAATATAGAGGTAGGCGAGTTTCTAAATACATTCTGCTTCTACAATAGCAGTCTGGGACACACTTAAAGCCTACATAAGGGGTCAAATTATGATAATGCTCTGCTTCAGAAATAGGAGTTGTAGAGCCGAGGTGAGCCGATTAGAAGAGGAAATAAAAGCTCCAGAGGCCGTTATGATAAAAAGCAAGGATAAGGATCATAGTCTTACGGGGAGAAAAAGCTGCGCGCACTGAAATATCAATTAGAAACTACTCTTCAGATGCGGATTAAAAAGCGATGGGAGGCCAGCAAGTTGGCCCACTTTGAATATGGGGAGAGAGCAGGAAAGCTGCTGGCTTGGAAGGCAAAAGCAGACAAAAACAGAAATCAGATAAAGGAAATCGAGGGCACACAGAAAGGCGTTAAACTAACTAGTGAATCAGAGATCAAGGTAGCCTTCCAGGACTATTTTCGGAAACTATACGCTGAAGAAGGGGTAGTCTCTGAGGATGAGGTTGGCCACTGGTTAAGTCTGAAAACTATAAAACCCCTAGATTTGAACCAGCAAAACCTCCTAAATCAGGTAATCACTCAAGATAAGGTTAAGAAGATTATTCAGTCTCCCAGTTCAGTTCTCACCCCAGTTTTTCTTCTTAACTGGCAAAGACCTGCTACACCACAGACCGCATCCACACTGGCCAAGATGTAAACGTACTCTCTATATCAACGATGGTCTACTTTGCTACTTCTATATTACAGTCATCTATGCGAAACATGATGAATGTACGTTTATATAATCAAAATGCCAATAAAAAGAATTTTCAAAAAAAAAAAAAAGATTATTCAGTCAAGCAAAGGGGGAAAAGCTGCAGGACCAGATGGAATACCAATAAAGCTATTTAGTGTTTTAGGAGATGTGTTAATCCCGCTTATGACATTGATGTTCGACAAAATTTTGGACAAAGGGCTACAGCTGCCCAAATCCTGGGGCGACGCGGTAATTACACTGATATTAAAACCAGGGGAAAACCCAGCTAGCTGCAGCTCATATAGGCCGATATCATTGCTCAACACAGATGATAAGATCTTTGCAACAATCTTAGCAGAAAGACTGAGTAAAGTAGCTGGCGAAATGTTACACCATGATCAGAAAGGGTTCATCAAGGTTAGATACCTACAAAAAATAACATATAGCCGGATAGGGGCTATAGATCAGGCTGCTATTTCGATCCCTCTAGCCGTGGTGACAATAGAGGCCACTAAAGCCTTTGACAGAGGAAATTGGTCATTTCTGGCTACTCTTCTAAAAAAATAAAAATAAAAAAAAAACACGAATTGGCTGATAAATTCTGCAAGGTTATTCAGCTAATATACCAGGACCCATCTGCAAGAATATTAGTAAATGGAAACCTGACTGCGTCTTTTAAAATATCCAGAGGCTGCACCCTATTCCCTCTCCTATTCAATCTCTACATAGAGCCCTTAGCACAAAAAAGATCAGAACTGCAGCTAACATCCCTCCTTTCGGCTATGAGGGTTTGGAGAAGAAGGTAGCACTCTATGCCGATGATTTAATGGTTTATACTTCGGACCTCTCTGCTGCCTTGCTGGTTAAATTTCAGATTGCTTTGGAATTTGGCAGTTAATGCTGGTAAAACAGAGGTAATGGCATGGAACCTGGAAGAAGGGAACCCGTTGATCTAAAAAAGAAATCAGATACTTGGGGCTGAAGATTGTACAGGACATTAAGGCAATCTCAGAAGTAAACCTGAATAGCTCTTTAAGGGACTGTATACGGATAACGAAGGGATGGGCACATCTCCCTTTAACAATCTTCGTGAGGGTGAACCTGGTGAAAATGGTGAAATTGCTTAAAATCACTTTCTTGTTCAATACAATCCCATTACACTGATAATATTTTATAAACATTTTAAATACTTGAAAAACAAAAAATCGGGCTCTCCCCATGATCCCTTTCCCCAAGATCCTCGGCCCACGTTTATCCTTCATTTTTAACTCAATATTCACAGAAGGTGTTTTTCCCTCCATTTGGAAGAGGGCATCGATTTTGCCCTTTTTGAAAAAAAATCTAACCTTGATGCATTAGATCCAGGTAACTATAGGCCTAACTCACGTCTTCCACTTCCAGCTAAGTTGGTGGAAAAAGACATGAACAACAAGCTCACATTATATTTACATGAGCACAATTTGCTGGACGAGTCCCAATTTGGATTCAGGGCAGAATATAGCACCGAAACAGCCCTAACAAAGGCTACTGATAAAATCAGAGCAGTATTGGACCCTGGAGGTACTGCGGCTCTTATCCTGCTCGACCTGTCGGCAGTATTTGAGATGGTAGACAATAAGATGCTGCTTAACAGTCTATTCTCTTGGCATTTCTGAAATGACATTGGCACTGGTTTCCTCTTTTTTAGCAGACAGGATACAATCAGTTGCCTTGGGCGACTACACCTCTCCGTCCTTCACTCTCTTATGTAGAGTACCACAGGGTTCCTCTCTGAGCCCTTCACTCTTAAAGTATGGTATCTGAATTTGCGGCATTAATTTGATCTTTTGGGATGGCACTAACATCCTACGCAGACATGCAAATTGTCTTGTCCGGCTGTAAAAATATCTTGCCGCCAGTAAAAAGATTTAGGGACTGCATGATGGCAGTCGACTCATGGATGAGGTCGCACTGCCTTAAGTTGAACTCAGGGAAAACCGAGGTAATACTGTTTGGCAATTACTCCCCCACCTGGTCTCAGATTTGGTGGTCGGATGACCTGGGAACAGTACCGATCCCGGTCCCTAAAGCCATGTTGCGGGGATTCTGCTCATGCATAGAACTATGCGCAGGAAATCAGGACCTCAGTGAATTGTGGTGTACCAAAAAACTCACCTCTTACCTAGAACCCCTATCCGACTAGCATCAATGTCTCATTCGTTCTCCGTACTATATCGAAGCTACCAATGATCAGACAACCCAGAACAAGCGACTTAGAACACTCTCAGAAATAGTGGGAATCAAGAACACCTTTTTCGTTGTTATTCTCATATCAGTCCACAACGTGAGTAATCAGAGACACGGAAAAGTTTAAAATGTTTATTTTTAACTACGTGCACTAAGATGCAGTATTTTGGCTAACATAAGCAAACAAATTATTAGAAATAATACCATCAGCATTGTTACAATTCCATAGAAAACAAAGGGAGAAATCATATTATAATGATAGTGGAAACAGGTCCTATAATACCTTGTGTACCACCCTCCCCTGGCTAATAAGCTAGTATTATAATAATAATAGGTCTCTAGGTTTGAATGGGGAACCCCATACCTCCAAGATCAGCTTGGGTGAATCAGATCACAGGATCAGCACTGCTCTCTGTGTCTGGAAAGGTTTTCTCCAAGAGTGCCAGCATCATGCATGCAATGCAATATTAAAGGCACCCGAGTTTCAGATATTTGCAGCTGTGTGCTTGTTGTGTCTAGAGCGTGGGCCGATCAACCTGAATTCAACAGCATACATTATTTGACCTTGACGGTTTCTGCACACAGTGTTCAGACTAAGGTCGCGGTGCACGTCTAGGGATATGAAAAACAGACCGTTCTCATGTGAAGAAAAAGCAAGCAGGTTTACTTATAATAACAGCTACCTGTAGTGTCGTGTGCAAAGTGGAAAGATGGCGTTAACATCTAAAACGCTTGTGCTAACATAGCAATGTGTGCAGGCAAAACCCTGTCTCCACTACAGCCAAAAATCAGGGTGTGGTGATAGATGAGAAACTGAACTTCGAAGCTCAAGTCAAGGCATTTTCTTCTTCCAGCTTCTTTATTCTCAAAGCAATTAAGAAAATCTTACCTTTGATTCCAACAGAAAACAGGAAAACGGTAGTTCCATCCTTAATCCTTTCCAAACTGGATTGTTGCAACGGGCTATTTCTCTGTATACCCGAGAAGCCGCTACATCAGCTTCAGATGATCCAAAATGCGGCTGCAAGGCTCCTCCTGGGGATCCCCAAATTTCAATCGGTGGGAAAGCACATTTGGAGTCTGCATTGGCTATCAGTCAAGAGTCGTATTAAGTTCAAAACCTTGTATATTACATATAAGGCACTACACGGTACCGGTCCTCAGTTTTTGAGGCAGTCACTGCAAACTTAAAGTGTCGCAAGCAATAGAAAGAATATGTTCTAGTATAAGATGACTGACAAGTTTAGACTATTACTTAGCCATGCCAATAAGAGATGCAGGAATATGCTAATGGTGAGAACTAACCCAGAACCACACTTGTATATCCTAGGAAGAGCGGACTAAGAGGATGGAGGGGATAATGTTGAAATTTAAATATATACAACTGAAAAGCTGGGAGCAAAGTCTGAGGTTCCACTTGGGTATTGGAAATAATCTGGAAGATCAGCTGGTGAGGAAACCTCCAGGAAGCAAGGAAGTGTCCGTCTGGTATTAAGCACTACAAGAGGCCACGGATGTAGAGTTCACTCTGGCAGATGACCCGTGGGGAAAATGCTTGCCAAGGGAGCAGTTGCAAAACATTTGGAAAGTATCGATACACAAATTATAACCTATTGATAAGCCTGCTTGGTTACGGAGAAATCACCTCTTTTCACTCCACAGGGCATATATAACACCGGAAAGGTTGTCAAAGATGGCAAAAAGCTAGATCAGCCAAATGCATGAAATGTGGATTAGAAAAGGCATCGGACGTGCATATGTTTCAACAATGCCCGGGTATTCTGAAATTCTAGGAGGAAGTGGGTAAGACCATCTCAAGCATATTGGAGCTCCATTGATTATCTTTGGAGTGGTGGAGGGTAGTACAGGTCCCGCCAGAGATCTCCTGTTTTATGCTAGAATACTGGTGAGAAGGGAAATCTGCCTTAGGTGGGTAGGAGAAATTTCTCCGAAGCACACCGAGTGGTTAGAATCTCTATTTTACATGTCTTAATTGGATTTAATGGGGAGAGCATCAAATAAAAAGAAAACATTTTGGAGTTTCCTAATAAGATGGTCTAGGGAACAGTGGGGGGAAGGGTAGTAATCAAGAGTTGCAAAAGAGTGTATGTCTGTTGCCCAATGATTACACCTAAGCATCGCTCTAAGCTGCAATGGCCCTCCACGCCGTGCAGCTGCCGTTAACGGATAATTTGAGAGAGACGTACCGACTTTGGGCAATGTCCACATGCGTACCCTACCCCGGGTTAGCCTCCCTGACCTATGGACCTAAGGGTATGGGCAGGAGGAATGGATATTGAAGTCAGAGGCGAATGAGGAAAAAAAAAAATTCAAAGCAACATAGTCAAATTATCAATTGTTTGTCAATGGAGCACTTTGCAGAACTGCATTGAGAATAGCTCACTTTATAAATTTCACAAAACAAACTGTATGGAAAAATAGTCTACCACTACCAAGGCAAGCGCGCACACACAAACACACACACACCCACACACACACACACACACACACACACTTCCTGTCTATCCAGTATTTGGATTTGTCGAGCCCTGTACACAGTAATGTTTTGTGAAGGTGTGCGGTGTTGACCATGTCGCGCCTTGCAGATGTCATCTAGTGGTATGTTCCCTAGGAAAGCCATAGAAGCCCCTATCTTCCTTGTAGAGTGGGCTTTACGGGGAACCGATAGCGTTCGTTTTGCTTTGTGGTAGCAAATATGTATGCATTTTACAATCCACCTAGCTATCCCTGATTTAGAAATAGGGTTGCCTTTGTGTGGTGGGGATAAGGAGACAAATAGCTGTTTGGTTTTCCTGAAAGGTTGTGTCCTTTGGATGTAGTAAAGTAAAGCCCTTTTAACATCCAGTGTGTGTAAAGCCCTTTCCGCAACTGTTTGGGGTTGCGAGAAAAAGACTGGTAATTCTACTGACTGGTTTAGATGGAATGAAGAAATGTCTTTGGGTAGAAATTTGGGGTTGGTGCGGAGTACAACCTTGTTGTGATGCATCTGGAGAAAAGGTTCCTGTATAGTGAGTGCTTGTATTTCACTAACCCTTCTGAGGGAAGTGATGGCCACCAGAAAAGCTGTTTTCCATGTGAGAAATTGCAGCTCGCATTTATGTAATGGTTCGAAAGGGGGTCCCATTAACCGTGTGAGGACTATATTCAAGTTCCAGACCGGTGAGGGTGGCACTCTGGGTGGAATTACTCTTTTGAGGCCTTCCATAAAGGCTTTGATGGCAGGCACTTTGAAAAGTGAGAGGTGCTGCCTGTTCTGTAAATAAGCAGCAATTGCAGCGAGGTGTAACCGAATGGAAGTATATGCCAGGTTACACCTTTGTAAATGGAGTAAATAACATATAATGTGCTGTATGGATACATTTAAAGGATTGATTGTGGTGTTGTGGCAGTAAACAACAAATCTTCGCCACTTTGCTGCATAGCACGCTCTAGTAGTAGGGCGTCTAGCTTCCCTGATAATGTTCATGCAATCAGGGGGGGGGGGGGAAGGTTAAGGTATCCGAATTCTAGGACCTCAGGAGCCAGATCGCAAGGTTGAGCTGAGCTGGGTCCGGGTGCCTGATCTCTCCATGGTTCTGGGTTAGGAGGCATGGTGAGAGGTGTAGCTTTTGGTGTGGTACTACTGAGAGTTCCAGCAGTGTGGTGTACCACAGTTGTCTGGCCCATGTTGGAGCTACTAGGATCAGAGTTAGGGAATGCTGTTGTAGCTTTCGCACCACTAATGGATTTAGTGGGAGAGGTGGAAAAGCGTATGCAAATTTGTTTGACCAGTTCATCCATATTGCATTGCCTTTGGACAATGGGTGTGGATATCTGGCGGCGAAGCTTGGGCATTTTTTGTTTTCGTGGGTGGCGAATAGGTCTATGTGTGGATGCCCCCACTTCTGAAAGAACGGGTGAAGAACTTATGGGTGAAGTTCCCACTCGTGGATCTGCTGTGTCTGTCTGCTGAGCAGACCTGCCATGGTGTTTTGGACTCCTGGGACGTGTTGGGCTAGGAGAAAAATCTTTTGTGGAATTGCCCATCTCCATATGCTCTGTGCTAACAGAGAGCTGTGGAGTGTGTGTGCCCCCCTGTTTTTCAATGTAGTACATGGCAGTCATGTCTGTGCGAATGAGGACTGCCTTGCCTGAAATCTGCGTCTGGAAGGATTTTAGGGCGAGCAAGATCGCCAGTAACTCCAGATGGTTGATGTGGAGTAACTTTTGTTGCGGCGTCCATGTGCCTTGTGCTGTGAGATGTAACAGATGAGCTCCCCAGCCGGAGAGCGATACATCTGCTGTTAGGATTATTTGTGGGACCGGGTCCAGGAACGGTCGACCTCTGGAAAGGTTTGTGGTGTTCCACCACTGCAGAGAGCGATGGGTGCGACCGTCTACCAACACCAGATCTGTAAGTTGTCCCTGGGCCTGGTTCCACTGGTGTGCTAAGCACTCTTGGAGTGGACGCATTTGGAGTCTTGCATGGGGCACTATAAAGATGCAAGAGGCCATCATCCCTATGAGCTGCATAAACACTCTTGCTGGGAGAGAGTTTTGAAATATGAATTTCTGACGCAGAGCCTGTATGTTTGCAATCCTGGCAAGATTGGGATAGGCTATGACTTTTGAGGTGTCTATGGTGGCTCCGAGATATTGTTTTGTGTGTGATGGTACCAGGTGGGATTTTTGATGGTTCACCGTGAAACCTAGCTGGTGAAGTAGTTGGACCGTAGCGGCGGTATGTTGCACACATTGTTGGTAGGACGTGGCTTTTATCAGCCAATCGTCCAGATACGGGAAGACGTGAATGTGCCGACTTCTGAGGTGTGCAGCCACTACTGCCAGGCACTTGGTGAAAACCCTTGGTGCTGTTGTTACCCCGAACGGGAGCACCCTGAACTGGTAGTGTTGTCCGTCCACCACAAATCTGAGGTACTTTCTGTGAGACTGGTGTACTGGGATGTGAAAGTATGTGTCTTTCAAATCCAGAGTGGTGAGAAAATCGTTCTGGGAGAGGAGTGGAAGAACCTGTTGAAGGGTTACCATGTGAAAATGGTCTGAATGTATATAGGTGTTTAGAGGTATGAGATCTAGGATAAGTCGTAGAGTCTCGTCTGTCTTTGGAATCAGAAAGTACAGGGAGTAGACCCCTAAATTTTGTTGATTTATGGGGACCTGCTCTATTGCTCCTTTTTGCAGGAGAGAGATCACCTCTTGTGTTAGTAGCGCAGTATGTTCTTGAGACATAGGGCGGTGCCTGGGTGGAATGTTTTGGGGGGTAGATGTTAATTCTAGGCAATATCCTGACTGAATAATTTGGGTCACCCATCTGTCTGAGGTGATTGTCTCCCAGACGTGAAGGAAATGTTGTAGTCTGCCCCCGACCGGAGTGGAATGATCTGGAGGGAGCGGGGGAAAGTCATTGGGCAGGAGGTGTGGCAGAGCGGGCGGCATTTGTCTTGCCTCTGCCCTTATTATTATTGCCTCTGTATCCGCCTCTTTGATAACCCTTTGTGAAGGTAGATTGAGGAGGGGATTTGTAGGACGTGGATGCACTATCCGAGGAGTAGCCTCTGCCCGTGCCCCGAAAGGAAGAGCGGCGAAAGGAGCGCCTGGGAGTATGTGACTGCAGGGCTCCCATGGATTTCGCCGTGTCTATCTTTTTTCATCTTTGAGGGCTTCGTCTACTTTGGGGCCAAATAGATGATCTTGGTCGAATGGGTGGTTTAATATAGAGGCTTGTACCTCCGGTTTAAACCCTGAAACTCTGAGCCAGGCATGGCGACAGAGAAGGACACTGGTGTTTATGGCCCTGGAGGCTGTATCTGCTGCATCTAGGGCACAGCGTATCGAGGTATTAGTTATTGTTTTCCCCTCTTGAATCAGTTCATTAGCCCTAGTCTTGTACTTTTCAGGGAGATGGTGCATGATGGTCTATAGCTCATTATAATACGCCCTGTCATATTGGGCCAACAGTGCTTGCGTATTGGCGATACGCCATAATTTGGCAGCTTGTGACGCAGTGCACTTCCCTGACGCGTCTAGGAGCTTGGACTCTTTGTCAGGTGGGGGTGCTTCGCCTGACGCCTGAGAATTTGAGCGCTTCCTAGCTGTAGATACCACTAGGGAATCCAATGGTGCAGGGCCTTTAATGTAAGAAGGGTCTGTGGGGGCGGCTTTGTATTTCTTCTCTATACGAGGGTTTAGGACCCTGGCCCTGACTGGGTTTTTAAAAACCTCAGGGGCATGTTTAATTATGCCCTTTAACATAGGTAGAATGGCAGTAGACCTATGTGCATCGTCAAAGGTGTCTAGGAGAAAATCCTCCTCCACTGGGTCAGTATGTAACTCCACCCCGTGGTAGTGTGCCGCCCGTTGTAACAAATGGTGAAAACCCAAGGAATCTTCAGGTGGGGATGGCCTAGATGGGTAAAGGTCATCCTGTGGGACATCTGGGATGTCCGGATTGTTATAATCATCCCATGGGTCTGGAGATCCAGTAGGGGTGGGGTCTTGTCTGCTGGATCATAATAAGGGTCTCCCAAATCGTCTGGGACAGGAGACAAGGTGGGGGAACGATGAGGTGGAGGGGGTGGAGGTGGAGAGGGTGGAGGAGGTGGGGAAGGCACCCTGAAAGGAGAGGTAGCAATGTCCTTTCTCTTTGGAGGTGGAGCCGGCTTGTCCAAGTGTCTCTTTTTTGAAGACCATGTCAAGTGTCCAGTTTTTGGATCCTTGGTGAGTGTTGTTTTGCAGAGGATCCGGTGTGAAAAGTTCCTGCGACACTGGTTGTTCGGTCGGCGCCGAAGTTTTCGGGGCCGACGGCTTTTTAGGCTTATCAAAGCCGTGCTTCTTTGGAACCTCCGTTTTTTGGTCGGTGCCAAAGAAGGTCTCGGCACGAGAGTGTCGGTGCCGAGGGCCTTGTGATGTTTGGTCGGCGCCGGAGCAGCAGGTTTCGACACCGAAGACTTCGGTGCCGGGTTCGGTGTGGAGGTGGAGGCCAATTTTTTCTTCGGTGCCGAAGGGTGTTTCTCGGCACCGGTGGTCGGCTGGCTCGAGCCCAAGCTGCCGGAAGGCTTAATAGGCTTCTTTACCGGGCCCAAAGGTGGGGTGTGAGAAGCAGTGTCCTTGGTCTTGCCTAGGCCCGGAGGCGAAGGTGTGACCGAAGCCTTTTTCGGTATCGGCGTGGGAGGGGGAAATGTACTCACGACCCGCTGCGCCGGGGTGATGTCCTCCACATCAGAGTGGTCGGCCTCGGAAGCGCTGACGAGGTCGTCGTCCTCCTGTTCGATGTCCTGCTGTCCCGGAGCTTCGACGTCATCCCCGAAGATGTCGACTGGAGCGGAGGTCGAGGAGTGCGCCATGTTGCGTCTAGCCCGTCGATCTCGAATGGTCTTTTTTGAGCGAAAAGACTTGCAGGCGGGACAGTCTCGGGCCTCGTGTTCTGGGGAGAGGCAGAGGTTGCACACCTCATGAAGATCGGTGTGGAGAAACTTGGACCCACATCGAGGGCACTTCTTGAAGGGAGTTCTTTCCATCAGCCGAGACCGGAGCCGGAATAGGCCCGAGGGCCGCCGTCGACGACCGGAATCGAAGAAGTGCTGAAGAGAAGATGAGTAAGATGATTTATTATCTGAAGAAGCTCGATGAGCGAGGATTTGTGCGTCGATCGGTGAACTGGGAAGTTCGGAACCAGAGCGCGAAGTATTACATCCGAGCCCGATGGCGGAAAAAAACAATCTGAGGATGGAGCCGAAGCCCATGCGCAATACTAACCAGAGGAGGAGTCACCGACCTCGTGACTTCCAAAGACTTTCCAAGAGGAAAAACAAACTGCAAACATCTGGGCCCAACACCAGATGGCGATCTATGCACAGTGTATAATCTGCAGCTCATATGCCTCGAACATAATGGATTCACCATGAAGGTAAATGTATTGTGTATATGAAACATGGATCTTTCCCTTTCTCAACATGAGGGCAGATTCAATAGTAACTGTGAATGAGAAATGGGGAAGAAGCAAGAAGGAAGCATCTAAGAACTGAGGCATAGGTAGCAAAGTTTTATAGGGCACCATGATCACACTTAACATGGTTCAGGCTGGAAGCATCTAGAGTATAAACTCCGATCAAGCATATATATATATCTTTGACAGGGACAGGCTTGGAGAACACCACCAACCCTGACTTGGCCAAACTGAAATGGCAAACAGCTCCTGGTGGAGGTTAGGCTAAGAGCAGTGGAACACTATGTGATGCCTGGTGCTCTCCAACTAGCAAAGGGGCCCTTAGTAGCTGTTTGGTTGGCATCACAAATTGGTCACATAAAGGGGTCTAATGAATGCTGATACTTAGCTCAGACCAGATAATGTTGCAAGGTCCGCCTCACATTCAAGTTCTGCAGGTCTCCTCAAGCGAGGAGACATGGGGATTTATGATGGCGTTTGGAAGAATAATCTCTTTGTTCTGGAGGAAGTCCGACAAATCCTTTGCAATTAAGTTATGTTCAGTCAGAAGAATCACCTTGCCCCAGTGAAACATTGTATGTGCTCTAAACTGGCTGAAGGCTAGCTTGAATCTAGCTAGAGCGACATATGGGAAGGAAGAGATGTATTAAATGTGTTCGAGAATTCTTGATGGATTTACCAACTGTGGAGTATAACAACCCCAGGTCTCTCTTTTGGTTCCAGAAGGAGCTCGTAGAAGCTATTCATAAGTATTTATAAAAGTCTAGCCATAAACATTTCTGGAGTTTCCAACAGACACTTACTTGAATTCGTCCACCAAAAAGGGTCCAATATCGACTGTAATAGGCTCAATATCCTATCCCTGGAGATAGAAACTAGAAAATACAGAGGTTCTCAGTGTTGACTAGCTAACAGATGCACTAGAGGTCACGAAAGATGCCACAGTGAGGATGTCTCTCTTAGTCTGACCCCCTGTTTTGGGACTACCAGAGGCTTGGGCAACGCCTCACAGTAGTAGCATTGCTGCTGATGGTAGGAAGTGCGGGGCACATAGTGAGCACAAATTAATTTTGAATGTTACTGGAGAGAGCAGAGGCCTGCTGCAGCCCCCAGTTGGCCTTAAATGTGATGCGAAAACATACACCAATTTCACCCTTGACTCTCTGCCATTCAGTGATGAGCTGAACCTCATAGTTTCACTGTCTGATGCCCCCAAGTTTCTCCTATGTTCTGGCCACAAATTGGTGCTGGTTAAGTTAAGAGTGTCACAAGTGGTGCACAGGTTAAGAAGCATTAATATAGCAAATTAATAGTAATAATCCAACAATCGTCCCATTGGTAAGCCGCAGTAGTAAAAGTGTCTTATGGCGTTAGGAAGTAAATATGCAGGACCAAGTAAAATTACATGTGAGGGTATTTTCAAATCCAAGCTGCCACTGAAGAACATATCCCGTATATTGGGAGGGGAGGGGCTAGCACAAACATCTTTTCAGGAAGCTCAATAAATCTCTGCAGTCCTTTTTTTCTATAATTCCATTATTAGTAGTAATTAGATCTAAATTTTGACAACACTAACATATACCGCCTTGAAGCGTCTCAATTATTTGGGGCCTAGTTGGTTGGCTTCCAATGCAATTTATTCAGATCACTGTTAGGTCTTCCACGCTTGGCCACACAAGAAAAAAATCTGCTTAGAATTACATCTGCAGAAACAACCTCTTATGAAGACGATTCAGGTTACAATAAGCAAAAGAAAGGTTGTTTAGATTAATATTAAAACAGGAATTGGACTCCCAATCGCTAAACAGGATAACCCCATGGCATGAGGCAAATAAATATTTATTGCAACAATTAAACATGTAACCCATATGGGAATAAGGCCTCTCATATGATTATTTTAAAAAGATTTAAAAAAATCTTACAAATCTTAAATATTTAAATAACTTAGAATTATTGTAAAACAAAGAACACAGCACTTTAGTTATGAAATAAACAAAGTCCATGCCTATCAGTCACTGGTTATATCTCTGGAAACCAAATTACAATTTCTTCAACTTCATTCTGTTTGACATAGGTGAATGCAGCAAACCGTGTAGTACAAGAGTAAAGACCTTAAGTGTTGCTTTTCCGGATATACACTTGAAAGTGTTGCACGTATTACTGCCCAGCTTTTATAAGCGAAAGTAGAAAAATTATTATTTCCATCACTATGTAGACTTGACCACTGATATAGCAAAAAACATTACTGGTGTGTCTTAGTAGCAACAATGGATGTTTATTAATGTTTTTATATACTTGTTTCTAAACTGAATAGAAAGTATGAACAGCTAAGTAAACACACTGAATCAAAATTAATTTTTTACATATTTCACTAGATTATACTTTCACTGTTATAAAATGTAGTTTTATCATAATTTATAGGATCCTTATTATCCCTCAATAAATATGACGTACTTACATAAAAATAGCAGTATCGTCTTCATCAGGATGTATACAAATCATAGATGAAATATCTAAGAGGACTTTTTCAGTTCAGCAAGATCCAAGAGTTTGTAGGTTTTAGAAAGTGTTCAGAGATCCCGTGATCTCTGCACTGCTTGCCAACAATCTAAGCTTGCAACCAATTGTATTAAATAGAATACTTATAGCTGGGTTTCTTTAGGTACTTTTGCAGGTAAAACTTCACTTCTGGGTTCCGAGACACCTACCAGTTCAAGCTATGCCATTTCGTATGTATGGGAGAAATCACAAGGTGATTACATTTTAAGTCTTTCAGTGTCTCACAAATTTGCTTTAATGTGGGTCCTTGCAGACATTAACCCAAAGATTAAAGTCCTAAATAATAATAATTTTGTTTTGTGAGGTGTTGAGAAGAAATTGATCAAGATTCAAATTACTTTTTTAGGGGCCTGTACATCACACTAATGGTATAAGATTCAGTATGGGAGAGTTGGAGTTTAATTCTCAGCAATGAAAGTAAAATGTTACTTACCTTGTAAACATCTGTTTGTAGTATGTACTGTTGCAGATTCAAGTATTCTACATGCTCCTGCATCTGGTGTTAGGCCCAGAGGTTGCAAATTGTTTTTGTTCGAAGAAGTTAGTCACAAGACCTGTTGTGACTCCTTCCATATCCCACAATGCCCAAGGACGCATACCCCATCTCAGATTGTTTTTCATGTCAGCGGAGTGAAGTGTAAAGGGCAAGTTTAATGTGTGCTGTGTATTGTGGGAGGCTTTAATTAAAAGGTGTTTTGACATTTGTAATCACTGCCCGATTCCAGGGAGGCGAATGGGCGCATGTGATTCTCTAGCACTGCACATTTATGAACAGATGTTTACAGGGTAAGAAACATTTGCCACTCATCATGTGTGGCTAAAGGTGAACATCCTCTGCAAATACTGTTTAGCAGTTTTCTCCAAAAAACTGTGGTTAGCAGGCAGATGATGCAGATGTTTGGAACAAAGTTCTTGATACTATCTGACCAACCATTGCTGTTGGGATATTCACTCAGTAGTGTTTAGTGAAAGTATGTGATGTTGACAAGGAGGCAGCTTTGCAGATGTAAGTAATCCCGGAATGTCATGGTGGCCTCCCTTTATGCACATAAGTGTACCCGGGGGAAGGGGAGGGTCAAATGAAATGTGTGTTTTCTCTTAGTGTAGCACGTCTTAATGCACTTAAAGATCCATTTTCTTTCTCACATAAAAGCTTGAACCTCTGAATGGCTAGTATCTCATGAAATCTGCACTCAGCTAAATAATCCACTTGTATTATAGTGCAAAATTATAGTTCTTTATTAATCCAAAGACTAAAAATCAGCAGTTATCAAAATCAGTAAAGTGAATTGTGTTGTCATCTAGACTCCACACCTAAATACAAAAATCAGCACCTTTCAAAATCAATAAAGTGTATCATTCTGTTATTTAAGGTCTACACCAACGCAGCTTATTTCAGGAGGAGGCATCGCCCTATCCTAGGATTTCATTGGAGCAAAATGTGTATACTTTATTGATCTGTTTTACATAAGGACTTGGTCCGGTCAATCTAGTACATGAGTGCCATTTTAATACTTAGAATGTGTACAGACCTTTCCACTACAGAGTCTGGATGCAATAAGAGGAGAAGCAGGTCAATGGTTTCAATGATGTGTAAAGGTGAGACTGCCTTTGGCAGAAACATGAGGATGGTCCTTAGTACCACTCTGTCCTGGTACACCTGGAAGAAAGGTTCCTGAATTGTTATACCTGAAGTTCGCTAATGCTCCCTAGCAAAAGCTACCTTTCACTGTAGAAACTCATGTTACAAGAGTGAAGGGGTTCAAAGGCTGGACACATGGGCCATGTGAGGACTATATTGAGAATCTTCTAAGAGGCAGGAGGAGTTTTTGGGAGGTATCACTCTTTAAAGCCCCTCCATAAATGCCTTCACCAATGGGATTCGGAAGAGGGATGAGTGTCCTTTATTTTGCATGCACACTGCAACTACGGCTAAGAGCAAATTCATGGAGGAGTAAGCTTAACCTGCCTTTTGTAAGTGTAAAAAGGAGTAAATATTATCTTATACAGAGGGTGTGAAGTGGTCTATATTTGGGCTTCAGTAATGGACACATTTTTAGCACTTGGCCATGTAGCCCTTATGCCTGTCTCGGTCTGGTTGTCTGAGTTGACCCTGATGTTTAGTGAGAAGGTCCAGCCTAAGCGGCTAATTCTCGTTTGAGCTAATGAACATCTCTGTAAGCATGGAGTACTAAGATCGCCCGGCCCAGATTGGGACCACTAGGATAAGAGTTATGGACACTTGTCTCATCTTCCTCATCACAAATGTGAGGAGGGCAAGAGCAGGAAAAGTGTAGACAAATAACCCTAGCCAATTCATCCATAGTGTACTGCATATAAACTGTGGGTATGGGTAACTGGAGGCAATAATTGGACATTTTGCATTTGCAGGAATGGCAGAGGTCTATGGTCTGGGTGCCCCACCAATGGAAATACCTATGGAGGACTTATGGGTGGAGTTCCCACTCATAGACATGCTGATGCATCCAGCTGACCAAGTCTGTAAAGTTGTTGTCCATCCCCGGCAAGTGCTCTGCTAAGAGGTGGATTTTGTTGCAGACTTCTGAGTGAATGCAGACAGCTGTGGTGGAGTGAATCCCCAACTTCTTCTGAACATAACACATGGGGGGGTCATGTGGTCCATTTTATGAGATCTATTGTAAGAAATGGGTAAATAGTTGTGAAGGATGCAAGTTCTTCACAGATAATAAGTCTGCAATCGTTGTTTGATTGAGAATCAAGTCCACCCATTGTGGCACTTGACTTTCTCAGGACAGTGAAGCAGAGGTCTCTCCAGGGCAGGTGATGAGGGTTAGTAATCCCAGTTCACTGGTACAAAATAACACTCAATAATTTATTGTCCAGTCAGTGCTTTTTCTTTTAAAAAGGAAATATACTTCTTTAACACACAAACATACCAAATACTATGCAATATATTAGAAATATAAACACCCAGGTAGATAGTAATAACTTTGATGATACCCTCATATCAGAGCCCAAAAGCAAAAGCCCCAGCTCCAGGAATGTTTGCTATTAAGGTGAATCTCTTCCGGGGCCAAGGATTTAACCCCCTGGAAGAGGAAGGGTGTGTGCTTTTTAAACCTTCCTGGGGGCTTCAGCGCTTCATGCACACCTCCCACACAACACATTTCATAACCAAGGGAAAATATAAAAATGTGTAATCCGCTCATGGGGGAATCTGGGACGCTCCATGCCTGGGGGCTTGAACAGTGAATGAGCGGCAAAAGCAGCTCTTCTCCTTCATGTGGCCTCACTCCATGTAGTATTTTTCTTTCCCCTTCATTTATTCCAACTGGGGCACCCACAAGCTAAGGATTTTCCGAAGACCTCAGTTGCCCCAGCCTGCACCATGCACGCCTTACCTGAACAGTGCTGGAGATGAAAACACTCTTCTGCAGGAACCAGCAATGCATATTTCTGCTCCTGCCCACAGAGAGAGCTACTTTGCTCTCCAAAGGAGGATCTTGGGAGTGAGCTCCACACATGCCCCTCCCCAGTGAAGCACAAAAAAATTTGATTGCATCGACTCTCGTGGGCTTGGCCCTCCCCAGGGGACTTTCCAACAATCAGCATCGGAGCGCTACTTGCACTCCTGTGCTCCCACAGGATCGAGCTTTAAAGGGAGATAACTCTGGCCCAGTAGAGCAGATTATGATGGTTCTAAGCTTGTTTTGCTCCTTCTTGTCAGCCATCGCCACCAGGAGACTTTTCATCAGACATCCTGGCCTATAGAAGGGTGCTTTTGTTTTGTGGGAGAGCTTGCTTTCAGTGCTGGTTGTGCCAGACCGGTCTTCTGCCTGCGCTCCTGAAGCGGTCTTTTGCTTGGGGGCTTGTTCCAGAGCCCCTCAACAGCCAGCAAGCAGAACATCCTCCCTGCTGCACTCCCCAAGCCTCAGAGCCTCCTGGCCGTCTTTCAGGGCAACTGTGTGTCAACAGCAGTCTTCATTAGCCCCAGGAAACATTCAGGGTCCCCCAGCAGGTCCATTTCCCCAATTGTTCGTCAGGGGCCAAAGGGGGCAAGACCTATGTATTTGCCTTGGAGAGACCCATTCTAGTGATGGGGCCACAAGTTCCTGCTCCCTTTCCACCAAACCTTCAGAGGCTAGCCCCTCCTGTGTTTGGCTACAGGAGTCTGACCCTCCTTTCCTCCCTGTGGGCCTGGGCTCTCCCAGCTCAGGTGCAGTGTGGCAAGTGAATTAACTGATGCAGATTTCCTCTTCACTCCTTTCTTCCCCAGGAACTGGGTCAAGCACTGGTAATGGCTCTACAGTGTCGGTGGCATTTGATCCTCTTGCTGGACAGCAGAGTAATTAACTTGATCCAATTCTTAAAGGGTACCTTCTACGACAGGATACCTTGGGCATAGATCAATATACAAGAGGTGGGACTAGGAGCACATTAAGGTCCAACGCTGGCCAAACAAGGAGTTTACCTATGATGAAGCATGGGTGTGTGAGGGCCACTGCTCCTGAGTGATCAGATTCCCCAATCTGGTTTTTCAGTTGATTTCTGACCTCCTCCCTGCTACACCTTTTCTGATGGTAACTACATACTCTTTAGATTCACATACTTATGCATAGATACCGGGCTGTGCAAGACAGTAGTCTCAAAAGTACAGTCCACACATGCGTGCACTCACATATTGACCTGTAACCAGCCCAGAAACCTTTACTGTAGCCGGCCTCGTCTTAAAATGTGGACAAAGTGAGTCTCACTCACAGTAAAAGGCTAATAAAAACTGGGTATTCACAAGCAAAAAATCCAGGGGGCTTAAGTGGACGGAACCCCCTTTAAACAGCTATTTTTCGGTGTAGGAGTTTGAAGAAAGCTTTTAGGGCAAGAGGAATGGTCAGGAGTTCGAGGTAGCTAAGGTGATGGGCTTGGAGCTGCAGAGTACAGGTGCCTTGGAGAGTGATGAGACTGAGGAGTGCACCCCATTAGTGAGATGTCAGTGGTGATGGTCACCTGCAAAATAGGGTTAAGGAAAGGCCTACAGAGCAACAGGTGTTTGCTTTTCTACCAATGCAGATAATGTTTATTAAGGGGTTTTACCCCAACACTAGATCTTCCCAGTGAACATCTGCATGTGCCCACTGCCTCACAAGACACTCTAAGTGGTTGCATGTGCAGTCTGACATGTGGCACTCTTGTGGTGAATGAAGTCATCCTCCCCATCAGTTTCAACACAGTTCTTGCAGTAAGAGGACTGCCTGCCTGAAAAAGTGGCAGCAGCTGTTGGAATACCATCAGTCATTGGATGTTGGGGTACGCTTACCCCATAAATGCATTTAGGATGAAGTCTAGGATGGGTGGCGCTGGATGTGGCACTTTTTGAAATTGATGGCGAACCCCAGGATGTGGAGCAGGGACACTTCTGTCTTAGTGTGCGTCAGGCAATGTTACCTGCTGCTCTTTGTCAGCAAGTCCTCTAAATAGGGAAAGCAGATGTGTGTTCACCGCTGCTAGGTACTTTGTAAACACCCTTGGAGCTGTAGTGACTCTGAAGACTAACACTTCGAATTAGTAGTGTTGTTCACTTCCACAAAGCAAACGTACAAGTGGTGGGCTGGGTGGATGAGGAAAATTAAGTGGGCGTCCTAAGTCCAGTGCTGTTTTTAAATTTCCTTGTGAGAGCATGGGGATGATTTCCTGCAAGGTAGTTATGGGAAAGAGCTCAGACAGGATGTAGTGTTTGAGGGGCCCGACGTCTTGGATCAGTCAAATTAACTTTTTGGGAATTAGAGAGCAGAGGGAGAACATTCCTTGGCCTCGTTGGTGTTGTGGCACCAGCAAGATGCACCCTGCATGAGGAATCCCTGTACTGCCTGCTTCCAGATATTAGAGGTGGTCTCAGCCGAGGACCTGGGGGCAGGGTGGGATGCCGAGGGTGTGATGTTGAACATGAGGCAAAAACCAAAGGAAATGATGGACGGAGTGTTGAACATTGCAAGCACTCACTCCCAGTCAACTGATCTGGGTTTAATCCATCACCGTTCTTTAGCCCACTCTGCCACCCCAGTTCAGACATAGCCATATGCAAATCAGCCTGACCCTGTGCCTCATGGGAACAGTCCAGACCGAACTGCCAAGCATGTCTTCCCTGGACCGGAAACAAGCTTCCTAGGACCGGTTTCTGGCATTTCAGCCGTCTTCAGCCAGGCTTGCTTGAATCCAGTGGCAAAGTGAGCAAGGGACTCACGTCTGAGCATACCCTGCCAACTTATGGCGAACAAAGCAAAAACCAAAGGAAATGATGGACGGAGTGTTGAACATTGCAGAAACCGGTCCTAGGAAGCTGGTTTCCGGTCCAGGGAAGACATGGCTTGGCAGTTCGGTCTGGACTGTTCCCATGAGGCACAGGGTCAGACTGATTTGCATATGGCCATGTCTGAACTGGGGTGGCAGAGTGGGCTAAAGAACGGTGATGGATTAAACCCAGATCAGTTGACTGGGGGCGAGTGCTTGCAATGTTCAACACTCCGTCCATCATTTCCTTTGGTTTTTGGTTTGTTCGCCATAAGTTGGCAGGGTATGCTCAGACGTGAGTCCCTTGCTCACTTTGCTACTGGATTCAAGCAAGCCTGGCTGAAGATGGCTGAAATGCCAGAAATCGGTCCATCATTTCCTTTGGTTTTTGCGTTGAACATGAGGCAGCAGTTAGGCCCTAACGCCATGAGCATCCACTTATCAGTGGTGATCTCCTTCCCATGGGGAAGAAATCCCCTAGTCACCCCAGACAGGTGTTATATCATCAGATGGCAAGGGGGTGTTGTGTGTGGAGGGAACGGTGGGCAAATTATTGTTTGGAGGTTTGGGCCACCTCAACCCACTCCTAGTGTAACCCTTGGCTGTCGGGCAGGGTCCTGACAGGTTGGAGCTGGTAATCTTGGGCATCATTGGGTGGAGTGACCCTAGCTCTATCTCTGTACTGCTGTCTCTGGCAAGCTGTTTTTGGGGTAGACAAATGGAGAACACCCTTAGACTGAGCTGTCGCATGGTCTTTTTGAATTTTCTCCAACATCTTGTCAACCTGAGGACGAAAGAGATGCTCCACGTCAACCAGAAGGTTGAGGAGATGCTACTGCTCTACTGGCCTGAAGCCAGAAATGCAGAGCCACACATTACACTGCAGAAGGTTGCTAGTGTTAATACCTCAGGAGGCGATATTTGATGCATCTAAAGCACAGCAGATAGTAGCATTTGAGATGACCTTTCCCTCAGCCATGAGCTCCTGTCCCCTCAGCCACACGATTGCCAGCTATGTCAAAATAATGTTACTCTTTTTCTGGTAGGCAGGTCTGTTGCTTGTGCAAGGGTGTGTTCCTGCAAAATAAGTACCATTAAGTGGTTAGGAGGAACCCAACTCCGAATTTAGAGTGGTCAGAGGGTGGGACCTTGTACTTATGTCCACCCTTGACATGACAACCTTAATCTTTACAGGCCTTTTGAAATTGTCTGAGGTGATTATCATACCCTTTAGCATGGGAGAAACTGCATCATCCTTTTGGTCTTAAAAAGAGTTTCTGCAAGGGAATAATCCTGGTCTTGAAGGAAGTGCCATGTCCACATTGCGGGGTTGGGCAGCCCTCTGAATAACCATGTGATTGGTGGTAGTGTTGTCAGAAGCAGAAGGTTTGGCGGTGTATGGCTCTATGTCATGGTTGTGTCTACAGTTTAGGCCTCCCATGAATCATAACCCTCCCTAGGCAATAGGGGCTCATCAAAAGGCTTCAGAGGCTCTTAAGGGTTGCCTGGGTAGGGGTGGACTGACTGATCTCTCAGGAGAGTTAGGAGATGGCAGCCAAGGAGGTGTGCGAGGCTGAGGTGGTGGGGAGGACAGTGCCTTGCAGTAGGAGTCTAGGGTGGTGGGCTTGTGTTTTGCCTCAGTTTCTTGGGGTAATGAGGTCTGCCTAAATGCCCCAGAAGACTGCTCCTCTTCAAACGTGAGCTTGCACTTTTTTGGGGAAGCATGAAAGCACATGGAGCCTTAGTGAGAATCTTGCAAGTACCTGGGTGTATAAAGAGGGTCCTCTGTTTGGCATCAGGGACTGCCAGGAAGCGGCTAAAGGAAGGGAGCCTTAGTAATGTTAGACACTGGCGTTGAAGGCAGTTTCAGCATCAGTCTGGCATTCCCTTTCAGCTCCGAGAGAGAATGCTCGATACCTTGGGGTAGAGGCAGACTTGCCTGTTGGCATGGCTTAAAGCTCTTGGGCAGTGGCTTGGCAGAAGTCAAAGGCTACTCTTGATGTTGACCTGCACTGTGTGTTGGAGCCAGACCTGAAGACCATTTACTTTTATGGCTCATGCTCTGTCTTGAAGTGCTACTGGGTTAAGGCTTCATTAACTGGCATTTGAGTGCTAGTGTTTGACTTCCAGACCTAGGCATAGCCTTGGTATGGTAGGGAGAAGGTTTCTGAGCCTTGATTTACTTGTGCCCTTCTTTAGAGGCATTGGAGGAGACTGTCTTAGGGACTGGTCAAGCCCACCTTCAGCAGGAGGCTGAGGTATCTGTTTCTATTTCCTTGACATCGAGAGGGTATGGAAAAATGTAGGGGGTTTCAGGTAAGGGTTGTTGCTACATCTTTTGATGGGCCTAGCATCTCTCTATATAGTACCGGAGTGTCTTCTTGCACCAGACAGCTAGGCTGAAGTTGCAGGTAGTCTTGTTGTGGTCAGGGGAGAGACAAAAGCTGCAAACACTATGTTGGTCTGACCATGAGTATTTGGGGATGCACTTAGGGCAGAGTTGGAAGGAAGTACGTTCCATAGCCCCCTTCCCTAAGGCATTCCCCGAAAATACGACCTGTAGGTTGTTGACTGCTGGTCAGTGCTGCAGTTTGCTGGCGATACCACACTTGAATTTACAGGTACAGCGGACCATGGTACATTTGGGATGCAGTATTACCATTGTTTTCTGGCTTTTAACGCTGGGATTTTGGAATAACTGTTTTTGTCTTATTCCAAAACCTTTTCCTCTTCCGCATTTTCACAGGGTTTTCGCCAACTAAATGTGTGTAGGGAAAGGAACCTAGAAGTGTAGTGTTCCAGCACAACTCATAATACTGATTCAGCCACAATCATGTAATTTAAGACAATTGCGAGCATAACATTTGAAAGTGACCATCTGCCTGTGGAGCAAATAAAAGTAAGGAAGGAACAATTCTGCGATTTGGCTGTTGCAGTGCATCTGGTCCATGATCACATGCATATTGTATTAGAACAGTACAAGTAATACAACCCTCTAGGGTCTAGAACAAGCTTATGCAATGCAAGAACATCATGCCCAGTCTGCTTATCAGATATTTCCCCATTTCCACTGGCCTTAATATATTTGTAAACTATATCAGAAACAACGGTTTTAGAAATAGTTTTAACCATCATAAAATGCTTCACTTAAGGAACACATCTGAAACGGGTGCAAAAGAGAAAGGTTGAAATGCAGAATGCCAGGAAAACAAACTAATCAGAATACAAAAGCAAATATATTCCACAGATATCCCTACTTACTGCTAAGAATTTCCAGTCTTTATGAACATGGAGTGGGTTAGCTGAATCTACTTCATCCACCGAATAATTTCCAAGAAATAAATCGATGGCATCCTAGAACAAAAATATATACATAAGATTTATACCAGAAATACAACCTAGCCATTTTTTCAGTAACTCATCTAGGACATATATTAATGATTGTGCAAACTAACTCATCTCTCCCTTTACAGTAAGTACTAACTCTCTAGTCGGGTGCGCTTGCCACATTTTTCTCAAGGGGACATACCCAAATCAAAGCAATCATGAAGTTGGTGATTTTTATTAAGAAACCCATTTACACTAAGGACAGAATTGCAGTTTGAATGGCAACAAACATTGTGGTTCATCATGGATAATTGGTATTGCCAGCAATTGGTTCACTGTTGACAGATCAGCATTATCATTTGTGTTCTATTGAAGAAGTTAGACACCCTTCAGTTAACTTTGAAATGATCCTTACAGGGACGACCCTTGATATAATATTTATTTTGTTCCTGTTTCAATACAGCTCTGGTAATTGCCATGCTGCATCTACGTGATATAGAATATTTGGTACTATATACGGTTGGGATAAACAGGGGAGTCAACAAGGTGTGTGAAACACCAGTAGAGCTGTGTAGATATATTTAGGAAGAGAACATGGCATAGAAAACACAACAAAGAGTGATTTGATAATATCTTAGTAAATGTAAAATAAGGATTCCATTGTGGTGACTTAAAAGGAATTGATGCTCAGCATAATAATTCTATACCCAACATATTCCTGAGATTGCAAACTGTTCCCTAACCCCTAAAACTCTTTGTTTCTACAAATCTCTTGACCCTAAAATCCGATTTCCTGGGCTCAGCGCTGCACTGCACCAGATGTTAGTTTAAAAGAAAGAAGCAAGATCAAAGAGTTTCAATGACGAAACAAAGTGAAAAAGTTACTGCCCTTCGCTAACATTCCTTCTGGTGGATACCCTATCTAGTCGCAGGTTCCTCATCTTTAGAATATTTCCCAGGTGCCCAGAGGATATGGGAAGAATTAATTTGAGTGTTCCCACTAGCCATTCAGTGGTATAATGTGTGGCTCAGAGTTGGGTTTGTGCCGCATATAAGTGCCATCCCTGCACAGACATCAGTTTCTTGGAAGACTCTTTCTGCAACCCCCAACATGGAGCACAAAACAATTGGAGGTGCCAATCTGCACCTCCAATTTTGGACCTTTTTAGATGGGTAACGGGGATGGGTAAGATCACTAAAGAATCTGTGGTTATATAGAGTATCCACCAGAACAGCATTATCGAAGTCCCTTATTTGTCTGAAGGATACTTTTCTCTGTGGATTCCTCACCTTTAGCATAGATACCAAAGCAGTACCTCCCAATGGTGGATGGGCTGTGGAGTGGGCTCAGACAAAAAAGTCCTACAAGACCAAATGGGCGAAGTGTCCTTCAAGTCGGATCTGGTTATCAAAGCAGTACTAATTGGTGAACATATACCTCAATACCCACATCGAGCCTGGCAGACATCAAGAATTGGTGCCCCGCATGCCAATGCAGTGGTAGAGGTCTGGGCCCTGGCTGAATGGGCTCACTGTCCTACTGGAGGGTGCTTATTGGGCACTGCAAAGGCCTATCCACCCTGATGGAGTCCTTTTCTGCACCACCTTTCCTTTCTTTGTCCGAAAGAACTCCACAAAAAGCGAATCATCCACTAGATGATCTTTGGTGTGATTGATGTAAAAGCTTATAGATCTTTTGGGGTTCAGCTGATTAAGTCTCTCCCCATCCTTCGTGGGGTGAAGCGAAGCAAAGAACTTTGGGACAGTGATGTATTGCCCAACGTGAAATAAAGTCATGAAACTTGACAAGGCCACCCTGATCCTCATCACCAATTTTTTCGTGAGGTTGCACCAAGACACACTTGATCTCACTCATGCAACAGTCTTTAGGTCCAGAAGACTCAACAAACAGCTGAGCATCGGCTCAAAGGGAGTACACATTGGAAATGTCTGTTCCCACAGAAGCAACACAAACAGTTTGGGAGGGAACAGGCTTGTCAAACCTTTAATAAACCATCACAAAAGGCAAATTAAACAAAGATAGTTGGTTCCGAAAATGCAGAAAAGCACATAAATACCCTTTTTATACTGCCCACAACATGGCTATGATGGACCAAAGAGACCCACATTTTGGTTTGCAAAAGGTCTGTTCTGAGAATTCCACACCAGCCTACAAACTTGTACCAGAGCTTGGCATAAATAGACATTTTGGAAGGTCACCTGGCAGCCATGAAGGATATTCACAGCCTCAGGACGCAAACAGATCACAATCAACAGATGCTGCCCAATTTCCACGCATAGAGGTGGAGTGTAAGGGTTCAGTCGTAGTTATCAGGAGACAGAGTTGCTTTTTCCAAACGTCTATTTATTTATAGACTAAAAGATGTGCTTTTACAATGCCTTGAAGTACACAATAGGGAAGTTTACTCCTTCCGAGTGCCCGGCCATTAGGCAGATAGTTGGGTGGAGAGCATACAGCAATTCCATGGGATAGTGTCTTGGTTGAAGAATCTCCTTTCCTTCTTCTTACAGTTCTTCTTTGATGGACCAGGCATCGAGGCCCCTACCCTCAGAGGAACAAAACATAGAGCCATTTATGGCATTTTTAGGACTCTCTCCCATGCACCTTTTCTTTCTTTCAGCTGCACTTACTACCATTTTGCTTTTCCCCTGCTTTTGTGTGTTAAGTAATTTCTTATTGATTTCAGAATGTACCTCTTCTCCACTTTTCCCACAGTCTCCCTCAAGAGAATAACTCTTTTACTCTTTATTATATAAGCATCTCTCTCTTTCTCAGAATTAACCTAGCCGAAAGAGGGGTTTTCTTCAAACCACTATTTGCAATACACAACACAAAATCATCTCTCTATGTGGGATTTCCTCTTTTAGGCAAAATTCTGCCATGTATTCATATTAACTGCAATGAGGTTATTTGAGCCCTGTAAAGACTTCTTACTGGGCTCCTATGCAACCTTATCACCTGCCTTTCTCCCAGATCCCCTCTTCCCAACCGTTGCGGTCCTCTTCTTGCCCGTTGCGGTCCTCTTCTTGCCCGTTGCGGTCCTCTTCCCGCTCGCTGCTCATTCACACTAGTGTAGAGGACCATGTCCATACACTACCAACCGCCTGGCCGAGCCACATTCTTCAGGGATCAAGGTAGCGGCCTAGAGACTTCAGATTCCTTGTCTTTGATGCATGTGACTTCCACTACACTCTTCAATTGTTCAACTCGCTGTGGAAGTAGGTTCTCGCATTCGCACTGAATCTCCTCCATGTAGTGCCAAATCCCCATTCCCTTTGGGTTGTCATTCCTCTTTCTGTTTCCCTTCCCCCTTTTATTCCTTCACCTTTCCTTAAAATCCTCAACATCTAAACAGTGTTTCCAGAGAAGGAGTTGGGAGTATTCAGTGATTACTGTGTGCGGTCAGTAATATCAGCAATATGTACATCTGAATATTAACTGTATGGGTGGGAGAGGACTCAACAGAAGATCAAAAGTAGCCTCTTCTCATTCCCATCTCCCCCCCTCTTTGCCCCAACTGGTGCAGTTTGGCCCATACTCTTCTTTGGGGCAGGCAATACAGGTGAGAGGGCATGGGGAGTCACACTACTCTGTTCCTGTGGAGATCAATGACACCCAACACAGTCATGTCCGATGTCTTCTTGCTGCTCCTGGGTACCTCTCCTGTGTGTCCTCACGGCAGGCCCTTTTCTCCTCCTTCAGCTCCTTGCTTGTTCACGCCAGATCTGTGGAGAATGGCAGGATATCATCTCGCTTTCCTTTCAGTTGTCTACATAGTCTCAGTGTGTCTGTGACCCTTTTTGGTTGCATTTCTTATCGTAACGCTTCTTTGTTTTTTCAGATGAAGTGTGAATAGCTCCGGACCTTCAGGTAAGTCCTTTTCCTGTCTATGGACTGCAAAGGTTCAGGTGGAGAATCTTGCCCTCATGCAGTGACGGAAGTTCCTCCTGAAGTGGTAGCCTGATTGGAGGGCAGACGCATATGCTCAGAAGAATAAGTTATTTATCTTCAGTAACGTCTTAGCTATCTTATCTGTTTAGCCGCAGATTCCTTACCTTAGAATATTCCCCAGGTGTGAGACTGGATCCGTAAGTTTGAGCAGTACCCTGCATGCAGTAAGTGGCATCATTCAGCTCCATGTCAGCAGCGTCATCCGCGCTGAAATTTGTGTGTGGTACTTATATAGGTACCACCCCAGCTCACTGAAGCCAGTTACTTTCGCTACTTTCCAAGCCAGGCAGGCAGAGCCACAATGAGGATTGACTTACCCTAGAGCCAGCACAAAGAGTGGGGAGCTATGGGAGGACCGGTATGGAATCTGCAGCTAGATAGCCTCTACCAGATAAGGCATTAGCGAGGGTAAGTAACTTGTTCATCTGAGACTTCTAGTCACAGATTCTTTGCCTTAGAATACATATCCAAACAATGCCTCCCCGGAGGTGGGTCTGCAAAGCTGATTTAAACCAGAACATCCTGCAGGACCGAACGGCGATGTGCCTGTCACAAGGGACCAGACTACCCAGGCAGTAGTGCTTGGTAAACGTGTGCAAATATACCCATGTTGCTCCCATAACAGATGTCCAGTACAGGGACACCATGGGCTAAAGCAGCGGTCGCAGCCTTGGCTCTTGTAGAGTGAGCACAAAAGCCCTCAGGGGGTTGATTTTTTGCCAATGCGTAGCAGATCTTGATGCAAGGTACTATTCATCTTGAGATAGTCCGTTTCTGCACAGCCTTCCCTTTCTTGGCCCCTAAGTATCCCACGAAGAGTTGATCTTCAATACGGAACTCTTTTGTATGATCATGTTAGAAAGACAACACAGGGGCGCTAGAGGGCACACGGCAAGATGGCTGCACCTTACTGCACCTCTGCCGGCCGAACATCCTATCTAGCAATAATCCGGCTTACAGTCGGCCATCCTGTGCAATAAAGTGAAGCACATTCATGCTGCAAGGTGGGGGGCACAAGTTGAACGCGGTAGCAAGGCTGCATAATGCCTGCAATCCTGAGACTGACGACCGACCCTGCTGTGGCGCTGAGGAAAACATGGCGGCCGCGAGACTAGGGTGATGCCCCTGCTGAGAGATGGTGAGTGGAGCAGTCTTGGAAGCGCTGCATGAAGCAGCGTGTGTTGCGTGCGTCTGCGAGTATACCGCTACAAGAAGCCTGCTAGGAGCCAGTGAACCGGTGCTGCTCGCTTAACCCGGGCGGCTGCTGCTGAGAGGGCTCCGCGGCGGACTATGTGCGGCCTGGACCGCGACCTGCTGGCGGGGCATTGCATCCCCTCCCGACCCCCTCGGAACTGCAAGACTGTGGACAAGAGCTTGTAGCCTGGGTAATGCGTGGCACAAGCTTGCTGAGACACGGCGGGGTACAACAAAACCCAGCCTGGCAAAGAGGTAAGAGAGGCCACCCTGCTACTTTATTAAGGCCTATGCGTGGGGCTAAACATGGCTGACAGAGTAACCGTGAAGCATTGCAATTGCGTCTTGCGCTGCCTGGAGTGAGCTTGAAGGAGCCCCAGAGACGCCCAAGTCCAGTATGTTTGTTTTGGGCTGCGGCACTCAAAGGAGCACAGTGCGGGGTGCTGGGGGCGGACGGCTCCTGGTGTGACAGCCTGACCGGGAGGTGCTGACGGCTGGAATCGTGCTACGCCAAGCTCCCCTACCTTCCAATGAGGAAATATTAAAGGCCTATAACTAGAAAATCGACACAAGCAGCGCACGTATAACCTGACAAAATGAAGCGCGACGCGCACTGAAGCGCTCACATATAATGGCAATATTGAAAGAACTTTAATGTAGTGCACACTGTTATAGGCTATAAAGGGGGCCCCGTGCAGGATCTTTGGTGCCCGGTGCAAGGCTCCTGGTGAATCATGTGTGTTGCGAGGGCTACGGGGCAGCAAGGCAGAGTAAGGTGCTATCTGCAGACCGCCGCGGCCTATATGAACAAAATGGGTAAGACGGACAGAAACCAACCCTGTCTTACTTTTGAACAGCGGAAGCCTGGCAAGTCATAAAGGGAAACCACAGAATCTGAGCCCGATGCACCACCTGAAGGCACGCCGTCGCTCGAGGCGACCCTCCTTGCAATGCAGAGCAGCCTACAATCCATTGATGGCAAAATTGATGCCCTTAATTTGAGAATGGATCACATGTCAGCGAAGCTCGCCAAACAGACCGCCAGGTTGGGTGAAGCGGAAAAACAAATTTCCGACGCAGAGGATAGTCTGCAAAGTCTCTCAACCAAAACCATCAACATGAAAAAGGTACTTAGGATCATTCAGGCCAAGAATGAGGACCTCGAAGCCAGGTCACAGCGAAATAACCGGAGAATAACGGGCCTGCAGGAGTGGACCAATACAGGGAAACTGTAGCCATATGTTGAGGACATTCTCAGGGAAATTTTTGGAGCGGAAAACCTGTCGACGAATCTCATTGTGGAGACAGCCCATCGATCGCTGGCGGTGCACCCGCCGCCGGGCGCTCCACCAAGGCCGATCACTGCATGGCTATCATACTATAGCGATTGTGACTCAGTCCTACATCTGGCACGCGAGAGAGACACTATACACTACCATGGGAATAACTTGGCCTTCTACCTGGATTTTACTGCGACGGTTCGGGCAGCCAGGCGGGAATTCCAGCCTGTTAAAAAATTGCTACGCATAGGATCAGAAGGTAAAGCCAAGATATATACAAATCCGAAATCTGCCATGGAGTATGCCAAAACACTTAAAAGGAGCTGAAGCAACACATGAGAAGTCCCGAAAGATGAGGAGGAATGGCGATCGTCGCTTAGCAGGGTCTCTTGTACTGTTTAATGGTTCTTTTCTAGTGCCATATGGACAGAAATGGCTGCTGAGGGCCATGGATGATGCGTGGTGGCCGACTGTGGATACCAAGGTGGGGAGGCCTCTAGATGGGCAAGGATTGTGCGTTTGCCTACCAGTGTGTGAGTACTGTACCGCCTCAGCTGTTCATGACTTTATACATGCAGGCACTGTTACAGAACTATACTAGAGTTGTAAGACGCTATTTTGTTCAAGTTTGGCCACCTCCCTGATACCTGGGAGGAGGAACTGCTCCTTGGCGCTCCCCTATGGGTGTACCCCACTTCTGTAGTTGGTAAATGTTATGCAATGGAGTTATGTTTACATGTTTTTGGGATGGATTTAGCATGTTGTGGGTGCTGAAGTGGGTGAGGGACGGGATGTTGCTTTATGTTCGGGTGCAGATGCAGTGCAGATTACAAGCGAAGGACACCTCTAGGCATTTACCTGCTGGCGGTCTTTGCAATAATGACTATAGCGGGTCAAGAATAGACAAAGTGAAGCCCAGGTGGTACCATTAAACTAATAACTTGGAATGTGTGGGGCCTTAATAACCCCAAACAAATATGTAAGGTACTAGCATACCTAGATAGACATGGTATTCAGGTAGCATTCTGCAGGAAACGAATCCCACCAAGTACTCAGAACTAAATGAGGGGGCTCGCTGGGCTGCTGTTAGAGTTGCAGCCTGGTATTCTACATATTCCAGAGGAGTACTTTTATTGGTGAAGCGGGGGACATTAACCCATTTGGAAGCAGACGACCAGGGAGGATGCTCCTTTTGCAAGGAGCCTGGATGGCACAAAGCTTATATTAGTAAACTCATATGGTCCCAACATAGATGACCCTGTGTTTTATAATGATATCTGGAGAAGCATTGAGGCGCTGCCTCACTCAGCTGTGATATGGGGTGGCGATTTAAATGTATATTTAGACCCGCAGTTAGATAGATCAGCTCACACAACGTGGCATGGGAAGCTAGCCGCGCAAATGATAAATGAGATAATATAGGCAGAGGGACTGGTTTATGTGTGGAGGTGTTGCAACCCCTCTGGGAGGGAGGGCACATTTGTATCAACAGTTCATGGCTCATTGTTATTATTATTATTATTAATAATAATTTATAAAGCGCGACAGCTACTTCCAACGGAAGTGTCCCAGCGCTAATGTCCTGCAAACGCATGAGATTAAGCAGAGAGCGGCCTGAGCCAATCTCTAAGGAAGTCTGAATAGCCAGGTCTTCAATGCCTTTCTGAACGGGAGTTCCTTGTCAATGAGTCTGAGATCATTTGGTAAGTTGTTCCAGAACATGGCAGTTTTCACGGAAAACGCACGTCCACCTGTCCTCGACTTTCTGAACCTAGGGATGATCAAAAGATTTTGTTTGCTGGATCTAAGCGTTCTAGGTGGAAGATATTTCTGCAATCTCTGCTTCAAGTACCAAGGACCTACCCCTCTAGAGGCTTTATGAGCCAACACGATGGCTTTGAACTGCACTCTTTTTACTACTGGCAGCCAATGGAGGCTTTCCAAATGAGGCGAAATGTGATACCGTAGAGGCACATTCCTCAAAAGTCTGGCTGCGGCGTTTTGGATACGCTGCAGCCTTCTCATCAGGAAATCTGGGAGGCCAATGTACAGACTGTTAGCATAGTCGAGTTGGGAAATGATGAGGGCATGTACCACTGCCTTCCTACAATTCATAGGAAGGCAGTTGTTGAGGCTGGACTACTGGCTTATATCCAAGGAAGTCAGCGCATGGACAGTATCGGTCTAGCACCTCGCTAAAAATCTTTTTGATCATGCCCCCGGGCTATTGGAGCTTGACATACCGACCCACCGTAGACCAGAGTTTCATTGGCGATTGCAGTCTTCGTCACTACTGGATCAAGAATTTCATGTCACGATTAGGACAGCCATCACAATTTTGTTTTGGAGAACGTAGGCACGGTGGATGGAGCTGGTTTACTGTGGGAGGCCTTTAAAGTGATCATCCAGGGGGAATGTATAGGAGTGCAGGCAGAGGTTCTAAAATCATTGCAGAATCGGCTAAGTGTATTAGATGATAGGATCCGTGCACTTGAACGTAAATATGAACAAGCACCCACACATATACTGTTGGCCCAAATGAGAGATCTAATAATAGAATATAACAATGTGGCTGAGTAGGAGTCACGGCATAGGCCCAGGAGTAGGATGGCGCGATGATATGGGGAGGGAGGCAGACCGGGCTGCTCGCTGGCCAGTAAATTGCAAGCACCTAGGAGCCAGGAATGTATTGTAGAAATAATAGACAATTACCTTGTAGCTCAGCACACTACGCCGGAGATTAGCCGGGTCTTTAAAAGATTCTTCTCTGACCTGTACAGCCGATGCCACCTACCGCAGAATGCGAGATCTCAAACTATTTAGATGACATTGCTCTGGGCTGGCTGTCCCTGGGCCAGCGAGAGTATCTCACACAGCCCTGGACGATATAAGATGTTAAGAGGCCATAATGTCGCTTTCGAACGGTAAGGCAGCCGGACTGGATGGGCTGCCCAGCGAATTTTACAAGGCATATGAACTCGCTAGCCCCCAAATTGCTGGAGTTCTTCACAGAAGTGTATGAGAAGGGTGTGCTTCCCCCTTCGCTGAGGGAAGCTCTTATAGTGATGTTGTTGAAACCAGACAAGGTGTCCAAAAGAAGCGAATCGGATAAGCCGCTCTCTATGATAAATGTAGACACCAAAATATTGGCTAAATAATCGGTAACAGACTGCAGCTGTTGATCCCAAATCTGGTTTTGCCAGATCGGGCTTTGTGCCCAAGGGATCCACCACACATGACCTGCGTGCTATATTTGTTGTGCTGCATCGATTGAACCTTGAACTTCTCACAGCGGCTGTCCTTTTGGATGAGACCAAAGCTTTTGATTAGCTACATTAGGACTTTATGTTTGTAGTTCTACAACGCATGGAGATACCGCCTTTTTTTCTGAAGTAGGTGCTCATCCTTTATTGGGGCCCAATTGCCAGGGTGCACATGAATAGAATGGTCACTGACCCCATAAATATCTGTAGAGGAACTAGGCAGGGTTGCCCCTATCCCCGATGCTGTTCTCCCTGGCACTTGAGCCTCTGGCTTGCAAGATGTGGCAGGGCCATGCCAACGCAGCGCTGGTCTTCAGGCAGCGACCGCTTGCCATTTCCCTGTACGCACACAATATGCTCTGTATGTTAGGGAACCTGCGAAACACCTGGAACCCCTACTGCAGGAATATGTCCGGTTTGAACGATATTCTGGCCTGGGCATTAATTGGAGTAAGTCCACGGTGTTTCCACTCACTGAGTATAAAATGGCGCAGGAGCTGGAGTTCCTGTTGGCCTGGTCGAGTGAACCTGTGCGATACTTGGGGGTCTGGGTACATAGAGACCCTGAAACAATAATTCGTATTAACTATGGGCGAGTGCTGGCAAAATTAGGTGACCAAGTTGCCAGATGGACCCGCCTCCCACGGTCTCTAGCGGATAGGATAGTTGGTGCCAAGATGGTAATTCTCCCTAAATTGCTATATCTGTTTGTGAATATCCCAATAGCCCAAAACAAAGCCATGTTTCAGGCTATTCAGTCATGCTTACTGGGATTGGTCTTGGTGGGCAAAAAAACCGAGATGCAGTTGAGCCACCCTGGCGCAACCATTCGAAAAGGGTGGCTTTGAGACACCAGATCTACGATTATATTACCTCTGTTCTCAAGCCCAATTTGCACACTACTGGTACTTTCTGCAGCACTACCTGTGCACTTGGCAGTGGAGGCGGACGGTGTACACCCAATCCCGCTGACTGCTATGGCATTACAAAACAGAACACAGGGGAATAGGACGGAGAAAAACTGTCGCGTGCACTGTCAGGGCGTGGAAGGCCCTGGCAGCCCGCGCGGGACGTGAACGTTAGTACACACCGGCTATGTTGATCGTTGCACACACAGAAATCTCAGTGGCACAGGAGGCCGGGGTACTGAATACTTTGTCCACCGCAGGGATTACTAAAATGGGGGATATGTATCTAAATGGAAAATTACTATCCTTGGGCGACTTCACATCAGGGAATCAATACAATGCAATGCAAGGGTTTGTCTACACCAGGCTGCACATGGCTGTCAGAGCGCTGGACCTGGGGCTCCCAAACGAGACGAAGATGTTGAAAGCACTGCAAATTGTATTAACAGTGGGGGAGTCCAAAGGGCTTATCTCTCGCTTGTATACTGCATCCCAAAGAGAAAATTAGTAATATGCTCCACCTACTTTGACAATTGGAATAGACAGTTAGAGGTGCCATTGGTTTGGGAAAACTAGGAAGCGTGCTGTGCATTGACTGGTCGCCTCATTGCCAATTGTAATCTGAACATAACACACTTTAAATTCCTGCATCAAATTACAATACACCAATGAAACTGCAGAAATATGGGCTGCGTGAGGATGCCAGGTGTGCAAGATGCGGGGAGGATGGGGCAGACTTCGCACATTTGGCGTGGGCTTGTAACTCTAGCTTTGACTTCTGGAGGAATGTAACTCGGACACTAACATTGATCGTAATGGAAACTGTAGAGTGCACACCTGAGATATGCCTACTAGGTCTGGTAAAAAGGCTTAAGCCATGCAATAGGCGAATAGTAGAGGTCACCAATCTCCTGGCGAAGTGCATGGTTGCAAAGCATTGGGGTGGCAGATCTGCACCCACAATGGCACAATGGATAAAATAACTTGTATAGTGTAAGGAGCAACTGGATATGTATGCAGAAGAACTGCCTGAGGCCTCTAGACCGAAAGACTTCTGGGCGCCGCTGACCTGCTATCTGCTGGATCACCCAGACATGGTATGATTTTACAAGCCCATGAATGGGCGGCATATGGGTAAATCTGATGATCAAGGGGATGAACGACAGCTGTAGACTTGGAATCTGTTATATGGCACTCCACATGTTTTTTGTATGTCGGTTGTTCTGTTTGCTTTTTTGTTGCCTGATATTTGTTGGAATGTAAGGTACGTATCCCAAGCATTACTGTACCCATAGTGAACTGACATTTCCAATGTAACGTATTATTTTTCGTAACAAACGCTAATAAAAAAAAATGTAGAAAGATAACACTCTTTTAGGGTCAAGATGTTGGAGTCTCTCCTCTTTGGATGGGTGAGGCAAAGAAAAGAAGGTTGTCAGGGAGATGTTCTGGTCTTCATGAAAAGGAGTTGCAACCTTCAAATGAAGGAAGGAGACATGTGTCCGGAGTTCCAGTTTGTCCGGCTAAAACATGGGGTAGGGAAGGTGAGCCTGCAATTCGCTTAACCTCATTGCCAATGTTACAGCCACTAGAAAAGCAGTCTTGATGGTCAATAACCGACGAGGGCAATTGTGCAGAGGCTCAAAGGGGGCAATTAAAAAAAAAAAAAAAAAGAAACAAAAATCAGAACTAGGTTTAAATCCTACTGGGGTATGATGAATGGCCTGGGAAGCTTATGTTGCAAGTCTTTGAGGAAACTAGTCACAATAGGCGACTTGAACAAAGAAGGTTGGTCCGGAAACCGCAAAAAGCCACAATGGCCAATAAAAAAAAAAAAAACTTTCAACGTTACCAGAGCAGAGCCCTGCTCAGCCAAAGATAGAACAAACAGAAGAACTTGAGAAAAACGTGCAGAAAGCAGATTGAAGTTTCTAGCAGCACTCCATGCCACTGGGGTATCCCAGGCAGCAGGTGTATACTGACTTGGTGGAGGGACACCTGGCTTCCAGCATAACTTCACAGACTTCAGGAGGAAGGTTGAAAGCTGTCAACTGTCACCATTCAATCGCCACACACGGAAGGGGAAGGGTGCTCAGCCTCCCCTGTTGCTGCAGCAGAAGGTCTTCTGGAAGAGGCAGCCTTATCGAGAAAACCAATGCTCATGCTCAACAGACTGGGATACTAGACTGCCCGTTCCCAATCCAGAGCCACAAGGATAACATGGGTCCGGTCGTTCCTGATCTTTGAGTACTCTGGGTAGAAGTGGTATTGGCAGAAAAGTGTGCAATAGGCCAGAGTTCCACTTCAGAAGAAAAGTGTCTCTGAGTGAGAGCCACCTTAGAAACTCCAGTGTGTAAAACTGCTGACATTGTGTGTTCTCAGCGGTGGTGAACAGATCCAACTAAAGCTCTCCCCACTCTTGAATGAGATCTTGCCTCACCCCGGATGGAGAGACTATTAGTGATCTGCTAGGCATCTTCGGCTGAGTTTGTACACCCTGTCTTCTAGAGAACCTGTCGGGTGCTAAACCACTAGGGAAATGCCCTGGTGTTCTAGCCATGTCCAGAGACGCAGAGCCTCTTTGGAAAGGGTCCATGATCCCACTATGCCCTATGCAGTACCACATGGCATTGGCATTGTCCATGAAGAACAAGTTACTTACCTTTGGCAACGCCTTATCTGGTAGAGACTATCTAGTCGCAGATTCCTTACCTTAGAATTAGCCTTAGGTGTCAGAGTGGATCCTGAAACTTTGATGAGCAGTACCCCTGCGTGCCAGTAGGTGGCACTGTTCGACTTCGTGCGGTAGCATCCATGCTGGAAGTGATGTTCACAGTGCCTATATGGGTGCCACTCAGGCACGATGACGTCCGTTAAATTTCACAACTTTCCAAGCCAGAGGAGCCGTGATGTACACTGACCACTGATGTGGAAAAACTAGAGACCTGAAAGGGGAAAAACCATGTCCCTAGAAATCTATTCGCAGAGCGGGGAGGATGGGTGAGTTTGTAAGGAATCTGTGGCTAGACAGTCTCTAACAGATAAGGCATTATTGATGGTAAGTAACTTGTTCATCTGACTTCTAGCTGCAGATTATATACCTTAGATTAGATACCCAAGCAATACCTCGCCGGAGCTGCAGACTGATTTCATGCGAGGAAGTCCTGCAGAACCGAACGAGCAAAATGCCCATCTCTACAGACCTGACTGTCCAAACAGTAGTGTTTGGTAAATGTGCGCAATGAGGCCCACGCTGCTGCCTGGCAGATATACAGGACAGGAACACCGCGATGTAATGGAGTGGTGGCAGCTTTTGCTCTGGTGGAATGAGCACGTAATCCCTTTAGAGGTTGCTTTTTGGCCAGTGCATAGCAGATTTTGAAGCAGAGAACGATCAACTGGGAGATGGTCCGCTTCTGCACAGCCCGTCCTTTCTTTGCTCTAACATACCCCACGAAGACCTGGAACTCTCGTGTGTGTGGTCAAGGTAGAACAACAATGCTCTTTTTGGGTCCAGACAGTGGAGTCGCTCCTCTTCTTTTGAGAGCTGCAGAGGATCATAAAAAGTAGGTAGAGTGATGGATTGGCCTAAGAGAAATAGAGTGACGACTTTTGGAAGAAAAGAAGCTCTCGTACAAAGCACTAGTTTTTCTGGGTAGATGCTAAGATAAAGAGGCTTGGATGACAAGGCCTGAAGCTTACTGACCCTCTGGGCAGATGTTACTTCAACCAGGAAGGCAGTCTTGATGGTAAGGAGCCTGATTGGACAAAGGACCAGAGGCTAAAAAGGAGCACATATAAGGAACATGAGGATGCGATTGAAGTCCCACTAGGGCATAACAAAGAGAGGAGGAAACAAATACTGTAAACCTTTTGGAAGCTTATTTCCAATAGGTGATTTAAAGAGGGATGGCTGAATTTGCAGAGATAGCCCTTCAGAATGCCCAGAGCAGAGCTCTGCTGGGCAAAGGAAAGGATGAACAGGAGAACCTGAGAAAGGGGGGGGGGCAGAAAGGGAATGAAATTGTCTGTACACCGTGCCACAAATTCTGCCCAACTGCAGGCGTAAACTGTTTTGGTGGAGGGACACCTGGTTGGCAAGATAATGTCACAGACTTTGGGCGGCAAGTTGAAAGCTGTCAAATGTCGCTGCTCAATCTCCACAAAAGAAGATGGAGCGTTGACAGATTCAGGTGAAGAACCATCCTCCTCTGCTGCGAAAGAAGATCCTCCCAAAGGGGCAGCCTGATCGCAGAACCAATGGCCATGCTCAATAGCTCAGGATACAAGACTTGGGCACGGTCGTTCCTGTTCTTGAGAATGCTGGGCAGCAGTACTATAGGTGGAAAGGTGCACAGGAGGCCTGATCTCCAATCGAGATGGAAAGCGTCTCAGAGCGAGAGCCGCCTTGGACATTCCAGCAATCAAAACTGCTGACATTGCGCATTCTTGTCAGTGACGAACAGATCTAACCAAGGCTCTCCCTACTGCTGAAAATAGACCTTGCACCACCTCCAGCTGGAGACTCCATTTCCGATTGGCTAGGCATCTTTGGCTGTGTGAGTCAGATGTGGAACCACCAGGGATATGCCCAGCTGTTTCAGCCATGTCGAGAGACGCAGGGCCTCTTGACAAAGGGTCCACGACCCCACACAACCCATTTGCTGCAGTAACACATGGCAGTGGTGTTGTCCAAGAACACCTGCACCAGCCTTCCCTCGATGGAGGGTAAAGGGGCTTTCAATGCCAATCAGATCACTCGTAGCTCCAACACGTTGATGTGCAGTACGGATTCCACCGGAGAGGAGTCCTCTGATCTACGCTCTCCCAGATAGCCACCCAATCCCAGGAGTGACACATCGGTCACTACTGTGAGATCTGGTTGGGGAAGGAAGAGGGGTCTGCCAATGACCCAATGATAGTTTGTTAACCACCACAGCAGATCTTTCCTTTTACTTTACCGTGGAAAATAAGGGCAGCAGGGACATACAGCACTCAGTGGACCTTACCATGACCTCCCCCTAGCTTAACCAAACATTTCACTTCAACATCTCATTGAACAATCAATGATCTCTTATTTGTAGGAACTGTTTGTGCAGTGTGATCAAGGCGAACTCCATTTGACTGTCTGTAGTACCCAAGATACATTGTAATCTACTCCGGTTTTATCAACCAATTGGATTCAAATACTTGGGAATATAACGTAGCTCTTTACCTTACGCAAGGATTTCTCGACTAAAAAGACTACTTCAGCGTCCCGTGGACCACTGAATTTATGTATATCTTTTCATCTCTTCTAGCGTTGAAGAAGTCAAGAAGTGACGAAGCACGTGTTGGCTGTTCGTTTTTTTCTGAAAAATACAAGCCTGATAAATCATATGTAACAAATTACATGTTGTAGCGAATCAAATTCTTACATAGGTTTTGCCATAAATGAAAAACTGTGCTTGGTATACAAGTCCGTACTGTTTGGACATTTAACTTCCCGCTTAATATACGCCAGAGTGCCCTTTGGGTCTATTCCTAACTCACTTTAACTCACTGATATCACTATCAGTGTGGGTCTGCACCTTTGGTAGTAGGGTGCCCCAACCATTACAGCACCTCTTCATTACTCTGACTCTCTCCCAACATACTATTTTCGCACTTTACTTTCTCTTCCTCTCGTACGAGAAGCGATAGCTGTTACCACTACTACCCACTTGCTTCATTGCAGATCTTTTGCAGTTCCCTCAGACATCAAGACCATGTTGGAGAGATTCCCTTGATGCTGCACCCACTGGAACCTCAAGTCCCACTGCAGAGCCTGTATATGACAAAGGCATGTGTCACCAGCAGTAGGCCATGAAGCCCAGCAGCCGGAAAGTCAGTCTCACCAAAGCCCAGAATAGAGACTGAAACATCGGCATCACAGCCTGAATATCCTGGACTCGCTTTACAGGAGGATAGGCACGAAACTGCACGGTGTACAGAACAGCTCCAATGAAAGGGAGCATCTGAGAGGGAGTAAGGTGTGACTTCAGCACGTTGATAGTGAACCCAGTGAATGCAGGCGGTCTGCCTTAGTCTGGAGGTGGGAGAAGACAGCCTGGGCTCAACCTACCTTCTACATGCAGTTGTCGAGGTAAGGGAAGACTGGCACCCCTGATCCCCGCAGATGAGCTGCAAACACAGTCATCACCTTGGTGAACCTCCAAGGGGCGCTGGTAAGGCAAAGGGAAGCATGGTGCACTTAAAGTGCTTGTGGCCAACCGTGAACCACAGGTAACGTGCAGGACAGGAATGTGAAAGTATGCGCCTTTCAAGTCTGCTACCATCCAGTCTCCTGGGCAGACAGGACCTGAGCTAGGGTGAGCATTTTGAACTTATCCTTCTTGAGGAAGTAACAGAGGGTGCAGTTCTAGGATCGGCACTTAGAATCAGCGGGAATAGCAACCGTAACTCACTTCTGGTGTCGGCACCCTTTCTATGGCTCCCTTGGCGAAGGGAGCTGTGACTTTCTAGCAGAGAAGAAACAAATGATCCTGTCACCCGTAGGATGGTGGCATGGGGGAGGTGTGGTCACAAAGGGGAGCAAGTAGCCCCTTCAGACAATCTGCAAAACCCACCTGTCTGATGTTGTGGCCCACTGCAAACTGGGTGCCCATGATGGCATGAGGGCAGATTAGTAGGGCTGGAGGGTAATGGCCAGACTGCTGGCTGCCCTAACCAGGGGACACACAGAGGCTGGGGCCATACGTGGTGGCTGGGAGGGTAAAGGTGTGGTTGGAAACCCCTCCCGTAGCCATGAAAGGAGCGAAAGGTGGCCTGGGAGTGAAGCAGGCCATGGGAAGTCCCAAGGACCTGGCCGTAGCCCTACTGTTCTTAAGGCGTTCTAGTGCCACATCCACCTCATCTCCAAAGAGATGGGAGTCATCAGAGGGCATGGCCATAACAGATAATTGGACACCCCCAGGAAAGCCAGTCGTCCTCAATGAGGTGTGGCGCTGTAAGACCACCGTTGACGAAACCTCTCTGCCTAGTGAGTGGGTGGTGTCCAGTCCACATCGTATTGTGAACTTTGCTGCATCTCTCCCATCAACGACCGTGCAATTTAGTGTTCACAGAACGCAGCGCCAGACTGGCGGAAGAAAACATCTTGCCCAAAGTGCCTCTTGAATTCCCTATTCGGATGCGCAGTAGGGAATGCACCAGGATTTACATGAGACGTAGAGGCTTGATTCACAAATCTCTCTGGGGTAGGGTGTTGAGTGAGGAAGTTGGGTTCCTCAGGAGCGGGACGGTGGCGGCGGGCATTGTTCAATTCACAGGAGCCCCTATGCTGGGCTTGGACCAGGACCCAAGTAGGACGTCCATGAGGGCCTTGTTTAACAGGGGTAGCGGTTCTGAGGGGAAAACTCCCAGTTGCAGCAGCTCTATCAAGACGTTTGTATTGACTGCCACTGAGGGTAGACTAAAGTCAAGAACCTCAGCCGCCCTCCGCACCACCACAGTGAAGGACGTTCCATCCTCCATAGCCATGGTAGGGGGGAGAAAGCATATTCGTATCTGTAGAAGTGTCCAGTCCACTGGCTGCACCCAGATCCTCACACCGGTCCATGCTAGGTTCTTCATAAAACTGGTATTCTTCAGGGTACAGCCACCACTCCCATTCCCCCCCAATCCTAGCCATAAGAATAGGGCTCAGGCTCTGGCTTGGACGGCATGGCTCCAGTCAGATCAGTGTCAGTCAGGGATGGGGATGGGGATGGTGCCGCCGGGAATGTCAGCCTAGAGATCGGGACCAGGGAAGGTCGGAATGGTACGACAGATGCCAGACCAGATCCATCTGTGCCTCCCTGAGGCCCAACTGGTGCCAAGGCCAGAGCCACTAGGGTAGATCCAGCAGGGGCCCTTTCTGAACCCGTTGGGGCTGAAGGCGCACCAGAGTGAACGGGCCGCCCAAATAGGAGGTACATAGAGTCACAAAATTCTTGCAATTGGTCACTCCAGCTCCCAGAAATTCAGCGAGGCATGGAGTCGGCGCAGGCACTGGCTGAGCAGAAGAGCCAGGCCTTGAGTGGAGACACTCCCTCGTTAGCCGATTGACGAGGTGAAGATGAAAAATGCGTAGACTTTTGTGGGAGCGGGACTTGGGAAACAAACTTTTTAACAAAGGCTTCAGTACTAATAGCCTTTACAACACAACCAGCACCGCAAAAGCACCCTTACTAAGCCCATCTTTATGCTGAATAGTTTACTACAACGAATAGCAATTAGACGTATGTCAGTACAACTAACGCCACTTATTACCACGATGCTGGGGAAGGGGCGGTTTTAGGGCTGTGGCTATGGGGAGGGTGTGCGTCCTGTTGTCGGATTTAGGGCTCAGGGCTGGGGCAGTTTTAGTGCTAATGAAGCTGGGAAAGGAGCGGATTTAGGGCTGAGGGGGCGGGAGGGTGGTTTTAGGATGTTTGTTTTAGTTAGCCCCAGGAAGCGAGGAAGCAGAGCTATGTAGGCTCAATTATGCAGGTGCGAGAAGCGAAGCGCTCCGTCACGTAGAGCTCGGATACACGGGCGCTTGTCTTGAGGCAAAGAGAAGCTTGAGCGTTCGGTTAGAACAAGTGAGCGCAAGCAAAGAAACGTCTGAAAGGTTATAAAAAAATGGGAAAACAAAATAAATGTTACACTGCCAACAATCATTTAATTGGTAAAAAAAATAAAAAATGTGTAGGCATCGGCAGGGACAAAATAACAATACGCAGCAGTACCTTAGGATCAAAGAAGTCCGAAAACCGCAATAATTTTACAAGTTAAGCAACAAATTTTCACTGAGCGTCTCCGTCCCCACTACATACGCAGGAAGTGGGAATAATCTGGAGCAGTAAACGGGGAAACAACTTCAAAATTACCTCATTGGTTCCTACAGACGGCCAATCAGGCACCACAAATCTCTCAAACCACCAATCCACTGAAACCCTATACATACCGACTCACAGCTCAATTTGTTTAGGCTTCACAATATTTTAAACACAAATTTTCATTTGGTATAATAACAGTAATCGTTGAAAACTTAAGCGTTACAATACCGTTTATTGTTACTTTGCTTTAAATGATTTCCTATGTGACAGCGTGATATTCGATGTATAAACTGGGGTGGTAAAACCAGTGTCATCATTTCACATTAGTTGTAAAAGACTTCGCTTTAAAGGATTGCACTGTAGCATCATACATCCGTAGCACTTACTTGAGTGGCAAGAAAATTTGGAGTGCGATTACTTTTTTGGACTCTGCAACAGCTCCAAGGACCTTGCTCTCGACCAGGACCTTGATTGATGGGGTGTCACATGTCAAGCGGCAAGGAACTTGAGGGGTCACTTCATTAAGGCATTTGGATGTATGATGCAGCAGTCAGAACAGGCCTTCGGGTCATGGTCTTGTTCAATGTTTCAGAGGCAAACAAGGTGAGGGTCTGTCATCGACAACTGTCAGTGACAGGCACTACAGGACTTAAAGCCAGCCTTTTTTGATGACACTACTGCCACACCAGGAGGTAAGACCTCAAAACGTCTTCGACAAAACATCAAAAAAAGCTTTGTCAAAATGTGACAAAGGAGTAGCTCTTCCCGGATCGGCACTGACTGGCGCAGACAGAAAGAAAGGAACTGGCATCAGCGTTCCTAGGTGGCACCTATGTAGCACCGCAAATGTCACTTCCGGTGCAGTCTGCGCCATGCGGAGCTGAACAACGCCACCTACTAGCACACAAGGGTACTGCTCATGAAAAAGTTTCCGGATACAGTTTGATGCCTGGGGAAAATCCCTAAGGTAAGGAAACTGCGGCTAGACGTCTTTGTCAGATCACCTGCACCAACCTTTCCTTGATCAAAGGAAGAAAGGCTTTCAATGCCAAGTGGATCGCCCAACGCTCCAACTGGTAAATGTGGAGTCGGATTCCGCCAGAGACCAGAGTCCTCTGATCTCCAACTCTCCCAGATGGCTGTCCCAACCCAGAAGCGACGCACCTGTCACTAGTCAGCTCTGAGTGGGGAAGGAAGAAGGGTCTGCCACTGACCCATTCACGGGTTATCAGCACCACTGCCAATCTTTTGCAATTCTCCCGGAGAAATGGACCATGTCGGAGAGAATCCTCTGATGCTGCCCCTAGGACTTCCGGTCCCACTGCAAAGCCAGCATATGCCAATGGGCATGTGTTACAAGCAGGATTCAAGAGGCCATGAGGTCCAAAAACCTCAGGGTCATTCTAACCAAAATCCAAGATAGAGGCTGAAACATCGGTATCATAGCCTGCATATCCTGGATCCACCACTCGGGAGGATAGGCCCGAAACAGCACTTTGTTTAGAACAGCTCCAATTAAAGGGAGCGTTGAAAAGTGTGTCAGGTGTGACTTTGGCATGTTGATAATGAATGCCAGCAAGTGAAGATGGTTCGCCATGGCCTGGTGGTGGGAGACGAGTGCCTGTGGTGAGCCAGCCTTCAAAAGCCTTTCGCTGAGGTAGGGAAAGACTGGAATCCCTGACCTCCGCACATGAGCTGCAACCACTGCCATCACCTAGGTGAACACCTGAGGGGCACTGGAAAAGGAGCACAGCAAACTGAAGGTGCTTGTGGTCCCACTATGAATTGCAGATAACATCTGTGGGCAGGCAGGACGGGGATGTGAAAATATGCGTCCTGCAAATCCAACACTACCTTCCAGTCTCCCAGGTCCCAGGCAGACAGTACTTGGATGAGCAAGGGCAATCTGCCTTTTTTGGAAAGAGATTGAGAAGGTGCAGGACTATGATAGGACATTTTTTGGTGGGCACCAGAAAGTAGCAGGAATAGCAACCCTGACCTTTTTCTGATGCCAGTACCCTCTCAATGGCACACTTGGCCAAGACAGCCAGCACTTCCCAACAGTGCAAGGAGAGACGGTCCTCCGTCAGCCAGTCGAATGTGGGTGGCATGGGTTGAGGTATGTTGATAAAGCGGATGGAATAGCCCCTTTGGATGATCTGTAAAACCCAATGGTCTGATGTTACTGACCTCCAGTGATGAAGGCGAAGGAGTTTCCTGCCCTTTACAGGATGATCATAATGGTCGTAGGGCAAACTAAAAGGGTTTTGAGGCTGCAGCCGTCGGGAGGGTGGTGGACTGGCCCAACCTCTGCCTACCTGTCCGTGGTCTATGGGACCAGCGTCCTCAGCCACAAAAAGGCTGGGAAGCATGTTGGCTGTGGTGGACTGGAGTTGACGAGGGGTCATGGAGAAGGACCTGGCTGTAGCTATGCTGTCCTTAAAGCACTCCAGCGCTGAGTCCGGCTTCTCCCCAAAAAGATGAGTGATATCAAGGCCATGTCTTTAAGGGAGGCTTGCACATCCCCAGAAAAGCCAGTGGTTCTCAGCCAGATGTGCCACCGAAGAGTCAGTCCATGAACTCGCTTTACCTAGCAAGACAGTCATGCACAGTTCACATTGTATGATTAACTTTCCCGAGTCTCTCCTGCCACCAATAGTGTGGGAGAGTATGGTTTGGGCCTTCGCTGCGACGATAGGCAGCACTTAAGCAACAGAATCCTAGATCGCATGGGGATATTGGCCCAAAAGGCATGCGGTGTTCACCAACAGCAGTGCAAGGCTGGCGGAAAAGACTATCCTCTTGCCAAAAATATCCAGCCTCTTTAGACTCCTTATCCGGTGTAGTGGAAGGGAACGCGCCAGTGGTGACCCAAGGGGTTCAGGCTTGGACCACCAAGCTCTCAGAGTGGGGGCTGGATAAGGAAACCGGGGTCCTAGGGAGCGGGGCAATGAACAATCTTCCTATGCACAGAAGCCCCTGTGCAGGACTTGGACCAGCACCTGAGTAGGACGCAGGTAAGTGTTTCATTACAAGGGGTAAGGATTCGGAATGGACGACTCCTGGCTGAAGCACCTTGTTCGTCTTGACTACCACTGAGGGTAATTGAAGATCCAAGATATCAGCTGACTTATGCAGCACCGTAGAGAATGAGGTCCCCTGTTAAGGAGCCACGGTAGAAGGAGAGACCAAGCCACTATCTGGTGAGGTGTCACTGGCCTCCACCAGTTCCACATACCAGTTGTCATCAGTATCATCTAGGGGATGCTGGAATCCATAAGGGACACCTCCCATTAGTGTACCTCTCGAGGCCTGTTGAAGGAAAAAGGCAATGACTCTGGATTCGGCCAGCATGGCCCCGGTAGGCACCAGAACCAAAGTTAGACGCCGCCCTTCCGGCTCCATGTCGCAGTTGGGAATGACGATGGGGATGGCGCCACTGAGGGTGTTAATACTGGAATGGGTGTTGAGGAAGGTCTCGGTCTCGCAGGAGGCTCTGCCCTGGATCCAAAACCAGATCCATGGTACCAGACTAACGCTGAGGGCGAACCTGCTGGCGAGGATCCAGTGGGGACCCCTCCCGAGGGTGTGGATCCCATAGCACTCCATAGGGACAGGGACACCCAAATATGAGGTGCATGGCCTCATACAATTCTTTCAGCTGGGAGGGGGTTGCTCTGACTGGGAAAGTCAGGGAAGCAGGGAGCACACCCTGACTCAGGCTCCACTTTAAGCACGAGGCCTGGAATGCCGATATTCCCATCAGAAGCCTTCAACGGGCGCAGAAAATTCAAAGACCTCTTCAACTTTTTAGCTTTCTTTTCTCAGTGGGACTTTATGGACCACTTCAAATTAGACGATAAGCACCAGGCGTGGCTCCACCAACGGTCCCAGGTCCTTCAACAAAATCGGTATCTTGAGCGTTTCAGGGTCATCTGGCGTCGGCCGGCAAGGAGCTAGAGGGAACGCTTCCTCAGCACATTCGGGTGCATGGTGCAGCAGTCTTCGCACGTTTTGGAATTGTGGTACCTCTCCAAGGACCACAGACAAACCAAGTGTGGGTCTGTCGAAGACATCTGCCTGTGACTGGCGTCACATGGTATGAAACCAGCCAGTTTCTTTGGGGCCATCCTGTCACACCAGGAGAAAAAATCTCTTGAAAAAGGGATCAACAAAAAGTCAAGAAAAGCCAGCTGAAAAAAGACTGAAGTTAGTTCTTCATGGATCAGCAGTATCTGGCACGGAAAGGAAAGAATGGACGTCAGCCCGTCGAGGTGGCATCTATACAAGTACTGCGCATGTCATTTCCACGGCAGATGATGTGGAGCCGAACTATGCCACAAACTGGCACGCAAAGTGACTGCTCTAAAAGTCCAGATCCAGTCTGATGCCTGGGGAAAATTCTATAGCAAGGAATCTGCAACTAGAAGTCTCTATCAGATGTTCTGGGTACCAGACTATGTCAGACCAATTTGGGGCCACTCAGATTACCTGAAGCCATTTGCTCCTGATTTTCTTTAGAAATCTGAGAAGCAGAGGAAGTGACGGGAAGGCATACAGGAGTCCCATGTTCCACTCCAGTTGAAAAGTACACTCTAGGGAGAGCCTTCACAGGAACTCTGCGCAAAAGTTTTGCCACTCCACTTTGGACCGTGGGAAAGAGATTTAGCCAGGGTTATCTCGGTCAGAAGAAGTCCTGTGCCACCTCAGCGTGTAGCTGCCATCTGTGACCCACCGAGTGCAGCTGGCTGAGCTCATCCACCCTGGAGTTCAGGGATCCCAACAGGTGGTTCTCAAAAAGGGAGATGCCAAGATGTTCCAACCACCTCCAAAGGTGCAAAGCCTCCTGGCACAGGAAACCTATCCGCCCTCCTCGTTGCAGTACCACATGGCAGTGGTTTTGTCCGTAAGAACCTTTACCAGCCTTCCCTTGATGGATGATAGGAAGTCCTTCCCAGTCAGAAGAATGGCTTGAAACTCCAAACGATGGACATAGAGCTAGGTTTCCCCCAGAGACCTCTGATCTTCACCTCTCCCAGATGGCCTCTAAAATCAGTAGCGACGGATCCACGATCACCGTCAGCGCTAAGTGAGGAAGGGAGTGGGGCCTGCTGCTGGTCAGGTGGCATTCGAGCAGCCACTACTGCAGAACTTGTGCAGTCTACTCTGAAACCTGCATGATACGGACAGCTTTCCTTGTTGCTGGGCCCACTGAACCTTCAGATACCACTGCAGAGCTTTCATATGCTACCTGGAGATGTGGGCACGCAGGATGCATGGGGCTAGCAGGCCCAGAAGCCTCAGAGCTACTCTCACCAAATTCCAGGACAGAGGCTGAACAGTTGCATCGGCGGAAAAATCCTGAGCTGCACAGTTCGGGAAAAGCTTGAATTCTGTACTGGTGGAATTAAGCTTTAGGCATCCAGGTCTGGATAAGGTACCAGCAGTGCTTGAGCCATTGGATGTCTGGTGCTGAGGAAATCTTTAAATATAGGGTTGTTTTGTCAGCATATTGGTCAATGTTGATGCTATCTGTGAGCATACCATCACAGGTCTCCATGAACAGGTTGAAGATGAGAGAGAGCAAAATGGAATCCAGTGGAACTCCTTTGGTGATCAGGATTTTTTGGGACCTGGAGGGTCTACTAGTCTCTTTATTAACTTAAAATTCTGAAGTTAACAGTGTTTGATTTTATACCATATCTTATTGGCTGCCTACCTGAAAATGTCTGAGTTTAAATGTCTTTGATTTCAAAGCAGATAATATCAAAAGACAGGACATTTTTGTAGTAGACACTGCTAAGTCTGTGGAGCTGCTTGAGGTTTTCTTTTTTTGGATGATGAGTTTCTACACAGGAATGGCACTGCATCATTTTAGACATGGCAGTTCTTTACATTCAGCCTCTAACCATCATTCTCAGAAACAGCCACAGTTTCTCACTTCATCTACAGCTTATCTCTCCTTGCAAAACAATTTTTTCTCCCTTGGCCGCAAGGCCTCGGAAGAAATTACTTCAACAGTTTTACTCAATGTTGTGGTCACAGAAATGATTACACAAATCTTGTTTATCAGCTTATTTCAGGCAACAAATTGCAACGATCACCTGGCGGGCCTGGTGCCAACCATATGGAAAACGGTCACTCCTACTTATAAAAGAAATTAAACAAAAACACATCCACAGTCGTAGTGAAGAGGTGCACTCCAGCACGAGTAACGCTCAACAATATATATATTGGCAGTAATACAAACAAAAAATGTGTTTATCTTCCAACAAATATTTATTATAACATTACTTGTAACAGATTTTGTAATAATTAATGCCCTCAACAAGCTTTAAAATACTGCTGTTGTCTCTGAAGGTGATGCAGTGGCTTATGTAAAATTTATGGTCATATTTGCATTGAATCAAAGGAAATTATAGAGCTCTGATTAATGCCGCCAAGCACCTGTGTGCATGGTCCTTTTATATGGCTAGAATGGGGTCTGGGAGGGACAGGTAAACCTCGTTTGGCTTTGGCATAACAGATTTGAATATATTTGACTAACCAGTGCACTATACCAACTTTGGAAAGAGCACGGCCTTTGAGTAGATTTGAAAAAGGGACAAAAAGCTGCTATGTCTTACGGATGGGTTTTGTCCTTTCTACATAGAACATGAGAGCCCTTAGACATTGAGTGTATGGAGGGCCCTCTCAGCTACTGAATCTGGAGAAGGAAAGAACACAGGAAATTCTATAGATTGGTTAAGGTGGAAAGAGGAGACAACCTTAGGGAGAAATCTAGGGTAAGTTCAGAGGACCACCCTATCCTTGTGGACTTGGAATAAAGGCTCTTCTAGTCAAAGCCTGAAGATCACCGACACATCTGAAGGAAGTGATATACACGAGGAAGGCTACCTTCAATGAAAGAAACTGTACGGGAAAAGAGTGTAGCAGCTCGAAAGGAGGGCCCATGAGTCTTGTAAAGACTACATTAAAGTTTCACACTGGAGCCGGTGGGATGACTCGTTTGAGTTCATCCATAAAAGCCTTAATGACTGGGAGCCCAAACAGTGAGGTGTGTTCCCTGTTCTGAAGGTAGGTCGCCACTGCAGTCAGGTGGAGCCTGACAGAAGTGGGCGAGGCCTGAGGTCTGCAGGTGTAGCAGATAACAGACAATGTCCTGAATTGCTGCTTGTAGAGGGGCAATGCGCTTGGGGAGACAGCAGTGGTTGAACCTTTCCCATTTTGCAACATAGCAGGAGCGGGTGGTGGCCTGCGTGCTTCCTTGAGGATGACCATGCACTATAGAGGAAGTTTAAGGTAACAAAACACTAGGACCGTAGGAGCAAAATAACAAGATTGAGCTGCCCGACTGTCCTGTGGTTCTGGGTGAGGAAGTTTGGTCGGTTGAGGAGCCTCTTGTGTGGGCCATGGATTGGTCGAGGAGGGTGGTGAACCAGGGCAGTCTGGCCCTTACTGGAGCAACTAGGATGAGGGTAAGGGACGTCTGCCAGAGCCTCTGCACAACAAACAGAAGAAGTGGGAGAGGAGGAAAAGCGTTGGCGAATGTCCCTGACCAGTTTATCCATAGTGTATTGCCCAGGGACTGCGGGTGTGCATACCTGGAGGCGAAGTTTGGGCATTTTAAGATTTGGGCTGTGGTAAGGAGATCTATGTTGGGAATCCCCCAACGGCAGAAGTACAGGAGCAGGACTTGCGGGTGGAGTTCCCACTTGTGAACTTATTGCTACATCTTGCAGAGCAGGTCTGTAAAGTCGCTGTCCACTCCCAGAAGGTACTCAGCTATTAGATGGGCTATGTGGTGGAATGGACACTACCAAATGCGCCGAGCCAACCCTGACAACTAGGGTGAGAAAGTTATGTCATATTTATGGAGATAGTACATGGCAGTGATGTTGTCGGTGTGAATGAGGACTACCTTGTTTTCGAAGGTGACGGAGTAAGGCTTTGAGAGCCTGGACAGTGTGCTCTTGCAAGTGCACCTCCCACCCGGAGAGGGAAGCATCTGTTGTGAAGGTCACTTGCGGAACTGAGTCACGAAAGGGCCGTCCCTGCAACAGGTCGCTGATGTGCCACCACTGCAGAGCACTGAATACGGCCTGAGATCAACATAAGATCCTCCTAGTGACCCTCCGCTTGTGACCACTGTGCTGCAAGGCACTCCTGCAAGGGGTGCATATGTAACCTGACATGGGGGACTATGGCAATGCAAGAGGTTATCATGTGGAGGACATGCATGACTGTACAGCCTGTTACCTGACAATGTGGTTGAAAGAGGGGGAGCAATGGCTGGAAAGCTTGAACTCTTGATGGACTGGGGGAAGGCGTAATCTACTAGAGTTCAGAATCGCTCCTAAGAAGAAGCATGCATATGTAGAGGCTGGATGTGAGATTTTGTGGCACTGATGGTGAACTCTGAACTGTGAAACACGTCTATGGTGGTCTGAGTGCGAGTGAAGCATTGGGGCTGGGTTGTGTTCTTGATCAGCCTGTCATCGAGGTAAGGGAAGACATGGACCCTGGTGCATCTGAGGGATGCCTGCACCCCATCTGTCTGCATGGCCGGGCCCCTGGGGTTGGGGTCTTGGGGGCCGCGTGCCCCCTCCCCTTCATTTTTAATGGTTAGGCCTCAGGGGTGGCAATCCACAGGCTGAAATCGTCCCAGGAGGGCAGCCGCGTGCCCCCTCTCACTTTATAGTAAGGCCAGGCCCCGGGGAATGTCCCTGGGGTTTAAATTGGCCCAGGAAGTGGCCATGTGCCACCTCCCATTTAATATTAAGGCCAGGCCCAAGCATTCCCCAGTGCCAAAATTGGCCCAGGAGTGGCTACCTCCCAATTTATGTAAGGTTTAGGCCCTGGGGCATGGTGCCAGGGGACGAAATTTGTCTGGGGACGGGGTCACGAGCACCCCTCCCCCAATTATATACATATATTATTTTTCATGTTTGTATTGACATTTCAACATCGCACAATGCCACCTCAGAGGCAACATGACAGATCCTTTACACCAAATTTTACAGTGTGCAGAACTACAACTGTCATCAAAATCCATTCAAGGCAAAACATAAAATTGCATTAAGCAAAAATGACATTGAAAGACCCCAAGACCCTCCTGCAGATGCCCTAGGACAGAGTCCCAAAAACCTATGATCTGGGGACAGCCCCACATAAAGTGAAAGGAAGTCCGCTGGTTTATGTCCGCAGCATTTGCAGTCCGCATCTCTAGTAAGGTATGTTGTGTGTAGGGTTTTAGGCGAGAGGTACGTGATATGTATTTTGTTATACTTAGCAAGTTTAAAGTGTGCATTGGCTGAGACCTCTCACACTCCATGGTGTATCTTCATCCATTCCCTAGCCGTGATAGGGTACTCATTAAGCCGCTGCCATGTTTCTACCACATTGCAATTTGGTTCCTTCAGCTTCTAGAGCATGGTAGATATGAATGATGAGTTTACAGCCACTAGCCGCAGTTTGCAATGCAACTGCCTGGATAGTGTCAGGGGCATCTGGGAACAAGGCCATATACCCCAGGCCGTAGCTGAGATTTTAGCATATTGGAGAAACTGGCCCCATCCCAAATTAAGTCTCAGGAGCCTCCTGTGGTGTAATGAACAGGCCTGATGGGTATATGTCACCTAAGAAGATACTGCCCCCCCTCCCGCCAGCTGGTTATGGCCATGGTTTATGCTATTTGTGCGAAAGGCCAGATGTGCCAACACCTCCAGTTCCGGCGCATAGGGTGCCCTACATAGTACCAGTCGCACCGTCTGCTCCCATAGCCTGCACACCAGTCTCAAGACATGGGGCTGTGACACAGGTGTTTTGCTGCCACACAGGAGTAGTCCTTTGTCCCCAGTGGTACCCGCCAGTAGGGGTTTCTCCCAATTGGGTTTCTCATCGAACCAGTGTACAGCATGTGGTAAGTGGGGCACAAGGTAGTATAGTTCGAGGTCAGGTACCCTGTCTGTGCTCCAAGGTATCCAACCCTTAGGGAATCGGGTGGCTTCAAGTCCTTTCTGTTGTCCTAGTGGGAATAAAGCAGATTTAAATAATTAACAATGGTGGCCAGAGAGCTCTCTGAATTCCCTCATCACATTAAGCAGGATCTGGGCCGAAATGTCTGGTTTGTGTATATCATAGCGTCATCTGCATAGAGGGACACAACATGGGTCGTTTGTCCCACTTGTATTCCCCATCCATGTAATACTTGACTTAGTCTGCACGTCACAGGCTCCATTGCTAAGGCAAACAGCAAGGGGGTCAGGGGACAGCCTTGTCTAGTACCCCTCTGTAATCGGATCAACTTTAACACTAGGCAGCCATAACGCACCCGCGCTAGTAGCGGAGTGTCAAATTGTTTCACCTACACTATGTATTTGGGACCCAGCCGCCACTCTGTCCAAGACTTGCCACACATTCCCAGCTGAGCGATTCAAATGCCTTTTCTATATCAAGAAATGCAAAGACATATTGGTCTTGATCTAGACAGAAAGCATGAAGGACATGCGGCAGCTGCCATAGGTTGCAATGATAATGTTACTTACCCAGTAGGCATTGATTCTTGGCATGTAGAACTATAGATTCACATGCTTTGCATACTTCTGCCATCTAGTGTTGGGTCCGGATGTTTGCAAGTTGTTTTACTTCGAAGAAGTATTACCAGTCACGAGGTAGGCGACTCTTCCTTTTGGCGATAGTGTGCATGGGCATCAACTCCATTTTAACATTGTTTTCCCGCAGAGGGTGAGAATGGAGTTAGTAAGTAAAGAATAGAGATGTCCATGCGTATGTATGAAGAGTAAGTCAGAGAGAACTGCAACAGGTACAGGTAAATGGGGAGGTGGGTGCATGTGTATCTACAGCTCTACAGTAAGTAACATTATCCGTTCGAGGCATGTGAGCTATTGATCACATGCTTTGCATATATTATATAGCAGTATTCTTCCAAAGTGGTGGCTAACCTGTAGCTGTTGGAGTTGTTTGAAAGAGTGTTCTAAGTACTACCTGGCCCACATTAGCTTGTTGTCTCGCTAACACATCTAAACAATAGTGTTTGGTGAATGTTTGTGGTGTAGACCATGTTGCAGCTTTACAAATGTCAACTATGGAGAGGTTTCCTTAGAAGACCATAGTAGCCCCTATTTTGCGAGTGGAATGCGCTCTAGGGGGTATTGTTAGCGTTCTCTTTGCTTTTATATAACAAGTTTGAATGCATTTAACAATTCATCTGGTAATACCAGACTTGAATATGGGATTGCCCTTGTGTGGTGATGCAAAAGCAACAAAACGTTTAGTTTTACGAAACGATTTTGTTATTTCAATGTAATATAAAAGGGCTCTTCGAACATCTAAGGTGTGTAAGCTCATTCTACCACTGAATCAGGTTGAGGAAAGAATACAGGTAACTCAACCAACTGATTGATGTGAAATGCAGAAACTACCTTAGGTAGAAACTTGAGGTTAGTACGAAGAATCACTTTGTCTCTGTGAAGTTGGAAAAAAGGTTCTTCTACGGTTAGTGCCTGTAGTTCACCCACTCTCCTCAGTGAAGTGATTGCAATGAGGAAAGCGGTTTTCCAGTAGAGAAACTGTAGTTCACATTTATGCATGGGTTCAAAAGGTGGGCCCATTAATCTTGTGAGGACTATGTTAATATCCCACACTGAAGCAGGTGGAAGTCCTGGTGCGATAACTCTTTTAAGTCCTTCCATTAAAGCTTTGAATACTGGGGGGGCGTGGCTAGCAGCCGGAGATGGCGGACGTCTAGTAGACTAGCTCCGGGCCGGGGGCTGCAAAATCCTGTAATCTCCCACATTTCTTGGTGCTGAGGCAGTATCCGACTCCCGGGCGCTGCCGCTGGAGGCTGGGGAGCTGTCCGGTGTTCCCGAGGCTGCTGCGTGACTCACCGCCGCCGGCTGAGACACTGTCGCGGGCGTCGCGCAGATCCAGGCCTGGTGTGGTGGAGGCGGGCTGCGGCCGCGGAGCTGTGGTGAGAGCGAGGCCTGTGGACGTGGTGCGGCGTTGGACGGCACTAGACCTTCCAGGCAGCGGCCTGGTCGAGGAGCGGTTGGTGAAAAGACTACGCAGTGCCCACCTGCCGATCATCGGCTACCTCATGCGAGTGCTTCCCTGAGGGACGGCCGGGGTGTCCGGTGTGTCTGCACCCGCTCTGGGGCCTTGATTTGTGGAGGAGCGGCGTTCGGCCTGGCAGGCCCCCCCAGGCGGAGGTACCTACGTACGCGCTGCGTATCCTGTCAGCGTGATGAGCTGAGGCGACCCCGCAGGAGTGCTGGCCCTGGGATCTCTTCGCGCCAGGGCTCGTGAGTGGTGGTGGTCCGGAGGCCCTGGATGAGCCCGGGGCGCTTGTGAAATATTCCTGGTGGACTGATGTACCAGGGCAACTGCGAGGGGCTCCCCACAGACTCCGCTGATCGCCCGCAGATGGGTGCGACTGCTGGTTGCCCCCTGGTGTTGCTGTAGGGGTCCGAGATGAGCCATCTGCCGGGTGACGACCGACATTTGCGGAGGCTACCGTAGCTACCCCGGAGCCCGTGATTAGACACCCACTTGGATGACTTGGCTGACCTGACGGTCTGTGTGGTGCTGCTGCGGGGGATACTGAGTGGGGATGGCGCCGGCGGGTCCCGTGTCGGCGGCCCTCATCGCGCCGCATATCGATGGCAAGGCGGCGAACCAGCGGGCCGACGGACCAGTCTTGGGGGACTGATTGTAGCGGTGGTTGTCTGTGATTGGCGCCTGAAACCCTGCCTGCGGGAGAACAGTATCGGGGGTGCCACAGAGAAGCCCCAAAACCAAGAAGACTTTGGGGGCCCCGGATAGCCTAACATTCTGTCGTGCGGCTCTTTCCTCACATCTCCCTAAGTACTAGATTACCGAACCTACGTGCTGACCTGCCCGCCTGGTGGGGACTGGCGCCTGGTCCGGGGACGGCTGTGGAGGTGTGCTTTGGGGCTTGGATCATTGCCCTTCCCTCTGCCTACCGCAGGACATAGCTCCTGGAGCAGGAATCCGTGCGGATACGTTCGGACATCCCAGTTCGCTGCCTTCCTTCCGCCTAGGCGACGTAATGGGTAGGGTCAGGCCCAGGGCACCTGTGCGTCCGTCCAGTGTGTGCACTATGTCACGTCCCCCGGTCTGCGCTGACGATCGCCCGGACCGAACATCAAGTGGGGAATCGCCAGCTACCCCCCCCCCCCCGGACAAACTGGATATGATATCACAGGTGGCGACTCACACCGAACAGCTCAACCTTATGCGCCAGGAGATCGATGCCCTACAGGCGCGAGCTGACGATGCGGAAGGGCGCGCGCGCGCCGCAACAATCTCCGGATAGTGGGATGCCCGGAGGGCCCGAACTCCACGACTCATATTGAAAACTGGCTGAAAACGGTGGTGGCCCCTTCTGGTCTTTCCCCCCACTTTACTGTGGAAAGGGCGCATCGGGTCCCTGCGGGGCGGCCCCCGCCGGGAGCCAACCCCCACCCTATACTAGCACATATCCTCAATTATAGGGATCGTGACCACCTACTGCAAGCTGCCCGGGACAGTGGTCCACTGCGTGTAGATAACACCACCGTCCTCATCTTCCCGGACTACACACAGGCGGTACAGCGGAAGCGCTTCTCCTTTATGGAGGTGAAGGCGCGGGTCCGCACCGCGGGCCTTCCCTTTGCGCTGTTTTTCCCGGCCAAATTGAAAGTGGTCCATCAACAGAGGTCTATCTTTTTCGACACACCAGACAGTGCATGGGACTGGCTAGACAGTAACTTCCCGGAGGTTCTCCCGGTTAGGAGGCTGGATTCTACGGTGCCGCGATCGCAGAGACCCCCACGAAGGTGGAAAAAGACTATGCTAACGCAGAGCACGTCCTCCAACGTTCTGCCGTAGCAGCAAATCCGGGAGGGCCAACGTGAGGCACTGTGCTCGGCCTCCTCCTTTCACTCCACCCGGCCACCGATCAGTACTAGCCCATCCCCAGGAAACTCCATGGACTCTGACACGGATGGAAGTGTAACGCTATTCCCTTCGGATTCCACTCACCTCAGCAAGGACCCTCTAGAGAGCCTCCCGGGCTGATATTCTGGCATTTGTTCCTTATTGCGGGGCTTGCTCTCCGGAGGTGCGCTTGGGAGTGTACACCCCTTCACTGTTTATCGATGACATCTCCTATGCCCTTTGCCCACCTCAGTGGGCCATTGGACCATATTGTGTAATCCGGTCATGTATGGGTAGTTCCCCGGCCTGCCCTGTCTTGGGCGCTTCCACGATTTGCACACGTTACTGATCTCAGTGGGTCATTAACCTATTCCCCCACTAGGCGATAGCACTGGTTTAGGTTCTGTAGTTATGATTCGTTTACAGTTTGGTCGGACGCGGTTGGGGCGTTGGACCCAGTATTGGATAACAAGGTTTTTGTTTACAGGGTTGCCACGTAGTCTGGGGGGTGGGGGGTGGGGGAGTGGGACGGGGGGTGGGGGTGGGGCGGGAGCAGGTGGGGGGCTGGGGGGGAGGGGGGGTTGTCTCCTGCCACGATGACAGCCCCAAGGTCATATGTTTTGTATATCCTGGAATGTGAGGGGCATGGGCTCCATTTACTATTAAAAAAAAAAAAGAAAAAAAGAAAAAAGCTTTGAATACTGGCACTCTAAAAAGTGATAAGTGTTGACTATTTTGTAGGTACGCAGCTATTGCAGCAAGATGCAGTTGGATAGAAGTGTAAGCTATCCCCGACTGCTGCAAGTGTAACAGATAACAAATGATATTTTGTATTGAAGCATCAAGAGGGTTGATGTTACTATTACAATAGATAACAAAATGTTTCCATTTAGCTGCAAAAAAGGCTCTTGTAGTGGGCCTTCTGGCCTCTCTAATCATGTTCATACAGTCTGGTGGGAGATTTAGATGACTAAACTCTTTTGACTTCAGGAACCAGATCGTGAGGTTCAGTTGCTTGGGATCTGGGTGTCTGATTTCTTCATGGGTCTGTGTGACGAGACTGGATGTGAGGTGCAGTTTTTGATGTGGAACTAGTGACCGCTCCAACAGGGTTGTGAACCAAGGTTGACAGGCCCATGTGTGAGCAACTAGAATCAGTGTGAGGGATGTTTGCCTGAGTTTCCGAATCACTCCTGGAATGAGTGGGAGAGGCGGAAAAGCGTAGGCAAATATCCCTGACTAGTTCATCCACAGTGCATTGCCTTTGGAGAGCAGGTGTGGGTAGCTGGAGGCGAAGTATAGGCATTTTGCGTTTTGGTGTGTGGCAAAAACATTTGAGGGACTCCCCAACTTTGAAAGTATGGAAGGAGGACTTGAGGGTGAAGTTCCCATTCATGGATTTGCTAATTCTGTCTGCTGAGGAGATCGGCAATCTGATTGTTCACTTCTGGGAGGTGTTCTGCTAGGAGATAGATTTTGGGGTGAATCGCCCACTTCCAAATGTCTTGAGTCAGGTGCAACAGTTGGAGAGAATGTGCTCCCCCCCCGCCACCGTTTTTGTATATAATACATAGCTGTCATTTTGTCGGTACAAACTAGGACAGCTTTGCCGCCCCGGTGAGACTAAAATGCTTGGAGTGCTCAAAACAATGCTAGCAGCTCTAGATGGTTTATGTGGAGAGTTTTTTGCTATTGACTCCACAGGCTTTGCACTGTGTGTGGTTGAAGGTGAGCCTTCAACCAGTGAGGGACACGTCGCCTGTTAAAATGGTCTGTGGAACAGGGTCTATGAAGAGCAGTCCTTTTGATACATTTTGTGGGTTCTACCACTGCAGAGAGCGATGAGCCTGAATATTGCGAATTCTGGTTGCATTGGGGAAGGCTAGAGCCCTTTGCATATCTAAAGTGGCTCCTAGATAGTTTTGAGTGTTGGAAGGTTGAAGATGCGATTTCAACAGATTGACTGTGAACCCCAATTGGTGCAGTAACTGTAGTGTCCTGTGAGTGTGCTGGAGACACTTTGGATACGTACTGGCTTTGATGAGCAAGTAGGGGGAAGACATGAATTTGTTGTCGTCTTAGGTGAGCAGCGACCACTGCAAGACACTTTGTAAAGACTCTGGGAGCTGTGGTGACTCCGAACGGGAGAAATGTTTGGAGGATTATTGGTAAACTTCAGGCGAACAGAACGGATAATTTCCAATACCCATTTGTCTGTAGTTATTGACTGCCAGACAGGCAGGAATTGTGAAAAATGCCCCCCGACAGGTGTTAAGTGGTCGTGGGGGGAGAGTGTAGTGAAGTCACTAGGTGCACGTGCTGGAACCTCTACCCTTCCCATTGTTGCCTCTGTAACGCCCTCTGAAGAAACCCTTAGAGGCAGAGGGTCGATTGTTGCCTTTGTAGGTTGTGGAAACAGTGGTTGTCTGAGGAGGTGTTCTTGGACCCTCCACGATAGAAGGAGCGACGAAAGGAACCACGGCCTGAAGGTGACTGGAGGGCTTCCATGGATTTCGCTACCTCTGTGTCCCTTTTCATCTTTTCTAATGATGAGTCTACTACAGGGCCAAAGAGGTGCTGCTTGTCAAATGGTGCGTTAAGGATCGAAGCCTGAAATGCGTAACCAGGCATGCCTTCTTAAGAGTACGCTGGTATTGACAGCACTAGCCGCAGTGTCAGCTGCATCTAAAGCACACCTGATGGAATTGCTGGAGTTGAGCTGTCCCTCTCGCACTAGGTCTTGAGCTTTGGACTTGTGCTCATCAGGCATAAATTGGAGCAATTGCTCCATTTCATTCCAATGCACTCTATCGTACCTGTCTGAAAGTGCTTGGGTATTGGAAATGCGCCAAAAGTTAGCAGCTTGGGAGGCTGTTCTTTTTCCTGAGGCGTCTATAAATTTAGACTCTTTGTTAAGGGGTGGAGCATTCCCTAAAATTTGGGAATTGGCCCTCTTACGTGCATTAGACACGACTAGAGAATCTAATGGTAACTGCCCCCTGATGTAAGTTGGGTCTGATGGTGCTGATTTACATTTCTTGTCTACCTTGGCGGTGAGGATACGCGCGTGCGTGCAAAGGATCATTAAAAATGTCGTCTACATGTCTAAGCATACCTTTGAGCATTGGAAGTGTGTGCGAGGATTTTTGTGCACTGCTAAGGGTTTAGAAAAGGAAATCATCTTCTAGGGATTCCTTATGTAACTGTACCCCGTGGTAATTAGCAGCTCTGTTTAATAATTCTATGTATCCTACACGGTCGTCTGGTGGAGAGGGTTTAGTAGGGTACAGATCAGGATTGCTTCCTGTGGGAGAATTAGTTTCATAATCTCCCCAGGGGTCTGTAGGTGTGGGATCATTGTCCCCAGCCCCATCATACTGATTATCAGGTGTATACGGTGGTGGTGAGTCAGCAGGTGAAATTAGTAATGGTTGAGACTCAGGAGATGAAGGAGAAGGAGGAGAAGGGTTAGTACCCACATTTTTCCTCTTTAAAAGGGATGTGGTAAACTTCTTCCGTTTCTGGTTTACGTTTTAGTGTCACTTTGGTGGTAATATGTCCAGTTCTTGGATGAATGTAGAGTTCTTTGTTTAGGATCCGGTTTTGAGGGTGGAACATCGAAACGGAGCTCCTCTGCTGGAATCGTCGCCTCAGTTTGTTTCGGCACCAAAGGTTTCGGCATCGGTGATTTGGATGCCTACAGTTTTGGATCCAAAGACGTTTTTGGCATCAAAGAGGGTTAGGCTGAGTCCGACTCACTTCGATCCCGAAGGTTTCGGCTCAGTGCCCGATTTCGAGCTAATCAGTTCGGAGCTGGAAGGCTTTGGGGTGTGTTTCGGTTCAGAGCCGGAGGGTTGGGCGTTAGAAACACATTCTCAGTGCCAACCGTGGGCCTCAGGCACAGGTTAGACCGGAGCCTTTTTATTAGGTTTATGTGGACTTTTGGGCAAGGGAGGAGCAGTACTCGCAGTACTCTGCCCTTGCAGGATGTCTTCGTCCCCATCGGAGTCAAATTCCGAGACGGAGATCGGTCTCCTGTTCTGAATCTTCTCCGAAGAGGTTCGATATGGAACCTGTGTGTTGGCTCTGCATGTTGCGACGTCGAGCTCAACAATTGCGAAGCGTCTTCTTCGATCGAAAAGTATTACACGCATTGCAGTTGTGCTCCGGTGACAAGCACAAGTTGCACACTTTGTGTGAGTCGGTGTACGGGAACTTCGCGTGGCACTGAGGACAGAATTTGAATGGAGTCCATTCCATTAACTGCAAGGCGGACCGACGTGGGTAGGCCCAATGGCCTTCCACGAGCTACCCGATCGAAACCGGGATTTTGTATTACATACGATAAGTGGAGAATGTAAATACGCGATCGAAAATAATACCGTCTAGGATGAGTGTATTGTGCACCGAGGGGAACCCGAGAAACGTTGTCGAACCGATGCGCATCAATTCACGTCCGAACCCGATGACGGAAAAAAAACAATCTAACAATGGAGTCGATGCCCATGCGCACTATCACCGAAAGGAGGAGTCACCTACCTTGTGACTGGGAAGACTTCTTCAAAGAAAAACAACTTCCAAACATCTGGACCCAACACTAGATGACAGGAGTATGCAAAGTATGTGATTTCAGCACACATGCCTCAAACAGAGTGTTTCTGGGGGAAAAATCCTGATTGGTTGGGATGAACCAGCTTCGGCAGGTGGCAAAGCAAAACGCCTCGCCAAGATGTGCCCTAATATTGTCTGGTCAACATTCAACAGGGACAGAGGGAGGTATGAGACTGTGTCTAGTGGTCTTTCTCCGGTTTGGGTATAAGCACAATTAGTGTCTCATGTGGACGTAGGGAGCACCCCACTTACCAGGGCCTTCTGGTATACCGGGAGTAATCTATCAGCCATGGTCTCTGGTAGTATCCTGTAGAGTTCAGAGGGCAATACACCCCCACCCGGAGTCTTAGTTGTTTTGAGGGAGTCTATAACCTGCAATATCTTTTGTTTGGTGAGAGGTCCCTTTAGCTCTGCCCGTTCAGGTCCCACCAGCCGAGGCAATGGCAGCAGGTCAAGATAAGTCCTCACCTCAGAAACTGGGATAGCACCATGCGACCCACACACCTCCTGGAGATATGTGCCAGGGATTCATTGATGGCATGTTGTGTTTATACCTCCAGTCCTGTCGGGTCTCCGATTCATAGTATGGAGTCAGAATGATGTTCCTTTTGTACAATTCTAGCCAATAACCTGCCCGCCTTATCTCCCTCCATATGGAGATGCCGTCTACAGAGAAGTCCTGTATATTGTTCAAGGCTGTCCCATAAGCAGAGCACCTGTGTGTAACACCATGATAGATGCACCATTGAATCATGTGGAAACACCCTTTCCAGGGCCGCCAGCTTACTCTCCTGTACTGTTAAGTCCCTCTCCAGTGTGCGCTAGAAACCCCTCGAGTTGCCATGCCCACTCTCCAAAGCACCACTGTCAGAGCATCCCACTATGTTGCTCTATACTGCGTGCTCTCCCAGTTAAGGGTAAAATTTTAAGTCAGGGCATCTACTATTGCTCCCTTATAGACCGGGTTAGTGAGGGACTTGGCCAGCATTCTTCACAACAAGACCCAGAGCGCTTGTCTGGTTCGAGAGTAAGTCAGAAGTAGGGGGTGAATGATCAGATATGTATCTGGCCAAGTACGTTGTATCTGACACCCTCTGTGTGGCCTCTGCCTGTGGAAAGAAATAGTCCAGTCCAATGTGGGTATCCGCTGTGGGAATATAACTAGAATATGCACGCATCTGCGGGTGCTCAGCCCTCCAAACATCCACAAACCCCACACCTCTCATAATTTGTTTCAGGGTATCAGTTAAGTTAGGCTTAGCGCCCCAACGTGAGAGGGACCTATCCATATTCATGTCCAGCAGGCACTTAACAGTCCCCAGCAACCATCAGTTCCGTCGGCAGAAATCCCTGCGTCACCGTCAAGACCTCCCTGAAGGTGGTCCCATCATCCGCATTGGGAGCGTACACATTAACTAGGCAGAGGTCATGGGCATCTAGTGTGCCATGCAGGATGACATGTATCCCGTCGGGGTCCGCACTCATCCTAGTTATTGGAACGAGACACCAGGAGTCACCCAAAGAAGGGTGCCTCTGGCAGAGCCAGAACACGAGGTTGCATACATTTGACCGCTCCACCTCTGGCAGAGCGTAGTAATACATCCCCCAAAGGTAGATTTCCTGCAGGAAGGCGATTGATATCCTATACGCTTAAGGTAAGCTAAAATCTTGTGGCACTTCGCTGGACTGTTAATCCCCCTAACATTCCACGTAAGGAACTTGTAGTCACTTTCCGGACCCGGCAAGACTCAGCGAGCCAGTCCACAGGACCCTTCCACTGGACCTTAACAGCACAAGTAGTAGTGCCTGAGGTACACGAGTGTCAAGAGCAGTTTTCCGCAAACAAACAAAACAATAAAAACTGTAATCAACACCACCTCATTCTTTCCCCCTCACCCACCTCCCACAGGAAGAATATACAGAACTGCCCCCAGCACAACTAACGTCAGAAGGGTGCCGGTCACCGCGCCACAACCCGCCCCCCTTCCTCCTGTTGACCCACTAAAACAAGTAGTAGGTAGTAAGTGCAATACAGGATGAGAAGTCGTGGTACCTTCGATCCACAAGCCCCGAACAGGCGCTCCGCAGGTTAGAAGAAGACAGGCCTCGAGCCACCACCAGCCACAGAGCAATCAAACTCAGCAAATCTCATGCGTTTCCCGCAACTAGTAGCAAGCAATCAGACCACCCTTAGATGCCCCCCCCCCAACGCACAGAGAGCATTCCCTGGACCAACCCATTGCAACTAATTATAAAGAATTAACAGGAGGGGTTGGAATGGCAACTCCACAGGTATCTGGAACACACAGGGGAGGAGCATAACACTACAATTTTGTGATCGCAGCACCATCTGCATTAAGGTACCACTTATTGTCTCAGCACTTCAGTCTCAGCTCTTCCGTCGTCAGGATACAGGTAAAGACAATCCATACAGGGGAGTCCCCCCCGACTCCTCCCCCCCGTCTTGAAGTTTACAGCCATGCAGAGTCAAGATGCACCCCTCGCAAAGGTGTCCCCAAGCATATCAGTAACCAAGCTAGCATCAGTATTGGCGCTCAGTGCGTTGGGCACCAGTCGAATCTGTGAGAAAGCACTCTGATCCGGTGATCCCAGCAACACCGACCTCAAGATGCAATCCAAACAATCATGCGGTCCAGGGGCGTGGCTCCTCTCTCTTCCATGTGTTTCATCTGTGTTCTTCTAGTACGGGCCAAATTGCACCTACCCGTGACTCACGTCTCCTCTGGGCATTAGCAGTATTGTTCTGTCCCAGTGTGTCCAACCATTCTGTCACCTCTGGTGGGGACTGATAAAAGTGCACATGGCCATTGTAATGGATGTACAGCTCAGCAGGGAACAGCAGGCTGTATTTAAATATTAGGCTCTCACATTCACCTTTTCACCGTCAAAGTTATTGCACAAGGCTTTAACCCTGCAAGTGTAACCGAGGTAGATGAAAATTTGCCATTACCCCAATCAGCGAAACTGAACACTGCCAAAAGATCAAATATGAGTTTAATATTCTCAAATTCTCTACACTATCTAAAAAAAGTAGATCAGCCCTGAAGTATGTTTCTAACCCCTGCATCTATATTCCAAGCACACAAAACAGGAGGAAACAAAAGAAAGAAACAGTATGTAGAAATCAATGAGGTCTCGTAGACGGCTCTTGTAGTAAGTTGTTTATTCATGAAGTTACAACTTAGTAAGTTCCATTACATGTCTCAATGTATGCCCCACCAGGAGCAGCCTCCATGCTGCTCAGCCCATCTTCTCCAACTGCTCCCCCTTCAAGAACAAACATCCATAACATTCCAAATGACATCATATAGCTAGAGCATCAGGCAGAGAACCAGTGCAAGGGAGATGCATTAAATAAGAAGCAGATTACACAGTATTTTAGTAACATACCTAAATAAGAATAATCTTAGACCTGTCTTTCTTGCTGCTACCTTCTATAACAAAATTAGATTGAATTAGCCCTTTCAGAAAGGATTAAAAGGTCTTGTTCCCTCCCACTTTCTATCCTTTAAATGCATTTAATTTGGGGTTGTGCAGGTGTTTATCAGAGTTTATATGTTTACACTGATAAGGGCAGTTTCACCTTTAGGTGTTTTAAAAAAAAAAAAATCAGTTTAGGTTTAAACCTAAAACAGGATAGCCTCGTAATGTTGTAAGCAGTAACCTCAATGCCACCACCATTATCAACAGGTAACATAAGAGAAGTTTTCCATATTACTTTCATTCATGTAGCTGTGGTTAAAAAAAACATACATTATATCACAATAAATGCAAGATCCTCCTTTCCATATTACTTTCATTCATGTAGCTGTGGTTAAAAAAACATACATTATATCACAATAAATGCAAGATCCTTCTATCAAAATATCTTGTGCTTCTACATATTAAAGTTCCAATTGAAAATACCTGTCGAAATCCATCAGAAAAGTTGTTCTTGTAGTACCGTACTGCTGAGTTCCAACCATCCATTAACAACCCCCACTGTGTTCTCTTCCCCGTTCTGCATACAAACAACAAAATGGTTGTCCAAAACTGTTTTTGAAAAATGCAAATCATTTCAGGCACTGTTGAACAGTGGTACATACAAGGTAAGACATCATTAAATAATGATTACGTTTTGAGGTCTAATATTCAGTTGTCTGCAATATTTGTACTCGAAGCACTAAGCACTAATTCCTAAAGTGAACCAATGCCACTCAAGCAAGTCAATGGGTGTACCTATTCTAGCACTGTCAGTAGGATACTTCTGAGTAGGCAGCGCTGCACCAAATTCTTGGACAACAAGGAGATTACAAATGTGTCACAGGTTGTTTTATCCAATTAAGCCTTCTTGAAACATAGTAAATATGCATTGGACCATGTGAACCTTCACATTTTCAGTCAATAAATAGGTTGCAAAAGCAGGACAGTAAATTTAAATGGCGAAAGGGTGTGTGCAGTTGGAAAGGTGATTACTCTACAACTTTGTTGAGTTTTTTCAAACTTCATACTCTTTTTGAACTTCAGGAAGTACTTTAATTGCTTAAGAAACTTCAACTTCAAGTGGGTTTGCAGGAGAAAGCAAGGACAATGTATATACCTTGCTGGGAGAACTATCTTGCAAAACCTTTGTTTCGTGTAAACCCTCTTTCTCACATGAAGATGGAAGAAGCTAAGAAACTCGGCAAGCATCGAAAAATAAGAGCAAGATTTGCCAATAAATGCAAGTTTTGCTAAATTCATTTGCAAAGTTTGAAACTTTTCCCAACCCCAGTGCAGAACACAACAAAAAACAGAAATGCATTACATATTAAGAATGCATATACTAGAGTTACTAGATTTGCGCAGGTAAAGGTCTAACAAGAATTATTGCTCCAGGTTTAAGTTACAGGTCAGTGTAGAGCGCATGTTATCTAATATCATCTTGATACCAAATGCTACTTTCTATATTTCATATTACTCTAGTCAAGTTTTGGTGTAAAGCAAACTTACCTTGTGAAATCTGTCTTTAAGGCACCAGTTCCAGCATACTGTTTGGCACAAGCATTTGCATTATCAGCCCACACTGTGAAAAGGCAAAACTGTTCAGTAAACAGAGCATGCAGCACATGATTTATTTATTTCATAATAAAAAAAATAAAAATACCATTTTTGTATATTTTTTCAAATTCTTCTTGTTCTTCGATTCTTTGTCCGACATGAAGAATACCTAGCCTCTGAGATAAAAAGATAAAAGAAAACTATAGGTAAGAGATTGACAATAATCTTCTAAATGTATTTCAGATTACAAAAGCACATTGAGCTGATCCAACGGAACAACGGACCCGAAACCACTATCCACTGAAAGGGTACTGGTCTATACTGAAAGACGCCTAGATCACTTATTAATTAAAATAAAAGAAGAGAAAATGCAATCACATATCTGTTTGTAAGATAATGTTGGTGGGAAACCTTCTTGAGAAACTCCTAGACCACAGATCTGTAGTGCAGAGCCAGAATTGATCCCTTTACAAAAGCTAGTATTTATTTAACCAGGTTGTGTGTTTATTTAAAGGGAAAGGAGACATGTTTTAATTGCTGGCTAATGTGAATGTTGCAATTTCGCACAGGGATATCACTCTCCGAGCTCCGGCACAAGAACCCTAAAATGTAGCGTTTAACGTTAATAGCTAAAAAGGGCAACAGCGTGGCGTGGTGAGGTGGACGGGACATCAGGCCTGGCCTCGACCGGCCAGCTGGAGTCAGTGCTGCTACTGATAACACGGCCCTCCCAAAGCCTTGAGTGAGGATCTGGGGTCTGGTTACATAAGTTCTCCCGCCAGGATCGGGGCAAGAGCTATGTTGTACTATTTATGTCGGTTTGCAGGGTGGAGCAAATAGACCATGGCCACTGTGTTACCATCTATTTTTCTCTGGAAATGCACCGAAATCCAGATCTCGATTTCATCAGAGACGCTCACGAGAAGTACCTGCAACTTCTCTCGATCTAAACATACTTTATACTTAATTTCCATTAGCAAATCCTTATCTCCTGTAAATAGATTCAGTTACCTTTCTCTTGAATATATGAAATCAATCCGTACATAGTGTTTACCCTCGTGTGTCCTTATATAATGTTCACTTGCTCGTATAAACTATTGTGACACCCCTGCTCTAGTACAAGATCACTAAACCCCAGATAAATAAATTCCGTAAAGATGTTACTGCTGCAACGAGCCAAATGAGCACGGTTTTGTGTGTTTTTTTAAAAATACTTAGGCATAAGACAATTTTCAAACTGTGAAAGATGGATTTGAAGCTACCAGTACACTCATTCAGTTTAATTTTATGAATGCAGGGTACTGTAAACGGACAATTTTTTATATTTAACAGGTTGTTCACGGATTTGTGTTTTTGTAAAAGAAACCCTTCCATATTAGACACGTCCAATAATTTGTAAGAAAAATAATGTTTGCATTTGTTTTCCAAATGATCTTGCCCCTGTTTGACTTGATGTACAAAAAAGCTTCCACACAGTGAAATAAAACATAATGTGTATATTTTGCTTACTTCCCTGATACATCCGCAGCAACAAATAATGATACAATAGATTTGCTTGGAAGTTGCACTAGTTTATTTCAGCCTATCTCTGGGGCACTTTTGATGCAACTCCCGGGGCAACAGGACACTTCACATCTTTTCCAGGCCCTCTAAAGGAGTGTCAGGAACACTATCGTCACTCCAGTGGTTTAAAATATAATGCATATTAGGCATCTTTCTTGACTGATTGTAGCATCAGTGAGAGAACTCGGGAGCATGGGATTGATGCCAAGTATTTAATTAATGGTTGCCGTGCACCAAGAGTAGGCCTTGAAAACATACTGCAAACAGATTTATGACAAAAAGCATTAACTGCAAAAATCTCGAATTTCCATAAAAATGTTCATACAAAATCATTCCATCTGTACCTAAACCTGGGACCAAACCCCTTACCTGCCATATGCTGAAACTGCAGCTGAAATAATGAACCTACTTCTAAATCATGCTCCCAGGTTGTTTATTCGGATTTTGTCATTAAATACGAGTTGGAGGACTTGTAGGGAAATATATATTTATGGTTTAGCGTTTACGCTTATGTGCCTTGCAAGATAGGTTTTGAAAGCTAATATAGGTTTGTATATTTTTTTCTTAGTGTGTAGAAATTACACCAAGGGCTGACTGGGCGTGTGGCTACTAGGTCCAGAGACCACAAATTGGACGCTTGAGGCCCTAACACTTAAAAATCTAGCATACTACTGGAATCCCATCATACTTGGCCAGGTAACCTGAATGTTAGTGGTTTACTTGGTTAACAGCAATACTTTTTACATAGGGTACAAAGAGTAATGAGAACCCGGACACGTGGTGTCTTCTCAACCATGCAGCAAAAATAATTATTCCGAAAGTCAAAACGACAATTATGGTTAAAATGCTATTTCTATTATAATGGCAGTCCTTTTAATGGTTGTTACTTAAATATGCATAGTTGCAACATTTGTGCCCCAAAAGTGGTTTGTTTATGCAGGCTAGCAAATTAATTATGAAATCTCTGAAATTGATATAACATGAACAGACATGACTTTATAGATTATTAATGTGCCATCACCAGGCCAACACATAGCGTTGTAACAGCTGGTGATGCCATCATTAATAGCAGTTGGCAAGCAAGAACAAAACCAGCCTCATTGCAGTAATGTGCAACAATGTGCTGCATCGCTAAATACTTATAAGGTCTCAAAGGCAAGACCGATTGCATTGCAGATGCTTGTTAATTAAAGGATTAACAATAAACAAGGTACTTGGTGAAATCAAATGTTTCCTCCATCTGTCAGATGCAAGGAACAAGCTCTCTACTTCCTTCACCCCATTCATTTAGCCTTGTGCCATCATGGTACAAAAAACTAAGATTCTCAACTAGTAATCTGACTTCGCAAAAGGACACTGTGACAACCCACATTAGATTAACTTCATTTCCTTCGGGTTTAGTAAACAGACAGCACAACAATGAAAAACATGATTTCGAGTGGGTTTTTGGAAGTTCTTTAAATTATGTAAGTAGTTGTGGTCACTTCGTTTTTTCCCCATTATGTTTCCCCTGAAATGGGAAAACAAAACAAAATCTATCGGTAACTCAAGTGTCTCCTATGTTAAACACCAAGAAGAATGAGGATTTTATACTTTTGAAATGTTGGCAACAACAGTTTTAACATTTGACTTGATGAATCGATTACCCTTCAAATAATTGTGTCACATTTTTCCTCGACTTTACGTAGTCCCTCCGACATCAGGATCCAATATGACCAAATGAGATGAAGGTAATTGGTTACAATGACACCACATCATTTAATTACATTGCAAGGATGTGGAATTTTGTAAAATGTGTGTGTCCAAGGGACTGGATGCATCATATATCCACTTATCTCTGTTGCAGTCACGTAGCGAAGCGGCACACAATGGCAGGGTTCTCAGTATATCAGAGCATTGATCATAGCTTCTCTGATTAGCTAAGGCTCATACTATACCAAGGCTTGGATTCTCGCAAGGCTCTTATTTAGCCCCCTTTCGCAAATCTACATACAAGGGCTGAAGTAAGCTCAAAGTGGTAGTTAGGGGTGGAACACTTTTGTGACTGTCTTTAAGAATTAAGCCACTAATTAATTTTCATATTGCCTACAATGGTATTACCCTTATTCCCCTGAATTAAACTTAAAAAATATATATATTGGCCTCCATCAAACATGTTTTACTAAAGGAAGCCTCAGGGGAAATTCCAGTTGCACAGTAGTTTAGCAGACCATTTATTTCTTCAAATTGCAATTTTCTGTGTTGATTTTATTTTGAAAGCAAACAATCATCAATCTAGATGTCATGCTTACGTTTGTATTGGTATATAATTTGGGAACATTTCTGGAGCATTACAAATGGTCTCAAATTGCTACATTTTGCAATCTTGTACATGTTCTTATACTTGAACCACTATCCGTACGCAAGCTGAGTTCATTGCATTGCCTTATAGTGCTCATCGTAATAATACAAGCTTTGCTCTATTGAGTCATATATACAAGTTTTAACATTTTTTATATGGTAACAAACCTGATGTTTGTGACAGACAATTCTCTTTTACTGATCTATACTATCCAACTGTAAACTGGCAGCCTAAGTGTTTGTGCTGCAGAGATTTAAGTTTGATTGCCCAGTGGATAAAATAAATATTAAAATGTGCCATCCGTGTCTCCAAATAATATATCTTGGACATCGGGCGATAGGAATTACACAAACACTCATCAATTGGTGATGTTACCTCGACTAGCTAATTATAATAATAAACACAGCCTAACGTGTTTCCAATGCAATACTCATGAAAATCAAGACTAGAGAGGAGGACAACCTTAGCTCTCTAATAAAAATAAGAGTCTTCAAGAAAAAACAGGGGAAATTAACAAAGAGATAAACAAATGTAAATAATTCCTCACACAAACTAAAATAACAAGCTACAAAAAGGCATCAAAAGATTCTCACAAGAAATTATATCCATACATTAAAGAAGATCATGGAACTAAACAAGACCAAAAAAAGCAGAAAGGGACCTAAAAAAGAAAGCAGCTTGTCATCTAACTATGACTATAAGAATTTGTCCAGTGTTAATTCGAGTAATGGTACAACAATAAAACAAAGCAACCGGAGATGTAGAAGGCACATGAATCAATACTTTCAACCTCTACAACTAAAAAATATGTTCTACTGGCATAACCCATATGGACCATAACCCATATGGATCATAACCAATAGGCCCATCGCTGCAGTACTTCTTTCAAGGCAACTGCCTTTTTTTTTTATTTTTTTTTTTTTAGAGAGAGTGGTTGGTTGTGGTGAAAGCGAGGCCTAGGAGGAACTGGGGATCTAGCCCAGAAATGTCTTCATCAGAATCTCTTAAACTTCCCTTTTGAAGAAAGCTGTGGAATTATTCAGTCTTATTTCAGGTGGCAGGGAGTTCCAAATTCTTGGTGCAATACCAGAGAATGCTCAATTGAAGGTTTTCTTTTTATGGAATTTCTGTGGCTTGAGTAGTAAAGTACTGGGGTCCCTAGAGAACTCCAGTTTTTGCACAAGATATAATGGGGTGTTGTAATGTAAAGCTGTGTGGGTCATGCATGCAATTTTTAGATAAATCCTTGCCTCATAAGGGAGCCAATTTAGTGATTTCAATTCAGGCGTGATGTGATCACGTTTTGAGCCTGTAATGAGCCTTGCAGCGGAATTGAGAAGGGTTTTAAGTGGCGCCGTCTTTGATCTAGGAAATCCACATAGGGTTGTGCTACCAAAATCCAGTTTAGCGCTCACTACTGCTTGCACTGCGCACTTGAGGTGGTTGTGGGGGAGGAACTGTTTTATTTTCCTTAGGATGCTCAATTGGAAGTTTGCTTCTTTGGTGAGAGCACTAATGTGCTTCTGCATGTTCATATGCTTATCCAGCATTATTCCCAGAGAACTCGTGGAATCAATGATGTTTGGAGTGCAGCTGAGGGCTGTAAGTTGATGCAACCATTCTGCAATGACTGGAGACTGTCTTGGGCGATGAGAAGGAATTCAGTTTTGAGAGTATTTAATTTCAGGTGATTGAATGTCAACCAACTTTACGTTTCCTAAAGTACTGAGTTGAGAGACCTGATGTCCTCTGGGGAGGAGACTTTCAGGTACAGTTGAGGTGAGTCAGGATTTCTGTTAGAGGCTCAATGAACAGACTGAAGAGAGTGGGTGAAAGTGTGCACCCCTCTGGTACCCCCAGAGTGAGTGGAGAAGGGCTAGAGAAAGACTGATTAACCTAGAGTCTTTGGGTTCTATTGTGTAGGAATGATGAAAACCAGTTCAGCACAGTCCCAGTTAGCCCCATCCTATGCTACAGTAGATCGTGAAGGGTACCATGTTTGACCGTATCAAAAGCGGACAAAAGGTAGAGGAGGATCAGAAGGCAAAACTCATTTTGGTCCAGCATTTGTAATGCATCATCCACAACGTGGGTAAGAGCAGATTCCGTGCTATGACCTTGATGGAAGCCGGATTGGAATTGGTCCAACAGTTGGAGTTGTTCGATGTGGCTGCATAGCTGGGTGTGTACGCTTTTCTTGAGGAGCTTTGCCAGTGTAGGGATGGTGGAGATTGGACGGAAATTGTGGAGGTTAGTATGGTCTGCCGTCTGTTTTTTTGAAGGATGGGGGTGACTAGCCCTGACTTTAGGCGATCTGGGATGGAACCTTGAAGCAGAGAGGCGTTAACTATCTTCGTCCAGAGAGGGAGTAAGGATGGTCTGATCTCAATGAAGAAGTTCGGTGGTAAGGGATCGCTAAAGTAGTTGGAAGATTTCAGTGTAGGCAGAGTTTTGCAAATGGTGCTCACATCCACGGTTTTGAATAGGCTCCAGGAAGCATTGTTTTTGGGAGGGAGAACCAGAGTTTGAGGGGAGCACACCCAACCCAGCAGGTGTAAAGGTGAAAGGTAGATTCTCCAAGGCTGCCCGTAGTTCCATTTCGATTTTTGTTGAGTTATCACGGAAGAAATCAGCAAACTCCTCACAGTTAGCTGCTGACAGAGTTTCAAGGAGGGAAGGTTAGGTTGACTGTTAGATTGAAGCTTGAGGAGTGCAAACTATTTTTTCTGTCGGTTTTTGGCTTGCTCTAGTTGTTTTCTGAAGTAACTAGCTTTAGAGCATCTGATGGTGTTGGTACATTTATCAGAGATCTCAGCTGAGTGAGCTGGTCAAGGGAAGGAGAGGATCGCCACAAACGTTCTGCTAGTCTCAGGTTTCTTCTTTCAGCATTTAGACTCCCATTATACCAAGGTTTGGAGATTTTGGAGGCCATTCCTTTTAGCTGTAGGGGTGCCATTGAATCTAATGTTGGTCATGGAGCGATTATAGTGGTCTGTAAGGTCGACAACATCATATATGTCCAGAGGAGGAGGCAGGATGTTATCAATGCGGCAAGTCAGATCAGTTAATGTTTCTTAGATTTCTTAGCCCATGTCTAGGTTACTTCGGCAGAACTTTAATGGTTCTCACCCATTCTGAGACTAGGAAGGAGATGCAACGGTGGTCCGTCCAGTCACATGGGGCAATAGATTCAAGTTGAATGGAGTTGATTTTTACCAACGACCAGATCTAAGGTAGCTCCCTTTATGCGAGTAGGGCTATCACATATTTGAGTGAGGTCTAATCAGAAGGATTTGAGGCGATTGACTGAAGAGTCATTCAGGTCATTCCAATGGAGGTTAAAGTCTCCAAGGAAGATCTGAGTGCCGTGATACTCAACATTCGTAAATATGATTTCCATGCCACAAAGCAAGACAAAAGAACCCCAGCCGGGGACGAGCAAAATATTGACCTAGTGATCAATCTCACCACTGAGGTTTTGACAGAAGAGGAGATCCAGGTTCTCAATAAGGGGTTAGGCTTTGTCCCCAACAACCTAGAAAATTCAAATTGAGGTGTGAGCTAACTGAATTCCTTCGGAAAATCAGGCAAAGGTTTTCTCTAATTCTCCATAACCCACAGCGGACCAAACCCAAATCGGTCTCATGAGAAAATCTTCTTTAACCTTCCAGCATCTATGATTACACCTGAAATTATAGCCTTCAGAGAAGCAGTTATTTAAGCTATGAACTCAAGAAGTATACAATACCACAACCTCACTATGAGAACACAGAGAGGATTAAAAACACTCTGGGATAGAAATAACAGTGATAAAGCAAGCAGGCAAGGGTGGAGTAATAGTCATCCAAACAAATGATTACCATGAGGCATGCATGACCCTCCTAAGAGATGAAAGGAAATACCTTATAGTACACACTGACCCAACAAAGAACCAGCAAAAAGAGATCAAGGCCATAGTTGAGGATGCTAAAAATTATGATTGGATAACAAAGAAGGAGGCTGAATTTTTGATAACAGAAAAACCTAGAACTCCGAACTTTTACATGTTGCCTGAGAAACACAAACGCAGAAACCCACCACCGGAACAACCCATAGTATTGGGCATCACCTTTGTAAATAGGTTTCTGCAACCTCGAGTAACCCAAATGAGGTCTTCATTAAGGAGATCAGACACTTACTAAACATGCTCAAAACATTGCCATTGACCCCCAACAATGAATTGATGATTGGCTTGGACATGGAGGCTCTCCATGCCAGCATCCCGCAGGAGGAGAGCCTCCAAGTCATAGAAGACCTACTTAAAGAGAGAGAGTGGCCTTCCAAGGTCCTAATCTATCTCACAATGAAATCTGACAGATTAGCTTTGACAAAAATTATTCTGAATTTGAAGGCACTACCTATTATCAACAACATTGCACACTGATGAGTATCACCTTTGCTCCCAATATATTGTGCCTACATGTGCACTACTTTGGAAATACTCACATATAGCCTAACAACCCCCACCATGAGAGGATGCAACAGTATATTGACAGCACCTTATATCTATATAGAAGGGCAATACGGATTCAGCTTGCTTCTTCTGAGGGTAAATACTTTCAACTCATACTTGAAATTCACTCTAATAAAGATCAACATGGAGATCTCCTTCTTAGATGTGACAAACAGAGCAGACATGGGATTATTATGGATACATTCCCACAAAGCCTATAGACAAAGCAGCTGACTGCATTTCAAGAGTGCACACCTTTGCATTTAGACTTAGGACTCAAGAGGCCATGGGAGTAAAGAACCCTGACTAATTGTAATTCTATGAATGTGATCTATTGATTGAATGTCTGTGTAAATTAAGGTACATAGGAATGCTCACGCGAAAAGTGAAAACCAGAATCAGTGATTACCGTAGCAACATCAGCCGTCTGTGAAACTCAACACGAATAACTGCAAATTTTCAGACCAAGGGCCGTACTGAGAATGACTCGCGTTGTACCGCAAGTGAAAAAATAACCACTAGTACTAATATGAGGAGAGCCCTCGTGGAACATGACCAGAAGTGGGTGTACAGGCTCCAGATATATTTTGGGTCTCAAAGAGGATATCCCTGGAACCAACTAAATACTATGCATTAAAATTCATTCATGATTCTGCAGAATACTAACAAGCATAGAAAATTACACAAGAGCAATATTTTTTGACCCATTGGGTAAGACACATTCCCACTGCCTATTAGGCTGTGGTGTTACAACTGAGCTTGTATAGTCTACTGTTAATGGCAGTACCCTTTAGCGTGGAGCCCCATGGAGTAAGGTACTAAGCTCTTCTGTTTTGGTGTTTTACTGGATACACTATAATATGGAAAACAGACTTCTTGTTCAGGTAGATCTAGATAGAAGGAAAATGCTACTTACCCAGTATGCATCTGTTCTTGGCATATAGAGCTGTAGATTCATATGCGTTAGCATAGATCGTCATCTGGTGTTGGGCCCGGATGTTTTGCACTTTGTTTTTCTTCGAAGAAGTCTTTGTAGTCCCGAGGTAGGTGACTCTTCCTTTTGGTGATAGTGTGCATGGGCATCGACTCCATCCTTAGATTGTTTTGCCATAACGGGTGATGATGGAGTTAGTAAGAGTAGTAAAGAGATGTCCATGTACAATGTATCCAAGTAAGATATCACTGCAACAGATAGAGGTACCTGGGGAGGCGGGTGGGTGCATATGAATCTACAGCTCTATATGCCAAGAACAGATGCATACTGGGTAAGTAGCATTTTCCGTTCGAGGCATGTGAGCTGTAGATCATATGCGTTAGCATAGACTATACAGCAGTTATCTTCCCAGCGGTGACTACCTGTGTCTGTTGCAGTGGTTTGAAATAATAGTGTTCTTAAAACTGCCTGGCCCACACTAGCTTGTTGTTTTGCAAACACATCTACACAATAGTGCTTTGTGAATGTGTGTGGTGTAGACCATGTTGCAGCCTTGCAGATGTCATCTAAGGGTATGTTCCCTAAGAATGCCATAGAAGCCCCTAGCTAGCGTGTAGAGTACACTCTAGAGGGAATTGTTAAGGTGTGTTTAGCTTTGAGGTAGCATATTTGGATGCACTTAACTATCCAACTTGCAATACCTGCTTTTGAAATGGGATTGCCTTTATGTGGTGGGGAAAAAGCAACAAAGAGTTGTTTAGTTTTCCTAAAAGATTTGGTTCTTTAAATGTAATAAAGTAGCACTCTTTTCACAACTAGTGTGTAAAGAGCACGTTCTGCTACTGAGTGTGGTTGAGGAAAAAACACTGGGTAACTCAACAGACTGGTTGAGATGAAAAGCAGAAACGACTTTGGGTAGAAATGTTGGGTTAGTCCTAAGAACCACTTTATTGTGGTGAATTTGTAAAAATGGTTCTTGTATGGTTAGTGCCTGGAGCTCACCAACTCTCCGAAGAGATGCGATGGCTATAAGGAAGGCTACCTTCCAAGTCAGAAACTGTAGTTCGCATTTGTGCAATGGCTCAAATGGTGGGCCCATGAGTCTTGTAAGGACTATCTTCAGATTCCACACGGGAGAAGGTGGAAATCTAGGAGGAATGATTCTTTTGAGTCCTTCCATAAAGGCTTTGATAGCGGGTACACGAAACAAAGACAAGTGTTGTCTGTTCTGTAGGTAAGCTGCTATTGCAGCAAGATGCAGTCTTATTGATGAGTATGCTAAGTTAGCCCGTTGTAGGTGTAACAGATAGCAAATTATGTTTTGAATTGAAGCATCAAGCAGATTGATTTGATTATTACAATAAATTACAAATCGTTTCCATTTTGCTGCATAGCATGCTCTTGTGGTAGGGGGTCTAGCCTCTCTAATGACGTTCATGCAGTCTGGCGGAAAAAATAAGACAGCCGAACTCTATGATTTCAGGTGCCAGATCGCAAGGTTGAGTTGACTCATCTCTCCATGGGTGAGAAGCATGGGGGAGAGGGGTCGTTTTTGATGAGGAACTACTGATAGTTCCAAAAGTGTTGTAAACCATGGTTGTTGAGCCTATTTGGGAGCAACTAGGATCATTGTGAGGAAATGTTGTTTGAGCTTGCGAACCAGTAATGGAATTAGCGGGAGAGGTGGAAAAGCGTAAGCAAATATCCCTGACCAATTGATCCATAGCGCATTGCCTTTGGACAATGGGTGTGGATACCTAGACGCGAAGTTTGGTCATTTTGAGTTGGTGTGTGGCGTACAGATCTATCTCTGGTTAGCCCCACATTTGGGAAAATGGGAGAAGAACTTGAGAGTGTAGTTCCCATTTGTGGATCTGTTGTCTTTGACGACTGAGCAGATCTGCAATTTGATTGTTTACTTCTAGGAGATGTTCTGCAAGGAGATATACTTTTTGAGGTATGGCCCATCTCCATATGCTTTGAGCTAGGTGTGAGAGCGTGTCCCTCTCTGTTTTTGTATGTAGTACATCGCTGTCATGTTGTCTGTACAAACTAGGAGAGCTGTGCCTACTAGATGTATCTGAAAAGCTTTCAGTGCTAGCAAAATTGCTAGCAGTTCCAGATGGTTTATGTGGAGTCGTTTTTGTTGCAGAGTCCTCATGCCCTGAATGGTATGTTTTTGAAGATGAGCTCCCCAACCAGTGAGGGATGCATCTGCTGTGAGCAATATCTGTGAACCGGGTCGATAAATGGCCACCCTTGGAAAGGTTTTGTGTATTCCACCATTGCAGAGAGCGATGAGTGTGGCCAACACCAGATCGGTTAACTGACCTTGAGCCTGGTTCCACTGACGTGCTAAGCATTCCTGCAGGGGACGCATTTGAAGTCTTGCGTAAGGAACGATTAAAATGCAAGATCCCATCATTCCGATGAGTTTCATAAACACTCGAGCTAGTAATGAGTGTTGAGGCTGAAATTGTGATATCAGAGTTTGAATGTTGTGAACTCCGAGAGGGTTGGGGTATGCTAGAGCCTTGCAAGTGTCTTTTGTGGCTCCCAGGTATGCTTGTGTGTTGGAGGGTTGGAGATGAGACTTGGAGAGGTTCACAGTGAATCTTAAATTGTGAAGCAGCTGAACTGTTTTGTGAGTGTGTTGTATGCAGCTGTCTTGCGAGTTGGCTTTTATTAGCCAATCGTCCAAGTAAGCGAAGATGTGAATGAGTAGTCTTCTCAAGTGTGCTGCGACTACTGCCAAACACTTGGTGAATACTCTGGGTGCTATACTCACCCCGAACTGGAGAACTTTGAATTGGTAGTGTTGTCCGTCCACCACAAACCTGAGATACTTCCTGTGAGCTGGGTGAATGGCATCCTTTAAATCTAGACTGGAAATGAAGTCGCCTTGCTGAAGCAGTGGGAGCTCCTGTTGTAGTGTGACCATGTGGAAATGATCTGACTGAATATAGAGGTTTAGATGTCAGCGGTCTAACATAGGCCTGAGAGAGCTGTCCTTTTTTGGAATTAAAAAGTATAGGGAGTACACCCCCGTACCCCGATGATGCAATGGGACTGGTTCTATTGCATGTATTTGTAACAGGGAGAGAACCTCTTGTTTTAAGAGTGTGAGGTGTTCTGGTGACATTGCACGCTCTTTTGGAAGGAGAGTTGGGGGGGGGGGGGGAGGTACATGTAAGTTCCAGGCAATAACCATACTGGATAATTTGTAGTACCCACTTGTCTGTGGTGGTTGAATACCAGGCAGGTAGGAACTGTGAGAGTCGTCCCCCGACAGGTGTTAAATGATCGGGGGATAGTGAAGGGAAGTCATTGTTGGCAGGGGAAGTGCGGTTGGAATCTCTGCCTCTTCCCTTGTTAATATTTCCCCTGCAGCCTTCGCAAAAATAACCTCTGGAGGAGGTGGATTAGTTGTTTTTATAAGAGGAGGAGGGATTCTCTGATGACACTATTTTTGAGCCACCTCTACAAAAGGAGCGGCAAAAGGAACCCCTGCTGGAAGATAATTGTAAGGCCCCCATGGACTTAGCAGTTTCAGTGTCCTTTTTCATCTTTTCAAGTGAAGTGTCGACTGTTGGCCCAAAAAGATGCTCTATATCAAAAGGCTGATTGAGTATGGAGGACTGAACCTCCTGCTTGAATCCAGAGATTCGAAGCCAAGCATGCCTGCGTAGTAGTATGCTGATGTTAATGGCACGAGATGCTGTGTCTGCTGCATCCAGTGCGCATTTTATGGAATTATTGGTGATAAGCTTCCCTTCTTCAATGAGGTCGTTAGCCTTTGTCTTGTATTCATCAGGCAAGTGTTGGATGAGTTTTTCTAACTCATCATAGTGAGCTCTGTCGTAGAGTGCTAACAGGGCCTGAGCATTGGCGATTCGCCAATGGTTAGCAGCCTATGAGGCCACGCTTTTGCCTGATGCATCTATTTGATGCATCTATTAATTTAGACTCCTTATCAGGAGGAGGGCGTCGCCTGTAGTTTGGGAATTCGCTCTTTTGCGGGCGTTGGATACAAGACAGTCTAAGGGTAACTGTCCCCTACTATATACAGGGTCTGTAGGAGCGGGCTTGTACTTTTGATCCACTCTAGGGGTCAGTATTCTGGCTCTGACTGGGTCCTTAAAAACCTTGTCTACATGTTTTATTATGCCCTTGAGCATGGGCAAAGTATTAGTGGATTTCTGTGAATGTGTGAATGTCAACACAAGAAAATCCTCCTGTGTAAAGCCTATATCATCATCAGGTGGGGAGGGTCTGGAGGTATACAGGTCAGGGTAATTACTGTGATCCGGGTCCTTATTGTAATCTTCCCATGGATCAGTGTCATGTGGAATGTCTTGTGGTATGTCCTGACCCTTGTCCCCATCCTCATCCCCGTCCCCATAATCATCATCCTGTGGTTCCGATGAAAATGGGGGTGGGGGTGAATTTCATGGTGTGATTAGTAAATGTGGGTTAGGTGGAGGAGAAGGAGGTATGTAAGGGGGAGAAGGGTTAGTACCCATGTCCATGTCCTTTTTCAGAGTGATAGGACATGTAGCTTCCGTTTTTTTAGCAGAGTGGCTGTAAGTTGTCTAGTTTTGGGATCGATACGGAGTCTTTTCTGTTTTGGGTCCAAAACTTTATTTTCAGATGTAAGTTCGTCGGAAGGAGTGTCTTTCTCCTTAGGAATGTGTTTCGGCGTGGAAGCTTTATGAGGGTCCTTGTGCGCCAAAGGTTCTGAGTCCGGATGCTTACTTTTAGTGTGTTTAGAACCTTAATCTTTCGGAGCGGGATGTTTCGGCTACGAGTGTTTCGGTGCGGAGGTTGACGGCCCGAGCTTTTAGGTGCCGGGCATTTCGGCGTGGATGATTTCAGCTCCGAAGCTCTTTTTGGCTCCGAGGCCTTCGGTGCTGGAGATGTAGGGAGTGGCACGTTAGGCGGCATATGTTTCGGTGCCTAAAGTGGCGTTTCGGTACCGAAATGGAGAAGGCTCGATCCAGAGCCAGAAGGCTTGTCCTTATGTTTCGTAGCCTGGCTGGAGGGCGGGGCATTGGAAACTTTTTTGTTGGTGTCAACCCGAGCTCGAGAGTGGGGCTGATGCTGGAGCCTTTGTTTTTTTGGGTGTGTGGTCACAATGGATTTGCACTCCCAGTAAGTTGACCAGGAGTGATGTTCAGGTCTTCTTCCATGTCAGAGTAGGCTTCGGGAGACCAGTTCTTCGGCATGTACGTCTGTACAGGGAACCTCTGAATCTTATCCAAAGATGTCCGGTACGGAGCCTCTGTCTCTTTGCATTTCATGGCATTGAGCCAGACGGTCACGAAGAGTCTTTTTCGATCGGAACGATCGACATGCTTCAAAGTCCGTCTCGCTGTGTTCCAAGGATAAGCACAGGTTGCAGACCTGGTGCAGGTCGGTGCGTGGGAACTTAGCACGACACCCGGGACATAGTTTAAATGGAGTCAGTTCAATCGACTGCTGGCGTGGTCAACACGGGTAGGCCCGACGGCCCACTTCAAAGTTCCTGTTCGAAGTTTTCACAAATTCTATGATCCGCATCGTGTGGTAAAACCGCGATCGAAAGACCATACCATCGAGGGTAGCGGATTGCACGTCAAAGGGGTTAAAAAATGATACCGAACCGCAGCAATAGACATCCGAACCCGATGGCGGAAAAAAAACAATCTAGGGATGGAGTCGATACCCATGCGCACTATCACCAAAAAGAGGAGTCACATACCTTGTGACTACAAAGACTTCTTCAAAGAAAAACAAAGTGCATACATCCGGGCCCAACACCAGATAGCGATCTATGCTAACGCCTATGATCTACAGCTCATATGCCTCGAACACATTGTTCTTAACTAATAATACAATGTGATTATAATTATGTACAAACGATTTCAACATGTTAGCTGATTGAGCGAAGTGCCTCCATCTAGAGTGCAGTTTTCATCCATTTCAACACATTTTAAAGCAATTCCATTATTTAACACCCGTCCAACGTTCCCGGTACTCACACTTTGCTAGTCAAGCTTTTTATATTCAGTATAGGTTAGCATTTGTCCAAGAATATATAAAAGATGCCCGGGGCGGTAATTTCATCTTCGCACCTTCTGCTCGGAAATGCAATATTTTGACTTGTTGAGTCAGGTCCACCACTGAGTCTTAGAGACCTTTCATAGTGGGAAGCAGCTCAGTAAAGGCATCTTTGTTTCGATTCACTTTACCAGCCAGCTTACTGTGATCATCCCGTCAGATGCCCAGGTGCATGGAGACCTTGTGGATTATGCGCTCTAGTACTTCACAAGAAGAGTTTATGGTATTGAAGTTCAAGTCCAGCTTCCAGTCTGGCTTCTGGGTCAGGAAGCACCCTTGTGGGTCGTAGTGCCCTCCATCCCCATTCACTCCTTTACTAGAAGACCTCTCATGGTCCTGGTACAGGTCATGAATGCCCAGGCGCTTCCCCCAACCCAGTTGTCGCTCCCCAAAGCCCAACAGCGATGTCGGGCATTTCCTGCAGAGGGGGACCAGGAGGAACAGCAGGGTCAGCAGCCACTAATACCCAGCGCTTCAATGGCCTCCTCCGTCACCATATTGTCTCCCTCCTTGCAAAGCCCAGTTGGCTGAAATGGCTCCGCAACACCTCAGAGATCAAGTGTCCAGGCCCCTCCTCCTCTTTTGGACCTTTAGTTCACTCACCAAGTCACTAAACCCTCCAGCTTTCACCAAAAGGAAGTCCTTCCGGCTTAGTGTCATTGCCTCAAGGGTTTCAGCACCAAGGCTGTCCTCGACTCATCTGCCACGCCTACATATTCAGCGAGAACCCACGGGGAGAACTCTTCCCCCCCCCCCCCCCTCAGTCCCCCCCCCCCCCCTCAGTCCCCCCCCCCTCAGTCACCAGGGCTCCCAGCTGAGCCTCTCCCACTGGGTTGTCGTTTGGATGGAGCAAGTTGAACCCCCCCGCCACAACCCCTTGTTGCTGCAGGATGAGGTTCATTCAGTCCCACTGCACCATTCATTCCTCTACATGCTCCTTCAAGATGCATGTACCATCTCGGCTGCGGCGTCATCCAGCACTTTTGCTGCGGCCAGTACCACAGTTGCGCTCCGGTTCCTGCCACAGGGCATGTCGCCTACCTCCAGGGGTCTGGGGCCTCCTTCAAAACTGGCTTCATAGCTACTCCTGGACCACTAATGTGGAGGGGAATGGCGGCAGCAGTGGAAAGCTCAGCAGTGCATGGCCACCTAGATTAGTGACCAGCTACGCCCCCCTATGGGTTTATCTTGAACTTCTAACTTTCTCTAGTCATCTTGCAAAAATCTCATGTCAATCATTACAATTTTACCACAGAGACTCTTCCAGGACCTCGCTTATCAGAACATCTGGCTTGTGGATATTCTCTTTTGTTCTTGGTGCTTTAAATAAAATGCGGATCATCATATTTTTGGAATTCCGCGATAAACCTCAGTTTATGTACTCAATGTTCACAGTTACCGATTGCAACCCATGCAGAATTTAAACAAATATATGTCCATAGACTAACTGTAGAAGTGTAACACAAACCTCAAACTTGTTGAAAATGGGAGCCATTCTCATACAACTTACTGATTCGGTTTACTATAATGCTTTTATTCTGCACTTTCCTTCTCAGCAATATCTTTCAGCTCTGGTACTTCACACTGTGGTTGAACTTGATGGAATTCAAGATTCATAATACAAAAATTGAAATCTAAATTGGTCGCTTAAAATATACATCTTCCACAAGTTCCATTTTCTACCCTATGAGTCAAGCTCATGTGTAATACATTTTAGCATAATCACACCATGGCAATGGTTTATTGAGATTACTTTTTGGAAAACTTCTGCAAAGTGAAATTGTGGGTGCCTTTAATCATACAACCATGTTTTAAAAGTTGTGAAAACCTCTCACCTGTAGCTGGGCTTGGAGGGAGCGACGGGCCAAAAGAGATTGAATTACATTCGTCCTGTCCAAGCAATCCATGCAGTTGCTGCGAAATATTCCTTCTTGCTGTGTCACAACTTTTCCATCAGCGTCCACTAGGAAATAACTAACAATGCATAGCTTAATAATTGTAGAAACAGACTATACAATTCATGCACACCCAAACATGGAAATGTGGACAGATAAGTAACTGCTCATAACGAAAAACTTACACTTCGTTTCATCAATAGCCTTGATTACCATGTGTAATTTGGGTCATAAATGTGCATAAAGCTGAATTATGAGACCATATACAACAACCAAACCAGATGATTTCTCTGATAAACAACGAACATAAAACATCTTAAAATACATAATGTATTTATCTGTCCACAAAAATACAGGAAAAAGTAATTTCATTAAAAATAAAAATGTTTAGGTGCGGCTACGGCGGTTGGTAGGTATTCTCCGAATTTCACCGGGAACATCTTGAAGCACAAACTTCCCCTCGTTCACACTTGAACTGGAATTGTGCTTTTACAGATGGTCGAGTAAACACTAGATCTTGGGCCTGCAAGCTATAGCTGTTTCCTACGCATGTTCAGCCACGTGGCAGGCTGATATTGGACACTGAGGCCCTCAGCCCGTGAATTTTATATCACAATCTAGCTCAGTGTACCTTAGCAATGACGCAACACCAACCAGCACGTGCACCCAGACTATCCATCACTTCAACTGTATTCTGACTGGAAAGTGAATTCCCTTGAGCCCCGACCACAGATAGGTAGCAGACTGGACACAAAAAGCCCCTGCAGGCAAAAGACAAGGTTATGCAGAAACTTGGACTTGTGGAGGTCTGGGACCCTTTCAAGTTGCAAGCTTGCCTCCTCCTAGGTGAACACCATTGAAGACTTAGAAAATACTGTACATTCCAGAGTTAAGCACTGATTGGACATTTGTTTTAAAGGACTGAGTTGCAAGGGAAAAGAGGTAATCACTGCAGCATTTTGGTGGCATGAGCTGTTGACAGACATCAGCATACCCATTAAAAGCTAACTTTTCTATAAACAAATGGAACCTACAGACAGACACTTCTGGGTACCACATGTGTACTGATTTTTCATAACCTAGCAAATGTGTCCCGTTCTCACTGAACTTGTAGATGAAACAACTGCCTGCAAAGAAAACACAAGTATCACAAAAGTCTCCACTAACCATTCACAGGGCATTGTAATGAGGCTCAGCCCACTGCACTGTGAAATTGAAGCTTCAAGTGCAGCACGTTTCGGGATTTTATTTTATTTTTTTAACATGGAGTGGGCCATTCTCTGTGAACCTGTCACTTGAAGAACAAAGCCATCTCAAGAATGAATTTCATTTCTGAAAAAAAATAAAGAAAAAAAACCCTATCTGTGTGAACTTTATTTGGACAAGTAAATCTTCTTGAGACCCGAGCCTCCCCATTTTTTGTTTTTTTTTTAACCCACCCTAACTACCCCTCCATTCAATCCTATTCTCTTTAAACGTAACCAATAGAGTCCTTTTCGACTTATCTTTCCCCCTTGTCTTTTACTTCCAACTATCCGACTCACACTACTCCACACCTCCATCATCCAGTAAAATTCTATTCCCACTCTATCTCCCATATCACTGCCACTTAATCACAGACTCTTTATTGTTTATGTTCTATTGAACCCACTACTCTTTACCGTCTACCATGCAATATACACACAATACACAGACACCTTCTTAGGTAGAGATGTGTTTTAAAAAGATGAAAGAAACACAACACAACTCAACAAATGCATATTAGATTGCTTCACATCTAAAGCATCTGCTTTCTCAGTCATTAGTTATAATTTGTTCATTATCTCTCTTTATATGAATGCATTTTGTGGCAGTACAAACAAATTTGCATTTCAGCTTCATCCTATGTTCAAAAAATATTTTTGGAGGTAGGAGGAGGACTGGAGTAATCACAATTTTTCAGCTCTCTGCTCTATTCTTCTAGATCAACATACATTCATGTTACCTGTATCCATTCAGTCAGCAATGGGGAAATGAGACTACAGGACAGTATTAAGAAGCTGGGAGCACATAATCTAGGAAATCAATGAGTACATCGGCAGAGCGAGAGTGGCGGAGAGGGCCATGCAGCCAGGGACCAGATTGAGAGAGAAGGAAAACTCAAGAACCTAAGTCTGCAAAGAGCAGTGGTGGGACTTGGCAGACTTAAAAATTCCCAAAGCAGGTGTATTTTGGACCACTGTGAGAGATCCTCAGGAGTCGAGAGAGAAAGCACTGACCACAGATTGTGGGAGACGGAGGTGTACTTGTGATTAAAGGTTGGCTCCCCACCCCACACTGTTGAGAAAAGAAGGGAGTCAACAATAGACCTTCATGGTGAAGGGAGAGATAGGTGCAAACTCCCATCAAGGAACCAGTAGTGACCAAGCAGTGCAGTATGATCCGACCCTCGTCAATTGGGGTTGGGCCCATAAGCGACAAATGGTGTTAGGAGCATGAATCGTGGAGGCCCAAGGAGCCTAGAACCATGAGGCACATCCAACAGAGAAAGAAGAGAACTCTCCATGCATGTAGCCCAGGAACAGCTGAGGGCCAGTGACAACTAACCACATACCCTTGGGAGACGCAGCACAGACCTGAGCAAAAAGCAAAGCCTGATCTGTGCCTGTAGCCAACCCAAATGAGAACCTTCAACTGAGAAGTGCGCACCATGGTGTCCTGAATGAAGGACCATCGTCAAGGGTGCTTCGGTAAACTCAAATCTCACTGCTAATGATTACTACTACAGCGCCACTTGAAAGATGCCACTGTCTGTCTCACTAGGTGCGCTGTTGAAGCAAAACTGAGGGGGGTGGTGGGGAATGGATTTCAGTGGAGCAGAACCTATAGCCTACGGCAGGAGAGTTACCCTGACTGGGGCCGATACTCTTGGAGCTACCTGGACCATCTAAAAAGCTATTAGGAAAAGCTCCTATACCGCAAGAGAATGGCACCTCCCAGGTATGTGCAAAATCACCCTTAGAAACTACAGACACTAGAGATCACCAGTGTCCACGAAAATCTGCTGAATGTTCTCAGGTTTTCACAGATTACAGCTCCAAAATTTAGAGCAGGTTATCAAACATGAATAAAAAAGAACCAACTATACAGGAACTGTTTGCAACCAAACCCAACAATAAAAAAAGACAAAGGGCATGATTTAGAGTTTGGTGTACAGGTTACTCCATCACAAATGAGAACGATATATTGCCTGCTTTATTACAAGTACATTATATCCTATGGCAGACGGGATGGAGTAACCTGGCTGCCAAATTCTAAATCAGGCCTAAAGACTCTAAAGTGGACTTACAGTAAACACAAACCATTGCCGTGACAACTGGGAAATGAAGCACCCTAATCCCAATGCAAGAAGTACTCCAATTATTACACATGGAGATAAAACCAGAAATCGGCACAATTAGGCCAGACCTCAAAACTGAAATATGATCTTTAGGAGCTAGAGTGGATGATCTTTCGAGAACAGTTGATGGGAGGTGTGAGGGCAGTACCAGATATGGGTGAGGGGGAAGTGTCTAACTGAAAGGGAAACTCTTCCTAAAGCATGAAGACCTAGCAAACAGCCTGCGATGGAACTATATCCAAATACAAGGGATTTGTCAAGGTTCGATGGGGCAAATCAGCAAAAAGTATTTGCAAGAGATGTTGCACTCCATCAGATACAACAGTGAGAATCCTCTGTCTACATTTGATTGCACCCACGCAGCGGGAGTGAGGAAAAGACAAAGAGGCCGGCCGCTGTACATCATTCTAAAAGTAGATCCAGCCTCCTGTAAAAAGGAAAGCTGGATCACTGAGGAATATAAAAAGCAAGTATTCCAGGACTTAGCAGCAGCAACTCTAAAAAGTTGAATATTCAGCTAGCCAATCACCGAACTCCTTTGAGCTTGAGACACCTCTAAGCAACCGAGTCACCTCTTTTGTATTTTCTTTGAGTGTGAAGGGAAAAAGGGACTACTAGATCACTTGGAAAGGAGTGGAAGGTTACAAAGATCTGATCGAAACAACTGAGAACCTCCCCTCAGACAACAATGCAAACTTCACACTGGGGTGGAGCACTGATCGAACCTTAAGGTGGTCATGCTCAAAGGACGTGGCAGTAAAGAAAGCAGGTGTCATACAATTGCTTGTTGGGCAGACAATGGGGACTGCCCAAATCTCAGAAGACTATGAAGCAAATCCGCATGACAAAAGTAAACACACCTGACCAGTGAATGCCCCACACCAGGCAGAAACTCTCCGCATGAGGAACTCATTTTGTGGGAGAGAGGAGGGTAGGTAGGTTTCCCTGCAATGAGTGACAAAAATCACAGGAGAGGATAGGTTCTTGCATTTGTTTTTCCCTAGACTGGTATTACTTAGTTGTTCCATTGGTAAGATTTATATTGTTACTTGAAGTTATTGTTGGGTCAAGTGAGGGAGCCCACCGACAATTGGTTAGAACACACAGCCTGCTCACAAACTGATGTAGTCACCCAACCAGACGACAGCAGAAGCAACAACACAGATCGGCTTACACTTTATGTGAGTAGGCATGGGCAAAAATTAAATTAGACCGGCGTAATCTGCACACTTTTAAGGAATTTTGAGTTATGTGAAATCACGCCATTATGCTTCTTTACGTAATTATGCACCATTCACGGAATATACAATTTGCAGTAAACCTTTACTACAAAAGCACAGGAACGGACTAGCAAGCGAGCGCCTGTTGTTCGTACTGCTTTGGTTTAAATGTGCACTTACGCCAAAAATTGATTCGAGATCTCATTGCATGCAACAATATAGTGTGAAACGACCGATTTCCATAGTTTTACAAAAAGTTAATGCAATTACGTGAGAGCCAATTACCGAAATTTTGCATACTCCTAAATATGACAAGGGTAATTAGTATTAATGTGAATGGTTTAAATGGTACTATAAAGTATATAGCAACCCTACATATGCTGCACTTGGAAAGACGAGATTTGCATATGCTGCACTAGTTGAAATACGAGATTTGCATACTGCAAGAAATCCATCTGCTCCACTATGACTTAGGAATGATGGCAGTTCATAGCCAAGCAATACTTCTCTGGTCTTGACAAAAGAGTAGGGACAGCTATTCTGATAAGACAAAATACAAGGTGGTAAGTCATGCAGAGTAATGGGGTTACGTTCTCACATTGGTTTCTCCTAAACTCTTATAACTTCTATGTTCCACTGGTAAGATTTCTTTTGTTACTTAAAGTTACTATTGGGTCAAGGGAGGGAACTGTCATTATTTGTATGCGCCTAGGGACTCATAGCTCTGTCTGACCATAATGCCATAATGCACACGTTCAATCCACCCATGATTTCTGGACCCGATAAGCAATGGAGGTTAAGAGATGTCTTACTAAGGGACAAGACTATTAGACAGCCCAGTCCTGTATCCAGCAATACCTGACTGACCATCTAATGTCATCAGGAACAGATGAAAAAAAACACAAGTCTAGACTAAAGAAGAGGGCAGAAATCATGGGGCAGCTAAGGGAGCTTGAAAGCATTCACAAAAGGAGAGGCTCTAATAAGCTTTGGTGTAATATCATGGGTGCTTTGGTGTAAACTCATAGGTGCTTGGGTGCATCTCAAAGCTCTTGATTTAGATCAAGCGGAATAAGGCAGGGCAATTACTGGCCTGTAAACTGGAGGGCAGACTTGAGAAGCAGAGGATCTCCTCCATAATTAACAACAAAAGTGAAGAGGTATAGTAGGACTTTCAAATGGCCGAGGCCCTTGCTTTCTTTAATAAAACAAACAAACGCCATTTAGGAGTTGCCAGAGGTCTCAGCTGCAGCACCTGGGTTGCCCCTTGCAACTGCTAACACTGTCTTTGTAACCCCTGGCATCAGAGGAGGCAAATTCGGTGCAAGAAACACCGTATGGACGTTAGTTGGGGCTCCTCTCTTAGTTTACTCACAATTAATCATTACACTAAGAGGGAATAATGTTTAATTATTCACTATTAGCGTAATAAAAATAGAGTACAATTAACTGGAATATGGCCTTCCCTGGCAGCTGAGGTAAGTAAAAAAAAGAGCTTTTAAATATATGTTGGGTGAGTGCTTGTGGGTGAGTGGTTACGTGAGATATGTGTAAGTGTAAATGTGCGTATGTGTAAGCTTGTGTGTGAGTGAAACTGAATGTCGAAGGGCGTGTGATGTCACTTCCGCCACCCCTGGCATTTTGGTTAATTGACATTCATGTGAGGACATGTACTCTGCAGACAACACTTCCTGTGAACAGGAGGAGGAATATCCGCTGAACTCGAACAAGGCAAGAATAAGCTTGGAACCGAGCAAACAACTACAGCAACCAGTGGAACAGAGGAAGTCGCTGCTGTTTCAACTAAACTAAAGCTAGGTAAATCCAGGGCTACATGGCGTTAAGCCCCTATTTTATACAATGTTTTGTAATGTCCTAGCCGCAGTCTTAGTTTCTCTCTTCAATACCTCTCTCAGCACAGGAATGATTGCTTCTTCTATGACTGAAGTCTCTTGACAGTAATCTACAAACCCAGCGAAGACAAATATCAATGCAACTAGTGCAGATCTGTTTCTCTCTTAAATGTTGATGTAAAGAGCTTCAGTAGCTACCACACTAGGGTTCATCTTACCAGGCCCAACTGCATTATAATCTGTGGGCACAGCACTAAAAAACTGCCCCATATATTTGAGAATATCCACAGTACAAAGAAAAATGCTATACTGATCCTGCCAGACACTGAAAAAACATCCAAGTGGACTGGCACTTTATCAGTAGCTTTTAGAGCCCTTTGGGTTGGGGGTCAAATTCCAAAAAGGTCTCATAGGCTGGCATTACATCCTGGCAGCAGTTTTCAAAATAAATAATAGATTCTCCTCATTGGTAAAGATAATTAAAGAATTTAAGCAGAGATGCCCTAGTCACCTCCTCTGTTGGCCTTAACCACTGAATCACTGCTTGACAGAGTGAGGGCGATAGAAATACTAAAAAGTTTTTCAATAGGGCAGGGCAAATACAAACTAACCATGCATGCAGACTATATACTGGTTACTCTGTCTGGTCCCCTTAGGGTTACTTCATCCTCTCATGCAGCAGCTATGGAATTATTGAAAGGTCGCTCGGTTTAAAATAAATTGGAAATATAAATCACTGCGTGTGAATTGCCCTACGCAACAGGACCAGATCCTTACAATCTTTTTTCTTTTCATTGGGCAACAGCATCAATAATCTACTTGAGAGTTCAAATTACCCTGTCAAATGAGCCTATCTTTATATCAGTTATTGTAAACCTAAAGAGAGCTTTCAATATTTTTATATGGGCAGGTAAATCTCCTTGAATTGCAGCACAAACTGCACAAGAGGCTGTACCTTCCCAACATGTAAAAGTACTATCAGGAGGCACAGTTTCACTGCATATATAAATAAAGTCAGCAGGAAACGGAGAAGGAATGGTCCTTCATAAGTAAAGCCATAGCCGAGCACAACTAGAAAAGGTCTCTTGGCTGGCTTGAAAAAGCAGATCGTCGAGTTTATATTCTTCTCCAATAACCAGCGCTGCAATGAAAGTCTTTGAGGTGACATAAATCAAACAGGATCTGTCAATCGATCTTTCATTATCCTAATCATCCCAGAAAGAGATGAAGGGCAATGTGAAGTGTACAAAAAGAGAGCTGTCAGAGTGCTGGAGAGCTCTTCAAGACAGATAGCATTAAGTCTTTGGAATCCATTAGGAGAAAGTATACTATCCCAGAATCAAGATGATGTCATTTCTACCAAATAAGGGATTGGGAGTTGCAATGCACCATCAGGCCCCCTGGCGAGCTGTCTACTGAAACAATAGGATCCTGTTCTCAGGATCGAAACAAGATCCACTCAGGCATATGCACACATCCAAAATCCCTGGTGCAGGTCCCATGGGAGCAACTGAAAGTGATGCCACTAACCGTTAAGGAGTACAAGGACACTTTTCTAAGAATGCAGACCTCAGCCAATAACACCACGGGGAAGGCGTTCTGGGTCAAGATGATGTTGCACCGGTATCACATCAATATTAATCTCCACAACAAGATATACATACCACACTGATAGATGTTGGCAAGGCTATGGAGAGGTGCTGGGAGGAGGGTGGGGCAGAGGGAAGGTTTAGACCGACTCACCTGCGTCCTTTGGAGTGAACAAAAAAACAGCCATACTAGTGGTGGTAACATGGAGTTGTGGCGAGGGAGGCTCTGGGAGTTGCGCTTAGTGGGGGCTCTAGGGGGGGAGCTCGAGGGGGTGGCGGGGGTCGCTCTTACCTGGCAGAGAGGGAGTTACGCTTGCTTTGGCGGGGGCCCTGATCCTGGGCGAGGTGGGGGAGGAGGGAGGGGCCGTCATTGGGGGCGCTACTCTGGCTGGGTCTGGGCTGCGGGCCATCGTCGGAGAGATAACGTGGGATGGTCTGGGGACTGCGGTCCTGGGGAGCACTGCGGGCCCACTTCTGCCGGGGCCTTTCTAGTCGGGTTAGGTCCCTGGGATGGGGGCGGCGCTTTGTCTGTGGCTGACCTGAGAGAGCTGAGAGTTGAGAGATCTGCGGCATGCCTGTTACCCTAGGAACTTGGAATGGAAAGGGGTTGAATTCGCCTCAGAAGCGCCAAAAAGTTTGGAAATATGTACTGGATCATCACCTGGATGTGGTGGGTCTCCAAGAGACCCACCTGGCTCGGCGGGATGAGGCCAGGTTGAAACATAAGCAGTTCCCCCTTATCTATAGATCTTCGGCGGTTTCGAAACATAGGGGCGTGGCGCTGCTGTTCCGCTCGACTCTCCATTTCCAGCCCTTGGGAGTCCGGAGCGATAGGGAGGGTAGATGGCTTCTTGTTAAGGGGGTGCTCCCCGGAAGGACCTGTTCCTTCCTTGTGCTGTATGCTCCCAATGCGGGGCAAAATAGATTCCTTTTGAACTTACTGCGAACTGTAGAGGATTTTGTGGAGGGGCGCTCTTCGTAATGGGGGACTTCAATCTCGTTTGGGATCCGGACTTGGATTGCTCCCACTGCCGGAGGGCCGAAACTGGGGTGTTCTCTGATGAGTCGCGCCGGCGGATCGAGGAGCTGGGGTTGCTGGATGGGTGGCACTCCCTGCACCCCCTCTCCCGGGACTACACCTTCTTCTCTCATGTCCACCAATCGTATTCCCGGTTAGATCATATTTTTTACAACCAGTCCCTCCGGGGTTCCGTGAGTGAGGCCAAGATTTTTCCTCTTTCCATTTCTGACCATAGCTTGTTTGCGCTGGGGCTCCAATGGGCGCCAGTGGGGGACGTTCTGCGCAGATGGTACTTTCCGGCTTCCCTGATGAGGGACGATTCCTCTTGCAAGGAGCTCCGTGTGGCGATTCGGGACTTTTTTGACCTTAACCCGGTTCAAGACACATCTGTTTTTACTACCTGTGATGCCTTTAAGGCCTCCATGAGGGGTAGTTACTTAGCTATTAACGCGGCACTTCGATTGAGGAGAACGGAACGAGAGGCGTTAGAGGCGGAACTTGCGGTGCTGGAGCGTGCGCATAAAGACCAACCTTCCAAACGCACGTTGCGACCGCTTACTGCTCTCCGGGGCAAGCTACGGGCGCATTACAATAATAGGTCGGAGTTTACCCTCCTGAAGCTCCGTCATCTCTCTTATGCTCAGGGGAACAAGGTGGGGAAACACTTGGCCCGCCAACTGCGCCGTAAGCGGGAATACATCGGAGGCATTCGGGACGCGGCAGGCGCGCTGCAGCACCGCGATGCGGACAAGGCGGCACGCTTCGGCGAGTTTTATGCGACGTTATACGCGGGGGACTCCCTGGACCCCTCTGCCCAGAGGGACTACCTGCGTACTCTCCTGCTCCCACAGGTTTCTGCGGCCTGGAATGAGCTGCTCTCTCTCCCATCACGAGAGAGGAGGTGCTGAGTGCCATCAAGTCCCTGAAGCCTCATAAGGCGCCGGGTGTAGACGGCTTCACGACCCTCTTTTATCAGACCTTTGCCGCCGATATCAGTGATTTCTAGGTCCAACTGTTCAATGCGATGGCTGAGTCGGGGGTTACCTCGGCCTCTATGGCGGAAGCCGTCATCTCCGTCATCCCTAAGCCCGGTAAGGACCCGGCTCTCTGTTCATCGTATAGGCCGATCGCCCTGCTCAATGTCGACGCCAAACTCTATTCTTCCATCCTAGCGTCTCGCCTGCAAGACCGGATGCCGGTGCTAATCCACCCGGATCAATCGGGGTTTATTAAAGGACGACAAACCCATGATAACACCAGGAGGGTGATTCACCTCATCGAGAAGGCCAACCGCTTTAACATTCCAGTAGCTTTGCTTGGCCTGGATGACGAGAAGGCGTTTGACCGGGTGGACTGGCAGTTTCTCTTCCGTACCTTGGCAGCGTTTGGGTTCTCTGATAGATTCCTCACCATGCTTCGGGCCAATTATAGCGGGCCCCGTTCCCGTGTCGCGGTCAATGGCTGATTTTCGTCCTTCTTCCCACACTCGCGAGGTACGAGGCAGGGGTGTCCGCTCTCTCCCTTGCTGTTCGCTCTGAGTATTGAACCACTGGCGCTAGTGATACGGGAGCACCCGGATATCCGGGGGTTACCCTTTACGGGCGAACAGCACAAGATCTCCTTGTTCGCGGACGACGTCTTGCTCTCACTGGCAGACCCTGCGCACTCCCTCCCCCACGTCCAGATGACCCTGGCACGTTTTGAAGCAGTGGCGGGTTTTAAGGTGAACTACGACAAATCCTATATCCTTAATCTTACACTCTCGTCGATGGAGGTGGACCGCCTTTGGCCGCTCTCGCCTCTTCCTTGGACTCATTCCTATACTTGGGGGTGCGCTTGACCCCCACAGTGGGGAAACTGTATTCGGCCAACTTCCCTCCTCTCATGGATGCGATACGGGCTGACTTGAACCGGTGGAAACCGTTGTTTATCTCCTGGCTAGGTAGGATACACGCGATTAAAATGACGCTCTTGCCGAAGCTTTTATATCTGTTCCAGGCGCTCCCCATTGTCTTGGACACTGATTTCTTTCGCCGCGTTAAGACTCTAATGCTCCGGTTCATATGGCAGGGGGGGCGAGCTAGATTTTCTTTTGCCACTCTCCGACGCCCTCGGGGAGAGGGAGGGATGGGCCTCCCGGACTTGCTCCTCTACTATAAAGCTGCGCAGTTGAGGGTCTTGGTGGAATGGACCCAACCGCTTTCGGAGAAACACTGGCTCCACAAGGACAGAAGTGTGGCGGGACGCACGATATGGGATCTGGTATGGAAGCCTAAGGGGGACAGGCCCCAGAATGCGTACATCAGCACCCCTACCCGCACCACCCTGATGGTCTGGGACTCGGTTTCTGGGGATGAGCGCTGGACTACGTTCCCGTCGCCTTTTACTCCCATACATTTCAATCTGGCCTTCCCCCCTGCTATGCAAGAGGGTCCATTCGACGCTTGGAGAAGCGGGGCTGTCTCGCCCTTACGCATTTGGTTCATGGCTCTGCCCCGCTCACCTTTGCCAATTGTGGACGGGATTATGGGGTTCCTCAGACAGAGCAGTTCCGCTACACCCAACTGCTGCACTGGGCTTTGTCTCCGTCGGTGCGAGAGGCGGCAACTAGTCCGCCCACCCCCTTTGAGGCTTTCCTCTCGCGTACCTCGACAATGCGCGGAGCCATCTCCTTTATCTATGGCCACCTCTTAGCCACCGCTCTCTCTCTCCGAGGCCGCGCTATATGGGCTTCTGGGAGGACATCCTGGGGAGGGCCATTGCAGATGAAGAATGGTCTCACTTGTGGCGCGATTTGACCAGCCACAATCACTCGATGGAGCTGCGCGAGGCACACCTCAAGACAATGATGGACTGGTATCTCTCTCCCGCCAAGATACACCGCATCTTCCCTACCTCCTCGGACAGGTGTTGGAGGGGATGTGGTCTCTTGGGGGACTTTCGCCATATTTGGTGGGATTGCCCGGTCATCCGCCCCTACTGGCAGGAGATACTGTCCCATATTAAAGAGATCTTGGGTTACCCGATCGCGGACTCCGTGGCTCACGTATTACTAGGTCTCCGGGATCCCCTCCTCGAACACCAGACGCGTGCGGACAAAAAGATCCTTTGGTTGTGTTTGGGGGCGGCTAAGGTCACTCTGGCGGCAGCTTGGAAAAAGAAGGAAGCCCCGGCGATATCTTTGTGGCATGCGAGGTTGTGGAAATTGTTGAGCATGGAACGGATGGCGGATGTCTTCTTGGGGTCCTTTAAGAATTTCAGTTTCCGCTGGGGCCCTCTGGTGCGCTTTCTCTCTAGGGGATTGCCAGCAGCGGTATGTCCTCCCTCAATTCGAGCCCTTCACCTGTTCCAGGTATGATTATCGCTTGGGGAATGCCCTGCGTACGACAGAGTTACCACCACTGGGGGGAGGGTGGGAGGGGTTGGGAGGGTCGGGGGGGTTGCGGGGAGTTCTCTTTTCTTTTGAGTTTGATTTTTGGAGAGGCGCCTGAAGAAGAGGGGGAGAGCTAGATCTTTCTCGATTGTTGGGCATTGCCCGAAAGCCTGGATTTTTGCAGGGGCATTTTATTGGGCGTAAGTGAGGCCCCACCATTGACACTCTTCCTGCTACCTCAGATGCGTTTGGGTCTCCTTCTAGCTATAGGGCTGATTGCTTAACGTGGGTGATACACCAGGCCGCTGCTTGGCTCCCTGGCCCCCCCTCCTCATATGCATCCCCCTGCGAGGGAAGTTGTACGGGACTGTCGCCGATGGTTTCTTTTTGTGTTTTCTTATCAATAAAGACATCTTTTACAAAAATAAAAAAACATTATTCAGATTATAATCACAAAACGTCAATGTATGATTGTTTTGTCTGATGTACCTAAGGGCTTTAGCAATGTATGTGTGACACAAATGATATGAGTGGTAAAAAATGGCATGACCAGTAAGAAGCTATCCTGCAGAATTAGGAAATCTTGTGCGATAGGTTCTACTAAAAATATGCATTGTAGAAGTCTTCTAGGTCACAAAGATTAATGAAGCTTTTGCTATCTGAATGTTAAAGTTTGATGATATTGGTTCAAATGATGAAGGCATTTCTTTTTTTCCCCCAGCAAATATACCAACACTAATGCTCCCTCAAACATAAAAAGATCCTTCTGCAAACATTACTGCACAAACAATTAAGTATCTTTAATAGAATGAGACTCATGATTAGATGGTTTTATAGAAACGTTCCGACAACATTTCCTCATTATTAGCCCAGGTCTGTTCTCAAATGTGTTAAAGATATGTAAAATCCACTTCACTTGCCTCACCTTTCATCACATATACCCCCAAAGCCCATAAAGAAATCATGCCTATTTCTTTTTTTAAATCTAGGTCTACAAACTGTGGCCTCCAGTTATACTTTTCATCTGGAAGATATATAGCTATATGCGTTAAACACATTGCAAATTGGTTTTGTTAAGTGTTATATGTGTCATACAAATAGAAACAGTGCTTGACTTCTGTTGGACTTGGCCCTTCTGGCAAGTTCACCCCTAGAACTTTTTGCAGTATCCTGTGTCCCATGGAAAGCGCGTGTGCTCTCTGTGGTTGAATGAGACTGACCTGCCCTCCCATAGGAATGCATGGGGGATCTGAGTGACCGTGCTAGTTCCTGATGCGTGGGGAGTGCAGGGTCGAGTTTGATATGTGCAAACTCGTGAGAGTGAATGCTGCGCAATGATGTGTGCGGCGTTACTGTAGCTAGTATAGAATCGCCACTTCTAGACACTGGCATAAATGTGCAGTGATTGTCTGGCGTGTGATTGGCTGGTGTGCCTGGCTCCAGGAGTCAGGGTGGGTCTGCCCCAGTGGTGGGTGGAGATCTCTGCAGGTTGATGAGTGGAAGGAGTACAACTAGGACCTGAATAGGGCTGGGCTTTCCCCACACAATGCTGGCTCCGCCCCCTGTGGTGCGACTGATGACCCTGGCCTGTTCTGAGAATAGGGAGAGGGGCTGAGCAAAACAAAGTGCTCAAGTGCTCCTGAACCAGTTGTAACTGGTTCTGCCCTACACCCTGTGCTGTGTCACAAAAGAAAAATGTGTATAAAAAGGGGCTGTGACCCCTTACAAAATGTTCTTGTGCTTAACTTGAAACAACCAGGAGCGTGCTGCTGCTGGGGCCCAGGGGAAGGCTTGCCTCCCTGGGCCCTGCTCAGCCCCTGGATGCCTGATGGACTTCGTAGGACCTTTCTTTTTCTGTCCCTGGATCTATCAAGGACTTTGTGCTGGTCCTGAACCTAGCGCCTGGAGAGCGCTTTATTTTAATTCCCCCAGAGAGAGGAGCTGGGGCTGTGCAGCGTCGCGCTGCTGAGAGAAGGGGGAGGGAATCCCCAGACTAGGGATTCCCCATGATGCCGGTCTTGCGGGTGCCCACCCCGCCTACTGGTGCCTTTAATAGCAGGTGCCCACCCTGCGTCTTCGTTACGTGATGACCTTGCGGGTGCCCACCCCGCTTCCATTATTTTAATTTGCGGGTGCCACCCCGCTTCCGTTATTCTAATGTGCGGGTGCCACCCCGCTTCCGTTATTCTAATGTGCGGGTGCCACCCCGCTTCCGTTATTCTAATGTGCGGGTGCCACCCCGCTTCCGTTATTTTAATTTGCGGGTGCCCACCCCGCGTTATATTGCTGGGAAACGGATTCACCGCCGCGGCCCGAGCCGCACATCTAATTCCTTCCGGGCCGCTGCCCAGCGCGACCCGGAAGGCAGGGACTCTGTGGGCGGGGCTTCCGGGAAGGGAAGCCCCGCGAGAGAACAGTCCAGCGCGAGGAGAGCCCTGCGGTGGCGGCCGAGATGCGGAGGAGTCCCGGGTCCCTGGAGGGGGCCCGGGTGAAGAGGACAGGCGGCATGGGCAGTGCGGGGCTCCCAGGAGTACAGGGAAGCCCCGCAGGAGGAGTGCTGCCGCAACAGAGAGGAGTCCCCCGCCAGGAGGAGCAGCCCGGTGAGTGTGAAAGGGCTGGGGGGGGGGGGGGGGGGGGCTCCGCAGAGACTACTGTTGGTGCCTGGTAAAGGCACGGTACCAGTGATGTTTAGAGCGGCCCCGGATGGCAGCGGGCCGCTCCAACAATGGGACATGTTTGTTTATAGAGCCTACATGGCTCCATCGTTTTGCCCCATTATTTTTAGGAGTCACGGATGGGAGGGGGCTCCCACGGCTCGTGTAGTGCCAGTACTTGCTTTCTTGATTGGCTGAGTCACAGCTGCACCGCACCAGCGCGGGCAGCTGCAACGTTCCCGCATATGTTGTTGGAGGGCACAGTGGTGCCAGGCCTTATTACCTCACAGCTGCCCAGCAAGTAGTGGGCAGCTGCATCATTTAGGCCACAGTACTGGGGGACATGTTGTTTTAGAGCCTAGGTGGCTCCAACGTTTTAATATTGTGTCAAGGACCATTTGAAAGCCCATGCCTCATCATTGGCCTTCCACAGCTGCGCAGCACTTAGTGCCAGCTGCAGCATTTAGGCCCTGTTCTTGTCCCCAGCAAGTAGTGGGCAGCTGCTACGTTTAGGTTTTGGCGCAACCTGGACCCTAATTGAATTTAGGTGTTATTGTGATTTATGTGCTAACGTGATTGGGTGTTAGGAAATGTACTGTGTATAGCATGTTTTGCGCACCCTGTGTTATACCTCTAAATGTGGTCTTTTCTGATTATGAGGTTGTTCTTGCTAGTGAGACTGTCTCCCTGTGTGATGTACGCCCCTAGTGTAGTTATACTTAGGTGGTTAGGTCTAATGCGTTAAACTAATGAGAAATTGCATAATGTGCTTATGCCCCTGTGATGGATGCAGGATAGGTTTTATACCTGATGCTAGTGTGATGACGCGGAGGTCATTATTGCGCCAGTAGTTACTGGTTGTGCTCTACAGTGAATTTGTGTTAGTTAGTATATAATCTCTACATGTACAATTGGTGATTTGTGCTGATTCTGACAGTGGTCCATGTGGCCCTGTCCCGTGTAAATAGTCCCTTGTAAAATTCTGCCCAGTGCCAGTTGGCACAGTGTAAATTGTGTGAATATTATCTAATGTGTTTTGGTATAATACAAAGGCTATTTTTATATATAACCTTGTGTGGAGTTTCCTTTGTGGTGGGCCTAGGGTGTTGTTGCTGTGTGCGCGCGCAGACGCTTTACACATTGCCTCCGGGATAAGCCTGACTGCTCGTGCCAAGCTACCAAGGGGGTGAGCAGGGGTTATCTTTGGCGTGCAACTCCCCAGCCCTGACTAGAGTGGTGGTTTCTGCCTGACTTTGGCGCAAGCCCTAGCCAACCAGAAATCCCATTTCTAACAACTTCATTGTCCTTAATAGGCTCAGTGAACTGCAGGAGTTTTAAATGAGGGCAAGAAGGCCTTTGATTGTGTTAACTGGCTTTAAATAAAAGCTTTATTGTGAGTGTAGATTTCATGCATAGTTTGTAAAAATAATGCAAACATTATCTCAGAACCTACTGTTGGTTTCATGATGAAAGCAAAAATACATTTAATTTTTCTGGCTAGATGGACCAGAGAAGAGATCAGGCGCGCTTTCATCAATACATCACAACTGTAGTTGTTGGGGACGTTTGCCTCGGTCTCACAGCTTGGTGGTCGCTGGAGGATGTAAGTGTTTGTGTACACCATCTGTGTTTTCAGTGGCATCAGTTCATCCGAGGAGGCAGTTTGCTCTTTCCTCACTCATGGACTGCTTCGGGTGTTGGCTTGGCAGGCTAAACTGGTGAGTAATTGCCTTCGGCAGTGGCAGCCCTGGTGCTGTTCATCCTTGGACATTGCAACATCAGGGAAATAAGTTTCTTGCTTCGGTTGCAACAGCTCTTCTGAAGTTGCGAGGCACACGGACAGCAACATCACCCAGTCCATTCCTGTCGAACTGCTGGGTGGCACGAGATTATTCAGATGTACTTCTTCATGCAGTCCACCACTAGAACCAGACTCTTGGAGATCGGATACACTCACAATAGAAGTTAATCTCTGCTTTTCTCTCCCTGGGTAGTCAGCTACTTCTAAGTGGGCCAAAAACCAGAAAGACAGCTGGGTTTCTCCTGCTTGACAGTTACTCTTCCTGTAAGGTGAGACACTCTCCTACCTTCTGTGAGGCAGGCTTCTATGCGCCAGGAAGAACTATAGTTTCTCTAGCAAGTTGTAGAGTTAGAGTGAAGTCCCCACACCTCTGAGAGAGTGACTGTCTAAACAGACACCAGCTTTGGTTACACAGCAGTTCAAGTATTCAACAGAGCACTACCCTCCTAGGCGAACAACAACTTGGAAAATGAATAAATTGAGCTGGTGCAGATACAGCATGTGTGCAGGGGGATGGCTCTACACCAGGTAGTGAGGACACTGGCTCCAAGCAGTAATATCCAAAATATAGGCACAATGAAGTCTGAAAACTCTGCACATGGCTGCCATCAGTTTTCTTGTAGTAGCAATAAGGGACAGATAAAAGTGCAAGCCCTTCCTAGAAGCTCCCCCCCCCCACTGTTAACAGAATCCACAGACTCACCATCTGTCCCCATAATCTACCTAATGGCAGTGGTCAGAAAAATCGAACCAGCAAGCCCATACAAAAATGCCTTCAGAACGTTTCTAAGGGGTGCCCTGCCACCCTTCTCCCTCATTTCAGTGTCTTGATCTCGACACACTGGCTTCAGAAGTGTAAGCAATACACTGTCAGGAGAAAACTGTATCCATCCTCCATCTTGTCTCTTACTACACTAGGCACCACCCAAAATTGAACCCACTGCCCCCTGCACCCATATCCACATTGCACAGTTTCACTATAATTTATGTGTCACACATACACACTGTAAACATGCATTAGGCACAACCACAGGATGTTACACTTAAGCTAGACATTTTAAACTAATGGTTCCTGTGAGCCACACTGCCTTCTGACACAGAGAAATGTCTGGTCAGGACTACTAATTCACAGAAATCAGTATGCTGCTACTACTGCTTCATGTCATCAACCTAGGACATAGATATGGCATTAAAAGAGGGCACGCTTGGTGCATCCCTCGAGCTTACAGGGCCACTTTGGGCCTTTAGCATTATATGGAAAGGCGTAGGCCTCAGTTCAAAAGCTACATCAGCAGGACAGCTGGGGTGGTAAAAATCAGGAAACCAATAGACATGCAGTTGGCTTACTCAAGCAGGGGTAGATATACCTGTTTACCAGACAGGGGGGCATTCCCAATCCAACACACCCAAATAACACATCACAGTTGATTGTTCTTCAACAAGAGCAACTAAGAGAAAATCTAGAGTGGAGCCATAAAGAATTACCCAGCCAAGCATTTCTTACAGCCAAAAAGCAAAACCGCAACTCTGAACTTTGCACATAAAGTAGTGGAGATTTACAAAAGCTACTTTTGGAAATTAGCAACTTCAGAGAAATCTCTGTTAAGCAGTAGAATTTGTCACTGTATGTTTGTTTGACAATAGTAATTGGAATATATGAGGGTATATTCAGATTTTTGTATTTGCACCTCCACTATGCACATGCCAACTACCCTGTATACCTACTCCTTATTTGTATTCTTGTATATTTCGTTTCTTTTTTAAGAGAGGAATACAATGTATAACTTTGTGTGGTTTAATATTTACTAACTTTTGGTATTTATTATTACACTCGTTACTATTTTGGCAGAATGTATTTACAATTAAAATCAATGTTCATTGTCCTTTGTCTCACCCATTTACTCTATATAATTTTTAAGAAAACATTTTGTTCAGAAAAGATTCATTTCACCAGTGGACTTGGTTTCTTTTTCTTAACGTTCTTCCTAAATGTTAATTTTTATGAAAGTTTCTGGTTCTTAATGTTGTTCCTAAATGTTAATATTTAAGAAATAAAACTGACTTAGTAGAAAGATTTGCACTTACCTAAACTCATCCTGTAAGTCTGCTACTTGGTCTACCAGGATTTGAAGTCTCTCCCATCGCATTCTACTGCATTCTTTGTGGAAATCAAAGGCAATGTATCTAAAGGATGAAAAATTGTAACACTATAAAAATATTTATTCATATGCCTATGCTGAAAGAACCATGACAGTAAATGCATCATGTCTCTGTGTAGTCCGAGAACAACCACCTTTAATCAGAAAACAAGTTCATGTGCTTCCTTTAATGAATTGACAGGGCAAGGAAACTTTCCAATTGTGTTTAAATTTGCTCTCCGGTGTCTCTTACCCATAAATACACAATATTTTCATGGGTCTCCTCAGTGAATGTCCAAGAATGGGGTACACTTGTTCAGATTTCTATTTTAGGGCTAAATGAATGAGCTGTCAGTGTTCGTAAACATCAGTGCTCAAGTTTCACAGCAGTTGTATTATTTCTATTACCCCTTTCATAAAGGATGGGATGATAACACAAGTTTTCTTTATGTAGTGCTTTCACTCCTTAGTGAATATAATGGGGAAATTTAAAAAAAGGACAGTGTGGCTATCACAAAATAAAGCACGAAGGTATTGAAAAAGACATTCAGGGTGAGGGATAACCAGATTTATTTGTCTGACGGGTAAAATAATCAAAAAGTCATAAAAGGACCTGCAGAGCGTATCAAAGCTGCTATGTAATACAATCCATGAAGGGGCATCTATCTCTCACACTACACCCATCGCATTGCTATGCGTCATGCCCCATAACACAACTGCAGATCCGTGATCGTTGCACACAATATGAAAACACTTCCCACATAGGATAACAACAAACGGACAACACACCATCAACCACACACCCTGCATCAGTATCTGAGCAGGCAAGGACCTCAGCACCCCACGCAGGGGTAGTATGCAGAATGTGAATGCTACAGACCAACACACCTATACAATGCTGAGATTTTCAGTATGACATAAGCAGTCTCTGACTCTCCTACACCATTTCGTTTTGAAATACCTTTTAGAATTAGGAAGAGAATGAGACATTTTTGTATCATCATAATGCCCAAAGGTGCACTGGCATTGCTATGGCTCAGCTAGGGAATGAGACCACATTGCAAACAGGCGCATGTTAACAAATCAATATAATTGCAGCAGATTATCTAAGGAAAACATTGCAAGAGATAGGCTGTTACAAGCATAGCTGCTTTCACGGAAAAGGGCAGTCTCCTGTGCAAGCCCAACAAAGTTCAGAAATCTCCAGCAGAGTGCGCTGAAATTATATTGCAAGAATAGAGTGAGCCACTAAGCTGGAGTGCGCTGTGTACCATGCAGAGAACCGTGGCAATGGTTCACTGGATGCCAATGTATACAGGCTACACGAGTTAAGTAAGAATAACCAGTAATGTTAAAAAGCTGGTGAGCTGTCAAGTTCTGAATTACATTAAGTCATGAAGTAAAGTATGGGAAAAGGTCAAGTATAAGATGTTCTCATATTTCAATCTCAAAGAGATAGTAGCTTGAGTATTTTTCTTTTCCTCGGTGTGTAAAAAAGGAAATATTTTTATCAAGGTTTTTATCAGTGAAAAACATACAGGAGCAATTTACAGATTTAAAGGATGAAGGATAATGTATCGTCAAAAAGAACTGCTACGTTTTTAATCTCATCGACTGGAGTCAGAAGAGCTCTAGGAGTAGTACTTCTGTTTTTCCAGAGTTAAGCTTCAGACTGTTTTATGTCATTCAGAATGCAATCAATGGCCAGTTAGGTTTGAAAAGAGGAAATGAACAAGTTACCTACATTGGGTAACGCTATTTCTGGTGGATACTCCAACCACAGAATCCTTGCATTTATATTATCCATCAGGCTCCAGACTGGATAAGGAGAATGTATTCAGCAGTGCTACTACGCATAGGTAGGTGGCGCTGGTCTGCTGCATGCTGGCTCCATATTGCCCAGGAAGTGAAAGAGAGGGATTGCATATAACTGCCATCCCTGTGTACGGACATCAGATTATTGCCTTTTCCCTTTCTCCACTCTCAGATGGTGAGCGTAAACCAATGGGTGGTGTTAGAAAAACACTCCCACACCGGAAGGGTGGTGGTGTTCTCCCAGACATACACTGTGGTAGCTTGGCTCGAGTGGTCAGGGATCAGGCACCGTGCTAAGCATACGTCATACCCACACAATAACCATGCGTGCATCCATTCCAAAAACGACACTACACCTTAAAAATTATACTGAAAATATATCTCTTTATCTTCTTTTCTCTTAGTTGCTGATTCAATAAATAATAATACAATCACAGTACACAAGGCTTTTCCTGTGGTAGGGTAAGTCAAATAAATAATACTTCAACGATTCAATAAATAAGGTAGATCATAAATAATCAAGGCATAAATATAAGTGCATTACATAAAAGGCAATTAAATATTACGAGGCAATAAATACTGCGAGACAATAAATACTGTGCGACAATAAATACTGTGAAACATTAAATACTGTAAGGCAATAAATACTGTGAGGCAATAAATAGGATTAATACAATAAATACAGTGCTCTCAATAAATAATAAAAGCCAACAGTGACACTTGAAAATCAGTTCACATTCCTGAGGTACTATGGGATGATTTGACCCAATCCCAGCTTGTAGAGATTTGGATGGCCTGAGGGGTATACTCCCTGGCTTGGACAAGGCTGAGGCCTAAACTGAGGTAGATCAAGGGGGAATCTAGAGATCTGGCTCTCCCACACTACACAACCCCTCTGTATTAGTCTCAGCTCACCCCTGGCACTATCAAGCTGGTTCCAGCACCTCTCTAGCCTCTAGGATGGTCTCTTAGGGCTTCACAGGGCCTTAGGCGCCCTCTATTCCACTTACTGCCCTTTTTATGAAGTTCTGACGCCGCCGGAGTCATGTCGACGCCGTGAGGCGGTTCCGGTTCGATGTCGGCGGCCTCGGCTCAATGACAGTTCTTGTCGACGCCGGGAGGCGGTTCCGGTTCGATGTCGGCGGCCTCGGTTCGATGACATCGGGCGGTTCGATGACGTCGGGCAGTCTTGGCTCGATGTCGACTTCGGGCGGCTCCGGTTCGATGTCGGCGGCCTCGGCTCGATGTCGACCTCCGGGCGGCTCCGGTTCGATGACGTCGGGCGGCCTTGGCTCGATGTCGACTTCCGGCGGCTCCGGAGTGCGATCTCCACTCCCGACCTCCGGTGCTCCTTTCCTCAGGTTCCGGCGACTCCGGAGTGCGACCTCCACTCCCGACCTCCGGCACGATTCTCTTCAGGTTCCGGCGACTCCGGAGTGCGATCTCCACTCCCGACCTCCGGCACGCTTCACCTCGGTCTCCGGCGACTCCGGAGGGCGGACTTCACTCCCCCGTCGACGCCGCACACTCTACCTCGGGTGACTTCCTCCTCGACCTCTGGTACTCTCCACGACCTCCGTCGGCGCCCTCTCTCGACCTCTGGCGGCTCCAGGTACGACGTCTGCTTTCCAGTCAGCGCCGCTTCTCCACCTCGGGCTCCAGGTCTCCAGGCTTCTCGACGTCGGACTTCAAGAAGTTACCAGTAACCAGGTCAGGAACTTGCTGTTCTTTACTTTTAAGGCCTGATCCTGCTGTCCAGGTCCTTAAGATGGCTTTTCTTGCTTTCTCCCACACAGGGCTCCAGGCTGGGCTCAGTCAGCAGGGACTAGTATCAAGGGTGGGTTTCTGGACCCCACTCCAGGCACAAGATTCCACCCCTGTTGCCTCACTCCTTCCTCCTTCAGTTCTGTGCTCCTCTCTCTTCACCAGTCAGGTGCCAACTGCCAACTCCAACTGCCAACCTGGAGATGCCTTCCCAACATTCTAAACCTGCCTCACACTGTCACAGGGTTCTGGAATGTTCTGGAAGGTGCTGGTAGGTTCCAGTGATGTCACAGGTGACAATGGGTGGCCACAATTTTGTGTTTCAGGCCCTCAGACAGAAGTTCCAGGGGTAGATAAAATGGCTCCCTGAATCTGCATCAATACTAAAAAGTCTGGTGGTTCCCAAAAAGGAAAAATACTAACAGGGTTTGAGGCAAAAGTGGGACAAAATAAATAATGATGAGGAGGGACCACCCAAAGGGCTGACAGGTCTAACACGCGTCCCCCCCAGCTGAAAGTGGGGAGAGCTACCCAACCCCTTGGGAGTTCTCATCACTAAGGCGGAAATACCTTGAGAGACCGTCTGCATTGGCGTGGTCCACTCCAGGCCGATGTTCCACCTGAAAGTCCATTCCCTGTAGGGAGATAGACCACCTCAACAACTTGGGATTCTCCCCCTTCATCTGCATCAGCCAACGAAGGGGTCTGTGGTCGGTCTGAACTAGGAAGTGCGAGCCAAACAGGTATGGCCGCAACTTCTTCAGAGCCCATACCACTGCAAAGGCTTCACGCTCTATTGCACTCCACTTCTGTTCCCTGGGAAGTAGTCTCCGGGATAGGAAGACCACGGGTTGATCCAGACCCTCTTCATTGAGTTGTGATAATACTGCCCCAATGCCATGTTCTGATGCATCCATCTGGACAATGAACTCCTTGGAAAAGTCTGGGGCCCTTAAGACCGGGGCCTCGCACATGGCTTTCTTCAGTCTCACAAAGGCCTGCTGACAAGCCTCCGTCCAGACTACCCGTCGAGGTTGTTTCTTGAACGTGAGCTCCATGAGGGGGGCTACAATGGTACCGTACCCCTTCACGAAGCGGCGGTAATATCCCGTGAGGCCCAGAAAAGCTCGGACCTCAGTCTGTGTCTTGGGGGTTCCCAGGCCATGATGGCCTCGATCTTCGCCTGGAGGGGCTGCACCGCTCCCCTACCCACCAAGTGTCCAAGGTACAGTACCGACCCCTGCTCGATCTGGCACTTGCTGGCCTTGATCGTCAATCCAGCTTGTCTCAGGGCCTGGAGAACAGCTTGCAGGTGACGCAAGTGATCCTCCCAGCTGTTACTGAAGACGGCTATGTCATCCAGATAAGCAGCAGAGAAACTCTCCATTCCGGTGAGGATCTGGTTTACCAGGCGCTGAAACGTGGCAGGTGCGTTCTTGAGCCCAAAGGGCATAACACAGAACTGGTAGTGGCCATTGGGCGTGGAGAAGGCTGACCTTTCCCTTGCTCCATCAGTCAAAGAGATCTGCCAGTACCCAGAAGTAAGGTCAAAGGTACTCAGATATTGGGCAGCTCCCAGCCGGTCAATCAATTCATCCGCCCTAGGGATCGGATGAGCATCAGTTTTGGTTACTGAATTCAGTCCCCGGTAGTCCACACAGAACCTCAGTTCCGGTTGGGCACCCAGTGGTGCGGCTTTTGGTACCAACACCACCGGACTGGACCAGGGGCTGCTGGAAGGTTCGATCACTCCTAGCTCCAGCATCTTAGTGACTTCACTGTTAATGCTGGCCTTCACCTTGTCTGACATCCGGTAGATCTTGGACTTCACAGGTGGGCTGTCTCCTGTGTCCACATCATGGACGCACAGGTGAGTCCTACCCGGAACAAGGGAGAACAACGAAGAGTACTGTCCCAGGACCTGGCGGCAGTCCTCTTGCTGTTCAGGAGTTAGGGAGGGGGAGAGAATCACTCCCTCCACCGACCCATCCTTCTCTTGAGACGCAAATAAATCGGGGAGAGGCTCGCTTTCCACGTCCTCTCCTCCGTCAGTCACCATCATCAAAATGACTTCGGGCCTCTCGTGGTGGGGTTTGAGGCGGTTGGCATGCAGCACCCGTAGGGGCTGACGAGGGGTCTTAAGATCCACCAAGTAGGTAGCCTTACCCTTCTTCTCCAATACCTCAAAGGGTCCTGACCAGCGATCCTGGAGGGCGCTAAGCTCTCCTGGTTCGATCACCCACACCTTCTGGCCAGGCTCCAACTCCACCGGGTGAGCGTTGTGGTCATACCACGCCTTCATTACTGCTTGGCTGGCCTCCAAGTTGTCAGAAGCTTGCTTCCACAACTTAGCCATTTGGCTCCGGAAGGCCAGCATGTAGCTCACCACATCCTGGGGAAGCTTTCTGGGAGTTCTTTCCCATCCGTCTCTCACCAGGCTGAGAGGTCCACGCACAGGGTGCCCATACAAAAGCTCGAAGGGGCTGAAGCCCACTCCCTTCTGTGGCACTTCCCTGTAGGAAAACAATGGACAGGGTAGGAGGACGTCCCATTTCCTCCGCAGGCTTTCAGGCAGACTTCTGATCATGCCTTTCAAGGTTTTGTTAAACCTCTCCACCAGACCATTGGTCTGGGGGTGGTAAGGAGTTGTGAACCGGTAGGTCACTCCACACTCCTTCCACATCGCCCGCATGTATGCTGACATGAAGTTGGTCCCCCTGTCGGACACAACTTCCTTGGGAAAACCCACTCGGGTAAAGATTCCCATCAGGGCCCTAGCCACAACAGGTGCAGTAATGTTCCTCAGAGGTATAGCCTCTGGGTACCGTGTGGCATGATCCACCAAAACCAGGATAAACCTGTGACCAGCTGTAGTAGGCGGATCTAATGGACCCACAATGTCGATGCCCACCCTTTCAAAGGGGGTGCTAACGACAGGAAGTGGTTCCAGGGGAGCTTTCAGCTTCACCCCTGTTTTCCCACTGGCTTGGCAAGACACACATGTCCGGCAGTAGGTATCGGACGACACTTTCATTTGAGGCCAATAAAAGTGGGGGACAAGACGGGCGAAGGTCTTGTCTTGCCCCAGGTGTCCTGCCAATGGGATCTCGTGAGCCAACTCCAGAAGGAAGGCTCGATAACGTTGAGGGACTACCAAGGCTCGTGACGATCCATGTAGGGGTGCCTTGGGTACACTGTAGAGAAGGCCATCCTCCCAGTAAACACTGTAGTTCCCTTCAACGTTCCCTGCTGCCTGGGCTTCGGCCTGTCGCCTCAGTCCCTCAAGGGTAGGGCACTCCTCCTGGCCCTGGCAGAATTCCTCCCTGGTTGGGCCTCCCTCCACGTGCCACTCGGCCGGGATGGGGAGGTCCTCCAGTTTGGTGACATCCCCCACCGCAGACTCCTGGTCCACTACCTCCGGTGGCCTATCCGTCCTACGGGGGGCGGACGCCGAGGCAGGCTCCTCCTGTCCTCGGTTCTTCCCTTGACTGGCAGCTGGCTGGGCCTTTGTTCCAGGCTCCAGCCGAAACGAACTCCCTCTCCGGGTAGTCGCGGACCCTGTGCTCACACAGGCCCAGTCAGGTGTACCCAGCATCTCAGTATGAGTCCGGTATTCCACCTCCTTCCAAGCATTGTGCTCCATGTCATTCCCCAGTAGACAATCGACTGGCACGGCAGGGCTTACGGCAACTCGAAGTGAACCTGCAACCCCCTCCCATTCAAAGGGAACCTTGGCCACCGGATAGTGGCCTTTTCTGCCGTCAGCCATCGCGGCTGGGTGGAGTACATCGGGAATTACCTGCTCTGGAGACACCAGTTGGCTACGTACCATAGTCATACTGGCTCCTGTGTCTCTCAGAGCCTCCCCTCTTTGGCCGTTGATGGTGACCCACTGCCCATACTTTACGGTATTTGCGGGCACCTGAATCTTAGGAACCATCTCCCGTTCTCCCAGGGACACTAAAGTGACACCCGCCCACTCCCTTCCCTTAATTAAAGGCATCTCCTCCCCGAGCACTACACTAGCTACTCCGGGGGCCTTTCCTCCAATGGGAGGGGGTGGTCGTTTTGGGCACTTCGCATCTCCCTTATAGTGTCCAACGCCACCGCACTCGAAGCAATGGACAACCCTTGGCTGCTGACTCTGGCCAGGATTAGGGTTTCTGGGGGGGGGTTTGCCCTAGGGGTGAATCCTGTTCCCTTACCTTGGAAATTATTTTGGGGGCCTTTGGAGAACTCCTTTTTCTTTTCCCCTCCCTCTTTCTTCTGGGGGCGCCCTGTCCGGCCTTCTGAGTATCCCCTCCAGTCCCCCTTGTGGACACCCGGGTACTAGCCCAAATGTCCGCCTCCTCAGCAAGCTTCCGGGGATTGGTCAGCTTGCTATCCACCAGGTGTTGACGCAGTTCAGGGAAACATTTTTCGAGCAGGTGTTCCTTCAATACTAAATCAAACAACCCCTCGTAGTTCCTCACTTCACTGCCCTGAATCCAACCCTCTAATGCCTTCTTTGCATAATCCAGGAAGTCCACCCAATTCTGTGTGCCCAGTTTGTGGCTACCCCGGAACTTCTGTCTGTATTTCTCGGGTGTTAGTCCAAACTTTCGTATGAGCGCCACTTTCATGGTGGGGTAGTGGGTCTGCTCATCCTGCTCTAGGGCCAATAATGCATCCCTACCAGCTGGAGGCATGTACCTGTACAATCCCCCTCCCCAGTACTTCTCTGGAACCCCATGGGCCCTTAACGAGACCTCATAGGCCGCTAGCCACTTGGCGATATCGTCACCCGCCCCATAGCTAGCTACTATGTCCTTCGGCAAGTAGGGTTTGGGTTCCCTAGTGAACTCGCTTTCTTCGCTGCCACCATTAGGAATAGGGTGTGCCCCGGCTCGTAGGATCTGGAGATCTATCTCCCTTAACCTCAGCTCATGAGCCATCCTCTGTTCCTCCTTCTCTTTCTCCAGCCTTGCTAAGTCCCATGTGAGCTGTCTTTTCTCCCTCCGGTCTGTTAACTCCACTTCAGACAAGCCACCGCTAGAGGCACTGCTGCCCTTCCTAGAAAGTGTCCTGGGCCCCGCTAACAGGTTCCCCACCTCAGGTTGGTACAAACCAGCTCCCTCACTGTCGGGCTCTCTATCCCTGTCCTCCTCCTCAGCCTTGCTTTCTCGTCGTGCCTCCCCCCAAGCCCTCAAGCTGGTTTGGAGTGCACCCTTCTTTGCTCCTGGGGGACAATACACCCCCTCCCGCTGACAAAACTCCCTGAGTTGGGCCACAGTATAGGTTTCCAGGTCTTCTAGCACAAACTCCATTTTGCCCACTCAGAACAGAAGACAGGTTTTTTGCAGAAGCTATGCAGGGGGGTACCTTTTATAATACCTCCTCCCACCACCAGAGTAAATTTGGAAAAAACAAAAACTCACAATTAGGAAGTCCGCTTGGAGAAAACTCCCTGTGTAGGCCTATGGACTACCCACAGTTATTGTCGAGTATACGTAGGCACAGCTCTATCCCACCACTGAACACCAATTATGTTAGAAAAACACTCCCACACCGGAAGGGTGGTGGTGTTCTCCCAGACATACACTGTGGTAGCTTGGCTCGAGTGGTCAGGGATCAGGCACCGTGCTAAGCATACGTCATACCCACACAATAACCATGCGTGCATCCGTTCCAAAAACGACACTACACCTTAAAAATTATACTGAAAATATATCTCTTTATCTTCTTTTCTCTTAGTTGCTGATTCAATAAATAATAATACAATCACAGTACACAAGGCTTTTCCTGTGGTAGGGTAAGTCAAATAAATAATACTTCAACGATTCAATAAATAAGGTAGATCATAAATAATCAAGGCATAAATATAAGTGCATTACATAAAAGGCAATTAAATATTACGAGGCAATAAATACTGCGAGACAATAAATACTGTGCGACAATAAATACTGTGAAACATTAAATACTGTAAGGCAATAAATACTGTGAGGCAATAAATAGGATTAATACAATAAATACAGTGCTCTCAATAAATAATAAAAGCCAACAGTGACACTTGAAAATCAGTTCACATTCCTGAGGTACTATGGGATGATTTGACCCAATCCCAGCTTGTAGAGATTTGGATGGCCTGAGGGGTATACTCCCTGGCTTGGACAAGGCTGAGGCCTAAACTGAGGTAGATCAAGGGGGAATCTAGAGATCTGGCTCTCCCACACTACACAACCCCTCTGTATTAGTCTCAGCTCACCCCTGGCACTATCAAGCTGGTTCCAGCACCTCTCTAGCCTCTAGGATGGTCTCTTAGGGCTTCACAGGGCCTTAGGCGCCCTCTATTCCACTTACTGCCCTTTTTATGAAGTTCTGACGCCGCCGGAGTCGTGTCGACGCCGTGAGGCGGTTCCGGTTCGATGTCGGCGGCCTCGGCTCAATGACAGTTCTTGTCGACGCCGGGAGGCGGTTCCGGTTCGATGTCGGCGGCCTCGGTTCGATGACGTCGGGCGGTTCGATGACGTCGGGCAGTCTTGGCTCGATGTCGACTTCGGGCGGCTCCGGTTCGATGTCGGCGGCCTCGGCTCGATGTCGACTTCCGGCGGCTCCGGAGTGCGATCTCCACTCCCGACCTCCGGTGCTCCTTTCCTCAGGTTCCGGCGACTCCGGAGTGCGACCTCCACTCCCGACCTCCGGCACGATTCTCTTCAGGTTCCGGCGACTCCGGAGTGCGATCTCCACTCCCGACCTCTGGCACGCTTCACCTCGGTCTCCGGCGACTCCGGAGGGCGGACTTCACTCCCCCGTCGACGCCGCACTCTCGACCTCGGGTGACTTCCTCCTCGACCTCTGGTACTCTCCACGACCTCCGTCGGCGCCCTCTCTCGACCTCTGGCGGCTCCGGGTACGACGTCTGCTTTCCAGTCAGCGCCGCTTCTCCACCTCGGGCTCCAGGTCTCCAGGCTTCTCGACGTCGGACTTCAAGAAGTTACCAGTAACCAGGTCAGGAACTTGCTGTTCTTTACTTTTAAGGCCTGATCCTGCTGTCCAGGTCCTTAAGATGGCTTTTCTTGCTTTCTCCCACACAGGGCTCCAGGCTGGGCTCAGTCAGCAGGGACTAGTATCAAGGGTGGGTTTCTGGACCCCACTCCAGGCACAAGTTTCCACCCCTGTTGCCTCACTCCTTCCTCCTTCAGTTCTGTGCTCCTCTCTCTTCACCAGTCAGGTGCCAACTGCCAACTCCAACTGCCAACCTGGAGATGCCTTCCCAACATTCTAAACCTGCCTCACACTGTCACAGGGTTCTGGAATGTTCTGAAAGGTGCTGGTAGGTTCCAGTGATGTCACAGATGACAATGGGTGGCCACCATTTTGTGTTTCAGGCCCTCAGACAGAAGTTCCAGGGGTAGATAAAATGGCTCCCTGAATCTGCATCAATACTAAAAAGTCTGGTGGTTCCCAAAAAGGAAAAAAATACTAACAGGGTTTGAGGCAAAAGTGGGACAAAATAAATAATGATGAGGAGGGACCACCCAAAGGGCTGACAGGTCTAACAGGTGGTGACAGTGTGATGATATCTAACTTGGGATCTTATTAGATGTTCATTAGAGAACATTCCACAGAACAGGGAGGTCAGTGAGAATGGACTGGGATCAAAAAGTTGTGCAAGGACCAGGGGAGCAAAGTGACAGTGTTATCAGAACTGACTGGCAAGGCAGCGGTGCTTCATTAACATATGCAGCAACACCTACATTGCAGCCTGGCAGATATCTAGAACAGACGCCCCTTGTGCCAATACCCTTGTAGAGGCTTTGGCTCTGATGGAATGGGTTCTCAGATCCTTAGGCTTCTTTTTGGACAGTTCATAACATAGTTTAATACAGATGACTATCCATCTGCTTCTGTTTCTTCACTCCAGAAAACCCCCTAAAGAGCTGATAATCCAGTTGAGGGGTCTTGGTACAACCTTAAAAATAAAAGAAAATGAAGGCCCTTATGAGGTCTCGCTGATGCAGCATATCCGCCTCTTTCAGGAGTGAAGGGTGGAGCAAAATACACCAGCAGTGTGATCGGTTGTCTAACGTGGAAGGGAATCGCAACCTTTGGAAAAAGGGCTGCCACAGTGCTCCACACCAATTTGTCTAGAACAAAGGTGGTATAAGGTGGTTGCACTGAGATGGGTAGCAGCTCACTTAGGCAATGGGCTGATGTAATGACAAAGAGGAAGAAAATAAACTTCCTGCAAATCCATGGCCAGTATCCAGTCTTCCAGGTACTGAGCGGACTGAATCAGCCATCAACATTTTGAATTTGTCCTTCTGAAGGAAGGCATTTTAGAGGCGTAATGTTAAGGTTAGGTCTGAGGCCCAGGTCCTTTTTTGGAATGAGGAAGTAGTGTTAGTAACAGCCCTCACCTCTCCCAAAGTATAGTACCTGTTCAATGGAACATTTTGATTAAAAGTTGCCCCTTAAGGCCAGTTAATTCTTTACGGTTCACTCTCGCGACAGAGGAAAGTGGAATGGGGAGTAAATGGGTTGCAGGGTCAGCGCCTTTCTACAATATGTAAGCGACTTGGTGGCCACCGGTAGGAGGGGATGCAGAGTTGGAGGACTAATTTAAAAAAAAAAAAAAATGTATTGGCATTTCTGTTAAAATACAGTAACATTACAAAACAGCCAGACATTCGCTCTTTAGTACAGCATAATCAATACCTAAGACCATCATGTGAATAACAATTGCATTTAGAAGCATAGACATTCCTTCGCATAGCCCCCACAATAACAAACTAGCACATACATGGAGTGGAGTTGAATAAAAAAACTTAGCGCGACAAACCACCCCCACTTCCCCCTCACACTAATAAAAATAAGTGGCATAATAAGTGCAAACGATCTTTAGATAGCTACAGGAATGAATAACCCATAAAAGAGTCCTACATCCTAATTGGTCCCTCCCCCCAGGTCGGGCCTGAGTTGGAGGACTAATGTACTTGCTCTCCTGTGAGATGGCTGCAAGTACCATATTCACTGCCCTTAAAGTACTGGGCTGTCTTTTGCATCACTGGCTGGGAAGGCTGCTTTGGCTATAGGCCAAAACCCTAGAATAGCCCCTAAATTAGAGGAACCAATGAAGGAGTTGTATTTTACAGGCCCAATAAATGCACTTTGGTCCATATGTCTTTTAACTGACCAAGCAGAGCTCTTCTCTCCAAAGAGTCTAGGCCCATCAGCAATCCCTGCACATGCACATAACATCCGGTCTGTGAAGCACAAACGTGGTACAAAAACCTCACCCAATGAAACCTGTGGCTTCTAGGATGACTTATTTCACCACATCCTGTCCATCATGGATAGTCAGAGCTAGGGAGGCTCTAAGTTCCTCCAGGACTCCTGACAAGACATAGCTGAACATGTCCCCATAAGGAATGAATGCAATGGTCTAAGAGGCAGACTGCGTTTCTGGATCGGAGTGCCAAGCTGGCAGAAGAATAGATCTGTTTGTCAAAAGAATCAATCCATTTAGATTCGCTATCTGGAGCCCTGATCGGAAACAAGTTAGGATTACCCCTACTGGTCGAAGACTGCACAATAAGACTTTTTGGAGTCAGGTTCAAGTCTGTGTCACCTAGCTACTTGCCGGCTAATCAGAGGACAAAAACCTGGTTTCAACTACATAGCCATCAAGGTGTCTATGAAGAAGTCACTGAATGGAGGATCGGAACAGAAATAAGAATATTTTGACCAGCGGATATCAGCATAGCAGTTCGCACAAAGAAAGAGTAAGTGCCTTTCCTTGGTGATGACTATACACAGGGGAGAGCAATGTTATTGGTGGACACTGATGTTCAAGTTGAAAAAATGCATGGGAGATGTAGTCTTTTGGTTATTGCTTCCTGTTGTGTTAGCTGCTGAGCTAAAATAAAAGTGCATGATCCTCACCTCTGCGTCCTTAATAGAACTGAAACTTTCCTTCAAGTTAGCTAGGAAAATTTACTTTTTGGATTGAAAATATCAAGCAGAGGTTCGGAAGATGTTGTGATGTTTGCATGTTTAACACCTGTTCTGGGGGAGGGATATATATATATATATATATATATATATATATATATATATATATGCATTTTTTAACTTGGTGATTAACCTCCTTTTTCCTGGTACATCTCTTATATGCATATGAGGTCCTTTCTGCGCCCCCTTTTTTTCACAAAGTGATATTGCTTGAATAACTTTATTGTTAGATAACAGCCCATTGGTGGGCTCAATTTTGTAGAATGATTCACATCTACACAGCAATGTCCATAATGAATTGGTGTAGACAGTTAACCATGAGAACCTGTCAAATAAGCGACTGTTTATAATAATTTTTTGATGTCGATGAATTGGGCCCAATTGGCCTATGTAAGAATACGGCTCTCTGCGATTGTTCTAAAGAGAATGCGCTTTAATTTAGTAATGAATTGATTTAGACAGTCAACAATGAGAAATTGTCATATGTACGTTTACTTATATTATTTGCAATTGCGTTTCTTGCATTTCCCCTTTTTTTATTTTTTTATTTTGTTTGATGCGGTCGAAATGGCCGTTTATTTGGAAATGCTTCTATTACAGATTCATGTGCAATGACAAGGCTAAAATGGCCGCTGTGGTAACATTGACTTTCTGCAATTGCAACGGCAAGTCCTCTGTCTGTTTCGCTAGCCAGCCCTGTGGTCCAATGAGTTAACTTGTTATTTAAAGGTGTTTAATGAGTAAACAAACTAACACTGACGAAGGCCAGGGTGCCGGAACGCGTGTGTTAGCTTTCACGGAAACTACTAAATAAATGGATTTTTGATTGAGCCAGGAGTGCGCTGCACGTTGTCTTTGTTGAAGACGTGGTGTTTCTCGATATATATATATATATATATATATATATATATATATATCACTGATAATTCACAAAAAGGGGGAGTTAAATAAAGGTAGGTTAGAAAAAACAATAGTAATAGAAAAGTGGGGTTGGTGGGGTTTTACTCACCAACAAAAAGAGCTAGATAATTAAAGGTTTTGGTGGATGTTTACCGTCTAATAAAAGAAAAATGAGGACTCCCACATATAAATATTTATATATATATATATGCGAGAGTGGGCGTGTGTGTGTGTGCGCAACTGTACATATAAAGACATTTATTAAAACATTTTAAAATCAAAGAAAGAACTTGCACCTTGATTTAAAAATATAAAGTACATTTTAAATATAATAAAAAGGAAGGACTGTGAAGGAAATACTCAGCGTTTTTTTCTTTATGGAGTTCATACTCAAAGTCCAGTACACATTTTATTCAATCCCTTAGTAAGAATGTCCAGAAAGAGAACAACTCATAGGAGAAAATGGAACAGTTGATGTTGATGCTAACACTGGTCAACAAAGCGGTTTTATGAAACAAGATTGTACTCCCTACATTTTCTACTTAGGAAATGTGCAATATCACCAGCACCGTCGATTTTATAAGTTATGAAATAGATACTTTGAGACAGTTGTATATTATCTGGTCTCTAAAATAATTTTGCTGAATGATGCCCTTATTCTTTCACTAAATAAAAAGTAACTGAAGGTTTGAAATTAGTTGTATACAAACACTTACCGGACCATTCCATTTCCCAATCCATCAACCATTTTTGCAAATTCTTGCTCCAATGGTTTCTCAGAGCCTTTCTGATTAACCTATATATAAAAAAAGAGTAAACACACATCATAAAGTGGATTCTCCAGGTTTAAGGCAACATTATCTCAGCTAAATTCACCAAGGTCATACCAAGTTGAGAATCACTTGCTTTCCGTAGCTTATAATCTGGGAGTCAAAATGCCTTTGGAAGCCATCCATCTGAAATTAAAAAGAAAGCTGTTAAAATGGTAATTTCTGAGAGAATAACAAAATTCGCACCTTTTGAAATGAGGTCACATACTTGATTTAAAAAAAACAAATGCAGGTTTCTCACCACAACTGTAGCAGGTAAATAGACAACTATTCACAAAAAACCCTTATGATGGCAAAATGTACACCTGTGGTAAATATTTAACTGTATAAAAATACAACCATATGCAAACGGTCTTAGTATCATGAAATTAAACTCTTACTCAAGGCACCCAGTGATAAAAAATGTAGGAACGCAAACCTACACTTACCTTAGGAAACTGTCCTTCTTAGGGTCCAAATGATACACCCATGTTATGTCTCAACTATTTTTTATCTTCATAAGGTGCTCTATTGGAAGGGAGTAGGACATGGGTGAACAGAAAATTTGCTTCACCCTTAATGCTCACATAAGAAGTACTGTCTTTAACACTGTCCTCAACCTAAAAAAATGATTTCCGAGTTGAAAGTCACATTTCTCAACTTGTTTTGTCTAGAAAATGTCCATACACTCACCAGAATGTTCATGATTTTGGGAACTACACTCTGAGGTTTGGTCTAGTGGGCCTGCCTATTTGAAAACTCTGAAATAATATATGTATATATATAAATATGTGTGCTAATAAATGCATGGTAAAGGTACAATGTGGTAAAAACCAAGTTGTAAAGGCTATTTCCCACGAGCAAGACAGGTGCATAGGGACATGGCTGTCAGCTGAAAAACAGAGCCAGTAAGGATAACGCAGTGACATGAAAAGACACGCTGAGGCACTAAACTCTGAGGCTGAAGGCCCCCCACAGCGACAAGCTGGGTCCTCAAGATGGCGACTAAGGCAAGGCCACATTGACACCAAGGTCCTGCGCCTGAGTAGGAGTCAGTTGGCCCTTATAAGGCAGTGTGGGGCATTGCATGGGACTGAGGACAAGGTTTCACTGTGCCTCCAGCAACAAAGGCACGTGGAAAACCCTGCTTGGGAGCCCAAATTCATGGGGAAAGAGTGAGCCACTGTGAGCTCCAGTAAGAGAGAGAAACCAGATAGCTGTATGCACTGTATTGTGACAACCAACAGAAAGTCAGTGGGCCCTCGACAAGCCACAGAGGGAGCGGGAACAGCTTCCAGTGTGATGGGCAACGTAATCCTTAACACATCGGCTGGTAAGGGAAATCTGGCTTTTGTAGAACAAAGATGAGTCGGGACCATAATGACACTGTGGACCCTTATTAGATGGTAAGGCTCGGCAGGTCGGAATAAACATAGCACAGACAAAAAAGGAAAAGTGGAACAACCACTTGGGTTGCAGGCCAGGGTCCCAGCCCCACAAAGGGACATATGATAGAGACTTGAAGGTAATGTTTGCTGTCAGAGGGAGGCGTGATCAATCGCTCAAAAAGATGCTCCTCAAACAAGATGCTTAAAAGCCAGATGCTCCACCCAAGTCCAAACAATGATGACCAGGGAATCCTGTCCTTGGCCCCATGAGCCCTGGGGAACTTGAAGCCCCATTGAACAGAAGAACTATTCAGAAGCCTCAAAGAATACAACGGATTGCTATGATAAAATCTGGCAGGGGAGTTGCAAGAGATCAAACAGGACATAAAGTCGGTAGGGGTGGGTAGGGGAGTCTATGAACAGACTCATGCCCAATATTATTGCGTAACTGCAATGCTTTTAAGTTGGGTTTCTTCTTGGAAACTGCAAAAAATAAACAATATAAAAAACTGAAAACAGGGAGACTTCATCCTTGAAGGCCGCAGAGTCCCTTTTTTTCAGGACATCCCATTAGTGACAATACAGAAAAGACACACCTTTCGCTTAGAATTCTTCCAATCGCCGAAGATGGCCTACAGATTGGGAACATCCTTTCCAGCTCTGTTTTCCGTGGCAGAGCCAACCATATGCAGTATGATCTCTAGTGGGTAAAGAAAACCATGGAAAAAGAGCAAAGTCCTACGGTCAGACAAAAACTTGTCCAACCTGAAGAGAGAAGCTGAACACCAACTAGAAAGTGACATATGAGAGGAAGTCACCAAAAAGTAGGAAAGGACAAGGCCTACAGAGGTGATAATGTAAAGATAGAAACTGGCTGTAATTGAGAGTCTAAAAGACGAAGCAGGAGCTCAAGAGTAGGTCTTCCAGAAAGATCGAATGGATAGGATGTCCAGAGCACAGGGTAAAGGCCCTGACCCAAAGGTGGTCATAAATGTGAAGGATAGCTTGAATACAGGTAAAGGGTTCGGGACACAGAGAACACATTAATAAGAGACACGCATAGAGCCCCTGTTTGCTGTAATCACGCATAGAATGATCACAACAAAACAGGGGCAACCCGAGACAAGATCAGTACAAGCTCCCATGTGGTGGGTGGTTGGGGGGGGGGGGGGTCGAGGGGAAGGCAATGACTGACACCATTCTTTACTATTCATGGTGGAAGGTTGCAAGTAGTAGCTCCAAAAAACGACAAGATCAGCTGGAGAGCAAAGTTAGTTTCAAATTGCAATGAGGACAGGTTTGGGATGCTTTATTAACTAGCAAACTACTGAACACACTCTCCCATGCTAGGACTCTGAAACACAGAATAAAAATATACATTTAAACCTGTATTGCTTAATGTGAAAGTTTTTCAACTCCCCCAATACGAAAGTATATTTTAAAGCTACATTTACTCTCATGAGCCAGACACAATTTTATTCCAATGAAACCTACTTGCAGCAAAGAGATAAGCTTAGGAAAAAACACAAGTTATACCCCATGCAATTTTGGGCATTGCCAAAGATAAACACGGAGGAAGTTCACAATCTTGTGTAAAAATCATGTGAAGAACATGTTGTCAAATGTTAAAACAGACCCCTAAGGCAGGTTCCCTAGCATCACATTCCTGATATGTAGACAAACTATAAAGTTGATCAATGTCCACACTCCAAATGCAGGAAAAGGCTTCAATTTGAAGGGGAAATTGAGAGATCTCATGGGGTCCAGTATGCCTAAAATAATACTAGGAGGTAATATGAACATGGTTTTTGATTAAAAAAAAATCCACAGGAGCAGGGTAGTAGAGCTCCTACCAATACAATGTCTAAGAGGTTGAAAAACAAAATGGGAGAAGTGGCTCTTAAGGACACATTGAGGGCACTCCATTCAGAACAGAGGGACTACACATTCTGCTCACACTCACACACGCTTCCTACTTGCTTGCTTACATCTTCAGGCTGAATACCCATGGTGGAAGAGGCCTCAATAGCTGAAATCTCATTATCAGACCATGCACTCAGAGGTAAACTGGGTGGGAGGAAGCCACTACAAGGCAGGAAGTTTCCAGGGGGACTTGGAGAAGGATTCACCCATCCTGGCTGGCATGATCAGTCCAGGCGTGCCCCCACTGCAGCTTCCATCCCAATGCTCCCAGTATGAGTGCCTCCCCAACCCAACTGGTGTGAACCCCCCCCCCCCCCCCAGGCCCAGGGTGCACACCTGTTGGGCTAAGGCACCAGGCCTTTGGGCTGAGTATTGCAGGTAGAGAATGGTCTAGGCCGCAGATCAACTCATGGAGTGCCCTGAAGAATCTTGTGGCAGTGCAGGGCCCCTGCCACTCACCTACAGGTCAGGACCGGTTCAGGCCGCTCACCCTCAGCGCCACCAGCCACCGGGTGCCAAATACCAGGTGCAGTCCCTCCGAATGGGGCCCCTGGAGCACCAGTAAGGCACCAACGAAACACCTCCAGGCCTCACTCACTGCAGCACCTCGCGCCACGCTGCTGATGGAGGCCGGCGCCAGCTCACAAAATCACCACAGAAGACAGGTACACTCTTCACTCATGTTGGCAGCACCAGCGGACTAACTGCTCTGCATGGGGCAGGGCCAGCATGCAGCTGACGGTGTTGCCGAAGCCGCACATCTCTGCAGCAGCATATGCCCAGCCCAGGCCGTGCACACCCTGAGCCTCGGGCTGTCTGAGTCGGGCCCCTGTAACAAGCAGGCTCCAAGCCCTGATAGGCAACCACCGCCCACGGTACCCCACCATTGTAAGGAGGGACACAAGTATTGAGTGTATGTATGCCTGCAAGGAATACATTACATGGGAGATATAGTGATGTGCAGTGTAAGCACCATGAAGCCATGTGCTGGGTGTATGCGTGCTTGCGAGAAGTACTATACATGAAGGGTAAAGTGTTGTGCTGCACCCGGATGGCGAGTGTGTGTGTTGGCAGCGTGCGTTTACAAATAGCACACCATGGGACAATACAGAAATGATACAATACTGAGCAGTGCGCACGGAGTGATTGTGTGTGCTTGATGTATGTGAACCTGGGGTGGCGTAATACATGAAGGTGACAGACAAGGACAGTATGTGTGCTGTGCATGTGCACTTAGTGCAAGTGTGCCTGCAATGGTACATTACATGGAGGACTCTGGGTTCCATTTTGGGAAGCCCATGCCTGCCTTGTGAAGACACAAGGCATAGAGGTGTTACCTCAGACAGATGTGCTTAACGGCATTCCTGTGTGCTGGGTGAGACACACTGGCGGAAGGGAGGGGGAGAAGGGGGAGATGGGGAGAGTAAAGGGAGGGAGGATGGGGTAAGAAAGAGAGCGAGGGAGAGAGCGAGAGAAAGACAGACTCTCCCTGCACACTTCAAAAGGGTGCTTTTTGATTCAGTGAGAGATCGCAAGGAAAGGGCCTGGACACATCTCAGAAAGGAGGATCAGCTATAAGGGAATCAAAGAGTAGACCTGGGCGTCTAGAATTAACCTTTTGATGCACATACTACTGTGGCTGACATCCAAGTGTGAACTCTGATCACCCCCAAGGCCTGTGCTGTGGGACAGCTTCGGAGTCTTGTCAGCTGTGACAAACAGTCTTTCAAGAGGAAGAATAGAGAGAAAAGTGTACACTCCAACAAAAAACTTCAACAACCCAGACCCTAAATCAAAATTTGGTGTCCAGAAATGGACTATTAGAAAGGGGTTTTGTGACCAAAACATATGTCATCTACCAAGCTCCAAGATGGGCTGTGTGACCAGGACGGGGGGTAAAGGCCTGCCAGTCTTCCTGCTGGGTGAGGGGACATCATCCATGGAAACCAAGACCACCTGCCCTGAACTTGATTTGGGCTGGTCAGACACCAGGGGATTCACTGCTGAAGGTGCTGCAGCACCAGACACTTTTGACTATTTCCTAAGAGTCAAAATAGACTATTCAGTAAGACCTACAAGTGAGTATAACCTGGATGCAGCCACCAGTGAATGGGGAATAATCCTGACCACATTACAAGGAAGAGGGTGGGACAGGGATTTGCCAAATAAACACTAGAGCCCGACTTCAAGGGTATTGTGTTGTTGCTAAGGAATGTCATATGCTTCTTTAAAGGTGCAGTTAGAAATAAAATGCATATTTTTCATAGAAAAACAAGTATTCAACTTGACATTGATTTATTGACATTACTGAATGCACTTTTATTGGGGGGCATGGCTTGGAGGCCGATGGGGATGGACGCGTGAGCTGCGAGCTCCGCATCCAGCCCGGCCGTAATCCTGATCATCGAAGCCCCGGACCTGCCCTGAGCCCGCCGGGGGCCGGACATGGCCGCCCGTGGCTCCCGCCACTGTGACGCGGCCGGCCAGGTGCCGCTGAGACTGGACTGACTCCGGAGACGAGGCAGCGGAGCGGGTTGCCGCCGGCCATTTTGTGCGGCCTGGCCGCGGAGGGGGATCCCTGGAGTGGCGTACCTGGAACGCCGGCCGGAAGTGCGGGGTCGCCGGCCGGGAGCACCGGAAGCTGAGGATCGGCACTGGAGCAGTGGCGGCTACAGCGAGACGGCGGAGCGGGGGCACCGGGACTACAGGTTGGTGCGCAGCCCCGGAGCCCACGTAGCGGACCCTGTGGCTGTGGAGAGCCCTTCGAAAACGGGGTGAAGAGAGCGGTATCCCCATGGCGACGCCTGACACTGGGACCATCGTGGAAGACGCAGCGGGGGCTGTGAGGCATCTTCTGAGTGGCGGCGCCCGGCGCTGGGACGGAGCGCTTGGCCTGGTGGCAGGCCCCGAGTAGCGTGTGTTCAGCGACGAGGGCGGCTGTGGGGCTCTCCTGAGGTGCTGTGAGCCTGCAGCCGGAGCGGACTGGCCTACTTGCCCGCGTGGGACGCGGAAGGCGGGTTGCCCCACCTGCCCCCTGGTTCTGGCTCAGCGGGCGTGCCCTGGTGAGTGGACGGGCCCCCCGTGGCGGCGGTGTGATCTGTGAGGGCGCGGAGCGGGGTCGCATTGTTCCTGCCCATCGGCCGTCGCGGAGCGGAGCGGAGGCCTCACCCGGCATCGCGTGGGCAGCCGGGAGTTGGGGCGGCGGGGCCCCGGACGAGCCGCCCTTGATTGTACGCGGAGTGATGGGGAAGACACGCCTGAGGCAGGGCGCCACTGCCGCTGCCGCGACCGGGGCACACTTGGCGAGAGAGATGGAGATGAGGCGGGGGACCTATCGGGGGGCCTGCAGCAAAAGCAGTTGGACCAGATCCTACAGGCCATATCTGACACACGGATTGCGCTGCAGCACGATATAGCGCAAGTCTCCACGGACCTGGGGTTGCTCCGGGGGGGGATCACCGGAAGCTAGCTGATCGAGTCAAACAGACGGAGTTCACGCTTGAACAGATGGCACCCGCCCAGAAAACCTCTGAGGCTGCTATAGAAGATCTGAAACGGAGGGTGCAGACACTGGAGAAGAGGGCTGAGGATGCGGAGGGACGTAACCGCCGCAATAACATACGGGTGGTGGGGCTGCCGGAAAAGATTGAGGGGAATGACATGCTCGCCTACCTAGAGACTTGGCTGCGAGAAGTGGTCGCACCAGAGGGGCTAACACAGTTCTACACGCTGGAGCGGGCGCATAGGGTTCCGGCTCGCCCCCTGGACCCTGGTAGACTGCCACGTCCAGTGGTTGCACGCCTTCTGCACTTCAAAGATCGGGACATTCTCCTCCAGAAGGCCAGGACGCAGGGCCCCTACCGGGTGGAGAATGCGTCGGTCTCTATCTATCCCGACTACCCCTTCGAGGTCCAGCGACACCGGTCATAGTTCCTGGCGATCAAAAAGGCCCTCAGGGACGAAGGTATTCAATATGCGCTGTTGTTCCCTGCGCGTTTGCGGATCATATTGGGCGGTAAAACATTCTTTTTCAACGACCCTGAGGCCGCATGGAGCTGGTTGGAAACGTACAGAGCCGGAGCTGGGGCTCATGCCGCAGGAGGGGAATCGCGGAAGTCTTCGCCGAAGCCTCGTCGAGGCCGACGTGCCAGGAATCGGCCGACTGGGATCGGCTCCCCCCTGGCGTCCCAGACGGAAATGGAGCGGAAAGCAGCGCTGCAGGCGGTCTCCGCCATCTCCGGTGCCATTGCAGGCGCCCCTGCCGAGGACTCGGGCTCCCACAAGGGGTCTGACACTTTGCACAGTGATGAGGCCGAGGAAGATGCGGCGGTGCTGCCACATGTCACGCCGGGGACGGCGGACGGCATAATGGACACCTGAACTATTTCTGGCGTGCCGATGACAGTAAGGAGGGTAGCCGGGGGCTGGCGGAGCGCTATGCTGCACTGTTGACTCTGCACTGGGGGATGGGGTTGCCGCGGATCATCACGGGATTGCCCGGTTCTCCATGACTGCGGGGGCGGGGGGGTTGGGGCGTGCGTGCCGGGGGCGCGAAGTGTCCGGGGAGACACTATGGAGACTGGGCTAGGATAGCTGTTGAGAACTCTTCCTGCACCCGTTCGGCCCCGGCCTACCTCCTCTTACTCACACTAGGTGTGAGGCTCTGGTGGCTATCAGAGACGTTGGTTAATTGTATTGTATTTGGATGGGTAACTACGGTTGGGAACCTGTTCTGGGGGCGGGCGGGATTGGGGGTTGTTGGGGAGTTGAGAGGGGTTGGGGTGATGTCAGTGTGCCTAGGACGGGGCGAGGTTGGATAGTATGTGTTATGCGGTGTGATGGCATCCCCTCCTGAGTTGAAATGTATAACCTGGAATGTGAGGGGGGCTCACCTCCATGACGAAACGCTGCAAAGTCCACGCTTACTTGGTGCGCAGAGGGGTGCGGGTGGCTTTTCTGCAGGAGACTCACCTGGATCGGACGGAGGGGCGGGCCCTTCATAGGCGCTGGCGGGGCCAATTGTTTTACACCACCTATTCCAAATTTGCACGGGGTACCATTATCTGGGTTAGAGCGGGTCTTCCCTTTAAGCCCCTCGCCACGCAGATGGATCCAGAGGGACGGTTTGTGGCAGTGCAGGGCCGGTTAGATGGGAGAGACGTAACTCTGTGCAGCCTTTATGTCCTGAATGTAGAACAGGCGGCCTTCTTTGCGCGCATCTCAGGGACCTTAGCGGAGTATTTAAAGGGGCCGACCATAATGGGGGGCGACTTTAATTCAATTACTGATGTCCATCTGGATCGCTCTCATCCACCCCTGGCCCAATCAGCAATACATCGGGTGGCTAGAAGTAGACGGGACTGGCAGACTGCATGGGGGTTGGTAGACACGTGGCGGGAGCATCACCCGCTGGAGAGGGACTATTCATTTTATTCCACCCCACATAAGCTATATGTGCGCCTGGATGGCATATTGTGCTCTCCAGACGTACAGGCTCTGACTCGTCATAGTGAATATCTGGCGAAAACTATATCGGACCACAACCCCTGCTGGGTTATAGCACACTGGTGTAGGCAGCGTCAGATGATACCCACCTGGCGCCTGAACCCACGGATGTTGGAGGACTCCGTCTTCCATGCGGAGGTTCACGATGGAATAACAAATTATTTCACGGAGAACGCGGGGACAGCGTCGCGGAGAGCATGGGAATGGGACTCGTTCAAGGCGGTCATCAGAGGGATATGCATTTCCTCTACGTCCGGGGTCCAGAAAACCCTATTGAGGGACATAGAGAAGGCGGACACTACGCTGCGCACAACGGAAAGAGCTCATCACACGGGGGAGAAATCCCAAGATGAGGTGGTTGCGGCGCGCGAACACGTGGCCGTGCAGGTACAGCGGCTCCGCTGTTTTGACTACAAGGCATACCTTACCAGGGCGCATGCGGAAAGGGACAAAGTTGGGTCGCTCCTGGCCTGGTTGGCGAGCCCAAATGCACGCGGCTCTCCCATACTCTCTCTGAACACCGGGGAAGGGACGATGGTGTACTCTCAGAGAGAGATCAATGATCAGTTTTTGACGTATTACACCACCCTTTACACTAACACCATGCAGGACGCTCCCGGGGAACTGGAGGAGTTCCTGGCGACAGCCCAACTACCGAGACTAGATCCCACTCACAAGGAGGCATTGGGAGGTGACATCTCGCTAGGCGAGATTCGAATGGCGATCAAGCATATGGCGCATAAGAAAACTCCGGGGACAGATGGGCTTCCTGTGGAGTTCTATGCGGCCTACGTGGACCCGCTTGCCCCGCAATTACACTCCGTATACAGGGAGGCCTGGAAGGAGGGTCAGCTGCCCGCCTCCACACGGGTGGCGCTGGTTATACCTCTTCTGAAAATAGGAGGGGACCCGGGTGCCAGGACGGCTTACTACCCACTCTCCATGCTAACAGTGGACTATAAGATTTTGAGCAAAATCTTAGCCACACGGCTGTTTGATACACCCTGATCAGGCTGGGTTCATCCCTCGACGTAACATGTCGTCGTGCATCCGGCAACTGTTGCGGGTTATGGAGGTGAACAGCATGGATTACCCTGCCGCCTTGACACTATCGGTTGACATGGAGAAAGCCTTTGATAGTGTGGAGTGGCCTTACTTGTTTAGGGTCTTGCAGGAGTTTGGGCTGGGGGATGGGTTTGTGCGCTGGACGAGGTTGCTCTACACCAACTCGGTGGCTAGGGTGCGGACGGGGACCACGATATCAGCTCCTTATCCAGTGCGACGGGGAACGAGGCAGGGTTGCTCGTTATCGCCATTGTTGTTTGCCTTGGCGGTCGAGCCCCTGGCGGCTCATGCTCGACTGGGACGCGCATATGCAGGACTGCTCCTGCGGGGGGAAACCCATTACATTTCCCTCTATGCGGATGATTTATTGCTCTTCCTGGCTGATGCGGATGGGGCCCTCCAGGGCGCCAAGGCATTACTGAAGGACTTCGGGCGCCTGTCGGGCCTGAAAGTCAACTGGGGCAAGACTTGTGTGTATCCCGTCTCACAGCATGGGCGGACCCCCCCTCCCTGGGAGCCATCCGCTGTGAGGACAGCTGTCTGCCGTATTTGGGAGTGCATATTTACCACACCCAGCACGACCTGTTGGAGGGGAACGTGGGGAGGGCAATCAGGGGCCTGGCGGGCAGTATTGGTTTCTGGAGCACTCTCCCTCTCTCGGTGGCTGGGCGGGTGGCGTTACTGAAGATGGTGGCGCTCCCACGCCTGTTGTATTTTTTTCGTACGCTCCCTATTTGGGTGCCGGTGTCGCTATTCCGCAAACTCACGGCCATGATCACGGGCTTCATCTGGGGAGCTGGCAGACGGCAGGTGGCGCTGGCCACTCTGCGACGGCCTAGAGCCGAGGGCGGGCTTGCAGTACCCGACTTCGAGTGGTATTATTTGGCTGCCCAGCTCCAATGGCTCACGCAGGCAGTGGCTAGGGAGTTTAGAGGCCCTGAAGGCCCGCAGGGCAGACTGATCCCGCGACATGTGCTTTCTTTTATTGTCTTCCAGCAGCGACTCGAGCTGTCACAACTAACGCTTGAAGAGCGAACGCTCCGGCTGTGTTGGAACCGAAGCCTGCGAAAGGCCGGCATTGCTCACCCCTACGCCCCGGAGATCCCATTGGGTATGTGCACGGCCCTCCCCCATGGTGGGGATTGGTCGGGGCTGGCTCACTGGGAGGACCTAGGGATACAGATGGTGGGGGACCTGTACCTAAATGGAGTGCTTCAGCCATTCCAGGGGCTGCAGGACTCCTTTGGGATCCCGAGGGGTGACTATCTACTCCACGCAGCCCTGGTGGCAGGTCTCCAAAATCACTGGAACGCGGGACTTTCCGAACCCCAGACAGCTGCCGGCTGTCAGTATGTGGTCATGGCGGCGGGCACAACTAAGGCTATCACATGCCTATACCAGAGAATGGCGACGGAACTTCTAGCCCCTCTGACCGCATTGAAGGTCAAATGGGAAATGGACATCGGGAAACCCATCCCAGCTCTGACGTGGCCCACGCTGCAGAGATAGGCCTGGAAGAGCACACGTAATGCCCGGTTTCAACTGGTGCAGTACTTCATCTTGCATAGGGCATACTTGACGCCAGTTAAATTATTTCAGTACTTTGGGGGCCCCACACCGCAATGCCCCCGTTGTGGGGAGGAGGGGGCTGACTTCAAACACATGTTCTGGTCCTGTGGAGCAGTAAGTCGCTACTGGGAGGAGGTCATCGATTGCTTGTCCCAAATGACAGGGCGCGAACTGGGGGTGGAAATGGGAGTTTGTCTGTTGTTATGGTTTCCCCACACGCCGCGCACGAAAATCACGAGCAAGTTTTGCGACCTAGGCTAAAAGAGAAATCACCCTGCACTGGAAATCAGGAGCTGGTCCCAGCTTTACGAGATGGAGAGCGGCCTTCACCAAATGGGCGGATAGTGAGGGCACACTTCGGCTGCAGCTAGCGCTGCGGGGAAACGATGAAATGGCGCTGGCCATGGCACATGCATGGGAAGCACTAGTGGTTGAACTCCGAGGGTGGGGAGCAGATGTGGAGGAGGGCACTGAAGCGCAGGAGCAGCCTGTAGAAGCGTAATCCTAGAGAGGTACTCGATAGACCACGCGGGAGGGCGGGAGGGCTTTCCTTCTCCTTACTGCTCTGAGCCGGACTATGGGGGTGGGGAGTGGCCTGCAGCCACTAACACGGCTACTTCAAAAGAGAGACTTCTCCTGGTACCTGGTGTTATGGCACACTGACATGTGGGTGGGGGGAGGGTGTTATTGCATATGGGAGTGCTGGGGGACAGTGATTTACTAGCTGGAAGTGGTTTAGACTGTATTATGCACTGGTTCCTACATGCTGGATATGACCAGGGGTGTGATGATGTTTGATGATGGCAATTGTAAATCGGGTAAAGCAATAAAAATTGTTTTTGCAAAAAAAAAAAACTGAATGCACTTTTATTTATGAGACATGTTCACTGTACCTACACTTCACCAAGAGGAAGGCTTGGATTGCTTGTGCACAGCTACCACTGACAGTCAAGTGCAGAAGGGGTACTTGGCAAGTTGCCCAGGAACCATAGCAGGTCAGGCCCGGGGACATCAGGAGTAAAAGGTCTCAACCAGCACGGTTGGGCAAGTAGCCCCCGTGTGCCCCTCCAAAAGGGGTTCTAACAAGGACCTACATGGCTTGAAGCCGTTTTTGTAAGGGAAGGCATGCTGCACATTTTAAAAAACAAATTTGATGCCAGTTGAGTCGGTAGTAAAAGGAATGAAACTAACATCAGCGTGTGCAGGTGGTGCTCTAATAGTAGCCTCAACATCATATTGGGAACCGATGGAGCTGCATGACAATGTGTGAGGGAATTGCTTGAAAGCTTCTAGATCCAGTGTGGCACCTGAGGGAAATTCACTAGGTGAGGAATCTGTATTTAGAAGACTAATAGAAATATGCAATATAATCTAAAACTGCTAGCCAGAGGGCATGTGGCCATATAAAAAAAGTTAAACTATCCTAATGAACCCACCAGGTGAGGAGGACTCGTCAGACCAACTGGCTGCTACACCACACACACATATAAAAGGTCATCCGTAAAAAGAATCCATGAAATAATTGTGCATAAATCCACCATGCATGCATAGCTTTATTACTACCACCACAGAGAGATGTTGGAGATGTAACACAGAGATAGATTTATTCATGGACATCTGGTGGGAATGTAGTCAGATATTTGAAGGGAAGTGTTGGGGCACATGAACCGGGTCCTGGGTTTCCAGATTCCCAGAGGATCTAAGGCCAATGTTATTGGGACAGGGGGCACAGTTCACAAACCCCCACCCCCGGGATCCAAACAATACAAGATATAGCATCAAAGGTGTGCAAGCAGAGTCTTTGTGTGATGAACTGCCTTGGATATTGGGTTTATATATGACACTTTTGGGTAGGCACAGACTGAAATCTACATTGTCTAGCCTTGCAAAGGCACAGAGGGGAAAATAGTGCCACAAGAAGTTCTGAAGTACCACTTTGGATATGGATATGCCTCAATCTACACTGACCATGATCAGCTGTGATCCGAAATTAAAGTTGCATCTAAATGAGGCACCTACATGTAATGTCTCTCATTCAAGTCTAACAATTTTAAAGTGCTTACTCAACCTATGTCATCCAACATATGTGAGCTTTGCTAGCCCTGGAACTTTCTCTTAGAATAGTTTAAAAAAAAAAATTTAAAAAAAATCTAAGAAAAGTGAACGGTTCTGTGAAATCCGAGCCTATCTCCCTTTTTTAACAGTCTACCACCAGCTCCCCCTTGATGCTTGAACCCACTCACACAAACATTCATCACACACACATCATTGCACCACCCGTTATTAGAGAAGGAAATGTATGACAGAATAAAGTACTGCTAGAAATTCCACACAAAAAAAAAAAATAATAATCGAAACACTAAACCAAGCCTTCTCATGTCAACCACCAATATTTTGGACCAGTCTACAGAGGGAAAAACTGAAAATGTTATTCTTCAAATCCTATCCAAAAGCATAACTTCACCTGGATTGCAAATCCAATGCCCACGTAGCTAGGTTCGAACTATACAACTGTACCTATTCAATAAAATAAAACCTAATTAAATTTCATATTGGAAAATCTTATGGGTCTGCAAGCTTCCCGTTCTTTAGTCCTCTATGCTATTATAGCTTCCATCCAACAAGTCTGAGGGTTAACACTCTAATGAGAACAAACGTGCTATAAGATTTTCATCATGGTCTTTTTAGAGGATTCTAAACTAGATATGCAAATCTATATCTTTAGGTATTCTGTAGCTTCTCCGTAAAAAGAAAAACAATAACATTTTGGGCCTATCAAGGATACAGACAATTTGCACCTGTATTATTAACCCCATAAACATTTGATTATCACTAAGTCTCAAACCTATAGATCCAAGGGACCTTGAAAAGAGAAGGCTGATCAGGGAGGCCAAGAAAGGCCGAAATATAGCCTTTAAGGGTGCGCAGAGCAGAGCCCTGCTGGGTTAAAGAAAGGATGAAGAGGAGAACCTCTGAAAGAACGGCAGAAAGAGGATCCACAGTCTTTGCTGTGCACCATGCCAGAAATTTGTTCCATCTACAGGCATATACCGTTTTAGTGGAGGGACGCCTGGCTGCCAAGATGACATTACAGACTTCAGGAAGAAGGTCAAAAGCCGTTAACTGTCGCCACTCAATCTCCACGCAAGGAAGTGGAGGCTGCACAGGTTCGGGTGGAGGACCGTCTCCTGTTGCTGCGACAGAAGATCCGAGGCAGCTGGATCGGAGGATCGATGGCCATGTTCAAGAGCTCAGGATACCAGACTCTTCATGCCCAATCCCTAGCCACAAGAATGACCTGGGCCCGGTAACGCTTGATCTTCAGCACTCTGGGCAGAAGTGGTATAGGCAGAAAAGCGCATAGAAGAACGCAATTCCACTTGCGCCGAAAAGCATTGCCAAGCGAGTGCCGCCTTGGAAATTCCAAAGCGCAGAACTGCTGACATTGTGCATTCTTTTCGGTGGCGAACAGATCTAACCAAGGCTCTCCCCACTGTTGAAAGAGACCTTGCACCACCTCAGAGTGAAGATGCCACTTCTGATCCATCATGCACCGGCGGCTGAGATAGTCCGCCCTGGCATTCAGGGAACCTGCCAGGAGTTGAACCACCAGGGACATGCCCTGATGTTCCAGCCACGTCCAGAGGCAGAGAGCCTCTTGACATAGGGTCCACAACCCCACCCCGCCCGGTTTGTTGCAGTACCACATGGCGTGGTGTTGTCTCACCCATGTGGCCACCCCATCCCAGAAGTGGCACATTTTTCACCACTGAAGGCTGGTTGGGGAAGGGAGAAGAGGGATCTGCCGTTGACCCAAACCTGGTTTGTTAGCCACAACTGCAATTGGAGTGCAGTGCCCTCCGAGATCTGGACGACATTGGAAAGATTCCCCTGATGCTACGCCCACTGGAACTTCAGGTCCCACTGCAGAGCCCGCATATGCCACCTGGCATGGTCCACCAGCAGGAGGCCATGAGGCCCAGCAGCCTCAGGGTTATTCTCACCGAAATCCGGGAAAGAGGCTGAAACATCGGTATCGTAGCCCGATTATCCCGGACTTGCTGCTCAGGAGGATAGGCCTGAAACTGCGAGTATCTAGTACTGCTCCTATGAAAAGGAGCTTCTGAGAGGGAATCAGGTGTGACTTCGGATCTTTGATAGTGAACCCCAGCGAGTGCAGGAGGGCTGCCGTAGTCTGGAGGTGGGAAATGACAGCCTGGGGCGAACTCGCATTCAACAGCCAGTCATTGAGATAGGGGAAGATTGGAACGCCTGATCTGCGCAGATGAGCTGCGACCACCGTCATCACTTTCGTGAACACCCGAGGGGTGCTGGTAAGTCCAAAGGGGAGCATTGTAAACTGAAAATGCTCGTGGCCTACCGTGAACAGTAGGTAACGCCTGTGGGCCGGCTGGACGGGGATGGGAAAATAAGCGTCATGCAAGTCCAACTCTAACATCCAGTCTCCAGGGTCGAGGGCAGACAAGACCTGAGCGAATGTCAACATTTTGAACTTCTCCTTCCAGAGGAAGCGGTTTACATCCCTGAGATCCAAGATTGGACGCAGGCCTTTGTCCTTCTTGGGCACCAGGAAGTAGTGGGAATAACAACCACAACCTACTTCTGGCACAGGGACTCGTTCGATGACTCCCATTGGCCAAGAGAGCTGTAACTTCCTGATGGAGAAGAGCCAAGGATCCTCCGACATGTGATGGGAGTGTTGGTGGCATGGAGGAAGGGGTAGTCTCGAAGGGGTGGGAGTAGCCCCTCCGGACTATCTGCAAAACCCACCTGCCCAACGTGATGATGTGCCAGTGGGGGAGGTGATGGCGAATCCTGCCACCCAAAAGATCAGACTAGGATGGCTTGGAGGCTGATGCAGAGGGGGCACTGGTGGACTGTCCCCCCCTCGTCCCCGGCTGCCCAGAGGCTGAGTAGCTTGCCCCGGCCTGTGGCTCTGGGTGAAACGTGGCGGGCACCCCTTCCATAGCCACGAAAGGCGGACTGAGTGGGACGAGAGGTGGCAGCGAGGCCCAAGGATCTGCCCATAGCCCGAGAGATTTTGAAGTGCTTGAGCGCATGGTCTGCCTTGTCGCCAAGCGGGCGACTGTCACCAAAGGGCATGTCCAAATGGGTCAATTGGACATTCCCGGAAGAGCCAGTGGACCTCAGCCAGTCGTAGCGTCTGAAGGCTACTGACATAAAAATTGTTCTACCTAGCGAGTTGGCAGTATTCAGCCCACATCAAATGGCCAACTTTGCTGCGTCTCTACCCTCTGCAACCGCACGGGAGAGTACAGCCCGCCACTTGCACAACCGTGTCCCACACAGTGTGGGTGTAGCAGCCCAAGAGACACGCGGTGTTCATTGACCGCAGTCCTAAGCTGGTAGAAGAAAACATCTTCCGAAGATGGTCCAGCTTCTTGGATTCCCTATCTGGGGGAGCAGTAGGGTACACACCTTGGGATGTTGAGGCTTGGACCACCAAGCTCTCAGGAGTTGGGTGTCGGGAGAGGAAAATGGGGTCACCTGGAGCCTGGCGGTGACATCGGACAATCATCCTATCCACAGGGGCCCCTGTGCTGGGCTTGGACCAAGTGCCCAGAAGGAGGTCGGTGAGGGCCTCATTGAATGGCAGCAGGGGCTCCGAAGAGGCCGCCGCCAGCTGAAGCACCTCAATCAGGAGGTAAGTCCTGACTACCACCGTAGGAAGTTCAAGGGCCAAGGCCTCAGCCGCCCTACGCAACACCACAGCATAGGAGGCTCCCTCCTCCGTTGCCACGGTAGGGGGAGACAGCATACTAAGGTCTGGGGAAGTAACCAGACCACTGGCATCACTCAACTCCTCTCTCCTGTCTGTCTGGTCTGCCAGAGGATCCACAGACCCCTGTCAGTCCTCCTCACCCTCCTCTGGCTGCCACTCAGGGTGAAAAGGAATGCCAGGATAGAACAGTGGTACAAAAGTACTGGTCGGCGCCGGTACCGGCGTCAGTCGACTCCATGTTCAAGTAGAGGGGGAGGCCGGGGTCAACGCCGGCCGGTGACAACTGCCGTTGGAGGCATAGTCAGAGGAATCTGTGCCGGGGGAGGTGTTGTGAGGTCAACCGGCCCGATCCGGATCCAGGCCTGGATCCCCGGGGACCCTGCGGTGTCAGGGCCGGAGCCGCAGGCATCGAAGGCCTGAAACTCCCAGCCAAGTCTGCGGGGCCCAAAGGCACGCTGGCAGAGTCGAGCAGCCCAAAGATGGAGTGGAGGGCTCGTAAAAGGCACAAAGCTGGGCAGGGGACGCTGCGGCTCCCGGGAAAGGAGGGAAGCTCGTAGCCGTACCAACAGGCTCTGCGGGCAAAGCTGAAGGATGACGACCTTTCACGAGGAGAAGGCAAAGAGCGACGGTGCTTCTTCACCTTCTTCTTGTGCTTCGACTTACCCGAAGACGAAGATTTTGAAGATGAGTGATGGTGGTGACTCTGCGACCGGTCCTGCAACCTCCCTCTCGACGGGACCTTGAGTGGCGCGGAGCGGACTGCCGGGCCTCCAGAAGCTTTCAGGACCGCTCCAGCAAAAACTTCGGGTTCATGGCCCGACAGTCGGAGCACGACTTCGGGTCATGGTCGTGCTCCTGGCACCAGAGGCACACAAGGTGTGGGTCCGTGACCGACGTCAATTTGAGACAGGAGTCACAAGGTTTTAAGCCGGGATGTCGATGGGACATCCCTCCGTGCACCCGGAGTGGAACGACTCGAAAAGACGTCAACAAAAGTAAAAAAAACTTTGGAAAGTGACTAAGGGTACCGCTCTCTCCGGACCTGCGCTGGCTGCCGCGGAAAAAGAAAGAACTGACGTCAGTGTGCAGGGGCAGCGTCTAAGTAGATATCGCGACGTCATTCTGGCGATCATGACACCATTGACGAACGCAGAGTTGACAGACCCTACCTACCGACGCGCAGGGGTACTGCGAAAGAAATTTTCTCCGGATCCAGTCTGACGCCTGGGGGTAATTCTAAGTTAAGGAATCTATAACTAATAGTCTCTATCGGATAGTTATTATTCTTATACCCTCTCTTCAGCCCTGTACCTTACTATGTCAAGCCTCCAAAAAAGAACCATCACCTCAAGGCTGCCAGGCTTCATTCTCACTCCACTCATATTTCCTTCACTATGCGCGTCAATAATCTGATAAGGACACAAGGAGAGATTAGACAAAAGCAGGGTCCCAGCTAATGTACTTTGGTTCGAAGGCCATATTGTAAAATGACAGTGTTATAATCAGAAAATTCAAACAAGTCTTGCTAGTCAGCTTTTGAAAGTCATTAATTCTATAGTAGTAACTATTCCTCAAGCCAACTAAACTGAGGCTCAGATTATGTCAGAGTTACAAAAGCTATAGTTTGTAGTTTCTCAACAAAACTTATTTCTGTGTCTCAAAACAGTAGAACTTATACTTGCAAAGAAACCTAGCCACCTTACAAAAAAATACCTTGTTCATCACTTTGGGGATTTCTACACTCGCAGCCTTGAGACTAGGCTTTTCTACCCAGTCATAAAAACAAGCAAGACAGCAATAAACACAAAAACATCAAGAAAACGTCACTCACGTGGTTCATGGTTCTGTGTATCTGTGGCGTCGGCTTGTATCTGAGATTAGGTCTCTGTGACCAGAAAAAGGGCATTGATCCACGAGTCTGGAAAAAATAAGTGAAGTGGTTGTTTCAAACTAAATGGTCAAAGAAACAAAATGTTTGATTACTAGAAAACATCAATTACAACACTCTCAACATCACTGGATACAATTCGCTTTATTACGAGTCCCTTACTCCCAATCTTTCAGCTCTAACTTGTGGGTACTGCTCCAGTGAGGCGAGGGTCCAAAACGTGCATCTATAGATACTTAATTAGAGCTATATGCACCTGATACCACCCATGGTGTTGTGATCATACAGAAACACAGGTTCACACCCAGCAGCAACATTGATTTCAAAGTACACATCCACCAAGTGGGCTCTCTTGCAAGGGAAAAGCATAGGAGATTGGTTTGTTGTAGCCTTATGTATCTAGGATGGCACTGCTGCGGGACCCAAGGGTGGAGCACCAACAGGTGGCAGCACTGGTGTCAGCAATGCTCGAAGGTACTGGGGGTCCTGTGTCTGCAGGACTGGTAACAGATTAGGTAGCACTGGAAAAGCTAAAGTCTCAGAATGCAGGATTTGATCTTGCTGTGAGCAGTCTTGATTGAATTTGGGGAACATCCATCATTCAACTTCAAAATGAAGGAGTCTACAGACGAGTGTGAATTTTTTTTGGGGGGGGGGGGGGGATATTAATGTATGTTGGAGTGCCTAAAGCTCAGATGTGAGTGAAACCTAAAGCACGCCTGCTTATGGTCCAGTTATTCCCGCAATGACAGGTCAGAAGTAGCAGACGTTGCATCATGAAGTCCATCTTTTTACAGAGCTAAACAGACCAGTTCTCCACATTGATTCAGTCATGAAGGGATGAATAAACAAGATCCGGGATTGCAAGGGGACCTTGGAGAAATCTGCTGCGCCTCGGAATCTGGCAATCTAGAATCTGAGAAGTGCAAGGTCAAACTGTCAGGTACCAAGTGGTAAAAGACTTTCAGGAGGTGGAGAATACCTTCAGCCGCACCATGGTTTCTTGTACCACTTGTGCTGGGCCAGTGAGTAATGACCCCAAACAGAGTGGCATATAGAAGTACTTGAAGATTAGCAGAATGTTGTTTGGCTCATGTTGTTACAACCTTAAACTACAGTGCAATACAATATGACATTCATAAATAATGTAGTAAAACAGGATTATATCAGATTAAAATAGTTTAAGAATAGCTTGAATCATGGGTGATGTACTATACAGACGTTTGTTACTTCCTCATTACTTAATTAGTCTCAATGAAGTGTTCATCATACTGTGAAACCTATGCCTTCATTTAGCTCAACACAGAACAATGTAAAGGTAAATGGAACAACTAGTTGGACATTCCTCACAATTCTAGGGTAAAAACATGCTGCAGTGATTATTTTGTAAAATTTACAGGGGAAAGGTTTTCTTTGGATATATGCACAGCACAAAGAAAACATTTATACATGTTTAAAAAAACTGCAGTTACTATTATGCCAGTAGCAAATTTCTAAAACAGATCAATTACACCATAATGATTATTTCTAAACAGAACTAAACTAGTACACATTCTGGAATACCACATCTATGGCTAAAGAAACTGCAAACAGCTCACAGAATAAAACGTCTCAAAACCTGCTTCTTAAAAGACAAGGTATATGTTATTTATAGAATAATATCTTATTACCACCTGTTAATTTGAATCTACATTCTGTAGTGATATTTTATAATAAAGTTAGTAAAACACTGGTGTGTAATTGACCATTTTACATATACTTAAACTAGAGCGTACCTGGACAAAAGACACCTTGCTCCCGTTGTAGCTAACTATTTGTTCTGTTTCAACAAAGTTCGCAGCATGGCCTTCAGAATCAATACCTATTGTAACAAAATGGTATTTAATGCAACAGACAAAATACATATAAGTCAACAGAGACATATGCAACAACTTTTGGGGTAGAGAAGCTTACTTAAAAAAAATTACTCTACATCAATTATAGGAGAGTAATGTATTTGAGGTAAAGTTGAAAGAGGGGCATACATGGGCATAAGTAAAAGACAATAACATTGGACTAAAATCTTAGACAAATTTTATGTAATTACAGTTGTTATGTTATGTTATGTGTAGGAATCTAACTCTCTATTTAGTGGACTAAAAGGAGTACAATGTGCAGAGAGTCCAGTGGGTCCCCAAATGGCTTACAGAGAAAAAGTGGATAATACCAACGCTCTCTTTTGTAGTAGTGTGGGCAAGCAATTAGGCTTATCATACGATAGTGCTAAGCATTTGTTGTACTCACAGAGGCAATAAATTAGACACACACTTAAAGAATAAATCCGAGACCAAATTAGAAAAATAACACTTCTTTTTAAATATGTATCAAAACGAATAACTTAATTCGAAGGTAAGTCCTGTTTTCAATAGCAACACATACAAGTAAGTAAAGTTTTAAAGTTGTGCGCCTTTACGCACAATGCAATTCTATGGAAGGAAAAGTCAGAGATGCATAAATGTAGGTACAGTCTGTTTCGGGGATTCACTTTCAGGGTTCGAAGTTGCAGTGGGCCAAGGAACAAAGTACCAGCAGTTCTACGGGAACTGCCCGGGTTCTACCGTGAGCAGGGTGATGGTGAAGTTAGTAGCTGGCGTGCTACGGAGAAGGGGGGGGGCACCCAAAAACAGGGGGAATTGGAGACAAGAGTTCCCAAATGGGGGCTTGGAACGCAAGGGGTCTTCGAGCAAGGGTGCACCTCCGGTTTGTTGGGACCGAGGATGGGCAGCTCGAGTGTAGAGTGGTTTGGTCGGCTTGGTCACGTGCACAATGATACTCCTCAAGGTCAGGGACAAACAGCTGACATGGGCAAATTCAAGGCAGCTGTGCCACTCACGAAGTGGATGTCAGTGATGCTGATGTCCCTCGATGGCTGCTTGGTCCTGGTGCAGTGGGAATCTGGATTGGACTCTCATTGTTGGTGTTTGATGCAGGGAATCTGGTACCCCGGTGGTTGGTGCTGCACCGCTCCGGCTGGTCCTGGTGTCTTCACAATTGGTGGGGAGACCTATCTGACCTTCCAGTACCTTCTCCTGGTCGTCTACAGCTTTGGTCGCACCAGGGACAGGAAGGTGGCGGATAGGACTTTGCTCGGTGCCTGCGAACTGCAGGGGAGAAGCTCCTCCACTCCAAGCAAGACTGTAGGTGATTTTTGAAGTGCTGGCAGGCTATCCAAGGCTTTGGTAGTTCTCCAGCTCGCAGGACGAGTCACTCGACTGTCGAGAGAGGGCTGAGGATGGGCAGGGTTTTGTGCCAGAATTCTACAGTTCTGCTGCAGTTTTTTCGCCAGCCAGTGCTCTTCTTTGTCCTCCTTTTGATCCATCAAATCTCAGTTGTGTTGGGTTCAGGGATGCCACCCAAATACTCAATTGAGGGGCGTTTGAAGGGAGTGACAGGTAGTAGCCAATGGGCTACCTACCTTTAGGTTGTTGACACACTACGTGACCACTTCCTGTGGGAAGTAGACATAGCCCTGCCCCAAGAATGCTAATTCCATCCAATACAAGATGGAGCAATCCTAAATGTGGGGTCCACATCAGATGGCCCGCCCAAGGGGTGGTACTGGCTGAATGTGGGCACACCTGCTAATCTTACTAATTTTTCCACCTGTCTTGCTTCCAAAAATGGGAGCAGAAAAAGAGGGTGGGCATCTCCACTATCTGGAGAGGCTTGGGTCACATACCAAAGGCGTTAGGGCCTTTGAAACTTCCCACCCTGGAATGAACATCCTTTGTGGATGAGGTGTGAACACCTCTGCCCAGAGCAGGTTTTGTTCCTGGCCTCCTAGAGCGAAGGTTCTCACCTCTGGTCAGAAACCTGTCTATGGAGGCTGGCTGGTCGAGACCAGTCATTCAACACACTAGTAGTCTGCAGGTTTTCAGGGGGCAGCTCTAAGGTGCCCTGTGGGTGCATTGGCTAATAAATCCACCAATGGCATCAGTGTGAGTTTATCAAGACTAGGTGTTTGGTACCAAAAACCGTGGGGTACAGTGAAGCCATCATGTAACTGGGGAACTCATAATCACGAGTGTCCAGCCCATGTACTCATCATTGCTTCCCTGTGCTCTGTACTATCTGAGGTTCTGCTTACATATCACCAGGACACACCCACTTACGCAGATATGCCCACACAAGGAGCATAGCGCACCCTGCCTTAGGGCTGTAAGGCCTGCTGTAGGGGTGACTTGCCTAGACCACATGCAGTGCTTTGCTGGCATGGCGCACAAGGGTGTGTGCCATGATAACTCTTCATTTTTCACTGAACCAAGACACGCAGGCTGCAATGGCAGTTTGCAGGAGCTTGGTGAGGGGCCTCTTAGGGTGGCACAATTTGTGCTGCAGCCCTTAGAGACCCTCTTTAGTGCCAAGGCCCTAGGTACCAATGGTACAGTTTAGGGAAAGAACACAGGTACTGGGGACCTGGTTAGCATGAACCCAGTACACTTTCAAAGTTGCACCAGATACCAGGCAAAAGGTGGGGGTAAACATGTCAAAAAGGGGCCCTTTCCTACATTACATTATAGGATTTGTAGAGCGCAAAGCTGCCCCAACAATGTGACCTTCTGGTGTAGGCCTATGGAACACACAACCGCAAATGCCAACACCCCAAAGGAAGGGGGAGAGAAGATAGCTGGAAAAAAGCCATGTCTTGAAGGAGTTCCTGAAAAGTAGATAGTTTTGGATGTTCCTGATGGAGAGAGGAAGGGGGAACAGCCTTTACCACAATGTTTTTACAATGAAAACAATCAACACATTTTTTACATCGCAATTACTTTTACCACACAACTCTTTACCATGCAAGTCTTTGCAACGCATATATGTTTCTATTTGCTGAGTATGTGGTAAGTAGTTTGTATATTTTTATGGTCAATTTAAAAAGGTGGGTTTGAAGGGCCTCCCCCCAAAAATATATATTTTTTAAATATCAGCAAACCTGTGTATATAAACAATAACGTATAAAGAATTCATGTCTAACTTTTGAACAGAAAGTGGCAGTGTTAGACTGTGACTGGATATTACACTAGCAGAAAGTGTGGTAAAAATATGGGTGGTAGTGGATTGCATGGTGAAGGTATTTGAAATGTAAGTGAATGTGAATGCATGGTAGTGACATGCGTTGTAAAATCTGCATAGTAAAAACGTGCGCGTGAATGAACGTGTGGTAATGTCATACAACCGAGAGGAAGTCCATTCCAGAGAGAAGGGGACAGGGTGTGGAAAGATCAACCCACCGCTTAGACTCTCCTGACTCTAGGAACAATGGCCAGGCTGAGGTTGGAGGAAAGCAGAGAGCGTGTAGGCCAATAGGATGAAATAAGATGGTTCAGGATCAGGGCCTCCTGGGAGTACAGAATCTTGTGGGCGATACAAATAGTCTTAAAATGAATACGATTATCCACAGGGAGCAATTGTTACCTGTGCAGAAGGCCAGAGGCATAACAGAACTTAGGAAAGGTGAAAAGCAGCCTAGCAGCTGCATTTTGGGCTAGCTGGATTTATTAGCACCTAGGCATAAAATGTTACAATATTCCAGCTGCGGCAAGACGACTGTCTGAATTATGGTTTGACGGGTGCGTGGGTCAAAAAGGCCTAGGATCGGTTTAAGGCTTCTCAAGAGTCCAAAGCAGGTGCCAACAACTGATTTCGTTTGAACCTCAGCCAGTGTTGTCTATCCAAACTCCTAGGATTTTGATGGAGGATTTAGGTATGTGGGGCGAGGCCAGAGGGAAGGAGGCCACCAGTGGTCATCCCAGGAAAGAGCTTGTTTACCTAAGGGGAGAATCTTGGTCTCGTTAGCATTGAGGTGTAGACAGTGGTTAATCATCCACTCTGCCACCACAAGCAAACCTTTTTGAAAGTTGGCCATGTCTTGCAATGAATTGTTCAAGAGTCAAAGTATAATTTGAGTATCGTCTGCATACGATACCAGTGTAAGCCCTGAAGATTCCACAACCCGAGCTAAATGCTGGATGTATATGTTGAACAATGTAGGGATTAATGACAAGCCCTGAGGGACGCCATCCTGTAATGCATGGGGTTTAGAGCTATACAGTGGAGAGATGACCTGAAAGCAGCGCTCAAAAAGGAAGGAGCCAACACAGGAGAAAGCGACACCTCCTATGCCAATGTCCCACAAGCGCTCAAGTATGAATTGGTGAGACACAGTATCAAATGCGACGCTCAAGTCAAGCAGGATCAGGGCTGAGGATCTGCCTTCATCTAAGGCACTGCAAAGATACTCAGAGACAGCAAGAAGTGCAGAGTCTGTGCTGTACGCAGGTCGGAAGCCATTTTGAGATACGTCCAGTATGTGATTATCTTCTAGGAATCTAGTTAGAATGCTATTGACGTGTCACTCCATAACCTCTACAAGAAAGATTAGGAGAGAAACAGGACAGAAATGTTCTGGCTTAGTGGCGTCCAAAGACTGTTTCTTAAGGAGGGGAATAACTTTAGCTTGCTTCTATGGGCCAGGCACAGAAACGGTGGACAGAGAAAGTTTGACCAATTCTAGGCAGGGAGGAAACCGCTTGTCCTGAAGTTTAATAAAAAAGTTTGGTTTGAATGGATCTTCAGGTGATCCGGATTTCAATTGACTACAAAGAGTTTGAAAGGAAGGCAGACATAAAGGGGGTAGCGAGCTGGGCAAGACTGCAGGTGAGCTGTCCGCTGCCGGCGTCATAGCCTCAGACCTCACAACAGGGTTGACAGGGTGAAAGTGCGAGTAGATGTCCTCAATCTTATTTGTGAAGCAGTCTGCTAATCTGTTGCAGTGTGCACTTGAGGCTTTGAAAGGGTCAACTGAGAGCACTGGTTTCGAGAGGTTATTCACCAGGCTAAAAATGTATTTAGCAGGGTTGTTACTGATGCTAATTTTATTAGCATAATATTCTGCCCTAGATTCCATGATAAGTTTGTGATAGGATTTGATAGCGGATTTGTATAGATCTTTTTGCATAGGGTCATATGCTTTCCTACAGGGGCGTTTTAAGGCCTTGCAGTGATTTTGGCCAAAATAAGAGCCTCGTTGAATCAGGCGGCAGTAAATCTCTACTTTGCAGAGACCTGTCTGACTGGAATAAAGACGTCTACGGCAGAAGTAAACCAAAGATTCAATGTGCTATTTGCAGTCTCAGCATTAGGGGGCAGCTGAGGAAGACCTGCTTGAATGAACTGGACAAACTTTGGAAGATCGAGCTTTTGCCACTGGCGTTTAAGAATGAGTTTAGGGGGCAGTGAAATCGCCTTGCGGTGTAGGTTGATCATAAAATGCTTGGTAGGAGTGGAGCAACCTAGAAAGGGCTAAAATTGTGAAAAAATGGGTCAAGAAGGTGAATGGAAGAATGTGGGGCACCAACAACAAGCCGAGTTAACTCCATAGCAGCGAGGTAGTCAATAGAATTTGTGACATCGCTGTCCAGGTTGGCCTCCAGATGGAGATTGAAGTCTTAGAGGCTATTGAAATTAGCTCATTTGATGGCCAAAGGTGCAATAAAATGAGTCCATGCCTCCCTGAATGCTTTGGAAGGACGGTAAATTAGAAGCCCCAGCTAGTTAAAGTTTTTAGTCAAGGCAAATTTACATTGAGACAGACTACGGATGTAGGTGTCTTTGTAAAGCACAGCAATGCCACCACCTCTGCCACTAGTTAAGTTGGAGTACTTTAGGTAGTAACCAGAGGGGAGTGCCAAGGAGGGGTTCTGCAACTGAGCACTGGCCCAGCCAAGCCTCTGTGATAAATAGAGCATCTGGAGCGGTGTTGTGATTAAAATCATGAATATCGGTGTGGTGTTTAACCAAGGATTGACAGTTAATGCTGTATTCCGTTGGTCTGAAAGGGGACTTAAATGTCTAGGTCTGGGAAGGTCGTTAGTCGATCAAGTTGGGCAGGCCCTGAGCCACAGGTCCTGCAACTGAAAATTCGCTACTCTGGGGCCCACACGTGAGCTACAGAGCTGTGAGGAGTCCATGAGTGCATAAAGTTGTTCAGGGAAACAGTAAGTTAACCAGTGGGAGCTAGAAGGGGCAGTGTGCCTGGCCCCTGGCTTTGTCCGGGCACAGACGGGCTTGCCTTTGGCGAACCAGCGGCAGGTCCGCACCGCAGTTTTCAATAGGTATTCAAGGAGCTCTAAGTGAAGTTAAAAGACGACACTCGTAAAGTGCACAAGTGTTTTAAAAAAGTAACGCGAGCCCAAATTCACTTTCGGAGAAGTCATTCTTTTCATTAAGTGAACAGGAATCTTGGTTTCTATGTTTCTTCAATTTCGACAGCACTTAGAAAATACTAAATAAAATCGAATACATATAAATAGCTGCCGATAGATCCTAAAGTTCCAGGAGATAGGCATGTACTTGATCCAGGATGCTAAACACATCTAGTACCTACTAAGCTTCAGTTTCTGTGTTAAATCCGTTATATCCCCCAATGATATTAGGTAAGGTCGTTTTGAGAGGTTGGCACTTATAAAGTTTTCAGCAGCCACCCAATCACTTATTATATTTGAAGTACAAGCAGCACTAGAAAAGATAAGGCTGTTCAACTAGGCTAAAGAACATTTTGTCTTCCATATCAGATTAAAGGGTCACAGCCAGAGCATAATGAAATTCATTCAAATTAAAAAGCACTGTGTTTGAGGACAACAGGGGGAATGCTTTAAATTCCTACTATCCATCAATCTAAATTAATGAAGGGCTAGGCTCATCTTTGCCTTGGTGAATCACCCCTTCCAAGTAGTTATGACTGATAATCAGTCAACCTTCCCACATCCAGAGTCTGCTTTAGGAACCCTAGTACTATTTAGATTAATGATAAGAAACTGCCCGACTTCCAGCTGTGCAAATAGTCTTTCTCCAGTACTCCTATAAATAGCTACTTAGGCAGTTGAATAAAGGCTTGAACCGTGAAGTGATTACCTAGACCTGGGTAAAGCGCAGACTATGACTAACATGCCTGCCCATTTCAATTCCTTTGTTAAGTAACTTGCTTTTACTATTTCGCCCTGCAGTGTTAAATATGGGCCACAAAGTTAGGACTCTGGAAAGTCTTTGAGGAATCATGGAATGAACTAAATTTGTGGCACTAATTCACAGCTTACAGCAAGATGTTGACTCAGAAAAGAGCTACGCTCACATAGTACACGTACCTTTAAATGAGGGTTGGATGACGGAAGCACGCATGGCTAAACCACGTGTGCCTCTGCTACGCAGCCCCAACAACTAATCGACCTTAACCATGCATGCCCTTACCGTGCAATTTCATTGTAAAGGCATGATTGGTAAAGGAATATCTGTGGTAAAGATCCTCTCATACATCCCTCGCCCTAGATGCGTGGTTAAGGCAAGCTTGGTTCCACTTACAGGGAAATGGCACATGTGGCTCAACCAGCGTTGTAAAGGCTGCTTCCCGTAAATGAAGCACTTTTGGGATATACACCATATACAGTTAGTAATGCTTGACAATTTGTCAATGGATGTGCCATACAACTGTGCCTATCATCCTATACAGTTTGCTTTTTGGTGGAAAAAGAACAAACCAAAGAAGCCGCAACGTGGCATAAGGACTTGTGTGTGCTGGGGTTTCGTATAGCTCCCCAAATAAACTGTATTGGGTGTCCATCCAGTATTCATTCAGGACAAAAAGATACAGTAGATTAATGTTTGGACATTTTGTTTCAGGCCTCACACCTGCTTCAACGTCAAAAGAATTTATTAAACTTTTCCATTACAGAGCAGGACGAAAAATCACAAGAAATTCAGATTTTGCCAAGGAGGGTTGTTTAAATAATTCTCTCTTAAGAGCAGAAAAACAAAGGATAAATATATCAGCTGTCACAACGGACAAGAATGCCACAATAAGCATACACGTTTACTTTTCTGTGCACTAACTTATTTTTAAATTATTTGATTATCACAGCAGAAACACAAATCTGAAGCCATATAAAAATCAGCAAGGAAAGAGGAATGCTAACATCGATTAAATAAGGAAAGTATATTCACTTAAATGAATTAGTCCAAGCACAAAAATCTTTAAGCTGAATATGAAAAGCAGGCAAAGTAACTTGAAAACAAAAATAAATCGAGATTGGTAAACTTGCAGGAATTATGAAGCCATAAATAATTTAGAAATGCATCTTCAAAGTGCTTTCTCGTCGTAACACTTAGGAATGGGGACTCAATCTTGTTTTTGGTTATCCCATTGCTCACGGTGCAAGGCTTAAACTCCACCACCAAAACATATACCGGACATGAAGTTATGCTAATACTACAGCAGCCACATCTTCTAAAGTAGGGGCATTCTTTCCTGTATATCTCAATAAAGTGACTTTTTATTTTAGCCATTTTCTTCTTTCCTCTGTGCACGCATAAAACAAATTATTCTATATCGGTTTTGGAATGTGTTTACAAAGAAAAATACACGTCCCAATTGAGAACAGAGTCTTGAAAATATTATCTGGCCACGTTTGTGTTTGAAAAACCTTAAAAACATAGTTCCCTATACATGGAATCACAGCCAAAATTTGTCACACAAGTACATCGCAAGGTTAGGTTGTCCTAGTGACGTCATAAAAAGGGACAGGAAGTAAGCATGCAAACAGGTAGGTACTACACTTTAATCTTAACCAAGTGTATTTTTAGTTCTAAAAAAAACTGCAAAAATTGAGAAATATTGTTGTTCCTGTTGAAATGTTAGCGGTTGTTCACAGCAGGTTGGCAACCCCCCCCCCCCCCCCCCCCCTTCAATGGCTAAAAAACACAGACATACGTGTTTAAACAAATGATAATTCTCATTCTATTAGTCTTTTTTTCAATTTTGATAGATTGTTTATTTTCACACTTGTGAGATGAGTGATTAATTCATCCTACTGTCAATGGCAGGGCAGATGCCATTTTTGTTGACAAATCAGAGTCCTTACCTCGTACATAGTATCGCACACCCGCTCTAAAACAGCTCCGCCTGGAAACAAGGATCCAATCAAAGCATTTCCCATTTATGAAACAAGTGTGCACGTCAATAACTGAGGGAAGAGCAATGTTAAGAAAAAAAAAAATCACACTTGTGTTCTATAGTGAACATAAATGATCTAACAACTGCAGAGGAACAATGGAAAAGGCAAATCGGATATGTGAATTTGCGTAGGAAAAGGCAAGCTTACACAGATTTAAAGAGAAGAGTGGAGCGGTGAATTCAAATCCATACAAGCAGTCAGCAGCAATGTCCGACACCCATTCACACAAACACTAAGGGCGAGATAGAAGCCATTCAGGGTGGCCACCAAGTTTTGCAGCTCTAGGACGCGGTGGAACTTATTTCAATTTTGCAGCTTGCACTGCAGTGGGTGACTATTTCATCATCAAGGGAAGGGTGCCTGAATACTTGAGGAATATATTTGTCGCCCAGGATGCCGTATAACAAGCGTTTCGAATCAATATGCCCTGATGTAGCTTCTAAAGTACTACTGTATCGCACCATTTTATCCTTTAATCAGCACACTGGAGCGATGCTCACATTATGCTCAAATGTCTCCTCATTAACGCTTGTTACGGACTCAGATATTCTTGGATAACAAAATAACCTATTTCTCACTTTTGATGGAGCGCCCTCGTTTTCAAATTACCTTTTGTACTCTTGCCTCAGATGTAATGCTACAGTCGCCTGATAATGTGTTTTAGCTACTGGGAAGTGTTTATCTAGCATTTAGTTTGAAATGACTCAAGAGACAACCTTTGAACTGGCACATTACATTGCTCTTTCTATTTAACATGTGTACTTGACCAGCCGCATATAATCCATATAGCATTTTCTTTTTAATAAGACATTGTATTGTTTTGATAGGAGCATTGGGTATTACCATCATCAATACGGGTTTCCATTTCTAGTATATAACAGAAATAACCAACAATAGTCGGCCATCGAGCCCACAACCTCCCAGTTCCACCCCTTTAAATGCACCCCATTACAGTGTCCATTTCATGCAGTGGTCGAAGTGGGGGGAAAATAGTAGGGGAACTGTGGGCGGAGAATCAGAGAGCGGGAATTCCCACGAGGATTGGGCCAGTGGGCGGAGTCAGAGGTGTGGCCAGAAAGAGCAAATCATTCTTATTTTTAGTATTTGTTTGGCATTTCACTACCCACTTATAGCATTTTACCTTATTAAATTCAACCAATGGATGCACATGTTTAAGATTTAATAGGAGTTATTGACATTAAAATACATTCACAAAGAGGGATAGGTTTCCAATCACAGAATGTCCCAATTAAGCTTAAAAGTGAAAGCACAAGCCATTTGTCTCCAAGCCATGCAGTTTGTTATCAGCACTCCACTCCCCTTTTTCCACAAGAGCAGTTCAAACACGAATAGCAAAATTTCCTAGTTTCCAAATGTTTTCTATATAATTATGGCTCTGCAATATTTGCCACATAATGTATCATCTGCTGCATAATTTGATTTTAACTAGAAATGGTTTGCAGCTCAAAAATGTCAAAAGTTACTAAAAAGTGTGACTTGTGTTTCTGCGAATTTGACAGCCCTTTCCAGAGGTTGACTGATCACATTTCTCACTGCCGCTTTGTATGTTACACTGTTACTAAGAAGGCAACATATTTGCAGAGGGTGTTAGCATGTGTAAAAATGTCAAAATGCTAAAGTATCAGAAAATATACCTCATTACGCTGCAGCCTTTTTTGCTGCATTATTTAGTCAACACTGTGGCATAATTTTGTCCTCCATTGCTGCATAATTACAGTGGCCCTAAAGCAGGCAGCACATGTTAGAAGTGCTTGAGGATGAAGCAGAGAGACTGTGAAGTTTGTAAAACTTAAGTTTGGTGTGCGTACACTTTCTGCATTGCCGGCCCCTGGTGAGTTGCAGCTACTACTGCTGAAACAAGGCCAATGGAGGTACCAATGGGTGATGTGGACTGGCCTCAAGGGTAGGGTCAGCTTTTGCGATGGTGGAGCCATGTGCAACAATGCTTGTTGGTGCCCCCCAATGACTCCCTTTGCCACGGATTCCCTCACTACCACCCTTTAACAGTGCCCCTCCAGTCTCCATAACCACACTCATGCTCAGATACATTTAATTTGATTTACAGTGCCACTGATACCAGTGTAAGGTGTCGGAGCACTTCACATCACACACATTACACAGAGACAAATCAATCATATGTGTGTAAATCACTGTATAGGAAATGTTACATAAGACAAAGGACTACAAGGTGTAGGAGTCACATGACAACCATACTAGTGGGCAGCATTGTTTAATAGCAATTGGTCTAGAAAAACACAAACTCTGAATTTGGAATGCAATACCACGGTTGGGGGTACTTTTTAACTATGATGAATTAATTTATATCCAAATGAGCCCTTTTTGCAACGTTAGGATAATCAAAGACTGGAGAAAAACACAAAGCAGACATTGCAGTTTGCATGCAGCTCTTAAATGACAGTTAATAGCTCACTGTTCTATGTTAGGACTTTGACTTATAAATTGCTAGTAACAAAAGGGTCTCATTGACAAAAGCAGTAACCCACTGACCTATTTACATTATGTGCAATTTGTGATCTGCATGGTACATGTTCTTTGCAGACTGCACATTAATCCTATGCGCTACCTTTCCACGAGTTAAAACTTCCACTCAACAAAACTCAATCTCTCTCTAAGAAGAACATTTATCACCAGAGTTATCATGACATTTTTATTGTTTCTGAAAATTGCTGGAGGCCAGGAAGGAGGCAGCAAGGGCTTTAAGAAACAGAATATACTTCGGTGACAGAGTCACTGTCGCACCTGGGTGTGCTGTTCACAGGCCTGCCCACAAGACTGGAGGTGAACTTCAGCATAGATTGTGGTAGACAGGCCGACACGTGCTGGTGCTAAGATATCATGGCTTCTAATGTCTTGTGGGGCCTTCTAAGGTCTAGCACAGGAATGTGCTCCCTCAGGAGAGTGGTCTGGTGGACTGGTCATGAAGGCTGAACCTGGTTCCCCAGTTCCAAATTCGGCAGCTCCAACCATAGTGCCACATCCTCTCCGCCACTGAACACCATACTGCTACACTGGGAGAAATTTGCACTGTCTTCAACAACAACCCAATTGTGTCCTGCTATAAACACCTGCATGCAACTCAATTTAAATTACGCACTAGGCAAGAGTAATATGTAATATCCTGGAAAAAGCAAACACTTATAGGGAATGCAAGATTAAGTAGAGCATGTGAAACGTAAGCAGGAACAACATGGTTACGTTAATGCTTTTGAACTTATTATTCAGAAATCAGTGAGTGCTTTTGCCTGAAAAGTTAAGGACATGACTACAGGGCCCAGAAGGGACCCATTTCAATGTCCATTACTTTTATTCTTATAAAAAGTAAGCAGTATTGTTAAAAAAAGACCACATCCATGAACACAGAGCAGTGGTATACATTTTATTTTCCAATCCACCCATCAAGCATGTATTGCACAGTACCTCCAGGGATGGTGCACCTTCCCACCCGGGGAAACAAAGTTGTTCAAAGCAAGGTGAGAAAACAAAAGTAGCGCTTCACTGACAGACTGTAAAGTGGCGCCAATGTGTTTGGGTGTGTATAAAATCAATCTGCGACCACTCTTTTCAACCTTTTATTTCTCCCCATCCTAAGGCTGCAGTTTGAAATATAAAAATGTTCGGAAAATATAACATTTCTAGTAAAAGTGTTTTTCTTTTCTGGATCCATTACACAGAGGAACAAATGAACGAAAGGAGGAAAGAAGGAGTAATGAACGCTTCTTAAAGTCACAGTTTTCAGTAAGTGAGGAGGAGCGAGACAGAAACAGAGGGAGTAAGAGTAAGAAAAGGGGGTTGCAGCCGACAACGGCAGAGCAGGAGAAGTGGACACTGTCCTAGTCTTCTCTGGGCAAGAAGGAAAAGACAGAGTCCTATTCCTTCTCTGCCCTCCCATCCCCGAACAGCCACGAATGGCAAAATAGGCCTTGGCTATTTCTGCCGTCCTGGGACACGTCTTAAGAATAAAAAAAAAAAGTAGGGGAACGGAATCTAGTATATTGAAGAAGTAGGGGGAATGCCTTGCCCTGCCGATCCCGCCCACTTCGACCACTGTTTTCATGCCATCATTCCCTGGTATTATGCCCATGCCTGCTAATTTTACTGTATTCCTGTGGGCAGCACCGGGCCTCGTCTACAGATGTTCTCCATTTCCATGCAGCAGTCTATTTCCTTTTTCCATTCACCATGCCTGCCAATCTGAAGAACAATCTCACGGTGTGAGGAGGGGGTGGGGCCAAGTGCAGAGAAGTACCTAGGAGGCACTTTTGAACTCCAACCTGACCCCCAAACCCCCTCCTCCAAAATATAAAAAACAAAAGCTTGCTAAGGCTGGTGACAATGTCCTGGGATGTTTTCAGACACCTTAATGGACGTTGCCAGTCAAAGCCTTTGAAAACGACCTGGAAAACCACCATTTACAGTGGTTTTTAGCTCGTTTTCCCTGCCACCATGTGATACTGGCTCCTCACCGGGTCAATACCTGTGTCACACAGTGGCACTGTGTGAGTTGGCAGGTATGATTCGCTTACCTTGGGGGCGGGTATGGGGTCACAATCTTTCCAATAATAGGCGAACCCAGATGGAAGAGGGCTCTTTTGTATCTGTTATCTAGATCGTCGGACGTGTGCAAAGGGGCTAACTTGGGGTCCCACAAGATCTTCCACCTAGTGCTTAATTTATAAAAAAAAAAAAAAAAAAAAAAAAAAAAAAAAAAAGGTGCCAGGGCTCTCCTCGGGAGGTCACTGCAGCTTGAACCACACATTGCCCCTGCCATGTTCCTAATGACAGTACCAACACAACTACTAACCATCACACTCACAAGTGTGGCAATTTGGACTATTTCAGGCCCCCTAAGATCTAAGATAGGCTTGGGCAGCAGATAAAAGTCATTTTTAATGTATATTGAATTAATAATCAACTGTTGTTGTGGTCACCTCTACATTAACCAGTGCTTGTAACACCTTGTGGCAGATTGTCACAAGCACTGGTGCTGACAATTAAGTGCCTGTGCCGAGCACTGGAAACCACAGGCTCAAATTAAGCACTGCTTCTACCTCAAGGCCGAGCTGAGGCAGGACACACCATTCCTCCAGAATGGTTGCAGTTTCCAGCAGGTCCATACTGTATGCAGGAAGTCCCCCTCCGAGTTCCAGCATCAGAGGCACGAAGAGGAGACGATTACTCGGCTTTTTCCATAATCTGCTTCTGGTTAAATATACCCTCTGAAGGTATTTTAATTGAATAAGCCAGAGTCTGGAGGGATACCCGGGAAAACCGAGAACTTTGCTGTGTTCAGGCTGAGTCCCAAGGATTCTCCAAATATCTTAAGAATCCGTAGCATCCTTAGACCTGTGGCCTCTGGGTCGGTTAGAAGAATTAAAACATCAACCGCATACAATGTCACTCATATCTGCATGTATAATTTCAGCTATACAGCCAGGGGTTCTTTGGCAATGAAGAGTAGCAGGGACAGCGGACATCCTAGCCTGGTACCCCATTGTATTGAGAAGGGGCCAAAACACTCTCTGCCAACTCGCACCACTGCCGTGATGTCAGTCTATAGTAAAGTTACTTAGGCTATAAATTTAGGTCATAAGTAACTGTGTCGTAAGGGCAGAGAGGAAATCTCTAGTGGGAGTAGGCCCTCACGTGTTAAACACTATATCACAAAAAGTACCCCACAATAATGCAACTAACATTTGCTAACCCTGGTTAGATGTGGGAAGGTTTTGTCAGAAGGATCCTAATTGTTACCCACTAGGTAGTAGGGAAGGAAACAATTCCTTTTGTTTATATTACCCTCACACACCCTAGTGGTGTCATGCTTCATCATTGGGTCACCCTGACTCCTAAAGGTCAGGGTGGGCTCGACCGTATTCCAGGGAGCTCATGAAAGATGTGGCCAGGGGGTTTTAAAGATTAAAAATCCTCAGACAGATCCCAGTGTTCCTTTCTTCATGGAACTGTTGAGGATATTAAAATACAAAATATTAAGGGGTCAGTAGTTTTTTTTTTGGTCCTATGACCCTAGTGCAGAAATGTTTCAGTCCAAAGCGTGGCCAGAAAAGGTCCTGGACTTTCTTCAGGGCAACAATTGGGGGTATCGTCCCTGGTTACAGCAGAGGGGACGTTTTCAATCTTCTACTATTTTTTATAAGGGCAGGTAGCTGCTCCTTTTCTTAAAAGGATAAACTTATCTTGTTGTTTACAGATCTCATTTCCTCCACCTGTAAATGAAAAAAGAAAAAGAAGAAACATAGTGCAACAATGTTATCATAGCGCCGTTTGCTTCCCAATAGTGATGTGCATTTTTTCTACACCCTAGCTCAAACACCGTGTGTGTAGAAGCCATCTCTCATCATACCACTCTGGTACATCTTCCTCAGGGTTATCTTTAACCACTATTTGTCTCGTGTTTTATAGGGTGAAGTGGCGATATACATCGCATTCTGACTCTAGCCAAATTCAAGTGCATGTGTAGTCCATTCAATAAACCAGTATAGTGACACACATCAAACCACACAGCACACTAGTCACTCGCCATTTCTTTGTGCCCATTCATACTATTTACACATTCGTATCTTCCTTACCCCACTTTGGGAGAGGTAAAGAGTCACTGGGAATTGCAGCAAAGAGGGGTAGCCCTCTAGTCAACTCTGTTTGTGATATTACACATGCCAGTAGTGAGTTTCAGCATAGAAGAGGGAGACATGAAAAAGAAAAAAGAAAAGAGAAAACAGGCACCGCTTTTCTTTTAGTTATATGTATCGTTTTGCGCGATGAAAGCATACCTGTAGGTGGGGATTCCAGCCATTTGCCCTTCCCTATACTTACTCCAGCAAGGGTCCTGCCCAGTGTTTCAACCTATTTGGCTTTGCGTTCCCGGGCTTTCGCCCCGTTGTTTGTCAGCCTTCCATTTTTAAGCCAATGTTGCCATGGTTTCCCCGGAAGCGGGGGGCGTGTCTCCTCAGTCGAGCACGTGTCCATGGTCGTGGACGTACGTGCACGATGTGTCTAGTTTGTGGAACTGTCAGAATCCTGGGACATGTAGTTCCATTCAAGTATTAACATTTATCACAAACATAACCTACTTCGTATCCAAGTGCCTTTGCACTGTAACACATAAAAGTGGGCGATTTAAAAGCGGTGAGACTCTGGTGGAGTCTACTACTCGTTTACCCAGTGTGACTCCAATCCTAAATATATTACAGTCCGATAAATGGATGGCATTTTTTTTTTTAAAAACAAGGAAGAACAAAACTTTATTGAACACGGCCTTGTCGATTTTTGTATGTCGATTTAGTTGTAAACATGCATTCCCGATATCCGTTTAAGTTATCAAACAGCCTATATTAATATTCGTACCCTATTGGTTTCGCTACCAAATCTATTACTGAGTGAATTTCAATAAAACCACCTTAAAAACTCCGGTAGTAGAGGTTTTTTATTATTATTTGAGACCCATGATCATTATTTTATTATAGATGTATTTGCATGTATATTGGGAACCCTCCGAGGTCGATGAACTATCTATTAATGTTCAGTCCCCTTGGATATATTATAAGCCTTGGGTCTGGTTAAGGATTCACCTAACCCATGAGTTAATTAAATTCAGTTTAATCGGCCTCATAATATGGAATAACTCCGTTTCATTTCATCTGTCCCATCAATTGATATTTATATTAATGTGATCAAAAATCCAAAATATCAGATATTCTAGTTGATCAACATGAAAATAATCATATTAGTTGGCCATAGAAATGTCTTAATTACTATTCTAGATAAGGTATGATGTTATACCAGAATGCCTGGGATAGGCCGCACAAAAAACGTTGGTGCCTTCTTAATAATACCAGGTGTTTTTTAAATACCGGTTAATACTTCTGGTTACTTTCGAGGTGGGATGTGTTGAAAAAAACTCAAAAAATGTTTTTTTAGTAAGGTCTATTTCTGATTCAATTGATTCCATGGAAAGGAATCGTTCAATCTGTGTATGCGAGTCCTCAGCTGATAGACCAAGCGTTGTTCACGTTCAAGCAGTCGCATTGACAACTTGCCACCACCCTTGATTTTCTCTATGACCGGCCACTTCAAGTCCTGCTCACTGTGATTGTTTTCTAGATAGTGGGATGTTAATTTGGTTGCTGTTACGAACCGCCTTATTGTGCTGCGGTGGTCGCTGATACGTACCTTCACCTTCCTGCTCGTCATTCCGACATACATCAGTTGACAGGGGCATGTAATTCGGTACACCACATTGTCTGAATTACAATTTGTATGTGGCCATTATTCCCACTGATAACCTAAGCCTAGGTTAAACTGTTTTGTATGTTCTGTAAGTGGGCATACAACGCATGAACCGCATGGATAGTGGCCCATGACCGGGGGTTGGCTCCACAGTGTCATTTGGGTGGGGTTCTTAGGTCTATATGTGTCTGTGTGTACAAGAGAGTCCCTAAGACTTCCATTTCTTTTGAAGGAGAACATCGGTTTTTCAAACGTTAGTTTATTTGAGGTTAGGATGGACCATTTCTTATTTATAATCTTCGTGACCTCATTTGAGGAAGAATTATATGTGATGACACATATCAATGAAACTGTTTCTGGCCTCTGAGTTGTTTCTAGGAGTGCTGCTCTGGGAGTATTTCTTTATCTTTTTCGTGCCTTGTCTATGATGTTTTTTGGATAGGCTTTCTGTAGTAATTTGTTACTCAGTTTCTCCGCCCCTTTTTTGAAATCACCTAGATCGGCACAGTTCCTGCAGACCCTGAGAAATTTTCCAACAGGCAGATTCTCCCTCAGGGACCGCAGATGTGCACAGTCAAAGTGCAACAAACTGTCTGTAGGTTTCGTGAACTCACTAGTTTACCTCCCTTTGCTATGATATATATATCTAAGAAGGACACTAGTTCTCTGCTAGATGTCTTCGTGAACTGTAGGTGTGTAGGTGTGTCAGTCATGCTGGTCTCATCCCCTTTCCAGATGACGAGAATATCGTCTATATATCAGACTCATTTCTGTATTTTGTCCAAGAATGGATTTGCGGACCAAGTGTGCTTCTCTTCAAAATGGCTCTGTACAGACACGCTATACACGGCGCAAATGTGCTCCCCATGGAAGTCCCATGGACTTGGAGGAATAGCTGACCTTCAAATTTAAAGAAATTTTCTGTGAGGGCCAGATGCATTAATTTTATGACCCATTCCACTGGCGCCTCCTATTGCCATTCCTCCTTGCGTAGTAGTTCTTCAATCACATGCAGGCTCTCCTCTTGAGGGATACTGGTGTAGAGAACCTCTACGTCTAGCACATCATGATGTTCCTGTCTGGGTCATATTCCATGTCGGTGAGCAGGTTCAGCAGGTGTTTTGTATCCTGCACATAAGATTGTATTCTTGTAACCAATGGTCTCAGGAACCAATCTGTATATTTCGATACGCCAGTATCCCTCAAGAAGAGAGCCTGCGTGTGATTGAAGAACTACTACGCAAGGAGAAATGGCAATGGGAGGCACCAGTCGAATGAGTCATAAAATTAATAGATCTGGCACTCACAGAAAATGTCTTTAAATTTGAAGATCAGCTATTCCTTCAAGTCCATGGGACTTCCATGGGCAGCACATTTGCGCCAAGTATAGCGTGTCTGTATATGAGCCATTTTGAAGAGAAGCACGTTTGGTGCGCAAATCCATTCTCAGACAAAATACAGAAATGGGTCAGATATATAGACGATATTCTCGTCATCTGGAAAGGGGATGAGACCAGCATGACTGACTTTGTGAGCTGGATCAACCAACTAAATACACACCTACAGTTCACCAAGACATCAAGCAGAGAACTTGTGTCCTTCTTAGATATAAACATCATAGCAAAGGGAGGTAAACTAGTGAGTTCACGAAACCTACAGACAGGAACAGTTTGTTGCACTTTTGACAGTGCACATCTGCGGTCCCCGTCGGACAATTTCTCAGGGCCCGCAGGAACTGTGCCGATCTTGGTGATTTAAAAAAAGAGGCAGAGAAACTGAGCAACAAATGACTACAGAAAGCTTATCCAAAAAACATCGTAGACAAGGCACGAAAAAGATCAAGAAATACTCCCAGAGCAACACTCCTAGAAACAACTCAGAGGCCAGAAACAGATTCATTGATATGTGTCACCACATATAATTCTTCCTCAAATGAGGTCACGAAGATTATAAATAAGAAATGGTCCATCCTAACATCAAATAAACTAACATTTGTAAAACCTGATGTTCTCCTTCAAAAGTAATAGAAGTCTTAGGGACTCTTGTACACACAGACACATATAGACCTAAGAACACAACCCAAATGACACTGTGGAGCCAACCCCCCGTCATGGGCCACTATCCATGCGGTTCATGTGTTGTGTGCCCATTTACAGAACATACAAAACAGATTAACCTAAGCTTCGGTTATCTGTGGGAACAACGGTCCCATACAAATTGTAATTCAGACAATGTGGTGTACCGAATTACGTGCCCCTGCCAACTGATGTATGTCGGAATGACGAGCAGGAAGGTGAAGGACCCTATCAGCGAACAGCTCAGCGCAATAAGGCGGTCTGTAACAGCCACCAATTTGACATCCCACTATCTAGAATAAAATAACAGTGACCAGGACTTGAAGCAGCCGGTCATAGAGAAAATCAAGGGTGGTGGCAAGTTGTGAACGCGACTCCTTGAATGTGAACAACGCTGGGTCTATCGGCTGAGAACTCACATACACGGATTGAACGAATCCATTCCATGCAATCAATTGAATCAGAAATAGACCTTACTAAAAAAACATTTTTATAGTTTTTTTCAACACATCCCACCTCGAAAGTAGCCAGAAATATTAACCGGTAGTTAAAAAACACCAGGTATTATTAAGAAGGCACCAACATTTTTTGTGCGGCCTATCCCAGGCATTCTAGTATAACATCATACCTTACTTAGAATAGTGACTAAGCCATTTCTACGGCCAACTAATATGATTATTTTCATATTGATTAACTAGAATATCGGATATTTTGGATTTGTTTTTTTTTTTTTGAAATTTTTTTTATTGTGCAGAAAGAAGGTTACAAGCACGGGCCTACAACCGCCAGGGCCGGCCGCTAGTAGGTAAAAGATCAAACAGTGCAATCACAATGACTGGCCCACCGGGGCTCCGCACCCTACAGAAGAGCAGACTGCACATAGAGGAAATCAGGATACACCCTTTTAACATAAATAACAACTTAAAACAAAGGCGAGGCAAGAAAACACAAGATGGGCGTCGGGCCACAGCAGGGGTGCGTCCATATCAGACCACCCGATGGCAGTCAAAAAACAGGGAAACAAAGAGGTAGGGGGGGGGGGGGGGGAGAGACGGGAGTACAAATCTATACTCAGATGTGCCAGATAAGTAAGGAACCATCAAGGATCAGGGGGACAAGGCTACATCAGACGTTTCCACCAGGGGGGGGGGGGAGCACAAATACTTCCACGATACGCATTCCACTGCCCCCAAATTCTGTTCCAAGCCCCGGGTTTACCACGAGCCACATACACAGTCTTTTCCCTGAACATGCACCAGTCCATGTTCTCCTTCCAGACGGACACGGTGGGGGGCCGCTGCGAACCCCAAAGCTGCGCTATGTCCCTCTTTGCTATCATGTTCCCCAGGGCCGCCCACCGAGTCTGGGCCGCGTTATAGTCATTGGGCTCCCACACGTTCAGCACACAACGACGCACCTCCGGCAACAGCGTGACCCCGGTGACTCGCCTCATAACCTCATGCACCTGACGCCAGTATTCCACCACCTCGCGGCACTCCCACAGGATGTGGAGAAAGGTGGCACTGTGCCCACAGCCACGCTTGCAGAGCCCGTCCTCAGAAAACCCCATCGAGACCAAACGGGGACCCGTCACATAAACGCGATGGAGGATCTTAAGCTGGACCAAACTGAGACGGGCCGGGATGGCCACCTCCTTAGATGACAGCGCGGACTGCCAGTCCTCGTCGTCCAACTCAACCCCATCCCCCGTCCATGCCTCCCGTAGACGCACCAAGAGGTCAGCCCGATTATTTATCAATTTTTTATAGATCAAAGAGATAGTACTATCGGGAACGTGACCGTCGAGTATGCGGTCCTCGAGGGGCGAAGAAACAGGGACCGTGGACCCTTCCCCAAAAACCGAGAGCAGGGCATGCCGAACCTGGGCGTAGCGAAAAAACTCCCTCTCACTAAGCTCATACTCACTCCGGAGCGCCGCGAAGGTCTTGACCGCGCCTTTAACCCACAGATCCCCCACTCTGCTAATACCAATCGTGTCCCAGTGCTCAAAGCCTTTCGTCGTCCAAAGGCTCCCCAGGCGGTCTGAGGCAAACAAGGGAGTAGCACACGTTAAACGCTCACTCCAGCCCATCGCTACATTCGCCGCCTTCCACACCCTTACCGCAATCTTGGTAGGGCCCGTGAGGGTACCACCAGCAGATCGGGAGTAAAGCGCTCTGTTATAATTACCGCCGGGAAGCAGGAATTTATCCATCTCATACGCCGGGTTCAGACCAGGAGCATACGTGGCATGGTTAATTGCCGACAGTTGGGAGGCCCAATAGTACCGTCTAATGTCAGGAAGCGCGATGCCCCCGTCGTACCAGGGGAGAGTAAGCTTTGCCAGAGCGATACGCGCCCGCCCGTCCCAGACCAGTCTCCTCTGCAGGCTCTCCACCTCCCGAAAGTAGGCCACCGGAATGACATCAAATGAGTTCTGTAGTGCGTAAAGAAATCTGGGAAGGGACATCATTTTAAACAGGGCCGCGCGACCAAGCGGAGACAGGGGCAACCTACACCAACGAGCCGTATCCACCCTCAAACGTCGGAGTGGAGACAGGAGGTTCTGCTCATAGCGGACCGCCGGGTCCAACGAAACATACACCCCCAGGTACTTAAAGCCGGATGAGGACGTTTGGATAGGAAGTAGAGGCGGCAAGACGGGAGGGCCACCGGAGAGAGGGTACACGCAAGATTTGGACCAGTTAATTATCAAACCAGAGTTTTTCCCAAAGGAGGTGAGGACATCAAAGAGAACATTAAGTGACTGTCGCGGCGAGGTGAGGTACAGAAGAATATCATCCGCGTACAGCGAGACCCGATCCTCGAAGCCCGGGGCCCACCGGATCCCTCTGATAGAGGGCTCCCAGCGGAGCCAGGCGGCGAGCGGTTCCAAGGCAAGAGCAAAAAGCAGAGGGGACAACGGGCACCCCTGCCTAGTGCCCCTCCCGAGAGCAAAAGGCCGGGAAGCCCGCCCATTGACAACCACCTGAGCCATTGGTCCGGCATAAAGAAGCTTCACCCAGCTAAGAAATCCCTCCCCAAAGCCAAACTTCTCCAAGACCGCCCAGAGGAATGGCCACTCGATGGTATCAAAGGCCATGGTGGCGTCCAATGAAACCAATACGGCTGGTTCAGAAAAGTATTTCGCCCTAGCTAGGACGCCGTGCAGACGCCGCAGATTAAGAGCGGTATTACGGTGGGGGATGAAGCCGCATTGATCCGGATGAATCAGATCACAGATAACGCTCAGCAAGCGGTTGGCGAGGACTTTAGCCAGGATTTTGGGTTCTGCGTTTAAGAGGGAGATAGGCCTATATGAAGCACAGCGGTCACGTGGTTTACCCCCCTTAGGAATCACGACTATAGTCGCCAGACGCTGGTCGGCGGGAAGGGAACCCCTCTCGTTCGACTCCTGAAACATACGACGGAGGAAGGGCGCGATTTTATCCGGGCGTAGTTTGTATAGCTCGATCGGCAGGCCATTGGGGCCCATAGCTTTGCCCGAGTGAAGGGAGCCAATCGCGGTAGCAATCTCATCGACGGCCAAGGGGGCATCCAACCGCTCACGGTCCTCGACGGATAAGCCGGGCAGGACAATATCCCGTAGTAGAAGACGAGAGTCGTCTTCATCTCTGTCAGACACCGGGGAATACACCGTCCGGAGGTGGTCAGCAAAGCACTCCACAATCTCGCCAGGCTCAGTCACACACACTCCATCCGCAACCCGGAGCTCTGGGACCACACGATTCACTCTCTCCTTCCTATCCAGCCAAGCAATCAATTTACCAGCCTTGTCTCCAGCATCATACAACCTACCCTGCTGCTCCCTATACATGGTCCGGGCAGCGTCAGTAACAAGGGACTTATACTCGAACTGTTTCAGGCTGAGGGCATGTAGCCCATCCGGAGAGACACCCGTCTCCAAGGCCGCCTCCAACCCCAAGATGTCGGTCTCCAGCTTCTCCACCTCCTCCGTCTTAACCTTCTTAGCCGCCACAATCTGGGATAGGGCCTGCCCACGGAGTACTGCCTTAAAAGCTTCCCACAGGGACACTGCGGAAATCACCGACCCATCATTCTCAAGGAAGTATTGGTCAATCGACTTGACCAGACTATAGCGGATCGTGGGGTTCCGCAGGTACCAAGGGTTAATAGGAGCGATCCGCCCAGCAGACCGCGTCCCAGTGTCAAAAAGCAACCACAGTGGGGAATGATCAGAAATACCCCGGGCCAGATGCTTAACCTCTCGAATCCGGGCAGTCTGGGCCGCGGGCATAAGAAAGTAATCCAATCTGGAGAGACTCCCATGCGCCCCAGAGTGAAAAGTGTACTGACACTGTGTAGGATGCATTAACCTCCAGCAATCGACCAGACCGAAGGTCTCCAAGAATCCGCCAAGCCACGCCTGCGCAGCAGGGAGGGCCCTGGGCGGGTGGCGATCCCGGTCGCCCGAGACCACCGAATTGAAATCCCCACCCATAAGCAGAAGACTGTCAGGAAGCTCAAGCAGCATTCGACCCAAGTCTGAAAAGGTGGAGTTCTGGAGGCCCGGGGGAACATAGACAGAGACCAGGGAAAGGGACTGCTCCTCCCACCGCCCAGTCAAAGCCACATAGCGCCCTCTGTCGTCCGGGACTACCCTGGTGATCTCCAGTGGAAGTGAAGAGCGCAGGAGAATGCCAACCCCTCTAGAGCCAGTGGTGAAACCAGAATGGGCAACGAGTCGGTACCCCCCCCTGTTCATGGCATGACAAACGTTACCCACCAGATGCGTCTCCTGTAGAAACACCACATCAGGAGACATACGTCGCAGATACTGCAGCACAACACCCCGTTTGATACGGTCCCCCAATCCATTGACGTTCCATGACATCAACCTCAACCCGTCCCCCCCCCATCCCCTCCAATCGATCAAGGGTCCCCCAGCAGATAGCGCCACGCCCAAGACTAGAACAGAACAAAGACCTCGCATTAAAAACAAAACACACAAATCAAAACCCCCCAACCCCCCCCAACTACCAACTCCCCCCACCCTGCACCCCTGCGACCCAAAAAACCACCCCAACTTGCAGTGTGCCTGTCGCCCCATAAACCCCATTCTACGGAAAGACCCCGGAGGAGGAGAGGGACCCGTCCCCAACCGCCCCCCACATAGATCATAATGAAACAAAATGCAAAAGAGAAGTTGAACCCAGCCGAACAGTACAAAATGGCAAAATCAAGGACCAAAGTCATTCCGAGGGAGACCCGCCACCCTCGGTACCAGTAGAGGGCCCAGGCCGGTCCCCGCGGCCCGGCAGCGAGTCAAGCCAGTCACTCACAGTCGCGGGAGAGTCAAAAAAGATTGTCCGATCTTCGTACTCCACTCGGAGCCTAGCAGGAAAAAGCATGGAGTACTTGAGACCCAGGTCGCGGAGGCGACGCTTTACCCCCTGGAAGCCCATCCTTTGTTTCTGGACAAGTTGGGTGAAGTCCGGGAAAAAGTTAGACGCATTCTCATGGCGGACCGGGCCATGGGCCCGCGAGGCCTGCAAAATCACATCTCGGTCTCTGTAGTAGAAAAGTTTGGCAACAATGGGCCTCGGGGGGGCCCCCGGCCGCGGCCGACCGCCCGGAACTCGATGGGCCCGCTCCACGGCAAAGAACTTACTCAGGCCGGCGGGGGCAAGATGCTTGAGGATGAGCTCTTCCACCAAGAGATCCACCGGGTGGTTGTCGGAGGACTCCGGGACGCCTACGACGCGGATGTTATTGCGGCGGGCCCGTCCCTCAAAGTCCTCCAGCCGCCGGGCCATCAGATCGTTGGCCGACTTGAGGTCGCCGAGAGTGGCCCGCTGGTCCGACACATCCGCGACCAGGGTGGACGTCCGCACATCAAGCGATTGGACCCTCTCGTTGGTCTTGGAGAGATCCGCCCGAATCAGTGCGACATCAATAGCCACCGTGTCGATTTTACGGGCCAAGGCCTCGTATTGCGTAGCAATAGTCTCCTTGATGCCGTTAATGGCGCCCATAATGTCCTGCAGGGACGGATCCGAGGGCATGGACGAGCCACCACCAGCTTCGTCCGAAGGGGCTCCAGCCGCTCCAGGGGACCCTCTTCCTTGGGTATAGCGGTCCATGTTGTTCGTCTGGACCGGACCCCCGCGGAGGGATGTCTTAGTCTTACGCCCCTCGGGGCCCCCCCTGCCACCCATGAGAACCACGCTCACCAACGGGGACCACCGGCCCAGCGTCAAGGGGGTACCGGCCACTCAGTCAGAAGCCGCACCAGATACCGTGATGCGGCCGGGCGAGGAGACCAAAGTCAACGGACACACTGGTGGCAAGCGGAGACAAGGGCATCCAGCGGAGATAAACACCCAGCCGCTCCAATCAGTTACGATCTCCAGCCCCTCGGGGATCCAAAAGTGAAACCGAAAGTAATGGAGCGGCCACTGGCACAGATCCGCTGCCGCTGTTGTTCAATTACACCCCGGCTCCACAGGTCACCCTCGCCCCGGGCACAGCCATCGATTGGGCCTCGAAAGTTCCAACCACCGTAGATCAGGATTCCCAGGTCCGATTCGGTTTCTGAAAGAAGGTCAACGTTCAGCCAGAATTCGCCTTCCAGATTCCGTCAGCCAAGTCAGGATAACGTCAGGATAAATTCCGAGGAGCAGCGAGGGTCCGGGGAGCCCTGTGCTCACGCGACCATCTTGGATGCGCGCTAAGCTCCTCCTCCCGGATATTTTGGATTTTGATCACATTAATATAAATATCAATCGATGGGGCAGATGAAATGAAACGGAGTTATCCCATATTATGAGGCAGACTAAACTGAATTTATCTAACTCATGAGTTAGGTGAATCCTTAACCAGACCCAAGGCTTATAATATATCTAAGGGGATTGAACATTAATAGATAGTTGATCGACTTCGGAGAGTTCCCAATATACATGTAAATACATCTATAACAAAATAATGATCATGGGTCTCTAATAATAATAAAAAACCTCTACTACTGGAGTTTTTAAGGTGGTTTTATTGAAATTCACTCACTAATAGATTTGGTAGCAAAACCAATGGGGTACGAATATTAATATAGGCCGTTTGATACCTTAAACGGATATTGGTACTGCATGTTTACAACTAAATCGACATACAAAAATCGACGAGGCCGTGTTCAATAAAGTTTTGTTCTTTTTTTTTTTTTTTTTTAAATGTCAGCCATTCATGGGACTGTAATATCCCTACAATTGGAGTCACACTGGGTAAACGGGTAGTCGACTCCACCAGAGACTCTCCGCTTTTAAATCGCCTACTTATGTGTTACAGTGCACTTGGATACGAAGTAGGTTATGTTTGTGATAAATGTTAATACTCGACTGGGACTACATGTCCCAGGTTTCTGACAGTTCCGCAAACTAGACTTATCACGCACGTACGTCCACGCCCATGGACACGTGCTCGAACAAGGGGACACCCCCCCGCATCCGGGGAAACGTCAGCAACGTCGGCTTAAAAACGGAAGGCAGACAAACAACGGGGCGAAAGCCTGGGAACGCAAAGCCAAATTAGTTGAAACACGGGGCAGGAACCTTGCTGGAGTAAGTATAGGGAAGGGCAAATGGCTGGAATCCCCACCTACAGGTATGCTTTCATCACGCAAAACTATACAAATAACTAAAAGAAAAGCGGTGCCCGGTTTCTTTTTTCTTTTGCAGGTCTCCCTCTTCTATGCTGAAACTCAATACTGGCATGTGTAATATCACAAACAGAGTTGACTAGACGGCTACCCCTCTTTGCTGCGATTCCCAGTGACACTTTACCTCTCCCAAAGTGGGGTAAGGAAGAGACAAATGTGTAAATAGTATGAATGGGCACAAAGAAATGTCGAGTGACTAGTGTGCTGTGTGGTTTGATGTGAGTGTTACTATAGTGGTTTATTGAACGGATTACACATGCACTTGAAGTTGACAAGAGTCAGAATGCGATGTATATCGCCACTTCATCATATACAACACGAGACAAATAGTGGTTAAAGAAAACCCTGAGTAAAACGTACCAGAGTGGTATGATGAGAGATGGCTTCAACACACTCACCGTGTTTGATGAGCTTGGGTGTAGACAAAATGCACATCACTATTGGGAAGCAAATGGCGCTATGATAACATTGTTGCACCATAGGTTTCTTCTTTGTTCTTTTTTCATCTACAGATGGAGGAAAATAGATCTGTAAACAAGATAAGTTTATCCTTTTAAGAAAAGGAGCAGCTACCTGCCCTTATAAAAATCGGAGTAGATTGGAAACGTTCCCCTCTGCTGTAACCAGGGAGGATACCCCCAATTGTTTCCCTGAAGAAAGTCCAGGACCTTTTTTAGCCGCGATTTGGACTGAAACATGTCGCACTTGGGTCATAGGACCATAAAAACACAATTGACACCATAATATTTTGTATTTTAATATCCCCGACAGTTCCATGAATAAAGGAACACTTGGATCTGTCTGAGGATTTTTAGTCTTTAAAACCCCCTGGCCACATATTTCAAGAGCTCCCTGAAATACGGTCACGCCCACCCTGACCTTTAGGAGTCAGGGTGACCCGATGATGAAGCATGACAGTACTAGGGTCTGTGAGGGTAATATAAACTAAAGGAATGGTTTCCTTCCCCACTGCCTAGTGGGTAACAATTAGGATGCTTCCGACAAAACCTTCCCACATCTAACCAGGGTTAGCAAATGTTAGTTGTATTATAGTGGGGTACTCTTTGTGATATAGTATACATTTAGGTCCACATATTGCATTTTTGAATGCACTCTTCATTCAACTTTGAAGTTAACGGATATGAAATGATTCTCTCAATCTCTTGATTGGTACTTCATTCCTTCTGCACTTTAAGAGTTTAAACATCAAAAAGCTATATAGCAGCAAGTCTAGAAACCTTCTGCTTTCTAACATTCTATGTGGAGCTCCAAGGTCTTTTTATATCAAATAAATCTAAAACAACAAAGTTGCAATATACCCTTAGACTAATATCAATATAAAGTGCCATCCGACATTTTCGGTGTTAACCCCAAACGTCTCAAAAGTGATCTTCCTTCCCAGTGTCATCAACAGATATCCGATTTTGGGTGCACTTTTAGAGGTATTTCAAGCATTGCAACATTTTATGAAAGCAACATATGAGAAACAGGCTGATGGAGGTGGCAAAATCTATTGGTGACACGCAGAATGTTACTTCCAAAATTACTGGCATGGATCAAGATAGTCAATCACTGCAACATTACACTGAAGATATTGAAAATTGCAACAGATTAAATAACGTGAGATTATATGGCTTAACGAACAATTACTTCCCTTCGGGAAATGCCTTATCTGGTAGAGACTATATCTATCCGCAGATTCCTTACCTTTGCATCAGACTGGATCGAAAAGGTTTTTAGTGAGCAGTACCTCTGCGCACCAGTAGGCATCGTCCGCGCAGGAAATGAGGTCTGCGTCACCTATATAGGCGCCAAATTGTCGTGCTGACGTCTGTTACTTTTCATTACTTTCCACGACAGAAGCGCGGAGTCGTGAAGAGCACAGACACTGGTGTGTCCAAACTATGGCCCCAAAAGGGATTAGCCCTGACTCTAGAGTTCTGTATGCAGAGCGGGGAGTGTGGGTGGGTCGGTAATCTGAGGCTAGATATAGCCTCTACCAGATAAGGCATTACCGGAGGTAAGCAACTTGTTCATCCGAGACATTTCGCCACAAATTCATAATCTTTGAATAGATACCCAAGCAATACCATCCCGGGTGCAGGGTCTGCGGACAAATTGGACTAGGAAGTCCGACAGGACCAAATAGGTGAAATGTCCGGTCCCTGCAGACCTGACTGTCCAGGCAGTAATGCTTGGTAAACGTGTGCACGGAAGCAGACGTTACTGCCACACAGATATCCAAGACTGGAACTCCACGTGCTAACAGTGGTCGCAGCCTTGGCTCTGGTGGAATGAGCCCGTAAGCCTTCAGGGCATTGCTTCTTTGCCAATGTGCAGCAGATTTTGAAGCAGAGAACAACACAGAGAGATGGTCCACTTCTGCACCACCCGGCCTTTCTTCACACCAACATACCCCATTAAGAGTTAGTCGTCCACTCGGAACTATTGTGTGTGGTCAAGGAAGAACGACAATGCTCTTTTTGGGTCCAGACGGTGGACTTGCTCTTCTTCCTTAGAAGGATGTGGAGGAGTGTAGAAAGCGGGCAAGGTGACAGACTGGCCCACATGAAATGGTGTTACCACTTTCAGCAGATAAGAGGCCCTAGTGCGAAGCACCAGTTTGTCCAGATAAACGGAGTAGAACGGGGGCTTAGAAGACAAAGCTTGCAACTCACTCACCCTCCGGGCTGATATAAGTGCCACGAGGAAAACTGTTTTAATCGTGAACAGCCTGAGGGGACAATTGTGAAGAGGCTCTGAAAAAGCACACTTCAAGAATGTGAGGACCAAATTAAGGTCCCATTGAGACATAATAAAAGGAGGAGGGAACAAATGTACAAGACCATTCAAAAGGAATGTTACTTACCCTGTAATCAACTGCTCATGGCATGTAGTGCTGCAGATTCACATGCTCTGCATACTTCCGCCATGTAGTGTTGGGTACGCATGTGTGCAAGTTGTTTTTCTTCTAAGAAGTCTTTTGAGTGACAAGACAAAGTGACTCCTACTCGTGGCAATATTGCACATGGTAATTGACTTCATTGTTAGATTGTTTTCCCCCAGGGGGGTGAGAACAGAGTGAGTGTAAGTATCAGTAAAGAGATGTCCATGCAAATGAAATCATGTAAAGGAACGGCAACAGCCACAGGTGTCCGGGGAGGAGGCTCTGCGCATGTGCATCTAAAGGACTACATGCCACACACAGATGCTTACAGTTTAAGTAACATATTTCGTTCAAGCATGTCTGGCTGTAGATACCTAGCTGCATAGACTGTAAAGCAGTCTCTCCGAAAGCGGTGGCTAGCCTGTTGGTGTTGCAGTTGTTTGAGAGTAAATAGAACTGAATGCCCTATATTGGCTTGTTGGTGTGTTAAAACATTCACACAATAATGTTTGGTGAAAGTGGGTGGTGTAGACCATGTATCTGGCCTTACAAATATCAGCTATTGGAATATTGCCCAGGAATGCCATGGAAGCCCCTATTTTACAAGTAGTGTGTGCCTTAGGGAGTGTAGGCAAAGTTATTTTTGCTTTGGCACAACATGTCTGAATGCATTTAATTATCCATATAGAGAGGGGCCTATTTTATATATGGGCTTTCCTGTGTGAGGGGGTGAAAAAGCAACCAAGAGTTGTTTAGTTTTACGGAACTCTTTAGTTCTGTCAATATAATACATTAGAGCTCTTTTGATATCTAGAGTATGAAGGGCTCTGTCCGCAACTAAATCCAGCAGCCAAAATAAAACTGATAACTCAAATGACTGACTGAGGAGGAAAGATAAAACCACTTTTGGAAGGAATTCTGGGTTGGGAGAAGGACCACCCTGTCCTTGTGTAGGTTGAAACAAAGGTTCTTCCAGGGCGAATGCTGAAGCTCACTGACATGCCTAAGTGAGGTAATGGACACTGAAAAAGCTACTTTTTAAGAAGTGTGTGGAACATTTATGCAGTGGCTCAAATGGAGGACCCATAAGTCTGGTAAGAACAATATTGAGATCCCATGAGGGTCCTGGTGGAACTCTAGGTGGCAATACCCTTTTAAGGCCTTCCATGAATGCCTTAATAACTGGTACCTTGAACAAGGATAAATGTTGCCTATTTTGCAGATAGGCAGCAACCGCAGCTAAATGTAGATATATGGAAGTGTAAGAGAGGCCAGAAGTCAGCAAATAAAGAAGGTAGCAAACAATGGTCTGCACAGTTACATCAAATGGGTTTATTTGTTTACTGTGACACTAGAAAACAAATATTTCCCACTTCGCTGCCTAACATGCTCTAGTTGTAGATCTACCTGCTTATTTAAGAACGGTCATATATTCAGGGGGAAGATTAAGGTAACCAAATTCTATGACCTCAGGAGCCACATCACAAGGTTGAGCTCCTTTGGATTTGGGTGCCTAATTTCTCCGTGGTTCTGAGTGAGAAGGTCCGTGTTGAGGGGAAGATTCTCATGGGGGACTACGAAGAGCTCGAGCCCTTTAGTGACCCATGGTTGGGAAGACCAAGTGGGAACTACTAGAATGAGGGTGAGAGATGTTTGCCTGAGCCTCTGAACCACAAACGGAAGAAGAGGGAGAGGCGGAAAAACCTGGATGCGAAGTCTATGTATTTTGTGTTGTCTGCAGTTGTGAACAGATTTATCTATGGAAACTCCCACTTGTGAAAGCATTGGAGAAGAAATTGTGGGTTGAGTTCCCACACGTTGACTTGTAACCGTAGCCTGCTTAGGAGGTTGGCAAAGTGGTTCTCTATCCCTGCGAGGTATTCCGCCAGCAGATGGATGTTGTGACGTATTGCCCAATGCCAAATCATCTGAAATAGGCGTGATCACTGTAAAAAGTGTGTCCCCGCCTGTGTTTGTAAATAGTACATGGCTGTTATGTTGTCTGTCCGAACAAAGACAACCTTGCCTGCCAAGTGAATTAGAACGTGGAGACCCTGGTGATTGGTACTTGCAGAGACCCTGAGCTGTGGGATCTTGAAGGTAAGCACCCCATCCTATAAGAGATGCATCCGCTTTGAGAATGATCTGGGAATAGGGTTGAGAAATGGCCACCCGTTTGATAGGTATTATGTGATCCATGAATGCAGAGAGTGTTGAGTGCAGCTGTCCACCAACACTAGATCTTGTAGCTGACCCGGTTATTGAGACCACTGGTGTGACAGACATTCTTGCAGCTATTGCATATGAAGTCGAGCATGTGGTACTATTGTGATGCAAGGATGCAAGGTGCCATTATGCCTTGTGCTGGTTGGGTGAAACGTCTGTAGCAGTGCTTGGATATTTTGAATCCTGGCCACATTTGGTTATGGTTAACCTAACTGTTTGTTAAGAATAGCCCTTAAATACGTCTGAGTCTGTAAAGGTTGATGGTGTGATTTCTGTATTTTTATAGCAAACCCCAGTTGATGGAGAAAATGGAGAGTAGTCTGTGTGCGCGGTTGACACATGAGATGTGTACTGGTTTTGATGAGCCAGTTGTCCAGATATGGGAAGATATGAATGTCCTGCCTGCACAGATGTGCTGCTACTACTGCTAGACATTTGGTGAACACTCAAAGTGGGGTAGTGACTCCGAATGGGAGTACTAAGAACTGGCAATGCCTTCCAGCTATCACAAATCTGACGTATTTGCGGTGAACTGGATGGATTGGGATGTGGAAGTAAGCATCCTTTAAGTCTAGTGAGGACATAAAGTCACCTTGTTGAAGCAGTGGGATCATGTCCTGAAGAGTGACCATATAGTGTTCTGATAGTACATAATGATTTAAGGGCCTGAGATCTAAAATGGGCCATAGTGATCCATCGTTCTTGTGAATTAGAAGGTATAGGGAGTACACTCCTGAAGCCTGATGTTGCAGAGGAATGGGCTATATGGCTCCTTTGAGTAACAGAGCCTCCAGTTCTTGTTTGAACAGGTTTTGATGTTCTATGGAGAGATTGTGTCTATGAGGTGGAATGTTTGGAGGTGTGGTTAAGAGCTCCAGAAAATAACCATGTTGGATAATGTCCAACACCCACTGAGCTGATGTTATAGTTTTCCAAGATGGGAAGACATTTTGTAGTCGGCCCCCAACATGTTTTAAATGGTCGGGGGAATGAGCAGAGAGCCACTGCTTTGAGGTGGAGGGTGCAGAGCATGTTGAGGCACTCCTAACGCGATCCTTGGAATATATGTCTCTATGTGCCTGTGTAGTAACCCCTTAAGGGGAGGGTTGATGCCGCCTACACAAGGAGGTAATGCATCATGTGGTGTAGTTTTGGCACCCTGTTTGTATGAGGAACACTGAAAGGAGCCACACAAAGCAGGGATTTGGAGTGCCCCCATTGATTTAGCTACTTGAGTGTTATTTTTCATTTTCGCTAATGCTTGGGTCCACCTGGGACCAAAGAGATGCTCTTTATCAAAAAGCACATTTGATAGTGTTTGTTGTACTTCTGGCTTGAAACCAGATATACGTAGCCAAGCATGTCTACTCGACGATACACTTGTTTTGATGCCCCAGGCTGCAGTGTAGGTTGAGTCTATGGCAAACCCGATTAAGTAGTTGTAGATTAACTTTCCCTGATTTACAATATCATGTCTCCTTTTATTATACTCCTCAGGGGAGTGTTGGAGAAGCTCCTCCATCTGGTCCCAGTTGTGCCCTGTCGTATCTTGCTAAAAAGGGTTGGGTGTTAGCGATCCGCCAGTGACTGGAGGATTGTGCTGCCACCCGCTTCCTTGAAGCATCAAAAAGTTTGGACTCCTTATCGGGTGGAGGAGCATCTGCTGACGACTGCGAATTGGCCCTTTTAAGGGCATTAGACACAACTAGTGAGTCTGGGGTAAGCTGACCCTTGATGTGCATACGACCGGAGGGTGCAGGTTTATATTTTTTCGTCGCCCCTGGGTGCAATAATGCGTACCTGCACTGGGTCTTTCAGTCAGAATGTCTCAGCATGCCCTTAAGCATAGGACGATATTGGCACGATCTATGTATGCTGGACAATATTTCGCAAATCAAACCGTCCTCAATAGTGTTTTTGTGTAAGGGGACCTGGTGATATGCTGCGAAAAGAAAATCGTCCTCAATAAGGTCTTTGTGCAAGGGGAGCCGATGATACGCTGCTGCCCTAGTAATAAGATCTTGAAAAGATTAAGCATCATCAGGGAATGATGGTCTGACAGGGCAGAGATCTGGGTCAGTATCACCTGGGGGATCAAGGTCATATTTATCCCAAGGATCTGTTGGCTGTGAATAAAAAGCATCGCCTCCCCATGATCATCAGTGGGAGACAGTGGAGACCCCTGTGGTGTAATGTCTTCTGGTTCTCACCATGTGAATGCTGTGGTGAAGGTGGTGAAGAGGATGGAGGAGGAGGCTGAGGAGGAGGAAGAGGAGGAGGAAGAGGAAAATGCAGGGGGTTGGCTGCAATGTCCTTTGTAGCAGGCACTGGTACATCTATGGCCTCTGCATAAGAAAGCTGGTGCTTAGATGATCTGTACGCTGAGTGCACAGTCTGAGCTAAAATACGGCTATTGCAAGGCTGTATCCATAATTTTTTCTGCTTCGGATTGACCCACTACTGCATGATTTGAAGGATTGGTTTCATAGGCAACTTGGCTACCAAAGTTTTCGAAGCCAAAGCAGATTTCTTTTTCTGAGCAGATGTGGTTGGAGCCGAAGTGGCTGGGAGTGGGGTGCTCAAACATGAAGAGGCAGCTGGTAGGCTCGATGCAGAGTCCTGTCGGTTCACAAAGGAAGTAGTTGATTCAGCTTTGCTTATGGTGCCGAGCCCGAGGGCGGGGCATCCGCAGCAGGTCAGTGCCTACCATGGCCTGCTGGCAGTGGTGGCCTGGGAGCCGTATAGTCAGTCGAAACGGTTTCTTGAGAGGTGGAGCACGGGCATAGGTATTCACGGTATGCAGGCCTGAAGACAGATCTTGTAACTGGAAACCGATGTCAAGGTCGGAGCTGGATCTGAAGTCAGCCTCCAGAGGCCTCATTAAGCTCTTCCTGTTCCTGCTCGACATCTTGACCAAATATGTCAGGTGCTTCGTCTATGTCACGGAGCTGCATTTCTCTGCAACATGCCCGATGGTCCTGCAATGTTTTTTTCAATCAGAAGGATCGACAAGCCTCACATTCCGTTTCCTGATGGTCCGGAGACAGACATATGTTGCAAACCTGATGGAGGTTGGTCCTCAGGTACCTGGGGCAGAAATGGAGTGTGTTCCATTAGCAGCGCATGCTCAGTTAAAGCCAGTGAAATAAAGAGTAGGCCTGAATAGGCGGGGCCTGAAGGGCGTGATTAGCACACCTCAGATCGGCGGGCAAAAGTTTTCTGGTTTTCAGTAAGCGACTATGGGAAACGCAACCTTAACAATAACGACGGGGGAGGAAACGAACAGCAAGCCAAAAAGCCAGAGAAGGTCTTTAACTGGACCGCTACACAGCAAGTCCAAACCAGGCGGCGGAACGAAAGCAATCTAACAATAGAGTCTAGGCCCAAGCGCATTATCACCAAGAGGAGGAGTAACTCTCTCGAGAATCAAAAGACTTCTTCTAAGCAAAACAATTTGCACACTTCCGGACACAACACTAGATGGTGGAGGTATGAAGAGCATGTGTAGCCACAGTCACACATGCCTCGAATATCAATTTACAATAGGGGACTTAAATAAAGAGGGTTGGGCACGCAGCTGCAAGAAGGCAGACACAGCAGAATGATAACCCTTGAGAGTCCCCAAAGCAAAACCCCGCTAGGCAAGGGTAAGAATAAAAAGCAAAATATCATGAAGGGGGGGCAGAAAGTGGGTCAATAGCCCCAGAGCCAGTCTCATTGAAACCCACGATAGAGGATGAAACATTGTATCATAGTGAACACCTGGGGAACGCTGGTAAGGCCAAAAGAAAGCACAGTGAACTGAAAATACTTGTGGGATTTCGTAAACTGCAGGTAGCGCCGATGGGCAGGCACGACAGATGTTAAAATAGGCGTCCTGCAAGTCCATGCTACTATCCAGTCTCTTGGTACCAGGGCAGACAAGACCTGAGCTAACGTGGGCATCTTGAACTTCTGTTTGAGGAAGTAGTTGAGTATCCGAAGATGTACGATAGAGCGAATATCCTTCTCCTTTTTCGGGGCCCAGAAAGTAGAGGGAATAGCAACCACAGCCTACCTCTTGCATAGGATCCCTCTCTATGGCTCCCTTGGGCAAGGGCCATGACCTCTTGGTGGAGCAGGAACAAGTGATCCTCCGTCAGCCAGTCTGAAGAAGGTGGCATGAAGGGAGGGTTAGTCTTGAAGGGAGTAGCCTGTTCGGACGATCTGCAAAACCCACCCTTCCGAGGTTATGGTCTGCCAGTGGTGGAGATGATAGCAGATCCTGCTATCAACTGGACACTCATGATCTAAAAGGGCAAAATGTGGATGGCTTGAAGGCTGAAGCTGCCGAGGGGTTGTGGGTGGACCAGATCACTGCTTACCCAACCGACAAGGGCGGTAGGAACCGCGCCTATATCCATGCAGAGGCTGGTAAGCTTGCGCAGCTCGGTGACAGCGATAGGCTGACACAGATGAAATACCCTTCCGTGGCCACGAACGATAGACTGCGTGTAGGAAAGTGCCTTGTTTGGACATGGTTAGACCCCACTTTTTGCCTGGAAATTGATGCAACTTCGACTGGAAGTGCAAAGAGGATCCCTGCCAAACAGATCCCATGTGCCAGAGCTCTTTCCCTAAACTGTAGCTTTTGATTTTCAATTGGTACAACTTCAGTACCCCTTGTAACTCCCTTAGTAAATGGTACCCCTGGTACCTAGGGCATTGGCACTGAAGAGGGACCCCAAGGGTAGCAGCACGAGTTGAGCCACCCTAGGGTCTCCTCACCAAGGCCATGCACACTGCCACTGCAGACAGTGTTCCTTGGTGCAGACAAAACCAAAGACTCGACATGGCACACATTCCTGTGTGCCATGTCCACAGACACTGCATGGGATATAGGTAAGACACCCCTCTATCAGACCTTATAGTGTACCCTGCCTTAGCACTATATCTCCTGTGAGGACATATCAGCATGAGCATATATGCACCCTGCAATATCCCTGTCGATTCTTTGATAATGTAAGTGAACAAGGAAGCCATAGAGAGTACATAGGCTGAAATCTCAGCATTACGAGTTCCCCAGCACCATAATGGCTTCACTGTGTTAATGATGTTTGGTACCAAACATCTTGTCTTAATAAAACTGCACTGATTTCAGTGTCAGATTTATTAATAGCTGCACACAGAGGACCTCTTAGAGGGGTCTCCTAAAACCTAAAAACCCTTAGTGTGGTCACCGACTGGTCTACGCCAGCCTGTCACCACCAGACGGAGTTCTGACCTCATGGGGTGAAAGCTTGCGCGCTCAGAGGTCGAGAACAATTCCTGCACAAGCGAAAGGCACGAATACTCTGGGTACAGGACCCCCTGCTGCAAACACCTATAAAACAGAGTCCAGATGGACTCCAATTTTACAGCGAGTCAGAACAGGACGCGGGACATCAGGACTCCAGAGATTCATTTCAGCAGTGGTCTAGCACCTCCAGAATCTTTGCTCCAAAGTGCCAGCCCATGACAGCAAGGTGTCGTTGCGCGCCACTGGCCAGCTGCCCACCTTCACTGCACCCAGCCAGTCTGGACGGGCCATCTACAACCAGTTGTGTTCACATGGCCCCCAGAGTCCTTGCGACTTCTACTCTCCCTTGAAAGCCCTTGGACTTGCCTACAAGATGCTCTTTGCTTTACTTATACAGGTGGCCCCCTTCCTTCGTAGTGCGCCAGCTACAAAGTCCCCTTGTTCCTTGCTCCCGGTGAAATCCGGGATGCTTTCGAGAATTTGGGCTTCGAACTATGGACCTTTTCCCCAAACCTGCCAATTCCAAAAGGTGAACCACGAAAAGTATCTGTATTGCATTGATTTTCCAATTACCTTTTACCTTCCACTGTGCTGCATTCAATAGAGGTGGGTTTCCTACACTGGGGGACGTCGGGCAGCCGAGAGGCCCAAGGACTTGGCTGTAGCCCACAAGTCCTTAAAGGGCTCCAGCGGCGAATCTGCCTTGCCTCGGAAGAAAAGGGCGTCATCGAAGGGCATGACCATGAGGGAAACTTGGACAGTCCCCGAAAAGCCAGACATTCTCAGCCAGGCATGGTGAGGGCCACAGTCGACGAAACCGCTCCACCAGCGAGACGGTCATGTCCAGTCCACAGTGCATAGTAAACTTTGCTGCATCTCTCCCATCAGTTATTAATTGGGAGAGGATGGTCCAGGCCTCCTCAGGGACTTGTGACAGAACTTGCAACCATTTCCCACAGCTTGTGGGAGTAACGACCCAATAAGCATGCTGTGCTTACTGACCGCAATGCAAGGCTGGCAGAAGAAAATATTTTCTTTCCCAAGCTGTTCAGCCTCTTGGACTCTGTTAGGGGGAGCAGCAGGGAATGCGCCATCGAAAGTGGATGCTTGGACCACCAACCTCTCCAGGGTAGGGTGCTGGCTGAGGAAATTCCGGTCTCCTTGAGTGGGGCGGTGACAGCAGGCAATCGTCCTATTCACAGGAGCCCTTGTGGTGGGTTTGGACCAGGTCCTCAGAAGAACATCAGTGAGGGCTTCATTGAACGGGATTAGGGGTACAGAGGAGGAGACTACTGGTTGCCGCCCCTCTGTCAAGATGTTGGTCTTGACTGCCACAGAGGGCAAGTGAGGGTCGAGGACTTCCGCCGCGACGCGCACAACCATTGCATATGTAGCGCTCTCCTCAGTAGGCACCGTAGGGTGAGAAAGCATGCCGGTATCCAGAGGCATATCCAGTCCGCTGGCATCACCCAGCTCCTTGCACCACTCCAGATCCTGAACATAAAGCTGGTCTCCTAAAGGGTCCAGCAAACCGTCCCATTCCTCCCAGACGCCTAACCCTTCAGAATAGGACTCAAGCTCTGACCTAGGACGCAGGGGTCCTGTCGGTGCCGAAATCTGCATCGGTCGACCCGGTTCCGGCTCCTTTGTCCGATTCAGGGAACACAATGGGGCTCTGCCAGGAGCATCGGCTTCGGGAGTGGCACCAGGGAAGGTCAATGTTGTTCAACCGGCACCGGTCTGGGTCCATGGCGGGCCTATCGGGGCCGTAGCCACCGGCACAGAACCAGATGGGCCATCTCTGACCCAGCGGGGCCCAAAAGGTACGCGCAGGAGGGGTCAGCCGCTAAAAAATGACGCGCACTGCCTCATAAAATTCCTTCATTTGAGCAGGGGTCGTTCCATTTCCCAGGAAGCTAGGGAGGCGTGGATCCGGCCCAGGCACAGGTTCCGAGAAACCAGGCTGCACACGCCGATGTTTCTTCATCACATCAGCCAAAGGACGAGAGAGTCAACAAAACATCACTTTTTTCTGCCAAAAGTGGACTTGAGGGGTAGCTCTTCTCTCAGATCAGTGCTTGTTGGCACAGAAAGAAAAGAACTGACATCTGCGTGCCGAGTTGGCGCCTTTATAGGTGACGTGGAGGCCATTTCCGGCTCAGACAACACGCGGAGCAGCCCGACCCAAAATACTGGCATGCAGGGGTACTACTCACGAAAAATCTTCAGGATCCAGTCTGACGCCTGGGGAATTCAAAGGTAAGGAATCTGCTTCTAGAAGTCTCTATATGAAACAGGGAGTTGAGGGTCAAATTCTGCTGGCTTTTCTAAAAAAAAGTTCCTTTGTGAAATAACAGGCATGCCAATTTCCCCTCCTCTGAATATCCACAGATTAGGTACGAAGATCTTAAAAATATCATCTCCTAAACCCCTATAAAACATCACATTTTTAAAGCAGTGAAAGATAAGAAACTTAGGGGCTTATTTAGAGTTTGGTTGTAGGGATACTCAATCACAAACATGGTGGGTAGGCCATGTGCTGTATTACAAGTGCATTACAGCCTACTGCACATGTGATACAGTGGACAGGATAGTCGCCACATATGTGGTAGCATATCCTATACGCTAAACTTCAACTAAGGGACATGGTTGGTCTAGTCATCAAATTTACATTTTCCAAGATCTCTCCAATTTGACTTATACAAGAAAGAGACCCATTTTACATCAGCTAAATATATCACATGATATGGTTAATCCAGGTTTCAATAAAATAATTTTCAATGGCACTAGTAAGTCATTTAAATACGAACAGTTCTGTTGCAATGGAAACCTCTACTGAGAAACATATATGATGGTACTGATGTCATCTTTAAGTTTTTATTGGTGCTGATATGTATTAGCTACTTTTTTTTCCACATGTCCTCTAATCATATCATGAATTTACGCTTCTGTTTGTTATCTCAGTTCTCTCAAGTCAGGGTTTACTCCCTTGAATTACTTTCCTCTTCTTTATTCCTATTTTTCCCGGTCTCTTCTTTTCTATAGTCAGACTTTATGTCTCACTAAGCACTTGAATCACACACGTTGCTCGTGTCCCTCTTTTTGTGTTGGTTACATAAGGTACTCACTTCTGCCTTTATTTGATTCCTAAAGGTCATTTTAATTGGTTATTGAACATGATGAAAAAGAATTCAGATGTTGACATCTCTAAACCCTTTGATTATTGCACTGCCTCTCAAATCAGATGTTGATCATTTATTTTCTGCCATTTCTAAAAATAAATCTTCTTCTATAAACCTAATGGAGCTAGATATGGATCTCTCTCTGAAAGAAGTAATAAAAGCTGTAATTACGTTAAAAAAGGTAAGGCTCCTGGACCTGAGGGCATCTCTACTGAATCAGTTTCTTGTTTGTCCTTTTTCGTCCCAGTACATTTTGAATTATTTAATATTACGGTTATACTCAAACTACATAGCGATAGTTGTACTTGAGAGATCTTCTTTATCTGCAGCAGAAACAGACGTTCACAACCCAGGCACCCAAAAACAATCAATGAAAACTCTTTGCCACTGGAAGATAAAGAGTTCTGTCCAAGCCACTGCACAAGTCAATCTCCCTCATCTAAAAAAAATTGTTAACAACTCTGCATACATACAGATGAAATTACTTGGTCTGTGAGAGGGCCCACATGTGTGGCCTACTTCTTGATAGTGGAAGAAGCTCTCCAGAATCCTGGGGTGGTGACAATCAAGAAAGGCTTCAGACTTTTACAGCTCAGAATTCTACATTACTCATGTTACATCAGAGGTCTCTCGCCAAAAATTTGAAAAATTACATTGGATAGGTGCATTTGGAGCTGTGGCCAACAGGGCACCTAATTTCAAACACTATGGTCATGTCCCAAAATAAAGCCCTTCAGGCGTGAGGGTGAACGAACCTGATAAGAGCCACTTAGGACCACATGGTACAAACTCCCAACTATCTCTACGGAGTGTGTGGAATGATGAGGCTCCACCCATATATGTTAAAAAATTCTGAGGACTGGAGAAATGTGCCCAGGGCCTTGGGAGGGGGGGGAGGAAGACCCCACCCAGACAAAGTAGATGGGTAGGGATATGGAGCCCTGAAAACTCAAAAGCCTTGGAAAAACCCATGTCATTCAGTGTCTCACTTCAATGTCTGAACACAAGATAATGTAGATGCACAAACAACATAACGTATATACAGATGTAAATAAATAGATATAATCAAGAAGTCACGCTCAATTTAATCCGTCTGATGTATAAAAATGGAATTCTCCACTCTTGAGTCACTCTAATATGGTTCAGCCAACACATTTACTATGACTGACAAACTATAGTCCTTGTCGCAAAGCCTGAGGTTAGACCGGACAGTCTTGGTGTGGTCTTCCACAAAACAAATTAATTGTAATTTTAAATCCTCTTTAGTGGTAATTTTGGATTGCAATTTAGAAAACGCCACTTTTAGAAAGTTGGCATTTTCATGCCATTATCTTTCTGAGGCCTTCTAGGAGTCTCCATCTGCCTAAGCCGAATAACTGCTCCCCCAACAGGAATGCATATTGGGCCCATTTAGTGAAAAATAGCACCTGGGTGTAGCTGGGAGACGGCCATCCTGCCAAGATGGGAGGGACAGAGCTGTTCCTTGCCACACTTACATTTCAAAGGGCAGCCTCCAGCACACTCACAAAGGAACGTGACACCAGCCTTTTGTCACTCTAGACGTCTTGGAGCCTAGGTATGGGAAGAAAGAAACTTTCCAGAACCAGATGTGGGGGGTGGACTAGGTGTTTACCACTACTTCAAAGGGCGGCACAAGGTAAACATTTTGGACCACCTGAGCCATTTATTGCACTATATAAGCAGTAACTTCAGTTTGTGGGCAGACCGAGAAATACTTCTATTCATTTGAATTGTAATTAAAAATCCTCTTTAATGGTAAAGTTTGATTTTAAATTACTATTCTGAAAATGCCACTTTAATAAGTTGGTATTTTTCTGCCTAAACCAAATGCACCTTTCTGCCAGTGCCCAGGGGTACATGACTGTTAATGGCTCTACTGTGGGATGATGTATATTCCTTACAGGCAGGGGACAAAAGAGCCTAGGGTATGGGAAACTGTGTTCCCCTCCTGTGCAGCATGGCCATGGGATTGTTCAGAGTCCCTCCTGAGCTTCAAAGGGTAGCCTGAGGGCTGTACCCAACCACTTCCTGACTTCTGAAGCTGTCTGCCCAGACACTGAAAAATGCAGCCCACACCTGGCCTGCCTAGCCTTTGTCTCTTTAGACAGATTGGAGCCAAGCAGAGGAAAGAGGGAAGAATAGACAAGAACCACCTAGGGTTAGCCAAACAGTGTGACCCCCCACACACAGACTGGCACTGGGTATAAAAGTGCCTCCCTCAGAACCTCTCATCAAAATAATCCTGGACCCGAGAAAATTCAGAGGAAGAACTGCTCTGTAGCCTGAAGGAAGCATGGACCTGGTTACCTTGAACCCAGGGACCCAGAAGTGCCTCCATGGGGCAGTTGGCGGACCTCTTGTTTGAGCTACAGGGACACAACAAGATTCCAGAGGTACTCCTTACAACTGCTCAGCTGACCAGCACCAACCTGAGTGAGTCCAGATTCCCTCTGCCCTCACACCCAAGAGGGCCCTACCAGGTCCTAGATCATTGGTTGGTGTCAGAGTGTACTCCTCCAGCCTACAAACTGCAAGAAGTGGACTACAGGTGAAAATCCAAATGTTCTAGATCCTTTGCGTCGAAAAAGGACTGTCCCCCATCTCCTCGCAAATGCAAGTGGACTTCACTGGGGCCAATGTGGGACCTGTATCAGACTGTCAATGAGACCTTCCCGGCTATAGACTCTGAACTTCACATGCACTGTACTTTTCGCGTCAACAACAATCGCCTTGCATTTACCACCAATTCGAAGCTCTGACCAGCGTCCAGCTCTTCGCACCGATGACTGTACTGCCAATGCAAATCTCGGAGGCTCCTCATATGGAACTGGACTACTTTAGAAGGTACATTTCTGCTGGTAAGGACCCAGTCCCTGTATCCTTTACTCCATTGCAGTCTGTCTGAACTTTTGACTTTGACCCTGTCCAGTGTGACCAAATAACCACGATTGGATATTTGTGCTTCTTGCTGCTATTTTTTACTTAAAACTTTAAGAATGCACATTTCTGGTTCTATTTATTGATTTTTGTTGTTTTGGTGCCATTTGATTAATTAGAATTTACTCAATTATATAAATGGTTATGAGTTTTTCTTGTGTTTTGTTTTCACTTTGATACTTTGTGTGCTGCATAACAACTTTGTGCATTGCCTACAAATTAAGTCTGACTGCTTTTGGGCATAGATACATAAGGGTTAAGCACAGATTTCCATAGTGATATTTGTTGTTCACCCTGCCAAATATTGTGTTGATTACTTGAGTGGGGCCCTCACCTAATAAGCTAATTTCTTATATATATCATTTGTTTATATAAGTAAGGACTGGAATCCAATTTCAATTACTCAGTTATTCAATGCCCAAACAGCATTTATATTTTTTATGCAGTTGAGACATGCTTCTGTTGCAGCATGGGGAGCCTTTCATGAGAGTAATGTATGCCCGATAAATCTATCAAGCAATGTGGCTCAGTTGGAGAGGCAGAAACAACATTAATGCTGATGCAAGTTCACAGGGAATAATCAGTATGGCATTCAATAATGCAACTATATAACAAGGGCGGGATTAGCCAAGTGTAAAATGTATGGGCGTTTTTGGATTATCACCAGCCATAGAAATAAAAGGCAATTTTTTTAATTAGTTTTCCAAGATTTCAAATATTTTAGAACCTACCATTTGAAAAACCAGACCACTAAAAAGGCCATTTAAAACAGAAAGCATGTAACTGTAAACAAATGTGAAAAGGATACATCCATGTATCACAGGAATGGCAAACCTGTGGATCTGTAAAAGAAGAGAAGGACACATCAATTGTTTGTGTAATCAAGAATGTAAAGTTACTTGCTTGTAATCTTGGTGCTCATCAAGGGCACATTGATGAAATTCATGAGCCAAAATAGTTAACCCTTCCTATTGTCTGGCACGTATTCAAACAGATAAGTCTCTCTGCAAAATATATTTCAAACAATGCAGATCAAAATGGAATAGCTGTCTTTATTATATTAAAATTAATTAAGAGCAAAAGCCCTAAGCACAAACAAGCAATAAAGCTGCCAAAGTCTCCTTTAAAAAACAAAATGCAAGACATGGCAGCAGCTCCTGAAAGGATGCGGACTCTGTCACTCTTAAGCAGCAGACTGCTCAAGAGACCCAGAATGCTATGCAATGCAGTGTAGTGCCTGATTAAGCCAGTTCATTTTGACAGCTAATCTCCAGAAAGGATCTCATTCCGTATTCACACACTAATCTCCTGAGGTATTTGGTCGATTAACAAATGTAATGCAGATATTGAAGATTGACAACTATGATTACAAGAAAGAAAATGTTCCTACTCGGCTATGGGATATTCATTAAAAGTCACCCTGGCCATGCTACCGGGTGACTATTGAGGCAAGGCAAATAACACAAAAATATGAAGCCAAGAGGTAAGCCTTTAGATATTAAATGGTCTTACAGGAACTGAATTTCTTTTTTTGAAGGGTAAGTGATAAACCAACATTAGAGAGACAATGCAGTGGGAGACGAGCATTATCAGTTTGGCCAAATAGTATAATTTAATGGAGCCAAACTATGCCCAGTTTACAAAAGGTGCAGCATCAAAAGCCACAAGCCAAATATTCCCAGGATTCTGTGTTTTTAGCTAACATAATGTTGAAGATGCTGGTGTCATAAAGAACCTGTGTGCATTTTAGGTGTACCTTTCTTAAAAATCAAGCTGCCCATGGTCATTGGGTGATTTTAGCATGCATCATCTCTGCATTACATTTTAGAAAAGCTATGCTGGTGGCTAGTGCCCATGGGTATGCTGGGTATGCTGATCTAAAGTACTGTATGCTGAGAACTGAGTGGATGACCTGTTGTAGGATAGTTGTAAAAACTTCAACACTTTTTTTATATTATCCTCAACTGGATGTTAATATGTTAATACAGCCATAGTTTTCACTCTCACTGAACTTGCTGTGAATTTCCTGATGGTAACATTTCATCAGACAGCACTCTCAAGCACCTTGTACCATTTCAATAACGGATATCGTGCAATACCGAAAATTCTGCAGTTTAAAACACATCATAAAACATAGTACAAACCATAAATGTCTTCACAGTTTACAGGAGCCAAGAGATAACTGGTCTGACTGCCCTGCAGCATGAAGAATAACTTGACTGTAGCTTTCTTTAGGCTACCAATAGTCCCAAGTGTATCTTTGCATCGTAAACGTTGTGTTCATTAAATATTGTTAAATGTAAGCCAATCAGTGTGGCCCTTGTTTCTACATACTCCACTTCTGTTATGCGAACTCTTTGTGATACTTTCAAGAAAATAAATCTTCAAGACCAAAATGACAACTCTTTATTTGCTTTTTACTTTGTTAAGATTCAACCTACCACCTTCCTATTGTGAGTCAGAGAAATGCAATTACTTTGTTTATAATCGGGATCTTTAAGGAGTCAAGGTAATGCAATTAAGATGTTCGCAATTCAGTTATTAGGAGACTCCAGAAGTAACCTTTATGTTTTAATCTTTGATAGATCGGAATAACGCCTAAAAATTGATAAACTTGTTGTCCATCACACTCCATTAATAATTAGGTTTTGCAAAAATGTGAAACATCTCAACAACTGTTCCACGTACTCAGTATGTATTTCTCCATTAACACTTCAACATGTAGGAGACCACGTAACAAGTAATTAAGTTAATAATTTCATATTACCTCTGGCTGAGCAGCAAACTCTCTTAAAAGATGCCCATTCCAAACAAATCGTTGGTCTGCCTGAAACAAAAAGGATATACATGACACAGCTACAGCGTTGATACTAACAAATGGTTAAATAATACGCTAATTTTTCAGTGTTATGTGAAATATTTATGTTTCCCTGACTGCCACCTTCGGATTATTTACTTGCTTAATTATTCATCAGCTTGAATACCCAGTCAGTTCCTGCCTTGGAACACAGGTGCACCGATAAAGGATGTTATAGTCGAACGTGACATGCCTTTGCCCCCTCTTTAAATGGATACAACATCTGAAGGACTGAGGTATCACCCACAAAAACAGACAATTTCTGAATTAAACCAATTAGTGGTAGACGATTTAAGCAGGCATCTTCAAAATACTAAAGTGTAGGAAGTTAATAAAGGGGTTTCAGAAGGCATTTTTCAACTGAAATGGTCAATGCAGATCTGACCAATTTTTGGGAATACTAGCGAAAGAAAATGCTTCCTCTTCAAGTCTCAAGGGCTCCCTTTCATGCGGTCTTTCTCTCAGGAAGCAAACAAACTCCATACATGTAATCTGTCCAGGGAAACACTATTGAATCTGCATAACAGAAAGAGGGTCTATGCCCAAATGGGAGCCTGTCTTTCATCTCCACTACCACGCTAAAGTAGTTCAACTGTATAGTTCAGTCATTGGAAAGTGTGGTAACTATGTAGTGAGCGCCAAGTCCCGTAAAGAATTTGGGCACTGTAAAAGGGAAGGTGACGCTGAAAGGTTGTTGGTAATTGAGGATGGTTGGGGGTGGGATATGGGTTGTTGGGTGCTTATATAGTTGTCCTAGATAAAAAACACAAGTTGGCGTAACGGAAAGGATACTTGCCTACTGTAATGTTGTTTCACACTGTATGTAGGTTGTTCTAGTCCTTATAATAATTGCTTACCGCTGTCTGTAACTTAAAGGTTGTAAGTTCCTTAAATGCCAATAAAGAAATACTTTAAAACATTTTTTATTTTTTTTTTAAACTGTAAAGTTTCATAATAAGCCATCAACTACCTACAGAAAATCACCTATGTGCTGCTTAATGAGTTGTTTTTGGGTGCTGCAGAATACATTTACATTCAGTATGAAAACAGGATCCCCTGCTTAGAACTTATTGTAGCACTTTGAAATCCCATTCTCTCTTTGAAGCCAAGAACAACTGTGAATGTTTGCTATTGGACACAGCAAGTTCTGTCCGTAATTGATATCACCACTGCAAACAGAAGATGGAAATTCATCTTCTGTTTTAAAGTCACGCGATGAGTATTTTCTTTTGCTTTTTGAAAGAAACACAATTATAGGTTCCATCCATTCTTGCTTCCTAAAACTTGTTCAATTTTCAAATTAATTTGTTCACTCTCTTCTGGTGCAGTTTCCTAAAATACTGGAAGGGGTAGTGCCGTTTGTAGACCTCAATGATACTTGAAACTCGGTGTGGAAACAAAGAACTCTCATTGAAAAAAACAGTTAATAGCAGCCACAAAGTTCCCACTATGACAGCACTTTCAAAACGGGCTATTTCCAGGTGAGTAGCTTTGTATTTCAGGGCGACAAACCCTGAAGTAAAACTGTGCGTAAAGCGACTGAGTAGAGACTAGGATATATATTTGCAAGTGTTGCTGTACAAATTCTAAACCCAAGTCTAATAGATAAGTCAAACTACCTTGAACATTTTACGATGAATGCTCTTAATTTGATGTTAACTTCTCTAACAATGAATTCTCAATAGCAGAAACCTTGCAAAGTTATAACAAAGTGGAAGTGGCAAAGAAAAATCACTTGTCATCTTGTGGGCATAATATTCTGCTGGGCCCTCAGGCATAGCATTAGGTAGTAATTGTAGTGCAAAAGAAAAAGAAACTGGAACCCAAACTTCATCTGGTCACCATTCTCTTCATAAGTTCAACCTTTGCTGAACTTTGTGGTGTGATTATAGAGATCTTTCACTGGTCAATACATTGGTGGAACACCTTAAACATTTTGATAAAAGCTGCTAAAATAAAAGAATATGATTGTTGCCATCAATAAAATGTTCTATTGGAGGATGCAGTTAAGCTTCAGCAACGTTGTTTAAAAAAGATTCATACATTTATTACGCAACATTAAGGTAGGGACAAAACATCCACCAATTCTGATTTTGGTAAGCTGAAAGATGTTCTCTTCAGTTTTTGTAAAATTAACTGAGAATCACAACATTTCTAAATTAACAGCACAAATCCCGACAGACTGTATTAAACCATGCTTTGCGTTTAGCTATTTCTTCAAAATAATGACTGCTTGAATGATCCAAGAATGAAAATGAATTACATTTGAATGACTTGATATTAGAATTTGAATTCCAACATTGCAAAGTTATCTCGCCAATATGGAAACCACACAAAATTGAGAGCTTAACTCACATTGCTACCATCACAGTTCTAAATAAAATATGACAGCAGTAATCCACAACTGAACTGACTATATTGTGGCATTCACACTGCTGCACTATCGACTATCATCACTAAAGTGTGCTAAGTGGTTAGAGAATACGTATCACAAGGTGTCAAAGCTACTTCCACTTTATTTTTACTTTTCTGTTTTAATAGCGTATGAGTTTCGCTCCATATTCTGTACAAATAGCCTGTTAACGTTTTGCAAAGAAACCTATTTAATCTATTATTATTTATACCAAGCCAAAAGGAATGGCATAAAAAGAAACGGTCAGACACAATAAAGTCAGCCTAAGGTAGGGAATACCTTGTTCAAAAACAATGCCATGAAAAACTGAAAGAGTTTTATAGGTCGAACAGAGAAAGGGTGAGGTTAAAAGGACAAAAAACTGAAGATGATCATTTTTTGTAACACTGGTATACTTCAAACCTCTGATGTGACCATGATGGACAGGCAGAACAATAGGGCAACTACTCAATTTTACCAGTAACTGGAACCCAGCAAGCCTTCAAGAATGTTAATGTCTGAAGCCATTTTTGACTCTGTATGTACTGAATTTTAGTAAGAAAAAATTCAGACATTTGGGTGGACAAAAAGGAGACGTTTGTTGAATGTGCTTTCCACCTAATCTGCAAGTGCTGAACAGCTTTTATTATATCCATTTGAATGAGCGAATGAGGTTTAATTTAGCAACCTGCAACCACCATCCAAACAAGTATTGATAAAACTATCTATAAATGATCCCTATCTGATACTTAGTAAGTGCTCTTTCATCTTTGTATGTATCAGCTGTTTTATTGCTTTGAAGAGCTTTGCTATGGTGCTGTTGTCTTTTGTTACAGAACTCTACTCTCCTTAAATCCCTTCTAGCAGTACACAGTTCATTTGCGGGTACGTTGCAGTGAGATGGCAGGCCATCGCCGGTCAGGTTCATCGAAAGAAAGTGTGCACCACAATGCAGCCTAAAAATGCAATGAGGTCCAACCTATAGAGGGGTTACACGACAGCAGGATATGGATGCCTGCAGGCAAATGTTCACATAGATCCAAGTCACAAAGAACATGCAGCACATGAGGTCTGCACAGAAAGAAATGATATATTTGGAGAAAAATTGCATGGAAAGGTAAAATAGAATCGTAAACATACACAGCACAGCCTATAAAGGTCAGGAAGGGCATGCACTATAATCCCAGCACACACTCAGAAAGAATTACATACAACACACGTGCCATTGAAATTCCGAACATCCTTCAATCGTTAGAAACCTTTTATGGAAGGCTTTTGATGTCAAACAAGTTTGTGTGAAGGGTTAGGTGAAGCACAAAATGTATAGGCCTTGCAGCCAGGTGGTCACCATCATTTTCAAATCAGTATGTGAAAAGTAAATTTTAAGTGGTCATGAGCTAAAGGCTATGTTTTATCAACCCCGCTTTATTAGTTGAACTACACTCCCGACTGTTAAAGGGGGTGTATACAAGAGAAAAAGGTATCAAGGAAACAATACGAAAAGCATAAATGAAGAGAGCACGTTTCATTACCCCTTCAAGGATATCTAATATTCATTGTGAATACATCAAAAATCAATTTCAAATACACACAGAAAAAGGCGCTTCTTCAAAGAGAAACACAACGACATAAAACAAAAAATCATGTACATATCAATGAACAAAGGACATAGTACAAATGACAATAACCCAAAGCAAATTATTCACACCAGTGTCCCTCTCAATTGCAGGCGAACCACTGAGAGGTAGTCAAAAAAGGAAACACTAGAAAAGGCTAAGTGGCCCAGTTTTGAGTGTCCCCACGAAAATCTAAGAATCACTAAAACTCTAGTGACTCCTCCATCCAATGTCTGTCGACGTGACCACGTTTCAGCCCTTATTCCTTATGGCCTCTTGAGGACAGGGGCTATACAGAACTACAATAAAAAAAAAGGAAAAAAAAGAATGCAAAAAAAAAGATCCTTTACCTATTGAAAAAGAAAAAAAAAAAAAAAGGAAATATTACTCTCATCCAGGGTTCAAAGTAGGGAACAACAGATATGGATGGTGACTACCCAGCAAGTGCCACACAGGAGTCCCCAACAGAACCACACCACAGTGAGCCAATTAATAAAAATCCCTATTACCATGAAACTCCACAAAGTGACAATCTATGAGGATTATTAAAAGTTAAATAAAATAATATAAGGACAACTCAACACACTAAAAACCTATTACCAACAAGTGCCCACAATTTCCTAAACAATAATACCGAGCTACCAAATCAACCACAACTAAACCACCAAATTCCTTATTCCATCTCACCAAATAAAACAAAAAACAGAAAAATCCCTCCAGAACCACTTACATACTCCCTCAATAGTTGGGCGCTAGTTCTCTCACGCTGCAGGGTGGACAGCAGACTTAATACACTGCCTACAGTAAATAAATACAAACTATAACAAACCATCAATGAAAAAGGAATACTAATAATATTAAAAAACCATCGTAATCAAGACCCAAGTCCTACAGTGAATCAAACCACCACCAAGGTGCAGGTGACAGTCTTACCTCTTCAACATTATGAATGCCCGCCAGCTGAAACTCTCAACTTCAAAAATGATCCAAACACCGGGTTCTCCAATTTACTCCTATGGTGCAAACACAATTGAAATACTGATGATGCCCGTTATGCAAACGGCTCCGTCGCTGTAATAATCCCAACCCAAAGTCACAAGGCTAAGGGAGAGGGCATAAGGCGATCCACTTACTCAATGAATGTCGGGTCAGTCCAAAAGCCAAAACCTCACTCCACACCAGCTCCTCAGTCGCTCGGGTTAGTGTATACCACATAGCGTCGAGCGTCAAACCCGGAAATAAAGATTCCGCCATTCGCCAGTCCCGCCCTCCGACAGCAATAACATAGAAAGGGGACTAGGGCACGGTAACAACTCTATAAAATCGTCTAATTTATTAGACCATCAAAAATGAAAAATAAAAATAAATATATATTAGGCGCCACACCATCCCAAAAGGGCAGGAACCACCAATGTCCCAATTAAATAAAGGGAAATTTATAGGTACAACAAGAAGACGCGAGTCGCACCAGGCAATATGGATCCCAGCATACACCAGTCCACCCCTCCAGCAACATTAACATGGAGAGGGGACTGGAGGTAAGCACATTCCGAAATGAATCACCTAAATCCCCAGGCTATCATAATATCGATTGGATATATATCACACAGCAAACCATCCCAAAAAAAAGAACAAGGGTCAACAATAACACAATACAAAATATAAAATACGACCAACTTAAACTACACCACTCACTAAAAATAAAATAAATCTGATTTACTGGGCAGTCACCAAACCACACTGAAGGGCCCCAGATCGAAGGACGAGAGCAACATCCTACTCCTAACCATGCAGTTATATACAATATCTACATATATACAATAATGAAAAATATAAATAAAGAAGAGAACCCTATACAGGTGACATAAAAAGCATACAATGCACACATTGAACACAAGAGGAATGCTATACATCAAAATTCTGAAAACCCCCTTCCAAGTTAAAATCAGGGGGCTACTCCTTTCCATCTACATATGTATATAGGATGCTGCAGGTTAATTCTCAATCAGAGCCCAAACCTCATCTCGATCATGCGGTTCTCTTGGAGCGTCTCCATAGTGCGGGTGTAACCAATCTAGCTTTAGATTGGTTAACGTCCTACCTCAGTGACAGACAGCAAGCAGTGGCTTTACCACCTTTTCAATCAGCCACTCGACAGGTGAACCAGGGAGTTCCTCAAGGGTCGGCGATTAGCCCGATCCTGTTTAATATCTTCGACCCCTTATAGCACTGATTAAGTCATTCGGCATATCAGTCATCAATTATGCCGATGACACTCAACTGATTTTTTCATTTGAGGGTAGCGAGTCGGTTTCGAAAGACACGGCCACAGCTGAATGGCTGCGAACCAACTCACTCCAGTTTAATGGGGCTAAAACGGAGGTTCTCCATTGCTCTCCTGATCGCCTCCCCCGGGCGCTGCCTGATGATTTTTGGCCACCTTCCATTCCTGGCTCTGTGGCAGGAGCTAAATGGGCCCGTAATTTAGGAGTGGTATTCGAACCGGACCTACAGTTGGATGGTTCAGTTAATAAGACCGCAGCGACTTGTATGGGCCTGCTTCGTGCCCTACGCAAAATTTTGCCTATTCTCCCCCAAGGTTTTAGGGCAGAGGTGGTGCGGAGTATTATACTCAGTAGATTAGACTACTGCAACGCATTGCTCTTAGGAGCTCCTAAAAAACTGATCCTTAGGATGCAGAGGATCCAGAACATGGCGGCGAAACTGGCTTTATCGCGCCCACGCTCTGCTTCCTCCTCTGCAGCTCTAGCTGATCTACACTGGCTGCCGATACAACAGAGGATCGCGTTTAAGGCGGCATGTCTTGTATTTAAGGCGTAGCATGGACTTGGACCAATCCCACTCCAGGGCCTGTTTTCCTGGTACCAAGCTGCCCGGCCTTTGAGATCCTCATCGGCGTTTCTGGTGCGGATCCCAAGGATCACTAGAGTCAGGATAGGTGGCCGAGCTTTTAGCCACACAGCCGCCTCATTATGGAATTCCCTTCCGCTAGTGCTGAGGGGTAAGCAAGATTTGACCTCCTTCAAAAGGGACCTTAAGACCTATCTGTTCCCTAGGGCAATGTAAACATTCTTCCGATGGTTTAAATGGGGTCTCAGCGCCAGGATACCCTTGGGGTGACAGATGCGCTTAATAAGAACCAAATACATACATCATTTAAGCCCATACTTGATGTCTGATACCTTTCTATCAAACGCGCTTCTAGATTATTTAGTTTACTCTGCAAAGTTGTTTTGGTAGGTGCCTTAACCACCGCCAGAATAGACCATTCCAAATCATTTTCTCAGTGTCCCTTTTCAATAAAGTGCTGGACCATAGGAGCCCCTATGGTCTTACATCGAATCCGAGATTTATGCTGTATGATCCGCATTTTGGCAGCTTGTGTCGTTTGTCCGATATAAGTTTTCACACAGGCAAGTCACACACTACATTTTTAGTGTTACAATTAGAGAAACACAATTGTTTATGTTGTTTTTTATGAATCACCACCACTTTTGAATCTTTGGTATAGGTAAAGGCAGCACAGTTATTGCACTTGTATGTTAACCCCTTCAGTGCCCGCCCCTTTCCCCGCCCTGTGCCGGCCGTTGCATTAGCGGGCGGGGTCAATGACGAGCTGGACTCGTCATGGGCACAGCGCAACCGCGGCCCATGACGAGTCCAGCTCGTCATGGGCACTGAAGGGGTTAAAGGGGGTGTGGCATTGCAAAATATGTGGTATACAAACTTTTTTTTAAATCTGTACTAGAATGGCAGGTTTAAATAAAATAAAAAACATTCATTTTTATTAAAAAAGACAGACCAGTCGCAACTACCACATATTCTTATTTCTGAAGTACCTTACCCTTTCTAGAAGACTCATCTCCTGGAACTCTGGGCTGGTGTTGGATAACCGTTGCAGCGTGTGTGTCAGATCATACGTGGTTGAGAAATAAAACCCATCCACACTCAAGACATGGTTGATCATCGTTAGGAAGAGTTTGTTGTCCTGCAACTGTTCATGAGGAAACTGTTAGAAAATTTACTACATTTAGGAAGCAATAATCAAAGCAGTTATTACTTGTTTTACTGAACTACGCAAGTGATTTAACCAGTTAACTCCACAGAACATCACCTTTGTACTACTTTACCAACTAAAGATATATAGCAGAGAAAGGTGTATTTTGCAAACGTCATTCAGTGCATTTTCTACAACAGGGTCACAAAATTGGTATTACACAAGGGACAGTAAGATGATTGTGGCTCATTTGCAATTATGTGTTCCCAATGAAAAGGACTGGGATTACCTTGGTCTCTTGCTTTATAGCAGCATACCCATTGGCACACCACCTGTAGAGTCCACCAACAACGTGGGAGCTGAACATTTGCCACCCAAATCTATGGAGAAGGATAAAGAGAGGCTCAAGAAAAACAGGTATGCTAGGCACACATGCGCAAATCTGTCAACACTGAATGAGTTACTAAGACAGGATTTGAGCATGTGCCTCCAGCCTTTGAGGGGAGTAGTCTCCATGCCCAGCAAAATAGTCTGGCTGACTAGATCTATGCACTCACTAAACCCTACTGTTGGAGTGACAGGTGAGTTTTTGCGATGCTCACTCTGAGGCACAGGTAAACACTGTAATATTGTGCAACTGCACAGCAGACTGCTGCATTTTGCTGAAATATGGCACAGTTTTGCACTGTACATAGCTTTACGAGAAAGAGGCCCCAGGCTTAAAAACCTGATTCAGATGAAACACAATGCAGCAGAGTGAGCCCTCTTCCAGCAGATTACTGTATGATGAAAAAAGCTCTATAGTTTTATGTAGCTATAGTTCCTACCTACATAAAATCAAGCAAATGTATCCTGAATAGTAAGGGATAAGGTGAGAAAGGATTTGAAACACACTGGGCTGACTGAATAAGTACTGCTTGGAGTCTGTCACAATTAAAAACCAATAAAGGCCAGTCAGCAGTACGGAGGCCTTCCAGCAAACCTTAGACCAAATAGCTCACATCACTGATAGTGAGCTTTAAAACTCAAGATTGGAGCCCAGCAGTAAATAATCCCTTTTTTTCAATGGGCAATCATTTTATTAAAGGGTCTGACTGTATACTGTGCAGCTAAAAACACTGATAACGAAGACGAAAGGCCAACCAAAATGACAACAGGAACTTAAGATGTTCTCTAGTCAATTTTATATGGACCTTAGCAACAACGTGCTATATAATACTTGGAGCTGAGAGCAAACGATGAAAATTCATGATGGAGATAAGAGCTAGACATCATAAGAGACCAGATGGTATAAGGCTTTGCTAGTAGAAAAAGTATTTATCTGAGGGCGAACAGCAGGCTCAGTAGATGCGGTCCCCATTGAAGTTCATATTGGACATGCTGGAAGTCCCCCCTCCCCCCCCCAACCCTCCCAAAAAAACACAAGCAACACAATAGACAGCAATACGGAAAACAGACTGCGCTCTTAACCAGGTTAAGAACTCAGTGGTTATATAGGCCAAATACCGTTAAAATCAGAGGGGCTTTGAATGGGGGTTGCATAGCAAGGTCCTAAAAGTCGAGGCTTTGCCTTGCGTTCTCCTGGCAGTCATCAACTAGCCAACCTAACGTATTATATATACTTTATTTTCAACAATCTGTTGTTCAAACGCCTAGCGTGGATTCATATGGTGAAAAACATACTTTCTACTTTTGGCATGACCTAAATGTGTATGCTCCGCATTTGAATTGCTGGTGTTGTACAGCCCATTAAGATCACAATGGTGCACTCACTAAACGTGTAAAACTGTTATGCTCATTATGGCAATTAAAAACATTCAAGTGCTAAACCATATCCCCAGATATTTCCAGAATATCGGCATTGACACTACTGCTTCTTGCGTTTCACTGTAACAAGCGATTTCATGAATTATACCTTGTTGAATAATTATCAATTTTCACATGGCTAAGCAAGTTTTTCTTGTTTATTTTATTTATGTTACGGAACTCCAAGGAGGTCCATATAAAATCTAAATATTGAATACATAAAGATGAAATAAAATTCTGATTTACAATTGTAAACACATAATAAATACAGACCACCCCACCAATATATCTAACAATCATAAAATATATCCAAGGCTCTAAAAACTAGCAGTAGCCTATTCTACAACAAGCATTGGCATAGCCAATTGGGACCTTTGGGACCTTATAAGTATTTAATTATGCAGCACAATAGCCTTGGTGCAACATCAACTGTTGCATGGCTAAACACTTATAATGTCCCAAAGGCGAGACCTATTGGCTATGCCAATGCTTGTATACTTTGCACCTGATTACCATCTTCTTCCACTTGATGGTAAATTTAAACATGCTGTTTTCGTGAGTAGTCAGAATTTGCAAATGTTTAGTACATGTGAATGGCGACTATGTAATTGGTATCACAATATTAGAATTGCTAATTTATGTCACAAATTAAGGATTCCCTGCAGGTAAACAACACTGTGCATTTTTCGCAACCCTTTTTTGTGTGCAAATCTTAGTATATAAAAATGGCCGATGTTGCAGTCGCAAATCATTTCGCAAATAGATTCGCAATATCCAAATACTTTCAGGTGCCTCGTGATTTATTTCTGTATTCTATATCAGCAGAAACGTACTATTAAAAGATGAGCTGTAAAGTAAAACCAAATTGAAACTTTTACGTCTATAATACACACCACCGTCACACTCAAGACCACCCCGAACTCTCTTCTTATTCCCAAACAGCATCCCACCACAGGATCTATCCACAGTTGGCAGACGTTGTTTGAGTTAAACCTGCAAAACACACAAGATGATGGACGGAATGTTGCACATTGGCAAAACATTCACCCCCAGTCACAAATCTGGGTTTAATCCATCGTTATTTTGCTCACCACGCCACCCCAGTTCAGACATGGCCATATGCAAATCAGTCTTGACCCTGTGCCTCATGAGAACAGTCCAACACGAACTGCCAAGCCACGTCTTCCCTGGACCGGAATCAAGCATCCTAGGACCGGTTTCGGGGTTTCACCCCTTTTCAGCCAGGATATCTTGACTCCAGTGGCATAGTGAGCACGGGGTAAAGGCCAGGACCCAGCAGTAATGTACAGTTTCTGCCCGTGTTAAACTGAGGGGGTCTTTAATACATTTTAAAAGCAGTCTTGTCAGAAATCAATGCAAAGCAATCGTTTCTGCTAGATAAGGTATTCTGCAATCCAAGGGCCTGACCGCCAAATTACAATTTTGAGAAACAATCGCTGAACACGCTGAAATTTCGTCTTTGTCCACTAGATAACAGTGATACGTTACGGGTGAGTGTTTTCTACAACAATTGTAAAAATCAAAAGGTCTATGCACGTAAATCTGAGAAAGTCATAGATTTCAGCATGCGAAAAAGTCTCTACTTTAGGTTGAAGGTTTAGCTGCAGCTCACGTTTTCCCCCATGGAAACAAATCTCTTCCCTGCACTCTCTGCAAACTATCGTGGAGTAAGGGAATTTTTCACACCTAATTTGCACACCACAGACTTTTCGGCACTACATTTCGGGGCACACAATGGTTGTGGAAACTGCTGGGGAATATCCAGTCATATGTTTGAATTTTCTGACGTTCAACACTTTGCCAATGACCGCCTCTCACCATTGAAAACATGCATTTAGAACAGAAACAATAAACATAACTGCCGAAAATCGGCCCTATTCACATAGTGCGACATTGCGCGCTTTAAAAACAAGTACTTTGCTGAGGAGCAGGTGGGAGGGGGGGAATAGGCATCAAAGTTAAACGGGCGCAATAATTGGAAACAGATGGCTTCGCTGCTCGCTCCCGAGACACATAGGCTATGGGAGGGGACATTTAAAGATAAGGCGGGACATACCCGAGCTTTTGGCCATTTGCGTGCATCTTTTGTGGAAGCAATGGCCAATCAAATGCGTGGCAGTAAAAAAAAAAAACCACGAGGAGAAGCTGTGGGAGTCTGAAGTCCTTACAATAAGCCTCGCAGAGCAGCGAATGCGCGCTGGCTCAGGAGAGACCTAAAAAGGAATGTAAAGTGTCTTTCGTGCCATCAGTGCAAAGATTAAGATTAGTACATGAAACACTATCAACCTCTATGACGTACAAACTAATACACCCTAATATAACTTTAAAAAGTTAAGAATTCTATTACAAAATATTTCATTAGGAGGTACATAAAGTGACTGTAATAATATTGAAGCTGAAAGAATAAACAACTACAAACATAACGGCCTCAACCAATTTCGCCGACATAATAGCAGAGCAGGGCAAATAAATAAAACATGGTTAAGATCTTGCTGAAGATGCATACCATTTAGCCAACAGGGGATTTAAAGACAGCAGGTCTTGCCTCAGAAGCATCCAAAAGCGCCGTACTCCATGAGGCAGATTCCAAGGAAAAAACATCTGTACTTTATTTACCAAACAGGAATCAATAGCCAGGTGATGACCCCCTCTTTAGAATATAGGCCTCCCAATCCATGCGAAAACTCAGGGACCAGGAGGCTTGTTTTAGGGTAACTTTTAGTTGCTGCAGCATCAAAGTAAAGATCAAAGAAGGGTCTCTTGGAGCAAATCTGTCGCAGTCACACAATTTCTATAAATTAATGAATTTTCTTTTGGGCCATCTAAAATGTTTTATTTTAGCCAGAACCTAAGTGTGCCATAATTGACTTTTACAAGGCACACGGCTCAGCACACTATTCTTGCAAGGCCCGGCACAAAAGCTTTTCTCAGGCCGAAGTCTAGCCTTAAGCAGCCACAGAAAAAGCTGGGTTGACTGAGGCCAAGCTTCTAAGGAACTCAACCAAAGATTTAAAAAAAAATCGAAGCACAAGTTACTACTTGTGTAACGATACATCTGTAAGAGACATTAGTTAGTGATAGATTCCTAACCTTAGAATATCCGCAGGCATCAGACTGGATCCGGAAAGTTTGTCAGCAGTACCACTGCGCATCGAAGGTGGCATTGTGCGGCTCCGCGTCCGTCGCTGGCGTCGTATGCTCCGAGATGATGTCACAGAGACTACTTAGGCGCCACCCATGTGCACTGACGTCAGTTCTGTACACGACTTTCCGCGCCAGGAAGGCAGAGCCAAGCAAGAAACTGACCACTGGTGCCATGAAACTAGGGCCCTGAAAATGATGACCTTAACCCTAGAAATCAGTTCGCGGGGAGGATGGGTGGGACGGTAAGGAATCTATCACTAACTGTCTCTTACAGATCTATTGTTACACAAGTAGTAACTTGTGCATCTGAAAGAGACACATTAGTGATAGATTCCTTACCCTAGAATAGATACCCCAGCAATACCAACCCCTGTGGTGGGTCTGTGAACAAGATTACACCAGAAAGTCACGGAGGACAGAACGGCAAAAGAAGCTGTCCCTCCGGACTTGACTGTCAAGGCAATAATGCTTGGTAAACGCGTGCAGCGAGGCCCACGTAGCTGCCTGACAAATGTCCTGCAAGGCAACGCCGAGTCCCAAGGCAGTAGTTGCTGCCGTTGCCCTGGTAGAATGGGCACGTAGCCCCACAGGAGGCTCCTTCTTAGCCAACGAGTAACATGCTTTGATGCACAGAACGACCCACTGAGAGATGGTTCGTTTGTGCACGGCCCGACCTTTTTTGGCGCCTACGTAGCCAACAAAAAGCTGGTCATCCACCCGGAACTATTGTATGCGCTTTAGATAGAACGATGACGCACGTTTTGGGTCCAGACGGTGAAGCCTCTCTTCCTCTTTTGAAGGATGTGGAGGCGGAAAGAAGGTAGGCAAAGTGATGGTCTGCCCGATGTGGAAGGGCGTGACAACCTTCGGCAAGAAAGAAGGGCAACTCCTTAAAACCAGCTTGTCCGGATGAACAGAAAGAAAAGGAGGTTTAGAAGAAAGCGCCTGGAGCTCACTCACTCTTCTGGCAGAGGTGATAGCTACCAGGAAAGTCGTCTTGAGAGTGAGAAGACGTAAGGGACAGTTATGAAGGGGCTCAAAGGGAGCGCACATCAGATATGTCAAGACAAGATTTAAGTCCCATTGAGGCAATATGAAAGGCACGGGAGGAAACGTGTGTGTAATGCCTTTGAGGAAGCGATTAACAACTGGCGACTTAAGAAGACGGCTGATCTGGAAGCCATAGAAAGGCGGAGATGGCCAAAAGATAACCCTTGATAGTGCCCAGAGCAGAGCCCTGCAAGACCAAAGAGAGAAGGAACAGAAGGACCTCGGAAAGAGGGGCAGAAAGGGGGTCCACAGCCTTTGCTGTGCACCATGCCAAAAATTTGTTCCACCTGCAGGAGTATACCGTTTTTGTGGAGGGACGCCTGGCTGCCAGAATGACACCACAGACTTCAAGAGGAAGGTCGAAAGCTGTAAACTGTCTCCGCTCAATTTCCACGCATGGAGGTGGAGACCGTCCCCTGCTGCTGCGACAGAAGATCCTCCCGAAGAGGCAGACGGATCGAGGGATCGATCGCCATGCTGAGTAGCTTGGGGTACCAGTATCTTCGTGTCCAATCCGGAGCCACAAGGATGACTTGGGCCCGGTCGCGCCAAATCTTCTTCAGCACTCTACCACTTCTTCAGGGCAGAAGTGGTATAGGCGGAAAGGCGTACAACAGACCGCAGCTCCACTCGCGATGAAAAGCGTCGCCGAGCGAGTGCCGCCTTGGAAATTCCAACGCGTAGAACTGATGACATTGCGCGTTCTCTTTAGTGGCTCTCGCCACTGCAGAAAGAGACCTTGCGCCACGTCCAAGTTCAGACACCATTCGTGATCCATCATGCACCGGCGGCTGAGTTCGTCCGGCCTGGCGTTCAGAGAACCTGCCAGGTGTTGAACCACCAAGGTGATGCCTTGATGTTCCAGCCATGTCCAGAGGCGAAGAGCATCCTGGCAGAGGGTCCACAACCCAACCCCGCCCGGTTTGTTGCAGTACCACATGGCGGTGGTGTTCTCCATGAACACCTGGACTACACTTCCCCGGACAGAGGGAAGGAATGCTTTCAGTGGAAGACTGATCGCCCGAAGCTCCAAAAGGTTGATATGGAGGCGGAACTCTGCCGGAGAACAGAGGCCTCTGATCTCCGCCTCTCTCAAGTGGCCGCCCCATTCCAGGAGAGACGCATCCGTCACCCCTGTATGCTCCGGTTGGGGAAGGGAGAGGGATCTGCCCTTGACCCAATCGCGATTCGTGAGCCACCACTGCAATTGTCGTGCGGTGCCCTCAGAGATCTGGACGTGATCGGACAGTTTGCCCTGATGCTGTGCCCACTGGAACTTCAGGTCCCACTGCAGAGCCCGCATATGCCATCTGGCATGTTGCACTAGCAGGATGCAGGAGGCCATTAGGCCCAGGAGCCGGAGGGTCATCCTGACCGAAACCCGGGATAGAGGCTGAAAGGTCAGAATCATAGCTTGAATATCCCGGACTCGCTGCTTGGGAGGATAAACCAGAAACTGCGTCGAATCCAGAACCGCTCCGATGAAGAGGAGCTTCTGAGAGGGACCCAGGTGCAACTTCGGCACATTGATGGAAAACTCAAGCAAATGCAGGAGGTCGGCCGTAGTCTGGAGGTGGGAGACGACTGCCTGGGGCGATCCCGCCGTAAACAACCAGTCGTCAGATAGGGGGAAGACTGGAACCCCTGATTTGCGCAGATGAGCTGAGACCACCGCCATCACTTCCGTGAACACCTGAGGGGCACTAGTAAGGCAGAAGGGGAGCATGGCAAACTGAAAATGCTCTTGGCCTACCGTGAACCGCAGGTAACACCGGTGGGCCGGCAGGACGGGGGATATGAAAATATGTGTCCTGCAAGTCCAACGCTACCATCCAGTCTCCAGGATCAAGGGCAGCCAAGACCTGAGCCAGAGTCAGAATCTTGAACTTCTCCTTCCGGAGGAAGCGGTTGACGTTCCTGAGGTCCAAGATGGGGCACAGGCCCCCTTTCTACTTCTTGGGGACTAGAAATTAGTGGAAACAACCACCACGTCCTACTTCTGGCCCAGGAACGTGCTCGACGGCCCCCTTGGCCAAGAGGGCCGTGACTTCCTGCTGGAGAAGTCCGAAATGGTCCCCCCAACATGCGGTGGACCTGAGGTGGCATGGCTGGAGGGGCAGACTCTAAGGGGAGGGAGTAGCCCCTTCAAACGATTTGCAACACCCACCTGTCCGAGGTAACGGAACGCCAGTGGGGGAGGTGATGGCGAATCCGGACGCTCACCGGCGTGGGGTGTGCCCCAAAGCTCGGACTAGGAAGGCTTCGAGGTGGATGCTGCGGGAGCGGAGGTGGACTGACCCGCACGCTGGTCCCCTGTCCCACCGGGGCGTGAACCACGTCCGCGGCTGCGCTGAGGTTGGTTCTGCGCAGGCTTCTGGCTGAACGAACGTGTCGGGTGCCCCTTCCGTGGCCACGAAAGGAATGAAAAGCAGACGTGGCTGGGCGCGTGGTGGAGAGACCCAAGGACTTGGCCGTAGCCCGGGAGTCCTTAAAATGCTCCAGCGTACTATCTGCCTTATCGCCAAAAAGGTGAGTACCATTAAAGGGCATGTCCATAAGAGAACTCTGAACATCCCCTGAAAACCCAGTGAACCGCAACCAGGCGTGGCGACTGAGGGCCACTGTTGTGGACATCGCCCTACCCAGTGAGTCCGCGGTGTCCAGTCCGCTCAGGATGGCGAACTTTGCTGCATCCTTCCCCTCAGCAACAGCTTGGGAAAGCAATGTCCGAACCTCCTCCGGACACTGAGGCAGCACCTGCGCAACCGTGTCCCACACATCGTGGGAGTAACGGCCCAAGAGGCATGCGGGGTTCACCGAACACAGCCCTAAGCTGGCCGAACTGTTCCAGCTTCTTGGATTCCTTATCTGGCGGGGCGGTTGGGAAAGTGCTTTGGGAAGTGGAGGCCTGGATGACCAGGCTCTCCAGAGTTGGTGTGGGTTGTCAAAAAAGCAGGGTCACCCGGGTCCAGGCGATGACGCCTGGCTACGTTTTTATCCACAGGAACCCCCGGTTGCTGGTCCCGACCAGGTGCCCATCAATACGTCAGTTAACGCCTCACTGAATGGTAGCAGGGGCCCCATAGAGCTTGCCGCCGGCTGAAGTACTTCAGTGAGGAGATTAGTTTTGAGGGTCACCGTAGGCAGGTCAAGGCCCTCCTCCATAGCCACAGCAGGAGGAGAGGTCAAGGCCACCTGCATCCTCCAACTATTCTGTCCATTCCTGTTCCGACCCGCACTGCTGTGCAAGAGGGTCCTCAGAACCCTCCCAGTCGTCCTCGTCTTTCACTGCCTGTGGAACAGGCTGCGGCGGCAGGGGAGGGACAGTGGAATAAAAAGGGCCTGTCCGGTTCAGTGTCCCAATTAGGGTCCCAACTAGGGACAAAATTGTCCGGGAAACCGGGCAAGGGCGGAACAAACTGAACCCACTGCGGTGCCAGGAATGGAGACGAGGGCGCCGCCGGAGAACCTTGCGGCGCCGCTGGCGGAGGACCTTGCGGCGCCGGGGCCGGAGCTGCCGGCAGCGGAGCCTGCGGCAAGGGAGGGCCCTCGGCTGGAACTGCGGGCCCGAAGGCATGCCGGCGGGAGCCCTAGGCCTGAAAAGGAGGTCCATGGCAGCAAGGAAAGCTTGCACCTGGGCAGGAGTTGCCGACGGACCTGGATAAGGTGGGTAGGCCGCGGGACTCAGGCTCCAAAAGAGCCACGGGGGAAGTACCCCCAGCCCCCTCGTCCGGAGACCGACGGGGGGACGTTGGAGAGCAAAAACGCTTCTTCGACTTCTTATGACGTCTCTTACCCGATTCAGAGTGTGAAGACTTCGACCCCGAGGAGCGATGATGATGGCTCCGCGGTCGGTCCCTCGATCGACCCCTGGACCTCAAACAGCAGGGAGACAACTGCCGGGCCTCCAGCAGCTTACGGAACCGCTCCCGTAAGGCCTTCGGAGCCATGGCCAGACAGTCAAAACATGACCGGGAGTCATGGTCGCGCTCCAGAAAGTATAGACAGACACCATGTGGGTCGGCCACCGACATCGTACGGTGACAGGCCCCGCAGGATTTAAACCTATGCATCCCTATGTGACACCAGGAGTCAAAGACTCAAAAATGAAAGACAAAAAGTCTCAAAGACAAAAAGTCTCAAAAGTTAGTCAAAAAGTGACTAGGGTACGTGCTCTAACCTGATCTGCGCTTGCTGGCGCGGAAAAAGAAAGAACTGACGTCAGAGCGTATGGGTGGCGCCTAAGTAGTCTCTGTGACTTCATCTCAGCGCATACGACACCAGCGACGAACACAGAGCCGCACAACGCCACCTTCCGACGCGCAGGGGTACTGCTGACAAAAACTTTCCGGATACAGTCAGACGCCTTGGGATATTCTGAGGTAAGGAATCTCTCACTAACGTGTCTCTTTCAGATACATCACTCAGTTTTGTACCATACAAATTAAGACATTAGCACAACAGACCTCCAGTAATAGTGCAAAGTGTCTTTTCCCAGTGGCCCTATAGAGGGAATCCACACATTTAGCTTGGGAACTAGGTTTAGACATTATTTTGTATATGGGCTTTTTCCTTTAGATTGCCACACACTATCTTCTCCAGGAAGGTATACGTTTTCACAATTTCCAATTTTTGACCACAGAGGGACCATTCAAAATTTCCATATCTAGGCTTTTTCCTCCCATGCATACACATAATTTTACTTTTGGATACATTGATCTTTAAATAACGAGTCTAAGCAAATTGTTGATGTGCCTGCAAACGGCTAATTAAACGTTTTGGGGGAAGAGCAAAAATTATTATGTTGTCTTCCTAAAGTAGTCAGTCCCCCCGTAACCCCCCCCCCCCCCCCCCCCCCCCGGACTATCAGGTCTATACCCTCACTTGGGGTAAAATGATTTGGGAGGTCTGAAATATTTAGAGAGAAGAGTAAGGGGGCGAGCAAACACCTGTGTTTTAACCCATTTAGGGTAGGAATAGCTTGTGATAAACCCCTCTCTTCGTCCAAAAGAATTCTACATCAAGTGTCAGTGTGAAGGGTACAAACTAACTCTAAAAAGGTGCCCGGCAAACCCAAACTTAAAAGCTTACTCCACAGCAAAGGACAATCTAATTTATCAAATGTTGTTATTGTTCATTGTGATTTATAGAGCGCTTAATACCGGCAGGTCTTTAAGCGCTGCAAGAAGATTAGCTATAGTCCCAGAAGTGAGTGTAGTCTCTAAGTGGTAGATGCTATGCCCAGGCTTCTGTGAAGAGTAACGTCTTCAGTTTCTTCCTGAATGGGAGAAGGGCTCTTTCGGAGCGGAGATGGCCTGGCTGCCTATTCCAGAGCTGCGGTATGTAGACCGTAAACGCTCGCCCACCTTTAGTGGTGTAATTAAACTGTGGATACGTTAGTAAGGGCTCCGTGGAAGACTTTAGGGTGCGGCCAGGGTTGTATTTCACCAGGCGTTCTTTGATGTATTTTGGTGCCTGACCAGACAGGGCCTTGTGGGTGATGCAGAGGCCTTTGAATCTAGCCCTCTGTTTAATGGGAAGCCAGTGCAATTTTTGCAGTTGGGATGAGGCCCGGGTGTGTCTGGGGAGCTTAAAAATCAGCCTAGCCACATCATTTATCACCACCTGGCGTTTGCCAAGCAACTTGTCTGGCATTCCAATGTAAAGTGAGTTACCATAATCAAGTCGTGACAGGATCATGGCAGCCACCACAATCCGCATGGTGGCGAAAGAGAGGATGGGAGATAGTTTCCACAGTTGTCTAAGCAGACCCATACAGGCCCCGAACACGGTTGATACTTGGTTGGACAGAGAGTTTGGCATCTAATTTAATACCCAGGTTTTTTACCGCCGGAGGCGGGGTATCGCCCAGCTCATTTGGCCAATATTGGGTGGTCCATAGGTTACTGTCCGTAGTGATGGCCAATACCTCCTTTTTGTCCGGGTTATTCGAGTGAATTGGCAGTCATCCAGTTTACCACAAATCTCAGCATGTTTTTCACCCGGGTGTGGTCTTGTGGGGTGCTTTTTATTTGTAGGATAATTTGTGTGTCGTCCGCATAGTTGAATACCTGGAAGTCCATCTGGGCCAGATCCCTCACTAGTGGTCTGAGGTATATGTTGAACAGAAGTGGGGACAATGCAGGCTCCTTGCGGGACTCCACAGGTTATGGAGCCCCTATCGGACAAAATCACCCATCTGTATTTATAGGTTACGATCCGTTAGGAAGGATGTGATCCACCGGAGAATTGTCTCCCCAATGCCAATGTCCTGGATTCTTTCTAGGAGCTGGCAGTGGTTGACGCCGCCGTCAGGTCAAAGAGGACTAGCGCACACAGCTTCTTGCTGTCAGCTGTGATCCTAATTTCATCCAATACTGACCGCATCACCAGCTCGGAACTGTGGTGGGCTCTAAAGCCTGCCTGCCTGCCTGTCCCCGAGTAGCTGGTGATCTTCCATGAACATTGATAAAGTTCGCAGTGGAGAAGTCTATAAAAGCAGTGGAGATGTCTAAAAAAACAATATATACTATTCCCCCTCTAACTTTAACATATTTTTCATTCATTTCATGGACAGCGATCATATTTTCAATCGTTCCATGCTTAGTGCTGAACCCAGTTTGCTGGGATCATTTTATGGTCATATGCCCGTTTACTCATGTGGGTCAGTAAGCATTTAGCAAAGAATTTACCACTGCGTCAAGAAGAGCCATAGGACGATAATTTTCAGGTAGGTCATGGTCTCCCTTCTTAAAAAGTGGAACTAGGATACTCCCCTTCCAAGAGGGGTACACTTTTTTTTATTTCATAGCAGCATTTAAAAACCAGGCAAAGGATTTTACTCCAAAAGGAACCATTTTGTTTTTTATCAGTGATTGGAACTTCATCAGGTCCCATCGCAGTCAAATTTCACATTTCTCTAATGACAAATTCCATCTCTTTTTCAGATGGAAGGCCATACAAGGAGAAATCACCATCTACATTCAGCTTCTTTACAGCATCCTCATTTGCCGTGTAGAGACCCTGGATGAAGTTCACCTATCTCAGCTCTTCAATAGCAACATGGAAGGATTTAACTCTAGCTCCACAACCTTCCGCAACAAGCGCCCTGAAAATCCCCATCTGCCTTTTAAAACTGCTTCCCTAAGTTGTATCCATAATCTATCCTCCTCCTCTTTTGTTTGACGAGCCTTCAACAGACTCTTCATCCTCCTTTTTAGTATTAGCACCCTAGTGTATCTTTCAGGCACACAATTTAAATATTGCTCCCTAACCAGAGCATTTATTTCTGGATTTAATAAGAGGAGGGGACGGGAGATCCCTTTTGAGCTTTCCTCGGACTTCACTCGTTTTATTATTTTAACTAGCTACTACATAAAAATATTAAAACTTTCAATTTCTTTTCCTGTCCAACCAGACAGCTTATCTAAGAAAATCCTCTAGGGTACCTCTAAAGCCCACAATTGCCCTATAATCCCAATGACTTCTCCCTGTTTTCCTATTAGACCTGGCAGATTGACCAACAAACCTCCATGAGCAAATGGGAGATGTATCAAAATTTACAGAGAGAGTTAGGAGATTATGATCACTAAGCAGGGAATCATTAACCTTTAAATCAGTTAATAAAAAGAAAGCAGCACATCCTACCACCACATAGTCCAAAATAGATGCTCCCCCGGGAGCTTTATGTGTATATGCAGCGGGAGAATCAAAAGGTAACCTTCCATTCGCTATAACACCTTCAACTTCTTTCAGCTGAGCCGCTAATCTTTTCCCTTATTAGTTCAAATTTTGGGGGGAAAAGGACTGGTGGAATCTCCATAGCTGCCTCGTTTTCCATCTCCCGCAGTTGATCTAAGGCAGAGTTGGATATTTGGCAATTCAGATCCCCGACCAAAATTATAAGAAAAAACTTCACTTAAGAAGACATCATAAGTGGACTCTGGGCAAATATAGGTGTTGATCAACATTACCAGAGAAATTTCGGATTTCTACCAAGATTACTGCCAAGAATAAACTGCTTGGATCTTTGTGACATTTGTATATTCACTGAATCTTATTGGATAGCAAACATGCCACCCCTCCCTTCGCATGTCCCCTTTTAAGGGTATTGCTTTACAATCTAAAGTAATATAATCATCAAAACCAAATCCTCTGCACACTAAGTCTCCTGGAGAAAAAACATCTGCTTCTAATGAACTCAAATAATACAACTTTTCCCTGCATTTCTTTATTTCAGCAACATTCCAGGATATACTTTTTAGCTCACTGCTAATAAAAGGGACTTTAAAAATAGCTACTCAGGGAAACGCTGGATAATAAACCCAGTAACCAATTCAATTTAAGGGTCTCATGTTTAAGAATTGCTTGGGAGAGACGTACAGAAAGTTCTCTAACTGACACTTGTCTGCTATGTTTAGAAGATTGATTTTATCCCATCTATATTAATCATAGACCCCCAATAACCCAATAAGGGTGGGTTGGGGGGGGGGGGGGATATGGCGGAGACCTTTTATCCACAACACATAATCCATTCTCTTCTAAAATTGGCAAAACATCAATCCCTCTCCTTTGTAGTCCTTGTCTAGCCGCAGATTCCTTAACTTAGAATTATCCCCAGGCGTCAGACTGGATCCGGAAATTTTTTGCAGCAACACATCTGCGCGCCGGGGGACGGTGCCACACAACCCCACACTGACGTCGTCCACAGACGTGACATCAGTGAGGTCATACAAGTCCCTCCCAGTACGCTGACGTCAGTTTTCTTCGGAGAAACTTTTCCGCGGCACAACTCGGAGCCACCAACAAAACTGTGAAAGTATGGGAACAGTGTGCGAAGGAGTAAAAATCCGTAAGACAAAGAAATCGGATGGTACATAACACCATCATAAAGGACAGTATCAGACACTGTCTATTTACAAACCAAGAAGTAAAGGATCGAGCATCGCTCTGAGAATCAACCCCGCAAACTGAAGCGTGGCCCCTTCCCAGAGGCTGAGTAACAAGGGAAGAATATCCCGACAGACAAAGAGAGACTTATTACAACGTAGAAACTGTCGGTCAACAAGGGCGGAGTACAGGAAGAACAAAAATCTACAGCGAGAAGGCATTACAAGAATGGCACTTCCCCTATAGTAATGTGAAGCTGAAACACAGCCCAGAGGATCCCAAAAGGACAACTGAATAGGAGACAAGATCCCTAAGAGAAAGAGGAGGCGGGAGGGAGGGAAAACAATAGGAGTAGATCCAACACTGGAAGGACTAGGGTGGAGGAATACAGAGAAGAGGAAGAAGAATCTCCCGGTGAAGGCGAAGCAAAAAGCACTGCTCTACAGGAAGAGAAGCCACCTGGAGGAAGGTGGCTGCATATTGTAAATCATAAGAGGGTTGCACCAAATTGAACACCTTGAATAAAGACCAGTGCCAACTGAAAGGAGGCAAAGCGGAGAAACCCACCTGGCAAGGTCCTCGCAGAACGGGGAGGATGGGTGGGCATTAAGGAATCTGCGGCTAGACAACATCTCTAACAGATACATTGTTACCGAAGGTAAGTAACTCGAACATCTGATAGAGACATCTAGCTGCAGATTCCTTAACTTAGAATAGATACAGCCATACCCCAGGGGGAGGTGGGTCTGCGACAGAACAGAAAGTGCCCGAGAGCACCGAGCCGGCAACAGAGTGACGGACTAAGGGGAGAGCTGCAGCGGTGCAGCCAGTCAGTAATCCAAGCAGCTCGGAAGAGCAAAAGATAACAGGAGGCGAGGCATCACAAGCCTGCCAAAAATGGCACAAGACCATACCTGTGTGAGTATAAGTAGAAACGGCACTAAGCCATATCCCAGAACGGAAGAGAGAGTACTTAACGAAGGGAGGAAGGAGAAACTACTCCCAGAGCTGTATAATGCATTAACCACTCCCAGAGCTCAATGGTGCAGTAAATTGACATCAACCAAGCTGGAGAATAACATGGAGAGACGTACCCAGAGCCTACCAGGCGAGCCCACGCAAGGGAGTCAGCATCCAGGAAGCGAAGGGCAAGAGGCAGGAACAGAGCAGCACAGGCGGGAACATAAGACACGCCAAATGCACAGTTAGTCACCAGAACACGACAGGGGCAGACAGTACCACGCTGAACCACACCAAGGTGGGCCACAACGAGAACATGCACATAGCAGACAGCTACAGCGATAACAAGGTGCAGTAGCTATGATGAGTACGGGACTGCCCAGCAAGGCAGTTTGAAGACCAAGGGGAAAATACTCCCGGAAGACAGACGCGCAGGGCGCAGCGCCTGGAATAACCTTTATCAGAGGAGCAGTCCCGCAGGCACACCAGACACAGATGAGGTTAACACCCAAAGTAAAAGGACAACATCCGAAGAGTGTGGCATCCGAGACACTGAAGGTGCCTATAGGAACCGTGAAGAAGAACACACACAGCTGTAGAGAACAACATCAGATCTCCAGACCACCACCACCGACCCAGAGGGGAAATGCACCCCCATAGAAGAGAGGGACTATGCAGTACATGAACGGAACAGATAAGACCCCAGAAAGAGCATCCAGGAGCAGAGGCCCACCTCAGGGAGTGGAACCCTAGGAAACCTCATTGCTGAAGATGCAGGAACATGCACCGAAGTGCAGGCTAAACGTAAAAAAAAAAAAATGTCCGGCGCCGACACGACCTCAACCACGACAGGCTCCGGTTCCGAAGAACGGAACAGTGCCGGAGCTGGGGAGGCAAGCCTACGGCACCGGACCGGCGCCGACAGAACCTCAACTGCAACAGGCTCCAGTTCCTTAGAAAGGAACGGAGCCGGAGCCGGGAGGCAAGGCTTCAGCGCCGAACCAGCGCCGGCTCGGCCTCCGAAAAGGCAGCCGCATGTCCGGAAGGCCGAGGTGGGTTCGGAGCCAAGCTGTGAGCACCAGCAACCACCTGCGATGCCACAGGGAGCCCAACTGGACTATGCGGCACCATAGGGGTGCTATGGGCCGAAGAGGGGGACACAGCTGGGCAGGACCCTGACGATGCCATATCTCCATCCTCCCTAGAGGCAAGAGGCTCAATCGGCGCCGGGGGTGAACCCACCAACGAGCCCACCGGAGACCCCGCACGTAGCGGAGGGTCCGAGGACGCCCCAGGAAGAGGAGGGGACCCAAGGGAGGCCTACAAGGCCGCGACAACGGCCGCAATCTGGGTCCGAGTTGCCCCCACGCTTGGGAAAGGTGGATAGTGGAGTGAAGACCCCCGGGTGCGCACATCCGGAGAGATCCGGGAACTAGTACCCCCGACAACAGAAGGAAGGGAGGTAGAGGAACTCGGTGACATGCGCCGGGACTTACCAGGAAGGGGCGAGCGCCGCACATGGGACCCAGACGGCGACCAACGCCGCAAACGGAACCCACTGCCTCCGGGTCCTGCCGCCGAAGAGGAGGCCAGGGGCTGTGACGACTCCGACCGGGACAGGCTAGCCAAAAGCAACTTCATCTGGCGCTCCCGCCGGGACTTTGGCTTGAGCTGTTGGCAGGCGATGCAATTCGTCAAGTCGTGGTGTTCGCCCAGACACCACATGCAGACAAGGTGTGGGTCCGTTGCAGACATTAGCCGTGAACAGGAGGTACACGTTTTAAAGCCCGAAGGCATCGCACTCTGTTCCAGACGCAAAGGCGTCTAAGGGGCCTGAAAACAGGCCAGAGGAACTGTTACCCCGGATCCGCGTTGCACGCGGAAAAGAAGGAAACTGACGTCAGCGCGCTGGGAGGGACTTTTATGACCTCGCTGACGTCACGTCCGTGGACGACGTCAGGGCGGGGTCGTGTGGCGCCATCCCCCGGCACGCAGAGGTGCTGCTGCAAAAATTGTCCGGATCCAGTCTGACGCCTGGGGATAATTCTAAGTTAAGGAATCTGTGGCTAGAGGTCTCTATAAGATATCAAATTTGCAGTGAGTTTGAAATAAAAGGGTACCCATGATTTAAAATCGGCTTCAGAAGGTAGAAGGGAAACCACATTAATATCACTACCTTGGATAAGCTTCAGGTTCTCAATCTCCGAAAAACATTTAAGCAACGAGGACCTATTTAGGATTAAATCTAGGGCGAACAGAGGAATAAAGTCCAACATATATGTATCCACATTACACCATGAGGGGTGTAATCCATTTACCCTGCAGGGTCTCTCTTAATACTAGTATTTAAGAAAGGGGCAGCCATTGGATTTAATGAAGATGGTGTACAACAGAGTGACGGCCATGTTCTGCTCTTGACACCGCTGTAAACCCCTCATATGCTAAATTAACATGACCCCTTTTAGGGTCCAATAGGCTCAATGGAGGTGATATATAAGAGAGGAACGTACCATATTCTCCCACTAACTCCAATGCAAACCCCTCAGCGGATATATCGACATGACCAGTTTTGGGATTCTTAACTTGATGTACTACTTGCGGGGCTTGTATTGTACTCTGTGCTAAGCAAAGCATCTATACTTTCTCTAAAACTTAATCTTCTTTGACTCTTTTTGGTAAATCTGCGAATAGGTTTTTACATTTTTCCGCTTCGCCTTTCCCTCCTCTCCACTGCCTTTTACTGAGGGGCACTTGATTCACCATTACTTGCTTCTAGTCTAGGCTGGGATTTAAAAATTGGATTTACCGGGGGGTGTGGCTTGGCGCCGATCGTAATGGCCGCCTAAGCGAGGAGCTCCGGCGAGCCTGCGGCCCGTAGAGCACCATCTGTAGTCCTATCCAGTCCTTGCAACTCCTGGAGGGCACCACGCACACGGTGGACTCACCTGGACCATACCGTGCCAAGCTCAGAATCTGGTGTGAGCCGCACGGACCTCAGGCCGGGATTGGACAGAGGCGAGCGGGGCTATGGGAGCAGAGGCACAGGGCGTACGTGTCTGCCTCACCCTTCACTTTCAATGGGACTGGAGAAGCGCAGAGTGCCCGCGCGATCAGCAGGACCTCCCTGCCCCTGCATCTCTCCCCCCCCCTCCCCCTGCATCTCTCCGCCCCCCCACCCCTCCACCCCCCTCCCCCAGCCAGATGACTGAGTGGCAGCCATCAACGAGCCTCACAGCAGCTACGTGACAGCTTGAGGGTAGGCCCATGCGCATGAGAGCCCCTCAGGCCCCTGGCAGGCCAGAGAGATCAGGTAGGAAGAGGGAGTACTACCCGGGGGCGGGAGAGAAAGAGTGAATCTGGGACTGCAGCAGCGGCTCAGTTAACAGTAAGGCGTTATCCCTTCAAAATAGGGAATGAATGGACAACCAGGGTGAACAAGCCCAGGAGCAGACATACAAGCAAGGGAAAGAGCAGAGCCCCAAGGTAAGTGGCCTAAGGTCGTGGGGGGAAACGATGGGTATCAAGGGACATCTGGTAAAGTCAGGCCACCCATGAGCCCATCTGTAACAGTGTGACGCGGAGAACAAACTGCTCACAAGACTTGAGCAACCACAGAACATCCGCCCTGAGACCACGGTAGGGCAGAAGGTCACAGGGAGGAGCGCCTGGGCACCGGTAATTGGTAATTGGTTGTCCACCCGGGGCGATACGAGGCTAAGCCGGAGTTTAAAAAAGACCAGCGCCGGAGCCCCCGCAGCAGTGGTGAGGCAGAGGTGCTTACCCACAACCTCAATTATGCTCCAGGGGCCATAGTAGACTGCACGTGGGCCATTGTCCGGCATAATAGTGAAAGAACAAAGCAATCTGTATCGGGACCCTAAGCAAACTAGCAACATAAGTTCACCACGTCGCCAGCCCCCAGATTGGAGGACCGGGCAGGACAGTGCAACGAGAAGTAGGGACCCTCAGACAGCAGTCCAGACAAAAGCATAGAGCTGGAGGAATGGTGAGGCCCAAGGGGAACCTACTGCAGCAATCTAATAAAATTAATAAATATGTAGTCTCCAGACCTCATCAGGAAAAGGAGACACGGCCCACTAGCCTGGCGGCCCCAGCAGTACCCTTCCTGGGGGCAATAATGACGGTGATACAAATGCTCCAATCCTAGCTGGCACCTAAAACAGATTCGGTCACAACTGAGGTGGGGCTGCTTAGAGCAAACCTCCAGAAGATGTCCGGTAGGGTGCACACAGCAGAAACCAATATCTGCAAGCTTCAGACTTTGTTAAAATCCCTAGTGGAACAAGTGCGAAAGCTCACCAAGCAACAGGAGATCCTGGAGGCGAGGGTCGAAGACCAGGAAGGGAGGTCAAGGCGTAATAATCTACGAATAATAGGGGTTCCTGAGGGGGTTGGAAGCCCAAAGCGTCGATCTATTCGTAGAAGACTTGATTACAAAACACCTGAAACCCAAATGTCTACCAAAATTCTTTTCGGCGGAGAAGGCACACAGGGCTCCAATCCCACCTCCGAAACCGGTGTCCCGCCACGAACGATCATAGCCCGAATGCTGAACTTTAGATATAGAGAAGTCATTTTGCAAGCAGCCTGGGCGCAAGGTGACCTTAAGTATGAGAACTCCACTGTACGCTTCTTCACAGATTTTACCTATCAGGTCCAGAAACAAAGGAGGAGTTTTGAGGAGGTCAAAAGAGCCCTTAGGGAAAAGGACTTAAAATATATGATGGTGTTCCCTGCCAAGCTCAAAGTCCTTGCAGAAGGAAAATCCTATTTTTTCTACTTCCCAGCGGAGGCGTGGGAATGGCTAGAGAGATGGTGCACGCAGGAATCCCAGCATCACAGGGGCCTGAAGAGATCACATCCTCGGACATAGCACAATGGAGAATCCTCAACTGAAGAAACAAGTCGCAGGAGTGGGGACCAGTCCCAGGCAGCCTCGTAGCCCCGTAAGGGGGACGGACACCACCAGAGACCTTGAAACCCACCACAGAAGACACCTGCAGGAGGTCGAGGGACCATCTGAAGATAGGTGGTGAGGGGCAAGTAAGTAGCAAACTGTGTGGTGGTGGGGTAGGGGACAGAGGCAAAGGACATGGAACTTAGAGATTCTCCGGAACTGCTGTGGTTATTCTCTAGAACATTAGTCACTGGGCTGGACGTATGGGGACTCGGACGGAATGATCCGACCAAGGGAGTGTCCTCACTGGGGGTGAAGAGATAGCTGTGGGTTGAGCAGACAAGCAGAGAATTTCTACCAGGGGAGCCAACCCCCCCAAATATGGGTCCTTTGTAGACTGGGGCAACAGGCGATCTGCAAATTGGGGTTGCGAGAAGCTCTAATCTCGCAGTGCAGGGTGGTGAGGGTAATTTCAGGGTTTTGTTTATTTTTCAGCAGTTATAGAAGCAGTTGGAGGAGGAATTATCCTCGATGAGCCCTCAAGAATCCGAATTGTACCAGGGACTTCATGGGCCACGTTTAAGGGATGACTACGCATAAACAGCAGTTGCTTAAAGTTATATCCTGGTATGTAATGGCTTGGGGTCGAAAATAAAGCATACTCTAGTCAATTCATCCAGCGACATAGACCAGATGTGGTCTTCCTGCAAGAGACACATTTACAAGGCAATGATTATAAAGCACTGGATAGGTGGGACTATACTCTGATGGAACATGCCAGTTATATGTCCCGGGTAAAACGTGGAGAGACCCACTGGGCAGATTTGTACTCCAAACGGGGAAGTTGGAGGGGTGAACGCTGAATCTGGGCTCTATATACACCCCGCCAGGACTGCAGGGGGACACCAGAGATGCCCTTCCGACACAGCTCCTAGAGATGTAGCTTGGCTAGTTTATTCTGAGAGGGAACATGAACGATGTAGTCTCTAGCTCAGAGGATCGATGGCCTGGGAAGAGCAGGGTTCCCCGGAGACGTTTTGTAGAGGCGCTTGGGTGGATAGACTTGTGGAGAGCCCAAAGCAAAACAGTATGTCAATACACACGGGTCGGCTCAACACGGGAGCTTGTCCCGAACTGACTACCTGTTCAGCCTTGGGGAGATTCCGAGACACACAACTAGCGAGGGGCATCGCTGATCACTCACTCACCAGTGGTCACTTGGTTTAAGGGCAAACAGGTAAAAGTGTCTTGCTGCCCCGACAGGAAGTTTGCGGAGCAGCAGCGGGAGGGCACAGAGAGATACTTCCAGCAAAATGAGGGGTCGGTGGACTCCTGCTGCGTGTTGTGGGAGGTCTACAAGCCGGTGATATGAGGGCAGTTTCAAGGGGGTCAAGAAGAAAGAGGATAGCACCAGATATCAGACACTCGAACAAAAAGTGATGGCCCTAGAAACGGAATTAGAAAGGGGGGGGAGCGGGGAGGAACTTGATACACCGGTTATGCTTGGCACAGCGCGAGCTACAAGACTTGGAGGAGAACGCAGCGAGGGCTCATGCCTCATCGATCCAGAGGAGGCTTTACGAAGTTGGCGATAAAGCAACAAAGCTTATCGCCTGGCTTGACAAAAGGGACAGTAAAAGAGGTTGGTATCTGAAAATCATAGATCACAAAGGGGAGGTTCACACAGGCGACCGTGATATTGCTGAGGTATTTGCATCCTTTTATGAGGATGTACATGCCTAGTACAGACTGCAATGAGCTCTTAGAAACAATGAACTTAACCACCCTGGTGAGGGAGGACAGAGACACACTTGACAGTGATCTAATGGTAGAAGAAATAGTGGGGGGCCCTCCAGGGGCTCCAGTCAGGTAAGGCCCCCGGCCCAAATGGTCTGCCCCTAGAATTGTTCAAGATGACGGCCACGAAGGTAGCACCCCACCTATTAAATATGTTCCTTGAGGCTAGGGAGGTGGTGAGCAACGAACTGCCACCACAGACAGAATGTGCCTAATACCGTCCTTTATCCCTGCTTAATGTGTAGCCCAAGGTCCTGGCCAAAGTTCTTGGAACCAGACTAGCAGGAGTGATACCACTGATTGACCCTGATCAATCCCGCTTCATGCCAAAGCAAAGCACTCGCTCGAATCGGAGATGGCAATACGGGGTGCTTCACCGGAAGGAGGCTTATGGGGCAGACGAGGCAGTGGTTCTCACTCTCGATGCTCGAATGGCCTTCGATAGTGTGGAGTAAAATTATATTTTTGCAGTGCTACCCTGGCTGGGCTTTGGACCCAATTTCTGCACCTGGGTGTGTCCACTTTATGAAGCACCATGGACTTGGGTGCGAGTGAATGGCTGCACTTCCTGGGTGTTCGAGCTACGGAGGGGCACGCAGCAGGGTTGTCGCTGTCTCCCATGATCTTCGCCCTGGAGACCCTGGCGGCCTGGGCATGAGGTGACCCGTTAGAGGAATTACAGTGTAAGATAACTGGGAGGAAAAGATATCCCTCTATGCGGATGTCTTACTTTATGTGGCAAAGCCCCACTTCTAGATCCCGAGAACTCTGTATATTTTTTACCTCTTTGGGAGCTATGCCGGATAAATCGCTGACATTCCCGCTCTCCTTAGGCCCTTGTCGACCTGGTGTCCAGCCCAACAGCAACAGACTGGTTCACATACCCGAGGATTCGTATTACGAGGGATGAGAAACTGTTCCTGCCTCACAATGTTCTCCCCCCCCCCCCCCCCCCCAGATCGACCAATTTCAGGCAGATGCAAGCAACTGGTGTGCGCTGCCCATTTCGTTAATGGGGTGGGGGATCCTTTATAAAATGATGACTCCCACGCACACTTTATATTTTTCAAAACACGCCGCTCAAGATTCCTGAAGCCTACTTCCGCAGAGTTAACAGCATTCTGAGTTATTGGGGGGGGGGGGTATTTGGGGCATCGACAGGAGCCTGCATACAGGGTGGATCGCCTGGCCATGGGAATCAGAGCCTACCAGACGCTCCTTTATGACACTGTCAGGGGGGGGCCTCACTCACACCTCACACGTTGGCAATAGTGCGGGCATGGAGAGCATCAGATAGGTGTCTGGGTTGGGAAGGGAAACTAACAGCAGAAACCCCATTGAGGGACAGTGACTTGTCTGGGAGAGGTCAAGAAACCGCAAAAATATACAAAAATGGCACACAATAGGAATAAAGAAATTGGGTGATATCTTAAGAGCTGGCACTCTCTTAGCGTTCAATGTGTTGCAGGTGGAATACAAACTGGCACGGGTGGAAATGTTCGGGTGCAGGCAACTACAGCATGATGTGAAGTGCCACCTGCCGGAGGTGGGAGCTCCTTCCAGATTACGTCCCCCTGGAGAACAGACTGATACTAGACCCTATGCCCTCCAATGCACTTTCCCTGACATACCGAAAGATTATGAATAATATGCCAGACTGCATTGCCTCGCTTAGAGAGGCTTGGATGGTAGATGTGGGATCTCTAGACGAGGAAGAGTGGAGCGAGGCGTTGCAGTGCCTCAGAGAGATAGCTAGAAGGGCTCAATTTCGCTTAGTGAAGTTAAGGATACTGCATAGGTCCTACCTCTCAAGGTCAAGAGTGTTTAAGATGGGTCGCACAGATTTGGCTGAGTGCTGAGGTAAACTGGGCACGTTCTTTCATACACTCTGGACCTGTCCCCATGCTCAGATCTACTGGACCAAAATAACTGGGGTAATGGGAGAGGTAGTGGGCTTACCTGTGCCGCTCGGGGCCAAGTGGCTACTATTGGGAGTTTCGGTAGAGAAGTGGCCCAGACATACATAGATCTGGCTCAAGATGGCCGCAGAGGTAGCTAAACGCAACCTGGCTAGGTTGTGGGCGGGCGGGGTGGCCACCTGAAACCAAAGACTGGAAGGATGACCTACACTGGGGTCTGCTAGCCGAACAGGCAATATACTGCTTGAGAGGCTGTCCGCGCAAATTTGATAAGATATGGGGCTCATGGAAATAATACCGAGGCACGACTGGGATAACAGTGGGCGGAGAAGGGAGGCCACTATCATTTAATAGACTGGGGGCAGCGCTCAAGCCCACCACCAGTAAAGCGGAGGCTAACCCAGGAGGTGGAGGACAGACTATGAGATTATGCACAACGGTGAAAGGCCCTCTGCGAGCAGCATTACAGTGGTATTTTGCCATGCTTTTGATGACTTGTTTATTTCAATAACTGCTTAGTAAAAATACGTTTTTGGGTTTTTTTTTTTTTTTTAAACGGGAATTATATCCTGTCCAACCCACCAAGAGTTGCAGTCCAAACTCTTCATATTAGGGATAGTATCAGAAATTAATTTTATGGAATCGACTGGACTCTTGGAGTTTGAAACTTTTCAAACAACTTCTTACACTGTGGTTTACAAACTTGAGAGCAAAAGTCCATTTGACAACCAAAATCTACCTAACCGTTCCCTCTACTAGACGTCAGAGCCCCTTGTATTTCAACTGGTTCTGCGGGGCCTGATTGATTGATAAAAATTTATATCGCGCAAAACAATAACCCGCAGGTATCAAGGCGCCTAAGAATACGATCAAAAATTGAAGCAAACATCCTTACATATAGGCCTGCCGAAAGAGGCAAGTTTTAAGGGCACTACGGAACTTCTGCAGGGAGGGCAAGGATCTGAGGTCAAGAGGTAGATCATTCCACCATTTGGGGGCCAGAGTGGAAAAGGCCCTGCCACCCCATTTAGCTCTTCGTATACGGGGAGCTATAAGAAGCAATTTCCCCGGCGGAACGCAAGTTCCTTCCAGGAGTGTAAAGGGAAATGATAGATCCGACTCCTGAATCGCTATTTTTGGCAAAGGCTCTATATGTTATACATAGGATTTTGAACCGTATTCGGAGTTCTACCGGTAACCAATGCAGCGTTTTCCTAGCCTCCATGGCCGAAGAGCGTCTGGGGATATCCAGAACAAATCTGGCTGTGGCATTTTGAACTACCTGTAAGCGTTGCAGGAGGCTCCTGTTTAGCCCCGCATACAGCGCATTACAGTAGTCCAAACGTGAACCAATGAGTGCGACAGCAATTTGCTTTCTGGCCTGCAAGGAAAGGTATTTCCTAATCCTTCGAAGAATGTGGATCAGACCCCAGCAGGTGGAGATGGTCCTACTCACCTGTTTGTTCATATCAAGGGCAGGGTCTATCAGCACCCCGAGATTCTTAGCAGATGTAGTGGGGGAAGGACACATTCCCAACGAGTCAGGCCACCAATTGGCTGACCAGATGTTTTCTTTCCCTCCAAACACCATCACCTCAGTCTTCTCCCCATTCAGTTTAAGGGAGTTCTGAATCATCCAATGACCAACCGCCTCCATACAAGATCTAAACTTGGAGGCGGTTTGCACATCTGAATGGGAGAGAGAGACGAGTATTTGGGTGTCATCTGCATAAGAGACTACCTCCATCCCGAACGTTCTTATTAGTCTGGCTAGAGGGGTTACGTAGATGTTAAATAGGGTCGGGCTAAGCGCCGACCCTTGGGGGACCCCACATAGCACAGGACGGGATGGAGATAGGAACTCCCCCAGCTTGACTCTTTGTTCCCTCCCATCAAGGAAAGAAGTCAATAGATCTAGAGCTGCGTCCTTCACCCCTACATCCCTCAGGCGTGATGTAAGAACTGAGGGGGAGAGGGTATCGAAGGCCGCAGTTAGGTCAAGTAGGACCAGGAGGGTGGTCTGGCCCCCATCGACTGTCGTGCGGATTTTATCAAGCACGATGGTAAGGGCTGATTCGGTACTGTGTTCCCTCCTGAATCCATGTTGGGAGGGGTCCAGGCAGCCCGAACTCTCCACAAAGACAGCGAGATGCTTGTTAAGGTGTGCCTCAAGCATCTTCGCTGGAGCCGGGAGCAGCGAAATTGGACGGAAATTTTTTAAGACTTCCAAATCGAGAGAGGCCTTCTTTAACAGGGGTTTCACCGCTGCCTTCTTCCACTCCAGAGGGAAGATGCCATCTCTGATGGCAAGATTCATTATTTCTAGCAGCGGTGGTAGAAGGGTCTCCCTACACTGCTTGATGATTTTCAGAGGGCAAGTATCCAGGGGCGAGCCGGACTTGGTCTTATCAAGCAAGATCTCCAGATCATGCAAGGCCAGCGGGGGAAAGGAATCCAGGGTGCACAGTGGGGAGATGTCAGTAGAGGTCATATTCATCTCAGCCCAAGCGGTGGGCACACTGATAGACGCGCTTTGTTCCTCAAGACCCAAATGGATATCGTGTATTTTGGTATGGAAAAAAGAGGCAATCTTATCACATAGGTCTTGGGATGGAGTAACAGGATCAGGGGTTTGCAGGTTGACTAAAGAGTCAACGATTTTAAAGAGCTCCTTCGGCGAAGAGAGCGAGGTTGTCAGGGCTACAAAGTAGTCTTGTTTGGCATGCATGATCGCCGTCTTATATTTCCTGACGAGGAGTTTGTGAACTTCCTTGTTCTTAAGGTCCCAGCTAGCATGCCAGAGCCTCTCCTTCCTCCTCACTTCTTGGCGGAGGAGTCTAAGGGAGTCAGAGAACCATGGGGCAGATGGTCTCTTTCTGGCTCGGCGGCGGGTCTGTACTGGGGCCAATTCATTCAGGGCCTCCCTGGTAACCTGTTCGAAATGGCCAACTGCGGACTGTACACTACCCGAACCTATGTTGGAAAGGCTAGCAGCCCAGGGCGCAAAGGAGTCGCTGCTAATATTTCTAAAGTTTCTAGCAGTTTCCATTACGTGATTCCCTGTTTTACAAACACTCACCCTATGGTATTCCAAGCAAAAAGGAACTGCAAGATGATCCGACCAGGAAAGATACACCGGGTCTTTGATGGTCAAACGAAGATCATTTGAAAAAATGCCATCTAATGTGTGGCCTGCGCGATGGGTGGCCCTGCTGACTCGCTGCGTGAGTCCACAGGACGCCAGGGTCTCAATAAGGCTTGATGTATCAGGTAGGTCAAGCCGTTCTAAATGAAAATTAAAATCACCCAGAATGGAAAGATTTTCTTGACCAAAGTAGGGTTCCAAGGACTGAAAAAGGTTGTGCGTAAAATCGGCCCTCGAGCCTGGAGGTCGATATATTAGGATTCCATTAAGAACGGGACATTGCGCTTACTTTATTGTAAAATAAAGAGCTTGAAAGCAATCCGGGAAATCAGATATAGGTACAGTATGACATTGAAGGTGGGCTTTATGAAGGATCGCTATGCCCCCTCCCACTCGACCCTGTCTGTCGAGTCTGACCAGGCAGTACCCTTCCGGGACCGCTTCAATTAGATCAGGACCAGATGAATCTTTGGCCCATGTTTCCGTGACAAATACTAGGGTAGGCATTCTATCTGATACCATCTCCTTAAACATGATCTTATTTTTGACAAGGGAGCGGGCGTTAATAAGGATACCTTCTACTCTCACTGTACTAGAACTGGTGGTGGCTGGTTGGCCAGAAGAAGGGTGATAATGGACAAAATTGGGAGGCCTACGCGTGAGATGGCAGCCACAACGTAGGGGAAGAAGAAGTTCATCAGGCTCGTAAGAGTGCAAACATCCCAATCTTCGAGGTTTCAGGCCTAGCATTTGCCGGAGTGAATAGCTATGGCGAGGTAGAGGGGAATCGGCGGGGTCCAGGGTCCAGCCATCCAGCGCTTCCTCAGCGCGGACGGGCGCAGACGGGCTGGACTCTGGCGTGACTCCGGCGTCACTAAGGCGTCCGCGCTGCGCGCCATACCCTGCTAGTTATATAGGGCTCTAGCCAATCCACGTGGCGGCTTCAGCGAATGGCTGAGGAGCGCTTGTGACCCACCCAAGATGGCGTCCCAGGAATACAAAGCGCGGGGACCGGGCCGCCCGAATGGCGGTGAATATAACCAATTTAAAGTGCAGCAGTGCGATCCGGGTCCAAGGACACAGGAAGGGCAGCTGATAATATCTAATCTTTCATTAAAAACGAGGTATAATGAGCGCAAATTTAAATCGAAAACAAAAGACAAAACGGGGTATATTAAAATTCAGTTGCAAGCTTTCCAGCGCTATATGCAGAACGAGGTTCAAACAGAAGTGAAAACTCTCCTACCTGCCTTATATGCTATTGCCAATATCAGCCTCTAGCCAATCCACGTGGCGGCTTCAGCGAATGGCTGAGGAGCGCTAGTGACCCACCCACGATGGCGTCCCAGGAAAACAAAGCGCGGGGACCGGGCCGCCCGAATGGCGGTGAATATAACCAATTTAAAGTGCAGCAGTGCGATCCGGGTCCAAGGACACAGGTAGGGCAGCTGATAATATCTAATCTTTCATTAAAAACGAGGTATAATGAGCGCAAATTTAAATCGAAAACAAAAGACAAAACGGGGTATATTAAAATTCAGTTGCAAGCTTTCCAGCGCTATATGCAGAACGAGGTCCTTTTTGTTTTTATTTCTTACCAGCTCCTTTAATATTTTTGTTACCATGTCAAGAATACAATCAGAGTGACCAACAAATTGTTATAACAGCTTTAGAATTGAGGATAGGAGCCTTTCTAGACACACTAAAGAGGCTGATACTTTTACTTCTTCATTAGGAGGATGATCGGGTTGGATACTGCTCACATCATGATCAGGGGTTACAGAGAGATGAGATAAAGGAGGAAATATCTGAGGGAGTAATACTAAACAATTTTATTCCCACAGAAGCGGTCGCAGAAGGGGTACCCAAAGTCTCCACGTCTTACTAGTGTCTTGTAAGCCCTATTGCCTGCTTGAGCCCATGTACGGATCTGGTAAGGTGAAGTCCTCATCCTGCACATTTGCCACTGTTGGAGTACAGGAACTTTCTTGAGGAACTATGTGAGGTTATCAGTTACCGTCACAGACACTGATGGGGGGGCGGGGGGGGGGGGGGGGCTAAGGAGGATGGGAGGGGGGAGAAAGACTAAATGTACCCTTAAAGCCCTATATAGTATCCTTCTGCAATGTAGGCAACTCTTCCACCTTACCACCAGGTTCCGTAAGACCAACTGAGTGCAAATTAGAATTAATATGAGATCTCCAAATCGATTCCACCATTACATTTGCTCCTCTTGCAATGGTTTTTCTTTTCCCCCACAAGCTAAATATCTGAGTTTTTACTTTCAGCGTCACAACAGGGGCATCTTTGTTCCAGAGAGGATTTGACTTATTCTTTGTGCAAGCTCTACCCTGATGCAAATGGCATGATCTCAGCTTTCTGGCTTAGCAGTCTTAATGACAGCAAAGCAATAGAGTAAACGCATATGCTAAAAGGTACAAGCACAATGTTATCATATAAAGAAAGTCGGAACATGAACTAAACCAAAAGATTTAAAGTAAGTAGAAGATGACGGATGGTTTGTTTACAGTCTGCCTACAAAGTGTGAGATATGAATACTGGACTACATTACTACACCACGCCATAAGGTATTCTGTAAGAGGACTTTAGTACTAAGCAGAGCTGTATGGCGTATTATCTGGGTAATGGGAACCGGACTACGTGACCTTAAGCAATTGTGATATGGAATATCCCACAGGTCGTATCACCTAGTTTCTCCTTTTTCCCTAATGAAACAAATTGTCTACATAAACCAATCATTTTTAGAGGAGGAGGAAAAGGATTACGGTCACTGCAGAACTAATACTTAAAAAAAACAAAAAACTTGTTGGCATAAATTAATGAAAAAAGGAGTTAGAGCTCGACATACAAATGGACTACTGCTGCAGAGCAACTAAAGGACCCTTTTGCTGGCTGACAGAAGGCGGTGCGGGGGTGCAGAGAATGATTTTTGCTAACCCCGCAGGGCTGGCGATGCATCGGACGTCAGCACCCAGCATCCCCCTTTGTGTGGGCAGGGCTATCAGTGTGCTTATAATGCTGCGGACTACGCCGCTGCGTGGGACTTTTCCTGGCTGCCAGAATGAGGTGCTGGTATATCGCCAAAGGATTCTTGCTAACCCCGCTTTGCTGGCTGCGCACTGGAGTTCAGAGCCCAGCAGTCCCCATGTGTGGCCTGGGCTACCATCCATATAGTGCTGCTGACCTCTCCACCGCATGGGAAACTTTCCTAGCTGACAGAAGGTGGTGCAGGTGCCGCCAAGGATTCTTGCTAACCCTGCTGTGCAGGTGGTGCGTTGGACTTCAGTGCCCAGCATTTCCCCTGTGTGTGCGAGGCTAGCACTGCAGACTTCCCCACTGCACGGCCCGGGCCAAGAGCAGGCCTGTCTGTGCCTGTCAGAGCCCGAAGGAGGCCGGACTGGGCTCCCCATGTTCATTTGGCTTCTTTTTCCTCCGTGCAAGTTGTTAAGCTCACATGTTGCATGATTGCCAGTTCTGGCTTTTCTGCCTGGGTTTTTCCTTGCAACCGAAGGAGGGGCCATATTCTGTCATCAGCGGACTGTCTTGGCAGGGCGAGTGAGTGCCTGTTAGCATGTTAAATATCAAGTTACCACCATGGAATCATTATTTATTATATTCAGCTTTCTTGGGCTTTGTGCATTGGGAGCAGGGGCACTGTCTGTCATCACTGGTCTTGGAGGCTTAAGATAAAATAGTTTTATTCACAAGGAAGAACTGCTTGGCACCGTCATGGAAAAGCTCAAAGCAGCCCATGCTCCCAAGAGCTCAGCTGTCAAGGGTGTTACTAGGATTCAGTCTTCTATTATGTCGTACTCGACCCCAGCAGTGTGGGCACTTGCAGAGGAGATCATCACTGGGGAGTACAAATTTGGTCTGGGCAGCCTTAGAATGGAAGGGCCCATGGGGACTATTGTCAATAGACTTCCCACCAAAGGTAATCAAGGTCTCACTGGCCCTTTAGCAAAATCTATGGGATCGTCTTTACAGACTGTTGCTGACATCCATCCTGTGATTGTGGAACCTTCTACAGAGCTCGACCGACCTGGTTGTCGACATAAAAAAAAAGAATCAGTCCAGACTGCATGAGAAGGAACTCTGATTCAAGGACTGTTGACAGGTTGTTTTATGATGTGGGAACTGATATGGAGGGTTTTGAACCTGTACACTTCACCAGTGACCATGCTTTTATTGGTAGTTTGCAGCATCTGGACCAGTTGCTATCTTATGTCGCGGGTAAACCAGAGGTCATGTTAAAACTCTGTTTGACACTGTTTTGGTTAGGTTCTCTGCCATAGAGCAAGCTCTCGCTAATTGTGATAAGCCTGCAGTTACTTGCCCTCTTGCTCCCCTTCCCTTAGCCTGGATATTTTCCTTCCTCGCTCCCTCCCAACCTGGTGAGATGCGTGTCTTCAACTAGGCTGATGGTAACAACGTAACCCCTCCCATCTTGTTGCTGGTAAGGAGAGGTGAAGAGTTGAGTTTAATTGCAACTTGAGTGGAAGACCAGATTTTTATGCCTTGTGGTGAACAGCCCAGATCCAATTACTCGATCAGGAGCTTTGGGATCAAAAGAATCTTTGATGGGCAACAGGAAGGAAGTATTTTCCCTCGCAATTGAGAACAAGTGCTACTTCTTGCCCAGCTAATTTTGGATTTCCCCTCCCGATGCCTCTCCTTTTGTGTTGGTTCTAACAAATGTCCCATTACTGTCTGAGGGGGCATCCGGAAACCACAGAGCAACTTATTAATAAAGTTGTTCATTGATTGAGGCCGAAGTTTTGATAGGTCTCTGCTATTACGGCATATTTTGATGGCCAGAAGAGTGGGCTGGGTAGGCCGCTACCAGAAGAGCGAACCCGGGGACTGTGTGGTGGTGAATGTGATAATAAAGAGCTGGTTGGTAACTTAGTTTTCAGCTTAGCGCAGTCTCCTGCACAGGTATCCTGAATTTCTGCCCAGCCCTGGACCTTTTTTTTTTTTTTTTTTTTTTTAACTCCCCGTAAATGGTGAAATAGCCCCAATTTGCTGCACTCCTCAGAATTACAAGGATCTATAAGGGACCAGTTTGCAGTGCCAACTGCCAACAGGTTTGCTGCATGGTGTTCTCTAGAAGGGGTGGACCGATTGATACCGTCCTTAATGGTTGATAGTCCACATGACTGAACACCAAGACTTGACAGACTAGTGTGTACAAGTTCGATCCCCTTATCGGTAACTAGAACTGAATATATGGACAGGACCCACTGATCATAATCCGCAATTTCGATTGCTAACGTGGGATGCAGCTCCACCTGTTTTTCGCACGTGGCGCGTACAACCAGAGACATTGAAAGACCATCCATTTTGCGAAGCTTTAAACACTGCCATAATCACCTATTTCAGGGACAACGATCTCACAGCATCCTTGTGTCTTACAGAATGGGATGCTTTTAAAGCTGTAATTAGGGGACACTGCTTAAGCACACAACTCGGACTGCTCAGATCCATAGAAATAGGCCTTAAATGGGCAGAAAACGTAGAAACCCAAGCAATAGAATCTCCAATGCCGAAGGGCTAGCTAGCGAAAAAAATGGCGGAACTTAACTATTGGCAAGATAAAGATTCTTAAAATACAAGGCACATTCACCCCGCACACACGCCACAGCCAACCAGCCCGGGCGACTACTAGCCTGGCTCATACGACTGGAAGAGTGCAGGGCGCCCATAGCGGCAAACTGCTCCCCCAGAGGTTCATTGCTCTATACACAGACATTGATGCATGCAGAACTCATGCGACACTCTGAGCTATACCATCATCAACAGAGGCCACATTAGAGGAGACACAGTTGTTCCTATCCAGAGTAGAACTACCTCCACTCACCCCTGATCAGCGATTGAAACTAGGCGATCCGATCTCTCCAGAAAAAATACTGGCTAGTACCTGGGGGCCTTGGCCACGTGGAAGACTCTTGGGCCGGACGGATTACAGACAAAATTTTATAAAATATATGCTACCGTGCTCGTGTCACACTTGAAGCTATTGTATGAGGAAGCGTTATCGTCTTCCACCCTTTCAGCATCGCAGCGTGAGGCCCTACTCATTTCTCTCCCTAAGCCGGACAGGGACCAGACGGAGCTAGGGTCTTACAGACCGCTTGCATTGCTTAGTACAGATTACAAAAGCATGGCAAGTATTTTGGCAGCACGGCTGGCACCACTGGTGCAAACATTGGTACACCCAGATCAAAATTGATTTGTGCCTGCACATAATACCTCCTTAAATATACAGTGATACTTTAGAATCCAGACATACGCACCACAGTCCTGGACTCGATACGGATGTGTGGTGTTGGATCTCGAGAAGGCCTTCAACTCGTTGGAGTGGCCATTCTTATTTACAACACTTCACCAATATTGTTTTGGGTCACGCTTCATGCAACTGGTGCGATGCAAGTATGAAACAAGGAGGGTTGGCTGCCCCAAACATGTACTACCTGGCAGCACAACTGCAGTGGGTGGTCAAATGGCTAGTGTGCCTACAACTGTCTGACACTGCAACTATGCTGCCGGCCTGGACAATAACCAACATTCATCCAAACCTCACACAATCAACTACCTCAAAAGCGCCTGCGTTTCCCCTCCTAGGTACACGTACGCATAGACCCATCACAACAGTAGCGGAACTTGCAACTTGGCATGCGGCTGGACTACATACACTGAGTGACTTGTATGGAGATGGTGTCTTGTTCACTTATGAAGAACAAGCGGCACAGATATGTCCCATGGGCAATTTTTACTATACAATTCACTGTTGGCCACGCTGACACGAGCATGTGGCGACTTAACCAGCAAACCACAATCTCATCTAGTGGTACAATATTTACAAGTTATGGGGACAGGTAGCCATATAGTGCACTGGCTAACAGCATCACTAAAGACACACACAACAAATCCACTCATGCTACTACGTACCAAGTGGGAGGAAGACCGTGGCCGCCCCTGGACATATAACGAGTGGATATCAATACTAGCAGGACTCACATACACCCGTTGAAATGTGACATTTCGACTCATACAGTTCTACAACACACACAGGGCATATTTAACACATGCCAAAATAAACCGATATTGTCACCAAACAAACACAGCTTGCCCTCGATGTGCTGAGGTTACAGTGGATCTCCTCCACATGCTATGGCACTGTCCTGCAATACATGCAAATTGGCAGGATGTCCCATCCTGTCTGTCTACCTGTCCAGACCACCCGAAGTTGCACACATGGGAGGTGTGCGTGTTGGGACTGTTTTCTAGCCCTAAATAACAAAGTTACCACCAGCTTCATCAATCTGGGTCTTATAACCCCCAAGCGACTTATCACTCGCAGGTGGAAGAATCCGACCATATCCCTTTAACAAAGGCCTGGAAGCAATCGCTTTTAGTGAGGGAGCAGACGGAAAGCACTGCACAGGGAGGACACATTAGGGCTACGGCAACATCAGGTGGCACAAAGTTGGGATGGCATACTTGTAGAATTTCAGCTCACAACAAACTCCTGAAGAGGACACGCATGCCTGAGACGAGGGTCACAGATACAGGGACACATACACGATCTGTCAAACACAAGCACCGGGAGCCGGTATTATGGTGGCATAAGCGGAGTGGGTGTAGCTTGAAAAGTCATGATCTAAAAAAATATATAAGAGTCCCGGGTATTGGAAGGGGAGAAGTGGCAAGTTTGGGGCTCGTCACCACTATAGACTCAAACTGAGCACATTAGCAACATTGAAGATTTGTTCCTTTTATTAAATGTTTAGAATCTAGTACTATGTATGAACCAAGTTGCTGTCATTGACATCTGCATGACCGGAAAGACAGTGAACTAACTGGTGAGAAAGTTATCCTCTGGGAAGACTATTTCATCCCTCTGTTGTAGATCGCTACCGTGTTCGAACACTTCCGGTACCTTGAGACTAAGAGCGGAAGCAATATACAGGACACAGCGGGATTATCACAACTCTTCCTATTCTTCATTAACTGGTAGCGATCCACAACATAGGGACAAAATCGGCTTCCCAGAGGATAACTCTCTGCTTGGATTTACTCCCCAATACTAAGGATTTATATTCTGGACAGCTGGACATTTTTTGCTTAAATCAGAAGACTCATTCGAATTGCAAAGTTAACTTTTACGACATCTCTACGCATTACTCGGCATTCTACAGGATTATAACTACTGAACCACTATTTTAGCCTTGAAAAACTCACCTGTGTGACGGAACATGTGTCGGCTGTTCCCCCCGACTTAAATACAAGCTTCGTTCAACAAACATCTGGCTCTTGTCGTCTAGCTGTGGGAACTATGAAATAATATGATGGGTGGAAACACTCTATGTTGATTGTTTTTGGGAGTGCTTGGGTACTTTTAAAAAATGATATGCACACCAAGGACCGAACCACTATATTAGGTTCAGCAAGAGGGGCCAGAAGCACTATGGTGTTAAGCTGGAATATTGCTGGGGTGATTGGTAAACTGAATGACCCCACTCACCAAGTTTGTAAAATATTTAAATATTTACAGAATTTTAGTGTTAAGTGTTGTCCACATGAGGCAAGGGGTCACTCTCTACAGTTCGAGCATAGCTCTCTGGGTAGATGTTGAATGAAATAATTTGTGATTTCAAGCTATCCTTAGGGTGGAGTGGCTTTGAGGTAGGCCTCTATAATTCTTTTGTTCCATCACATATATACGGGGTGGGGGTGGCTTCTATTATTGATTTTGGCCAGTTAGTAACGGATTACGTTATTTCATGACGGGCGTGGAGTGAACATAGCCAAATTTTAGTCTCCTTTAGTTGGAGATCAGAGGAACCCCAGCTCGCCACAAGCTTTCGAAGGGCCATAATGTTGTGATTGCCACACAAGGGTTTGATAGTTGTCTTTTTTAACTGAGTTGGTTAGGAACTGCAATAGGCACTTTGTTTGCTGACACTGCCAAGTGGTAAGTATTCCTTTATGTTCATGAAGAGGTAGTGAATGGCTATACAGCTGATACAACTGCCCTTCAACCGCTTTTAAAATGGCTTTTGATCTGGGTTAATCTAGAACTGGAACTCATCGGCCCATTTCTGAGGGATTTCCCCTTGGGATTATATGAAAAAAATCATGTTTACATGGGTTTTCAGGCCCTTGAGCGACATAAGATGATTATGGCTCCTGAATCAATCACTAAACCATGATTAGTCTGGGCTAAGGTTAATTTCCTTGATCATAGAATCTAATAGGGAGGCCCATGAATTGCAATTAAGGGTCTGCTTGTGTGTTTGTTAATATTAAAACAGCCTTGTATATTGAGGCCTCTTTGATTTTTGTTAGCAACTATTACTATCTTTATCTTTTACTTTAGACTTTGCCTCGGGCTGATACATCAATTGCTTGCATTCCCCAAAGGGTGCTCTTGCTCTTTCGTGGAGAACCTTCCTTCCTGTTGTGATAACATTTCAAAACAAGATAGTCTTCATGTTATCTTGTTCTTATGTTTTTATAACTACTAACATCAGAACACATCAGTTTTTATATGGCTGGGTTTTTAAAGGGTGCTGTAAAGAAACGACTGCGGCTGGATAATTAATTGTTTCAAAATGTTTTTCTTCATTTGGACTGATTGATATGTATAATAGGGTTTCTCATTTTGGCATTTTTTAACTGTCTACATGTTTTCAAAATGCGGTGTATTTATTTTTTATGTATGTTTTATGGAAATTGTTCTCCGAAATAAACAAACATTTATGATGTGTTAAATAAGAACTAAATTAGGAACAGTATTACTATGTTAACAGCCACGTTCAAAAGAAGAATAGTGCAACAAGGATAACTAGGGCCACAAATTATGATCCATTCATAACAGAGCAAACACAGTAGAAAAGACAAACTAAACCATTTTGCACAGAATAATAGAATTTGCGTTTTCTGCAAAATACATGCAACTTTGCCTGAACTCTGCACGCAACATTGGTCCGTTTTTGCTAAGAAATGGACTCCTCACGGGAAACATGGGTGTGAACAACGAAGGCTATTCATGCATAAATAGGTTGGAATGCTAACTCAAGCGATTGCCAGTCATAAGACTATTTGCAAGCATTCCTTCCATAATTTTTTCAGCGTATAGAGTAACACCCTAAGTGCCCAAGGGAACGCCCATGATTGCTGTGCCACAGAATCAAATCTATACTCACTGATGAGACTTAACACGGTCAATTGCAGTCTGGGGTTGCTTGTGGTCCCTTCTGGTGGGGTCTTCCTGGCAGTGCGGGTGAACTGTTCCCATGAGGAGCAAGGTTAGTATTAGTTTGCCTAAGGCAGGCCATAATTTAAAGTGGTACAATGGCAGACAAACAATGGGCCACTGAACCACTTGTGTGGTTGCCAGAATATTTGCAAGGATTTTCACATCATATTTTGTGTGTATTAAGTAATGCCCTCAGTGGCCAACGGAATGCTCAGACATGTGTTGCTTGCTTGTCATGCCACAGGATCCAAGCTACACCTCAGTGATTAGGGCTAGAAAGGTTCGAAACTGGTGTGGGATTGCTTGTAGTCACCTACCAAATACCTAGCCACAAACAAGTTGTCATCATCCTTGATCCATTTCCATGTGTCAATGTTTAAAAAAATGCTAAAATTATACTTGGTACATACAACGCAAGCACAAATATGGATGTGTATTGTGAAGAATGTATTCTGTTACCTTTGCTGAGAATCATACTGCATTTCAATCAAACAGGACCTGTACAGTGCGACTTATCACCCGTGAGGGTACCCATGCACTGAGGGTCTTGCTGCGGAGGCTCAAATTGCCAGATCTTGACTCATTTCCTGAATTCCAGCAGAGAGGGTGAGGTCTGGAGGTGAAGAGGGAGGTCGTTCCAGGACCTGTCCACAAGGCAAGAGAAGGAACAATCTCCTCTGTTGCTTTGATGTTTGCGAAGGGTGTGAGTGAGGTGAAGGGAGGTGGAGCGCAGGTGTTTGGCAGATTGGTGGAAGTTAAGTCAGTGGTTGATGTATGCCCATCCTAGGTTATGCAGGGATTTCTAAGTGTGGTTCAGCATTTTGAAGTGACATCTCTTCTGGATGGGGAGCCTGTGGAGCTTCCTAAAGTGGGGGGTGAAGTGGGTCTGCTTGGGGAGGATGAGTCTGGCCATGGGGGGGCTGTATGATCTGCAGTCTCTTCAGGCGGTGGAGGTGATTTATACGTTGCTGTAATCGAGCAGGCTGGTGACTAGGGCCTGGGTGACAGTTCCCCTGGTGTTAACCGGGTGTCATTTGAAGATCTTGCGGAGCATGTGAAGAGTGAGAAAGCAGGACAAGACTGCGTTGATCTGTTTTTTCATTGTGCGCTTGCTGTCCAGCATGATGCAGAGGTTGCAGGCATGGTCTGTCGGTTTGGGTGAGGGGTCCTAGATTGGAAGGCTACCAGGAGTCGTTACAGGGGGGGGCAGAAGATCAGTATGTACGTCTTCTCTGAGGCGAGTTTCAGGCAGTTGTTTCTCATTGAGTCAGTGATGTTCGTCATGCACCTGTGGAAGTTGGCCCTACTGGTCGAGGGCTCTTCTGATAGAGAGAGGATGAGCTTGCTGTCATCGGTGTAGGAAATAAGGTTTGGTCCATGGGTTCTCACATGGTTGACCAGGTGAGTCCTGTAGGGGCTGAGGTATGAGCCTTGAGGGATGCTGCAAAAAGGATCAGGTTGCTGTTTCTCCTTGGACCAGGAGGGCTCTGATATGGTCAGTGGCAGCAATGAAGGCAGTTTCCGTGCAGTGGTTGGTGCTGAAACCAGACAGGAAGATGTCCAGAAGATTGCTGTTCTCCAGGTGTTCCATGAGTTTGCGGTTGATGGCATTTGAGGATCTTGGCGGGAAAGAGGAGCAGAGAGATGGGACAGAAATTCTTCAGTTAACTGGGGTCGGCGAGAGGTTTCTTGAGAAGGGGTTTGACTTCATTGTGTTTCCATTCATCGGAGAAAGTGCCCCTTGGCGATGGATGCATTGAATATGGAGGCGAGTTTGTTACTCACAGACTTGCTTCCCAGGTTGAAAATGTGGTGGAGGCAGTGGGTGGTAGGTGCTCTAGAGTGGATGGAGGGAATGATGGCTGTGATATTTTGCGTGGTGAGCTGGTCTAAGGTGGTTGGGTTTTGCATCTGTGGTGGCGGGCGATGAGGCTGAGGATGTCAGTGGCAGTGGGCTGGGACCCTAAGTTTTTATAGATGTCGGAGATCTTATCAAGGAAGAAGTCCGCCAGGGAGTCGCAGAGTTCCTGGAAGGAGGTGATATTATTTTCGGAGGATATGGTTTGGAGAACTCTGACGATATTGATAGTTCCCTACAGTGGTTGGAACTGGCCTCAAAGCGGTTGGCAAGGGTGCTCCGTTTCGTCCTTTTCAGAAGTTGGTGGTATTGGTAGAGCTTTGTTTTGAAGGAAGTTCGGTCTTTGGTGTCCTTGCTGGTATGCCTCCTTAGGTTTTGCGGGATTGATGGAGGAGACTGTTGTCACAGTTGGTGATCCAGGCGGAGAAGTTCATGACAGCCTGTTCTAGGTTGGTTGAGGGATAGGGGAAATGAGTGGGGCCTGTGATGGTGAAATGCACTTTGACGTGGTCAGTACAGGTGAGTTCGGTGACATGGTGGTACTTGACTCGGTCGCTGGCCGTGAAGATGGGGTCGAGTGTGTGTCCTGCTATGTGCATGGGGTCAGTGACTAGTTGAGTGAGGCCGAGGGTGTTCATGCTTTCGAGAAGGTTGGCGCTGTTTTTATGTTGCCCGGGTCTTTGAGGTACATATTGATCTCTCTGAGCAGGAATCAACGGAGAGCGGGTCAATGTAATCGGGAATGGCATTGCAGAAGCTTGGGCAAGATCCTGGCGGTCTGTATGCAAGGGTGCCTCTGATGGTGGTTTTGCTGTTAGTGTGGAGTTGGAAGTTGTGATGTTCCATAATTGGGGTGACAGTCTGCAGTGGTGGTGCAGTGGATGGTTTCCTTGTGGATAAAGGGAATTCCACCTCCGTGTTGGTTGACGCGGTCTTGGTGTGTGGTCTTGTAGCTGTCAGGCGTGGTTAGGCAATTTTTGGGGCGGAAGCGCGGTTGAGCCAAGTCTTGGTGAGGAATAGGACGTTGGTGGTGAGGGAGGTGTTGGTGTCCCAGATCACACTGATGTGCTTGCAGAAAGATCGTATGTTGAGCAGGAGGCAGAGGAGTTGTTCTGGGGTGGTGGTGGTGGTCAGCGTGGTAGTGGCTGCCGTACATGCGGGTGCTCCAGTGTTGCAGTTGAAGCAGTGCCAGCAGGCGAAAGGTCCTACCATAGGGGGTGGCGAAGTGCAGCAGCAGCTGCTGTGGTGAGGTCCAGGGCTCGATGGCAATGTAGCTTCAGCTGGCAGGAGATTCAGGGCTCCTGGCACTGTGCGCAGAAGGGCTTGCCTATGGTGCGCACGGCTGTGCTGCGGCCTCAATTAAGTAGGTGTTGGGAGCAGGAGGGTAAATGCAGGCGCAAAAAAGGGAGGCAATGTAGTTCTCTCAAATACATTTTTTAAAAACAACAAATAAATGTTTGTTTGTTTTTTTTTTTTTTAAAGGCCACGAAAAGAGGAAGTCTTGATTTCAATTTATACAGCCTTGGTAATTTCTTGATCAAACCTGAGCACTCCAGCATGAGCAAGGTGCAAAAACTGCTCCACAAACATAACCTGTGATAGAAATCTAATTGGCTGTGGATTATCTCCGGTCTTTTAGGACCTACCTCATCCTCACCCATTTCGATTGATCCTGCACTGTGTTTTACCTTGTTCACTAAATACTTATTCGGTGCACCATTAAGCTACTTTTGAAAGCTTACACTGTTCAAGTAAACATAGAAAATAGATGAACTCAACTTTCAGATCAGTCACACAGGAGCCAACTATGATGCTCACTGCTCCTCTTTTTAGGCACATACCTGAATATCAGTTAAGTGTAACATGGTCCTTTTATAAGAAAGAAGGTCAAAGTCCGTGGCCTTCCAAATCGTATGATTGAACAGGTCTCCGATTTTCTTCTTCTTTGTGATCACAATGAGATACATCCCTGTAAAATGAGAAATTTGTATACATGCATCAAGTCGAATTAAGAAAGGTCAGCAGCAGGCACAGAACTGCTGACATACCACAAACACGTTCTCTGACAGGGCTTGAGAAAGGGGTGTGAAATTATTGTTTACTATGAGAAGAAAAATCAGTTACCACCTTCAACATATGGATACACAGGACTCCAAAATGATTATTCCAAACCATGAAGAGAGAAGAAAGTACAATATATTTCTTCAATTCGCAAACCTCACTTCAGTGTGGGCTCTATGACCTAGATTGTTCATATCTAGGTCGCTACTCATGTGGGATACAATAAACCATAAGTCTTAACCCAAAAATAGATTTGATTACAACTTCCTTGATTTGTTTTAAAATACAATTCTTTCATCACACATTTGACTTGTACAGGGCATGAAAGTTGACAAGGAGCCTAGTGGAGTTAATTGTCAAGCTATATTGGTAAAACCATTGCTACAACAACAGTACATGTGTACTTTGCTCAGGAGTAACTGTTACAAACAAGTGTAGAGCCAACATTTACGCCATTAGTGACACAAAGGAAGCTCTAAACCATAAAGTATGTCTCTCCATAAAGCAGTTTTCAGGATCTCTGCTCTAGAGAGTAGTGGGCACATTACTTGATGGCAGTACAAGAAGATGCGCATACCATAGAACAAGTTACTTACCTCCCATAACACCTTATCTGGTAGAGACTATCTAGCCACAGATTCCTTACCTCAGAATTATCCCCAGTAGTCAGACTAGATACGGAAACTTTATGAGCAATATCCCTGTGCGCCGGTAAGTGGTGTCATTCAGCTCAGTGTGGCGGCATCGGCGCAGTAAGTGACATGCGTAGTGCCAATATAGGTGTCACCCCAGGGCACCAACATCAGTTTCTTTTAGCAGCTTTCCACACCAGAAGCATGAAGCCACGAAGAACACAGACCACTGGTGTGTAAAACTATGGCCCTGAAAGGGGAACAGCCCTGTCCCTAGAAATCCGTTCGCTGAGAGGGGAGGATGGGTGGGTCGGTAAGGAATCTGCTGCTAGACTGAATCTTTACCAGATAAGACTTTACCAATGTACCTTGATGATCTGATAGAGACTTCTAGGCGCCGATTCCTTACCTTAAAATAAATACCCAAGCAATACCTCGCCGGAGGTGGGTCTGAGAAACAATTTCACACCAAAAAGTCCTGCAGGACCGAAAGAGCAAAGAGGCCGTTCCGAAGGACCTGGCAGTTTGCAGGCAGTAGTGCTTGGTAAACCTAAACAGATAGGCCCACGTTGCTTCCTGGCAGAAGTCCAGGACCTAGACTCCATGTGCTAACGCAGTGGTCGCAGCCTTTGCTCTGGTGGAAAGAGCATGCAAACCATCTGGGGGTTGCTCTTGCCCAATACGTTCCAGTTTTTAATGCAGAGCACAATCCATCTGGAGATGGTTTGTTTCTGCAATCCCTTCCCTTTCTTGATCCAGACATAGATAGTTAGAACGACAATGCTCTTTTTGGATCCAGCCGGTGGAATTTCTCTTTTTCTTTAGAGGGGTGAGGGGGGAGTGTAAAAGGTAGGCAGAGTGATGGACTAGCCTACGTGGAACGGGGTGACTGCCTTCAACATGGAGGAGGCTCAAGTCCGAAGGACCAGTTTGTCAGGGGAGAATGAAATGTAAGGAGGCAGAGAGGATAGTGGCTGTAGCTCACTGACCCTCTGGGCCGATGTAGTCAAGACGGCCACTAGAAAGGCCGTCGTGATGGTGAGGAGCAGAAGAGGACAAAAATTAAGCGGCTCAAAGGGAGTACACATTTACGAAAGTAAGAACCAAGTTAATGTCCCATTGAGATATACAAAGGAAGCTGGGGGAAACGTGCAGCAGACCTTTAAGGAACCTATTTACAATAGGAGACTTAAAGAGAGAAGGCTGATCTTGCAACGGCAGGAAAGTAGAAATGGGTGATAAATGACCCCTCAAGGTGCCCTTTGCAGAGGCCTGCTGGGCCAGGGTCAAGATAAACAGAAGAACTTGGGAAAGAGGAGCAGATAAGGGATCAATCCGTTTCTCAGGACACCTTGCCACGGACGTAGTACAATGGCGTATACAGTCTTGGTGGGGGGGAAGTTACCAAGATGAAATCACAGACTTCGAACAGAAGGTCAAAAACGGTCAACTATCACCGCCCAATCTGAACGCATGAAGGCAGAGAGTTGACAAGTTCAGGTGGAGAACCCTCCCCTGTTGCTGCGACAGAAGATCCTCCCGAAGGGGCAGACTGAGACCTGAGCTCCACTCAAGACGAAAAGTGTCTGAGCAAAATCTGCCTTGGAAACTCCAATGCACAAAACCGCTGACATTGCCGGTACTCGGCCATTACGAATAAATCTAACCAAGGCTCTCCCCCTACTGAAAGACCTTCCACCATATCCGGGTGGAAACGCCATTCGTGATCTGCTAGTCATCTTGGGCTGAGTTCTTATGCCCTGGAATTCAGTGAGCTCGCTCGGTTTTGAACCACCAGGGATATGCCCCGATGTTCCAGCCATGTCCAGAGGTGCAGGGCCTCTTGACAAAGCGTTCACAACCCCACCCTTCCCAGTTTGTTTCAGTACCACAGGGCAGTGGTTTTGTCTCTGAACACCTGCACTAGCCTTCCATTAATGGAGGTCAGAAAGGCTTTCAATGCCAGCCGGATTGCTCAGATCTCCAATAGGTTGATGTGGAGTCTAGGTACCGCCAGAGACCAGAGGCCTCTGATCTCCACCTCTACCAGGTGGTTGCCCCATTCCAGGAGTGACACATCTGTCACTACGGTCAAGCCTGGTTGGGGAAGGGAGAGGGGTCTGCTGACGACCCAACTGCGATTCGGTAATCACCACTGCAGATCTTTTGCAGTGCAGTGATGGCATATCCTGTTGCCCACTGGTTGCCCATGATGGTCAGAGGGAACTAAAGAGGCTTTGGAGGCTGCGACTGCTGTGAGAGTGGTGGACTGGGCTGACCTCTAGCTGTCTGACCCACGGTGTCTGTGGGTACCGCATCTTCAGCCACCATGCAGAGGCTGGGAAGAGTGCGTGCCGCGGTGGCTGGGTGGGTGGAGACTCTTCTGGAAGCCCCTTACGTGGCCAGAAAAGGAGCGAAAGGCAGACTGGGGTGAGGGTAACACATGGAAAGGCCCAATGACCTGGCTGTAGCTCTGCTGTCCTTGAAGCGCTCCAGCAGAGAGTCTGGCTTGTCTCTGAAGACACAGGAGCCATCAAAAGGCATGTTCGTAAGCGAATCTTGGACATCCCCTGATTGTCCTATTCTAATCTAGGCGATGTATAGAGTGCACAGCTATGTCAATGGGACTCCCAGGGCTATAAACAACTGAGCAGGCTTCAACCCCTCAGTGAAACCATATTCCCGGCTTTATCAGAATCACCTAGTTTACAAACATCCATGCTTTTAACTGCTTCCTAAAGCACTTTGTTTTCTATTTTGCAAATCCTATCTGGTAAGGAGTTCCATAACTTTAGAGTCAGATAGGAGAAAGAGCGGCTGCTGCCCCTAGCTTTACCAATGTTCGAGATGGACATCTGCAGTACACTGGCAGATCTTAAAGCCCTGGAAGGAGCATAGTGCTATAGTAAAGACTATCAGTTGGGGCACTTTTTTGTAATAGGCCCTACGAGCAATGCGGGGGGGGCCTTATTCTCTGCTCAATAGGCAACCAGTGTATGTAAGCCAATGAGCTTGACAGTGATTGATGCATAAGAACTTTTAAGAAAAGACAGACAGCAGCGTTTTGCACTACCTGCAGTCTTTTGATTACGTATCGTGGAGAACCTAAGTAGAGCGACTTTCCATATTCAGGGCGGGCGAGAACAAGCACCTGAACAATTAGGCAGTCAAAGATCTAATATTTTCCTAAGAATCCTGGGCATGTCGTAACAATTTGCTGCAATCTTCCTGACCGGAGTGTCAAGAGTAAGTGCCACACCAGGAGACAAGTCTCAAAATAATTCGACAAAAAGTTGAAAAAAAGACGGTCAAAATGCGACTGAAGTGCGCGCTCTCCGGATCTGTACTGACTGGCACGGAAAGAAAAGAACTGAGGTCAGCGAGCTGTGGTGGTGCCTATATAGGCACCGCACACGTCACTTCTAGTATGGCGGACGCAGACGATGCCACACAGAGCCAAACAATGCCACCTTCTGGATACTGCTCACAAAACATTTCCGGTGCCAGTCCAACGCTTGGGGATTATTATATTCTATGGTAAGGAATCTTCAGCTAGAAGGGGGAAGTGCACAGGTTGAACTAGTTGAGATATTAGTTATTAACAATGTTTGCAATAGAAACAAATGTAAATATCGGCATGGTAAACAATACTATAAACTACCCTGTTTTTACAAAGCAGACACAAGAGGTAGTGGGGGGGGGGGGGGGGGGGGGTTTAGAAGGGACAGGGGCACAATGAAGCAGACTGAAGATTTCAGAAATGTGAGCAGGAATTACCCGATATTAAAGGGAAAATTGAGTGAGTGACTAGATCCAAGTGAAAAACTACAAATGGAAAATAACTTGATTGAGAAATTAAACAATGAGCCATCAAAGACACCAGAGAACAGGACAACTTGGTGAAAAATGATTAAGGGCTAAAGTACCAAAGTGAACAACTGAAATGCAAGGAAGGCGTCTTGGGAAAAGCGAAGTGAGAAAAACTGTAATTCATTTGTGACAGTAGAAAACAAGGAAAATGTTCTTAAGTCTGTAAAATGTGAAAGCAGTCTATTTAACAATAGGGAGAGGATCTGGCCCTACGGCTAGAGCGTTCGACCTCGGAGCTGGGGAATCGGGTTCGAGTCTCGGCAGGGACGCTCAGCATCCTGTGATTCTGGGCAAATCACCTAATCTCCTAGTGTGAAACAAAAAATCAATGTGTCCGTCTGCAACGCAACTGGTGCTCATGTAAAGCGCTCCGATACCTTCGGGTCAAGGTCGCACTATATAAAACTACAGAAAAAAACATGTATAATTTGTTCTAGGTTAAGCAGCAAGTGCGTTCAACAAGTATAATTTGTTCTAGTTTAGGATGATGAATTCTTTTTATTCTGGAAATGTAGCCCAGCTGCCCAGTGAACCTGGTTATCGCAGATATGCAAGTCAAGTAGATCGGATTCGGATCATCTCTCTGGCACGGTCATATTACAGCAATTACAGTTACTCCCATCTAAGCTCTTGAGGTTTTTTTCATAACCCTGGTGATCAAACATATTGATAAATAACTCAAACAAGCATTACACAGTGTGATCTGGTCCGTTAAGCTAGTGGCTATGTTTCAGCATTTGGAGTTTTGAGCTGTGGTAGATAAATTATTTTCTGCGGATTCACCCTCTAAGAGCTCACAAAGCATGCACATTGGTCTTCTTCCCACAAGGCCCTAGGTATGGTTTCCACATATTATACTCTGCACATCCGACAGGTTAATAGCTATTAGCAAGATCCGATGTCTGAGTGCAGTTACCACAGGTCTTCATTTACCTAGAATGCACTCCAGAGCTTATTTTTCCTTACTTTCTGGTGTGAAACATTAGGTTTGTGATGTACATTGAATAAAAACTGTCCTTCCAGTATTGGATGAGCAGCTTCAGGGGTCTGACTATCTGGAGTCCCAGTATATTTATACAAAGGTTTTTTTCTATTCCCGCAAGAAACCAGGTGCAACCAGGAGAAACCAGGAGCAGTGAGTGAGTCGTGGAGAGGTTTCCACTGCAGATAGAATGTATTGGAAAAAAACTCAGTATTGAGGCATCTCCACCTATAAAGCGGCTCATTTGCTCCTATCATTTTGTTTCTCCAAATAGGTTGTATTCGATTTCACGTAACATGCAATGTTTTACACAATATCTCAGAGTACTGATGCATTAAAATTGTGACACAATTTGACATCATTATCCCATGTCTTTGGCTTCTCAAGTCTATCCCCAAATCATTCATTACAATAATCAACTTAGCCATAACTATCAATCAAAAATGTGGGGGCTTTCGATCTGCGATACACTCCTGGGAGTTGTACAATATATTTTTACAAGACTTTTACCCACTGCAGGCCCATGGTCTGAAAATGCACCACTCTGCTCTATAGTTAGGTCTGGGGGGAGGGGAGGCAGAAACCTCCCAATCTAAGGTACCCCACTATGTGTGACTGAGATATGGCCCGCCCACGGGTCTCCCTTCCTGTACTAAATCGCACCTCAAATATGCTGCCCTTACTGGTGGTTTCTTATCTCTGTCCTGTCTGCTGGTCCCGGTAGTAACTTGTACCAGTCTGGGCTCTCCTCTTTGGCGTGCAACTGAAAAGGTCTGCCCTCGGCAGAAACCTATTGAAGCACCTTCTCCTTCCATTTTGCCATTTTAGGAGCACCCTTCGACTGCTATCTGCCCCTCAGCAATAAGCGCTAGGTACAGGAGCCTCTCATTTTTATTTTTTAGATGTGGGCAGGACACTGAGTAAGCATGTCTTTGATGCAGGAGAGGCGATCCAACAGTCACTTCACAAAGAAGTTCCATAATGGCAGCACAGTTCTCAGTAAGACAAACCACCACCAGACCATATGATAAAATCCCACATTTGGGTGATGCATCTAGTCTTCAGGGGGTCTTTTGTTCATTCTCCTAGAGTTAAGCATATTGAATGAAGAAAATTAATATGGATTAGCTTAATTACGTTTAGCATGTCTGGAGAGTTTTTGTGTATGGGTAAGTGCAAGTTATCACTCCCCATTTCCTAAAATCCTTTCAATTCTAGTGGCTAATATGCACTTCCCATAGTCCAATACTCTAGTGTAACCGCTTACTTACCTTCCCTCAAATTAAGCAATAAATGCTGTACACTACCTGTCACAGGTTCCATACCTCCAGGTCTCCGAGCATTTCTAATCATGTCCTCATAGGGCCCATGGACCCCTATATCATAAAATTCCCAGATCGTATAAATCCCTCTCTCCACAGCAGATTTGCCCTTCTGAGCACGTGTGACTCTGCGGATTGACAAGTAATCGACTGTAAGGATACTAATGACCCACTGTGCGGCAGCTTTTCAAGAGGGCCTTCAGTGCTTAGTACACCCGCCCTCAAGACTGACTTTGCTGCTGTTAGCACTCTGAATGACAAGCATGAAGATCGTTGATATAATGCGTGGGGGGGGGGGGGGAATTGGCACCTGGAACGTGGCCAGTTTGGGCTCCAAACGAAACAATTCTCAATGGTATGACACTATTGCTAGCTCTGACCTCCTTGCCCTTCAAAAGACTTGGCCGGTAAAACCCTGTCACAACCAAGACTTTGTATCTTATTTTACAACAAGCTTGCAGAGTATCTCTGGCACAGTCAAAAGGGTCTGTTAACTCAGATATGAGTCCCCACCCCGTGGCGAGATTATAGACTGGACTTGAATCACAGCAATTTCCAAATCATTTGCTTAAAAAATCTGTGAAAGAAGTTTTTGATTAATATTTATAATAATTGTTTTGATTGAATAATTGTGCAAGCCTTAACACTCTGAGTAGTGTGCTTGAGGCTGCACGCTCAGGGCCAGGGCTTGTCATTCTATTATCTGGCTGGGCAATTTTAATACTCATTATTACAAGTTAGGCAACAAAGTGGTTTGCGGCCTAAGCGATATCCATAGTGAACCTCTGACGCACTTTGTACACAGCTCCTATGGGGAGATCCCTAATGAACTAATCGTGGAATATCAACTGCGGTTTGCCTTCGCTGCCACCGCTGACCTTGAGGTTTCAATTCAATTTTCTTTTGGCAGAGATTGTCACAGCATCATTGATTTTATTTTGTTTAGTTGGGATCTGTTAGAGACACTAACAGGGTACTAGGTCGAGGCTAAAGCTCTCAGTAACCGCAATCCTTTACATATGTACCTTATTGATTTTGATTGCCTTAGGAATGACTACAAGACACTGACCTCAACTGATGTTACCAAAAATAAAGGTGTTTTTCAAAAATGGTCTAAACCTAAAATGCCACAGTTGTTCACTAACTTAATGAGGAATAATAGGGATGCAGTGTCCTTGTGTCAGATTGCAGGCTGGTCACCTTCTGTCATCATGTCCTCCTTTGAGGTACTTTGTAATATCAAGCAGGAACAGCTCACTATTCAGGTTGGCAATCGCCCCTAAAAAAACTTTCAGGTGGTCTGATAAAAACTGTACCAAGGCACACTCTGCCCTCCTCAAATCAACTAGATGGGTCCCTTGTGATAGTGACCTCATAAGGTCAAGTTGTTGGCTCCACAAACTTACACTGGAGGCAAGAAAGATTAGAGTGGAGGTCTTTGAATCACTAATTGCTGCTTGTACTAGTAGGGATTCACGGCCTTTTGCGAAATGATTAACAACCCTTTTTTCAAAGACTCTCCCGTAAGTGAGAATGCCTTAGTTATTAGCCCCATTAGTTGGGTTGAACACTCTAAAGTGGTCTTGGGTACTGCCAAACAAGATTCTTCACCGATCACACTGCGACAGGTGACTTGGTCGCTCTAAAAGGCGACTGGCATACCAGCTGGAGGAGGTCAGGACAGCTATCAGTAGATGCCCTAATGGCAAGCAGTGGGTACTGATGGGGTCCAAATCAATCTTTTTTAAGATAATACTGATTTTTTGGCCCGTCTTTTAACTATTGTTTTGAACTGATTTTCTATCATTGGCCCCCCAAAATCTTGCCTATTTTTTAGAAGGGGACAGAGGGTGCCCTAAGTGCTATCGGCCTAGCTCCCTGAAAAATTCTACATCAAAGATCATGGACAGAATAATTTTAGAGTGGCTGAAGATCTAGAAACTGGACAATAAAATCTTGTCAAATTTGCAATTTGGCTTTAGAGCAGGTTTGGGCACTGTGGAGCAGTGCCTAACATTACAGCTAATCATCAGTAAATAGACATTGGGTAAACAAGCACAGAGCCACCTTGCCCTTATGGGCCTAAACTCCACCTCTGATCATGTGAACTGTGTCAAACTCTGGAGTATCATGGCAGAAAAGGGTGTTGAGCCTGCCTTGGTACATTTTCTTAGAGATTTACACCGAAAAGGGGCAGCCTCTGTTACATACGGCCATGTGGGGGAACTTACGGATAGTTTTCTCCTATCCAGAGGTGTATTTAAGGGCCACATTCTAGCATCCTTTTTATTCTCATTTTACACTAATGGTCTTGAAGATCGATTAGTCAATCTAAATGTGGACGTCTCGCAAATTGGAACTCATGTGGTTCATGTACTTCTTTATGCGAAAATCACTGTTTTAATAGCTAGGACCAAACTTGGTTTGCAGAAACTGTTGGATTGTTATGTGCAACATATGGGCGATTTGGAATTGGCTGTAAACCACTGTAAATCCTACATAATGTCCTATGGCACAAGACAGGCACTTTTTTCATAAAAGACAAGGTTTAAACAGTCTCATCTTTTCCCTACCTTGGTATACTTTGACGACCAATGCTCATGGAACCAGTTTGGTATTGTTACTAAACCATGTTTTCCCGCTCTGGGGAGGACTTGTTCAGGTTCACAAAAAAACTTGCCTCCGGACCCCCAAATATGTTTTTGACCATATATAAAGCCAAACGCCGGTCAATAGCTACTTACGGTTTGGAAGTCTGGGTGAACAAAGATTTTAAGGCTATTGAGGTCGTTGAGAATAATTATTTCAAAAGATTGCTGGGGGTCGCACATAGTTTTGCAAACTATCCTTGCCACGCAGAACTGGGTCTTGATTACATTTTTGACCTCATTAGAATATATACCCCTTCTGTTGTGGCTGGCAACTTGGTTCATGGCTGAAGCGCACTTTAGTCACAGTGTGATTAGGGATTGTTTAACTGGGACAAAGTGGGTCATATCTTTGGGTAGGTTATGTTACAAAGATGAGCAATTTATTAGACCTCCCTGATATCTTCAACTGTCTGGTCTCTCTTTAGCAACTCGTAAAACACTTAAAGATCTTTATTTGAAGTGGATAAGGCATTCCAGAATCTGCACTGAAGCAGACAAAAGTACTGTCCGTCTGTATTGCCCTTTTGGATTCCAGACCAGCAATAGAATCCTATCTTTTATGGGTCCGTAACAGTTATCAGTGCACCCTATTAACCGAGGTTCAGCACTCTACATTATTTGGGTGCTTTCCCTAACCCGGTTAGGCACCCCATGGCTCTTGCTTTGCGTCCTAATGACAATTATTCTGTGTAGTCAACTTTGCACTTAATGTTGTTCTGCACATTCTAGTGCCTTTTTAGGAAAAAGATTTTAATTCCGCATTTTAAGGAGAACAATATTCCCCATTATAAGACAGCTATGTTTTATTTACAGACCATGCCTTCTATAAATGCTTTATTTGCTATTGTTAGTTATAATCAATGAGTTCTCAGGTCTAGAAAAAATGGTCTGTAAAGTAAACTATTCTAATTATGCAATTTAATTTATATGCATTTTACTTTTCTTTTATAACTCTTGGTCATTTTTGTATGAATTTCTAATTTGGAAAGTATGTTGTGAGTGTACGAAGATATGGTGTGCAGCACCCTAATAACAAAGAACCCCTTTCACTCCCTTTCCTGCTCACCAGATTTGCCATTTTACCTGCCAATCTCGGAAGATCAGAATATCACCCTTAAAAGGCGAGCGCTCACCATTGTTCGTTGTAATTAACTGCGCTCTCCAGCATACCTTAGGTCCACTTTTCAGTAATGTCAACAAGTAAATCCAGCTGAGGCTGTCTAACACTTTTTCTAGATATATGGGCAACACCACCTGATAGAGCACCTATATCAGGATATAATACATCACCTGGAAGTATCTTCTAGTATTCACTTATGTGTTGCACTCTGGGATGGATCTGCATTGAACAGAACGGGCCATTCCGATACAGGTCTGAGCAATATTACAATGTCTCGATTTAGGGTTTCATAATCCAAGTTCAGCATAGATAACTGGGGGTACGAAGACACCTCTGGTGACACTCACCCCAGCTTATGGAGGGCTACTAACAGGGCCTCACTAGTAAATTGGGGCAGTACTCATGTTTTTCATAACCTAATACCGGTCTGTAAATTTAGACTGGTAGGACCCAGAACAGAGTAAAATTCAGTGGAATGTGGTATCCCTACTGACCATATGGTCCATGCATTTTCACTATGCGAACGACAACGACCTACACTAAAGATCTGCGGAAAAATCTACATAGAGGAGACCACACCTTTGCCTATCTTGAATCCCTCAAGGGACTAGCCATAAATATCGGGAAATCCCATGCATTCCCCTTTAGGGATGACTTCCACCTACAAGCCATCCCATTCGGCGCTCAAGAGACAGTGGTAGCTCCCATTACTTTTCGATATCTGGGGAATATATATATATATATATATATATATATATATATATATATATATATATATATATATATATATATATATATATATATATATATCCGCGTGACCTACTGGACGGGAACCTCCAGAGGGCTTCCCTGAATATACAGAATGGTGATGATTCCGTGGATCCTCCATTTTTACTAATTTACCAGTAGTGCTCCCTAGAAAGATATTTCGTACATTGAGCACGCTGATAGTAGATCTGATATGGGGCACAGGTCGTCGTATTAGTTTGACGAAACTGTAGCTGCCGTCTGATGCAGGAGAGATGGGGGCACCTGACTTTCGCGCATATTGCCTGGCAGGGCAATTACAATGGCTCTCTGATTGGCTGGCGAAACATAATCTGCAAGAGATCGCCTACACAACCCGGATGATTGCTCAGGGGAGGCTTTACAGGCTGTTGTGCTCAAGGGTGTCAGTTTCAATATCGCCTCCAGTATTACTCAAGGCAGCACTTACATATTGCAAACTAGCCCTGAAATACACCACAGAGACCACTGTTTACACTCACAGTATACCGCTCCTCGGCCTTCCCAATCCCTCAGGCTCTTAGCGCGACATGGACTTTCCCTATGGGCACAAGCAGTCGTTACTGAGGTGGGGGCACTGTTTAGGAATGGAACATTACTTAACCACACAGACTTTGAACACGAACAGGGGCACTTTTTAGAACACATGCAAGTTTGGTGCGATACATTAAGGGATATTGGGCTTCAGATGGGACTGAACCTGACACAAACTAACTGGTTTACTCGCTATACTTGATGGGTACTGTAAGACACCTGATCAGTTGGTTCTATCGAGTAATCCGAACTCACTAACCTTCCCCTCTATTTCCATTGCGGGATAAGTGGGACAAGGATATAAGTAGAACACTCCAGGACAGAGTGGAAGACTATAATTAGACTACCCCAAGAGGTATTCCGCAAATCGTGTCTTAAATTCATTCAACAAATGATAATACAGTATGCTTACCTAACACCGCATAGGATGCACTCTATTTTCCCCAATCCACCACAGTGGCATGTCCAAGGTGCCCCAAGCAAGATGCTGATTTAATACATATGCTCTGGTCCTGCCCCACCCTGTTCAGCTACTGGAGGCAGGTCACCGCAGCCCTGAAGGAGGTAGTTGGGGGCCAAACAAGGCACACACCTGAAAGTTGCATTCTAGGTCCCTACCCACAGCAGAAGGGCTACGGAATCCAGTCTAGATTTGCAGACCTAGCGTGGATTCTGGCCAAACATAACATCACCAAGAGGTGGAAATCGCCTGCTCCACCTATGGCACTTGCATGGAAAGAAGAGGTGGAACATTGGGGTCTAGCGGAGAGTGGGGTCTAGCGGAGAGTGGCGCTTTCCGCAGGGAAGAACACTGTGGCTTACGGAAAAGACCAATAGCGATGAGCAGGGACCACTTACTGGAGTCCATTTTTACCACCACATAACATGTCACTACTATATCTCCAAGGCTCTGGGCTATGATAGACTAGGATACAGTTAATTATAAAACCCAAACCAATCTGCTCCCCTCTTTCTTACTGCTAGTATACATGACGTTCCGAACCCGACGGGTTACGGCAACATCTTCCCGATGTACACCCTCCCAAAAAATGAAAAGATGGGCACCTATGTAAACCCCCAATGTTTGGGAGATACCGCCCAAGCAGGTCTCTTAAAGAGTGGAAGATTATTTGTTGCGCCAGTCAATAGGGGGGAGGTTTTCTTTCTTAATTACTTGCATTTAATTTGTACTTTTTTAAACTGGATTGGGCATTCAGACTCAACAGCAAATGTACTGACATGTTATCTGTAAGGGTGTTCTTACTGCTGTACTAGATGCAGACTTTTACCAATAGGCTATCACGAGTACAATTGCACAGCGAGTTGTCACCAAATGTTGCTAAATATGCCCTCTTAGATCACATATGTACTTCACTACATGATACTGGGTAACTTGTAAAATCCAACCAAATGTGTTTATAAAAATAAATAAAGGGGGGGGGGAGGGGGTGAGTCAAATTCAGCTACGAGCCAATCAGAGTCATATGCCTTCCCAGATGCCATTTCTAGGACTGCCATTCATATATCATGCTCCAGAAGCTGTGACTCAAGTATTTCACTTTGTTCTCTTCTCAACTTGATTACCCTACAGCCTGCTCCATGGCCAGTACTGCATAATTTCTCCAGGACTAGTGTTCTCTGTAGTTAATGAGACAAGCCACCACCTGGCGTAAAGCCAAACCCGGGGTTGAGGGGAGGAGCAAGTGGGCCGGGGATGAGGGTGTGTTTAGCATGTGTGCATCCTTTGGACCAGAAAAAAGTTTGAGAGTCCCTGAGGTATCACAGTCCCAGAGAGCCAGCCACTCATATACCGCCATTTCAGTTCCCTCACATTTGTCTGGCAGACAAACCACCCTCAAGATACTTCCTCAAACAGCATTAGCCTTCAGCCCTGTATATGAGGAAGTGTGCTCTCTCAAGGAGGTCTCTCACTTTGTCCTCCAATTCCCTTGTAGCGGGTCAGCTTTCTCTTTCCATCTCTGAGGAAGTTTACATCATTGGCCAGGTTATTCTATGCATTAACTGTATCCTTGCAGGTGCAATTGTTTCCAGTAATTTGACCAGTTTTTCAACTGCTGGGACACTGATATAATTCCCACTTTCCTGTGCAGACTCTATGGCGTCAATAATGAGGGAAATAATTTTGACCGTTTTTTCCTCCGTTTCATCTTGGTAGTTCATGATCTGCCAATGGTGCAGCTCTGCAAAACTTCTGGAGAGCTGCAGCCACCTTCAATTCTACTGAAGGTACGTCGGTATGTAAATACTGTTAAGGGAGCATACTAGCAGTTCATGGGAAGATCACCAAGTGACCAATACTATGAGCTCAGTCAGGCTTAGTATTCTGCGAGGGCTCTCTGACTTCTTAACCCTGAAAACACTCTGCCAGTCTCCTGGATAAAGCCAAAAGTGGTGCCTCTTCGAGACTCACAGAGGCAAAGCCCCCCCGCAGTCTCACTCCTCAAAAGAAATCCTCTAGTGTGATCCTCTACTTGAGCTGCCCCATCACATCTCAGCCAGATATCACCAACAGTTGGTCGATCGGGCTAAGACAGTCCCAAACCATGTGATCAGTTGTGTGCAGGAGGCCCAATGATTCTCATCCTTTAACAGCCCCCTAGGTGAGCTGGTGAAACCACCATGCTGTTCCCTGGTCTACAGTTTCAGTTACAGGCAGGAATCAGCTCTGTGGTGCCCACTGCATGGCTCCAGCAGTACTCTATGCTGCCTTTCCATTTCACTCCACCATAGGTTTGGAGGAATTTGGGTGCCACTGATTGCACCTCACCCACACCAGTTGAGCAGAAGATTGCTGGGCTACTTCAGTGGCAGGGCATTCTCCCAGCCATAGCCACCATCTTGTCTTTCCTTGAGGCCTCAACACCCAGCTGTCTTCTGCACTGTCAATACTGCAGGTATATCAGTGGCCTCAAGTCAGTAAGCATCTCAGGCTTTTCCATCATTGTGGCCTTGAGTTGGCCCAGGTATAGAGGACTGGGCTGCCAGCAGCACTAAAATCTCAGGCGCCTAAGCAGAGCTCGAACGACTAGATCTACTTCGTGTCCATGCCATGTGTCCTTTATTTGCTCTAATCATATGAGGAATTAGGTATCGGTTATCACAGACGTGATGACATGGTTTGTACTCTTATGTATGAACCCAGAGAAAGAACTCCAAGAAAAAATAAGCTATAGCGCCCTATTGAAACTTTGTGTAATCGCTGTCAGATGCTGGTCTTGTTGGCAACTGTGCAGAAGATGGAAAAATCTTTCCTCTTAAATATACCTTTATTCTGCGGAGTACTGGAGTTGGATTTAGGCCCAGATCTCTGTACTGGGGTGAATATATGACATTGTTCTGCATTCTGTCCGTCAACTGTTGTTTTTGCATTTGTCACCCGAGTGGGACGGGTATGCTCAGACGTGAGTCCCGTGCTCTCCATGCCACTGGAATCAAGCTATCCCGGCTGAAGAGGGGTGAAACCCCGAAACCAGTCCTTGGTTGCTTGGTTCCAGTCCAGGGAGGACCTGGCTTGGCAGTTCGGGCTGGACTGTTCCCATGAGTCACAGGGCCAAGACTGATTTGCATATGGCTGGGTTCAAACTGGAATGGCATGGTGAGCAAAAAAACAATGGAGTTAGGCCCAGATCTCTGTACTGGGGTGAATGTATGACATTGTTCTGCATTCTGTCCATCAACTGTTGTTTTTGCATTTGAATTCCCAATTCACACACATGATATAAATGCACGATTTTGCTAGGGAAATCTTGATGAACTCCAAAGATTCTCTTTTATTAACTATGCACATGGGAGCCAGGACTCCAAAGTTATTGGTGAAGCCAGGATCACATAAACAAGTTTTGAAAAATAAATTGGAAAGAATGGAGTGTGGCAGGCTTATCCTCATGTGAAGTGTAAGCAATGTTATTGATTTTAAGGTTGGACAATGCTCTTAATTTCATTGCTAAATGTCTGCTCCTGCCACCCTCTGTGCACACACACACTGCCCGCCCTGCTTACTTCTCACTCTGGAAGCTGGTGATATTTGAACAAGGTGGAATGTAATTCTTACCCCAGGTTTAAGCGACTGAGCAGAGTGAAAGAGTCAGACTTGGGAATAATTATACAAAACAATGCAGACAAAGAATTAATTTTAAAACCCAATTTTCTCATTAATGTGATACAAAGACATGGATTCTAAAAGGGTACTCGTAAATTATTCCAGTACTTTCTTGGTGTACCTAAGCCTGACCCTCTCCATGAGCAAACCCATTTATTTCAAACATTTGCCATGGGTTCATCCCATATGTCAAGAATTACATCCAGTATTCAAGGGCCAGCACTTTGTCATGGGTGCCCCCTTATTGCACGAATTATGTGCAATATGCCACTGCCAGTCGTTTGCCATAGATAACCCTAGAACCATGTTATATAAAAAAAAATGTATCTCCTGCACCCAAATGCCAGCATTTTGTCCCACTACCATAGGGGTCCTAGTTTATGCCATGAATTACCCCCAATATGGAATCCCCATATGCCTGCAATCACCTACAGTAGCTGCATTTTTGCCAACAGGAACACTCTACACCTGTAAACCATTAGTGTCTACCCTGTCAGACAAATTAGCTGTAGTATACCAAGGTCAGGATATATTTGCATTCACTTACACATTCACATACGCTCACTCACACACAGTACTTCACAACTGCAATCCGCCCGTTTCTGACTCACCTTAGAACACTCACCATCTATCACACACATTGTGTCACACTGTCACTCAGGCTCTCCTTTTTTCCAATTCACTTGTGTGGTGGTAAAAAAGCTTGCATTTCTGCTGCCCTGTATCCTTGTCTTGAGTATTAATGCAGCTTGTTAAAACATTTTCTCGAAATGCTATTCAAAAGTCAAAACGAGATGCAGTGTCAACAGCTCCTTAAGTGTTCTTAAATCCTTCCAGCGCTGCAAAAGGAAAGAGATCAAGCAGCGACATTTAAAAATATTTCTTGAACTTCTCATATGAGGGACAAAATTGCAGCCTAAGATGGAAGGGAGTCCCAAAGTGTGGGTCCTACAAAAGGCAGCAGAGTGACCCCCTAACCCCTTGTCTTACACATTTGAACCTGGGAATCACATCTATATTGTTTTTTGCCAGGCGCAGAGGTCGTTCTGAGCAGTAAGGATGGATCAACCCACTAAGAAACAGAGGACCAGATTTTGTGATAACTTTGTGCATGTAAAGGGGGCCTTAAACTTAATTCCCTTATCGATTATAAGCCAATGAAGCTTCCGAAGTTGCAGTGAGATTGATTCAAATGTTGGAATGTGGCAAAGCAAGCAATGGTCCGCATTCTGTACAATGAGAAGTCTTTTCACAGCAGACTTAATTGCTCATAAATATAAGACAGTACCACAGTGAAGGCGTGAATTAAGGTCTGCACAATCGGCCTGTGGGAAGCAACTGGCTGTAACCAGAGCATCTTAGTAAGCCAGAGCAGCCAGCAGCTACTATATTAATTTGAAAATCTATAGTCAGTTATCAAGCCAGAAGCCTAAACAATTAACTTTTCAAGCTGGAAAACGGAGAGCTCAAAAATCTGCTGGCCACCATTGCAGGTTTCATAGATGTAGCAGATTCCCCACAACTAACACTTCCATCTCATTACCATTGAGTTTAAGACAATTTCTTCTCATCCAATGTGCAACCTCTGTCAAACACATGCTCAAGTTGGATGGTATAGTAGCGTACAATGAGTAAAGAGAGACACTAATTTGTGTATCATCAGCATAAGAAAATGGATGAAGGCCGTAGACTTTTACCTGGCTCGCCGAAAGGCGGGAATAAACGTTAAACAATCGGAGGCTCACCAAGGAACCCAACATGGTAATGGCTTAACTGAGGACAAAAAAGGCATAGAAAGCACTTGAAAAGATTGATTCTCCACAACAACAAAAAAAGAGCAAAACCACATCAAAGCTGTGCCATAAATAACACAGTCTGCCAATCTTCTTACAAGCAAAGGATGTGCCACCGTATGAAAAGCTGCTCTCGGGTCCAAGAGAATTAAGGCTTCGGTTTCTCCATCATCCAGAATTACGCTCAGATTCTCAGTTAGGCCTATGAGAGCAAATTCGGTACTCTGAGCTAGGCAAAAGCCTATTTGCCACAGATGAAGGTGGTCACTTGATTTAAGGTATTCAGACATTGATGATTGATATGTTTTTCTAGGACTTTTGAGCAGATTGGTTGGAGAGAGATAGGACAGACATTAGAAGGCACAGATCTATTTGAATTGGTTTCTTGAGTAAAGTAGCCGCCACCACCATCGTTTCCAGGCCAAGAGGCCCTACCTTCACTCACAGACGTATTAAGAATAGAACTACAAGAATCAGATCACGCCGTAGAAATCTGGGACCTCCTCAACTCTCACTCGCCCGACGTCGCCTTCCTCCTAGAGACCTGGACCAACGCCAGCTCCACTCCAGACATTACAACCACCATCCCCAACTGATACAAGATCCCGAGGAAGGCGGAAGACTGCCCCTAATTCCCGGGAGGAGGCCTTGCCATCGTCTACAAAAGCTCACTCCGACTACCAACCACCTGCTCAGACAATGCCTCGCCCTTCATGGAGCACATCCACTTCCAGATCCAGCCCAACCCTAGAACGACGCTCCGCAGAACACTCTCCTGCAGACCTCGCGGACCCCGCACCCCTTTCACCAACGTCATCATAGACTAAATCGCTCCCCACGCCCTTGCCTCCACTGACTACATACTGCTCGGAGACCTGAACTTCGACCTAGACAACATCCGCGATCCCAACACCACCGCCCTCCTGGAGAACCTCACCAACATAGGTCTTCAACAACTTGTCTCCACCCCCACTCACACCACAGGACACACACTCAACCCCATCTTCGCCAGCGGAAACATTCGCTTCAGCCACACCACAGAACCACTCTGGACAGACCACCACTGCATCCACTTCACGAAACCCTCCGCATACAAGCGCACGCCCTGCTACCTACTCAGAAACTGGAACAAAGTCGCAGACGAACTCCTCACCTCTAGCCTCAGCTGCACTCTTCCCCCCCCCCCCCCCCCCACTACAACAGCAAGCAACCTCCACCAGAACACCACGGGACAACACAACACAAAAGCCACCGGGTTCACCATGGACCTCCGAAAATCCTACAGCTTTTGCCGACGACTGGAGAAAACATGGAGAAACAACAAAACCCTGGGAGGACACGCCGCGTACAAGGCAGCCACCACGGTACACCACCAACTTATCAAATCAACTAAGAGAAACTTCATCCAAGACAGAATCCTCTCCAACTTCCACAACTCCAAGGAACTCTTCGCCATCATACAGGAATTTGCCAGACCTAACAGCGAAACAATGAACGTCCTTCCCTCCCGAGACCTCTGCAACAGACTCCGCTCCTTCTTCTGCCTCAAGATCAATACGCTCTACGACAACTTGGGTGACCAAGACCACAGCACCGCCACAACTCCGCAATGCCATCCAACAAAAACTCACCTGGACCCCTCTCACCACAGAAGACACCGTTATAAGACCATGAAAAGCATCCACTCAGCAGCACCTACTGACCCCTGCCCGCTGCACATCTTCCACAGGGCCGCCACCACCACCGCACCCAAACTACACTGAACTATCAACTGCTCCCTCAAGACCACCACATTCCCCGGCTGGCAACGCACTGAAGTCAAACCCCTCCTGAAGAAGCCCTCCTCAGACCAAACGGATCTCAAGAACTTCGGGCCCATCTCACTACTCCCTTTCGCCGCCAAAGTAATTGAGAAGCTGCCAACACTCAGCTAGCTCACTTCAAAGAAACTAACAACATCCTGGACACCTCTCCATCCGGTTCCCGCAGCAACAACAGCACTGAGAACACCCTCATAGCTGCCACGAACGACATCTGCGCCCTCCTCAACCAAGGCCACACAGCAGCGCTCATCCTCTTGGACCTTTCAGCTGCCTTCAACACCGTCTCCCTGCGCATACTAGCCACCAGGCTCCACGACGCTGGCCTACAGAGATCAGATGCGCAGTACCCCTGGGATCCTCCCTAAGACCCACGCTCTTACCATCTATATGGCCCCCCCTCGCAACCATCGTCAGAAAACATGGACTCAACATAGTCTCTTATGCCGATGACACACAGCTTATCCTCTCTCACAAAGGAACCAGTCAGTTTCCAAGAAGGGATGAAAGACATTGCAACCTGGATGAGCAGCAGCTGCCTGAAGCTCAACTTGGAGAAAACAGAAGTCCTGATCCTTGGCTCCACCACCTCCGCATGGGACAACACCTAGTGCCCCCCCCCCCCCGCCCTGGAAAACCCACCCAAACGGACCACACACACACAACCTTGGCATCATACTCGACTCTTCACTCACCATGAACTACCAGATCAACGCTGTGCCCGCCACTTGATTCAAAACCCTCCGCATCATTTGCAAAACCTTAAAATGGATTCCCCCACACCCCAATGCCAGGAAGACCACCACTCACACACTCATCACCAGCAGACTGGACTACGAAAAACGCCCTCTACGCCAGAATCAACGAAAAACTCCTCGCAAACTCCAGACCGTCCAGAACGCCGCAGCCAGACTTATCCTCGACATGACCACTTCACCCAACATCTCCGCCACCTCCACTGGCTCCCCATCGAAAGAAGAATAACCTTCAAACTGCTCACACACGCCTACAAAGCCCTCCATAACACCGGACCCCAATACCGCCACGAACAAATCTCCTTCCACGCCCCCAAGAGATACCTCCACTTTGCCGACCTCGCCCTAGTCATGGTACCCCCCGCATCCACAGGGCCAGAGCAGATGGAAGATCCTTCTCCTACCTGGCAGCCAAGACCTGGAACGAACGCCCCCTCTGCATCCATTGTTGCCCGACACTGCACCAATTTAGAAAGGACCTCAAGACCTGGCTCTTCAAATGATCTGAGGAGCTGCTCGCACCCACCCTTCCCCAGCGCCTTGAGACCCTCACGGGTGAGTAGAGCGCTTCAAAACCCCCAATTAATTGAGATCCATTTGTATTCTTGAGCATAGCCTTTGCCCACAATCATTGCTTCGTCTGGATAAGGAATGTGATTCCATGATGGAGAAAATGGTTTTATAGTGGTTGGAGTCCAGGTAGAATCATGACTGTAACCGTAATTGAAAATGCTTAAAAACTTGTAGGACACAGATGGGGCGCTTTGTACCTCCCCAGAGTCGGTAGTCCAGGCTTTTGCGTCTTTACGCCACGCTTTACCAACAGCGGGAGCTTATTTCGGAGGCCCTTATAGACGAGTTTGTCAGACATTCCCCCCGTAAGCTTTCCGATAAAGTTAGACATAATTGATGCCCTCATAACCGTAGATAATTAAGAGCAGCGCTGACTAGCACTCACCCTGGTAAAGCGGCGGGACCAAATGGATTCCCCAGTGACTTTCTGCGGCCGCATATGATGACATTGGGCCCACATTTTCTGGAGGCATTGCACAAAGCCCTTGAGCAGCACATCCTTCCCACTGACTGGCGTCATGTCGAAATTGTGGTTTTTCTCAAGCCCGGCTGTCCCCCTGAGGACCCAGCCTCATATCGTCCTATCTCTCTGCTCAATTTCGAGCCCGAACTCCTGGGTAAGGTCCTCGTAGACCGCCTTCCATCATGCATCCAAGACCTCATCCACCCCGATCAGTCTGGCTTTATGCCGCAACGCTCCACCAGGCATAATATTAGGCGAGTACATAACGCGATTGCAGGGGCCCATAGGCTTGGTCGTCCAGCAGCGATTCTGCTGGCATCATAGACAAGGCGTTCGACTCATTAAGTTAAACATACCTCTTCAAACTCCTCCGTGTCATAAACCTTGGTCCGCGTTTCTTAGCATATATTCAGCTGCTCTATACGGATCTCTCAGTATCAGTGCGAGTAGTGGGACACCAGTCGGCCCCTTTTTCCATCCATCGAAGCATGAGACAGGGCTGCCCCCGGTCTCCGCTTCTCTTCGCCTTGGCCATAGAGCCCATAGCGATGTGGGTACGACAGGACCCTCTGATCCGGGGGTTTGAATGGACTCAGGAATACTCAGACAGAATCGCGCTACGTTGATGATGTCCTATTTTTTATGACTGACCCGTGGTCCTCGGGACCACGGGTCCTTCAGATACTCCGGATTATCGGGGAAACCACCGGGCTAGGCACTAACCCCTCCAAATCCACATTATTTCCCGTATGCAGCGATCAGAGACATCAGGCCTGGGCTTCACAATTATCCCATGCTACAGAGGTCTTTATATCGCCGTGTCACTCGATCTCGTGGACACATAATATCATTACGCTACTCCCCGTGGACCGCAATGAGACTGTTTGGTCTCAGCTGCCCCCATCGCTGTACGGGCGTTCCGCAATTTTTAGGATGGTATCTTTACCATGTCTGCTATATCGGCTGGCAGAATTTCCCATACAAGAAACCCCTTCATGGTTCACACAACTTAGTGCGATCCTGAATAGGTTCCTATAGCAGGGAGGGGCGATTCGGGTTGCACTCCGCACGTACACACAATCAACATACTGTGGCGGGATTGCGGTGGCAGATATTTACGCATATTATTCTGCCTCTCACCTTATTGTAATTAATGAATGGTGGTACGGGTCTCAGTCCGATCCAGCATATGTGGTGGAGCGGCTGGCTGTGACAGGCACACCCTTGCTACAACTCCTTTATAGCTGGGCGACCCTAGACACCTTCCCCCCCCCCCCCCCTCTGGAGTGTTCTAGAACTCTAAAATCCATGGGCTGGTGGGGAAGACTGACTCGCTCTGCCCCCTTTGGCAGGGCACGTATCTACGTTCCGTATCGGCTATGGTCGGATTCCGCAAGTGGGATCTCATCGGAATCTCCACGCTGGGTGACATCATGCACGGCACCACACTTAAGTCCTTACAACAGGTGCAAACCGAGTTTCATCTGCATAAATCCAAGTTCCACTGTCATTTTCAACTGTTCAATGCTTTAGACCCCCACATCCATCATCTGGAAGCACTTCCGGAGTATCACCCATTAGAAGGCTGTTTACTGATGGGGGACATAGGGGCTCTTAAGATCAAACAAATTTACCCGACGCTAAATACTCACACCCAACACTATACATAAGACTAGGGCGACATGGGAGGTTGATTTGCTGACACTGACAGACGATGACTGGACGAGGCCCTAGCCAGTCCTCGGTATGCGGCGGTCTCCTTCCGCTACATCCAGTTTAAGTACCTCCACCGGGTATACTACACCCGGTCCCGGTTTTGGAAGATGGGTGCTATCCAGTCCCCTCATTGCCTTCGTTGCACTAGCAAAGAGGGCTCCTTCCTACATATGGTGTGGAGCTGTACGGGGATACAGCCATTCTGGACTCGGGTGACGTCCTGTCTAGGCCAGGTTCTGGCCTGGACCGTCCCACTCGACCCCAGACTACTGCTCCTTCATAGCACAGACGAGATTGGAGGGGGGAGGGGGGACCGCTACAAGCAGCACCTTCTGTTCCTGGGTCTAACCATCGCCCGAAGATATTGCACAGAAATGGAAGGCAACATCCCCACCTGGCATAGCGGGGTGGAAGAAGGCAATAAACGGGTGTATGGGGGCCAACATTGTGGTCTTTCAGGCGAGGGGATGCCCACAGAAGCACAGAAAAATCTGGTCCAGTTGGGCAACATAGGGGCATAGATTTACCCCCATTACCACATTCAGACTCATGATCCCATTGTATGATACATGGGTCATTATCCACTATTATAGTCAGACTATTAACAGACATGTTAACACGCAATTGAGACTCTCTGGGTGGGTTCAGTGTAGTTTGTTACCCTATCGGCCTGGTGTTCTGTGGGCCAAGTTGTTTCTAAATGTTACAACCAGGTACTGTATGTCTTATACACTATATGTACTGTTTTTGCAGGGCTCTGCCCGCTTCCAAAATGAATAAAATTTGTTGTGAAAAAAGAAAATGCGAAAAAAAGGGAAATTAAGCTGTGCAAGTAGGAGCATGCTTGATCCTTTCTCTGATAGGGGAAATAAGTGTGCATATAGCAACAAAAAAAAGAACAGGTCAAAGGTTAAAAACCCCAACGTCCATCATTCCCTTCAAGAGTGGTAATGGAATAAGTAATTTCATCAACAGTGACAAAGGATTAAGAAACAAAGAACTAAACCTGTGTGAAAATGGACGGGACAGTCAATCTCATAGCTACAGTGCCAGGTGTTTGTAGGTCAAGAGCATTAAGACTACCTTCTTAATGGGTTTCTCGGTTTGACATTTATTGGGCTGTTTTCCACATTTTGCTGCACGGGTTCTACGCCTCACTAAATCACATTACATTGTGTTTTTACCTACTCTGTTCGGTGCAGGCCATTCTATATCTTTTGCATCTATTCCTGTCCCTTTAGGTCAATGGTCTACCATTAGTCTGCATGTATTAGTCGGTCTTAGTCTCCTATTTGGCTGCTGTTAATCAGAAAGTGTAATGATTTAACTTTCGTTTACTCTTACACAGTGGTAAAAGATATCTTTTGAATATTCTCAAGATTCAGTTATTGACCAGTCACTTACACAGATGTTTATCATAAAATGCTTTGCCAATTCGCACCCTTATAAGAAGCACTCAACTTGGTAGCAATCCAAAAAGTAATTCATTCTACAAGGGCATAATGTGATTTACTCTATTTAAAGCATGTCTTTGCACAATGAGCTATGTCAAAACAAAAGAGAACAGAAACAAAATTGGGGGGAAAAATAGAAGCATTCCTGTACTGCACACAATTGACATTTTGAAGAGTGCAAATAATGTCACACAATGAAAAAACATTTCAGAAGGTAACATTTTAAAAATGAAAATGAATGCTTTTTCTTCTTACCTGCCACTAATCGCAGTGTTCCTAAAATACCATATATGGTTTTTGTAACTGCTGAAGGAGGGATGTCTTTTTTGACTAAAAGAGGCAAACAAACCAGAAGAAAAGCATGAAGTTACTAAACTCCTCTTATACTGAGATCGCTTGATAAATTAAAGTCCGAGTGTTAAACTGTGCCCATAGTACAACAATGCGGTGTAAATTTATAGTGCTGAGATTACAGTCACTTATGACCAGACGCAAATCAAGATAAATTAGAATTCCAGAAAGACATAGCAAGGTGAGCTAATTTAAATAGAAGACCAAATTATTGCATTACATGGAGTAAAATAACATTCCTCCTGCTTTCATGAAGGAAAATTGAGTGTGTCAATCTCTTATCATTTTTACTGATCTTCCTCATGGACAGTAAGCTGCCATTACATAATTCATTAGTACTAGGAGTTTTAAGGAGACTTATGTCAGGAAAATGTGCAATACTGGCAATGTCAGTGATACTTTTAAAGCTAGCAAGAACTTATGTCACACTTCCTTGGGTGCCTCTGGATTTCTGCTTAAAAAAAGTATATAGTGGTGCTAAGCATCGCTGTATATACAAGTGCACTTGGGAAGAAATTGTTAGTGAGATGGTTTTAAAATTTTATTTTTGTCCAAGCAACACTATGGCCCCTGTTTAAAATATGGCTGAGGGAGACCTTGCTCTGTGAAGGTTCTGCCTCCTGGCCACCAATTAAATGGCAATCCAAGGGGATTATTTTGTCGTGAAGGGATCAGTTTCCAAATCAAACAATCATAATGATTACAAAGGTCCCAAAGAAAATCCAGGCCTTTGGAGCTCCATAAGATTTCATAGGGCCTCTGCCAGGTTTACCTTACATCATGCAGCAGTGGAAGACCACAAGGCAGAACAGGAAAACTAGCTTGGTACTGAATATACTCCCATGTCAATGTTGCCACCGCTCGTCATTCCTCAGAAGGCTGTACTGTAATTAAGGGGTTATAAAGATACCAGCTAAAGTGAGAAACAGTTGAGATTAGGCCACTGGAATCCTTGCCTATGCCCTGGAGTATGAGGACACCAATTGGCTAAAGGCGGGTTTTCCCAATCCCACAATCTACGTTCATTTATACATGGAGGTGAATTAGATCAGGCAAACTGGTGATACAATATAGTTAAACATTGATAGCAATAAGTTTTTGAGTTTAAAACCAAAACTAATTATGCAATGTGCAGCAGTTTCTGGAGCAGTAGGAGTTACAGAATAAGGAGTGAATAATACTATCAACTCCTCTGTTGCTTGTCTAACATAACTATGTTTTAGCACAATGTGGTATTGAGAGGAGTTGTAAACTGTATGCTGCCCTGAGTGTGAAACTGTCAGCATGTTACTAATGGAAACGGGAATAACATTTTTTTAAATGTGCGATAATCTACATCAATTGTCGATACCACAAAGCTGGATTTGCTTCCCTGAGACCTACGTTAACCTAAACAAGTGAACTCATGGCTTGTAGGACAGTATGCCTTTACTGTATTCTTTGGTGACACTTCATTTTATCTCCATATGGAAACAAAGAATTATTTTCCTCAAAAATCAGAATCATTGGGTGCTGCAATTTTTCCACAGGCGTATGAGTTAGTTAAGTTTGTAACCCACTACCCATACCCCGATCTTCAACTCTTTAAGAAGGATACCTACGTAGACTGCCAGGTCTGGGTAGCAGATGTATTGTCGGCAAAATATTCAAATCTTTGAAACGTAAAGTGTATTTAGTTCCCTTCAATAGATATGAAAGGAAGTTAATATAGTTGTAGATGTAATGCAGATATTTTACTCCATAACCTTTCATTTTTATTTATTTTTCATATTGCTTTGATTTTATGTTCTATATTGGTAGGGCAGTTTAGGGAAATAGACCAGTGACCCAGTCTCCACATCAAGTTTTTTTTCTCGCAAACTAAATGCAAGAAAAAGCAAACTTCAACAGAATGCGCACTAACAAATGGCACAATATACTTGAGAAATAAAACAATTATTTTTAAGTGCACTCATTTTCAAATATCTGAAAACAAAACCAGCTACCAAATGTTTACAACAATCAATGGCCTGCTGTGTTTGACAAATATTGTCAAAAAAGCCACCAGAAAACCACAGCCTGGATACAACAAGTTGTCCTCAGGCAACAAAAAAAACTATTTATAGTATGTCTGCATAATTTACATAGAAAAACATTTAGCTATTCATGAACTGAAACATGCAAATATTATTTAAATGGCAATACAGTGTTGATAATAATACTTCTAATTAAAAGAGTAAAATATATATCACTCAGATGTGTGGCAGCTGGACCTCCGAAATTCACTTTAGTGTTTAGTCTCTGAACTATATATTCTACTGAATTTTTTTCTTTAAAAAAAAAAAAGAAATGCCTAGTTTGTACGGTGGTGCAGTGGTATTGCAGGTTCTAAAGTTCCAACAAAGCACTTCCAATACGTCTGAGTATTGAACTTCTTACAAAAAACGAACTATTACGCATGACACACTTACCACTTGATCTGATAAATTCCCTTACATTATATCGTATGTGTACTGTGACTAAAACAGCCCTTTGAAAACACTGACATAAGAAACATGTAATATTTTACTGCACCAAGATGTCCTAGCTCCAGATTTTCTTAACATGAAAATGAAAAAAAATAGACCCTTGCATTTATGCTACTGTTTAAGTATATGACCTTTGAAAACTTTTTTTAAATCAAATATTTTTAGATATTATGTCAAACCCAATACCATATTATAAAAATGTCAGCACCTGTGAGAGTAACTTCCGTGGAGACCCGGTCGATAACAAGGACATCATCGGCTCCAACATCACAAGCTTCAATATAAAACTTTTCTGGTGTGGTGTGCCTAAACAGAAGCAATGGAAAGAAGAACAGGTCAGACAAACCGGACATTTTCAGAATACCTTTCTCTAGCAACAATTCCAGCAAGAAGTCATGAGTGGATTCCACTTCGTACCAGGACGAACAAAGGTTACAAGCACCCGTGACACTTTACTGCCAGAAAGCAGGCAGGAGTGTTTCACTGAATTAATGAATATTGGCATTTGTAAAGCGCACAGCTACTGCTAGAGTGTCCCGGCGCTGGGTCTGATGCAGAGGGAGGGGTGCATTTTAATAATTAAACAGATGTGTTTGCAAGTGCTCGTAAAATGTTTTTTTGTCCGAGATGCATCTAAAGGCCACCGGGAGAACATTCCAATATTTGGCTGCCAGAACTGAACAGGCACAGCTGCCCCATTTCTTTCGTCGGACAAAGGGAATACGTAGCAGATGGGCTGACTGAGACCTCAAGGGTATAAGGGAAGGAGGGTGTCAGTTTGTCCTGAAAGTATTTGGGGCTGGTTCTATAGACGGCTGCATGTGCTACTGAAAATGACTCTTCTTCACTGGAAGCCAGTGTAGCTGGCTTCGGTAGTGGAATACTGAGGTATGCTTAGGTAAATTGAACAAAAAGGAGAACCGTAATGTTTTGTACCCTTTGAAGTCTCTGTATGAGGTAGTCTGATATGCCTATAATATAATAGCATAATTGAATCTAGACAGAATCAGCACCTGTACCACGGTTTTCTGGGTCCCCATGGCAGGAATTTAAGGAATTTCATTGACATCCTAAGAATACAGCATGAGGTTTTGATCACCACTAAGATCTGTGGTTTGAGTGATAGGTTAGTGTCGATAAGAACCCTAGATTTCTAGCCAATTCAGCTGGGGGATAAGGTACTTACAGTCAACCTGCCAAGCCACTGACCAGCTGGACAGGGGGTTATTACCGAATAGCAGGAGCTCCATTTTCTCAGAGGTGCATTCCAGGGACTTGGCCTTCAGCCAACCCATCAATGCGGACGCGCAGGAAATAAAATTAATTGCTGTTATAGGTCAGAAGCAATTACGTGTTGTCTGCGTAAGACAGATGCCAAAGGAGTCAGTAAGATATGCTAACGGCATCATATAGTGTGGGACCGAGGGCAGAGTCCTGGCGCACTCCATACTTGAGTTTTTTTTGCCTCAGAGTAGTGTGGTTTAAGCCAGACTGACTGTTCCCTTTCCTCTATGAAGGACCTCAGAAAGGCCCAAGCCTTCCCTTCCCTTCAATTCCAATCTGGGAGAAACTGTGATGCAGGATCTCTTGTGAGATTGTGTCAAATGCCGCTGAGAGATATAATATAATCAGAGCGGCATTATTGGCAGCATCCATGGTGAATTTGATGGAGTCGGTGATTTCCATTAGGGCAGAGTCTGTGCTATAGAGTGCCTGAAAACAAATTGTGAGGGATGTTTGAGATTGTTGGTGTCAAGGAATTGTGTAATTTGAGCATTAACTGTTTACAATGATTTTGGAGGGTCAGGGAGCAGAACGATAGGTCTGAAATTTGCTACGTTGTTAGGATCTGCATTTAGGTGTTTTTTTTTTTAACAGAGGGATCACCTTTGATTTTTCCATGCAGAAGGTACAGTCCCTGATTGTAGAGAGGTGGAGAAGCGCTCATGGAGAGTGGGTCCCATGCAGTGCCCAATGAAACTCATAACGTGGGGGGAAAGGGGGTCCAGCGGCGAGCCAGTTTTACTTTTGGAAATAAAGCATTCCACCTCAGCCACTGATGGGGAGGAAGAATTGCATGAGTTTTACCTGAGCTGGTGGTATAAGGTGGCAAACGCTTAGCTGGCACATTGCCCTGTGATTCAGCAAGCTTATCTTGGATTTTCTGAATTTTAACTTTTAAAAAAGTACTTAGTTGGAAGCACGGGATAGTGGACTATTCAATGGGGGTTGCCAGTCATTTAGGATCTGTACAATCGGTTACAATTTTTTTAATGTCTTTTGAGTTATTCGCTCTTTTGATTTTGTTAGTGTAAAAAGTGTGGCATCCATTCACCACCTATATATGGAGACAGCACAGACTGGGGGGTTATGTTTAATAGTGTTCAAGACGCTGAGGGCTTCGGAGTTACAGGAGACATGGAGTGTGACCCTGCGTTAGCTATAAATTCATCATGACTGCCGCTATCACCTGTGGACCAAGTGGGCGGGAAAATAAGACAACTACTTTGGGTCGTGCTGTGGTGTCCTATGTTGCCTGTTAAACCCTTTGGTACACGCTCTGGGGAGTAGATGTGTGCCAAATTCCCCCCCTATTCTTGTGTTCCCCGATACTCAAAATGTACTGAATGTTGTTTCTTTACTGCAAAATAATATTGTTAAAAAAAATACAAGGTCAGTAATCATAATGACTGGTTGCCATCAAGAAGCAAACCTTCCATCAACTGACAGTTACAGACATACTTAGGCGCACCAGAATAACCAACATTGCACATATGTGCACTTACATGCCAAAGAGTGTGTACAATCTTGTGAGTGACCAATTACCATACCACACAGTGCAAGATCAGCTGCCTTTTCATTGCCTTCTAGATTTTCCTGCTCACAATCAGAATCCAGTAGAGAATCTGGCGCTTTTTTCTACCAACCATATTTTTTTGATGTTCAGTAGGTAAAAAGGTAACATTAGCCCTAAAATGTACATAACAATCCACTTTGGCTATCATAATGTATCTTCCTCACTCATCACTCGAGGAGTAAGCAGAATGAAAGGGATATACATTATTTGGTATTGTGGCATACAATGTTGAACATCAGCTTCCAGCCTCCTCAAATGAGGCATGATGAGGAGTAATGACGTCTACATATGTCACATGTACCCATGTTTCCACAGCACTTGGATGCTGAGCACATCTGCAGACCATGGATGCTAGGAGAGCATGCAAATACTGGATCACATGGATTGTAGAGGTCTGGTTCTTTAAAACAAACACCATTCGTAACAGCAGGCTTCAGGACATTTGTATGTATTAAACAAGAGGGGGCATGCCCCCTTGGGGAATCCAAACATTAACTAGAAGTAAGTGTTTAAAGAAGGACTCCCATTTTTTATGAAATGGTACTGGTATTCCAAAACGGATAGCAATGTCAAATGTGGCCCTTATATCTGCATTCATCCATGCAACCAGTTAAACACAGTGCCACTGCCTAGGATATTGAAATACTAGTCCGAGTAGTAGGCACACAACTGTCTGCCCTGTCCTTCATCCAATACCTGTTAACAGTTCCTCTCGATTGTCTCCGAGAACAAACCTAGTACTGTGTAATAGAGGAAAACAGAGCCACAAATATCTTCAGATGATAATAATAACCATCTAGAGACAGATGTTGCCTGTTATCTAAACTTTGAAAGGAATGTTTTTGTCTGTAGCTGGAAAGCTCCCGAAGGCGGTTTGCTAGATACCCAATAATCTTGCACAAGGGAGACACCAATTATGTTGTATATCTCTTGTGCAAGAGATTCAAAGTAAGGTTGTATAATGAATGGTGGGGAATGGGTGTACTGGTGAAGAAGACATATCAAAAGGTGGTTATCGAGTTGGTTACCTTGTTGCTAATATGACTGCAAAGGGTAGCCAAAACCTTTGGGTGCCATGGGCATCCTTTTAACAAGCAACCAGAAACTTGGCTATATGCTAAAAATGTATGTTTCTGCCAATCAATGTGTAGATGGTGCCGTGATGCTGCTGAGGAGAGATTCAGTTGGCTGAGCTTGAAGAGGTAGAATTGTTGTCAAAATCTCTGACAAAATGCAAGTATTGTTTGTGGAAAGGAGCATTTTATTGTGGTTACTGTTTATGGGAAACTAGGTGAACCAGACTGACTTTATGGGAGTGGGTCCTTGCATGTTTTCTGGAGAGGGAGCAGTGCGCTTAGGCAAAGTCCCATTTCATGTTGAAAGCTGGCAGATCGCAAGTTCCTATGAAGATTAAAAAAAAACGTAGCCAAGTCTGCAAATGATGTAAAGCCTTTGAACGTTCAGTACAAATGCACATCAAGATACGTCTCAAATAACATACAAGAGAAAGCCCTATTTGTCATTATTATCTAACAGTAAGGAACACAATCAAATAAGCTTTACTTCAGGAGGGGAAAAAAACGGAGTTGGCCCCTGCTTAACGGTTGCCTAAGCATTCCCAAGTTATAGTGATTTATATGTACCAGTTCAAAATCTAATTCTAATAGTTAATTCCTAATTACACAGGCTCATCTTCAGATTAATTCACAAATGGTCTTATAACTTATATTTCAAAGATAAAAGTACAGAACAGGAATAGACATTTAAAAGGGTGCGCAAAATCTATTTTGTATATTTCAATGTAATTTCCTAAAATACTATGCAGCTGAGGAAAACTTTTTAGCTGATGTTCAACTTTTTTAAAAAAGTGCAGAATTATTACACTATGTTTAAAACATGTACACAAAACAAAGATTTTGCAGTCTGGGATTTGCAGAACAAATTTATCGCAATTTAAAAGAAAGGTTTGTTTCAGCCTTTTCTATACCATACATCAACCTTCATTTCTAAATAATTCAGAGATTGCCAGACTAAATATAATTCAACTAGATTAAATAATCTGCTTTGAAATCAGTTTTGACAAGGCACAGCTGTCCAGAAATTGAATATGCTACTTACCAGTATGCATCTGTTCTTGGCATGTAGGGCTGCTGACATTCACATCTGTGCATAGATCGCCGCCTAGTGTTGGGTCCGGATGTTTGCACGTTGTTGTCCTGGAAGAGTCTTCGAAGTATCCTTGGATAGGTGACTCCTCCCCTGGACTACAGTGCGCATGGGCATCCTCTCCATCCTCAGATTGTTTTTCGCCATTGTGGCAGTGATGGAGTAGATACAGAAAGTGATGACCATGCTTGCAGTAATTCTGAGAGCTGCAGCTGCGACAGGCGCCGGGGAGGAGGGAGGGCGATATGAATGTCAGCAGCCCTACATGCCAAGAACAGATGCATACTGGTAAGTAGCATATTCAGTTCGAGGCATGTGGGCTGCTGAATTCACATCTGTGCATAGAATACATAGCAGTGCCCTCTATTAGCGGCGGCTACCCGTGCCAGCTGCAGCGGTCTGAAAAAGTGTCTTGAGAACAGCCTGTCCTACAGCTGCCTGCTGTTTTGACTGCACATCTACACAATAGTGTTTTGTAAATGTGTGTGTAGTGGACCATGTGGCTGCTCTGCATATATCATGCAGGGGAATATTTCCTAGGAAGGCCATGGAAGCCCCCAACTTACGTGTGGAGTGGGCTCGTGGTGGAATAGTTAATGTGCGTTTTGCCTTTTGATAACAGATTTGAATACACTTAACTATCCATCTGGCTATCCCTGCTTTGGAGATGGCGTTACCTTTGTGGTGTGGGGCAAAGGCAACGAACAGTTGTTTTGTCTTCCTGAATGGTTTAGTCCTGTCGATGTAGTACATGAGGGCCCTCCGTACATCTAGTGTATGTAGTGCCCTTTCTGCAACAGTTTGTGGGTTTTGGAAGAAAACGGGCAGTTCAATAGTCTGATTCATGTGGAACTGCGATATTACCTTGGGCATGAATTTGGGGTTGGTACGTAGTACAACCCTGTTGGCGTGAACCTGAATAAATGGCTCTTGAACGGTTAGTGCCTGGAGTTCACTAACTCTTCTTAGGGAAGTGATCGCTACTAGGAAGGCCACTTTCCAGGTAAGGAATTGAATCTCGCAGGAGTGTAGAGGTTCAAAGGGTGGACCCATCAGGCGTGTGAGGACCAAGTTGAGGTTCCACATTGGAGCCGGTGGGTGACTAGGTGGAATGACTCGTTTGAGCCCTTCCAAGAATGCTTTGATGGCAGGCACTCTGAATAGAGAGAGGTGCTGCCTGGTTTGCAGATAGGCTGATATTGCGGTCAAATGGACACGTATAGAGGTGTACGCCAGATTGCATCGGTATAGGTGTAAGAGGTAACAGATGATGTTGTGGATGGATGCGTCCAGCGGGTTGATGTCATTATTACCGCAATAAATGACGAACCTTTTCCATTTGGCTGCATAGCAAGCCCTGGTAGTGGGTCTCCTGGCCTCCTTGATGATGTCCATACAGTCAGGTGGCAGGTTGAGATAGCCAAACTCTAGGACTTCAGGAGCCAGATCGCCAGGTTCAGCTGTTGCGGATCTGGGTGCTGAACCTCTCCATGGTTCTGCATCAAATGCGCGGGTTTGATCCGCAGCCTTTGATGCGGCACCACGGAAAGTTCGAGGAAGGTGGTGTACCACGGCTGGCGTGCCCACGTGGGAGCAACTAGGACGAGTGTCAGGGAGTGTTGTCGTAGTTTGCGAGCCACCAGCGGTATCAGCGGCGCTGGGGGAAAAGCGTACGCAAATCTGCCGGACCAGTTCATCCATATCGCATTGCCCTGCGACTGCGGATGTGGGAATCTGGCGGCGAAGCTTTGGCATTTTGCGTTTTCGCTTGTCGCGAATAGGTCTATCTCTGGATGACCCCACTGCTGGAGGTACGGTTGGAGTACTGATGGGTGTAACTCCCACTCGTGCATCTGGTGGCTGTGTCTGCTGAGCAGATCCGCCATCTGGTTGTCCTTGCCAGGGAGGTGTTCCGCCATGAGGAACATGTTCCTCTGAATGGCCCACTTCCACATGCTCTGAGCCAGATGAGACAACTGTGGAGAGTGTGTTCCTCCCTGCTTCTGTATGTAGTACATGGCAGTCATGTTGTCCGTCCGGATCAACACGACTTTGTTGCACAGATGTACTTTGAATGCCTTCATGGCCAGGAAGATTGCCATCAGTTCCAGAAGGTTGATGTGCATCTTCTTCTGTTGTGTCGTCCATAGTCCCTGCACTGTGTAGTGGAGTACATGAGCTCCCCATCCCTGGAGAGACGCGTCCGCTGTCAGTACTATTTGCGGAACAGGCTCTTGGAACGGTCGGCCCTTGCAAAGGTTTTGTGGATTCCACCAATGCAGAGAGTTGTATGCCCGACCGCTCACCAACACTAGGTCTTTCAACTGTCCTTGAGCCTGATTCCACTGACGTGCTAGGCACTCCTGAAGTGGGCGCATATGTAACCTCGCGTGCGGGACTATGAAGATGCAGGAGGCCATCATGCCTATCAACTGCATAAACACTCGCGCTGGAAGCGAGTGATTGGGTTTGAACTTGGAGATCAGCAGTTGTATGCTGTTGATCCTCACTAAATTTGGCTGAGCTGTGGCCGCCAGAGTGTCTATAGTCGCACCTAGGTACTGTTGTACGTGTGCGGGCTGGAGATGGGACTTTGGGTAATTTAGTGAGAATCCCAGACTGTGAAGAAGGTGAATGGTGCGGGACATGTGGCTTGCACATTGCTGGGCTGACTTCGCTTGAACGAGCCAGTCGTCTAGGTAGGGGTAGACGTGTATATGCTGCCTCCGTAAATGTGCTGCCACCGTAGCTAGGCACTTCGTGAAAACCCTGGGCGCTGTTGTCACGCCGAAGGGAAGGACTTTGAACTGATAGTGCTGCCCCTGAACAGTGAACCTGAGGTATTTTTTGTGTGAGGGGTGGATGGGTATGTGAAAGTACGCATCCTTGAGGTCCAGTGAGGCTAGGAAGTCTCCCTGCTTGAGAAGCGGAAGGACTTGCTGTAGGGTGAGCATGTGAAAGTGTTCTGAAAGAATGTACTGGTTCAGGGGTCTCAGGTCTAATATAGGCCTGAGCGACCCGTCCTTCTTTGGAATTAAAAAGTAGAGGGAGTAAACCCCCGTACCCTGCTCGTGGATGGGGACGACCTCTATAGCGCCTTTTAGAAGCATACTTTGCACCTCTTGCTGTAAGAGCGTTAAGTGCTCTGAGGACATAGGACGGTTTCTTGGTGGTATTGTGGGTGGAGTGGAGGTTAACTCCAGACAGTAACCGTATTTTACAATATCTTTGACCCACCTGTCCGTGGTGATGGAGTTCCACGTGGACAGGAACCTTTGTAGTCTTCCCCCGACAGGTGTTATGTGGTCGGGAGGAAGGGAGAGGGCGTCACTGCTTGTTCTTGGGGGAGGACCTGGTGTTGCCGTAGCCACGTCCTCTGCCCTTTGTACTGGAGCCACGATATCCACCTCGGGTGTTTTTATCGTAGGTGGTCTGTGTATTGCCTTTGTTATACGTTTGTTGTGACCCCTGTCCTCTACCTGCCCCCTTGTTTCCGGGGCGACGAAAGGAGCCGCTCCGAAAGGACTGAGTTTGGAGGGCGCCCATGGACTTTGCAGTGTCCGTGTCCTTTTTTATCTTTGAGGGTGGTGTCAACCTCTGGGCCGAATAAATAGTCGGGGTTGACGGGCTGGTTCAGTATGTTGTTTTGTACCTCAGGCTTGAATCCTGAGATTCGTAGCCAGGCATGTCGTCGCAGCATGACGCTTGTGTTTATGGCCCTGGCAGCCGTGTCTGCAGCATCTAGTGCACATTTGATGGAAGCATTTGTGAGTAGCTGTCCCTCTCTGATAAGAATTTCTGCACCTTCTTTGAACTGGTCAGGGAGATGTTGGAGTAGTTGCTCCAATGTGTCATAGTGCGCTCTATCGTAGCGAGCGAGGAGCGCTTGAGTGTTGGCTATGCGCCATATGTTGGCAGCCTGGGCGGCAACTCGCTTGCCGGAGGTCTCTAGCACCTTGGACTCTTTGTCCGGGGGAGGAGCGTCACCTGTCGTTTGCGAGTGTGCCCTCTTGCGAGCATTCGCTACGACGATGGAGTCGAGTGGTAATTGTCCTTTGATGTAAGTAGGATCCCCAGGTGCTGATCTGTATTTTTTATCAATCCTGGGGTTTATCACTCGTGCCCTGGTGGGTTCCTTGAAAATGTCCTTAGCTGGTTTGAGGACCCCCTTCAGCATTGGCAGAGTTTTTACATGTCTTTCTGAGGATGCAAAAGTGTCCATTAGAAAGTCATCCTCGATGGTATCTGAGTGAAGCTGTACCCCATGGTTATTTGCAGCACGTTCAATAAGAGCGTTGAACGCCGCAGTATCCTCCGTGGGAGATGTTTTTGCCCCATAGAGTTGTGGGTCCTGTGTATCGAGAGGTGCACTGGGGTCTGCAGGGTCGCCCCAAGTTTGATCAGGGTCCTGCTGGTCATCAGGGTCTGTGTCTACATGGTAGGGTGCTTGGTCATCCATGTAGTCCTCCAATGCATCCGTGTCGGAGCGTGTGGGGGAGAACCGGTGTGGATCCTGGTAGGAGGAATGGAACGGTTCATAAAGGAGAGGTTCTGATTCCACAGGCAGCTTCCTTTTTAGTGGGATCCTGAAAGGGTCCAATGGCGGTTCCGAAGTTATTCTTCGGTCGTGGAGAATCATCCTGCCAGTGTCGGCGTCGATGACACGTGACGGAGACGTCTCGTCCGGTGGAACCGGAGTCTGGGTAACCCGTGTCCTGAGTTGGAACATCTTCGGGATTGTTGACGGAGGCAAGCCGAAGGTAATGTTGGCTGGCCCCGTAGAGGTTGCTGGAGCTCCGATCGGGCCGGAACCCGACGGGTCTTTGAGGGCCGCCGTGGTTTTGTTGCTTTGCGTCGCAGCAGGCCGCACTTGGGGCGTCTTTGAGGCTTTGGCACCGGGCAGGTTCGTAGAGCCGGGCGTGGATTTTTTCGGTGCCGGCGGGTCCTCGAGTCGAGGTGTGGAGATCACCGTCGACGTCCTCGATACGTGAGGCATCGGCGTCGTCGAGGGAGCGACGCGAGGCGAAGCAGGCGGTATTGCCCTCGGTGTCGTTGGCGTCGGTAGCCGAGTAGGTTTCTCGGTGCCGATGGCCTTTTTCCGTTTGTCGACTCCGATGTCGCCCGATTCCAGTTCGGCACCGAAGTCCCTCTTGGTGCGGTCGGTGCCGACGCGTTGCGCTGGCGTCGAAGGCGTGGAAGGCCTCGATCCGACCAGCGCCACTTTCAGTTTCGGTTTCGTATGAACCGGAGCAGCTTTCGGTTTCGGTTTTGTGGTAGGGAAACCAGCTGGCTTATGCAGCAATGGCTGCCGCTGAACGTCCGAGGCCGGGCCCGAGGGCGGGGCCGAAGAACTACGGGATGGGTCTCGGGTAAGGCCCGAAGGCGATCCCTCGACCGGAGCCAAAGGCTGTGGCGCTGGTGTTTCTTCGGTTTGAACAGGTAGGCCTTGTTCATCATTGGAGCTACTCTCTTCGGCCCCTAAGGCCTCCTCGTCGTCTCCTACCTCGGTGTCGTCTTCACCTCTGTGGAAGAGTGACTCGTCGCCCTCGTCCGATCCGGGGTCGTGTTCGGAAACGGGACTGGAGGGTATGACTTCTAATTCTTCGACGTCGGCCTCGTCGAAGATGTCTGTTGGGGCCGGTGCCGCGTGCCGCGCCTCGAGTCTCGCCGCTCTTCGGTTCCTTAGAGTCTTCTTGGAACGGAACCGGGCACAGGCCATGCATGTCGATTCGTCGTGGTCCGGCGAAAGGCATTTGTTGCACACCGGATGGACGTCGATGTGTGGGTACTTCGCATTGCATACCGGACACCTTTTGAATGGCGTCCTGGATTCCATCGTCGAAGTAGTCGATGGACAGGTAAATGCGAAAGAAGTCGGTGCTGAAAGTTAGTAAACTAACAAAATGCTATCGAAACCCGATCGATAAACAGTACCGACGCGAACTAAAGGCCTTTTGGCCTCGACCAAATATTTTCCTAACTTGAGCTAAGATAGCACATCCGAACCCAATGGCGGAAAAAAACAATCTGAGGATGGAGAGGATGCCCATGCGCACTGTAGTCCAGGGGAGGAGTCACCTATCCAAGGATACTTCGAAGACTCTTCCAGGACAACAACGTGCAAACATCCGGACCCAACACTAGGCGGCGATCTATGCACAGATGTGAATTCAGCAGCCCACATGCCTCGAACCTGTGGAAATTACCTCAGCTTCTTCAAATATAAGGAGACAGACTGATTTTTGACAAGCAAGAAACATTGTCTTGTCCTCAACACTCAATATACTCTATTACTGTTAGAGTATTAAAAGTCCCTTAAAAACGACCTGCAGATATTGAGCAAATGGGACAGTATGTTATAACAGAATCACTTTAATTAACGAGACCTTTAGCTATATAAAATAAATACTATAATAGTCTGTGAACTCATCTAGCGTCGAACGAGGCAAACATTCAACTTAACTAGACCAACTGAAAACAGACAGCTTTATTTTTTCAGTAAAGCATACACCTACTAAATAGCATGATCCTATGCCTTTTCCATTTATAACATCTGTAGCCAGCATGAAATCACAGCAATTTAGTAAACAGCTCTTGAGAATGTGGCACTTCATGATCACCAAGGAAGGCACATTGGTAGTCTGTTTTATGGGCCTCCGCATGGTAATGACCTAACTTGCCAATCAAGACAGGTCAACTGCAGCGATGCCAGTTCAAAATCACCCACAGGAAGATGATTACTAAGCACTGCTGGTCAAGGCATCTAAAGCATAGAGTTTATCAAGAGGTAATCAGCATTGATATAGCCAATAGGTCTCGCCTTTGGGACCTTATAAGTGTTTAGCCATGCAGCGCATTATACTGGATGCTGTGCCACCGGGGATTGAAGGACTGTACAATTACTACACACTGGGTCAAGCAGTGTGATTCAGGAATGAATTCTTGCCTCAAGAAAAATTTACAGAAAAATTCCAAGGCTTTTTAACACACAGACAGAGAGACGAGTGCCTTGATGCAAGTCAAAAGCATTACAACATTCTTTGTGCAACTGCATCACTAGAGTATTGAACAGCCTATAGAAAAAAAGCAGTGAAGTACTTTCCAAGGGCAGAGATGCCACATCCCTCCTCCCCCAGGCCTCTATCCACCAGGCATTCTTCTCCAGAGTTTTACATTGAAAATATTGCTCGCACCATCCGTTTACCAGCAAGCCCCCAGCTCCACCCTCTGTCCTAGTCTACTGGGTATAGGAGCACTGGACATAGCAACAACAACAAAATGCTCCCATTTGTCATGTAGAGGGAAAATAATGAATCAATAGGGACGGCGTTGGCATCACTTATTCTCCGTGCACCAAAAAACATAACTGGCGCCTTTATAAAAATGTCAATGCCTTCGGGACGCAGAGTTCACATTATATAATAAAAAATATCTCCGTCCCTGGGGAGCTGGCATGAATGTGCTTTGAAATTAGAGCTCTGACAGGACGATGACAGTAAGAGGAAGCAGGGCGGGCATGCAGCGACATGGGAGGAGGTGGGAAGGACAAATACTGCACTCATTTGTCAGGTATAGGGGAAATAATGAATAAATAGGAGGCAGTGTCGGCATCACTTGATCTCAGCGCACCTAAAAACTAAAAAAAATTAACCTGGCCTTGTGCAATGTAACTGCCGCTTTTGTAAAGCACTTCAATACCTTTGGGTCAGTAGAGTTAGCGCTTTACAAAAATGCACCCAAAAATCAATCTGACATTGTGTAATGTAACTAGCACTCATGTAAAGTGCTCCAACACTATATAAGCAAGCGTCAGAGAAAATGAGGAGGGAGATGCCAAAGCCTTGTCCTTAACTATGCTGCAAGGCTAGACTGCCGAAGGTCCAGTGACCGAGACTCGCTAAAGCAACAGGCAGCGAAGCGGGATGGGTTTGGGGGAAATTCTCAGACGCTGAAGTCAGAGAAAATTAAACAAGCGATTTCGAGAACAGCGTCTGACATTTCATCTCGGTTTTTGAACGGGACTGGGTCATTAAGTGACGGGCACCGAAGCTGAACCACCGAAGACAAGCAAACAATGACAAAAGTAGGAATCAAAGAAATAAATAGTCCCCAAATTGAACGCATAAACACTGAAGCGTAATATAAACAGAAATCGTGCGGTGGTCTGTGGGAGGCAAACAAACGAAAAGAGGAAGAATTAACCACTAGCCAGTGAGCATTTATGAACAACAATTGAAGAGACAAATAAAACGGCAATGGGCAGGCTTTATGCCAAAGGAGTGAATACAGCAGGTCTTGAAGAGCCAGTGCATGAGCTGCCTAGGCTCAGCCCAAAAATGGGTGCTGGATGACAGGCATGATAGAAAACAGTTAAAAAGAAGAAGCTATATTGGATGCTGTTGAACAACAGACAGTCACCAAAAGATCTAAAATTCTCATTGACTGTGTGAAAAGTCACCTAGGCCATAAACAATTATTGGGGCCCACCAAGGCTCCTAGCAAGAATAGGTAAACTAGTCGAAAAACGACTTTCAAGAAGAGTCAAGACAATCCTTTTAATGAAGGCCTGCACCCCAGCAAAAAATGAACTGAAAGCCTCTGACTGCCATATCAAACCACCGTCTGCTGCTCATTCTTCCCTGGCACGGGCCTCTAGCCAGTTGAGAAATGTTCACTACTTACAACCCCAGGAACATCAGCCCTGCCATTTCCAGTAAATTGTGGACACTGTGCTGTTTGGTGGACGATAGGCAACTTGTTGGTGCTTAACAACTCATCCTCAAAAATTAATCAACTAATCAGTTTCCCATTTCATTTTCAGTAAAGAAAAACGATTTCTAGAGACTCCTCTTGAAAGCAGTGGTGACCAGTGTAAATGAACTATCACTACTCTAACTTTATCGAAACATGGTTAGACTACATTTTAAACTTTACTGCTTTAGTGAATATGCTACCACCATGACTATGCCCATAAAGCACAAAAAGGGACTCGTTGGGAATGGAAGCGATTGGTTTATGTCTAATAAAAAGCCTCATGTGCTCCAACATGCTTAAAACTTAGTCTATGCAATTTTCGTTAGGCAAACCGTCACATTTGCCCTGTTCTGTAGAGCTCTTTGGCAATACACAGCTCTTACACAGATATGGCAGATGGGAATCCATTAGGATTCTGAACAGTACTGACTAACAGGCAGTAATCAAACTAGACAGCAACAGCCTGCAGACAGGACACCGACCAGAAAATGACATGCAGCCTATGTGCAGGACACTAGGCAGGGGATGAGGCTGAGCATAGATCAGAATATGCTGCAAAGGCACAGAACAGTGACAGCCTTCAGACAAAAATCAGCCATAGAGACATCCTACAGGTAAAAAGAGACCGGCTGCAAGCAGTGTAAAGAGAAGGAGAAAGCAATAGGACACGAAAGAGGGACAGATTTCAGGCAGCGGCCACATATATAGTCACAAACTACAAGCAGTGAGGATAGGAGTGCAATGAACAATATATCAACCTGTCCAGTAAAAAGGCAGGCCATAGACAACAATCTTACTGACAAAAATGGGCACCATCAGACTACGTTACTTCTCAATTATCTAGGTCATTGGAATTTAAATAAAACTGTTCATGTGGAAAATGACTGAGAACTCTCACCAGAATGCAAAAATGGCAAAAGTCAATGATAAAGGCAATTTGTGTAATTCGAGCTGAAATACAATAGCATACCTTTGAACGCATTTTGGAATCAAATCCAGTACATTACTATTAAGTACCCAGTACATGGCAACATGGAGATTAATTTTCCAATCACTCTCCTGAACTCTGGTACAAAAATACCCTCTTCACAAACATCGACTGGATATCATAAATAGAGATTAAAATAAGCAAGCCATTTCTTAAAAATGGGACCAAACTTTGTAAGTACTGCTAAAATGTCCTTCTCTTCGAAATAAATTCAAACATACACATTCTGTAGAAGTCAATACCAAACATTGGTTTGCCGTTAAGCACAAGCGCACACTATGCTCTCCTCAGAGTTTCTCCGGTCAGTGGATGCACTAATGACAGTGTTTCATGATCGAATGCCATCTACATAATTTAATCCCAAGTGGAAGTAGTAACAGAATCCACTACAGGTCTCTGCAGAGAGTCAATCCCAACACCTACGTCCTACAAGCATTGTTTATTGCTAGATTTTCGTCTTAAATATCATACAAAATACATGTGCATTACAGCTCAAATTATATTCTATTCTGTTAGACTTGTAAAGCGTGTGTTTGCCCGGAGACAATATCAGTTAACAACTCCGGAACAAAATATGGTTCCCATCACAGCCTACTCTGCGAATGCCAACTGCATACATCTAATATGCTCAGTACGCATGTCTTCATACAGAGCGCAGTCACTTGAAAAAAATCAGCAAAAATATAGAAAGTGCAATTAACCCGATTTAAACCAATATAAACATGTACTGGCAAAGCCAAAAGGCCTGGCCTTGGCAGGCAGGTACAATTATTACGCCATCATTGTGTTTAATTGCAAACATATGCTTCAAAAAGTTTTTAAAAAATGCCATCGCCTACATGTAGCAGCCACATGGTTGCAATAAAAGTTATTAAAAAGAAGTAACCACAGCATATAATTTGAACAGAGCAGTAAGGGTACTCCCTAGCAGGCAGGTGTACTTCGCAGGTACAAAAACCCTTTTTAGAGCCAATGCACAGCACAGGAAAATGTGTTTCTTATTGGTACAAAGAAAACCAGCATTTGCAATGCAATAGGTCTCGCATTTGCGAGACCTGGGGCTATGGGCGTTGTAAATGGCAATGCCTTTTACCCATGTATTTTTGTTTTGAGTGTTGTGGCTGTATGTGGTGTACTGAAATTGTAACTTAATTTATATATAGCTCTAACAAGCCGAAGATGAGTCAGCAGTGCGCTGAGAAAAGAAGGACTCCGGACGTGTTTGTTATTTAAAAGGGTGAAAGTGACTGCGTTATGAGTCTTCCATTCGAACCAGTGACACAGGCCAGCCGGAAAAAAACACATGCGAAGCAACAACTTAACAGCCTGAAAATTAAAATCAATTACAACAGCTTTTAAAATAAATCTATTTACAACCAGATTGGGTAACTTGACAGAACTTGGGTCAGCGTACATACAAAAAAGTCCATCTCAGAGTATTTCCGCTGGAAAACCGACTCCACGGAAGGTACACAAACATGCTGGAGAGCCTAAAGCAAATAAAGACAGCAAACAGAAAGCAGGCTAAGCTGAGGGACAACACCACAATGGCAACAGTAAACAATGGATGGAAGGCAGTCTTGGGCAAGCTTTCATCAGGTCGTAAATATGTCTTAGGAAAGGCTTGGACTTAATAAGGGGTTTGATTTCAGACCCTTTTCTGGTACTAGTTTATTTACCCTCGAGGGCACACCTGTAGAATACACGAAATAAGGTTCGCCTGCTCATAATCTTGTCACGTGCTGCTGCGAGGCACAGTTCCTTGATAGGCAAGGGGTGGTGTTGGTTTAAAATCTGTCCGTTTGATGTAAGTGATTGTGAACAGAAGACAAACTCCCAATGTTTGTAGAACGGAAGTGTTATGTGGAGCTGAGTGCCAATAGAGGGGGCACAGTGGTGCGGTGCCAGCCAGAGATATGTATGTCGCTGTCGAACAGAGCGCGACTTCTGACGGTGAAAGGTGTATTCTGGGTATGTGGATAATGTGTACCTGGAGCCACAATTTCGGCCAAATACAAGTACACGTTCTAAAATTAATTCCGTGCCATCCTCTGGTAAATGCATGCCCTGTGTTTAAGCAAACTGCAGCAGCCCTGTGGAAAGGGTTGACTCCTTGTAGCCAATATTGTGCATGCTCAGCATTTGCACTGCAAATAATCCACTAATTCTTCTCGTTCTAAAACAAATGTGTGCGATGAGGTACACAATCCCTTCGTGTTGAAATCGTTCTGTGCCTTGCGTTTCACTTCTCTTGTATGCCAAAACTGTGACCTTCGTCAAAGGCGCTTCGATTTTCGGAGTCACTCGGACACAAGAAACTGTAGTTATTCAGGTGGATGTAAGGGATGGTTACTGGTCTCTCACACAAGTCTTACTCGTGAGCCGAGGCTGGTCACACTGTTTGCTGCTCTTCAACCGAATACCTATTGGGACAACAATGCTATCACCTAGATATTGTGCACAGCAAATGTACAATAAAAATGAAATGCCACACAGCAGCTCTACCATCACCTAGCTAGATTGACACCCCCAAAACCTTATAGATTCTACTCGCCCACTTGCCACCTCCAGTTGCTGCTCTGGGAAGGGTGGGTCGGGGAGGGGAGGGGCACTCGCAGCACTGAGGTCTGGGGAGTCATTCTATATAGGGGCATGTGTTTGGCTGTGGGAGTCACTTCAAATTGCAGCGGCCTATCTGTTCTGTGCACTCCGGAGACACACAAAGTGAGCTCGTCGTTCCCATCCCATCACGCCTGATCCCTCGGCACTTACAAACCGTCCAAGTGCTGTAAAGCGCTATAAAAGCGCCAGCATGATATAACCGCATCTACAAAGCGCTGCGAGAGGCGAGGACCTCACAAAAGCACCGCCATCACTTACAACGATACATCAACTTTGATGAGCCCCATCTCAATCATCAACAAGCACTGGTGTTGATAGTTAAGTGCTGCTGCTGCTGAGCACCGGAAACCACCGGTTCAAATTAAGCACTGACTGACGTGCTCCCATTCCGGCTCAGTTCATCTGCCCTGCAAGGGATCGTTTCTCTGCTGGAATTGGGAGCTTTTGGAAACAGGCTACACGCCAATATCAAACTCTATATATAAAAGAAAGTGACGTACTGCCTGGCACGTAGGAGCTGAAGCAGTTTCTGTATTACACTCCTGGCGCCGCCTCTGACTCTGCCTGGCTCTGAAGCAGACCCCATTCCTGGACGGTTATCATTCCTCAGCGAATGAAAGATGTACGGAAGATATTGTGAGAGGAGCTCCTAGTGCCACAGGGTTAGGACATCTACGCGTCTGAGGCTGGAAGTAAGAATGTCACAGGCTTGATTTCAGAGACCCCCTACTGGGAAATGACAATCGGTGGGCAATAAAAGCTTCATGTTAGGCAGCAGCGGAGAGACGCAGAACTTGCGAAGAGAAAAGGGGACGTTACGCAGTAAAGAAAGAATGCGCCCCTCTCTGTATGACACGAACCAGTAATAGCAAAGAAAAAGACAAATCTACACGTTTCCAGCTCAGTGGCTCACTTCAAGCCAAGAATAAGCTATTTTCACGGTCATCGTTCAGGATGGTGTGTATTTTCCAGGGAAAGCCTGGCCGTCATATCTAGGAAAACAAATACATGATCCCCACATACTCAGAACAAGCCGGAAGTCAAGTGCCCTTGCCCGGGACGTGGGCGGGGCCTGCTCCGGCATGAAGAGAAGCCGGCGTGCCATGCTAACGCGGGGCTCCCATGCTGGAGGGAGAGCCCCGCGGTGGCGGCCGGAGTGGAGAGAAGCCCCGGGTCGCAGGAGGGTGCCTGGGTGAAGAGTGCAGCGGACGAGGCTGCCCACAGCAGCTCGGGGCTCCCAGGAGTGCAGGGAAGCCCTGCAAGCGAAGTGCTGCAGCCGCGAGGAGGAGCACCCCCCCCAGAAGAGCAGCCTGGTGAGTGAAGAAGGGCTGGGGGGGGGCTGCGTGTGGGCTATTGTTGGTGCCTGATCGAGGCACAGTGTTCTTTTGGCATTCTGGGTGGCCCGTCTTGCAGCGGGCCGCTCCAACGGGGCTGACATGTGGTCGGAAGGGGGACAGGAGATGTGCACATCGCGTGTGTGGAGTGCACGTACACAGGCTCAAATCCGCTAAAAGCCTGCGCATGCCCATCTCCTGTACCACTTCCGAGGCAAGTCAGCAACAATAGATCTCGCTGGCGACAGTGCTTTCACGCTGTGTTCGCCAGGCGAGACCTAAAAAGTACTATTGGCTATGAATTGAATGAAACAAAGCCTCGGCAAAGTAAAGTGTTAGCAGTATGTGCTGAAGTGGCCTTTATTTTAGGCAGAAGTGCAGTGCACTTGATCAGGCATAATGCCATCATTCACAGTGCAATAGAGCCAATGGCGGAAAGTGGGCTGACTCACTGTCCCATCCTGTAGAGCGCAGAAGCAAAATGAGAATGACTCTTCAACAGATCAATGGATGAAGAGGGATGATCCAAAGTTATTATGTGTAAATACATTTGTGTCACTGTATGTGCGCACAAAAATACTGAATTTCTGCAGTTATAGGCCGCAACACTCACAACGCACACCATAATGTTCGCCCACCATGTTTAACTCTCGCTCGATTACCTTTTTTCAGTGCCATTTGAAAATAGGTATTTTGTGCATGGCAGGGAAGCATTGTGTATCATAACTGGAAGATTTCTGTGGTTTTGTGCTTTTGATCCAGAACCATGACTTTCTAGGTTTTGTTAAGAATACACTTTATATTAAACACCCACCTCGTGGAGCTGCTGTGTGCAGAGGGAGTTGGCTGCATGTTCTGGCCCGCAGTCAGGCCCTTTGCACAACCTACCGCAGGCAGCAAACTCCCACTCCATAGTCTTTGGCCATGCAGATAACCAACGCTTGTGTACCACATCATAAAAACCATGACTCCCCCCCCCCCCCCCCCCCCCCCCCCCAAAAAAAATAGTCTGCTTGCGGCAACAAAGATGATGTTGCAGAAGCCATCCAAAATGACATCACTGATGCCATCACATATCACTGTATATGTGACATGGGTACAGCGTAATTTCTATCTATACATGTTATTTAATGAGGCTCTGTTGGTTTGTTCTCAAACATCCCATTCAGGTGCAGTTATGGTTTTGATGGTGGGGCTCCAGTTATGGTTTGTGTAAGTGCAGAATCTAGGTTTAGGTTATAATGTGGAACACAAACGTCACTTTAAAATTAGGTTTTTCATTGAATGTATTCATATTTTTTCAGATGTGAATGCTACAGTGTTTACATTACCTGCACCATGTTAGCTGTAAAGTGTTTTCAGTGAATTTCAAAATTAAAAATAAATAAATAGGAAAACATGTATTTTAACACAGGGTCACCACTGTGCATCCAGCACACGGCCTAAACAGTTTAGATGCAAAGGTAGGTTATGTGCCCACCTATTTGTGCAATCCGTGTCCCTGATGGCCTTCGGTCATGCACTGAGGGGACTGGATGCAAGACCTGGTAGGTAGCAAAGCCCGATGTCCAGCACCTGAAATGCTGGGCCTTCAACCATGCGTGGGAGAGGTTTGACACAGAACCTGAATCCAAGCAGAGGTTGCAAGTTCAACAATTCTTTTATCCCAACCTTAGCGCAAATCCCTTAAGTGGTGCCCATTATTCCCAGATCAAAGTATTTTTGATTGCCAATCTTTAACTTTTTCTCTTCATCTGGATCAACTCGACCTACAATCAGAAACTAAACATGCAAGTTACTGACACATTTTGTTCAGATTTGTCAAAGGGAGTTTAAGTTAACAGCAAATGAACACATCCCTCCAGCCCCTAAAATGAAAAACACACCCTCCTTGATTGAAATTCATGTAGCTCAACATATGAGAATTGTGTTAAACTTGTTAAATGTCTGAAAGATTGATTAACATCCCTTTTTAGGTCTCGCGCGCCTAGCGTTACACTGCACAGTAGTGCTCGCGCAGCGAGAGTCCTTTTGTCCGGGGTTCAGAAATGGACCCTGGAATCGTACATGCTTGTGTGTGTGTTTTCTATTATTGGGCTTTTAGTGGCTGTATTTTTTAGAGACAGAGCACGCAATAGGCCAAAGGCTGGCGCAACGCTCCGCCCACAGCCTATTGGTGTCTGTTACGCGCACTAAAGCCTATCTGGTTTCAATTATCGTGCCCAGGCACATACACAAAGCTAGAAACTGAGACAGATAGACAAAGAGGAACAGAGGCAGCGATAAAGACAAACTTAAACACTAAAAGGCACATATAGAGTTTGATACATACACGCAAATACAGTGTACACATAGGTAGACACATAGCGGAGCATGACGGGCACAGAGGAGCATATACAAAGAGACACACAGAGAGAGAGATAGAAACGCACAAACTAAGAGAAAGATGAATACACTATGAGAGAAGAAACAGACAGTAAAACAAATACATCTTGTGGCTTTGCTTTCAGTTTTGCGATCACTTTACTTGTGGCTTTGCGGGTGCAATACAGTTTGTTGCTTAATTGGGAGTAATGCGTGGCTAATCTTTACGCGGTTACAAGGTAAAATAGCGGTTACAAGGCTAAGTAAATGAAAATGCGCTGCAAATATTTACTTTGTTACAAGGTAAAATAAATGAAGGCGGTTACAAGGTAAAAAAAATTAAAATGCGCGGCAAATATTTACGCGGTTACAAGGTAAACAACGCGTGCCTAATAATTGCACTATACTTCTCTTTTTCTAATGTCGCGTCAGGCTTACTGAAATAATTGACTATCTGCTTAGCTACAAAACAAGGACTCGTTGGGGCCAAGTCATACTTTCTAACTGGACTGAAAACGTGTGATTTTGGATAGAGTTCCTTCTCTTTCCGTTACCCGATTCCCTTAAGTTGTGTGTGTGTGCAGGTGGCTGTGCGCAGGTGGCTGTGCGCAGGTGGCTGTGCGCAGGTGGCTGTGTGTGCATTTGTGTGTGGGGTGGTTGGGTGTGGTTGTGTGTGTGTGTGTGGGTGTGTGTGTGTGGTTGTGGGTGTGGTGGTGGTGGTGGTGTGGTTGTGTGGTTGTGGTTGTGTGGTTGTGGTTGTGTGGGTGTGGTTGTGTGTGTGGTTGTGTGATTACACATCACATAATTACACTGTATTCAATACAACATAAATACACTCCACATACCACTCAGTACTACATAATTGCACGTCACATAATTACTCTACTTAATGCAAGATAAATACACTCCACACAATACCACTCTGTGCCACATAACACAACACATTATTACACTGTACTCAATGCAACATAAATACACACCTTTCACTCAAGTTCCTGCTATATAAAAAAAATTAAAAAAAACAATTGCAATGCAATAGGTCTCACATTACTGAATCTTTGAGCTGCTATTGGTGTTGCATTATTATTAGCAATGCCAACAGCTCAAACTTTAATAATGCGAGACCTATTGCATTGAAAATACTTGTTAACTTTACCTCGCCCTCTGGTCAGATCTGCATGAATTCAGAGATTCTTGAACTGGCTTTAACTTTGTAAGAGCGTGACAAATGTATGCAGAACCATTGAACTGAAATTATTAACACATGAAAACTTTTTTGCCCCATTTTGACATACTGACAGAAAACTAATTTTTTTAAATTTCAGGTGGATTTGTCAAAACATGCCACAGTTTTTAGCAAATTAACACTCACTCTTCCCCCACTCCCCAATGGTCATGTTGAATGATCTGCACTAATTTAGAAATACAAAAACTAAGCTAAATATGCTGCGTGTCTGCCAAATTGATTGCAAATTCATCAAACAGCGATGAAGTTATAAGCAAATAAAAAAAAAAAACATTTCAACAGCTGAGGTATCAATAAGATTTAACTCTTGGATGCTCACCTAAAGCATTTTTCAGACGCCAATACCGCAAAAACTATTGAGCATATTCATACAAAGAAACACTACTTCTGAGTCAGGTTCTGCTTTCATGCCAAGTCTGGTGTAAACCACTCAGAGGTTTTGCGGTAGCGGAGAGCAAAATGTCCTTTGGGAGCTAGTACAAAAAGTGCATCTTTTTTGTTCCCACCCCTTTTTCCCTACGTGGATCTGCATGAGACATGGCATGCTGAGCCTTAGCAAGTTTTGTCAGGGATATGCAAAGCTGTGTGCAAATCGTCAAACTATGCCAAAGTCATTAATAATCCCTCATTCTCCAGTTACTTGTCAGATTGAATATCACAAAAATGTAATCAACACGCATAAAAACAGGATAAAAAGGACATTAACAGTCAGTGGAACATACCGGTCAATAAATTAACGTCCGAAATAACAATAGTCAATACATAGATAATCAATACACACAACATATAAAATCAGTCCCAAAGTAATATCAATTTTAAGATCTATCAGCACAAATAAATCACTCCTAGATCTGCAAGGAGAGCGCTAGCAGTGCGTGGAAGCCAGACTATACAATAATCGAATTAGCCACACAGAGTACAAAAATGTTGATATTGCAGCTACCACCAGCAAGCTGGGATCGCATTTACAGATTTGTAACGCATGCAACCGGTTTGTTAACCCAAATGATCGACAGAGGTATTCCAATGAGATCTGGGTTTACTGTAGGCTGGGCAGAAGAACAACAGATGTTCTACGGTACTAACGGGATAAAAACACAGCGGGCACATTTTAGAGTTGATTGAAGATGTTGGCCAAGATATGGAAAGCCGTGGGCAAAATGCCACATCTGAATTTCAAGAAATACACCTTTACAAGCGTTGGATTGATTATACCGAAAAATTCTTCTGCCAAGAATACTTTTTTGAGGTGGTGGAAGGAATTGTACTAACTGCCCGTAAGGTCTGATGTTTCACTTTGCTCGATCAACTTAGCCCAAAATCTATTCTTTGCAGCAACCGTTAAGGACTCGCATATCGAAGAGGGATAATGCCAACACTCACTCAGTCCTAGATCAATCAGAGCTTGTTTAACATAAGCCAACCAGGGGGTCCTGTGGCTAAACAGCGGCTAATAATATTAGTAAGTGGTGTATCCTCCGATACCACGTCTAGCTATCTGCGACATGTCAAATCTATGTAACCCGGTAACTGCTGTTCACTGGAACCCCCTATGACATTGCACCACTAAAAAAAAAAATTATATAAAAAAAAATATGAGTAAGTGCTTCTATATAAGGTGTCAGCTGTATGGTGCTCCACACTCCTAGTCAAAATAGCACAGTGCGAAGCTTGGCCTGTTACGATATTGGTTTTAGAGCAAGGTCTAATCTCAGGGGAAGAAGAGGAGTGCAACAACCAAGGTTTAAAAAAAAAAAAAATGAAGTGGTTTTCCATCTATCCCCATTGATGTGCCAAAATAATCCTACAGCTCTGCTCCATACAGAGCAGCGCTTCGAATCTCAGCAGTATAAATCTACAAAGCAGGCAAAATGGAGTGGCAAGAAGCTTTTTTAGCAATCACCACCAGTGCCGAAACTCTGTGCTTTCTAAGCAAGGAGCTCTTAGAGATATGGGATGACCAAGGATCTTCATCAGCTATTCTAATCTCTAGATAGTCAAATTCAAAATATTCGTTCTAAAGCGCATGGTCTCCCTCAAATTCTTCTGTTTATTGTAGGTGATAAATTTTGTTTTCAGTGCACCAATTTCCATCCCACTCGACTTGCAGCATCTTCAAAATGATAGATTGGAGTGGGATTAGGAAATGATATCCTGTTAGTGTCCAACACCTTCCCCAAGTTGGAATAGGCTGTAGTGGGAATAGTAAATGACACCCTTTTAGTGCCAAAACTTTCTCCAAATTGGTTTAGATTGGAGAAAGTTTTCGACACTGAAGCGGTGACATACTATTCCCACTCCAAATTGGTTTAGACTGGATTGGCAATAGTATTTTTCACCTCTTTAGTTCAACACCTTTTTCAAATTGGTATAGATTGGAGTGCAATATTATGCTAATGAGGGTTTGTAAACCACACTGCAGTTTTATAAACTAGAAGGGTATTATCCGCAAATAATATTGCTGGAACCTTTTGGCCTGCTAAAACCGGAGAATCATCAGTGTAGTGTGAAAGGGCATCCAAACAGCTGTTAAGAAACTAAAGAAAAAGGGTTGGGGCCAGGACACAACCCTGACGCACTCCTTTATTGAAATGAAATTTCTCAGTACGTTCGCCACGAGTGCCCCAAAGTATCCGGGCATAAATCTCCTCATGGAAGCTGTTATTATATTAAGAGGGTTGCTAGGAACACCCTTACTATTCAACACACTTCCCAAAGCTTAACTCAGGGGACCAGATAGAAAGCAGCGCGAAAATCAACAAAAAGGTACAAAAAGGCTCCCACCTCTGATATCAACAGTTTTTCACTTAATCAACAAAAAGTGGAAGGCTTGATCCACAGTACCAGTCTTTGGTCTAAACCCCACATGCAGGTGTGTCAAGATGTCATTGTCTATGATCCACTCTAATAGCTTCGCAAGAACCTATGTTCAAAAGATTGTTTGCAAGTGATCCAAGAGACTAAGGGGGCAATAACTGCTGAAAATGTTCGAACAGCCTTCCTTGAAGACTGAAACGTCCACCGCCCTCTTCCATGTTGAGGGGATTGGAGCTCCTGCTGCTTTTGTATTTGAAACCCATTTAATGTAATGTACACAGATAGTTGGATCAGAGTGGAAGAGGTCAGAAGGTCTCTAATCCAACCCAGAGACCATTCCCTGCTTTTACAACAGAATGTCTGCTTCAGTATCATTAAATGAGAGCATAAAACGAGGCAGGGCAGATCCCTTCGTCTGGCTACTTGCATGCGCAAAAACAACAATTGATGGACAGAATGCAGAACAATGTCATACATTCACCCCAGTACAGAGATCTGGGCCTAAATCCATCGTTTTTTTGCTCACCATGCCATTCCAGTTTGAACCCAGCCATATGCAAATCAGTCTTGACCCTGTGCCTCATGGGCACAGTCCAGCCCGAACTGCCAAGCCAGGTCCTCCCTGGACTGGAAACAAGCATCCTAGGACCGGTTTCGGGGTTTCGCCCCTCTTCAGCCAGGATAGCTTGATTCCAGTGGCATGGAGAGCACAGGACTCACATCTGAGCATACCCGTCCCACTCAGGGTGACAAATGCAAAAAGAACTATTGATGGACAGAATGCAGAACAATGTCATACATTCACCCCAGTACAGAGATCTGGGCCTAACTCCATCGTTTTTTTGCTCACCATGCCATTCCAGTTTGAACCCAGCCATTTGCAAATCAGTCTTGACCCTGTGCCTCATGGGAACAGTCCAGCCCGAACACGGTATGCTCAGACGTGAGTCCCTTGCTCACTTTGCCACTGGATTCAAGCAAGCATGGCTGAAGACGGCTGAAATGCCAGAAACCGGTCCTAGGTAGCTTGTTTCCGGTCCAGGGAAGACATGGCTTGGCAGTTCGGGCTGGATTGTTCCCATGAGGCACAGGGTCAGACTGATTTGCATATGGCCATGTCTGAACTGGGGTGGCAGAGTGGGCTAAAGAACGGTGATGGATTAAACCCAGATCAGTTGACTGTAATGTAATGTAATGTAATGTGTCTTGTAAAGCGCACTGCTGCCCTAAGGCGTCGTGGCGCTGTAGACCGCTGGGGAACCCGTCCTGGCTATCCCTGTGAGATGGTCCCTCCTGGGTATCTCCAAGGTGAAACCAGGCATCCCCAGCGAATGTGGGGGGCCGTTGTGGAGATGAGGCAAGCTAATGCCCAGAGTTGCCGAGTGTGATCCCTGGTTAGAGTAGGCACCGAGGTGAGAATTATCGAGTCCGCTGGCCCTGGTCCACGACCCTGCCGCGTCGGGAATTGAACCCTGGTCCCAGGCCGTCCTCTGCTTCCAGGTCTCCTGCCTCTAACCAGTGAGCCACACCACTCCACGGGGGTGAGTGCTTGCAATGTTCAACACTCCGTCCATCATTTCCTTTGGTTTTTGCTTTGTTCACCATAAGTTGGCAGGGTATGCTCAGACGTGAGTCCCTTGCTCACTTTGCCACTGGATTGAAGCAAGCCTGCTGAAGACGGCTGAAATGCCAGAAACCGGTCCTAGGAAGCTTGTTTCCGGTCCAGGGAAGACATGGCTTGGCAGTTCGGGCTGGACTGTTCCCATGAGGCACAGGGTCAGACTGATTTGCATATGGCTATGTCTGAACTGGGGTGGCAGAGTGAGCTAAAGAACGGTGATGGATTAAACCCAGATCAGTTGACTGGGGGTGAGTGCTTGCAATGTTCAACACTCCGTCCATCATTTCCTTTGGTTTTTACTTGCATGCGCCACACAAGACAGTAGTGTTGGCTCGTATGAAGGAGGAGATTCAAAGTGGGCAAACCCCTCCCTGGGTTGAATGTGCACCTCAGGAACCATTCTATGATCTTTACCCCCCTGACAACAATGTGGCGGAAGGTTTTAAGGCCTTTTTTTCTAGCTGCCTAAAGAAGGTTTTCTCACCTTCTCCTTTCCCAATCAGATTTAGCACACTTTAAGGCTTCCCTATAGAAAGCTCTAGCTTCCCTAAACGTAAACCTATCACATAACATAAGGGTAGTTAGAAGAGTTTTCCTAGCACTTCTACAAGTGGGAGTAAACCAATCTTATGATTTGGGAGATCTATATACTCTTAAATCCTTTTGGAACTAATCTTTCAACTGTGTGAATAATTTGTTGTTTTCAAGTATTAGTTAATGGTTATTTTAATTTCCAGCCATAGACGCTACGGCAATAGCCACCAGCCCATACATTTTATGTTTAGAATCTGATGAAGAACAGATAGCATTTAACATTTCTTTGGTTGTTGCTTAGAACCACAGCGCTGTTACAAGGGGACTCATAAATCTGCTTAACAAAAGGTACGAAGTCCTGATGGGTAAATGTTAGCAGACATCAAGAAAAATGTTATCCAAGTGGCTGGAGTAAGCCCCCCTCCAGAATGTTGGGGTAGCGTTAATGTCAGATATAGAATGGCCATTACAGGCACAAAGGCCATATGACAGAGATATGTCGGCCATTTGCAGAGGCGACCTTGACATTTGCTTTTTGGTTGGGGCAGATAACCCTGGAATACCCCAGTAAATGTCTTTGGAGGCCTCTAGGTCCTGCGTGATGCCAAAAGGCTCATTGGTTAAATTTAAATTGCCTGCAACAATAACCTAATAAATGTTAGTGTAGCACAACAAATTTTCGTTTAATAGGTGCAGGTTGGGAGAGTGTTTCTGGAAGCTAACGCTTTTATTTTAAACACTGATTAGGAGCACAGGCCTGCCAGTTTTGCGGAGTGAATAGTAAACCTGTGATATCGCCTGACCTAATGTCCAGCTGGGTCACCGGACACAGTGGAATGCTTTCAGCCATACTAGTAGACCTCCAGATGTTCTGCCTGCTACTGCATTCTACGTGCTGGAATTTTTTTTAAAAGCTGTCAAACCTCCATCTGAAAACATTATCTACCCCAGGTTTCCTGTACATGAAGATTTCATGCACATCAATAAAAATGCCCCCGCTCAATAACACTTAACTTTGAATGGATCCTTGCTACGTTACGGCTCAATATTGATAAGATGTCAGATCAAGAGAGGGCAGTTCGATAAACAACCTTACTGATCAAAATGATGGTTCAGCATGGGAAGGGGAAGAAAGCATGCTGGTTGGAGTCCTGACTACCGTTTACAAAGGAGTGTCCTTATGAAGGGTATGAACCAGGCTAGAGGGTATCACTATCTGGGGTGGAGGTTCTACCCCAGGTGTAGTAGTAGATACATCTACGGTTAGTACTTGGGTTGCTAGTTTCACCTGAGAGATTGTAACAAATGCACCTGGCAATTCCCTAGCTACGCTTACTATATGTGAGGACATGTACCTATTCATATCACAGGCGTCTGGCAGCTTCCTGTCCGCTCCTGCTGGAGAAGACGCATTTCTGGTCATAGCATGGGTGAACGATGGAGTGCGAGATTACTGAAGATCCATAAAATGCATGTTCAATGGAAACTGCTGCTGAACCATAACTACAGAATCTCTAGGGCTAATATATAAATGTATTTTTATAGGTTTTTTTGATTAGATAAGGCTGCTCGAAATACTGTCTCTATACTAGACTTATAGCACTAGCTTGTTGGGTTTACACATCACAGATAGCAAACACAAAATGAGGGAAATGTTGGCCACCAAAAGCAAACCATAATCTGCAAAAACAAAAAGGTGCAGTCCTGATGGATTTTAAATAACAAACTAGTCAGAACATTTGTTTCTACAGGTAGCCAATAACCATGCAGTAAAAAAAAAAAAATTATAACAACCGGCCCTTTCATCCCTCGTCTTTCAATTGTGCCCATAATGAAACACAATGTCTTAGCCACATCAGACAAAGGATCAGGAAAATTACTGCCTAAACTCTTACCCAAAGCTCCAGGGGAAAATGCGACCTAAAGGCCTCAAAAAACGATCCCTCGTTTAATTATACGCCTGACTTTTTTTGTACAGCTTTTCCCCTGCGTCTTTTATTGAGGAAAATTACTAGGAAAGAGTGAGGGTGTGGAAACGGTGGGTGATCGATGACGTGTATGTTTGAGTGTTCCTTGTTGTCACTGTACTTCCATTACTGCACGTGCATATCATTTTTAATAAAGTGGTGCTGCCGCAAGTACTTCAAGTGATGGTTATCAACATGGTGCCCACTTTTATTTCTGTATATTACAAGTTAATACTTATGACTGCTGCATTATTGGAGGCATGTGCCTTTTGCTAACGCAGTAAAACAAACGTTAATTTTTTCTTGGGTAATAAGATTGTTTAGAGAATGCTTATCTCAGGCCTTGTCCGACTTTGCAAATTTCAGGAAATAAACTGGTTAGTAACTATCTTGAAAGGAAAGGACATTGTTAAAGTTCAGCAGAAAATATGTATGAAAAAAATCAAACTCGAGGACTTTTCTTTTACATTCGCCCATGAAGACATCCTTTCCGAAACGAGGACGCTGAATTCAGAAAACAATGAGTTGTGAAAAAAAAAGCCCCTGTTGAATTTACAAGAACTCGTGCAGAGGGTCGGAAGAATAATGTTGACAGTTTGTTAGTCAGGGACACTACCATAACAGGAATAGATGCTCATCCTTTGGAGGTCTATATTTCACTGCGTCAGTAAACACTATGAAGAAAGACTATTACCGAGTGACCAAAACAGGCCTACAAAAATGAATACCAGCCCTCCATCCAAGTGTTTATCACTAGGGGCTTGCTATACCATTTTAAAGAGCCACAACTTCTAGCCACATATAATAGTGAGAACTTTTGATTTTAATCAAAGTTTCAAGCAACAGAAGTGTCTCCATTTACGTCCCTGAACGGTCAGGTCTGGAGACAACAGCGAGCTTTCTTTGCAAAAATATAGGCCAGTTTGTAGCAAAGAAATGGGACCGAGATGTGCGGTTACTTGTAGAAACACTAAAAACAAGTTATGCATTTCTTCGCTGCTTTTGTTATTCACATAGTTTATGAAATTAATATGTCCGTGCAGTGATGGTGACTGTAACCTCAGTCTGAAGATTAGGGGTGGTCGATAAATTCCGTCCCACTGGCAGAGTTGAAGTAGTTTGGCCTCTCTGTGTTACCTATGTAATGCAGAGTTCCAGCCAAATTCTGCCAAACGCCATGTGGCGGAGTATTTTCTCACACGTGGCTTGACAACAGTAAGGTGGTGAGCGAGAATTGGCATCCGCTAGCACAATTTTCAGGCGCTAGGAGGGCACCTGGTGAGATTTTCCCAATGGGGGTGGTCATGACCATTTGGGGTGAGAAAGCGGACGCTTAAGTGAACAAGCATTTGCAATGCAATAGGTCTCGCATTTTCAAGAGTTTGAGCTATTAGCATTGTAAATGACAATGCCTTTTATTTGTTTTGAAAACCTGCAAGCGGTGCGTTAACGCGTACTTTGGGCTTATAGTCTTTGCTTACGAGAAGCAAGGCTGGCAGTAAAAGAGGCGCAGTTACTGCCACCCTTGCTTCTCATAAACAATGACTAGAAGTACAAAGTGTGTGCTTACGCTACGCTTGCAGGTTTTCAAAACACATTAATAAAAGGCATGGTCATTTATAATGCCAATAGCTCAAACTCTAGCAAATACGAGACCGATTGCATTGCAAATGCTTGTTATGTCGTGTACTTTGGGCTTTTTCAGACGGGCCACTTGGACGGGCTCGCCTGTTTTCCGTGCGTCGCAAAAGGTTTCTTATCTTTATGGGGCCATGTGTTTGAAACACATGGCCCCATAAAGACAAGCTCCAGCGCGATCCTCTTTCGCTTTCGGCATTCCTGGGAGAAAATCCTGTTTGGATGTCGGTACTTTTTATTGTTTACTTATTTATTTCTACGTATTTCTGAGCGTACTATGCTTCTTTTGCCACGTGTGAAGACGAAGAACCATCTTGCTCATAATTGTATTTAATGCGGTATAGCCAATGGCTGTCTACAACAGAGGGGTAAGTGTAAAAAAAATAAGTCATTCTCCAGGTACCAGAATCGAACGAAACACCTGGGCCTGTATAAACTACTCACTCGTGACATGGGGAATCTTCGGATTTGTGGTTGTAGGGGAGTGGAAGAGCTGGCTTGTATCCCACCGATGCATTTAAAATCTGCTGTCCTGCTGTTTTAGAAGCAGCTACTGCATGGGGAGCGCTTTGATGTCAGACCGCCAGGCCTCGACCAGTGCTGGCAGATTCCTTCCCATCTCATGTGCCTGGCATGACTGACTCCGTCCACCCCATCAACCTCTCAAAGGTACGGGCCTGTCGAGAAACTCGCCCTTTTGCCTAGTGACCTACCCGTTTCTGGCATTGCCGTGGTCCGAGACTGGAAGAGAGAGACTGGTAGTCGGATGCCTTAAAACATGAGTAGCAAAAGCGGCACCTTTTTTCAAAGTGTGAATTTCACACGTCCTTGAGTTGTGCGGTTTCCACTAAGGAATTTATTTATTTATTTATTAGCAGAGGAGAGCAGCCCGTGGAGCGGCAGAGGAGAGCGGCCCGTGGAGCTCAGGCAGGACGGCAGCAGCCCGCCGGGACTGGAACAGAGAAAGGGAGACTGTGCAGCAGAAGGGCAGGACTGGTGCAGGAACCCTTCCTGCAGCGCTCACACGCGTAGGAAGGAAGGAACCCGCCTTCTGCACCAACCAGACCTCCCTCCCCCAGGACCTGCAGCTTGGGGCACCAGCATCCAGGACTCAGCAGCCCTGAGCACCAAGATCAAGGACGGGTCGGCTCAGGACACCTGCCTGCAAGACAAGAGCAGGTCACCTTTTTGAGGACGCAACTACCATCAACATCCCTCCTCTATTAGGGCATCGACCTTCAGTACCCACCAGTATTCGCCCCCAGGACCTGCTCAGGGCACTTGTCTCCAGGATATACCACCGCGGTGCGCGCGCTGTCACTTCAAAACCCACCAGTCTCGAGCCACAGGGGCGAGGCACCTGCCTGCAGCGCCCACCGCACAGGCCGTCGGGAGCGGACCCCCCAATGCACGGCATCCCGCGGGCGGCATGGGCCAGGCGAGGAGGGAGCCAATAGCCAGAGCCCTGCGCGCGGGGCCGAGCGCGAGCCGCCGAGACAGGTGAGCTGCGCCCGCGGCCGGGGGGATGGGGACGGGCGGGGAAATGAGGGGAGACGGGAGTTTGGAGAGAAAGAGAGAGAATGCGTGTGATGGGAAGCGGGCAGAAGACACCGGAGAGAGCGGGGCAATAATAGCTGTTGTTGGGACGGGGAGTGAAGGTAAGAAGACAGCAGAAGCTGCGCACTGAGCGGTCCGTGAGGGGGCGGAGGAGACCCAGAGCACACGGGTGGGCAAGAGAGAGTCGGGCCGGGTGTCGGGGGCGCACAGACGGAGAAAGGAAAGTTACAGAGAACATGAAAACGGACCGGCCCTGAAGCAGGAGCGCCGAAGACAGAGGCTAAGACACCGAGGAGAGGTTTGAGAGAGGCAGGACTGGGGAGGCAGGTGAAGAGAGAGGGCCGGGAACGTGCGGGCAGGAGGAGAGAGAAGGACACACTGATATAAAGGGAGGAGACATACTGAAGAGAGAGGGACCCAGACAGACAGACAGGGGATGAGCTGAGATGCAACAACTTCTACAATGAGGACGAAAGTGAAACTGCATACTGGCTTGCTGAGGGAAGGGAGACAGGAGATGTGCACGCCGCGTGGCTGTAAGCGCGTACACCAACTCAAATCCGCCGAGACCATGCGCGTGCCCATCTCCTGTCCCACTTCCGAGGCAAGTCAGCAACAATAGATCTCGCTGGCGACAGCGCTTCGCGCTGCGTTCGCCAGGCGAGACCTAAAAAGCTACTCGAGAGGCAGCAAAACCGGCATCCTCTGGTATGGTGTCGTTTAGCATGGAACAAGCTCCCAGTGCTAAAAATAGCACAAGCAGCATGACGTTTACATTTCTGCCCTTTCGCAGAACTTTGTAGAATCTTGTGGAGTTTGCATGCAACTCAGCGGAATTCAGTGGACTGAAACTACCAGAGTTCTGCCCACCCCTACTAAAACCCCCCCTGGACTTACTCTGAGCAAGGAAAAAGTCGTTTTTATATGTCGAACATAACTCACACATAAAACAACAGGAAAATTAAAATGTCACCCTCATAGAAAACTGAAATGTCAGGTCAGCTCAAACACTCATCAGAAGCCACATCTGACAGTGACAACTAAAGAAAACAAACCTGCACTGCAACATAAGAAACCCATGCAAGCCAGAGAAAGGAGTACGTATTTTTCTGTGTGGAAGAGTTTGAATAAACCCACAATTTTTGACTGATACCCATACATATGGCTAATTTCCATTCCAAACTCTTGACTTGGAAAAGGTACAGACTTACTGCAATGACCATCCTAGTTGGAATGTGAACCAACGATGCATCAGGCACATGGTAAGCCAGGCTTAGTTACAAAATTAGCACAATAGCAGGGTAAACAATACGTAATATTCTGCAAAGAACAGTACCGCAGAAGAAACTTCTACAAGAAGGTGGGAAGAGTGATACCAGTAGGATCATTCCTGGGTTCACGGACCTTCAGTGAACTCACAGGTGAAGAATGACGGAAGTTGTGAGGGAAGAAGGCATGTCCATGAAGAATACACTAGATTGTATCTCACAGTTTATACAACAAGATGTGGAAAATAAGAATTGATAGGAGTGATCTACATGTCTGGAAGAGAGGATTTGAGGACAGCAAGTAGATAAGAGCCCATTCAAAATCCTATTATAAAAGCCACAGACAGGTGCATGATTTTGTAGGTCATCGGTCTACAAAGTGATCAAGGATTTAAATGAGGTGATCTCAAGATAGTAAAACGAACTAACAAAAAGGCAGAAGAGGAGGGTGTAAAATGGCTTGTAGGAAGAGGTATAACAAGTAATTGTGCATTTTGGGGCCATATCTCCAAAATTTTAACGACAGGTCAGGAAGCCCAAGGTTTGCTACTGAGAGTGCACAGCGTAATTCAGAAATCTTAAAAGCAGCGGCTCAAGATTCCATGTATATACAGACTGCAGGACAGGCACACAATAATCTAATTCCTCATATAAATGAGTAAAGTAAACGAGTTGTTTCCCAATGTCAAGATATGCAGCAGCACATATGTGGTCATGGGCATCAATGATGTATGGGTTTCGGGGGGGGGGGAGGGGGATGTGATGTCTGTGCTTGCTTTCTGGCGTCATGTAACATTGGTATCATTAAGACCGGTTGTAGTGATGGTTAAGTTCTTATATGAAGGTCTTTCAGGCATTGATGTACTTAAAACAAAAATTGCAATAAATTTGTTCCTTAAAAAAAAAAAAAAAAAAAAAAAAGATATGCAGCAGTAAGAGACTGATCAGAAAGATAAGAGTTCAGAAGTAACAAATAAACAGATCTTCATGAAAAGGGCATTTATTCCATTCCCAGAAACACTCCACGTGTTGCTCCTGTTCATTCCACTACTAAACTATTCATTTAAAAGCTTCCGGCATTTGTTTCATCAAATCCAACATATTTTCCCCAATAATCAATGCACTCTTTTGATCCCAACCTCGCCATCTATTTTGAGACCACATCATAATGTTATCCTGGCCCACGTTTGGTCTCTAGTTTCTCACTTTTATATAGTCTTGTTCTCTTCTTACAGCAGCCCCTGGCTCAGACCTCACCCACCCCACTAAAGTGCTTTCATATATGTCCTGCTTCCAAATCCAACACCTGCCGGCACAAGCCAAATGCTGCAAACATATATCATGCCATGATTGCCCACCACAGACTACCATTGTTTTGTGTGTACTCAAATGTATAAAAAAACAATATCCTTGAAAGTGTGGCTCTTGCAAACCAGGGCTAGGTTTTCACAGAACCCGAAGTACATCAGTGGAAAAAGATTTGCTGAAACTGTGCATAGTATAGACATTGTCATCAAGGGCGCAGGGATAGGATGTTGTAATGGCTGCTAAATATAGCTTCTAAAGCGCGCTCAATATCACTCAAGGGCTCTCTTGGTCCCCAAACAATCATCAGTTATTGATGTGCTTACTCAAATAAACATCGGCCGTCATTCAGTGGCTGGCTATTAAAGAAGAACAAGCTGATGCCTGGCTTCTGAAAAAAACGCTCTCTTTTGAAAACCACGCCATAGAGTCAGTCGCGCCACATCACTTCTCTAAACTGCGATTTACATACCCAACTAGAGCAGTTCTCATAAATCAGAATAGAGTGGAAGAGGAAGAAAGGATAAGTAATTACCAACTAATCCATTCCAAGATGCAGCGGTATCCTGTCTGGAAAAAACAATCACACATTCAACCCTACATGGATGTCTCCTTGCCAACTAGTGTGATCACTGGTTGCAAAAGATAAAAGATTAACACCGAGATTTTGGAAGATAATATCGTGCATGATCCCAGAAAGATTCTCCTAACGATTTTCAGTTTTATTTTTTATGAAAACTTTTTACAGACACCAATAATATGAAGTTAGAGTTCCTGCCTTCTTAGCTTTTTTCTATAGAAATTACTCAATATTGATTTTCAGAAGTGTCTCTTTATCAATAACCTGGTGTACTTGGTAATCACTGCATAGTACAGGCATTCTAAGGACGGTATAGTAAGTATAAGCGAATCATTCAATGCAAATTAACATTTAGAATTCGCCATAGTCTCTAGGTCCAGCTGCAAACTGTGTGGTTTAGTCGACGGGGCGAGCTCTAGTCCCGTCTATGGAGCACACGCTTGCCCACTTGGAATTCCGCTGCGATTTAGGGAGCCTTTTGCATGTTGTTCGCTCCGGTCTCACTTTGTTTGTGAGGTTTGACATATCTATGGCCATGGATGGTGTTGTGCATCATCCCCACTGTTTCATGTCTGATTGGGAGCCGATCAGTCCTCTATATAGTATCACCTAACGTGCAACAACAGCTTGCTATGTAAAGCTTGGGGAGTTGGGGAAACTATATGATCTCGTCCGTTTTCAGTTCAGGCCAAAAAGATTGCGTCCCATGTGTTATGCTCCACTGTCCCACTCATGTCATTTTAGCCTGCCGAGGGGGTCATTCTCAGCAGTCACCTACCTTTGCAAGTCTTTTAACCAGGATAACACAGGAGGCCATGTTGAGGTCCTTCATCTCATGGCTATAATCCTCTTGGCTCGGACATATGCCAGGACAAACTTATTGTAAGACTTATTTTTTTGACCTGGGCAAAAGTCCAAGCAAAACGGGTTCTGAACACACGTCAGATGCCTTTCCTTATTCTTTGACATGGAACACCATCTTGCACCAGTATTCCCTGCTCGATGGACATTCCCATTTCATGTGACAGAAGTCTGCTTTGGGGGCCCTGCAATTGAGGCAGGTATCTCCTACTCCAGTATGTGTTCATTCTACATAGTGTTGCGTCCCATCGGTCCTTGGTTTTCAAGACATCTGCTTGGGACAATTTGAGCAGGGACATTACTTTCTTGCCCTTCCTGTGCGTCAACATGTGCTGCATACGTTTGGATTGTACGGCCTCATTTGACTCCATTCCCCACGTCAAATGTGTTGCTCTGACAACAGCGTTGTATGTCATAAAGTGGACAAATGTTATACCGACATGTCTCTTATGCTGTCAAATGTGCGGACAATCCCAGTCTCCCTGTAGAACATTTATCTAATCATCCTCCACCTCCATCCATAGACGCCTGTCCTGTATTCTGAAGAAATCTCAAAACTGTAGTAGGCAACATACCGGAGTCTTTGGCGTGTATGGTGGGGTTGCACACATCTATACAATACTTCTGCCTGGAATGACTGGTGGTCTTCAAGACTTTCAGGAGGCATGTTGCTTGTGAGACACCAACAAGTATGGCCTCACGTTTGAGGAAGCAGAGAGCTCAGCATCCAGGTCCTCGGTCCTGAACCTTTGTGCTGGCCATTACAGCAGGGAAGGCAGGTAATACTTTTCATTATTCGGCACCCCCAGTCCTCCCGTTTCTACTTGTGGTCTTTTTTTTTAAGGCCACTCTTCCCGCCTGTGCCCCATATAAGGTCATACAACAGTATGTGCAGTTTGGTAAACAACATATAGCATGACGACTGGTAAGATCATGAAAAAGTGCAGCAATATCATTTTTGAAAACGCCAGCCTGGACACAGGGGTGAGCACATGGCAAAGGGAGATGGATTTTGTATGGCTGCCGCCCAATCGTTACCCTAGCAGCAGTTGATCCCGGTGATATAGCGGCACTCAGAGAAACCTGAAGATCCCCATTTCCCATTAGAATGAAAACATAGGTATGCACCCATGCTTCTCCTCTCCTAATGGGCGTAGTAGATAGAGGCAGAATTTGCCATTTCTCATCTTAAAACTTCACATTGCACCTAAGTCCTCCAGGGATTTCGTGACCCCGGGATTTCAAGCCCTATATAATCACATATATAATAAGGTGTCCTCAGCAAAGGGTGATGTGCAGATGGCACCTGTTTGCTAGCTATGTTCCCCTCTCTTGGCTCTTTGCCCTTCGAAGAAACACTAGGTGTGCCATGTCCAACGAGAATAAAATGGGCGATATTCGGCAGCCCAGCTCACTGGCCATTACGAGGATATGAAATTCCCAAAACTTACTCTGGCCATCGCGATGGAGTGTAAAAGTTGTATCCAAGCTTCCTGAGGGCTGCAAAGACGTACAGCCACTGGAGAGAATCAAAAGCCTTTCTGATCTAAAGCAATGCAAGCACAGTTGTCAGACAGTTATGGGGAGCTGCATCCAGAATATGGAATATTCACATCAGGTTAATTAAAGTGGTGCGTGGAATAGATCTATTCTGGTCACGATGTACCACTACCAGGAGCAATGTTATATTTTATAATCCAGATTCAGCATGGAAAGAGAGCAGCAAGACTCAACCCCCCAAAAGGGTCGAGGGATGGTTTAGGCAGTACAGCTATGATTGCCTCCCTGGTCTTTGGAGGTAGGAAGCCATTCTGTTTCAGCAGACTCCTGCATGGTCAACAAGTGAGGGATCAGCTTTATAGGCTAAATGAGCTAGAATCCTATGTGGAATCACTCTGAACTGGGCTGCTTTCCTCAGCTAGCTAGTCTGTGGCTGCTCCGATCTCAGTGTCAGAGTTTCATTTAGCATTTCTCACTGTTGTAGTGTTATAGAACTAAGTGCAATTGTGCTCAAGTATGCTTGGGTGTATGCTGGGTAGGCAGAGAGGACTAGAGGTGTGATTAGTATTTGGCAAACTCATCGTTTATCTGCACTTGGAACTTCACTGTGATGCCTTCTTCCACACAAATAACACAGCTGGAAAGTCTTGGGTCTGCTGAGGACAGTACTCAGGCAATTAGCTTGTCTGCTCTGTCTCCTTCTGCATATTGTTATATTGTCCTTTCTTTAAACTTCAAATCTGCATCCTGTCCAACAAGCCATGTATTAAGCTCTGACATTCAATAGCCTTTGGGCAGACTGGGCTTCCCTCAGTACTGATTTCTTGGGATCTCATATTGACTATTCAACTGCTAGAGGCTCCTTCTTGAGGACCGGTTACATTCAGAACAACAACATTTAAAAACAAACCTCTCTTTGGACTACTTTAAAAGCCCCCTTTTCGATCACTGTAACGTCTACAATCCTTCATTTCAGTAAAATAGTTAACCATAGCATCTTTTATTAAGTTACTAATTGCCACACCTTACAATACAGTGGGATGAACTCTCCGATGGTATGGCGATTATTCTCCTCCCCCCCCCCCCTAGTCCAGTGTTAGCAAAACTGGCTTATAATCGCACAGTGTATTTTCTAAGTATTCTGAATTGTGCCTCTGTCGGCATTTTAGTTGTGCCAGGAGTGTAGATCATACACCAGTGCATAGCCTTCCTGTAAATCCATGTGCATTTCCATCCAAATATCGGAGAGTTGCTACTGTCAGAGTCAGTTGCTGAACTGTTCGGAGCTCTTACAATTCTGAAAACCGTTTGGTGAAGGTATTGGCCAGTCCAGTTAGCTATCAAGTATACAGTTGGAATCGCCTCCCCATATTTTAGGGGTGCTAGCTCAAATTATGCTCATGGCCTATAAGTCAAAGAAAGGTAGTTTGGTGGAGTAATATACAGTAGTCCATATACAGAACTCCAGCTAGTGTGCCTTCTAGTATCACAAATCAACCTTCCAGGTCTATGTGTTGTATAAGTGTATGGCAATCCTACAGCTATACATATTAGCAAGCTCCTAGAGAATGTAGAGTGGGACGTGATAAATACCTGTATTCTCCATTTCCTACGTAAATTAGGAACTGCCTAATTAGGGAGGGGAGTTTCTTGTATGCATGCTTCATGTATGTGTCTGCATCTCAGGTATGCATTTATAGTGTGCCATATGGATGGAGTAGCCATACCCGCGTATTCCAGGTCAGAAAGTTATATATGGGTTGTATTTCCATTTGTAATGTCTTGGAGGAGTGAGGTGTCTGGAAGTGGCACCAATTTTCATCCAAAAGCTACGACATACACCAGGTAGCAACATCGGAACCATTCAGGTAAAAACTGTAACCATGTAGCCAGTACAACCTTCACTATATCAAATACCCCTCCAAGGTCAAGATCATAACAAGCTCCTGACCAAACTGTTCATAACTTGAGACTATTTTTCCCCAACATACCCCTTCTGGAATGCCCAGGTGTTCTCCGCTTCAGTGAAGAAGTGGGCTATGTCACTGCAAGTTAGAGAGATACCTGCAATCCCTTCTCTCCGCTAGATCTCTACAACTCAAGCTCTTCATATACTCAATATGAACAAACATATTATCCTGATTGCAATGTTGAACAATGTTCACTCTGCCTTAGCACATTGCACTGAAATGTAACTGTTGTTCAAACAATGTAACGTAGACATTTTTTAATAGAGACATGGCTTTCCCTAAACTGCAAAGATATACCAGAGAAAAAGGTCAAACCAGATTTCAAAATTTTACAAGCAGACCATGAACATAAACACAGATTGTGCAGACTAAATTCCCTGTAATCACGTCAGAGAAAGCTACGCCTACTTTAAAGACGTTTACAACCATTACACAACCCAATCTTATAACTTTAATCCAGCGGAGGTGGACTTCTGGCTCTCTATTGGGCATTTGCCCTGCCCAATATTTCAGCAACTTGACCCTTCTTTGCTCTGGAAATTGAGACAATTTCTTCCCATTTCTTAGCCACAGGCTGGATACCTTCCTGCTGGAAAGAATACGGCCTCTATCAAAAAGCCTTCACTGGACACAATATATATTTTTATATATGCGGATGACAACCAACTGATTTCTGGAGTGTCTCTCAATCAGAAAAACAACTTGGAATTCACCTTCCATCTGGCAGATATTTGCTGGTGAATGTCCACATATTACTTAAAAATTGAACTCCCAAGTTGACAAAGCTCTTGCTCACATCCCCTAAAATCATGGTGGCAGACATCCATTGGCCAGTTTGCATGGGATACCACCCTGTTACTGAAAAATCTATTCGTAACCTTGGGGTCCATATCAATTCTCAATTTCCTGAGCATGTTTAAGGTCATAACTAAAGTAAATAAAGCTAGCTAGCTATTCTCAATTGCCTCACTTCCTGGCCAAATGTGTCTGGTAGATTAGGAATCGGAGATCTGACCGTCATTTTCTACTTCAGGTCTCAAAATCACGAACCACCTGCTGCAGGGACAGATCCTTTTCTGTAACTTCAGCAAAAACTTGTAACACACTTCCCTCTGCAAACATCTGTACCTGCCCCAAAAGCTTGAAACACACTTCCTTCTGTAAAATGTATTCTTAAAAGTTTCAGAAAGGCCATAACAACTTTCTTTTTAATCACTAATCCTCCTGACAATAAATATCCTTTTCAAGCACAAAGAAACCAAAGTTGGTTATTGTTGTCCTGTAAGACTATACTTGACTGAATGATTGATTTGAAGGATCTTCAGTTTGGCAGGAAACACTATGGAATATTTCATGCCTAACTGTTGCAGTGGTTTTTTAACTCAAATTAAAGCTATATTAATGATGTATGGCTTCTGTGTAGTGTGGAAAGATGATCACTTTATTGATTTCCATTGCACAGACTTCCTGCAACGTGGAGTTTTGCAATATAATGCCTCTGCCCTTGAAGTTTAGTAAACAAACTAATATTGCCTATGAGGGGCTCAGTGTTAAAGGGCCTCTGTCTCACCCAGGCTCTTTTTATAATAAGTACCACGTTGAGCCCCTCGTCTTCTCCAGCAACCTCATAATGCGGATGTAATTCAACCGGCCCAGTATTCAACATTGCCACCCTCTAGTAGAGACCCCCTAACTGAGCTTGCAGTACTGTGAGTCTCATAGTAGAGAACACAGACTCAGAAGACCCACATCCAAGACCACAGTGTCTGTCTTGGATTCCAGCGCTGCTTCTCATTCACCTGTGGCCTGCAGCAGTGCATAATCCTTGTGCTGGCTATTATCTGATGTAGACTAATTATTTCTCAGGCATCCTTTGGCACAATGGTCACTCTGCTGTGCAATCTGAACACGTTCCTTAGGTTATCATAGTTGATCTGGGCTTCAACATGGTCATCCACAATAAGGTGGTTTGTCCGCGAAGGAAATCATCCTGTCTCAGGCTGGAGGTTTGATTGTCCATTTCACTCTCTTTCCCCTCTCAGGGTCCTGTGCACCATTCACTAGGACTGCACTGTATGTACTGTTGTGTGATTAAGTTGCAGGTGGTCTGCGGGAGAGCAACAGGCAGTGGCTGTAACACCCCCAACCAGAGCCCAGTCATTGGGGGTGGGAGTGGAAGGGGCAGCAAACTCACTTCAGGCTAGAGTCAGGCTTTGACATGCTCTTTTTCATCCAATTATAGGCCCTGGTCTCCCTCCACAGAATCCTGCTGCCCTCTTTTTCCAACAGTCTAATCGCTGCTGCAGCTGTTCTGTGGCAGGGGGCTGGTGGGGAGAGTAGCCACCTTTGTTCCTGAAATTACATTCCTCAGCTTAAAGTTCCAATCTTGCCCTAAGTGTGTGCACTCCATAAACGTACCACGGTGGACCCATTCACATCACACACATACAGCTAAAGTGTAGCTCCCAGTCAGACTGACTGCACCAGACAAGTGAGGAGTAGCACAACCTTTACCACAAAGTTGGTGGAGGTTTGGGGATCACTCTTTGACAGTTACCCCAATCAGGTACTCTAGACTTTACTGTGCTCTCATCATACACATGGTGCATCTTTAACCAATGGCGCCACTCGGACCCCACACAGATGTTGTCTCTGTGCTTAAGGTTGCCCCCGCTAACTTTGGCCTCTTTTTCTCAATCTGCACCAAACTTTCCAACATAAAAGTTACTATGAGCTTAACAAATTTGGCACAGAATAAATAAGGAACGGCACAAGTAACACTGAATATGGGAGTCCCAATACAACAATTTCCTATGGAGTCCTTCATAGGGAACTTTCCCTGCGAACGTCAAACAGCAGAAAGTAAGTATCAAGTTTGGTAGCCACTTAATGTTTGGCTGCATTTGGCACCTTATGCTGGACTAGTGCATTTTCAATCAGCCATTCCAGATCATTAATGAAAATGTTAATGTCCTATGTTTAGGTGGCTATTATTTATACATCTGTCAACCAATTGGTAAACATTATTATTATAGGAACATGTCAACCAATCACATTATGGAGATTGGTTAATATGCCTGGAAAGTATTCTGGATACAACGTCTTGAAAATTCTTCCAGATGCTTGTAAGCTTCAATAGGAGTGTCAAATAATCAACAGTGAATGCAAGTAACAACCCTGGCTGACCCTCACTTGGTCATACCATCTCATAATAAACACTCACAGTTGAGCTATTCGCTAAATAAATTATCACAATGACTGTATTGACTCAGTTTTGAATTAACAATCACAATCCTTTACATTATAATCACAATGACATGCTGAGTATATATATATTTTTTTCAATTACATTGCCAGCATTTTCAAAAAGGGTTTTCATTAACTTTAAAGTTGCAAAACAAATTTGTGCCATATTTAAATAAATGTGAAGGCTAAAGACACCAACAAAACCATTCTTGAAATTCATTGACAAAATTGCTAAAGGTGATGAAAGGAGCAGTTTACTGTGTAATTGCACTGACAGTATCTAGGACTGAAAACCTTATATAAAATGGAAATTTGGCCAGTTTAGGTACTGTTACCGTATGTTGTTTTGTTATAAGTATTTATAAAGGCCACTATCACAAATGGTCTCCACATGGTATTCCAAATGTAAGTGAAATAAAATCGGACTGAACCCCTTAAGGATACCCAAAAGCTTGGTTTTAACAGCCAGGTTTTGAATTCATGGCGAAACTGGACATGGAAGTTTTTTTAGAGTAATAGGTGGAAAGAGTTACGAAGTTTACCCACACTAATGAACAAGCCCTCGCAAAGCAAAGAGGTCTCTGCTTTGGGAGCTACTGGCTTTACCAATGATTTCTGGCGATGCTGAACTGCATTGCAGATGTGGTACAGCAAGGCTACATCTTTAAAAAAAAGCGTGATGAAGCAACCACGTCATTCAGTATGCAAGCACATGTGCATGCCTACAAAATGATATAGGCACATTGTTTTCTTTAGTGATCTGAGATTGATCAGTAAATGAAAAATGGAGCAAAAGCATTTTTTTAGGTCTCGCCTAGGCAGCGCTTGCGCTATCTCTTTGAGACATGCTGTATTCAGGATATGCACCAAGGGGGAGGGGCGGGGGAGGTTTGGTCCTAGGGCGGCTGGGTAGGGCCTGAACAATTTAGAAACAAAGAAAGAACCCAACCATCACATTTACAGCACTGTATTGATTTTAACAGACTAAGGGCATTGGCTGGTTCGAATGGTCTTAAGTATTTATTAACTTCTCTTTGAAAACTTTTTTCTGCAAGTAATTTCATTTGTGAAGCAAATCAATCCATAAGAGACACCACCTTCACTTATCTTTCACAATTATAAACACAATATTCAAAACTAACAGTTTACACAGACAATGTATACACACAACATAAAAGAAATTACATTCAGGTTAAATTCAGTCACTATTGGATGCAACAACCATGTGGGTGATTGTACCATACAACTATTCATTTCAACTGCGTGGGCTGTTGCCTACTGCGTACACATTTCAAAACTGCAGTGGCAAGGGATTTTTACAACTTGCTCCCAACAGGAAGTGCATTTTCAATAATTATATTATCCCATTAGAAATGGACGTCAACATGTTTCCGGCCAAATGTTTTGGGGTTCTACTCAGGGCCTTGGGACTGGATAAAATCCTGAGAAAAGAAATCCAGAAACCTTCATTTAGGACTAATCTACTCCATTTATATTAATCAGCACTACATTCCATTTTTCAAAGCTCAAGCAATTACCTGCAAGCTTCCGGATATTGGCAGCGCTTCGAGGTTTTAGAATCCTTGTTTAAAATCGAATTGTCTGCCAGTTGCAAAAACGATTCTAAACACAAAGTAAATAAACGGAAGAAACGTAGTTCGAACTTCTCATCGGTATACCAGTGGTTTACTAAAGTCTAAATCAAATGTGACATTTTGTACTTACTTTAAGACTAATTTAAAGACATGATGGACAACCAGAAATGTCCTGCCGTTATGGTGAGGCTTATTGGTAAACCTGGGGACATTTAGCCATGTTAAATTTCTTGGATCGGCTCGTGCAACTGCAATAAAGCAACAAACATGCAATGTCATTGCTGCCTATTCCCCACATTTGGAACAGTCAGTAACACTTGTTGTGAAGTTTTAATTTAACTCTTTAGACAGAAGGAAGTTTTCGTTGAAGTTAAATGCCAAATATCCACTTACTTTCTAGGCTTTGTCAAAACGTGTTGTGCAGACAAATATGACCGGCCGTGGCGGTGCAGAATTCAAGTGTCGGTTCTTTGAACTGCCGGAAACAGCCAATTCAAGGGTTTCTGGAACAGAAACATGAACGCAATGTGTTCACTATAAAGTATCCATATTGATATGAGCTATTTAGCTTTCAAGTTTCACAGCGGTTCACTCACTTCTTTCTCTGTTTGACTGCTCGTTCATGACTCTCGCGCTTTCCTAGTAGGTGGAGGCCAGGTTTCGGGTCTCACTGACTTTTGTAGAATCATCAACAACCGCAGTGGCTTGTGGATCTTGTGTACTCTGTTTTGCACATTCGCTGAATGAGTCCAATGGACACCGTAATTTACATGTACCAGTTGAACTTCAATTCAAGAACGACTCTCTCAAAGTGGCAATCTTTGGTGAGATTCAATTCAATCATTGGATAAATCATCATGACGCACAGTGATGTTTTCTGGTACTCGATGGCCTCAGTTTATAAAAATTTAGGCAATGTTTAGACCTCTTCAGTAGAGTGATATTTCACTCAAAGGATGAAACATACATCTTGGTAGCATAAGATTAATATGTACAGTGGTGCATTCACTTTCAGGCTGTAAAGGAATTCGGTTAGGTTTTGCCAATTTCAGACATTTCGTTCAGGCCATATATTGTGCTGTTAAATTTGATGATCATGTATACTTCTTTCCTCAAGATTTACGTTTCGATGTCACCTACCCTCGAACTTGGTTTTATAACACAGAAAACAGTCCATTTAAAGTCTCTTTCGCTATGATTCATCTCCATGAAATGATTCACCATTGGAGCTATAATGACTGAATTACCAACGTACAGTTTAGGGCAGAGGCATACCACTGCATAAATGACAGTCTTTGTTTTACAGTTTGTAAAATCTTTCTGCGTCCATTTAACATTCCAATGTACCAATTTGGTGCCTTCAATTGTCTCACACACAGAGCAGGTTCCACACTTGTGGTGCCCCACAACGGGCTGGAGGTTCCATTGCGATAGGAGGTCTTTTTTCTTTCTTGCTGGAAAAACATCTGCCCTTTCTATTTGTTGGCCTATGCTGGGGTTCTTCTTCATGGCAAACAATGGTAGTTCTAATGGTTGTTCCATGTTAGATAGCAAATGCCAATTCTTACGGATAATCTGGCGAAATTTGTGCGTATGTGGTCCAAAAGTAGAGACGAGAGACTAGTTTGTCTTCCTGTGAGTTTTCTTTTTTAGTTGGTAGGCATTCTCTCGGAGTGTACTGTGCTCGTTTTATGGCATGTTTTAACACTTTTTTGGGGTAGCCATGATTCCTCAATTGTTCAGGGAATGCTTCTGCATGTATTGCATAGTCTTCCTGCTATGTGCAATTCCTTCTTATCCTTAACAGCTGACCGTAAGGTAGGCGGTCCTTCAGGCTTTGCGGGTGGAAGCTCTTGTAACGCAATAAAGTATTGCGATCAGTTGGTTTTTATGCAAGGTTGTTAATAATTCTTCCTCAAAGGACTTAACCTCAACATCCAAAAACGTTAGATTTTTTGACTCTCGGAAATGGTGAACTTGATGTCTGGATGTCGGTCATTAAGCCATTGGAAAAAACTGGCCAAATCGTCTTCTGTCTCTCTCCAAAGGCACCAAACATTGTCTATGTAACAAAACCATTGTTTTATGTGATCCAAATAGGGGTTATTGTTGTGGATGTATTTCTCCTTAAAGCATGCCATATACAATACAGCCATCTCCGGACATCCCATTGTGGTCCCTCTCGTTTGTACATACAATGTGTCTTCAAATTTAAAGTAATTCTTTTTAAGTGCCACAGAAGCCAATTGCAAAATTAACTCCTTGGGGACCTGGTGAGGGCAAGTTCTTGATTCCAAATACTAGTCAATGTTGGGTCGTGTCGAAATATACCCCTTCTGTTTTTTTAATGAAATCCATGGTGTCTCTTAAAAACAATGGCACTTCTTGGATGAATGGTTTTAAGAACATGTCAACGTATTTGGATATTGGTTCAAGCAATGAATCACATTCGGAGACAATAGGCCTACCCGGAAGCTCATGGAGATTTTGTTCTTTAAGTTAGTCAAAGTAAGTGCAAAAAGTCACATTTGATTTAGACTTGAGTAAACCACTGGTATACCGATGAAAAGTTCGAACTAAGTTGTTTTTGTTTTTTCCCTTTGTGTTTAGAATCATTTTTGCAACTGGCAGACAATTAAATTTTAAACAAGGATTCTAAAACATCGAAGCACTGCCACAATATCAGGAAGCTTGCAGGTAATCGCTTGAGCCCTGAAAAATGGAATGTAGTGCGGATTAGTATAAATCGAGTTGATTAATCATAAATTAATTTTTCTGGATTTATTTTTCAGATTTTATCCAGTCCCAAGGCCCTGAGGAGAACCCCAAAACTTAGATGGGGCCCGAAACGTGTTCGCGTACATTTCTACTGGGATAATATAATTATTAAAAATGTACTTACTGTTGGGAGCAAGTTGTAAAAATACCTCGCCACTGCAGGTTTGAAATGTGTACGCAGTAGGCAACAGCCCTTTCAGTTGAAATGAATAGTTGTATGGTATAATCACCCACATGGTTGTTACATCCAATAGTGACTGGATTAAACCTGAATGCAATTTCATTTATGTTGTATGTATATATTGTCTGTGTAACCTGTTAGTTTTGAATATTGTGTTTATAAATGTGAAAGATTAGTGAAGGTGGTGTGTCTTATGGATTGACATGCTTAAAATGAATTTGAGGGGAAAACTTTGAAAGGAGAGAAGTTAATAAATACTTAAGACCATTCAAATCATCAAATGCCTTTTGTCTGTTAAAATCAATACAGCACTGTAAATGTGACAGTTGGGTCCTTTCTTTGTTTCTAAAGTATTCAGGATATGGGCCTAAAGCTCCAAACACTTCCCGCCCATCTTTTTAATTGCCTCCTGTCCCTGCCCTTTGTAAATGGTGGCTTTTCTCTGCGTAGACTAGTACGGACTTTTGTCGAGTACATGGATAGCCTGGATATATGTGTTAATTTTAACAAATCATTTTTAATGTCCTGTGGTCCTGGGAAGAGACAGTTAAGTTCTATTGCAGTGGGTAGTCAGAAATTGACAAGTACTTGTACATTTCCATATCTTGGTTTGGTCTTTGCTGCGAACGGCTCCTGGACTGAGCATCTCGCTCACTCCAGGAGCAAGTTCTCAAAGGCCACCAATTCAATTCTTAGCCTTCCCCGCCCAAAGACCACTGGCGCTATATCAGTCATTTAAATTTTTTTTAAACTACAGTGTGTCCCTGTTGCGACTTATGGGGCTGAGATTTGGGGTACTGCAAACTGTCCTGGCATTCAGCAGGAAGAAAATAGGTTTTGTAGGAAACTATTGGGTATCCCAATCTCTACCCCACAATACATCTGCCACAGAGAACTGAATCTTAATTATATATCGGATTTCATACGCGCCCGTCCTGCCCTTATTTGGCTATCGATATGGAAGAACCAGGCTGCCTCCCTCACCAGAGAGATCATTAATGATTGTCTCTTGTGTGACAAAGGGATGGAAATCCCCTGGCTCAGTGGAGTATACCAAAGCCTGTGCAGCGTCAACAAAGGAATTATTTTCCTAAAACCAAACATAGCTGACACTGTGCCAAAAAAGGAGCTTATGAGTTGCGCTTTACTCTTTATATAATGAAGAAAGGACTGGCCTGGAATCTAAGAAATCTTCTGTTCTCAGATACATGTCCATTGAACAGGACTATCATGCCCTACCTATATATATATATCTCACCCTACACATGAGTCACTGGGAAAGGAGCTTACTATTCTGCCTTAGAGCAGGAACTGTTAAATTTGCACTATGCTTCCCTCTTGGCTATCACCACAATCCCGACCATGTACCATGTCCTTGTGATGGGGTGAGTGGCCAATCAATTTTACACTTTTTATTTTTTTGTAAGTAATATATTAAATATATAAAGGGGTTTTTAAATCCATTTTTTTAAAAGAGAAGGCCAATCCGCCTGGATAATGCTTATACGCGTTTAGTTTCCCTGGCTGACGAAGAGCTGATCCTTCGCACAAGCACTTTCCTAAGAATTGCCATTAGAGCACATAAGACCATGCCCGACCCTGAGCCCCCACCTGACTGACTATCTTTGTACTATCGTTAGTTGGCATATTGTTTTATTTACAGAAAATTATTTATTTTTTACCAATGAAGTTCCTTTTAATATGTCATCAAATGTATTAATTGTTATAGCTATATTATCATAAATGCTTGATTATTGTGTATTGTTAATTTTCCATTTCTGCTATTTATATTTTTCGTTAATATGTTGTGCTTTTATGGGTATTAAGCTACCCAAATAAAGTTTATTGAACTTGAACTTGGTGGCTTTTCAATGGTCAATAGGCTTAGTAGTCCCTCCTTAGTAGACACTTGTCTCTTCTTGTAACCTCCCATGAGGACATCCCCTGCTACACGTGTTGGTACTATGTTTTAATTACAGCCAAAGAGCACTATTTTCTTAAAGGGCTTCAGGCAGTACACACGTTGGTCGTAAGCAAGGCTGGCAGTGGTTACTTCACTCACTAGCACATCTCACATTTATCTGAGACCTTCTATAAATTTCCCTTCATCAGCTCCACACAGAGTTCAACCTAATCCGGAATGAATATAATAATTCATTTGTCACATTTCAAACCTACTAATTGTATATTTGGACATAGCTACTTGAATGTACTCGTGGTACTGTCTTGCATGCAATCCATTATTAGTAGGGCGGATTTACCATATCTTCTGCAGGTTGCAATACTATACGTGGCCAAAAGAGATCCCATGGAACCTCTTTTGGCCACATGTGGTACTGCAACATGGCTAGGTAAAAAACACTGGCATTTATAATGCCAATAACTCCAACGCCAACAAACGTGAGACCGATTGCATTTGCAATGCAATATGTCTCGCATTTGTTAAAGTTATTTTCAACACCAACAAATGCAAGACCTATTGCATTGCAAATGCTTGTTTTTTAACTCTTGTGAGAGGTGGGAAGCAACACGGCAGGGCGGGGAGTCGGGAAGCAACACGGCAGGGTGGGGAGTCGGGAAGCAACACGGCAGGGTGGGGTGTGGCAGGGTGGGGAGTCGGGAACCAACACGGCGGGGTGGGGAAACGAAAAAGAAATATGGCAGGGTGACAGCAACATGGCAAAGTGGGGTGAAGCAAGACAGCCGGGTGGTGGGGGGGGGGGGGGGGATGCAGAAGCACGACAGCCTGAGGGGTGGGGGGGCGTAAGCAAGACAGCCCTCTGGGGGGAGGGGGGCGGAAGCAAGACAGCCCTCCGGGGGGGGGGGGCGGAAGCAAGACAGCCCTCCGGGGAGGGGGGGCGGAAGCAAGACAGCCCTCCGGGGAGGGGGGGCGGAAGCAAGACAGCCCTCTGGGGGGGGGGCAGAAGCAAGACAGCCCTCTGGGGGGGGGGCAGAAGCAAGACAGCCCTCTGGGGGGGGGGGGGGGCAGAAGCAAGACAGCCCTCTGGGGGGGGGGGGCAGAAGCAAGACAGCCCTTGGGGGGGGGGGGCAGAAGCAAGACAGCCCTCTGGGGGGGGGGGGGGGGCAGAAGCAAGACAGCCCTCTGGGGGGGGGGGGGGCAGAAGCAAGACAGCCCTCTGGGGGGGGGGGCAGAAGCAAGACAGCCCTCTGGGGGGGGGGGGCAGAAGCAAGACAGCCCTCTGGGGGGAGGGAGCAGAAGCGAGACAGCCCTCTGGGGGGGGGGGCGGAAGCAAGACAGCCCTCTGGGGGGGGGGCGGAAGCAAGACAGCCCTCTGGGGGGGGCGGAAGCAAGACAGCCCTCTGGGGGGGGGGCGGAAGCAAGACAGCCCTCTGGGGGGGGGGGCGGAAGCAAGACAGCCCTCTGGGGGGGGGGGGCGGAAGCAAGACAGCCCTCTGGGGGGGGGGGGGCGGAAGCAAGACAGCCCTCTGGGGGGGGGGGGGCGGAAGCAAGACAGCCCTCTGGGGGGGGGCGGAAGCAAGACAGCCCTCGGGGGGGGGGGGGCGGAAGCAAGACAGCCCTCGGGGGGGGGGGCGGAAGCAAGACAGCCCTCGGGGGGGGGGGGCGGAAGCAAGACAGCCCTTGGGGGGGAGGGGGCGGAAGCAAGACAGCCCTCTGGGGGGGAGGGGGCGGAAGCAAGACAGCCCTCTGGGGGGGAGGGGGCAGAAGCAAGACAGCCCTCTGGGGGGGAGGGGGCAGAAGCAAGACAGCCCTCTGGGGGGGAGGGGGCGGAAGCAAGACAGCCCTCTGGGGGGGAGGGGGCGGAAGCAAGACAGCCCTCTGGGGGGGAGGGGGCGGAAGCAAGACAGCCCTCGGGGGGGAGGGGGCGGAAGCAAGACAGCCCTCGGGGGGGAGGGGGCGGAAGCAAGACAGCCCTCGGGGGGGAGGGGGCGGAAGCAAGACAGCCCTCGGGGGGGAGGGGGCGGAAGCAAGACAGCCCTCGGGGGGGAGGGGGCGGAAGCAAGACAGCCCCCTGGGGGGAGGGGGCGGAAGCAAGACAGCCCCCTGGGGGGAGGGGGCGGAAGCAAGACAGCCCTCTTGGGGGGGCGGAAGCAAGACAGCCCTCTGGGGGGGGGCGGAAGCAAGACAGCCCTCTGGGGGGGGGGGGGGCGGAAGCAAGACAGCCCTCTGGGGGGGGGGGCGGAAGCAAGACAGCCCTCTGGGGGGGGGGGGGGCGGAAGCAAGACAGCCCTCTGGGGGGGGGGGGGGCGGAAGCAAGACAGCCCTCTGGGGGGGGGGGGGGAGGCAGAAGCAAGAGAGCCCTCGGGGGGGGGGCGGAAGCAAGACAGCCCTCGGGGGCGGGGGGCAGAAGCAAGACAGCCCTCGGGGGCGGGGGGCAGAAGCAAGACAGCCCTCTGGGGGGGGGGCAGAAGCAAGACAGCCCTCTGGGGGGGGGCAGAAGCAAGACAGCCCTCTGGGGGGCGGAAGCAAGACAGCCCTCTGGGGGGGGGGGGGCCGAAGCAAGACAGCCCTCGGGGGAGGGGGGCCGAAGCAAGACAGCCCTCGGGGGGAGGGGGGGCGGAAGCAAGACAGCCCTCGGGGGGAGGGGCGGAAGCAAGACAGCCCTCTGGGGGGGGGGGGCGGAAGCAAGACAGCCCTCTGGGGGGGGGGGGGCGGAAGCAAGACAGCCCTCTGGGGGGGGGGCGGAAGCAAGACAGCCCTCGGGGGGGGGGGCGGCGGAAGCAAGACAGCCCTCTGGGGGGGGGGGGGGCGGAAGCAAGACAGCCCTCTGGGGGGGGGGGGGCGGAAGCAAGACAGCCCTCTGGGGGGGGGGGGGGCGGAAGCAAGAGAGCCCTCGGGGGGGGCGGAAGCAAGAGAGCCCTCGGGGGGGGGCGGAAGCATAAGAGCCCTCGGGGGGGGGCGGAAGCAAGAGAGCCCTCGGGGGGGGGGCGGAAGCAAGAGAGCCCTCGGGGGGGGGCGGCGGAAGCAAGAGAGCCCTCGGGGGGGGGCGGCGGAAGCAAGAGAGCCCTCGGGGGGGGCGGCGGAAGCAAGAGAGCCCTCGGGGGGGGCGGCGGAAGCAAGAGAGCCCTCGGGGGGGCGGCGGAAGCAAGAGAGCCCTCGGGGGGGCGGCGGAAGCAAGAGAGCCCTCGGGGGGGCGGCGGAAGCAAGAGAGCCCTCGGGGGGGCGGCGGAAGCAAGAGAGCCCTCGGGGGGGCGGAAGCAAGAGAGCCCTCGGGGGGGCGGAAGCAAGAGAGCCCTCGGGGGGGGGCGGAAGCAAGAGAGCCCTCGGGGGGGGGCGGAAGCAAGAGAGCCCTCGGGGGGGGCGGAAGCAAGAGAGCCCTCGGGGGGGGGGCGGAAGCAAGAGAGCCCTCGGGGGGGGGCGGAAGCAAGAGAGCCCTCGGGGGGGCGGAAGCAAGAGAGCCCTCAGGGGGGGCGGAAGCAAGAGAGCCCTCGGGGGGGCGGAAGCAAGAGAGCCCTCGGGGGGGGGCGGAAGCAAGACAGCCCCCTGGGGGAGCGGAAGCAAGACAGCCCCCTGGGGGAGCGGAAGCAAGACAGCCCCCTGGGGGAGCGGAAGCAAGACAGCCCCCTGGGGGAGCGGAAGCAAGACAGCCCCCTGGGGGAGCGGAAGCAAGACAGTCCCCTGATGGGGAGTCAAAGCAAGGCAGCCGAGGGGGCAAGGCAGCCGGGGCAGGGGCAAAATGCAAGGCAGCTGGGGGGCAAAAGCAAGGCAGCCGGGGGGGCAAAAGCAAGGCAGCCGGGGGGGCAAAAGCAAGGCAGCCGGGGTGGGCAAAAGCCAGGTAAATATACTATGCTCCAGGTGAAGAACACACACACATACACAAGATTGACAAACTGCAACATGGAAGGAAATTGAATAAGAAGCAAGCAAACGAGAGTGACAATAAATCCAATCAACGGCAAGCAATAGGTAGGCTATTAACCAAACTGGTGGCTGCTGCCTTTGCTTTGCTATTGACAAGCCCACAATAGGTCTTTCCCCAACCAGAAAGCACTTTTTTTATGCAGTTGAAGGCTGAACGGAGATGCTACACCTCTGTTGGAATAGGTTGCATAATGTTGATACTAAAGAGCTTATCCAGGGTGACTTTCTGGATGGGGAAATAGCAAGTTAGAGAGTGTACAGTTTACCGACAATACATCCTATCACTGACATAGTGACTGGCACCCAGTCCGTCTAGGCCTGGGCATGCCTTTGGCATGCAACCAGTGCATACACTGTTCAGATGCATAGTGGGCACAATTAAATGTCAATGCTGGACACCATGCATGCCTAAGTAAAAAGACTAGCAGACTGCCCACCTAATAAAAAAGTACTGTGCAAGTACAGGAACTTGCTCTTATCAAATCAAATCAGGTGTTTGTTAAGCGAGACTACTCACCCGTAAGGGTCTCAAGGCGCTGGGAGGGGGCGTTGGGGGGGGGGGGGGGGGGGGGGCGGGGGGTGGGGGGGGGGGGGGGGAGTTCGCAGGTTCCAGTCCATCAAGGAGGAGGTCTGTCGAAGAGCTAGGTTTTGAGGTTTCTTGCGAAGATGGGGAGCGATGTTATCTGTCTGAGGTGGAGCGGAAGGTCGTTCCAGGCTCTGGACGCGCGGCAGGAGACGGAGCGGCCTCCTGATCTGGTCTTTATGGTGCAGGGGACCACAGCGTAGGAGAGCTGGGCTGATCGTAGGGTCCTTTGGGGTGCGTGGAATTTGAGTCGGCTATTCAGGTATGCTGGTCCGGTGTCATGGAGGGCCTTGTGAGCGTGGGTTAGCATCTTGAAGGAGACTCTTACTTCGATGGGGAGCCAGTGGAGTGTGCGCAGGTGCTGGGAGATGTAGCAGTGTCTTGGCAGGTTGAGGACCAGTCTTTCGGCTGCGTTTTGGATGTTCTGTAGCTTACGGGTGAGGTTTTTGTTGATTCCGGCATAGAGTGCGTTGCCGTAGTCGATCCTGCTGGTGACCAGGGTGTGAGCGACTGTCTTTCTGTGTTCGAGGGGGATCCATTTGAAGGTCTTACGTAGGAGGCGGAGGGTGTGGAAGCAGGAGGACAAAACCGAGTTGATCTGGCGGACAATTTTGAGCTCCGAGTCCAGGATGATTCCCAGGTTGCGTGCGTGGTCCTTGGGGGGTGGGCGGGCTTCCGAGGGCAAGGGGCCACCAGGTGTCGTTCCAGGCGTTTGGGCCCATGATGAGTATTTCCGTTTTGTTGGTGTTTAGTTGTAGGCAGCTGTTTTTCATCCATTTGGCAAAGGCTTCTATGCCTTCTTGAAAGTTGTGTCTGGCCGTGCTGGGTTTGTTGGATAGGGAGAGGACGAGTTTAGTGTCGTCTGCGTATGACACAATGTTGAGTCCGTAGGTTCTGACGATGGGGGCGAGCGGAGCCATGTAGATGTTGAAGAGCGTAGGGCTGAGGGAGGACCCCTGGGGGACTCCGCAGGTGGTAGGTGTAGGGTCTGAGAGGAAGGGGTAGGGGGGTCTGACCCGCTGTGTTCTGCCGGAGAGGAAGGAGCGGATCCAGTCGGGGGCCTTGTCTTGGATCCCTGCGTCGTGGAGTCTGCGTATTAGGGTGCGGTGAGAGACGGTGTCGAATGCCGCTGAGAGGTCGAGGAGGATGAGGGCTGCTGTTTGTCCTTTGTCCAGTAAGGTATGGATGTCGTCTGTTGCGGCGAGGAGGGCGGTTTCCATACTGTGGTTTTTTCGGAAGCCGGATTGTGCGGAGATTTGGCTGTTGATGGCTTTCTCGATGACTTTCACTGGGAATGAGAGCAGGGAGATGGGTCTGTAGTTTTTGAGGTCGGTGGGGTCCGCCAAGGATTTCTTCAGGAGGAGGTTGATCTCAGCGTGTTTCCAGTCGTCAGGGAACGAGGCAGTTGCCAGGGAGCAGTTGATGGTGTGGCAGAGCATGGGTGCGATGGTGTCTTTGGCTCTGTTGAAAATGTGGTGGGGGCAGGGGTCCGTGGGGGCCCCGGAGTGGATTGACTTCATCGTCTTCAGTGGGTCTTCGGTGGTGAGGGCTGTCCAGTTGTCGATCGCTGGCTTCAGGGTGTCGGGGTGGTTGGTGAGGGTTCAGTGTGTTGACTGTCTTCATCGAAGTTGTCGTAGATGCTCTTGATTTTGTGGTGGAAAAAGGTGCTGAGTTTGTCACAGAGGTCTTGTGAGGGAGGGAGGGAGGTCGGTGGACACGTTGGTGGGTTGGGCGAACTCCTTGATGATGTTGAAGAGTTCTTTGCTGTTGTGTGCATGAGTGGAGTTTGTCTTCAATCCCTTTTTTCTGATGAGTTGGTGGTGGGCGTTGGTGGCGGCTCTGAAGTTGTTTTGGGCTTCTGTGGATTTGGTGTTCCTCCAGGCCTTTGAGGCGGCGGCAAGTTAGTCTGGACTCTCGCAGGTCGATGGTGAACCATCTAGCTTTCTTGGCGTGGGTGTTGTTTTTCTTGAGGGGGGCTATGGTTTTGGCGCTGTTAGAGATCCATATGTGCATGGTTCGGGCCGCGGTGTTGGCGTCCTCATTTTCCACGATGGTTGGGGTGGAGTTGCTGAGTGATGAGGTTAGCTTGTCGTCCGTGATTCTGGTCCAGTTTTTTCGTGGGAGCAGGTGCTGGTGTCTGTGGATGGTGGGTGTTCTGAAGGTAAAGCTGACGCATCGATGGTCAGTCCATGGGAGTTCAGTGGTGTGTCTGAAGGTGATGGAGTTTCCTGTTGTTAAGAGGAGGTCGAGGGTGTGTGCTGCTGAGTGCGTGGGTTCGGTCACGATCTGGTGGAGTCCAATGTTGTGGAGGTTGTCCTGGAGGATGTTGTGCTGGGGTCCAGTTGGTTGTCGAGGTGGAAGTTGAGGTCTCCCAGTAGGGTGTAGTTGGTGGACGCGATGGCATGCGGCGAGATGATGTCCGTGATGGAGTTGGCAAAAAGTCCACGGGGTCCAGGGGGTCGGTAGATGAGGGTTCCTCGGAGGGTGGAGGTAGACAGAAAATGGAGGTAAGACCCAGAAGGAAAGTGAAGGAAAAACAAGTGAAATGAAGAGAAAAAGCGGAGCAAGAGATTGGAGACAGAGGTCCACTGGACCACCAGGGATGAGGCGCAGGTGAAACCTGCGGGTGGAGGAGGGCCTCGAACACCAACACTCGAGAGTGCAGGACCTTGGGGGAAGGCCTCACTTAATGGTGGAGCTGCGAAGGAGGGAGAGCAATTTCACTGACAAGGAGTCTTACCACACCCACACAGGGTATAAACTAAAAATAATCATTAATGCCCCAAGTCAAACAGTAACCATGACCCCCCCTGTGTAAGAAGGTCCTTTCACTGTACCCACAAATCCTGATAAAAAGTAAAAAATAAATTTCGACAAAGCAAGGATTCACATTTTAGGTCCTGATGCAACCTTATCTTCCATCCCCATCAGAAATTGTTCATAAACTCAAAAATAACACTATAGATAATAGGCCAAATAACATGGTATATTGCATCATTGATTACATTACTAATCTTTCGACAACTTGCAAAATATATGATATGCCTTTGGTCCTTTAATGCTCAAAAACAGTTAGTGGGCTGGTATTAAGGTAGAAATTAGGTGGAACATCACCATGTACATAAAACAGTGTCAAGAAAAAGCACGGAATGTCATGGGATTGTGTAAGGAGATCAAACTGCTAATTTTACACCTCAAATCCAAAATCTCACACGTGTAAAAAAGACAATCTATTAGCACATTGATAAACAATTATGCAACTACAAATTGATTTAAATCTCAGGCTCAATCATTATAGTCACTATTATCAAATCTCACAAACACTACCACACCCTCTCATTCACTTTCGTATTCACACTTTAATCTGGGATCGGAGTTAAGATTATTGTTCGTACCTTAACTGGGGAATGTCCCGTCTTTTTAGGTATACTGTCTAACCTGCAGCTAGGTCCTACTCCCAGCCTGCTACGTTTCCAACCAGTCAACTCCTATCTGGACTGTGGGGCCATGCACAGTGGGTGTTGACCGCAGGTCCTGGCATTTGGCCAAGCCTAACTCACAAACCATCTCTATCATGCTTTCCTAACCATTTTATATAAAAACCAGGAAAAGAACATCCATGTCATTATGTCATCTTGGGCCACATATATCAACCAATTTTGTGTTCGCAAACAGGCAGACTCTGCGAATCGGCCTGCTTGCAAACACAAAAAAGGCCTTTTTCATGTATCAAATGCTATTTTGCGATACGTTAACCTGTAACCCACTCGCAAAACGAGTGTCCGATTCGGTATTTGGAAGGGGCGTGTTTAGGTAGTCCCTTCTAAACAGCGAATTGCAGCAGTATGTGTGAATGTTTTGTGACCGTGAATGCAGTCGCAAAACATTCGTAATTTACCAATAACTTCAAGTTGGCGGTAACCCATTCGCAAATGGGAAGGGGTCTCCAAGGACCCTTTCCCCTTTGGGAATGATTGTAAAACGTTTTTAAGAGCAGGCAGTTGTCCCATGGATCACCGTCTGCTCTTTTTCTTTTAATCCAACCACTTTTCCTTTAAGGAAAACGGGCTGCATTTAAAAAAAGTTTGCTTTATTTGAAAGCAATCACAGAAATGGTGGTCTGCTGACCCCAGCAGGCCACCATCCCCGTGATTTTAGCTATTACTAGGGGGTTGCAAATTGCGCTATACCTTATGAATATTAATGAGGTAGGTTGATTTGTGACCCCCAGGAATCGCTAAATGAAACTCTTTCATACATTTGTAATAGCGATTACCTAATTGTGATTCGCAGGAAATCGCAGCTAGGTAATCGTTATTACAAATGTTGATACACGTGGCCCAATAACCCGTCTCACAGCAAGATAGAGCTTACATTAAATTTTTCAATCACAACTATCTGAATGAGTGACGAGCACCCTTCCTCTTCCTCTTCCCTGTAACACCAATGTAAAGGTCTGTGTGCCAATTACTTGCACAAGCCTGGGCTTTCATTGTCCAAGAAGAGGCATGTCCAAAGAAGTTGTAATTCAGAGGAGCAGAAACGAATAAGGTTTCCTCCAGAGAACCCATTAAATTATTTAGGTTCTGCAAGAGGCAGATCAGGTTTCCCCACAAGAAAGAGAACAAGTGAAATGTAAAATGTGTGTAGCATGCACACCTACATGGCAAAAAATAAAGCATTATAAATGTAAACAGTAGGTTTAGGATCGTGTGCAGAGAACGATTTATGATCTAGTGCGGCGGTACGCTTACAAATGTGTCATCTTGCATATGAATGATCCTAATCTGCACTAAAACGTGCCTATGCAGAATGCATGCTGCTGATGCAACACTGGCGCTCTAAAACTGGACAATAAGGGCATGAACAACCACGTGTCAAATGCAAAAAGAAAAGCTAAACAGCCGTGATCTGTTAATATAAGAGCTTTGAACATTTTCAACCATAGAGGCAATTATGAAAGGTTGTAGCTTGCGGGCACCTTGCTGGGTCGGCCACAATGGGAGAACAAAGGGTACATTTTGTGCCTTTAATTTAATTTTCTGCACGCTTAAGAGAAAAAAGGTAAAAGAAAAGAGACGAATAATTCTTAAACTCCTAAATACTGAAAACATGAGGGCAAAGTAACAGGACAGGTAAACTGGTTGGTATTCCACTCAAACAGAACTGTGTACATGGCAAACACAAACCGGCAAACCTAGTCTTTTGAAATATATGACATTTATCTTTAGGTGACAACAATTAAGAAAAGGATAAAACCAAAGAACCAAATTACGTACATTTCAAACATTTGCTGAATCCGCACATATATATCAAAAGTAAATAAAACGGAAATCGGTCATCAAAAACCTGCTGTTAAATCAATCTCGCGAAGTTAGTCTAAATAAATTGACATAGCAAATAGTTTTGGGTTTTAAAAAGTCAGGGTCTATGAGGACCTTAATTTTCAGCCTGGAGGCAGTAGGTTCCCTTTTTTCAAGAAAAAGTCAAAGATTTACACCGCCTTGCCTACAAGTAGTAGGGATTCCAAATGGTCCAACACCTCCGGACAAATGAAGTCCATAAGGAAGCATCTCACATCTTTTCCACCCATTAGTGGAGAAGATCTTCTGTCCTTATGTATGAAGGTAAAATCAGGTTCTCCGCTGGACCCTGCCCCATTACATGTGCTGAAGTGAGGAATGAACAACATTTTTCCTGTACTATTAGATCTGCTCAACCTATCTTTAAGAAGTAGGACTGTAACGCCCCTCTGGAAACATGAGGTGGTAAACCCTCAATTGCAAAAAAGCCACCGTAGACCCACTGCAATTGGAAAATTATAGTCCAATCTCTCTGCTACCCAATGTGAGTAAGATACTGGAAAAAGATGTGAATCAACATCTTGCACAATTCCTTAAAGCTAATGAGATCCTTCATTCTTCACAAACAGGCTTCAGACCCCAACACAGCACTGAGACTGCGCTTGTCATAGTAGCAGAAGAATTAAAAAGAATCTTGGACCAACGGGGTTTGACTGCTGTCATACTATTGGACCTAGGTGCAGCATTTGACACTGTAGGCCAGTCATCTCTTAGATAGAGACTGGAGAGCGCAGGAATATGCGGGATCACAGTGGACTGGCTCTCCTCAATTTTAGAAGATATGAGCTTTCAAATGTGAGAAAACCCTTGCTACTCAGAGGCCTTTCCTCTGAAATGTGGAGTCCTTCAGGGCTCATACCCTACGCCAAGCATTGTTCATATGCAAGGGCAGGCGGCAGGTCTTTCACATTTAGCGCCAAAGTTATAGAACTCTTCCCCCAGTTAGGATTCGCAATGTTCAAGAAGTTAGTTAGTTTCAGGACGTACCTAAAAGCATGGCTGTTTGAAAAATAGACAGACTGGATTTAATCGGATCGACAGTTGCTTAGATTAACTGCAACTATCGAGGCTGTTTTAGCGCAGGAAGACCCCAGGTAGCAATGCGCTCTATAAATAACCCAAAATAGAATAGAATAGAAAAGTGAGTGAGTCCTACGATAACAGCATACTGATTTTGTTTTGACTTTTCCGTGAAGTGCAATACCTGCCCTGGTTAAAATTTACTTATTAGTTATTTTTTTATGTAAATGTTGGTAAAATGATGGTTGACTTTGAATGAGGGTTCATTTAAAATAATGAAAGCAATGTGCATCTTTACGGCCTAGCTCTCTCCTACGATAGTCTCTCAGCCATAGGAATAGGAACTAAAAGTGCAAGGTGCGAGAAGTCGGCAACATCCCCTATCGTCATCTCTTGCCCTGGCAACTCTCAGACCGGTAGCGGGCAGAACAGGTACCGCAGCATCAAGTGAGGCAAATGAGTCAGACAAAGCAGGGCTCGTAAAGTGCAGGCACTGGAAATAGAGGTAAAAGACAAAAGGAGGAGAGTTGCACGAAGGTAAATAGGAAAAGAGCAGGAAAGAGGAAGCAAGTTAGATGGAGAGGGAGCAAAAGGAGAAGAAAGAGGCAGATATTCAAACTTACAGAGCAAGATTAGGAGATGGGGGGGGGGTGAGAAAGCTGGGTTAAATACAGGAGGATCAGTACAGAGGCAGGCTCGAGAGCACCTATCGAAACAAGAGAGAAACCGTACAGAGAAGGAGGAGAAAGCTTGATAGTAGAAGTGATGGAGGGAGGGGGGGAAATGATAACAGAGCCAGAAATAGAGAGGTAAGTATAGAAGTAGTGACAGAGTGAAATGGACACCAATACACAGAGAGACAGGCTGACTACACAGACACAAGAGAAATACATGAATGAGCAGCAAGTGTAATATTTAATACCACGTTCATTTTGGTGAAGGATGGCATACTTCAATTAAAACCATTTCCCCGACTATACTGGAGCCATTTCTATAACAAACTTTTGCACTCATGAATAATGAAAGTAAAGGTGGCTGCAGAAGCGTCGAGCTGCTAGAAGTTTTATGAAAGAACAGTTCATCACTTTGTTACGGTAGATAACTATTAGGGCACATTTATTTAGCTTTCTGCATTTGTGTGTTTCCATAATTACTTATTTAGAGATTCACAGAGACATTAATTTACAGTTTTATTTAAAAAGAAATGCCCTTGCAAAGGATTAGTTATTTTGTAGCACATACTGCCCACACAGTCAGCCTTTGTTTAGCCTACACGAGCACGGAATCTGCTGTGGAATTTCAAGAGTTTTCCACCAGCCATGAAGCCAAAAAATGAACAAACCAGGATCTTGTACAAAAATAAAAACAACGAGTGTGCAAAAAAACAGGAAACCGAGGTTATACAGATATGAGAAATGTCCCAGAACACGATTGTATACTATTAGACCAATACACACCTCTCGATTCTCGACAAAACACCAAGCTGGAAGAAAGCTGTAGAAAATAATTTGACTGTGGATTTGGCTTTATTATAGCGTGGACATGAAGTTAGATTTGTGAGCATGCGTTCTAAGCTTACAAAGATATACTTTGCTTATACATTGCTACATTGCTGTGTTTAGGAACAATGATTGGCATATGCAGTTGCATCTCTTCCCTGAGAATTATTTCCGAATACAGGAATTTTAGAGCATTTTTTTTAACCACCAATTTACATAAAAACAGGATCCCTCCACCATGACTCTACGAATATGCAGTGTAGCACGATGCGCACCAACTAACACTTTACATGAGGTACAAAATATTTAACATGACACTCCATGGTCCTAAAATCACATTTATATATTTTTCAGCTTTAATGCTTACAGAGTACTAGTAAGCTAAAATTAAAAATACTTTGATGGAAAAAAGAGAAGCTAGCTATAGTGAAGCATTACTCCAGCAACAAACTGTAAAAGTCTAGGACAAAAATAAATAAGTCAAAAAGGCTGTGTGGTAGACTGCATGCTCCCCAAAGTTCCTCAGAACCTGGGTTAGAACCTGAGGTGATCAGGTCGCTAATATAAATTAAGAGGTCATTGCCATATAATGATACTAGTCTTCTCATCAAAGAACCCATCTGAAATCCACTTTATTAAGTATTCATGTTTCTGTTAATAAAGAATATTGTGTAAAGCCCTTCCTCTTCTTCCTCAGGATTCACGGTGTACAGTGTTCTGTGCAATTATTTAGTCCCGCATTTACTACTGTAATTCTCTTTATCCTGGATGCCCAGGGAAACCCACTCAATGCGTACAAAAATCACAGAAACTCACAGCTAGGGTTTTATTAGACTTTTGTTCACTGTAAAAATGTACTCTGTCTCCCATTAAAGCCAGTGTTTAAGTGTTAAAGCTAGGTCTCGCCTATGAGCGCGAGAGACTTCAAAAAAAAATGTTGTAGCCATGTTGTGCAGCAGCGCAAATACTTGCTGTGTGGCTAAAACAAATTTCAAAAAGCACTATAACACACCGAGGGCAAATGCACTTAAGAAAAAAACGCATCAGCGCTAGATGCATCATAGTCCTTTTTATTATTATTATTTTTAGCCATGCTGCACAGCAGCCACACGGATATAGGGCATGACAACAAATCATTGACAAAGCTGGCAAAGCCCATGCTGTACAGCATGAACAACATGCAATGGCAGAGTCAATAGTCTCAAAGGCGAGACCTATTGGCTTTGCCAATGCTCGTTAGGACTCAGGACAACACCCCTGTGATTCTGATCAAATCAGCTAATCTCGCCAAGCATTAAAATGGAAAAAAAATAAGGCAAGAAAACAATTGCGCCATATCCATGTCTTAGTGAAAGTACATTTGGAAGCACATAACATCAGTTGTCACAACAATAAACATCCACTTCAAAGTAGAAAAGGGCTCATTTGAAAAAGTGTGGGGCACAGTAAAACATAGCAAAAAATGGCAAGAAGTTCAAAAAGGTCAACAGGGCAGAATAAAAAATAAAAGTAGTACCTTAATCACAGCGCGATCAATGAACGGACAGCAACCAAGCAGAAGCAATCAGTACTTGGTCCATGCTCCAGCCGAAAGAAGAGGAAGTGGAGCCAGCACACGCTGGTCAATTAAAAGGCACCAAATAAGTGGGACTAAGAAGCCAGATAATGTTAAGCAATGGATGAGCTACAAGCCCCTATTTGCGTACCATATCTCTCGTACACGAGAGTGTACTGGCTGTCACAGGCAAGATTGGATAGAGGAACTATATTTATCCATACAAGAATGGCTCATTATATCCTGAGGCAGCCTCTACATTCCTCAGCAGCACTGCGGTTATCAGTTCCATGACCAGTCCCCACTAATTGGAGAAGCTTTTTCGTATCTCACCCGAAAGTTGTAGAATTATTTGCCCATCACATCACGAGCAGAAGAGAACTTATTAAAATTCTGCAAGAGGCTGAAGGCTAGGCTCTTTAGCTAGATCTTTTTGCCATGTACTAATCAAAGCCAGGATGGTCTAACTGGGCAACTGCTAGCGCTTTATAAATGGCATATCATGATCACCATCAATATTTTTGCCAGTACTTTTGATCCAGCATTAATTAAATATGTTTGTGTGTCTGACATACTGGTCCAGCTGCTTATTTGGCACAAGGACAGCTTCCTCCACCTCCTTGGACAGTTATCCCTCTTCTCTCTAGGTGCTGAATGTCGTCAACAAGCACATGGCCAGGAGGCCTGTACAGCACTGAAAGAATTCCACAGGCAGGCAATTGGGTCCAAACATTTCCCCGATCGAAGCTGTGATTTCCTAGACCTGCTTTGCTGTGGTGGGGTTCTCGAGTTGCTCCTTCTCTTCATCAGAGAGAGTGACTATGTGAGGGTTAGGTACAAAGCCCTGTGCCAGGTCAGTATGGTCCAGCTGTCAGAGTGAAATTGTTTCAGCAGGAGTTGGTAAACATCTGGGCCATGTCAATGGGGTTATTTACCAAGTGTACTATGTCATCTCAGAGGCCCTGATGGCTCCCCTCTGGTTCTCTCCCGAACATAGCCAGTACAACAGTATCCTAGCTTTATTTCCCTGCTTGTAGACCCTTCATTGAGATTCTTGATACATCTGTATGGCTTTACAATACTGAACATTCATGATATTGAGTCTCTCATTCAGGACATCTACCTCTACACATTCAAGTTACTCCTTTTCATCTTGTTTGAGTTTTGTTATGTATTTAAAGTTTTCCCTTGAATCACTGGTTAAAGGCCTCCCAGAGCTCCTTGGGGAGAGGGAAATTGCATTCCATTTCCCCTCTGAGGGTATCTCTCAGCTCTGATGTGAGCCACTACGAGTTTAGATGCCACATTCCTAGAGGTGTGGGGAAATCTCCCCTCTTATGATTATCTTAAAATCGGTGTGACAACTCGCAAGTATGCACTCACGCACTGGTGACGCTCGCCATTGGGTAAGCAGTAATCAAATCAAGAGAATGCTTTGTGTGCCCCGGAAAAGAAAGTATGTTTGCAAAGTGCCCCTGCCGCCATACTTCATTAAGACCTTAGAAGGACACAAATGTGGCAAGCTGCAACGGCCTGTCCTGGTCTATTGTTAGCATGCCACTTTTTTCTAATGCTGTATGCATGACTCTGCTTTCTCCTCCCAATGTAAAAGCCCCATTGGAGTTTCAAGCATAAGTGTAACTAGTGCCTGTACAAGGTCTTTTGACAGAGGAGGGGGGAAGGGAATACACAGACATATATGCCATCATGGTATAACATAGCTACCCTGAGACCATAAAATATCTGCCCAATTTACCTTGCCATAAGATTAAAAATTTGAAAGGGAAGCCGTTTTTCTGACCCGTGAGTACATCCAGCATGGAATATCGAGGTGAACCACTGTTAGAAAAATCACAATTTGACCAGAGTAGATGTTTCTCCTGTAGCATTAAGTGGTCAGGAAAATATCTCTTGGCAGTTTGTAGGACTGCTCTCCTTGTCACTTTATTAAGGAGGCCGTTTATATTACATGATAAAACCGTTATCACCAGTCATTATCACTTTGTGAGCCCTCGGTCATTAATTTCAATGGGCCACTTGTGAACTGGGGCTGCTATGGACATATTCTTGCCCTGGTGGTTAAATGTTGTAAACCCTAATACTAACTACATTTGGAACCAACTACCTCCCTGCCCTCCACCCTACACTTCTAAATGTGAAGTATCTGTCGCACAACGGAACCCTATTAAGGAGATAAGCTATGAACGTCCACCTCCACTTGGTACCTACAGTACCCCAAACAAACAGTGGCTCTTAATGCACTTTAACACCCAATGCCTGCCACACTCCATGACCGTTGTCACTCATCCATTTAACTAAGTACCTAAGCCATATCACACATTCCTCGCTTATGCAGCTTCCTCACCCATCATGCGAGTCAAGACCACCCCTCTTCTTTATCCTGTGCTTTCAGCTCCATTTACAAAATAAGGTTCTGATAATGCAGGAAGTCACTCACTGCATCCTTACCCGTTTAGAATAGTCTGGGAATACCATTAGGAAAGTTATCACAAAAGCCACAATGCATCTTGTCCCTGGAGGATCAAATCCCGGCCCTACTAGATCAGTATTTTTGCATTGAGTGACCTCAGCAGGGCGCCGGGTGGAGGTTTTTAGTAGAGCTCGATGTTCCCCTTTAATGATGAAGCACGTTGACAAGGTCTCGGCCAGAACAATGCCCCCTAAGCTAAGTTTCCCCAACCTGGTCTGGCTTCTTTCCTTCCGCTTACTCAAAGAAACCCACAAACCTCAGGTTATTTTACCTTGCTCTAACTTATGTACGGTCTTCCAGGATTTGCATCAATCAAGCTATGTAGTTACTTACTGTGGTCTTTAATTGTGGAGTGTTGTCCTCCGGATCAGAAATGTGGCTTTCTGCCTCTGTAACCCGGTCTTCACATTTCTGTGGTCCTGCTGGAAAACCGTAATATCCATGCCTACCTCCCCTATTTAGTTTTCAATGCTTGATCGGAAGCCTGTATTCCCTGCAGAGAGGAGGAGGGACCCACTTACTCACTATCGAGATTTTTTCAAGTTAGTGGATGTTCCCCCCCATGTGACATTAGATATGTTATGTTTCTTGTATTTCTCAATTTTCCCCTCTATGAGGGATCTAGCTCAGCTTACCTTTATCCTGATGGCCCTTGAGGTTTCCTCTCAGCCATCGCCATCTTTTTTGGGCCACCGATTATGTCCCATGGCTGTCTTCAGCACTTCTGAAGATCATGATCGGCACGCAACCCACAGGATGCAGGTGTGGCGTCCCTGCCGTGGCAACAGATTTGATTGGTGACCTATTCTGAATGTGCTTCAAGAGGAGGGTCACACCACGCTGGATGGACATCCACCTTGTGGACTGTTAGAGAATGAAACACAGGAGTGCATACTATCTCAGCACTACTGCCTATAATTGCTTTGGATCTCACAAGGGGATATTACACGGTCATGAACTCCAGTATCTTTGTCCAGAGTTGTGGCGATATTCAACCCCCAAGGTCAAGTTCCATCCCACTGATCATGTCTCCAGTGCTGTCAGGCAGGGTCTGTGGCCATCTCCCATCCATTTATCAGGAAGCAAGAGCATGAGCCCCAGTCTCCCTTCCAAGTTCATCTCCCTGATTTATTATAGGGGTATGATGCAGTGATGATGCCATAAGTCATGAGAGATTTAATTTAGTCTATTCTCTTGTATATAAAGCAGTCAAGGATCAACTATACAAAAGAACATGTTTATTTATATATTCAACACAAAAACTCCAAAATGGAAATGTCACCTCTACCTAAGGGCCAACAAGCAGAGGGCAGAAAGGGGGGGGGGGAGGCCTGTGCACCACCAATGATGCACAGAAATATGCATGTATTTCATTCTCTAGGGACATTCCAATCAAAGAATCCGGGACGGCTGCGACACCAAGACTGACCCCCCCCCCCCCCCCCCCGGCTCCAGATTTAATGACCAGCACATCAATCCTGATAGATCTAGGCAACTCCCAAGTCAAACAACCAGAAGGGAAAAGCCAGACAGGTACACTTGAATCATCAGAGTCAGATCCACTCGTCCCCCATCTACAGTTCACACGATAACAAGTACTGAATGTAATTTTTAAAAAAACAGAGGTCTGATGGGGCCCCGGGTCTGAACGGCTTGCCCAACACCTTGTTCAAAAAAGATTCCGATTTCTGGTCTAATCACATATCATGACTGTTTGCCCACACTTTGGAGACTCGCACCATCCCCGGCTCTTGGCGAGGAAGCATCCTACACCCAATATTCAAATCAGGGGCCCGTTCAGATCCATCTAACTATTGGCCAATAGCCCTCATCGACGTTGAGGTAAACATTTATGCCACAAATTTGTTCAAAGATTTAGAGGACTGGGTCGACAGCATTAAACTGATCCAACACACAAACTGGTTTCCTGGCCGGGATGGGCACCTTAACAAATATATCCGCTGTCACGCTCCTGATCAGACAAGCCATCGCCAAGTCAAAAGTTTTGTATGCCTGTTTTGTGGATCTCAAAGCAGCCTTCGACAAGGTCCCCAGATCCACCCTGTGGGCAGAAATGAAATCCTGGGGAGCCCCCACAAATCTTTTGGATGCAATAATCAACCTGTACTCAAAAACATGGGTCCAAATAAAAATGGGGGATGGTTGAAGTCTAACAAATAAAATTATCATCACCAACAGCTTAAAACAGGGGTGCGTTCTAGACCCCTGTCTATTCAATATGTATACAGCCAACATTGACAATAACCTACCCTTAACATCAGGGGACTCTCCAAAACTGGGGTTAGTGCGAATACCAAGTCTGCAATATGCAGAAGATATCGTGTTGTTATCCCAAACGCCCCACGGCCTCCAACGATTGATACACCAACTAGCAGAATACACAGCCGCAGCTCAACTAGAAATACATTTTTTAAAAACTAAGATTATGTGCTTCTCTAGTCCACATAAAAAACTATCGAAATTTACCTGGACGATCAACAGTAACCCCCTGGATCAGGTAGGAATCTACAAATATCTGGGAGTAACCTCAATTATAAGCAATATCTAGAACAGCGGAAAGTAAAAGCAAAACAGCTACTATTTGCATTTAAAATTTTGCACCCAAAAAAAAAAAGTAGTGACTTTGACGGCTCACTTATTAAAGGTCGTGGCAGCAAAATTCTTGCCATCAATCACCTATGGATCAGAACTCCTAAACATGAAAGACGCAACAATTCTAAATACCGCCCAAACCTGTCTCTTTAAAAAGCTATTCATAATTCCGCGCCACAATCCACAAACCCGAATTAGATTGGAATATGGGTTTTAAAAAAAAAATCCCCCCCCCCCCCCCCCAAAAAAAAAATAAATAAATACCGATCCAGTCAAGACAAGGAGCTCTTGCAAAATATTATTGGAGAAGGAGGGCAGCGGACGGAGAGTCTCTGGCACATTATTGCTGGATGGAGGTTGAAAGACAATCCAGATTGAGGAATTCAATTTATCCATTCTTGAAGCAATCATTTGAAGCATTAAAGCAAGAGGAAGCTTGGCACACAATACCATCCTACTCGGAGGTCAAAGGAATAGTCAATAAAAACCATCAAGCAACAATCTCAGGAAAAAGACAGTTTCATTGGCCTCAAAAACCAATGCATGGATGGTGTTGCCAACATATAAAACGCTAAAGCCAAAACCATATCTGTAGGAACATTTTGCAAAGCGGAAACTGATTTTATTGAGACTGGGAGTTTATCAATCGAAAGATCTTATCCCAAAATGGAAACGGACCTGGCCCTCAATGGATTGTCGCCTTTGTGGACAAGGAGATGAATCATTGCTCCATCTATTATGTATTTGTCCGGCACTATTATCCATACAGAAAGAACTCGTACGGCCAATAATGAAAAGAGAACAAATAAGGACCTGTAGATCGGCCGTAATAAAATGCTTAGGAGGCTTAACAGTACAACTGGCATGTAAAGCAATAAAGTTTCTGAGCTTAGCAGCAAATGAACTAGAAAAGAGCAACAGAGAACTCGAACCGGTCAGGCACGAAAGGTGATAAAGCGCAATTTAATTACTTTGCAGTCTACTTGTTTACAGCACGATGCACTTTACCGCAGAGAAATAATAGGGAATCATCAATGGCATTAGCACCTTATCTCAGATCACTAAGCCAAACTCAAAAGACTTCCTCCAGGAAACATAAGCACAAAGACATTGTTTTTTTAGAATCACAAATTTCTTTTTTAAATGAACATTGTTACTGTATTTGCTAATTGCCCTAGGGCCAATCCGATGAACGAGCATCCAGCCTGGCCGGACACAGCCCAAGCATAACCTCTCAAGAATTAGGTCGTTTATAGCATGACTGGTAAACACAAGACTGTAGGAATCTATTGCACACTGTTTTAACTTGGTTTTTTTATTACAAATTTTAATGAGAGTTTGTGTGTATTAGGGGTTGTCCCGCTCTTTTATGATTTAAACTAAATCAAATAGAAGTAATTTTCATTTAATTTCTGTTAGTTCACATCATTCAAAGGCAACAATAAACAGCTTGTTATGATGGGTAACCCCTCCTGTGACCCCGACCAGGTCACTTGCGGCATTCCACAGGATTTCACCCCAGTTCCCCCGTTGTTCAACTTCTATATGCAGTTCCTGACAATCCTGATGGAGTAGTTAGGCGTCTTCATTCATCAATATGCAGACAATACTCCTTGGCTGTAAGAACTCAACAGCGACAGCTTGACCTCTAATCGCTGCCCTGAAGTAACATTTGGGACTTATCAACATTTTTTTCCATGACATTTTAATTTCCAACACTCACTAAAATGTGTTAGAGCTGAACGTCAATCTAGTAAATTAAAAAGCTAAAACCACTCCAAATCCCAAAAGACTTCTAACATGTGGTACAAGCTTTAAGGATCTCTTGCACCCTCAATGGGAATATTGCTATAATAAGCCTCCCGAATCATTGTTCCCAACCCCTTCTTGTCTCATTTGCCTCTAGACTCTAGTCTGTGAAGAAAAGGTTGATCATATCACCCCAGAGCTGAAAGGCCTGCACTGACTTTGTCTGAAACCAGAATTAATTTCAATTAGCCTGCATTTCGTGTTGCTTCACCTTCAACAGCCCTTCTACCTCATTCTATCTTTGAAAATATCAAGAGGAAAAATCCCTCAGTCAGCATCAAGGTGGAAACAAAGAAATTTAACTTGCACTTGGCTGTGCCACAACTGTTTTCAGAGTAGCTTCTTCAATTGGGTCGCTCTGCCTTACGATCTCCGGTGTTTAGGTAACAATTGAAAACACACCTGCTCAACCACTACCAATATAATCAATTTTAACCATTTCTCACTGTTTCTCGCCACGGCAAGCAGAAACTATTCATTCCTGCTTGCAGTGATGAAATATATATTCTTCCTATTTCTCTCATTAAACCATATCTTTCTTTGCATTAAAAACGCCAAATTGGTCCATCTTTCTGCCCATTTGAAAGCTCTTCCTATATATTTTTTCCTATTTCCCCACCAGCTTCAAAGTAGTTTGAAGATTTCATTCTAAAGGCAACTTATTTTCTCTATTGTTATTAAGTGCATAAACACTCTTCAAGTACAGCTGTTCTACATACACCTACAAATAAAACAATACATATAGATGCCTAGTTTAGTGGGGGGATGTCTCTCCAAGGGAGGCCTACTCTTATCTACTACTACAGTCCTCCTCTAACTTTTCTCCAATAATGTGGTCTGTCTAACATTTTATTTGAAAAGTGGAAGTGAATTTTGGTGTAATGATTGGGATGGTTAAAAACAATCATGTGTAGCAAATCACCCTGACATTTTCTAGAGATCAAACTTCAGGAGATAATATTCTGCGACAGTCAAAAAGCAACTTTCATCAGTACTAGAAGCGGAATCTGCCACTGTATCCAACAATTGGCAATGTCTGGTGAGTCAAGCTAGACAACGTTTTGCATAGGTGACACCGAAAAGAGGTGCTATGATGAAAGACAAGAGAAGGAAAAGAGACAGACCTTACCTTGCCTCAGATGCCATGATAGGGTCTCTCTGGCACAGCAACTAACATGAATCACAATAACTCAAATGAGGTCTCCGGGAAGCTTAAAATTTAATTTTCATTCTCCAAATGTTTCCAATATTATATATACACTGATGTAACAGGAGTCATGTCCATCTGGCTATCCCAGGACTGATCTGAAGCACCAATAGTTTTATGCAACAAAATACCAAGGGGTCAGGATCAACCTGTGGGATTAACAAAACATTCTAATGTACAGTAATTCGTTTCTCCCAAGGTACATCATAACCCGAGCCAAGGAAAAAATACATTCACCCATAATTTCACATGCAACTGTCATTACAGCACATTGGAAATGAGTCGCAAAACACACTAACTATAATGCAAGATGTTAGTTGTTGAAAATGGGTTGCTTTGCAGACAACAGACCCCCTAAAGTGAGCTCTGTTGGCCTGTAAAGACTGCACTACTGTCAATACCTTGCTGAGTTGGTCCCTGAAGCTCTGTATAGGGTTTTGAAAACAGAAGTATTGTCTTACAACCAGACACCTTAAGCAACACATTGTACAATAATGCAATCTGGAAAATCAAGTATGCCTAACAATTACCGAAAAAGAAAACTCTGTTCTATGAAACCATTTGGCTACATAGTACTCTTGGGACCACTAAAACAGTCATGTCTTACAGTGAATGTTAGGGAATACGACTAATGTTCAGATTTCTTAGGATGCAGGTTGACTATCTAATGCTTTACACTGCACGATGCAGTGATTTATTGTGCAACATCTAGTTCACGCAGTTGGTGAAACACAGTACCCTAATAGCTATTTTAATAAAATTTCTACAATTTCAAATATTTGGAATAAACAAAATTATATAATGAGTTGTTTGTCACTTAATGAAAACAAAACCCAAACAAATGATATCAGTTATGTGAAAAGGAAGGAGTTATTTCTAGCTTGGCATATGCCTCTTTTTTGAAGCCCAACAATCTTAGTTTTGAAAATATGTATATCAAAAGGACACTAATGGGTTCAAAGGGGACACAGTTTTTAAACGCCTGTTTCTCAGCAGATGTCTGTATATGCTAAGACCAAGACAAGATTGAATGGTGACATTTCTTGGGCTTTGGAAGGACAGGACAGATGATCTGAGCCAAGTATGTGTGATGAAAAATACCAAAGTTTGGAAAGTGTTTAATAAATGGAACAGGTAGTCTCGTGTTAATCCTGCAGTGACAAAAGGCTCTCAAACCCAGCGCACTACTGATTAAGTAAGCATGACAAAGGAAGATTATTTCCACGAATGCCATACAATAAAAGGAGGTCTGAAGACCCCAAATTGATTATTTGGATTTCCAGCATGTAAGTTTACTTTTTAGGCAATTTCGTGTGGTGTACTACCTGCTCCTTTGTTCCCTGAATTTGAGGGTAATGGAAAAACCTAGCACATCTAAAACGTGGTCATGGGTAATGGCACATATCTGTAATCACTGTATGAAAATAATGACCATTACATAATACTTAGACCTTTCTATAACAAAGTGTTCTAAACATTCTGCAAGGTGTTTTCTAAATGTCACACAATGAGCCTACTAATTAAGTATTAATAAAAAGGGTGAAGGAAAAAAAAAATATACACACTGTAGCTATACCAGTGAAAGAAAACACATAAGGCCTGATGTACACAAGTTTTGTGGTCAAAGCCGGAAAGCACAGGCTTTGCAACTGCAAAAATTAATGACGCAATGTGATAAATTTACTTTGCAAGTCAGAAAGTTATTTCCGCTTATCAAAGTAACTTCTGTGATACATTGTGATACATTCTAAATCACAGTCAGGAGAAGTGTGAAATGGAAGCCCGCCCTCCTCTCATTTATGAATCAGAATGCAATGTCGTTTGTGACCACAACTGCAGTCGCAAACCATTGATCACTTACTGACACCCGACCTGGGATGATAATTGATTCGCAAGGGCTAAGATGATACTGTGGAATAAAGGTTCTCTGAGAATCACATCAGGAAGTCTGAACGAGAAAAAACAGTTGGCCAAGGGACCACTGCTTACGGACCCTGACACATCCCCCCTCCCCCCATACATTTCTTGGATGTCACCATTATCCTTTGAAAGTATCACCTGTCCCTTTAAGGAAAACAGGCTGCTTTTAAATTAAAAAAACGCAAAAAATCCGAGAATGTGAACTTAGGGATGTAGATCTGCTATTCGTCATAAGCCTCCATCCTTGTGTTTACAGCCATTCGTAGGAGGCACAAAATGAATTCCTGTGCAACTGCTTATTAAGTAACGTTTATATGAACCAAACTGCACAACAGGTGCAAACATACAGACTTCTACACAAAAAGAGAAACAAAATTATGCATCCACTTTAAAGCAACTCTTGTTGTGGAAAATATTCAACAACATTTTAATTTACTCCATTTAAAGAAAACTATTATTTGACGCCATACAACTGTATAACCCAACTGATTTCTAGTTTTAACATTTGAAAGATTTGCACAAAGATCTATGGAAATTAGCCCAGGTGAAGAATTGTGTACAGTACACAGTCCATTCATGAAACTGAGCATATTCTTTATCATCCTCTACCTTTTGAAGGTCATACTTGTCAACATATGAGTAGTATAGGTTGTATACTACTCGTCACCATGTATTTTCGCTAATTGGATGTGACAGGTGGCCACGCCCCTTTGACCACGCCCCTTTGGTCCGTGTGTCTATATTGGACGCGTTCCAAGTCTGATTTTAATCGGGGTTTTAATCGGTCCTTATAACGTATTGATAAGATTATAGCATTTTATTGTTTTATAGGTCGTTATTTTGTGAATCATGGCTTATAAAATGATACGGCGATGAAATAAAACAAAAAAAAAAAAAAACAAAAAAAAAAAAAAAAACGTATAAAACGATAAGTTAGGATTTGTGAATCAAGGCTTATAAAATGATACGGCGATGAAATCATAAAGCGTATAAAACGATAAGTTAGGAATTGTGAATCAAGGCTTATAAAATGATACTGCGATGAAATCAAAAACGTATGAATCGACCACGCATGCAGGAGGGTTGCTAAGAAGTGTGGGGTAGTGTGAAATACGAGTCTACAAACATACCGCGGGGCGTGTCTAGTATGTTCACAGAGGATATAAGCCAGCATTCCGAGGACCGTGTGTTAAGAAACCCCCGCTTTTTTCCGACAAAGAAAAGCTCGAGCTTTAAGACAACTTTGAGAATGTCTTGCTCTAGCGTGGAAGCGGGACCCCTTGGAGAAACTATAACAGCGATGCTGAAGGAAGCGGCAAATGCTGCAGACGACGCTGCAGAACTCGACGATAGTGATAAGGAAAATTGCGCGCCAACAACGCCTGCGGGTACTACGTCGGAGATGTCGTCGGCGATGCTGAATAAAAAGCCCGAGACAGACGTCGAGGCATCGGCTATGCCGAATATAAAGCCCGAGACCGGAGCCTGCGAAGAGGCGGTTGGTGGCGTTGCTAAAATGGCGAGCAATACCTCCGATGCTACAGACGGCGGTGGAAGAGCGGAACCAAGTGAAGATGACGAGGGTATTGACCTGCAAGAGCCTGAACCCGAGGACTCCAGCGACTGTACAGAGATGGATTCCGGAGAAGAATCTGTAAACGAAACAGAAAAGTGCGAAGTTGGAAAACGAAAAGTAAGTACGAACCACAATTTTTCGGCAAATCCTCTGGGGTGTTTAAGAGTGTGATGATGAGGCGTGTAGTTGTGAGGAAGGCTGAGGTCGAAAAACCCCTTTTTTCTTTTTATCAGCAAAAGAGAGGAGGAGGAGCCCCAGGCGACAAAACCGCTAGCACGACTATGGAAGTCACACAGCCATCGCTACGTTTTTCATGTCTCTGCTGCTCAAGACAGAAAAAACTTGCCGTAACGCATAAAAACTGCAGCTGTAAGCGCTTAGACGCAATTGTACAATTTTGTCGTGGTGAAAGTTGGAGCACGGATCGATATCGCGGACTTTTGACAGCGATAGCCGCGATCATAAAATTGTGCTTAAAGGCGGGGTGGTACGACGAATGCGAAGGTTGTAAAATTGACGACCCGAGTCAGTTGCATCACGACTGTCTCACGACGGGTGATGAATATGAAGACAGTTTGATACGGAAACTATGTTACAAGCTGGACCCCTATAAGATTATGGCGACGTTGGGGGCGGTCTATGGCTTGAAAGAAATGTCAGTACCCGAAGATTGTAGTAAGATGATTGCGAATGTTTTAAAGTATATTAAGAGAGTACAGTCCCCATCAGAGCATGTGAAAAGTATGTATGAAGCGGGTGATGAAGACATACGCTTGATAATGAAACAGCATTTGAGAAGGAAGAATTACCGTAGATATTTTAAGATCAAGTATCTTTACAGGAGTTTAAAACCGAGGAACATGACATTTCTTAATGTAGAGTAAATGAAAACATGATGATCTTCGCGATTGCTACTATTATGTATGTGTGTTTTTCCGTTGCAGGAAAGTGTGTTTCGACACATGGTTGAGATCGGCGTGCGACCGAGCGTTAGATGCCTGGAAGACGCTTTTTATTTTCTGATCAGAGCAAAGATGGCGTACCCCAAACCAGTGTTTCGCCCGACCGCGCTATGTCGTAACAAGCGATGTGAAATCATCGAAGAGCTTGAAAAAGAACTGGGTCAGAAACCTAGAGGCTTTTACGACGTTGAAAAGAGCAAAATCTTCTTGGGCGCTGACGACGTGCTCGAAGATTGCATCGACAATTATATCAGGCGGACATTTTGCACCCTAGGAACTACTCTGAATAAGAAACAGTTTTTCAATTTCATGAATACAATATCTGATTTGTTTTGTCGAGCCTTCTTGAAGGGGCGTGGGGAGGATGTAAGAAGACTGGTACCGTTCATAGCTAGCAAAATCCAAATATTGATTCTACGTCACGAGTTTTTGAGAGCATTGTGTTAAATATCTATGTTTTTATCGTTATTATCGTTTATAGCGCTGTACATTCCTATATTACCAGTTTAAATCATACACTGTTTAATTCGTGTGTTATTAAATAATCTACTATTGTAAAATAAACCGGCTTCTAGTTCTGATTATTTGATAAAGAAAAATAATAAAACAAAAGTGAATTAATAGAATAGGGGGGCGGGAGTAGGGGTTGCGGTATTTTAGTTCAAGAAGCGCTACGATGCAGAAGCTTTTCAAAAGAGTTTATTACAACCCCTCGAAAGTTGGTAGTTTTGGCGGTGTAGAAGCCTTGTACAAGGAGAGCAAAATCCACAACGACGGTGTTAAAAGAACACAGGTACGCGACTGGTTATCGGGCGAAGATGCCTACACGCTACATAAGGGGTCGAGAAAGCGCTTTCAAAGACGGCGTGTGATAGTCAGCGGCTTAAATCATCAATGGCAAGCGGACCTTCTAGACGTCCGTGAACATGCCGCGGTTAATGATGGTGTAAAATTTATATTAACGGTGATAGACGTACTGTCAAAGTATGCATTCGCCGTTGGCCTGAAGGAAAAATCGGGGAGCTCGGTCACAAAAGCCTTTGATTACATTTTCAGCAGCGGGAGAATTCCTAAAAAGTTACAAACAGATAGAGGAAAAGAGTTTGAAAACAAGACGCTAAAAGCTCTGCTGAACAAGTATGGTGTAAAACATTTTGTTACAAACAACGAAGTGAAGGCGGCGATTGTAGAAAGATTCAACAGAACTCTCAAGGCACGAATTTGGCGGTATTTTACAGCGTACAACACATTTCGTTATATAGATCGTTTACAAGATTTTATTGAAAGTTACAATCATAGCTATCATAGAACCATTAAGACGTCCCCTGTAGAAGTATCCCCGCAAAATGAGTTGAAAATTTGGAGAACTGTGTACGGGTCCGTGTTCACCAACAACCCTGTTGCAAAAAACACTCTCAAAAAAGGTGATCATGTTAGGGTATCTAGATGCAAGGGGGTATTTCAAAAGGGGTATGAGCAGACTTTTACAGATGAGATCTTTGTGATAGACAAGATTTCCAAGCATTCAGGCGTTACAGTTTTTAACTTAAAAGACTATGCTGGGGAGGAGGTCGAAGGGTGTTTTTACAAAGAAGAGCTGCAAAAAATAAAACAGGATCAAGATCGTGTGTACCGTATTGAGAACGTTTTGGCAAAGAAGGGGCACGGGGCACAAAGACAGTGCCTAGTTAAATGGCGGGGATGGCCTGATAAATTTAATAGTTGGGTCTCTGAGAGTGAATTAAAGGATATACAAAGTCTACAACAGCGGATATAGGCATTTAGGTACCGCGGAAGCGCCATGGAGGTCGGACCTTTTTATCTGACGCTCCCGAGTAACGCGTCTTTGGACACTTTCCCTAATAACAAAATTTCAAATTTTACGGTGAAACTAGCAAAACCTATTCATCTACAAGGAGATTGGGAGGTGGCCCTAACAGAAATTCAGTACCCGCACACGTGGGACACTTTTGAAACAGAGGATGTTAGATTTACGGTGGTACGCAAGAAGGAAAGCGCCCACGAACTTTCTTTCCCGCCGGGGCACTATGACAACATACGAGACATTGTAGAAGTAATGAATAAATCCATTGGTAACATATCGGAACTTGTTGACCTTAGATTAACGTATGAACCACGACTTCGAAAAGTGCAGTTGAGGAATGCTCAAGACTATGGTATTTTGGTGCGTGAAAAACTGGGGAGAGTGTTGGGGCTGACGCCTAACGTTCACCACTCTTCATCAGCGGGGAAAGCCTACACGGATGTACACGGCGGATTTTATATGATGTTTGTATACTGCGACGTGATAGAGCATCAGAGAGTGGGGGATAGCTACGTGCCTCTCCTCCGGTGCGTGGAAATCACAGGCAAGAATAATAGCATGATAAACATCATTTACACCAAAAGAGATTATGTACCGATCAGCAAAAAACATTTTCACACAATAACTTTGGAACTGAAGGACGATTTGAACACTAATATAAGATTTAAAGTGGGTAAAGTCATAGCGAAGCTTCATTTCAGGCCGCGACGTGGTGAAGTGTACTAGAATAATGATTTTACCTGAAAATTACGGCGACGCGTCGCTCTATAGGGATTACTATAGAGCACAAGCCGGCTCAGGCCTCCCGGGGTTCCACGGGGCACCTATTATGTACGGGGCGGGTGTTGGCGGTATATTCAGAAGCCTTTTCAGAAAAGCAGTACCGCTTTTAAGAAGAGGGTTCCAGTTGGTAAAACCGCACGTGAAAACCGCTGCAGCAAATATTGCCCGAGACGTCGCAGGGCACGTTTCGGGGGCGGTGATGAAAAAGTTTACCAAAACGGGTCAAGAAGGCTCAGGTTTAATCTATCTCGAAAGAGGAAGGAAGAGAAAAAGGGGTGTATCACTAAGGGGGCCGCCCGCGTTCCTTCAAAGCGTTGTGAAGCGCCGGCGACCGGCTCAAAAGAGTTCGCTTAAGACCCGGAGAAGACACGGAAAAAAACGAGTCTCTAAGGGCAACATATTTTAAATCGGACCATGGCCTCCGTCCCTTGCGGTTCCCAGGAATGCACAAAGTCAGAGTTGGACCTATTCCAAGTACCACCAACGCAAACCAGCATTGAAAGTTCTCTATATGTCGAAGTACCGCCACTTTCAGCCCTGTCAGACACAGCCCCCTTAGAGTTCTTCATAGCTCGGTCGGATGACTACCTGGACCTTTCAGCTACCCTGATTTATCTGTCGTGCAAAATTACTAACGCAGACGGATCCGATTTGGACGCCGCAGCCCGAGTGGCGTTTTCTCCATACCCCATAGCCTCACTTTTTAACCAACTGGATGTGAGCCTCGGCGACCGGCTCATCAGCCAGTCAAACAACACGTATCCATACAGGGCTTATCTCGAAACGGTACTTAATTATGGGGACCCCACTTTAAAACGCCAACTTTCTGCAGGTCTCTTCTACAGAGACACCGCTGGAGAGCACGAGGACACGACTTTAAACGGTGCTAACGCGGGATTTAAGAGCAGAGCTAGCTTTACAGCCCGAAGTCGTAAAGTGGAACTGATTGGGCAATTACACTGCGATTTATTTTTCCAAGACAAATTAATGCTTAACGGTCTAGATGTGAAGATTAAACTGATTCGAAATAAAGACACTTTTTGCTTAATGAGCGGCGACGCAGAAAATTACAAAGTGCATATCTTAGCGGCGTCACTATTTGTGAAACGTGTCAAAGTGAGCCCGGTGGTGCGTTTAGCTCACGCCGAGACTCTGTTAACCAGTAATGCCAAGTACCCCATCGAAAGAGTGGAGCTCAAAGTGTTCAGCATCCCAGCCGGTGCGCTACTATCGAATACTGAGAATATTTTTTTCGGATTTTTGCCAAGAACTGTAATAGTAGCGCTGGTCGATAACGCAGCATTTAGCGGTGAATATGGCAGAAACCCCTTTAATTTCAAGCATTATAATATATCTCACAGCAGCCTCTCCGTAGACGGCCAAGCTATACCGGCAAAACCATACACGCCGTCATTTGGAACTGGGGGTGTGGCTAGAGAATATTTGGGTGTGCTGCAAGTTGCTGGGAAGTACGCATCAGACCGACCCTTCTTTGTGGATCGTGTAGAGTATTCGAAAGGCTATTCTATGCTGGCTTTCGATCTATGCCCTGACAACGACGTGGGTGGCGGCCATTTTTCGATACAAAAATCAGGCAATGTACGTCTGGAGCTCCGTTTTAGCGCCGCTCTACCGTCTACTATAAACCTTCTGATTTACGCTGTCTTTCAGAATGTTATACAGATTAACCATAGGCGAGAGGTGCTAATCGACTATATGTGATGAATACGTGGCAACTGGAACGTTTTCTCGCCAAAGACGAGACGGCAAAACATTCATTTTTAGGTGTATTCGCAGCTGACACTCTACCAATGTATCTGGGTAATCGCCAGCGACCGCTTCATTTAATAGTCAATACAGACGGTAAAGATCAAAGGGGTCGACACTGGTTAGCAATATTTCTAACAGAAAAGGACTCTGAGTTTTTTGACTCCTATGGCGTGCCACCAAACAGTTATCTGTACCCCAATACCATATGGCAATTTTTAAAAAGAAACACTTCAGGCCTAATAACATTTCATGAAAACCAGATTCAGGATGATGTATCATTTACCTGCGGGGCACATTGTTTGTTTTATTTATTTCATAGATGCCGTGGTGTAGACTTTGAAAGCATTTTAAAAATGTATTCAGCTGATTTGAAGGCAAATGATGCTCTAGTAACAAGGTTTGTGTTGAGGCAATTACGCAGATTGAAAAGAGGCCGTGTAAATAACAGACCGATGCAAAATTGTATTTCATTCACTGATAATATACATGTTTACAGTGTTTATGATAACTAGCAGACATCCACAAGGTCTATTTTACGCTCTCATTGGACTTTTAAAATCATATTTGTACCGAACATTTTTACTCTGTGATATAAAATGTATCTAAATAAATTGCATGAAAAAAGCCCTTAACTTTACGTGTCGGTCTGACTTTTTTCAGCACCTAGATGCCACGTTAATGCACCGTGGTTTATATTCATCCTGAAATGCTTAGACAGGCTATTGTCCACATATGGTGCCTGGTGTGCTGTCGAGGTTTGCAAAAAATATGAATAAAAAAAGGGGGGCCTAACTTTACGTGTCGGTCTGACTTTTTTCAGCACCTAGCTGCCACGTTAATGCACCGCTGTTTATATTCATCCTGAAATGCTTAGACAGGCTATTGTCCGCATATGGTGCCTAGTGTGCTGTCGAGGTTTGCAAAAAATATGGATAAAATAAGGGGGGCCTAACTTTACGTGGCGGTCTGACTTTTTTCAGCACCTTGCTGCCACGTTAATGCACCGCTGTTTATATTCATCCTGAAATGCTTAGACAGGCTATTGTCCGCATATGGTGCCTAGTGTGCTGTCGAGGTTTGCAAAAAATATGGATAAAATAAGGGGGGCCTAACTTTACGTGGCGGTCTGACTTTTTTCAGCACCTTGCTGCCACGTTAATGCACAGCTGTTTATATTCAACCTGAAATGCTTAGTGGATTATACCGTTTAATTCTCGACACACGAAGACATACGTGGTATTGTGAGTTGTGGCGGGAAACTGTCGGGTTTTGGGTATAAAAACGTGAGGTCTGCAAGAACATTCAGGCTGGAGCTCTCAGGAAAGCTACGACGCTCCAACCAACGGCGCTGGTGACACCTTCATTCTCCCACCACATCGGGCGCTTGAAAAGCTGAAGCCCCTGAAAGATTTCACCACCTGATGACTGAGCACCGTTTCCATTTATGAACATGTCTGAGGACCAAGAATTGTTGGTAAGAAGATTGTTTTATGTTTTTTATATAATCCTCTAGCTCTTTTTGAAGTTGCGCTTCTATTAGCGTCATCTCTCAAAGGTTAAATGCTTTTTTATCAGGGATGTAAGCTTTTTTTCCGGCTCAGACTGTCACACTAAGACGAATTAGACCGAAGTCCCGGGCAATGTTCTAACATGTGGTTCTAATTAAGTCTTTCGCTCCTCTGTCAAAAGGTTTTAAGCAATAGATAAAATTAGGTGAAACTCGGGGTGTTTTGAATTAACTGTAACTGCTAGTCAGGAACCGTGAAAGATGCATAAAAAAACAAAAAGTGTGTGTGTGTGTGTGTGTGTGTGTTTGCGTTTTTTTTTTTTTTGTTTTGCCGGACCCCGTCTGAAATGCTCTAGCATGTGGTTCTAATTCAGTTTTTCACGTCGTCGTCAAAAGACTTTTAGTACTGTTACAGCAGCTGGCATTTTAAGCAATAGGAAATATGACATGACTCTCGGTGTGTTTAGATTTTGCACATGCTCTTACCTCAAAGACTATCTGCTCATTGATCCGTGTTTTTAAGTCAAGGACTAGTCCGCCTCCTTGCTTTACAGATCATGATTTAATAACGCCCGAGGTCTTAAATAATGTCACTATATAGCCTGGGGCCAGCGAGCCGGGGTTGAGCTGCGGCTTGAAAAGCAGCTAATTTGACAACTAAGGTCTGGGTCTATTTCTGCGGTCGTGTGTGTGTGTGTGTGTGTGTGTGTGTGTGTGTACTTTTGTTTGCATGAGCTTGTAAATACGTATAGCGGTGCTTTCAAGTAATTTAATTTAAACCGATATAGGAAATGTGTTACAGCTGTTTGCATTTTTGTCTTCGCAGGAAGTGGCCGAGGCGGCAGACGCACTTTTATTCGACACTGCGCTTGAAGGCCCTAATCCTATCGCAGCCAGTCAAATTTGCGGCTTCAGCGCGCATGCTGGTAAGAATTAATTCTCTTTTCTACTGGTAGTATGTTCTACCATAGACCATGCTGATGTGCGCGTGCTTGTGTGTGCGCGTGCGTGTGTGTGTGTGTGTGTGTGTGTGTGTGTGTGTGTGTGTGTGTGTGTGTGTGTGTGTGTGTGTGTGTGTGTGTGTGTGTGTGTGCTTGCGCTGCCACTCTCAGTCTAGTTGTAGCACTGATGACTATTGAGGACTCTTCCGACTGTTCATTGCTTGAATTAAAATTGTGTTTTTTGCTCTTACTTAGATAAAACTGATGATGCAATCTCCATCCAACACGTGCAGCAATCAAATACACAACAACCGGTTGTACAAAGGAGTTCAAGGTTGCCGCCTGACGATCTGAAAAGCAAAGGTCAGAAGCGTAAAGAAGCGAGGCGGCGAGGGCCACCACAAACATTGCAGGGTGGTTTTGGGGGGAGTACTGTTGGGGGGCCTGCATTGCATGAGTTTCCACCGGTGTCTGTAAATGGTGGCGGTTTGAGAAAGAGACACTCTGGCTGTAAAGAAAAGGGTGATCAAAAGCGCAATAGGAAAGCGAATGCTAATGATAACAATTCTGCTACTCTACAGACCTTCCAGGTTTCGAATTCAAACACGCCTACCCCTGGTTGCGTTCTCCCCAGCCGAAATTCAGAACAGATTCTAGGTGTCACAACGCACCCTTGCAGCGATACTCCGGTATTAGTGCACCCCCCACCTACTCCTACCCCCAAGTCTCACTCTCAACCATCAAAGAACTTGCATGCGCAACCAGCAAACGCCATTATTCCCCCCGATGAACAAGAAATAATTTCGCTGCTTGACGATGATGACTGTTGGGGGGAAAACGCGAATGTACCCGTTCAACAAAACAGATCAAAAGCAGGGCCAGCTGTACACAGCGAATGCTCCAAGAACCCACGCTCACAAGGGGGGTGTCACACAGATGTTACAATAGGAGGAGGACCCGCCATCACCAGTCCCCCAGTAAGGTTCGCACCAGGTGCTATTCACCATAATTTAAAGACTGAAATTGCCCACAGTGCTGCAGCAAACGGGGCGTCCGCAGCGGCGCTACAAGCTCCTAGACATAACCCCACACCACCCCTAAACATTACCGCAGTAACATCAGCATGCCACGATATTTTACCTTTAATAACAAACCTTAGGGGAAGCACTCTTAACACAGCATCTATCTGCGAAGCTATTATTTTTGCTTTAAGTAATCGTGATACAGTAGCTCAGATACAAGCCATTGAACGCATCAAAGCTGGCATCGTACGTATACAGCAAAATTTAGAGAAATCACTTTCAGCTGCTTTAGTAACTGCTCAAAATCAGCTCGAGACCTCTGTCTCCTCGCGCGCCATAGATGATGTCCTAAGTGTCAAAAAACCACTTAACGTTGAGATAAAGACACCACTTGACCCCCGCAGTGGGGCTGCTGCTGCTGCTGTTAAAGCTTCACTTCCCAGCGACGCAGCTGTACTTCAGGCAATTTACGCCATTTTTCCCCTAATAAATACCCTAGAAGGATTAGGCTTGAACTCTGCACCCGTCAGTTCATCCGTTTTTAATGTTCTACGTGTACAGGAAGCTTCCGGACATATCGGCGGCATAACAGATGTCAAACTAGCAGTAGAGGACGTGATCCAAAATACTCAGACTTCGCTCGCATCTATTTTAGCAGATGCCCAAGCCAACCTTGATTCCTTGAGTCTCGACTCGGGAAACTGATAATGACCCCCAAAGAGCATAGGTCGCCGAGAAGGTCTGAAACTACAGTCGCCAAACGTAAAGAGAAATGGTTAGCCGCTAAAGTAGTCAGAAATCGGTTAGCCAAAAACCTAAAAAGAGCCAAAAACCATTTGAGAAATATACGCCGTAATATTCAAAGCAACAATGGGTATTTACCACCGAGCCCCACGCAGTTAGAGCAAACACCTCAGAGAACAGCTGTCGCTTGCGATAATTCTAGCATCAGTAACAACCCTGCGCCGGTGTTTTTAGAAAGCGTGCGACAATATCAAAGAGTTATCAAAAAATTTAGAGCTATAGAATTTTATGAAGAATTTCGTTTTGTCAATCTTCATCTCATAGATTCTATTAGACTGGCCCTAGAAGCGGTTATTAACTCTATCCAACTGCTGCTGGACCAAATGGCCCCAGACATAGGCCCCAACGATTATGTACAAATTCGCCTGAGCGGCGGTGGTCTGGCTAACTCTTTTTACACTCGCAGGCTACCGCATCACGACCTAGATGCCTCAGATTTCTTAAACAAAATTGTTGACATGATGAATAGCAATGCAGAGATTCTGGGGTCACAAAGTTTAACACTTGTTGTGACTGTGATAAAAAGTAGGGGCGGCGGTGCCAGACGGGCTCTAAATTCTGTATTGTTTACTAAGATCATTCAAAAGAAACGTCGATGGTTGATTGATTTGAACAACACAGCTGGAAATTTGTGCCTGGCGGGGTGTTTGGCAGGGTTATTGGCTCACGGTCAATCTACGGATAGAACGTTGACAGAGCAGGCACAGTTAATGCACGATGCCCTAAACATCCCCCCAGATACGGATGTCTCTTTGCAAGACATAGAAGCATTTGAAAATTACTTGGGTGTGACGATTAAAGTATTATATCACGAAGGCGGCTGGCGTTATTTCACCAGCGGTACCGCCAACAAATCTAAAATTCTCTTTGTTCTTTTACATGAAAGCCATTTTTACGGTGTGAAAGATATAAAAAAATTCCTCGGCGCTAGGTATTACTGCGAATATTGCCATTCGGCCTATACCCACAAATACAATCACTCGTGCGCAGACTTCTGCAAAGCGTGCGTTACGAACGATTGCCATGACATTGCCAACGATCTCCAAAGGTGTCCGCGGTGTCGACTGTTTTGTCGTTCTTCGGAGTGTTTAGAGCGTCATCGTGCTTTAGCCGTGGCGGGGGAGGTGAGCTGTCTCAGCAAAAAGTTGTGTGATTCGTGCGGTCTCTACGGCCCCGAAAGTCATGAATGCGAAGGCCTTGAATGCGGTGTCTGTAAAGCCCGGGTGTTTTCATTTGATTCACATCTCTGCTTTATGAGCAGACTCAAACCGCCGACCAAAACAAATGATTATATATTCTACGATATGGAGTGCCGTCAGGAAAATATCATTCACGAGCCAAATTATATTTTTGCCAGACATATTAATGGTGAGCCTACTTGGGAGTTTTCAGGTCCTACATGCGTCAATGATTTTATCAACACATTCATTACACCCCGATTTCAAAACTATAGTTTTCTCGCACATTTCTCTAAAGGATATGACTGTTATTTTGTAGTGAAAGCTCTAGTGCTTGAAAAGGTGGCAATGTCACTGATCACTCAGGGAGGAAAGCTCATGTGCGTTACAACCAAAGTACTCAATATCAGGTTTATAGACTCTATAAACTTTTTGCCCATGAAACTCAGTAAACTTCCACAGGCAATGGGTTTCCAAGAGTCTAAAGGGTATTTCCCGCATTACTTTAACACTTTGCAGAACCAAAAATACGTTGGTGCTATGCCCTCAGCAGAATTTTACGGTGTAAACTATATGTCACCCTCTGAGAAAACAGAATTTGTGTCCTGGTATGAATCGAACAAAGATCGGGAGTTTGATTTCCAGAAGGAGCTGTCTCATTACTGCCAACAAGATGTGAACATTTTAAGAGAGGCGTGTATCCGCTTTAGAGAAGGCGTCATTGCCATGTCTAGCAAGCAAATCTTGGTGAACCCGGGTCAGGCCAATGAGTATGCCTATGTTGACTTCATCGACCCCTTTCAGTACATCACTTTAGCTTCAGTCTGCTTGGCGATGTTCAGATTTTGTTTTTTAAAACCTTACACATTAGCGTTGCTACCTCGTGATAATTATCACAGACAGCAAAAGAGATTCTCAACACCCGCTATTCAATGGTTGATGTATTTGGAATACAGTGAAAAAATCACCATCCGTCACGCTTTGAGGGGCGGGGAGCTTAAAATTGGGTCCTATTTTTTAGATGGTTATGCCAATATTGACGGGGTCCCTACTGCCTTTGAATTTAATGGTTGCTTTTTTCACGGCTGTCCAATTTGTTACGCCGGAAACGATTTTAACAAGATGACCGGTTGTACATATGGTCAGTTGCTTAACCGCACAACTATTAAACAGGAGTTTTTAAAAAGACGCGGCTTCAACGTCAGAAGTATTTGGGAACACGCGTGGCGTGAGCAGTTAACATGTAATCTAGATCTGCAGACTTTTATCAAGGATCGTGACTTACCCGAGCCCTTGAAACCGCGTGATTCTCTCTACGGAGGACGAACCAACGCCGTTACTCTTTATCGAAAGGCCTCTGGTGATGAAAAGATTTTTTACTATGATTTTACCAGCTTATACCCCTTTGTTAACAAGACAAAAGTCTACCCTGTGGGACATCCTAAGATCCTTTATAAAGATTTTGGAGCCCCTCAAATGTATTTCGGTCTAATCAGATGTAGAATTCGTCCGCCTAGAGGACTTTTTTTCCCGGTGCTTCCTTACAGATTCGAGGGAAAACTATTATTTACCCTGTGCCGCTCCTGCACAGAAGCCAGACAGACCTTCCGGTGTGATCACTCTGATGACGAACGTGCTCTGACCGGCACCTGGTGCACTGTAGAAGTGAATGTAGCTCTGAAAAAAGGCTATGTGATAGATCGCATTTATGAGATATGGCATTTTGAAAATGTTTCTAGTGATCTGTTTACCGACTACATCAACTTGCACCTTAGAGACAAGCAAGAAGCTTCGGGTTACCCCCAGTGGTGTAGTGATAAGGCCGAGAAACAGAAGTACCGGAGGGAATATTTTCAGAAAGAGGGTATTCGATTGCGCTCTAATAAAATCCATGTGAACCCCACTAAAAGACAGATTGCTAAACTGTTTCTCAACTCTCTATGGGGAAAACTGGGGCAGAGAGAAGACCGCTCAGAAACTACTCTAGTGACAGAGCCGGATGAATTTGATCAGTACTTTTTTACTTCCTACTGCGAGGTGTCATCTTGCGAGTTCATAGATGATGATACCGCTTGTGTGTGTTGGCGGTATACCAAAGAACATTACCCGCCTTCATGCAACGCTAACATATTTATTGCCAGTTTCACCACCGCTTATGCTAGATTGGAGTTGTACAAGCTCCTGGAGTTGCTTCAAGACCGCTGTCTTTACCACGACACAGACTCTGTGATTTTTGTGAGCAAAAAGGGCGATGTTAACCCTCCGGTGGGTGACTATCTGGGGGAACTCACTAGCGAAACACCTCCCGATGAACACATCACAGAGTTTGTTTCAGCCGGCCCCAAAACCTACGGTTACCGCTTATCAGGCGGTAAAATCTGCTTGAAGGTGAAGGGGATCACCCTCAATGTTCAGAACCGCGAAAAAGTAAATTTTCAAAACTTAAAAGAGCTGGTCACTCAATATGCCAAGCACGCCGAAAGAGGTGAATGTGTTCCAGAAGATGAAAGCTTAGTAGTGCAGCACCCCTGCATTGTGAGAATTAAAAAACGTTGGGATATTGAGACACGCCCGCTTCGCAAAACGTTGAGGGTTGTATATGATAAGCGCGTTCTTAAAGAGGACTATAAAACCCTGCCCTACGGCTTTTAAGAGTTATGCAGCCTCTGTGTAAACACGGGGCTAGCGAGAAAAAGGACTTTCCGCTTTTGGTGTGTATAGTTTATTAGAGGTTGTTTAAAGTATGGATATTAGATTGCAACATCCGTTCTCATGCATCCTCGCAGGTCCTTCCAATTCTGGTAAAAGTTACTTTGTAAAAAAACTTTTGGAAAATGCGCATCAAATGCTGACCCAGCCACCCACCAACGTAGTGTGGGCCTATTCCTGTTGGCAGCGGCTCTATCAAGAACTCGCGCTAAAGCTTCCACACCTCAAATTTGTCGAGGGGCTCCCCGCCGCCTTAAATGATGACATTTTATTTCCACCCTCTAGTGTTAATATGTTAATTGTAGATGATCTAATGGCCTCTGCTTGTGACAGCGGTGAAATTGAAAAAGCTTTTACTCAGTATGTTCACCATCGTAATCTTAGCATTTTATACATTGTGCAAAACGTCTTCTGCCAAGGTAAGAGCTCACGAACCATCGCTCTGAACACCAAGTACATGGTGCTTTTCAAAAACCCCCGAGACAAGCTTCAAATAACGACTCTAGCCAGACAGATGTACCCGGGTCGCTCTAGTTTCTTTCTAGAAGCCTTTGAGGACGCCACTCAGAGCCCCTATGGGTATCTTTTTGTAGATTTAAACGCCGGCACGCCGGAGGATTACAGATTAAGGACCGGGCTTTTCCCACCGGATCTTCCTGTTGCTTATACTCTAAAAAAGTCCTACCCGGCTATAAAAAGAAGATAAATAAAAAGCAGCGCTCCAGTTTAGAGCTCCAACACACTCATGACCATGTCCAGCCGGATAGCGCGCAATCTAGCTCTTTTAAGACTGTTGGTTTCATCATCCCCACAACAAAGGAAAGCTCTTCTATGCTCCGCGTCTGACGATTTAGTAGCAGCGATATCGGAGATAGCCCTAAATACCTTGAAGGGCAATGTCCCTTTGAGTCCTCAACAGATCCGAGTGCTTAAAAAGAAAAGTAATCTTGTTAAAAAACTGAGCAATAAGAGGATCTCTATTAAAACAAAAAAAAGTCTTGTCAAGCAGTCTGGGGGCTTCATAGGATCGCTGCTAGGCATTGCTATCCCGCTTCTCTCGGGCCTGCTGCGCCGCCGGTGATGGCTCACATTGAAAAAATGTATCTCGTTCCTAAACATCAGCTAGACAGAATGCGGAGTCCCCCAAGCGCCGATACCGACATTAGAAAATCAGCCACGGATCTGTTGGACGCTGAGATGCGCGAAATTCTTCATCGTAGTGATTTACCGGTGCACGAGAAAGCTAAGCTTTATACCGCTATCCTTCAAAAGTATCTGAACTTTGTCCATCATGGTAAAATGGAAAAAGAGGGCCTGACTTTATTCATGCCTGAAAGTCAAGAGCCACCCGTTTCACCGGTCAGAGAGCCAGAATCACACGCCTTTAATCTAGTTAATGAAATCCTTGACAACGTTAACCCCCGGCACAAAAAGAAAGCAGAATTACTTCTTAATAAAATTCATCAAAATAAAGACATCGCTTTCTGGAATGATAAGGGGGAACTTCTTTATAAAGGTAATGTTATACGTGGTTCAAACCTGCATGATTTGATCAGAGGCGCCACCCAAACACACTCTTTTGCAAATAATAAAGCGCCTGTCGGTTGGGATGCCTTCATGCAGAGCCTAGCAGAACTGAACATTCCGACATCGGTGCTAGGAAATGGTGGTCATCGTATCCACTTAGAAGATTTAAAGAACAACGCCGTTGCACCATTTGTTATCCCTTCTCCCCCCGCATCACCATTTTCACTGACCCCTCGAAGAGCACCGACGCTCGCCCTCCGTGATACCGCTGACAATGCTCACGAACCCGTAACAACACACGGCCAAGCACTCCCGCCAAAAAAAAGAAAACACTTCGCGAGATTGCCATGGTTGTCTGTTTAGCACCCGTGACTTATAATAGAGACCTATGCTTTTTACTGGGTAACTAAATATTTTTTTATGTAAATACCTCATCTGTATCACAACATATAGTTTTTGTATAATTTTATGCCCGGTGGCCATACTGCGTATTACTGGTTGATGTTAATACGCTATGGTTTCTTGATTTTTATGTACATCATTTTGTTTTCAGTGTTGATACTGTGATTTATATGCCAAGGTGCATAATGTATTTGCTAACTACGGCTACCTCATTATTCAACTATAAGCTTAAATATGTGAATTCTATATTTATATATGTATTATCGCTATCCGTGATTATTATAAGTTAACAACGATAAGCTGTGATTCCTCTTTTAAAAAATTTATGTAACTTCCGCATATTTGATGTCTGCTGTTGATACTGTGATTCATATGTCTTGGTTTATAATGTATTTGAGAACTACCGCTACCTCACTATTCAACTATAAGCTTGACTATGTGTTTTCTATACTTTACAAATGTTTTATAGCTATCTGTGATTATTACCGGGTACCAAAAATATGCTGTGATTCCTTTTTTAATGTAACTTCCGCAGATTTTATGTGTGCTGTTGATACTGTGATTTATATGCAATGGTGCATATTATATTTGATAACTACCTCTACCTCATTATTCAACTATAAGCTTGATTTTCTTTTTTTTTTCTATTGTCACTAAATGCTGTCAGTATATGTAATTCCATATAATGAAACTGTAATTACATAAAATGTGATTTTCTGTTATGTAAAAAATGGTTTCAATTAAATTGTAAATATTGACCCAAAATAAAACTTCTCCGAGCTTTCATTTTACATTTAATAAAAGCAATTTGTTCTAAAACGCGTTATTATTCTTTTCAATAATGTGATGATGGGAAATGTATAAAATATCATTTTAATTCGTAGCTGCACCCCATATATCCGATTACTGAGCCCCCATAAACACGCCTAAAGCAAGACATGCCCGGGCATGCCTGGTCGATTTATACGTACTGAGTCCCCCATAAACATGCCTAAAGCAAGACATGCCCGGGCATGCCTGGTTGTTTTACACGCTTTATGATTTCATCGCCGTATCATTTTATAAGCCTTGATTCACAAATCCTAACTTATCGTTTTATACGCTTTTTGATTTCATCGCCGTATCATTTTATAAGCCATGATTCACAAAATAACGACCTATAAAACAATAAAATGCTATAATCTTATCAATACGTTATAAGGACCGATTAAAACCCCGATTAAAATCAGACTTGGAACGCGTCCAATATAGACACACGGACCAAAGGGGCGTGGTCAAAGGGGCGTGGCCACCTGTCACATCCAATTAGCGAAAATACATGGTGATGAGTAGTATACAACCTATACTACTCATATGTACATAGACACATAACTCAATTCGTAAACATTTTTAACAAGCATTGGCATAGCCAATAGGTCTCGCCTTTGGGAACTTATAAGTGTTTTGTCCCCCAAGACGGGGTCTGCTTGGATGCAGATTCCGAGCGCTTTGCATTTGAAGGGGTCATTGCATAGAGCAGAAAGAACTGCCCATCCTGGGCTCCGCCCCATCAGAAACTGGAAGTTCCAGCTGCAGTGACAATGGCCGGCCATCAGAAACCAAAAACGGCCCACATTTTCATTCTCACCCATTACTCATATCTGAGCCCTTCCCCAAGTAAAAAAAATGCACAAGCCCCGTGCTTAAATGCAATACATGCACGGTGCACATTTTGTGAAGACAATGGGCCCATACAAAGCATTCACACCAGCTAATCTCACTGATCCTGTTATCAGAATGAGATAAACATATACTTTGACTGTGTGAGAGGCCCTGGCCACAGGACCCCTCCCTGAACAAGGGAGCGAGGAGGAACGCTGGCTGCATTACAGAACGGTGCCCGGAGCCCACAGGATGCGTGCAGAGCATCGGCAAAGCCCCACAGTGAAATATGTAAACAAGGGGGCGGGCCACCCACAAAAAGGTGCACACTTGATATTCCCCCAAAAAAGTAAATACATCACACTTTCAGAAATAAGGAAATTGTGCCAAGATGCCTGAGGGCAGGGTGTATAGTATCAATTTCATTTTTGGTGGGATGATATACATTCTTTTTTACTCTTCCTTTTCTCTAAAATCCACGCTTTGTTTTTTCTATGAATAACTTTCCTACAAGCTGTTAATTCCGAGACTACGGTGTCTCACGTATTATAAAGCCACAGCTTTGGAGAACTATATAAACAAACACGTCTTGCTGTTGCATCGGGTGCCTGTCCTCCGTGATGGTATAAGGGACAGCCGTCGAGCCCCCGTAGCAGGTCAAATAAATAGAAACCCATCGTACCTTAGTGCATATGGTACCATCATAGTATTTGACAAAGCGAATGGTCCGACTTTGGTAGCAGATCAGGCTCAGTTTGAAAAGTGCCGAGGCTTTGCTAGTGAGAAAGCAGAAACAAAGCACGCGCAGGAGGGTGAGGGTGTGTCTAATTATTGTATCATTAGTAGGCAAACGATTATTTGCAAAGGAAAGATTTGTGGTATTTATTAAACCATTGGTGGGCTTGTAAACACAGGGGGATTGTGCAACAACATGAACCCGTCTCCACTTTGGCCCTCGCGTACACAGAGCTATAAATGTGGCACTGGCATCATCACACATTTTACAATCACTGCAGATGTTAGGCCCTAATGACCGGTTATCATTTCCTTTTTAGCTCGCACCAGAATTACCATTTCCTGCCTGGGGTCATGGTTATTAGGGGACAGGGAAGTAAGAGCAATTCGGAGGTTTGGGAAACAACATAAGGAATTCGGACTTACTGTGCCGATTTTACACTTTTGTCCAGGTGCTGCACTGAGACCCTGCGCGAGGTGAAATCTCCAAGTGAAACACCGCGAAACTCCAGTGTTGCCCCACACTTATAATTCCACTGAGGTCAGTAACTGCTGTTAACAGCATCTACAGAATTATCAGGCCGCTCACAATTTGATCTTTAGAGTAACACTGCACATGTGGTAATATGACATCACAGTGCCGTAAAACATTGTGGGATCCACCAGCAAAAATTAAATTCGTTAGTTTTCATTTGTGGGTGGAATAAACCTAATGCCATGGAGGTGGGAGAGAGAGAGTGCGTGCGTGTGTATGTGTGCGTGTGTTTGTGTAACAGAGGGGTCGTGGGGCACGCAAATACAACATTCTTACATTCTTCCAAGTTAAGTGTGATGGTTTGCATTCAGGAATATCACAGACTCTGCTCTGGTGATAGTCCACCACAGCAGTGACCAGTGAATTTATATGGCCTGTTCCAAATCCCTCAAAAATACCTGGTTCCTGGCGTTGGTCTCTGGCTCTCATGCATCTCTCAGTAGATGTGGCCAATCAACAGTAGAGTTTCAATGCTCTACTGGGCCATTAGAGCGCCTCAGTCTTTGGTCCATTCGGGCAGACCTCTAACATCTAGTAGTGAATACATTGCATAAAATTGTAGATATTGTACCGGTACGGTGATGCGACCCCTGAGTCAGGGGATGGGCTGCGCACACTGGGTAACACAGATGGTGTTATTCGATGAGGTGAACCCCTGAGGACACGTGTTTATCGACAGCGGAGCTAGGAAGGATCCCTGGGGAACCTGCAGCGGAGCCTCAAGTTCTTGGAAACTTGGGTGCAGGGCGATGACTGCATGAAGGTTATTATTAGGTGGCGCTACAACTATGTGTAACTTGAAGTTGTAGCGCATCTTCACAGCGTGCTGCTAGAGCGCATCTTTAGCACAAACCATGAGACCGCTGACTCAATCTCCTTAGAGATCAGGGCTTCACTGCATGCGGAGTAACGTCAAGCCGCCCCCCCCTCCCTAGAGTGTCACTAGAACTCCTCGTTTATCTACAGTAGGAGGCGTGTGACTCACTAGCTGCCGCACAAACCTTGCGGATTCACTGCTGGCAAAGCAGGGCCCCTCTGCCAGGTCAAGTGAGGAGTGGCGGGAGAATCACTAAACAACAAATGTGGTTCATGTGCATTTTCCATACCATAGGCAAGAGCCACAAGTGTATAAGGCGCCGGCACTAATGACAGGGAAGGCTTGTATTGATTGAGGGGTGCAGGCAGCGTTGCGGCTGTAGGGTGTCTGGGGCAAGAAAGTAACAACAACAAGCCCGAGAGTGGTGAGCGTGCTTGTGCCTGTGAAAAACAGATGCCACGCTGCACGTAACCGCTAGCCGTAGGCGGCTACAATTCCTGGCAAAGGTGGGACATGCACCCACCTTTGCCCAATTGCGTGCTGCCTTCGCACGCAAAGACCAATAGAAAGAAAGCCCCAAAAAAAAAAAACAAGCATGAGCGTGTGAAAAGTACTGATCGATTCCAAGAGGTCGTTTTCCTAGTGCAACGCATGCGCGCTGCCCAAGGCTCGACCTAAAAAGCTCACCTCGAGTGTGACTCTCTACTCTGAGTGACACCATTTACAATCACTCAAATCTGCTCGCACTCACATTGTGGGAGTCAGAAATGGCAGAAACTACGCAGAGACAATGCTATAGATTAAGTGGGCATCGACATGCTTATACAATGTGCCAAAGCCATACATTTCACTCATGTGAAGCCCATATGGGCCTAGAGTAGGTAGGAGAGACTGATCTCCTGTCTGTAAACCTATTTTAGACTCAAGGATTAATTGGCTTCAGATCATATCATCTTCAATACCTGTCCCTTGAAACAGTTCCTAAGGGGACAAAACATATTTTGGCTGGTTGCTGTACTAAACATTATCTGAACTTTCCCATTGGACACTGCTATATGCACTACTGATGCACATTTTAACCATAGATATGACTGGCTGATATACTGTTAGACTATAATCAACAATGTCAAGAACCTCTCATTATAACACTGACTTCATAATTATTTAGCAGTGTACACAAATAAACATGTACACTTCCTAACCGTCTGATCTGGGCACTACTGGAACTTTACTAAACTAGGTGTGTGCTACCATTATAGCTTTAACTCACCTCATACAAATCCATATTCAATTAGTTTACCTATGGTGTCCCAAAGGGATCATCTGTTCCCCTACATCTGTGATAGCGACATGACACCGTTTGAAAACATACTTGAGAGATTCAACATGGGTTAACACATGTATGCGTACGGCACTCGCATCAAAGCCTAGGTGATCTTTGGTAAGTTCTGGATTGCCTCCTGGTCACGTAAATCTGGATGCACCAAAACTGACTTCATGTTAAAGCTTCCAATACAAAGATAATTACAACTGGGATCTTCTGCTCAGCCTTCAAGACTGCAATGCCCCCAAGACTGAGATATCCCAACAGACTTGGTAACCGTTTCACTTTGTTATTCAACTAGTCTCAATCCACAGGCTAACACAACCTAGGTGCTGCCATTGACTCCAAAAGTGTGAAAAAAATTATTTTATTACCCAAGTGTCCTTTGAGGTGTTCTGCTCTTTTTGTACCAGCAGCGAATTGCTCTAATGCTTGACACACTGATTTACGGAATGGACTATTACATCACATTAAATGCCTTCTAGCCAAGTCAACAGAAAAACTTAATGGCATATAAAATGAACCTACCCACCTAATCAGCCCTACCTTATCAGTTTGCTTCATCTATGCCAGCAAACAGGTGCAGCGAGATACGGACACTTTGGTGGCATAACTTTCCATGCGCAGGGTTCCTCCCCCTGCAACTCTCCCCCTACAAACCCTCTCTATAGAAGGCATATATTTTAAAAATCATTAAGTCTCTAAATCATATCCTCCAACAAACCTCTGGGTAAAATCCAGACCCTCATTCCTCGTACTTCCTTTCTTTGCCGATTATTACCCTTTATCATATCACTGTTCAATCTGGGGCGTCTGCAGAGCCTCACTAGTGCTCTACACAATCAAGAAAAACAATGAATATTAAATTGTATTTATCTTTCTAGGGATGCAGCCGACAAACCAACTGAAAAAACATCACACTGCCGAAAATGAAGCCAATTTGAACATCCGATTAAGACGTGGTGTAAATAAGAAACCAACTAACCCGTTCTCACTCATACCAACAGTAACACTTTTTTTATTACGGTTTTCCTAGTGCCGTCAAGCATTCAACTGGTTCGTCGCCTGCCTTGTAAAAATATACGGTAACAATTAGGTAATCATTTGTGGAAAGCCGTAAATTCTTCTCAGTTTCACATCACCAGACTGCCTTATACCAACACTCGTTTCCTTGTGTCCTAAGAGCAGGGTTGGATGAAGAAACTAGGGGTCTCTCAAGGGGGCGTGGCCGATGTAATTAGGGCGCGGCTTAAAACATGCAAGCTAAAAATCTGTGCTTGGCATAGTGTGCCACCTGACTGGTAATTTGCTGCTACTGTCATTGCATCCAGGTATATAATACAACATGCAACATTACACCTACAACAAGCCAGGAGTATTGGCTTTGCCAATGGTTGTTAATAGCATAGGGTAAATAAGCCACAACTATGGCTTAGTTGTATAGAATATTGAAAACGCTTCAGTTCTGAAATGATGAGACTGTGAAAGCACTATAACGAGTCTCTTTGAAGTTACACCAAGGGCAGTCAAGGGTGGTACTGCCACAGAGTTGAGTTGTTTTTATGGTGAGGGCAAAAATGGAGAGCCCCACAGGGACCTGCTTTTTAGAACTACAGCACCGGCAGGACCCGGCCGATTTAAAGCCCTGCCTAAGAGTCGTACTTGTCAGAAATTAATGTTAGTTTCCACCAATCAGACTAGTTATATTTTTATTCATCTGAAGATTAACACGTTTCCTGCTAATCTTTATAGAAAGTTTTACTTTCAAAAAGTGCACAGAAGCAAAGTGAAGATCAAAGACAGTCAGTCAGTCAGTCACCTGTAACCAGTGCCCCTTCCCCTTTGGAGTGAACTCAATTTACCGGCACAATCAGCATCTCCAGAACAGGGGGGCATATTATCAAGCCAGGCGAAAAAATTATCGCCGCTTTAGCGGCAGAAAACTGCCGCTAAAACGGCGATAATGGGCTTGATAATATGCTCTATGGAATTCCAATTGAAGCTCATGTTAGATGTGAAGGACTTCTAACCTGAGCTTCAATTGGAATTCCATAGAGCATATTATCAAGCCCATTATCGCCGTTTTAGCGGCAGTTTTCTGCCGCTAAAGCGGCGATAATTTCATCGCCTGTCTTGATAATATGCCCCAGGGTAACTAACCACACAGGTTTTTTATTTTAACCTGGAGCCCAGAGGCAAATTTCCGGGGGAGGGGGGAAATGATGGCGAATAAAAATCTCGGGGGGCGGGTAATTTTTCCAGCAATAGGCAGAGTGGAGATACAGGGGCTCTAAGATGGGGTGAAAGAACAACAAAGCCTCGTTAACAAGTAAATGGACTTTTAAACACCTGTGAAGTACTCGGGTGCGGCTGCAACAAGACAGACGCCAGACCAACCAGTATACAGCAGCTGAAAAATGGTCTGTGTGTGAGAAGCTGTCTCAGCGCAGGCTGACACACACACGGCGGGGGCGCCTGCTGGAGCCTCAGTCCCTTACAAGTTTCGGGGTGAGGTGTAACAACCATGAAAAGCAAAAGTAGGACACAAATCAATCGCTCTTGAGTTTGCTCCTCGATCACTAAAGTAAGCATTGGTCTGGGTAGAGCTAGCCTAGTCAGAATCATGCTGCAACAGATCACGCACTGCCTTTACAATACTTTTACAGACATCATTAACGTCGCCACTGAGGAACCGCCAATGACTTGCAGCCATCCCTTCAAGTCAATGTGCCCTTACCTCATTTTCTCTTCTATGTGCTATGGTTCGTTCTCATTTGTGTGACCTCCCAACCCACTACTACCTCTGCACCGCACACCACTGTCTCAATTCCTCCTTCCTTTCCGTGTCCACTCTCTCACTTCCCTGCTACTCCTTTCTCAGTCTGCCCTATCCACCAGAACGCCATTTCCCGAGAATGACTCACAGAAGCAGGTTTTCGTAGTTCTGCGCCGCTGCCATCGCTTTGCTCTACACCCTGGGCCGATTAGATGTGATGACCCTCTGCACTAGTTCCTGCCTGACGCGTCAGCCGGTATGGGAACGTCATAACGACGGGTGGCTGAGAAGGACAAACCTAGTGTTCTGGCTGATAGCGAAAAGGAGGAGGGAGGGAGACAAGCATATGGGTAGGGGAGCCATGGTCACAGAAAAGGGACTACGCGCAAGTTTACACTTTATTGGTGGGTGAGGGTCAAACAGAGGGACAGCGTGACGACGCTGCTACGTCAGAGGACGATTTGAGGTGTTGTATAAGGGAACAACCAGCGCGGGGAACTCTGGAGTAATTGATTATGATCTAGTTTAGTCTCTAGCGTTGCTCTAATCGCAGATATCGGAGCAGTTTTTAATGCAGCATAAAAGATCTGGCGTGCATTGTTTTACGTTGTTCTGTAAACCGATGGGCTTTTTTTTCAAATTCAGAAATGGGTAGTTTTTAAAGCAAGGGTGCGTTTTAGCACCGCTCCTGTTCAACTTGTATACCGTTGACATGGGCCAAGCCTTGACAGGTGCAGCACTGGCCACGCCGAGGATCGGGGACATCAAGATACAGCTTATTCAACACGCTGACGACCTGGTACTTTTAGACCACACCAAAATAGGTCTACAAAAAGCACTGTCGGCCTTGGCAACCTATAACGTGGCCCACAAGCTGGTGGCCAACCAATCAAAATCTAAAGTTGTCATCTTCGGCCATTACCCGAGCAAGAAACTAGCAAGATGGAGCCTTGGCCAGCTGACACTGGAAAGCGCACAAAAATACAACTATCTGGGCGCCTGGCTAACTGAATCGGGGCGTCCGTGCGCTCAACTGCACAAAATTCAAATAAAAGGGAAATGCATCACTTATGCTCTCTGCAAATTACAAGCTACTTTGCACAGCCCAACCACGACGGCCATCCGTAGAGTTTTACGTGCAAAATTAATGCCCGCCCTCACTTACGCTCAACTAGCTTTCCCCGGAAAACTAACAAAAGAACTACAAAAAAATCATTGCAGTGCTCACAAAAGGCTGTTTCATTTACCTGCGTGCACCCGAAACACTTTAGTGCGCTTAGAATTCTCTTTGAACCATCAAACGCTGGAAGAGACGGCCTTTCTGTGTAAATATTATTTCCTTACTACAGCGGCCCAAGAGAAATCGTTGAAGGCGGTCTTAAAACATATTTTCTGCGAACCTGGGAATCCATGGTCAACCGCTCTCGCATTTGGAGCAGACCAGCTCAAACTAGCCTTGGAGAACTGGAACCCTAAGACTATTAAGTACTCCGCCATCAAATGCATACTTAAAAAACAAGTTCGCATTCACTCTCGTGCACTTGACCTGGAACAGTTGGACAACAAAGGCCTGCACGAAAGCCAAACCCTGCCACAAAAAGGGTTCAGTCCTAAACACCATCTCACGCAGGCAGTGGGCAGAGCAGCCTTACTTAGGATCTTGGCATTCAGGTTACATCCCCTGCCACTTCAAGAAATATATAACACCAAACTGAGAACATCGGCGATCAAGGGCTGCCGGCTCTGCGGCTACAAACACGAGTCTCTGGCCCACCTTCTATTTTGCTTCCCGGCCCTGCGCACTGCCCGCAGTCTCCACCTACGGCCAATTCTATTACAACTGGGCACCCGCACAGCCAATGAGGCGATTCACCAATTGTACACACTAAACACAGTAAAACATATGGCCTCGTTTGGCATATTCATCAAACAGACTCGATTACTGTTGACGGCTTCACCTCCTAGAGACCCAGTTAACTGCAAGTCTGCTTGACGTCCACAGATTTTAACTATTGTTTTCTTTTAAATGCTGATATTTTTATAAACTCTGTTCTATATCAAAGTTTTATGTTATGGTTTTAAGTAACCAGCAATAAAATGTATTCATTCATTCAAAGTAATTGATTATGATCTAGTTTAGTCTCTAGCGTTGCTCTAATCGCAGATATCGGAGCAGTTTTTAATGCAGCATTTTTACGTTGTTCTGTAAACCGATGGGCTTTTTTTTCAAATTCAGAAATAGGTAGTTTTTCCAGGAAACCACCTATTTTTGATGTTCACTTGGAGCTTGTTATCAAAATGGCAGTTTGAATCAACCTGCGGTCGGAGTGTGTTTAAAAATATTAAGAATCTGGGCGTCGTGTCCCCTGTCATAAGGTGGTTTGAGCCCCTAGTTTGAATGGGTCCTTGCATGTCCTTAAGCTTCCCCAGTCCTTTTAGGATCGCAGTGTGGTCTCAGGATGTTGTGATGCTCAGACATGTGTTATGTGTGACTCCACCTTGGTCACCCAGGGTGGAGTCACTCCCGCGCGTTGGCCAGGAAGGTGTTTCGTTCCCAGATGGATGGCTGAATTAATTGAACCTCCACTTAATGAATCGCTACATACGCTGTGCATTGACAATTCAAGCCCGGTGACTACCACCAGAAAGGACTGTTGTTTACATAGACTAATCCCAGAGCTCCCGAGCACCGCTGGTTCCTCGTTGTGCGTGTGATCCCCATTCCTTCACTACTAATTATAGCAGCAAGCTAATTCAACACTTGAACTAAGAATAATTTAGGATGCAAACTCAATCCAATTGCGCTCACATCTATTTCCGGCTGGACGTAGCTCCACCATGAGTTTAATCTAAACGCATAGTATCCCAGGACAAGCAGCACAATTCAGTGCCTTCCTGAGACCACTCCGACAGTCCCTCCCCGGACTGTGGCCACAGTAGAGATTTCAGGTTGCTCACTTACTATCCTGATGATGATCTTAAATCCCTAAAAGATCAAAACGCCGTCGACCCCCCCACAACAGGAACTTACTCGATGGTATTGACTTATATGAAGTTCCTTTTCCGTTGTCAATGTGATGTATTGTTTTTAAGTTCACTTCACTTTGTCACATTACGCACCTGTCACTCAATGTGAGCACCTGAATATTTTGACTGTTCCTAATGTCAGCAGAACCTAGGTGTGCCTCAGATGTGAAATTGGCCAGGCGGAAGTACAATTTGGCAGTTATCAACCGGAAGGGAGTACTTCTTAGGGACCGTTGGGAAACCCTATCGCAGGCCGCTACTGATAAAAGGGGGAAATTATTCTGGTCTGCTGTTAGGGCTCTCCGATCCATGGGACAGCTATTAACTCCCATTAGTTGCACCATCTCTAGCCAATCCTGGGAATCCTACTTTTCTAAAATCTATGCTATTCCTTCCACAGCGACCGACCAGTACGAATATGGGTTATATATGAGCATTCAGATATCCCTCTCTGAAGTAGAAGACGCTATTCAGCAGAGTATTGGAAATAAGGCCCCTGGCCCTGATGGGCTACCAATAGATTTAATCAAATGGAACTCGGATTTTTAGGCACCGCTTCTTCTGATTGTTTTTAATAACCTAACGCACGCCCCGTTACCTGACACCTGGGCGAAGAGTATTATCGTCCCTATATTAAAAAAGGGGGACCGGTCGCAACCGAGTAACCATAGGCCTATTTCTCTGATCGACAATGCTCTTAAAATATTGGGCAGTGTTTTATATAATAGGATCCTGGAATGTTCAGAGGAATGTAGCATTCTAGAGCCCTGCCAGCTAGGTTTCCGCAGCAAGGTCGACACTAATGAACAATGCCTCAACCTCAGTCTTGTAATCGGGAAACACACCATTGCACGGAACTCTCCAGTCCATTTGGCCTTCATGGATCTGTCCTCAGCCTTAGACTTTGTAAATAGGTCAAGGCTGTGGACTATCCTGTTGGCCTATGGTCTGGATGAGCCTCTGGTTCATTTCCTGGCATACCTCCATAAAGACCTTCAGGCACAAGTGAGGATTGGCAGAGATGGTGAGGTCTCAGGGCCAATTAAGGTCGGAAAGGGGGTCAGGCAGGGTTGCGTCTTGGCCCCCTTCTTTTTATCATACATATTAATGGATTGAATAAATCATTAGTATCCATGTCCCAAGATGTACCTATGATTAATGGGAAACCCCTCCCTGTGTTATTATACGCTGATGATGCGGTTTTCTATGCCGCACCCCTAACTTTTTGCATATTTTAGTACAGTCTTTTGTTAAATATATGGATAGCCTGGACCTAAGAGTTAATTTTAGTAAATCATTTTTTTTGTTTTGGATTTTTTTTGGATTTTTTTTTTTTTTTTTGGGAAACCTTTATTACAAAGTTCAAGAGATATACAAGTATGGGCCTACAACCTTCAGGCCGGCCGCTAGTAGACAGTGAGACCATAAAACCCATTTATAAACACAAGCGGCAAGCAGTAAAAGTCCCACAGATCAAAAATATCATTTGCGGCCACATTGCCCAAACATCTCAAATGGCGGTTTCATTTTAAATGAAAAACGAAAAATAAACCCACAAGGCGGCAAGAGTCTAGGCAACCGTATGTGCTCCCCTCGAGAGGGCTCTACCAACCTACAAGAATAGGAGGGGGGAAGGGCTAGTAAATCATTTTTAATGTCCTGTGGCCCTCGGAGACGCCAGCTCAGTTCCATTGTTGTTGGCAGTCAGAAATTGATAAGCACCTGTAAATTTCCATACCTGGGGGTGGTCTTTGCTGCGAACGGCTCCTGGACTGAGCATCTTACTCACTCCAGGAGCAAGTTCTCAAAGACCATCAATTCACTTTTAAGTTTCCCCCATCCAAAGACCACAGGCGCCATTTTAGCAATCTTAAATTTTTTAAAATTACAATGTGTTCCTTTGGCCACCTATGGAGCTGGGATATGGGGCATTGCGAACAGTACCTGCATTAAGCAGGAAGAAAACAGATTTTGTAGAAAGTTGTTGGGCATCCCAATCTCTAGCCCACAATATGTTTGCCACAAAGAACTACATTTAAATTATATAAATGATTTTATACGTGCCCGGCCAGCCCTTTTCTGGCTATCGATTTGGAAGAATGAGGCAGCTACTCTTACCAGAGACATTATTACTGATTGTTTGAAATGTGATAAGGGGATGGATATCCCCTGGCTATCTGGGGTATATCAGAGTTTATGCAGCATTAATAAAGACTGCATCTTTTTAAATCCTGGTAAAGCTGAAACTCTGCACAAAAAAGACCTCAAAAGTGCTTTTTACTTGTTGTATAGCACTGAAAGAACTGTGCTGGAATCGAAGCAATCTCTCGTTCCCAGTTTTATGTCACTGGAGCGGCCCTGCCATCCTCTACCAAATTATTTTGTTCTACCTATGAGTCAGTGGGAAAGGAGTCTTTTATTCCGTTTGAGTGCAGGGACAGTCAAATTCGCTCTGTGTTTTCCGCTTGGCTTCCATCCGAAACTTGATCTAGTACCCTGTCCATGTGACGGGGTGAGTGGCCAATCTACTCTTCATTTCCTGCTTTTTTGTAAATATTACATTAAATACAATAAGGGGCTTCTTTACCCCTTTTTTTAGCAGGAGCAGGCCTATTAGTTTGGATTCTGCCTACTCAAGCATACTTGTCCTGACTGATGAAGAGCTGGTCTTCCGTTTAAGTTCATTCTTGAGAATTTTTACCAGGGCTCATAAGACAATGCTTAATCCCTGAGTTTTTAATACATGAATGGTTAAGTCTAAAAATTATCATTTACCTACAACCTCGATTTTGTAATATTGTGTTTTGTAATTGAATTTTTATTAATATGTATCGTTACTCTTCTCCCGTCATTCATACTGTTTTTTACATTTATGGATACAATCCTTATCCGAATAAAGTTTATGAACTGAACTGACTGTTCCTAATCATGCGTGTGTAAAATAAAATGCCTATTTCACACCACATATGTTCCCCTACTACTTTCGTGCTCTCTCAATGATTAATTGTCCCTTTGTTAAAAAAGTCTCCTTGTGTCCCCCCCCTTGGGACTACACATGTTTGCACAGGACCCGATTGGGCCAAATTGAACCACTGTTTCCCTTAACACATGTTAACCCAAGACCCCAGGTTCTTCTAGCGGGCTACCCATCTTCTACCATACTACCAGACATGTGTTATGTCATGTCTAGGAGGCACATCCTCTGAGCAGTGACGTTTTGCCCTCATGTAACGAAACTAGTGCTCATTTAAAGCAGAGCGATATCTCGGGTCTAGTTAGCGCTATATAAAACTCTAAAAAAAAATGTTTTTAAAACACAGCGCTGGGATGTCTCGCCGTAGGACGTGCTCCTCTGATGGAGCGCAGGTCACCAGCTCGGGCCACACATACACCTAATACTCACCTGGACCCAAACCACATACATACAGTGAGCTAGTAAAACCCAGCTGGCATCACATTTTGAGTAATATCTCTGTAACTTTGTTATTTACCTTTACCAAGTCTTACCACCTTGATAAATAATTTCCTGTCCTCAATAAATCAGGTTGCTGAGTCAGTTTAAGGTAGAATGACATTTATCCCTTTACTAAATAACCACAGACTCAAGAAGTTTTGAAAACTTTTATCTAAGATTAATTTGTGAGTCAAAATTCAATTACAGTAACCACCTTCATATCAAGAGGCAAATAATTTCAATCATAGCAATATATCAAGAAACAATCAATAAAGACGGTACCTGAAAGGGAAGGAAAAGAGAACAGCAGGCATAAAAGACAGATTTTTCTAATATATTTACCTATGGTCTTAGATGAACCCAACTCCGAAGAAAAAGGGCCAGATAGAATCTCCAGTACAGGCTACAGGTAGAAGATCAGGCAGATTCAGATCTGGAAGGGTAACCTCCTCTATTGTGCAAAGCCTGTGTCGCACCCCTCTCTGGCACTACTCTCCTCGAGTATCCCAGTTCCGCGACCCCTCTAGGTGATCAGATTGTCGATAGATCTCTCGAACTCTCGGGCAGAGTTTCAAGCAGCAGCAAAGTCTGAGACAGCGTCTCGGACAGAATTTGGAGCAGCATACGCGTTGGGTCAGTGACGAGTCGAAATGGCAGTTCTGACAAATCGGACAAATCGGACCAGGACACTAGCTAGCTTACCTGAATTATGCTATTCTCTGGGTTCATGTACCACCCCCAAATGTTGCATTTTATGTTTTCCCCCTGTTCTAATTGGTCAGAATGAGGAGGTGAGTTCATCACACCACCTAAAGTACGGATTTTATCTATGAACAATTGTTTTATGTGCCCGCCCCTTTACTTCTTTTCCCATAGCTTTATTCCGCCAAATTCACATTACTCAGTAAGTTAAACATTTTATTCAAAATAGTTTCTCTTGTAAGGGTCATCAGTGGACGTTCCCAGGCTTCTTTACTCAAGATGTCCTTGGCCGAGTGACACGGGAGCCATCTTTGTTTCCGGACAGTTTTTATGCGCATGCACGCATTTTCATGCGGGTAGAGGTTCCAGTCACCCTCCGAGGCCTAAATAAGAACTAATAATAAAGTCAGAAAAAGACACATTAGTACACGGAAACAAATGATCTCACTGTATACCACTTATTTTCTACTCTATCCCCATTTTACTTATTTTACATCTTTTGCATTAGTGTTTAATAAGCTTACAAGTTTTAGTATAACAATAGCAGGTGCGTTAGCATGTGGGTTTGGAGCGGCCATTTTAAGTGCCATTGCGCAGCTGCAAAAGTTTCCCACCAAAAGCGACAGTGTCCTACTACGTAGATGCAGTAGACGCATGCGCAATAGAAATCCTGCGTTTTTTCGGCCCTTTTAGGACATTCAAGTTACGGGTTAGTAATTGCACATAGAAAAGCTTCCCCTGGATAAAAGTGTTTGTGATATTTTGCAGTTTTAGTATTCACAAGACAGATTGATTACATTGTTACATGTTATTTGAGAGGATTGAATCCAAGCAAGTTTCTTTTACGAATCCTTGCTCCATCAATCCCCTCTCTGATGGGATTTAATGCCATCAAAAAATGTTCTATTAAAACAGATGCCAACTTTAGCACATCTCAACTTCTTCTTCTACCCTTTCATTTGCTTTCTTTTCCTCCTTGCATTGCAACCCTCTCATTCTTTTTTTTTTTTAAAACAATTTTTATTAAGACAAACAGAACAAAAGTACACCTTTCGTCAGTACATATTGCATCCGCGTGGTACAGTTTGCTGTCACATTAATCAATTTCTGACATCTAGTGAAAGTGTCATACAATTACATCCTAGCCTACATATCCATCACCCGCCACCCCCCGCCCTTACACCACCCTTCTCCGGGTCGACTCTTATGTCGTGATGATGTCTCTATTTCATTCGCTCAGCTCGGACTCTGAGTCCGTTACAGGGGGTTCGCATATATTGCCTCTAAATGCGTTCCACTTTCCCCAGATTCTCTGCCACATCCGGGGGCACCCCCTTTTCGCGCCCACCACCCTCTCCGCCGTCATGGCACTATCTAGGTCGCTGCACCACCTCACGTGGGAGGGGGCTGACTGCGCCCCCCAGGATTGCGCAATATTCCTCTTCGCCAATGCTAGTCCAATGGTCACCCAAGTTTGGTCCGCCTGGTTAAGATCAGTAGTATCCCACACATTCAGTTAGCCCATCCGAGGGTCTGGTGGGACATCATGACCGGTGACCCGCAAGACCGTCGCCAGGACCTCCCCCCAGTACAAGGTAATGTCAGGACATTCCCATATAGCGTGAAAGTAGGTGCCCTGTAGGCCACACCCCCTCAGACAGAGCAGAGTAAGTGCCCTCCCCATTTTATGTAGTGTGAACCCTCTCATTCTTTTATAAAAGTCTCCTTTTAATTCTTCTAGCTGTATTTCTTCAAGTTTTCTTTTCTTGCCCCTTTCATTCACTGCATATTTCTTTCTTCCTTTACAAAATTTGTGCCAACACAATATTGCTAAGTCTAATAGAGTTATTCCCATTATGGGTAGTATTATATGACCTAGAATACCTATTTCTAAATTAGAAAACCAACTACCTATCTTTGTAAAGCTATTTGCAAGTTTACTCCATACATTTTCAACTTCCAGTGGTTTCAACTCTTCTTCCAATTTCGTAATATTCTTAATATATTTTCCAATCCCAACACTTTTATCTGGGATATACGTGCAACAATGTTGCGTTTTCAATAATTTACAGACTCCACCCTCTTTTGCCAATAATATGTCAAGGGCAAGTCGATTTTGCATAACCATAGATCTGACCGCAACTAATTCCATGTTGATGAGCAGAAATTCTCCAGCAGTGTCAGTAGATAACCGATCTACTACTGTAGACACAAAATACATTTTTCGTGAATTAAGCAGAACTCCCACTGAAGGTATCAATGCACCAAAAATGTCACCTACTATTTCTGAAAAACTAGCTTTTTTTACACGTGTGAGTCCATTTACGTCTTCGTTGTTTCCAATGAGTCTTTTTACATGATAAACCTTAGGGAATACTATTCCGAAATAGCAACTCCCATACCACTGATCTGGCACCCTAAAGTAGGCTTTATTGCCACATACATAATAAATTCCAGGAAATACTGGATCTGTTCCTCCTTTTAGTCCCCATCCCCCAATTATTAAGAAATTGTGTTGTTCTTCTTCCTCAGCCCATTTCGATATCTGAGGTTTAGGTTCAGAGGCTCTCCGTTGGAAATCCTGTCTTCTTTGTTCTACTAATTTCAGAAATATTTTCTCTTCTTCATGCAATCTACAGGTTAATTTGTTATTATGTGCTTCACCTATATCTATTGCTTTCATGGTTAAGAAATATTCACTCATAAATTCAGAGTCCCTTGTACTAAGAACAGGGTTCATGCTTTTTCGCATAGGAACCTCAGAAAAAATCACATCTATGTTAGAATAATAATATTGCAGTTTTCCAGTTTTGTAAAACAAACTTGCTAAAACACTACAGGATATACCATAGGTTAAGGGTAAACGATGACACGTCACTCCCTCTGCTACAGATGCAGGTAATTTCATGCATACATAACAATCACTAACTTCCATAGTTTCTACATATTGTACTAATAGGATTGTGAAAATATTTAAATCAGTGCCATTTTTATTCACAGTGTGATATAAATCTGACTCATCTGGCGCTTCTAATTCTACTCTATCTCCTTTGATATTAGCTAACTTTTCATGTGTGTTAGCGTTATTCTGTACATTTTGACCATTAGATAAGGTATAGCCTCGACTAATATCAACCATATTATGAGTATTAGAAATATACTTCATATACACATTTTGCAACATTTCTTAAAACAATTCGGTTTTCCAGCAGATCTATTGTCAGCCATTTTCTAAGGGGATAGAAGATTTCTCTTCTTTATTTGAGTGATTTTTCTTTGGAGCTGAGCTACAAAGGGGAAATTCGTTCAAGGTGGTCTCACTTCTTCGTCAATTTGCTCTGCATAAAAATTTCCAGTTTCCTTCTCATTTATCTTTACATTCTCAAAATCTTCGAGAATTGCAAATGTCCATTTAGGACCTTTGAATTTGTTATTTATACACTTTGCTTCTTCGTTTTGAACCTACAGCTGCTTGTCCAGACGAACTAGATACTTTGTCTACCTGCTCTTGTTCCTCGGGCACTGTCTTGAGGTGCTATTTCAGTCTCTTGATAACACCTGGCCTATTATCACCTTTTCTAATTCGTTTAGCTTGCCCTGCACTTGTACCTTCTTCAGAGGTTCTTTTGTTTTCGTTAATTTGTGGTACAACGTGATTATTTCCGTCCTCTGATTCCTTCTTTGTCTGATCTTGAGCAGGGCACACTAATTCACTACTTCCTTGATGAATATTTTCTCTTTCACTTGTCTGACCTAGATCAGGTACAATTTTTCAAGTCGCTTTTTCTGTAGCTGCCTGAATTTCTGTAATTTCCCTTATTGGCTTTTGATCATTTTCCCTAGAATCTTTGTCGTCATTTTTCTGTTCTTTTTCTTTATATTCTCTCTGTTCTTCCCCAGTCTCAAGTTCTATAAATTTGGTTTCTTCTGTTTGGGTAATGGGTACCTTCCCTACCTGGTCCTGCTCAGGGTTATAATCCAATTTATTTTCTGTTTCTTTAACACTTTCCTTTTTGTCTATCTGGTCCTCACTTTTTCCCTGACTAATTTGCCTAGTTTGACTCCTGGTTCTTACAATTATCTCTGGTATGTCCACTGCAGGTATCCAATCATCCTGACTGGTGCTTGGTTGTTCTTCGTCAGCTACTTTAGGACCTATTACTTGAGATCCTTCAGCTGTGCATCCTTCAGCCCCCTCAACCGCCTGAGTCGGTTGAGGTTCCTCCTCGTCAGGTGCTGGTACTCTTTTAGTGTGGCTTGCATGAATCCAATTAGGCAAGCATGCATATTTTACAGCTGTTGTTGTGACTAATATAACCTGATGTGGTTTTTCCCACCTTGGTGCTAGGCAAGTCTCTCGTGTGTGATTCTTTACTACAACCCAGTCACCAGGATTCAGATCGTGCGCTTGAATCGGCTGCCTGACATCTGCGTCCTCGCCAACCTGGTGAGAGATAGAACGCACTTGGTCAGCCAATTCTTTGCACTACTCCAGTACCAAATCATCAGTTATAATCAACAACTTGTGTCCTGGTATGCATGCCTGCCTCATTGCTCTTCCCATGATGATTTCATGGGGACTCAATCCAGTATTTTTGTCTGGAATACTTCTGAGTCCCATCAGAACAAGAGGTAGGGCATCAGGCCAGTCCAATGGAGTCGATGCACACACTTTCCCCAACCTTGACTTAATTGTGCCATTCAATTTTTCTACCACTCCAGATGCCTCTGGGCGGTATGCGCAGTGCAGCTTCTGTTCAATTTTAAATGCTTCACAAATTAATCGAATAATTTCATTATTAAAATGAGACCCTCTGTCCGATTCAATAGTTTTTTTTTAGTTTTTTTCATTTGTAGTTCAAATTCTTTATTCCATTTTTTCAGAAAAAATAACAAAATAAACGGAAAAATGACACATTTGGGGCACAAAGCAACTGACATTTTTTTTAAAATGTATTTATTGATTTTTCACAAAAGAACAAATAAACAAAACATACAATACAGGGTATGCGACAGAACGTCACCGTGATTTGAAACAGCCATATACATATCCAGAGTGCAAAAACACAAGCATGTTATCAAGTCAATCATAAAATACTGTACTAGCTACTCAATGTGAGCTGAGAGGCCATATCCAAGTTGTTGCAGTTTTTTTTTTTTTCTTGCCTGTGCTGCTGGTCCTGACAAGAGAACAGGGAGGGCATCTCCCCCTCACGCCGTCTTTGTCCCCGCTAAACACAGTGGGGGCTTATAGTTACAAAGCTCAGTCAGGGGGGTCCCTAGGCAACATGACAGTGTCAGCATCAGCGCCCGCAGCTGGAGCAGAAACAGTAGTTTTCACCCGAGCCCAGTCTAGATACGGCTCCCAGACCTAGAAGCAGGCGGCATAAGTTCCCAGAACACCGTCACTTGGGATTGGCCATATGTGACTTCTCTCAGCCATTCTTTGGTAGTATGTTTCCTGCGCTTCCCCAACCCATAGCAATCTGTCGCTTTGCGAATAACAAAAGCAGTGCGTGAAGCCTACGCTTTTTGATGTGTGTGTATTTAAAAAAAAAAAAACAGGCCCAATACCGGAGAAGGGGGGACCTGTACATTCAGGATCTGGTTAATAATCTCGAAGACTTTTGACCAGTATACCGCAACGTCTGGACATGTCCAAGGTGTGTGGAGAAACGAGGCCGCAGGCGCCCGCAGCGCCAACAGCCGTCATTGTTTCTTAATCCCATCCTGTGTAGACCGATGGGCGTTCTATAATAACGGTGTAAAAATTTAAACTGAATTAGTCGAAGTTTGTAGTTGGGTGAGAGCTCCAACATCTGGGCGCAGCAGTAGGCCAATTCAATATCGGACAAAGGAGTGGGTAGTTCGGCGTCCCATTGAGGGCGAGCGCCCAAAGTCACCGCAGGGGCGTCAGTTTGCATGCGTGTGTACAAGCGGGTGATCAGTCTCCGTGGTGATGGCGTTGTCAACAGGCTTTCCAGGGCATTTAAAATTGGCGGCTGGGATGGGAAGCTAGCGTGCAATTCACGGCAAGCCGCGCAGAGTTTATGGAACAAAAATATTTCTCCGAAAGGTACCCTTTCACCTTCCGTGGCCGTCGGGTATTCCCTAAATACCCCCCCTGGGTATAGGTCTGCAAAGGTGCGGAGTCTCATCGCCTGCGCGATTTTTTTGTTTATCTCGTCTCGTATGATCGGCAGGAGCGGGTTTTGCGCAATTGGGATCGAGGGAGCGTACAGTACCGGTATCTTGGCTCTTCTTCGCAGTCCTTCCCATGCCCATCTGAGTGTTTCGGTAGTATCCACTCCATCCAAGAGGCGTTTGTGTTTTTGATATACTGCCACATGTAACGCCACTGGGGCGACCGCGGCCTCCTCGACCGCCACATGTGGCTGAAAAGGTGTCTGGTGGACCCAATACTGTAAAAATTGAGCCTGCGCATAAAGCGCATATAACTGCATATCCGGGGCCCCCAGCCCACCCTGTCTGGTCGGCAGTGTCAACAGGTCCCACGATACCCTAGCCTGCCCACCCGCCCACACCAACGAGAGCAATGACGACCGCAGCACCTTGAAGAAGGACTGAGTGAGTATGAGTGGCAGATTCACAAATAGATATAGGAACTTAGGCAGGATGACAATTTTGGCCAAAGCAATTCTGCCCTCCAGCGACAATGGGAGACCTCTCCACAATGCCACTTTGTCTTCCAACCAACTCACAGCCCTGCCAAAATTAAGGTTCCAGAGCTCTTGCACATCTCGGCTGATCCAGATACCCAAGTATTTTACCGCGTCATTCTCCCACCTCAACGGGAATTCCGAGGTGACCACTTTGGTGTTATCTGTGAGGGGGAAAATCACCGATTTATTCCAATTAATAGATAAACCTGACAGACCACCAAATTTGATGAATTCCCTCAGTACCACGTCTAGGTTACGCTCTGGCTCTGCAATGTATAGTGTGACGTCGTCTGCATAAAGCGATATTAGCAGACTGCGGGCGCTAACTCCGATCCCCTTATCTGTGTGATGTTGTCTAATCCACGCAGCTAGAGGCTCCATCGCTATGGCGAATAATAGTGGGGGTAGTGGACACCCCTGCCGTGTACCGTGTGTGATTGTGAGGGGGTCCGAGATAATACCATTTACGCGCACCCGGGCCAATGGTCTAGTATACAACAACTTTATCCACCGGATAAACAGCGGGCCAAACCCCATCCTTTCCTGAATTTTAAATAAATACGGCCATTCGAGCGTGTCGAACGCCTTTGTGGCATCCAGAAAGGCTAACGCCGCCTGCACATCCGGATGGAGGTAGTTTATCACTGAAAATACCGTACGTAGGTTATGGGAGGTGGATCTGCCGGGAATGAAGCCCGACTGATCCGGCAGAGCAATCATGGGAAGCACAGGCTGCAACCTATTGGCTATCAATTTAGCCAGAATTTTAACATCTACATTTATAAGTGATAACGGTCTGTATGAGTCCAGCTCATTATCAGGTTTGCCTGGCTTCAGCAGAGTAATTACAATGGCTTCGCGCATAGATGGAGGCAGTATCCCTGTTTCGTGTGCTTCCACAAAAACTGCCAGGAATTGGGAGCAAGTTCTTCCACATATGCTTTGTAGAATGCTGCAGTCAGACCGTCCGAGCCGGGTGCCTTTTCGGGGGGCAGGCCCATGATGACGCTTTTCACGTCTTCTATTGTAAATGGCAGATGCATGTATTCCCGGTGTCTATCATTAAACCACGCCAGGGCCACGGAATCTAGAAATTCCTGCATGCCTTCCGGGCATTCCACTAGCCTAGCTTTATATAACTGCGTGTAGAACGAGGAGAACGCCCTCAAAATGGCAGTGGAGCCCCTAATCTTGTCGCCATCTACGCTGTTTAGTTCGGGAATGAAAGCCGCGGCCCGCCGGGAGCGAAGTAGGCCGGCAAGTGGCGGCCCGGTCTGTCCCCCTCGCCGTACCTGCGTGCCTCAGCATATTTCCCCCAAAAATTTACTTCTCTATGCGCTTCTTACTCGTATTCTAACAGCTTACTTTTTAGGTCAGCAAGTATGGCCTCGTCTCCACCACTCTGTCTGTGGGTCTCCAATTCTTTTATCTGAGATTCAATATTGCCCAGGGTGGTTCTTATAGACTTTAATACTCCTGCCTGCTTGGAAATACATTTCCCCCTGATGACCACCTTGAAGGCCTCCCAGAGGACAGCCTCCGTGCTCACCGACCCGGCGTTCAGTGTGAAGTATTCAGATATATCTGTACGTATTTCTTCCCTGAACAGATCATCCAGGAGTGCCCTTGGGGGAAGTCTCCAGGTGAATTCACCCCTTGTAGTGTTGGGAAGGGATAGCCTCCGAAGACAGGGGGAGTGGTCAGAGATTGTTCTCGCCAGGTGCCGGACCTCAACAGCCCAGCCAGTCATTTCTCTGGACAACAACCAATAGTCTAGTCTAGACCAAGCGCGGCGGTGTTCCGAGAAGCACGTACCCTCCCTAAGCAATGGATTATGCAATCTCCAAATATCCACCAACTTGCCATCCTCTAGCAGGGTATTTAGGACCTTACTAGCTGCAGTGTGGTGCTGCCTGGCCGTACCCTGCCTATCCAACTCATCATGAAGTATGGCGTTGAAATCGCCGCCCCAAAGAAACGTGGTGCAGCCCGTGGCCCTGACTTTTGCCCAAATTTCCTGGAAAAACTCTGGTGAGTCCACATTTGGTCCATACAGTGCCACTAGAGCGAGCAGCGTGCCACCCAAATAGCCCATGAGTATGATGTAGCGCCCGTCAGTGTCCGTGTAAACCTCACGTTCCCTCCAGTCCAACCCACGCTTTATAAGGATTGCCACCCCTCTAGCGTAATTAGAGTATACTGAGGAGTACAAGGACCCCCATCTGTTATGTCTGAGCCTCGCAGACATAGGGGTATTGAGATGAGTCTCCTGCAGCAAGCATATGTCAATGTTGTGTCTTGCTAGATAGGCATGTACCACTCGGGACTTCCTACAGTCATTAAGGCCTCGTATGTTCCACGTCAAACAATTTATGGTAGTCTTGTGTGGTGTATGACAGACAAATATAATGCATCATAGCTTCCGCTTGACAAATAGAGTGTTTCGCATTTATGTATCTCGTACCCACCATGACGAAACCACACATCCCCAAACCAAACGAACTGAACCCCCACCCAACCACCCACAACAACCCCCCAACTTGGTTGAACCAAGACCCCCCCCCCTTAAAAAACCTACAATCAAAATCACGTGGGAAACTTCCCATGGGGAGGAATGAGTGCCGGGCAGTAAACCCTGCCTGCGCAGGGTGGCCAAGATACTACAATGGTTGGACTTGCAAAGTGCCCTAACAGGGACAGCCTCATGGAACAAATATTATTATCACTTCTACCCTTAACTTGCGGTCACAATCAAAACGTACAACCCTCCTAAAATCCACAATGCGAGCAGAGTGTATGAGCGATGCTATAGCAGAGATACAAGCAGAGAATCCTGAATAATAATCCAACAATGAGCTCCAAACGGCCAACAGTATACAGGTTGGAAAAACCACAATGACAATCCACAGATCAAAGTCAGCGTTTCACACAAATCTCGGAGGCGAACAGCAAATTCCCCCCCTACATGAACATTGCGCAAGCAATACTGCCCAAATCGGAACACCCCACATGGTTCAGTCATTGTCACTTAGCTGGGATTCGGCAGCGCCGCTAGGTCGGGGGCTAGATTTTTTCGGCTTCCCTCCCACATGCTTGGCAAACTTCAAGGCAGACTTGGCGTCGGTAAAAAAGTGAGCGGAGCCATCATGAGATACTTTCAGTTTGGCAGGGTATAGCAAGGAGTAGGGGATCTGAGATTGCATGAGTATCCGCTTCGCCGGCAAGAATTCCCGCCTGGCCGCCTGGACCGCAAGTGTGAAATCCGGGTAGAAGGCCACTTGGTTCCCCCGGTACTGTATGGACCCCATTGTGCAGGCCTGGCGCAGTATAGTGTCTCGATCCTGATAATTTAAAATCCTTACCAGTATAGGACGCGGCGGCGCCCCCACCAGTGGCCGAGGCCCCAGGGTGCGATGCGCCCTTTCCACTGCGAACTGAGGTGACAGGTGTATCGCAAACAGATCCCGCAACAGGTCAGAGATGTACACTTCCATTTTCGAGATTGCAGTGGTTTCCGGAACGCCCGTGACGCGCACGTTGTTTCGTCGCGATCTAGCCTCCAAATCCTCGTTCTTTGCTCTGATTACCCCCAATAGCCTGTCCATTTGCGACAACTGGTCTTTGGTCTCTACCTGAAAATCGTGTAAATCCGGCTGTTTATTCTCGAGGACATCTAGTCGGTGCTCATGTACTCCAATCTGCGTCTTCACCGATTCCATCTGGGATGTAAGGTTGTCCAGCTTTGCGTCTATAGTGCGCAGCCGAGAGCGCATTTCTAGCATGAGGGATCTCATGTCTTCACCATGCTCTTCTTGCCTGCACTCCGTCGCTCCCCCAGGAGCCGTGTCTTCATCTTGTTCCACTTGTCTTGTAGATTTACGCTGCTCAAAAGTTAGTCTGGGCTGCTTTGCGTCTTGCTTGCCCATATCGCAGAGTACTTAGGTGCCCCCAGGCCGCAGTGTGCTCCCGGTGCCCTCTCTCTCACCCCCGAACTTACAATGCGTGCCTTGGCAGCTCCACCTTCCTTGAGGCCCAACGAGCAGTAGGTTCTGACTGATGCAGCTGGCCCGCGATGACCCTGTTGTATCCCTCCACGCACTCCGGTGAGTCCCAACAGTGAAGACCCCTCTGGCAGGCACCAAACGACGTTCTACACCACTGCTATTGTTCAGCTGCTAGCCTGGAGCCGGATCGGCCGTAGACCCACTACGTGCTGTACCAGGAGCTCACTGTGCCACCCCAGATGAGGAGTCGGCCTGACTGCCCCAATGGGTCTCCCCCCAGAGCCGGATCTCCACCTCACACAGTGATCCTCAAGCCGCTACTCTGGGTCCGCCGTCTCCCGTCCCGTATCGCCGTCGCTGCAGCTCACCTTATTTGTGCCGATCGCCGCACTTCCACCTCGGCCTGTCCGCCAGCCTCGTCACAAAATGGCGGCTTCCGCCGCTGGGCCGCCTACTTACCTTGACCCCAGTGCGCCATCCACCATACGTGCAGGGTTATTTATTAATGTTCCACAGCGGGCGATGCTTATTCTTCCGATGCGTGTCTGGGCCCGGCTTGTCACTCTACAGCGCGATCGCACTATCTCCGCACTTGGGCCCGAACTCAGACCCCGAAATTTGGTACATGCGCCAGCCGCGGCAGGGTTCCACAGCGCACCATGCGCCCGCCGCTCACCATCCTACGAGACGAGTAGTGCTGCTCCGCCGCATCTATACTTCAATCGCCGTCACCGCTGCCTGCCCTGAGTGTTCCGACATACAGAATTGATAAGAACAGCCAGTCCGCAACCATATTTTCACGGATCAACGGGCGGATTATGTCTCGGCCTGCGGAGCTCTCTCCATTCCGCGGCCCGGCAAGCCACGCCCCCTGTTTGATTCAATAGTTACTGGAAAACCGAACCTAGGAATGAGTTCTCTCAATAAGAGTCTAGCTACTGTTATACTGTCATTTCTTTGGGTGGGGTATGCCTCCACCTACTTTGAAAATAAACAAACGATGACAAGTACATATTTTAATCCTCGACAAGCAGGTAACTGAATGAAATCAATTTGAAGTCTTATGAATGGTCCTTCAGCTTTTCCAATTTTTCCCATATAGACTACTGTTCTTTTGCCTGGATTCATTTGCTGGCATGTCAAACACCTTTGGCAAAGTCGTTCAGCTGCGTTTCTAAACCTTGGATTAAACCAATCCTGCCTGAAAAGTCTAATCATTGCATCTTGGCCTATGTGAGTGTCTCCATGATACAGTCTAGCCATAGGTGCAGGAATGCTGTCTGGAAACACAGGTCTATCGTCTAAGTAGACCCACACACCATATTCAGTCCTTTGTGTACAACCAATTTTCACCCACTCCTCTTTCTCTTTTGTTTCTGCTTCATTTTGTAAATCTTTCACTTCTTTCCATGTTTCTAACCCTGACAATAGCATAAGTTGGCAGCTGTTTAGACAATTTTCGATTTTTCTGTTTACTGCCATACGGTATTTGGCACAATGTTGAGCGACCTGGTCAGCGTACCGATTGCCTGCAGTCACACGGTCATTTCCTGACTAGTGTGTGGCACACTTGACCACTGCCACTTCTTTTGGTAATTGTATTGCTTCAAGCAATTCTTTGAAAAATTGTCCATTTTTAATAGGAGACCCTGAAGAAGTCAGAAAGTCTCGCTGCATCCAAAGCTGGCTAGATTCATGCACAACCCCGTAACCATACTGACTGTCAGTGTAAATGGTTACTCTCCAATTTCCCCCCTTTTTGCAGGCATTAATTAAAGCAATCAATTTGGCTATTTGTGCAGACCTGACTCCTGGTAAATAGGATGCTTCGACTATTTCAGTTAATGTACACACAGCATAAGCAGCACTTAATCCTCCCTCTTCATGGCGCATGCAAGAACCATCTACAAATAATTCATGCTCAGCATCTTTTAATGGCTCATCTTGTATGTCTGGATGTGGTTTTGTACTTAGTTCTGTTACATCAAGACAGTCATGTTCTGGGTCATCTTTTGCTTCCTCATTATATGGATCTGGTAACAGAGTAGCTGGGTTAAGTACAGTACATCGAACAATGGTAACATTTTCTGCACCTAAAATGATCCTTTCCTATGTAGTTAGTCTGCTTGGGGTGAGGTACTGGGTACGGGTTTGTGTTAAAAGAATAACAGCTGCATGGGAGACATATACCTTTATAGGGTGTCCCATTACAATTGTCTTACTTTGCTCCAGACTCACACATGTTGTTGCCACAGCTTTTAGGCATCCTGGCAAAGCGGATACTACAGGATCTAAGGTAGCAGAAAAGTATGCCACTGGGCGTCGCATCAGGCCATGAATCTGAGTTAGAAGGGAGAGGGCACAATTATCTCTCTCATTACAGAACAGAGCGAAATCTTTTGAATAGTCGGGTATTCCTAAGGCAGGGGATTCACATAAACAATCTCATAATTTCAGAAGAGATTTCATGCTTTCCTCATCCCATTCTATCTGTTCTTTTGCTCCTTTCTTTGTCATTTGTATCAAAGGCTTCGCTAGCATGGAGAACCCCATAATCCACTGTCTGCAATACCCCACTACCCCTAGGAACATTCTTATTTCTTTCTGGGTTTGCGGCAACTTCATTTGTTTTATTATTTTTATTCTTTCTGATGTCACTCTCCTTTCCCCTTGTCCTATCTGGTGTCCCAGATACTTCACTTCTTTTCTGCAAAACTGTAGCTTTTCAGGGGACACTTTTATGTCCACCTTTGGCTAAATGGTTCAGCAAGGCTATGGAATCTGTCACACAGTCACTTTTTGTTTTTAAAGCAACTAAAAGATCATCAATGTACTGTACGAGGACAGATTCTTTAGGCATTACCAAAGTCTCAAGACATTTTTTTCAAAATCTGATTGAAAATCAATGGACTTTCTGTGTACCCTTGAGGGAAATGATTCCAAATGTAAACGCGATCCTCAAATTTAAAATAAAATAAAAACTGGCTATCGGAATGCAATGGGATGGAGAAAAAAGCATGACATAAATCAATCACGGTAAACCACCTCGCATTCCATGATATTTGGTACAAAATCACTGCAGGATTTGGCACCACTGGACAACAGGGGACAACAATTTTATTAATTTTTTGTAAATCTTGAACTATTCTATATTTTCTGTTTGGTTTCTTAATGCAAATTACAGGTGAGTTACAGGGACTACTTAAAATCTCTTTTAATGTGCCTTGTACGACCATTCTGTTTATTTCTGCTGCAACACCAGCTTTGACTTCAGGACTCATTTTGTATTGCCGGGTGTTTGGGAAAACTGCACCTTCCTTTACGGTCACTTACAGGGTCTACATCTGTCATTAATACTACTTCTTTCCCAGTAAAATCCCACACATCTGGATTTACTGTCAGTTTTACCTCTTCTGGTAAGTCGTCTTGCGTTATTATTGAATATAACTCATCTACTTCTGCTCCTTCCTTTGATAGCATGATTTTGTATATTCCGTCTTCATCTGGGGTTTGAATAGCAACACCATCGGGTGTGCAGAATATGGTGCAATTCATTTTGCACAACAAATACCTCCCTAATAAATTTACGGGACTGGAGTCGCACACTATAAACTTGTGCATTTCTTTGAAATTTCCAATGCATACTTCCATTGGTTTTGTAATAGGGGTCCTAATTTGTACGCCCACTACTTGGATCGCTTCTCCCGAGAGGGGTAGGTTTGGAATGTCTGCTGTTCTCACAGTAGAGCGGTAAGCGCCAGTGTCCAACAAAAAGGTAATATCATTTCCCTCTACCTTTCCGTCAATATACGGACCTGACTGATCTACCGGTAAGGATGCGCCAAATATGCAATCCTCATCCCCTCCTCTCAGGCACCGTCATTGATCTTGGTCCTAGAAGTAGGGATCCTGTAAAAGAAACTGTGATGTTAGGTAATTTTTCTTACCACTTCCTTCTTGAAATCCGGTGTCCGCACTGTATTTGGCTTGACTCACAAATTTTTGCATAGGGGCAGGTGGCAATTGATTCTGCAGGTTTACAACCTGTTGTGGCTGACTCATCACCTCATTCTGCGTCTGTGGATTGAAATTTTGATTTGGGCTATTATTATTTTGTATATTCTTACACTTGTTTTTCCAATGCCCCAATTTTCTTCACCCGTGACAAGGGAATTTTTTCTTTGCCTCTTCTCTACTTAATCGCCCTTTTGGTTTTGCCCCATTATTTTTGCCATTTCCCTGCCCTTTTCCTGCCATGTTATTCAACTGAATTCCTTGCTGTTCTGCCAATTTAACTTGAGCCCACATTACCTTTTCTTATACAATGTTTTGTCTATTGTCAATTTCATCTCCACAATACTTTGCATATTTTAAGATTTTGTCTATGGGCTTCGCTTGCCAACACAAATTATGTTGCTTAATCATTTCAGAAATTTCCTTCTTTAATCCATTGACAAATCAATACACAAAATGAGTCATATCTTTATTCCCAATGCTTTCTACCCCACTATACTGCTTGAATACCTGTAGGAGGCGCTCATAGTACGCATGGACTGATTCTTCTTTTGCCTGAGTTGTTTTATCTATTTTTACCCAATTTGTCTCCTTTGGGGGAATTTTCCCTTTCAAGAAGCGTTATGAAAATAAAATTCATTACCGGGACTTAATTTGATACAGAAACATAATAAAATAGCTCAGTAAAATAAGAGGCAGAATCCGTGGTATTAGAGGTTCGGAATGGGCTTTATTCCAATGATCGATTATAATCGGTTGCTCCAAGTTCCATCACCACGGGGGTTCAGGAAGTGAAGTACATACTTTATTGACAAGAAATGATTTTTATAGAACATACATTACAATGAAGCAAATGCAGTAGGCGTAACAATTGATAAGGAAAATGACGATTCATATGCGTAACCGAAAATGGGTGTAATAAGGAGTAAAAAGGAACATAATTGGTTATGATGTCACATATAGGTGGATCTATAAGATAATACTTGGCATAGATGCGCGCGCAGCAGCATGACGTATGATTGACGTGCAACTAGGGGGTGAAGGGGACTTGACATTTAGCTCTACATGTGGAGACAAAAAGTCTGGGGGTTCAAGTCAACCTAATCCCAAATCATATCTAACATCCTATGTTTAAAGAACTATGTTATCCACAAAAGAAGGACTCTCGGACAGAATCTATTCTATACTGACTGTGCGTGCGTGTACAAGCGTCTAAGTGTCTACACTGAATGCGAGGGGGTAGGAATATTCCATGGTAACAGGGCTATGAATTACTTGCATAAAAACAGAGAAGCCGAGCCTTTGCTCAGTAGCTGGAAGAATGTTTACTTAAACTGCTAGACAGGAACGCATCGGCTAAGGAGTGAAGCAGATAATTCGAAGGTGAAATACAGTTCTTGGCAGAGAATAGGCTGATGTCAGGCTTCGTGAGCCGCGCAGAGAATGAGACAAAGTTCATGGTCACAGATGCAGGCTCAGACTCGAGTTTTCAGAGGCAGAAGGCAAGAGGAGTTTGATGACAGAATCAGGGCCTACTTGCCTGGACTGTAAAATGGCATAAGTGAACCATACAAAGCCGGTGGCCTTTCATACTTAGGAATGGAATATCCGGCCTATTCATGGCGGATCTGACAGAGGACATGTTGACGGTGGACGCACATGTTTTTGCGTCTTCATAACTGGAACTGGAGGGAACATACATGTACTTGTGACATGCACATAGAACCGTTGGGGTCCAAGATAGGGGACATAACTGATCAGAAAAATCCATATTTCCACATTCCCTCCTTGTCCCCTACTTGCCCGTTAAGAGATATCAATCTTCATCAATCCATTGATCTGTTCATATAACATCATTTGTTCTTCTTTCTTCTTCCGTGACGAATGAAATCTTGGTGGTGGAATACACGATGTGGCACACAGACCACAGATCGCTGGTCCACATTGTAGACATAGACAGCAACTGAATAGTATGAGAAGGCCAATACCTAGGAAGGATAGAACTCTCCATCCCCAGGCTGATATCACACTCCAAAACCAACTGGACCAAGTCCAAGTGCCTGGGTTCTGGTGTATCTGGTTTACAATCTTATGAAGGCGAGTGATGGCTTTATATACAGATGGCGAATTTTCTGGTATGAATACGCAGCAGCTTGATCCGATGACCCTACAAGCTCCGCCCCTATCAGCTAGGATGACGTCAAGGACAAGACGATTTTGAAGCACAACAATCCGCATAGCAGACTGCTCTTCTGTTAAATTGCCTAAGGCGGAAATAGTCTCATTCACTACTGCTTCAAGGGTTCTAGTTAATCTACGTATCAGCTTACTATTAGTAACAGTACCTATATAGGGAAAGATGCCTTTATTAAAATCTACATACTTGTCCCATGCCGTCTCAGTATAATCGACAATTGGGAGATCTCTCCGCTCTCTGTTGTGTACTAAATGAATATTTCTATAATAATCAGGAGGAGCTAGGAAAACAGGTGGCAAAAGGAATGCAATGTAGCAGGTACCATCCCAATCTAGAGGTAGACGCATATATGCAGTCTGACCACATATAAAGTAGGAGTGGCGATAAGCTCTAAATGAAGATTTGCCTCGATCACTGAATTCTACTATAGTAGTGCATTTACTATGGCCCATATGTATGGAACCAACCTTTCTTACACACAATTCACCCTTCGCTGGGAATACTGACATGGTGGGTAAAACTAGTTCAACTTCGGATTCGACATTCAGAATCATGAGATTAGGTGTAAAATTACCTAATCCATATACTTCATTTTCTAGATCAGTTCCTGTTCCTTTGGGGCGACCCTCCTTGTCATGGTAACAGATTTTGAATAAAACTAGGTTCAGATTTCCCCATACCCAATGGTCTCGGTAAACGGCTGTGTCTGAGTCTATGGAATTTATTAAACTAAACCATGCTCCACAGGAGCCATTATGTGTAAATGGGTGTGGAAAGAAAGGCAGGACTCCTTCATAATTCTGATAGGGAGGGAGCCGGCCACACACCCAACAATTAGTAGCATTACTAGTCTGATGGGAATGATGTAACATACTAATGAAAGTGTTATTGCGCAGCGCAAGTCTATAAGACAATTCATGCGGAGGTAAGTCACTAAAAGAATGTTCAGCAGTAACATTGTAAACATGTCTAGAAATAGGGTAATATATGTGCAACAATATACTTGCAGTAATTATCAAAAGATTTAAGAAAAACAAGATTATTAATGTCACTATGCAGTGACTACGCAGTGATTTACAGTACGCCTGTCGTTTCAACATTTTCCGGGTGTTTTCTCTACTCAGGTCCAAGGGATACATGTCAGAGACAATTCAACTGCTTCACCTTGGAGAGGACTTAAACAATCAAATTGCTCGACTGGTTGGGCCTAAGCTTTAGTTTATAGTGTTCAGAATTACTCTGTTCAACAAAAGGAAGTTTTGAGTCAATGGGTGAAGTCACACGAGGTGGGGTATTCACATCGGCTGGTAGTCCATGAAATTTCTTGATATGACTTGAATGAATCCAGCCTTTTCTGCCTTCAATCTTCACGGCTGTTCTTGTGGTCAGCAGGACCAACTTGGGTGACTTCCACCTGGGCTCCAGCTGAGTCTTTCGGTCGAAATTCCTCACAAGGACGAGGTCCCCCGGAACTACGTCATGGGGTTTCACCTCAGTGTTGTCGGGAAAGGCTGCAGCTACCTGTGAACGACAAGATTGTAGTGCAGACATCAAGGAAGCCAAGTAATCTGTCAGCATATTACAGTCAATATCAGTTATTTTACGTGGTATGGGCGTCCCCCACATATTTGGTGGTCTGCCGAAGATCACCTCATACGGGGATAGCCCTGTTCGAGAGTGTGCTACCATTCTCATGTAAAAGAGTGCAACGGGTAACGCTACTACCCAGTCGACACCTTTCTCTCTGCATATTTTGGACAATCTGATTTTCAGGATCTGATTATGTCGTTCTACGAGACCTGCTGCCTCGGGGTGTCGGACACAGTGGAATTTCCACTGATATCCTAACAGAAGTGAAACATGTTTCATTAATTCGGATGAGAACGGCTGGCCGTTATCTGAGTGAACAACACGTGGTAAACCGTATCGTGGGAAGAATTCTCGAACCAACTGTTTGGCAGTAGTCGGGGCAGTGTAATCTGAAACCGGGTATGCCTCTGTCCAACGGGACAGAGCGCAGACAACTACGAGAACATATTTGAATCCTCGACATCGTTCCATCTGGATATAGTCCATCTGGAGTACTTCAAAAGGGTGATTAGGAGGATGAAATCCACCCTGTTCTACGGGAACGCTTTTTCCTGGGTTAAACTGACAACAGATCATACAGGTACGAACCTTTTGTTTGGCTGCTGCTCGTAAATGTTTATTGAACCAAATGTGTTGAATGCTGTCTAGCATAGCTTTTTCTCCGAGATGTGCTGGACTATGTATAGTGTTAATTATAACTTGGACCATTGAATCAGGAAGGAACCATACAGACTTTTCCTTCATCATCCATCCTTGGTCCGTTTGGATCCCTCCTAATTCAGTCCATTTCTTTATTTCGTCTGGTGTAGCATGTGTCTGTATGTCAATTACGTCAAGAGTAGGATCTTTAACTGTCATACAATGTGTCGGTATCGGGACTATTGTCTTTGTCATGTCGGGGGTTTGAGTTTGAGCAATCTGTTTAGCTGTTCTGTCGGCTAGATCATTGCCTTGAGAAATGATATCAGTAATCTTCGTATGAGCCTTACATTTCATAATTGATATTGCAGTGGGTAGATGTATTGCATCTAATAAGGCATGAATGAGGGGTCCGTGCTGAATGTGGGCACCGTGGGAAGTTAAATAACCTCTCTCTCGCCACAGCACGCCGAAGTCATGTACAACTCCGAATGCATAACGTGAATCAGTGTATATGTTGACTTTTTTATTTGCGGCTTGAATACAGGCTTGTGTCAGAGCGATGAGCTCTGCTGCTTGAGCGGACAAGGTATTTATACGATTAGTTTCAATGACTTCAGTATCTGTTGTGACTGCGTAAGCAGCCACTAACTCTCCTGTATTTGTTCTCATGCATGAACCATCTACATACAATGTCAGGTCTGGATCTGACAATGGGACATCGGTTAAGTCTTGTCTGGGTTTTGTCGTTATAGTAATAACTTCAATACAGTCATGAGCTAGTGGGTCTGTTCCGGTTACTGGCAACAGTGTGGCAGGATTCAATGTGTTACAGCGTCTGATTTCTATATGTGGCTGAAACAATGTAAGTTCGTACCCTGTAAGTCGCGCTATAGTCAAGTGTTGTGTTTGCGTTCTATTTACAAGAACCTCTACTGCGTGTGGTACTTGAACTGTCAATGGATGTCCTAACACTATGGCATCGCTTTGTCTGATTGCTAAAGCTGTCGCTGCCACTGATTTTAGGCATGCAGGCAAAGCCTGGGCTACGGGATCTAATGTACTAGAAAAATAAGCACATGGTTTGTGTGCTCCTGCTTGTTCCTGAGTGAGTACTGACAAGGCAGTACCTTCGCGTTCTGTAACAAAAAGTGTAAACTGTTTTCTGTAACATGGCGTTGCTAAAACAGGTGCTTGACATAAAGCTTTCTTTAGGCTTTCAAAAGCTTGTGTATGTTCCTGAGTCCAAGGGAGAACAGTCGATGTGGCTGCCTCCTGTGTTGTTAACTGAATGAGTGGTTTTGCTAGAAATGCGTACTGAGGGATCCACTGCCTGCAATATGACGTGAGGCCTATGAAAGCCCGCACCTCCTTTTGTGTCTTGGGTATTGGCATGTTAGCTATTAACTGAATGCGGTCGGGTGTAAGCTGCCTTCCCTCCTTGGACAGCGAGTGTCCAAGATAAATAACTCGCTGGACACAGAATTGCAGCTTAGAAGGGGACACCTTGTGCCCCTTTTCGGCTAGAAATTGTAAAACTGTCAGTGATGCTTTTTCACATTCCGGTTCGCTTCTCGCGGTGATCAGCAGATCATCGACGTATTGGAGCAGAGCAGTGTTAACTGGCGTGTGGATACTATCTAGTTCTCGTTTCAGTGCTTGGCTATAGATGCTGGGGCTTTCTGTAAATCCTTGAGGTGCGCGTGAGAATTTAAAGCTACGTCCATTTAAACTAAATCCGAACAAATATTGGCTTTCCGGATCTATCGGGACGCTGAAAAAGGCATTCTTGAGATCGATTACAGTAAAGAATGTCGCTTCGGAATCAATAGCTGTCAGTAATGACGAGATATCTGGGACCACAGGAAATTGTGGCACAATGCATTTGTTTAATTCGCGCAGATCAATAACCAATCGATAGACTGGCGGGGCCTTTGGATCTGTTCGTTTAAGAATCGGAATTATCGGTGAATTACATACATTGGAGTCTGTTTCCACAACTACTCCTTGGGCAATGAGCTCGTCAATGATTTGTAGTAAAGCCACTACAGCATCTGGTGGTAACTTGTATTGTCGCATTCGTGGTAGCACCACTCCTGCCTTTAATGTGACTCGATATGGTGTAATATTCATGCAACCAACATCAGTAGGGCCTTGTGCCCATAGATGTGTAGGTAAAGTCTGCAGTCGGGGATCCATGTCTCTAGACACATAGTGACCTTTAAAATCACGTAAAAACAACCTTACTCCTTCCGGAGAACAACATATTATGGCTCCTAGAGCTTTCAGTGTTTTTATTCCTAACAAGTTTTCTGGACATGATTTAGTAAGCAATAAATCTGTAGTTCGGGTCAAAGGTCCTATCGTAAGTGGGAGAGGCTGTGATACTTCATTAACAATAGGTTTTCCTGAAAAACCAAGGGAAACATTTTGAGAGCCTGAGAGGGGTGCCCCTGGAACTTCACTACGTTTTATTGTTGTTCGACTTGCCCCTGTATCAAGTAAGAATTTTCTGTCTTGACCTAATAATTCACTGTGCACATAGGGTCCTTCTTGATCTACTGGTATTTCAATAAGGGGTAAGTCAACTTCCCTCTCTAGGCTTGTTCATGCGTAACGCTGATACTCAGGATATTCATACTGTGCGGTCTGATACATTTGTCGTGTTGTTGTCTGTGTGGCAGCAACAGGCAACGGTGGTGCAGCTGGCACAAACTGTATTGGCTGTTGTGCGGCTGGCATGGCCTGTGCATGCTGCGGAGCTCCTTGTTCATTCTGATCTTGTCTGAGTGGCCGTGGTCTTTCTTGTGTTTTACCTATGGCGATATTATGTTTTAAAACTGGACAATCGTGTACGTAATGACCTGGCTTTTTACAATAATTGCATGTCCCTTTTACAGGTCCTGCTGAATCGGAATGTGTCATACCCTTTTTATGTCCTTCAGCTGGAACTGTCTGGGAAACTAGCATTTTCATTTTCGTGTCTTTCATGCGTCTGTGTTCATGTTCTTGTTCCTCTCTAATTCTATTGTGATGGTACTGTAACATTTGTAACATTTGTGATGGAGTGTTACCTTGCCAGGTACTCTCGAATTTTAATACTCTATTCTTTACTTGGGGCAGGGCATTTTCTACTAATTTTGTTACAAACAGATGTGGGTATGATTCGCTACTTGCTTTTAGGCCACTATTTATACCAAAACATTTTTCAAATCGGGCATAGTAATCACTAGTGTCTTCATCTTGCTTCTGCTTACAGGCTGAAATTGTACCCCAATCTTCCTTTTTCGTAGTTAATAAACGTGGCAGTACCTGTACTAGTAAACCTGGTAGCGCTTTAGTTTTATCCCCAAGTCCTGCTCCTGCAGTTCGGGCCTTTTCTTCCGCTTCTAACACTGACCATTCTATCTTTTGGTCTCCTACCTCCCACTCTTTTTCCTTGAGTTTCTCATAAATACCAGCAGGCATCAATACCTTTAATATTGTCATAATGTCGGGATAGGTATACTCTCCCATGAGTAACATGTCTTTAATTTCTCGGTGAAAACCCGCTGGATCTTTGTCATGACTGGGTACCACTTTCTTCATTTCTAACAATTCTATTTTCGATATGGGCGTATATACAAATACGCGCTTAAACTCGTTGTCCTCGCCTTTTATTGGGTGTACTTCTCGTAAGGGATTCTGTCTATCCATGTAATACGTGGTTCTTTCCTTGACGGGTAATGAGACACGTTCTGAACATACAAAAAGAATATACTGCTTTCTTGATTCTAGAATGTCTTTAATTAATTTAGTACCTGAACCTCTCCATTTATTCATAAGCAATTCAGTCAATATGTCAGGTAAGGGACCAGGGTCCGAATGCTGACTCCGATATAGTATAATGAGTTGTTGAATCATATAAATCCCAGCTAACCTCTGTTCATCTGGGGTGAGATTCAAAAATGTGCGTGCTACTGTATCATCACTATATTTTCCGGGACTGTCCACCCAATGGACAGCTGCCCTGGCTAAATCTTGTTCATCCATAGAATCGAGAAAATGATAACCCCTTCGTTCTCGGAGTAGTTTGTCGGCGGCTTGGAACGAATGCTCGTTAGACCTTATATTAATTATGGGTATTTGGAAATTCCTGTTATTATCTGGACATATCGGACGTATCGGGTCAGTAAGACATCTATTACTATTACAAGATCTTCCTCTACCTACATAGGCTATGGTGTCCGACTGTCCCGCGGGCAGTCCTGACCCTTCCTCCTCGCTTTGTTCGAACTCGTCTACCTCTAATCTTTCTTCGTGTAGGCGTTCTATTTCTTTACGGATCTTTCGGCACATGGCTATTATACAATTTTTCTTATCATGTCTACCTTCTGATATATTCTGGCTCCATCTGGTAAGAATTTGCATTGCTTCCGGGTCTACCCCCGGTCGGTCTTGATTTCTGATCACACAATTTATGAGGAAACGTAACAGTTCCCCCTGTATCTCCACTTTCTGGTATTCCATAGCTCTGTTAATACATTCTGGATCTCGCCCTGTTTGGACAAAATGATATATTTTATCTAGATGCGCAGTCATTCCTGGTAACTTCCCTAAATACACTGTGGCTCGTCTGATACGCAATGATGCCAGGGTCATTTCGTCCTCTTTACCGGGCACAGGGTCATATCTACAATCTACAAGAAGTTCCTTAAGCGTACGGGCATTTATGAGTTTGGGTGTACGTGAATGTGCTGACTCTTGAAAAGTAAGTTTATTTATTCTGGGTGGCGTAGAAAAAATATTGGTAGCACCTCCCGTAGCCCCATCTGGGGTGTCGGGTGTGAAAGGATTCGTTGAACGTGACACAGCAACTATAGGTGTGGACACAGCTATAGAAGTAGCTGTAGGAACAGATGCAGAAACAGATGTGCTTGCCGGAACTTGTGACTCGATCTGTTGCTGTAGGGATACGGGTACTGGATCTTGGCGTTGGACCTCCCTGGTATGCGGTCTATGTGGGGCGGAATTAGCATACTCGGGAGCTGCGTCATCTAAATATGAGGAAAGAAAAACATCTTCTGCAGTTCTAGGATGCCCCTTAGGATGTACCTTTATTGGGAATAATGGGGGTGGCAAGTCTTTCGGTATCTCTGGAGTAGCCTTAGGTAATCCTTCGGCTAGAAGGGGATACATACCATTCATAAGGGCATTTCTTTGTCTATCTACTTGTTCTGATTTCACTCGGATACCTTCCTCAATTAATAGATTTTCTCGAACTTTATTTGAACTCTCTTTATTCTTTTCTTCCTGTCGGAGTGCTTTTTCTGTGCGTCTATGAGATTCTTTACGCCATAACTCAACGGCGTCTTTCTGTGACTGTCTGACTTTCCTTTTCCATAACTCTTCCTCGACTTTCATGATGCACTCTGCATCCCAGGTCCCCGCTGCGGGCCACCTCTGACTTTCTGGTAATTCCTTGGTGTAGTCTACCCATAAATCAAGGAATAATATAGCGTCTAAGCCATGTTTATGATACATGAAGTACCCTGGAGTGTCCCTAGGAGGAATAGGAACGGCTTCTTCGAGTACCCCTTTTCTTGTAGTGATCTGTCTTAGTTTCGAAAAGAGCGGCATATTGACAACTGATCCGATACTTAATCTTGAACACACTTAATACAAAAGCACAATAATGAACAACCATTCATACCACAATATGCAGGACGTTTAACACATTAAACATTAAACATTAAACATTTTTTTTTTAACCTTTAAAATAAACAACAATGATGATCGTCTGCATAACTAATCACCAAGCATAATTCTTGACAATAACTAGATACTTCGGAATACTTGATATACTGCTAAACAGTACATATACACTGCTAAAACAGTGCAGACCGGATTTGTGTACCCAAACCCGTCTTGACCGGCACAACCTATGTGCACGTCGGAAATGCCTCCCCAGTAATGGTACTCACCGGGTAGCTTCGGAAACGGAAGGCCTCGGCAACTGAACTTGAACCGGACTGGACTCGACTCGGCTCGTCGGAAACTGGACTCGACTTCGAACTGGTGGGCCTCTGTATACCTCGGATCTTGCTCTCTCAGCTAGGCTCTGGTCGGGATACTTCGCACTTCTCACCGCCTCGTCTGGGTGTTGATCGCAGCCTCAGTCGCCCCCGCTTGACCGGAGGGAGATACAGGAAATCCTGCTGGTACGCGTTATTGTCCGTCCAGCTGTGGCAGGAGACCGGGCCTGCAACTCACCGCCGGCGCGTGAGATGAGAAAGTGTCCCTATTCGGGCGCCATTCATGTGGTAAATAAAATTCATTACCGGGACTTAATTTGATACAGAAACATAATAAAATAGCTCAGTAAAATAAGAGGCAGAATCCGTGGTATTAGAGGTTCGGAATGGGCTTTATTCCAATGATCGATTATAATCGGTTGCTCCAAGTTCCATCACCACGGGGGTTCAGGAAGTGAAGTACATACTTTATTGACAAGAAATGATTTTTATAGAACATACATTACAATGAAGCAAATGCAGTAGGCGTAACAATTGATAAGGAAAATGACGATTCATATGCGTAACCGAAAATGGGTGTAATAAGGAGTAAAAAGGAACATAATTGGTTATGATGTCACATATAGGTGGATCTATAAGATAATACTTGGCATAGATGCGCGCGCAGCAGCATGACGTATGATTGACGTGCAACTAGGGGGTGAAGGGGACTTGACATTTAGCTCTACATGTGGAGACAAAAAGTCTGGGGGTTCAAGTCAACCTAATCCCAAATCATATCTAACATCCTATGTTTAAAGAACTATGTTATCCACAAAAGAAGGACTCTCGGACAGAATCTATTCTATACTGACTGTGCGTGCGTGTACAAGCGTCTAAGTGTCTACACTGAATGCGAGGGGGTAGGAATATTCCATGGTAACAGGGCTATGAATTACTTGCATAAAAACAGAGAAGCCGAGCCTTTGCTCAGTAGCTGGAAGAATGTTTACTTAAACTGCTAGACAGGAACGCATCGGCTAAGGAGTGAAGCAGATAATTCGAAGGTGAAATACAGTTCTTGGCAGAGAATAGGCTGATGTCAGGCTTCGTGAGCCGCGCAGAGAATGAGACAAAGTTCATGGTCACAGATGCAGGCTCAGACTCGAGTTTTCAGAGGCAGAAGGCAAGAGGAGTTTGATGACAGAATCAGGGCCTACTTGCCTGGACTGTAAAATGGCATAAGTGAACCATACAAAGCCGGTGGCCTTTCATACTTAGGAATGGAATATCCGGCCTATTCATGGCGGATCTGACAGAGGACATGTTGACGGTGGACGCACATGTTTTTGCGTCTTCATAACTGGAACTGGAGGGAACATACATGTACTTGTGACATGCACATAGAACCGTTGGGGTCCAAGATAGGGGACATAACTGATCAGAAAAATCCATATTTCCACACCTGGTTATATTTTCTCATTACTTCTTCAGACGGGGCACCAGTTTTCTTGTCTCTCAGGTACTCATCATTTGGCCAATCAACCGTAATTTTACATTCAGCCCACAAATCAGCCGGTACCACTATGTCAAACAACCCATCCAAATCCTTCAACAGAACTTTTGAAACCTTCACAAACCTTTCGACTTGTCTATACCATTCTACAGGCTTCTCCCTTAGCTTTTGGAAATCTTTTGTGAACGACAATATATCCTGTCTAGTCCATGGAACATGTACATATCCACCCCCTCGAACTTCTCTCATTGGGTACAACCCTTCTGCCTTTTCTGTTTCTTTCATTAAATACTCTGATGTTACTCGAGTGGCCTGTGCTTCTTCCCTTTTCTTTGTCCACCTTGCTTTCCATCTGTCTAGGTCTCCCCATTTTTGCAATATGGTCATTAATTCTTTAACTCACAATTTTCTCCCAGACACATTCATATTTTCCAAATCTTTGTCAGTAAATTCTGCTCTATAAAGTTTCTGCAAAACCTTGGACCTTCCCACATCAATTCCCATTTCTAAAGCCAAATTCATTAATTTTTCATGACATATTTTTGTATTTCGAGTAATACTTCCGCAAATGAACAGCAATTCTTCCTCATTAAAAGTATTCAACCTTTCCAGCCCTACATTTCCTGCAATCATCTCTTCCAATTCTACTCTTAGCTTAAAAACAGCTAATATTTTTGGAGGTGGATCGGGCTTCTCTAGGTCTCTTGTCCATCTGTCTAGCTCTTCTGGTGTTATTAGTGTGGCTCTCTTTGTTCCGGTGGATGTCTCAAGTCTCACTTCTTTTGAACAACCTGGTGTGACTTTTCTGGGTGTGTCATTTATTTGCCCTCTTATCGGCAAATCCATTAATGAAACTACATACTCACAATCACTAGCCTAGTCATCGACTATTATTTTTCCTCTCGTAGGTTCCATAATCGGTGTGGTCATGACAGGAGTTTTAGGACAGTTTGATTTATCTCCATATAACAGGAAAACATGACCTATAGTTACAGGTATAATTAGCGCTTCAGGATGTGTGTTTAACTGGGTTATCTTTTGTATTAATTCTTCTCTATTTTTATTTATTGCTTCTCTTTCTTTTTCTTGGAGTGCCCTCTCCATTGTTCTATCATGTACTACTTGTGGCACCAATGGTGTCTCTAAGAGTGGAGCGCTTGGGGAATTCTGCTTGGCCCTTCCTGATATGGCGGAGGACTTTTCATTTATATCTCATCTAAATAATCTTCATCAGAGTCTCCTCCACCTGTCGTCATTAAATGTTTTTTCTTGTTGGTACATTTACTTCCTGTCTGTTCATCAGCCATTAATACAGGATATAATCCCTCAGTTAATATGGCTTGCCTCCATTGTTTCATTTGTTTGTCTCTGGTTTCACGTGGAAATTTTGGGTAGAATTTACTCAAATTCCTGTTACACCTTGGTCTATCTCGTACAACTGCCTCAGTTTCCCATTCGTCTGAATGCCTCATACTGAGTCAACCTAGGTCTGGGTTCTAATTCATTCATTCTTGTACACAAATTATGTAAAATTCTCCCATTAAATGTTCCTTATTCTGGGAAAGTCAAGATTCCATCATCCTTTGTGTATTTGATCCAATTTTCTAACCATACACAAGTATGATAACCTCTTTCTACCATCATGTAGGATGCGGGAGTTTTCGGAGGAGGAATGAGAATTCCTTCTCTAGTTTTAATGGGCTTATCCTTCTTGAAATAATTCTTTATTTGCTGCATAAACGGCATTTTTCTTTTCTCCCCGTACATTTTTCGTGATCTTCCTCTCAAGTATTGCTGGTAAGCAAACTCTAAATAATTTCTATCTGGGTGACACCCAGTTAATGTGGGATCGTACATACACAATCCGTTGTCTATTATTATTCTTGGGACCTCTATATTTACTCAAACTCTTTTCTCCAATAAGAGTAAGTTTCTTATTTTCGTATCCAGTCTGGATTCAATTTACTCCGTGCGTTTAACCAATGCTAGCGCGGCTTTAAGTGACGTCAGTATCACTCCTTTCTACTGACCCCTCCTTTACAAAAACTTGCGTAAGTCACACACCCGCTGTCCTACCAATCCCAGCGCGGCTCTTTGTGACGTCAGTGTAGCACCCACAACTGACCCCTCCTTTACAAGGTAATGCGTAACTTAAATTTCTCCATATTTTGTACGTGTTTTGCATGAATCAACAACATAAAACATTCGCTACTGTGTCAGATTCTCTAATTTTCAAAGAATAGTCAGTTTCTTTTACCACGAGTAAAACTTTTCCGCTTACCCTTCACACACTACGAGTAAAACCTTTCCGCTTACTCTTCACTCAAGCACCAGAGAAATTACTACTCCTTCAGTATTACCCTTTCTAGGTGATATAAGACCAAAGTTTTGCCAATAACCCTTTAGCTACCAATTATTCTCACTTACATACAGAAATAATCCCTACACAGTGCTTCTAGTTTTGCCTAGCTTTCCACACTTTCTTGAATCCTGACAAGTAACCTCACTGCAGTATGGTTTCCATTCACCATCCGCTATTCTTTATTCCCGGGAACTTCAGACAACATGAATAACGATGACAACAACAACAACTGTTAATACATATCAATAATTTCAATGACAATTTTCCCTACCTAACTAACTAGAACCTAACCATGCCTCTGTTACCAAGCAAAACTGATGGAGTGTGGGTCACCAGCTCTGGTCACACATACACCTAATACTCACCTGGGCCCAAACCACATACATACAGTGAGCTAGTAAAACCCTGCTGGCATCAAATTTTGAGTAATATCTCTGTAGCTTTGTTATTTACCTTTACCAAGTCTTACCACCTTGAAAAATAATTTCCTGTCCTCAATGACTCAGGTTGCTGAGTCAGTTTAAGGTAGAATGACATTTATCCCTTTACTAAATAACCACAGACTCAAGAAGTTTTGAAAAGTTTTATCTAAGATTAATTTTTTAGTCAAAATTCAATTACAGTAACCATCTTCATATCAAGAGGCAAGTAATTTCAATCATAGCAATATATCAAGAAACAATCAATAAAGACGGTACCTGAAAGAGAAGGAAAAGAGAACAGCAGGCATAAAAGACAGATTTTTCTAATATATTTACCTATGGTCTGAGATGAACCCAACTCCGTAGAAATAGGGCCAGATAGAATCTCCAGGACAGGCTACAGGTAGACGATCAGGCAGATTCAGATCTGGAAGAGTAACCTCCTCTATTATGCAACGCCGGCGTCGCACCCCTCTCTGGAACTACTCTCCTCGGGCACCCCTCTAGGTGATCAGATTGTCGATAGATCTCTTGAACTCTCAGGCAGAGTTTCAAACAGCAGCAAAGTCTGAGACAGCATCTCGGACAGAATCTGGAGCAGCAAACGCGTTGGGTCAGTGACGAGTCGAAATGGCAGTTCTGACAAATCGGACAAGTCTGACCAGGACACTAGCTAGCTTACCTCAATTATACTATTCTCTGGGTTCATGTACCACCCCCAAATGTTGCATTTTATCTTTTCCCCCCTGTTCTAATTGGTCAGAATGAGGAGGTGAGTTCATCACACCACCTAAAGTACGGATTTCATCTATGAACAATTGTTTTATGTGCCCGCCCCTTTACTTTTTTTCCCACAGCTTTATTCCGCCCAATTCACATTACTCAGTAAGTTAAACATTTTATTCAAAATTGTTTCTCTTGTAAGGGACATCAGTGGACGTTCCCAGGCTTCTTTACTCAAGATGTCCCTGGCTGAGTGACACGGGAGCCATCTTTGTTTCCGGACAGTTTTCATGCGCATGTGCGCATTTTCATGCGGGTAGAGGTTCCAGTCACCCTCCGAGGCCCAAATAAGAACTAATAACAAAGTCAGAAAAAGACACATTAGAACACGGAAACAAATGATCTCACTGTATACCACTTATTTTCTACTCTTTCCCCATTTTACTTATTTTACATCTATTGCATTAGTGTTTAATAAGCTTATGAGTTTTAGTATAACAATAGCAGGTGCCTTAGCATGTGAGTTTGAAGCGGCCATTTTAAGTGCCATTGCACAGCTGCAAAAGTTTCCCACCAAAAGCGACAGTGTCATACTACGTAGATGGAGTAGACGCATGTGCAATAGAAATCCCGCGTTTTGTCAGCCATTTTAGGACATTCAAGTTACGGATTAGTAATTGCACATAGAAAAGCTTCCCCTGGATAAAAGTGTTTGTGATATTTTGCAGTTTTAGTATTCACAAGACAGATTGATTACATTGTTACATGTTATTTGAGAGGATTGAATCCAAGCAAGTTTCTTTTACGAATCCTTGCTCCATCACCTATTCTTGTACAGACATTTCATTGTATGTGTTTCTTCAAATTTCCTCTGCTCACTACAGGTTTCTTCCCGATCCAAGTGAAGACATCACCATGGAGGGTGAGAAAGGAGGCTTGTGTTTCATCTTCTCTTATTCCGACAAGCACATGATCTTGCATGTGGCTCCACTGTCGAGTACAAATCGCGTTGTGTGATTTCCGACCTGAAGATCCATCATCGCTGTCTTCTTTATTTGTTATTTGTCAATGAGCTAGACATGATAAGGCATGTGTTCCTGTGCTGAGATGTCTGACATAAGATATGAGTGTTCATTGGTCTCGTAGGCAGTGGATGGGCTGCGATTGTGTGCTTCCGTGTGCCATGTGTGTTAACTTGAAGTCATTCGTGGTCTGGCAAGTCGTCCTTGCTCTGACTTGAAGTATCTGCCAATGCAAATGCTCACAAAGGGATTTTCTCGGTTGTATTTCCGACATTTGTTCCATGCAGGCTTCAACATGAGGGTATTCCAGTCCACAGCAATAGCATGTCCATTCATGATTCTCCTTCCATGGAGGCGATGCCCTGTCATGTCTGCTGCTGCTCCCGGCCGTGCTGTTGGCCTGTTCAATCGTCCACGCTCTCCCATTTTCTATGTGTATGGCATTCAATGAGAACCTGGCTTCCGTTTGCGCCATAGTGAGTATTTTGTCTAATGGGTATGTTTGCTTCAAGATTCTTGTACGGAATCCAATTTATTGACATCCTACAATGATGCGCAGACGTATTGATGTCTCATTGTAAAAATTGTCAAACATGCAGTAGATGACCAGTTTGTGCAACCGGGTCACAAAATCGTTGAGGGACTCATCCGCTGGTTGGCACGCCGTGTTGAATGTTTAACATTCAAAATCGACATTTCTTGGGGGACTGAAACTCTCAGTGAGACATTTTATCAGGCCTTTGTATGTGGTCATTAAGTCTGGCGCGAAAGTCACGTAGATCTTCAGCATCATTACCAACCAGATTTGGAATAGGTCTCTGGCCTATTCATCCAAGTGGTTTTTGCAGATGGCGCGCATGTAGTGTTCGAAACGCCTGATCCATTTCTCCCTGTGAACTTCCTTTGTCTGAGAGTCCGAGAGATCAAAGGGCGTTGGAACATCACGCTTGAAAATGTGCCCTCTTTGCGTTCCTCCGTCACGTCTAGAGCAAACTGCTTGCAAATGAGCTGTTGGCTGCTTTTGTCATTGTAACTGTATCTGTTTGCTCTGTGGGCAGCTCTTAATTTAGTTTGACCTGTTGTTTACCTTTTTTTTTGTTCTCTGTATTGCTTATCAGGAAGGTGCCTGACCTTAAAATGGGCACCAGTGGGCTCTTAACCATTTCGCTGCTGGCCCCCCCCGTGCTTAACTTTATTTTGTCTATTTGGGGTAGTTCGCGCGTAGGCCCCTGTAACTTTTTGTCCACATAAGGTATCCACGCCAAATTTGCGTCCCTTTCTTCCAACTTCCTGAGGATTTTAAAGGTCCCAGGGTTTGTGGATTCCCCTGGAGGGGAGACAAAAATTAGCCAAAATACTGCAACATTTTTGTGTTTTGGGGAAAAATAGGTAAGAAGTGCTGCAGAAGAAAGCATCTATTTTTTCACTGGAAATGGTATCAACAAAGGATTTGTGGTGCCAGAATGACAATGTTCCCAGCTTTCAGGGACAGGCAGGCTTTTGTCAGAAAACCAACATTTTCTACACAGTTCTGGCATTTTACTGGGACATAGCCTATTTTTACTATTTTTTTCTTTCAACCTGAAAGCAATATTGGATCCCAGAAAGCTATACATTTCAGAAAAGGAGACAAAATTCTGAATTTAACGAGGGGTAATTTTTGAAGATCCCTCAAGGTTTTCCTATAGAAACTAACAGTTGAAATAAAAAAGTATTGAAATTGAGTTGTTAAAAACAGCTGTGTGTGCCAACGTTTTCACCTGTAACTTCTTCTATCTATTGCAGATTTTTAAAAACAATATACCGTTAAGTCTGCTAGACCCTTCTGGTTGTGGTGATATATAGGACTTGTAGGTCCACCCAGAATCCGAGGTACCCAGAGCCAATAACTAAGCTGCGACTTGCTATGGGTTTTCATTGTATACCGGGTATATAGCAATTCCTTCGGCAAAATATAAAGAGTGAAAAATAGGTATCTAGAACACCTATGTATTTCCGAATTTGGCACAAAATATAGAGTTTAGAAGCAGTAGTTAATTGCACATCTCCAAAATTGTTGATACCCATACTAGCATGTGAATTAGAGGACATTTTTTAAAGTGACTTCTTTTTACACATTGTCTTATATTTGGAAGGCAGAAATGCATGGAAAGTCAATAGGTAATAACACTTGTTCCACAAATCTGTGTTCCCCCAAGTCTCCCAATAAAAATGGCACCTCACTTGTGTGGGTAGGCCTAGTGCCTGCGACAGGAAAAGGCCCTAAACGCAACAGGGACATCACATTTTTCTAGTGAAAATTGACCCATTTTTCGCAATGTGCCTAGCTGTGGATTTTGGACCCTAGCTCAGCTGACACCTGGGGAAACCTAGCAAACCTGTACATTGTTGAAAACCAGACATCCTGGGGAATCCAGGATGGGGTGACGTGTGGCTCTCAACAGGTTCTGTTACCCAGAATCCCTTGCAAATCTCAAATTCTGTAAAACAAAAACACATATTCCTCACTTTTCTGTGATGGAAAGTACTGTAATCTGCAGGAAGCCACAAATGTCCACTCACACAGCATTCCCCCAAGTCTCCCGATAAAAATGGTATCTCACTTCTGTGGGTAGACCTAGTGCCCATGACAGGAAAGGGCCCAAAACGCAATGTGGGACATCCCATTTTTCCAGTGAAAACAGACCTTTTTTTTGCAATGTGCCTACCTGTGGATTTCGGACCCTCGCTCAGCCGGCACTTGAGGAAAGGTAACAAACCTGTAAATGTTTTAAAACTAGATACCCAGGGGAATCCAGGATGGGGTGACTTGTGAGGCTCTCACCAGGTTCTGTTACCTAGAATCTCTTGCAAACCCCAAACCCAGTCAAAAAAAGCTAATTTTCCTCACATTTCTGTAAAGGAAAGTTCTAGAATCTGTGGGAAGCTACAAATTTCCACCCACCCAGCATTCCTCCAAGTCTCCCGATAAAAATGGTACCTCTTTTCTGTGGGTAGACTGTTATACCTGCTGCTCAGCCAGTGTGAATGTGTGTGGAATGTTAGTGTGCATGGTGATGTAATGGAATGTGAGGTTGACTGGATGTGAAGTGTCAGTTGGAGCATGGGCCGAGCAGCAGGAGGCTGCTCCTGGTGGGGTTTCTTTTATTACCATCTGTACTGCTCGATTTCCCCGGCCTTTCTGTGTTAAAAGGGGCCTAAGGTGACTTCAGTCTCTTTCCATTCAAGTCTAAGGGTTAGAGTAGTGTATAGAGCCTATTCATTAGGCACTTCAACATGATCCTGTGTTCTTCCCCATAGATCAGGGTTTGCATACATATCCTAGGGGATAGATTCGTTAGCATTAGGGGTAATCTGTTCTGTAGTGAGGGTATTTCATGGAGCTGTGCTGAATTCAGGCCTGGTAGGCCTTAAACGGGAGAGACTCCATCTTCCCTCCTGCTCTGGCAGCTTGGGAAGCTTCTAGGTCATAGGCAGTGTTTTAGTTAGGAGGTGTTATTCGCTTGGAGAGAACCGGTTCAGGCCGGCCCTTATCGAAGGATTGTATTCTTCTTCATGCCGAAGACACTACATCAGGCCGGCCGGCTGGGAACGTGTCCTTGGCACGGGGAGGTACAGGAATTTGGTGGGCGGCAGGTTACGTGCTGGAATCTTCCATGAGAAAATGCACATCTATATTAGTGAAAGTCTGAGGCAGACACTGGCACTTGCTTCTAGTCCGTAGGCGGCACCTGGCCGTTAGCAGAAAAGCTACTACTTGTTTCAGGGAAGACAGATGACGAATTTGAAGGAGAAGAAAACCTAAGAATCTAAAGAGGAGAGAGTAGCCGATGAGGAAGAGATCCCAGTGACTCGGAGAAAAGAGAAGGGAGTAGATCTGTGACTGCAGAGGTGTGACTTCCAGGCGAAGCCGAGGCGCAGACGGGAAGGGAACCTAGATGACCTTTGAGTACAGGCTACATATGACCAAGGTGATGTCAACCCCTTACTATTAGAGTGTACAACTTAATCTTCCACTTTGCTTTGCAGGTTATGTGATATGTATTATGTTCTGTGAGCGTGTATATAGTAATTAGATGAAGTATTCAGTTTGTAGCTTTGCAGGTTATGTGGTATGTATTATGTTCTGTGAGTGTGTATGGAGCAACCAAATAAAGTATTTAGCTTGTTGTGAGTCCACATGTGTTGTGTATTCTTGTATAGGAGGATAGCCTATTCTTCTAGTCAGATGCAGCTTAACATGAACAGATGTTAATCCTGATCAGGTAAGTGGTAACTGAATGAGGGAGAAAGGAGCCCCTCGAACTAAAGAACAGGTTGTGCTCAACTAATAGTCTTTGTGTGATCTGATATATAGTAATCCCGATTCCCCTGTCATGTACTACGGTAATAATAGGATGAGCTCGTGCTAAGGCTGCCGTCTAGGTAGGAGATTCTGGGTCTGCCTGAGACCGCGAGACTGTGTGTGTTGCTGCCGTCTGGGTAGGAGATTCCGGGTCTGCCTGAGACCGCGAGACTGTGTGTTGCTACCGTCTGGGTAGGAGATTCTGGGTCTGCCTGAGACCGCGAGACTGTGTGTTGCTACCGTCTGGGTAGGAGATTCTGGGTCTGCCTGAGACCGCGAGACTGTGTGTTGCTGCCGTCTGGGTAGGAGATTCTGGGTCTGCCTGAGACCGCGAGACTGTGTGTTGCTGCCGTCTAGGTAGGAGATTCTGGGTCTGCCTGAGACCGCGAGACTGTGTGTTGCTGCCGTCTAGGTAGGAGATTCTGGGTCTGCCTGAGACCGCGAGACTGTGTGTTGCTACCGTCTGGGTAGGAGATTCTGGGTCTGCCTGAGACCGCGAGACTGTGTGTTGCTGCCGTCTAGGTAGGAGATTCTGGGTCTGCCTGAGACCGCGAGACTGTGTGTTGCTGCCGTCTGGGTAGGAGATTCTGGGTCTGCCTGAGACCGCGAGACTGTGTGTGTTGCTGCCGTCTAGGTAGGAGATTCTGGGTCTGCCTGAGACCGCGAGACTGTGTGTTGCTGCCGCCTGGGTAGGAGATTCTGGGTCTGCCTAAGACCGCGAGACTGTGGTTGCTGAGATCGCGAGACTGTGAGGTCTTGATATATATATATAATAGGAATTCCCTGTCCTTAGGTGGTACATATATATGTGGTTATTTAGGTGTAAAAAGGCCCTAGGGAGGGGGTAACGTTCTGGTTTGGGTTAGAAAGGCTCTGTGGAGCGGGTTCTATCTGGAGGGAAAACCAAAGCAGAACATTTGGCGTCACGAACCGTTTACGTATTCTGTATGCGTTGTGTTGTCCCGTGTTTGCTGCCAGCGTGTGCGTGATTTTGTTTGTATATTCTTTGTGATATACTGGTGTGTCTAGCCTTTCTTCTTCTTTCTTTTCTTTCTCTTCTTCTCTCTTTTTTACGATCTGTTCTAGACAATGTAAATCTACTTTTAAGTTGCCCGTTGATATTCCCGGCTGGGATTCAATGCCTTGTGAAGCCTTAGCCCGTGAGTGGGCTGAGTAATTGGAAGCAGACTGTTACATATCACTTGATTTATTTGCATGGGGGCAGACCGTATGATGTGCTGGCTCGTGAAGTGAGCTAATTGTGCTGATTTAGAATTGGTATGTGTGTGTTTTAGCGTGTCTTGTAAAGAGTGCTTATAAATAGCTTGCTACGTGAGGCAGAGAGGGCTGGATCCCTTTCAAGTGTTAGTTAAGGAATGCATATCTAATGTTTTCAGTTGCAAAGTGCATGTAAGATCTCAGAGCATGACTCTGAAACGTGGGACTCCCTTGAAATTCCAGTCTCCGTAGTTGCAATGAAGGGTGTTATTCAGCAGGTGATTGATGGCATTTTGGAGAGAGACAGCGGTGTTATTTTCAAGTGTTGGTTAACATGCATTACACATGTGGGCATTTGCAATAAGAACGTAGTGAGTTGAAAACAGAGCTGGTTGATGCCCAGTTTGCTAATATATCTTTGAAGACTAAATTAAACGTGTACCAGGCTGTGAAGTTGTTCACTTCGCCATGCCAGAATGATTCAGGTGTGATAAGTGTAACCGAGAATGCAGGCAGGCTATGAGCTACACAGACGGTTTTAATTAATTCCTCTGGGAAGCTTTCTCAGCCTGAATGGAATGTGCATGAAAGTAAACAGACTAATGTTTTAGGCTTCACGATCACCGGTTGCGGACATAAATTAGACATGACAGTGTATGATACATTTTGCTTTAAAAGAGAATTGCAACAATGTGATTTTGGATGTGAACAGCTGATTGTGTACAATAAGTCTGATATGTGGCCACTTCATTAACATGAACATTTATTTCGTGAGTTACTTCTAGAGCAATGTGCCCTTTTTAGTTACAGGTAAGTGCAGGGAACTAATAGGTTGCTTTTAAATTCAGATGCTGGACACATGTTGTGCTTTTGCGCCCCAACAAATACTGGACAGAATAGGGTTAGAGGCAATGTGGTTTGCCTATGGGAGAGCATTTTCAGATTAAGGAATGTGCAGTCTTGCTGGAGGTAAGGAGTGGTTACGGCTATTTTTCCTCTCAGACCTGTAAAGAGTTGTTCTGGAAGTGGGTTATTTGACAGCGTCTTTCAGATTGCTGTTTGGGAGTCTTGCAGTGAGATCATCCAGCAACGCTGGGCAGGGCTCGGGCTTTCTGTGAAGTCCGAGAAGGAATTCCTACGGGAGGGGTCATCTCATCTCAGCTCCTCTCCTCCGTAGGCAGGGACAGCTTCCTGGAGATAGATGTCTGGGAGGCTTGCACAGGCGCAGGCCCCCCCCATGAGGAGAGTCGCAGACAGTCCAAGAAAGTTGGCAGGCGTGCAGTTCGCTCCGACCTTGAAGGAGATAAGGTGTGAGCTACAGACAGCCGGAGAAGCCTCTGCTTGTTATGTTTGGCAAGGGGCCATTTAGTGTCCGCGGAGATTTGTGAAGGGGGGCAGCACCTGTGAGGGGTGCAGTGAGAGAAGTGAGAGAAGGAGACTGCCCCAGCCCTTCTTGCTGTGTATAGAAAAAGAGGGATTTTATCAAGACTTCAGAGGCTAAAGCGTTAGTAGTATTCTTACACGATTCCCCAGAGCTGGAGGAGACCTATATAGACAGAAATTAAAATATTGTATTTTTGGAAATGTAAGACGAAAGTAGTGTACTTTTGAAAATGTTCTTTGCAAGAAAAGTGATGCTTGTTTCTTTTTCAGATTCGCCCAGTTCTCCGCGTGTGAGTGGGACTCCCTTCTCCCGTGTGAGTGGGGCCCTCCCTCTCCCCCCCCTCCCCCCTTCCCTTCCCTCCCCCCCCCAAGCCTGGAGTGATCACCAGACGAGACGGTGGCGGCTGATGCCGGTGGCTATCCAGACTGGATGGGGTCCTCCCTTATCAAGAAGATATGTATACCGGAGAACATGATGGCCTGCTTCTTTCCAAGCGAAATGGGATCAGCAAAGTGTGGAACTGTCTCCTTCACGTGAGGCCAACTTTATTTGCATGAAGGCTGTGTGCCTTTCACACAAGGTGACTGCTTGTGTGACGGTCAGAACAAACGACATAAGAGGAGATTACAGGATGTGCTTTGCCAGAACTGTTTTCTCGACGTGGAGTTAGGAGGCCATGGAAGGCGGCTGTGTGTTTTTTCATACTGAAGGACTGTTTTTTTTTTTTAGGGATGGAGATCAATAGAGACGCTTTGCAGCGCTCAGAGTAGATATTTTCTAAGTTAGTGAACAGTAATAACTTGTAGCTGTTGCTACTATATCTGAGTTTGACAGTGGAGTCTCCAGTTTAATCATTAGAAGCATTAGGAGCGTTCAAAAGCTTGATTGATTTATTTTCTGTATCCATTCAACATGTATCTGGATGTCTATGAGCTATTTCTAGCTGCACCTGAGTTGTGGCTACTACATGTGTTTGGAGAATGCGGACTTTATTTGCTCTAAAGTGATTATCACATACCTTTGATGAGTTTTTTTTTTGCTTTTTAGTCATGATTTGTTTTGAATTATGTATTTTTGTGTAGCCACTTCACAATATGAGTTGCTGTTTCAACATGTGCTTTTTAGTAGTTGTGACTTTTAATTTAGACATGTGGCTTTCAATGGTTTTTTGCTTTCCATTGCGATATGCAGTACTTTCATGATAGTTTTGCTTTTCAGTTATGTAATACAGTTGCTATTTGCTAGATTTTGTTTTTGACATATGTGAATGGTGATGATCAAGGGTCATGGGGTGCGATGTAGTGAATCAGCCACTTGTGGTCTGACACCCTATGGTGACCCTCAACCACCACCATTCTGTACTGACTTAAGTGTGTTCTGCCTTTTAGTGGAATAGTCTTTCCAAGAATAGAAGGTATGGTATGTTGAGGTGCAGTCTTGTGGGTGGTGGTGCACACATGTGCTCAATGTTGTATACTGAGGGATTTAGCGTATAATGTTATTTGGGTTAGGTGAATTATGATTTTGACCTATTGGCTTTGACGTGGTCTAATGTGATTCTGCCTTTTGACTCTACCTTGCTTCAAACTTCTCTGTGTGCACAGTGGTGCTTGTAAGTTGTGTGGATGAGAATTATTGGTGTTCCTGCTTTGGCAGTCTATAATGCCAAATCTATTGAGAAAATGGCCTGCTGGATGGTGAAATCCATTAATAATACTTCTACAGTCCTGTCTGACATGCTATTGGACGCCCAGGGTGAACGTAGGACCATTTTGCAAAATCGAGCGGCCATTGATTATCTTTTGCTTAAACATGGATACGATTGTTAGGTATTCTGATTGTTATCGGCATTTTGATTTCTATCTGTTGCTTTATTCAAGTGTATTCCTTCAATGCTTCAATTCTGCACACTTGGTACTAGACATAGATCAGTTCGTCTTGTTTCATATTAGGTATAATAGACTGAAGTCAAGGGTGGAATGTACTGCTCGATCTTTCCGGCCTTATTGTGTTGTAGAGCGATTGATGTGACTTCAGTCTCTTTCCATTCAAGTCTAGGGGTTAGAGTAGTGTATAGAGCCTAGTTATTAGGCACTTCGACATGATCCTGTGTTCTGTATAATAGACTGAAGTCAAGGGTGAAATGTACTGCTATTGATGTGACTTCAGTCTCTTTCCATTCAAGTCTAGGGGTTAGAGTAGTGTATAGAGCCTAGTTATTAGGCACTTCGACATGATCCTGTGTCCTGTATAATAGACTGAAGTCAAGGGTGAAATGTACTGCTATTGATGTGACTTCAGTCTCTTTCCATTCAAGTCTAGGGGTTAGAGTAGTGTATAGAGCCTAGTTATTAGGCACTTCGACATGATCCTGTGTTCTTCCCCATAGATCAGGGTTTGCATACATATCCTAGGGGATAGATTCGTTAGCATTAGGGGTAATCTGTTCTGTAGTAAGGGTATTTCATGGAGCCGTGCTGAATTCAGGCCTGGTAGGCCTTAAACGGGAGAGATATTATTCTTCCACCGATGTTAGTCCTGTTTAATGAATGTGTAATAGACTGAAGTCAAGGGTGAAATGTACTGCTCGATTTCCCCGGCCTTTCTGTGTTAAAAGGGGCCTAAGGTGACTTCAGTCTCTTTCCATTCAAGTCTAAGGGTTAGAGTAGTGTATAGAGCCTATTCATTAGGCACTTCAACATGATCCTGTGTTCTTCCCCATAGATCAGGGTTTGCATACATATCCTAGGGGATAGATTCGTTAGCATTAGGGGTAATCTGTTCTGTAGCGAGGGTATTTCATGGAGCTGTGCTGAATTCAGGCCTGGTAGGCCTTAAACGGGAGAGACTCCATCTTCCCTCCTGCTCTGGCAGCTTGGGAAGCTTCTAGGTCATAGGCAGTGTTTTAATTAGGAGGTGTTATTCGCTTGGAGAGAACCGGTTCAGGCCGGCCCTTATCGAAGGATTGTATTCTTCTTCATGCCGAAGACACTACATCAGGCCGGCCGGCTGGGAACGTGTCCTTGGCACGGGGAGGTACAGGAATTTGGTGGGCGGCAGGTTACGTGCTGGAATCTTCCATGAGAAAATGCACATCTATATTAGTGAAAGTCTGAGGCAGACACTGGCACTTGCTTCTAGTCCGTAGGCGGCACCTGGCCGTTAGCAGAAAAGCTACTACTTGTTTCAGGGAAGACAGATGACGAATTTGAAGGAGAAGAAAACCTAAGAATCTAAAGAGGAGAGAGTAGCCGATGAGGAAGAGATCCCAGTGACTCGGAGAAAAGAGAAGGGAGTAGATCTGTGACTGCAGAGGTGTGACTTCCAGGCGAAGCCGAGGCGCAGACGGGAAGGGAACCTAGATGACCTTTGAGTACAGGCTACATATGACCAAGGTGATGTCAACCCCTTACTATTAGAGTGTACAACTTAATCTTCCACTTTGCTTTGCAGGTTATGTGATATGTATTATGTTCTGTGAGCGTGTATATAATAATTAGATGAAGTATTCAGTTTGTAGCTTTGCAGGTTATGTGGTATGTATTATGTTCTGTGAGTGTGTATGGAGCAACCAAATAAAGTATTTAGCTTGTTGTGAGTCCACATGTGTTGTGTATTCTTGTATAGGAGGATAGCCTATTCTTCTAGTCAGATGCAGCTTAACATGAACAGATGTTAATCCTGATCAGGTAAGTGGTAACTGAATGAGGGAGAAAGGAGCCCCTCGAACTAAAGAACAGGTTGTGCTCAACTAATAGTCTTTGTGTGATCTGATATATAGTAATCCCGATTCCCCTGTCATGTACTACGGTAATAATAGGATGAGCTCGTGCTAAGGCTGCCGTCTAGGTAGGAGATTCTGGGTCTGCCTGAGACCGCGAGACTGTGTGTGTTGCTGCCGTCTGGGTAGGAGATTCTGGGTCTGCCTGAGACCGCGAGACTGTGTGTTGGTACCGTCTGGGTAGGAGATTCTGGGTCTGCCTGAGACCGCGAGACTGTGTGTTGCTACCGTCTGGGTAGGAGATTCTGGGTCTGCCTGAGACCGCGAGACTGTGTGTTGCTGCCGTCTGGGTAGGAGATTCTGGGTCTGCCTGAGACCGCGAGACTGTGTGTTGCTGCCGTCTAGGTAGGAGATTCTGGGTCTGCCTGAGACCGCGAGACTGTGTGTTGCTGCCGTCTAGGTAGGAGATTCTGGGTCTGCCTGAGACCGCGAGACTGTGTGTTGCTACCGTCTGGGTAGGAGATTCTGGGTCTGCCTGAGACCGCGAGACTGTGTGTTGCTGCCATCTAGGTAGGAGATTCTGGGTCTGCCTGAGACCGCGAGACTGTGTGTTGCTGCCGTCTGGGTAGGAGATTCTGGGTCTGCCTGAGACCGCGAGACTGTGTGTGGCTGCCGTCTAGGTAGGAGATTCTGGGTCTGCCTGAGACCGCGAGACTGTGTGTTGCTACCGCCTGGGTAGGAGATTCTGGGTCTGCCTAAGACCGCGAGACTGTGGTTGCTGAGATCGCGAGACTGTGAGGTCTTGATATATATATATAATAGGAATTCCCTGTCCTTAGGTGGTACATATATATGTGGTTATTTAGGTGTAAAAAGGCCCTAGGGAGGGGGTAACGTTCTGGTTTGGGTTAGAAAGGCTCTGTGGAGCGGGTTCTATCTGGAGGGAAAACCAAAGCAGAACACCATCTTACCTAATAAATCTACTTAAGCAAACGACATGGAACTGGACCATCTTTATTCTACTACATATTTTGGCGTTGATTTTAAGGAACTGAAGAAGAATCTATGCGTGCAAGAGGACTACAAACTACAAGTTATTACAACCTGAAGATACTACAGAAGCACCTTAAAGGAAGCTGAAATGCAAACTAAAGTACAGTTAAGGACAGTATGCCCACAGCCCCACCAGTGTACTATGCAATCGGACAGCCTACCTGCCGGGGCATACTTCAGTTCAAGAGCATGTTGCTGAAACGTCATTCATGTTTCAAGTTGGATATTTCATGGCCTTGTTGGACTCCGTGTTACATTGGGATATGAGGTGAGGCAGCTATGTTGGTGAGCTGCACTGGTGTCGCCCTAGGACCACGATGGCGTGAAGGTACAACATGGACTTTTGCTGGCAGTCTGCAGTCTGGGACATGACTGTGTCTCATTCAGAGTTCTTCACAGTTTTTTCATGGGGCTGTGCACATTCAACGTTTTCCTTGGATATTCCTGTGAGTACTTGTGTTGCGATTAGGTTCACTGTAGCGGTTGGCATTTGAAACTTACTGCTCACGCAGCACACAATGTGCACGAGCCTCGGCGCATTTTTCATGCCTTGCGCAGCCTTCCTTACCGTTGCTGGTCTCGAGCGGAATGCTGACACTGCTGAGATCTCTTCTGATCTACAGTTCTTTGTGGTGCTTGGTATACTTAAGCGCGTTTACAGCACCAACATGATGGGAGCCATTTGGCACACCATGACTCTGCGTTCCGCCATCTTCTTCTGCTTTCCTTTCCATTGGTATGGCACCCTATCCAAAGGAAGCCCAGACTGTTGTGCGTGAATATTTCCTCATCATTTGAGACTTTGTGTGTCATATGCCGGTAAGTGTTACCTCTTCAATTAATTAGATATTGAACTTAAAATATGCACGCAGATGTTTGGCTCCAGAATTTTGCACAGTAACGTCTTTGCCAAGCTTAGAGGTTGAAACGGGAGGTGGTTCCGAGTTAGATTTGTCCCTCAACCTCGTCTCGAAGTCAGTTAGGTTTGCCACTTCTGCGTCTACAGCATGGACTTGACTCGTGGGTTTATGGGCATATCTTCATTGTTGTTCTTAATTTTTGGACACTTTATAACTGCTTCCGGAGGAGAACTATCCACTCAAGTGCTGGCCTGTTATTCGTGTGCTCTCTGATTCTGGAACTGCATGAAGTCCCTCTTAGCAAGATGAGGAAAGGAACAATTTTTTTTTTCTTTTTCTCGGCTCATAATGTAATTGCTGTGTGTTGACCTGTTGCTTTGTCTTGCTGAATGCACTGCCATCTGCTTTTTATGCCATTCTCAACTTGTTGCCATGTATGCCTTGCTCTTACTGAGAGTAGTGTTATATATGCTTTGTGGGATTATCGTTAATTTAGAGCCTATGTGTACTGTACCATGTGTTTCTTTTACAACGCATGTTCTTACTTTTAAAATTCAAGGCTGCTATCTAGTATCTCTGCTACCAAAAGTTAAACCTGTTTATATGTCTGCTTTTTGATTGTTTTTCTTCTAGAGGACTATTCACACATCTGCAGGCTGTTCTCTTAGTGCACCCTGGGAAATCCAAATTTAATTCCATTGAATGGGTTATGTGTGTAAGGACAATTGTGAACCTGTTTGGTGGAAGTGCATTACTCAGTACCCTTTCATTTCTGATGTTTCGGGGTTGAAAGTGAGGTATTTTAAATGTTTGTTCCACCCTTGCTACGGGTAAGGATGAAGGGTAGAAGTTTTGCCTTTTTACTGGCGTTTGGAGTTTTTTAAATTCTTTTTCCACCCTACCTACGGGGTGAGGGTGAAGGGCAAGGTTTATACAAAATTATGTTATTGAGGTCTTGTTTCCCTCACTGTGTTTGGGGTGATGTGTTGTGTTAGCCCTTGATGTTTCCTTCTAGAGTTTTTTTTTAATGCTTGGTGTGGAGTGATTTTCCAAATTTTCTAAGTTTTTTTATTTGTTCTAGTTTGCAGGGTTCCCTACCACGCCTGCAGTTGGCATCCTTCCTACCACCTTCTTGTTGGCCTGTCCAGCCAGCATGTTTTTGGTATCCGGGTTTGGTTTGTGTTTTGTGGTGTGGCAGTGTGTGCGTTTTCTTTGTTTGGTTAAGAAGGGAGATGATGTGTGTATATTCCTTTTTATTATTTTTATTTGATCGTTTCTTGTACACATGCATTAAATGTTTCCACCTTTTATCTGCATGGTTTCGCATCAGCACTTTGCTATAATTATTTTTTGCTTGCATTTGTTCTGATGTTTTTGTGTTGCATGCAATTGTTTTATTGTCATCCTTTACATGCACTATTTTCAATGTTATTCTTTTTAGAGCTTCTTTGTCATTTGTATAAAGAGAAGATGTGTTATACCTGCTGCTCAGCCAGTGTGAATGTGCTGTGGTATGTTGGTGTGCATGGTGATGTAATGGAATGTGAGGTTGCCTGGATGTGGAGTGTCAGTTGGAGTATGGGCTGAGCAGCTGGTGGGGTTTCTCTTATTACCATCTTACCTAATAAATCTACTTAAGCAAACAACATGGAACTGGACCATCTTTTTTCTACTACATAGACCTAGTGCCAATAAAAGGAAATGACCCAAATCACATTGTGGGCACATCACATTTTTCCAGTGAAAACAGACCTTTTTTTCGCAATGTGCCTACCTGTGGATTTCAGACCCTCGCTCAGCTGGCACTTAGGGAAACATAACACACCTGTACATAGTTAAAAAACAGACACCCAGGGGAATCCAGGATTGGATGACTTGTGTGGCTCTCTCCAGGTCCTGTTACCTATAATCCCTTGCAAACCTCAAACTTTGTCAAAAAACACGTTTTCCTTACTTTTCTGTGATGGAAAGTTCTGGAATGGGCAGGGAGCCACAAACTTACACACACCCAGCATTCCCCCAAGACTCCTGATAAAAATGGTACCTCATTTGTGTGGATAGGCCTAGTGCCTACAACAGGAAACACCCCAAAACGTACTGTGGAAATTTCAAAATTATCGATCCCAAAACGACCTAGTTTTGCGAGGGAGTCACCTGCGTTTTCAGTCCCGGGCTTAGCGGCCATCTAGGGAAACCTACCAAACCCAAACGTTTCTGAAAACTAGACATCTAGGGGAGTCCAGGGAGGTGCAGCTGGCATGGATCTTCTAACATGTTCCTACCCAGAATCCCCTACAATCCTCAAATTTTGCTAAATAAATCTCGTTTTCCTCACTGTTCTGTGTGGGAAAGTTGTAGGAACACCAGGCCACCACAAATTTCCTACCATGCAGCATTCCCCCCAGTCTCCCATTAAAAATGGTACCTCACTTGTGTGGATAGACCTAGTGCCTGCGACAGGAAATGGCCCAAAACGTACCGTGAAGACTTCAAAATTATCGACGTAAAACTACCTGGTTTTGCGAGGAAGTCATCTGCGTTTTTGGTCCCGAGCTCGGCGGCCATCTAGGGAAACCTACCAAACCTAGACATTTCTGAAAACTAGACACCGCAAACCTCAAATTTAGCTAAAAGAATCACATTTTCCTCACACTTCTGTGTGAGAAATTGGTGGGATAACCGGGCTGACTCAAATTTCCTTCCACCCAGCATTCCCCCAGGTCTCCCAGTAAAAATTATACCTCACTTGTTTGGGTGGGCCACGTACCCGCAACAGGGAAGGGCCCAAAACCTTATTGTGGAGACATCAAAATTATCACGAAACGACCTGGATTTGCAAGGGGGTCCCCTGTATATTTGGTACTGGGTTCGGCGGCCATCTAGGTAAACCTACCAAATTCAGACAGTTCTAAAAACTAGACACCTATGGCAGTCCAGGGAGCTGTGGTTTGCGTGGCTCCCCCAATGTTTTCCTACCCAGAATCCCCTACAAACCTCAAATTCAGCTAAAGAAATCTCGTTTTTCTCACTTTTCTGTGTGGGAAAGTTGGAGGAACAACAGGCCCCCACAAATTTCCTAACATGTAGCACTCCCCCCGGTCGCCCGATAAAAATGGTACCTCACTTGTGTGGGTAGGCCTAGTGCCTGCAACAGGAAATGGCCCAAAATGTACTGTGGAGACTACAAAATTACCAATTGTAAAACTATCTGGTTTTGCAAGGGAGTCACCTGCGTTTTTGGTCCTGGGCTCGGTGGCCATCTAGGAAACCTACCAAACCTAGACATTTCTGACAACTAGACACCCAGGGGAGTCCAGGAAGGTGTGGCTTGCATGGATCTCCCAACATTTTCCTACCCAGAATCTCCTGCAAACCTCAAATTTAGCTAAAAGAATCACATTTTCCTCACACATCTGTTTGATAAATTGGTGGGATAACCATGCTGACGCAAATTTCCTTCCACCCAGCGTTCCCTTAGGTCTCCCGATAAAAATGATACCTCACTTGTGTGGGTGGGCCAAGTACCCGCAACAGGGAAGGGCCCAAAACGTATTGTGGAGACATCAAAATTATCACAAAACAACCTGGTTTTGCAAGGGGGTCCCCTGCATTTTCGGTCCTTGGTTTGGTGGCCATCTAGGGACACCTACCAAATTCAGGCAGTTCTGAAAACTAGACACCTGGGGCAGTCCAGGGAGGTGTGGTTTGCATGGATCCCCCAATATTTCCCTACCCAGAAACGCCTGCAAACCTCAAATTTAGCTAAAAAAATCAAAATGTTCTCACATTTCTGTGTGGGATCACTGTGCCGTCACAAATATCCTACCATCCAGCATTTCCCTTGGTCTCCTGATAAAAATGATACCTCACTTCTGTGGGTGTCCAATGCAGAACCAGTCTACAACGTATATATAAAAAAGATAGCACTTACAGCTCACTGTGCTATCCCCTCAATCTCTACGTTTTTGGCCCTTCTCAGTCACAGGCTCTTGGCCTACCCACACAAGTGAGGTATCATTTTACTCTGGAGACTGAGGGGAATGCTGGGTGGTAGGAAAGATGTGCCAGCACGGTAATCCCACACAGATATGTGAGAAAAATTTGATTTTTTTGTAGCTAAATTTGAGGTTTGCAGGGGATTCTGGGTAGGTAAATTTTGGGAGATCCACACAAGCTGCACCTCCCTGGACTCCCCAGGTAGTTTTGCAATCGATAGTTTTGAAGTCTCCACAGTACGTTTTGGGCCCATTTCCTGTCGTGGACACTAGGCCTACCCACACAAATGAGGAATCATTTTTATTGGGAGATCTGGGGGAACACTGGGTGGTAGGACATTTGTGGGGACCCTGTGATCCCACAGCTTTCCCACACAGAAAAGTGAGGAAAATGTGATTTTCTTAGCTACATTTGAGGATGCAGGGGATTCTGGGTAGGAAAATGATGGGAGATCCACGCAAGTCACACCTCCCTGGACTCCCCTAGGTGTCTACTTTTCAGAAATGTCTTGGTTTGGTAGGTTTCCCTAGATGGCTGCTGAGCCTGGGACCAAAAACGCAGGTGACCCTCTTGAAAATCCAGGTCGTTATGATAGAGAGGGGGCACTTCTTTTTTGGTTCCGAGTTTGCAGACATATAGGGTAACCTAAAAAAACAAGACATTTCTGAAAACTAGACACCCGTGGGAGTCCAGGGAGGTGTGGCTTGTGTTTATCACTCAACATTTTCCTTCCCAGAATCTGCTGCAAACCTCAAATTTAGCTAAAAAGTCAAATTTTCCTCTAATATCTGTGTGGGAATGTTGTGGGATCACTGTACGCCACAAAATTCCTACCACTCAACATTCCCCTTGGTCTCCAAATAAAAATGATACCTTACTTGTGTGGATGGGCCAAGTGCCTATGACATGGAAGGGGCAAAAACGTGTAGAGATTGAGGGGGGCCAAAGCGGGTCTAAAAGGGCAGTTTGTTTATACATTTTTAGGCTGATGCTACTTTAGGCACACACACAAGTGAAGTATAATTTTTCTCGGGAGACCAAGGGGAACATAGGGTGGTAGGAAATGTGTGCCTACACAGTGATCCTACATCGTACCCACACAGAAATGTGAGGAAAATGTGACTTTGTAAGTAAATTGGAGGTTTGAGAGGGATTCTGGGTAAGAAAACACTAGGGGATTCATGCAAGCCACACCGCCAGCCAAGAGTCAGTACATGCACACCACCATCCATACACACAACCAGCCAAGCTCCATCCACGCACAGTCAGCCACGCACTATCCGCATACACCATCAGCCTAGCGCCACCCACACACTCCGCCAGCCAAGTGCCATCCTTACACACTGCCAGCCAAGCACCATCCATGCACACCATCAGCCAAGCACCAGTCCACGTAGACCACCAGCCAAGCGCCATTCCATGCACACCACCAGTCTAGCGCCAATCTATACACCCCACCATCAAGCGTGTGTCCACACACACCATTAGCCAAGTGCCAGTCCACACACACTGCCAGAAAATGCCAGCCAGAGGTCAGTACAGGCAGACCATCAGCCAAACTCCAGTTCACACACACACAAACTCTCCCTGGTTTCTAGTGGTTTTCTGCCCCTACTTGGGGGCAGAAACAGCCAAAATGTGTACCTAAGAAAAAGGGGAATGACCCTTACCTATGGGGCTTCTCCTTGACATGCCCATAAACATATCCCTGGTGCCTAGTGGATGTTCTGCCCCACCCCCGAGGCTATTGCCCCAATCTGCCTTCCGAGAGGGCAGAAATACCATTTTGGGGGTGAGGGTATTAGCATGCCCATTCTGGGCAGCCCCCACCCGTACATATAAAAAAAAAACATAAGCCCTGATGCCTAGTGGGCTGGCAGAAAGACTGTGGCAATTTGTTTTGGGGGTGGGGGCCTTCATTGCCCATTTTGGGCAGCCCCCACCCCTATACATACAAAAATCCCTGGTGCCTAGTGTGCTTTCTGCCCCCCCGGGCTATTGACCCCACCTGCATCCCTGGAGGGGCAGAAAGACTGTGGAATTTTGGGGGGGGGGAGGGGGTGGGGGCATTGGCATGCCCAATTTGGGCAGCCCCCACCCCTATAGACATAAACAAAATCCCAGGTGCCTAATGTGCTTTCTGGCCCCCCGGGTGCAGATCGGGGTCTATTGCCCCCCATCGCCTGCCAGGGGGGGCAGAAAATCTCTTCACAAATATATTTGGGTGGAGGCATGGTCTTGCCCTTTGTGGGCAACCCCCACACCACTTTTATATAAAAAAAAAACCCTGGTGTCTAGTGAGCATTCCGCCCCTCCCTGGGGGCAGAATGGGGGTAATACCCCTAATTTGCCCCCCTGGGGGGGGGGTAAGAAAGTCTGTGGAGGTTGTTTGGGTGTTGTGGGGGCATTGACATTCCCATTTAGAGCAGCCCCACCCCTAAATGCTATAAAAAATAATCCCTGGTATCTAGTGTGCTTTCTGCCCCCCCAGGCTTCTGTCCCATATGTCCCCCAGGGGGGCATAAAGACTGTTCCCAAATATATTTGGGTGGGGGTATGGTCTTGCCCTTTGTAAGCAGCCCCCACCCTACTCTTATAAAAAAAAACAAATTTAAATCCATGGTGTCTACTTGGCTTTAAGCCCCCCCAGGGGGGACAGAATGACTGAATTTACCCAAATTGATTTGGGGGGAGCATAGGCCCTTGCCCAAGGGCCTGCTCCCCCCTCCCTGGTGTTTAGTGGTGGATTCCTTTTTGGGGATCGCCCTCTTGAGGCAATCCCCAAGCAGGGATCCACCTGGTAGGGAGATTCATCCCTTTACAGTGATACCTCTCCCCTGTGCCTGGGTGCTGTACACTGAGGCAGTGAAACTGAAATGAGCCAAAGGGCTCATTTCAGTTTCACTTTCATTGAAATTAAGTCAGTGCGACGTGCGCGCTGACCGTCATTTCAGTGACTGAAATTGAGGAGCCTCGGAAGCTGGGGAAGCTCTTCCCCAGCTCCTGAGGCTGTTTGGGTGGAAAGGGGATTTCCTGGGCCATGTTGGATGTGAGGGAGCCATCGGACGCACATGAGCACTTTTGTGTTGGACGGCCCCTGCGCGTCTGTCGCACCCAAGGGATAATGCTTTCTTAGTATGTTTGCTTGATTTTAAAATGACTGTCAGGCTCTTTCATGCCCTTAAAAATGTCCGCCTCTGCTTCCTCAGTGCTTATTAGCTCACACGCCTGACTTTAAAATGGCCTCCAATGTATCGCAAGATCTCGTGTGTATCTGAGATCAACGCGGGAGGCTCGTGCAGCTGTGCATGCTTGTGGGCACATTGGTAGGGTTAAATAGCTGCAAAAGTCAAAGCGCTGCACACCGCGTGTTCGTGGGCGCAATAGGAGGCTTCGCTGATGACGGCTTCGCTTGTTTGTCCACTCGGTCTGGCTGCTTCACGATGCGCGTCCTGGGTGGGCTTCTGACATTGCTACGAGCACTGCACTGGTGTCATGGTCCAATTCACCACCTTCTGCCGTGTCCCCTGTGCCCCAGCTCCAAAGGATTACACGCGGAGTATGCTAAGGGTGCACAAAGCCTTCTGTATTCTCTTAGTCAGCACGATGCGCACAAGCACCTCCTTCCTCCTTGTGGGTATTTCTAGAGTGTCCTCTGTCCCCTTCCCCTGACCGGAAGTGGTGTCCGGTGGCCAGTCCCCTCCCCATCTGTTCTGGGCAAGGTTCTAGTGCCTGCCTCCACACGTCGTTCCGACACTGGTTACCATGGTGTCCTGCTGGGCACCTTTGAGTGTTCTAGCATATGCTTGTTACCAGCCACTCCTAGAGGGCTGGCCTTTGGTCCCACCCCACACCCATCCAACACAGGCGTCATAAGTGACTTGGGGCTGCTAATAAAAGGGGCCAGGTGCATGTGCTCGTGGCCATTTGTATGCGCAGAAAGCATATGTCCGTGTCCTTCATTTACTTAGTATGTTGCAGACTCCCAAGCAATAGAGATGCAACAACTGAACTAACACCATTACACTCCTAGGCGACACCACCACCAAAGTGCAGTCAAACGGTAGTCAGACAGCAACTGCCTGCAATTTGTATGCAAACATTCTAACCCCCTTTATGACACTAGCGTTATATACAGTATGAAAGTAAAAAATAGACCACAGACACTTCATTACACTGTATTTCGTATGGGAGAATTCACATGCCCAGATCATATAAATGTTGATTAAACATAAGTTCTAATTGATGTTAATTATACTTATTGATGCTGCACAGGTAGGAATTTAGAGAAATCTTTAGATGACAGGCAACTGACACATAAAAGTAATAATGCTTGAAAATTGTCCTTGATGTTTCTGCAGCCTGTTGAGTTGACCTGTCTGGTTAATACATGTAAAACTAATAATAATACCATTTATAAACAGAAATGCCATAAAACAAATCGCTTTTGCATGCAAATGCCTTCTGTGGGGTGATATGGTTGGGAATCAGTAATGAAAAATAGTTAATTTGCACAAACGGTCACCTTGCTACTCCAGAAGTATTGTTTGTGCATAGATAGAAGTATAATGATTTTTTTTTAAAATCTTCATATGTTGCATGTACACATAGTTGTTGTTTGTCTCTAGTTTCTGTAAAAAAATCCATATCTGAAATATTTCAAGAAGTAAAAACAAATTGTTGTAGATTGCTACGAACATATTAACTATTAAAATGGGTGCGGGTAGCATTGGACATTGATAAAATTCAAGCTATGAATTTAATTTTACAAGAAAATATTGATAGGCTCTATATTAGAGCCGACAAACAGGATGAGCCTAAAACAGTCACAGATATACACTCGTCCTTTTTTACTCAGTTAGCCTCCCATTTTGTATGTAAGAGACCTCATCGAAAGAAGACACCTGCTAATTCTCATTATTCCTGGTTTAATAAAAAAATGTAAGGAGGCACGGTCACTTCTGGCAGCTGAGATTAAAGCTAAAAATAATATCAATATAAGTATAGCTAGAAGAACATATAAGAAAGTACAGAGGGAAACCAAAAGGGAACATGTGGAGGATCGTTGGAAACAGATCAATGCTGCTTGTAAATTGAAAGATCAAAAGCAATTTTGGCTTCTTGTAACAAGGGGACGTGCTGAGAGATCAAGTCCACCTACTAACAATATCACAGCGGTAGCCTGGTTTGACCACTTTTCCGGAATTTATTCTGGAACAGGAATGTCCATTCCTGACGATACCTCCTTGGACTTAACCAACTTACAGGCTGACGGTAATTTTTTTTCAGCAGCAGATATTACTGAAAGTATTAGCTCTATACTTAAAAATAAAGCATCAGGCCCAGATGGAATACCTGGTGATGTATTTTTAGCCAATATTCCCAAATGGTCTAACTACATGTGGCTACTTGCTAATGGTATAGCTGCTGGGGCTCCTATCCCCCTTCTTGGCAAGGAGCCGACGTCATCCCGGTCTTCAAGAAGGGAGATCGATCACTGCCCTCAAACTACAGACCGATAAGTCTGATAGATGGGGTGCAGAAAGTCTTTGCTCGTGCCCTGCTTATAAAAATTACTTATTGGATGGAAGGGAATGATATATTATCCCCCTTCCAGGCAGGGTTCAGGAAAAAGGTCAGTACTATCGATCAGGTTTTTCGATTTACCCTCTTGGCCTGGAACTCTGTGACATTGGAACAGGGCAGTCTGATACTGCTTTTATTGACTTGAGGTCAGCTTTTGATCTTATTCCAAGGGCTACGCTTTGGCAAGTACTTTATGATCTGGGGCTCCCCCACGACATCTTGGCACTTTTAATTCGCCTTCATGAAGGCAACTATGCGAAGGTACGCTGGGGAGATCAAACGCAATTGACAGACCCAATAAAGGTTATTAGAGGAGTGAGGCAGGGCTGTGTTTTAGCCCCCACCTTATTTTCACTTTTTGTAAATGGGGTGGTGAATCACTTAGCGGAAGCCCATGCAGATGCCCCTTCATTGGGGAGTGTAAAAATAAGCACATTGCTTTTTGCGGATGATACACTATTAGTTTCTAAAACCCCAAGTGGCCTTCAACTCCTATTAGATCGCTTCATGTCCTTCTGTGTGAGGAGAGGTCAAGAAGTAAACACCACAAAGACTAAACTTTTGTTAATAAACCCCCATAAATCATTTAAGAGAAACTATTATTGGGGGGGGGGATTCCGTTGGAAAGGGTAGATTCCATTGTATATCTTGGTATAACCCTCACTGAAAAAATAGAATGGAAACAACATATTTCGAAGCAAATTCTACAGCAGAGGAAGACTTCTGGGGCTATAATCTTAGAACATAGGTCATCACAATCTAGACCGATTGCAGCACCGCTACAGATATATGATCAGAAGGTGGTTGGTTCGGCTCTTTACGGGCCGAAATCTGGGCATTTGATAATTTGGAGGGCCTGCTTCTTGCAGAGAATACATTTTTAAGCTCACTTCCCCAGAGTACCCCGCTCACTCCCCTACGACTAGATTTTGGCAGCACTACAATTATCGATAAAGCGAGGCTTCGACCTCTTCTTTTTTGGCTTCGCATTAAAAAAACACCTGAGCTTGTCCATTATGCGACTGCCACTGAGGAGATTTTTAAGATGGATCGTTTTTAAAAAATTGCTTGGTTTCGTAATGTTAAAACATTGCTGTTTGAAATAGGTCTGGGGAACCTTTGGGAAGAAAAAGATCTTAGCTTACTACCTAGTAGAGAGTGGGTTAAGTCTTACTATTGGAAGTGGGTGGCAGAGAGAACAGTCACACAAGTGAAAGGAGGTCGACTCACGATAGAGTTTATGGAGTTTAAGATGGTAGGTGTGTATGAGCCCTATATGGACTTTATCACCGTTCCGCAAGAGAGGAAGCTATTTATTCAATTTAGACTTGGATGTCTCCCCTTAAACTCCTTTACCTCATCATGGAATAGGGACTCTCAAGTGAAAACAACCAACTGCCCATGTTTCCTTGAGATAGAGGAGACAACTAAGCATATCCTCTTTGCATGCCCTCTATAAAAAAAACCAAGAACTATATGGCTAGCCCCTGTTTGCAGACAACTAGGAACCCGTAGTCACCCAGAGGCACTACGTATCCTCAGGACAGATACAAGGCCACTAATAGTATGTGCAATGGCCAAATTCCTGGGGAGGTTTTGGTTCATTAGAAGGCAGAAGCTAAGATGAAGTGAGTATATCATTTGATTAAGTATTCCTTTTCATATAGTGTTTAGTCCGTACTTGATGTTTTATGATCACGGCATTTTATAACTCGTGTATAAACTACTGAGAACTGAGCTATTTTGCACTTCTACCAATGATGCACCAGCACTTTTTGTATCTTCTATGTGTTTTTAGCTTGTATGGTTTTTAATACCTTGGAAGCCAGTTCTTTTAACTTGTTTTTTATTCCCCAATGGCTCGGGTTTTAATATGCTTTGTTGTTGTAAATAATGTCATCTACTTTGGCTTACAATTTTATCATGCAAATGTTGTTTTAATTACCATACTTTTGTACACCTATGCTCTTTGATGGTCTTAACGACCAAATAAAGTTAATGATGATGTAAGGGATTTGTAAAGGGCTGCTGCACTTTGTTTTCCAGTAAGTTATCTTTGTTTACATATGTCTCCATTCATTAAGTACATGTTCTCTTGCAGCCACTCATATGTCTTCTTAGTATCATGAAACATTTTCTTTCTCTGTAAAATAAAGATTTGTATGTAAATGTTTAAATGTGTATTAACATCATTTAAAGTTTTCCTTTGGTGCCTTTAAATAGCGCACATGCCTTTAGGCACTACCTTAAGCCAGTCTTCACATAGCTATTAAATCCTATTGGCAGATTTGGGAACCAATGAGTGCAGTACCTTTTCACCACTATTAGTGAGAGAAAGTACCAGATTTATTGGACAATGTAGATATTTGGGATCTATACTATTATAAAATGGGGTTCTGGAGTTTTTAAAATATGTTTCTCACAGTGTCTGAATCTGTCTGATTCCCCTTGTCAGAGTTATTTCCTTATCCTTACAGTTATGGAATGACCTTACAATATCAAATGTGACATTCATGGCATTCCTCCCTAGCCATGAGACTTTATACTTGGTCTTAGATATAAAGTAGAGACTGCCACACATAATTGACTCTTTAAATAGCTTTGTTGAATCCTACCGCAGGAACGTTAATAAGGCAGGTGTTTTTAAGATCTGTAAATATGCATTTCGCCATAATTAGTACTTCAGTCCTATGGCAAGATGCAGATCAGATTAGAACAAGTCAATGGGCAAAAACTCCAACCTGTTTGCAACATGTCCCATTATACATCAGGGACGACTTCTTTTCAACAGTGAATTTCTATCTGAACGAAGGTGGTATGAAGGTTGACTTGAGGTACAATACAATAAAATTATTATAATTGCAATAATGGTGGGAATGTCCAGCCAAAGTACAGTAAAGTGGTGCTTGAAGAATTAAAAGCACCCTAATATAATAAATAACAAACACAGTGAAATTCAGTTGCAACACTGGAAATCCAAGTTGCACACATGTTCTCTTTCCAATCTATGAATGTGACCACTGCCCTGTTCATAGAACAAAGATAGCACAGAAGATTGTGATCTTCTCGCCAAATCACAAAAAGTCTCCATACATTGTTTGCTGTTGGTGACCAATCGCAAACACCAGAAAAAATTACAAATATGCACAATACAATTGGGGCCAGATGTACAACCCACCACTTTGCGACTCGCAAATTGCATCGCATTTGCGACTCCCAAATTGGGATGTATAACGGTGTCTCAGACACTGTTAGCGATTCCTAATAGAGTACGCCTCATGAATATTAGTGAGGCTGTCGCAATTTGCAACCATATTAGGAGGTGTTAGCACTTTCAGGGATGGAGGTCCGCAGACCACCATATCTGGGACTGCTTTTAAATAATGCAGTCTTTTTCTTAAAAAATTTGCAGCCCATTTTCCTTAAAGGGAAACGGGATGCATTTAAAAAAGAAAAATGAAACGTTTTCAGTTTCAGATTTTAAGGGCAGGCAATGTCCCTGGGACCACTGCCTGCTCTTAAAATTATTTTCTCATTTGTGAGTGGTTTACCACCTACTTAAAGTAGTTGGTAAACTGCAAGCATTTTGTGGCTGCAAATGCGGTTGTAAAACAATTGTACATGGCATGGTGACTGGTTATTAGGAAGGGATGCCCCTTCCTAATAGCGGGAGTCGCAAATGCAATTTTGCGAGTTAGTGACTCGCAAAATAGCATTTTTACATGCCATTACCCTTTTTTGCAGTCGCAAACAGGAGGGTCTCCCATTTGCGGCCGCAAAAAAGGGTCGTACATCTGGCCCTTGGTAATTAGTAAATAAAGGAAACACAATCCTACAGCAGTAAAATCAAATGTTTTGGATTGATCATTGTGTTATGGAATCACAAGGATATGCCAGTTTCAAAAATGAATTTCTCTTGACCTGAGGTCTACTTGACTCCAGATCAACATTTGCACAAACAGGGGTGATAGATCTCAGTACTGAGAAGGGAATCTGGTTGTCCGTGTGTATGTCCAAAGGCATGATTGCCCATGCTAGAACCATTTAGCTCTTTTACAGCCCTTTTTATGCATCTAATACAAATTCCAGCAGGTTACTAGATCTCTGCAATGCAGGACAGAGTCAGAGGACCCCCAAGTGTGGCTTTGGAACAGTTCTTCCAGCACCCAAACCCTTTTAGACAGATTATGGGCCCACTCTCATCATTACAGCTTCGTGACATTTATAATCAATGTTTGGAATACTTGACCCTATAATTTATAGATGCACATTGGTTTCCTAATTTCAGAAATATATAGATTGCTTCCAAGACCTTAAAGTATTCTACACACAATAAAGATCAGACATCATACAGGACTCCAAGTAAAACAAGCATTTACAATGCAATAGGTCACGCAACTGCGAGTTTTAGAGCTATTGGTATTGTAAATGGCAATGCCTTTTGAAAAATTAACAGGTATTGTAATTTATGATAGTAATTTTCCACGAGTACCATAACTACCACTATTATTATTACTATCACCACAGAGTAGTAATAGCAATAATTGTAGTGGTGGTTATGGTACTTGTGGTGGTTGTAGTGGTGGTGGAAGTGCTGGTGGTATTGGTACTGGTGGTGTTAGTGGAGGTGGCACTGGTGGTCTACGTTGATTGTATTTCATTACTTATGCTACTGCTGTAATATTTTTTAACAAAAACTAACAAACATTATCATTTGCAACTCCAATAGCTCAAACTTTTAATAATGCCAGCCCTATTGCATTGCATAGCTTGTTTTATGTTGAAGGCATGAGAGGCATCATCTACTTCCCAAAATTCAATCTTAGATTTGTAGACACTCGTAACAGTCCTATGGTAGGAGGCAGTTGTTCAGCCAGTGTACAGCTAATAGCTCACACAACTTTGCATTTTGATACCTGAAGTTTTAAATTACAATAAATGTAGTAGACCTCAGGCAGGAGACTTGAGTTACCAGTAACTGTGGAAAGAGCAATAACTTTAGAAACTGGTGCTTTATTTCACCTTTTCCGTAGTGTGAAGGTTACGTAACTGTTTTATTGCATTCGAATGGGCACAATGGGGATTATTTACAAGTCCCTTGCACTGCCGGTGCTTTACTTTTGTGTGGGAAAAAGTGACGCAGCGGCGGGGCAAGAGCTTCTAAATAAGCCCCAATGTCCTTTTTCTCTGGCTCTAAAGCAGATTTGCTGACCTGGTTCTCTGGCTATACAGCGGCTCTGCTGACCTGGATCTCTGGCTCTAAAGCAGCTCTGCTGACCTGGTTCTATGGCTCTAAAGCAGCTCTGCTGACCTGGTTCTCTGGCTCTACTGCAGCTCTGCTGACCTGGGTATCTTGCTCTAAAGCAGCTCTGCTGACCTGGTTCTATGGCTCTAAAGCAGCTCTGCTGACCTGGTTCTCTGGCTCTACTGCAGCTCTGCTGACCTGGATCTCTGGCTCTACAGCAGCTCTGCGGACCTGCTTCTCTGGCTCTACAGCGGCTCTGTTGACCTGCTTCTCTGGCTCTAAAGCAGCTCTACTGACCGGGTTCTTTGCCTCTAGAACAGCTCTGCTGACCGGGTTCTATGGCTCTAAAGCAGCTCTGCTGACCTGGTTCTCTGGCTCTAAAGCAGCTCTGCTGACCTGTTTCTCTGGCTCTACTGCAGCTCTGCTGACCTGGATCTCTGGCGCTACAGCAGCTCTGCTGACCTGCTTCTCTGGCTCTACAGCGGCTCTGTTGACCTGGTTCTCTGGCTCTAAAGCAGCTCTGCTGACCTGGTTCTTTGCCTCTAGAGCAGCTCTGCTGACCAGGTTCTATGGCTCTAAAGCAGCTCTGCTGACCTGGTTCTCTGGCTCTAAAGCAGCTCTGCTGACCTGGTTCTCTGCCTCTAGAGCAGCTCTGCTGACCGGGTTCTCTGGTTCTAGAGCGGCTCTGCTGACCTGGTTCTCTGGCTCTACAGCAGCTCTGCTGACCTGGTTCTCTGGCTCTACAGCAGCTCTGCTCACCTGGTTCTTTGGCTCTACAGCAGCTCTGCTGACCTGGTTCTCTGGGTCTAGAGCAGCTCTACTGACCTGGTTCTTAGGCTCTAGAGCAGCTCTGCTGACCTGGTTCTCTGGCTTTGAGGCAGCTCTGCTGACCTGGTTCTCTGGCTCTAGAGCAGCTCTGCTGACCTGGTTCGTAGGCTCTAGAGCAGCTCTGCAGACCTAGTTCTCTGGCTCTACAACGGCTCTGCTGACCTGGTTCTCTGGCTCTAAAGCAGCTCTGCTGACCTGGTTCTATGGCTCTAAAGCAGCTCTGCTAACCTGGTTCTTATGCTCTAGAGCAGCTCTGCAGACCTAGTTCTCTGGCTCTAAAGCAGCTCTGCTGACCTGGTTCTCTGGCTCTAAAGCAGCTCTGCTGACCTGGTTCTCTCCCTCTAAAGCAGTTCTGCTGACCTGGTTTATCTGGCTCTACAGCAGCTCGGCTGACCTGGGTCTCTGGTTCTAGAGCAGCTCTGCAGACCTGGTTCTTAGGCTCTAGAGCAGCTCTGCTGACCTGGTTCTCTCCCTCTAACGCAGCTCTGCTGACCTGGTTTCTCCTGCTCTACAGCAGCTCTGCTGACCTGGTTCTCTGCCTCTAGAGCAGCTCTCCTGACCGGGTTCTCTGGCTCTAGAGCATCTCTGCTGACCTGGTTCTCTGGCTCTAAAGCAGCTCTGCTGACCTGGTTCTATGGCTCTAAAGCAGCTCTGCTGACCTGGTTCTATGGCTCTAAAGCAGCTCTGCTGACCTGGTTCTCTGGCTCTACTGCATCTCTGCTGGCCTGGGTATCTTGCTCTAAAGCAGCTCTGCTGACCTGGTTCTCTGGCTCTACTGCAGCTCTGCTGACCTGGATCTCTGGCTCTACAGCAGCTCTGTGGACCTGCTTCTCTGGCTCTACAGCGGCTCTGTTGACCTGGTTCTCTGGCTCTAAAGCAGCTCTGCTGACCTGGTTCTTTGCCTCTAGAGCAGCTCTGCTGACCGGGTTCTATGGCTCTAAAGCAGCTCTGCTGACCTGGTTCTCTGGCTCTAAAGCAGCTCTGCTGACCTGGTTCTCTGGCTCTACTGCAGCGCTGCTGACCTGGATCTCTGGCTCTACAACAGCTCTGCTGACCTGCTTCTCTGGCTCTACAGCGGCTCTGTTGACCTGGTTCTCTGGCTCTAAAGCAGCTCTGCTGACCTGGTTCTTTGCCTCTAGAGCAGCTCTGCTGACCAGGTTCTATGGCTCTAAAGCAGCTCTGCTGACCTGGTTCTCTGGCTCTAAAGCAGCTCTGCTGACCTGGTTCTCTGCCTCTAGAGCAGCTCTGCTGACTGGGTTCTCTGGTTCTAGAGCGGCTCTGCTGACCTGGTTCTGTGGCTCTACAGCAGCTCTGCTGACCTGGTTCTCTGGCTCTACAGCAGCTCTGCTGACCTGGTGCTATGGCTCTACAGCCGCTCTGCTGACCTGGTTCTCTGGCTCTAGAGCAGCTCTACTGACCTGGTTCTTAGACTCTAGAGCAGCTCTGCTGACCTGGTTCTCTGGCTTTGAGGCAGCTCTGCTGACCTGGTTCTCTGGCTCTAGAGCACCTCTGCTGACCTGGTTCGTAGGCTCTAGAGCAGCTCTGCAGACCTAGTTCTCTGGCTCTACAACGGCTCTGCTGACCTGGTTCTCTGGCTCTAAAGCATCTCTGCTGACCTGGTTCTATGGCTCTAAAGCAGCTCTGCTGACCTGGTTCTTACGCTCTAGAGCAGCTCTGCAGACCTAGTTCTCTGGCTCTAAAGCAGCTCTGCTGACCTGGTTCTCTGGCTCTAAAGCAGCTCTGCTGACCTGGTTCTCTCCCTCTAAAGCAGCTCTGCTGACCTGGTTTCACTGGCTCTACAGCAGCTCGGTTGACCTGGGTCTCTGGTTCTAGAGCAGCTCTGCTGACCTGGTTCTTAGGCTCTAGAGCAGCTCTGCTGACCTGGTTCTCTCCCTCTAAAGCAGCTCTGCTGACCTGGTTTCTCCTGCTCTACAGCAGCTCTGCTGACCTGGTTCTCTGCCTCTAGAGCAGCTCTGCTGACCGGGTTCTCTGGCTCTAGAGCATCTCTGCTGACCTGGTTCTTAGGCTCTAGAGCAGCTCTGCTAACCTGGTTCTCTGGCTTTACAACGGCTCCGCTGACCAGGTTCTCTGGCTCTAAAGCAGCTCTGTTGACCTGGTTCTATGGCTCTAAAGCAGCTCTGCTGACCTGGTTCTCTGGCTCTACTGCAGCTCTGCTGACCTGGGTATCTTGCTCTAAAGCAGCTCTGCTGACCTAGTTCTATGGCTCTAAAGCAGCTCTGCTGACCTGGTTCTCTGGCTCTACAGCAGCTCTGCTGACCTGGATCTCTGGCTCTACAGCAGCTTTGCGGACCTGCTTCTCTGGCTCTACAGCGGCTCTGTTGACCTGGTTCTCTGGCTCCAAAGCAGCTCTGCTGACCTGGTTCTTTGCCTCTAGAGCAGCTCTGCTGACTGGGTTCTATGGCTCTAAAGCAGCTCTGCTGACCTGGTTCTCTGGCTCTAAAGCAGCTCTGCTGACCTGGTTCTCTGGCTCTACTACAGCTCTGCTGACCTGGATCTCTGGCTTTACAACAACTCTGCTGACCTGCTTCTCTGGCTCTACAGCGGCTCTGTTGACCTGGTTCTCTGGCTCTAAAGCAGCTCTGCTGACCTGTTTCTTTGCCTCTAGAGCAGCTCTGCTGACTGGGTTCTATGGCTCTAAAGCAGCTCTGCTGACCTGGTTCTTTGTCTCTAGAGCAGCTCTGCTGACCAGGTTCTATGGCTCTAAAGCAGCTCTGCTGACCTGGTTCTCTGGCTCTAAAGCAGCTCTGCTGACCTGGTTCTCTGCCTCTAGAGCAGCTCTGCTGACCGGGTTCTCTGGTTCTAGAGCGGCTCTGCTGACCTGGTTCTGTGGCTCTACAGCAGCTCTGCTTACCTGGTTCTCTGGCTCTACAGCAGCTCTGCTGACCTGGTTCTATGGCTCTACAGCAGCTCTGCTGACATGGTTCTCTAGCTCTAGAGCAGCTCTACTGACCTGGTTCTTAGGCTCTAGAGCAGCTCTGCTGACCTGGTTCTCTGGCTTTGAGGCAGCTCTGCTGACCTGGTTCTCTGGCTCTAGAGCAGCTCTGCTGACCTGGTTCGTAGGCTCTAGAGCAGCTCTGCAGACCTAGTTCTGTGGCTCTACAACGGCTCTGCTGACCTGGTTCTCTGGCTCTAAAGCATCTCTGCTGACCTGGTTCTATGGCTCTAAAGCAGCTCTGCTGACCGGGTTCTCTGGCTCTAGAGCATCTCTGCTGACCTGGTTCTGAGGCTCTAGAGCAGCTCTGCTGACCTGGTTCTCTGGCTTTACAACGGCTCTGCTGACCTAGTTCTCTGGCTCTAAAGCAGCTCCGCTGACCTGATTTCTCTGGCTCTACAGCAGCTCTGCTGACCTGGTTCTCTGGCTTTACAACGGCTCTGCTGACCTAGTTCTCTGGCTCTAAAGCAGCTCTGCTGACCTGATTTCTCTGGCTCTACAGCAGCTCTGCTGAGCTGGTTCTCTGGCTCTAGAGCAGCTCTGCTGACCTGGTTCTTAGGCTATAGAGAAGCTCTGCTGACCTGGTTCTATAGCTCTAAAGCAGCTCTGCTGACCTGGTTCTGTGGCTTTGAAGCAGCTCTGCTGGCCTGGTTCTATGGCTCTAGAGCAGCTCTGCTGACCTGGTTCTCTCCCTCTAAAGCAGCTCTGCTGATCTGGTTCAGAGGCTCTAGAGCAGCTCTGCTGACCTGGTTCTCTGGCTCTAATGCAGCTCTGCTGACATGGTTCTCTCCCTCTAAAGCAGCACTGCTGACCTGGTTTCTCTGGCTCTACAGCAGCTCTGCTGAGCTGGTTCTATGGCTCTAAAGCAGCTATGCTGACCTGGTTCTTACGCTCTAGAGCAGCTCTGCAGACCTAGTTCTCTGGCTCTCAAGCAGCTCTGCTGACCTGGTTCTCTGGCTCTAAAGCAGCTCTGCTGACCTGGTTCTCTCCCTCTAAAGCAGCTCTGCTGACCTGGTTTCTCTGGCTCTACAGCAGCTCGGTTGACCTGGGTCTCTGGTTCTAGAGCAGCTCTGCTGACCTGGTTCTTAGGCTCTAGAGCAGCTCTGCTGACCTGGTTCTCTCCCTCTAAAGCAGCTCTGCTGACCTGGTTTCTCCTGCTCTACAGCAGCTCTGCTGACCTGGTTCTCTGCCTCTAGAGCAGCTCTGCTGACCGGGTTCTCTGGCTCTAGAGCCTCTCTGCTGACCTGGTTCTTAGGCTCTAGAGCAGCTCTGCTAAACCTGGTTCTCTGGCTTTACAACGGCTACGCTGACCTGGTTCTCTGGCTCTAAAGCAGCTCTGCTGACCTGGTTCTCTGGCTCTACTGCAGCTCTGCTGACCTGGATCTCTGGCTCTACAGCAGCTTTGCGGACCTGCTTCTCTGGCTCTACAGCAGCTCTGCTGACCTGGTTCTTTGCCTCTAGAGCAGCTCTGCTGACCGGGTTCTATGGCTCTAAAGCAGCTCTGCTGACCTGGTTCTCTGGCTCTAAAGCAGCTCTGCTGACCTGGTTCTCTGGCTCTAAAGCAGCTCTGCTGACCTGGTTCTCTGGCTCTACTGCAGCTCTGCTGACCTGGATCTCTGGCTCTACAACAGCTCTGTTGACCTGCTTCTCTGGCTCTACAGCGGCTCTGTTGACCTGGTTCTCTGGCTCTAAAGCAGCTCTACTGACCTGGTTCTTTGCCTCTAGAGTAGCTCTGCTGACCAGGTTCTATGGCTCTAAAGCAGCTCTGCGGACCTGGTTCTCTGGCTCTAAAGCAGCTCTGCTGACCTGGTTCTCTGCCTCTAATGCAGCTCTGCTGACCTGGTTCTCTGGCTCTAAAGCAGCTCTGCTGACCTGGTTCTCTGCCTCTAGAGCAGCTCTGCTGACCGGGTTCTCTGGTTCTAGAGCGGCTCTGCTGACCTGGTTCTGTGGCTCTACAGCAGCTCTGCTGACCTGGTTCTCTGACTCTACAGCAGCTCTGCTGACCTGGTTCTATGGCTCTACAGCAGCTCTGCTGACATGGTTCTCTAGCTCTAGAGCAGCTCTACTGACCTGGTTCTTAGGCTCTAGAGCAGCGCTGCTGACCTGGTTCTCTGGCTTTGAGGCAGCTCTGCTGACCTGGTTCTCTGGCTCTAGAGCAGCTCTGCTGACCTGGTTCTTAGGCTCTAGAGCAGCTCTGCTGACCTGGTTCTCTCCCTCTAAAGCAGCTCTGCTAACCTGGTTTCTCCTGCTCTACAGTAGCTCTGCTGACTTGGTTCTCTGCCTCTAGAGCAGCTCTGCTGACCGGGTTCTCTGGCTCGAGAGCATCTCTGCTGACCTGGTTCTTAGGCTCTAGAGCAGCTCTGCTAACCTGGTTCTCTGGCTTTACAACGGCTCCGCTGACCTGGATCTCTGGCACTAAAGCAGCTCTGCTGACCTGGTTCTATGGCTCTAAAGCAGCTCTGCTGACCTGGTTCTCTGGCTCTACTGCAGCTCTGCTGACCTGGATCTCTGGCTCTGCAGCAGCTTTGCGGACCTGCTTCTCTGGCTCTACAGCGGCTCTGTTGACCTGGTTCTCTGGCTCTAAAGCAGCTCTGCTGACCTGGTTCTTTGCCTCTAGAGCAGCTCTGCTGACCGGGTTCTATGGCTCTAAAGCAGCTCTGCTGACCTGGTTCTCTGGCTCTAAAGCAGCTCTGCTGACCTGGTTCTCTGGCTCTACTGCAGCTCTGCTGACCTGGATCTCTGGCTCTACAACAGCTCTGCTGACCTGCTTCTCTGGCTCTACAGCGGCTCTGTTGACCTGGTTCTCTGGCTCTAAGGCAGCTCTGCTGACCTGGTTCTTTGCCTCTAGAGCAGCTCTGCTGACCAGGTTCTATGGCTCTAAAGCAGCTCTGCTGACCTGGTTCTCTTGCTCTAAAGCAGCTCTGCTGACCTGGTTCTCTGTCTCTAAAGCAGCTCTGCTGACCTGGTTCTCTGGCTCTAAAGCAGCTCTGCTGACCTGGTTCTCTGCCTCTAGAGCAGCTCTGCTGACCGGGTTCTCTGGTTCTAGAGCGGCTCTGCTGACCTGGTTCTGTGGCTCTACAGCAGCTTTGCAGACCTGGTTCTCTGGCTCTACAGCAGCTCTGCTGACCTGGTTCTATGGCTCTACAGCAGCTCTGCTGACATGGTTCTCTAGCTCTAGAGCAGCTCTACTGACCTGGTTCTTAGGCTCTAGAGCAGCTCTGCTGACCTGGTTCTCTGGCTTTGAGGCAGCTCTGCTGACCTGGTTCTCTGGCTCTAGAGCAGCTCTGCTGACCTGGTTCTTTGGCTCTAGAGCAGCTCTGCAGACCTAGTTCTCTGGCTCTACAACGGCTCTGCTGACCTGGTTCTCTGGCTAAAGTATCTCTGCTGACCTGGTTCTTACGCTCTAGAGCAGCTCTGCAGACCTAGTTCTTTGGCTCTATAGCAGTTCTGCTGACCTGGTTCTTAGGCTCTAGAGCAGCTCTGCTGACCTGGTTCTCTCCCTCTAAAGCAGCTCTGCTGACCTGGTTTCTCCTGCTCTACAGCAGCTCTGCTGACCTGGTTCTCTGCCTCTAGAGCAGCTCTGCTGACCGGGTTCTCTGGCTCTAGAGCATCTCTGCTGACCTGGTTCTGAGGCTCTAGAGCAGCTCTGCTGACCTGGTTCTCTGGCTTTACAACGGCTCCGCTGACCTGGTTCTCTGGCTCTAAAGCAGCTCTGCTGACCTGGTTTCTCTAGCTCTACCTCAGCTCTGCTGACCTGGCTCTCTGGCTCTAGAGCATCTCTGCTGACCTGGTTCTGAGGCTCTAGAGCAGCTCTGCTGACCTAGTTCTCTGGCTCTACAACAGCTCTGCTGACCTGGTTCTCTGGCTCTAAAGCATCTCTGCTGACCTGGTTTTATGGCTCTAAAGCAGCTCTGCTGACCGGGTTCTCTGGCTCTAGAGCATCTCTGCTGACCTGGTTCTGAGGCTCTAGAGCAGCTCTGCTGACCTGGTTCTCTGGCTTTACAACGGCTCCGCTGACCTGGTTCTCTGGCTCTAAAGCAGCTCTGCTGACCTGGTTTCTCTGGCTCTACAGCAGCTCTGCTGAGCTGGTTCTCTGGCTCTAGAGCAGCTCTGCTGACCTGGTTCTTAGGCTATAGAGAAGCTCTGCTGACCTGGTTCTATAGCTCTAAAGCAGCTCTGCTGACCTGGTTCTCTGGCTTTGAAGCAGCTCTGCTGGCCTGGTTCTATGGCTCTAGAGCAGCTCTGCTGACCTGGTTCTCTCCCTCTAAAGCAGCTCTGCTGATTTGGTTCATAGGCTCTAGAGCAGCTCTGCTGACCTGGTTCTCTGGCTCTAAAGCAGCTCTGCTGACATGGTTCTCTCCCTCTAAAGCAGCACTGCTGACCTGGTTTCTCTGGCTCTACAGCAGCTCTGCTGAGCTGGTTCTCTGGCTCTAGAGCAGCTCTGCTGACCTGGTTCTATGGCTCTAAAGTAGCTCTGCTGACCTGGTTCTTACGCTCTAGAGCAGCTCTGCAGACCTAGTTCTCTGGCTCTAAAGCAGCTCTGCTGACCTGGTTCTCTGGCTCTAAAGCAGCTCTGCTGACCTGGTTCTCTCCCTCTAAAGCAGCTCTGCTGACCTGGTTTCTCTGGCTCTACAGCAGCTCGGTTGACCTGGGTCTCTGGTTCTAGAGCAGCTCTGCTGACCTGGTTCTCTCCCTCTAAAGCAGCTCTGCTGACCTGGTTTCTCCTGCTCTACAGCAGCTCTGCTTACCTGGTTCTCTGCCTCTAGAGCAGCTCTGCTGACCGGGTTCTCTGGCTCTAGAGCATCTCTGCTGACCTGGTTCTTAGGCTCTAGAGCAGCTCTGCTAACCTGGTTCTCTGGCTTTACAACGGCTCCGCTGACCTGGTTCTCTGGCTCTAAAGCAGCTCTGCTGACCTGGTTCTATGGCTCTAAAGCAGCTCTGCTGACCTGGTTCTCTGGCTCTACTGCAGCTCTGCTGACCTGGATCTCTGGCTCTACAGCAGCTTTGCGGACCTGCTTCTCTGGCTCTACAGCGGCTCTGTTGACTTGGTTCTCTGGCTCTAAAGCAGCTCTGCTGACCTGGTTCTTTGCCTCTAGAGCAGCTCTGCTGACCGGGTTCTATGGCTCTAAAGCAGCTCTGCTGACCTGGTTCTTTGGCTCTAAAGCAGCTCTGCTGACCTGGTTCTCTGGCTCTACTGCAGATCTGCTGACCTGGATCTCTGGCTCTACAACAGCTCTGCTGACCTGCTTCTCTGGCTCTACAGCGGCTCTGTTGACCTGGTTCTCTGGCTCTAAAGCAGCTCTGCTGACCTGGTTCTTTGCCTCTAGAGCAGCTCTGCTGACCAGGTTCTATGGCTCTAAAGCAGCTCTGCTGACCTGGTTCTCTGGCTCTAAAGCAGCTCTGCTGACCTGGTTCTCTGCCTCTAAAGCAGCTCTGCTGACCTGGTTCTCTGGCTCTAAAGCAGCTCTGCTGACCTGGTTCTCTGCCTCTAGAGCAGCTCTGCTGACCGGGTTCTCTGGTTCTAGAGCGGCTCTGCTGACCTGGTTCTGTGGCTCTACAGCAGCTCTGCTGACCTGGTTCTCTGGCTCTACAGCAGCTCTGCTGACCTGGTTCTATGGCTCTACAGCAGCTCTGCTGACATGGTTCTCTAGCTCTAGAGCAGCTCTACTGACCTGGTTCTTAGGCTCTAGAGCAGCGCTGCTGACCTGGTTCTCTGGCTTTGAGGCAGCTCTGCTGACCTGGTTCTCTGGCTCTAGAGCAGCTCTGCTGACCTGGTTCTCTGGCTCTAAAGCAGCTCTGCTGACCTGGTTCTCTCCCTCTAAAGCAGCTCTGCTGACCTGGTTTCTCTGGCTCTTCAGTAGCTCGGTTGACCTGGGTCTCTGGTTCTAGAGCAGCTCTGCTGACCTGGTTCTTAGGCTCTAGAGCAGCTCTGCTGACCTGGTTCTCTCCCTCTAAAGCAGCTCTGCTAACCTGGTTTCTCCTGCTCTACAGCAGCTCTGCTGACCTGGTTCTATGCCTCTAGAGCAGCTCTGCTGACCGGGTTCTCTGGCTCTAGAGCATATCTGCTGACCTGGTTCTTAGGCTCTAGAGCAGCTCTGCTAACCTGGTTCTCTGGCTTTACAACGGCTCCGCTGACCTGGTTCTCTGGCTCTAAAGCAGCTCTGCTGACCTGGTTCTATGGCTCTAAAGCAGCTCTGCTGACCTGGTTCTCTGGCTCTACTGCAGCTCTGCTGACTTGGATCTCTGGCTCTGCAGCAGCTTTGCGGACCTGCTTCTCTGGCTCTACAGCGGCTCTGTTGACCTGGTTCTCTGGCTCTAAAGCAGCTCTGCTGACCTGGTTCTTTGCCTCTAGAGCAGCTCTGCTGACCGGGTTCTATGGCTCTAAAGCAGCTCTGCTGACCTGGTTCTCTGGCTCTAAAGCAGCTCTGCTGACCTGGTTCTCTGGCTCTACTGCAGCTCTGCTGACCTGGATCTCTGGCTCTACAACAGCTCTGCTGACCTGCTTCTCTGGCTCTACAGCGGCTCTGTTGACCTGGTTCTCTGGCTCTAAAGCAGCTCTGCTGACCTGGTTCTTTGCCTCTAGAGCAGCTCTGCTGACCAGGTTCTATGGCTCTAAAGCAGCTCTGCTGACCTGGTTCTCTGGCTCTAAAGCAGCTCTGCTGACCTGGTTCTCTGTCTCTAAAGCAGCTCTGCTGACCTGGTTCTCTGGCTCTAATGCAGCTCTGCTGACCTGGTTCTCTGCCTCTAGAGCAGCTCTGCTGACCGGGTTCTCTGGTTCTAGAGCGGCTCTGCTGACCTGGTTCTGTGGCTCTACAGCAGCTTTGCTGACCTGGTTCTCTGGCTCTACAGCAGCTCTGCTGACCTGGTTCTATGGCTCTACAGCAGCTCTGCTGACATGGTTCTCTAGCTCTAGAGCAGCTCTACTGACCTGGTTCTTAGGCTCTAGAGCAGCTCTGCTGACCTGGTTCTCTGGCTTTGAGGCAGCTCTGCTGACCTGGTTCTCTGGCTCTAGAGCAGCTCTGTTGACCTAGTTCGTAGGCTCTAGAGCAGCTCTGCAGACCTAGTTCTCTGGCTCTACAACGGCTCTGCTGACCTGGTTCTCTGGCTAAAGCATCTCTGCTGACCTGGTTCTATGGCTCTAAAGCAGCTCTGCTGACCTGGTTCTTACGCTCTAGAGCAGCTCTGCAGACCTAGTTCTTTGGCTCTATAGCAGTTCTGCTGACCTGGTTCTTAGGCTCTAGAGCAGCTCTGCTGACCTGGTTCTCTCCCTCTAAAGCAGCTCTGCTGACCTGGTTTCTCCTGCTCTACGGCAGCTCTGCTGACCTGGTTCTCTGCCTCTAGAGCAGCTCTGCTGACCGGGTTCTCTGGCTCTAGAGCATCTCTGCTGACCTGGTTCTGAGGCTCTAGAGCAGCTCTGCTGACCTGGTTCTCTGGCTTTTCAACGGCTCCGCTGACCTGGTTCTCTGGCTCTAAAGCAGCTCTGCTGACCTGGTTCTATAGCTTTAAAGCAGCTCTGCTGACCTGGTTCCTCCCTCTAAAGCAGCTCTGCTGACCTGGTTTCTCTAGCTCTACCTTAGCTCTGCTGACCTGGCTCTCTGGCTCTAGAGCATCTCTGCTGACCTGGTTCTGAGGCTCTAGAGCAGCTCTGCTGACCTAGTTCTCTGGCTCTACAACGGCTCTGCTGACCTGGTTCTCTGGCTCTAAAGCATCTCTGCTGACCTGGTTCTATGGCTCTAAAGCAGCTCTGCTGACCGGGTTCTCTGGCTCTAGAGCATCTCTGCTGACCTGGTTCTGAGGCTCTAGAGCAGCTCTGCTGACCTGGTTCTCTGGCTTTACAACGGCTCCGCTGACCTGGTTCTCTGGCTCTAAAGCAGCTCTGCTGACCTGGTTTCTCTGGCTCTACAGCAGCTCTGCTGAGCTGGTTCTCTGGCTCTTGAGCAGCTCTGCTGACCTGGTTCTTAGGCTATAGAGAAGCTCTGCTGACCTGGTTCTATAGCTCTAAAGCAGCTCTGCTGACCTGGTTCTCTGGCTTTGAAGCAGATCTGCTGGCCTGGTTCTGTGGCTCTAGAGCAGCTCTGCTGACCTGGTTCTCTCCCTCTAAAGCAGCTCTGCTGATCTGGTTCATAGGCTCTAGAGCAGCTCTGCTGACCTGGTTCTCTGGCTCTAAAGCAGCTCTGCTGACATGGTTCTCTCCCTCTAAAGCAGCACTGCTGACCTGGTTTCTCTGGCTCTACAGCAGCTCTGCTGAGCTGGTTCTCTGGCTCTAGAGCAGCTCTGCTGACCTGGTTCTATGGCTCTAAAGTAGCTCTGCTGACCTGGTTCTTACGCTCTAGAGCAGCTCTGCAGACCTTGTTCTCTGGCTCTAAAGCAGCTCTGCTGACCTGGTTCTCTGGCTCTAAAGCAGCTCTGCTGACCTGGTTCTCTCCCTCTAAAGCAGCTCTGCTGACCTGGTTTCTCTGGCTCTACAGCAGCTCGGTTGACCTGGGTCTCTGGTTCTAGAGCAGCTCTGCTGACCTGGTTCTTAGGCTCTAGAGCAGCTCTGCTGACCTGGTTCTCTCACTCTAAAGCAGCTCTGCTGACCTGGTTTCTCCTGCTCTACAGCAGCTCTGCTGACCTGGTTCTCTGCCTCTAGAGCAGCTCTGCTGACCGGGTTCTCTGGCTCTAGAGCATCTCTGCTGACCTGGTTCTTAGGCTCTAGAGCAGCTCTGCTAACCTGGTTCTCTGGCTTTACAACGGCTCCGCTGACCTGGTTCTCTGGCTCTAAAGCAGCTCTGCTGACCTGGTTCTATGGCTCTAAAGCAGCTCTGCTGACCTGGTTCTCTGGCTCTACTGCAGCTCTGCTGACCTGGATCTCTGGCTCTACAGCAGCTTTGCGGACCTGCTTCTCTGGCTCTACAGCGGCTCTGTTGACTTGGTTCTCTGGCTCTAAAGCAGCTCTGCTGACCTGGTTCTTTGCCTCTAGAGCAGCTCTGCTGACCGGGTTCTATGGCTCTAAAGCAGCTCTGCTGACCTGGTTCTCTGGCTCTAAAGCAGCTCTGCTGTTGGACTTGACCCTTCTGGCAGGTTCACCCCTGAACTGTTTTTTTGCTTTTTACTGATGACTTGGTGTGGTGATTTTTTGGTTTCCTGCGCACTTTCCCTGTGTCCCAGGGTAAAGCGCGTGCGTGCTCTGAGTGCATGTGGTGAGATAGGCCTGCCCTCCCATAGGAATGCATGGGGAATGTATGTGTCCCTAGTAGTTCCTGATGCGTGGGGTGTGCAGGCCCGAGTTTGGTATGTGCGGACTCGTGGGAGTGAATGCTGCGCGATGATGTGTGCGGCGTGCATGTACCTAGTGTGGAAGTGCCACTTCTAGAAGTGGGCACTTCTGTGTGCAGTGTGTCTGTCGCGTGATTGGCTGGTCATGTCATGTGACGGGCTAGGGATTCCCCAGAGTCAGGATGAGTCACCCAGTGGTGAATGGGGAGATCAGCAGCTAGATGGGTGGGAGGAGTACACCTGGGTCCTGAATAGGCCAGGGTGTTCCACACACAATGCTGGCCCCGCCCCCTGTGGTGCGACTGACGACCCTAGCCCTGCCAGTGAATAGAGTGAGGGGCTGAGCACATCAAGAGTGCTCCCCAACCAGCTGCGACTGGTTTTCCCCCTCACCCTGAACCCAGAACAAAGGGTTTGACTGTATAAAAATGGGGCTGTGTCCCCACAGAAATTGTTCTCTGCCAGGATCTTACCTGAGGGGGGCTGCTGCTGCTGCTGGACCAGAGGACCGCCACCTGTACTACCTCCCTGCCTGGAGGCCCAGTGAGCTGGCTCTGGGTCCAGCTTTGCCCCCACCCCTGCCCTGCTGCATGCAGGGAAGAACTTGCTGGACTTTGTGGTGCTTTTTATGCTTTAGCGCTGAGAGCGCTTTCACTTTTGATCCCTAGCGCTAGGAGCGCTTTATTTCTGCTAGCCGGTGCCCACCCGGCGTTTGCCCCGTTTCTGCCGATTCTAGGGTCTCCTGGCAGGTGCCCACCCTGCCAGGGACATTGCCGTGGACATCGGCGGGTGCCCACCCCGCATTGTGGCGCCCGAGCGGGAGCCTACCCCGCTTTATTGAAGAGTCAATATCCCTAGCGGGTGCCCACCCCGCCAGGGACCTTGCCGTTCTGGTTTCACCCCCCTCGCAGGTGCCCACCCCGCATCACCGCGATCGGACAAATCACTGCTGCAGCCCGGTCCGGGCTTAGAGAGGAAGTCAGGCAGTCCTGGTGCTGACGTGGGCGGGGCTTGGCCCAGCGTGACGGGAGTTCCGGTTATCTGCCAGGGAGCGGAAGAAGCCAGCGGAGGACAGCGGAGCTCCCCTGGGGAAAGGAGAGTCCCGCGCTGCCCAACGACACGAGCAGGAGGCAGACGGGAGCCCACCCCGCGCACCTGCAACCGCCGACCAGGTGAGGAGGGGCCCGGGGGGGTGAGAGAGAGCCGGGGCACGTTTCCAGTGCCTGCCCCCCCCCCACGGGGATCCCGAGGAAACTGCCGGTGTGCTCCCGCCGAGGAAGGGGCCATCAGTATTGTAGAGCGTCCCCCGAGTGGGACTCGCACCAACAAAGGGGGCATATTCGTTTTAGAGCCCTGGGAGGCTCCAACGACGGGGGCATTTATTGATCAGAGCCTGCGAGGCTCAGGGGGCCACAAGTGTTTTTGCGAGCCCCGGGAGGCTCCATCCATACGGGGGCATTTCTTTTGTGACTGAGTGGCCCCAGAAGGCAGCGGGCCACTCCCACCTTGCCCCACAGAGTTGCGCAGAGCCCCGAAGGCTCTAGGGGGCATTTTGTGCATTTAGAGCCACGAGGCTCCAACCCCTGCCATATTTGTTTAGGAAGGCACAGTGGTGCCCCAGCATTTCACCAGTTGCCCAGCACTTAGTGGGCAACTGCTACGTGTAGGTTGTGCTTTGTGCGCCCTGGTCTGCGCAGCCTGCGCAGTCACGCCCTGACTTTGCTGGGACATAGGGCGTCCTAGCCCCGACAAGGCCAGTTGGCCTAGGGACTGCCACAGATAGTGGCTAATGTGAGTTTTTGCGCTATTGTACCTTTCCTGCACCTCTGAATGTGGTTATGCGTCATGTGCTTTGCTTTACACCTCTGAATGTTATGCATCATGTGTTTATGTGCTTAGACCCCTACAGGTATTGTGATACTTAGATGGTTGTTTTCTCCCTAGTACAGGTGGTGCTAGTGAGGTCCTGATTCCCTGCGCAATATTTTCCTAAGGTGGTTAGGGTTGCGTAGGTGGTACTTACCTGATACCAGTAGTTACTGGTTGTGTGCTACATATGTTATTTTATACTACAGTATTATTCCTATGTTCTAAGAGTGCTAATTCCGGACAGCGGTCCAGGTGGCCCTGTCCCCTGTATATATAATCCCTTGTAAATTCTGCCCGTGCCTGGTGGCACATTGTAGAGTGTGTGTTTTTATCTAATGTGTTGTGTATAATACAAAGGCTATTTTTATAGAATACCTTGTGTGGAGTTTCCTTTGTGGTGGGCCTTGGGTGTTGTTGCTGGGTGCGCGCGCAAACGCTTTACACATCGCCTCAGGGATAAGCCTGACTGCTCGTGCCAAGCTACCAAGGGGGTGAGCAGGGGTTATCTTTGGCGTGTAACTTCCTTGCCCTGACTAGAGTGGTGGTTTCTGCCTGGCTTTGGCGCATGCCTTAGCCAACCAGAAATCCCATTTCTAACATCTGCTGACCTGGTTCTCTGGCTCTACTGCAGATCTGCTGACCTGGATCTCTGGCTCTACAGCAGCTCTGCTGACCTGCTTCTCTGGCTCTACAGCGGCTCTGTTGACATGGTTCTCTGGCTCTAAAGCAGCTCTGCTGACCTGGTTCTTTGCCTCTAGAGCAGCTCTGCTGACCAGGTTCTATGGCTCTAAAGCAGCTCTGCTGACCTGGTTCTCTGGCTCTAAAGCAGCTCTGCTGACCTGGTTCTCTCCCTCTAAAGCAGCTCTGCTGACCTGGTTCTCTGGCTCTAAAGCAGCTCTGCTGACCTGGTTCTCTGCCTCTAGAGCAGCTCTGCTGACCGGGTTCTCTGGTTCTAGAGCGGCTCTGCTGACCTGGTTCTGTGGCTCTACAGCAGCTCTGCTGACCTGGTTCTCTGGCTCTACAGCAGCTCTGCTGACCTGGTTCTATGGCTCTACAGCAGCTCTGCTGACATGGTTCTCTAGCTCTAGAGCAGCTCTACTGACCTGGTTCTTAGGCTCTAGAGCAGCGCTGCTGACCTGGTTCTCTGGCTTTGAGGCAGCTCTGCTGACCTGGTTCTCTGGCTCTAGAGCAGCTCTGCTGACCTGGTTCTCTGGCTCTAAAGCAGCTCTGCTGACCTGGTTCTCTCCCTCTAAAGCAGCTCTGCTGACCTGGTTTCTCTGGCTCTACAGTAGCTCGGTTGACCTGGGTCTCTGGTTCTAGAGCAGCTCTGCTGACCTGGTTCTTAGGCTCTTGAGCAGCTCTGCTGACCTGGTTCTCTCCCTCTAAAGCAGCTCTGCTAACCTGGTTTCTCCTGCTCTACAGCAGCTCTGCTGACCTGGTTCTCTGCCTCTAGAGCAGCTCTGCTGACCGGGTTCTCTGCCTCTAGAGCATCTCTGCTGACCTGGTTCTTAGGCTCTAGAGCAGCTCTGCTAACCTGGTTCTCTGGCTTTACAACGGCTCCGCTGACCTGGTTCTCTGGCTCTAAAGCAGCTCTGCTGACCTGGTTCTATGGCTCTAAAGCAGCTCTGCTGACCTGGTTCTCTGGCTCTACTGCAGCTCTGCTGACCTGGATCTCTGGCTCTGCAGCAGCTTTGCGGACCTGGTTCTTTGCCTCTAGAGCAGCTCTGCTGACCGGGTTCTATGGCTCTAAAGCAGCTCTGCTGACCTGGTTCTCTGGCTCTAAAGCAGCTCTGCTGACCTGGTTCTCTGGCTCTAAAGCAGCTCTGCTGACCCGGTTCTCTGGCTCTACTGCAGCTCTGCTGACCTGGATCTCTGGCTCTACTGCAGCTCTGCTGACCTGGATCTCTGGCTCTACAACAGCTCTGCTGACCTGCTTCTCTGGCTCTACAGCGGCTCTGTTGACCTGGTTCTCTGGCGCTAGAGCATCTCTGCTAACCTGGTTCTCTGGCTTTACAACGGCTCCGCTGACCTGGTTCTCTGGCTCTAAAGCAGCTCTGCTGACCTGGTTCTATGGCTCTAAAGCAGCTCTGCTGACCTGGTTCTCTGGCTCTACTGCAGCTCTGTTGACCTGGTTCTCTGGCTCTAAAGCAGCTCTGCTGACCTGGTTCTTTGCTTCTAGAGCAGCTCTGCTGACCGGGTTCTCTGGCTCTAAAGCAGCTCTGCTGACCTGGTTCTATGGCTCTAAAGCAGCTCTGCTGACCTGGTTCTCTGGCTCTACTGCAGCTCTGTTGACCTGGTTCTCTGGCTCTAAAGCAGCTCTGCTGACCTGGTTCTTTGCTTCTAGAGCAGCTCTGCTGACCGGGTTCTATGGCTTTAAAGCAGCTCTGCTGACCTGGTTCTCTGGCTCTAAAGCAGCTCTGCTGACCTGGTTCTCTGGCTCTACTGCAGCTCTGCTGACCTGGATCTCTGGCTCTACAACAGCTCTGCTGACCTGCTTCTCTGGCTCTACAGCGGCTCTGTTGACCTGGTTCTCTGGCTCTAAAGCAGCTCTGCTGACCTGGTTCTTTGCCTCTAGAGCAGCTCTGCTGACCAGGTTCTATGGCTCTAAAGCAGCTCTGCTGACCTAGTTCTCTGGCTCTAAAGCAGCTCTGCTGACCTGGTTCTCTGTCTCTAAAGCAGCTCTGCTGACCTGGTTCTCTGGCTGTAAAGCAGCTCTGCTGACCTGCTTCTCTGCCTCTAGAGCAGCTCTGCTGACCGGGTTCTCTGGTTCTAGAGCGGCTCTGCTGACCTGGTTCTGTGGCTCTACAGCAGCTTTGCTGACCTGGTTCTCTGGCTCTACAGCAGCTCTGCTGACCTGGTTCTATGGCTCTACAGCAGCTCTGCTGACATGGTTCTCTAGCTCTAGAGCAGCTCTACTGACCTGGTTCTTAGGCTCTAGAGCAGCTCTGCTGACCTGGTTCTCTGGCTTTGAGGCAGCTCTGCTGACCTGGTTCTCTCGCTCTAGAGCAGCTCTGCTGACCTGGTTCGTAGGCTCTAGAGCAGCTCTGCAGACCTAGTTCTCTGGCTCTACAACGGCTCTGCTGACCTGGTTCTCTGGCTCTAAAGCATCTCTGCTGACCTGGTTCTATGGCTCTAAAGCAGCTCTGCTGACCTGGTTCTTACGCTCTAGAGCAGCTCTGCAGACCTAGTTCTTTGGCTCTATAGCAGCTCTGCTGACTTGGTTCTCTGGCTCTAAAGCAGCTCTGCTGACCTGGTTCTCTCCCTCTAAAGCAGCATTGCTGACCTGGTTTCTCTGGCTCTACAGCAGTTCGGCTGACCTGGGTCTCTGGTTCTAGAGCAGTTTTGCTGACGTGGTTCTTAGGCTCTAGAGCAGCTCTGCTGACCTGGTTCTCTCCCTCTAAAGCAGCTCTGCTGACCTGGTTTCTCCTGCTCTACAGCAGCTCTGCTGACCTGGTTCTCTGCCTCTAGAGCAGCTCTGCTGACCTGGTTCTCTGGCTCTAGAGCATCTCTGCTGACCTGGTTCTGAGGCTCTAGAGCAGCTCTGCTGACCTGGTTCTCTGGCTTTACAACGGCTCCGCTGACCTGGTTCTCTGGCTCTAAAGCAGCTCTGCTGACCTGGTTCTATGGCTTTAAAGCAGCTCTGCTGACCTGGTTCCTCCCTCTAAAGCAGCTCTGCTGACCTGGTTTCTCTAGCTCTACCTCAGCTCTGCTGACCTGGCTCTCTGCCTCTAGAGTAGCTCTGATGACCTGGTTTGTAGGCTCTAGAGCAGCTCTGCTGACTTGGTTCTCTGGCTCTAAAGCAGCTCTGTTGACCTGGTCCTCTGGCTCTAATGCAGCTCTGCTGACCTGGTTCTCTCCCTCTAAAGCAGCACTGCTGACCTGGTGTCTCTGGCTCTACAGCAGCTCTGCTGAGCTGGTTGACTGGCTCTAGAGCAGCTCTGCTGACCTGGTTCTTAGGCTATAGAGGAGCTCTGCTGACCTGGTTCTATAGCTCTAAAGCAGCTCTGCTGACCTGGTTCTCTGGCTTTGAAGCAGCTCTGCTGGCCTGGTTCTATGGCTCTAAAGCAGCTCTGCTGACATGGTTCTCTCCCTCTAAAGCAGCACTGCTGACCTGGTTTCTCTGGCTCTACAGCAGCTCTGCTGAGTTGGTTCTCTGGCTCTAGAGCAGCTCTGCTGACCTGGTTCTTAGGCTATAGAGAAGCTCTGCTGACCTGGTTCTATAGCTCTAAAGCAGCTCTGCTGACCTGGTTCTTTGGCTTTGAAGCAGCTCTGCGGGCCTGTTTCTATGGCTCTAGAGCAGCTCTGCTGACCTGGTTCTCTCCCTCTAAAGCAGCTCTGCTGACCTGGTTTCTCCTGCTCTACAGCAGCTCTGCTGACCTGGTTCTCTGCCTCTAGAGCAGCTCTGCTGACCGGGTTCTCTGGCTCTAGAGCATCTCTGCTGACCTGGTTCTGAGGCTCTAGAGCAGCTCTGCTGACCTGGTTCTCTGGCTTTACAACGGCTCCTCTGACCTGGTTCTCTGGCTCTAAAGCAGCTCTGCTGACCTGGTTCTATGGCTCTAAAGCAGCTCTACTGACCTGGTTCCTCCCTCTAAAGCAGCTCTGCTGACCTGGTTTCTCTAGCTCTACCTCAGCTCTGCTGACCTGGCTCTCTGCCTCTAGAGCAGCTCTGCTGACCTGGTTCATAGGCTCTAGAGCAGCTCTGCTGACCTGGTCCTCTGGCTCTAAAGCAGCTCTGCTGACCTGGTTTCTCCTGCTCTACAGCAGCTCTGCTGACCTGGTTCTCTGCCTCTAGAGCAGCTCTGCTGACCGGGTTCTCTGGCTCTAGAGCATCTCTGCTGACCTGGTTCTGAGGCTCTAGAGCAGCTCTGCTGACCTGGTTCTCTGGCTTTACAACGGCTCCTCTGACCTGGTTCTCTGGCTCTAAAGCAGCTCTGCTGACCTGGTTCTATGGCTCTAAAGCAGCTCTACTGACCTGGTTCCTCCCTCTAAAGCAGCTCTGCTGACCTGGTTTCTCTAGCTCTACCTCAGCTCTGCTGACCTGGCTCTCTGCCTCTAGAGCAGCTCTGCTGACCTGGTTCATAGGCTCTAGAGCAGCTCTGCTGACCTGGTCCTCTGGCTCTAAAGCAGCTCTGCTGACCTGGTCCTCTGGCTCTAAAGCAGCTCTGCTGACCTGGTTCTCTCCCCCTACAGCAGCACTGCTGACCTGGTTTCTCTGGCTCTACAGCAGCTCTGCTGAGCTGGTTCTCTGGCTCTAGAGCAGCACTGCTGACCTGGTTCTTAGGCTATAGAGAAGCTCTGCTGACCTGGCTCCATGGCTCTAAAGCAGCTCTGCTGACCTGGTTCTCTGGCTTTGAAGCAGCTCTGCTGGCCTGGTTCTATGACTCTAGAGCAGCTCTGCTGACCTGGTTCGCTCCCTCTACAGCAGCTCTGCTAACCTGGTTCTCTGGCTCTAAAGCAGCTCTGCTGACCTGGTTCTACGGCTCTAAATCCGCTCTGCTGACCTGGTTCTCTGGCTCTAAAGCAGCTATGCTGACCTGCTTCTCTGGCTCTAGAGCACCTCTGCTGACCTGGTTCTTAGTCTCTAGAGCAGCTCTTCTGACCTGGTTCTCTGGCTCTACAGCAGCTCTGCTAACCTGGTTCTCTGGCTCTAAAGCGGCTCTGCTGACCTGGTTCTATGGCTCTAAAGCAGCTCTGCTGACCTGGTTCTCTGGCTCTAGAGCAGCTCTGGTGACCTGGTTCTCTGGCTCTAATGCAGCTCTGCTGACCTGGTTCTTAGGCTATAGAGAAGCTCTGCTGACCTGGTTCTATAGCTCTAAAGCAGCTCTGCTGACCTGGTTCTTTGGCTTTGAAGCAGCTCTGCGGGCCTGTTTCTATGGCTCTAGAGCAGCTCTGCTGACCTGGTTCTCTCCCTCTAAAGCAGCTCTGCTGACCTGGTTTCTCCTGCTCTACAGCAGCTCTGCTGACCTGGTTCTCTGCCTCTAGAGCAGCTCTGCTGACCGGGTTCTCTGGCTCTAGAGCATCTCTGCTGACCTGGTTCTGAGGCTCTAGAGCAGCTCTGCTGACCTGGTTCTCTGGCTTTACAACGGCTCCTCTGACCTGGTTCTCTGGCTCTAAAGCAGCTCTGCTGACCTGGTTCTATGGCTCTAAAGCAGCTCTACTGACCTGGTTCCTCCCTCTAAAGCAGCTCTGCTGACCTGGTTTCTCTAGCTCTACCTCAGCTCTGCTGACCTGGCTCTCTGCCTCTAGAGCAGCTCTGCTGACCTGGTTCATAGGCTCTAGAGCAGCTCTGCTGACCTGGTCCTCTGGCTCTAAAGCAGCTCTGCTGACCTGGTTTCTCCTGCTCTACAGCAGCTCTGCTGACCTGGTTCTCTGCCTCTAGAGCAGCTCTGCTGACCGGGTTCTCTGGCTCTAGAGCATCTCTGCTGACCTGGTTCTGAGGCTCTAGAGCAGCTCTGCTGACCTGGTTCTCTGGCTTTACAACGGCTCCTCTGACCTGGTTCTCTGGCTCTAAAGCAGCTCTGCTGACCTGGTTCTATGGCTCTAAAGCAGCTCTACTGACCTGGTTCCTCCCTCTAAAGCAGCTCTGCTGACCTGGTTTCTCTAGCTCTACCTCAGCTCTGCTGACCTGGCTCTCTGCCTCTAGAGCAGCTCTGCTGACCTGGTTCATAGGCTCTAGAGCAGCTCTGCTGACCTGGTCCTCTGGCTCTAAAGCAGCTCTGCTGACCTGGTCCTCTGGCTCTAAAGCAGCTCTGCTGACCTGGTTCTCTCCCCCTACAGCAGCACTGCTGACCTGGTTTCTCTGGCTCTACAGCAGCTCTGCTGAGCTGGTTCTCTGGCTCTAGAGCAGCACTGCTGACCTGGTTCTTAGGCTATAGAGAAGCTCTGCTGACCTGGCTCCATGGCTCTAAAGCAGCTCTGCTGACCTGGTTCTCTGGCTTTGAAGCAGCTCTGCTGGCCTGGTTCTATGACTCTAGAGCAGCTCTGCTGACCTGGTTCGCTCCCTCTACAGCAGCTCTGCTAACCTGGTTCTCTGGCTCTAAAGCAGCTCTGCTGACCTGGTTCTACGGCTCTAAATCCGCTCTGCTGACCTGGTTCTCTGGCTCTAAAGCAGCTATGCTGACCTGCTTCTCTGGCTCTAGAGCACCTCTGCTGACCTGGTTCTTAGTCTCTAGAGCAGCTCTTCTGACCTGGTTCTCTGGCTCTACAGCAGCTCTGCTAACCTGGTTCTCTGGCTCTAAAGCGGCTCTGCTGACCTGGTTCTATGGCTCTAAAGCAGCTCTGCTGACCTGGTTCTCTGGCTCTAGAGCAGCTCTGGTGACCTGGTTCTCTGGCTCTAATGCAGCTCTGCTGACCTGGTTCTCTCCCTCTAAAGCAGCACTGCTGACCTGGTGTCTCTGGCTCTACAGCAGCTCTGCTGAGCTGGTTGTCTGGCTCTAGAGCAGCTCTGCTGACCTGGTTCTTAGGCTATAGAGGAGCTCTGCTGACCTGGTTCTATAGCTCTAAAGCAGCTCTGCTGACCTGGTTCTCTGGCTTTGAAGCAGCTCTGCTGGTCTGGTTCTATGGCTCTAAAGCAGCTCTGCTGACATGGTTCTCTCCCTCTAAAGCAGCACTGCTGACCTGGTTTCGCTGGCTCTACAGCAGCTCTGCTGAGTTGGTTCTCTGGCTCTAGAGCAGCTCTGCTGACCTGGTTCTTAGGCTATAGAGAAGCTCTGCTGACCTGGTTCTATAGCTCTAAAGCAGCTCTGCTGACCTGGTTCTTTGGCTTTGAAGCAGCTCTGCGGGCCTGTTTCTATGGCTCTAGAGCAGCTCTGCTGACCTGGTTCTCTCCCTCTAAAGCAGCTCTGCTGACCTGGTTTCTCTAGCTCTACCTCAGCTCTGCTGACCTGGCTCTCTGCCTCTAGAGCAGCTCTGCTGACCTGGTTCTTTGGCTTTGAAGCAGCTCTGCGGGCCTGTTTCTATGGCTCTAGAGCAGCTCTGCTGACCTGGTTCTCTCCCTCTAAAGCAGCTCTGCTGACCTGGTTTCTCTAGCTCTACCTCAGCTCTGCTGACCTGGCTCTCTGCCTCTAGAGCAGCTCTGCTGACCTGGTTCTCTCCCTCTAAAGCAGCTCTGCTGACCTGGTTTCTCTAGCTCTACCTCAGCTCTGCTGACCTGGCTCTCTGCCTCTAGAGCAGCTCTGCTGACCTGGTTCTCTGGCTCTAAAGCAGCTCTGCTGACCTGGTCCTCTGGCTCTAAAGCAGCTCTGCTGACCGGGTTCTCTGCCTCTAGAGCAGCTCTGCTGACCGGGTTCTCTGGCTCTAGAGCATCTCTGCTGACCTGGTTCTGAGGCTCTAGAGCAGCTCTGCTGACCTGGTTCTCTGGCTTTACAACGGCTCCTCTGACCTGGTTCTCTGGCTCTAAAGCAGCTCTGCTGACCTGTTTCTATGGCTCTAAAGCAGCTCTAATGACCTGGTTCCTCCCTCTAAAGCAGCTCTGCTGACCTGGTTTCTCTAGCTCTACCTCAGCTCTGCTGACCTGGCTCTCTGCCTCTAGAGCAGCTCTGCTGACCTGGTTCTCTGGCTCTAAAGCAGCTCTGCTGACCTGGTCCTCTGGCTCTAAAGCAGCTCTGCTGACCGGGTTCTCTGCCTCTAGAGCAGCTCTGCTGACCGGGTTCTCTGGCTCTAGAGCATCTCTGCTGACCTGGTTCTGAGGCTCTAGAGCAGCTCTGCTGACCTGGTTCTCTGGCTTTACAACGGCTCCTCTGACCTGGTTCTCTGGCTCTAAAGCAGCTCTGCTGACCTGGTTCTATGGCTCTAAAGCAGCTCTAATGACCTGGTTCCTCCCTCTAAAGCAGCTCTGCTGACCTGGTTTCTCTAGCTCTACCTCAGCTCTGCTGACCTGGCTCTCTGCCTCTAGAGCAGCTCTGCTGACCTGGTTCATAGGCTCTAGAGCAGCTCTGCTGACCTGGTTCTCTGGCTCTAAAGCAGCTCTGCTGACCTGGTCCTCTGGCTCTAAAGCAGCTCTGCTGACCTGGTTCTCTCCCCCTACAGCAGCACTGCTGACCTGGTTTCTCTGGCTCTACAGCAGCTCTGCTGAGCTGGTTCTCTGGCTCTAGAGCAGCACTGCTGACCTGGTTCTTAGGCTATAGAGAAGCTCTGCTGACCTGGCTCCATGGCTCTAAAGCAGCTCTGCTGACCTGGTTCTCTGGCTTTGAAGCAGCTCTGCTGGCCTGGTTCTATGACTCTAGAGCAGCTCTGCTGACCTGGTTCGCTCCCTCTACAGCAGCTCTGCTAACCTGGTTCTCTGGCTCTAATGCAGCTCTGCTAACCTGGTTCTCTCCCTCTAAAGCAGCTCTGCTGACCTGGTTTCTCTGGCTCTACACCAGCTCTGCTGACCTGGTTCTCTGGCTCTAGAGCAGTTCTGCTAACCTGGCTCTTAGTCTCTAGAGCAGCTCTTCTGACCTGGTTCTCTGGCTCTACAGCAGCTCTGCTAACCTGGTTCTCTGGCTCTAAAGCGGCTCTGCTGACCTGGTTCTATGGCTCTAAAGCAGCTCTGCTGACCTGGTTCTCTGGCTCTAGAGCAGCTCTGGTGACCTGGTTTCTCTGGCTTTACAGCAGCTCTGCTGACCTGGTTCTTAGGCTCTAGAGCAGCTCAGCTGACCTGGTTCTCTGGCTCTTCAACGGCTCTGCTGACCTGATTCTCTGGCTCTAAAGCAGCTCTGCTGACCTGGTTTTATGGCTCTAAAGCAGCTCTGCTGACCAGGTTCTCTGGCTCTACAGCAGCTCTGCTAACCTGGTTCTCTGACTCTACAGCAGCTCTGCTGCCCCAGTTCTCTGCCTCTAGAGCGGTTCTGCTGACCTGGTTCTTAGGTTCTAGAGCAGCTCTGCTGACCTGGTTCTCTGGCTCTAAAGAGGCTCTGCTAACCTGGTTCTCTGGCTCTAAAGCAGCTCTGCTGACCTGGTTCTCTGGTTCTAAAGCAGCTCTGCTGACCTATTTCTCTTGCTCTATAACGGCCCTGTTGACCTGGTTCTTTGGCTCTAAAGCAGCTCTGCTGACCTGGTTCTCTGGTTCTAAAGCGGCTCTGCTGACCTGGTTCTCTGGCTCTAAAGCGGCTCTGCTGACCTGGTTTTCTGGTTCCAAAGCAGCTCTGCTGACCTTGTTCTCTAGCTCTGAAGCAGTTCTGCTGACCAGGTTCTCTGGCTCTAAAGCAGCTCTGCTGACCTGGTTCTCTGGCTCTAGAGCAGCTCTGCTGACCTGGTTCTCAGGCTCTAGAGCAGCTCTGCTGACTTGGTTCTCTGGTTCTAAAGCAGCTCTGCTGACCTGGTTCTCAGGCTCTAGAGCAGCTCTGCTGACCTGGTTCTCTGGCTCTAAAGCAGCTCTGTTGACCTGGTTCTACGGCTCTAAAGCAGCTCTGCTGACCTGGTTCTCTGGCTCTAAAGCAGCTATTCTGACCTGCTTCTCTGGCTCTAGAGCAGCTCTGCTGACCTGCTTCTCTGGCTCTACAAGGACTCTGCTGACCTGGTTCTCTGGCTCTAAAGCAGCTCTGCAGACCTGGTTTTGTGGCTCAAAGCAGCTCTGCTGACCTGGTTCTCTGCCTCTGGAGCAGCTCTGCTGACCGGGTTCTCTGGCTCTAGAGCATCTCTGCTGACCTGGTTCTTAGGCTCTAGAGCAGCTCTGCTAACCTGGTTCTCTGGCTTTACAACGGCTCCGCTGACCTGGTTCTCTCCCTCTAAAGCAGCTCTGCTGATCTGGTTTCTCTGGCTCTACAGCAGCTCTGCTGACCTGGTTCTCAGCCTCTAGAGCAGCTCTGCTGACCTGGTTCTTAGGCTCTAGAGCAGCTCCACTGACCTGGTTCTCCGGCTCTATAGCAGCTCTGCTGACCTGGTTCTCTCCCTTTAAAGAAGCTCTGCTGACCTGGATCTCTGGCTCTACAGCAGCTTTGCGGACCTGCTTCTCTGGCTCTACAGCGGCTCTGTTGACCTGGTTCTCTGGCTCTAAAGCAACTCTGCTGACCTGGTTCTTTGCCTCTAGAGCAGCTCTGCTGACCGGGTTCTATGGCTCTAAAGCAGCTCTGCTGACCTGGTTCTCTGGCTCTAAAGCAGCTCTGCTGACCTGGTTCTCTGGCTCTACTGCAGCTCTGCTGACCTGGATCTATGGCTCTACAACAGCTCTGCTGACCTGCTTCTCTGGCTCTACAGCGGCTCTGTTGACCTGGTTCTCTGGCTCTAAAGCAGCTCTGCTGACCTGGTTCTTTACCTCTAGAGCAGCTCTGCTGACCAGGTTCTATGGCTCTAAAGCAGCTCTGCTGACCTGGTTCTCTGGCTCTAAAGCAGCTCTGCTGAACTGGTTCTCTGCCTCTAGAGCAGCTCTGCTGACCTGGTTCTCTGGCTCTACAGCAGCTCTGCTGACCTGGTTCTATGGCTCTACAGCAGCTCTGCTGACATGGTTCTCTAGCTCTAGAGCAGCTCTACTGACCTGGTTCGTAGGCTCTAGAGCAGCTCTGCTGACCTGGTTCTCTGGCTTTGAGGCAGCTCTGCTGACCTGGTTCTCTAGCCCTAGAGCAGCTCTGCTGACCTGGTTCTCGGGCTCTAGAGCAGCTCTGCAGACCTAGTTCTCTGGCTCTACAACGGCTCTGCTGACCTGGTTCTCTGGCTCTAAAGCATCTCTGCTGACCTGGTTCTATGGCTCTAAAGCAGCTCTGCTGACCTGGTTCTTATGCTCTAGAGCAGCTCTGCAGACCTAGTTCTTTGGCTCTAAAGCAGCTCTGCTGACCTGGTTCTCTGGCTCTAAAGCAGCTCTGCTGACCTGGTTCTCTCCCTCTAAAGCAGCTTTGCTGACCTGGTTTCTCTGGCTCTACTGCAGTTCGGCTGACCTGGGTCTCTGGTTCTAGAGCAGCTCTGCTGACCTGGTTCTTAGGCTCTAGAGCAGCTCTGCTGACCTGGTTCTCTCCCTCTAAAGCAGCTCTGCTGACCTGGTTTCTCCTGCTCTACAGCAGCTCTGCTGTCCTGGTTCTCTGCTTCTAGAGCAGCTCTGCTGACCGGGTTCTCTGGCTCTAGAGCATCTCTGCTGACCTGGTTCTGAGGCTCTAGAGCAGCTCTGCTGACCTGGTTCTCTGGCTTTACAACGGCTCCGCTGACCTGGTTCTCTGGCTCTAAAGCAGCTCTGCTGACCTGGTTCTATGGCTTTAAAGCAGCTGTGCTGACCTGGTTCCTCCCTCTAAAGCAGCTCTTCTGACCTGGTTTCTCTAGCTCTACCTCAGCTCTGCTGACCTGGCTCTCTGCCTCTAGAGCAGCTCTGATGACCTGGTTTGTAGGCTCTAGAGCAGCTCTGCTGACCTGGTTCTCTGGCTCTAAAGCAGCTCTGCTGACCTGGTCCTCTGGCTCTAAAGCAGCTCTGCTGACCGGGTTCTCTGCCTCTAGAGCAGCTCTGCTGACCTGGTTCTCTCCCTCTAAAGCAGCACTGCTGACCTGGCTTCTCTGTCTCTACAGCAGCTCTGCTGAGCTGGTTCTCTGGCTCTAGAGCAGCTCTGCTGACCTGGTTCTTAGGCTATAGAGGAGCTCTGCTGACCTGGTTCTATAGCTCTAAAGCAGGTCTGCTGACCTGGTTCTCTGGCTTTGAAGCAGCTCTGCTGGCCTGGTTCTACGGCTCTAGAGCAGCTCTGCTGACCTGGTTCTCTCCCTCTAAAGCAGCTCTGCTGACCTGGTTCATAGGCTCTAGAGCAGCTCTGCTGACCTGGTTCTCTGGCTCTAAAGCAGCTCTGCTGACCTGGTTCTTAGGCTTTGAAGCAGCTCTGCTGGCCTGGTTCTATGGCTCTCGAGCAGCTCTGCTGACCTGGTTCTCTCCCTCTAAAGCAGCTCTGCTGACTTGGTTTCTCCTGCTCTACATCAGCTCTGCTGACCTGGTTCTCTGCCTCTAGAGCAGCTCTGCTGACCAGGTTCTCTGGCTCTAGAGCATCTCTGCTGACCTGGTTCTGAGGCTCTAGAGCAGCTCTGCTGACCTGGTACTCTGGCTTTACAACGGCTCCGCTGACCTGGTTCTCTGGCTCTAAAGCAGCTCTGCTGACCTGGTTCTATGGCTCTAAAGCAGCTCTACTGACCTGGTTCCTCCCTCTAAAGCAGCTCTGCTGACCTGGTTTCTCTAGCTCTACCTCAGCTCTGCTGACCTGGCTCTCTGCCTCTAGAGCAGCTCTGCTGACCTGGTTTGTAGGCTCTAAAGCAGCTCTGCTGACCTGGTTCTCTGGCTCTAAAGCAGGTCTGCTGACCTGGTCCTCTGGCTCTAAAGCAGCTCTGCTTACCTGGTTCTCTCCCTCTAAAGCAGCACTGCTGACCTGGTTTCTCTGGCTCTACAGCAGCTCTGCTGAGCTGGTTCTCTGGCTCTAGAGCAGCTCTGCTGACCTGGTTCTTAGGCTATAGAGAAGCTCTGCTGACCTGGCTCTATGGCTCTAAAGCAGCTCTGCTGACCTGGTTCTCTGACTTTGAAGCAGCTCTGCTGGCCTGGTTCTATGACTCTAGAGCAGCTCTGCTGACCTGGTTCGCTCCCTCTAAAGCAGCTCTGCTAACCTGGTTCTCTGGCTCTAATGCAGCTCTGCTGACCTGGTTCTCTCCCTCTAAAGCAGCTCTGCTGACCTGGTTTCTCTGGCTCTACACCAGCTCTGCTGACCTGGTTCTCTGGCTCTAGAGAAGTTCTGCTAACCTGGCTCTTAGGCTCTAGAGCAGCTCTTCTGACCTGGTTCTCTGGCTCTACAGCAGCTCTGCTAACCTGGTTCTCTGGCTCTAAAGCGGCTCTGCTGACCTGGTTCTATGGCTCTAAAGCAGCTCTGCTGACCTGGTTCTCTGGCTCTAGAGCAGCTCTGGTGACCTGGTTTCTCTGGCTTTACAGCAGCTCTGCTGACCTGCTTCTCTGCCTCTAGAGCAGCTCTGCTGACCTGCTTCTCTGCCTCTAGAGCAGCTCTGCTGACCTGGTTCCTAGGCTCTAGAGAAGCTCTGCTGACCTTGTTCTCTGGCTCTTCAACGGCTCTGCTGACCTGATTCTCTGGCTCTAAAGCAGCTCTGCTGACCTGGTTTTATGGCTCTAAAGCAGCTCTGCTGACCAGGTTCTCTGGCTCTACAGCAGCTCTGCTAACCTGGTTCTCTGACTCTACAGCAGCTCTGCTGCCCCAGTTCTCTGCCTCTAGAGCGGTTCTGCTGACCTGGTTTTTAGGTTCTAGAGCAGCTCTGCTGACCTGGTTCTCTGGCTCTAAAGAGGCTCTGCTAACCTGGTTCTCTGGCTCTAAAGCAGCTCTGCTGACCTGGTTCTCTGGTTCTAAAGCAGCTCTGCTGACCTAGTACTCTTGCTCTATAACGGCTCTGTTGACCTGGTTCTTTGGCTCTAAAGCAGCTCTGCTGACCTGGTTCTCTGGTTCTAAAGCGGCTCTGCTGACCTGGTTCTCTGGCTCTAAAGCGGCTCTGCTGACCTGGTTCTCTGATTCCAAAGCAGCTCTGCTGACCTTGTTCTCTAGCTCTGAAACAGTTCTGCTGACCAGGTTCTCTGGCTCTAGAGCAGCTCTGCTGACCTGGTTCTCAGGCTCTAGAGCAGCTCTGCTGACTTGGTTCTCTGGTTCTAAAGCAGCTCTGCTGACCTTGTTCTCTAGCTCTAAAGCAGTTCTGCTGACCTAGCTCTCTGGCTCTAAAGCAGCTCTCCTGACCTGGTTCTCTGGCTATAGAGCAGCTCTGCTGACCTGGTTCTCAGGCTCTAGAGCAGCTCTGCTGACCTGGTTCTCTGGCTCTAAAGCAGCTCTGCTGACCTGGTTCTACGGCTCTAAAGAAGCTCTGCTGACCTGGTTCTCTGGCTCTAAAGCAGCTATGCTGACCTGCTTCTCTGGCTCTAGAGCACCTCTGCTGACCTGGTTCTTAGGCTCTAGAGCAGCTCTGCTGACCTGGTTCTCTGGCTCTACAAGGACTCTGCTGACCTGGTTCTCTGGCTCTAAAGCAGCTCTGCAGACCTGGTTTTGTGGCCCAAAGCAGCTCTGCTGACCTGGTTCTCTGGCTCTAAAGCAGCTCTGCTGACCTGGTTCTCTCCCTCTAAAGCAGCTCTGCTGATCTGGTTTCTCTGGCTCTACAGCAGCTCTGCTGACCTGGTTCTCAGCCTCTAGAGCAGCTCTGCTGACCTGGTTATTAGGCTCTAGAGCAGCTCCGCTGACCTGGTTCTCCGGCTCTATAGCAGCTCTGCTGACCCGGTTCTCTCCCTTTAAAGAAGCTCTGCTGACCTGGTTTCTCTTGCTCTACAGCAGCTCTGCTGACCTACTTCTCTGGCTCTAGAGCAGCTCTACTGACCTGGTTCTCTGGCTCTACAAGGGCTCTGCTGACTTGGTTCCCTGGCTCTAGAGCAGCTCTGCTGACCTGGTTCTCTGGCTCTAAAGCAGCTCTGCTGACCTGGTTCTCCGGCTCTGTAGCAGCTCTGCTGACCTGGTTCTCTCCCTTTAAAGAAGCTCTGCTGACCTGGTTTCTCTGGTTCTACAGCAGCTATGCTGACCTGCTTCTCTGGCTATAGAGCAGCTCTGCTGACCTGGTTCTTAGGCTCTAGAGCAGCTCTGCTGACTTGGTTCTCTGGCTTTCAAGCATCTCTGCTGACCTGGTTCTTAGGCCCTAGAGCAGCTCTAAAGACCTAGTTCTCTGGCTCTACAACGGCTCTGCTGACCTGGTTCTCTGGCTCTAAAGCAGCTCTGCTGACCTGTTTCTCTGGCTCTAAAGCAGCTCTGTTGACCGGGTTCTTTGCCTCTAGAGCAGCTTTGCTGACCGGGTTCTATGGCTCTAAAGCAGCTCTGCTGACCTGGTTCTCTGGCTCTAAAGCAGCTCTGCTGACCTGGTTCTCTGGCTCTACTGCAGCTCTGCTGACCTGGATCTCTGGCTCTACAGCAGCTCTGCTGACCTGCTTCTCTGGCTCTACAGCGGCTCTGTTGACCTGGTTCTCTGGCTCTAAAGCAGCTCTGCTGACCTGGTTCTTTGCCTCTAGAGCAGCTCTGCTGACCAGGTTCTATGGCTCTAAAGCAGCTCTGCTGACCTGGTTCGTAGGCTCTAAAGCAGCTCTGCTGACCTAGTTCTCTGCTTCTAGAGCAGCTCTGCTGACCGGGTTCTCTGTTCTAGAGCGTCTCTGCTGACCTGGTTCTCTGGCTCTACAGCAGCTCTGCTGACTGGTTCTCTGGCTCTACAGCAGCTCTGCTGACCTGGTTCTCTGGCTCTAGAGCAGCTTTACTGACCTGGTTCTTAGGCTCTAGAGCAGCTCTGCTGACCTGGTTCTCTGGCTTTGAGGCAGCTCTGCTGACCTGGTTCTCTGGCTCTAGTGCAGCTCTGCTGACCTGGATCTCTGGCTCTACAGCAGCTCTGCTGACCTGCTTCTCTGGCTCTACAGCGGCTCTGTTGACCTGGTTCTCTGGCTCTAAAGCAGCTCTGCTGACCTGGTTCTTTGCCTCTAGAGCAGCTCTGCTGACCAGGTTCTATGGCTCTAAAGCAGCTCTGCTGACCTGGTTCGTAGGCTCTAAAGCAGCTCTGCTGACCTGGTTCTCTGCTTCTAGAGCAGCTCTGCTGACCGGGTTCTCTGTTCTAGAGCGTCTCTGCTGACCTGGTTCTCTGGCTCTACAGCAGCTCTGCTGACTGGTTCTCTAGCTCTACAGCAGCTCTGCTGACCTGGTTCTCTGGCTCTAGAGCAGCTTTACTGACCTGGTTCTTAGGCTCTAGAGCAGCTCTGCTGACCTGGTTCTCTGGCTTTGAGGCAGCTCTGCTGACCTGGTTCTCTGGCTCTAGTGCAGCTCTGCTGACCTGGTTCGTAGGCTCTAGAGCAGCTCCGCAGACCTAGTTCTCTGGCTCTACAACGGCTCTGCTGACCTGGTTCTCTGGCTCTAAAGCATCTCTGCTGACCTGGTTCTATGGCTCTAAAGCAGCTCTGCTGACCTGGTTCTTACGCTCTAGAGCAGCTCTGCAGACCTAGTTCTTTGGCTCTAAAGCAGCTCTGCTGACCTGGTTCTCTGGCTCTAAAGCAGCTCTGCTGACCTGGTTCTCTCCCTCTAAAGCAGCTTTGCTGACCTGGTTTCTCTGGCTCTACAGCAGTTCGGCTGACCTGGGTCTCAAAGCAGCTCTGCTGACCTGGTTCTTAGGCTCTAGAGCAGCTCTGCTGACCTGGTTCTCTGCCACTAGAGCAGCTCTGCTGACCGGGTTCTCTGGCTCTAGAGCATCTCTGCTGATCTGGTTCTGAGGCTCTAGAGCAGCTCTGCTGACCTGGTTCTCTGGCTTTACAACGGCTCCGCTGACCTGGTTCTCTGGCTCTAAAGCAGCTCTGCTGACCTGGTTCTATGACTTTAAAGCAGCTCTGGTGACCTGGTTCCTCCCTCTAAAGCAGCTCTGCTGACCTAGTTTCTCTAGCTCTACCTCAGCTCTGCTGACCTGGCTCTCTGCCTCTAGAGCAGCTCTGATGACCTGGTTCGTAGGCTCTAGAGCAGCTCTGCTGACCTGTTCTCTGGCTCTAAAGCAGCTCTGCTGACCTGGTCCTCTGGCTCTAATGCAGCTCTGCTGACCTGGTTCTCTCCCTCTAAAGCAGCACTGCTGACCTGGTTTCTCTGGCTCTACAGCAGCTCTGCTGAGCTGGTTCTCTGGCTCTAAAGCAGCTCTGCTGACCTGGTTCTTAGGCTATAGAGGAGCTCTGCTGACCTGGTTCTATAGCTCTAAAGCAGCTCTGCTGACCTGGTTCTCTGGCTTTGAAGCAGTTCTGCTGGCCTGGTTCTATGGCTCTAGAGCAGCTCTGCTGACCTGGTTCTCTCCCTCTAAAGCAGCTCTGCTGACCTGGTTCATAGGCTCTAGAGCAGCTCTGCTGACCTGGTTCTCTGGCTCTAAAGCAGCTCTGCTGACATGGTTCTCTCCCTCTAAAGCAGCAATGCTGACCTGGTTTCTCTGGCTCTACAGCAGCTCTGCTGAGTTGGTTCTTTGGCTCTAGAGCAGCTCTGCTGACCTGGTTCTTAGGCTACAGAGAAGCTCTGCTGACCTGGTTCTATAGCTCTAAAGCAGCTCTGCTGACCTGGTTCTTTGGCTTTGAAGCAGCTCTGCTGGCCTGGTTCTATGGCTCTAGAGCAGCTCTGCTGACCTGGTTCTCTCCCTCTAAAGCAGCTCTGCTGACCTGGTTTCTCCTGCTCTACAGCAGCTCTGCTGACCTGGTTCTCTGCCTCTAGAGCAGCTCTGCTGACCGGGTTCTCTGGCTCTAGAGCATCTCTGCTGACCTGGTTCTGAGGCTCTAGAGCAGCTCTGCTGACCTGGTTCTCTGGCTTTACAACGGCTCCGCTGACCTGGTTCTCTGGCTCTAAAGCAGCTCTGCTGACCTGGTTCTATGGCTCGAAAGCAGCTCTACTGACCTGGTTCCTCCCTCTAAAGCAGCTCTGCTGACCTGGTTTCTCTAGCTCTACCTCAGCTCTGCTGACCTGGCTCTCTGCCTCTAGAGCAGCTCTGCTGACCTGGTTCGTAGGCTCTAGAGCAGCTCTGCTGACCTGGTTCTCTGGCTCTAAAGCAGCTCTGCTGACCTAGTTCTCTAGCTCTAAAGCAGCTCTGCTGACCTGGTTCTCTCCCTCTAAAGCAGCACTGCTGACCTGGTTTCTCTGGCTCTACAGCAGCTCGGCTGAGCTGGTTCTCTGGCTCTAGAGCAGCTCTGCTGACCTGGTTCTTAGGCTATAGAGAAGCTCTGCTGACCTGGCTCTATGGCTCTAAAGCAGCTCTGCTGACGTGGTTCTCTTGCTTTGAAGCAGCTCTGCTGGCCTGGTTGTATGACTCTAGAGCAGCTCTGCTGACCTGGTTCGCTCCCTCTAAAGCAGCTCTGCTAACCTGGTTCTCTGGCTCTAATGCAGCTATGCTGACCTGGTTCTCTCCCTCTAAAGCAGCTCTGCTGACCTGGTTTCTCTGGCTCTACACCAGCTCTGCTGACCTGGTTCTCTGGCTCTAGAGCAGTTCTGCTAACCTGGCACTTAGGCTCTAGAGCACCTCTTCTGACCTGGTTCTCTGGCTCTACAGCGGCTCTGCTGACCTGGTTCTATGGTTCTAAAGCAGCTCTGCTGTCCCAGTTCTCTGCCTCTAGAGCGGTTCTGCTGACCTGGTTCTTAGGTTCTAGAGCAGCTCTGCTGACCTGGTTCTCTGGCTCTAAAGAGGCTCTGCTAACCTGGTTCTCTGGCTCTAAAGCAGCTCTGCTGACCTGGTTCTCTGGTTCTAAAGCAGCTCTGCTGACCTAGTTCTCTTGCTCTATAACGGCTCTGTTGACCTGGTTCTTTGGCTCTAAAGCAGCTCTGCTGACCTGGTTCTCTGGTTCTAAAGCGGCTCTGCTGACCTGGTTCTCTGGCTCTAAAGGTGCTCTGCTGACCTGGTTCTCTGGTTCCAAAGCAGCTCTGCTGACCTTGTTCTCTAGCTCTGAAGCAGTTCTGCTGACCAGGTTCTCTGGCTCTAAAGCAGCTCTGCTGACCTGGTTCTCTGGCTCTAGAGCAGCTCTGCTGACCTGGTTCTCAGGCTCTAGAGCAGCTCTGCTGACTTGGTTCTCTGGTTCTAAAGCAGCTCTGCTGACCTTGTTCTCTAGCTCTAAAGCAGTTCTGCTGACCTGGTTCTCTGGCTCTAAAGCAGCTCTCCTGACCTGGTTCTGTGGCTCTACAGCAGCTCTGCTGACCTGGTTCTATGGCTCTACAGCAGCTCTGCTGACATGGTTCTCTAGCTCTAGAGCAGCTCTACTGACCTGGTTCTTAGGCTCTAGAGCAGCTCTGCTGACCTGGTTCTCTGGCTTTGAGGCAGCTCTGCTGACCTGGTTCTCTGGCTCTAGAGCAGCTCTGCTGACCTGGTTCTCTGGCTCTAGAGCAGCTCTGCAGACCTAGTTCTCTGGCTCTACAACGGCTCTGCTGACCTGGTTCTCTGGCTCTAAAGCATCTCTGCTGACCTGGTTCTATGGCTCTAAAGCAGCTCTGCTGACCTGGTTCTTACGCTCTAGAGCAGCTCTGCAGACCTAGTTCTTTGGCTCTAAAGCAGCTCTGCTGACCTGGTTCTCTGGCTCTAAAGCAGCTCTGCTGACCTGGTTCTCTCCCTCTAAAGCAGCTTTGCTGACCTGGTTTCTCTGGCTCTACAGCAGTTCGGCTGACCTGGGTCTCTGGTTCTAGAGCAGCTCTGCTGACCTGGTTCTTAGTCTCTAGAGCAGCTCTGCTGACCTGGTTCTCTCCCTCTAAAGCAGCTCTGCTGACCTGGTTTCTCCTGCTCTACAGCAGCTCTGCTGACCTGGTTCTCTGCCTCTAGAGCAGCTCTGCTGACCGGGTTCTCTGGCTCTAGAGCATCTCTGCTGACCTGGTTCTGAGGCTCTAGAGCAGCTCTGCTGACCTGGTTCTCTGGCTTTACAACGGCTCCGCTGACCTGGTTCTCTGGCTCTAAAGCAGCTCTGCTGACCTGGTTCTATGGCTTTAAAGCAGCTCTGCTGACCTGGTTCCTCCCTCTAAAGCAGCTCTGCTGACCTGGTTTCTCTAGCTCTACCTCAGCTCTGCTGACCTGGCTCTCTGCCTCTAGAGCAGCTCTGATGACCTGGTTCGTAGGCTCTTGAGCAGCTCTCCTGACCTGGTTCTCTGGCTCTAAAGCAGCTCTGCTGACCTGGTCCTCTGGCTCTAATGCAGCTCTGCTGACCTGGTTCTCTCCCTCTAAAGCAGCACTGCTGACCTGGTTTCTCTGGCTCTACAGCAGCTCTGCTGAGCTGGTTCTCTGGCTCTAGAGCAGCTCTGCTGACCTGGTTCTTAGGTGTTAGACTTGGGGGTCTCTGGTTGGCGCAAGGTTGCCCTTGTGTCAAGCAGGAACCCTCTCCTCTATGTCAGGGCGCAGGATAACCCCCTTGTGAATGACCCTTGCTCACCCTCTAGGTGCGTGGCGTGAGCAGCCAAGGCGATTCCTCAGGCGTTGTTGGTTAAGCACTTACAATCGTACACACAGTAAATACATCAATCCCCCCAGAAACGGACACCAGACTTGGATATGTAGAAAAATACGCTTCTTTATGTAAAAATAGGTGTATATATCTCAGCAGACTTATCACAAGACCAATAACGTTTTCGCTATGCCACCAGGTTGTAAAGCAGGCAAATGTTCTTTGTAGTTTCAAATGGATACTTTGTAGTCTCTTGCAAATGTTACTTGTGGTTCCAGTACTTACAGAGATCGGCTCCTGCGAACGGGGAAATAAGGCGTTGCGGGCCCCGAGCCCGATACTGGAATTCTTAAGAACGTGTAGTTGCTTTTGGGAGTCGGCCCGGGAGGGTGCGACTCAGCAGTGATGGGGCACCTTTGGATCCTCTTGAGCAGGTGCGTGTAGTCAGGCAGGCGCGGCCCACGACCCTCAGCACGGCAGTGCGGGGGTCTCCTCAGCGGGGGCGGCGCGGCCTGATCTCAGGGCGAGATCGCGAAGCGGGGTCACAGGGCACGGTCCGTGCAGCTGGGGACCCGGCGGGGATCACGATCGTCGGACAAGAATTCCGGCGGGAGGGGTGATAGCGCTTCAGCACGCTCCAATAGCAGGCGGTGGCAGAGGTGCCGGCGGCCTAGCCCGGGGTAGAGGGCGACTCCGGTCGGAGCGAGGCTCTCAAGGGGGGCAAAGGCAGGCAGGCTCCCGAGTGTCACAGCCCTAGGAGGGGCGATGAGGGGCGCAGTCTTCCTCGAGCGGGATACACACACGGCTCGAATTGGAGGACGAGCAAAAGCACCGAGAACCCACTGGTCCTGGGGTTCAGTTCAGGGGGCAAGCTCAGATCAAGCCCTTGGAGAATGTTCAAGCACAAAGCAGCAAAGTCTTTTCAGCAAGTCTTTCCCTCTCCTTTCTCAGCAAGGCAAGCAGCAGGCCAGTCCTTCCAGCGTCTTCTTCTCCTCCTAGTCGGGCAGAGGTTCTTTGTGGTAAACAGGATTCTGATTTCTTAGGAGCCAGGCTCCTACTTTTATACAGTGATTCTTTTGTTCTTTAGCGCCAGGGGGCCTGGGCCTGGCCCAGTTCAGTTCTGGAGCACTTTGTTATGGTGACTCTGCTCTTTCCTTTCAGCAGCAGGGCAGAGACATCAGCCGCTCCACAGGGGGCGGAGCCGGCTTTGTGGTGGCAGAGCCCAGGTCTATTCAAGAGTCAAGGTGTACCTTTCCCACCCATCCTGGTGTAATCTCTCTACCCACCACCTGGCAGCCAACCTGTCTCTGGGGATTCCCCAACCCTGCTCCTTACTGTTGCTAGTATAGAGAAAAGTGGTCCCAGCATACAATTCATTCAAAGCAAAACATTAAAGGGACACAATTAGACGAACAACTCAAAAGAGTTCGAATGCCATTTAATCACATCGAACATGTTAAGATGTTTCAAATGGAATCAGCAAATTTAAGCAACAATTTGAAGAAGTAAAACAAGTGCCCAAGGAAAGGATGGGGGAGTGAGTGAAATAGTGCGGAATTTGGAAGGAAGTGAACACAGTGGTAAAATTACAATATTGCACTCAAATTGGACGGCATACATAAGTCTCTGCAGTATTTAGAACACAGATTCAATCAAAATCACAATATCTACAATTCTCAGTAATGCCATATAGAAACAATCACAGTGCATCATGTACTGTTGACGATATTGGCCAAAGACGTTGAGTCGACGTTTCGACCCCTTGAGTGTTGTAGGTGTTGGATGCAACCTTACGAAGTGGGGTCTTCATCAGGACTGGGATAAACACAAAGGGAGGGTGGGCACCTGAAAAAACAAAAGTATAAATGAGTTTAAACTCATCAATCCTTTATTCAGGGGAGCTAAAGTATATTGAAGTGTCAACAAAAGTTACCATTTCTGTCGGAGGACAGGCCTCTAAGACGTCCGAAGGTCGTCAAAGAGAGAGGGATTCAAAACTCCTTGGAGGTAACGGACGGTCGAGAGAGTGGTGAACACCTAAAATAAAGTTAGGTGAATCAAAATACTGAACCAGAGTAGTTAGTTCAATGAATGGTCGCTCCCATAGTAAGCGAAAAGTAATTTACCATAGACCGCAACTCTTGGGGGTTGTGTCTTATACTTCGTGAAAAAACATTGCCTGGAGATCAAGCCAGGTAATCTGGATGGTCGAACTGCTGGAAATAAATCACCGCTAGTTCACCAACAGGGAACGAATCTAAACAGAGGAAAAGACAAATCGGTTGGTTGGGAGGGGGAGGACCTGCAGGTGAAAAATCACAAAGGGCGCTGGAGATTGCACTATTCTAGGAAGGTATACGGTAAAGCATCTCAGTCTAGTGAGTGAATCCCGTAGGATCATGAGGACCATAGAATTAATATTGGAGCATGGTTGATACTAGAAATAGTATAATACGCACTGAGTTGGGACAAAGTGTCGGGCGCCGACACAGCATGTCATGTACTACATGCGAACATATCATACCAAAATAAACAGGGCAGGGTGTCTAAGACAGTGTACAGAGCCCCAATGCCAGCATGAAAGTTGGAGATAGCTTACCCTACGTCTCAGCGTCTGCTGCATCAGTTAATGGAGAGTGCGCGGACGGGGCACATCATTAAATAGGGAGACGCGCGGTGAACGCGTGATCTCCGTTACCGTGCTGGCGCTAGATGCCGGTTGATAACCGTAATGGAGAAAAGACTATAGTTGGAAGAGTCACGGAGTAAACAACGTCTTAAAATTATGCAGTCACGGAAGTATGTAACGTGTGAGTCTAACAAATCACAGAGATGGCAAAGATTGCTCAACCAGAAACATTGTAATTAGTATATATATTGTATACCCAGACGATTTAACATTTCTCATTGGTGCAAATTAGAGAACAACAAAACTTTACATGAGGAAAAATCTGTTGGGAAGAGAAACAGATATAATGTATCTATATTTGATGCAAAATGTCCACACAATCAATGAGTTTAGCAGATCTTGAGCACGGCAAACATGTAAACATTATAGCGTAAAGAGCAATATATGTAGTCATTTGTGAGCATGTAGATTAAGAGAGATATAACAGATTCTCATCATATTAGTGAAAGAGATAATAACTTCTTAACCTTGGGAGAGGAGAGAAACAGACATATCGAAAACAGATATAGCTCACACTAATTACACGCGGAGGACTGCTAATTGGGCGTTACTGCCATCAAGTTCATTAAGCCCATTGACCACCGTGTCCATCATAGACATCCATTTGGATTCTCTCACATTGAGAATGGCTGATAGGTTACCGCCTCTGGGGCCCAGCTTAACCTTCTCGAGAACTAGCCATTTGAGATCATCCGGTTTATGATTTTTAGAGGTACAGTGTTCAACGAGGGGGGCACCCGCCACGTTGCACCGGATTCTGCTGTGGTGCTGCAGAATTCTAGCTTTCACCTTTTGTTGTGTCTGACCAATATAGAGTAAGTCGCAGGGGCAACTGATACCATAAATTACATTGGAGGAGTTACAATTCGTAAAAGAACTGAGAGTGATCGAATGTCCTCTATAAGCAAAGATCTTCGTTGTGTCAGTGGAATCGCAGGCCTTGCAGTGGCCACACTTAAAATGTCCGATCACTGGTGGTAAGCTCCAAAGTTCTTGGATAGTCTGTGTTGTTGCTGTTTCTAGAAAGGAGTGGACTACATAGTCCTTCACATTCCTCGCTTTCTTGAAGGAGTGCATCGGCGGGTTCGGTTGGTCGATGTCATCAGCTACTAATTTCCAATGCTTGTTAATCACTTTCTTGATTTCGTTACTCCGTGTCGAGAAAGTGGTGACACAAATCATTCTCTGTAATGCTGAATCTTGTTTAGCCTTAGGTGTTAGGAGGGTTTCACGGGGATTGAACCATGCCCTCTTGCGTGCCTTCTTAACCAGTCTCCTGGGGTATCCCCTAACTAATAGACGATTGCTCAGATCCTCAGATTCAACAAGGTAATCCTCCTTTTTGGTACAGTTTCTGCGGATCCTCAGAAACTGTCCAAAAGGTAAGTTATCCCTAAGACCACGTGGGTGGTGGCTACTGTATCTAAGTAGGGAGTTACGTTCTGCAGGTTTCCGATACAATGTTGTGTGCAATTTGTTGTCCTCACAGTAGATTTTGACGTCCAGGAAAGCAAGTTCTTTGGCATCCGAGTGTATCGTAAACTGGATGTTGTCGTTGCGTAAATTGAGCCATTCATGGAAAACCGCCAACTCAGTGGCGTCTCCATTCCAAATCAGGAGAATATCGTCAATGTAGCGTCTCCATAAATTGATCTTGCCAGAGAAAGGATTGTTGGTAAAGATAAATTGGCGTTCAAAGTGATCCATGAAGAGTATTGCTAGATCTGGAGCAAAGGCTGCTCCCATGGCAACACCTTTAGTTTGAATGTAGAAATCTCCTTGGAAAATAAAAAATTTTTTTTGCATAGCAATCGTCAAAAGTAGAATTATGAACTCTGTTGGAACTCTCATAGGTGCTGGTCTGGTGTTAAGGACTTCGGTCATCACCTCCAGTGCCGGTATCTGGGGAATGCTGGTATACAGGGACACGATGTCGCAGGTCACCAGTAACTGGGTACTTGGATCAAAGGGTAGTTGGTCGACCAGGTTGATCGTCTGCATCGTATCCCTAAGATAGGCCTCAGTTTCCTCCGCCAGTGGTTTCAGGAAGAAATCCACATATTTACATAATGGTTCCAATAGGGAGCCGCATCCTGAGACAATCGGGCGTCCATTTGGTTTATGGAGATCCTTATGAATTTTGGGTAGGGTGTATATAGTGGGCAAACGAGGGTATTTCTGATTGAGATACTCAAACTCGAGTTTGCTCAGTATACCATGTCCGTAAGCTTCGGAGGTAATTTGCAGAATTTCTTCTGCCAGATCTTTAGTTGGATCAGATCGTAATTTGGAGTAGCTCACACCATCTCGGAGTTGCCTCAAGATCTCATCCTTGTATGCAGTTGTATCTTGAATGACGATCGCACCCCCCTTGTCGGCAGCCTTTATTACAATATCTCTATTGTTCTTCAATTTGGTTAACGCTGTTCGTTCCAATTTCCTGGTGTTGGGGATGGTATGTTTGTAGTTACCCAATAGTTTATTCACGTCGGTTAGTACCATGTTCTCATAAGCCAAAATCTCGCTGGACATCGCACTAGTGGGTGGGACAAAGGTGGAGGGGGCCCTGAGCCCAGTGGCCGACTGTATTGCATCAGAGGCAGAATGTTTGAAAAAATATCTCAAACGAATCTTTCTAAAGAAGGCATGTAATTCGACCTTAGTATCAAAGCTGTTAGGATGAGACGTTGGTATGAAGGAGAGCCCCTTCGAAAGAATACGTTCTTCATCTTCAGTCAATGCGTACGATGAAATATTCACCAATGGGTTATCCTTTTCTACCATCTGTAGACCTTGCGTCTGGTTGATATTTCTCCATGGTTCTCCGTCTGAAAACGCACCTGCTTGCCTGCCGATGCCCTGCCTCTCTCCCAGTTGGTTGTATTGGATTGTCGACCTCTTTGTGGGCCCCTTTGCCACGGGCCTCGTCCTCTGGGGGGTCTCCATTGACCCTCGTCTAAAAAAGAGGGAGGGTAATAGCCTTGTGGGGGATACCAATTTTCACGGTAACCTTGGTCAGAGCTGGTAGATGGTTGCTCGTTGTCACTTCCAGAACTACCTGACAATTCAGAGAAGTTGGTAAAGTTCCTTCTGCCTCTGTAAGGGCCTCTGCCCCTGCCTGTGAATCTGCCTTGATTATCCTGCTTGTAGTAATCCTCTGTTAGGTAGGGATAGGTGTTCTTTTTCTCATAGAAGCGGATGTCTTTCGCAAGTTTGTCCAATTTTTTGTTCTGAGTTGTGAGCTCAAAGTCTTTTAAAGATTTAGCCAAATTAGCCAAGGCCTCCTTGGCGTTAGCTAGGGTAGAATCTCCGGCAATTTCCTGTTTGAGGGAGGAAATTTCTCTGGACAGTGATTGTACTTGTTCCGCTGCCGTCTCGACTCCCAACACCATCCAGTGTCGTGAGGCGTTGTTAGCCACAAAACTAAAACCTTCTTTGAATTTTGGTATATCGACAAAAATGGCTGGTTCGTTCTTAATCTGTAGACCGACTGGTAGTACATTGGCCTGTAGATATTTAGTGAGTAGGTGACCATGAAGGCGGGTACGTATTAACTTCTTCTCAAGGCGTTCTAAACGTGCCACTTTGTCGTTCAGCGTAAAGTCAATATTGGGGGTATCTGACGATAAAAATTGATTAGCAGGGTCCTGTAACAACCGATTAATATAATCCTCTGTGTATGAAAGAGTCTCACTCTCTGCCATCTTCTGAAGAGTGATTAATCACAGAAAGACCTCGCAGGTGTGCACCTGCTCTGAAGTAGTAAATATAAAGGGTCAACCCATATGTAGTCACTGGGACCTGGGTAGGGAACAGTATAGAGAAAAGTGGTCCCAGCATACAATTCATTCAAAGCAAAACATTAAAGGGACACAATTAGACGAACAACTCAAAAGAGTTCGGATGCCATTTAATCACATCGAACATGTTAAGATGTTTCAAATGGAATCAGCAAATTTAAGCAACAATTTGAAGAAGTAAAACAAGTGCCCAAGGAAAGGATGGGGGAGTGAGTGAAATAGTGCGGAATTTGGAAGGAAGTGAACACAGTGGTAAAATTACTATATTGCACTCAAATTGGACGGCATACATAAGTCTCTGCCGTATTTAGAACACAGATTCAATCAAAATCACAATATCTACAATTCTCAGTAATGCCATATAGAAACAATCACAGTGCATCATGTACTGTTGACGATATTGGCCAAAGACGTTGAGTCGACGTTTCGACCCCTTGAGTGTTGTAGGTGTTGGATGCAACCTTACGAAGTGGGGTCTTCATCAGGACTGGGATAAACACAAAGGGAGGGTGGGCACCTGAAGAAACAAAAGTATAAATGATTTTAAACTCATCAATCCTTTATTCAGGGGAGCTAAAGTATATTGAAGTGTCAACAAAAGTTACCATTTCTGTCGGAGGACAGGCCTCTAAGACGTCCGAAGGTCGTCAAAGAGAGAGGGATTCAAAACTCCTTGGAGGTAACGGACGGTCGTAGAGAGTGGTGAACACCTAAAATAAAGTTAGGTGAATCAAAATACTGAACCAGAGTAGTTAGTTCAATGAATGGTCGCTCCCATAGTAAGCGAAAAGTAATTTACCATAGACCGCAACTCTTGGGGGTTGTGTCTTATACTTCGTGAAAAAACATTGCCTGGAGATCAAGCCAGGTAATCTGGATGGTCGAACTGCTGGAAATAAATCACCGCTAGTTCACCAACAGGGAACGAATCTAAACAGAGGAAAAGACAAATCGGTTGGTTGGGAGGGGGAGGACCTGCAGGTGAAAAATCACAAAGGGCGCTGGAGATTGCACTATTCTAGGAAGGTATACTGATGAATACAGGCCCCAGCTAGGCCCGCAGGACACAAGGGTTCGCTCTCCTGTAATGGAATCTATAAGGAAGTTGGCACGGAAACTGCAAAGTACAAAGACAGCATTTATTAACCCTTAAGGGTGGTCCTACAATCCACACAACACTCTTCAGTATTGCATAGAGTAGCACAAAGAACATTCGTACATGGTCCCCTTTTATACACAGTAGAGGGGCTCATAAGTGGGTGGATACAACATGAAGACGAAGAACATTACCATTTATGGTCATTTTCGATACTGAATCAATATGTGGGCGGAGCTAACGCACTCCTTGAGCCCGCGAAAACATGGTCAAGCAAGGCTAACTGATAACAGATGTGGTCAAGTCTGGGCATGCGCCAGATGGACAACGGAGCTATTTATAGACTGTTACTGGGCAGATTACAAGAGCAACTAACACAGAAGTTGGACTCTTCTCGTGGGGAACACGTGAAAGCATGACAATACAAAATGGAGTCCAAGCTCCGGTCAACATAACAGAGAAAACACGATCTATAACAGAGGAACTAATGTCTTTAGTAAATGCTTAATCACATCGTTGTTTCAATTTACAACAGACGACCCTTTCAGCATTTACTGAAGACATCCGGCTTGTTAGGATAATCATCATATATATCAATTGTCATCATTTCTTCAACTTCTTTAGCTAAACGTTTTTGGTGGGCAACATCGGCAATAGCTTTCTTATCAGGGATACAGAGTGATACACATAATGAGCAGAGTAAGGGACCACATTGGATACAAATACAGCATGAAAACAGAACCGCTACAATAATGCAGAGACCAGTTAGAACCTTCCATCCCCAGGCGGTAATTAACGCCCAAAACCATCCAGAAAAAGACCAAGTGCCGTTTTCTGTATGGATCTCAGCTGCAATTTTATGCAGTTTATTGATGGCATTATAAACTGATGGCGTATGATCAGGGATAAACACACAACAGCTACTTCCAATAATTTTACATGCTCCTCCTCTGTCAGCTAGCATAACGTCTAATACCATACGATTCTGCAATGCAACAATTCTAGTGATCTGTAATTCCTCCGTAAGATTCCCAAGAGCAGCAGCAGTCTGATTTGTCACAGCTTCTACCACTCTTGTTAATCTTCGGATCTTCCTACTGTTCAGGGCAGCTCCAACAAAGAAAAACAGTCCTAGGTTAAAATCAATATATTGTTGCAGACTGGTGTCAGTCTGATCTACATCATCAATTGATAAAGTACGTTTATACCTATTTACAGTCACATTATTTAATAATTTCAAATCCTTATGATAAGATGCAGGAGCTAAGAATACAGGAGGTAATAGAAATGATACATAGCATACCCCAGACCACCCAGCCGGCAGACGGTAATAACCTTTATTTCCACACACAAAGTACGTATTATGGGAGGCTAAAAAGGTACTATTGTTCAACCCATCAATATTCAAAACAGTAATGCAATCACTGACACCAACAGGGATGAAACCCACACTCTGGACACACAAGTCCGCTTGAGCTTGTGCTACTTGAATTACAAATTTGTCTTTTCCCACAGTGTCTCTTGTGTTCGTGAAGATGTAGGGAATGGATTCATTGTCTGGTCGGTACTCTTCCCACTCCCAAATTGTCCCATTCGCTTGTGGATACCCATTTTTGTCTTGATGGCATTCTTTATTAAGTCTAAAAAGCAATCGTCCCACTGTCGGTTTCCGAGTGGCAAAAAGCAAAGTATACCATGCTCTACAAGAGCCATTATGAGAGAAAGGAAGGGGTATAAATGGCGTTCCTCCTTTCTTCTGATGAGCTGGCATCATCCCACATATCCAACAGTTCGTAGCATTCGTAGCAACGTGGGTATGATGCAGCATCTGGATGAAAGTGTTATTCAGGTAAGATTGTCGATGCTTCAACTCTTGATACGGTAATGTATAAAAATAGTGCTCCTCGGGCACCGGAGTTGTCAACACAAGAATCTTCCGAGCGGGAGTTACATCCTCCACAAACCATGTGGTTATCCCAACAATGGCTACTGTCAACATGAACCCTAACGCACAAAGGATTTTCTTTTTCTCCATATCAAGGTAAAAATAAAACCCAATATCTTCCTGAAACTAAAAGTCTGTCAGAACTCTTCCCCTTGGGCAGCGGTTGATTTCTTCACCAGCGGGCCAAGACGGGTGTCGCTACACTAATGCAGGGCTGATCCCCTCCCCTTGCCTCATCGGCTCTCCGTTTCACTAACCCAAGGGCCGTTCTGACAGTATGTCCCGGTACTGGAAAACTCACTTCCGTGGTCGAAGATGATATCGCCTTCCTCCAGGAGTCGCGTGGTCCGGAAAGAGCTCCTCAGTGGCGTTTGGCTCCGCAGCACGACCTGTCTCTGCAGCCAAAATGTCTCGTTGATCGGTCAGCACGGCAGGTTCCACCAATCCGGGCGGCACCTTCCTACAGTGCAGAGAGTGGATCCAATTCTTTCGGTTGGAGACTCGCACAGCCGTCCTTGTTGCGAGGAGGACCTGCTCAGGGCCCACCCATCTCGGCTCCAAGCTGTTCGTTCTGTCGAAGACTTTCACCATGACATGGTCACCAGGCCGGAGACCATGTCCTTCGCCGGTAGACCGATCAGGGAGCGCCTCTCGGACCTGTTGATGGATAGAAACCAAGTTATCCGTTAACTGTGCCAGATAATCGCTCATCATTACACAAGGTACATCATACACAGCCTTAGGTCTTGGTGGACCCCAAATATTCATTGGGCATCCAAAAACGATCTTGTATGGCGTAAGGCCAGTTCGAGAGTGCGGTACTGATCTAATTGACAATAACGCCAGTGGCAGAGCGTCTGGCCAAGTCAAAGACGTCGAAGCTTGAATTTTGGCGATCTTAAGCTTCAGTGTACCATTATACTTCTCAACTAGGCCTGCAGACTGAGGGTGAAACACGGCGTGGAACTTCTGAGTGATGCCTAGACCCTTCAAGACATACTTTATAACATCCGCTACAAAGTGTGGGCCATTATCACTCCACAGAAGTCTACAAACGCCATATCGGGGGAAAAACTCCTTCAGCAGCAGCTTCGCAGTAGTCATCGCAGTATTGTCTTTCGTAGGGTACGCTTCAACCCATTTGCTGAAAGCGCAGACCACTACTAGAACATACTTCAGATTATTACAGCGCTCAAGCTGGATGTAATCCATCTGCAGAACCTCAAAGGGTGCAGTGGGTGTCACAAACCCTCCTGCTGGAGTTCGAGTACCTTTCCCTGGGTTGTACCTCAGGCAGATCATACAGGTCTGCACCACCCTCTTTGCCGTGCTAGCAATCTCTGGATGCTCCCAGACTTGGGTAAGCAATTTCACAATTGCGGAAGTTCCAACATGTGCTAGCCCATGTGCCATCTGAACCATAGGTTGTACAAAGGCCGTGGGTAATTTCCATCTATCCATCTGCTTATTTCTCCAGCAACTCTCGTCATCCAGTTCTCCCTCGCTAGCCCATTGTTCACGCTCTTTGTCAGAAGCGGTCCTTTGCATTTCTCGCACTTCCTCCTTCGCATCATGCCATCTCTCCACTTGTGACTTCACTACATACATGGCAGTAGTACCGGGCTGCATCGCAGTCTCCCGTGCTACTCGATCCGCTAACGCATTCCCTTCTCCAACTTTATCAACCACTTTCCTATGGGCGCTACACTTAACAATGGCAATTTTCTTCGGGTATGTCAATGCAGTTAAAAGATTATGAACTAGCTCTCCATGCATTATCTGTACTCCATGTGACGTTAAAAACCCTTTCTCCTTCCAGAGTAGGCCGAAGTCATGCGCTACTCCGAAGGCATAGCGGCTATCTGTATAAACATTCACACATAATCCTGTACTGAGCTCACATGCTCGTGTTAATGCTATCAGTTCCGCTGCTTGAGCTGATTTCTGTGGTATGCGTGCTGTCTCCACTATCGTTTGTAATGTGGTAATTGCATATGCTGCTGAAGCCGTACCATCTGGTAGCTTCAGACAGGATCCATCCACCCACAGTTCTCCATCTACATCTGGAAAGGGCGTATCCTGGAGATCAATACGACCCTTTGTTTGTTCCTCAGTCACGAGAATACAATCATGCGCTTTCCGTGCTTCAGACTGAGTCTCGGGGTATGGCAACAATGTGGCCGGATTTAACGTTACACACCTCTTTAACGTAATATGAGGAGCCAAAAGCGTCAACTCATATCCCGTTAAACGGGCACTGGTCAAATGCTGCGTCTTTGTTTGATTAAGCAGGGCATCAACAGCATGGGGAACTAATACCAACAGTTTGTGAGATAACACAATTCCCTCGCTTTGGCGTATTGACACAGCTGTCGCCGCAACCGAGCGAAAACACCCTGGTAATGCTCGGGCAACAGGATCAAGTACAGCCGAAAAATATGCACAAGGGCGCTGCTTATCACTGTGCATCTGCACTAAAACTGACAATGCACATCCATCTTTCTCATGCACATACAACGAAAAGGGTTTTGCATAATCAGGGGTTCCTAACACTGGTGCTGAACAAAGGGCCTGTCGTAGTTGCTGAAAAGCAGTATCACACTCATCTGACCAAGGGATTGGGATAGGCGTATCCTTTGTCAAGAGGGCTAACAATGGCTTAGCTATGTGCGAGAACCCCAATATCCACTGTCTACAAAAAGAAACAAGGCCCAAAAATGCACGCACATCCTTCTGTGTGGATGGTCTCGGTGTATCCAAAATTACTTGGATACGATCCGGTGTGAGTGCACGTCCCTCCTTAGACAAAAGGTGACCCAGATAAGTCACCTTTGGTCTACAGAATTGCAATTTCTTCCTAGATACCTTATGATTTCGGGACGCTAGAAAGGAAAGCAAGGATAACGTACTTTTTTCACATAACTCCAGGGTGTCAGCCGCCAGTAAGATATCATCGACATATTGAATGAGGGCGACACCCTCGAGCAGGACAAAGGAATCCAACTGTCGTTTCAAAGCCTGACTGTAAATGCTAGGGCTTTCTGTATAGCCCTGGGGAATCCTACAGAAACGATAAGATCTATTATTCAGTGTAAACCCAAAAAGATATCGGCTATCAGGGTGAATGGGAATGGAAAAGAAGGCATTTTTCAAATCAATCACTGAGAACATGGTCGCCGTAGGCGGGACCAAGGTAAGCAACGTCGTGATATCGGAAACCACTGGGTATTGAGGTATCACGATCTTGTTCACTTCCCTCAAATCAATTATAAACCGATAAACTCTGGCATCCGTATCCTTTTTCAGTATGGGAAGAATCGGACTGTTACAAATGTTGTAGGGGACTTCCTCGACTACCCCAACCGTTATCAAATCCTGCACTATCTGTATGAGAGCCTCCTCGCCCTCCTGGGAAATACGGTACTGTGGGAGGCGTGGTAACACCGCCCCCTCCTGGACACTAATGTGGACCGGCGGAATCACCATTTGTCCCACATCAGTATCCGAAGTTGCCCACAAAGCACGAGGGAGGGTAGCTAACAGCGCATCCTCTGACACCGTACACATCCGTTCAGATCGGGGGTAATTGTCATTCAATATTACCCGCACACCAGCAGGGGAGCAGCGGATAGTAGCCCTAAAGTGCTTTAACATATCAAGACCCATTATATTGTCCGGTGTGTACGGGGCAAGCAAAAACGGACAGGGTGCAGAAAAAGAATCAACCTGAAACATGAGGGGCTGTGAAAGAGGGCTTCGGGAGAGTGTACCATCAAACCCTACCGATGTGACCATTAAGCCGGATGGGGGAGCCCCCGGAACCAATTGCTTAGATAGCGCACTACGTGTCGCTCCAGTATCCACTAGGAACTGATCAGTAGAGCCCAGAACCTCAGCCGATACATAAGGGCCCTTCTGATCGACCGGCACCTCAACTGATTCTAACCCCCATCCAACGCAATCCTATGCATGCTGAGAGTCATGGTACCCCGACCGGTCAATTCCTGATGCTTGATACTGATGCTGGCGATCGAAAACATTTGATCTGTCTCGGTGCTGCCCAGCAGACTCAAGACGAGCCTGTTCGTTAGAATTCCCTCGAAAGTTCGAGAAACCCCCTCTACCTCGCGGGCCACCGTGGGTATGCCCCTGACGCGATGCATGCAACACCGGGCAGTCCCTAGCCCAATGACCCGATTGCTTACAATACGCACATTGATTCCTATTCAAATCAGACCGGCCCGTGGGAGGACCATAAGATCCTCCCCTACCTCTATTACTACCCCGTCGAGGCGGGCCATAGACTTGCGCCAACATCACCTTTGTTTTCAAATCTTTCGATTTCTTTTCCTCCTGGCCCTTTGCTTCTTGCTCCTGACGCTCATAATACTGAGCGATAGTCAGGAGGGCCGTCGGTGTAGCGGAGGACCAAGAACTTTCACTCGCTTTCAGACGGGCCGCAACTGCCGGCAGCAGATTAGCTACATATTTATCCGCAAAAAGGTGGCGTCCCGTATCGTCGGTAAGCGACTGGCCACTAAAATCATGAAACGTCTCCTCAAAGCGCGTAAAGAAGTCCGCAACTGACTCGTCAACTTTCTGTTTACATGCAGCTAACATATTCCAGTCAATCTTTTTAGGGGGGATAATTGTCTTCAACTTAGCCACAATAGCAGCAGGGAGATCTAAAATACTCTGGGGCGGTTTCTGCGCGGGCTTCCGCTCCCTATCCTCATCCTCAAGGTCAGACCACCGGGCCTTAAAAGTGGCAACATCATCTACCTTCCGCACAGATCGCCACATGTCTGGTGGTAGAATAAGGCCAAAGAACAGGTCTATATCTGCTAAAGTCATAACGCAAGAATTCAAGGCCCCCTCGACTTCTTCGTAGAAGGCCGCTGGATTCTTGCGGGGGTCGGGCAGCGCATTCTTTAAAGCCATAACATCAGCCCTATGCCATGGAGTGTAAACCCAATTATACACGAAATATCCCTTAGCATCGGCGGAGGTAATGTCCGAGCTAGTCCCCGCTCCTTTAGGAGGAACATACAAAGGCGCCGCCTCTCGCATTGGTTTAACATGCACTATGTCATCCTTATCTGACTGGGAGGTGGATGAGTGGCCCTCTGATGTGCACGAATCCGACTGCTTCTCCTTCCCTGCTCGCTGGCGCGCTTTCTCTTTATAGACCAGCACCTCGTCCCGCAAGGCGAACAGCCGCCGAATCGTATCTGGAGCCTTAGAAAAAGAGAAAACACCATTACGCAATGCTTTAGCATCCGATGATACTTCGTCGGGCTCAAAAACACCAGAACGTTTCCGGAAAGCATCAATCACTTCATCCGCGAAATGACCCAGAAAATACAATTTATCTCTCTCCTGCCACGAGTATGAAATAATTCCTCTATAGATATCTTGCCGTTAAGTGCACGGAAGGAAATTTGCCGAAGCTCAGCCATTTGGTCGGCTGATAGCATGGACCGCGTATCTACCTTACCCGGACCCGAGCCAGAATCTTGCGGCCTCGGAGCAGATGCGCCGACATAAGGGGGCGGAGGGCGATCTAGTAAAGAAAAATCATCATCGAGATTATTAAGGACAGGATAAAGTGGCTGCCGAACAACGTATTGACCCGAAACTTGTAGCCTACGCTCCTTCTCTTGCCTGTCCGTCTGCTCTCTGTCCTCCCGACGCTTCGCTTCCTGTGCTCGCACATGATCATTCTTCCGTTGTTCTTTATCAAACAGCGCTTTCTCACGCTTCTCTCGCTCACGCACCTCCTTCACCCACAACCGCACACACTCAAACATATCCTGACGAGCACGCCGCTTACACATACACTGTTCCACATACTCAATCTTACGTATATCAAACGATCCATACAAAGGCCATCGCAACTCAGGATCTTTTTTTGTATATTTCCTCCATACTGTGCTGTACATTATGGAAGAAAGACCATGCTTCACGTACATATCCCTATTAGGAGTCCCCTCTGGGGGAGCTGGAGCAGATTCCTCGAGGTTCAACCGGTTTCCGAAACAGCAGCACCACTTACGGAGTGCGCTGAAAGCAGGCATGCTCAGAAATAATGCAAAATATGCAATATTATAAAAAATGGCACTTAATCGTTGCGCCGTTCAAAGTTACACAGCTCTGGAGAAATCTCTCCACATTACCTGCCTATATGTGTTGCAACGCATATATATTCACAAAGACAAATCCAAAATATGACTAGTCATCACAAATCAAACTCAAATAGCCAGATCAGGCTTCAAAAACTCGGAGCAAGTACCGTACACCGGTTCTTACCAATCAGGAGTCCAGATTCCAACTGCCAAGCTCCACAATCGCCCAAACGGCTTTCACGGCAAGACCGACAGAAGAGGTCTCAGTCGAGGACCGGCGCCACCCAGACGGTCAGCTCGGAAGGGAAGGAAGAAAAACCTTGGGATGCCAGGGCTAAGGCGCCGCTGGCAGTGATCACGTCCCCGGCCCAATTCCTCACCTTCGTCGCGACCAATCCTTCGAGCATCCGAGTCGCCGATGAGCCCCACGTGACGGGCGCCAATTGATGAATACAGGCCCCAGCTAGGCCCGCAGGACACAAGGGTTCGCTCTCCTGTAATGGAATCTATAAGGAAGTTGGCACGGAAACTGCAAAGTACAAAGACAGCATTTATTAACCCTTAAGGGTGGTCCTACAATCCACACAACACTCTTCAGTATTGCATAGAGTAGCACAAAGAACATTCGTACATGGTCCCCTTTTATACACAGTAGAGGGGCTCATAAGTGGGTGGATACAACATGAAGACGAAGAACATTACCATTTATGGTCATTTTCGATACTGAATCAATATGTGGGCGGAGCTAACGCACTCCTTGAGCCCGCGAAAACATGGTCAAGCAAGGCTAACTGATAACAGATGTGGTCAAGTCTGGGCATGCGCCAGATGGACAAAGGAGCTATTTATAGACTGTTACTGGGCAGATTACAAGAGCAACTAACACAGAAGTTGGACTCTTCTCGTGGGGAACACGTGAAAGCATGACAATACAAAATGGAGTCCAAGCTCCGGTCAACATAACAGAGAAAACACGATCTATAACAGAGGAACTAATGTCTTTAGTAAATGCTTAATCACATCGTTGTTTCAATTTACAACAATACGGTAAAGCATCTCAGTCTAGTGAGTGAATCCCGTAGGATCATGAGGACCATAGAATTAATATTGGAGCATGGTTGATACTAGAAATAGTATAATACGCACTGAGTTGGGACAAAGTGTCGGGCGCCGACACAGCATGTCATGTACTACATGCGAACATATCATACCAAAATAAACAGGGCAGGGTGTCTAAGACAGTGTACAGAGCCCCAATGCCAGCATGAAAGTTGGAGATAGCTTACCCTACGTCTCAGCGTCTGCTGCATCAGTTAATGGAGAGTGCGCGGACGGGGCACATCATTAAATAGGGAGACGCGCGGTGAACGCGTGATCTCCGTTACCGTGCTGGCGCTAGATGCCGGTTGATAACCGTAATGGAGAAAAGACTATAGTTGGAAGAGTCACGGAGTAAACAACGTCTTAAAATTATGCAGTCACGAAAGTATGTAACGTGTGAGTCTAACAAATCACAGAGATGGCAAAGATTGCTCAACCAGAAACATTGTAATTAGTATATATATTGTATACCCAGACGATTTAACATTTCTCATTGGTGCAAATTAGAGAACAACAAAACTTTACATGAGGAAAAATCTGTTGGGAAGAGAAACAGATATAATGTATCTATATTTGATGCAAAATGTCCACACAATCAATGAGTTTAGCAGATCTTGAGCACGGCAAACATGTAAACATTATAGCGTAAAGAGCAATATATGTAGTCATTTGTGAGCATGTAGATTAAGAGAGATATAACAGATTCTCATCATATTAGTGAAAGAGATAATAACTTCTTAACCTTGGGAGAGGAGAGAAACAGACATATCGAAAACAGATATAGCTCACACTAATTACACGCGGAGGACTGCTAATTGGGCGTTACTGCCATCAAGTTCATTAAGCCCATTGACCACCGTGTCCATCATAGACATCCATTTGGATTCTCTCACATTGAGAATGGCTGATAGGTTACCGCCTCTGGGGCCCAGCTTAACCTTCTCGAGAACTAGCCATTTGAGATCATCCGGTTTATGATTTTTAGAGGTACAGTGTTCAACGAGGGGGGCACCCGCCACGTTGCACCGGATTCTGCTGTGGTGCTGCAGAATTCTAGCTTTCACCTTTTGTTGTGTCTGACCAATATAGAGTAAGTCGCAGGGGCAACTGATACCATAAATTACATTGGAGGAGTTACAATTCGTAAAAGAACTGAGAGTGATCGAATGTCCTCTATAAGCAAAGATCTTCGTTGTGTCAGTGGAATCGCAGGCCTTGCAGTGGCCACACTTAAAATGTCCGATCACTGGTGGTAAGCTCCAAAGTTCTTGGATAGTCTGTGTTGTTGCTGTTTCTAGAAAGGAGTGGACTACATAGTCCTTCACATTCCTCGCTTTCTTGAAGGAGTGCATCGGCGGGTTCGGTTGGTCGATGTCATCAGCTACTAATTTCCAATGCTTGTTAATCACTTTCTTGATTTCGTTACTCCGTGTCGAGAAAGTGGTGACACAAATCATTCTCTGTAATGCTGAATCTTGTTTAGCCTTAGGTGTTAGGAGGGTTTCACGGGGATTGAACCATGCCCTCTTGCGTGCCTTCTTAACCAGTCTCCTGGGGTATCCCCTAACTAATAGACGATTGCTCAGATCCTCAGATTCAACAAGGTAATCCTCCTTTTTGGTACAGTTTCTGCGGATCCTCAGAAACTGTCCAAAAGGTAAGTTATCCCTAAGACCACGTGGGTGGTGGCTACTGTATCTAAGTAGGGAGTTACGTTCTGCAGGTTTCCGATACAATGTTGTGTGCAATTTGTTGTCCTCACAGTAGATTTTGACGTCCAGGAAAGCAAGTTCTTTGGCATCCGAGTGTATCGTAAACTGGATGTTGTCGTTGCGTAAATTGAGCCATTCATGGAAAACCGCCAACTCAGTGGCGTCTCCATTCCAAATCAGGAGAATATCGTCAATGTAGCGTCTCCATAAATTGATCTTGCCAGAGAAAGGATTGTTGGTAAAGATAAATTGGCGTTCAAAGTGATCCATGAAGAGTAGTTGGTCGACCAGGTTGATCGTCTGCATCGTATCCCTAAGATAGGCCTCAGTTTCCTCCGCCAGTGGTTTCAGGAAGAAATCCACATATTTACATAATGGTTCCAATAGGGAGCCGCATCCTGAGACAATCGGGCGTCCAGGTGGTTTATGGAGATCCTTATGAATTTTGGGTAGGGTGTATATAGTGGGCAAACGAGGGTATTTCTGATTGAGATATTCAAACTCGAGTTTGCTCAGTATACCATGTCCGTAAGCTTCGGAGGTAATTTGCAGAATTTCTTCTGCCAGATCTTTAGTTGGATCAGATCGTAATTTGGAGTAGCTCACACCATCTCGGAGTTGCCTCAAGATCTCATCCTTGTATGCAGTTGTATCTTGAATGACGATCGCACCCCCCTTGTCGGCAGCCTTTATTACAATATCTCTATTGTTCTTCAATTTGGTTAACGCTGTTCGTTCCAATTTCCTGGTGTTGGGGATGGTATGTTTGTAGTTACCCAATTACTGTTGCTAGGCAGAACACACACACACAGCAGAGGCGGACTGAAATGGCCAGGTCAGTAAATACTAACTTTCTAAAAGTAGTATTTACAAACGCAGGATATTAAAATAAACTTTACTAAAAGAAGTATTTTATTATTCTGAGTTCAGGCATACTAAACTTGACATTCTACCATGCTCTATGAGTCCACTGGGGTCACAGCGTGTAGTGACTCCAGCAGCCCATTCTGGCCTATGGAGAGCAGGTAGCCTTCAATAGTGAAAAACGAAAATGGCTGTAATTCACTATTAGGACATGCCACACACTCAGGGCTTGTCCTACCTTACACCTACAATGCACCCTGCCCGTGGGCCTACCATAGGGGTGACTAACATGAGGCAAAGGGAAGGTTTGGAGGCTGGCAAGTGTGTGCACTTGCCCAGCCAGCATGACAGTACCAGACTGCACGCAGGTTCTGCAGTGACAGACCCTAGACACATTTTACAAGGCCGCTTCTGTGGGTGGCGCAACCAGCGCTGCAAGCCCACCAGCAGCATTAGTATTTACAAGCCCTGGCACTCCTGGTGCACTTTACTAGGGGCTGATAGTAAAACCGAATAAGCCAAACATGGACACCAATCAATGTATACATTTTACCATAGGGAGAGCATATGCACCTTAGCACTGGTCAGCAGTGGTAAGGTGCCCAGAGTCATAAAACAGCCAACAACAGGTCAGAAAAAATACAGGAGGAAGGCAAAATGTTTAGGGATGACCCTGCAAAAAGGGCCAAGTCCAACACAACCCCCTTCCAGCCAAAACGCAGGGTAGACCAATCACCACCGTGATGGTCTTCCCTGCTTGGGGCGATAGAACAAGGACCTGGCCCGCAACTGCAGGGGCAGACTCCATTTCTACGCCAATCTGAACCTATCAGACTCCCTCTGTCCATACTCTCAGGGCCCACCAAGCCAATCCATGGGGAACCCTTCTCCTCACCTGTGGACACCACCTGTGCAGCACCTAACCTTAACTTGCCCACAGGTGTGTCCCAACAGGCAGACAGCAAAATGTTACAGTGGCCACTGACAGTAGTCAGGGATGAGACCCAGGCCGTATGCCTCTCAGGGCTCTCAATCCTCTGTGGCGCCAGGGAACGGGGGGCAGTAGCCCCAGGTGCTTGGCACCCTTTGTCCATTCTCCCCCTTGTCAGGTCAGGTATGACATCCTGGCACTGACCCACCAGCCCCAGGACTGTACCCGGCGGCTGGACCCAAGACTGGGGTGGCCTCTCCCACACCCGGTCCTTCTCCTTGGGGCTCAGTACCCTCCCACCTGGAGTGGTACCCCCTTCCAGAATTGCCAGGGCACCTGGGGCAGGTGTCCTGCGCAATTCGCCCACCAGTTCAGGTGTTCTATCCTGCAACTGGGCGTCCAGGTCAGGGGGGACACCCTGAACCTGGCCCTCCAACCTAGGGTCTAAACCCTTCAGTTGAGCCGGGGTCAGAGGTGAGGACTCCCTCCCTCTGCACCCCCTTCCAGAGTAATGCCCACTCCCAACTGGCGTGGTACCCCCAGAAGCAACATGGGTCAGGACACTGATTACAGTAGTCCCACCCTCCAGGTCAGACAACACCTGAACTTGGCTTCCCAACCCTGGGACCAACCCATGCGGCTGAACGCTCGCCTGGCGCACCAGGACTTCCCGGGGAGCACGCATGCCCCCCCTGAGGGTGACACATAACTCCTGTGTCGTGCGACAGTCTGCCTGGCGCTGATCTCCCGACCCCTGTCCATCTGACGGTGCCTGAAGATCCCCCAGGACAGAAGTGGTGTCACCATGGTCATTCACAGGTGACGCAGCCCTTCTGGCTGGCCCCTGACCCACTGGTTCTTCCACTGGGGACTCTTTCCCCCTCTCACCCCTCAATCTGGACCTCTGCACCCTCCCAAATGGAGCGGTACTGCCGGACACCAGAACTGATGGAGGTCTGATTACAGATACTCCTAGCTCACCAGACACTAGGGGATCCCGCACGACGGGCAGCCCCTCAGGACAGACTAGGCTCCCCACCTGGTGTTCCCTCAAAGAACCATCTAAGCTCTGAGACTGAGGTTGGGCACTACCGGGACATAACCCATTCTCACTCCTTCCCCTTACAGACAGGACGTGAGGCCCTACACCCCTCTCACTATTACAGGACCTAGCTGGGCTACTCTGAGCCACTTCCACCACACTGGGTTTGAAGATACCTGGACCACTCATCGGGGGATCACTCCCCAATGCCTTTCCAGACCCTCTGGACTCCACCAAAAGGTCTGCCTCCAATGTGAGCTCCCTGCGGTCAGAGAACTCACTCTCCAACAGGTGTTGGCATAGCTCTGGAAAACAGGGACTTACAATATGCTCTCCCACAATTGGATCACACAGCCCCCTAGCAGGGTTAACCAAACTATCCTTCACCTTACCATCCAGTGCCTCACACACGTACTCCACACCACTCTCCTGAGACTGGCAAGACAGTATCTGACTGTCTCTGTCCCACAACCCACACTCTTCTGGGCGGTCTTCACACTCACCCACCAGGACTTCAATGTTGGGGGAACCCCTCTCCCTGTACCTCTCAGCTAGAGTCAGTAGAGTGTCCCTCCCTCCACTAGGACTATGAACCCCTGCGCCAGTTACCCTATTCCCTTCAGGGATACTGCGCACTACTGGAGCTACCTCATGCCCTTGAACCTCCTGGTGTATGTTAACCCCCTCCTTCAAGTCAGGCGCCACATCTCTGGTTGTGCGTACTACTCTCTCAGCACTGTAAAACTCAATATTGCTGCCACCAGAGGGAGAGCGGTCTAAACTCTTGATCTTGAGATCCAACTCCCTCATTTTTAGATCATGATCCATTTGGCGTTGTTGTGCCTCCAAGGCCAACTTCTTCTTCTCCATTTCCATTTGTCCTGCCAACTTTGCCATCTCCAGTGCATGCGCTCTGTCTGCTGCCCTGTCTGCCAGCTCCTCTGGGGACAGGACTCTGCTGGGCTCCACAAGGTTGTCGGGTGGGACGATGTCCCCCGCATTCTGTGGGTCTCTTGACTCTTTCCAGGCTCTCAACGCCTTGAGGTACTGGTTCTTCTTCTTGAATCCAGTATGGGGAACTCTGAATTTTACACTGTAGCCTTTCAATTGCTCTTGTGTGTAGCCTTCCAGTCTCTCCCAATCCACCTCATCCATTCCAGAAATCACAGAGAGTGCTCTTGCAGCAGGGAGTGAGCCAGGCATGGTTGCAATAATGGCAGATGTCTCAACAAAGTTCAAAAATGAAAACCTGTGGCTGCGTTACTTGGTCTGCTCTCACTATCTGGTGATTAATAATTCACTGTATGCAAATTACAAATGCAAATTCGAAATCCCAGCCGCTGCCAACAATGTTAGACTTGGGGGTCTCTGGTTGGCGCAAGGTTGCCCTTGTGTCAAGCAGGAACCCTCTCCTCTATGTCAGGGCGCAGGATAACCCCCTTGTGAATGACCCTTGCTCACCCTCTAGGTGCGTGGCGTGAGCAGCCAAGGCGATTCCTCAGGCGTTGTTGGTTAAGCACTTACAATCGTACACACAGTAAATACATCAATCCCCCCAGAAACGGACACCAGACTTGGATATATAGAAAAATACGCTTCTTTATGTAAAAATAGGTGTATATATCTCAGCAGACTTATCACAAGACAAATAACGTTTTCGCTATGCCACCAGGTTGTAAAGCAGGCAAATGTTCTTTGTAGTTTCAAATGGATACTTTGTAGTCTCTTGCAAATGTTACTTGTGGTTCCAGTACTTACAGAGATCGGCTCCTGCGAACGGGGAAATAAGGCGTTGCGGGCCCCGAGCCCGATACTGGAATTCTTAAGAACGTGTAGTTGCTTTTGGGAGTCGGCCCGGGAGGGTGCGACTCGGAAGTGATGGGGCACCTTTGGATCCTCTTGAGCAGGTGCGTGTAGTCAGGCAGGCGCGGCCCACGACCCTCAGCACGGCAGTGCGGGGGTCTCCTCAGCGGGAGCGGCGCGGCCTGATCTCAGGGCGAGATCGCGAAGCGGGTTCACAGGGCACGGTCCGTGCAGCTGGGGACCCGGCGGGGATCACGATCGGCGGACAAGAATTCCGGCGGGAGGGGTGATAGCGCTTCAGCGCGCTCCAATAGCAGGCGGTGGCAGAGGTGCCGGCGGCCTAGCCCGGGGTAGAGGGCAACTCCGGTCGGAGCGAGGCTCTCAAGGGGGGCAAAGGCAGGCAGGCTCCCGAGTGTCACAGCCCTAGGAGGGGCGATGAGGGGCGCAGTCTTCCTCGAGCGGGATACACACACGGCTCGAATTGGAGGACGAGCAAAAGCACCGAGAACCCACTGGTCCTGGGGTTCAGTTCAGGGGGCAAGCTCAGATCAAGCCCTTGGAGAATGTTCAAGCACAAAGCAGCAAAGTCTTTTCAGCAAGTCTTTCCCTCTCCTTTCTCAGCAAGGCAAGCAGCAGGCCAGTCCTTCCAGCGTCTTCTTCTCCTCCTAGTCGGGCAGAGGTTCTTTGTGGTAAACAGGATTCTGATTTCTTAGGAGCCAGGCTCCTACTTTTATACAGTGATTCTTTTGTTCTTTAGCGCCAGGGGGCCTGGGCCTGGCCCAGTCCAGTTCTGGAGCACTTTGTTATGGTGACTCTGCTCTTTCCTTTCAGCAGCAGGGCAGAGACATCAGCCGCTCCACAGGAGCGGAGCCAGCTTTGTGGTGGCAGAGCCCAGGTCTATTCAAGAGTCAAGGTGTACCTTTCCCACCCATCCTGGTGTAATCTCTCTACCCACCACCTGGCAGCCAACCTGTCTCTGGGGATTCCCCAACCCTGCTCCTTACTGTTGCTAGGCAGAACACACACACACAGCAGAGGCGGACTGAAATGGCCAGGTCAGTAAATACTAACTTTCTAAAAGTAGTATTTACAAACGCAGGATATTAAAATAAACTTTACTAAAAGAAGTATTTTATTATTCTGAGTTCAGGCATACTAAACTTGACATTCTACCATGCTCTATGAGTCCACTGGGGTCACAGCGTGTAGTGACTCCAGCAGCCCATTCTGGCCTATGGAGAGCAGGTAGCCTTCAATAGTGAAAAACGAAAATGGCTGTAATTCACTATTAGGACATGCCACACACTCAGGGCTTGTCCTACCTTACACCTACAATGCACCCTGCCCGTGGGCCTACCATAGGGGTGACTAACATGAGGCAAAGGGAAGGTTTGGAGGCTGGCAAGTGTGTGCACTTGCCCAGCCAGCATGACAGTACCAGACTGCACGCAGGTTCTGCAGTGGCAGACCCTAGACACATTTTACAAGGCCGCTTCTGTGGGTGGCGCAACCGGCGCTGCAAGCCCACCAGCAGCATTAGTATTTACAAGCCCTGGCACTCCTGGTGCACTTTACTAGGGGCTGATAGTAAAACCGAATAAGCCAAACATGGACACCAATCAATGTATACATTTTACCATAGGGAGAGCATATGCACCTTAGCACTGGTCAGCAGTGGTAAGGTGCCCAGAGTCATAAAACAGCCAACAACAGGTCAGAAAAAATACAGGAGGAAGGCAAAAAGTTTAGGGATGACCCTGAAAAAAGGGCCAAGTCCAACATTAGGCTATAGAGAAGCTCTGCTGACCTGGTTCTATAGCTCTAAAGCAGCTCTGCTGACCTGGTTCTCTGGCTTTGAAGCAGCTCTGCTGGCCTGGTTCTATGGCTCTACAGCAGCTCTGCGGACCTGGTTCTCTCCCTCTAAAGCAGCTCTGCTGACCTGGTTCATAGGCTCTAGAGTAGCTCTGCTGACCTGGTTCTCTGGCTCTAAAGCAGCTCTGCTGACATGGTTCTCTCTCTCTAAAGCAGCACTGCTGACATGGTTTCTCTGGCTCTACAGCAGCTCTGCTGAGCTGCTTCTCTGGCTCTAGAGCAGCTCTGCTGACCTGGTTCTATGGCTCTAAAGCAGCTCTGCTGACCTGGTTCTTACGCTCTAGAGCAGCTCTGCAGACCTAGTTCTCTGGCTCTAAAGCAGCTCTGCTGACCTGGTTCTCTGGCTCTAAAGCAGCTCTGCTGACCTGGTTCTCTCCCTCTAAAGCAGCTCTTCTGACCTGGTTTCTCTGGCTCTACAGCAGCTCGGTTGACCTGGGTCTCTGGTTCTAGAGCAGCTCTGCTGACCTGGTTCTTAGGCTCTAGAGCAGCTCTGCTGACCTGGTTCTCTCCCTCTAAAGCAGCTCTGCTGACCTGGTTTCTCCTGCTCTACAGCAGCTCTGCTGACCTGGTTCTCTGCCTCTAGAGCAGCTCTGCTGACCGGGTTCTCTGGCTCTAGAGCATCTCTGCTGACCTGGTTCTTAGGCTCTAGAGCAGCTCTGCTAACCTGGTTCTTTGGCTTTACAACGGCTCCGCTGACCTGGTTCTCTGGCTCTAAAGCAGCTCTGCTGACCTGGTTCTATGGCTCTAAAGCAGCTCTGCTGACCTGGTTCTCTGGCTCTACTGCAGCTCTGCTGACCTGGGTATCTTGCTCTAAAGCAGCGCTGCTGACCTAGTTCTATGGCTCTAAAGCAGCTCTGCTGACCTGGTTCTCTGGCTCTACAGCAGCTCTGCTGACCTGGATCTCTGGCTCTACAGCAGCTTTGCGGACCTGCTTCTCTGGCTCTACAGCGGCTCTGTTGACCTGGTTCTCTGGCTCTAAAGCAGCTCTGCTGACCTGGTTCTTTGCCTCTAGAGCAGCTCTGCTGACCGGGTTCTATGGCTCTAAAGCAGCTCTGCTGACCTGGTTCTCTGGCTCTAAAGCAGCTCTGCTGACCTGGTTCTCTGGCTCTACTGCAGCTCTGCTGACCTGGATCTCTGGCTCTACAACAGCTCTGCTGACCTGCTTCTCTGGCTCTACAGCGGCTCTGTTGACCTGGTTCTCTGGCTCTAAAGCAGCTCTGCTGACCTGGTTCTTTGCCTCTAGAGCAGCTCTGCTGACCAGGTTCTATGGCTCTAAAGCAGCTCTTCTGACCTGGTTCTCTGGCTCTAAAGCAGCTCTGCTGACCTGGTTCTCTGCCTCTAGAGCAGCTCTGCTGACCGGGTTCTCTGGTTCTAGAGCGGCTCTGCTGACCTGGTTCTGTGGCTCTACAGCAGCTCTGCTGACCTGGTTCTCTGGCTCTACAGCAGCTCTGCTGACATGGTTCTCTAGCTCTAGAGCAGCTCTACTGACCTGGGTCTTAGGCTCTAGAGCAGCTCTGCTGACCTGGTTCTCTGGCTTTGAGGCAGCTCTGCTGACCTGGTTCTCTAGCTCTAGAGCAGCTCTGCTGACCTGGTTCGTAGGCTCTAGAGCAGCTCTGCAGACCTAGTTCTCTGGCTCTACAACGGCTCTGCTGACCTGGTTCTCTGGCTCTAAAGCATCTCTGCTGACCTGGTTCTATGGCTCTAAAGCAGCTCTGCTGACCTGGTTCTTACGCTCTAGAGCAGCTCTGCAGACCTAGTTCTTTGGCTCTAAAGCAGCTCTGCTGACCTGGTTCTCTGGCTCTAAAGCAGCTCTGCTGACCTGGTTCTCTCCCTCTAAAGCAGCTTTGCTGACCTGGTTTCTCTGGCTCTACAGCAGTTCGGCTGACCTGGGTCTCTGGTTCTAGAGCAGCTCTGCTGACCTGGTTCTTAGGCTCTAGAGCAGCTCTGCTGACCTGGTTCTCTCCCTCTAAAGCAGCTCTGCTGACCTGGTTTCTCCTGCTCTACAGCAGCTCTGCTGACCTGGTTCTCTGCCTCTAGAGCAGCTCTGCAGACCGGGTTCTCTGGCTCTAGAGCATCTCTGCTGACCTGGTTCTGAGGCTCTAGAGCAGCTCTGCTGACCTGGTTCTCTGGCTTTACAACGGCTCCGCTGACCTGGTTCTCTGGCTCTAAAGCAGCTCTGCTGACCTGGTTCTATGGCTTTAAAGCAGCTCTGCTGACCTGGTTCCTCCCTCTAAAGCAGCTCTGCTGACCTGGTTTCTCTAGCTCTACCTCAGCTCTGCTGACCTGGCTCTCTGCCTCTAGAGCAGCTCTGATGACCTGGTTCGTAGGCTCTAGAGCAGCTCTGCTGACCTGGTTCTCTGGCTCTAAAGCAGCTCTGCTGACCTGGTCCTCTGGCTCTAATGCAGCTCTGCTGACCTGGTTCCTCCCTCTAAAGCAGCACTGCTGACCTGGTTTCTCTGGCTCTACAGCAGCTCTGCTGAGCTGGTTCTCTGGCTCTAGAGCAGCTCTGCTGACCTGGTTCTTAGGCTATAGAGGAGCTCTGCTGACCTGGTTCTATAGCTCTAAAGCAGCTCTGCTGACCTGGTTCTCTGGCTTTGAAGCAGCTCTGCTGGCCTGGTTTTATGGCTCTAGAGCAGCTCTGCTGACCTGGTTCTCTCCCTCTAAAGCAGCTCTGCTGACCTGGTTCATAGGCTCTAGAGCAGCTCTGCTGACCTGGTTCTCTGGCTCTAAAGCAGCTCTGCTGACATGGTTCTCTCCCTCTAAAGCAGCACTGCTGACCTGGTTTCTCTGGCTCTACAGCAGCTCTGCTGAGTTGGTTCTCTGGCTCTAGAGCAGCTCTGCTGACCTGGTTCTTAGGCTATAGAGAAGCTCTGCTGACCTGGTTCTATAGCTCTAAAGCAGCTCTGCTGACCTGGTTCTTTGGCTTTGAAGCAGCTCTGCTGGCCTGGTTCTATGGCTCTAGAGCAGCTCTGCTGACCTGGTTCTCTCCCTCTAAAGCAGCTCTGCTGACCTGGTTTCTCCTGCTCTACAACAGCTCTGCTGACCTGGTTCTCTGCCTCTAGAGCGGCTCTGCTGACCGGGTTCTCTGGCTCTAGAGAATCTCTGCTGACCTGGTTCTGAGGCTCTAGAGCAGCTCTGCTGACCTGGTTCTCTGACTTTACAACGGCTCCGCTGACCTGGTTCTCTGGCTCTAAAGCAGCTCTGCTGACCTGGTTCTATGGCTCTAAAGCAGCTCTACTGACCTGGTTCCTCCCTCTAAAGCAGCTCTGCTGACCTGGTTTCTCTAGCTCTACCTCAGCTCTGCTGACCTGGCTCTCTGCCTCTAGAGCAGCTCTGCTGACCTGGTTCGTAGGCTCTAGAGCAGCTCTGCTGACCTGCTTCTCTGCCTCTAGAGCAGCTCTGCTGACCTGGTTCTTAGGCTCTAGAGCAGCTCTGCTGACCCGGTTCTCTGGCTCTTCAACGGCTCTGCTGACCTGATTCTCTGCCTCTAAAGCAGCTCTGCTGACCTGGTTTTATGGCTCTAAAGCAGCTCTGCTGACCAGGTTCTCTGGCTCTACAGCAGCTCTGCTAACCTGGTTCTCTGACTCTACAGCAGCTCTGCTGCCCCAGTTCTCTGCCTCTAGAGCGGTTCTGCTGACCTGGTTCTTAGGTTCTAGAGCAGCTCTGCTGACCTGGTTCTCTGGCTCTAAAGAGGCTCTGCTAACCTGGTTCTCTGGCTCTAAAGCAGCTCTGCTGACCTGGTTCTCTGGTTCTAAAGCAGCTCTGCTGACCTAGTTCTCTTGATCTATAACGGCTCTGTTGACCTGGTTCTTTGGCTCTAAAGCAGCTCTGCTGACCTGGTTCTCTGGTTCTAAAGCGGCTCTGCTGACCTGGTTCTCTGGCTCTAAAGCGGCTCTGCTGACCTGGTTCTCTGGTTCCAAAGCAGCTCTGCTGACCTTGTTCTCTAGCTCTGAAGCATTTCTGCTGACCAGGTTCTCTGGCTCTAAAGCAGCTCCGCTGACCTGGTTCTCTGGCTCTAGAGCAGCTCTGCTGACCTGGTTCTCAGGCTCTAGAGCAGCTCTGCTGACTTGGTTCTCTGGTTCTAAAGCAGCTCTGCTGACCTTGTTCTCTAGCTCTAAAGCAGTTCTGCTGACCTGGTTCTCTGGCTCTAAAGCAGCTCTCTTGACCTGGTTCTCTGGCTCTAGAGCAGCTCTGCTGACCTGGTTCTCAGGCTCTAGAGCAGCTCTGCTGACCTGGATCTCTGGCTCTAAAGCAGCTCTGCTGACCTGGTTCTACGGCTCTAAAGCAGCTCTGCTGACCTGGTTCTCTGGCTCTAAAGCCGCTATGCTGACCTGCTTCTCTGGCTCTAGAGCACCTCTGCTGACCTGGTTCTTAGGCTCTAGAGCAGCTCTGCTGACCTGGTTCTCTGGCTCTACAAGGACTCTGCTGACCTGGTTCTCTGGCTCTAAAGCAGCTCTGCAGACCTGGTTTTGTGGCTCAAAGCAGCTCTGCTGACCTGGTTCTCTGGCTCTAAAGCAGCTCTGCTGACCTGGTTCTCTCCCTCTAAAGCAGCTCTGCTGATCTGGTTTCTCTAGCTCTACAGCAGCTCTGCTGACCTGGTTCTCAGCCTCTAGAGCAGCTCTACTGACCTGTTTCTTAGGCTCTAGAGCAGCTCCACTGACCTGGTTCTCCGGCTCTATAGCAGCTCTGCTGACCTGGTTCTCTTCCTTTAAAGAAGCTCTGCTGACCTGGTTTCTCTGGCTCTACAGCAGCTCTGCTGACCTACTTCTCTGGCTCTATAGCAGCTCTACTGACCTGGTTCTCTGGCTCTACAAGGGCTCTGCTGACTTGGTTCCCTGGCTCTAGAGCAGCTCTGCTGACCTGGTTCTCTGGCTCTAAAGTAGCTCTGCTGACCTGGTTCTCCGGCTCTATAGCAGCTCTGCTGACCTGGTTCTCTCCCTCTAAAGCAGCTCTGCTAACCTGGTTCTCTGGCTCTAATGCAGCTCTGCTGACCTGGTTCTCTCCTTCTAAAGCAGCTCTGCTGACCTGGTTTCTCTGGCTCTACACCAGCTCTGCTGACCTGGTTCTCTGGCTCTAGAGCAGTTCTGCTAACCTGGCTCTTAGGCTCTAGAGCAGCTCTTCTGACCTGGTTCTCTGGCTCTACAGCAGCTCTGCTAACCTGGTTCTCTGGCTCTAAAGCGGCTCTGCTGACCTGGTTCTATGGCTCTAAAGCAGTTCTGCTGACCTGGTTCTCTGGCTCTAGAGCAGCTCTGGTGACCTGGTTTCTCTGGCTTTACAGCAGCTCTGCTGACCTGCTTCTCTGCCTCTAGAGCAGCTCTGCTGACCTGGTTCTTAGGCTGTAGAGCAGCTCTGCTGACCTGGTTCTCTGGCTCTTCAACGGCTCTGCTGACCTGATTCTCTGGCTCTAAAGCAGCTCTGCTGACCTGGTTTTATGGCTCTAAAGCAGCTCTGCTGACCAGGTTCTCTGGCTCTACAGCAGCTCTGCTAACCTGGTTCTCTGACTCTACAGCAGCTCTGCTGCCCCAGTTCTCTGCCTCTAGAGCGGTTCTGCTGACCTGGTTCTTAGGTTCTAGAGCAGCTCTGCTGACCTGGTTCTCTGGCTCTAAAGAGGCTCTGCTAACCTGGTTCTCTGGCTCTAAAGCAGCTCTGCTGACCTGGTTCTCTGGTTCTAAAGCAGCTCTGCTGACCTAGTTCTCTTGCTCTATACCGGCTCTGTTGACCTGGTTCTTTGGCTCTAAAGCAGCTCTGCTGACCTGGTTCTCTGGCTCTAAAGCAGCTCTGCTAACATGGTTCTCTCCCTCTAAAGCAGCACTGCTGACCTGGTTTCTCTGGCTCTACAGCAGCTCTGCTGAGTTGGTTCTCTGGCTCTAGAGTAGCTCTGCTGACCTGGTTCTTAGGCTATAGAGAAGCTCTTCTGACCTGGTTCTATAGCTCTAAAGCAGCTCTGCTGACCTGGTTCTTTGGCTTTGAAGCAGCTCTGCTGGCCTGGTTCTATGGCTCTAGAGCAGCTCTGCTGACCTGGTTCTCTCCCTCTAAAGCAGCTCTGCTGACCTGGTTTCTCCTGCTCTACAGCAGCTCTGCTGACCTGGTTCTCTGCCTCCAGAGCAGCTCTGCTGACCGGGTTCTCTGGCTCTAGAGCATCTCTGCTGACCTGGTTCTGAGGCTCTAGAGCAGCTCTGCTGACCTGGTTCTCTGACTTTACAACGGCTCCGCTGACCTGGTTCTCTGGCTCTAAAGCAGCTCTGCTGACCTGGTTCTATGGCTCTAAAGCAGCTCTACTGACCTGGTTCCTCCCTCTAAAGCAGCTCTGCTGACCTGGTTTCTCCAGCTCTACCTCAGCTCTGCTGACCTGGCTCTCTGCCTTTAGAGCAGCTCTGCTGACCTGGTTCGTAGGCTCTAGAGCAGCTCTGCTGACCTGCTTCTCTGCCTCTAGAGCAGCTCTGCTGACCTGGTTCTGAGGCTCTAGAGCAGCTCTGCTGACCTGGTTCTCTGGCTCTTCAACGGCTCTGCTGACCTGATTCTCTGGCTCTAAAGCAGCTCTGCTGACCTGGTTTTATGGCTCTAAAGCAGCTCTGCTGACCAGGTTCTCTGGCTCTACAGCAGCTCTGCTAACCTGGTTCTCTGACTTTACAGCAGCTCTGCTGCCCCAGTTCTCTGCCTCTAGAGCGGTTCTGCTGACCTGGTTCTTAGGTTCTAGAGCAGCTCTGCTGACCTGGTTCTCTGGCTCTAAAGAGGCTCTGCTAACCTGGTTCTCTGGCTCTAAAGCAGCTCTGCTGACCTGGTTCACTGGTTCTAAAGCAGCTCTGCTGACCTAGTTCTCTTGCTCTATAACGGCTCTGTTGACCTGGTTCTTTGGCTCTAAAGCAGCTCTGCTGACCTGGTTCTCTGGTTCTAAAGCGGCTCTGCTGACCTTGTTCTCTGGCTCTAAAGCGGCTCTGCTGACCTGGTTCTCTGGTTCCAAAGCAGCTCTGCTGACCTTGTTCTCTAGCTCTGAAGCAGTTCTGCTGACCAGGTTCTCTGGCTCTAAAGCAGCTCCGCTGACCTGGTTCTCTGGCTCTAGAGCAGCTCTGCTGACCTGGTTCTCAGGCTCTAGAGCAGCTCTGCTGACTTGGTTCTCTGGTTCTAAAGCAGCTCTGCTGACCTTGTTCTCTAGCTCTAAAGCAGTTCTGCTGACCTGGTTCTCTGGCTCTAAAGCAGCTCTCCTGACCTGGTTCTCTGGCTCTAGAGCAGCTCTGCTGACCTGGTTCTCAGGCTCTAGAGCAGCTCTGCTGACCTGGTTCTCTGGCTCTAAAGCAGCTCTGCTGACCTGGATCTACGGCTCTAAAGCAGCTCTGCTGACCTGGTTCTCTGGCTCTAAAGCCGCTATGCTGACCTGCTTCTCTGGCTCTAGAGCACCTCTGCTGACCTGGTTCTTAGGCTCTAGAGCAGCTCTGCTGACCTGGTTCTCTGGCTCTACAAGGACTCTGCTGACCTGGTTCTCTGGCTCTAAAGCAGCTCTGCAGACCTGGTTTTGTGGCTCAAAGCAGCTCTGCTGACCTGGTTCTCTGGCTCTAAAGCAGCTCTGCTGACCTGGTTCTCTCCCTCTAAAGCAGCTCTGCTGATCTGGTTTCTCTGGCTCTACAGCAGCTCTGCTGACTTGGTTCTCAGCCTCTAGAGCAGCTCTGCTGACCTGGTTCTTAGGCTCTAGAGCAGCTCCACTGACCTGGTTCTCTGGCTCTATAGCAGCTCTGCTGACCTGGTTCTCTCCCTTTAAAGAAGCTCTGCTGACCTGGTTTCTCTGGCTCTACAGCAGCTCTGCTGACCTACTTCTCTGGCTCTATAGCAGCTCTACTGACCTGGTTCTCTGGCTCTACAAGGGCTCTGCTGACTTGGTTCCCTGGCTCTAGAGCAGCTCTGCTGACCTGGTTCTCTGGCTCTAAAGTAGCTCTGCTGACCTGGTTCTCCGGCTCTATAGCAGCTCTGCTGACCTGGTTCTCTCCCTCTAAAGCAGCTCTGCTAACCTGGTTCTCTGGCTCTAATGCAGCTCTGCTGACCTGGTTCTCTCCCTCTAAAGCAGCTCTGCTGACCTGGTTTCTCTGGCTCTACACCAGCTCTGCTGACCTGGTTCTCTGGCTCTAGAGCAGTTCTGCTAACCTGGCTCTTAGGCTCTAGAGCAGCTCTTCTGACCTGGTTCTCTGGCTCTACAGCAGCTCTGCTAACCTGGTTCTCTGGCTCTAAAGCGGCTCTGCTGACCTGGTTCTATGGCTCTAAAGCAGTTCTGCTGACCTGGTTCTCTGGCTCTAGAGCAGCTCTGGTGACCTGGTTTCTCTGGCTTTACAGCAGCTCTGCTGACCTGCTTCTCTGCTTCTAGAGCAGCTCTGCTGACCTGGTTCTTAGGCTCTAGAGCAGCTCTGCTGACCTGGTTCTCTGGCTCTTCAACGGCTCTGCTGACCTGATTCTCTGGCTCTAAAGCAGCTCTGCTGACCTGGTTTTATGGCTCTAAAGCAGCTCTGCTGGCCAGGTTCTCTGGCTCTACAGCAGCTCTGCTAACCTGGTTCTCTGACTCTACAGCAGCTCTGCTGCCCCAGTTCTCTGCCTCTAGAGCGGTTCTGCTGACCTGGTTCTTAGGTTCTAGAGCAGCTCTGCTGACCTGGTTCTCTGGCTCTAAAGAGGCTCTGCTAACCTGGTTCTCTGGCTCTAAAGCAGCTCTGCTGACCTGGTTCTCTGGTTCTAAAGCAGCTCTGCTGACCTAGTTCTCTGGTTCTAAAGCGGCTCTGCTGACTTGGTTCTCTGGCTCTAAAGCGGCTCTGCTGACCTGGTTCTCTGGTTCCAAAGCAGCTCTGCTGAACTTGTTCTCTAGCTCTGAAGCAGTTCTGCTGACCAGGTTCTCTGGCTCTAAAGCAGCTCCGCTGACCTGGTTCTCTGGCACTAGAGCAGCTCTGCTGACCTGGTTCTCAGGCTCTAGAGCAGCTCTGCTGACTTGGTTCTCTGGTTCTAAAGCAGCTCTGCTGACCTTGTTCTCTAGCTCTAAAGCAGTTCTGCTGACCTGGTTCTCTGGCTCTAAAGCAGCTCTCCTGACCTGGTTCTCTGGCTCTAGAGTAGCTCTGCTGACCTGGTTCTCAGGCTCCAGAGCAGCTCTGCTGACCTGGTTCTCTGGCTCTAAAGCAGCTCTGCTGACCTGGTTCTACGGCTCTAAAGCAGCTCTGCTGACCTGGTTCTCTGGCTCTAAAGCAGCTATGCTGACCTGGTTCTCTGGCTCTAGAGCACCTCTGCTGACCTGGTTCTTAGGCTCTAGAGCAGCTCTGCTGACCTGGTTCTCTGGCTCTAAAGCAGCTCTGCTGACCTGGTTCTACGGCTCTAAAGCAGCTCTGCTGACCTGGTTCTCTGGCTCTAGAGCAGCTCTGCTGACCTGGTTCTTAGGCTATAGAGAAGCTCTGCTGACCTGGTTCTATAGCTCTAAAGCAGCTCTGCTGACCTGGTTCTTTGGCTTTGAAGCAGCTCTGCTGGCCTGGTTCTATGGCTCTAGAGCAGCTCTGCTGACCTGGTTCTCTCCCTCTAAAGCAGCTCTGCTGACCTGGTTTCTCCTGCTCTACAACAGCTCTGCTGACCTGGTTCTCTGCCTCTAGAGCGGCTCTGCTGACCGGGTTCTCTGGCTCTAGAGAATCTCTGCTGACCTGGTTCTGAGGCTCTAGAGCAGCTCTGCTGACCTGGTTCTCTGACTTTACAACGGCTCCGCTGACCTGGTTCTCTGGCTCTAAAGCAGCTCTGCTGACCTGGTTCTATGGCTCTAAAGCAGCTCTACTGACCTGGTTCTCTCCCTCTAAAGCAGCTCTGCTGACCTGGTTTCTCCTGCTCTACAGCAGCTCTACTGACCTACTTCTCTGGCTCTATAGCAGCTCTACTGACCTGGTTCTCTGGCTCTACAAGGGCTCTGCTGACTTGGTTCCCTGGCTCTAGAGCAGCTCTGCTGACCTGGTTCTCTGACTCTAATGTAGCTCTGCTGACCTGGTTCTCCGGCTCTATAGCAGCTCTGCTGACCTGGTTCTCTCCCTTTAAAGAAGCTCTGCTGACCTGGTTTCTCTGGTGCTACAGCAGCTATGCTGACCTGCTTCTCTGGCTATAGAGCAGCTCTGCTGACCTGGTTCTTAGGCTCTAGAGCAGCTCTGCTGACCTGGTTCTCTGGCTTTCAAGCATCTCTGCTGACCTGGTTCTTAGGCCCTAGAGCAGCTCTAAAGACCTAGTTCTCTGGCTCTACAACGGCTCTGCTGACCTGGTTCTCTGGCTCTAAAGCAGCTCTGCTGACCTGGTTCTCTGGCTCTAAAGCAGCTCTGTTGACCGGGTTCTTTGCCTCTAGAGCAGCTCTGCTGACCGGGTTCTATGGCTCTAAAGCAGCTGTGCTGACCTGGCTCTCTGGCTCTAAAGCAGCTCTGCTGACCTGGTTCTCTGGCTCTACAGCGACTCTGTTGACCTGGTTCTCTGGCTCTAAAGCAGCTCTGCTGAACTGGTTCTTTGCCTCTAGAGCAGCTCTGCTGACTAGGTTCTATGGCTCTAAAGCAGCTCTGCTGTCCTGGTTCTCTGGCTCTAAAGGAGCTCTGCTGACCTGGTTCTCTGCCTCTAGAGCAGCTCTGCTGACCGGGTTCCCTGGTTCTAGAGCGTCTCTGCTGACCTGGCTCTCTGGCTCCACAGCAGCTCTGCTGACTGGTTCTCTGGCTCTACAGCAGCTCTGCTGACCTGGTTCTATGGCTCTACAGCAGCTCTGCTGACCTGGTTCTCTGGCTCTAGAGCAGCTCTACTGACCTGGTTCTTAGGCTCTGGAGCAGCTCTGCTGACCTGGTTCGTAGGCTCTAGAGCAGCTCTGCAGACCTAGTTCTCTGGCTCTACAACGGCTCTGCTGACCTGGTTCTCTGGCTCTAAAGCAGCTCTGCTGACCTGGATCTATGGCTCTAAAGCAGCTCTGCTGACCTGGTTCTTACGCTCTAGAGCAGCTCTGCAGACCTACTTCTCTGGCTCTAAAGCAGCTCTGCTGACCTGGTTCTCTGGCTCTAAAGCAGCTCTGATGACCTCTTTCTCTCCCTCTAAAGCAGCTCTGCTGACCTGGTTTCTCTGGCTCTACAGCAGCTTGGCTGACCTGGGTCTCTGGTTCTAGAGCAGCTCTGCTGACCTGGTTCTTAGGCTCTAGAGCAGCTCTGCTGACCTGGTTCTCTCCCTCTAAAGCAGCTCTGCTGACCTGGTTTCTCCTGCTCTACAGCAGCTCTGCTGACCTGGTTCTCTGCCTCTAGAGCAGCTCTGCTGACCGGGTTCTCTGGCTCTAGAGCATCTCTGCTGACCTGGTTCTTAGGCTCTAGAGCAGCTCTGCTGACCTGGTTCTCTGGCTTTACAACGGCTCCGCTAACCTCGTTCTCTGGCTCTAAAGCAGCTCTGCTGACCTGGTTCTATGGCTCTAAAGCAGCTCTGCTGACCTGGTTCTTCCCTCTAAAGAAGCTCTGCTGACCTGGTTTCTCTGGTTCTACAGCAGCTCTGCTGACCTGCTTCTCTGGCTATAGAGCAGCTCTGCTGACCTGGTTCTTAGGCTCTAGAGCAGCTCTGCTGACCTGGTTCTCTGGCTTTGAAGCATCTCTGCTGACCTGGTTCTTAGGCCCTAGAGCAGCTCTAAAGACCTAGTTCTCAGGCTCTACAACGGCTCTGCTGACCTGGTTCTCTGGCTCTAAAGCAGCTCTGCTGACCTGGTTCTCTGGCTCTAAAGCAGCTCTGTTGACCTGATTCTTTGCCTCTAGAGTAGCTCTGCTGACCGGGTTGTATGGCTCTAAAGCAGCTCTGCTGACCTGGTTCTCTGGCTCTAAAGCAGCTCTGCTGACCTGGTCCTCTGGCTCTACTGCAGCTCTGCTGACCTGGATCTCTGGCTCTACAGCAGCTCTGCTGACCTGCTTCTCTGGCTCTACAGCGGCTCTGTTGACCTCGTTCTCTGGCTCTAAAGCAGCTCTGCTGACCTGGTTCTTTGCCTCTAGAGCAGCTCTGCTGACCAGGTTCTATGGCTCTAAAGCAGCTCTGCTGACCTGGTTCTCTGGCTCTAAAGCAGCACTGCTAACCTGGTTCTCTGCCTCTAGAGCAGCTCTGCTTACCGGGTTCTATGGTTCTAGAGCGGCTCTGCTGAACTGGTTCTCTGGCTCTACAGCAGCTCTTCTGACCTGGTTCTCTGGCTCTACAGCAGCTCTGCTGACCTGGTTCTCTGGCTCTAGAGCAGCTCTACTGACCTGGTTCTTAGGCCCTAGAGCAGCTCTGCTGACCTGGTTCTCTGGCTTTGAGGCAGCTCTGCTGACCTGGTTCCCTGGCTCTAGAGCAGCTCTGCTGACCTGGTTCGTAGGCTCTAGAGCAGCTCTGCAGACCTAGTTCTCTGGCTCTACAACAGCTCTGCTGACCTGGTTCTCTGGCTCTAAAGCAGCTCTGCTGACCTGGTTCGTAGGCTCTAAAGCAGCTCTGCTGACCTGGTTCTTACGCTCTAGAGCAGCTCTGCTGACCAGGTTCTATGGCTCTAAAGCAGCTCTGCTGACCTGGTTCTCTGGCTCTAAAGCAGCTCTGCTGACCTGGTTCTCTGCCTCTAGAGCAGCTCTGCTGACCGGGTTCTCTGGCTCTAAAGCAGCTGTGCTGACCTGGTTCTCTCCCTCTAAAGCAGCTCTGCTGACCTGGTTTCTCTGGCTCTACAGCAGCTCGGCTGACCTGGGTCTCTGGTTCTAGAGCAGCTCTGCTGACCTGGTTCTTAGGCTCTAGAGCAGCTCTGCTGACCTGGTTCTCTCCCTCTAAAGCAGCTCTGCTGACCTGTTTTCTCCTGCTCTACAGCAGCGCTTCTGACCTGGTTCTCTGCCTATAGAGCAGCTCTGCTGACCGGGTTCTCTGGCTCTAGAGCATCTCTGCTGACCTGGTTCTTAGGCTCTAGAGCAGCTCTGCTGACCTGGTTCTCTGGCTTTACAATGGCTCCGCTGACCTGGTTCTCTGGCTCTAAAGCAGCTCTGCTGACCTGGTTCTATGGCTCTAAAGCAGCTCTGCTGACCTGGTTCTATGGCTCTAAAGCAGCTCTGCTGACCTGGTTCCTCCCTCTAAAGCAGCTCTGCTGACCTGGTTTCTCTGGCTCTACCTCAGCTCTGCTGACCTGGCTCTCTGCCTCTAGAGCAGCTCTGCTGACCTGGTTCTTAGGCTCTAGAGCAGCTCTGCTGACCTGGTTCTCAGGCTCTAGAGCAGCTCTGCTGACCTGGTTCTCTGGCTCTAAAGCAGCTCTGCTGACCTGGATCTACGGCTCTAAAGCAGCTCTGCTGACCTGGTTCTCTGGCTCTAAAGCCGCTATGCTGACCTGCTTCTCTGGCTCTAGAGCACCTCTGCTGACCTGGTTCTTAGGCTCTAGAGCAGCTCTGCTGACCTGGTTCTCTGGCTCTACAAGGACTCTGCTGACCTGGTTCTCTGGCTCTAAAGCAGCTCTGCAGACCTGGTTTTGTGGCTCAAAGCAGCTCTGCTGACCTGGTTCTCTGGCTCTAAAGCAGCTCTGCTGACCTGGTTCTCTCCCTCTAAAGCAGCTCTGCTGATCTGGTTTCTCTGGCTCTACAGCAGCTCTGCTGACTTGGTTCTCAGCCTCTAGAGCAGCTCTGCTGACCTGGTTCTTAGGCTCTAGAGCAGCTCCACTGACCTGGTTCTCTGGCTCTATAGCAGCTCTGCTGACCTGGTTCTCTCCCTTTAAAGAAGCTCTGCTGACCTGGTTTCTCTGGCTCTACAGCAGCTCTGCTGACCTACTTCTCTGGCTCTATAGCAGCTCTACTGACCTGGTTCTCTGGCTCTACAAGGGCTCTGCTGACTTGGTTCCCTGGCTCTAGAGCAGCTCTGCTGACCTGGTTCTCTGGCTCTAAAGTAGCTCTGCTGACCTGGTTCTCCGGCTCTATAGCAGCTCTGCTGACCTGGTTCTCTCCCTCTAAAGCAGCTCTGCTAACCTGGTTCTCTGGCTCTAATGCAGCTCTGCTGACCTGGTTCTCTCCCTCTAAAGCAGCTCTGCTGACCTGGTTTCTCTGGCTCTACACCAGCTCTGCTGACCTGGTTCTCTGGCTCTAGAGCAGTTCTGCTAACCTGGCTCTTAGGCTCTAGAGCAGCTCTTCTGACCTGGTTCTCTGGCTCTACAGCAGCTCTGCTAACCTGGTTCTCTGGCTCTAAAGCGGCTCTGCTGACCTGGTTCTATGGCTCTAAAGCAGTTCTGCTGACCTGGTTCTCTGGCTCTAGAGCAGCTCTGGTGACCTGGTTTCTCTGGCTTTACAGCAGCTCTGCTGACCTGCTTCTCTGCTTCTAGAGCAGCTCTGCTGACCTGGTTCTTAGGCTCTAGAGCAGCTCTGCTGACCTGGTTCTCTGGCTCTTCAACGGCTCTGCTGACCTGATTCTCTGGCTCTAAAGCAGCTCTGCTGACCTGGTTTTATGGCTCTAAAGCAGCTCTGCTGGCCAGGTTCTCTGGCTCTACAGCAGCTCTGCTAACCTGGTTCTCTGACTCTACAGCAGCTCTGCTGCCCCAGTTCTCTGCCTCTAGAGCGGTTCTGCTGACCTGGTTCTTAGGTTCTAGAGCAGCTCTGCTGACCTGGTTCTCTGGCTCTAAAGAGGCTCTGCTAACCTGGTTCTCTGGCTCTAAAGCAGCTCTGCTGACCTGGTTCTCTGGTTCTAAAGCAGCTCTGCTGACCTAGTTCTCTGGTTCTAAAGCGGCTCTGCTGACTTGGTTCTCTGGCTCTAAAGCGGCTCTGCTGACCTGGTTCTCTGGTTCCAAAGCAGCTCTGCTGAACTTGTTCTCTAGCTCTGAAGCAGTTCTGCTGACCAGGTTCTCTGGCTCTAAAGCAGCTCCGCTGACCTGGTTCTCTGGCACTAGAGCAGCTCTGCTGACCTGGTTCTCAGGCTCTAGAGCAGCTCTGCTGACTTGGTTCTCTGGTTCTAAAGCAGCTCTGCTGACCTTGTTCTCTAGCTCTAAAGCAGTTCTGCTGACCTGGTTCTCTGGCTCTAAAGCAGCTCTCCTGACCTGGTTCTCTGGCTCTAGAGTAGCTCTGCTGACCTGGTTCTCAGGCTCCAGAGCAGCTCTGCTGACCTGGTTCTCTGGCTCTAAAGCAGCTCTGCTGACCTGGTTCTACGGCTCTAAAGCAGCTCTGCTGACCTGGTTCTCTGGCTCTAAAGCAGCTATGCTGACCTGGTTCTCTGGCTCTAGAGCACCTCTGCTGACCTGGTTCTTAGGCTCTAGAGCAGCTCTGCTGACCTGGTTCTCTGGCTCTAAAGCAGCTCTGCTGACCTGGTTCTACGGCTCTAAAGCAGCTCTGCTGACCTGGTTCTCTGGCTCTAGAGCAGCTCTGCTGACCTGGTTCTTAGGCTATAGAGAAGCTCTGCTGACCTGGTTCTATAGCTCTAAAGCAGCTCTGCTGACCTGGTTCTTTGGCTTTGAAGCAGCTCTGCTGGCCTGGTTCTATGGCTCTAGAGCAGCTCTGCTGACCTGGTTCTCTCCCTCTAAAGCAGCTCTGCTGACCTGGTTTCTCCTGCTCTACAACAGCTCTGCTGACCTGGTTCTCTGCCTCTAGAGCGGCTCTGCTGACCGGGTTCTCTGGCTCTAGAGAATCTCTGCTGGCCTGGTTCTGAGGCTCTAGAGCAGCTCTGCTGACCTGGTTCTCTGACTTTACAACGGCTCCGCTGACCTGGTTCTCTGGCTCTAAAGCAGCTCTGCTGACCTGGTTCTATGGCTCTAAAGCAGCTCTACTGACCTGGTTCTCTCCCTCTAAAGCAGCTCTGCTGACCTGGTTTCTCCTGCTCTACAGCAGCTCTACTGACCTACTTCTCTGGCTCTATAGCAGCTCTACTGACCTGGTTCTCTGGCTCTACAAGGGCTCTGCTGACTTGGTTCCCTGGCTCTAGAGCAGCTCTGCTGACCTGGTTCTCTGACTCTAATGTAGCTCTGCTGACCTGGTTCTCCGGCTCTATAGCAGCTCTGCTGACCTGGTTCTCTCCCTTTAAAGAAGCTCTGCTGACCTGGTTTCTCTGGTGCTACAGCAGCTATGCTGACCTGCTTCTCTGGCTATAGAGCAGCTCTGCTGACCTGGTTCTTAGGCTCTAGAGCAGCTCTGCTGACCTGGTTCTCTGGCTTTCAAGCATCTCTGCTGACCTGGTTCTTAGGCCCTAGAGCAGCTCTAAAGACCTAGTTCTCTGGCTCTACAACGGCTCTGCTGACCTGGTTCTCTGGCTCTAAAGCAGCTCTGCTGACCTGGTTCTCTGGCTCTAAAGCAGCTCTGTTGACCGGGTTCTTTGCCTCTAGAGCAGCTCTGCTGACCGGGTTCTATGGCTCTAAAGCAGCTGTGCTGACCTGGCTCTCTGGCTCTAAAGCAGCTCTGCTGACCTGGTTCTCTGGCTCTACAGCGACTCTGTTGACCTGGTTCTCTGGCTCTAAAGCAGCTCTGCTGAACTGGTTCTTTGCCTCTAGAGCAGCTCTGCTGACTAGGTTCTATGGCTCTAAAGCAGCTCTGCTGTCCTGGTTCTCTGGCTCTAAAGGAGCTCTGCTGACCTGGTTCTCTGCCTCTAGAGCAGCTCTGCTGACCGGGTTCCCTGGTTCTAGAGCGTCTCTGCTGACCTGGCTCTCTGGCTCCACAGCAGCTCTGCTGACTGGTTCTCTGGCTCTACAGCAGCTCTGCTGACCTGGTTCTATGGCTCTACAGCAGCTCTGCTGACCTGGTTCTCTGGCTCTAGAGCAGCTCTACTGACCTGGTTCTTAGGCTCTGGAGCAGCTCTGCTGACCTGGTTCGTAGGCTCTAGAGCAGCTCTGCAGACCTAGTTCTCTGGCTCTACAACGGCTCTGCTGACCTGGTTCTCTGGCTCTAAAGCAGCTCTGCTGACCTGGATCTATGGCTCTAAAGCAGCTCTGCTGACCTGGTTCTTACGCTCTAGAGCAGCTCTGCAGACCTACTTCTCTGGCTCTAAAGCAGCTCTGCTGACCTGGTTCTCTGGCTCTAAAGCAGCTCTGATGACCTCTTTCTCTCCCTCTAAAGCAGCTCTGCTGACCTGGTTTCTCTGGCTCTACAGCAGCTTGGCTGACCTGGGTCTCTGGTTCTAGAGCAGCTCTGCTGACCTGGTTCTTAGGCTCTAGAGCAGCTCTGCTGACCTGGTTCTCTCCCTCTAAAGCAGCTCTGCTGACCTGGTTTCTCCTGCTCTACAGCAGCTCTGCTGACCTGGTTCTCTGCCTCTAGAGCAGCTCTGCTGACCGGGTTCTCTGGCTCTAGAGCATCTCTGCTGACCTGGTTCTTAGGCTCTAGAGCAGCTCTGCTGACCTGGTTCTCTGGCTTTACAACGGCTCCGCTAACCTCGTTCTCTGGCTCTAAAGCAGCTCTGCTGACCTGGTTCTATGGCTCTAAAGCAGCTCTGCTGACCTGGTTCCTCCCTCTAAAGAAGCTCTGCTGACCTGGTTTCTCTGGTTCTACAGCAGCTCTGCTGACCTGCTTCTCTGGCTATAGAGCAGCTCTGCTGACCTGGTTCTTAGGCTCTAGAGCAGCTCTGCTGACCTGGTTCTCTGGCTTTGAAGCATCTCTGCTGACCTGGTTCTTAGGCCCTAGAGCAGCTCTAAAGACCTAGTTCTCAGGCTCTACAACGGCTCTGCTGACCTGGTTCTCTGGCTCTAAAGCAGCTCTGCTGACCTGGTTCTCTGGCTCTAAAGCAGCTCTGTTGACCTGATTCTTTGCCTCTAGAGTAGCTCTGCTGACCGGGTTGTATGGCTCTAAAGCAGCTCTGCTGACCTGGTTCTCTGGCTCTAAAGCAGCTCTGCTGACCTGGTCCTCTGGCTCTACTGCAGCTCTGCTGACCTGGATCTCTGGCTCTACAGCAGCTCTGCTGACCTGCTTCTCTGGCTCTACAGCGGCTCTGTTGACCTCGTTCTCTGGCTCTAAAGCAGCTCTGCTGACCTGGTTCTTTGCCTCTAGAGCAGCTCTGCTGACCAGGTTCTATGGCTCTAAAGCAGCTCTGCTGACCTGGTTCTCTGGCTCTAAAGCAGCACTGCTAACCTGGTTCTCTGCCTCTAGAGCAGCTCTGCTTACCGGGTTCTATGGTTCTAGAGCGGCTCTGCTGAACTGGTTCTCTGGCTCTACAGCAGCTCTTCTGACCTGGTTCTCTGGCTCTACAGCAGCTCTGCTGACCTGGTTCTCTGGCTCTAGAGCAGCTCTACTGACCTGGTTCTTAGGCCCTAGAGCAGCTCTGCTGACCTGGTTCTCTGGCTTTGAGGCAGCTCTGCTGACCTGGTTCCCTGGCTCTAGAGCAGCTCTGCTGACCTGGTTCGTAGGCTCTAGAGCAGCTCTGCAGACCTAGTTCTCTGGCTCTACAACAGCTCTGCTGACCTGGTTCTCTGGCTCTAAAGCAGCTCTGCTGACCTGGTTCGTAGGCTCTAAAGCAGCTCTGCTGACCTGGTTCTTACGCTCTAGAGCAGCTCTGCTGACCAGGTTCTATGGCTCTAAAGCAGCTCTGCTGACCTGGTTCTCTGGCTCTAAAGCAGCTCTGCTGACCTGGTTCTCTGCCTCTAGAGCAGCTCTGCTGACCGGGTTCTCTGGCTCTAAAGCAGCTGTGCTGACCTGGTTCTCTCCCTCTAAAGCAGCTCTGCTGACCTGGTTTCTCTGGCTCTACAGCAGCTCGGCTGACCTGGGTCTCTGGTTCTAGAGCAGCTCTGCTGACCTGGTTCTTAGGCTCTAGAGCAGCTCTGCTGACCTGGTTCTCTCCCTCTAAAGCAGCTCTGCTGACCTGTTTTCTCCTGCTCTACAGCAGCGCTTCTGACCTGGTTCTCTGCCTATAGAGCAGCTCTGCTGACCGGGTTCTCTGGCTCTAGAGCATCTCTGCTGACCTGGTTCTTAGGCTCTAGAGCAGCTCTGCTGACCTGGTTCTCTGGCTTTACAATGGCTCCGCTGACCTGGTTCTCTGGCTCTAAAGCAGCTCTGCTGACCTGGTTCTATGGCTCTAAAGCAGCTCTGCTGACCTGGTTCTATGGCTCTAAAGCAGCTCTGCTGACCTGGTTCCTCCCTCTAAAGCAGCTCTGCTGACCTGGTTTCTCTGGCTCTACCTCAGCTCTGCTGACCTGGCTCTCTGCCTCTAGAGCAGCTCTGCTGACCTGGTTCTTAGGCTCTAGAGCAGCTCTGCTGACCTGGTTCTCTGGCTCTAAAGCAGCTCTGCTGACCTGGTCGTCTGGCTCTAAAGCAGCTCTGCTGACCTGGTTCTCTCCCTCTAAAGCAGCACTGCTGACCTGGTTTCTCTGGCTCTACAGCAGCTCGGCTGACCTGGGTCTCTGGTTTTAGAGCAGCCTGCTGACCTGGTTCTTAGGCTCTAGAGCAGCTCTGCTGACCTGGTTCTCTCCCTCTATAGCAGCTCTGCTGACGTGGTGTCTCCTGCTCTACAGCAGCTCTGCTGACCTGGTTCTCTGCCTCTAGAGCAGCCCTGCTGACCGGGTTCTCTGGCTCTAGAGCATCTCTGCTGACCTGGTTCTTAGGCTCTAGAGCAGCTCTGCTAACCTGGTTCTCTGGCTTTACAACGGCTCCGCTGACCTGGTTCTCTGGCTCTAAAACAGCTCTGCTGACCTGGTTCTATGGCTCTAAATCAGCTCTGCTGACCTGGTTCTCTGGCTCTACTGCAGCTCTGCTGACCTGGTATCTTGCTCTAAAGCAGCTCTGCTGACCTAGTTCTATGGCTCTAAAGCAGCTCTGCTGACCTGGTTCTCTGGCTCTACTGCAGCTCTGCTGACCTGGATCTCTGGCTCTACAGCAGCTTTGCGGACCTGCTTCTCTGGCTCTACAGCGGCTCTGTTGACCTGGTTCTCTGGCTCTAAAGCAGCTCTGCTGGCCTGGTTCTTTGCCTCTAGAGCAGCTCTGCTGACCGGGTTCTATGGCTCTAAAGCAGCTCTGCTGACCTGGTTCTCTGGCTCTAAAGCAGCTCTGCTGACCTGGTTCTCTGCCTCTACTGCAGCTCTGCTGGCCTGGATCTCTGGCTCTACAACAGCTCTGCTGACCTGCTTCTCTGGCTCTACAGCGGCTCTGTTGACCTGGTTCTCTGGCTCTAAAGCAGCTCTGCTGACCTGGTTCTTTGCCTCTAGAGCAGCTCTGCTGACCAGGTTCTCTGCCTCTAGAGCAGCTCTGCTGACCGGGTTCTCTGGTTCTAGAGCGGCTCTGCTGACCTGGTTTTGTGGCTCTACAGCAGCTCTGCTGACCTGGTTCTCTGGCTCTACAGCAGCTCTGCTGACCTGGTTCTATGGCTCTACAGCAGCTCTGCTGACATGGTTCTCTAGCTCTAGAGCAGCTCTACTGACATGGTTCTTAGGCTCTAGAGCAGCTCTGCTGACCTGGTTCTCTGGCTTTGAGGCAGCTCTGCTGACCTGGTTCTCTGGCTCTAGAGCAGCTCTGCTGACCTGGTTCGTAGGCTCTATAGCAGCTCTGCAGACCTAGTTCTCTGGCTCTACAACGGCTCTGCTGACCTGGTTCTCTGGCTCTAAAGCATCTCTGCTGACCTGGTTCTATGGCTCTAAAGCAGCTCTGCTGACCTGGTTCTTACGCTCTAGAGCTGCTCTGCAGACCTAGTTCTTTGGCTCTAAAGCAGATCTGCTGACCTGGTTCTCTGGCTCTCAAGCAGCTCTGCTGACCTGGGTCTCTGGTTCTAGAGCAGCTCTGCTGACCTGGTTCTTAGGCTCTAGAGCAGCTCTGCTGACCTGGTTCTTAGGCTCTAGAGCAGCTTTGCTGACCTGGTTCTCTCCCTCTAAAGCAGCTCTGCTGACCTGGTTTCTCCTGCTCTACAGCAGCTCTGCTGACCTCGTTCTCTGCCTCTAGAGCAGCTCTGCTGACCGGGTTCTCTGGCTCTAGAGCATCTCTGCTGACCTGGTTCTGAGTCTTTAGAGCAGCTCTGCTGACCTGGTTCTCTGGCTTTACAACGGCTCCGCTGACCTGGTTCTCTGGCTCTAAAGCAGCTCTGCTGACCTGGTTCTATGGCTTTAAAACAGCTCTGCTGACCTGGTTCCTCCTTCTAAAGCAGCTCTGCTGACTTGGTTTCTCTAGCTCTACCTCAGCTCTTCTGACCTGGCTCTCTGCCTCTAGAGCAGCTCTGCTGACCTGGTTCGTAGGCTCTAGAGCAGCTCTGCTGACCTGGTTCTCTGGCTCTAAAGCAGCTCTGCTGACCTGGTCCTCTGGCTCTAAAGCAGCTCTGCTGACCTGGTTCTCTCCCTCTAAAGCAGCACTGCTGACCTTGTTTCTCTGGCTCTACAGCAGCTCTGCTGAGCTGGTTCTCTGGCTCTAGAGCAGCTCTGCTGAGCTGGTTCTCAGGCTCTAGAGCAGCTCTGCTGACCTGGTTCTTAGGCTATAGAGAAGCTTTGCTGACCTGGTTCTATAGCTCTAAAGCAGCTCTGCTGACCTGGTTCTCTGGCTTTGAAGCAGCTCTGCTGGCCTGGTTCTATGGCTCTAGAGCAGCTCTGCTGACCTGGTTCTCTCCCTCTATAGCAGCTCTGCTGACCTGGTTCATAGGCTCTAGAGCAGCTCTGCTGAGCTGGTTCTCTGGCTCTAAAGCATCTCTGCTGACCTGGTCCTCTGGCTCTAAAGCAGCTCTGCTGACATGGTTCTCTCCCTCTAAAGCAGCACTGCTGACCTGGTTTCTCTGGCTCTACAGCAGCTCTGCTGAGCTGGTTCTCTGGCTCTAGAGCAGCTCTGCTGACCTGGTTCTTAGGCTATAGAGAAGCTCTGCTGACCTGGTTCTATAGCTCTGAGGTGGCTCTGCTGACCTGGTTCTGTGGCTTTGAAGCAGCTCTGTTGACCTGGTTCTCTGACTTTGAAGCAGCTCTGCTGACCTTGTTCTCTGGCTTTGAAGCAACTCTGCTGACCTTGTTCTCTGCCTCTAGAGCAGCTCTGCTGACCTGGTTCGCTCGCTCTAAAGCAGCTCTGCTAACCTGGTTCTCTGGCTCTAATGCAGCTCTGCTGACCTGTTTCTCTCCCTCTAAAGCAGCTCTGCTGACCTGGTTTCTCTGGCTCTACACCAGCTCTGCTAACCTGGTTTTCTGGCTCTAGAGCAGTTCTGCTAACTTGGCTCTTAGGCTCTAGAGCAGCTCTTCTGACCTGGTTCTCTGGCTCTACAGCAGCTCTGCTAACCTGGTTCTCTGGCTCTAAAGCGGCTCTGCTGACCTGGTTCTATGGCTCTAAAGCAGCTCTGCTGACCTGGTTCTCTGGCTCTAGAGCAGCTCTGCTGACCTGGTTTCTCTGGCTTTACAGCAGCTCTGTCGACCTGCTTCTCTGCCTCTAGAGCAGCTCGGCTGACCTGGTTCTTAGGCTCTAGAGCAGCTCTGCTGACCTGGTTCTCTGGCTCTTCAACGGCTCTGCTGACCTGATTCTCTGGCTCTAAAGCAGCTCTGCTGACCTGGTTTTATGGCTCTAAAGCAGCTCTGCTGACCAGGTTCACTGGCTCTACAGCAGCTCTGCTAACCTGGTTCTCTGACTCTACAGCAGCTCTGCTGCCCCAGTTCTCTGCCTCTAGAGCGGTTCTGCTGACCTGGTTCGTAGGTTCTAGAGCAGCTCTGCTGACCTGGTTCTCTGGCTCTAAAGAGGCTCTGCTAACCTTGTTCTCTGGCTCTAAAGCAGCTCTGCTGACCTGGTTCTCTGGTTCTAAAGCAGCTCTGCTGACCTAGTTCTCTTGCTCTATAACGGCTCTGTTGACCTGGTTCTTTGGCTCTAAAGCAGCTCTGCTGACCTGGTTCTCTGGTTCTAAAGCAGCTCTGCTGACCTGGTTCTCTAGCTCTAAAGCGGCTCTGCTGACCTGGTTCTCTGGTTCCAAAGCAGCTCTGCTGACCTTGTTCTCTAGCTCCGAAGCAGTTCTGCTGACCAGGTTCTCTGGCTCTAAAGCAGCTCTGCTGACCTGGTTCTCTGGCTCTAGAGCAGCTCTGCTGACCTGGTTCTCAGGCTCTAGAGCAGCTCTGCTGACTTGGTTCTCTGGTTCTAAAGCAGCTCTGCTGACCTTGTTCTCTAGCTCTAAAGCAGTTCTGCTGACCTGGTTCTCTGGCTCTAAAGCAGCTCTGCTGACCTGGTTCTCTGGCTCTAGAGCAGCTCTGCTGACCTGGTTCTCAGGCTCTAAAGCATCTCTGCTGACCTGGTTCTATGGCTCTAAAGCAGCTCTGCTGACCTGGTTCTTACGCTCTAGAGCTGCTCTGCAGACCTAGTTCTTTGGCTCTAAAGCAGATCTGCTGACCTGGTTCTCTGGCTCTCAAGCAGCTCTGCTGACCTGGGTCTCTGGTTCTAGAGCAGCTCTGCTGACCTGGTTCTTAGGCTCTAGAGCAGCTCTGCTGACCTGGTTCTTAGGCTCTAGAGCAGCTTTGCTGACCTGGTTCTCTCCCTCTAAAGCAGCTCTGCTGACCTGGTTTCTCCTGCTCTACAGCAGCTCTGCTGACCTCGTTCTCTGCCTCTAGAGCAGCTCTGCTGACCGGGTTCTCTGGCTCTAGAGCATCTCTGCTGACCTGGTTCTGAGTCTTTAGAGCAGCTCTGCTGACCTGGTTCTCTGGCTTTACAACGGCTCCGCTGACCTGGTTCTCTGGCTCTAAAGCAGCTCTGCTGACCTGGTTCTATGGCTTTAAAACAGCTCTGCTGACCTGGTTCCTCCTTCTAAAGCAGCTCTGCTGACCTGGTTTCTCTAGCTCTACCTCAGCTCTTCTGACCTGGCTCTCTGCCTCTAGAGCAGCTCTGCTGACCTGGTTCGTAGGCTCTAGAGCAGCTCTGCTGACCTGGTTCTCTGGCTCTAAAGCAGCTCTGCTGACCTGGTCCTCTGGCTCTAAAGCAGCTCTGCTGACCTGGTTCTCTCCCTCTAAAGCAGCACTGCTGACCTTGTTTTTCTGGCTCTACAGCAGCTCTGCTGAGCTGGTTCTCTGGCTCTAGAGCAGCTCTGCTGAGCTGGTTCTCAGGCTCTAGAGCAGCTCTGCTGACCTGGTTCTTAGGCTATAGAGAAGCTTTGCTGACCTGGTTCTATAGCTCTAAAGCAGCTCTGCTGACCTGGTTCTCTGGCTTTGAAGCAGCTCTGCTGGCCTGGTTCTATGGCTCTAGAGCAGCTCTGCTGACCTGGTTCTCTCCCTCTATAGCAGCTCTGCTGACCTGGTTCATAGGCTCTAGAGCAGCTCTGCTGAGCTGGTTCTCTGGCTCTAAAGCATCTCTGCTGACCTGGTCCTCTGGCTCTAAAGCAGCTCTGCTGACATGGTTCTCTCCCTCTAAAGCAGCACTGCTGACCTGGTTTCTCTGGCTCTACAGCAGCTCTGCTGAGCTGGTTCTCTGGCTCTAGAGCAGCTCTGCTGACCTGGTTCTTAGGCTATAGAGAAGCTCTGCTGACCTGGTTCTATAGCTCTGAGGTGGCTCTGCTGACCTGGTTCCGTGGCTTTGAAGCAGCTCTGTTGACCTGGTTCTCTGACTTTGAAGCAGCTCTGCTGACCTTGTTCTCTGGCTTTGAAGCAACTCTGCTGACCTTGTTCTCTGCCTCTAGAGCAGCTCTGCTGACCTGGTTCGCTCGCTCTAAAGCAGCTCTGCTAACCTGGTTCTCTGGCTCTAATGCAGCTCTGCTGACCTGTTTCTCTCCCTCTAAAGCAGCTCTGCTGACCTGGTTTCTCTGGCTCTACACCAGCTCTGCTAACCTGGTTTTCTGGCTCTAGAGCAGTTCTGCTAACCTGGCTCTTAGGCTCTAGAGCAGCTCTTCTGACCTGGTTCTCTGGCTCTACAGCAGCTCTGCTAACCTGGTTCTCTGGCTCTAAAGCGGCTCTGCTGACCTGGTTCTATGGCTCTAAAGCAGCTCTGCTGACCTGGTTCTCTGGCTCTAGAGCAGCTCTGCTGACCTGGTTTCTCTGGCTTTACAGCAGCTCTGTCGACCTGCTTCTCTGCCTCTAGAGCAGCTCGGCTGACCTGGTTCTTAGGCTCTAGAGCAGCTCTGCTGACCTGGTTCTCTGGCTCTTCAACGGCTCTGCTGACCTGATTCTCTGGCTCTAAAGCAGCTCTGCTGACCTGGTTTTATGGCTCTAAAGCAGCTCTGCTGACCAGGTTCACTGGCTCTACAGCAGCTCTGCTAACCTGGTTCTCTGACTCTACAGCAGCTCTGCTGCCCCAGTTCTCTGCCTCTAGAGCGGTTCTGCTGACCTGGTTCGTAGGTTCTAGAGCAGCTCTGCTGACCTGGTTCTCTGGCTCTAAAGAGGCTCTGCTAACCTTGTTCTCTGGCTCTAAAGCAGCTCTGCTGACCTGGTTCTCTGGTTCTAAAGCAGCTCTGCTGACCTAGTTCTCTTGCTCTATAACGGCTCTGTTGACCTGGTTCTTTGGCTCTAAAGCAGCTCTGCAGACCTGGTTCTCTGGTTCTAAAGCAGCTCTGCTGACCTGGTTCTCTAGCTCTAAAGCGGCTCTGCTGACCTGGTTCTCTGGTTCCAAAGCAGCTCTGCTGACCTTGTTCTCTAGCTCCGAAGCAGTTCTGCTGACCAGGTTCTCTGGCTCTAAAGCAGCTCTGCTGACCTGGTTCTCTGGCTCTAGAGCAGCTCTGCTGACCTGGTTCTCAGGCTCTAGAGCAGCTCTGCTGACTTGGTTCTCTGGTTCTAAAGCAGCTCTGCTGACCTTGTTCTCTAGCTCTAAAGCAGTTCTGCTGACCTGGTTCTCTGGCTCTAAAGCAGCTCTGCTGACCTGGTTCTCTGGCTCTAGAGCAGCTCTGCTGACCTGGTTCTCAGGCTCTAGAGCAGCTCTGCTGACCTGGTTCTCTGGCTCTAAAGCAGCTCTGCTGACCTGGTTCTACGGCTCTAAATCCGCTCTGCTGACCTGGTTCTCTGGCTCTAAAGCAGCTATGCTGACCTGCTTCTCTGGCTCTAGAGCACCTCTGCTGACCTGGTTCTTAGGCTCTAGAGCAGCTCTGCTGACCTGCTTCTCTGGCTCTACAAGGACTCTGCTGACCTGGTTCTCTGGCTCTAAAGCAGCTCTGCAGACCTGGTTTTGTGGCTCAAAGCAGCTCTGCTGACCTGGTTCTCTGGCCCTAAAGCAGCTCTGCTGACCTGGTTCCCTCCCTCTAAAGCAGCTCTGCTGATCTGGTTTCTCTGGCTCTACAGCAGCTCTGCTGACCTGGTTCTCAGCCTCTAGAGCAGCTCTGCTGACCTGGTTCTTAGGCTCTAGAGCAGCTCCGCTGACCTGGTTCTTAGGCTCTAGAGCAGCTCTGCTGACCTGGTTCTCTCCCTCTAAAGCAGCTCTGCTGACCTGGTTTCTCCTGCTCTACAGCAGCTCTGCTGACCTAGTTCTTTGGCTCTAAAGCAGATCTGCTGACCTGGTTCTCTGGCTCTCAAGCAGCTCTGCTGACCTGGGTCTCTGGTTCTAGAGCAGCTCTGCTGACCTGGTTCTTAGGCTCTAGAGCAGCTCTGCTGACCTGGTTCTTAGGCTCTAGAGCAGCTCTGCTGACCTGGTTCTCTCCCTCTAAAGCAGCTCTGCTGACCTGGTTTCTCCTGCTCTACAGCAGCTCTGCTGACCTCGTTCTCTGCCTCTAGAGCAGCTCTGCTGACCGGGTTCTCTGGCTCTAGAGCATCTCTGCTGACCTGGTTCTAAGTCTCTAGAGCAGCTCTGCTGACCTGGTTCTCTGGCTTTACAACGGCTCCGCTGACCTGGTTCTCTGGCTCTAAAGCAGCTCTGCTGACCTGGTTCTATGGCTTTAAAACAGCTCTGCTGACCTGGTTCCTCCTTCTAAAGCAGCTCTGGTGACCTGGTTTCTCTAGCTCTACCTCAGCTCTTCTGACCTGGCTCTCTGCCTCTAGAGCAGCTCTGCTGACCTGGTTCGTAGGCTCTAGAGCAGCTCTGCTGACCTGGTTCTCTGGCTCTAAAGCAGCTCTGCTGACCTGGTTCTCTCCCTCTAAAGCAGCACTGCTGACCTTGTTTCTCTGGCTCTACAGCAGCTCTGCTGAGCTGGTTCTCTGGCTCTAGAGCAGCTCTGCTGAGCTGGTTCTCAGGCTCTAGAGCAGCTCTGCTGACATGGTTCTTAGGCTATAGAGAAGCTTTGCTGACCTGGTTCTATAGCTCTAAAGCAGCTCTGCTGACCTGGTTCTCTGGCTTTGAAGCAGCTCTGCTGGCCTGGTTCTATGGCTCTAGAGCAGCTCTGCTGACCTGGTTCTCTCCCTCTATAGCAGCTCTGCTGACCTGGTTCGTAGGCTCTAGAGCAGCTCTGCTGAGCTGGTTCTCTGGCTCTAAAGCAGCTTTGCTGACCTGGTCCTCTGGCTCTAAAGCAGCTCTGCTGACATGGTTCTCTCCCTCTAAAGCAGCACTGCTGACCTGGTTTCTCTGGCTCTACAGCAGCTCTGCTGAGCTGGTTCTCTGGCTCTAGAGCAGCTCTGCTGACCTGGTTCTTAGGCTATAGAGAAGCTCTGCTGACCTGGTTCTATAGCTCTGAGGCGGCTCTGTTGACCTGGTTCTCTGACTTTGAAGCAGCTCTGCTGACCTTGTTCTCTGGCTTTGAAGCAACTCTGCTGACCTTGTTCTCTGCCTCTAGAGCAGCTCTGCTGACCTGGTTCGCTCGCTCTAAAGCAGCTCTGCTAACCTGGTTCTCTGGCTCTAATGCAGCTCTGCTGACCTGTTTCTCTCCCTCTAAAGCAGCTCTGCTGACCTGGTTTCTCTGGCTCTACACCAGCTCTGCTAACCTGGTTTTCTGGCTCTAGAGCAGTTCTGCTAACCTGGCTCTTAGGCTCTAGAGCAGCTCTTCTGACCTGGTTCTCTGGCTCTACAGCAGCTCTGCTAACCTGGTTCTCTGGCTCTAAAGCGGCTCTGCTGACCTGGTTCTATGGCTCTAAAGCAGCTCTGCTGACCTGGTTCTCTGGCTCTAGAGCAGCTCTGCTGACCTGGTTTCTCTGGCTTTACAGCAGCTCTGTCGACCTGCTTCTCTGCCTCTAGAGCAGCTCGGCTGACCTGGTTCTTAGGCTCTAGAGCAGCTCTGCTGACCTGGTTCTCTGGCTCTTCAACGGCTCTGCTGACCTGATTCTCTGGCTCTAAAGCAGCTCTGCTGACCTGGTTTTATGGCTCTAAAGCAGCTCTGCTGACCAGGTTCACTGGCTCTACAGCAGCTCTGCTAACCTGGTTCTCTGACTCTACAGCAGCTCTGCTGCCCCAGTTCTCTGCCTCTAGAGCGGTTCTGCTGACCTGGTTCTTAGGTTCTAGAGCAGCTCTGCTGACCTGGTTCTCTGGCTCTAAAGAGGCTCTGCTAACCTTGTTCTCTGGCTCTAAAGCAGCTCTGCTGACCTGGTTCTCTGGTTCTAAAGCAGCTCTGCTGACCTAGTTCTCTTGCTCTATAACGGCTCTGTTGACCTGGTTCTTTGGCTCTAAAGCAGCTCTGCTGACCTGGTTCTCTGGTTCTAAAGCAGCTCTGCTGACCTGGTTCTCTAGCTCTAAAGCGGCTCTGCTGACCTGGTTCTCTGGTTCCAAAGCAGCTCTGCTGACCTTGTTCTCTAGCTCCGAAGCAGTTCTGATGACCAGGTTCTCTGGCTCTAAAGCAGCTCTGCTGACCTGGTTCTCTGGCTCTAGAGCAGCTCTGCTGACCTGGTTCTCAGGCTCTAGAGCAGCTCTGCTGACTTGGTTCTCTGGTTCTAAAGCAGCTCTGCTGACCTTGTTCTCTAGCTCTAAAGCAGTTCTGCTGACCTGGTTCTCTGGCTCTAAAGCAGCTCTGCTGACCTGGTTCTCTGGCTCTAGAGCAGCTCTGCTGACCTGGTTCTCAGGCTCTAGAGCAGCTCTGCTGACCTGGTTCTCTGGCTCTAAAGCAGCTCTGCTGACCTGTGTTAGACCTGGCACCTTGGCGTGAGTCTCCCTTCCTCTTTTTGTCACTGTGCCTCATGTGTTTTTATGGTGTTGGCCGCTCAGCGCGCTGTGCCACTGCCAACCAGTGTCGCGGTGCGAGTGCTCCCTATGTAAATTGTATATGTTGGTTGGATTCCATGATTGGATTGTTTGATTTACTGTCAGACCCCAGTAAAGTGCGCCGGGGGCGCCAGGGCATGTAAAGGCGAACACCGCTGGTGGGCTTGCAGCACTGGTTGTGCCACCCACAGAAGCGGCCGGTAAAATATGTCTGAGGTCTGCCATCGCAGAACCTGCGTGCAGTCTGGTACTGACATGCTGACCGGCAAGTGCCCACACTTGCCAGTCCCTAAAACCTTCCCTTAGCTGCATGTTAGTCACCCCTCTGGTAGGCCCACGGGCAGGGTGCGTTGTAAGCCTAAGGTAGGACAAGCCCGGATGCGTGGCATGTCCTAGTAGTGAATTACCACCATCTTGTTGTTCACTACTGCAAGGCTACCCTGTTCTCATAGGCCAGTATGGGCGGCCTGGATTATTACACCCTATGATCCTAACCGACCCAGGGAACATGGTAGAAGATCGAGTTTAGTATGCCTGAACTCGGAATAATAAGGTACATCTTTTCGCAAGGTTTATTTTAATATTCCGGGTTTGCAAATGCCGCTTTTAGAAAGTTGGCCTTTGCTTGCCTAAACCTTTCAGCCGCCTCTGCGTGATGTGTATCTGATGTCTGGCTGGTATGAGTGACAGGGCTGGGGGAACCCAGATGGGCAGGGCTAGGTAGCCTGGTAATGAATAGGACGATCGACAGGTAGATGGGTGGGAGGAGTGCTCCTAGGCTCTGAATAGGACAGTGCTCTGCTACCTCAATGCCGGCTCCGCCCCCTGTGGAGCGTCTGATGACTCTGCCCTGCACTCGGAAAGAAGAAGCCTGCATCACGTAAACAAAGTGCTCAGAAACCGGACTGAACTAGGCAAGGGCCCCCCTGGCCTGGGAGAACAAAAGATTTGCTGTATAAATGGAGGAGCCCTGCTCCTGAGAAACTAGATCCGCTTTTGACCAAGAAGAATCTCTGCCTGAGGAGGAGGCACCGGGAAAGCTGTAGGAGGAAGACTGTCCCTATCCTGGGGGATTGGCCTGCAGTGGTGACCTTGCTGCCAAAGGAGAGAAGAGAAACTGTTGCTGAAGACTTTCACTTTACTTTTACTATCAAGACTTGTGCTTTTCCAAAACGATCTCCAAGGGCTTGGAACTGAGCTTGCCCCCTGAACTGAGCCCCAGGACCATTGGGCTCTACCTGATCTTCACTCGCCTGCTGCTGGACTGTGGTGTCCTTTCCCTCGCCGGAGCTGTGACCCTCGTGCCCCAGTCCCGCCTTGAGCCGTGACCAGGACTGCTTAGCCGCCCCCGCCTTGGGAAGAGCCTCGCTCGATCGGAGCCGCTCCCCCTACGCTGTGCTGGGCTGCCCCGTCACCTCGCTCGTTGGAGGCTCGCTGTGCACCTTCACCCTCCCGCCGGAATCGGCGTTTGTGAGCATCTCCAAGCCTCGGACGGCCCGGACGCATCTGCGTGCCCGGCTGCCCCGCTTTGTTCACCCGCCACCTGCAACACCCCGCTCTTGTCGTGAGCCTGAAGATCAGACCCCCCTCGTGAAGTGTGGGAGCCCCGGACGCCGCCTCGCTCTTCTGTCGAAGAGCCGCTGAAATCCCGCACCCGCCTTTGCGTCAAGAAACAAGGTACTGTACTCACGAACTCGACCACGAGCTCGCATCGGATCCAGGGTCCGCAACGTTCTGATTTCCCTGTCATCTGCTGTGTGCTTCCTGGGCGCTGCCTCAGCACAAAGTGCGCTGAGGCCTACAGTTACCTTGTGCCCGCCTAAAGAACTTTCCGTAAAACAAAGAGAACTTTACCGTATTTCCAAGAATTGTGGCCCCATCAGTTCAACGTTACTGGGCCTTGTATTTGAATCTGCTGAATCTACATAAAAGCTTATTTTTATATACTTCCTGATTGGTGTCCGTTTGTGGTGCATGCAAGGGGTTTACTGTATGTGTAATTGCATTTGCTTAACCGTGTACGCCTGAGACTTAGCCTAGACTGCTCGCGCCACGCACCTAGAGGGTGAGCAGGGGTTATTCTGGGGAGTCATCCTTCGCCCTGACAAGAAGTAAAGGGTCCCTGCTTGTTGTGGGTTCACACCTGCGTCAACCAGAGCCCCCTCATTTCTAACATTGGTGGCAGCGGTGGGATTTACGGATTTGCATTTGTGGTTTGCGTATAGTGAATCACTGATCACCACGTAGTGAGAGCAGACCAGTAACACAGCCACAATGCTAGCATTTGTTTTTGTTTTGCCAAGAGTCTCCGTTGTTAGAGCCATGCCTGGTTCACTTTCAGCCGGAAGGGCGGCTTCCATAATCTCTGGATTTGAAGACGTAGATTGGGAAGAAGACGCGCTTCTGAATCGTACCAATGAAGACTTGAAAGGTCTTTGCTCCAAGTTCAGGATTGCCCAAACTGGATTGAAAAAGAAGGAACAATTTGTGAAGGCGCTGAGGGCCTGGTATGAGTCAAAGGCACCAGAGAATCAGGTGGAAGTGGTTCCACCAGAAAGTGTCCATGAGTTTGGCAGATGCCTGTCGCCGGAAGAGTTGGCGGACAGGGCAGCAACCCGGGCACACGAGGTGGAAATGGCAAAACTTCATGGGCAGATGGATATGGAAAAACAAAGATTAGCCATGGAAGAAAAGAAACTACAATTAGAGCATGACATGAAGCTGAGGGAGCTGGAGCTGAAAGCAAAAAGTTTGGAGCTTAATCCCTCTGGTGGCAGCACACCGCCAGTACCGGCGGAACCAAGAGTTTATATTCCCAAGGATGTAGTGAAGGAGTTCTTCAAGAATGACGACATCGGGCAGTGGTTCAGAGCCTACGAGGTAGCCATGTCTTCCCACCGGGTCCCTGAGAAAGATTGGGGAGCGGGGTTGTGGGGACGGTTCCTGAGTGAAGGGCGGGACACACTGTTAGATTTACCTGCTGATGTTCATAATTCTTATGCCCATATGAAGGAAGCATTGATGGCTAGGTATGGGTTGACCCCTGAGTTATATAGACAGAGGTTTAGGGGTTGCACTAAGATTCCCAATAGTACGTATGTGGAGTATGTGACTTTCTTTTGCAGAGCGCTGGATGGTTGGGTAAAGGGTAGTAAGGTGAATGACTATCAAGGGCTTCTTGATTTAATGGCATGGGAGCACTTGTCCAGTAATTGTTTTCCTGAGCTACGCCAGCACCTGATCGATAGTAGGCTGACTAACCCTAGGAAGCTTGCTGAGGAGGCGGACCGCTGGGTCAGTACCAGGGTCCACAAGGGTACCGTGGGAGATTCCGCCAAAGGTGGGCAGGGTCCCCAGCAGAAGAGTGGGGGGGACAGGGGTAAACAGAAGTAGTTCCAAAAAGGGCCCCAAAATAGTCCCCAAGGGAACCAAGGGAAGGGTTCTCAGCCTCCCCCACCCCAGAAACCGACTGGGGCCCCGACAGGTCCTCCTGTTCAAAAGGGGCCCGTAAGATGTTACAGGTGTAACAATTTGGGGCATTTTGCCTCTGATGTAAAGTGTCCATTGTTTGGTAAACCAGCACCCACTGGTGCTCCATCCCGGCAGGTGACTAGTGTAGCCTTGGGGGAGGAGAGGGATGTCCAAGGTGGGTGGGGTCCCGCAGAGATGTCCCTGGTCTCGCTAGGAGACCGTGAAGTGGTCCCTCCAACCCAGCTGCCTGAGAACACTAAGAAGTACAGGCAGTGGGTGACCATAAATGGCCATAGAGTGGAAGCTCTTAGAGATACAGGAGCCAGTGTGACAGCTGTCAGGTGTCACCTGGTGTCTCAGGAGCAGGTGGTCCCCAATGCATTCTATCCCGTTGTTGCCGCTGACAACACAGAGAGACACTGCAAGGTGGCTCAGGTTCCCTTTGAGTGGGGGGGGGGTCTCTGGTACTCTTCAGGTAGCTGTGAGGCCCGCCATGCCTGTAGACTGTTTGTTAGGGAACGATTTGGAGAGCTCACCTTGGGCTAAGGTGGAGAGGAGTGCTCACCTGGAGATGTTGGGTATGCCGGATTGGGCGTGTGTCACCACACGGTCCATGGCAGCCAGTAGAGGTACTCAAGAGGTCCTGGAGCCTGAGAGGGAGGCCCAGGAACCGGCCTCAGAGAGAAGGAGCAAGGGGCGCGGGAAGCCGGCCCCTGAAGTTCCCACGGTCCAGGAGGAAGCAGACCTTGAGGGGGATGCCCTGGAGCCTACAGGGGAGCAGATAGCTGAACTGGGAGACCTGCCGGAGCTGACCCATTGGCAGCAGGAAGGGGGTCCCACCAGGGAGGACTTTTGCAAGGCACAGAAGGAGTGCCCTTCTCTCGTGGGTATGCGGCAGCAGGCTGCAGACCAGGCCGCAGGTGATCAGTCAGGATCACATTTCGTTTACTGGGAGAACGACCTCCTATATACAGAGCCTAAGGTTGCTGAGCCTGGGTCAGCCCGTGCGCTGGTGGTACCCCAGGACTTCAGAGCCTTCCTACTGGGGCTGGCTCACGATGTGCCATTGGCAGGGCATTTGGGGCAGGACAAGACCTTTGAAAGGCTTGTCACCCACTTTTATTGGCCTCAAATGCGCAGGAGTTCAGATACTCACTGCAGGACATGCCAGACTTGCCAGGCAAGTGGAAAGAGTGGAAGGAAGCAGAAGGCTCCACTCCAGCCATTCCCTGTGGTCGGTACCCCATTCCAGCGAGTGGGGATTGACATTGTAGGGCCACTGGACCCCAGGACAGCGATGGGCAATAGGTTCATCCTGGTCCTGGTGGACCATGCCACCCGGTACCCGGAAGCCATTCCTCTAAGGACAGTGACGGCCCCCGTGGTGGGACGGGCACTGATGGGAATTTTCTCCCGAGTGGGATTCCCTCTAGAAGTGGTGTCTGACCGGGGTACCAATTTCATGTCCAAGTACATGAAATCTCTTTGGCAAGAGTGTGGTGTAACCTACAAGTTCACCACCCCTTACCACCCCCAAGGAAACGGGTTGGTTGAGAGATTCAACCGAACCCTCAAAGGCATGATAATGGGCCTAGAAGGAGCCATGAGGCGTAAGTGGGACGTCCTCTTACCATGCCTTCTCTTCGCTTACCGTGAGGTGCCACAGAAGTCTCTGGGGTTCAGTCCCTTTGAGCTTCTGTATGGTCACCCAGTCAGAGGACCTCTAAGTCTGGTCAAAGAAGGCTGGGAGCAATCTCCCAGGAAGCCTCCCCAGAATGTATATAGTTACATGCTGGCCTTCAGGAATCAGACTAGGCGATTCAGGCAACTTGCTGAGGCAAATCTGGAAGCCAGCCAGGAGGAGATGAAGCGGTGGTACGACCAGAATGCCACTCTGGTAGAGCTTCAGCCTGGACAGAAAGTATGGGTCTTGGCCCCCGTGGAGCCGTGTGCGCTCCAGGATAAGTGGACCGGTCCCTTTGAGGTGGTGGAGCGCAAGAGTCCTGTTACCTACGTGGTGGACCTGAAGTCTCCTAGGAACCCCTTAAGGGTCCTACATGTCAACCGCCTCAAGCCCCACTTGGAGAGGTCCCAAGTGGGCATGCTCTTGGCAACAGATGCTGGAATGGAAGAGGAGACAGAACCTCTTCCTGACCTCCTGTCAGCCAAGGAACAAGATGGGTCAGTGGATGGTGTCATCCTCTCTTCCACCCTGACCCCTGAGCAACAGAATGATTGTCGCCAGTTGCTGGGACAGTTTTCTGACCTGTTTTCCCTGGTCCCTGGTGTCACTGATTGGTGCATCCATGATGTGGACACTGGGGATAGTCCACCTGTGCGGCACAAGGCCTACAGGGTGACTGACAGGGTGAGGACATGCATCAAGGAGGAGGTCTCCAAGATGTTTGCACTCGGGGTAATTGAGTCTTCTAGCAGTCCTTGGGCCAGCCCCGTGGTCTTGGTCCCAAAGGCTGCAGCGCCGGGAGCCACACCTGAACTCCGGTTCTGTGTGGACTACAGAGGACTCAATTCGGTCACTAGGACCGACGCACACCCCATCCCCAGAGCTGATGAGCTCATCGATCGGCTAGGGGCTGCCAACTACCTCAGCACGTTTGATTTAACGTCTGGGTATTGGCAGATCGCCTTGACCGAGGGGGCCAAAGAGAGGTCAGCATTTTCCACCCCAGATGGGCACTACCAGTTCCGGGTTATGCCATTTGGGATGAAGAATGCCCCTGCCACCTTCCAGAGATTGGTCAACCAGGTGTTGGCTGGGCTGGATTCGTTCAGTGCAGCCTACCTGGATGACATCGCAGTGTTCAGCTCCACTTGGGAGGAACACTTGCGTCACCTCTGGGAAGTGTTGATGGCGCTGCGCAAGGCAGGCCTCACGATCAAGGCGAGTAAGTGCCAGATCGGGCAGGGTTCCGTGGTGTACTTGGGACACCAAGTTGGGAGTGGCCAGGTGGCACCCCTTCAGCCCAAGATAGAAACCATCCTGAATTGGGAGGCGCCCAAAACCCAGACGGAGGTGAGAGCCTTCCTAGGTCTCACCGGGTACTACAGGAGGTTTGTCAAGGGGTATGGCAACATGGTTGCCTCCTTGACAGCGCTGACTTCGAAGAAGCAGCCCAGGAAAGTGATCTGGACTGACACCTGTCAGAAAGATTTTGAGGCCTTGAAAACTGCTATGTGCACGGCGCCCGTGCTCTTGGCTCCCAACTTCTCCAAAGAGTTTATCGTTCAGACAGACGCTTCAGAGCATGGTGTGGGGGCTGTTCTTTCACAGATTAATGAGGAGGGCCTAGATCAACCCGTAGCCTTTCTTAGCAGGAGGTTACTTCCACGGGAACAAAGGTGGAGTGCTATTGAGCGTGAGGCATTTGCTGTGGTCTGGGCGCTGAAGAAGCTAAGACCCTACTTGTTTGGGTCTCACTTCCGGGTTCAGACGGACCACAGGCCCCTCAGATGGTTGATGCATATGAGGGGTGAGAATCCAAAGCTGTTGAGGTGGTCCATTTCCCTACAGGGTATGGATTTCACGGTGGAACATCGCCCTGGTACAGATCACGCCAATGCTGACGGTCTGTCCAGATTTTTCCGCCTTAGTGATGAGGAACTCCCTGGGGTAGGGTAGTTCTCCCCACTTTTCAGCTGGAGGGGACACGTGTTAGACCTGGCACCTTGGCGTGAGTCTCCCTTCCTCTTTTTGTCACTGTGCCTCATGTGTTTTTATGGTGTTGGCCGCTCAGCGCGCTGTGCCACTGCCAACCAGTGTCGCGGTGCGAGTGCTCCCTATGTAAATTGTATATGTTGGTTGGATTCAATGATTGGATTGTTTGATTTACTGTCAGACCCCAGTAAAGTGCGCCGGGGGCGCCAGGGCATGTAAAGGCGAACACCGCTGGTGGGCTTGCAGCACTGGTTGTGCCACCCACAGAAGCGGCCGGTAAAATATGTCTGAGGTCTGCCATCGCAGAACCTGCGTGCAGTCTGGTACTGACATGCTGACCGGCAAGTGCCCACACTTGCCAGTCCCTAAAACCTTCCCTTAGCTGCATGTTAGTCACCCCTCTGGTAGGCCCACGGGCAGGGTGCGTTGTAAGCCTAAGGTAGGACAAGCCCGGATGCGTGGCATGTCCTAGTAGTGAATTACCGCCATCTTGTTGTTCACTACTGCAAGGCTACCCTGTTCTCATAGGCCAGTATGGGCGGCCTGGATTATTACACCCTATGATCCTAACCGACCCAGGGAACATGGTAGAAGATCGAGTTTAGTATGCCTGAACTCGGAATAATAAGGTACATCTTTTCGCAAGGTTTATTTTAATATTCCGGGTTTGCAAATGCCGCTTTTAGAAAGTTGGCCTTTGCTTGCCTAAACCTTTCAGCCGCCTCTGCGTGATGTGTATCTGATGTCTGGCTGGTATGAGTGACAGGGCTGGGGGAACCCAGATGGGCAGGGCTAGGTAGCCTGGTAATGAATAGGACGATCGACAGGTAGATGGGTGGGAGGAGTGCTCCTAGGCTCTGAATAGGACAGTGCTCTGCTACCTCAATGCCGGCTCCGCCCCCTGTGGAGCGTCTGATGACTCTGCCCTGCACTCGGAAAGAAGAAGCCTGCATCACGTAAACAAAGTGCTCAGAAACCGGACTGAACTAGGCAAGGGCCCCCCTGGCCTGGGAGAACAAAAGATTTGCTGTATAAATGGAGGAGCCCTGCTCCTGAGAAACTAGATCCGCTTTTGACCAAGAAGAATCTCTGCCTGAGGAGGAGGCACCGGGAAAGCTGTAGGAGGAAGACTGTCCCTATCCTGGGGGATTGGCCTGCAGTGGTGACCTTGCTGCCAAAGGAGAGAAGAGAAACTGTTGCTGAAGACCTTCACTTTACTTTTACTATCAAGACTTGTGCTTTTCCAAAACGATCTCCAAGGGCTTGGAACTGAGCTTGCCCCCTGAACTGAGCCCCAGGACCATTGGGCTCTACCTGATCTTCACTCGCCTGCCGCTGGACTGTGGTGTCCTTTCCCTCGCCGGAGCTGTGACCCTCGTGCCCCAGTCCCTCCCTGAGCCGTGACCAGGACTGCTTAGCCGCCCCCGCCTTGGGAAGAGCCTCGCTCGATCGGAGCCGCTCCCCCTACGCTGTGCTGGGCTGCCCCGTCACCTCGCTCATTGGAGGCTCGCTGTGCACCTTCACCCTCCCGCCGGAATCGGCGTTTGTGAGCATCTCCAAGCCTCGGACGGCCCGGACGCATCTGCGTGCCCGGCTGCCCCGCTTTGTTCACCCGCCACCTGCAACACCCCGCTCTTGTCGTGAGCCTGAAGATCAGACCCCCCTCGTGAAGTGTGGGAGCCCCGGACGCCGCCTCGCTCTTCTGTCAAAGAGCCGCTGAAATCCCGCACCCGCCTTTGCGTCAAGAAACAAGGTACTGTACTCACGAACTCGACCGCGAGCTCGCATCGGATCCAGGGTCCGCAACGTTCTGATTTCCCTGTCATCTGCTGTGTGCTTCCTGGGCGCTGCCTCAGCGCAAAGTGCGCTGAGGCCTACAGTTACCTTGTGCCCACCTAAAGAACTTTCCGTAAAACAAAGAGAACTTTACCGTATTTCCAAGAATTGTGGCCCCATCAGTTCAACGTTACTGGGCCTTGTATTTGAATCTGCTGAATCTACATAAAAGCTTATTTTTATATACTTCCTGTTTGGTGTCCGTTTGTGGTGCATGCAAGGGGTTTACTGTATGTGTAATTGCATTTGCTTAACCGTGTACGCCTGAGACTTAGCCTAGACTGCTCGCGCCACGCACCTAGAGGATGAGCAGGGGTTATTCTGGGGAGTCATCCTTCGCCCTGACAAGAAGTAAAGGGTCCCTGCTTGTTGTGGGTTCACACCTGCGTCAACCAGAGCCCCCTCATTTCTAACAACCTGGTTCTACGGCTCTAAATCCGCTCTGCTGACCTGGTTCTCTGGCTCTAAAGCAGCTATGCTGACCTGCTTCTCTGGCTCTAGAGCACCTCTGCTGACCTGGTTCTTAGGCTCTAGAGCAGCTCTGCTGACCTGCTTCTCTGGCTCTACAAGGACTCTGCTGACCTGGTTCTCTGGCTCTAAAGCAGCTCTGCAGACCTGGTTTTGTGGCTCAAAGCAGCTCTGCTGACCTGGTTCTCTGGCCCTAAAGCAGCTCTGCTGACCTGGTTCCCTCCCTCTAAAGCAGCTCTGCTGATCTGGTTTCTCTGGCTCTACAGCAGCTCTGCTGACCTGGTTCTCAGCCTCTAGAGCAGCTCTGCTGACCTGGTTCTTAGGCTCTAGAGCAGCTCCGCTGACCTGGTTCTCCGGCTCTATAGCAGCTCTGCTGACCTGGTTCTCTCCCTTTAAAGAAGCTCTGCTGACCTGGTTTCTCTGGCTCTACAGCAGCTCTGCTGACCTGCTCCTCTGGCTCTAGAGCAGCTCTACTGACCTGGTTCTCTAGCTCTACAAGGGCTCTGCTGACTTGGTTCTCTGGCTCTAGAGCAGCTCTGCTGACCTGGTTCTCTGGCTCTAAAGCAGCTCTGCTGACCTGGTTCTCCGGCTCTATAGCAGCTCTGCTGAGTTGGTTCTCTGGCTCTAGAGCAGCTCTGCTGACCTGGTTCTTAGGCTATAGAGAAGCTCTGCTGACCTGGTTCTATAGCTCTAAAGCAGCTCTGCTGACCTGGTTCTCTGACTTTGAAGCAGCTCTGCTGACCTTGTTCTCTGGCTTTGAAGCAACTCTGCTGACCTTGCTCTCTGCCTCTAGAGCAGCTCTGCTGACCTGGTTCGCTCGCTCTAAAGCAGCTCTGCTAACCTGGTTCTCTGGATCTAATGCAGCTCTGCTGACCTGTTTCTCTCCCTCTAAAGCAGCTCTGCTGACCTGGTTTCTCTGGCTCTACACCAGCTCTGCTGACCTGGTTCTCTGGCTCTAGAGCAGTTCTGCTAACCTGGCTCTTAGGCTCTAGAGCAGCTCTACTGACCTGGTTCTCTGGCTCTACAGCAGCTCTGCTAACCTGGTTTCTCTGGCTTTACAGCAGCTCTGCTGACCTGCTTCTCTGCCTCTAGAGCAGCTCTGCTAACCTGGCTCTTAGGCTCTAGAGCAGCTCTTCTGACCTGGTTCTCTGGCTCTACAGCAGCTCTGCTGACCTGTTTCTCTCCCTCTAAAGCAGCTCTGCTGACCTGGTTTCTCTGGCTCTACACCAGCTCTGCTGACCTGGTTCTCTGGCTCTAGAGCAGTTCTGCTAACCTGGCTCTTAGGCTCTAGAGCAGCTCTACTGACCTGGTTCTCTGTCTCTACAGCAGCTCTGCTAACCTGGTTCTCTGGCTCTAAAGCGGCTCTGCTGACCTGGTTCTATGGCTCTAAAGCAGCTCTGCTGACCTGGTTCTCTGGCTCTAGAGCAGCTCTGCTGACCTGGTTTCTCTGGCTTTACAGCAGCTCTGCTGACCTGCTTCTCTGCCTCTAGAGCAGCTCTGCTAACCTGGCTCTTAGGCTCTAGAGCAGCTCTTCTGACCTGGTTCTCTGTCTCTACAGCAGCTCTGCTAACCTGGTTCTCTGGCTCTAAAGCGGCTCTGCTGACCTGGTTCTATGGCTCTAAAGCAGCTCTGCTGACCTGGTTCTCTGGCTCTAGAGCAGCTCTGCTGACCTGGTTTCTCTGGCTTTACAGCAGCTCTGCTGACCTGCTTCTCTGCCTCTAGAGCAGCTCTGCTGACCTGGTTCTTAGGCTCTAGAGCAGCTCTGCTGACCTGGTTCTCTGGCTCTTCAACGGCTCTGCTGACCTGATTCTCTGGCTCTAAAGCAGCTCTGCTGACCTGGTTTTATGGCTCTAAAGTAGCTCTGCTGACCAGGTTCACTGGCTCTACAGCAGCTCTGCTAACCTGGTTCTCTGACTCTACAGCAGCTCTGCTGCCCCAGTTCTCTGCCTCTAGAGCGGTTCTGCTGACCTGGTTCTTAGGTTCTAGAGCAGCTCTGCTGACCTGGTTCTCTGGCTCTAAAGAGGCTCTGCTAACCTGGTTCTCTGGCACTAAAGCAGCTCTGCTGACCTGGTTCTCTGGTTCTAAAGCAGCTCTGCTGACCTAGTTCTCTTGCTCTATAACGGCTCTGTTGACCTGGTTCTTTGGCTCTAAAGCAGCTCTACTGACCTGGTTCTCTGGTTCTAAAGCGGCTCTGCTGACCTGGTTCTCTGGCTCTAAAGCGGCTCTGCTGACCTGGTTCTCTGGTTCGAAAGCAGCTCTGCTGACCTTGTTCTCTAGCTCCGAAGCAGTTCTGCTGACCAGGTTCTCTGGCTCTAAAGCAGCTCTGCTGACCTGGTTCTCTGGCTCTAGAGCAGCTCTGCTGACCTGGTTCTCAGGCTCTAGAGCAGCTCTGCTGACTTGGTTCTCTGGTTCTAAAGCAGCTCTGCTGACCTTGTTCTCTAGCTCTAAAGCAGTTCTGCTGACCTGGTTCTCTGGCTCTAAAGCAGCTCTGCTGACCTGGTTCTCTGGCTCTAAAGCAGCTCTGCTGACCTGGTTCTACGGCTCTAAAGCAGCTCTGCTGACCTGGTTCTCTGGCTCTAAAGCAGCTATGCTGACCTGCTTCTCTGGCTCTAGAGCACCTCTGCTGACCTGGGTCTTAGGCTCTAGAGCAGCTCTGATGTCCTGCTTCTCTGGCTCTACAAGGACTCTGCTGACCTGGTTCTCTGGCTCTAAAGCAGCTCTGCAGACCTGGTTTTGTGGCTCAAAGCAGCTCTGCCGACCTGGGTCTCTGGCTCTAAAGCAGCTCTGCTGACCTGGTTCTCTCCCTCTAAAGCAGCTCTGCTGACCTGGTTTCTCCTGCTCTACAGCAGCTCTGCTGACCTCGTTCTCTGCCTCTAGAGCAGCTCTGCTGACCGGGTTCTCTGGCTCTAGAGCATCTCTGCTGACCTGGTTCTGAGTCTCTAGAGCAGCTCTGCTGACCTGGTTCTCTGGCTTTACAACGGCTCCGCTGACCTGGTTCTCTGGCTCTAAAGCAGCTCTGCTGACCTGGTTCTATGGCTTTAAAACAGCTCTGCTGACCTGGTTCCTCCTTCTAAAGCAGCTCTGCTGACCTGGTTTCTCTAGCTCTACCTCAGCTCTTCTGACCTGGCTCTCTGCCTCTAGAGCAGCTCTGCTGACCTGGTTCATAGGCTCTAGAGCAGCTCTGCTGACCTGGTTCTCTGGCTCTAAAGCAGCTCTGCTGACCTGGTCCTCTGGCTCTAAAGCAGCTCTGCTGACCTGGTTCTCTCCCTCTAAAGCAGCACTGCTGACCTTGTTTCTCTGGCTCTACAGCAGCTCTGCTGAGCTGGTTCTCTGGCTCTAGAGCAGCTCTGCTGAGCTGGTTCTCAGGCTCTAGAGCAGCTCTGCTGACCTGGTTCTTAGGCTATAGAGAAGCTTTGCTGACCTGGTTCTATAGCTCTAAAGCAGCTCTGCTGACCTGGTTCTCTGGCTTTGAAGCAGCTCTGCTGGCCTGGTTCTATGGCTCTAGAGCAGCTCTGCTGACCTGGTTCTCTCCCTCTATAGCAGCTCTGCTGACCTGGTTCATAGGCTCTAGAGCAGCTCTGCTGAGCTGGTTCTCTGGCTCTAAAGCAGCTCTGCTGACCTGGTCCTCTGGCTCTAAAGCAGCTCTGCTGACATGGTTCTCTCCCTCTAAAGCAGCACTGCTGACCTGGTTTCTCTGGCTCTACAGCAGCTCTGCTGAGCTGGTTCTCTGGCTCTAGAGCAGCTCTGCTGACCTGGTTCTTAGGCTATAGAGAAGCTCTGCTGACCTGGTTCTATAGCTCTGAGGTGGCTCTGCTGACCTGGTTCTGTGGCTTTGAAGCAGCTCTGTTGACCTGGTTCTCTGACTTTGAAGCAGCTCTGCTGACCTTGTTCTCTGGCTTTGAAGCAACTCTGCTGACCTTGTTCTCTGCCTCTAGAGCAGCTCTGCTGACCTGGTTCGCTCGCTCTAAAGCAGCTCTGCTAACCTGGTTCTCTGGCTCTAATGCAGCTCTGCTGACCTGTTTCTCTCCCTCTAAAGCAGCTCTGCTGACCTGGTTTCTCTGGCTCTACACCAGCTCTGCTAACCTGGTTTTCTGGCTCTAGAGCAGTTCTGCTAACCTGGCTCTTAGGCTCTAGAGCAGCTCTTCTGACCTGGTTCTCTGGCTCTACAGCAGCTCTGCTAACCTGGTTCTCTGGCTCTAAAGCGGCTCTGCTGACCTGGTTCTATGGCTCTAAAGCAGCTCTGCTGACCTGGTTCTCTGGCTCTAGAGCAGCTCTGCTGACCTGGTTTCTCTGGCTTTACAGCAGCTCTGTCGACCTGCTTCTCTGCCTCTAGAGCAGCTCGGCTGACCTGGTTCTTAGGCTCTAGAGCAGCTCTGCTGACCTGGTTCTCTGGCTCTTCAACGGCTCTGCTGACCTGATTCTCTGGCTCTAAAGCAGCTCTGCTGACCTGGTTTTATGGCTCTAAAGCAGCTCTGCTGACCAGGTTCACTGGCTCTACAGCAGCTCTGCTAACCTGGTTCTCTGACTCTACAGCAGCTCTGCTGCCCCAGTTCTCTGCCTCTAGAGCGGTTCTGCTGACCTGGTTCGTAGGTTCTAGAGCAGCTCTGCTGACCTGGTTCTCTGGCTCTAAAGAGGCTCTGCTAACCTTGTTCTCTGGCTCTAAAGCAGCTCTGCTGACCTGGTTCTCTGGTTCTAAAGCAGCTCTGCTGACCTAGTTCTCTTGCTCTATAACGGCTCTGTTGACCTGGTTCTTTGGCTCTAAAGCAGCTCTGCTGACCTGGTTCTCTGGTTCTAAAGCAGCTCTGCTGACCTGGTTCTCTAGCTCTAAAGCGGCTCTGCTGACCTGGTTCTCTGGTTCCAAAGCAGCTCTGCTGACCTTGTTCTCTAGCTCCGAAGCAGTTCTGCTGACCAGGTTCTCTGGCTCTAAAGCAGATCTGCTGACCTGGTTCTCTGGCTCTAGAGCAGCTCTGCTGACCTGGTTCTCTGGCTCTAGAGCAGCTCTGCTGACCTGGTTCTCAGGCTCTAGAGCAGCTCTGCTGACTTGGTTCTCTGGTTCTAAAGCAGCTCTGCTGACCTTGTTCTCTAGCTCTAAAGCAGTTCTGCTGACCTGGTTCTCTGGCTCTAAAGCAGCTCTGCTGACCTGGTTCTCTGGCTCTAGAGCAGCTCTGCTGACCTGGTTCTCAGGCTCTAGAGCAGCTCTGCTGACCTGGTTCTCTGGCTCTAAAGCAGCTCTGCTGACCTGGTTCTACGGCTCTAAATCCGCTCTGCTGACCTGGTTCTCTGGCTCTAAAGCAGCTATGCTGACCTGCTTCTCTGGCTCTAGAGCACCTCTGCTGACCTGGTTCTTAGGCTCTAGAGCAGCTCTGCTGACCTGCTTCTCTGGCTCTACAAGGACTATGCTGACCTGGTTCTCTGGCTCTAAAGCAGCTCTGCAGACCTGGTTTTGTGGCTCAAAGCAGCTCTGCTGACCTGGTTCTCTGGCCCTAAAGCAGCTCTGCTGACCTGGTTCCCTCCCTCTAAAGCAGCTCTGCTGATCTGGTTTCTCTGGCTCTACAGCAGCTCTGCTGACCTGGTTCTCAGCCTCTAGAGCAGCTCTGCTGACCTGGTTCTTAGGCTCTAGAGCAGATCCGCTGACCTGGTTCTTAGGCTCTAGAGCAGCTCTGCTGACCTGGTTCTCTCCCTCTAAAGCAGCTCTGCTGACCTGGTTTCTCCTGCTCTACAGCAGCTCTGCTGACCTAGTTCTTTGGCTCTAAAGCAGATCTGCTGACCTGGTTCTCTGGCTCTCAAGCAGCTCTGCTGACCTGGGTCTCTGGTTCTAGAGCAGCTCTGCTGACCTGGTTCTTAGGCTCTAGAGCAGCTCTGCTGACCTGGTTCTTAGGCTCTAGAGCAGCTCTGCTGACCTGGTTCTCTCCCTCTAAAGCAGCTCTGCTGACCTGGTTTCTCCTGCTCTACAGCAGCTCTGCTGACCTCGTTCTCTGCCTCTAGAGCAGCTCTGCTGACCGGGTTCTCTGGCTCTAGAGCATCTCTGCTGACCTGGTTCTGAGTCTCTAGAGCAGCTCTGCTGACCTGGTTCTCTGGCTTTACAACGGCTCCGCTGACCTGGTTCTCTGGCTCTAAAGCAGCTCTGCTGACCTGGTTCTATGGCTTTAAAACAGCTCTGCTGACCTGGTTCCTCCTTCTAAAGCAGCTCTGGTGACCTGGTTTCTCTAGCTCTACCTCAGCTCTTCTGACCTGGCTCTCTGCCTCTAGAGCAGCTCTGCTGACCTGGTTTGTAGGCTCTAGAGCAGCTCTGCTGACCTGGTTCTCTGGCTCTAAAGCAGCTCTGCTGACCTGGTTCTCTCCCTCTAAAGCAGCACTGCTGACCTTGTTTCTCTGGCTCTACAGCAGCTCTGCTGAGCTGGTTCTCTGGCTCTAGAGCAGCTCTGCTGAGCTGGTTCTCAGGCTCTAGAGCAGCTCTGCTGACCTGGTTCTTAGGCTATAGAGAAGCTTTGCTGACCTGGTTCTATAGCTCTAAAGCAGCTCTGCTGACCTGGTTCTCTGGCTTTGAAGCAGCTCTGCTGGCCTGGTTCTATGGCTCTAGAGCAGCTCTGCTGACCTGGTTCTCTCCCTCTATAGCAGCTCTGCTGACCTGGTTCATAGGCTCTAGAGCAGCTCTGCTGAGCTGGTTCTCTGGCTCTAAAGCAGCTTTGCTGACCTGGTCCTCTGGCTCTAAAGCAGCTCTGCTGACATGGTTCTCTCCCTCTAAAGCAGCACTGCTGACCTGGTTTCTCTGGCTCTACAGCAGCTCTGCTGAGCTGGTTCTCTGGCTCTAGAGCAGCTCTGCTGACCTGGTTCTCAGGCTATAGAGAAGCTCTGCTGACCTGGTTCTATAGCTCTGAGGCGGCTCTGCTGACCTGGTTCTGTGGCTTTGAAGCAGCTCTGTTGACCTGGTTCTCTGACTTTGAAGCAGCTCTGCTGACCTTGTTCTCTGGCTTTGAAGCAACTCTGCTGACCTTGTTCTCTGCCTCTAGAGCAGCTCTGCTGACCTGGTTCGCTCGCTCTAAAGCAGCTCTGCTAACCTGGTTCTCTGGCTCTAATGCAGCTCTGCTGACCTGTTTCTCTCCCTCTAAAGCAGCTCTGCTGACCTGGTTTCTCTGGCTCTACACCAGCTCTGCTAACCTGGTTTTCTGGCTCTAGAGCAGTTCTGCTAACCTGGCTCTTAGGCTCTAGAGCAGCTCTTCTGACCTGGTTCTCTGGCTCTACAGCAGCTCTGCTAACCTGGTTCTCTGGCTCTAAAGCGGCTCTGCTGACCTGGTTTTATGGCTCTAAAGCAGCTCTGCTGACCTGGTTCTCTGGCTCTAGAGCAGCTCTGCTGACCTGGTTTCTCTGGCTTTACAGCAGCTCTGTCGACCTGCTTCTCTGCCTCTAGAGCAGCTCGGCTGACCTGGTTCTTAGGCTCTAGAGCAGCTCTGCTGACCTGGTTCTCTGGCTCTTCAACGGCTCTGCTGACCTGATTCTCTGGCTCTAAAGCAGCTCTGCTGACCTAGTTTTATGGCTCTAAAGCAGCTCTGCTGACCAGGTTCACTGGCTCTACAGCAGCTCTGCTAACCTGGTTCTCTGACTCTACAGCAGCTCTGCTGCCCCAGTTCTCTGCCTCTAGAGCGGTTCTGCTGACCTGGTTCTTAGGTTCTAGAGCAGCTCTGCTGACCTGGTTCTCTGGCTCTAAAGAGGCTCTGCTAACCTTGTTCTCTGGCTCTAAAGCAGCTCTGCTGACCTGGTTCTCTGGTTCTAAAGCAGCTCTGCTGACCTAGTTCTCTTGCTCTATAACGGCTCTGTTGACCTGGTTCTTTGGCTCTAAAGCAGCTCTGCTGACCTGGTTCTCTGGTTCTAAAGCAGCTCTGCTGACCTGGTTCTCTAGCTCTAAAGCGGCTCTGCTGACCTGGTTCTCTGGTTCCAAAGCAGCTCTGCTGACCTTGTTCTCTAGCTCCGAAGCAGTTCTGATGACCAGGTTCTCTGGCTCTAAAGCAGCTCTGCTGACCTGGTTCTCTGGCTCTAGAGCAGCTCTGCTGACCTGGTTCTCAGGCTCTAGAGCAGCTCTGCTGACTTGGTTCTCTGGTTCTAAAGCAGCTCTGCTGACCTTGTTCTCTAGCTCTAAAGCAGTTCTGCTGACCTGGTTCTCTGGCTCTAAAGCAGCTCTGCTGACCTGGTTCTCTGGCTCTAGAGCAGCTCTGCTGACCTGGTTCTCAGGCTCTAGAGCAGCTCTGCTGACCTGGTTCTCTGGCTCTAAAGCAGCTCTGCTGACCTGTGTTAGACCTGGCACCTTGGCGTGAGTCTCCCTTCCTCTTTTTGTCACTGTGCCTCATGTGTTTTTATGGTGTTGGCCGCTCAGCGCACTGTGCCACTGCCAACCAGTGTCGCGGTGCGAGTGCTCCCTATGTAAATTGTATATGTTGGTTGGATTCCATGATTGGATTGTTTGATTTACTGTCAGACCCCAGTAAAGTGCGCCGGGGGCGCCAGGGCATGTAAAGGCGAACACCGCTGGTGGGCTTGCAGCACTGGTTGTGCCACCCACAGAAGCGGCCGGTAAAATATGTCTGAGGTCTGCCATCGCAGAACCTGCGTGCAGTCTGGTACTGACATGCTGACCGGCAAGTGCCCACACTTGCCAGTCCCTAAAACCTTCCCTTAGCTGCATGTTAGTCACCCCTCTGGTAGGCCCACGGGCAGGGTGCGTTGTAAGCCTAAGGTAGGACAAGCCCGGATGCGTGGCATGTCCTAGTAGTGAATTGCCGCCATCTTGTTGTTCACTACTGCAAGGCTACCCTGTTCTCATAGGCCAGTATGGGCGGCCTGGATTATTACACCCTATGATCCTAACCGACCCAGGGAACATGGTAGAAGATCGAGTTTAGTATGCCTGAACTCGGAATAATAAGGTACATCTTTTCGCAAGGTTTATTTTAATATTCCGGGTTTGCAAATGCCGCTTTTAGAAAGTTGGCCTTTGCTTGCCTAAACCTTTCAGCCGCCTCTGCGTGATGTGTATCTGATGTCTGGCTGGTATGAGTGACAGGGCTGGGGGAACCCAGATGGGCAGGGCTAGGTAGCCTGGTAATGAATAGGACGATCGACAGGTAGATGGGTGGGAGGAGTGCTCCTAGGCTCTGAATAGGACAGTGCTCTGCTACCTCAATGCCGGCTCCGCCCCCTGTGGAGCGTCTGATGACTCTGCCCTGCACTCGGAAAGAAGAAGCCTGCATCACGTAAACAAAGTGCTCAGAAACCGGACTGAACTAGGCAAGGGCCCCCCTGGCCTGGGAGAACAAAAGATTTGCTGTATAAATGGAGGAGCCCTGCTCCTGAGAAACTAGATCCGCTTTTGACCAAGAAGAATCTCTGCCTGAGGAGGAGGCACCGGGAAAGCTGTAGGAGGAAGACTGTCCCTATCCTGGGGGATTGGCCTGCAGTGGTGACCTTGCTGCCAAAGGAGAGAAGAGAAACTGTTGCTGAAGACTTTCACTTTACTTTTACTATCAAGACTTGTGCTTTTCCAAAACGATCTCCAAGGGCTTGGAACTGAGCTTGCCCCCTGAACTGAGCCCCAGGACCATTGGGCTCTACCTGATCTTCACTCGCCTGCTGCTGGACTGTGGTGTCCTTTCCCTCGCCGGAGCTGTGACCCTCGTGCTCCAGTCCCTCCTTGAGCCGTGACCAGGACTGCTTAGCCGCCCCCGCCTTGGGAAGAGCCTCGCTCGATCGGAGCCGCTCCCCCTACGCTGTGCTGGGCTGCCCCGTCACCTCGCTCGTTGGAGGCTCGCTGTGCACCTTCACCCTCCCGCCGGAATCGGCGTTTGTGAGCATCTCCAAGCCTCGGACGGCCCGGACGCATCTGCGTGCCCGGCTGCCCCGCTTTGTTCACCCGCCACCTGCAACACCCCGCTCTTGTCGTGAGCCTGAAGATCAGACCCCCCTCGTGAAGTGTGGGAGCCCCGGACGCCGCCTCGCTCTTCTGTCGAAGAGCCGCTGAAATCCCGCACCCGCCTTTGCGTCAAGAAACAAGGTACTGTACTCACGAACTCGACCGCGAGCTCGCATCGGATCCAGGGTCCGCAACGTTCTGATTTCCCTGTCATCTGCTGTGTGCTTCCTGGGCGCTGCCTCAGCACAAAGTGCGCTGAGGCCTACAGTTACCTTGTGCCCGCCTAAAGAACTTTCCGTAAAACAAAGAGAACTTTACCGTATTTCCAAGAATTGTGGCCCCATCAGTTCAACGTTACTGGGCCTTGTATTTGAATCTGCTGAATCTACATAAAAGCTTATTTTTATATACTTCCTGATTGGTGTCCGTTTGTGGTGCATGCAAGGGGTTTACTGTATGTGTAATTGCATTTGCTTAACCGTGTACGCCTGAGACTTAGCCTAGACTGCTCGCGCCACGCACCTAGAGGGTGAGCAGGGGTTATTCTGGGGAGTCATCCTTCGCCCTGACAAGAAGTAAAGGGTCCCTGCTTGTTGTGGGTTCACACCTGCGTCAACCAGAGCCCCCTCATTTCTAACATTGGTGGCAGTGGTGGGATTTACGGATTTGCATTTGTGGTTTGCGTATAGTGAATCACTGATCACCACGTAGTGAGAGCAGACCAGTAACACAGCCACAAGGCTAGCATTTGTTTTTGTTTTGCCAAGAGTCTCCGTTGTTAGAGCCATGCCTGGTTCACTTTCAGCCGGAAGGGCGGCTTCCATAATCTCTGGATTTGAAGACGTAGATTGGGAAGAAGACGCGCTTCTGAATCGTACCAATGAAGACTTGAAAGGTCTTTGCTCCAAGTTCAGGATTGCCCAAACTGGATTGAAAAAGAAGGAATAATTTGTGAAGGCGCTGAGGGCCTGGTATGAGTCAAAGGCACCAGAGAATCAGGTGGAAGTGGTTCCACCAGAAAGTGTCCATGAGTTTGGCAGATGCCTGTCGCCGGAAGAGTTGGCGGACAGGGCAGCAACCCGGGCACACGAGGTGGAAATGGCAAAACTTCATGGGCAGATGGATATGGAAAAACAAAGATTAGCCATGGAAGAAAAGAAACTACAATTAGAGCATGACATGAAGCTGAGGGAGCTGGAGCTGAAAGCAAAAAGTTTGGAGCTTAATCCCTCTGGTGGCAGCACACCGCCAGTACCGGCGGAACCAAGAGTTTATATTCCCAAGGATGTAGTGAAGGAGTTCTTCAAGAATGACGACATCGGGCAGTGGTTCAGAGCCTACGAGGTAGCCATGTCTTCCCACCGGGTCCCTGAGAAAGATTGGGGAGCGGGGTTGTGGGGACGGTTCCTGAGTGAAGGGCGGGACACACTGTTAGATTTACCTGCTGATGTTCATAATTCTTATGCCCATATGAAGGAAGCATTGATGGCTAGGTATGGGTTGACCCCTGAGTTATATAGACAGAGGTTTAGGGGTTGCACTAAGATTCCCAATAGTACGTATGTGGAGTATGTGACTTTCTTTTGCAGAGCGCTGGATGGTTGGGTAAAGGGTAGTAAGGTGAATGACTATCAAGGGCTTCTTGATTTAATGGCATGGGAGCACTTGTCCAGTAATTGTTTTCCTGAGCTACGCCAGCACCTGATCGATAGTAGGCTGACTAACCCTAGGAAGCTTGCTGAGGAGGCGGACCGCTGGGTCAGTACCAGGGTCCACAAGGGTACCGTGGGAGATTCCGCCAAAGGTGGGCAGGGTCCCCAGCAGAAGAGTGGGGGGGACAGGGGTAAACAGAAGCAGTTCCAAAAAGGGCCCCAAAATAGTCCCCAAGGGAACCAAGGGAAGGGTTCTCAGCCTCCCCCACCCCAGAAACCGACTGGGGCCCCGACAGGTCCTCCTGTTCAAAAGGGGCCCGTAAGATGTTACAGGTGTAACAATTTGGGGCATTTTGCCTCTGATGTAAAGTGTCCATTGTTTGGTAAACCAGCACCCACTGGTGCTCCATCCCGGCAGGTGACTAGTGTAGCCTTGGGGGAGGAGAGGGATGTCCAAGGTGGGTGGGGTCCCGCAGAGATGTCCCTGGTCTCGCTAGGAGACCGTGAAGTGGTCCCTCCAACCCAGCTGCCTGAGAACACTAAGAAGTACAGGCAGTGGGTGACCATAAATGGCCATAGAGTGGAAGCTCTTAGAGATACAGGAGCCAGTGTGACAGCTGTCAGGTGTCACCTGGTGTCTCAGGAGCAGGTGGTCCCCAATGCATTCTATCCCGTTGTTGCCGCTGACAACACAGAGAGACACTGCAAGGTGGCTCAGGTTCCCTTTGAGTGGGGGGGGGTCTCTGGTACTCTTCAGGTAGCTGTGAGGCCCGCCATGCCTGTAGACTGTTTGTTAGGGAACGATTTGGAGAGCTCACCTTGGGCTAAGGTGGAGCGGAGTGCTCACCTGGAGATGTTGGGTATGCCGGATTGGGCGTGTGTCACCACACGGTCCATGGCAGCCAGTAGAGGTACTCAAGAGGTCCTGGAGCCTGAGAGGGAGGCCCAGGAACCGGCCTCAGAGAGAAGGAGCAAGGGGCGCGGGAAGCCGGCCCCTGAAGTTCCCACGGTCCAGGAGGAAGCAGACCTTGAGGGGGATGCCCTGGAGCCTACAGGGGAGCAGATAGCTGAACTGGGAGACCTGCCGGAGCTGACCCATTGGCAGCAGGAAGGGGGTCCCACCAGGGAGGACTTTTGCAAGGCACAGAAGGAGTGCCCTTCTCTCGTGGGTATGCGGCAGCAGGCTGCAGACCAGGCCGCAGGTGATCAGTCAGGATCACATTTCGTTTACTGGGAGAACGACCTCCTATATACAGAGCCTAAGGTTGCTGAGCCTGGGTCAGCCCGTGCGCTGGTGGTATCCCAGGACTTCAGAGCCTTCCTACTGGGGCTGGCTCACGATGTGCCATTGGCAGGGCATTTGGGGCAGGACAAGACCTTTGAAAGGCTTGTCACCCACTTTTATTGGCCTCAAATGCGCAGGAGTTCAGATACTCACTGCAGGACATGCCAGACTTGCCAGGCAAGTGGAAAGAGTGGAAGGAAGCAGAAGGCTCCACTCCAGCCATTCCCTGTGGTCGGTACCCCATTCCAGCGAGTGGGGATTGACATTGTAGGGCCACTGGACCCCAGGACAGCGATGGGCAATAGGTTCATCCTGGTCCTGGTGGACCATGCCACCCGGTACCCGGAAGCCATTCCTCTAAGGACAGTGACGGCCCCCGTGGTGGGACGGGCACTGATGGGAATTTTCTCCCGAGTGGGATTCCCTCTAGAAGTGGTGTCTGACCGGGGTACTAATTTCATGTCCAAGTACATGAAATCTCTTTGGCAAGAGTGTGGTGTAACCTACAAGTTCACCACCCCTTACCACCCCCAAGGAAACGGGTTGGTTGAGAGATTCAACCGAACCCTCAAAGGCATGATAATGGGCCTAGAAGGAGCCATGAGGCGTAAGTGGGACGTCCTCTTACCATGCCTTCTCTTCGCTTACCGTGAGGTGCCACAGAAGTCTCTGGGGTTCAGTCCCTTTGAGCTTCTGTATGGTCACCCAGTCAGAGGACCTCGAAGTCTGGTCAAAGAAGGCTGGGAGCAATCTCCCAGGAAGCCTCCCCAGAATGTATATAGTTACATGCTGGCCTTCAGGAATCAGACTAGGCGATTCAGGCAACTTGCTGAGGCAAATCTGGAAGCCAGCCAGGAGGAGATGAAGCGGTGGTACGACCAGAATGCCACTCTGGTAGAGCTTCAGCCTGGACAGAAAGTATGGGTCTTGGCCCCCGTGGAGCCGTGTGCGCTCCAGGATAAGTGGACCGGTCCCTTTGAGGTGGTGGAGCGCAAGAGTCCTGTTACCTACGTGGTGGACCTGAAGTCTCCTAGGAACCCCTTAAGGGTCCTACATGTCAACCGCCTCAAGCCCCACTTGGAGAGGTCCCAAGTGGGCATGCTCTTGGCAACAGATGCTGGAATGGAAGAGGAGACAGAACCTCTTCCTGACCTCCTGTCAGCCAAGGAGCAAGATGGGTCAGTGGATGGTGTCATCCTCTCTTCCACCCTGACCCCTGAGCAACAGAATGATTGTCGCCAGTTGCTGGGACAGTTTTCTGACCTGTTTTCCCTGGTCCCTGGTGTCACTGATTGGTGCATCCATGATGTGGACACTGGGGATAGTCCACCTGTGCGGCACAAGGCCTACAGGGTGACTGACAGGGTGAGGACATGCATCAAGGAGGAGGTCTCCAAGATGTTTGCACTCGGGGTAATTGAGTCTTCTAGCAGTCCTTGGGCCAGCCCCGTGGTCTTGGTCCCAAAGGCTGCAGCGCCGGGAGCCACACCCGAACTCCGGTTCTGTGTGGACTACAGAGGACTCAATTCGGTCACTAGGACCGACGCACACCCCATCCCCAGAGCTGATGAGCTCATCGATCGGCTAGGGGCTGCCAACTACCTCAGCACGTTTGATTTAACGTCTGGGTATTGGCAGATCGCCTTGACCGAGGGGGCCAAAGAGAGGTCAGCATTTTCCACCCCAGATGGGCACTACCAGTTCCGGGTTATGCCATTTGGGATGAAGAATGCCCCTGCCACCTTCCAGAGATTGGTCAACCAGGTGTTGGCTGGGCTGGATTCGTTCAGTGCAGCCTACCTGGATGACATCGCAGTGTTCAGCTCCACTTGGGAGGAACACTTGCGTCACCTCTGGGAAGTGTTGATGGCGCTGCGCAAGGCAGGCCTCACGATCAAGGCGAGTAAGTGCCAGATCGGGCAGGGTTCCGTGGTGTACTTGGGACACCAAGTTGGGAGTGGCCAGGTGGCACCCCTTCAGCCCAAGATAGAAACCATCCTGAATTGGGAGGCGCCCAAAACCCAGACGGAGGTGAGAGCCTTCCTAGGTCTCACCGGGTACTACAGGAGGTTTCTCAAGGGGTATGGCAACATGGTTGCCTCCTTGACAGCGCTGACTTCGAAGAAGCAGCCCAGGAAAGTGATCTGGACTGACACCTGTCAGAAAGCTTTTGAGGCCTTGAAAACTGCTATGTGCACGGCGCCCGTGCTCTTGGCTCCAACTTCTCCAAAGAGTTTATCGTTCAGACAGACGCTTCAGAGCATGGTGTGGGGGCTGTTCTTTCACAGATTAATGAGGAGGGCCTAGATCAACCCGTAGCCTTTCTTAGCAGGAGGTTACTTCCACGGGAACAAAGGTGGAGTGCTATTGAGCGTGAGGCATTTGCTGTGGTCTGGGCGCTGAAGAAGCTAAGACCCTACTTGTTTGGGTCTCACTTCCGGGTTCAGACGGACCACAGGCCCCTCAGATGGTTGATGCATATGAGGGGTGAGAATCCAAAGCTGTTGAGGTGGTCCATTTCCCTACAGGGTATGGATTTCACGGTGGAACATCGCCCTGGTACAGATCACGCCAATGCTGACAGTCTGTCCAGATTTTTCCGCCTTAGTGATGAGGAACTCCCTGGGGTAGGGTAGTTCTCCCCACTTTTCAGCTGGAGGGGACACGTGTTAGACCTGGCACCTTGGCGTGAGTCTCCCTTCCTCTTTTTGTCACTGTGCCTCATGTGTTTTTATGGTGTTGGCCGCTCAGCGCGCTGTGCCACTGCCAACCAGTGTCGCGGTGCGAGTGCTCCCTATGTAAATTGTATATGTTGGTTGGATTCCATGATTGGATTGTTTGATTTACTGTCAGACCCCAGTAAAGTGCGCCGGGGGCGCCAGGGCATGTAAAGGCGAACACCGCTGGTGGGCTTGCAGCACTGGTTGTGCCACCCACAGAAGCGGCCGGTAAAATATGTCTGAGGTCTGCCATCGCAGAACCTGCGTGCAGTCTGGTACTGACATGCTGACCGGCAAGTGCCCACACTTGCCAGTCCCTAAAACCTTCCCTTAGCTGCATGTTAGTCACCCCTCTGGTAGGCCCACGGGCAGGGTGCGTTGTAAGCCTAAGGTAGGACAAGCCCGGATGCGTGGCATGTCCTAGTAGTGAATTACCGCCATCTTGTTGTTCACTACTGCAAGGCTACCCTGTTCTCATAGGCCAGTATGGGCGGCCTGGATTATTACACCCTATGATCCTAACCGACCCAGGGAACATGGTAGAAGATCGAGTTTAGTATGCCTGAACTCGGAATAATAAGGTACATCTTTTCGCAAGGTTTATTTTAATATTCCGGGTTTGCAAATGCCGCTTTTAGAAAGTTGGCCTTTGCTTGCCTAAACCTTTCAGCCGCCTCTGCGTGATGTGTATCTGATGTCTGGCTGGTATGAGTGACAGGGCTGGGGGAACCCAGATGGGCAGGGCTAGGTAGCCTAGTAATGAATAGGACGATCGACAGGTAGATGGGTGGGAGGAGTGCTCCTAGGCTCTGAATAGGACAGTGCTCTGCTACCTCAATGCCGGCTCCGCCCCCTGTGGAGCGTCTGATGACTCTGCCCTGCACTCGGAAAGAAGAAGCCTGCATCACATAAACAAACTGCTCAGAAACCGGACTGAACTAGGCAAGGGCCCCCCTGGCCTGGGAGAACAAAAGATTTGCTGTATAAATGGAGGAGCCCTGCTCCTGAGAAACTAGATCCGCTTTTGACCAAGAAGAATCTCTGCCTGAGGAGGAGGCACCGGGAAAGCTGTAGGAGGAAGACTGTCCCTATCCTGGGGGATTGGCCTGCAGTGGTGACCTTGCTGCCAAAGGAGAGAAGAGAAACTGTTGCTGAAGACCTTCACTTTACTTTTACTATCAAGACTTGTGCTTTTCCAAAACGATCTCCAAGGGCTTGGAACTGAGCTTGCCCCCTGAACTGAGCCCCAGGACCATTGGGCTCTACCTGATCTTCACTCGCCTGCCGCTGGACTGTGGTGTCCTTTCCCTCGCCGGAGCTGTGACCCTCGTGCCCCAGTCCCTCCCTGAGCCGTGACCAGGACTGCTTAGCCGCCCCCGCCTTGGGAAGAGCCTCGCTCGATCGGAGCCGCTCCCCCTACGCTGTGCTGGGCTGCCCCGTCACCTCGCTCGTTGGAGGCTCGCTGTGCACCTTCACCCTCCCGCCGGAATCGGCGTTTGTGAGCATCTCCAAGCCTCGGACGGCCCGGACGCATCTGCGTGCCCGGCTGCCCCGCTTTGTTCACCCGCCACCTGCAACACCCCGCTCTTGTCGTGAGCCTGAAGATCAGACCCCCCTCGTGAAGTGTGGGAGCCCCGGACGCCGCCTCGCTCTTCTGTCGAAGAGCCGCTGAAATCCCGCACCCGCCTTTGCGTCAAGAAACAAGGTACTGTACTCACGAACTCGACCGCGAGCTCGCATCGGATCCAGGGTCCGCAACGTTCTGATTTCCCTGTCATCTGCTGTGTGCTTCCTGGGCGCTGCCTCAGCACAAAGTGCGCTGAGGCCTACAGTTACCTTGTGCCCGCCTAAAGAACTTTCCGTAAAACAAAGAGAACTTTACCGTATTTCCAAGAATTGTGGCCCCATCAGTTCAACGTTACTGGGCCTTGTATTTGAATCTGCTGAATCTACATAAAAGCTTATTTTTATATACTTCCTGATTGGTGTCCGTTTGTGGTGCATGCAAGGGGTTTACTGTATGTGTAATTGCATTTGCTTAACCGTGTACGCCTGAGACTTAGCCTAGACTGCTCGCGCCACGCACCTAGAGGGTGAGCAGGGGTTATTCTGGGGAGTCATCCTTTGCCCTGACAAGAAGTAAAGGGTCCCTGCTTGTTGTGGGTTCACACCTGCGTCAACCAGAGCCCCCTCATTTCTAACATTGGTGGCAGCGGTGGGATTTACGGATTTGCATTTGTGGTTTGCGTATAGTGAATCACTGATCACCACGTAGTGAGAGCAGACCAGTAACACAGCCACAAGGCTAGCATTTGTTTTTGTTTTGCCAAGAGTCTCCGTTGTTAGAGCCATGCCTGGTTCACTTTCAGCCGGAAGGGCGGCTTCCATAATCTCTGGATTTGAAGACGTAGATTGGGAAGAAGACGCGCTTCTGAATCGTACCAATGAAGACTTGAAAGGTCTTTGCTCCAAGTTCAGGATTGCCCAAACTGGATTGAAAAAGAAGGAACAATTTGTGAAGGCGCTGAGGGCCTGGTATGAGTCAAAGGCACCAGAGAATCAGGTGGAAGTGGTTCCACCAGAAAGTGTCCATGAGTTTGGCAGATGCCTGTCGCCGGAAGAGTTGGCGGACAGGGCAGCAACCCGGGCACACGAGGTGGAAATGGCAAAACTTCATGGGCAGATGGATATGGAAAAACAAAGATTAGCCATGGAAGAAAAGAAACTACAATTAGAGCATGACATGAAGCTGAGGGAGCTGGAGCTGAAAGCAAAAAGTTTGGAGCTTAATCCCTCTGGTGGCAGCACACCGCCAGTACCGGCGGAACCAAGAGTTTATATTCCCAAGGATGTAGTGAAGGAGTTCTTCAAGAATGACGACATCGGGCAGTGGTTCAGAGCCTACGAGGTAGCCATGTCTTCCCACCGGGTCCCTGAGAAAGATTGGGGAGCGGGGTTGTGGGGACGGTTCCTGAGTGAAGGGCGGGACACACTGTTAGATTTACCTGCTGATGTTCATAATTCTTATGCCCATATGAAGGAAGCATTGATGGCTAGGTATGGGTTGACCCCTGAGTTATATAGACAGAGGTTTAGGGGTTGCACTAAGATTCCCAATAGTACGTATGTGGAGTATGTGACTTTCTTTTGCAGAGCGCTGGATGGTTGGGTAAAGGGTAGTAAGGTGAATGACTATCAAGGGCTTCTTGATTTAATGGCATGGGAGCACTTGTCCAGTAATTGTTTTCCTGAGCTACGCCAGCACCTGATCGATAGTAGGCTGACTAACCCTAGGAAGCTTGCTGAGGAGGCGGACCGCTGGGTCAGTACCAGGGTCCACAAGGGTACCGTGGGAGATTCCGCCAAAGGTGGGCAGGGTCCCCAGCAGAAGAGTGGGGGGGACAGGGGTAAACAGAAGCAGTTCCAAAAAGGGCCCCAAAATAGTCCCCAAGGGAACCAAGGGAAGGGTTCTCAGCCTCCCCCACCCCAGAAACCGACTGGGGCCCCGACAGGTCCTCCTGTTCAAAAGGGGCCCGTAAGATGTTACAGGTGTAACAATTTGGGGCATTTTGCCTCTGATGTAAAGTGTCCATTGTTTGGTAAACCAGCACCCACTGGTGCTCCATCCCGGCAGGTGACTAGTGTAGCCTTGGGGGAGGAGAGGGATGTCCAAGGTGGGTGGGGTCCCGCAGAGATGTCCCTGGTCTCGCTAGGAGACCGTGAAGTGGTCCCTCCAACCCAGCTGCCTGAGAACACTAAGAAGTACAGGCAGTGGGTGACCATAAATGGCCATAGAGTGGAAGCTCTTAGAGATACAGGAGCCAGTGTGACAGCTGTCAGGTGTCACCTGGTGTCTCAGGAGCAGGTGGTCCCCAATGCATTCTATCCCGTTGTTGCCGCTGACAACACAGAGAGACACTGCAAGGTGGCTCAGGTTCCCTTTGAGTGGGGGGGGGGTCTCTGGTACTCTTCAGGTAGCTGTGAGGCCCGCCATGCCTGTAGACTGTTTGTTAGGGAACGATTTGGAGAGCTCACCTTGGGCTAAGGTGGAGCGGAGTGCTCACCTGGAGATGTTGGGTATGCCGGATTGGGCGTGTGTCACCACACGGTCCATGGCAGCCAGTAGAGGTACTCAAGAGGTCCTGGAGCCTGAGAGGGAGGCCCAGGAACCGGCCTCAGAGAGAAGGAGCAAGGGGCGCGGGAAGCCGGCCCCTGAAGTTCCCACGGTCCAGGAGGAAGCAGACCTTGAGGGGGATGCCCTGGAGCCTACAGGGGAGCAGATAGCTGAACTGGGAGACCTGCCGGAGCTGACCCATTGGCAGCAGGAAGGGGGTCCCACCAGGGAGGACTTTTGCAAGGCACAGAAGGAGTGCCCTTCTCTCGTGGGTATGCGGCAGCAGGCTGCAGACCAGGCCGCAGGTGATCAGTCAGGATCACATTTCGTTTACTGGGAGAACGACCTCCTATATACAGAGCCTAAGGTTGCTGAGCCCGGGTCAGCCCGTGCGCTGGTGGTACCCCAGGACTTCAGAGCCTTCCTACTGGGGCTGGCTCACGATGTGCCATTGGCAGGGCATTTGGGGCAGGACAAGACCTTTGAAAGGCTTGTCACCCACTTTTATTGGCCTCAAATGCGCAGGAGTTCAGATACTCACTGCAGGACATGCCAGACTTGCCAGGCAAGTGGAAAGAGTGGAAGGAAGCAGAAGGCTCCACTCCAGCCATTCCCTGTGGTCGGTACCCCATTCCAGCGAGTGGGGATTGACATTGTAGGGCCACTGGACCCCAGGACAGCGATGGGCAATAGGTTCATCCTGGTCCTGGTGGACCATGCCACCCGGTACCAGGAAGCCATTCCTCTAAGGACAGTGACGGCCCCCGTGGTGGGACGGGCACTGATGGGAATTTTCTCCCGAGTGGGATTCCCTCTAGAAGTGGTGTCTGACCGGGGTACCAATTTCATGTCCAAGTACATGAAATCTCTTTGGCAAGAGTGTGGTGTAACCTACAAGTTCACCACCCCTTACCACCCCCAAGGAAACGGGTTGGTTGAGAGATTCAACCGAACCCTCAAAGGCATGATAATGGGCCTAGAAGGAGCCATGAGGCGTAAGTGGGACGTCCTCTTACCATGCCTTCTCTTTGCTTACCGTGAGGTGCCACAGAAGTCTCTGGGGTTCAGTCCCTTTGAGCTTCTGTATGGTCACCCAGTCAGAGGACCTCTAAGTCTGGTCAAAGAAGGCTGGGAGCAATCTCCCAGGAAGCCTCCCCAGAATGTATATAGTTACATGCTGGCCTTCAGGAATCAGACTAGGCGATTCAGGCAACTTGCTGAGGCAAATCTGGAAGCCAGCCAGGAGGAGATGAAGCGGTGGTACGACCAGAATGCCACTCTGGTAGAGCTTCAGCCTGGACAGAAAGTATGGGTCTTGGCCCCCGTGGAGCCGTGTGCGCTCCAGGATAAGTGGACCGGTCCCTTTGAGGTGGTGGAGCGCAAGAGTCCTGTTACCTACGTGGTGGACCTGAAGTCTCCTAGGAACCCCTTAAGGGTCCTACATGTCAACCGCCTCAAGCCCCACTTGGAGAGGTCCCAAGTGGGCATGCTCTTGGCAACAGATGCTGGAATGGAAGAGGAGACAGAACCTCTTCCTGACCTCCTGTCAGCCAAGGAGCAAGATGGGTCAGTGGATGGTGTCATCCTCTCTTCCACCCTGACTCCTGAGCAACAGAATGATTGTCGCCAGTTGCTGGGACAGTTTTCTGACCTGTTTTCCCTGGTCCCTGGTGTCACTGATTGGTGCGTCCATGATGTGGACACTGGGGATAGTCCACCTGTGCGGCACAAGGCCTACAGGGTGACTGACAGGGTGAGGACATGCATCAAGGAGGAGGTCTCCAAGATGTTTGCACTCGGGGTAATTGAGTCTTCTAGCAGTACTTGGGCCAGCCCCGTGGTCTTGGTCCCAAAGGCTGCAGCGCCGGGAGCCACACCCGAACTCCGGTTCTGTGTGGACTACAGAGGACTCAATTCGGTCACTAGGACCGACGCACACCCCATCCCCAGAGCTGATGAGCTCATCGATCGGCTAGGGGCTGCCAACTACCTCAGCACGTTTGATTTAACGTCTGGGTATTGGCAGATCGCCTTGACCGAGGGGGCCAAAGAGAGGTCAGCATTTTCCACCCCAGATGGGCACTACCAGTTCCGGGTTATGCCATTTGGGATGAAGAATGCCCCTGCCACCTTCCAGAGATTGGTCAACCAGGTGTTGGCTGGGCTGGATTCGTTCAGTGCAGCCTACCTGGATGACATCGCAGTGTTCAGCTCCACTTGGGAGGAACACTTGCGTCACCTCTGGGAAGTGTTGATGGCGCTGCGCAAGGCAGGCCTCACGATCAAGGCGAGTAAGTGCCAGATCGGGCAGGGTTCCGTGGTGTACTTGGGACACCAAGTTGGGAGTGGCCAGGTGGCACCCCTTCAGCCCAAGATAGAAACCATCCTGAATTGGGAGGCGCCCAAAACCCAGACGGAGGTGAGAGCCTTCCTAGGTCTCACCGGGTACTACAGGAGGTTTGTCAAGGGGTATGGCAACATGGTTGCCTCCTTGACAGCGCTGACTTCGAAGAAGCAGCCCAGGAAAGTGATCTGGACTGACACCTGTCAGAAAGCTTTTGAGGCCTTGAAAACTGCTATGTGCACGGCGCCCGTGCTCTTGGCTCCCAACTTCTCCAAAGAGTTTATCGTTCAGACAGACGCTTCAGAGCATGGTGTGGGGGCTGTTCTTTCACAGATTAATGAGGAGGGCCTAGATCAACCCGTAGCCTTTCTTAGCAGGAGGTTACTTCCACGGGAACAAAGGTGGAGTGCTATTGAGCGTGAGGCATTTGCTGTGGTCTGGGCGCTGAAGAAGCTAAGACCCTACTTGTTTGGGTCTCACTTCCGGGTTCAGACGGACCACAGGCCCCTCAGATGGTTGATGCATATGAGGGGTGAGAATCCAAAGCTGTTGAGGTGGTCCATTTCCCTACAGGGTATGGATTTCACGGTGGAACATCGCCCTGGTACAGATCACGCCAATGCTGACGGTCTGTCCAGATTTTTCCGCCTTAGTGATGAGGAACTCCCTGGGGTAGGGTAGTTCTCCCCACTTTTCAGCTGGAGGGGACACGTGTTAGACCTGGCACCTTGGCGTGAGTCTCCCTTCCTCTTTTTGTCACTGTGCCTCATGTGTTTTTATGGTGTTGGCCGCTCAGCGCGCTGTGCCACTGCCAACCAGTGTCGCGGTGCGAGTGCTCCCTATGTAAATTGTATATGTTGGTTGGATTCCATGATTGGATTGTTTGATTTACTGTCAGACCCCAGTAAAGTGCGCCGGGGGCGCCAGGGCATGTAAAGGCGAACACCGCTGGTGGGCTTGCAGCACTGGTTGTGCCACCCACAGAAGCGGCCGGTAAAATATGTCTGAGGTCTGCCATCGCAGAACCTGCGTGCAGTCTGGTACTGACATGCTGACCGGCAAGTGCCCACACTTGCCAGTCCCTAAAACCTTCCCTTAGCTGCATGTTAGTCACCCCTCTGGTAGGCCCACGGGCAGGGTGCGTTGTAAGCCTAAGGTAGGACAAGCCCGGATGCGTGGCATGTCCTAGTAGTGAATTACCGCGATCTTGTTGTTCACTACTGCAAGGCTACCCTGTTCTCATAGGCCAGTATGGGTGGCCTGGATTATTACACCCTATGATCCTAACCGACCCAGGGAACATGGTAGAAGATTGAGTTTAGTATGCTTGAACTCGGAATAATAAGGTACATCTTTTCGCAAGGTTTATTTTAATATTCCGGGTTTGCAAATGCCGCTTTTAGAAAGTTGGCCTTTGCTTGCCTAAACCTTTCAGCCGCCTCTGCGTGATGTGTATCTGATGTCTGGCTGGTATGAGTGACAGGGCTGGGGGAACCCAGATGGGCAGGGCTAGGTAGCCTGGTAATGAATAGGACGATCGACAGGTAGATGGGTGGGAGGAGTGCTCCTAGGCTCTGAATAGGACAGTGCTCTGCTACCTCAATGCCGGCTCCGCCCCCTGTGGAGCGTCTGATGACTCTGCCCTGCACTCGGAAAGAAGAAGCCTGCATCACGTAAACAAAGTGCTCAGAAACCGGACTGAACTAGGCAAGGGCCCCCCTGGCCTGGGAGAACAAAAGATTTACTGTATAAATGGAGGAGCCCTGCTCCTGAGAAACTAGATCCGCTTTTGACCAAGAAGAATCTCTGCCTGAGGAGGAGGCACCGGGAAAGCTGTAGGAGGAAGACTGTCCCTATCCTGGGGGATTGGCCTGCAGTGGTGACCTTGCTGCCAAAGGAGAGAAGAGAAACTGTTGCTGAAGACCTTCACTTTACTTTTACTATCAAGACTTGTGCTTTTCCAAAACGATCTCCAAGGGCTTGGAACTGAGCTTGCCCCCTGAACTGAGCCCCAGGACCATTGGGCTCTACCTGATCTTCACTCGCCTGCCGCTGGACTGTGGTGTCCTTTCCCTCGCCGGAGCTGTGACCCTCGTGCCCCAGTCCCTCCCTGAGCCGTGACCAGGACTGCTTAGCCGCCCCCGCCTTGGGAAGAGCCTCGCTCGATCGGAGCCGCTCCCCCTACGCTGTGCTGGGCTGCCCCGTCACCTCGCTCGTTGGAGGCTCGCTGTGCACCTTCACCCTCCCGCCGGAATCGGCGTTTGTGAGCATCTCCAAGCCTCGGACGGCCCGGACGCATCTGCGTGCCCGGCTGACCCGCTTTGTTCACCCGCCACCTGCAACACCCCGCTCTTGTCGTGAGCCTGAAGATCAGACCCCCCTCGTGAAGTGTGGGAGCCCCGGACGCCGCCTCGCTCTTCTGTCAAAGAGCCGCTGAAATCCCGCACCCGCCTTTGCGTCAAGAAACGAGGTACTGTACTCACGAACTCGACCGCGAGCTCGCATCGGATCCAGGGTCCGCAACGTTCTGATTTCCCTGTCATCTGCTGTGTGCTTCCTGGGCGCTGCCTCAGCACAAAGTGCGCTGAGGCCTACAGTTACCTTGTGCCCGCCTAAAGAACTTTCCGTAAAACAAAGAGAACTTTACCATTTCCAAGAATTGTGGCCCCATCAGTTCAACGTTACTGGGCCTTGTATTTGAATCTGCTGAATCTACATAAAAGCTTATTTTTATATACTTCCTGATTGGTGTCCGTTTGTGGTGCATGCAAGGGGTTTACTGTATGTGTAATTGCATTTGCTTAACCGTGTACGCCTGAGACTTAGCCTAGACTGCTCGCGCCACGCACCTAGAGGGTGAGCAGGGGTTATTCTGGGGAGTCATCCTTCGCCCTGACAAGAAGTAAAGGGTCCCTGCTTGTTGTGGGTTCACACCTGCGTCAACCAGAGCCCCCTCATTTCTAACAACCTGGTTCTACGGCTCTAAATCCGCTCTGCTGACCTGGTTCTCTGGCTCTAAAGCAGTTATGCTGACCTGCTTCTCTGGCTCTAGAGCACCTCTGCTGACCTGGTTCTTAGGCTCTAGAGCAGCTCTGCTGACCTGCTTCTCTGGCTCTACAAGGACTCTGCTGACCTGGTTCTCTGGCTCTAAAGCAGCTCTGCAGACCTGGTTTTGTGGCTCAAAGCAGCTCTGCTGACCTGGTTCTCTGGCCCTAAAGCAGCTCTGCTGACCTGGTTCCCTCCCTCTAAAGCAGCTCTGCTGATCTGGTTTCTCTGGCTCTACAGCAGCTCTGCTTACCTGGTTCTCAGCCTCTAGAGCAGCTCTGCTGACCTGGTTCTTAGGCTCTAGAGCAGCTCCGCTGACCTGGTTCTCCGGCTCTATAGCAGCTCTGCTGACCTGGTTCTCTCCCTTTAAAGAAGCTCTGCTGACCTGGTTTCTCTGGCTCTACAGCAGCTCTGCTGACCTGCTCCTCTGGCTCTAGAGCAGCTCTACTGACCTGGTTCTCTAGCTCTACAAGGGCTCTGCTGACTTGGTTCTCTGGCTCTAGAGCAGCTCTGCTGACCTGGTTCTCTGGCTCTAAAGCAGCTCTGCTGACCTGGTTCTCCGGCTCTATAGCAGCTCTGCTTAGTTGGTTCTCTGGCTCTAGAGCAGCTCTGCTGACCTGGTTCTTAGGCTATAGAGAAGCTCTGCTGACCTGGTTCTATAGCTCTAAAGCAGCTCTGCTGACCTGGTTCTCTGACTTTGAAGCAGCTCTGCTGACCTTGTTCTCTGGCTTTGAAGCAACTCTGCTGACCTTGCTCTCTGCCTCTAGAGCAGCTCTGCTGACCTGGTTCGCTCGCTCTAAAGCAGCTCTGCTAACCTGGTTCTCTGGATCTAATGCAGCTCTGCTGACCTGTTTCTCTCCCTCTAAAGCAGCTCTGCTGATCTGGTTTCTCTGACTCTACAGCAGCTCTGCTGACCTGGTTCTCAGTCTCTAGAGCAGCTCTGCTGACCTGGTTCTTAGGCTCTAGAGCAGCTCCGCTGACCTGGTTCTCCGGCTCTATAGCAGCTCTGCTGACCTGGTTCTCTCCCTTTAAAGAAGCTCTGCTGACCCGGTTTCTCTGGCTCTACAGCAGCTCTGCTGACCTGCTCCTCTGGCTCTAGAGCAGCTCTACTGACCTGGTTCTCTGGCTCTACAAGGGCTCTGCTGACTTGGTTCTCTGGCTCTAGAGCAGCTCTGCTGACCTGGTTCTCTGGTTCTAAAGCAGCTCTGCTGACCAGGTTCTCTGGCTCTATAGCAGCTCTGCTGAGTTGGTTCTCTGGCTCTAGAGCAGCTCTGCTGACCTGGTTCTTAGGCTATAGAGAAGCTCTGCTGACCTGGTTCTATAGCTCTAAAGCAGCTCTGCTGACCTGGTTCTCTGACTTTGAAGCAGCTCTGCTGACCTTGTACTCTGGCTTTGAAGCAACTCTGCTGACCTTGTTCTCTGCCTCTAGAGCAGCTCTGCTGACCTGGTCCGCTCGCTCTAAAGCAGCTCTGCTAACCTGGTTCTCTGGATCTAATGCAGCTCTGCTGACCTGTTTCTCTCCCTCTAAAGCAGCTCTGCTGACCTGGTTTCTCTGGCTCTACACCAGCTCTGCTGACCTGGTTCTCTGGCTCTAGAGCAGTTCTGCTAACCTGGCTCTTAGGCTCTAGAGCAGCTCTACTGACCTGGTTCTCTGGCTCTACAGCAGCTCTGCTAACCTGGTTTCTCTGGCTTTACAGCAGCTCTGCTGACCTGCTTCTCTGCCTCTAGAGCAGCTCTGCTAACCTGGCTCTTAGGCTCTAGAGCAGCTCTTCTGACCTGGTTCTCTGGCTCTACAGCAGCTCTGCTGACCTGTTTCTCTCCCTCTAAAGCAGCTCTGCTGACCTGGTTTCTCTGGCTCTACACCAGCTCTGCTGACCTGGTTCTCTGGCTCTAGAGCAGTTCTGCTAACCTGGCTCTTAGGCTCTAGAGCAGCTCTACTGACCTGGTTCTCTGGCTCTACAGCAGCTCTGCTAACCTGGTTCTCTGGCTCTAAAGCGGCTCTGCTGACCTGGTTCTATGGCTCTAAAGCAGCTCTGCTGACCTGGTTCTCTGGCTCTAGAGCAGCTCTGCTGACCTGGTTTCTCTGACTTTACAGCAGTTCTGCTGACCTGCTTCTCTGCCTCTAGAGCAGCTCTGCTAACCTGGCTCTTAGGCTCTAGAGCAGCTCTTCTGACCTGGTTCTCTGTCTCTACAGCAGCTCTGCTAACCTGGTTCTCTGGCTCTAAAGCGGCTCTGCTGACCTGGTTCTATGGCTCTAAAGCAGCTCTGCTGACCTGGTTCTCTGGCTCTAGAGCAGCTCTGCTGACCTGGTTTCTCTGGCTTTACAGCAGCTCTGCTGACCTGCTTCTCTGCCTCTAGAGCAGCTCTGCTGACCTGGTTCTTAGGCTCTAGAGCAGCTCTGCTGACCTGGTTCTCTGGCTCTTCAACGGCTCTGCTGACCTGATTCTCTGGCTCTAAAGCAGCTCTGCTGACCTGGTTTTATGGCTCTAAAGTAGCTCTGCTGACCAGGTTCACTGGCTCTACAGCAGCTCTGCTAACCTGGTTCTCTGACTCTACAGCAGCTCTGCTGCCCCAGTTCTCTGCCTCTAGAGCGGTTCTGCTGACCTGGTTCTTAGGTTCTAGAGCAGCTCTGCTGACCTGGTTCTCTGGCTCTAAAGAGGCTCTGCTAACCTGGTTCTCTGGCACTAAAGCAGCTCTGCTGACCTGGTTCTCTGGTTCTAAAGCAGCTCTGCTGACCTAGTTCTCTTGCTCTATAACGGCTCTGTTGACCTGGTTCTTTGGCTCTAAAGCAGCTCTACTGACCTGGTTCTCTGGTTCTAAAGCGGCTCTGCTGACCTGGTTCTCTGGCTCTAAAGCGGCTCTGCTGACCTGGTTCTCTGGTTCGAAAGCAGCTCTGCTGACCTTGTTCTCTAGCTCCGAAGCAGTTCTGCTGACCTGGTTCTCTGGCTCTAAAGCAGCTCTGCTGACCTGGTTCTCTGGCTCTAGAGCAGCTCTGCTGACCTGGTTCTCAGGCTCTAGAGCAGCTCTGCTGACTTGGTTCTCTGGTTCTAAAGCAGCTCTGCTGACCTTGTTCTCTAGCTCTAAAGCAGTTCTGCTGACCTGGTTCTCTGGCTCTAAAGCAGCTCTGCTGACCTGGTTCTCTGGCTCTAAAGCAGCTCTGCTGACCTGGTTCTACGGCTCTAAAGCAGCTCTGCTGACCTGGTTCTCTGGCTCTAAAGCAGCTATGCTGACCTGCTTCTCTGGCTCTAGAGCACCTCTGCTGACCTGGGTCTTAGGCTCTAGAGCAGCTCTGCTGACCTGCTTCTCTGGCTCTACAAGGACTCTGCTGACCTGGTTCTCTGGCTCTAAAGCAGCTCTGCAGACCTGGTTTTGTGGCTCAAAGCAGCTCTGCTGACCTGGGTCTCTGGCTCTAAAGCAGCTCTGCTGACCTGGTTCTCTCCCTCTAAAGCAGCTCTGCTGATCTGGTTTCTCTTGCTCTACAGCAGCTCTGCTGACCTGGTTCTCAGCCTCTAGAGCAGCTCTGCTGACCTGGTTCTTAGGCTCTAGAGCAGCTCCGCTGACCTGGTTCTCCGGCTCTATAGCAGCTCTGCTGACCTGGTTCTCTCCCTTTAAAGAAGCTCTGCTGACCTGGTTTCTCTGGCTCTACAGCAGCTCTGCTGACCTGCTCCTCTGGCTCTAGAGCAGCTCTACTGACCTGGTTCTCTGGCTCTACAAGGGCTCTGCTGACTTGGTTCTCTGGCTCTAGAGCAGCTCTGCTGACCTGGTTCTCTGGCTCTAAAGCAGCTCTGCTGACCTGGTTCTCCGGCTCTATAGCAGCTCTGCTGAGTTGGTTCTCTGGCTCTAGAGCAGCTCTGCTGACCTGGTTCTTAGGCTATGGAGAAGCTCTGCTGACCTGGTTCTATAGCTCTAAAGCAGCTCTGCTGACCTGGTTCTCTGACTTTGAAGCAGCTCTGCTGACCTTGTTCTCTGGCTTTGAAGCAACTCTGCTGACCTTGTTCTCTGCCTCTAGAGCAGCTCTGCTGACCTGGTTCGCTCGCTCTAAAGCAGCTCTGCTAACCTGGTTCTCTGGATCTAATGCAGCTCTGCTGACCTGTTTCTCTCCCTCTAAAGCAGCTCTGCTGACCTGGTTTCTCTGGCTCTACACCAGCTCTGCTGACCTGGTTCTCTGGCTCTAGAGCAGTTCTGCTAACCTGGCTCTTAGGCTCTAGAGCAGCTCTTCTGACCTGGTTCTCTGGCTCTACAGCAGCTCTGCTAACCTGGTTCTCTGGCTCTAAAGCGGCTCTGCTGACCTGGTTCTATGGCTCTAAAGCAGCTCTGCTGACCTGGTTCTCTGGCTCTAGAGCAACTCTGCTGACCTGGTTTCTCTGGCTTTACAGCAGCTCTGCTGACCTGCTTCTTTGCCTCTAGAGCAGCTCTGCTAACCTGGCTCTTAGGCTCTAGAGCAGCTCTTCTGACCTGGTTCTCTGGCTCTACAGCAGCTCTGCTAACCTGGTTCTCTGGCTCTAAAGCGGCTCTGCTGACCTGGTTCTATGGCTCTAAAGCAGCTCTGCTGACCTGGTTCTCTGGCTCTAGAGCAGCTCTGCTGACCTGGTTTCTCTGGCTTTACAGCAGCTCTGCTGACCTGCTTCTCTGCCTCTAGAGCAGCTCTGCTGACCAGGTTTTATGGCTCTAAAGCAGCTCTGCTGACCAGGTTCACTGGCTCTACAGCAGCTCTGCTAACCTGGTTCTCTGACTCTACAGCAGCTCTGCTGCCCCAGTTCTCTGCCTCTAGAGTGGTTCTGCTGACCTGGTTCTTAGGTTCTAGAGCAGCTCTGCTGACCTGGTTCTCTGGCTCTAAAGAGGCTCTGCTAACCTGATTCTCTGGCACTAAAGCAGCTCTGCTGACCTGGTTCTCTGGTTCTAAAGCAACTCTGCTGACCTAGTTCTCTTGCTCTATAACGGCTCTGTTGACCTGGTTCTTTGGCTCTAAAGCAGCTCTGCTGACCTGGTTCTCTGGTTCTAAAGCGGCTCTGCTGACCTGGTTCTCTGGCTCTAAAGCGGCTCTGCTGACCTGGTTCTCTGGTTCCAAAGCAGCTCTGCTGACCTTGTTCTCTAGCTCCGAAGCAGTTCTGCTGACCAGGTTCTCTGGCTCTAAAGCAGCTCTGCTGACCTGGTTCTCTGGCTCTAGAGCAGCTCTGCTGACCTGGTTCTCAGGCTCTAGAGCAGCTCTGCTGACTTGGTTCTCTGGTTCTAAAGCAGCTTTGCTGACCTTGTTCTCTAGCTCTAAAGCAGTTCTGCTGACCTGGTTCTCTGGCTCTAAAGCAGCTCTGCTGACCTGGTTCTGAGGTTCTGTAGCGATCCGAACCCGTGAATTCGGCATCGTAGTACTGACACGATTTCGGTACCAATGAACCGCAAATGATCCATTGTATGCATGACAGTGTTTTCGCTACGCAACTAGCATGAATTCACTGAGAAATAGGGCATTCGGTGGTAAAGTCGTGGTATCCATTTTAGTTACGGCATCCATTTTGTTTCTTGCCCTCACATAGTCAATGAACGGACGATGACCCCGGCAGAGTCACCTTGTTAAGGACACGTAAGCTCGAGCCCCGAGAAAGGTTGATGCTGCATGACTAGGCAGAATCAAGCTACCTCCCTTGCCTGAGGTCAGTCCTGCTACACTGGTTCTCGTGTCCGTTGTCCTGACTGAAAGGCCGAAGACGGTAGCCATGCCCGTTTATGATCCATAAATACCTCTTATCCTACATTTCAATCCTTTGCACCTGGCTCTGCTCCTTTCCTTCTGGGCTTTTACAATGGGGAGGTTACGATTTTTATGATGGGGAGGATCGGGCAAAGAATGGAAAACTGTCGAGAGGACCTGATCGAATACCGAAAACCTACAACTAATTATTGTTTAATGTCAAATTTACTGTTTGTTTGGGATACCGGGTTGGGCATGAGAAATATTCGTGTAATGTAGCCTAAAGACATTTTGCGTGTATTTAAAGAGTAACCCACTTAATGCAATTCGAACAGTCTCGTAGATTCTGCCTCTGTGTGGTTCCTATGATTTCTGTGTCCCTGCAGTAAATAAACCTCGGTCTTTGACGCCACCATCGAGAAGCCCGTGTCTCTGTTTATTTGTGCACCGGGACAGGAGGAACTCAGGGGTCTTCGGGTGTTGTTTCCCTGACACCTCTGGACTCTTAAAAGTCCAGAACCTCAAATTGGTGCCCAACGTGGGGCGACGTCATCCGGTACCGGTCCAAAGCCTGAAAAGTTTGAGAAGTTTCGTGTGAAGATTCCGGAGGGAGGTACCCTGCTTCATCGATCCCTGCATGTCGTAAAAGTGGCCCGATGATCTCTTCCACGAGGGTTCCCGTTCCCAGACGGCTACAGAGGACCGCTGCCCTGACTGTCGCCCTGTCTTGGACCCGAGGTGCAGACCTTAGTACGTCGAGACGTAGACGGGTTCTCCTTGGTGACGTCTTCCACATTTCAGTTAAGTATTAAGTGGGCTACGCTTAGCAACTCTGCTGACCTGGTTCTCTGCCTCTAGAGCAGCTCTGCTGACCTGGTTCGCTCGCTCTAAAGCAGCTCTGCTAACCTGGTTCTCTGGATCTAATGCAGCTCTGCTGACCTGATTCTCTCCCTCTAAAGCAGCTCTGCTGACCTGGTTTCTCTGGCTCTACACCAGCTCTGCTGACCTGGTTCTCTGGCTCTAGAGCAGTTCTGCTAACCTGGCTCTTAGGCTCTAGAGCAGCTCTTCTGACCTGGTTCTCTGGCTCTACAGCAGCTCTGCTAACCTGGTTCTCTGGCTCTAAAGCGGCTCTGCTGACCTGGTTCTATGGCTCTAAAGCAGCTCTGCTGACCTGGTTCTCTGGCTCTAGAGCAGCTCTGCTGACCTGGTTTCTCTGGCTTTACAGCAGCTCTGCTGACCTGCTTCTCTGCCTCTAGAGCAGCTCTGCTAACCTGGCTCTTAGGCTCTAGAGCAGCTCTTCTGACCTGGTTCTCTGGCTCTACAGCAGCTCTGCTAACCTGGTTCTCTGGCTCTAAAGCGGCTCTGCTGACCTGGTTCTATGGCTCTAAAGCAGCTCTGCTGACCTGGTTCTCTGGCTCTAGAGCAGCTCTGCTGACCTGGTTTCTCTGGCTTTACAGCAGCTCTGCTGACCTGCTTCTCTGCCTCTAGAGCAGCTCTGCTGACCTGGTTCTTAGGCTCTAGAGCAGCTCTGCTGACCAGGTTCACTGGCTCTACAGCAGCTCTGCTAACCTGGTTCTCTGACTCTACAGCAGCTCTGCTGCCCCAGTTCTCTGCCTCTAGAGTGGTTCTGCTGACCTGGTTCTTAGGTTCTAGAGCAGCTCTGCTGACCTGTTTCTCTGGCTCTAAAGAGGCTCTGCTAACCTGATTCTCTGCCACTAAAGCAGCTCTGCTGACCTGGTTCTCTGGTTCTAAAGCAACTCTGCTGACCTAGTTCTCTTGCTCTATAACGGCTCTGTTGACCTGGTTCTTTGGCTCTAAAGCAGCTCTGCTGACCTGGTTCTCTGGTTCTAAAGCGGCTCTGCTGACCTGGTTCTCTGGCTCTAAAGCAGCTCTGCTGACCTGGTTCTCTGGTTCCAAAGCAGCTCTGCTGACCTTGTTCTCTAGCTCCGAAGCAGTTCTGCTGACCAGGTTCTCTGGCTCTAAAGCAGCTCTGCTGACCTGGTTCTCTGGCTCTAGAGCAGCTCTGCTGACCTGGTTCTCAGGCTCTAGAGCAGCTCTGCTGACTTGGTTCTCTGGTTCTAAAGCAGCTTTGCTGACCTTGTTCTCTAGCTCTAAAGCAGTTCTGCTGACCTGGTTCTCTGGCTCTAAAGCAGCTCTGCTGACCTGGTTCTGAGGTTGTGTAGCGATCCGAACCCGTGAATTCGGCATCGTAGTACTGACACGATTTCGGTACCAATGAACCGCAAATGATCCATTGTATGCATGACAGTGTTTTCGCTACGCAACTAGCATGAATTCACTGAGAAATAGGGCATTCGGTGGTAAAGTCGTGGCATCCATTTTAGTTACGGCATCCATTTTGTTTCTTGCCCTCACATAGTCAATGAACGGACGATGACCCCGGCAGAGTCACCTTGTTAAGGACACGTAAGCTCGAGCCCCGAGAAAGGTTGACGCTGCATGACTAGGCAGAATCAAGCTACCTCCCTTGCCTGAGGCCAGTCCTGCTACACTGGTTCTCGTGTCCGTTGTCCTGACTGAAAGGCCGAAGACGGTAGCCATGCCGGTTTATGATCCATAAATACCTCTTATCCTACATTTCAATCCTTTGCACCTGGCTCTGCTCCTTTCCTTCTGGGCTTTTACAATGGGGAGGTTACGATTTTTATGATGGGGAGGATCGGGCAAAGAATGGAAAACTGTCGAGAGGACCTGATCGAATACCGAAAACCTACAACTAATTATTGTTTAATGTCAAATTTACGGTTTGTTTGGGATACCGGGTTGGGCATGAGAAATATTCGTGTAATGTAGCCTAAAGACATTTTGCGTGTATTTAAAGAGTAACCCACTTAATGCAATTCGAACAGTCTCGTAGATTCTGCCTCTGTGTGGTTCCTATGATTTCTGTGTCCCTGCAGTAAATAAACCTCGGTCTTTGACGCCACCATCGAGAAGCCCGTGTCTCTGTTTATTTGTGCACCGGGACAGGAGGAACTCAGGGGTCTTCGGGTGTTGTTTCCCTGACACCTCTGGACTCTTAAAAGTCCAGAACCTCAAATTGGCGCCCAACGTTGGGCGACGTCATCCGGTACCGGTCCAAAGCCTGAAAAGTTCGAGAAGTTTCGTGTGAAGATTCCGGAGGGAGGTACCCCGCTTCATCGATCCCTGCATGTCGTAAAAGTGGCCCGATGATCTCTTCCACGAGGGGTCCCGTTCCCAGACGGCTACAGAGGACCGCTGCCCTGACTGTCGCCCTGTCTTGGACCCGAGGTGCAGACCTTAGTACGTCGAGACGTAGACGGGTTCTCCTTGGTGACGTCTTCCACATTTCAGTTAAGTATTAAGTGGGCTACGCTCAGTTTGGTTGTTCCTTGTTGCTCTGGTTTAATTCGTAGATTATCATTGGTTGCTCTTGTTTAGATAATCTCTGTTTTGGTATTAGTTCATTTTGGTAGGCCTAAGTTCTCTGCGCATTTTTGTTGGAATTTGTCTTTGTTGTCATGACTACCAGTAGTAATTGTTTCTTGTCCTGGGTACGTTGCAACGGGGATTCCCGGTTGGAGGATTCGTGTTCGGTTCCTCCGATTGGAACTCCTACATATGAGCTCTATTGTAAACATGGTGTCGGTCCTATTACGTATAATGAAGTATGGGCCCGTTATACCAAAAAAGATGGTGTCCTTAGTTGGCCACCGCATGGTAGCTTCGAAACGGAAATACTAGACAATCTAGAAATGAAGTTGTTCAAGAAAAAAGCCCGGCCGGCAATGTTTGATTCTTTTCGCGTATGGCGCAAAGAAGCCAAACAGAGAGAAATTAGGAAAACGAAGAAAGAACAGAAAGAGAAAGGGTTGACTTTAATGGAGTCTGCTAGGCAGCTGCATGTCAACGAGACTGAGAAAGCAATGGAGATGGCGAATAGAAAATATAATTTGGCAATTGATAAATGTTACCCTGTATTGCTATCTTGTCCTACTAAGCCGATGGAGGATCATGAAAAGGAACCTCTGTTGTCTTACCTGTTAAATTCACCCCCACCGTATGCACAGGGTATTACAGTACCACAGTTGCTACCTGTTGTACAGCCAGCTGCTGGTCAGCCTGGAATAGTTGCTCCACTTCCTTTGATTCCAGCTCCTATCCTTCCTGTGGTTAATGTTCCTTCGGCACCCCCTCTTCCTGGGGCGCCCGTTCCGCCTTTGCCTGTCGTTTCGCAAACTGCTTTACCTGCTGCTCCCACCTTTACTATTTCATCTGCTTCAGCTGTCCTGTCCCCGAACCCTGTGAACATTCTGACTCCGCTTTCCGTTCGTCGGAAAATAACCGACTCTGTAACTAATATCTTAACTCCTCTCCACAGGTCTTTAATTGGGACCGCCGTTTCTGACTCTATACAGAGACGTAGCCAGCTTCCTGGTCCCCAGGAACGAGACACGTTAGATTCGACAGCTCTTAGGTGGATGTCAAAAGCTACGAAGTATGATGCACGAAGAGTGTTAGATACCTTTATGCAATGGAATGAACCAACTCAACGTTATGTTTTTGACGTGATGTGTTCTCTTGTGCGTGAAGAATGGGAAGATGATGATTTAGACTCCGTCCCCTCTGACCTAACAAATATTCAACAGAAATTTGCCGCAGGAATGGTGATAGGTCCAGAAGTAAGGGGAGCGATAGAACTGATTTTAGCTTATAGGGATGAGTCCCCTCTTCGAGCGACAAGAGACCCTGATGGTTCACCGATTACTACTAGGAAACGACGAGGACAATATCCGATGAGGGAAGTCCCACCGATATGGCGTGATGCAGTTCCAGCTGATGGGGCTAATAATATTGTCGCCGCCCCGGCACATTTCCAGAGAGTGTGGATACACATCCCTTGGAAACGGGCCGAAGTGTTAGCCGTAAAACAAGCGTTACCAGACCCACATAAAAATCCTGCTGGTTATTACAAAGAGTTAACGCAGACAGTTCAAGCGTGTATCATGAATTTGGCAGACATTGAAATGTTGTTTGGTAATGTGGTGCCACAGCCTATATGGGTCAAAATTCGGCAAGAAAACCACCCAGTCGCCTTAGGAGGTGATTGGGCAGCTATTATAGCGGCAGATGCGCAACAAGTTGGCGGTGCTAAACCTGAACCTCTGATTGCTGCTTTACCTGGCAGAATAATTACTCTGATGAAAACGCTGATGCCAGCATTACGAGTCAATTGGGATAAATTATCGGCATGCAAGCAAAAGAAGGACGAAAGCGTCTCTGACTTCTTCACTAGATTTGAAGAGACCTTCGTAGATCACAGTGGCCAAGATATGAGTACTGAGGGAGGCCAGAGATTGTTTGTCGACAAGTTTGTGTTTAATTTACTACCTGAGCTTAGTAACAAGTTAAAGGATTCTGAAAGTGCATGGGCAGTGTCGACGACAGCACAGATACTTGCAACTGCTCAGTATTACGAGAATAGAGAGAAAGAAGAGAAGGAAAAGTCAGAAAAGAAAACGAAAGATCTAAAGACCAAAGTTCTTCTGCAACAGGCGTATCCGCCTCGTTCGAATCAGTCAGATTCACAGCAGCGACCCCAGTTTCAGCCACAGCCACAATTCCAGCAAGGGACGGCCCAAAGATTTAATTATGGTTTTCCCCGACAGCAGTTAGCATGGAATCAGTGTGCTTATTGTAAAAAGGAGGGTCATTATAAGAATGAGTGCCCAGTACTGCACCCACAAACTAGTGGTGTCCCAGCTCAGAGAGGTAATGTTGGGTTTATGCAAGCTCCTAGAGGGCGTGGTACGATGACACCACAGACTGATCGCCAATCGAATTATTTTGATCAGCGAAATATACAACCTATGCAACCAGGTAGATCTCCACAGTATCATGTTGGAGATTACTATGATCATAATGAAGACATTCAAAGAAGCGAGCACTAGGACAGCCGCAGGCAAAGAGAGGGAGTAGTATCAGTTCCAGTTGATCAGAGTGGACCTTATGTCGCAGTAGTTACCTCAGGCGTGGTCGAACCGTTTCTGTTGGATACTGGTGCGGCAAAAAGTTCAATTATGCATGCGAAACTCCCTGGCGCACCTTTGTCTGGCTTAACGAACACTTCGGTAGGATTCTCAGGCGCCCCTGTTCACAATCCTGTTTCTAGTCCTTTGTCAATATCTGTTGGGCCATGCGAACTAGAAGCACCCCTTATCCTAACAACCGGTTGTAATGAGAATCTGCTTGGTTTAGATCTGTTGAAACGCCTGCACGCGACACTGTACTGTTCTCCTTCGGGAGTACAGCTCACATTAGGCAAACGAGTCATCTCTCCAATGTATATGTCGATGGACAAGCTCCCACTGGAGCTGCGTTCTCTCCCTGATACTCTTTGGGCGACTGGTCCTAATGATGTAGGCCTCTTGGAAATTCGCCCTTATGTGGTAAGTCTGAAAGCTAATGTTAAATTCCCACGAATCCCACAGTATCGGATTTCGAATGAAGGTGCACGAGCACTCTTGCTGATCGTGAAAGACTTAATACAGAAAGATGTGATTGAGGAAACTCGAGGAAACGTCTGCAATAGTCCTGTTCTGCCGATTTTGAAACGTACTGACCCTTCCAAACCTCCAATTTACAGATTTGTGATTGACCTCAGAGAAGTTAACAAAATGGTGATTCCACAGTTTCCTGTAGTCCCAGATATCACTGCATTACTGACGTTGATTCCTGCCTCAGCTTCATGGTTTACAGTGATCGACTTGAAAAATGCCTTTTTCAGCATTCCCATAGCCGAGGAAAGTAGAGACATTTTTGGTTTCTCCTTAGGAGGTCGCAGTTTCAGATTCAAACGCGCTCCACAAGGTTATTGTGAAAGCCCTTCAATTTACAGCCAAGCATTGAAGAGTCAATTAGATGCCCTTGTACTCCCCCATGGTGTTGCTCTGATCCAATACGTAGACGATCTTTTACTAGCCGCTGATGACAAGGAAACTTGCAAAGCAGCTACAATTTCTTTATTACGTCATTTGTCAGATTTACATCACAAGGTGTCACCTTCTAAACTGCAATATTGTTGCCAAGAAGTGACCTACTTAGGTCATCTTTTGTCAAAGGAGGGAAGAAGGTTGACCCCAGAGAGAATCAAAGCAATTTCACAGATGACTGTACCAAGCACACAGAGAGAAGTACGTGCGTTTTTGGGTATTACGTCATACTGCAGGCAATGGATCCCAAATTTTTCTCTCATGGCGAAACCATTGGTAGCCCTGACTGGAAAAGGTGTTCCGAGCCCTTTGCCATGGTCTGATGAATGTCAACAGAGCTTCTCTGACTTACGTGATGCGCTGTGTTCAGCTCCTGTGTTGGGTACTCCTGACTACAGTAAGCCGTTTACACTATATGTCCATGAAAGAGAAGGTTGTGCATTGAGTGTATTAACGCAACAATTTGGTGACAAACAGCGGCCTTGTGCATATTTCTCATCCACATTAGATCCGGTAGCCAGAGCGTTGCCAAGTTGTTTGAGAGCTACAGCGGCAGCTGCAGTGTCTATTCGACAGTCTGCTGGACTAGTCATGAACAACATGTTAGTAGTCATGGTTCCACATGCTGTGGATACACTCATGAATCGAACGAAAACTCAGCACCTCACCAGTGCTAGACTATCAGGCTATGAGCTGACGCTTTTGGCAAGTCACATTCAGATCAAGCGATGCAACATATTGAATCCAGCAACACTGTTGCCGACTACTCAGGAGTCGAGTGATTCAGAGCCCCATGACTGTTGTTTCAGAACTGAGGAAGAGACAAAAGGTAGGATTGATTTAAAAGACACTCCGTTACTAGACCCAGACGGCACTTTATATGTCGATGGGTCGTGTTTCAAACTACAGAATGGCGATGTGACGGCCGCATATGCAGTTACGACTTTGAGTACGATTGTTGAGACTGCAAGAGTAAGTCAGAATTCCGCCCAAGCTGCAGAACTAATTGCATTAACAAGAGCGTGTGTTTTAGCTGAGGGAAAGAGAGTGAATGTGTTTACTGATAGCCAATACGCCTTCGGCGTTGCACACAATTTTGGGCGTCTCTGGAGAGAAAGAGGTTTTCTCACGTCCCATGGGACTAAGATCCAACATGGACAGTTAGTCAGCGATCTATTGGAATCCCTGACTCTACCGAATGAAGTTGCAATTGTGAAGTGCAGTGCACATCGGAAGATTACGGATGATGTTGGCCGTGGGAATGCGTTTGCTGATGAGGTCGCTAAAGAAACGGCCAAGAACATGACGAGCCGAATGTACGTTGCAACGTCTGCAAGATGGATTGCGGAATCAGGAATGTGTGAGAATACGATTGAAAGTGTGAAAACAATCCAGAATGAAGCAACTGAAAATGAGAAGAATGAATGGAAGGAGAAAACGGGTAAAATGGATTCAAGTGGATGTTGGGTCGATTTGTCTGAGCAGCAGCGTTGGATGTTACCTGATGCGTATGTACTTGCAGTAGTCACGATGGCGCATGGAGCGGCGCACATCAGTTCGAAAGGGATCTGTAAAATGTTAGCTCCAGTATGGAAGAACGATGGAATTACTAAGTGTGCAGAAAGAGTGGTGAAAAATTGTATGGTATGCCTGATGCATAATCCTGGCAAGGGAACCCCAACCCCAACTGGCCATTTTGCTCCCCCTTCTTGTCCCTTTGAAGTGATTCAGTTGGATTATATCCACATGGATAGGTGTAACAATCTTAAATACGTCCTAGTGGTAGTCTGTGCCTTCTCAAGATGGATTGAAGCATATCCGTTAAAGGACAACACTGCTATGTCCACTGCCAAAATCCTCCTAAAAGAATACTTCCCCAGGTATGGTATGCCGCGGATTGTTTGGTCGGACAATGGAAGTGAGTTTGTAGGGAAAGTTATGAAGAGTGTGTGTGCGGGTCTGGGTATTTCCCAAAAATACCACAGTGCGAATCACCCACAATCAGCGGGTTTGGTTGAAGGGTACAATGGCACCCTGAAGCTGAAACTTGCGAAAATTCAAGCTTCCACTGGTCTCTCTTGGCCAGACGCATTGCCTTTAGCTTTACTGTCCACCAGAGCGACTGTACACTCTCGAGTAGGGCTTAGCCCATATGAGATTGTGTTCGGCCGCCCTGCTAATGTTTGGGGAGTCCCTAGGCCAAAGGAATTCAAACAGATTGAATACCCAATGTTGATTGATTACCTTCATGATCTGACTGCTAAATTGAGCCTTATTCATCAACAGGTATTTGAATCCTTGCCTAAACTGCCGGAGAGTCCAGGCCACACGTTGAAACCAGGCGACCAAGTGGTAGTTCGGAACTTTGAACGTACTCGGAACCTCCAGCCAAGATTCGTGGGTCCGTTTCAAGTCCTCCTCACAACAAGAACTGCAGTACGCCTAGCTGGAAGGAAAAATTGGGTGCACGCCAGCCATACGAAGCGTGTCCCCCTTCCACTCCCCTATGATAACTGGGTTAGACAGGGAATTGGTGTATCCGAGACAGAACCTGTTCCTAGGCACATCCCTTTCAGTGATGCAGAGTACATAACGGACCACCCACGAACTGAAACACAGAACTTTGACACCCCAGCAGGAACCGCTCCTTTGAATCCTGAACCGAGTATTGTACAAAGTGAACATTTGTCACCTGTGGAGTCGAACATTTCCGTACCTGTAGACCAGCTATTTCAAGACCAGACAAGACCCGGAAAGTACAGATATAATCTACGTTCTCATGTTATGAACTAATGACATTGCATAATTACCCTTCTGTTTGAAAACTGTTTTGATCTTACTGCATTCCATTCAGTCAGGAAGTTTGCTCAAAATTTTTATCTTTTTTTTTTTTTTTTATTGTTTCTCTCACCTTGCCATCTGGGTTACTGTAGGGTCGTAACGTGTGCCTTGTTTTAATTTGCAGGGAATCAGACACTAGGTCGGGTTTTTTTGTTTGTCTTGGGAACTCCCAGGATAAACAGAGGCAAGTTTTTAACAGGTACAAACCATCCGTTGCGAACGGTTGTAGAAGATGGAGCTTCCTGAACTGCGACGGGTTAATGTCATAAATGTGCACAAGACGAAATTATATGACATATTGTACAGTAAATGTTTCCTAATGCAATGTACTCTGACACTTCTGATTGTCTTAATAACTTTGGTAGGCGGAATTATTTTTGGTATTCAGTTGATCTTTACACCTGTTGCATCTACAGTATCTCCCCATGCTCCTGTTTCTCCGACTATTGTTTCTCTTCATTCTTTCCATCCTTTTCCTGCCCACGAGCAAGCTCGACGCTCTGAGTTTATAAATAACACTTTCATTCAACTCTTGCACCAACATCAACTAGTGGTTAATACAACAAACTGCTGGGTGTGTGGTTTGATACCACATACCATGGACAAGGGCATCCCCTATTTGGTCCTGCCTTTTAGTTATAATGGATCATTCTGGGCATTTCAGACCATGTTCGCTTATGCCCTAGAGACCTATCCTCCACGACCTCCGCGTTCCACCCGGTATAACTCTGCTAATAGAGCCTTGGTAAAAGGAATCACTGACATGGTGAGAGATGTCAATAATACTCCGTTCATTCCCAAGGATGAATTGCGAGTTTACATGGGTTGGAATGTTACGGAATATGGCATTACTCTGGGTGAGAACAAACGTAAGAGCTCAACTCCGATCTGGGTCGTACCCCACCAAGGTCAAGTCTGTTTGCAAGGAAATGGGAGGAATCCGAAAGCTCGACTAGGGAAAAGTGACTGTGTCGAAACATATGTTTTCCCCTCACAGTCTTCCCCTGCGGCGGGTGCTCTTAGTAACCTAACAGCTGAGCTTCAAGCGGATCGCCTCATGACGTTACAGAACCGTATGGTCCTTGACGTGTTACTTGCAGATCGAGGTGGAGTATGTAAGATGATCCAATCAAGTTGCTGCGTTTTTATTCCAGATAATGCGCCAACGGTGTACAAGGCCATCTCTAAGTTACATAAGATCTCTGACTCTATTCATGTAGAAGAAGGTGACTGGTCATTAATGGGATGGTTCTGGAGCCTGTTGTGTGCGTGGGGATGGAAGGTTCTGATAGTCACTGGCGTTGCATTAGTATTTTTATTTTCGTGCTGTCTCATTGTTCAGTGTGGTCCTGCCTTATGTAATCTCTGCATTTCTACATGCGTAAGAAGACCACCTGTTTTAAAAGATACGCCACGGGATAGAGTAATGCTCCAACAACATGTCAGTGACCTGATGAACATAGAAATGGATTCCGACATAGAGTGAGTTATTGCCTATCTAAGGGCAAAAGGACGGTCTGAGGTTCTGTAGCGATCCGAACCCGTGAATTCGGCATCGTAGTACTGACACGATTTCGGTACCAATGAACCGCAAATGATCCATTGTATGCATGACAGTGTTTTCGCTACGCAACTAGCATGAATTCACTGAGAAATAGGGCATTCGGTGGTAAAGTCGTGGCATCCATTTTAGTTACGGCATCCATTTTGTTTCTTGCCCTCACATAGTCAATGAACGGACGATGACCCCGGCAGAGTCACCTTGTTAAGGACACGTAAGCTCGAGCCCCGAGAAAGGTTGACGCTGCATGACTAGGCAGAATCAAGCTACCTCCCTTGCCTGAGGCCAGTCCTGCTACACTGGTTCTCGTGTCCGTTGTCCTGACTGAAAGGCCGAAGACGGTAGCCATGCCGGTTTATGATCCATAAATACCTCTTATCCTACATTTCAATCCTTTGCACCTGGCTCTGCTCCTTTCCTTCTGGGCTTTTACAATGGGGAGGTTACGATTTTTATGATGGGGAGGATCGGGCAAAGAATGGAAAACTGTCGAGAGGACCTGATCGAATACCGAAAACCTACAACTAATTATTGTTTAATGTCAAATTTACGGTTTGTTTGGGATACCGGGTTGGGCATGAGAAATATTCGTGTAATGTAGCCTAAAGACATTTTGCGTGTATTTAAAGAGTACCCCACTTAATGCAATTCGAACAGTCTCGTAGATTCTGCCTCTGTGTGGTTCCTATGATTTCTGTGTCCCTGCAGTAAATAAACCTCGGTCTTTGACGCCACCATCGAGAAGCCCGTGTCTCTGTTTATTTGTGCACCGGGACAGGAGGAACTCAGGGGTCTTCGGGTGTTGTTTCCCTGACACCTCTGGACTCTTAAAAGTCCAGAACCTCAGTTCTCTGGCTCTAAAGCAGCTCTGCTGACCTGGTTCTCTGGCTCTAAAGCAGCTATGCTGACCTGCTTCTCTGGCTCTAGAGCACCTCTGCTGACCTGGTTCTTAGGCTCTAGAGCAGCTCTGCTGACCTGCTTCTCTGGCTCTACAAGGACTCTGCTGACCTGGTTCTCTGGCTCTAAAGCAGCTCTGCAGACCTGGTTTTGTGGCTCAAAGCAGCTCTGCTGACCTGGTTCTCTGGCTCTAAAGCAGCTCTGCTGACCTGGTTCTCTCCCTCTAAAGCAGCTCTGCTGATCTGGTTTCTCTGGCTCTACAGCAGCTCTGCTGACCTGGTTCTCAGCCTCTAGAGGAGCTCTGCTGACCTGGTTCTTAGGCTCTAGAGCAGCTCCGCTGACCTGGTTCTCCGGCTCTATAGCAGCTCTGCTGACCTGGTTCTCTCCCTTTAAAGAAGCTCTGCTGACCTGGTTTCTCTGGCTCTACAGCAGCTCTGCTGACCTGCTCCTCTGGCTCTAGAGCAGCTCTACTGACCTGGTTCTCTGGCTCTACAAGGGCTCTGCTGACTTGGTTCTCTGGCTCTAGAGCAGCTCTGCTGACCTGGTTCTCTGGCTCTAAAGCAGCTCTGCTGACTTGGTTCTCAGGCTCTATAGCAGCTCTGCTAACCTGGTTCTCTCCCTTTAAAGAAGCTCTGCTAACCTGGTTTCTCTGGTTCTACAGCAGCTCTGCTGACCTGCTTCTCTGGCTATAGAGCAGCTCTGCTGACCTGGTTCTTAGGCTCTAGAGCAGCTCTGCTGACCTGGTTCTCTGGCTTTCAAGCATCTCTGCTGACCTGGTTCTTAGGCCCTAGAGCAGCTCTAAAGACCTAGTTCTCTGGCTCTACAACGGCTCTGCTGACCTGGTTCTCTGGCTCTAAAGCAGCTTTGCTGACCTGGTTCTCTGGCTCTAAAGCAGCTCTGTTGACCTGGTTCTTTGCCTCTAGAGCAGCTCTGCTGACCGGGTTCTATGGCTCTAAAGCAGATCTGCTGACCTGGTTCTCTGGCTCTAAGGCAGCTCTGCTGACATGGTTCTCTGGCTCTAAAGCAGCTCTGCTGACCTGGTTCTCTGCCTCTAGAGCAGCTCTGCTGACCGGGTTCTCTGGTTCTAGAGCGGCTCTGCTGACCTGGTTCTCTGGCTCTACAGCAGCTCTGCTGATTGGTTCTCTGGCTCTACAGCAGCTCTGCTGACCTGGTTCTATGGCTCTACAGCAGCTCTGCTGACCTGGTTCTCTGGCTCTAGAGCAGCACTACTGACCTGGTTCTTAGGCTCTAGAGCAGCTCTGCTGACCTGGTTCTCTGGCTTTGAGGCAGCTCTGCTGACCTGGTTCCCTGGCTCTAGAGCAGCTCTGCTGACCTGGTTCGTAGGCTCTAGAGCAGCTCTGCAGACCTAGTTCTCTGGCTCTACAACGGCTCTGCTGACCTGGTTCTCTGGCTCTAAAGCAGCTCTGCTGACCTGGTTCTATGGCTCTAAAGCAGCTCTGCTGACCTGGTTCTTACGCTCTAGAGCAGCTCTGCAGACCTAGTTCTCTGGCTCTAAAGCAGCTCTGCTGACCTGGTTCTCTGGCTCTAAAGCAGCTCTGCTGACCTGGTTCTCTCCCTCTAAAGCAGCTCTGCTGACTTGGTTTCTCTGGCTCTACAGCAGCTCTGCTGACCTGGTTCTCTCCCTCTAAAGCAGCTCTGCTGACCTGGTTCTCTGCCTCTAGAGCAGCTCTGCTGACCGGGTTCTCTGGTTCTAGAGCGGCTCTGCTGACCTGGCTCTCTGGCTCTACAGCAGCTCTGCTGACCTGGTTTTCTGGCTCTACAGCAGCTCTGCTGACCTGGTTCTATGGCTCTACAGCAGCTCTGCTGACCTGGTTCTCTGGCTCTAGAGCAGCTCTACTGACCTGGTTCTTAGGCTCTAGAGCAGCTCTGCTGACCTGGTTCTCTGGCTTTGAGGCAGCTCTGCTGACCTGGTTCCCTGGCTCTAGAGCAGCTCTGCTGACCTGGTTCGTAGGCTCTAGAGCAGCTCTGCAGACCTAGTTCTCTGGCTCTACAACGGCTCTGCTGACCTGGTTCTCTGGCTCTAAAGCAGCTCTGCTGACCTGGTTCTATAGCTCTAAAGCAGCTCTGCTGACCTGGTTCTATAGCTCTAAAGCAGCTCTGCTGACGGGGTTCTCTGGCTCTAGAGCATCTCTGCTGACCTGGTTCTTAGGCTCTAAAGCAGCTCTGCTGACCTGGTTCCTCCCTCTAAAGCAGCTCTGCTGACCTGGTTTCTCTGGCTCTACCTCAGCTCTGCTGACCTGGCTCTCTTCCTCTAGAGCAGCTCTGCTGACCTGGTTCTTAGGCTCTAGAGCAGCTCTGCTGACCTGGTTCTCTGGCTCTAAAGCAGCTCTGCTGACCTGGTCGTCTGGCTCTAAAGCAGCTCTGCTGACTTGGTTCTCTGGCTTTACAACGGCTCCACTGACCTGGTTCTCTGGCTCTAAAGCAGCTCTGCTGACCTGGTTCTATGGCTCTAAAGCAGCTCTGCTGACCTGGTTCCTCCCTCTAAAGCAGCTCTGCTGACCTGGTTTCTTTGGCTCTACCTCAGCTCTGCTGACCTGGCTCTCTTCCTCTAGAGCAGCTCTGCTGACCTGGTTCTTAGGCTCTAGAGCAGCTCAGCTGACCTGGTTCTCTGGCTCTAAAGCAGCTCTGCTGACCTGGTCGTCTGGCTCTAAAGCAGCTCTGCGGACCTGGTTCTCTCCCTCTAAAGCAGCACTGCTGACCTGGTTTCTCTGGCTCTACAGCAGCTCGGCTGACCTGGGTCTCTGGTTCTAGAGCAGCTCTGCTGACCTGGTTCTTAGGCTCTAGAGCAGCTCTGCTGACCTGGTTCTCTCCCTCTAAAGCAGCTCTGCTGACCTGGTGTCTCCTGCTCTACAGCAGCTCTGCTGACCTGGTTCCCTGCCTCTAGAGCAGCTCTGCTGACTGGGTTCTCTGGCTCTAGAGCATCTCTGCTGACCTGGTTCTTAGGCTCTAGAGCAGCTCTGCTAACCTGGTTCTCTGGATTTACAACGGCTCCGCTGACCTGGTTCTCTGGCTCTAAAGCAGCTCTGCTGACCTGGTTCTATGGCTCTAAAGCAGATCTGCTGACCTGGTTCTCTGGCTCTACTGCAGCTCTGCTGACCTGGGTATCTTGCTCTAAAGCAGCTCTGCTGACCTAGTTCTATGGCTCTAAAGCAGCTCTGCTGACCTGGTTCTCTGGCTCTACTGCAGCTCTGCTGACCTGGATCTCTGGCTCTACAGCAGCTTTGCGGACCTGCTTCTCTGGCTCTACAGCGGCTCTGCTGACCTGGTTCTATAGCTCTAAAGCAGCTCTGCTGACCGGGTTTTCTGGCTCTAGAGCATCTCTGCTGACCTGGTTCTTAGGCTCTAGAGCAGCTCTGCTGACCTGGTTCTCTGGCTTTACAACGGCTCCGCTGACCTGGTTCTCTGGCTCTAAAGCAGCTCTGCTGACCTGGTTCTATGGCTCTAAAGCAGCTCTGCTGACCTGGTTTCTCTGGCTCTACCTCAGCTCTGCTGACCTGGCTCTCTGCCTCTAAAGCAGCTCTGCTGACCTGGTTTCTCCTGCTCTACAGCAGCTCTGCTGACCTGGTTCTCTGCCTCTAGAGCAGCTCTGCTGACGGGTTCTCTGGCTCTAAAGCATCTCTGCTGACCTGGTTCTTAGGCTCTAGAGCAGCTCTGCTGACCTGGTTCTATGGCTCTAAAGCAGCTCTGCTGACCTGGTTCTCTGGCTCTAAAGCAGCTCTGCTGACCTGGTTCTCTGCCTCTAGAGCAGCTCTGCTGACCGGGTTCTCTGGTTCTAGAGCGGCTCTGCTGACCTGGTTCTCTGGCTCTACAGCAGCTCTGCTGACCTGGTTCTATGGCTCTACAGCAGCTCTGCTGACCTGGTTCTCTGGCTCTAGAGCAGCTCTACTGACCTGGTTCTCTGGCTCTACAAGGGCTCTGCTGTCTTGGTTCTCTGGCTCTAGAGCAGCTCTGCTGACCTGGTTCTCTGGCTCTAAAGCAGCTCTGCTGCCCTGGTTCTCCGGCTCTGTAGCAGCTCTGCAGAGTTGGTTCTCTGGCTCTAGAGCAGCTCTGTTGACCTGAGTCTTAGGCTATAGAGAAGCTCTGCTGACCTGGTTCTATAGCTCTAAAGCAGCTCTGCTGACCTGGTTCTCTGACTTTGAAGCAGCTCTGCTGACCTTGTTCTCTGGCTTTGAAGCAACTCTGCTGACCTTGTTCTCTGCCTCTAGAGCAGCTCTGCTGACCTGGTTCGCTCGCTCTAAAGCAGCTCTGCTAACCTGGTTCTCTGGATCTAATGCAGCTCTGCTGACCTGTTTCTCTCCCTCTAAAGCAGCTCTGCTGACCTGGTTTCTCTGGCTCTACACCAGCTCTGCTGACCTGGTTCTCTGGCTCTAAAGCAGTTCTGCTAACCTGGTTCTTAGGCTCTAGAGCAACTCTTCTGACCTGGTTCTCTGGCTCTACAGCAGCTCTGCTAACCTGGTTCTCTGGCTCTAAAGCGGCTCTGCTGACCTGGTTCTATGGCTCTAAAGCAGCTCTGCTGACCTGGTTCTCTGGCTCTAGAGCAGCTCTGCTGACCTGGTTTCTCTGGCTTTACAGCAGCTCTGCTGACCTGCTTCTCTGCCTCTAGAGCAGCTCTGCTAACCTGGCTCTTAGGCTCTAGAGCAGCTCTTCTGACCTGGTTCTCTGGCTCTACAGCAGCTCTGCTAACCTGGTTCTCTGGCTCTAAAGCAGCTCTGCTGACCTGGTTCCTCCCTCTAAAGCAGCTCTGCTGACCTGGTTTCTCTGGCTCTAAAGCAGCTCTGCTGACCTGGTTCTCTGGTTCTAAAGCAGCTCTGCTGACCTAGTTCTCTTGCTCTATAACGGCTCTGTTGACCTGGTTCTTTGGCTCTAAAGCAGCTCTGCTGACCTGGTTCTCTGGTTCTAAAGCGGCTCTGCTGACCTGGTTCTCTGGCTCTAGAGCAGCTCTGCTGACCTGGTTCTCAGGCTCTAGAGCAGCTCTGCTGACTTGGTTCTCTGGTTCTAAAGCAGCTCTGCTGACCTTGTTCTCTAGCTCTAAAGCAGTTCTGCTGACCTGGTTCTCTGGCTCTAAAGCAGCTCTGCTGACCTGGTTCTCTGGCTCTAGAGCAGCTCTGCTGACCTGGTTCTCAGGCTCTAGAGCAGCTCTGCTGACCTGGTTCTCTGGCTCTAAAGCAGCTCTGCTGACCTGGTTCTACGGCTCTAAAGCAGTTCTGCTGACCTGGTTCTCTGGCTCTAAAGCAGCTATGCTGACCTGCTTCTCTGGCTCTAGAGCATCTCTGCTGACCTGGTTCTTAGGCTCTAGAGCAGCTCTGCTGACCTGCTTCTCTGGCTCTACAAGGACTTTGCTGACCTGGTTCTCTGGCTCTAAAGCAGCTCTGCAGACCTTGTTTTGTGGCTCAAAGCAGCTCTGCTGACCTGGTTCTCTGGCTCTAAAGCCGCTCTGCTGACCTGGTTCTCTCCCTCTAAAGCAGCTCTGCTGATCTGGTTTCTCTGGCTCTACAGCAGCTCTGCTGACCTGGTTCTCAGCCTCTAGAGCAGCTCTGCTGACCTGGTTCTATGGCTCTAAAGCAGCTTTGCTGACCTGGTTCTCTGGCTCTAAAGCAGCTCTGCTGACCTGGTTCTCTCCCTCTAAAGCAGCTCTGCTGACCTGGTTTCTCTGGCTCTACAGCAGCTCTGCTGACCTGGTTCTCTCCCTCTAAAGCAGCTCTGCTGACCTGGTTCTCTGCCTCTAGAGCAGCTCTGCTGACCGGGTTCTCTGGTTCTAGAGCGGCTCTGCTGACCTGGCTCTCTGGCTCTACAGCAGCTCTGCTGACCTGGTTCTCTGGCTCTACAGCAGCTCTGCTGACCTGGTTCTATGGCTCTACAGCAGCTCTGCTGACCTGGTTCTCTGGCTCTAGAGCAGCTCTACTGACCTGGTTCTTAGGCTCTAGAGCAGCTCTGCTGACCTGGTTCTCTGGCTTTGAGGCAGCTCTGCTGACCTGGTTCCCTGGCTCTAGAGCAGCTCTGCTGACCTGGTTCGTAGGCTCTAGAGCAGCTCTGCAGACCTAATTCTCTGGCTCTACAACGGCTCTGCTGACCTGGTTCTCTGGCTCTAAAGCAGCTCTGCTGACCTGGTTCTATAGCTCTAAAGCAGCTCTGTTGACCTGGTTCTATAGCTCTAAAGCAGCTCTGCTGACGGGGTTCTCTGGCTCTAGAGCATCTCTGCTGACCTGGTTCTTAGGCTCTAAAGCAGCTCTGCTGACCTGGTTCCTCCCTCTAAAGCAGCTCTGCTGACCTGGTTTCTCTGGCTCTACCTCAGCTCTGCTGACCTGGCTCTCTTCCTCTAGAGCAGCTCTGCTGACCTGGTTCTTAGGCTCTAGAGCAGCTCTGCTGACCTGGTTCTCTGGCTCTAAAGCAGCTCTGCTGACCTGGTCGTCTGGCTCTAAAGCTGCTCTGCTGACTTGGTTCTCTGGCTTTACAACGGCTCCGCTGACCTGGTTCTCTGGCTCTAAAGCAGCTCTGCTGACCTGGTTCCATGGCTCTAAAGCAGCTCTGCTGACCTGGTTCCTCCCTCTAAAGCAGCTCTGCTGACCTGGTTTCTCTGGCTCTACCTCAGCTCTGCTGACCTGGCTTTCTTCCTCTAGAGCAGCTCTGCTGACCTGGTTCTTAGGCTCTAGAGCAGCCCTGCTGACCTGGTTCTCTGGCTCTAAAGCAGCTCTGCTGACCTGGTCGTCTGGCTCTAAAGCAGCTCTGCTGACCTGGTTCTCTCCCTCTAAAGCAGCACTGCTGACCTGGTTTCTCTGGCTCTACAGCAGCTCGGCTAACCTGGGTCTCTGGTTCTAGAGTAGATCTGCTGACCTGGTTCTTAGGCTCTAGAGCAGCTCTGCTGACCTGGTTCTCTCCCTCTAAAGCAGCTCTGCTGACCTGGTGTCTCCTGCTCTACAGCAGCTCTGCTGACCTGGTTCCCTGCCTCTAGAGCAGCTCTGCTGACCGGGTTCTCTGGCTCTAGAGCATCTCTGCTGACCTGGTTCTTAGGCTCTAGAGCAGCTCTGCTAACCTGGTTCTCTGGATTTACAACGGCTCCGCTGACCTGGTTCTCTGGCTCTAAAGCAGCTCTGCTGACCTGGTTCTATGGCTCTAAAGCAGAACTGCTGACCTGGTTCTCTGGCTCTACTGCAGCTCTGCTGACCTGGGTATCTTGCTCTAAAGCAGCTCTGCTGACCTAGTTCTATGGCTCTAAAGCAGCTCTGCTGACCTGGTTCTCTGGCTCTACTGCAGCTCTGCTGACCTGGATCTCTGGCTCTACGGCAGCTTTGCGGACCTGCTTCTCTGGCTCTACAGCGGCTCTGTTGACCTGGTTCTCTGGTTCTAAAGCAGCTCTGCTGACCTGGTTCTTTGCCTCTAGAGCAGCTCTGCTGACCGGGTTCTATGGCTCTAAAGCAGCTCTGCTGACCTGGTTCTCTGGCTCTAAAGCAGCTCTGCTGACCTGGTTCTCTGCCTCTAGAGCAGCTCTGCTGACCGGGTTCTCTGTCTCTAAAGCATCTCTGCTGACCTGGTTCTTAGGCTCTAGAGCAGCTCTGCTGACCTGGTTCTCTGGCTTTACAACGGCTCCGCTAACCTGGTTCTCTGGCTCTAAAGCAGCTCTGCTGACCTGGTTCTATGGCTCTAAAGCATCTCTGCTGACCTGGTTCTCTGCCTCTAGAGCAGCTCTGCTGACCGGGTTCTATGGTTCTAGAGCGGCTCTGCTGACCTGGTTCTCTGGCTCTACAGCAGCTCTGCTGACCTGGTTCTCTGGCTCTACAGCAGCTCTGCTGACCTGGTTCTATGGCTCTACAGCAGCTCTGCTGACCTGGTTCTCTGGCTCTAGAGCAGCTCTACTGACCTGGTTCTTAGGCTCTAGAGCAGCTCTGCTGACCTGGTTCTCTGGCTTTGAGGCAGCTCTGCTGACCTGGTTCCCTGGCTCTAGAGCAGCTCTGCTGACCTGGTTCGTAGGCTCTAGAGCAGCTCTGCAGACCTAGTTCTCTGGCTCTACAACGGCTCTGCTGACCTGGTTCTATAGCTCTAAAGCAGCTCTGCTGACCTGGTTCTATAGCTCTAAAGCAGCTCTGCTGACCGGGTTTTCTGGCTCTAGAGCATCTCTGCTGACCTGGTTCTTAGGCTCTAGAGCAGCTCTGCTGACCTGGTTCTCTGGCTTTACAACGGCTCCGCTGACCTGGTTCTCTGGCTCTAAAGCATCTCTGCTGACCTGGTTCTTAGGCTCTAGAGCAGCTCTGCTGACCTGGTTCTATGGCTCTAAAGCAGCTCTGCTGACCTGGTTCTCTGGCTCTAAAGCAGCTCTGCTGACCTGGTTCTCTGCCTCTAGAGCAGCTCTGCTGACCGGGTTCTCTGGTTCTAGAGCGGCTCTGCTGACCTGGTTCTCTGGCTCTACAGCAGCTCTGCTGACCTGGTTCTATGGCTCTACAGCAGCTCTGCTGACCTGGTTCTCTGGCTCTAGAGCAGCTCTACTGACCTGGTTCTCTGGCTCTACAAGGGCTCTGCTGTCTTGTTTCTCTGGCTCTAGAGCAGCTCTGCTGACCTGGTTCTCTGGCTCTAAAGCAGCTCTGCTGACCTGGTTCTCCGGCTCTATAGCAGCTCTGCTGAGTTGGTTCTCTGGCTCTAGAGCAGCTCTGCTGACCTGGTTCTTAGGCTATAGAGAAGCTCTGCTGACCTGGTTCTATAGCTCTAAAGCAGCTCTGCTGACCTGGTTCTCTGACTTTGAAGCAGCTCTGCTGACCTTGTTCTCTGGCTTTGAAGCAACTCTGCTGACCTTGTTCTCTGCCTCTAGAGCAGCTCTGCTGACCTGGTTCGCTCGCTCTAAAGCAGCTCTGCTAACCTGGTTCTCTGGATCTAATGCAGCTCTGCTGACCTGTTTCTCTCCCTCTAAAGCAGCTCTGCTGACCTGGTTTCTCTGGCTCTACACCAGCTCTGCTGACCTGGTTCTCTGGCTCTAAAGCAGTTCTGCTAACCTGGCTCTTAGGCTCTAGAGCAGCTCTTCTGACCTGGTTCTCTGGCTCTACAGCAGCTCTGCTAACCTGGTTCTCTGGCTCTAAAGCGGCTCTGCTGACCTGGTTCTATGGCTCTAAAGCAGCTCTGCTGACCTGGTTCTCTGGCTCTAGAGCAGCTCTGCTGACCTGGTTTCTCTGGCTTTACAGCAGCTCTGCTGACCTGCTTCTCTGCCTCTAGAGCAGCTCTGCTAACCTGGCTCTTAGGCTCTAGAGCAGCTCTTCTGACCTGGTTCTCTGGCTCTACAGCAGCTCTGCTAACCTGGTTCTCTGGCTCTAAAGCGGCTCTGCTGACCTGGTTCTATGGCTCTAAAGCAGCTCTGCTGACCTGGTTCCTCCCTCTAAAGCAGCTCTGCTGACCTGGTTTCTCTGGCTCTAAAGCAGCTCTGCTGACCTGGTTCTCTGGTTCTAAAGCAGCTCTGCTGACCTAGTTCTCTTGCTCTATAACGGCTCTGTTGACCTGGTTCTTTGGCTCTAAAGCAGCTCTGCTGACCTGGTTCTCTGGTTCTAAAGCGGCTCTGCTGACCTGGTTCTCTGGCTCTAAAGCGGCTCTGCTGACCTGGTTCTCTGGTTCCAAAGCAGCTCTGCTGACCTTGTTCTCTAGCTCCGAAGCAGTTCTGCTGACCAGGTTCTCTGGCTCTAAAGCAGCTCTGCTGACCTGGTTCTCTGGCTCTAGAGCAGCTCTGCTGACCTGGTTCTCAGGCTCTAGAGCAGCTCTGCTGACTTGGTTCTCTGGTTCTAAAGCAGCTCTGCTGACCTTGTTCTCTAGCTCTAAAGCAGTTCTGCTGACCTGGTTCTCTGGCTCTAAAGCAGCTCTGCTGACCTGGTTCTCTGGCTCTAGAGCAGCTCTGCTGACCTGGTTCTCAGGCTCTAGAGCAGCTCTGCTGACCTGGTTCTCTGGCTCTAAAGCAGCTCTGCTGACCTGGTTCTACGGCTCTAAAGCAGTTCTGCTGACCTGGTTCTCTGGCTCTAAAGCAGCTATGCTGACCTGCTTCTCTGGCTCTAGAGCACCTCTGCTGACCTGGTTCTTAGGCTCTAGAGCAGCTCTGCTGACCTGCGTCTCTGGCTCTACAAGGACTCTGCTGACCTGGTTCTCTGGCTCTAAAGCAGCTCTGCAGACCTGGTTTTGTGGCTCAAAGCAGCTCTGCTGACCTGGTTCTCTGGCTCTAAAGCAGCTCTGCTGACCTGGTTCTCTCCCTCTAAAGCAGCTCTGCTGATCTGGTTTCTCTGGCTCTACAGCAGCTCTGCTGACCTGGTTCTCAGCCTCTAGAGCAGCTCTGCTGACCTGGTTCTTAGGCTCTAGAGCAGCTCCGCTGACCTGGTTCTCCGGCTCTATAGCAGCTCTGCTGACCTGGTTCTCTCCCTTTAAAGAAGCTCTGCTGCCCTGGTTTCTCTGGCTCTACAGCAGCTCTGCTGACCTGGTTCTCAGCCTCTAGAGCAGCTCTGCTGACCTGGTTCTCAGGCTCTAGAGCAGCTCTGCTGACCTGGTTCTCTGGCTCTAAAGCAGCTCTGCTGACCTGGTTCTACGGCTCTAAAGCAGTTCTGCTGACCTGGTTCTCTGGCTCTAAAGCAGCTATGCTGACCTGCTTCTCTGGCTCTAGAGCACCTCTGCTGACCTGGTTCTTAGGCTCTAGAGCAGCTCTGCTGACCTGCGTCTCTGGCTCTACAAGGACTCTGCTGACCTGGTTCTCTGGCTCTAAAGCAGCTCTGCAGACCTGGTTTTGTGGCTCAAAGCAGCTCTGCTGACCTGGTTCTCTGGCTCTAAAGCAGCTCTGCTGACCTGGTTCTCTCCCTCTAAAGCAGCTCTGCTGATCTGGTTTCTCTGGCTCTACAGCAGCTCTGCTGACCTGGTTCTCAGCCTCTAGAGCAGCTCTGCTGACCTGGTTCTTAGGCTCTAGAGCAGCTCCGCTGACCTGGTTCTCCGGCTCTATAGCAGCTCTGCTGACCTGGTTCTCTCCCTTTAAAGAAGCTCTGCTGCCCTGGTTTCTCTGGCTCTACAGCAGCTCTGCTGACCTGCTCCTCTGGCTCTAGAGCAGCTCTACTGACCTGGTTCTCTGGCTCTACAAGGGCTCTGCTGACTTGGTTCTCTGGCTCTAGAGCAGCTCTGCTGACCTGGTTCTCTGGCTCTAAAGCAGCTCTGCTGACCTGATTCTCCGGCTCTATAGCAGCTCTGCTGAGTTGGTTCTCTGGCTCTAGAGCAGCTCTGCTGACCTGGTTCTTAGGCTATAGAAAAGGTCTGCTGACCTGGTTCTATAGCTCTAAAGCAGCTCTGCAGACCTGGTTCTCTGACTTTGAAGCAGCTCTGCTGACCTTGTTCTCTGGCTCTAAAGCAGCTCTGCTAACCTGGTTCTCTGGATCTAATGCAGCTCTGCTGACCTGTTTCTCTCCCTCTAAAGCAGCTCTGCTGACCTGGTTTCTCTGGCTCTACACCAGCTCTGCTGACCTGGTTCTCTGGCTCTAAAGCAGTTCTGCTAACCTGGCTCTTAGGCTCTAGAGCAGCTCTTCTGACCTGGTTCTCTGGCTCTACAGCAGCTCTGCTAACCTGGTTCTCTGGCTCTAAAGCGTCTCTGCTGACCTGGTTCTATGGCTCTAAAGCAGCTCTGCTGACCTGGTTCTCTGGCTCTAGCGCAGCTCTGCTGACCTGGTTTCTCTGGCTTTACAGCAGCTCTGCTGACCTGCTTCTCTGCCTCTAGAGCAGCTCTGCTAACCTGGCTCTTAGGCTCTAGAGCAGCTCATCTGACCTGGTTCTCTGGCTCTACAGCAGCTCTGCTAACCTGGTTCTCTGGCTCTAAGCGGCTCTGCTGACCTGGTTCTTAGGCTCTAGAGCAGCTCTGCTGACCTGGTTCTCTGGCTCTTCAACGGCTCTGCTGACCTGATTCTCTGGCTCTAAAGCAGCTCTGCTGACCTGGTTTTATGGCTCTAAAGCAGCTCTGCTGACCAGGTTCACTGGCTCTACAGCAGCTCTGCTAACCTGGTTCTCTGACTCTACAGCAGCTCTGCTGCCCCAGTTCTCTGCCTCTAGAGAGGTTCTGCTGACCTGGTTCTTAGGTTCTAGAGCAGCTCTGCTGACCTGGTTCTCTGGCTCTAAAGAGGCTCTGCTAACCTGGTTCTCTGGCACTAAAGCAGCTCTGCTGACCTGGTTCTCTGGTTCTAAAGCAGCTCTGCTGACCTAGTTCTCTTGCTCTATAACGGCTCTGTTGACCTGGTTCTTTGGCTCTAAAGCAGCTCTGCTGACCTGGTTCTCTGGTTCTAAAGCGGCTCTGCTGACCTGGTTCTCTGGCTCTAAAGCGGCTCTGCTGACCTGGTTCTCTGGTTCCAAAGCAGCTCTGCTGACCTTGTTCTCTAGCTCCGAAGCAGTTCTGCTGACCAGGTTCTCTGGCTCTAAAGCAGCTCTGCTGACCTGGTTCTCTGGCTCTAGAGCAGCTCTGCTGACCTTGTTCTCAGGCTCTAGAGCAGCTCTGCTGACTTGGTTCTCTGGTTCTAAAGCAGCTCTGCTGACCTTGTTCTCTAGCTCTGAAGCAGTTCTGCTGACCTGGTTCTCTGGCTCTAAAGCAGCTCTGCTGACCTGGTTCTCTGTCTCTAGAGCAGCTCTGCTGACCTGGTTCTCAGGCTCTAGAGCAGCTCTGCTGACCTGGTTCTCTGGCTCTAAAGCAGCTCTGCTGACCTGGTTCTACGGCTCTAAAGCAGCTCTGCTGACCTGGTTCTCTGGCTCTAAAGCAGCTATGCTGACCTGCTTCTCTGGCTCTAGAGCACCTCTGCTGACCTGGTTCTTAGGCTCTAGAGCAGCTCTGCTGACCTGCTTCTCTGGCTCTACAAGGACTCTGCTGACCTGGTTCTCTGGCTCTAAAGCAGCTCTGCAGACCTGGTTTTGTGGCTCAAAGCAGCTCTGCTGACCTGGTTCTCTGGATATAAAGCAGCTCTGCTGACCTGGTTCTCTCCCTCTAAAGCAGCTCTGCTGATCTGGTTTCTCTGGCTCTACAGCAGCTCTGCTGACCTGGTTCTCAGCCTCTAGAGCAGCTCTGCTGACCTGGTTCTTAGGCTCTATAGCAGCTCCGCTGACCTGGTTCTCCGGCTCTATAGCAGCTCTGCTGACCTGGTTCTCTCTCTTTAAAGAAGCTCTGCTGACCTGGTTTCTCTGGCTCTACAGCAGCTCTGCTGACCTGCTCCTCTGGCTCTAGAGCAGCTCTACTGACCTGGTTCTCTGGCTCTACAAGGGCTCTGCTGACTTGGTTCTCTGGCTCTAGAGCAGCTCTGCTGACCTGGTTCTCTGGCTCTAAAGCAGCTCTGCTGACCTGGTTCTCCGGCTCTATAGCAGCTCTGCTAACCTGGTTCTCTCCCTTTAAAGAAGCTCTGCTAACCTGGTTTCTCTGGTTCTACAGCAGCTCTGCTGACCTGCTTCTCTGGCTATAGAGCATCTCTGCTGACCTGGTTCTTAGGCTCTAGAGCAGTTCTGCTGACCTGGTTCTCTGGCTTTCAAGCATCTCTGCTGACCTGGTTCTTAGGCCCTAGAACAGCTCTAAAGACCTAGTTCTCTGGCTCTACAACGGCTCTGCTGACCTGGTTCTCTGGCTCTAAAGCAGCTCTGCTGACCTGGTTCTCTGGCTCTAAAGCAGCTCTGTTGACCTGGTTCCTTGCCTCTAGAGCAGCTCTGCTGACCGGGTTCTATGGCTCTAAAGCAGATCTGCTGACCTGGTTCTCTGGCTCTAAAGCAGCTCTGCTGACATGGTTCTCTGGCTCTACTGCAGCTCTGCTGACCTGGATCTCTGGCTCTACAGCAGCTCTGCTGACCTGCTTCTCTGGCTCTACAGCGGCTCTGCTGACCAGGTTCTCTGGCTCTAAAGCAGCTCTGCTGACCTGGTTCTCTGGCTCTAGAGCAGCTCTGCTGACCTTGTTCTCAGGCTCTAGAGCAGCTCTGCTGACTTGGTTCTCTGGTTCTAAAGCAGCTCTGCTGACCTTGTTCTCTAGCTCTGAAGCAGTTCTGCTGACCTGGTTCTCTGGCTCTAAAGCAGCTCTGCTGACCTGGTTCTCTGTCTCTAGAGCAGCTCTGCTGACCTGGTTCTCAGGCTCTAGAGCAGCTCTGCTGACCTGGTTCTCTGGCTCTAAAGCAGCTCTGCTGACCTGGTTCTACGGCTCTAAAGCAGCTCTGCTGACCTGGTTCTCTGGCTCTAAAGCAGCTATGCTGACCTGCTTCTCTGGCTCTAGAGCACCTCTGCTGACCTGGTTCTTAGGCTCTAGAGCAGCTCTGCTGACCTGCTTCTCTGGCTCTACAAGGACTCTGCTGACCTGGTTCTCTGGCTCTAAAGCAGCTCTGCAGACCTGGTTTTGTGGCTCAAAGCAGCTCTGCTGACCTGGTTCTCTGGATATAAAGCAGCTCTGCTGACCTGGTTCTCTCCCTCTAAAGCAGCTCTGCTGATCTGGTTTCTCTGGCTCTACAGCAGCTCTGCTGACCTGGTTCTCAGCCTCTAGAGCAGCTCTGCTGACCTGGTTCTTAGGCTCTATAGCAGCTCCGCTGACCTGGTTCTCCGGCTCTATAGCAGCTCTGCTGACCTGGTTCTCTCTCTTTAAAGAAGCTCTGCTGACCTGGTTTCTCTGGCTCTACAGCAGCTCTGCTGACCTGCTCCTCTGGCTCTAGAGCAGCTCTACTGACCTGGTTCTCTGGCTCTACAAGGGCTCTGCTGACTTGGTTCTCTGGCTCTAGAGCAGCTCTGCTGACCTGGTTCTCTGGCTCTAAAGCAGCTCTGCTGACCTGGTTCTCCGGCTCTATAGCAGCTCTGCTAACCTGGTTCTCTCCCTTTAAAGAAGCTCTGCTAACCTGGTTTCTCTGGTTCTACAGCAGCTCTGCTGACCTGCTTCTCTGGCTATAGAGCATCTCTGCTGACCTGGTTCTTAGGCTCTAGAGCAGTTCTGCTGACCTGGTTCTCTGGCTTTCAAGCATCTCTGCTGACCTGGTTCTTAGGCCCTAGAACAGCTCTAAAGACCTAGTTCTCTGGCTCTACAACGGCTCTGCTGACCTGGTTCTCTGGCTCTAAAGCAGCTCTGCTGACCTGGTTCTCTGGCTCTAAAGCAGCTCTGTTGACCTGGTTCCTTGCCTCTAGAGCAGCTCTGCTGACCGGGTTCTATGGCTCTAAAGCAGATCTGCTGACCTGGTTCTCTGGCTCTAAAGCAGCTCTGCTGACATGGTTCTCTGGCTCTACTGCAGCTCTGCTGACCTGGATCTCTGGCTCTACAGCAGCTCTGCTGACCTGCTTCTCTGGCTCTACAGCGGCTCTGTTGACCTGGTTCTCTGGCTCTAAAGCAGCTCTGCTGACCTGGTTCTTTGCCTCTAGAGCAGCTCTGCTGACCAGGTTCTATGGCTCTAAAGCAGCTCTGCTGACCTGGTTCTCTGGCTCTAAAGCAGCTCTGCTGACCTGGTTCTCTGCCTCTAGAGCAGCTCTGATGACCGGGTTCTCTGGTTCTAGAGCGGCTCTGCTGACCTGGTTCTCTGGCTCTACAGCAGCTCTGCTGACTGGTTCTCTGGCTCTACAGCAGGTCTGCTGACCTGGTTCTATGGCTCTACAGCAGCTCTGCTGACCTGGTTCTCTGGCTCTAGAGCAGCTCTACTGACCTGTTCTTAGGCTCTAGAGCAGCTCTGCTGACCTGGTTCTCTGGCTTTGAGGCAGCTCTGCTGACCTGATTCCCTGGCTCTAGAGCAGCTCTGCTGACCTGGTTCGTAGGCTCTAGAGCAGCTCTGCAGACCTAGTTCTCGGGCTCTACAACGGCTCTGCTGACCTGGTTCTCTGGCTCTAAAGCAGCTCTGCTGACCTGGTTCTATTGCTCTGAAGCAGCTCTGCTGACCTGGTTCTTACGCTCTAGAGCAGCTCTGCAGACCTAGTTCTCTGGCTCTAAAGCAGCTCTGCTGACCTGGTTGTCTGGCTCTAAAGCAGCTCTGCTGACCTGGTTCTCTCCCTCTAAAGCAGCTCTGGTGACCTGGTTTCTCTGGCTCTACAGCAGCTCTGCTGACCTGGTTCTCTCCCTCTAAAGCAGCTCTGCTGACCTGGTTCTCTGCCTCTAGAGCAGCTCTGCTGACCGGGTTCTCTGGTTCTAGAGCGGCTCTGCTGACCTGGCTCTCTGGCTCTACAGCAGCTCTGCTGACCTGGTTCTCTGGCTCTACAGCAGCTCTGCTGACCTGGTTCTATGGCTCTACAGCAGCTCTGCTGACCTGGTTCTCTGGCTCTAGAGCAGCTCTACTGACCTGGTTCTTAGGCTCTAGAGCAGCTCTGCTGACCTGGTTCTCTGGCTTTGAGGCAGCTCTGCTGACCTGGTTCCCTGGCGCTGGAGCAGCTCTGCTGACCTGGTTCATAGGCTCTAGAGCAGCTCTGCAGACCTAGTTCTCTGGCTCTACAACGGCTCTGCTGACCTGGTTCTCTGGCTCTAAAGCAGCTCTGTCGACCTGGTTCTATAGCTCTAAAGCAGCTCTGCTGACCTGGTGCTATAGCTCTAAAGCAGCTCTGCTGACCGGGTTCTCTGGCTCTAGAGCATCTCTGCCGACCTGGTTCTTAGGCTCTAGAGCAGCTCTGCTGACCTGGTTCTCTGGCTTTACAACGGCTCCGCTGACCTGGTTCTCTGGCTCTAAAGCAGCTCTGCTGACCTGGTTCTATGGCTCTAAAGCAGCTCTGCTGACCTGGTTCCTCCCTCTAAAGCAGCTCTGCTGACCTGGTTTCTCTGGCTCTACCTCAGCTCTGCTGACCTGGCTCTCTGCCTCTAGAGCAGCTCTGCTGACCTGGTTCTTAGGCTCTAGAGCAGCTCTGCTGACCTGGTTCTCTGGCTCTAAAGCAGCTCTGCTGACCTGGTCGTCTGGCTCTAAAGCAGCTCTGCTGACCTGGTTCTCTCCCTCTAAAGCAGCACTGCTGACCTGGTTTCTCTGGCTCTACAGCAGCTCGGCTGACCTGGGTCTCTGGTTCTAGAGCAGCTCTGCTGACCTGGTTCTTAGGCTCTAGAGCAGCTCTGCTGACCTGGTTCTCTCCCTCTAAAGCAGCTCTGCTGACCTGGTATCTCCTGCTCTACAGCAGCTCTGCTGACCTGGTTCTCTGCCTCTAGAGCAGCTCTGCTGACCGGGTTCTCTGGCTCTAGAGCATCTCTGCTGACCTGGTTCTTAGGCTCTAGAGCAGCTCTGCTAATCTGGTTCTCTGGATTTACAACGGCTCCGCTGACCTGGTTCTCTGGCTCTAAAGCAGCTCTGCTGACCTGGTTCTATGGCTCTAAAGCAGATCTGCTGACCTGGTTCTCTGGCTCTACTGCAGCTCTGCTGACCTGGGTATCTTGCTCTAAAGCAGCTCTGCTGACCTAGTTCTATGGCTCTAAAGCAGCTCTGCTGACCTGGTTCTCTGGCTCTACTGCAGCTCTGCTGACCTGGATCTCTGGCTCTACAGCAGCTTTGCGGACCTGCTTCTCTGGCTCTACAGCGGCTCTGTTGACCTGGTTCTCTGGCTCTAAAGCAGCTCTGCTGACCTGGTTCTTTGCCTCTAGAGCAGCTCTGCTGACCGGGTTCTATGGCTCTAAAGCAGCTCTGCTGACCTGGTTCTCTGGCTCTAAAGCAGCTCTGCTGACCTGGTTCTCTGCCTCTAGAGCAGCTCTGCTGACCGGGTTCTCTGGCTCTAAAGCATCTCTGCTGACCTGGTTCTTAGGCTCTAGAGCAGCTCTGCTGACCTGGTTCTCTGGCTTTACAACGGCTCCGCTAACCTGGTTCTCTGGCTCTAAAGCAGCTCTGCTGACCTGGTTCTATGGCTCTAAAGCAGCTCTGCTGACCTGGTTCTCTGCCTCTAGAGCAGCTCTGCTGACCGGGTTCTCTGTTTCTAGAGCGGCTCTGCTGACCTGGTTCTCTGGCTCTACAGCAGCTCTGCTGACCTGGTTCTCTGGCTCTACAGCAGCTCTGCTGACCTGGTTCTATGGCTCTACAGCAGCTCTGCTGACCTGGTTCTCTGACTCTAGAGCAGCTCTGCTGACCGGGTTCTCTGGTTCTATAGCGGGCCTGCTGACCTGGTTCTCTGGCTCTACAGCAGCTCTGCTGACCTGGTTCTCTGGCTCTACAGCAGCTCTGCTGCCCTGGTTCTATGGCTCTACAGCAGCTCTGCTGACCTGGTTCTCCGGCTCTAGAGCAGCTCTACTGACCTGGTTCTCTGGCTCTACAAGGGCTCTGCTGACTTGGTTCTCTGGCTCTAGAGCAGCTCTGCTGACCTGGTTCTCTGGCTCTAAAGCAGCTCTGCTGACCTGGTTCTCCGGCTCTATAGCAGCTCTGCTGAGTTGGTTCTCTGGCTCTAGAGCAGCTCTGCTGACCTGGTTCTTAGGCTATAGAGAAGCTCTGCTGACCTGGTTCTATAGCTCTAAAGCAGCTCTGCTGACCTGGTTCTCTGACTTTGAAGCAGCTCTGCTGACATTGTTCTCTGGCTTTGAAGCAACTCTGCTGACCTTGTTCTCTGCCTCTAGAGCAGCTCTGCTGACCTGGTTCGCTCGCTCTAAAGCAGCTCTGCTAACCTGGTTCTCTGGATCTAATGCAGCTCTGCTGACCTGTTTCTCTCCCTCTAAAGCAGCTCTGCTGACCTGGTTTCTCTGGCTCTACACCAGCTCTGCTGACCTGGTTCTCTGGCTCTAGGGCAGTTCTGCTAACCTGGCTCTTAGGCTCTAGAGCAGCTCTTCTGACCTGGTTCTCTGGCTCTACAGCAGCTCTGCTGACCTGGTTCTCTGCCTCTAGAGCAGCTCTGCTGACCGGGTTCTCTGGTTCTAGAGCGGCTCTGCTGACCTGGTTCTCTGGCTCTACAGCAGCTCTGCTGACCTGGTTCTCTGGCTCTACAGCAGCTCTGCTGACCTGGTTCTATGGCTCTACAGCAGCTCTGGTTACCTGGTTCTCTGGCTCTAAAGCAGCTCTGCTGACCTGGTTCTATGGCTCTAAAGCAGCTCTGCTGACCTGGTTCTCTGCCTCTAGAGCAGCTCTGCTGACCGGGTTCTCTGGTTCTAGAGCGGCTCTGCTGACCTGGTTCTCTGGCTCTACAGCAGCTCTGCTGACCTGGTTCTCTGGCTCTACAGCAGCTCTGCTGACCTGGTTCTCTGGCTTTGAGGCAGCTCTGCTGACCTGGTTCTCTGGCTCTCGAGCAGCTCTACTGACCTGGTTCTTAGGCTCTAGAGCAGCTCTGCTGACCTGGTTCTCTGGCTTTGAGGCAGCTCTGCTGACCTGGTTCCCTGGCTCTAGAGCAGCTCTGCTGACCTGGTTCGTAGGCTCTAGAGCAGCTCTGCAGACCTAGTTCTCTGGCTCTACAATGGCTCTGCTGACCTGGTTCTCTGGCTCTAAAGAAGCTCTGCTGACCTGGTTCTATAGCTCTAAAGCAGCTCTGCTGACCTGGTTCTATAGCTCTAAAGCAGCTCTGCTGACCGGGTTCTCTGGCTCTAGAGCATCTCTGCTGACCTGGTTCTTAGGCTCTAGAGCAGCTCTGCTGACCTGGTTCTCTGGCTTTACAACGGCTCCGCTGACCTGGTTCTCTGGCTCTAAAGCAGCTCTGCTGACCTGGTTCTATGGCTCTAAAGCAGCTCTGCTGACCTGGTTCCTCCCTCTAAAGCAGCTCTGCTGACCTGGTTTCTCTGGCTCTACCTCAGCTCTGCTGACCTGGCTCTCTGCCTCTAAAGCAGCTCTGCTGACCTGGTTTCTCCTGCTCTACAGCAGCTCTGCTGACCTGGTTCTCTGCCTCTAGAGCAGCTCTGCTGACCGGGTTCTCTGGCTCTAAAGCATCTCTGCTGACCTGGTTCTTAGGCTCTAGAGCAGCTCTGCTGACCTGGTTCTCTGGCTTTACAACGGCTCCGCTAACCTGGTTCTCTGGCTCTAAAGCAGCTCTGCTGACCTGGTTCTATGGCTCTAAAGCAGCTCTGCTGACCTGGTTCTCTGGCTCTAAAGCAGCTCTGCTGACCTGGTTCTCTGCCTCTGGAGCAGCTCTGCTGACTGGGTTCTCTGGTTCTAGAGCGGCTCTGCTGACCTGGTTCTCTGGCTCTACAGCAGCTCTGCTGACCTGGTTCTCTGGCTCTACAGCAGCTCTGCTGACCTGGTTCTCCGGCTCTATAGCAGCTCTGCTGAGTTGGTTCTCTGGCTCTAGAGCAGCTCTGCTGACCTGGTTCTTAGGCTATAGAGAAGTTCTGCTGACCTGGTTCTATAGCTCTAAAGCAGCTCTGCTGACCTGGTTCTCTGACTTTGAAGCAGCTCTGCTGACCTTGTTCTCTGGCTTTGAAGCAACTCTGCTGACCTTGTTCTCTGCCTCTAGAGCAGCTCTGCTGACCTGGTTCGCTCGCTCTAAAGCAGCTCTGCTAACCTGGTTCTCTGGATCTAATGCAACTCTGCTGACCTGTTTCTCTCCCTCTAAAGCAGCTCTGCTGACCTGGTTTCTCTGGCTTTACACCAGCTCTGCTGACCTGGTTCTCTGGCTCTAGAGCAGTTCTGCTAACCTGGCTCTTAGGCTCTAGAGCAGCTCTTCTGACCTGGTTCTCTGGCTCTACAGCAGCTCTGCTAACCTGGTTCTCTGGCTCTAAAGCGGCTCTGCTGACCTGGTTCTATGGCTCTAAAGCAGCTCTGCTGACCTGGTTCTCTGGCTCCAGAGCAGCTCTGCTGACCTGGTTTCTCTGGCTTTACAGCAGCTCTGCTGACCTGCTTCTCTGCCTCTAGAGCAGCTCTGCTAACCTGGCTCTTAGGCTCTAGAGCAGCTCTTCTGACCTGGTTCTCTGGCTCTACAGAAGCTCTGCTAACCTGGTTCTCTGGCTCTAAAGCGGCTCTGCTGACCTGGTTCTATGGCTCTAAAGCAGCTCTGCTGACCTGGTTCTCTGGCTCTAGAGCAGCTCTGCTGACCTGGTTTCTCTGGCTTTACAGCAGCTCTGCTGACCTGCTTCTCTGCCTCTAGAGCAGCTCTGCTGACCTGGTTCTTAGGCTCTAGAGCAGCTCTGCTGACCTGGTTCTCTGGCTCTTCAACGGCTCTGCTGACCTGATTCTCTGGCTCTAAAGCAGCTCTGCTGACCTGGTTTTATGGCTCTAAAGCAGCTCTGCTGACCAGGTTCACTGGCTCTACAGCAGCTCTGCTAACCTGGTTCTCTGACTCTACAGCAGCTCTGCTGCCCCAGTTCTCTGCCTCTAGAGCGGTTCTGCTGACCTGGTTCTTAGGTTCTAGAGCAGCTCTGCTGACCTGGTTCTCTGGCTCTAAAGAGGCTCTGCTAACCTGGTTCTCTGGCACTAAAGCAGCTCTGCTGACCTGGTTCGTAGGCTCTAGAGCAGCTCTGCAGACCTAGTTCTCTGGCTCTACAACGGCTCTGCTGACCTGGTTCTATAGCTCTAAAGCAGCTCTGCTGACCTGGTTCTATAGCTCTAAAGCAGCTCTGCTGACCGGGTTTTCTGGCTCTAGAGCATCTCTGCTGACCTGGTTCTTAGGCTCTAGAGCAGCTCTGCTGACCTGGTTCTCTGGCTTTACAACGGCTCCGCTGACCTGGTTCTCTGGCTCTAAAGCATCTCTGCTGACCTGGTTCTTAGGCTCTAGAGCAGCTCTGCTGACCTGGTTCTATGGCTCTAAAGCAGCTCTGCTGACCTGGTTCTCTGGCTCTAAAGCAGCTCTGCTGACCTGGTTCTCTGCCTCTAGAGCAGCTCTGCTGACCGGGTTCTCTGGTTCTAGAGCGGCTCTGCTGACCTGGTTCTCTGGCTCTACAGCAGCTCTGCTGACCTGGTTCTATGGCTCTACAGCAGCTCTGCTGACCTGGTTCTCTGGCTCTAGAGCAGCTCTACTGACCTGGTTCTCTGGCTCTACAAGGGCTCTGCTGTCTTGTTTCTCTGGCTCTAGAGCAGCTCTGCTGACCTGGTTCTCTGGCTCTAAAGCAGCTCTGCTGACCTGGTTCTCCGGCTCTATAGCAGCTCTGCTGAGTTGGTTCTCTGGCTCTAGAGCAGCTCTGCTGACCTGGTTCTTAGGCTATAGAGAAGCTCTGCTGACCTGGTTCTATAGCTCTAAAGCAGCTCTGCTGACCTGGTTCTCTGACTTTGAAGCAGCTCTGCTGACCTTGTTCTCTGGCTTTGAAGCAACTCTGCTGACCTTGTTCTCTGCCTCTAGAGCAGCTCTGCTGACCTGGTTCGCTCGCTCTAAAGCAGCTCTGCTAACCTGGTTCTCTGGATCTAATGCAGCTCTGCTGACCTGTTTCTCTCCCTCTAAAGCAGCTCTGCTGACCTGGTTTCTCTGGCTCTACACCAGCTCTGCTGACCTGGTTCTCTGGCTCTAAAGCAGTTCTGCTAACCTGGCTCTTAGGCTCTAGAGCAGCTCTTCTGACCTGGTTCTCTGGCTCTACAGCAGCTCTGCTAACCTGGTTCTCTGGCTCTAAAGCGGCTCTGCTGACCTGGTTCTATGGCTCTAAAGCAGCTCTGCTGACCTGGTTCTCTGGCTCTAGAGCAGCTCTGCTGACCTGGTTTCTCTGGCTTTACAGCAGCTCTGCTGACCTGCTTCTCTGCCTCTAGAGCAGCTCTGCTAACCTGGCTCTTAGGCTCTAGAGCAGCTCTTCTGACCTGGTTCTCTGGCTCTACAGCAGCTCTGCTAACCTGGTTCTCTGGCTCTAAAGCGGCTCTGCTGACCTGGTTCTATGGCTCTAAAGCAGCTCTGCTGACCTGGTTCCTCCCTCTAAAGCAGCTCTGCTGACCTGGTTTCTCTGGCTCTAAAGCAGCTCTGCTGACCTGGTTCTCTGGTTCTAAAGCAGCTCTGCTGACCTAGTTCTCTTGCTCTATAACGGCTCTGTTGACCTGGTTCTTTGGCTCTAAAGCAGCTCTGCTGACCTGGTTCTCTGGTTCTAAAGCGGCTCTGCTGACCTGGTTCTCTGGCTCTAAAGCGGCTCTGCTGACCTGGTTCTCTGGTTCCAAAGCAGCTCTGCTGACCTTGTTCTCTAGCTCCGAAGCAGTTCTGCTGACCAGGTTCTCTGGCTCTAAAGCAGCTCTGCTGACCTGGTTCTCTGGCTCTAGAGCAGCTCTGCTGACCTGGTTCTCAGGCTCTAGAGCAGCTCTGCTGACTTGGTTCTCTGGTTCTAAAGCAGCTCTGCTGACCTTGTTCTCTAGCTCTAAAGCAGTTCTGCTGACCTGGTTCTCTGGCTCTAAAGCAGCTCTGCTGACCTGGTTCTCTGGCTCTAGAGCAGCTCTGCTGACCTGGTTCTCAGGCTCTAGAGCAGCTCTGCTGACCTGGTTCTCTGGCTCTAAAGCAGCTCTGCTGACCTGGTTCTACGGCTCTAAAGCAGTTCTGCTGACCTGGTTCTCTGGCTCTAAAGCAGCTATGCTGACCTGCTTCTCTGGCTCTAGAGCACCTCTGCTGACCTGGTTCTTAGGCTCTAGAGCAGCTCTGCTGACCTGCGTCTCTGGCTCTACAAGGACTCTGCTGACCTGGTTCTCTGGCTCTAAAGCAGCTCTGCAGACCTGGTTTTGTGGCTCAAAGCAGCTCTGCTGACCTGGTTCTCTGGCTCTAAAGCAGCTCTGCTGACCTGGTTCTCTCCCTCTAAAGCAGCTCTGCTGATCTGGTTTCTCTGGCTCTACAGCAGCTCTGCTGACCTGGTTCTCAGCCTCTAGAGCAGCTCTGCTGACCTGGTTCTTAGGCTCTAGAGCAGCTCCGCTGACCTGGTTCTCCGGCTCTATAGCAGCTCTGCTGACCTGGTTCTCTCCCTTTAAAGAAGCTCTGCTGCCCTGGTTTCTCTGGCTCTACAGCAGCTCTGCTGACCTGGTTCTCAGCCTCTAGAGCAGCTCTGCTGACCTGGTTCTCAGGCTCTAGAGCAGCTCTGCTGACCTGGTTCTCTGGCTCTAAAGCAGCTCTGCTGACCTGGTTCTACGGCTCTAAAGCAGTTCTGCTGACCTGGTTCTCTGGCTCTAAAGCAGCTATGCTGACCTGCTTCTCTGGCTCTAGAGCACCTCTGCTGACCTGGTTCTTAGGCTCTAGAGCAGCTCTGCTGACCTGCGTCTCTGGCTCTACAAGGACTCTGCTGACCTGGTTCTCTGGCTCTAAAGCAGCTCTGCAGACCTGGTTTTGTGGCTCAAAGCAGCTCTGCTGACCTGGTTCTCTGGCTCTAAAGCAGCTCTGCTGACCTGGTTCTCTCCCTCTAAAGCAGCTCTGCTGATCTGGTTTCTCTGGCTCTACAGCAGCTCTGCTGACCTGGTTCTCAGCCTCTAGAGCAGCTCTGCTGACCTGGTTCTTAGGCTCTAGAGCAGCTCCGCTGACCTGGTTCTCCGGCTCTATAGCAGCTCTGCTGACCTGGTTCTCTCCCTTTAAAGAAGCTCTGCTGCCCTGGTTTCTCTGGCTCTACAGCAGCTCTGCTGACCTGCTCCTCTGGCTCTAGAGCAGCTCTACTGACCTGGTTCTCTGGCTCTACAAGGGCTCTGCTGACTTGGTTCTCTGGCTCTAGAGCAGCTCTGCTGACCTGGTTCTCTGGCTCTAAAGCAGCTCTGCTGACCTGATTCTCCGGCTCTATAGCAGCTCTGCTGAGTTGGTTCTCTGGCTCTAGAGCAGCTCTGCTGACCTGGTTCTTAGGCTATAGAAAAGGTCTGCTGACCTGGTTCTATAGCTCTAAAGCAGCTCTGCAGACCTGGTTCTCTGACTTTGAAGCAGCTCTGCTGACCTTGTTCTCTGGCTCTAAAGCAGCTCTGCTAACCTGGTTCTCTGGATCTAATGCAGCTCTGCTGACCTGTTTCTCTCCCTCTAAAGCAGCTCTGCTGACCTGGTTTCTCTGGCTCTACACCAGCTCTGCTGACCTGGTTCTCTGGCTCTAAAGCAGTTCTGCTAACCTGGCTCTTAGGCTCTAGAGCAGCTCTTCTGACCTGGTTCTCTGGCTCTACAGCAGCTCTGCTAACCTGGTTCTCTGGCTCTAAAGCGTCTCTGCTGACCTGGTTCTATGGCTCTAAAGCAGCTCTGCTGACCTGGTTCTCTGGCTCTAGCGCAGCTCTGCTGACCTGGTTTCTCTGGCTTTACAGCAGCTCTGCTGACCTGCTTCTCTGCCTCTAGAGCAGCTCTGCTAACCTGGCTCTTAGGCTCTAGAGCAGCTCATCTGACCTGGTTCTCTGGCTCTACAGCAGCTCTGCTAACCTGGTTCTCTGGCTCTAAGCGGCTCTGCTGACCTGGTTCTTAGGCTCTAGAGCAGCTCTGCTGACCTGGTTCTCTGGCTCTTCAACGGCTCTGCTGACCTGATTCTCTGGCTCTAAAGCAGCTCTGCTGACCTGGTTTTATGGCTCTAAAGCAGCTCTGCTGACCAGGTTCACTGGCTCTACAGCAGCTCTGCTAACCTGGTTCTCTGACTCTACAGCAGCTCTGCTGCCCCAGTTCTCTGCCTCTAGAGAGGTTCTGCTGACCTGGTTCTTAGGTTCTAGAGCAGCTCTGCTGACCTGGTTCTCTGGCTCTAAAGAGGCTCTGCTAACCTGGTTCTCTGGCACTAAAGCAGCTCTGCTGACCTGGTTCTCTGGTTCTAAAGCAGCTCTGCTGACCTAGTTCTCTTGCTCTATAACGGCTCTGTTGACCTGGTTCTTTGGCTCTAAAGCAGCTCTGCTGACCTGGTTCTCTGGTTCTAAAGCGGCTCTGCTGACCTGGTTCTCTGGCTCTAAAGCGGCTCTGCTGACCTGGTTCTCTGGTTCCAAAGCAGCTCTGCTGACCTTGTTCTCTAGCTCCGAAGCAGTTCTGCTGACCAGGTTCTCTGGCTCTAAAGCAGCTCTGCTGACCTGGTTCTCTGGCTCTAGAGCAGCTCTGCTGACCTTGTTCTCAGGCTCTAGAGCAGCTCTGCTGACTTGGTTCTCTGGTTCTAAAGCAGCTCTGCTGACCTTGTTCTCTAGCTCTGAAGCAGTTCTGCTGACCTGGTTCTCTGGCTCTAAAGCAGCTCTGCTGACCTGGTTCTCTGTCTCTAGAGCAGCTCTGCTGACCTGGTTCTCAGGCTCTAGAGCAGCTCTGCTGACCTGGTTCTCTGGCTCTAAAGCAGCTCTGCTGACCTGGTTCTACGGCTCTAAAGCAGCTCTGCTGACCTGGTTCTCTGGCTCTAAAGCAGCTATGCTGACCTGCTTCTCTGGCTCTAGAGCACCTCTGCTGACCTGGTTCTTAGGCTCTAGAGCAGCTCTGCTGACCTGCTTCTCTGGCTCTACAAGGACTCTGCTGACCTGGTTCTCTGGCTCTAAAGCAGCTCTGCAGACCTGGTTTTGTGGCTCAAAGCAGCTCTGCTGACCTGGTTCTCTGGATATAAAGCAGCTCTGCTGACCTGGTTCTCTCCCTCTAAAGCAGCTCTGCTGATCTGGTTTCTCTGGCTCTACAGCAGCTCTGCTGACCTGGTTCTCAGCCTCTAGAGCAGCTCTGCTGACCTGGTTCTTAGGCTCTATAGCAGCTCCGCTGACCTGGTTCTCCGGCTCTATAGCAGCTCTGCTGACCTGGTTCTCTCTCTTTAAAGAAGCTCTGCTGACCTGGTTTCTCTGGCTCTACAGCAGCTCTGCTGACCTGCTCCTCTGGCTCTAGAGCAGCTCTGCTGACCTGGTTCTTAGGCTCTATAGCAGCTCCGCTGACCTGGTTCTCCGGCTCTATAGCAGCTCTGCTGACCTGGTTCTCTCTCTTTAAAGAAGCTCTACTGACCTGGTTCTCTGGCTCTACAAGGGCTCTGCTGACTTGGTTCTCTGGCTCTAGAGCAGCTCTGCTGACCTGGTTCTCTGGCTCTAAAGCAGCTCTGCTGACCTGGTTCTCCGGCTCTATAGCAGCTCTGCTAACCTGGTTCTCTCCCTTTAAAGAAGCTCTGCTAACCTGGTTTCTCTGGTTCTACAGCAGCTCTGCTGACCTGCTTCTCTGGCTATAGAGCATCTCTGCTGACCTGGTTCTTAGGCCCTAGAACAGCTCTAAAGACCTAGTTCTCTGGCTCTACAACGGCTCTGCTGACCTGGTTCTCTGGCTCTAAAGCAGCTCTGCTGACCTGGTTCTCTGGCTTTCAAGCATCTCTGCTGACCTGGTTCTTAGGCCCTAGAACAGCTCTAAAGACCTAGTTCTCTGGCTCTACAACGGCTCTGCTGACCTGGTTCTCTGGCTCTAAAGCAGCTCTGCTGACCTGGTTCTCTGGCTCTAAAGCAGCTCTGTTGACCTGGTTCCTTGCCTCTAGAGCAGCTCTGCTGACCGGGTTCTATGGCTCTAAAGCAGATCTGCTGACCTGGTTCTCTGGCTCTAAAGCAGCTCTGCTGACATGGTTCTCTGGCTCTACTGCAGCTCTGCTGACCTGGATCTCTGGCTCTACAGCAGCTCTGCTGACCTGCTTCTCTGGCTCTACAGCGGCTCTGTTGACCTGGTTCTCTGGCTCTAAAGCAGCTCTGCTGACCTGGTTCTTTGCCTCTAGAGCAGCTCTGCTGACCAGGTTCTATGGCTCTAAAGCAGCTCTGCTGACCTGGTTCTCTGGCTCTAAAGCAGCTCTGCTGACCTGGTTCTCTGCCTCTAGAGCAGCTCTGATGACCGGGTTCATTGGTTCTAGAGCGGCTCTGCTGACCTGGTTCTCTGGCTCTACAGCAGCTCTGCTGACTGGTTCTCTGGCTCTACAGCAGCTCTGCTGACCTGGTTCTATGGCTCTACAGCAGCTCTGCTGACCTGGTTCTCTGGCTCTAGAGCAGCTCTACTGACCTGTTCTTAGGCTCTAGAGCAGCTCTGCTGACCTGGTTCTCTGGCTTTGAGGCAGCTCTGCTGACCTGATTCCCTGGCTCTAGAGCAGCTCTGCTGACCTGGTTCGTAGGCTCTAGAGCAGCTCTGCAGACCTAGTTCTCTGGCTCTACAACGGCTCTGCTGACCTGGTTCTCTGGCTCTAAAGCAGCTCTGCTGACCTGGTTCTATTGCTCTGAAGCAGCTCTGCTGACCTGGTTCTTACGCTCTAGAGCAGCTCTGCAGACCTAGTTCTCTGGCTCTAAAGCAGCTCTGCTGACCTGGTTGTCTGGCTCTAAAGCAGCTCTGCTGACCTGGTTCTCTCCCTCTAAAGCAGCTCTGGTGACCTGGTTTCTCTGGCTCTACAGCAGCTCTGCTGACCTGGTTCTCTCCCTCTAAAGCAGCTCTGCTGACCTGGTTCTCTGCCTCTAGAGCAGCTCTGCTGACCGGGTTCTCTGGTTCTAGAGCGGCTCTGCTGACCTGGCTCTCTGGCTCTACAGCAGCTCTGCTGACCTGGTTCTCTGGCTCTACAGCAGCTCTGCTGACCTGGTTCTATGGCTCTACAGCAGCTCTGCTGACCTGGTTCTCTGGCTCTAGAGCAGCTCTACTGACCTGGTTCTTAGGCTCTAGAGCAGCTCTGCTGACCTGGTTCTCTGGCTTTGAGGCAGCTCTGCTGACCTGGTTCCCTGGCGCTGGAGCAGCTCTGCTGACCTGGTTCATAGGCTCTAGAGCAGCTCTGCAGACCTAGTTCTCTGGCTCTACAACGGCTCTGCTGACCTGGTTCTCTGGCTCTAAAGCAGCTCTGTCGACCTGGTTCTATAGCTCTAAAGCAGCTCTGCTGACCTGGTGCTATAGCTCTAAAGCAGCTCTGCTGACTGGGTTCTCTGGCTCTAGAGCATCTCTGCCGACCTGGTTCTTAGGCTCTAAAGCAGCTCTGCTGACCTGGTTCTCTGGCTTTACAACGGCTCCGCTGACCTGGTTCTCTGGCTCTAAAGCAGCTCTGCTGACCTGGTTCTATGGCTCTAAAGCAGCTCTGCTGACCTGGTTCCTCCCTCTAAAGCAGCTCTGCTGACCTGGTTTCTCTGGCTCTACCTCAGCTCTGCTGACCTGGCTCTCTGCCTCTAGAGCAGCTCTGCTGACCTGGTTCTTAGGCTCTAGAGCAGCTCTGCTGACCTGGTTCTCTGGCTCTAAAGCAGCTCTGCTGACCTGGTCGTCTGGCTCTAAAGCAGCTCTGCTGACCTGGTTCTCTCCCTCTAAAGCAGCACTGCTGACCTGGTTTCTCTGGCTCTACAGCAGCTCGGCTGACCTGGGTCTCTGGTTCTAGAGCAGCTCTGCTGACCTGGTTCTTAGGCTCTAGAGCAGCTCTGCTGACCTGGTTCTCTCCCTCTAAAGCAGCTCTGCTGACCTGGTATCTCCTGCTCTACAGCAGCTCTGCTGACCTGGTTCTCTGCCTCTAGAGCAGCTCTGCTGACCGGGTTCTCTGGCTCTAGAGCATCTCTGCTGACCTGGTTCTTAGGCTCTAGAGCAGCTCTGCTAATCTGGTTCTCTGGATTTACAACGGCTCCGCTGACCTGGTTCTCTGGCTCTAAAGCAGCTCTGCTGACCTGGTTCTATGGCTCTAAAGCAGATCTGCTGACCTGGTTCTCTGGCTCTACTGCAGCTCTGCTGACCTGGGTATCTTGCTCTAAAGCAGCTCTGCTGACCTAGTTCTATGGCTCTAAAGCAGCTCTGCTGACCTGGTTCTCTGGCTCTACTGCAGCTCTGCTGACCTGGATCTCTGTCTCTACAGCAGCTTTGCGGACCTGCTTCTCTGGCTCTACAGCGGCTCTGTTGACCTGGTTCTCTGGCTCTAAAGCAGCTCTGCTGACCTGGTTCTTTGCCTCTAGAGCAGCTCTGCTGACCGGGTTCTATGGCTCTAAAGCAGCTCTGCTGACCTGGTTCTCTGGCTCTAAAGCAGCTCTGCTGACCTGGTTCTCTGCCTCTAGAGCAGCTCTGCTGACCGGGTTCTCTGGCTCTAAAGCATCTCTGCTGACCTGGTTCTTAGGCTCTAGAGCAGCTCTGCTGACCTGGTTCTCTGGCTTTACAACGGCTCCGCTAACCTGGTTCTCTGGCTCTAAAGCAGCTCTGCTGACCTGGTTCTATGGCTCTAAAGCAGCTCTGCTGACCTGGTTCTCTGCCTCTAGAGCAGCTCTGCTGACCGGGTTCTCTGGTTCTAGAGCGGCTCTGCTGACCTGGTTCTCTGGCTCTACAGCAGCTCTGCTGACCTGGTTCTCTGGCTCTACAGCAGCTCTGCTGACCTGGTTCTATGGCTCTACAGCAGCTCTGCTGACCTGGTTCTCTGACTCTAGAGCAGCTCTGCTGACCGGGTTCTCTGGTTCTATAGCGGGCCTGCTGACCTGGTTCTCTGGCTCTACAGCAGCTCTGCTGACCTGGTTCTCTGGCTCTACAGCAGCTCTGCTGACCTGGTTCTATGGCTCTACAGCAGCTCTGCTGACCTGGTTCTCCGGCTCTAGAGCAGCTCTACTGACCTGGTTCTCTGGCTCTACAAGGGCTCTGCTGACTTGGTTCTCTGGCTCTAGAGCAGCTCTGCTGACCTGGTTCTCTGGCTCTAAAGCAGCTCTGCTGACCTGGTTCTCCGGCTCTATAGCAGCTCTGCTGAGTTGGTTCTCTGGCTCTAGAGCAGCTCTGCTGACCTGGTTCTTAGGCTATAGAGAAGCTCTGCTGACCTGGTTCTATAGCTCTAAAGCAGCTCTGCTGACCTGGTTCTCTGACTTTGAAGCAGCTCTGCTGACATTGTTCTCTGGCTTTGAAGCAACTCTGCTGACCTTGTTCTCTGCCTCTAGAGCAGCTCTGCTGACCTGGTTCGCTCGCTCTAAAGCAGCTCTGCTAACCTGGTTCTCTGGATCTAATGCAGCTCTGCTGACCTGTTTCTCTCCCTCTAAAGCAGCTCTGCTGACCTGGTTTCTCTGGCTCTACACCAGCTCTGCTGACCTGGTTCTCTGGCTCTAGAGCAGTTCTGCTAACCTGGCTCTTAGGCTCTAGAGCAGCTCTTCTGACCTGGTTCTCTGGCTCTACAGCAGCTCTGCTGACCTGGTTCTCTGCCTCTAGAGCAGCTCTGCTGACCGGGTTCTCTGGTTCTAGAGCGGCTCTGCTGACCTGGTTCTCTGGCTCTACAGCAGCTCTGCTGACCTGGTTCTCTGGCTCTACAGCAGCTCTGCTGACCTGGTTCTATGGCTCTACAGCAGCTCTGGTTACCTGGTTCTCTGGCTCTAAAGCAGCTCTGCTGACCTGGTTCTATGGCTCTAAAGCAGCTCTGCTGACCTGGTTCTCTGCCTCTAGAGCAGCTCTGCTGACCGGGTTCTCTGGTTCTAGAGCGGCTCTGCTGACCTGGTTCTCTGGCTCTACAGCAGCTCTGCTGACCTGGTTCTCTGGCTCTACAGCAGCTCTGCTGACCTGGTTCTCTGGCTTTGAGGCAGCTCTGCTGACCTGGTTCTCTGGCTCTCGAGCAGCTCTACTGACCTGGTTCTTAGGCTCTAGAGCAGCTCTGCTGACCTGGTTCTCTGGCTTTGAGGCAGCTCTGCTGACCTGGTTCCCTGGCTCTAGAGCAGCTCTGCTGACCTGGTTCGTAGGCTCTAGAGCAGCTCTGCAGACCTAGTTCTCTGGCTCTACAACGGCTCTGCTGACCTGGTTCTCTGGCTCTAAAGAAGCTCTGCTGACCTGGTTCTATAGCTCTAAAGCAGCTCTGCTGACCTGGTTCTATAGCTCTAAAGCAGCTCTGCTGACCGGGTTCTCTGGCTCTAGAGCATCTCTGCTGACCTGGTTCTTAGGCTCTAGAGCAGCTCTGCTGACCTGGTTCTCTGGCTTTACAACGGCTCCGCTGACCTGGTTCTCTGGCTCTAAAGCAGCTCTGCTGACCTGGTTCTATGGCTCTAAAGCAGCTCTGCTGACCTGGTTCCTCCCTCTAAAGCAGCTCTGCTGACCTGGTTTCTCTGGCTCTACCTCAGCTCTGCTGACCTGGCTCTCTGCCTCTAAAGCAGCTCTGCTGACCTGGTTTCTCCTGCTCTACAGCAGCTCTGCTGACCTGGTTCTCTGCCTCTAGAGCAGCTCTGCTGACCGGGTTCTCTGGCTCTAAAGCATCTCTGCTGACCTGGTTCTTAGGCTCTAGAGCAGCTCTGCTGACCTGGTTCTCTGGCTTTACAACGGCTCCGCTAACCTGGTTCTCTGGCTCTAAAGCAGCTCTGCTGACCTGGTTCTATGGCTCTAAAGCAGCTCTGCTGACCTTGTTCTCTGGCTCTAAAGCAGCTCTGCTGACCTGGTTCTCTGCCTCTGGAGCAGCTCTGCTGACTGGGTTCTCTGGTTCTAGAGCGGCTCTGCTGACCTGGTTCTCTGGCTCTACAGCAGCTCTGCTGACCTGGTTCTCTGGCTCTACAGCAGCTCTGCTGACCTGGTTCTATGGCTCTACAGCAGCTCTGCTGACCTGGTTCTCCGGCTCTAGAGCAGCTCTACTGACCTGGTTCTCTGGCTCTACAAGGGCTCTGCTGACTTGGTTCTCTGGCTCTAGAGCAGCTCTGCTGACCTGGTTCTATGGCTCTACAGCAGCTCTGGTTACCTGGTTCTCTGGCTCTACAGCAGCTCTGCTGACCTGGTTCTCTGCCTCTAGAGCAGCTCTGCTGACCGGGTTCTCTGGTTCTAGAGCGGCTCTGCTGACCTGGTTCTCTGGCTCTACAGCAGCTCTGCTGACCTGGTTCTCTGGCTCTACAGCAGCTCTGCTGACCTGGTTCTATGGCTCTACAGCAGCTCTGGTTACCTGGTTCTCTGGCTCTAAAGCAGCTCTGCTGACCTGGTTCTATGGCTCTAAAGCAGCTCTGCTGACCTGGTTCTCTGCCTCTAGAGCAGCTCTGCTGACCGGGTTCTCTGGTTCTAGAGCGGCTCTGCTGACCTGGTTCTCTGGCTCTACAGCAGCTCTGCTGACCTGGTTCTCTGGCTCTACAGCAGCTCTGCTGACCTGGTTCTCTGGCTTTGAGGCAGCTCTGCTGACCTGGTTCTCTGGCTCTCGAGCAGCTCTACTGACCTGGTTCTTAGGCTCTAGAGCAGCTCTGCTGACCTGGTTCTCTGGCTTTGAGGCAGCTCTGCTGACCTGGTTCCCTGGCTCTAGAGCAGCTCTGCTGACCTGGTTCGTAGGCTCTAGAGCAGCTCTGCAGACCTAGTTCTCTGGCTCTACAACGGCTCTGCTGACCTGGTTCTCTGGCTCTAAAGAAGCTCTGCTGACCTGGTTCTATAGCTCTAAAGCAGCTCTGCTGACCTGGTTCTATAGCTCTAAAGCAGCTCTGCTGACCGGGTTCTCTGGCTCTAGAGCATCTCTGCTGACCTGGTTCTTAGGCTCTAGAGCAGCTCTGCTGACCTGGTTCTCTGGCTTTACAACGGCTCCGCTGACCTGGTTCTCTGGCTCTAAAGCAGCTCTGCTGACCTGGTTCTATGGCTCTAAAGCAGCTCTGCTGACCTGGTTCCTCCCTCTAAAGCAGCTCTGCTGACCTGGTTTCTCTGGCTCTACCTCAGCTCTGCTGACCTGGCTCTCTGCCTCTAAAGCAGCTCTGCTGACCTGGTTTCTCCTGCTCTACAGCAGCTCTGCTGACCTGGTTCTCTGCCTCTAGAGCAGCTCTGCTGACCGGGTTCTCTGGCTCTAAAGCATCTCTGCTGACCTGGTTCTTAGGCTCTAGAGCAGCTCTGCTGACCTGGTTCTCTGGCTTTACAACGGCTCCGCTAACCTGGTTCTCTGGCTCTAAAGCAGCTCTGCTGACCTGGTTCTATGGCTCTAAAGCAGCTCTGCTGACCTTGTTCTCTGGCTCTAAAGCAGCTCTGCTGACCTGGTTCTCTGCCTCTGGAGCAGCTCTGCTGACTGGGTTCTCTGGTTCTAGAGCGGCTCTGCTGACCTGGTTCTCTGGCTCTACAGCAGCTCTGCTGACCTGGTTCTCTGGCTCTACAGCAGCTCTGCTGACCTGGTTCTATGGCTCTACAGCAGCTCTGCTGACCTGGTTCTCCGGCTCTAGAGCAGCTCTACTGACCTGGTTCTCTGGCTCTACAAGGGCTCTGCTGACTTGGTTCTCTGGCTCTAGAGCAGCTCTGCTGACCTGGTTCTATGGCTCTACAGCAGCTCTGGTTACCTGGTTCTCTGGCTCTAAAGCAGCTCTGCTGACCTGGTTCTATGGCTCTAAAGCAGCTCTGCTGACCTGGTTCTCTGCCTCTAGAGCAGCTCTGCTGACCGGGTTCTCTGGTTCTAGAGCGGCTCTGCTGACCTGGTTCTCTGGCTCTACAGCAGCTCTGCTGACCTGGTTCTCTGGCTCTACAGCAGCTCTGCTGCCCTGGTTCTCTGGCTTTGAGGCAGCTCTGCTGACCTGGTTCTCTGGCTCTCGAGCAGCTCTACTGACCTGGTTCTTAGGCTCTAGAGCAGCTCTGCTGACCTGGTTCTCTGGCTTTGAGGCAGCTCTGCTGACCTGGTTCCCTGGCTCTAGAGCAGCTCTGCTGACCTGGTTCGTAGGCTCTAGAGCAGCTCTGCAGACCTAGTTCTCTGGCTCTACAACGGCTCTGCTGACCTGGTTCTCTGGCTCTAAAGAAGCTCTGCTGACCTGGTTCTATAGCTCTAAAGCAGCTCTGCTGACCTGGTTCTATAGCTCTAAAGCAGCTCTGCTGACCGGGTTCTCTGGCTCTAGAGCATCTCTGCTGACCTGGTTCTTAGGCTCTAGAGCAGCTCTGCTGACCTGGTTCTCTGGCTTTACAACGGCTCCGCTGACCTGGTTCTCTGGCTCTAAAGCAGCTCTGCTGACCTGGTTCTATGGCTCTAAAGCAGCTCTGCTGACCTGGTTCCTCCCTCTAAAGCAGCTCTGCTGACCTGGTTTCTCTGGCTCTACCTCAGCTCTGCTGACCTGGCTCTCTGCCTCTAAAGCAGCTCTGCTGACCTGGTTTCTCCTGCTCTACAGCAGCTCTGCTGACCTGGTTCTCTGCCTCTAGAGCAGCTCTGCTGACCGGGTTCTCTGGCTCTAAAGCATCTCTGCTGACCTGGTTCTTAGGCTCTAGAGCAGCTCTGCTGACCTGGTTCTCTGGCTTTACAACGGCTCCGCTAACCTGGTTCTCTGGCTCTAAAGCAGCTCTGCTGACCTGGTTCTATGGCTCTAAAGCAGCTCTGCTGACCTTGTTCTCTGGCTCTAAAGCAGCTCTGCTGACCTGGTTCTCTGCCTCTGGAGCAGCTCTGCTGACTGGGTTCTCTGGTTCTAGAGCGGCTCTGCTGACCTGGTTCTCTGGCTCTACAGCAGCTCTGCTGACCTGGTTCTCTGGCTCTACAGCAGCTCTGCTGACCTGGTTCTATGGCTCTACAGCAGCTCTGCTGACCTGGTTCTCCGGCTCTAGAGCAGCTCTACTGACCTGGTTCTCTGGCTCTACAAGGGCTCTGCTGACTTGGTTCTCTGGCTCTAGAGCAGCTCTGCTGACCTGGTTCTCTGGCTCTAAAGCAGCTCTGCTGACCTGGTTCTCCGGCTCTATAGCAGCTCTGCTGAGTTGGTTCTCTGGCTCTAGAGCAGCTCTGCTGACCTGGTTCTTAGGCTATAGAGAAGTTCTGCTGACCTGGTTCTATAGCTCTAAAGCAGCTCTGCTGACCTGGTTCTCTGACTTTGAAGCAGCTCTGCTGACCTTGTTCTCTGGCTTTGAAGCAACTCTGCTGACCTTGTTCTCTGCCTCTAGAGCAGCTCTGCTGACCTGGTTCGCTCGCTCTAAAGCAGCTCTGCTAACCTGGTTCTCTGGATCTAATGCAACTCTGCTGACCTGTTTCTCTCCCTCTAAAGCAGCTCTGCTGACCTGGTTTCTCTGGCTTTACACCAGCTCTGCTGACCTGGTTCTCTGGCTCTAGAGCAGTTCTGCTAACCTGGCTCTTAGGCTCTAGAGCAGCTCTTCTGACCTGGTTCTCTGGCTCTACAGCAGCTCTGCTAACCTGGTTCTCTGGCTCTAAAGCGGCTCTGCTGACCTGGTTCTATGGCTCTAAAGCAGCTCTGCTGACCTGGTTCTCTGGCTCCAGAGCAGCTCTGCTGATCTGGTTTCTCTGGCTTTACAGCAGCTCTGCTGACCTGCTTCTCTGCCTCTAGAGCAGCTCTGCTAACCTGGCTCTTAGGCTCTAGAGCAGCTCTTCTGACCTGGTTCTCTGGCTCTACAGAAGCTCTGCTAACCTGGTTCTCTGGCTCTAAAGCGGCTCTGCTGACCTGGTTCTATGGCTCTAAAGCAGCTCTGCTGACCTGGTTCTCTGGCTCTAGAGCAGCTCTGCTGACCTGGTTTCTCTGGCTTTACAGCAGCTCTGCTGACCTGCTTCTCTGCCTCTAGAGCAGCTCTGCTGACCTGGTTCTTAGGCTCTAGATCAGCTCTGCTGACCTGGTTCTCTGGCTCTTCAACGGCTCTGCTGACCTGATTCTCTGGCTCTAAAGCAGCTCTGCTGACCTGGTTTTATGGCTCTAAAGCAGCTCTGCTGACCAGGTTCACTGGCTCTACAGCAGCTCTGCTAACCTGGTTCTCTGACTCTAGAGCAGCTCTGCTGCCCCAGTTCTCTGCCTCTAGAGCGGTTCTGCTGACCTGGTTCTTAGGTTCTAGAGCAGCTCTGCTGACCTGGTTCTCTGGCTCTAAAGAGGCTCTGCTAACCTGGTTCTCTGGCACTAAAGCAGCTCTGCTGACCTGGTTCTCTGGTTCTAAAGCAGCTCTGCTGACCTAGTTCTCTTGCTCTATAACGGCTCTGTTGACCTGGTTCTTTGGCTCTAAAGCAGCTCTGCTGACCTGGTTCTCTGGTTTTAAAGTGGCTCTGCTGACCTGGTTCTCTGGCCCTAAAGCGGCTCTGCTGACCTTGTTCTCTGGTTCCAAAGCAGCTCTGCTGACCTTGTTCTCTAGCTCCGAAGCAGTTCTGCTGACCAGGTTCTCTGGCTCTAAAGCAGCTCTGCTGACCTGGTTCTCTGGCTCTAGAGCAGCTCTGCTGACCTGGTTCTCAGGCTCTAGAGCAGCTCTGCTGACTTGGTTCTCTGGTTCTAAAGCAGCTCTGCTGACCTTGTTCTCTAGCTCTAAAGCAGTTCTGCTGACCTGGTTCTCTGGCTCTAAAGCAGCTCTGCTGACCTGATTCTCTGGCTCTAGAGCAGCTCTGCTGACCTGGTTCTCAGGCTCTAGAGCAGCTCTGCTGACCTGGTTCTCTGGCTCTAAAGCAGCTCTGCTGACCTGCTTCTACGGCTCTAAAGCAGCTCTGCTGACCTGGTTCTCTGGCTCTAAAGCAGCTATGCTGACCTGCTTCTCTGGCTCTAGAGCACCTCTGCTGACCTGGTTCTTAGGCTCTAGAGCAGCTCTGCTGACCTGCTTCTCTGGCTCTGCAAGGACTCTGCTGACCTGGTTCTCTGGCTCTAAAGCAGCTCTGCATACCTGGTTTTGTGGCTCAAAGCAGCTCTGCTGACCTGGTTCTCTGGATCTAAAGCAGCTCTGCTGACCTGGTTCTCTCCCTCTAAAGCAGCTCTGCTGATCTGGTTTCTCTGGCTCTACAGCAGCTCTGCTGACCTGGTTCTCAGCCTCTAGAGCAGCTCTGCTGACCTGGTTCTTAGGCTCTAGAGCAGCTCCGCTGACCTGGTTCTCCGGCTCTATAGCAGCTCTGCTGACCTGGTTCTCTCCCTTTAAAGAAGCTCTGCTGACCTGGTTTCTCTGGCTCTACAGCAGCTCTGCTGACCTGCTCCTCTGGCTCTAGAGCAGCTCTACTGACCTGGTTCTCTGGCTCTACAAGGGCTCTGCTGACTTGGTTCTCTGGCTCTAGAGCAGCTCTGCTGACCTGGTTCTCTGGCTCTAAAGCAGCTCTGCTGACCTGGTTCTCCGGCTCTATAGCAGCTCTGCTAACCTGGTTCTCTCCCTTTAAAGAAGCTCTGCTAACCTGGTTTCTCTGGTTCTACAGCAGCTCTGCTGACCTGCTTCTCTGGCTATAGAGCATCTCTGCTGACCTGGTTCTTAGGCTCTAGAGCAGCTCTGCTGACCTGGTTCTCTGGCTTTCAAGCATCTCTGCTGACCTGGTTCTTAGGCCCTAGAGCAGCTCTAAAGACCTTGTTCTCTGGCTCTACAACGGCTCTGCTGACCTGGTTCTCTGGCTCTAAAGCAGCTCTGCTGACCTGGTTCTCTGGCTCTAAAGCAGCTCTGTTGACCTGGTTCTTTGCCTCTAGAGCAGCTCTGCTGACCGGGTTCTATGGCTCTAAAGCAGATCTGCTGACCTGGTTCTCCGGCTCTATAGCAGCTCTGCTAACCTGGTTCTCTCCCTTTAAAGAAGCTCTGCTAACCTGGTTTCTCTGGTTCTACAGCAGCTCTGCTGACCTGCTTCTCTGGCTATAGAGCATCTCTGCTGACCTGGTTCTTAGGCTCTAGAGCAGCTCTGCTGACCTAGTTCTCTGGCTTTCAAGCATCTCTGCTGACCTGCTTCTTAGGCCCTAGAGCAGCTCTAAAGACCTTGTTCTCTGGCTCTACAACGGCTCTGCTGACCTGGTTCTCTGGCTCTAAAGCAGCTCTGCTGACCTGGTTCTCTGGCTCTAAAGCAGCTCTGTTGACCTGGTTCTTTGCCTCTAGAGCAGCTCTGCTGACCGGGTTCTATGGCTCTAAAGCAGATCTGCTGACCTGGTTCTCTGGCTCTAAAGCAGCTCTGCTGACATGGATCTCTGGCTCTACTGCAGCTCTGCTGACCTGGATCTCTGGCTCTACAGCAGCTCTGCTGACCTGCTTCTCTGGCGCTACAGCGGCTCTGTTGACCTGGTTCTCTGGCTCTAAAGCAGCTCTGCTGACCTGGTTCTTTGCCTCTAGAGCAGCTCTGCTGACCAGGTTCTATGGCTCTAAAGCAGCTCTGCTGACCTGGTTCTCTGGCTCTAAAGCAGCTCTGCTGACCTGGTTCTCTGCCTCTAGAGCAGCTCTGCTGACCGGGTTCTCTGGTTCTAGAGCGGCTCTGCTGACCTGGTTCTCTGGCTCTACAGCAGCTCTGCTGACTGGTTCTCTGGCTCTACAGCAGCTCTGCTGACCTGGTTCTATGGCTCTACAGCAGCTTTGCTGACCTGGTTCTCTGGCTCTAGAGCAGCTCTACTGACCTGGTTCTTAGGCTCTAGAGCAGCTCTGCTGACCTGGTTCTCTGGCTTTGAGGCAGCTCTGCTGACCTGGTTCCCTGGCTCTAGAGCAGCTCTGCTGACCTGGTTCGTAGGCTCTAGAGCAGCTCTGCAGACCTAGTTCTCTGGCTCTAAAGCAGCTCTGCTGACCTGGTTCTATGGCTCTAAAGCAGCTCTGCTGACCTGGTTCTTACGCTCTAGAGCAGCTCTGCAGACCTAGTTCTCTGGCTCTAAAGCAGCTCTGCTGACCTGGTTCTCTGTCTCTAAAGCAGCTCTGCTGACCTGGTTCTCTCCCTCTAAAGCAGCTCTGCTGACCTGGTTTCTCTGGCTCTACAGCAGCTCGGCTGACCTAGGTCTCTGGTTCTAGAGCAGCTCTGCTGACCTGGTTCTTAGGCTCTAGAGCAGCTCTGCTGACCTGGTTCTCTCCCTCTAAGCAGCTCTGCTGACCTGGTTTCTCCTGCTCTACAGCAGCTCTGCTGACCTGGTTCTCTGCCTCTAGAGCAGCTCTGCTGACCGGGTTCTCTGGCTCTAAAGCATCTCTGCTGACCTGGTTCTTAGGCTCTAGAGCAGCTCTGCTGACTTGGTTCTCTGGTTCTAAAGCAGCTCTGCTGACCTTGTTCTCTAGCTCTAAAGCAGTTCTGCTGACCTGGTTCTCTGGCTCTAAAGCAGCTCTGCTGACCTGATTCTCTGGCTCTAGAGCAGCTCTGCTGACCTGGTTCTCAGGCTCTAGAGCAGCTCTGCTGACCTGGTTCTCTGGCTCTAAAGCAGCTCTGCTGACCTGCTTCTACGGCTCTAAAGCAGCTCTGCTGACCTGGTTCTCTGGCTCTAAAGCAGCTATGCTGACCTGCTTCTCTGGCTCTAGAGCACCTCTGCTGACCTGGTTCTTAGGCTCTAGAGCAGCTCTGCTGACCTGCTTCTCTGGCTCTGCAAGGACTCTGCTGACCTGGTTCTCTGGCTCTAAAGCAGCTCTGCATACCTGGTTTTGTGGCTCAAAGCAGCTCTGCTGACCTGGTTCTCTGGATCTAAAGCAGCTCTGCTGACCTGGTTCTCTCCCTCTAAAGCAGCTCTGCTGATCTGGTTTCTCTGGCTCTACAGCAGCTCTGCTGACCTGGTTCTCAGCCTCTAGAGCAGCTCTGCTGACCTGGTTCTTAGGCTCTAGAGCAGCTCCGCTGACCTGGTTCTCCGGCTCAATAGCAGCTCTGCTGACCTGGTTCTCTCCCTTTAAAGAAGCTCTGCTGACCTGGTTTCTCTGGCTCTACAGCAGCTCTGCTGACCTGCTCCTCTGGCTCTAGAGCAGCTCTACTGACCTGGTTCTCTGGCTCTACAAGGGCTCTGCTGACTTGGTTCTCTGGCTCTAGAGCAGCTCTGCTGACCTGGTTCTCTGGCTCTAAAGCAGCTCTGCTGACCTGGTTCTCCGGCTCTATAGCAGCTCTGCTAACCTGGTTCTCTCCCTTTAAAGAAGCTCTGCTAACCTGGTTTCTCTGGTTCTACAGCAGCTCTGCTGACCTGCTTCTCTGGCTATAGAGCATCTCTGCTGACCTGGTTCTTAGGCTCTAGAGCAGCTCTGCTGACCTGGTTCTCTGGCTTTCAAGCATCTCTGCTGACCTGGTTCTTAGGCCCTAGAGCAGCTCTAAAGACCTTGTTCTCTGGCTCTACAACGGCTCTGCTGACCTGGTTCTCTGGCTCTAAAGCAGCTCTGCTGACCTGGTTCTCTGGCTCTAAAGCAGCTCTGTTGACCTGGTTCTTTGCCTCTAGAGCAGCTCTGCTGACCGGGTTCTATGGCTCTAAAGCAGATCTGCTGACCTGGTTCTCCGGCTCTATAGCAGCTCTGCTAACCTGGTTCTCTCCCTTTAAAGAAGCTCTGCTAACCTGGTTTCTCTGGTTCTACAGCAGCTCTGCTGACCTGCTTCTCTGGCTATAGAGCATCTCTGCTGACCTGGTTCTTAGGCTCTAGAGCAGCTCTGCTGACCTAGTTCTCTGGCTTTCAAGCATCTCTGCTGACCTGCTTCTTAGGCCCTAGAGCAGCTCTAAAGACCTTGTTCTCTGGCTCTACAACGGCTCTGCTGACCTGGTTCTCTGGCTCTAAAGCAGCTCTGCTGACCTGGTTCTCTGGCTCTAAAGCAGCTCTGTTGACCTGGTTCTTTGCCTCTAGAGCAGCTCTGCTGACCGGGTTCTATGGCTCTAAAGCAGATCTGCTGACCTGGTTCTCTGGCTCTAAAGCAGCTCTGCTGACATGGATCTCTGGCTCTACTGCAGCTCTGCTGACCTGGATCTCTGGCTCTACAGCAGCTCTGCTGACCTGCTTCTCTGGCGCTACAGCGGCTCTGTTGACCTGGTTCTCTGGCTCTAAAGCAGCTCTGCTGACCTGGTTCTTTGCCTCTAGAGCAGCTCTGCTGACCAGGTTCTATGGCTCTAAAGCAGCTCTGCTGACCTGGTTCTCTGGCTCTAAAGCAGCTCTGCTGACCTGGTTCTCTGCCTCTAGAGCAGCTCTGCTGACCGGGTTCTCTGGTTCTAGAGCGGCTCTGCTGACCTGGTTCTCTGGCTCTACAGCAGCTCTGCTGACTGGTTCTCTGGCTCTACAGCAGCTCTGCTGACCTGGTTCTATGGCTCTACAGCAGCTTTGCTGACCTGGTTCTCTGGCTCTAGAGCAGCTCTACTGACCTGGTTCTTAGGCTCTAGAGCAGCTCTGCTGACCTGGTTCTCTGGCTTTGAGGCAGCTCTGCTGACCTGGTTCCCTGGCTCTAGAGCAGCTCTGCTGACCTGGTTCGTAGGCTCTAGAGCAGCTCTGCAGACCTAGTTCTCTGGCTCTAAAGCAGCTCTGCTGACCTGGTTCTATGGCTCTAAAGCAGCTCTGCTGACCTGGTTCTTACGCTCTAGAGCAGCTCTGCAGACCTAGTTCTCTGGCTCTAAAGCAGCTCTGCTGACCTGGTTCTCTGTCTCTAAAGCAGCTCTGCTGACCTGGTTCTCTCCCTCTAAAGCAGCTCTGCTGACCTGGTTTCTCTGGCTCTACAGCAGCTCGGCTGACCTGGGTCTCTGGTTCTAGAGCAGCTCTGCTGACCTGGTTCTTAGGCTCTAGAGCAGCTCTGCTGACCTGGTTCTCTCCCTCTAAGCAGCTCTGCTGACCTGGTTTCTCCTGCTCTACAGCAGCTCTGCTGACCTGGTTCTCTGCCTCTAGAGCAGCTCTGCTGACCGGGTTCTCTGGCTCTAAAGCATCTCTGCTGACCTGGTTCTTAGGCTCTAGAGCAGCTCTGCTGACCTGGTTCTCTGGCTTTACAACGGCTCCGCTAACCTGGTTCTCTGGCTCTAAAGCAGCTCTGCTGACCTGGTTCTATGGCTCTAAAGCAGCTCTGCTGACCGGGTTCTCTGGCTCTAAAGCAGCCCTGCTGACCTGGTTCTCTGCCTCTAGAGCAGCTCTGCTGACCGGGTTCTCTGGTTCTAGAGCGGCTCTGCTGACCTGGCTCTCTGGCTCTACAGCAGCTCTGCTGACCTGGTTCTCTGGCTCTACAGCAGCTCTGCTGACCTGGTTCTATGGCTCTACAGCAGCTCTGCTGACCTGGTTCTCTGGCTCTAGAGCAGCTCTACTGACCTGGTTCTTAGGCTCTAGAGCAGCTCTGTTGACCTGGTTCTCTGGCTTTGAGGCAGCTCTGCTGACCTGGTTCCCTGGCTCTAGAGCAGCTCTGCTGACCTTGTTCGTAGGCTCTAGAGCAGCTCTGCAGACCTAGTTCTCTGGCTCTACAACGGCTCTGCTGACCTGGTTCTCTGGCTCTAAAGCAGCTCTGCTGACCTGGTTCTATAGCTCTAAAGCAGCTCTGCTGACCTGGTTCTATAGCTCTAAAGCAGCTCTGCTGACCGGGTTCTCTGGCTCTAGAGCATCTCTGCTGACCTGGTTCTTAGGCTCTAGAGCAGCTCTGCTGACTTGGTTCTCTGGCTTTACAACGGCTCCGCTGACCTGGTTCTCTGGCTCTAAAGCAGCTCTGCTGACCTGGTGCTATGGTTCTAAAGCAGCTCTGCTGACCTGGTTCCTCCCTCTAAAGCAGCTCTGCTGACCTGGTTTCTCTGGCTCTAAAGCAGCTCTGCTGACCTGGTCGTCTGGCTCTAAAGCAGCTCTGCTGACCTGGTTCTCTCCCTCTAAAGCAGCACTGCTGACCTGGTTTCTCTGGCTCTACAGCAGCTCGGCTGACCTGGGTCTCTGGTTCTAGAGCAGCTCTGCTGACCTGGTTCTTAGGCTCTAAAGCAGCTCTGCTGACCTGGTCGTCTGGCTCTAAAGCAGCTCTGCTGACCTGGTTCTCTCCCTCTAAAGCAGCACTGCTGACCTGGTTTCTCTGGCTCTACAGCAGCTCGGCTGACCTGGGACTCTGGTTCTAGAGCAGCTCTGCTGACCTGGTTCTTAGGCTCTAGAGCAGCTCTGCTGACCTGGTTCTCTCCCTCTAAAGCAGCTCTGCTGACCTGGTGTCTCCTGCTCTACAGCAGCTCTGCTGACCTGGTTCTCTGCCTCTAGAGCAGCTCTGCTGACCGGGTTCTCTGGCTCTAGAGCATCTCTGCTGACCTGGTTCTTAGGCTCTAGAGCAGCTCTGCTAACCTGGTTCTCTGGATTTACAACGGCTCCGCTGACCTGGGTATCTTGCTCTAAAGCAGCTCTGCTGACCTAGTTCTATGGCTCTAAAGCAGCTCTGCTGACCTGTGTTAGAAATGGGATTTCTGGTTGGCTAAGGCTTGCGCCAAAGTCAGGCAGAAACCACCACTCTAGTCAGGGCAAGGAAGTTACACGCCAAAGATAACCCCTGCTCACCCCCTTGGTAGCTTGGCACGAGCAATCAGGCTTATCTCTGAGGCGATGTGTAAAGCGTTTGCGCGCGCACCCAGCAACAACACCCAAGGCCCACCACAAAGGAAACTCCACACAAGGTATTCTATAAAAATAGCCTTTGTATTATACACAACACATTAGATAAAAACACACACTCTACAATGTGCCAACAGGCACGGGCAGAATTTACAAGGGATTATATATACAGGGGACAGGGCCACCTGGACCACTGTCAGGAATTAGCACTTTTTAGAACATAGGAATAATACTGTAGTACAAAATAACATATGTAGCACACAACCAGTAACTACTGGTGTCAGGTAAGTACCACCTACGCAACCCTAACCACCTTAGGAAAATATTGCGCAGGGAATCAGGACCTCACTAGCACCACCTGTACTAGGAGAAAACAACCACCTAAGTATCACAATACCTGTAGGGGTCTAAGCACATAAACACATGATGCATAACATTCAGAGGTGTAAAGCAAAGCACATGACACATAAACATACATTCAGAGGTGCAGGGAAACACAATTGCGCAAGAACTCACATAAGCCACTACCTGTGGCAGTCCCTAGGCCAACTGGCCTTGTCGGGGCTAGGACGCCCTGTGTCCAGTAGAGACAGGGCAAGGCTGCGCAAGCTGCGCAAGCCAAAACGCAGAGGCCACAACCTAAACGTTGCAGCTGCCCACTAAGTGCTGGGCAGCTGGGAGCTGAGCCTGGGCACCACGGTGCCTCTGAACAAATATGGCATACGTTGGAGCCTCTCAGAGGCTCTTAACAATTGGCCCCAAACACGTTGGGGCGACCCGCTGCCTTCCGGGGCCGCCCGACACCTGAGATGTCCTAGTGCCTCGCTCAGGCACAACAGAAATGCCCCCGCCGTTGGAGTCCCGCCTTGGGGGACTCGCGAGCCTCGCAGGCTCTTAAAGTAATGGGCCCCTTCGTTGGAGCGCCACTCGCGCTCGAGAACGCTTGGTACGGATGCCACCAGCAGCTGGAGCTACACTGAGCTCTAAAACGAAACTGCCTCCGTGAAGGCGGTAACCCTTCTGGGTTCTTCCAAGGCTTCCCCCAATGTTGGAGTCCCTTGGGGGCTCAGCGAGGTAACAGGCCCTCGTATGCGGGAGCGACCCAGCGCTCCAAACACCCAATGCTGGCCCCGGTTATCAGGCCGGCAAGAGCCCCCACTCACCGGACTCTCCAGGCGCGGGTTGGACGTCTCCCTTGCCGGCGCGTCTCTCCTTTCGGCGCGGGGCTTCCCTTGACTGCGCGGGAGCCCCGGGCGGATTCCCCACGCCGGCGTCTCTGCTGCCAGTAGCACTCCGGCCGGGCAGCGCGTCTTGCTGCCTTGCTCCCTCCTTCCTTCCTCAGGGAAGCGCGGGGTAGGCTCCCGTCCGCTTCCGTCCAACAGGGCGCCGGGTTAAGGCCCCGCCCACCACCAGGCGTGACTCCTCTTTGTTTCCGGGTCGCCGCAGGCAGCGCGGCGGCCCAGAGTTCCGATGACGGTGGCGATACGGGGTGGGCACCCGTACCCAGAAACACCGGAATAAACGGGGTGGGCACCCGCGAAGGCTGGCAATACGGGGTGGGCTCCCGTTATCAATGTAAGTAATAAGCGGGGTGGGTACCCGCCAACGGGCACACCATGCGGGGTGGGCACCCGCCTTGAATATGGCCAAATAGCAGGGAATCCCTACGTCGGGGTTCCCTCGCTAAGAATTGCAGCGCCGTGCTGCTGGCTACAAATAAAGCGCTCCCAGCGCTATAAGTGAAAGAAAAGCGCTTCCAGGCGCTTAGAGCAAGTCCAGCAACCAAAAGTCCAGGCAAAGTTCTCCTGGGTTATGCAGCAATGCAGGGGGGGCAAGGCTGGGCCCAGAGCCAGCTCACTGGGCCTCCAGGCAGGGAGGTAGTCCAAGTGGCGGTCCTCTGGCCCAGCAACAGCAGCAGCCCCCTCAGGCAGGATCCTGGAAGAGAACAGTTTCTGTGGGGACACAGCCCCATTTTTATACAGTCAACCCCTTTGTTCTGGGTTCAGGGTGAGGGGGAAAAGCAGTCGCAGCTGGTTGGGGAGCACCCTTGATGTGCTCAGCCCCTCACTCTATTCACTGGCAGGGCTAGGGTCGTCAGTCGCACCACAGGGGGCGGGGCCAGCATTGTGTGTGGAAATCCCTGTCCTATTCAGGACCCAGGTGTACTCCTCCCACCCATCTAGCTGCTGATCTCCCCATTCACCACTGGGTGACTCATCCTGACTCTGGGGAATCCCTAGCCCGTCACATGACATGACCAGCCAATCACGCGACAGACACACTGCACACAGAAGTGCCCACTTCTAGAAGTGGCACTTCCACACTAGGTACATGCACGCCGCACACATCATCGCGCAGCATTCACTCCCACGAGTCCGCACATACCAAACTCGGGCCTGCACACCCCACGCTTTAGGAACTACTAAGGACACATACATTCCCCATGCATTCCTATGGGAGGGCAGGCCTATCTCACCACATGCACTCAGAGCACGCACGCACTTTACCCTGGGACACAGGGAAAGTGCGCAGAGACCAAACAATTACCACACCAAGTCACCAATAAAAAGCAAAAAAAGTTCAGGGGTGAACCTGCCAGAAGGGCCAAGTCCAACACAACCCCCTTCCAGCCAAAACGCAGGGCAGACCCATTACCACCATGATGGATTTCCCTGCTTGGGGCGATAGAACACGGACGCGGGCCCGCAACTGCAGGGACACCCTCCGGTTCTACGCCACGGTGAACCTATGGAATTCTTTCTAACACCACTGTCTAGACCAACTGGGCTACCCCACTGGTACTCCCAAGCTGTCCGCGGCCAAGACCAGGCCCTAGGCCACCCTGGTGCCACCGGTCTTTGCCTAACCATAGAGTGGGGGGTAGGAACCCCTGGCACATAGCGGCCATTCTCCACTCTACCCCTCATCAGGGCAGTTCTAAACTGCCACTGATCCTCCAGCCTAGGGTCTGTACCCTCAAGCTGACCAAAAGTCACGGGTGAGGCTCTCCTCCCCCTACCTCTTCTTCTGGGGTTCCGCCCTCTCTTCCTCTGAGAGGCGACCCCGTAACGCAATTCACCTACCAGCTCAGGACCCCTCCCTGAGAACTGGTCTCCCAACCTAGGGTTTAACCCCTCAGGTTGCACTGGGGTCAGAGGTGGGCTCTCCCACCCTCTGCACCCCCTTCCAGAGTCCTGCTCCCTACCAACTGGGGCGGTACCTCTGGAAGAAGAACCGGTCAGGACACTGGTTACAGTCGTCCTACCCTTCAGGTCAGGCTGATCCTGCACCTGGCCTCCCAACCTCGGGTCTAGAACCTTTGGTGGAATACTTGCCTGGCACTCCAGGACTTCGGGGGACTTACACACCATCCCCCCAAGAGGAACATATGCCTCATATGTTGTATGACAGTCTGCCTGGCGCAGATCTCCCGTCCCCTGTCCACCTGACAGTGCGCGAAGATCCCCCAGGACAGACGTGTGGTCACCATGGTCACCTCGAGGAGACTCAGCCCTCCCGGCTGGTCCCTGACCCACTGGCTCCTCCACCGGGGAACACCGCCCCATGCCACTCCTCTCGCTGGACTTCTGTACCCTCCCTACTGGAGCGGTACTGCCAGACATCAGAACCACTGGAGCTTTATTTACAGACGCTCCAGGTCCTCCATACACTAGGTGATCCTCCTCAAATGGACTAACAGGACAGCCTAGGTCCCAGACTTGGTGTTCCCTCATGAAACCATCCAAGTCATGAGGCAGGGTTTCGTGCGTCTGGGGACCCTCGGTCACCCACTTACTCCCGCTCCACTGAGCCAGGCCGTAAGCCCCTACACCCTCCTCGCTATCCGGGGACCTAGCTGGGCTACACTGAGCCTCCTCCACCACGCTGGGCTGGAGGATCTCTGAACCACTACTGTTGGAATCACTCTCCCATTCCTCATCAGAACTTGGGACCCCTTCCCATCGGTCTGCTCTTTTTGCAAGGTCCCAAGCATCCAAATCGTAATATCCCAACAGGTGTTGGCGCAACCCGGGGTAAAAACTACTGAGTAGCTGCTCTTTGATAACCAGAGCATACAGTCCTTCAAAATCCTGTTTCGTGTTTACTCTTACCCAATCATCCAGTGCATCCTCGCATTCATCCACAAACGTGTCCCAAGACTGGTGAGACAGCTTCCTACTGCCCCTGAATTTCAACCTATACTCCTCTTCTTGGGAAACAGGTACCAGACTGGGTAAACTGGGAATGGGACTTCCTGCACTGGACTTTATCTCGCTGTCACCACTGGACTCAACCCTCCCTGGGGAGCCCAGACAACTACAACTGCGCTCAGGGGACAACTTACCCTCCAGAGCTAATTTCTCTGTGGCAAAGGCCCGCTCAGCCTCCGCCATCTGTTTCTGAGCTAAGACCCTCTCGGTCTCCAGCTTGGCATGCTCTATCCTGAGCTTCTCCATGGCCAGCTGATGCTCACTTTCTTCCCTCCTATCTACCCACTCCTCTGGGGACAGGGAAAGGGATGGGGTGCTGCTCCTGACACTGGACCCAGCAAGGGACTCCCTATCTATGGGGTCTCCACTATCTACTGGCGTCCCTGTCAGGTTACTTCCTTCCTCCTCTTCTAAATCTTCAGGGCTCCCTACAGACCCACCACCCTCCTGGTGTGAGGCCCGGGCCCTTATCCTACTGCGCTCAAGACCCCATTGACCCTTTTGCCATAGGATCAGGCTGCTTCTAAGTTCGGACTGAGAGTCTGACTCATCCACCCCTATGTCTCTCTCTTCACAGAACCTTACCAACTCCAACATACTGTACCCAAACAGATCACAGAAATCAAAAGCTGGCTCCATTTTGGCGGACGTTCTTGAGAAAAGATCACACAGGGAACCTAGGGGTCTGAGCTTAACACAGGAGTACACAATTCGCAAAGGATTCAGCAAGCTCTCTATCCCAGAGAACTCACACTCACTTGTCTAGTGCCACACACCGACACCTGAGATGTCCTAGTGCCTCGCTCAGGCACAACAGAAATGCCCCCGCCGTTGGAGTCCCGCCTTGGGGGACTCGCGAGCCTCGCAGGCTCTTAAAGTAATGGGCCCCTTCGTTGGAGCGCCACTCGCGCTCGAGAACGCTTGGTACGGATGCCCCCAGCAGCTGGAGCTACACTGAGCTCTAAAACGAAACTGCCTCCGTGAAGGCGGTAACCCTTCTGGGTTCTTCCAAGGCTTCCCCCAATGTTGGAGTCCCTTGGGGGCTCAGCGAGGTAACAGGCCCTCGTATGCGGGAGCGACCCAGCGCTCCAAACACCCAATGCTGGCCCCGGTTATCAGGCCGGCAAGAGCCCCCACTCACCGGACTCTCCAGGCGCGGGTTGGACGTCTCCCTTGCCGGCGCGTCTCTCCTTTCGGCGCGGGGCTTCCCTTGACTGCGCGGGAGCCCCGGGCGGATTCCCCACGCCGGCGTCTCTGCTGCCAGTAGCACTCCGGCCGGGCAGCGCGTCTTGTTGCCTTGCTCCCTCCTTCCTTCCTCAGGGAAGCGCGGGGTAGGCTCCCGTCCGCTTCCGTCCAACAGGGCGCCGGGTTAAGGCCCCGCCCACCACCAGGCGTGACTCCTCTTTGTTTCCGGGTCGCCGCAGGCAGCGCGGCGGCCCAGAGTTCCGATGACGGTGGCGATACGGGGTGGGCACCCGTACCCAGAAACACCGGAATAAACGGGGTGGGCACCCGCGAAGGCTGGCAATACGGGGTGGGCTCCCGTTATCAATGTAAGTAATAAGCGGGGTGGGTACCCGCCAACGGGCACACCATGCGGGGTGGGCACCCGCCTTGAATATGGCCAAATAGCAGGGAATCCCTACGTCGGGGTTCCCTCGCTAAGAATTGCAGCGCCGCGCTGCTGGCTACAAATAAAGCGCTCCCAGCGCTATAAGTGAAAGAAAAGCGCTTCCAGGTGCTTAGAGCAAGTCCAGCAACCAAAAGTCCAGGCAAAGTTCTCCTGGGTTATGCAGCAATGCAGGGGGGGCAAGGCTGGGCCCAGAGCCAGCTCACTGGGCCTCCAGGCAGGGAGGGAGTCCAAGTGGCGGTCCTCTGGCCCAGCAACAGCAGCAGCCCCCTCAGGCAGGATCCTGGAAGAGAACAGTTTCTGTGGGGACACAGCCCCATTTTTATACAGTCAACCCCTTTGTTCTGGGTTCAGGGTGAGGGGGAAAACCAGTCGCAGCTGGTTGGGGAGCACCCTTGATGTGCTCAGCCCCTCACTCTATTCACTGGCAGGGCTAGGGTCGTCAGTCGCACCACAGGGGGCGGGGCCACCATTGTGTGTGGAAAACCCTGTCCTATTCAGGACCCAGGTGTACTCCTCCCACCCATCTAGCTGCTGATCTCCCCATTCACCACTGGGTGACTCATCCTGACTCTGGGGAATCCCTAGCCTGTCACATGACATGACCAGCCAATCACGCGACAGACACACTGCACACAGAAGTGCCCACTTCTAGAAGTGGCACTTCAACACTAGGTACATGCACGCCGCACACATCATCGCGCAGCATTCACTCCCACGAGTCCGCACATACCAAACTCGGGCCTGCACACCCCACGCATCAGGAACTACTAAGGACACATACATTCCCCATGCATTCCTATGGGAGGGCAGGCCTATCTCACCACATGCACTACCCTGGGACACAGGGAAAGTGCGCAGAGACCAAACAATTACCACACCAAGTCACCAATAAAAAGCAAAAAAAGTTCAGGGGTGAACCTGCCAGCAGGGCCAAGTCCAACAACCTGGTTCTCTGGCTCTACTGCAGCTCTGCTGACCTGGATCTCTGGCTCTACAGCAGCTTTGCGGACCTGCTTCTCTGGCTCTACAGCGGCTCTGTTGACCTGGTTCTCTGGCTCTAAAGCAGCTCTGCTGACCTGGTTCTTTGCCTCTAGAGCAGCTCTGCTGACCGGGTTCTATGGCTCTAAAGCAGCTCTGCTGACCTGGTTCTCTGGCTCTAAAGCAGCTCTGCTGACCTGGTTCTCTGCCTCTAGAGCAGCTCTGCTGACCGGGTTCTCTGGCTCTAAAGCATCTCTGCTGACCTGGTTCTTAGGCTCTAGAGCAGCTCTGCTGACCTGGTTCTCTGGCTTTACAACGGCTCTGCTAACCTGGTTCTCTGGCTCTAAAGCAGCTCTGCTGACCTGGTTCTATGGCTCTAAAGCAGCTCTGCTGACCTGGTTCTCTGGCTCTAAAGCAGCTCTGCTGACCTGGTTCTCTGGCTCTAGAGCAGCTCTGCTGACCGGGTTCTCTGGTTCTAGAGCAGCTCTGCTGACCTAGTTCTCTGGCTCTACAGCAGCTCTGCTGACCTGGTTCTCTGGCTAAACAGCAGCTCTGCTGACCTGGTTCTATGGCTCTAGAGCAGCTCTGCTGACCTGGTTCTCTGGCTCTAGAGCAGCTCTACTGACCTGGTTCTTAGGCTCTAGAGCAGCTCTGCTGACCTGGTTCTCTGGCTTTGAGGCAGCTCTGCTGACCTGGTTCGTAGGCTCTAGAGCAGCTCTGCAGACCTAGTTCTCTGGCTCTACAACAGCTCTGCTGACCTGGTTCTCTGGCTCTAATGCAGCTCTGCTGACCTGGTTCTATAGCTCTAAAGCAGCTCTGCTGACCTGGTTCTATAGCTCTAAAGCAGCACTGCTGACCGGGTTCTCTGGCTCTAGAGCATCTCTGCTGACCTGGTTCTTAGGCTCTAGAGCAGCTCTGCTGACCTGGTTCTCTGGCTTTACAACGGCTCCGCTGACCTGGTTCTCTGGCTCTAAAGCAGCTCTGCTGACCTGGTTCTATGGCTCTAAAGCAGCTCTGCTGACCTGGTTCCTCCCTCTAAAGCAGCTCTGCTGACCTGGTTTCTATGGCTCTACCTCAGCTCTGCTGACCTGGCTCTCTGCCTCTAAAGCAGCTCTGCTGACCTGGTTTCTCCTGCTCTACAGCAGCTCTGCTGACCTGGTTCTCTGCCTCTAGAGCAGCTCTGCTGACCGGGTTTTCTGGCTCTAAAGCATCTCTGCTGACCTGGTTCTTAGGCTCTAGAGCAGCTCTGCTGACCTGGTTCTCTGGCTTTACAACGGCTCCGCTAACCTGGTTCTCTGGCTCTAAAGCAGCTCTGCTGACCTGGTTCTATGGCTCTAAAGCAGCTCTGCTGACCTGGTTCTCTGGCTCTAAAGCAGCTCTGCTGACCTGGTTCTCTGCCTCTAGAGCAGCTCTGCTGACCGGGTTCTCTGGTTCTAGAGCGGCTCTGCTGACCTGGTTCTATGGCTCTACAGCAGCTCTGCTGACCTGGTTCTCTGGCTCTAGAGCAGCTCTACTGACCTGGTTCTTAGGCTCTAGAGCAGCTCTGCTGACCTGGTTCTCTGGCTTTGAGGCAGCTCTGCTGACCTGGTTCCCTGGCACTAGAGCAGCTCTGCTGACCTGGTTCGTAGGCTCTAGAGCAGCTCTGCAGACCTAGTTCTCTGGCTCTACAACGGCTCTGCTGACCTGGTTCTCTGGCTCTAAAGCAGCTCTGCTGACCTGGTTCTATAGCTCTAAAGCAGCTCTGCTGACCTGGTTCTTACGCTCTAGAGCAGCTCTGCAGATCTAGTTCTCTGGCTCTAAAGCAGCTCTGCTGACCTGGTTCTCTGGCTCTAAAGCAGCTCTGCTGACCTGGTTCTCTCCCTCTAAAGCAGCTCTGCTGACCTGGTTTCTCTGGCTCTACAGCAGCTCAGCTGACCTGGGTCTCTGGTTCTAGAGCAGCTCTGCTGACCTGGTTCTTAGGCTCTAGAGCAGCTCTCCTGACCTGGTTCTCTCCCTCTAAAGCAGCTCTGCTGACCTGGTTTCTCCTGCTCTACAGCAGCACTGCTGACCTGGTTCTCTGCATCTAGAGCAGCTCTGCTGACCTTGTTCGTAGGCTCTAGAGCAGCTCTGCAGACCTAGTTCTCTGGCTCTACAACGGCTCTGCTGACCGGGTTCTCTGGCTCTAGAGCATCTCTGCTGACCTGGTTCTTAGGCTCTAGAGCAGCTCTGCTGACTTGGTTCTCTGGCTTTACAACGGCTCCGCTGACCTGGTTCTCTGGCTCTAAAGCAGCTCTGCTGACCTGGTGCTATGGCTCTAAAGCAGCTCTGCTGACCTGGTTCCTCCCTCTAAAGCAGCTCTGCTGACCTGGTTTCTCTGGCTCTACCGAAGCTCTGCTGACCTGGCTCTCTGCCTCTAGAGCAGCTCTGCTGACCTGGTTCTTAGGCTCTAGAGCAGCTCTGCTGACCTGGTTCTCTGGCTCTAAAGCAGCTCTGCTGACCTGGTCGTCTGGCTCTAAAGCAGCTCTGCTGACCTGGTTCTCTCCCTCTAAAGCAGCACTGCTGACCTGGTTTCTCTGGCTCTACAGCAGCTCGGCTGACCTGGGTCTCTGGTTCTAGAGCAGCTCTGCTGACCTGGTTCTTAGGCTCTAGAGCAGCTCTGCTGACCTGGTTCTCTCCCTCTAAAGCAGCTCTGCTGACCTGGTGTCTCCTGCTCTACAGCAGCTCTGCTGACCTGGTTCTCTGCCTCTAGAGCATCTCTGCTGACCGGGTTCTCTGGCTCTAGAGCATCTCTGCTGACCTGGTTCTTAGGCTCTAGAGCAGCTCTGCTAACCTGGTTCTCTGGATTTACAACGGCTCCGCTGACCTGGTTCTCTGGCTCTAAAGCAGCTCTGCTGACCTGGTTCTATGGCTCTAAAGCAGATCTGCTGACCTGGTTCTCTGGCTCTACTGCAGCTCTGCTGACCTGGGTATCTTGCTCTAAAGCAGCTCTGCTGACCTAGTTCTATGGCTCTAAAGCAGCTCTGCTGACCTGGTTCTCTGGCTCTACTGCAGCTCTGCTGACCTGGATCTCTGGCTCTACAGCAGCTTTGCGGACCTGCTTCTCTGGCTCTACAGCGGCTCTGTTGACCTGGTTCTCTGGCTCTAAAGCAGCTCTGCTGACCTGGTTCTTTGCCTCTAGAGCAGCTCTGCTGACCGGGTTCTATGGCTCTAAAGCAGCTCTGCTGACCTGTTTCTCTGGCTCTAAAGCAGCTCTGCTGACCTGGTTCTCTGCCTCTAGAGCAGCTCTGCTGACCGGGTTCTCTGGCTCTAAAGCATCTCTGCTGACCTGGTTCTTAGGCTCTAGAGCAGCTCTGCTGACCTGGTTCTCTGGCTTTACAACGGCTCCGCTAACCTGGTTCTCTGGCTCTAAAGCAGCTCTGCTGACCTGGTTCTATGGCTCTAAAGCAGCTCTGCTGACCTGGTTCTCTGGCTCTAAAGCAGCTCTGCTGACCTGGTTCTCTGGTTCTAGAGCAGCTCTGCTGACCCAGTTCTCTGGCTCTACAGCAGCTCTGCTGACCTGGTTCTCTGGCTCTACAGCAGCTCTGCTGACCTGGTTCTATGGCTCTACAGCAGCTCTGCTGACCTGGTTCTCTGGCTCTAGAGCAGCTCTACTGACCTGGTTCTTAGGCTCTAGAGCAGCTCTGCTGACCTGGTTCTCTGGCTTTGAGGCAGCTCTGCTGACCTGGTTCGTAGGCTCTAGAGCAGCTCTGCAGACCTAGTTCTCTGGCTCTACAACGGCTCTGCTGACCTGGTTCTCTGGCTCTAATGCAGCTCTGCTGACCTGGTTCTATAGCTCTAAAGCAGCTCTGCTGACCTGGTTCTATAGCTCTAAAGCAGCACTGCTGACCGGGTTCTCTGGCTCTAGAGCATCTCTGCTGACCTGGTTCTTAGGCTCTAGAGCAGCTCTGCTGACCTGGTTCTCTGGCTTTACAACGGCTCCGCTGACCTGGTTCTCTGGCTCTAAAGCAGCTCTGCTGACCTGGTTCTATGGCTCTAAAGCAGCTCTGCTGACCTGGTTCCTCCCTCTAAAGCAGCTCTGCTGACCTGGTTTCTATGGCTCTACCTCAGCTCTGCTGACCTGGCTCTCTGCCTCTAAAGCAGCTCTGCTTACCTGGTTTCTCCTGCTCTACAGCAGCTCTGCTGACCTGGTTCTCTGCCTCTAGAGCAGCTCTGCTGACCGGGTTTTCTGGCTCTAAAGCATCTCTGCTGACCTGGTTCTTAGGCTCTAGAGCAGCTCTGCTGACATGGTTCTCTGGCTTTACAACGGCTCCGCTAACCTGGTTCTCTGGCTCTAAAGCAGCTCTGCTGACCTGGTTCTATGGCTCTAAAGCAGCTCTGCTGACCTGGTTCTCTGGCTCTAAAGCAGCTCTGCTGACCTGGTTCTCTGCCTCTAGAGCAGCTCTGCTGACCGGGTTCTCTGGTTCTAGAGCGGCTCTGCTGACCTGGTTCTCTGGCTCTACAGCAGCTCTGCTGACCTGGTTCTCTGGCTCTACAGCAGCTCTGCTGACCTGGTTCTATGGCTCTACAGCAGCTCTGCTGACCTGGTTCTCTGGCTCTAGAGCAGCTCTACTGACCTGGTTCTTAGGCTCTAGAGCAGCTCTGCTGACCTGGTTCTCTGGCTTTGAGGCAGCTCTGCTGACCTGGTTCCCTGGCACTAGAGCAGCTCTGCTGACCTGGTTCGTAGGCTCTAGAGCAGCTCTGCAGACCTAGTTCTCTGGCTCTACAACGGCTCTGCTGACCTGGTTCTCTGGCTCTAAAGCAGCTCTGCTGACCTGGTTCTATAGCTCTAAAGCAGCTCTGCTGACCTGGTTCTTACGCTCTAGAGCAGCTCTGCAGATCTAGTTCTCTGGCTTTAAAGCAGCCCTGCTGACCTGGTTCTCTGGCTCTAAAGCAGCTCTGCTGACCTGGTTCTCTCCCTCTAAAGCAGCTCTGCTGACCTGGTTTCTCTGGCTCTACAGCAGCTCAGCTGACCTGGGTCTCTGGTTCTAGAGCAGCTCTGCTGACCTGGTTCTTAGGCTCTAGAGCAGCTCTGCTGACCTGGTTCTCTCCCTCTAAAGCAGCTCTGCTGACCTGGTTTCTCCTGCTCTACAGCAGCACTGCTGACCTGGTTCTCTGCCTCTAGAGCAGCTCTGCTGACCTTGTTCGTAGGCTCTAGAGCAGCTTTGCAGACCTAGTTCTCTGGCTCTACAACAGCTCTGCTGACCTGGTTCTCTGGCTCTAAAGCAGCTCTGCTGACCTGGTTCTATAGCTCTAAAGCAGCTCTGCTGACCTGGTTCTATAGCTCTAAAGCAGCTCTGCTGACCGGGTTCTCTGGCTCTAGAGCATCTCTGCTGACCTGGTTCTTAGGCTCTAAAGCAGCTCTGCTGACCTGGTTCTCTCCCTCTAAAGCAGCACTGCTGACCTGGTTTCTCTGGCTCTACAGCAGCTCGGCTGACCTGGGTCTCTGGTTCTAGATCAGCTCTGCTGACCTGGTTCTTAGGCTCTAGAGCAGCTCTGCTGACCTGGTTCTCTCCCTCTAAAGCAGCTCTGCTGACCTGGTGTCTCCTGCTCTACAGCAGCTCTGCTGACCTGGTTCTCTGCCTCTAGAGCATCTCTGCTGACCGGGTTCTCTGGCTCTAGAGCATCTCTGCTGACCTGGTTCTTAGGCTCTAGAGCAGCTCTGCTAACCTGGATCTCTGGATTTACAACGGCTCCGCTGACCTGGTTCTCTGGCTCTAAAGCAGCTCTGCTGACCTGGTTGTATGGCTCTAAAGCAGATCTGCTGACCTGGTTCTCTGGCTCTACTGCAGCTCTGCTGACCTGGGTATCTTGCTCTAAAGCAGCTCTGCTGACCTAGTTCTATGGCTCTAAAGCAGCTCTGCTGACCTGGTTCTCTGGCTCTACTGCAGCTCTGCTGACCTGGATCTCTGGCTCTACAGCAGCTTTGCGGACCTGCTTCTCTGGGTCTAGAGCAGCTCTGCTGACCTGGTTCTCAGGCTCTAGAGCAGCTCTGCTGACCTGGTTCTCTGGCTCTAAAGCAGCTCTGCTGACCTGCTTCTACGGCTCTAAAGCAGCTCTGCTGACCTTGTTCTCTGGCTCTAAAGCAGCTATGCTGACCTGCTTCTCTGGCTCTAGAGCACCTCTGCTGACCTGGTTCTTAGGCTCTAGAGCAGCTCTGCTGACCTGCTTCTCTGGCTCTACAAGGACTCTGCTGACCTGGTTCTCTGGCTCTAAAGCAGCTCCGCAGACCTGGTTTTGTGGCTCAAAGCAGCTCTGCTGACCTGGTTCTCTGGATCTAAAGCAGCTCTGCTGACCTGGTTCTCTCCCTCTAAAGCAGCTCTGCAGACCTGGTTTTGTGGCTCAAAGCAGCTCTGCTGATCTGGTTTCTCTGGCTCTACAGCAGCTCTGCTGACCTGGTTCTCAGCCTCTAGAGCAGCTCTGCTGACCTGGTACTTAGGCTCTAGAGCAGCTCCGCTGACCTGGTTCTCCGGCTCTATAGCAGCTCTGCTGACCTGGTTCTCTCCCTTTAAAGAAGCTCTGCTGACCTGGTTTCTCTGGCTCTACAGCAGCTCTGCTGACCTGCTCCTCTGGCTCTAGAGCAGCTCTACTGACCTGGTTCTCTGGCTCTACAAGGGCTCTGCTGACTTGGTTCTCTGGCTCTAGAGCAGCTCTGCTGACCTGGTTCTCTGGCTCTAAAGCAGCTCTGCTGACCTGGTTCTCCAGCTCTATAGCAGCTCTGCTAACCTGGTTCTCTCCCTTTAAAGAAGCTCTGCTAACCTGGTTTCTCTGGTTCTACAGCAGCTCTGCTGACCTGGTTCTCTGGCTTTCAAGCATCTCTGCTGACCTGGTTCTTAGGCTCTAGAGCAGCTCTGCTGACCTGGTTCTCTGGCTTTCAAGCATCTCTGCTGACCTGGTTCTTAGGCCCTAGAGCAGCTCTAAAGACCTGGTTCTCTGGCTCTACAACGGCTCTGCTGACCTGGTTCTCTGGCTCTAAAGCAGCTCTGCTGACCTGGTTCTCTGGCTCTAAAGCAGCTCTGTTGACCTGGTTCTTTGCCTCTAGAGCAGCTCTGCTGACCGGGTTCTATGGCTCTAAAGCAGATCTGCTGACCTGGTTCTCTGGCTCTAAAGCAGCTCTGCTGACATGGTTCTCTGGCTCTACTGCAGCTCTGCTGACCTGGATCTCTGGCTCTACAGCAGCTCTGCTGACCTGCTTCTCTGGCGCTACAGCGGCTCTGTTGACCTGGTTCTCTGGCTCTAAAGCAGCTCTGCTGACCTGGTTCTTTGCCTCTAGTGCAGCTCTGCTGACCAGGTTCTATGGCTCTAAAGCAGCTCTGCTGACCTGGTTCTCTGGCTCTAAAGCAGCTCTGCTGACCTGGTTCTCTGCCTCTAGAGCAGCTCTGCTGACCGGGTTCTCTGGTTCTAGAGCGGCTCTGCTGACCTGGTTCTCTGGCTCTACAGCAGCTCTGCTGACTGGTTCTCTGGCTCTACAGCAGCTCTGCTGACCTGGTTCTATGGCTCTACAGCAGCTTTGCTGACCTGGTTCTCTGGCTCTAGAGCAGCTCTACTGACCTGGTTCTTAGGCTCTAGAGCAGCTCTGCTGACCTGGTTCTCTGGCTTTGAGGCAGCTCTGCTGACCTGGTTCCCTGGCTCTAGAGCAACTCTGCTGACCTGGTTCGTAGGCTCTAGAGCCGCTCTGCAGATCTAGTTCTCTGGCTCTAAAGCAGCTCTGCTGACCTGGTTCTATGGCTCTAAAGCAGCTCTGCTGACCTGGTTTCTCTGGCTCTACAGCAGCTCGGCTGACCTGGGTCTCTGGTTCTAGAGCAGCTCTGCTGACCTGTTTCTTAGGCTCTAGAGCAGCTCTGCTGACCTGGTTCTCTCCCTCTAAGCAGCTCTGCTGACCTGGTTTCTCCTGCTCTACAGCAGCTCTGCTGACCTGGTTCTCTGCCTCTAGAGCAGCTCTGCTTACCGGGTTCTCGGGCTCTAAAGCATCTCTGCTGACCTGGTTCTATGGCTCTAAAGCAGCTCTGCTGACCGGGTTCTCTGGCTCTAAGCAGCCCTGCTGACCTGGTTCTCTGCCTCTAGAGCAGCTCTGCTGACCGGGTTCTCTGGTACTAGAGCGGCTCTGCTGACCTGGCTCTCTGGCTCTACAGCAGCTCTGCTGACCTGGTTCTCTGGCTCTACAGCAGCTCTGCTGACCTGGTTCTATGGCTCTACAGCAGCTCTGCTGACCTGGTTCTCTGGCTCTAGAGCAGCTCTACTGACCTGGTTCTTAGGCTCTAGAGCAGCTCTGTTGACCTGGTTCTCTGGCTTTGAGGCAGCTCTGCTGACCTGGTTCCCTGGCTCTAGAGCAGCTCTGCTGACCTTGTTCGTAGGCTCTAGAGCAGCTCTGCAGACCTAGTTCTCTGGCTCTACAACGGCTCTGCTGACCTGGTTCTCTGGCTCTAAAGCAGCTCTGCTGACCTGGTTCTATAGCTCTAAAGCAGCTCTGCTGACCTGGTTCTATAGCTCTAAAGCAGCTCTGCTGACCGGGTTCTCTGGCTCTAGAGCATCTCTGCTGACCTGGTTCTTAGGCTCTAGAGCAGCTCTGCTGACTTGGTTCTCTGGCTTTACAACGGCTCCGCTGACCTGGTTCTCTGGCTCTAAAGCAGCTCTGCTGACCTGGTGCTATGGCTCTAAAGCAGCTCTGCTGACCTGGTTCCTCCCTCTAAAGCAGCTCTGCTGACCTGGTTTCTCTGGCTCTACCTAAGCTCTGCTGACCTGGCTCTCTGCCTCTAGAGCAGCTCTGCTGACCTGGTTCTTAGGCTCTACAGCAGCTCTGCTGACCTGGTTCTCTGGCTCTAAAGCAGCTCTGCTGACCTGGTCGTCTGGCTCTAAAGCAGCTCTGCTGACCTGGTTCTCTCCCTCTAAAGCAGCACTGCTGACCTGGTTTCTCTGGCTCTACAGCAGCTCGGCTGACCTGGGTCTCTGGTTCTAGAGCAGCTCTGCTGACCTGGTTCTTAGGCTCTAGAGCAGCTCTGCTGACCTGGTTCTCTCCCTCTAAAGCAGCTCTGCTGACCTGGTGTCTCCTGCTCTACAGCAGCTCTGCTGACCTGGTTCTCTGCCTCTAGAGCAGCTCTGCTGACCGGGTTCTCTGGCTCTAGAGCATCTCTGCTGACCTGGTTCTTAGGCTCTAGAGCAGCTCTGCTAACCTGGTTCTCTGGATTTACAACGGCTCCGCTGACCTGGTTCTCTGGCTCTAAAGCAGCTCTGCTGACCTGGTTCTATGGCTCTAAAGCAGATCTGCTGACCTGGTTCTCTGGCTCTACTGCAGCTCTGCTGACCTGGTTCTTTGCCTCTAGAGCAGCTCTGCTGACCGGGTTCTATGGCTCTAAAGCAGCTCTGCTGACCTGGTTCTCTGGCTCTAAAGCAGCTCTGCTGACCTGGTTCTATAGCTCTAAAGCAGCTCTGCTGACCTGGTTCTATAGCTCTAAAGCAGCTCTGCTGACCGGGTTCTCTGGCTCTAGAGCATCTCTGCTGACCTGGTTCTTAGGCTCTAGAGCAGCTCTGCTGACTTGGTTCTCTGGCTTTACAACGGCTCCGCTGACCTGGTTCTCTGGCTCTAAAGCAGCTCTGCTGACCTGGTGCTATGGCTCTAAAGCAGCTCTGCTGACCTGGTTCCTCCCTCTAAAGCAGCTCTGCTGACCTGGTTTCTCTGGCTCTACCTAAGCTCTGCTGACCTGGCTCTCTGCCTCTAGAGCAGCTCTGCTGACCTGGTTCTTAGGCTCTAGAGCAGCTCTGCTGACCTGGTTCTCTGGCTCTAAAGCAGCTCTGCTGACCTGGTCGTCTGGCTCTAAAGCAGCTCTGCTGACCTGGTTCTCTCCCTCTAAAGCAGCACTGCTGACCTGGTTTCTCTGGCTCTACAGCAGCTCGGCTGACCTGGGTCTCTGGTTCTAGAGCAGCTCTGCTGACCTGGTTCTTAGGCTCTAGAGCAGCTCTGCTGACCTGGTTCTCTCCCTCTAAAGCAGCTCTGCTGACCTGGTGTCTCCTGCTCTACAGCAGCTCTGCTGACCTGGTTCTCTGCCTCTAGAGCAGATCTGCTGACCGGGTTCTCTGGCTCTAGAGCATCTCTGCTGACCTGGTTCTTAGGCTCTAGAGCAGCTCTGCTAACCTGGTTCTCTGGATTTACAACAGCTCCGCTGACCTGGTTCTCTGGCTCTAAAGCAGCTCTGCTGACCTGGTTCTATGGCTCTAAAGCAGATCTGCTGACCTGGTTCTCTGGCTCTACTGCAGCTCTGCTGACCTGGGTATCTTGCTCTAAAGCAGCTCTGCTGACCTAGTTCTATGGCTCTAAAGCAGCTCTGCTGACCTGGTTCTCTGGCTCTTCTGCAGCTCTGCTGACCTGGATCTCTGGCTCTACAGCAGCTTTGCGGACCTGCTTCTCTGGCTCTACAGCGGCTCTGTTGACCTGGTTCTCTGGCTCTAAAGCAGCTCTGCTGACCTGGTTCTTTGCCTCTAGAGCAGCTCTGCTGACCGGGTTCTATGGCTCTAAAGCAGCTCTGCTGACCTGGTTCTCTGGCTCTAAAGCAGCTCTGCTGACCTGGTTCTCTGCCTCTAGAGCAGCTCTGCTGACCGGGTTCTCTGGCTCTAAAGCATCTCTGCTGACCTGGTTCTTAGGCTCTAGAGCAGCTCTGCTGACCTGGTTCTCTGGCTTTACAACGGCTCCGCTAACCTGGTTCTCTGGCTCTAAAGCAGCTCTGCTGACCTGGTTCTATGGCTCTAAAGCAGCTCTGCTGACCTGGTTCTCTGGCTCTAAAGCAGCTCTGCTGACCTGGTTCTCTGGCTCTAGAGCAGCTCTGCTGACCGGGTTCTCTGGTTCTAGAGCAGCTCTGCTGACCTAGTTCTCTGGCTCTACAGCAGCTCTGCTGACCTGGTTCTCTGGCTCTACAGCAGCTCTGCTGACCTGGTTCTATGGCTCTACAGCAGCTCTGCTGACCTGGTTCTCTGGCTCTAGAGCAGCTCTACTGACCTGGTTCTTAGGCTCTAGAGCAGCTCTGCTGACCTGGTTCTCTGGCTTTGAGGCAGCTCTGCTGACCTGGTTCGTAGGCTCTAGAGCAGCTCTGCAGACCTAGTTCTCTGGCTCTACAACGGCTCTGCTGACCTGGTTCTCTGGCTCTAATGCAGCTCTGCTGACCTGGTTCTATAGCTCTAAAGCAGCTCTTCTGACCTGGTTCTATAGCTCTAAAGCAGCACTGCTGACCGGGTTCTCTGGCTCTAGAGCATATCTGCTGACCTGGTTCTTAGGCTCTAGAGCAGCTCTGCTGACCTGGTTCTCTGGCTTTACAACGGCTCCGCTGACCTGGTTCTCTGGCTCTAAAGCAGCTCTGCTGACCTGGTTCTATGGCTCTAAAGCAGCTCTGCTGACCTGGTTCCTCCCTCTAAAGCAGCTCTGCTGACCTGGTTTCTATGGCTCTACCTCAGCTCTGCTGACCTGGCTCTCTGCCTCTAAAGCAGCTCTGCTGACCTGGTTTTTCCTGCTCTACAGCAGCTCTGCTGACCTGGTTCTCAGCCTCTAGAGCAGCTCTGCTGACCTGGTTCTCTGGCTTTACAACGGCTCCGCTAACCTGGTTCTCTGGCTCTAAAGCAGCTCTGCTGACCTGGTTCTATGGCTCTAAAGCAGCTCTGCTGACCTGGTTCTCTGGCGCTAAAGCAGCTCTGCTGACCTGGTTCTCTGCCTCTAGAGCAGATCTGCTGACCGGGTTCTCTGGCTCTAGAGCATCTCTGCTGACCTGGTTCTTAGGCTCTAGAGCAGCTCTGCTAACCTGGTTCTCTGGATTTACAACGGCTCCGCTGACCTGGTTCTCTGGCTCTAAAGCAGCTCTGCTGACCTGGTTCTATGGCTCTAAAGCAGATCTGCTGACCTGGTTCTCTGGCTCTACTGCAGCTCTGCTGACCTGGGTATCTTGCTCTAAAGCAGCTCTGCTGACCTAGTTCTATGGCTCTAAAGCAGCTCTGCTGACCTGGTTCTCTGGCTCTACTGCAGCTCTGCTGACCTGGATCTCTGGCTCTACAGCAGCTTTGCGGACCTGCTTCTCTGGCTCTACAGCGGCTCTGTTGACCTGGTTCTCTGGCTCTAAAGCAGCTCTGCTGACCTGGTTCTTTGCCTCTAGAGCAGCTCTGCTGACCGGGTTCTATGGCTCTAAAGCAGCTCTGCTGACCTGGTTCTCTGGCTCTAAAGCAGCTCTGCTGACCTGGTTCTCTGCCTCTAGAGCAGCTCTGCTGACCGGGTTCTCTGGCTCTAAAGCATCTCTGCTGACCTGGTTCTTAGGCTCTAGAGCAGCTCTGCTGACCTGGTTCTCTGGCTTTACAACGGCTCCGCTAACCTGGTTCTCTGGCTCTAAAGCAGCTCTGCTGACCTGGTTCTATGGCTCTAAAGCAGCTCTGCTGACCTGGTTCTCTGGCTCTAAAGCAGCTCTGCTGACCTGGTTCTCTGGCTCTAGAGCAGCTCTGCTGACCGGGTTCTCTGGTTCTAGAGCAGCTCTGCTGACCTAGTTCTCTGGCTCTACAGCAGCTCTGCTGACCTGGTTCTCTGGCTCTACAGCAGCTCTGCTGACCTGGTTCTATGGCTCTACAGCAGCTCTGCTGACCTGGTTCTCTGGCTCTAGAGCAGCTCTACTGACCTGGTTCTTAGGCTCTAGAGCAGCTCTGCTGACCTGGTTCTCTGGCTTTGAGGCAGCTCTGCTGACCTGGTTCGTAGGCTCTAGAGCAGCTCTGCAGACCTAGTTCTCTGGCTCTACAACGGCTCTGCTGACCTGGTTCTCTGGCTCTAATGCAGCTCTGCTGACCTGGTTCTATAGCTCTAAAGCAGCTCTTCTGACCTGGTTCTATAGCTCTAAAGCAGCACTGCTGACCGGGTTCTCTGGCTCTAGAGCATATCTGCTGACCTGGTTCTTAGGCTCTAGAGCAGCTCTGCTGACCTGGTTCTCTGGCTTTACAACGGCTCCGCTGACCTGGTTCTCTGGCTCTAAAGCAGCTCTGCTGACCTGGTTCTATGGCTCTAAAGCAGCTCTGCTGACCTGGTTCCTCCCTCTAAAGCAGCTCTGCTGACCTGGTTTCTATGGCTCTACCTCAGCTCTGCTGACCTGGCTCTCTGCCTCTAAAGCAGCTCTGCTGACCTGGTTTTTCCTGCTCTACAGCAGCTCTGCTGACCTGGTTCTCAGCCTCTAGAGCAGCTCTGCTGACCTGGTTCTCTGGCTTTACAACGGCTCCGCTAACCTGGTTCTCTGGCTCTAAAGCAGCTCTGCTGACCTGGTTCTATGGCTCTAAAGCAGCTCTGCTGACCTGGTTCTCTGGCTCTAAAGCAGCTCTGCTGACCTGGTTCTCTGCCTCTAGAGCAGCTCTGCTGACCGGGTTCTCTGGTTATAGAGCGGCTCTGCTGACCTGGTTCTCTGGCTCTACAGCAGCACTGCTGACCTGGTTCTATGGCTCTACAGCAGCTCTGCTGACCTGGTTCTCTGGCTCTAGAGCAGCTCTACTGACCTGGTTCTTAGGCTCTAGAGCAGCTCTGCTGACCTGGTTCTCTGGCTTTGAGGCAGCTCTGCTGACCTGGTTCCCTGGCACTAGAGCAGCTCTGCTGACCTGGTTCGTAGGCTCTAGAGCAGCTCTGCAGACCTAGTTCTCTGGCTCTACAACGGCTCTGCTGACCTGGTTCTCTGGCTCTAAAGCAGCTCTGCTGACCTGGTTCTATAGCTCTAAAGCAGCTCTGCTGACCTGGTTCTTACGCTCTAGAGCAGCTCTGCAGATCTAGTTCTCTGGCTCTAAAGCAGCTCTGCTGACCTGGTTCTCTGGCTCTAAAGCAGCTCTGCTGACCTGGTTCTCTCCCTCTAAAGCAGCTGTGCTGACCTGGTTTCTCTGGCTCTACAGCAGCTCAGCTGACCTGGGTCTCTGGTTCTAGAGCAGCTCTGCTGACCTGGTTCTTAGGCTCTAGAGCAGCTCTCCTGACCTGGTTCTCTCCCTCTAAAGCAGCTCTGCTGACCTGGTTTCTCCTGCTCTACAGCAGCACTGCTGACCTGGTTCTCTGCCTCTAGAGCAGCTCTGCTGACCTTGTTCGTAGGCTCTAGAGCAGCTCTGCAGACCTAGTTCTCTGGCTCTACAACGGCTCTGCTGACCTGGTTCTCTGGCTCTAAAGCAGCTCTGCTGACCTGGTTCTATAGCTCTAAAGCAGCTCTGCTGACCTGGTTCTATAGCTCTAAAGCAGCTCTGCTGACCGGGTTCTCTGGCTCTAGAGCATCTCTGCTGACCTGGTTCTTAGGCTCTAGAGCAGCTCTGCTGACTTGGTTCTCTGGCTTTACAACGGCTCCGCTGACCTGGTTCTCTGGCTCTAAAGCAGCTCTGCTGACCTGGTGCTATGGCTCTAAAGCAGCTCTGCTGACCTGGTTCTCTCCCTCTAAAGCAGCACTGCTGACCTGGTTTCTCTGGCTCTACAGCAGCTCGGCTGACCTGGGTCTCTGGTTCTAGAGCAGCTCTGCTGACCTGGTTCTTAGGCTCTAGAGCAGCTCTGCTGACCTGGTTCTCTCCCTCTAAAGCAGCTCTGCTGACCTGGTGTCTCCTGCTCTACAGCAGCTCTGCTGACCTGGTTCTCTGCCTCTAGAGCAGCTCTGCTGACCGGGTTCTCTGGCTCTAGAGCATCTCTGCTGACCTGGTTCTTAGGCTCTAGAGCAGCTCTGCTAACCTGGTTCTCTGGATTTACAACGGCTCCGCTGACCTGGTTCTCTGGCTCTAAAGCAGCTCTGCTGACCTGGTTCTATGGCTCTAAAGCAGATCTGCTGACCTGGTTCTCTGGCTCTACTGCAGCTCTGCTGACCTGGTTCTTTGCCTCTAGAGCAGCTCTGCTGACCGGGTTCTATGGCTCTAAAGCAGCTCTGCTGACCTGGTTCTCTGGCTCTAAAGCAGCTCTGCTGACCTGGTTCTATAGCTCTAAAGCAGCTCTGCTGACCTGGTTCTATAGCTCTAAAGCAGCTCTGCTGACCGGGTTCTCTGGCTCTAGAGCATCTCTGCTGACCTGGTTCTTAGGCTCTAGAGCAGCTCTGCTGACTTGGTTCTCTGGCTTTACAACGGCTCCGCTGACCTGGTTCTCTGGCTCTAAAGCAGCTCTGCTGACCTGGTGCTATGGCTCTAAAGCAGCTCTGCTGACCTGGTTCCTCCCTCTAAAGCAGCTCTGCTGACCTGGTTTCTCTGGCTCTACCTAAGCTCTGCTGACCTGGCTCTCTGCCTCTAGAGCAGCTCTGCTGACCTGGTTCTTAGGCTCTAGAGCAGCTCTGCTGACCTGGTTCTCTGGCTCTAAAGCAGCTCTGCTGACCTGGTCGTCTGGCTCTAAAGCAGCTCTGCTGACCTGGTTCTCTCCCTCTAAAGCAGCACTGCTGACCTGGTTTCTCTGGCTCTACAGCAGCTCGGCTGACCTGGGTCTCTGGTTCTAGAGCAGCTCTGCTGACCTGGTTCTTAGGCTCTAGAGCAGCTCTGCTGACCTGGTTCTCTCCCTCTAAAGCAGCTCTGCTGACCTGGTGTCTCCTGCTCTACAGCAGCTCTGCTGACCTGGTTCTCTGCCTCTAGAGCAGCTCTGCTGACCGGGTTCTCTGGCTCTAGAGCATCTCTGCTGACCTGGTTCTTAGGCTCTAGAGCAGCTCTGCTAACCTGGTTCTCTGGATTTACAACGGCTCCGCTGACCTGGTTCTCTGGCTCTAAAGCAGCTCTGCTGACCTGGTTCTATGGCTCTAAAGCAGATCTGCTGACCTGGTTCTCTGGCTCTACTGCAGCTCTGCTGACCTGGGTATCTTGCTCTAAAGCAGCTCTGCTGACCTAGTTCTATGGCTCTAAAGCAGCTCTGCTGACCTGGTTCTCTGGCTCTACTGCAGCTCTGCTGACCTGGATCTCTGGCTCTACAGCAGCTTTGCGGACCTGCTTCTCTGGCTCTACAGCGGCTCTGTTGACCTGGTTCTCTGGCTCTAAAGCAGCTCTGCTGACCTGGTTCTTTGCCTCTAGAGCAGCTCTGCTGACCGGGTTCTATGGCTCTAAAGCAGCTCTGCTGACCTGGTTCTCTGGCTCTAAAGCAGCTCTGCTGACCTGGTTCTCTGCCTCTAGAGCAGCTCTGCTGACCGGGTTCTCTGGCTCTAAAGCATCTCTGCTGACCTGGTTCTTAGGCTCTAGAGCAGCTCTGCTGACCTGGTTCTCTGGCTTTACAACGGCTCCGCTAACCTGGTTCTCTGGCTCTAAAGCAGCTCTGCTGACCTGGTTCTATGGCTCTAAAGCAGCTCTGCTGACCTGGTTCTCTGGCTCTAAAGTAGCTCTGCTGACCTGGTTCTCTGGCTCTAGAGCAGCTCTGCTGACCGGGTTCTCTGGTTCTAGAGCAGCTCTGCTGACCTAGTTCTCTGGCTCTACAGCAGCTCTGCTGACCTGGTTCTCTGGCTCTACAGCAGCTCTGCTGACCTGGTTCTATGGCTCTACAGCAGCTCTGCTGACCTGGTTCTCTGGCTCTAGAGCAGCTCTACTGACCTGGTTCTTAGGCTCTAGACCAGCTCTGCTGACCTGGTTCTCTGGCTTTGAGGCAGCTCTGCTGACCTGGTTCGTAGGCTCTAGAGCAGCTCTGCAGACCTAGTTCTCTGGCTCTACAACGGCTCTGCTGACCTGGTTCTCTGGCTCTAATGCAGCTCTGCTGACCTGGTTCTATAGCTCTAAAGCAGCTCTTCTGACCTGGTTCTATAGCTCTAAAGCAGCACTGCTGACCGGGTTCTCTGGCTCTAGAGCATATCTGCTGACCTGGTTCTTAGGCTCTAGAGCAGCTCTGCTGACCTGGTTCTCTGGCTTTACAACGGCTCCGCTGACCTGGTTCTCTGGCTCTAAAGCAGCTCTGCTGACCTGGTTCTATGGCTCTAAAGCAGCTCTGCTGACCTGGTTCCTCCCTCTAAAGCAGCTCTGCTGACCTGGTTTCTATGGCTCTACCTCAGCTCTGCTGACCTGGCTCTCTGCCTCTAAAGCAGCTCTGCTGACCTGGTTTTTCCTGCTCTACAGCAGCTCTGCTGACCTGGTTCTCAGCCTCTAGAGCAGCTCTGCTGACCTGGTTCTCTGGCTTTACAACGGCTCCGCTAACCTGGTTCTCTGGCTCTAAAGCAGCTCTGCTGACCTGGTTCTATGGCTCTAAAGCAGCTCTGCTGACCTGGTTCTCTGGCTCTAAAGCAGCTCTGCTGACCTGGTTCTCTGCCTCTAGAGCAGCTCTGCTGACCGGGTTCTCTGGTTATAGAGCGGCTCTGCTGACCTGGTTCTCTGGCTCTACAGCAGCTCTGCTGACCTGGTTCTATGGCTCTACAGCAGCTCTGCTGACCTGGTTCTCTGGCTCTAGAGCAGCTCTACTGACCTGGTTCTTAGGCTCTAGAGCAGCTCTGCTGACCTGGTTCTCTGGCTTTGAGGCAGCTCTGCTGACCTGGTTCCCTGGCTCTAGAGCAGCTCTGCTGACCTGGTTCGTAGGCTCTAGAGCAGCTCTGCAGACCTAGTTCTCTGGCTCTACAACGGCTCTGCTGACCTGGTTCTATGGCTCTAAAGCAGCTCTGCTGACCTGGTTCTATAGCTCTAAAGCAGCTCTGCTGACCTGGTTCTTACGCTCTAGAGCAGCTCTGCAGATCTAGATCTCTGGCTCTAAAGCAGCTCTGCTGACCTGGTTCTCTGGCTCTAAAGCAGCTCTGCTGACCTGGTTCTCTCCCTCTAAAGCAGCTGTGCTGACCTGGTTTCTCTGGCTCTACAGCAGCTCAGCTGACCTGGGTCTCTCCCTCTAAAGCAGCACTGCTGACCTTGTTTCTCTGGCTCTACAGCAGCTCGGCTGACCTGGGTCTCTGGTTCTAGAGCAGCTCTGCTGACCTGGTTCTTAGGCTCTAGAGCAGCTCTGCTGACCTGGTTCTCTCCCTCTAAAGCAGCTCTGCTGACCTGGTGTCTCCTGCTCTACAGCAGCTCTGCTGACCTGGTTCTCTGCCTCTAGAGCATCTCTGCTGACCGGGTTCTCTGGCTCTAGAGCATCTCTGCTGACCTGGTTCTTAGGCTCTAGAGCAGCTCTGCTAACCTGGTTCTCTGGATTTACAACGGCTCCGCTGACCTGGTTCTCTGGCTCTAAAGCAGCTCTGCTGACCTGGTTCTATGGCTCTAAAGCAGATCTGCTGACCTGGTTCTCTGGCTCTACTGCAGCTCTGCTGACCTGGGTATCTTGCTCTAAAGCAGCTCTGCTGACCTAGTTCTATGGCTCTAAAGCAGCTCTGCTGACCTGGTTCTCTGGCTCTACTGCAGCTCTGCTGACCTGGATCTCTGGCTCTACAGCAGCTTTGCGGACCTGCTTCTCTGGCTCTACAGCGGCTCTGTTGACCTGGTTCTCTGGCTCTAAAGCAGCTCTGCTGACCTGGTTCTTTGCCTCTAGAGCAGCTCTGCTGACCGGGTTCTATGGCTCTAAAGCAGCTCTGCTGACCTGGTTCTCTGGCTCTAAAGCAGCTCTGCTGACCTGGTTCTCTGCCTCTAGAGCAGCTCTGCTGACCGGGTTCTCTGGCTCTAAAGCATCTCTGCTGACCTGGTTCTTAGGCTCTAGAGCAGCTCTGCTGACCTGGTTCTCTGGCTTTACAACGGCTCCGCTAACCTGGTTCTCTGGCTCTAAAGCAGCTCTGCTGACCTGGTTCTATGGCTCTAAAGCAGCTCTGCTGACCTGGTTCTCTGGCTCTAAAGCAGCTCTGCTGACCTGGTTCTCTGGCTCTAAAGCAGCTCTGCTGACCTGGTTCTCTGGCTCTAGAGCAGCTCTGCTGACCGGGTTCTCTGGTTCTAGAGCAGCTCTGCTGACCTAGTTCTCTGGCTCTACAGCAGCTCTGCTGACCTGGTTCTCTGGCTCTACAGCAGCTCTGCTGACCTGGTTCTATGGCTCTACAGCAGCTCTGCTGACCTGGTTCTCTGGCTCTAGAGCAGCTCTACTGACCTGGTTCTTAGGCTCTGCTGACCTGGTGCTATGGCTCTAAAGCAGCTCTGCTGACCTGGTTCTCTCCCTCTAAAGCAGCACTGCTGACCTGGTTTCTCTGGCTCTACAGCAGCTCGGCTGACCTGGGTCTCTGGTTCTAGAGCAGCTCTGCTGACCTGGTTCTTAGGCTCTAGAGCAGCTCTGCTGACCTGGTTCTCTCCCTCTAAAGCAGCTCTGCTGACCTGGTGTCTCCTGCTCTACAGCAGCTCTGCTGACCTGGTTCTCTGCCTCTAGAGCATCTCTGCTGACCGGGTTCTCTGGCTCTAGAGCATCTCTGCTGACCTGGTTCTTAGGCTCTAGAGCAGCTCTGCTAACCTGGTTCTCTGGATTTACAACGGCTCCGCTGACCTGGTTCTCTGGCTCTAAAGCAGCTCTGCTGACCTGGTTCTATGGCTCTAAAGCAGATCTGCTGACCTGGTTCTCTGGCTCTACTGCAGCTCTGCTGACCTGGGTATCTTGCTCTAAAGCAGCTCTGCTGACCTAGTTCTATGGCTCTAAAGCAGCTCTGCTGACCTGGTTCTCTGGCTCTACTGCAGCTCTGCTGTCCTGGATCTCTGGCTCTACAGCAGCTTTGCGGACCTGCTTCTCTGGCTCTACAGCGACTCTGTTGACCTGGTTCTCTGGCTCTAAAGCAGCTCTGCTGACCTGGTTCTTTGCCTCTAGAGCAGCTCTGCTGACCGGGTTCTATGGCTCTAAAGCAGCTCTGCTGACCTGGTTCTCTGGCTCTAAAGCAGCTCTGCTGACCTGGTTCTCTGCCTCTAGAGCAGCTCTGCTGACCGGGTTCTCTGGCTCTAAAGCATCTCTGCTGACCTGGTTCTTAGGCTCTAGAGCAGCTCTGCTGACCTGGTTCTCTGGCTTTACAACGGCTCCGCTAACCTGGTTCTCTGGCTCTAAAGCAGCTCTGCTGACCTGGTTCTATGGCTCTAAAGCAGCTCTGCTGACCTGGTTCTCTGGCTCTAAAGCAGCTCTGCTGACCTGGTTCTCTGGCTCTAAAGCAGCTCTGCTGACCTGGTTCTCTGGCTCTAGAGCAGCTCTGCTGACCGGGTTCTCTGGTTCTAGAGCAGCTCTGCTGACCTAGTTCTCTGGCTCTACAGCAGCTCTGCTGACCTGGTTCTCTGGCTCTACAGCAGCTCTGCTGACCTGGTTCTATGGCTCTACAGCAGCTCTGCTGACCTGGTTCTCTGGCTCTAGAGCAGCTCTACTGACCTGGTTCTTAGGCTCTAGAGCAGCTCTGCTGACCTGGTTCTCTGGCTTTGAGGCAGCTCTGCTGACCTGGTTCGTAGGCTCTAGAGCAGCTCTGCAGACCTAGTTCTCTGGCTCTACAACGGCTCTGCTGACCTGGTTCTCTGGCTCTAATGCAGCTCTGCTGACCTGGTTCTCTGGCTCTAAAGCAGCTCTGCTGACCTGGTTCTTTGCCTCTAGAGCAGCTCTGCTGACCGGGTTCTATGGCTCTAAAGCAGCTCTGCTGACCTGGTTCTCTGGCTCTAAAGCAGCTCTGCTGACCTGGTTCTCTGCCTCTGGAGCAGCTCTGCTGACCGGGTTCTCTGGCTCTAAAGCATCTCTGCTGACCTGGTTCTTAGGCTCGAGAGCAGCTCTGCTGACCTGGTTCTCTGGCTTTACAACGGCTCCGCTAACCTGGTTCTCTGGCTCTAAAGCAGCTCTGCTGACCTGGTTCTATGGCTCTAAAGCAGCTCTGCTGACCTGGTTCTCTGGCTCTAAAGCAGCTCTGCTGACCTGGTTCTCTGGCTCTAAAGCAGCTCTGCTGACCTGGTTCTCTGGCTCTAGAGCAGCTCTGCTGACCGGGTTCTCTGGTTCTAGAGCAGCTCTGCTGACCTAGTTCTCTGGCTCTACAGCAGCTCTGCTGACCTGGTTCTCTGGCTCTACAGCAGCTCTGCTGACCTGGTTCTATGGCTCTACAGCAGCTCTGCTGACCTGGTTCTCTGGCTCTAGAGCAGCTCTACTGACCTGGTTCTTAGGCTCTGCTGACCTGGTGCTATGGCTCTAAAGCAGCTCTGCTGACCTGGTTCTCTCCCTCTAAAGCAGCACTGCTGACCTGGTTTCTCTGGCTCTACAGCAGCTCGGCTGACCTGGGTCTCTGGTTCTAGAGCAGCTCTGCTGACCTGGTTCTTAGGCTCTAGAGCAGCTCTGCTGACCTGGTTCTCTCCCTCTAAAGCAGCTCTGCTGACCTGGTGTCTCCTGCTCTACAGCAGCTCTGCTGACCTGGTTATCTGCCTCTAGAGCATCTCTGCTGACCGGGTTCTCTGGCTCTAGAGCATCTCTGCTGACCTGGTTCTTAGGCTCTAGAGCAGCTCTGCTAACCTGGTTCTCTGGATTTACAACGGCTCCGCTGACCTGGTTCTCTGGCTCTAAAGCAGCTCTGCTGACCTGGTTCTATGGCTCTAAAGCAGATCTGCTGACCTGGTTCTCTGGCTCTACTGCAGCTCTGCTGACCTGGGTATCTTGCTCTAAAGCAGCTCTGCTGACCTAGTTCTATGACTCTAAAGCAGCTCTGCTGACCTGGTTCTCTGGCTCTACTGCAGCTCTGCTGACCTGGATCTCTGGCTCTACAGCAGCTTTGCGGACCTGCTTCTCTGGCTCTACAGCGGCTCTGTTGACCTGGTTCTCTGGCTCTAAAGCAGCTCTGCTGACCTGGTTCTTTGCCTCTAGAGCAGCTCTGCTGACCGGGTTCTATGGCTCTAAAGCAGCTCTGCTGACCTGGTTCTCTGGCTCTAAAGCAGCTCTGCTGACCTGGTTCTCTGCCTCTAGAGCAGCTCTGCTGACCGGGTTCTCTGGCTCTAAAGCATCTCTGCTGACCTGGTTCTTAGGCTCTAGAGCAGCTCTGCTGACCTGGTTCTCTGGCTTTACAACGGCTCCGCTAACCTGGTTCTCTGGCTCTAAAGCAGCTCTGCTGACCTGGTTCTATGGCTCTAAAGCAGCTCTGCTGACCTGGTTCTCTGGCTCTAAAGCAGCTCTGCTGACCTGGTTCTCTGGCTCTAAAGCAGCTCTGCTGACCTGGTTCTCTGGCTCTAGAGCAGCTCTGCTGACCGGGTTCTCTGGTTCTAGAGCAGCTCTGCTGACCTAGTTCTCTGGCTCTACAGCAGCTCTGCTGACCTGGTTCTCTGGCTCTACAGCAGCTCTGCTGACCTGGTTCTATGGCTCTACAGCAGCTCTGCTGACCTGGTTCTCTGGCTCTAGAGCAGCTCTACTGACCTGGTTCTTAGGCTCTAGAGCAGCTCTGCTGACCTGGTTCTCTGGCTTTGAGGCAGCTCTGCTGACCTGGTTCGTAGGCTCTAGAGCAGCTCTGCAGACCTAGTTCTCTGGCTCTACAACGGCTCTGCTGACCTGGTTCTCTGGCTCTAATGCAGCTCTGCTGACCTGGTTCTATAGCTCTAAAGCAGCTCTGCTGACCTGGTTCTATAGCTCTAAAGCAGCACTGCTGACCGGGTTCTCTGGCTCTAGAGCATCTCTGCTGACCTGGTTCTTAGGCTCTAGAGCAGCTCTGCTGACCTGGTTCTCTGGCTTTACAACGGCTCCGCTGACCTGGTTCTCTGGCTCTAAAGCAGCTCTGCTGACCTGGTTCTATGGCTCTAAAGCAGCTCTGCTGACCTGGTTCCTCCCTCTAAAGCAGCTCTGCTGACCTGGTTTCTATGGCTCTACCTCAGCTCTGCTGACCTGGCTCTCTGCCTCTAAAGCAGCTCTGCTGACCTGGTTTCTCCTGCTCTACAGCAGCTCTGCTGACCTGGTTCTCTGCCTCTAAAGCATCTCTGCTGACCTGGTTCTTAGGCTCTAGAGCAGCTCTGCTGACCTGGTTCTTTGGCTTTACAACGGCTCCGCTAACCTGGTTCTCTGGCTCTAAAGCAGCTCTGCTGACCTGGTTCTATGGCTCTAAAGCAGCTCTGCTGACCTGGTTCTCTGGCTCTAAAGCAGCTCTGCTGACCTGGTTCTCTGCCTCTAGAGCAGCTCTGCTGACCGGGTTCTCTGGTTCTAGAGCGGCTCTGCTGACCTGGTTCTCTGGCTCTACAGCAGCTCTGCTGACCTGGTTCTCTGGCTCTACAGCAGCTCTGCTGACCTGGTGCTCTGGCTCAATAGCAGCTCTACTGACCTGGTTCTTAGGCTCTAGAGCAGCTCTGCTGACCTGGTTCTCTGGCTTTGAGGCAGCTCTGCTGACCTGGTTCCCTGGCACTAGAGCAGCTCTGCTGACCTGGTTCGTAGGCTCTAGAGCAGCTCTGCAGACCTAGTTCTCTGGCTCTACAACGGCTCTGCTGACCTGGTTCTCTGGCTCTAAAGCAGCTCTGCTGACCTGGTTCTATAGCTCTAAAGCAGCTCTGCTGACCTGGTTCTTACGCTCTAGAGCAGCTCTGCAGATCTAGTTCTCTGGCTCTAAAGCAGCTCTGCTGACCTGGTTCTCTGGCTCTAAAGCAGCTCTGCTGACCTGGTTCTCTCCCTCTAAAGCAGCTCTGCTGACCTGCTTTCTCTGGCTCTACAGCAGCTCAGCTGACCTGGGTCTCTGGTTCTAGAGCAGCTCTGCTGACCTGGTTCTTAGGCTCTAGAGCAGCTCTGCTGACCTGGTTCTCTCCCTCTAAAGCAGCTCTGCTGACCTGGTTTCTCCTGCTCTACAGCAGCACTGCTGACCTGGTTCTCTGCCTCTAGAGCAGCTCTGCTGACCTTGTTCGTAGGCTCTAGAGCAGCTCTGCAGACCTAGTTCTCTGGCTCTACAACGGCTCTGCTGACCTGGTTCTCTGGCTCTAAAGCAGCTCTGCTGACCTGGTTCTATAGCTCTAAAGCAGCTCTGCTGACCTGGTTCTATAGCTCTAAAGCAGCTCTGCTGACCGGGTTCTCTGGCTCTAGAGCATCTCTGCTGACCTGGTTCTTAGGCTCTAGAGCAGCTCTGCTGACTTGGTTCTCTGGCTTTACAACGGCTCCGCTGACCTGGTTCTCTGGCTCTAAAGCAGCTCTGCTGACCTGGTGCTATGGCTCTAAAGCAGCTCTGCTGACCTGGTTCCTCCCTCTAAAGCAGCTCTGCTGAACTGGTTTCTCTGGCTCTCCCTAAGCTCTGCTGACCTGGCTCTCTGCCTCTAGAGCAGCTCTGCTGACCTGGTTCTTAGGCTCTAGAGCAGCTCTGCTGACCTGGTTCTCTGGCTCTAAAGCAGCTCTGCTGACCTGGTCGTCTGGCTCTAAAGCAGCTCTGCTGACCTGGTTCTCTCCCTCTAAAGCAGCACTGCTGACCTGGTTTCTCTGGCTCTACAGCAGCTCGGCTGACCTGGGTCTCTGGTTCTAGAGCAGCTCTGCTGACCTGGTTCTTAGGCTCTAGAGCAGCTCTGCTGACCTGGTTCTCTCCCTCTAAAGCAGCTCTGCTGACCTGGTGTCTCCTGCTCTACAGCAGCTCTGCTGACCTGGTTCTCTGCCTCTAGAGCATCTCTGCTGACCGGGTTCTCTGGCTCTAGAGCATCTCTGCTGACCGGGTTCTCTGGCTCTAAAGCATCTCTGCTGACCTGGTTCTTAGGCTCTAGAGCAGCTCTGCTGACCTGGTTCTCTGGCTTTACAACGGCTCCACTAACCTGGTTCTCTGGCTCTAAAGCAGCTCTGCTGACCTGGTTCTATGGCTCTAAAGCAGCTCTGCTGACCTGGTTCTCTGGCTCTAAAGCAGCTCTGCTGACCTGGTTCTCTGGCTCTAAAGCAGCTCTGCTGACCTGGTTCTCTGGCTCTAGAGCAGCTCTGCTGACCGGGTTCTCTGGTTCTAGAGCAGCTCTGCTGACCTAGTTCTCTGGCTCTACAGCAGCTCTGCTGACCTGGTTCTCTGGCTCTACAGCAGCTCTGCTGACCTGGTTCTATGGCTCTACAGCAGCTCTGCTGACCTGGTTCTCTGGCTCTAGAGCAGCTCTACTGACCTGGTTCTTAGGCTCTAGAGCAGCTCTGCTGACCTGGTTCTCTGGCTTTGAGGCAGCTCTGCTGACCTGGTTCGTAGGCTCTAGAGCAGCTCTGCAGACCTAGTTCTCTGGCTCTACAACGGCTCTGCTGACCTGGTTCTCTGGCTCTAATGCAGCTCTGCTGACCTGGTTCTATAGCTCTAAAGCAGCTCTGCTGACCTGGTTCTATAGCTCTAAAGCAGCACTGCTGACCGGGTTCTCTGGCTCTAGAGCATCTCTGCTGACCTGGTTCTTAGGCTCTAGAGCAGCTCTGCTGACCTGGTTCTCTGGCTTTACAACGGCTCCGCTGACCTGGTTCTCTGGCTCTAAAGCAGCTCTGCTGACCTGGTTCTATGGCTCTAAAGCAGCTCTGCTGACCTGGTTCCTCCCTCTAAAGCAGCTCTGCTGACCTGGTTTCTATGGCTCTACCTCAGCTCTGCTGACCTGGCTCTCTGCCTCTAAAGCAGCTCTGCTGACCTGGTTTCTCCTGCTCTACAGCAGCTCTGCTGACCTGGTTCTCTGCCTCTAGAGCAGCTCTGCTGACCGGGTTTTCTGGCTCTAAAGCATCTCTGCTGACCTGGTTCTTAGGCTCTAGAGCAGCTCTGCTGACCTGGTTCTTTGGCTTTACAACGGCTCCGCTAACCTGGTTCTCTGGCTCTAAAGCAGCTCTGCTGACCTGGTTCTATGGCTCTAAAGCAGCTCTGCTGACCTGGTTCTCTGGCTCTAAAGCAGCTCTGCTGACCTGGTTCTCTGCCTCTAGAGCAGCTCTGCTGACCGGGTTCTCTGGTTCCAGAGCGGCTCTGCTGACCTGGTTCTCTGGCTCTACAGCAGCTCTGCTGACCTGGTTCTCTGGCTCTACAGCAGCTCTGCTGACCTGGTTCTATGGCTCTACAGCAGCTCTGCTGACCTGGTGCTCTGGCTCAATAGCAGCTCTACTGACCTGGTTCTTAGGCTCTAGAGCAGCTCTGCTGACCTGGTTCTCTGGCTTTGAGGCAGCTCTGCTGACCTGGTTCCCTGGCACTAGAGCAGCTCTGCTGACCTGGTTCGTAGGCTCTAGAGCAGCTCTGCAGACCTAGTTCTCTGGCTCTACAACGGCTCTGCTGACCTGGTTCTCTGGCTCTAAAGCAGCTCTGCTGACCTGGTTCTATAGCTCTAAAGCAGCTCTGCTGACCTGGTTCTTACGCTCTAGAGCAGCTCTGCAGATCTAGTTCTCTGGCTCTAAAGCAGCTCTGCTGACCTGGTTCTCTGGCTCTAAAGCAGCTCTGCTGACCTGGTTCTCTCCCTCTAAAGCAGCTCTGCTGACCTGGTTTCTCTGGCTCTACAGCAGCTCAGCTGACCTGGTTCTTAGGCTCTAGAGCAGCTCTGCTGACCTGGTTCTCTCCCTCTAAAGCAGCTCTGCTGACCTGGTTTCTCCTGCTCTACAGCAGCACTGCTGACCTGGTTCTCTGCCTCTAGAGCAGCTCTGCTGACCTTGTTCGTAGGCTCTAGAGCAGCTCTGCAGACCTAGTTCTCTGGCTCTACAACGGCTCTGCTGACCTGGTCCTCTGGCTCTAAAGCAGCTCTGCTGACCTGGTTCTATAGCTCTAAAGCAGCTCTGCTGACCTGGTTCTATAGCTCTAAAGCAGCTCTGCTGACCGGGTTCTCTGGCTCTAGAGCATCTCTGCTGACCTGGTTCTTAGGCTCTAGAGCAGCTCTGCTGACTTGGTTCTCTGGCTTTACAACGGCTCCGCTGACCTGGTTCTCTGGCTCTAAAGCAGCTCTGCTGACCTGGTGCTATGGCTCTAAAGCAGCTCTGCTGACCTGGTTCCTCCCTCTAAAGCAGCTCTGCTGACCTGGTTTCTCTGGCTCTCCCTAAGCTCTGCTGACCTGGCTCTCTGCCTCTAGAGCAGCTCTGCTGACCTGGTTCTTAGGCTCTAGAGCAGCTCTGCTGACCTGGTTCTCTGGCTCTAAAGCAGCTCTGCTGACCTGGTTCTCTGGCTCTAAAGCAGCTCTGCTGACCTGGTTCTCTCCCTCTAAAGCAGCACTGCTGACCTGGTTTCTCTGGCTCTACAGCAGCTCGGCTGACCTGGGTCTCTGGTTCTAGAGCAGCTCTGCTGACCTGGTTCTTAGGCTCTAGAGCAGCTCTGCTGACCTGGTTCTCTCCCTCTAAAGCAGCTCTGCTGACCTGGTGTCTCCTGCTCTACAGCAGCTCTGCTGACCTGGTTCTCTGCCTCTAGAGCATCTCTGCTGACCGGGTTCTCTGGCTCTAGAGCATCTCTGCTGACCTGGTTCTTAGGCTCTAGAGCAGCTCTGCTAACCTGGATCTCTGGATTTACAACGGCTCCGCTGACCTGGTTCTCTGGCTCTAAAGCAGCTCTGCTGACCTGGTTCTATGGCTCTAAAGCAGATCTGCTGACCTGGTTCTCTGGCTCTACTGCAGCTCTGCTGACCTGGGTATCTTGCTCTAAAGCAGCTCTGCTGACCTAGTTCTATGGCTCTAAAGCAGCTCTGCTGACCTGGTTCTCTGGCTCTACTGCAGCTCTGCTGACCTGGATCTCTGGCTCTACAGCAGCTTTGCGGACCTGGTTTTCAGGCTCTAGAGCAGCTCTGCTGACCTGGTTCTCTCGCTCTAAAGCAGCTCTGCTGACCTGCTTCTACGGCTCTAAAGCAGCTCTGCTGACCTGGTTCTCTGGCTCTAAAGCAGCTATGCTGACCTGCTTCTCTGGCTCTAGAGCACCTCTGCTGACCTGGTTCTTAGGCTCTAGAGCAGCTCTGCTGACCTGCTTCTCTGGCTCTACAAGGACTCTGCTGACCTGGTTCTCTGGCTCTAAAGCAGCTCTGCAGACCTGGTTTTGTGGCTCAAAGCAGCTCTGCTGACCTGGTTCTCTGGATCTAAAGCAGCTCTGCCGACCTGGTTCTCTCCCTCTAAAGCAGCTCTGCAGACCTGGTTTTGTGGCTCAAAGCAGCTCTGCTGATCTGGTTTCTCTGGCTCTACAGCAGCTCTGCTGACCTGGTTCTCAGCCTCTAGAGCAGCTCTGCTGACCTGGTTCTTAGGCTCTAGAGCAGCTCCGCTGACCTGGTTCTCCGGGTCTATAGCAGCTCTGCTGACCTGGTTCTCTCCCTTTAAAGAAGCTCTGCTGACCTGATTTCTCTGGCTCTACAGCAGCTCTGCTGACCTGCTCCTCTGGCTCTAGAGCAGCTCTACTGACCTGGTTCTCTGGCTCTACAAGGGCTCTGCTGACTTGGTTCTCTGGCTCTAGAGCAGCTCTGCTGACCTGGTTCTCTGGCTCTAAAGCAGCTCTGCTGACCTGGTTCTCCGGCTCTATAGCAGCTCTGCTAACCTGGTTCTCTCCCTTTAAAGAAGCTCTGCTAACCTGGTTTCTCTGGTTCTACAGCAGCTCTGCTGACCTGGTTCTCTGGCTTTCAAGCATCTCTGCTGACCTGGTTATAAGGCTCTACAGCAGCTCTGCTGACTGGTTCTCTGGCTTTCAAGCATCTCTGCTGACCTGGTTCTTAGGCCCTAGAGCAGCTCTAAAGACCTGGTTCTCTGGCTCTACAACGGCTCTGCTGACCTGGTTCTCTGGCTCTAAAGCAGCTCTGCTGACCTGGTTCTCTGGCTTTAAAGCAGCTCTGTTGACCTGGTTCTTTGCCTCTAGAGCAGCTCTGCTGACCGGGTTCTATGGCTCTAAAGCAGATCTGCTGACCTGGTTCTCTGGCTCTAAAGCAGCTCTGCTGACATGGTTCTCTGGCTCTACTGCAGCTCTGCTGACCTGGATCTCTGGCTCTACAGCAGCTCTGCTGACCTGCTTCTCTGGCGCTACAGCGGCTCTGTTGACCTGGTTCTCTGGCTCTAAAGCAGCTCTGCTGACCTGGTTCTTTGCCTCTAGAGCAGCTCTGCTGACCAGGTTCTATGGCTCTAAAGCAGCTCTGCTGACCTGGTTCTCTGGCTCTAAAGCAGCTCTGCTGACCTGGTTCTCTGCCTCTAGAGCAGCTCTGCTGACCGGGTTCTCTGGTTCTAGAGCGGCTCTGCTGACCTGGTTCTCTGGCTCTACAGCAGCTCTGCTGACTGGTTCTCTGGCTCTACAGCAGCTCTGCTGACCTGGTTCTATGGCTCTACAGCAGCTTTGCTGACCTGGTTCTCTGGCTCTAGAGCAGCTCTACTGACCTGGTTCTTAGGCTCTAGAGCAGCTCTGCTGACCTGGTTCTCTGGCTTTGAGGCAGCTCTGCTGACCTGGTTCCCTGGCTCTAGAGCAACTCTGCTGACCTGGTTCGTAGGCTCTAGAGCAGCTCTGCAGACCTAGTTCTCTGGCTCTAAAGCAGCTCTGCTGACCTGGTTCTATGGCTCTAAAGCAGCTCTGCTGACCTGGTTCTTACGCTCTAGAGCAGCTCTGCAGACCTAGTTCTCTGGCTCTAAAGCAGCTCTGCTGACCTGGTTCTCTGTCTCTAAAGCAGCTCTGCTGACCTGGTTCTCTCCCTCTAAAGCAGCTCTGCTGACCTGGTTTCTCTGGCTCTACAGCAGCTCGGCTGACCTGGGTCTCTGGTTCTAGAGCAGCTCTGCTGACCTGGTTCTTAGGCTCTAGAGCAGCTCTGCTGACCTCGTTCTCTCCCTCTAAGCAGCTCTGCTGACCTGGTTTCTCCTGCTCTACAGCAGCTCTGCTGACCTGGTTCTCTGCCTCTAGAGCAGCTCTGCTGACCGGGTTCTCTGGCTCTAAAGCATCTCTGCTGACCTGGTTCTTAGGCTCTAGAGCAGCTCTGCTGACCTGGTTCTCTGGCTTTACAACGGCTCCGCTAACCTGGTTCTCTGGCTCTAAAGCAGCTCTGCTGACCTGGTTCTATGGCTCTAAAGCAGCTCTGCTGACCGGGTTCTCTGGCTCTAAAGCAGCCCTGCTGACCTGGTTCTCTGCCTCTAGAGCAGCTCTGCTGACCGGGTTCTCTGGTTCTAGAGCGGCTCTGCTGACCTGGCTCTCTGGCTCTACAGCAGCTCTGCTGACCTGGTTCTCTGGCTCTACAGCAGCTCTGCTGACCTGGTTCTCTGGCTCTAGAGCAGCTCTACTGACCTGGTTCTTAGGCTCTAGAGCAGCTCTGTTGACCTGGTTCTCTGGCTTTGAGGCAGCTCTGCTGACCTGGTTCCCTGGCTCTAGAGCAGCTCTGCTGACCTTGTTCGTAGGCTCTAGAGCAGCTCTGCAGACCTAGTTCTCTGGCTCTACAACGGCTCTGCTGACCTGGTTCTCTGGCTCTAAAGCAGCTCTGCTGACCTGGTTCTATAGCTCTAAAGCAGCTCTGCTGACCTGGTTCTATAGCTCTAAAGCAGCTCTGCTGACCGGGTTCTCTGGCTCTAGAGCATCTCTGCTGACCTGGTTCTTAGGCTCTAGAGCAGCTCTGCTGACTTGGTTCTCTGGCTTTACAACGGCTCCGCTGACCTGGTTCTCTGGCTCTAAAGCAGCTCTGCTGACCTGGTGCTATGGCTCTAAAGCAGCTCTGCTGACCTGGTTCCTCCCTCTAAAGCAGCTCTGCTGACCTGGTTTCTCTGGCTCTACCTAAGCTCTGCTGACCTGGCTCTCTGCCTCTAGAGCAGCTCTGCTGACCTGGTTCTTAGGCTCTAGAGCAGCTCTGCTGACCTGGTTCTCTGGCTCTAAAGCAGCTCTGCTGACCTGGTCGTCTGGCTCTAAAGCAGCTCTGCTGACCTGGTTCTCTCCCTCTAAAGCAGCACTGCTGACCTGGTTTCTCTGGCTCTACAGCAGCTCGGCTGACCTGGGTCTCTGGTTCTAGAGCAGCTCTGCTGACCTGGTTCTTAGGCTCTAGAGCAGCTCTGCTGGCCTGGTTCTCTCCCTCTAAAGCAGCTCTGCTGACCTGGTGTCTCCTGCTCTACAGCAGCTCTGCTGACCTGGTTCTCTGCCTCTAGAGCATCTCTGCTGACCGGGTTCTCTGGCTCTAGAGCATCTCTGCTGACCTGGTTCTTAGGCTCTAGAGCAGCTCTGCTAACCTGGTTCTCTGGATTTACAACGGCTCCGCTGACCTGGTTCTCTGGCTCTAAAGCAGCTCTGCTGACCTGGTTCTATGGCTCTAAAGCAGATCTGCTGACCTGGTTCTCTGGCTCTACTGCAGCTCTGCTGACCTGGGTATCTTGCTCTAAAGCAGCTCTGCTGACCTAGTTCTATGGCTCTAAAGCAGCTCTGCTGACCTGGTTCTCTGGCTCTACTGCAGCTCTGCTGACCTGGATCTCTGGCTCTACAGCAGCTTTGCGGACCTGCTTCTCTGGCTCTACAGCGGCTTTGTTGACCTGGTTCTCTGGCTCTAAAGCAGCTCTGCTGACCTGGTTCTTTGCCTCTAGAGCAGCTCTGCTGACCGGGTTCTATGGCTCTAAAGCAGCTCTGCTGACCTGGTTCTCTGGCTCTAAAGCAGCTCTGCTGACCTGGTTCTCTGCCTCTAGAGCAGCTCTGCTGACCGGGTTCTCTGGCTCTAAAGCATCTCTGCTGACCTGGTTCTTAGGCTCTAGAGCAGCTCTGCTGACCTGATTCTCTGGCTTTACAACGGCTCCGCTAACCTGGTTCTCTGGCTCTAAAGCAGCTCTGCTGACCTGGTTCTATGGCTCTAAAGCAGCTCTGCTGACCTGGTTCTCTGGCTCTAAAGCAGCTCTGCTGACCTGGTTTTCTGGCTCTAGAGCATCTCTGCTGACCTGGTTCTTAGGCTCTAGAGCAGCTCTGCTGACCTGGTTCTCTGGCTTTACAACGGCTCCGCTGACCTGGTTCTCTGACTCTAAAGCAGCTCTGCTGACCTGGTTCTATGGCTCTAAAGCAGCTCTGCTGACCTGGTTCCTCCCTCTAAAGCAGCTCTGCTGACCTGGTTTCTATGGCTCTACCTCAGCTCTGCTGACCTGTGTTAGAATCCGGGGTCCCTGGTTGGCGCAGGTATGCACTTGCGACAAGCAGGGACCCTTTTCATCTAAGTCAGGGCAAAGGATCACCTCTTTAAAAATAACCCCTGCTCACCCTCTAGGTAACGTGGCGCGAGCAGTCAGGCTAAATTTCCAGAGGGCATATAGGTTAAGCGTTCAAGTTGTCCCACACAATAATCACCACCCCACCACACAAAGACACAAGGCTGTATTTATGTCCAAAATATAATTCTTTATATAAAAGGTTTTCTTTCAGGCAGGTTGCATAAATACAGTTCTCTTGGTAAAATAATCCAGTTACTCTCAAAATGCTTTACGGGCAGTCCACAGTTGTAAAAATGGCACAGTTCTCTTTAAAATAGGTTTCTTAGGTCTTCTGGGCACTTCGTAGCGCCTTTGGGGTGCCTTTGGCAAGGTTTTTACAGTGCCTTGCCGTTTCCCACGCTTCTCGCGTGAGCCGGAGTACGCTTGCCGAGTCTCACTCTTCTCGAGTGAGCACCGGTAATGCTTTTCAATGCAGTACGGTTAAAACGTAGGTACGGTTCGAACCTTGCTGTTCCCAGGGTAAGTACGGGTCGAACCAAGGCTGTTACGGCTCGAACTCAGCCAAAAGGAGCACTTTTCAAAGCGCCATTATTTCAGCTGGCAGTACGGTGCGAACCAGGCACAAGTATTTACAAGGCGGGTACGAACCAAGGCACTTCACAGGCAGTACGGTGCGAACCAGGCACAAGTATTTACAAGGCGGGTACGAACCAAGGCACTTCACAGGCAGTACGGTGCGAACCAGGCACCCGTAGTTACAGGGCAGGTACGGTTCGTACAAAGGCAAGTACGGGCCGTACTTTTCACGCGCTGGCACAATACCTTGCAGATTTCACGGGGAAGGTTCGTGGCGGCCTCGCGGTCCAGTCCAGGGGTGTCCCACGTCGCGCTGGTGTCCCCAGTGTCCAGGGGACGGCGGAGCTTCGTGGGGCGCTCGGGCAGGATGCAGGTTGCCACGAAGGGGGTCAGAAGCAGGAGGGCAGCCTCGGGGTGAGATCACAGCGCCGCGCGCTGTTAGCTTCGGCCGGAGACGCGAACCAGGGCACTTTAGTCCTTTGCAGAAGCCTCTACAACCCAGCAGGGGTCACAGGGACTCGGCGCTCAGGCGCGGAGATCTCCACCTTACTTTGCGAGCTACGGCTCGAGGGGGCAACTGTTCACGGTGCTCGGGCTGTCAGGCCTTTACGTTGTTTGCAGCCACGCCAGCAGCAGAAGTCGCGTTGCTCAGCGAGATCAGGGGATGCACAGGTTCTCCGGGGTCAGCTTGCTGAATCACTTCAAGGCACTTCTCCTCTTCTTTCAGGATGGTAGCGCCCACTGTTCCTGGGGCGCAGGTCAGGGGGCAAGTTCACACGCAAGCCCTTGGAGATTGTTTTAAAGGCACAAGTTGAATCAAAGTCCTTTTCTTCAGGCTTTCCCTCTCCTTCCAGCAGACAGGCACCCACTGCAGGCCAGTCTCTCAGGCAGAGAGACAGTATTCCTCCTTCAGCTTCTCCAGGTCCTTCTCCTTCAGGCAGAGTTTCTTCTTGGCGCAAACAGGATCTAATCTCTTAGGAGCCAGGCTCCTACTTTTATAGTGCGATTCTTTTGTTCTTTAGCGCCAGGGGGCCTGGGCCTGGCTCAGTCCAGTTCTGGAGCACTTTGTTGTGGTGACTCTGCGCTTTCCTTTCAGCAGCAGGGCAGAGACATCAGCCGCTCCACAGGGGGCGGCGCCGGCTTTGTGCTGTCAGAGCACAGGTCTATTCAGAGTCAAGGGTGGACTCCTCCCACCCATCCTGGTGTAATCTCTCTACCCACCACCTGGCAGCCAGCCTGTCTCTGGGGATTCCCCAACCCTGCTCCTTACTGTTGCTAGGCAGAACACACACACACACAGCGCAGAGGCGGACTGAATGGCCAGATCAGTAAATACTAACTTTCTAAAAGTAGTATTTACAAACACAGGATATTAAAATAAACTTTACTAAAAGAAGTATTTTATTATTCTGAGTCCAGGCATACTAAACATGACTTTCTACCATGCTCTATGAGTCCACTGGGGTCACAGGGTGTAGTAATTCCAGCAGCCCATTCTGGCCTATGGAGAGCAGGTAGCCTTCAATAGTGAAAAACGAAAATGGCTGTAATTCACTATTAAGACATGCCACACACATCAGGGCATGTCCTACCTTATGCCTACAATGCACCCTGCCCTTGGGCCTACCAGAGGGGTGACTAATATGTAGTTAAGGGAAGGTTTAGGGACTGGCAAGTGGGTGCACTTGCGCAGTCAGCGCGACAGTATCAGACTGCGCGCAGGTTCTGCAGTGGCAGATCCTAGACACATTTTACTAGGCCGCTTCTGTGGGTGGCACAACCAGTGCTGCAAGCCCACCAGCAGCATTTGTATTTACAAGCCCTGGCACTCCTGGTGCACTTTACTAGGGGCTGACAGTAAACCAAATAAACCAATCATGGACACCAATCAATGTATACATTTTACCATAGGGAGAGCATATGCACCTTAGCACTGGTCAGCAGTGGTAAGGTGCCCAGAGTCATAAATCAGCCAACACCAGGTCAGAAAAAATACAGGAGGAAGGCAAAAAGTTTAGGGATGACCCTTCAAAAAGGGCCAGGTCCAACACAACCCCCTTCCAGCCAAAACGCAGGGTAGACCAATCACCACCGTGATGGTCTTCCCTGCTTGGGGCGATAGAACAAGGACCTGGCCCGCAACTGCAGGGGCAGACTCCAGTTCTACGCCAATCTGAACCTATTGGACTCCCTCTGTCCATACTCTCAGGGCCCACCAAGCCAATCCATGGGGAACCCTTCTCCTCACCTGTGGACACCACCTGTGCAGCACCTAACCTTAACTGGCCCACAGGTGTGTCCCACCAGAGAGACAGCAAAATGCTACAGTGGCCACTGACAGTAGTCAGGGATGAGACCCAGGCCGTATGCCTCTCAGGGCTCTCAATCCTCTGTGGTGCCAGGGAGCAGGGGCCAGTAGCCCCAGGTGCTTGGCACCCTTTGTCCATTCTCCCCCTTGTCAGGTCAGGTATGACATCCTGGCACTGACCCACCAGCCCCGGGACTGTACCCAGCGGCTGGACCAAAGACTGGGGTGGCCTCTCCCACACCCGGTCCTCCTCCTTGGGGCTCTGTACCCTCCCACCTGGAGTGGCACCCCCTTCCAGAATTGCCACGGCACCTGTGGCAGGTGTCCTGCGCAATTCGCCCACCAGTTCAGGGGTTCTATCCTGCAACTGGGTGCCCAGGTCAGGGGGGACACCCTGAACCTGGCCCTTCAACCTAGGGTCTAAACCCTTCAGTTGAGCCGGGGTCAGAGGCGAGGACTCCCTCCCTCTGCACCCCCTTCCAGAGTACTGCCCACTCCCAACTGGCGTGGTACCCCTAGAAGCAACATGGGTCAGGACACTGATTACAGTGGTCCCACCCTCCAGGTCAGACAACACCTGAACCTGGCTTCCCAACCCTGGGTCCAACCCATGCGGTTGAACGCTCGCCTGGCGCACCAGGACTTCCCGGGGAGCACGCATGCCCCCCCTGAGGGTGACACATAACTCATGTGTCGTGTGACAGTCTGCCTGGCGCTGATCTCCAGACCCCTGTCCATCTGACAGTGCCTGAAGATCCCCCAGGACAGAAGTGGTGTCACCATGGTCACTCACGGGGGACGCAGCCCTTCTGGCTGGCCCCTGACCCACTGGTTCTTCCACTGGGGACTCTTTCCCCCTCTCACCCCTCAATCTGGACCTCTGCACCCTCCCAACTGGAGCGGTACTGCCAGACACCAGAACTGATGGAGGCCTGCTTACAGACACTCCCAGCTCACCAGACACTAGGGGATCCCCCTCAACGGGTGGCCCATCAGGACAGCCTAGGCTCCCCGCCTGGTGTTCCCTTAAAGAACCATCCAGGCTCTGAGACTGGGTTTCGGGCACCTGGGGGCACGCAGCCCCACACTCACTCCTTCTCCACTGAGACAGGACGTGAGCCCCTACACCCCTCCCACTACCATGGGACCTAGCTGGGCTACTCTGCACCACTTCCACCACTCTGGGTTGGAAGATACCTGAGCCACTCCCCACAGGGTCATTCCCCAATGCCTCTCCAGACCCTCTGGAATCCACCAAAAGGTCTACCTCCAATGTGAGCTCTCTGCGGTCAGAGAACTCGGTCTCCAACAGGTGTTGACATAGCTCTGGAAAACAGGGACTTAAAATATGCTCTCCCACAATTGGATCACACAGCCCCCTAGCAGGGTTAACCAAACTAGCCTTCACCTTACCATCCAGTGCCTCACACACGTACTCCACACCACTCTCCTGAGACTGGCAAGACAGTATCTGACTGTCTCTGTCACACAACCCACACTCTTCTGGGCGGTCTTCACACTCACCTACCAGGACTTCAATGTTGGGGGAACCCCTCTCCCTGCGCCTCTCATCTAGAGCCAGTAGAGTGTCCCTCCCGCCACTAGGACTATGAACCCCTGCGCCAGTTACCCTATTCCCTTCAGGGATACTGCGCACTACTGGAGCTACCTCATGCCCTTGAACCTCCTGGTGTGTGTTAACCCCCTCCTTCAAGCCAGGCGCCACATCTCTGGGTGTGCGTACTACTCTTTCAGCACTAGAGAATTCTATACTGCTGCCACCATCTGAGCTGGATTCCTCCTCCCACTCAGAAAAGCTCAATCTCTGAGCTACGCACCTTTCTTGCTGCTGGGCTGAGACACTCATGGCCTCAAGCCTCTCGAGCTCCATATCATATTTCTTCATTAGGAAGTCATGCTCCATCTGAATCTTTCTTTCTTCAAGAGCCATTTTCTTTTCTTCCAGAGCCAGCTTTCTGCTTTCTAGCTCCAATTGGATTTTTAATTCCAGCTTTGCCAATAACACTTCGTGATCCCTGGCGGCCTGTCTGTCTGCCAGCTCCTCTGGCAACAGGCCTCTGCCAAAACTGCGAACGCTTTCCGCTGGTTTCAATGGTGTAACTTCCTTAGTTGCACCCCTTGATTCAATCCAGGCTTTCAGCATCTTGTAGAGATCTGATCTGTTCTTGCATCCTGCATGTGGAACCTTGAGCTTCCTGCAGAAGTACTTGAGTTCAGTTCTCTTGTAGCTGTTCAGTTTTGACTCATCCCATTCAACCTCTCCAGCCTCAGAGGCTTCAGACGCGGTTTTCTCTATGCTGTTTGAGCCCGGCATGGCTTCAAACGCAAGGGATCTTCTTTACTTGGCAAGCGAAATTAAATCATAAAAAGTTCTGTGGCTTAAGCTACTGGACCGTCTACTGTGCAATGGTTAGTAATCACTGCGCAGACACCAAGAACGCAAATCCGTAAATCCGCACCGCTGCCACCAATGTTAGAATCCGGGGTCCCTGGTTGGCGCAGGTATGCACTTGCGACAAGCAGGGACCCTTTTCATCTAAGTCAGGGCAAAGGATCACCTCTTTAAAAATAACCCCTGCTCACCCTCTAGGTAACGTGGCGCGAGCAGTCAGGCTAAATTTCCAGAGGGCATATAGGTTAAGCGTTCAAGTTGTCCCACACAATAATCACCACCCCACCACACAAAGACACAAGGCTGTATTTATGTCCAAAATATAATTCTTTATATAAAAGGTTTTCTTTCAGGCAGGTTGCATAAATACAGTTCTCTTGGTAAAATAATCCAGTTACTCTCAAAATGCTTTACGGGCAGTCCACAGTTGTAAAAATGGCACAGTTCTCTTTAAAATAGGTTTCTTAGGTCTTCTGGGCACTTCGTAGCGCCTTTGGGGTGCCTTTGGCAAGGTTTTTACAGTGCCTTGCCGTTTCCCACGCTTCTCGCGTGAGCCGGAGTACGCTTGCCGAGTCTCACTCTTCTCGAGTGAGCACCGGTAATGCTTTTCAATGCAGTACGGTTAAAACGTAGGTACGGTTCGAACCTTGCTGTTCCCAGGGTAAGTACGGTCGAACCAAGGCTGTTACGGCTCGAACTCAGCCAAAAGGAGCACTTTTCAAAGCGCCATTATTTCAGCTGGCAGTACGGTGCGAACCAGGCACAAGTATTTACAAGGCGGGTACGAACCAAGGCACTTCACAGGCAGTACGGTGCGAACCAGGCACAAGTATTTACAAGGCGGGTACGAACCAAGGCACTTCACAGGCAGTACGGTGCGAACCAGGCACCCGTAGTTACAGGGCAGGTACGGTTCGTACAAAGGCAAGTACGGGCCGTACTTTTCACGCGCTGGCACAATACCTTGCAGATTTCACGGGGAAGGTTCGTGGCGGCCTCGCGGTCCAGTCCAGGGGTGTCCCACGTCGCGCTGGTGTCCCCAGTGTCCAGGGGACGGCGGAGCTTCGTGGGGCGCTCGGGCAGGATGCAGGTTGCCACGAAGGGGGTCAGAAGCAGGAGGGCAGCCTCGGGGTGAGATCACAGCGCCGCGCGCTGTTAGCTTCGGCCGGAGACGCGAACCAGGGCACTTTAGTCCTTTGCAGAAGCCTCTACAACCCAGCAGGGGTCACAGGGACTCGGCGCTCAGGCGCGGAGATCTCCACCTTACTTTGCGAGCTACGGCTCGAGGGGGCAACTGTTCACGGTGCTCGGGCTGTCAGGCCTTTACGTTGTTTGCAGCCACGCCAGCAGCAGAAGTCGCGTTGCTCAGCGAGATCAGGGGATGCACAGGTTCTCCGGGGTCAGCTTGCTGAATCACTTCAAGGCACTTCTCCTCTTCTTTCAGGATGGTAGCGCCCACTGTTCCTGGGGCGCAGGTCAGGGGGCAAGTTCACACGCAAGCCCTTGGAGATTGTTTTAAAGGCACAAGTTGAATCAAAGTCCTTTTCTTCAGGCTTTCCCTCTCCTTCCAGCAGACAGGCACCCACTGCAGGCCAGTCTCTCAGGCAGAGAGACAGTATTCCTCCTTCAGCTTCTCCAGGTCCTTCTCCTTCAGGCAGAGTTTCTTCTTGGCGCAAACAGGATCTAATCTCTTAGGAGCCAGGCTCCTACTTTTATAGTGCGATTCTTTTGTTCTTTAGCGCCAGGGGGCCTGGGCCTGGCTCAGTCCAGTTCTGGAGCACTTTGTTGTGGTGACTCTGCGCTTTCCTTTCAGCAGCAGGGCAGAGACATCAGCCGCTCCACAGGGGGCGGCGCCGGCTTTGTGCTGTCAGAGCACAGGTCTATTCAGAGTCAAGGGTGGACTCCTCCCACCCATCCTGGTGTAATCTCTCTACCCACCACCTGGCAGCCAGCCTGTCTCTGGGGATTCCCCAACCCTGCTCCTTACTGTTGCTAGGCAGAACACACACACACACAGCGCAGAGGCGGACTGAATGGCCAGATCAGTAAATACTAACTTTCTAAAAGTAGTATTTACAAACACAGGATATTAAAATAAACTTTACTAAAAGAAGTATTTTATTATTCTGAGTCCAGGCATACTAAACATGACTTTCTACCATGCTCTATGAGTCCACTGGGGTCACAGGGTGTAGTAATTCCAGCAGCCCATTCTGGCCTATGGAGAGCAGGTAGCCTTCAATAGTGAAAAACGAAAATGGCTGTAATTCACTATTAAGACATGCCACACACATCAGGGCATGTCCTACCTTATGCCTACAATGCACCCTGCCCTTGGGCCTACCAGAGGGGTGACTAATATGTAGTTAAGGGAAGGTTTAGGGACTGGCAAGTGGGTGCACTTGCGCAGTCAGCGCGACAGTATCAGACTGCGCGCAGGTTCTGCAGTGGCAGATCCTAGACACATTTTACTAGGCCGCTTCTGTGGGTGGCACAACCAGTGCTGCAAGCCCACCAGCAGCATTTGTATTTACAAGCCCTGGCACTCCTGGTGCACTTTACTAGGGGCTGACAGTAAACCAAATAAACCAATCATGGACACCAATCAATGTATACATTTTACCATAGGGAGAGCATATGCACCTTAGCACTGGTCAGCAGTGGTAAGGTGCCCAGAGTCATAAATCAGCCAACACCAGGTCAGAAAAAATACAGGAGGAAGGCAAAAAGTTTAGGGATGACCCTTCAAAAAGGGCCAGGTCCAACAACCTGGCTCTCTGCCTCTAAAGCAGCTCTGCTGACCTGGTTTCTCCTGCTCTACAGCAGCTCTGCTGACCTGGTTCTCTGCCTCTAGAGCAGCTCTGCTGACCGGGTTTTCTGGCTCTAAAGCATCTCTGCTGACCTGGTTCTTAGGCTCTAGAGCAGCTCTGCTGACCTCGTTCTCTCCCTCTAAGCAGCTCTGCTGACCTGGTTTCTCCTGCTCTACAGCAGCTCTGCTGACCTGGTTCTCTGCCTCTAGAGCAGCTCTGCTGACCGGGTTCTCTGGCTCTAAAGCATCTCTGCTGACCTGGTTCTTAGGCTCTAGAGCAGCTCTGCTGACCTGGTTCTCTGGCTTTACAACGGCTCCGCTAACCTGGTTCTCTGGCTCTAAAGCAGCTCTGCTGACCTGGTTCTATGGCTCTAAAGCAGCTCTGCTGACCGGGTTCTCTGGCTCTAAAGCAGCCCTGCTGACCTGGTTCTCTGCCTCTAGAGCAGCTCTGCTGACCGGGTTCTCTGGTTCTAGAGCGGCTCTGCTGACCTGGCTCTCTGGCTCTACAGCAGCTCTGCTGACCTGGTTCTCTGGCTCTACAGCAGCTCTGCTGACCTGGTTCTCTGGCTCTAGAGCAGCTCTACTGACCTGGTTCTTAGGCTCTAGAGCAGCTCTGTTGACCTGGTTCTCTGGCTTTGAGGCAGCTCTGCTGACCTGGTTCCCTGGCTCTAGAGCAGCTCTGCTGACCTTGTTCGTAGGCTCTAGAGCAGCTCTGCAGACCTAGTTCTCTGGCTCTACAACGGCTCTGCTGACCTGGTTCTCTGGCTCTAAAGCAGCTCTGCTGACCTGGTTCTATAGCTCTAAAGCAGCTCTGCTGACCTGGTTCTATAGCTCTAAAGCAGCTCTGCTGACCGGGTTCTCTGGCTCTAGAGCATCTCTGCTGACCTGGTTCTTAGGCTCTAGAGCAGCTCTGCTGACTTGGTTCTCTGGCTTTACAACGGCTCCGCTGACCTGGTTCTCTGGCTCTAAAGCAGCTCTGCTGACCTGGTGCTATGGCTCTAAAGCAGCTCTGCTGACCTGGTTCCTCCCTCTAAAGCAGCTCTGCTGACCTGGTTTCTCTGGCTCTACCTAAGCTCTGCTGACCTGGCTCTCTGCCTCTAGAGCAGCTCTGCTGACCTGGTTCTTAGGCTCTAGAGCAGCTCTGCTGACCTGGTTCTCTGGCTCTAAAGCAGCTCTGCTGACCTGGTCGTCTGGCTCTAAAGCAGCTCTGCTGACCTGGTTCTCTCCCTCTAAAGCAGCACTGCTGACCTGGTTTCTCTGGCTCTACAGCAGCTCGGCTGACCTGGGTCTCTGGTTCTAGAGCAGCTCTGCTGACCTGGTTCTTAGGCTCTAGAGCAGCTCTGCTGACCTGGTTCTCTCCCTCTAAAGCAGCTCTGCTGACCTGGTGTCTCCTGCTCTACAGCAGCTCTGCTGACCTGGTTCTCTGCCTCTAGAGCATCTCTGCTGACCGGGTTCTCTGGCTCTAGAGCATCTCTGCTGACCTGGTTCTTAGGCTCTAGAGCAGCTCTGCTAACCTGGTTCTCTGGATTTACAACGGCTCCGCTGACCTGGTTCTCTGGCTCTAAAGCAGCTCTGCTGACCTGGTTCTATGGCTCTAAAGCAGATCTGCTGACCTGGTTCTCTGGCTCTACTGCAGCTCTGCTGACCTGGGTATCTTGCTCTAAAGCAGCTCTGCTGACCTAGTTCTATGGCTCTAAAGCAGCTCTGCTGACCTGGTTCTCTGGCTCTACTGCAGCTCTGCTGACCTGGATCTCTGGCTCTACAGCAGCTTTGCGGACCTGCTTCTCTGGCTCTACAGCGGCTTTGTTGACCTGGTTCTCTGGCTCTAAAGCAGCTCTGCTGACCTGGTTCTTTGCCTCTAAAGCAGCTCTGCTGACCGGGTTCTATGGCTCTAAAGCAGCTCTGCTGACCTGGTTCTCTGGCTCTAAAGCAGCTCTGCTGACCTGGTTCTCTGCCTCTAGAGCAGCTCTGCTGACCGGGTTCTCTGGCTCTAAAGCATCTCTGCTGACCTGGTTCTTAGGCTCTAGAGCAGCTCTGCTGACCTGGTTCTCTGGCTTTACAACGGCTCCGCTAACCTGGTTCTCTGGCTCTAAAGCAGCTCTGCTGACCTGGTTCTATGGCTCTAAAGCAGCTCTGCTGACCTGGTTCTCTGGCTCTAAAGCAGCTCTGCTGACCTGGTTTTCTGGCTCTAGAGCATCTCTGCTGACCTGGTTCTTAGGCTCTAGAGCAGCTCTGCTGACCTGGTTCTCTGGCTTTACAACGGCTCCGCTGACCTGGTTCTCTGACTCTAAAGCAGCTCTGCTGACCTGGTTCTATGGCTCTAAAGCAGCTCTGCTGACCTGGTTCCTCCCTCTAAAGCAGCTCTGCTGACCTGGTTTCTATGGCTCTACCTCAGCTCTGCTGACCTGGCTCTCTGCCTCTAAAGCAGCTCTGCTGACCTGGTTTCTCCTGCTCTACAGCAGCTCTGCTGACCTGGTTCTCTGCCTCTAGAGCAGCTCTGCTGACCGGGTTTTCTGGCTCTAAAGCATCTCTGCTGACCTGGTTCTTAGGCTCTAGAGCAGCTCTGCTGACCTGGTTCTCTGGCTTTACAACGGGTCCACTAACCTGGTTCTCTGGCTCTAAAGCAGCTCTGCTGACCTGGTTCTATGGCTCTAAAGCAGCTCTGCTGACCTGGTTCTCTGGCTCTAAAGCAGCTCTGCTGACCTGGTTCTCTGCCTCTAGAGCAGCTCTGCTGACCGGGTTCTCTGGTTCTAGAGCGGCTCTGCTGACCTGGTTCTCTGGCTCTACAGCAGCTCTGCTGACCTGGTTCTATGGCTCTACAGCAGCTCTGCTGACCTGGTTCTCTGGCTCTAGAGCAGCTCTACTGACCTGGTTCTTAGGCTCTAGAGCAGCTCTGCTGACCTGGTTCTCTGGCTTTGAGGCAGCTCTGCTGACCTGGTTCCCTGGCACTAGAGCAGCTCTGCTGACCTGGTTTGTAGGCTCTAGAGCAGCTCTGCAGACCTAGTTCTCTGGCTCTACAACGGCTCTGCTGACCTGGTTCTCTGGCTCTAAAGCAGCTCTGCTGACCTGGTTCTATAGCTCTAAAGCAGCTCTGCTGACCTGGTTCTTACGCTCTAGAGCAGCTCTGCAGATCTAGTTCTCTGGCTCTAAAGCAGCTCTGCTGACCTGGTTCTCTGGCTCTAAAGCAGCTCTGCTGACCTGGTTCTCTCCCTCTAAAGCAGCTCTGCTGACCTGGTTTCTCTGGCTCTACAGCAGCTCAGCTGACCTGGGTCTCTGGTTCTAGAGCAGCTCTGCTGACCTGGTTCTTAGGCTCTAGAGCAGCCCTGCTGACCTGGTTCTCTCCCTCTAAAGCAGCTCTGCTGACCTGGTTTCTCCTGCTCTACAGCAGCACTGCTGACCTGGTTCTCTGCCTCTAGAGCAGCTCTGCTGACCTTGTTCGTAGGCTCTAGAGCAGCTCTGCTGACCTGGTTCTTAGGCTCCAGAGCAGCTCTGCTGACCTGGTTCTCTGGCTCTAAAGCAGCTCTGCTGACCTGGTCGTCTGGCTCTAAAGCAGCTCTGCTGACCTGGTTCTCTCCCTCTAAAGCAGCACTGCTGACCTGGTTTCTCTGGCTCTACAGCAGCTCGGCTGACCTGGGTCTCTGGTTCTAGAGCAGCTCTGCTGACCTGGTTCTTAGGCTCTAGAGCAGCTCTGCTGACCTGGTTCTCTCCCTCTAAAGCAGCTCTGCTGACCTGGTGTCTCCTGCTCTACAGCAGCTCTGCTGACCTGGTTCTCTGCCTCTAGAGCATCTCTGCTGACCGGGTTCTCTGGCTCTAGAGCATCTCTGCTGACCTGGTTCTTAGGCTCTAGAGCAGCTCTGCTAACCTGGTTCTCTGGATTTACAATGGCTCCGCTGACCTGGTTCTCTGGCTCTAAAGCAGCTCTGCTGACCTGGTTCTATGGCTCTAAAGCAGCTCTGCTGACCTGGTTCTCTGGCTCTAAAGCAGCTCTGCTGACCTGGTTCTCTGGCTCTAGAGCATCTCTGCTGACCTGGTTCTTAGGCTCTAGAGCAGCTCTGCTGACCTGGTTCTCTGGCTTTACAACGGCTCCGCTGACCTGGTTCTCTGGCTCTAAAGCAGCTCTGCTGACCTGGTTCTATGGCTCTAAAGCAGCTCTGCTGACCTGGTTCCTCCCTCTAAAGCAGCTCTGCTGACCTGGTTTCTATGGCTCTACCTCAGCTCTGCTGACCTGGCTCTCTGCCTCTAAAGCAGCTCTGCTGACCTGGTTTCTCCTGCTCTACAGCAGCTCTGCTGACCTGGTTCTCTGCCTCTAGAGCAGCTCTGCTGACCGGGTTTTCTGGCTCTAAAGCATCTCTGCTGACCTGGTTCTTAGGCTCTAGAGCAGCTCTGCTGACCTGGTTCTCTGGCTTTACAACGGCTCCGCTAACCTGGTTCTCTGGCTCTAAAGCAGCTCTGCTGACCTGGTTCTATGGCTCTAAAGCAGCTCTGCTGACCTGGTTCTCTGGCTCTAAAGCAGCTCTGCTGACCTGGTTCTCTGCCTCTAGAGCAGCTCTGCTGACCGGGTTCTCTGGTTCTAGAGCGGCTCTGCTGACCTGGTTCTCTGGCTCTACAGCAGCTCTGCTGACCTGGTTCTATGGCTCTACAGCAGCTCTGCTGACCTGGTTCTCTGGCTCTAGAGCAGCTCTACTGACCGGGTTCTCTGGTTCTAGAGCAGCTCTGCTGACCTGGTTCGTAGGCTCTAGAGCAGCTCTGCAGACCTGGTTCTCTGGCTCTACTGCAGCTCTGCTGACCTGGGTATCTTGCTCTAAAGCAGCTCTGCTGACCTAGTTCTATGGCTCTAAAGCAGCTCTGCTGACCTGGTTCTCTGGCTCTACTGCAGCTCTGCTGACCTGGATCTCTGGCTCTACAGCAGCTTTGCGGACCTGCTTCTCTGGCTCTACAGCGGCTTTGTTGACCTGGTTCTCTGGCTCTAAAGCAGCTCTGCTGACCTGGTTCTTTGCCTCTAAAGCAGCTCTGCTGACCGGGTTCTATGGCTCTAAAGCAGCTCTGCTGACCTGGTTCTCTGGCTCTAAAGCAGCTCTGCTGACCTGGTTCTCTGCCTCTAGAGCAGCTCTGCTGACCGGGTTCTCTGGCTCTAAAGCATCTCTGCTGACCTGGTTCTTAGGCTCTAGAGCAGCTCTGCTGACCTGGTTCTCTGGCTTTACAACGGCTCCGCTAACCTGGTTCTCTGGCTCTAAAGCAGCTCTGCTGACCTAGTTCTATGGCTCTAAAGCAGCTCTGCTGACCTGGTTCTCTGGCTCTAAAGTAGCTCTGCTGACCTGGTTTTCTGGCTCTAGAGCATCTCTGCTGACCTGGTTCTTAGGCTCTAGAGCAGCTCTGCTGACCTGGTTCTCTGGCTTTACAACGGCTCCGCTGACCTGGTTCTCTGACTCTAAAGCAGCTCTGCTGACCTGGTTCTATGGCTCTAAAGCAGCTCTGCTGACCTGGTTCCTCCCTCTAAAGCAGCTCTGCTGACCTGGTTTCTATGGCTCTACCTCAGCTCTGCTGACCTGGCTCTCTGCCTCTAAAGCAGCTCTGCTGACCTGGTTTCTCCTGCTCTACAGCAGCTCTGCTGACCTGGTTCTCTGCCTCTAGAGCAGCTCTGCTGACCGGGTTTTCTGGCTCTAAAGCATCTCTGCTGACCTGGTTCTTAGGCTCTAGAGCAGCTCTGCTGACCTGGTTCTCTGGCTTTACAACGGGTCCACTAACCTGGTTCTCTGGCTCTAAAGCAGCTCTGCTGACCTGGTTCTATGGCTCTAAAGCAGCTCTGCTGACCTGGTTCTCTGGCTCTAAAGCAGCTCTGCTGACCTGGTTCTCTGCCTCTAGAGCAGCTCTGCTGACCGGGTTCTCTGGTTCTAGAGCGGCTCTGCTGACCTGGTTCTCTGGCTCTACAGCAGCTCTGCTGACCTGGTTCTATGGCTCTACAGCAGCTCTGCTGACCTGGTTCTCTGGCTCTAGAGCAGCTCTACTGACCTGGTTCTTAGGCTCTAGAGCAGCTCTGCTGACCTGGTTCTCTGGCTTTGAGGCAGCTCTGCTGACCTGGTTCCCTGGCACTAGAGCAGCTCTGCTGACCTGGTTTGTAGGCTCTAGAGCAGCTCTGCAGACCTAGTTCTCTGGCTCTACAACGGCTCTGCTGACCTGGTTCTCTGGCTCTAAAGCAGCTCTGCTGACCTGGTTCTATAGCTCTAAAGCAGCTCTGCTGACCTGGTTCTTACGCTCTAGAGCAGCTCTGCAGATCTAGTTCTCTGGCTCTAAAGCAGCTCTGCTGACCTGGTTCTCTGGCTCTAAAGCAGCTCTGCTGACCTGGTTCTCTCCCTCTAAAGCAGCTCTGCTGACCTGGTTTCTCTGGCTCTACAGCAGCTCAGCTGACCTGGGTCTCTGGTTCTAGAGCAGCTCTGCTGACCTGGTTCTTAGGCTCTAGAGCAGCCCTGCTGACCTGGTTCTCTCCCTCTAAAGCAGCTCTGCTGACCTGGTTTCTCCTGCTCTACAGCAGCACTGCTGACCTGGTTCTCTGCCTCTAGAGCAGCTCTGCTGACCTTGTTCGTAGGCTCTAGAGCAGCTCTGCTGACCTGGTTCTTAGGCTCCAGAGCAGCTCTGCTGACCTGGTTCTCTGGCTCTAAAGCAGCTCTGCTGACCTGGTCGTCTGGCTCTAAAGCAGCTCTGCTGACCTGGTTCTCTCCCTCTAAAGCAGCACTGCTGACCTGGTTTCTCTGGCTCTACAGCAGCTCGGCTGACCTGGGTCTCTGGTTCTAGAGCAGCTCTGCTGACCTGGTTCTTAGGCTCTAGAGCAGCTCTGCTGACCTGGTTCTCTCCCTCTAAAGCAGCTCTGCTGACCTGGTGTCTCCTGCTCTACAGCAGCTCTGCTGACCTGGTTCTCTGCCTCTAGAGCATCTCTGCTGACCGGGTTCTCTGGCTCTAGAGCATCTCTGCTGACCTGGTTCTTAGGCTCTAGAGCAGCTCTGCTAACCTGGTTCTCTGGATTTACAATGGCTCCGCTGACCTGGTTCTCTGGCTCTAAAGCAGCTCTGCTGACCTGGTTCTATGGCTCTAAAGCAGCTCTGCTGACCTGGTTCTCTGGCTCTAAAGCAGCTCTGCTGACCTGGTTCTCTGGCTCTAGAGCATCTCTGCTGACCTGGTTCTTAGGCTCTAGAGCAGCTCTGCTGACCTGGTTCTCTGGCTTTACAACGGCTCCGCTGACCTGGTTCTCTGGCTCTAAAGCAGCTCTGCTGACCTGGTTCTATGGCTCTAAAGCAGCTCTGCTGACCTGGTTCCTCCCTCTAAAGCAGCTCTGCTGACCTGGTTTCTATGGCTCTACCTCAGCTCTGCTGACCTGGCTCTCTGCCTCTAAAGCAGCTCTGCTGACCTGGTTTCTCCTGCTCTACAGCAGCTCTGCTGACCTGGTTCTCTGCCTCTAGAGCAGCTCTGCTGACCGGGTTTTCTGGCTCTAAAGCATCTCTGCTGACCTGGTTCTTAGGCTCTAGAGCAGCTCTGCTGACCTGGTTCTCTGGCTTTACAACGGCTCCGCTAACCTGGTTCTCTGGCTCTAAAGCAGCTCTGCTGACCTGGTTCTATGGCTCTAAAGCAGCTCTGCTGACCTGGTTCTCTGGCTCTAAAGCAGCTCTGCTGACCTGGTTCTCTGCCTCTAGAGCAGCTCTGCTGACCGGGTTCTCTGGTTCTAGAGCGGCTCTGCTGACCTGGTTCTCTGGCTCTACAGCAGCTCTGCTGACCTGGTTCTATGGCTCTACAGCAGCTCTGCTGACCTGGTTCTCTGGCTCTAGAGCAGCTCTACTGACCTGGTTCTTAGGCTCTAGAGCAGCTCTGCTGACCTGGTTCTCTGGCTTTGAGGCAGCTCTGCTGACCTGGTTCCCTGGCACTAGAGCAGCTCTGCTGACCTGGTTCGTAGGCTCTAGAGCAGCTCTGCAGACCTAGTTCTCTGGCTCTACAACGGCTCTGCTGACCTGGTTCTCTGGCTCTAAAGCAGCTCTGCTGACCTGGTTCTATAGCTCTAAAGCAGCTCTGCTGACCTGGTTCTTACGCTCTAGAGCAGCTCTGCAGATCTAGTTCTCTGGCTCTAAAGCAGCTCTGCTGACCTGGTTCTCTGGCTCTAAAGCAGCTCTGCTGACCTGGTTCTCTCCCTCTAAAGCAGCTCTGCTGACCTGGTTTCTCTGGCTCTACAGCAGCTCAGCTGACCTGGGTCTCTGGTTCTAGAGCAGCTCTGCTGACCTGGTTCTTAGGCTCTAGAGCAGCCCTGCTGACCTGGTTCTCTCCCTCTAAAGCACCTCAGCTGACCTGGTTTCTCCTGCTCTACAGCAGCACTGCTGACCTGGTTCACTGCCTCTAGAGCAGCTCTGCTGACCTTGTTCGTAGGCTCTAGAGCAGCTCTGCAGACCTAGTTCTCTGGCTCTACAACGGCTCTGCTGACCTGGTTCTCTGGCTCTAAAGCAGCTCTGCTGACCTGGTTCTATAGCTCTAAAGCAGCTCTGCTGACCTGGTTCTATAGCTCTAAAGCAGCTCTGCTGACCGGGTTCTCTGGCTCTAGAGCATCTCTGCTGACCTGGTTCTTAGGCTCTAGAGCAGCTCTGCTGACTTGGTTCTCTGGCTTTACAACGGCTCCGCTGACCTGGTTCTCTGGCGCTAAAGCAGCTCTGCTGACCTGGTGCTATGGCTCTAAAGCAGCTCTGCTGACCTGGTTCCTCCCTCTAAAGCAGCTCTGCTGACCTGGTTTCTCTGGCTCTACCTAAGCTCTGCTGACCTGGCTCTCTGCCTCTAGAGCAGCTCTGCTGACCTGGTTCTTAGGCTCTAGAGCAGCTCTGCTGACCTGGTTCTCTGGCTCTAAAGCAGCTCTGCTGACCTGGTCGTCTGGCTCTAAAGCAGCTCTGCTGACCTGGTTCTCTCCCTCTAAAGCAGCACTGCTGACCTGGTTTCTCTGGCTCTACAGCAGCTCGGCTGACCTGGGTCTCTGGTTCTAGAGCAGCTCTGCTGACCTGGTTCTTAGGCTCTAGAGCAGCTCTGCTGACCTGGTTCTCTCCCTCTAAAGCAGCTCTGCTGACCTGGTGTCTCCTGCTCTACAGCAGCTCTGCTGACCTGGTTCTCTGCCTCTAGAGCAGCTCTGCTGACCGGGTTCTCTGGCTCTAGAGCATCTCTGCTGACCTGGTTCTTAGGCTCTAGAGCAGCTCTGCTAACCTGGTTCTCTGGATTTACAACGGCTCCGCTGACCTGGTTCTCTGGCTCTAAAGCAGCTCTGCTGACCTGGTTCTATGGCTCTAAAGCAGATCTGCTGACCTGGTTCTCTGGCTCTACTGCAGCTCTGCTGACCTGGGTATCTTGCTCTAAAGCAGCTCTGCTGACCTAGTTCTATGGCTCTAAAACAGCTCTGCTGACCTGGTTCTCTGGCTCTACTGCAGCTCTGCTGACCTGGATCTCTGGCTCTACAGCAGCTTTGCGGACCTGCTTCTCTGGCTCTACAGCGGCTCTGTTGACCTGGTTCTCTGGCTCTAAAGTAGCTCTGCTGACCTGGTTCTTTGCCTCTAGAGCAGCTCTGCTGACCGGGTTCTATGGCTCTAAAGCAGCTCTGCTGACCTGGTTCTCTGGCTCTAAAGCAGCTCTGCTGACCTGGTTCTCTGCCTCTAGAGCAGCTCTGCTGACCGGGTTCTCTGGCTCTAAAGCATCTCTGCTGACCTGGTTCTTAGGCTCTAGAGCAGCTCTGCTGACCTGGTTCTCTGGCTTTACAACGGCTCCGCTAACCTGGTTCTCTGGCTCTAAAGCAGCTCTGCTGACCTGGTTCTATGGCTCTAAAGCAGCTCTGCTGACCTGGTTCTCTGGCTCTAAAGCAGCTCTGCTGACCTGGTTCTCTGGCTCTAGAGCAGCTCTGCTGACCGGGTTCTCTGGTTCTAGAGCAGCTCTGCTGACCTAGTTCTCTGGCTCTACAGCAGCTCTGCTGACCTGGTTCTCTGGCTCTACAGCAGCTCTGCTGACCTGGTGCTATGGCTCTACAGCAGCTCTGCTGACCTGGTTCTCTGGCTCTAGAGCAGCTCTACTGACCTGGTTCTTAGGCTCTAGAGCAGCTCTGCTGACCTGGTTCTCTGGCTTTGAGGCAGCTCTGCTGACCTGGTTCGTAGGCTCTAGAGCAGCTCTGCAGACCTAGTTCTCTGGCTCTACAACGGCTCTGCTGACCTGGTTCTCTGGCTCTAATGCAGCTCTGCTGACCTGGTTCTATAGCTCTAAAGCAGCTCTGCTGACCTGGTTCTATAGCTCTAAAGCAGCACTGCTGACCGGGTTCTCTGGCTCTAGAGCATCTCTGCTGACCTGGTTCTTAGGCTCTAGAGCAGCTCTGCTGACCTGGTTCTCTGGCTTTACAACGGCTCCGCTGACCTGGTTCTCTGGCTCTAAAGCAGCTCTGCTGACCTGGTTCTATGGCTCTAAAGCAGCTCTGCTGACCTGGTTCCTCCCTCTAAAGCAGCTCTGCTGACCTGGTTTCTATGGCTCTACCTCAGCTCTGCTGACCTGGCTCTCTGCCTCTAAAGCAGCTCTGCTGACCTGGTTTCTCCTGCTCTACAGCAGCTCTGCTGACCTGGTTCTCTGCCTCTAGAGCAGCTCTGCTGACCGGGTTTTCTGGCTCTAAAACATCTCTGCTGACCTGGTTCTTAGGCTCTAGAGCAGCTCTGCTGACCTGGTTCTCTGGCTTTACAACGGCTCCGCTAACCTGGTTCTCTGGCTCTAAAGCAGCTCTGCTGACCTGGTTCTATGGCTCTAAAGCAGCTCTGCTGACCTGGTTCTCTGGCTCTAAAGCAGCTCTGCTGACCTGGTTCTCTGCCTCTAGAGCAGCTCTGCTGACCGGGTTCTCTGGTTCTAGAGCGGCTCTGCTGACCTGGTTCTCTGGCTCTACAGCAGCTCTGCTGACCTGGTTCTATGGCTCTACAGCAGCTCTGCTGACCTGGTTCTCTGGCTCTAGAGCAGCTCTACTGACCTGGTTCTTAGGCTCTAGAGCAGCTCTGCTGACCTGGTTCTCTGGCTTTGAGGCAGCTCTGCTGACCTGGTTCCCTGGCACTAGAGCAGCTCTGCTGACCTGGTTCGTAGGCTCTAGAGCAGCTCTGCAGACCTAGTTCTCTGGCTCTACAACGGCTCTGCTGACCTGGTTCTCTGGCTCTAAAGCAGCTCTGCTGACCTGGTTCTATAGCTCTAAAGCAGCTCTGCTGACCTGGTTCTTACGCTCTAGAGCAGCTCTGCAGATCTAGTTCTCTGGCTCTAAAGCAGCTCTGCTGACCTGGTTCTCTGGCTCTAAAGCAGCTCTGCTGACCTGGTTCTCTCCCTCTAAAGCAGCTCTGCTGACCTGGTTTCTCTGGCTCTACAGCAGCTCAGCTGACCTGGGTCTCTGGTTCTAGAGCAGCTCTGCTGACCTGGTTCTTAGGCTCTAGAGCAGCTCTGCTGACCTGGTTCTCTCCCTCTAAAGCAGCTCTGCTGACCTGGTTTCTCCTGCTCTACAGCAGCACTGCTGACCTGGTTCTCTGCCTCTAGAGCAGCTCTGCTGACCTTGTTCGTAGGCTCTAGAGCAGCTCTGCAGACCTAGTTCTCTGGCTCTACAACAGCTCTGCTGACCTGGTTCTCTGGCTCTAAAGCAGCTCTGCTGACCTGGTTCTATAGCTCTAAAGCAGCTCTGCTGACCTGGTTCTATAGCTCTAAAGCAGCTCTGCTGACCGGGTTCTCTGGCTCTAGAGCATCTCTGCTGACCTGGTTCTTAGGCTCTAGAGCAGCTCTGCTGACTTGGTTCTCTGGCTTTACAACGGCTCCGCTGACCTGGTTCTCTGGCTCTAAAGCAGCTCTGCTGACCTGGTGCTATGGCTCTAAAGCAGCTCTGCTGACCTGGTTCCTCCCTCTAAAGCAGCTCTGCTGACCTGGTTTCTCTGGCTCTACCTAAGCTCTGCTGACCTGGCTCTCTGCCTCTAGAGCAGCTCTGCTGACCTGGTTCTTAGGCTCTAGAGCAGCTCTGCTGACCTGGTTCTCTGGCTCTAAAGCAGCTCTGCTGACCTGGTCGTCTGGCTCTAAAGCAGCTCTGCTGACCTGGTTCTCTCCCTCTAAAGCAGCACTGCTGACCTGGTTTCTCTGGCTCTACAGCAGCTCGGCTGACCTGGGTCTCTGGTTCTAGAGCAGCTCTGCTGACCTGGTTCTTAGGCTCTAGAGCAGCTCTGCTGACCTGGTTCTCTCCCTCTAAAGCAGCTCTGCTGACCTGGTGTCTCCTGCTCTACAGCAGCTCTGCTGACCTGGTTCTCTGCCTCTAGAGCATCTCTGCTGACCGGGTTCTCTGGCTCTAGAGCATCTCTGCTGACCTGGTTCTTAGGCTCTAGAGCAGCTCTGCTAACCTGGTTCTCTGGATTTACAACGGCTCCGCTGACCTGGTTCTCTGGCTCTAAAGCAGCTCTGCTGACCTGGTTCTATGGCTCTAAAGCAGATCTGATGACCTGGTTCTCTGGCTCTACTGCAGCTCTGCTGACCTGGGTATCTTGCTCTAAAGCAGCTCTGCTGACCTAGTTCTATGGCTCTAAAGCAGCTCTGCTGACCTGGTTCTCTGGCTCTACTGCAGCTCTGCTGACCTGGATCTCTGGCTCTACAGCAGCTTTGCGGACCTGCTTCTCTGGCTCTACAGCGGCTTTGTTGACCTGGTTCTCTGGCTCTAAAGCAGCTCTGCTGACCTGGTTCTTTGCCTCTAGAGCAGCTCTGCTGACCGGGTTCTATGGCTCTAAAGCAGCTCTGCTGACCTGGTTCTCTGGCTCTAAAGCAGCTCTGCTGACCTGGTTCTCTGCCTCTAGAGCAGCTCTGCTGACCGGGTTCTCTGGCTCTAAAGCATCTCTGCTGACCTGGTTCTTAGGCTCTAGAGCAGCTCTGCTGACCTGGTTCTCTGGCTTTACAACGGCTCCGCTAACCTGGTTCTCTGGCTCTAAAGCAGCTCTGCTGACCTGGTTCTATGGCTCTAAAGCAGCTCTGCTGACCTGGTTCTCTGGCTCTAAAGCAGCTCTGCTGACCTGGTTCCCTGGCTCTAGAGCATCTCTGCTGACCTGGTTCTTAGGCTCTAGAGCAGCTCTGCTGACCTGGTTCTCTGGCTTTACAACGGCTCCGCTGACCTGGTTCTCTGGCTCTAAAGCAGCTCTGCTGACCTGGTTCTATGGCTCTAAAGCAGCTCTGCTGACCTGGTTCCTCCCTCTAAAGCAGCTCTGCTGACCTGGTTTCTATGGCTCTACCTCAGCTCTGCTGACCTGGCTCTCTGCCTCTAAAGCAGCTCTGCTGACCTGGTTTCTCCTGCTCTACAGCAGCTCTGCTGACCTGGTTCTCTGCCTCTAGAGCAGCTCTGCTGACCGGGTTTTCTGGCTCTAAAGCATCTCTGCTGACCTGGTTCTTAGGCTCTAGAGCAGCTCTGCTGACCTGGTTCTCTGGCTTTACAACGGCTCCGCTAACCTGGTTCTCTGGCTCTAAAGCAGCTCTGCTGACCTGGTTCTATGGCTCTAAAGCAGCTCTGCTGACCTGGTTCTCTGGCTCTAAAGCAGCTCTGCTGACCTGGTTCTCTGCCTCTAGAGCAGCTCTGCTGACCGGGTTCTCTGGTTCTAGAGCGGCTCTGCTGAACTGGTTCTCTGGCTCTACAGCAGCTCTGCTGACCTGGTTCTATGGCTCTACAGCAGCTCTGCTGACCTGGTTCTCTGGCTCTAGAGCAGCTCTACTGACCTGGTTCTTAGGCTCTAGAGCAGCTCTGCTGACCTGGTTCTCTGGCTTTGAGGCAGCTCTGCTGACCTGGTTCCCTGGCACTAGAGCAGCTCTGCTGACCTGGTTCGTAGGCTCTAGAGCAGCTCTGCAGACCTAGTTCTCTGGCTCTACAACGGCTCTGCTGACCTGGTTCTCTGGCTCTAAAGCAGCTCTGCTGACCTGGTTCTATAGCTCTAAAGCAGCTCTGCTGACCTGGTTCTTACGCTCTAGAGCAGCTCTGCAGATCTAGTTCTCTGGCTCTAAAGCAGCTCTGCTGACCTGGTTCTCTGGCTCTAAAGCAGCTCTGCTGACCTGGTTCTCTCCCTCTAAAGCAGCTCTGCTGACCTGGTTTCTCTGGCTCTACAGCAGCTCAGCTGACCTGGGTCTCTGGTTCTAGAGCAGCTCTGCTGACCTGGTTGTTAGGCTCTAGAGCAGCCCTGCTGACCTGGTTCTCTCCCTCTAAAGCAGCTCTGCTGACCTGGTTTCTCCTGCTCTACAGCAGCACTGCTGACCTGGTTCTCTGCCTCTAGAGCAGCTCTGCTGACCTTGTTCGTAGGCTCTAGAGCAGCTCTGCTGACCTGGTTCTTAGGCTCTAGAGCAGCTCTGCTGACCTGGTTCTCTGGCTCTAAAGCAGCTCTGCTGACCTGGTCGTCTGGCTCTAAAGCAGCTCTGCTGACCTGGTTCTCTCCCTCTAAAGCAGCACTGCTGACCTGGTTTCTCTGGCTCTACAGCAGCTCGGCTGACCTGGGTCTCTGGTTCTAGAGCAGCTCTGCTGACCTGGTTCTTAGGCTCTAGAGCAGCTCTGCTGACCTGGTTCTCTCCCTCTAAAGCAGCTCTGCTGACCTGGTGTCTCCTGCTCTACAGCAGCTCTGCTGACCTGGTTCTCTGCCTCTAGAGCATCTCTGCTGACCGGGTTCTCTGGCTCTAGAGCATCTCTGCTGACCTGGTTCTTAGGCTCTAGAGCAGCTCTGCTAACCTGGTTCTCTGGATTTACAACGGCTCCGCTGACCTGGTTCTCTGGCTCTAAAGCAGCTCTGCTGACCTGGTTCTATGGCTCTAAAGCAGATCTGCTGACCTGGTTCTCTGGCTCTACTGCAGCTCTGCTGACCTGGGTATCTTGCTCTAAAGCAGCTCTGCTGACCTAGTTCTATGGCTCTAAAGCAGCTCTGCTGACCTGGTTCTCTGGCTCTACTGCAGCTCTGCTGACCTGGATCTCTGGCTCTACAGCAGCTTTGCAGACCTGCTTCTCTGGCTCTACAGCGGCTTTGTTGACCTGGTTCTCTGGCTCTAAAGCAGCTCTGCTGACCTGGTTCTTTGCCTCTAGAGCAGCTCTGCTGACCGGGTTCTCTGGCTCTAAAGCAGCTCTGCTGACCTGGTTCTCTGGCTCTAAAGCAGCTCTGCTGACCTGGTTCTCTGTCTCTAGAGCAGCTCTTCTGACCGGGTTCTCTGGCTCTAAAGCATCTCTGCTGACCTGGTTCTTAGGCTCTAGAGCAGCTCTGCTGACCTGGTTCTCTGGCTTTACAACGGCTCCGCTAACCTGCTTCTCTGGCTCTAAAGCAGCTCTGCTGACCTGGTTCTATGGCTCTAAAGCAGCTCTGCTGACCTGGTTCTCTGGCTCTAAAGCAGCTCTGCTGACCTGGTTCTCTGGCTCTAGAGCATCTCTGCTGACCTGGTTCTTAGGCTCTAGAGCAGCTCTGCTGACCTGGTTCTCTGGCTTTACAACGGCTCCGCTGACCTGGTTCTCTGGCTCTAAAGCAGCTCTGCTGACCTGGTTCTATGGCTCTAAAGCAGCTCTGCTGACCTGGTTCCTCCCTCTAAAGCAGCTCTGCTGACCTGGTTTCTATGGCTCTACCTCAGCTCTGCTGACCTGGCTCTCTGCCTCTAAAGCAGCTCTGCTGACCTGGTTTCTCCTGCTCTACAGCAGCTCTGCTGACCTGGTTCTCTGCCTCTAGAGCAGCTCTGCTGACTGGGTTTTCTGGCTCTAAAGCATCTCTGCTGACCTGGTTCTTAGGCTCTAGAGCAGCTCTGCTGACCTGGTTCTCTGGCTTTACAACGGCTCCGCTAACCTGGTTCTCTGGCTCTAAAGCAGCTCTGCTGACCTGGTTCTATGGCTCTAAAGCAGCTCTGCTGACCTGGTTCTCTGGCTCTAAAGCAGCTCTGCTGACCTGGTTCTCTGCCTCTAGAGCAGCTCTGCTGACCGGGTTCTCTGGTTCTAGAGCGGCTCTGCTGACCTGGTTCTCTGGCTCTACAGCAGCTCTGCTGACCTGGTTCTATGGCTCTACAGCAGCTCTGCTGACCTGGTTCTCTGGCTCTAGAGCAGCTCTACTGACCTGGTTCTTAGGCTCTAGAGCAGCTCTGCTGACCTGGTTCTCTGGCTTTGAGGCAGCTCTGCTGACCTGGTTCCCTGGCACTAGAGCAGCTCTGCTGACCTGGTTCGTAGGCTCTAGAGCAGCTCTGCAGACCTAGTTCTCTGGCTCTACAACGGCTCTGCTGACCTGGTTCTCTGGCTCTAAAGCAGCTCTGCTGACCTGGTTCTATAGCTCTAAAGCAGCTCTGCTGACCTGGTTCTTACGCTCTAGAGCAGCTCTGCAGATCTAGTTCTCTGGCTCTAAAGCAGCTCTGCTGACCTGGTTCTCTGGCTCTAAAGCAGCTCTGCTGACCTGGTTCTCTCCCTCTAAAGCAGCTCTGCTGACCTGGTTTCTCTGGCTCTACAGCAGCTCAGCTGACCTGGGTCTCTGGTTCTAGAGCAACTCTGCTGACCTGGTTCTTAGGCTCTAGAGCAGCTCTGCAGATCTAGTTCTCTGGCTCTAAAGCAGCTCTGCTGACCTGGTTCTCTGGCTCTAAAGCAGCTCTGCTGACCTGGTTCTCTCCCTCTAAAGCAGCTCTGCTGACCTGGTTTCTCTGGCTCTACAGCAGCTCAGCTGACCTGGGTCTCTGGTTCTAGAGCAGCTCTGCTGACCTGGTTCTTAGGCTCTAGAGCAGCCCTGCTGACCTTGTTCTCTCCCTCTAAAGCAGCTCTGCTGACCTGGTTTCTCCTGCTCTACAGCAGCACTGCTGACCTGGTTCTCTGCCTCTAGAGCAGCTCTGCTGACCTTGTTCGTAGGCTCTAGAGCAGCTCTGCTGACCTGGTTCTTAGGCTCTAGAGCAGCTCTGCTGACCTGGTTCTCTGGCTCTAAAGCAGCTCTGCTGACCTGGTCGTCTGGCTCTAAAGCAGCTCTGCTGACCTGGTTCTCTCCCTCTAAAGCAGCACTGCTGACCTGGTTTCTCTGGCTCTACAGCAGCTCGGCTGACCTGGGTCTCTGGTTCTAGAGCAGCTCTGCTGACCTGGTTCTTAGGCTCTAGAGCAGATCTGCTGACCTGGTTCTCTGGCTCTACTGCAGCTCTGCTGACCTGGGTATCTTGCTCTAAAGCAGCTCTGCTGACCTAGTTCTATGGCTCTAAAGCAGCTCTGCTGACCTGGTTCTCTGGCTCTACTGCAGCTCTGCTGACCTGGATCTCTGGCTCTACAGCAGCTTTGCGGACCTGCTTCTCTGGCTCTACAGCGGCTTTGTTGACCTGGTTCTCTGGCTCTAAAGCAGCTCTGCTGACCTGGTTCTTTGCCTCTAGAGCAGCTCTGCTGACCGGGTTCTATGGCTCTAAAGCAGCTCTGCTGACCTGGTTCTCTGGCTCTAAAGCAGCTCTGCTGACCTGGTTCTCTGTCTCTAGAGCAGCTCTGCTGACCGGGTTCTCTGGCTCTAAAGCATCTCTGCTGACCTGGTTCTTAGGCTCTAGAGCAGCTCTGCTGACCTGGTTCTCTGGCTTTACAACGGCTCCGCTAACCTGCTTCTCTGGCTCTAAAGCAGCTCTGCTGACCTGGTTCTATGGCTCTAAAGCAGCTCTGCTGACCTGGTTCTCTGGCTCTAAAGCAGCTCTGCTGACCTGGTTCTCTGGCTCTAGAGCATCTCTGCTGACCTGGTTCTTAGGCTCTAGAGCAGCTCTGCTGACCTGGTTCTCTGGCTTTACAACGGCTCCGCTGACCTGGTTCTCTGGCTCTAAAGCAGCTCTGCTGACCTGGTTCTATGGCTCTAAAGCAGCTCTGCTGACCTGGTTCCTCCCTCTAAAGCAGCTCTGCTGACCTGGTTTCTATGGCTCTACCTCAGCTCTGCTGACCTGGCTCTCTGCCTCTAAAGCAGCTCTGCTGACCTGGTTTCTCCTGCTCTACAGCAGCTCTGCTGACCTGGTTCTCTGCCTCTAGAGCAGCTCTGCTGACCAGGTTTTCTGGCTCTAAAGCATCTCTGCTGACCTGGTTCTTAGGCTCTAGAGCAGCTCTGCTGACCTGGTTCTCTGGCTTTACAACGGCTCCGCTAACCTGGTTCTCTGGCTCTAAAGCAGCTCTGCTGACCTGGTTCTATGGCTCTAAAGCAGCTCTGCTGACCTGGTTCTCTGGCTCTAAAGCAGCTCTGCTGACCTGGTTCTCTGCCTCTAGAGCAGCTCTGCTGACCGGGTTCTCTGGTTCTAGAGCGGCTCTGCTGACCTGGTTCTCTGGCTCTACAGCAGCTCTGCTGACCTGGTTCTATGGCTCTACAGCAGCTCTGCTGACCTGGTTCTCTGGCTCTAGAGCAGCTCTACTGACCTGGTTCTTAGGCTCTAGAGCAGCTCTGCTGACCTGGTTCTCTGGCTTTGAGGCAGCTCTGCTGACCTGGTTCCCTGGCACTAGAGCAGCTCTGCTGACCTGGTTCGTAGGCTCTAGAGCAGCTCTGCAGACCTAGTTCTCTGGCTCTACAACGGCTCTGCTGACCTGGTTCTCTGGCTCTAAAGCAGCTCTGCTGACCTGGTTCTATAGCTCTAAAGCAGCTCTGCTGACCTGGTTCTTACGCTCTAGAGCAGCTCTGCAGATCTAGTTCTCTGGCTCTAAAGCAGCTCTGCTGACCTGGTTCTCTGGCTCTAAAGCAGCTCTGCTGACCTGGTTCTCTCCCTCTAAAGCAGCTCTGCTGACCTGGTTTCTCTGGCTCTACAGCAGCTCAGCTGACCTGGGTCTCTGGTTCTAGAGCAGCTCTGCTGACCTGGTTCTTAGGCTCTAGAGCAGCTCTGCAGATCTAGTTCTCTGGCTCTAAAGCAGCTCTGCTGACCTGGTTCTCTGGCTCTAAAGCAGCTCTGCTGACCTGGTTCTCTCCCTCTAAAGCAGCTCTGCTGACCTGGTTTCTCTGGCTCTACAGCAGCTCAGCTGACCTGGGTCTCTGGTTCTAGAGCAGCTCTGCTGACCTGGTTCTTAGGCTCTAGAGCAGCCCTGCTGACCGGGTTCTCTGGTTCTAGAGCGGCTCTGCTGACCTGGTTCTCTGGCTCTACAGCAGCTCTGCTGACCTGGTTCTATGGCTCTACAGCAGCTCTGCTGACCTGGTTCTCTGGCTCTAGAGCAGCTCTACTGACCTGGTTCTTAGGCTCTAGAGCAGCTCTGCTGACCTGGTTCTCTGGCTTTGAGGCAGCTCTGCTGACCTGGTTCCCTGGCACTAGAGCAGCTCTGCTGACCTGGTTCGTAGGCTCTAGAGCAGCTCTGCAGACCTAGTTCTCTGGCTTTACAACGGCTCCGCTAACCTGGTTCTCTGGCTCTAAAGCAGCTCTGCTGACCTGGTTCTATGGCTCTAAAGCAGCTCTGCTGACCTGGTTCTCTGGCTCTAAAGCAGCTCTGCTGACCTGGTTCTCTGCCTCTAAAGCAGCTCTGCTGACCTGGTTTCTCCTGCTCTACAGCAGCACTGCTGACCTGGTTCTCTGCCTCTAGAGCAGCTCTGCTGACCTTGTTCGTAGGCTCTAGAGCAGCTCTGCTGACCTGGTTCTTAGGCTCTAGAGCAGCTCTGCTGACCTGGTTCTCTGGCTCTAAAGCAGCTCTGCTGACCTGGTCGTCTGGCTCTAAAGCAGCTCTGCTGACCTGGTTCTCTCCCTCTAAAGCAGCACTGCTGACCTGGTTTCTCTGGCTCTACAGCAGCTCGGCTGACCTGGGTCTCTGGTTCTAGGGCAGCTCTGCTGACCTGGTTCTTAGGCTCTAGAGCAGATCTGCTGACCTGGTTCTCTGGCTCTACTGCAGCTCTGCTGACCTGGGTATCTTGCTCTAAAGCAGCTCTGCTGACCTAGTTCTATGGCTCTAAAGCAGCTCTGCTGACCTGGTTCTCTGGCTCTACTGCAGCTCTGCTGACCTGGATCTCTGGCTCTACAGCAGCTTTGCGGACCTGCTTCTCTGGCTCTACAGCGGCTTTGTTGACCTGGTTCTCTGGCTCTAAAGCAGCTCTGCTGACCTGGTTCTTAGGCTCTAGAGCAGCTCTGCTGACCTGGTTCTCTGGCTTTACAACGGCTCCGCTAACCTGGTTCTCTGGCTCTAAAGCAGCTCTGCTGACCTGGTTCTTAGGCTCTAGAGCAGCTCTGCTGACCTGGTTCTCTCCCTCTAAAGCAGCTCTGCTGACCTGGTGTCTCCTGCTCTACAGCAGCTCTGCTGACCTGGTTCTCTGCCTCTAGAGCATCTCTGCTGACCGGGTTCTCTGGCTCTAGAGCATCTCTGCTGACCTGGTTCTTAGGCTCTAGAGCAGCTCTGCTAACCTGGTTCTCTGGATTTACAACGGCTCCGCTGACCTGGTTCTCTGGCTCTAAAGCAGCTCTGCTGACCTGGTTCTATGGCTCTAAAGCAGATCTGCTGACCTGGTTCTCTGGCTCTACTGCAGCTCTGCTGACCTGGGTATCTTGCTCTAAAGCAGCTCTGCTGACCTAGTTCTATGGCTCTAAAGCAGCTCTGCTGACCTGGTTCTCTGGCTCTACTGCAGCTCTGCTGACCTGGATCTCTGGCTCTACAGCAGCTTTGCGGACCTGCTTCTTTGCCTCTAGAGCAGCTCTGCTGACCGGGTTCTATGGCTCTAAAGCAGATCTGCTGACCTGGTTCTCTGGCTCTACTGCAGCTCTGCTGACCTGGGTATCTTGCTCTAAAGCAGCTCTGCTGACCTAGTTCTATGGCTCTAAAGCAGCTCTGCTGACCTGGTTCTCTGGCTCTACAGCGGCTTTGTTGACCTGGTTCTCTGGCTCTAAAGCAGCTCTGCTGACCTGGTTCTTTGCCTCTAGAGCAGCTCTGCTGACCGGGTTCTATGGCTCCAAAGCAGCTCTGCTGACCTGGTTCTCTGGCTCTAAAGCAGCTCTGCTGACCTGGTTCTCTGTCTCTAGAGCAGCTCTGCTGACCGGATTCTCTGGCTCTAAAGCATCTCTGCTGACCTGGTTCTTAGGCTCTAGAGCAGCTCTGCTGACCTGGTTCTCTGGCTTTACAACGGCTCCGCTAACCTGCTTCTCTGGCTCTAAAGCAGCTCTGCTGACCTGGTTCTCTGGCTCTAAAGCAGCTCTGCTGACCTGGTTCTCTGGCTCTAGAGCATCTCTGCTGATCTGGTTCTTAGGCTCTAGAGCAGCTCTGCTGACCTGGTTCTCTGGCTTTACAACGGCTCCGCTGACCTGGTTCTCTGGCTCTAAAGCAGCTCTGCTGACCTGGTTCTATGGCTCTAAAGCAGCTCTGCTGACCTGGTTCCTCCCTCTAAAGCAGCTCTGCTGACCTGGTTTCTATGGCTCTACCTCAGCTCTGCTGACCTGGCTCTCTGCCTCTAAAGCAGCTCTGCTGACCTGGTTTCTCCTGCTCTACAGCAGCTCTGCTGACCTGGTTCTCTGCCTCTAGAGCAGCTCTGCTGACCGGGTTTTCTGGCTCTAAAGCATCTCTGCTGACCTGGTTCTTAGGCTCTAGAGCAGCTCTGCTGACCTGGTTCTCTGGCTTTACAACGGCTCCGCTAACCTGGTTCTCTGGCTCTAAAGCAGCTCTGCTGACCTGGTTCTATGGCTCTAAAGCAGCTCTGCTGACCTGGTTCTCTGGCTCTAAAGCAGCTCTGCTGACCTGGTTCTCTGCCTCTAGAGCAGCTCTGCTGACCGGGTTCTCTGGTTCTAGAGCGGCTCTGCTGACCTGGTTCTCTGGCTCTACAGCAGCTCTGCTGACCTGGTTCTATGGCTCCACAGCAGCTCTGCTGACCTGGTTCTCTGGCTCTAGAGCAGCTCTACTGACCTGGTTCTTAGGCTCTAGAGCAGCTCTGCTGACCTGGTTCTCTGGCTTTGAGGCAGCTCTGCTGACCTGGTTCCCTGGCACTAGAGCAGCTCTGCTGACCTGGTTCGTAGGCTCTAGAGCAGCTCTGCAGACCTAGTTCTCTGGCTCTACAACGGCTCTGCTGACCAGGTTCTCTGGCTCTAAAGCAGCTCTGCTGACCTGGTTCTATAGCTCTAAAGCAGCTCTGCTGACCTGGTTCTTACGCTCTAGAGCAGCTCTGCAGATCTAGTTCTCTGGCTCTAAAGCAGCTCTGCTGACCTGGTTCTCTGGCTTTAAAGCAGCTCTGCTGACCTGGTTCTCTCCCTCTAAAGCAGCTCTGCTGACCTGGTTTCTCTGGCTCTACAGCAGCTCAGCTGACCTGGGTCTCTGGTTCTAGAGCAGCTCTGCTGACCTGGTTCTTAGGCTCTAGAGCAGCCCTGCTGACCTGGTTCTCTCCCTCTAAAGCAGCTCAGCTGACCTGGTTTCTCCTGCTCTACAGCAGCACTGCTGACCTGGTTCTCTGCCTCTAGAGCAGCTCTGCTGACCTTGTTCGTAGGCTCTAGAGCAGCTCTGCAGACCTAGTTCTCTGGCTCTACAACGGCTCTGCTGACCTGGTTCTCTGGCTCTAAAGCAGCTCTGCTGACCTGGTTCTATAGCTCTAAAGCAGCTCTGCTGACCTGGTTCTATAGCTCTAAAGCAGCTCTGCTGACCGGGTTCTCTGGCTCTAGAGCATCTCTGCTGACCTGGTTCTTAGGCTCTAGAGCAGCTCTGCTGACTTGGTTCTCTGGCTTTACAACGGCTCCGCTGACCTGGTTCTCTGGCTCTAAAGCAGCTCTGCTGACCTGGTGCTATGGCTCTAAAGCAGCTCTGCTGACCTGGTTCCTCCCTCTAAAGCAGCTCTGCTGACCTGGTTTCTCTGGCTCTACCTAAGCTCTGCTGACCTGGCTCTCTGCCTCTAGAGCAGCTCTGCTGACCTGGTTCTTAGGCTCTAGAGCAGCTCTGCTGACCTGGTTCTCTGGCTCTAAAGCAGCTCTGCTGACCTGGTCGTCTGGCTCTAAAGCAGCTCTGCTGACCTGGTTCTCTCCCTCTAAAGCAGCACTGCTGACCTGGTTTCTCTGGCTCTACAGCAGCTCGGCTGACCTGGGTCTCTGGTTCTAGAGCAGCTCTGCTGACCTGGTTCTTAGGCTCTAGAGCAGCTCTGCTGACCTGGTTCTCTCCCTCTAAAGCAGCTCTGCTGACCTGGTGTCTCCTGCTCTACAGCAGCTCTGCTGACCTGGTTCTCTGCCTCTAGAGCATCTCTGCTGACCGGGTTCTCTGGCTCTAGAGCATCTCTGCTGACCTGGTTCTTAGGCTCTAGAGCAGCTCTGCTAACCTGGTTCTCTGGATTTACAACGGCTCCGCTGACCTGGTTCTCTGGCTCTAAAGCAGCTCTGCTGACCTGGTTCTATGGCTCTAAAGCAGATCTGCTGACCTGGTTCTCTGGCTCTACTGCAGCTCTGCTGACCTGGGTATCTTGCTCTAAAGCAGCTCTGCTGACCTAGTTCTATGGCTCTAAAGCAGCTCTGCTGACCTGGTTCTCTGGCTCTACTGCAGCTCTGCTGACCTGGATCTCTGGCTCTACAGCAGCTTTGCGGACCTGCTTCTCTGGCTCTACAGCGGATCTGTTGACCTGGTTCTCTGGCTCTAAAGCAGCTCTGCTGACCTGGTTCTTTGCCTCTAGAGCAGCTCTGCTGACCGGGTTCTATGGCTCTAAAGCAGCTCTGCTGACCTGGTTCTCTGGCTCTAAAGCAGCTCTGCTGACCTGGTTCTCTGCCTCTAGAGCAGCTCTGCTGACCGGGTTCTCTGGCTCTAAAGCATCTCTGCTGACCTGGTTCTTAGGCTCTAGAGCAGCTCTGCTGACCTGGTTCTCTGGCTTTACAACGGCTCCGCTAACCTGGTTCTCTGGCTCTAAAGCAGCTCTGCTGACCTGGTTCTATGGCTCTAAAGCAGCTCTGCTGACCTGGTTCTCTGGCTCTAAAGCAGGTCTGCTGACCTGGTTCTCTGGCTCTAGAGCAGCTCTGCTGACCGGGTTCTCTGGTTCTAGAGCAGCTCTGCTGACCTAGTTCTCTGGCTCTACAGCAGCTCTGCTGACCTGGTTCTCTGGCTCTACAGCAGCTCTGCTGACCTGGTTCTATGGCTCTACAGCAGCTCTGCTGACCTGGTTCTCTGGCTCTAGAGCAGCTCTACTGACCTGGTTCTTAGGCTCTAGAGCAGCTCTGCTGACCTGGTTCTCTGGCTTTGAGGCAGCTCTGCTGACCTGGTTCGTAGGCTCTAGAGCAGCTCTGCAGACCTAGTTCTCTGGCTCTACAACGGCTCTGCTGACCTGGTTCTCTGGCTCTAATGCAGCTCTGCTGACCTGGTTCTACAGCTCTAAAGCAGCTCTGCTGACCTGGTTCTATAGCTCTAAAGCAGCACTGCTGACCGGGTTCTCTGGCTCTAGAGCATCTCTGCTGACCTGGTTCTTAGGCTCTAGAGCAGCTCTGCTGACCTGGTTCTCTGGCTTTACAACGGCTCCGCTGACCTGGTTCTCTGGCTCTAAAGCAGCTCTGCTGACCTGGTTCTATGGCTCTAAAGCATCTCTGCTGACCTGGTTCCTCCCTCTAAAGCAGCTCTGCTGACCTGGTTTCTATGGCTCTACCTCAGCTCTGCTGACCTGGCTCTCTGCCTCTAAAGCAGCTCTGCTGACCTGGTTTCTCCTGCTCTACAGCAGCTCTGCTGACCTAGTTCTCTGCCTCTAGAGCAGCTCTGCTGACCGGGTTTTCTGGCTCTAAAGCATCTCTGCTGACCTGGTTCTTAGGCTCTAGAGCAGCTCTGCTGACCTGGTTCTCTGGCTCTAAAGCAGCTCTGCTGACTTGGTTCTATGGCTCTAAAGCAGCTCTGCTGACTTGGTTCTATGGCTCTAAAGCAACTCTGCTGACCTGGTTCTCTGGCTCTAAAGCAGCTCTGCTGACCTGGTTCTCTGCCTCTAGAGCAGCTCTGCTGACCGGGTTCTCTGGTTCTAGAGCGGCTCTGCTGACCTGGTTCTCTGGCTCTACAGCAGCTCTGCTGACCTGGTTCTCTGGCTGTACAGCAGCTCTGCTGACCTGGTTCTCTGGCTCTAGAGCTGCTCTACTGACCTGGTTCTTAGGCTCTAGAGCAGCTCTGCTGACCTGGTTCTCTGGCTTTGAGGCAGCTCTGCTGACCTGCTTCTCTGGCTCTACAAGGACTCTGCTGACCTGGTTCTCTGGCTCTAAAGCAGCTCTGCAGACCTGGTTTTGTGGCTCAAAGCAGCTCTGCTGACCTGGTTCTCTGGATCTAAAGCAGCTCTGCTGACCTGGTTCTCTCCCTCTAAAGCAGCTCTGCAGACCTGGTTTTGTGGCTCAAAGCAGCTCTGCTGATCTGGTTTCTCTGGCTCTACAGCAGCTCTGCTGACCTGGTTCTCAGCCTCTAGAGCAGCTCTGCTGACCTGGTTCTTAGGCTCTAGAGCAGCTCCGCTGACCTGGTTCTCCGGGTCTATAGCAGCTCTGCTGACCTGGTTCTCTCCCTTTAAAGAAGCTCTGCTGACCTGGTTTCTCTGGCTCTACAGCAGCTCTGCTGACCTGCTCCTCTGGCTCTAGAGCAGCTCTACTGACCTGGTTCTCTGGCTCTACAAGGGCTCTGCTGACTTGGTTCTCTGGCTCTAGAGCAGCTCTGCTGACCTGGTTCTCTGGCTCTAAAGCAGCTCTGCTGACCTGGTTCTCCGGCTCTATAGCAGCTCTGCTAACCTGGTTCTCTCCCTTTAAAGAAGCTCTGCTAACCTGGTTTCTCTGGTTCTACAGCAGCTCTGCTGACCTGGTTCTCTGGCTTTCAAGCATCTCTGCTGACCTGGTTCTTAGGCTCTAGAGCAGCTCTGCTGACTGGTTCTCTGGCTTTCAAGCATCTCTGCTGACCTGGTTCTTAGGCCCTAGAGCAGCTCTAAAGACCTGGTTCTCTGGCTCTACAACGGCTCTGCTGACCTGGTTCTCTGGCTCTAAAGCAGCTCTGCTGACCTGGTTCTCTGGCTCTAAAGCAGCTCTGTTGACCTGGTTCTTTGCCTCTAGAGCAGCTCTGCTGACCGGGTTCTATGGCTCTAAAGCAGATCTGCTGACCTGGTTCTCTGGTTCTAAAGCAGCTCTGCTGACCTGGTTCTCTGGCTCTACTGACCTGGATCTCTGGCTCTACAGCAGCTCTGCTGACCTGCTTCTCTGGCGCTACAGCGGCTCTGTTGACCTGGTTCTCTGGCTCTAAAGCAGCTCTGCTGACCTGGTTCTTTTCCTCTAGATCAGCTCTGCTGACCAGGTTCTATGGCTCTAAAGCAGCTCTGCTGACCTGGTTCTCTGGCTCTAAAGCAGCTCTGCTGACCTGGTTCTCTGCCTCTAGAGCAGCTCTGCTGACCGGGTTCTCTGGTTCTAGAGCGGCTCTGCTGACCTGGTTCTCTGGCTCTACAGCAGCTCTGCTGACTGGTTCTCTGGCTCTACAGCAGCTCTGCTGACCTGGTTCTATGGCTCTACAGCAGCTTTGCTGACCTGGTTCTCTGGCTCTAGAGCAGCTCTACTGACCTGGTTCTTAGGCTCTAGAGCAGCTCTGCTGACCTGGTTCTCTGGCTTTGAGGCAGCTCTGCTGACCTGGTTCCCTGGCTCTAGAGCAACTCTGCTGACCTGGTTCGTAGGCTCTAGAGCAGCTCTGCAGACCTAGTTCTATGGCTCTAAAGCAGCTCTGCTGACCTGGTTCTTACGCTCTAGAGCAGCTCTGCAGACCTAGTTCTCTGGCTCTAAAGCAGCTCTGCTGACCTGGTTCTCTGTCTCTAAAGCAGCTCTGCTGACCTGGTTCTCTCCCTCTAAAGCAGCTCTGCTGACCTGGTTTCTCTGGCTCTACAGCAGCTCGGCTGACCTGGGTCTCTGGTTCTAGAGCAGCTCTGCTGACCTGGTTCTTAGGCTCTAGAGCAGCTCTGCTGACCTGGTTCTCTCCCTCTAAGCAGCTCTGCTGACCTGGTTTCTCCTGCTCTACAGCAGCTCTGCTGACCTGGTTCTCTGCCTCTAGAGCAGCTCTGCTGACCGGGTTCTCTGGCTCTAAAGCATCTCTGCTGACCTGGTTCTTAGGCTCTAGAGCAGCTCTGCTGACCTGGTTCTCTGGCTTTACAACGGCTCCGCTAACCTGGTTCTCTGGCTCTAAAGCAGCTCTGCTGACCTGGTTCTATGGCTCTAAAGCAGCTCTGCTGACCGGGTTCTCTGGCTCTAAAGCAGCCCTGCTGACCTGGTTCTCTGCCTCTAGAGCAGCTCTGCTGACCGGGTTCTCTGCTTCTAGAGCGGCTCTGCTGACCTGGCTCTCTGGCTCTACAGCAGCTCTGCTGACCTGGTTCTCTGGCTCTACAGCAGCTCTGCTAACCTGGTTCTATGGCTCTACAGCAGCTCTGCTGACCTGGTTCTCTGGCTCTAGAGCAGCTCTACTGACCTGGTTCTTAGGCTCTAGAGCAGCTCTGTTGACCTGGTTCTCTGGCTTTGAGGCAGCTCTGCTGACCTGGTTCCCTGGCTCTAGAGCAGCTCTGCTGACCTTGTTCGTAGGCTCTAGAGCAGCTCTGCAGACCTAGTTCTCTGGCTCTACAACGGCTCTGCTGACCTGGTTCTCTGGCTCTAAAGCAGCTCTGCTGACCTGGTTCTATAGCTCTAAAGCAGCTCTGCTGACCGGGTTCTCTGGCTCTAGAGCATCTCTGCTGACCTGGTTCTTAGGCTCTAGAGCAGCTCTGCTGACTTGGTTCTCTGGCTTTACAACGGCTCTGCTGACCTGGTTCTCTGGCTCTAAAGCAGCTCTGCTGACCTGGTGCTATGGCTCTAAAGCAGCTCTGCTGACCTGGTTCCTCCCTCTAAAGCAGCTCTGCTGACCTGGTTTCTCTGGCTCTACCTAAGCTCTGCTGACCTGGCTCTCTGCCTCTAGAGCAGCTCTGCTGACCTGGTTCTTAGGCTCTAGAGCAGCTCTGCTGACCTGGTTCTCTGGCTCTAAAGCAGCTCTGCTGACCTGGTCGTCTGGCTCTAAAGCAGCTCTGCTGACCTGGTTCTCTCCCTCTAAAGCAGCACTGCTGACCTGGTTTCTCTGGCTCTAGAGCAGCTCTGCTGACCTGGTTCTTAGGCTCTAGAGCAGCACTGCTGACCTGGTTCTCTCCCTCTAAAGCAGCTCTGCTGACCTGGTGTCTCCTGCTCTACAGCAGCTCTGCTGACCTGGTTCTCTGCCTCTAGAGCATCTCTGCTGACCGGGTTCTCTGGCTCTAGAGCATCTCTGCTGACCTGGTTCTTAGGCTCTAGAGCAGCTCTGCTAACCTGGTTCTCTGGATTTACAACGGCTCCGCTGACCTGGTTCTCTGGCTCTAAAGCAGCTCTGCTGACCTGGTTCTATGGCTCTAAAGCAGATCTGCTGACCTGGTTCTCTGGCTCTACTGCAGCTCTGCTGACCTGGGTATCTTGCTCTAAAGCAGCTCTGCTGACCTAGTTCTATGGCTCTAAAGCAGCTCTGCTGACCTGGTTCTCTGGCTCTACTGCAGCTCTGCTGACCTGGATCTCTGGCTCTACAGCAGCTTTGCGGACCTGCTTCTCTGGCTCTACAGCGGCTTTGTTGACCTGGTTCTTAGGCTCTAGAGCAGCTCTGCTGACCTGGTTCTCTGGCTTTGAGGCAGCTCTGCTGACCTGGTTCCCTGGCTCTAAAGCAGCTCTGCTGACCTGGTTCTTTGCCTCTAGAGCAGCTCTGCTGACCGGGTTCTATGGCTCTAAAGCAGCTCTGCTGACCTGGTTCTCTGCCTCTAGAGCAGCTCTGCTGACCGGGTTCTCTGGCTCTAAAGCATCTCTGCTGACCTGGTTCTTAGGCTCTAGAGCAGCTCTGCTGACCTGGTTCTCTGGCTTTACAACGGCTCCGCTAACCTGGTTCTCTGGCTCTAAAGCAGCTCTGCTGACCTGGTTCTATGGCTCTAAAGCAGCTCTGCTGACCTGGTTCTCTGGCTCTAAAGCAGCTCTGCTGACCTGGTTCTCTGGCTCTAGAGCATCTCTGCTGACCTGGTTCTTAGGCTCTAGAGCAGCTCTGCTGACCTGGTTCTCTGGCTTTACAACGGCTCCGCTGACCTGGTTCTCTGGCTCTAAAGCAGCTCTGCTGACCTGGTTCTATGGCTCTAAAGCAGCTCTGCTGACCTGGTTCCTCCCTCTAAAGCAGCTCTGCTGACCTGGTTTCTATGGCTCTACCTCAGCTCTGCTGACCTGGCTCTCTGCCTCTAAAGCAGCTCTGCTGACCTGGTTTCTCCTGCTCTACAGCAGCTCTGCTGACCTGGTTCTCTGCCTCTAGAGCAGCTCTGCTGACCGGGTTTTCTGGCTCTAAAGCATCTCTGCTGACCTGGTTCTTAGGCTCTAGAGCAGCTCTGCTGACCTGGTTCTCTGGCTTTACAACAGCTCCGCTAACCTGGTTCTCTGGCTCTAAAGCAGCTCTGCTGACCTGGTTCTATGGCTCTAAAGCAGCTCTGCTGACCTGGTTCTCTGGCTCTAAAGCAGCTCTGCTGACCTGGTTCTCTGCCTCTAGAGCAGCTCTGCTGACCGGGTTCTCTGGTTCTAGAGCGGCTCTGCTGACCTGGTTCTCTGGCTCTACAGCAGCTCTGCTGACCTGGTTCTATGGCTCTACAGCAGCTCTGCTGACCTGGTTCTCTGGCTCTAGAGCAGCTCTACTGACCTGGTTCTTAGGCTCTAGAGCAGCTCTGCTGACCTGGTTCTCTGGCTTTGAGGCAGCTCTGCTGACCTGGTTCCCTGGCACTAGAGCAGCTCTGCTGACCTGGTTCGTAGAGTCTAGAGCAGCTCTGCAGACCTAGTTCTCTGGCTTTACAACAGCTCTGCTGACCTGGTTCTCTGGCTCTAAAGCAGCTCTGCTGACCTGGTTCTATAGCTCTAAAGCAGCTCTGCTGACCTGGTTCTTACGCTCTAGAGCAGCTCTGCTGACCTGGTTCTCTGGCTTTACAACGGCTCCGCTAACCTGGTTCTCTGGCTCTAAAGCAGCTCTGCTGACCTGGTTCTATGGCTCTAAAGCAGCTCTGCTGACCTGGTTCTCTGGCTCTAAAGCAGCTCTGCTGACCTGGTTCTCTGGCTCTAGAGCATCTCTGCTGACCTGGTTCTTAGGCTCTAGAGCAGCTCTGCTGACCTGGTTCTCTGGCTTTACAACGGCTCCGCTGACCTGGTTCTCTGGCTCTAAAGCAGCTCTGCTGACCTGGTTCTATGGCTCTAAAGCAGCTCTGCTGACCTGGTTCCTCCCTCTAAAGCAGCTCTGCTGACCTGGTTTCTATGGCTCTACCTCAGCTCTGCTGACCTGGCTCTCTGCCTCTAAAGCAGCTCTGCTGACCTGGTTTCTCCTGCTCTACAGCAGCTCTGCTGACCTGGTTCTCTGCCTCTAGAGCAGCTCTGCTGACCGGGTTTTCTGGCTCTAAAGCATCTCTGCTGACCTGGTTCTTAGGCTCTAGAGCAGCTCTGCTGACCTGGTTCTCTGGCTTTACAACAGCTCCGCTAACCTGGTTCTCTGGCTCTAAAGCAGCTCTGCTGACCTGGTTCTATGGCTCTAAAGCAGTTCTGCTGACCTGGTTCTCTGGCTCTAAAGCAGCTCTGCTGACCTGGTTCTCTGCCTCTAGAGCAGCTCTGCTGACCGGGTTCTCTGGTTCTAGAGCGGCTCTGCTGACCTGGTTCTCTGGCTCTACAGCAGCTCTGCTGACCTGGTTCTATGGCTCTACAGCAGCTCTGCTGACCTGGTTCTCTGGCTCTAGAGCAGCTCTACTGACCTGGTTCTTAGGCTCTAGAGCAGCTCTGCTGACCTGGTTCTCTGGCTTTGAGGCAGCTCTGCTGACCTGGTTCCCTGGCACTAGAGCAGCTCTGCTGACCTGGTTCGTAGGCTCTAGAGCAGCTCTGCAGACCTAGTTCTCTGGCTCTACAACGGCTCTGCTGACCTGGTTCTCTGGCTCTAAAGCAGCTCTGCTGACCTGGTTCTATAGCTCTAAAGCAGCTCTGCTGACCTGGTTCTTACGCTCTAGAGCAGCTCTGCAGATCTAGTTCTCTGGCTCTAAAGCAGCTCTGCTGACCTGGTTCTCTGGCTCTAAAGCAGCTCTGCTGACCTGGTTCTCTCCCTCTAAAGCAGCTCTGCTGACCTGGTTTCTCTGGCTCTACAGCAGCTCAGCTGACCTGGGTCTCTGGTTCTAGAGCAGCTCTGCTGACCTGGTTCTTAGGCTCTAGAGCAGCCCTGCTGACCTGGTTCTCTCCCTCTAAAGCAGCTCTGCTGACCTGGTTTCTCCTGCTCTACAGCAGCACTGCTGACCTGGTTCTCTGCCTCTAGAGCAGCTCTGCTGACCTTGTTCGTAGGCTCTAGAGCAGCTCTGCTGACCTGGTTCTTAGGCTCTAGAGCAGCTCTGCTGACCTGGTTCTCTGGCTCTAAAGCAGCTCTGCTGACCTGGTCGTCTGGCTCTAAAGCAGCTCTGCTGACCTGGTTCTCTCCCTCTAAAGCAGCACTGCTGACCTGGTTTCTCTGGCTCTACAGCAGCTCGGCTGACCTGGGTCTCTGGTTCTAGAGCAGCTCTGCTGACCTGGTTCTTAGGCTCTAGAGCAGCTCTGCTGACCTGGTTCTCTCCCTCTAAAGCAGCTCTGCTGACCTGGTGTCTCCTGCTCTACAGCAGCTCTGCTGACCTGGTTCTCTGCCTCTAGAGCATCTCTGCTGACCGGGTTCTCTGGCTCTAGAGCATCTCTGCTGACCTGGTTCTTAGGCTCTAGAGCAGCTCTGCTAACCTGGTTCTCTGGATTTACAATGGCTCCGCTGACCTGGTTCTCTGGCTCTAAAGCAGCTCTGCTGACCTGGTTCTATGGCTCTAAAGCAGATCTGCTGACCTGGTTCTCTGGCTCTACTGCAGCTCTGCTGACCTGGGTATCTTGCTCTAAAGCAGCTCTGCTGACCTAGTTCTATGGCTCTAAAGCAGCTCTGCTGACCTGGTTCTCTGGCTCTACTGCAGCTCTGCTGACCTGGATCTCTGGCTCTACAGCAGCTTTGCGGACCTGCTTCTCTGGCTCTACAGCGGCTTTGTTGACCTGGTTCTCAGGCTCTAAAGCAGCTCTGCTGACCTGGTTCTTTGCCTCTAGAGCAGCTCTGCTGACCGGGTTCTATGGCTCTAAAGCAGCTCTGCTGACCTGGTTCTCTGGCTCTAAAGCAGCTCTGCTGACCTGGTTCTCTGTCTCTAGAGCAGCTCTGCTGACCGGGTTCTCTGGCTCTAAAGCATCTCTGCTGACCTGGTTCTTAGGCTCTAGAGCAGCTCTGCTGACCTGGTTCTCTGGCTTTACAACGGCTCCGCTAACCTGCTTCTCTGGCTCTAAAGCAGCTCTGCTGACCTGGTTCTATGGCTCTAAAGCAGCTCTGCTGACCTGGTTCTCTGGCTCTAAAGCAGCTCTGCTGACCTGGTTCTCTGGCTCTAGAGCATCTCTGCTGACCTGATTCTCTGGCTCTAAAGCAGCTCTGCTGCCCCAATTCTCTGCCTCTAGAGCGGTTCTGCTGACCTGGTTCTTAGGTTCTAGAGCAGCTCTGCTAACCTGGTTCTCTGGCTCTAAAGCAGCTCTGTTTACCTAGTTCTCTTGCTCTATAACGGCTCTGTTGACCTGGTTCTTTGGCTCTAAAGCAGCTCTGCTGACCTGGTTCTCTGGCTTTACAACGGCTCCGCTGACCTGGTTCTCTGGCTCTAAAGCAGCTCTGCTGACCTGGTTCTATGGCTCTAAAGCAGCTCTGCTGACCTGGTTCCTCCCTCTAAAGCAGCTCTGCTGACCTGGTTTCTATGGCTCTACCTCAGCTCTGCTGACCTGGCTCTCTGCCTCTAAAGCAGCTCTGCTGACCTGGTTTCTCCTGCTCTACAGCAGCTCTGCTGACCTGGTTCTCTGCCTCTAGAGCAGCTCTGCTGACCGGGTTTTCTGGCTCTAAAGCATCTCTACTGACCTGGTTCTTAGGCTCTAGAGCAGCTCTGCTGACCTGGTTCTCTGGCTTTACAACGGCTCCGCTAACCTGGTTCTCTGGCTCTAAAGCAGCTCTGCTGACCTGGTTCTATGGCTCTAAAGCAGCTCTGCTGACCTGGTTCTCTGGCTCTAAAGCAGCTCTGCTGACCTGGTTCTCTGCCTCTAGAGCAGCTCTGCTGACCGGGTTCTCTGGTTCTAGAGCGGCTCTGCTGACCTGGTTCTCTGGCTCTACAGCAGCTCTGCTGACCTGGTTCTATGGCTCTACAGCAGCTCTGCTGACCTGGTTCTCTGGCTCTAGAGCAGCTCTACTGACCTGGTTCTTAGGCTCTAGAGCAGCTCTGCTGACCTGGTTCTCTGGCTTTGAGGCAGCTCCGCTGACCTGGTTCCCTGGCACTAGAGCAGCTCTGCTGACCTGGTTCGTAGGCTCTAGAGCAGCTCTGCAGACCTAGTTCTCTGGCTCTACAACGGCTCTGCTGACCTGGTTCTCTGGCTCTAAAGCACCTCTGCTGACCTGGTTCTATAGCTCTAAAGCAGCTCTGCTAACCTGGTTCTTACGCTCTAGAGCAGCTCTGCAGATCTAGTTCTCTGGCTCTAAAGCAGCTCTGCTGACCTGGTTCTCTGGCTCTAAAGCAGCTCTGCTGACCTGGTTCTCTCCCTCTAAAGCAGCTCTGCTGACCTGGTTTCTCTGGCTCTACAGCAGCTCAGCTGACCTGGGTCTCTGGTTCTAGAGCAGCTCTGCTGACCTGGTTCTTAGGCTCTAGAGCAGCCCTGCTGACCTGGTTCTCTCCCTCTAAAGCAGCTCAGCTGACCTGGTTTCTCCTGCTCTACAGCAGCACTGCTGACCTGGTTCTCTGCCTCTAGAGCAGCTCTGCTGACCTTGTTCGTAGGCTCTAGAGCAGCTCTGCAGACCTAGTTCTCTGGCTCTACAACGGCTCTGCTGACCTGGTTCTCTGTCTCTAAAGCAGCTCTGCTGACCTGGTTCTATAGCTCTAAAGCAGCTCTGCTGACCTGGTTCTATAGCTCTAAAGCAGCTCTGCTGACCGGGTTCTCTGGCTCTAGAGCATCTCTGCTGACCTGGTTCTTAGGCTCTAGAGCAGCTCTGCTGACTTGGTTCTCTGGCTTTACAACGGCTCCGCTGACCTGGTTCTCTGGCTCTAAAGCAGCTCTGCTGACCTGGTGCTATGGCTCTAAAGCAGCTCTGCTGACCTGGTTCCTCCCTCTAAAGCAGCTCTGCTGACCTGGTTTCTCTGGCTCTACCTAAGCTCTGCTGACCTGGCTCTCTGCCTCTAGAGCAGCTCTGCTGACCTGGTTCTTAGGCTCTAGAGCAGCTCTGCTGACCTGGTTCTCTGGCTCTAAAGCAGCTCTGCTGACCTGGTCGTCTGGCTCTAAAGCAGCTCTGCTGACCTGGTTCTCTCCCTCTAAAGCAGCACTGCTGACCTGGTTTCTCTGGCTCTACAGCAGCTCGGCTGACCTGGGTCTCTGGTTCTAGAGCAGCTCTGCTGACCTGGTTCTTAGGCTCTAGAGCAGCTCTGCTGACCTGGTTCTCTCCCTCTAAAGCAGCTCTGCTGACCTGGTGTCTCCTGCTCTACAGCAGCTCTGCTGACCTGGTTCTCTGCCTCTAGAGCAGCTCTGCTGACCGGGTTCTCTGGCTCTAGAGCTTCTCTGCTGACCTGGTTCTTAGGCTCTAGAGCAGCTCTGCTAACCTGGTTCTCTGGATTTACAACGGCTCCGCTGACCTGGTTCTCTGGCTCTAAAGCAGCTCTGCTGACCTGGTTCTATGGCTCTAAAGCAGATCTGCTGACCTGGTTCTCTGGCTCTACTGCAGCTCTGCTGACCTGGGTATCTTGCTCTAAAGCAGCTCTGCTGACCTTGTTCTATGGCTCTAAAACAGCTCTGCTGACCTGGTTCTCTGGCTCTACTGCAGCTCTGCTGACCTGGATCTCTGGCTCTACAGCAGCTTTGCGGACCTGCTTCTCTGGCTCTACAGCGGCTCTGTTGACCTGGTTCTCTGGCTCTAAAGTAGCTCTGCTGACCTGGTTCTTTGCCTCTAGAGCAGCTCTGCTGACCGGGTTCTATGGCTCTAAAGCAGCTCTGCTGACCTGGTTCTCTGGCTCTAAAGCAGCTCTGCTGACCTGGTTCTCTGCCTCTAGAGCAGCTCTGCTGACCGGGTTCTCTGGCTCTAAAGCATCTCTGCTGACCTGGTTCTTAGGCTCTAGAGCAGCTCTGCTGACCTGGTTCTCTGGCTTTACAACGGCTCCGCTAACCTGGTTCTCTGGCTCTAAAGCAGCTCTGCTGACCTGGTTCTATGGCTCTAAAGCAGCTCTGCTGACCTGGTTCTCTGGCTCTAAAGCAGCTCTGCTGACCTGGTTCTCTGGCTCTAGAGCAGCTCTGCTGACCGGGTTCTCTGGTTCTAGAGCAGCTCTGCTGACCTAGTTCTCTGGCTCTACAGCAGCTCTGCTGACCTGGTTCTCTGGCTCTACAGCAGCTCTGCTGACCTGGTTCTATGGCTCTACAGCAGCTCTGCTGACCTGGTTCTCTGGCTCTAGAGCAGCTCTACTGACCTGGTTCTTAGGCTCTAGAGCAGCTCTGCTGACCTGGTTCTCTGGCTTTGAGGCAGCTCTGCTGACCTGGTTCGTAGGCTCTAGAGCAGCTCTGCAGACCTAGTTCTCTGGCTCTACAACGGCTCTGCTGACCTGGTTCTCTGGCTCTAATGCAGCTCTGCTGACCTGGTTCTATAGCTCTAAAGCAGCTCTGCTGACCTGGTTCTATAGCTCTAAAGCAGCACTGCTGACCGGGTTCTCTGGCTCTAGAGCATCTCTGCTGACCTGGTTCTTAGGCTCTAGAGCAGCTCTGCTGACCTGGTTCTCTGGCTTTACAACGGCTCCGCTGACCTGGTTCTCTGGCTCTAAAGCAGCTCTGCTGACCTGGTTCTATGGCTCTAAAGCAGCTCTGCTGACCTGGTTCCTCCCTCTAAAGCAGCTCTGCTGACCTGGTTTCTATGGCTCTACCTCAGCTCTGCTGACCTGGCTCTCTGCCTCTAAAGCAGCTCTGCTGACCTGGTTTCTCCTGCTCTACAGCAGCTCTGCTGACCTGGTTCTCTGCCTCTAGAGCAGCTCTGCTGACCGGGTTTTCTGGCTCTAAAGCATCTCTGCTGACCTGGTTCTTAGGCTCTAGAGCAGCTCTGCTGACCTGGTTCTCTGGCTTTACAACGGCTCCGCTAACCTGGTTCTCTGGCTCTAAAGCAGCTCTGCTGACCTGGTTCTATGGCTCTAAAGCAGCTCTGCTGACCTGGTTCTCTGGCTCTAAAGCAGCTCTGCTGACCTGGTTCTCTGCCTCTAGAGCAGCTCTGCTGACCGGGTTCTCTGGTTCTAGAGCGGCTCTGCTGACCTGGTTCTCTGGCTCTACAGCAGCTCTGCTGACCTGGTTCTATGGCTCTACAGCAGCTCTGCTGACCTGGTTCTCTGGCTCTAGAGCAGCTCTACTGACCTGGTTCTTAGGCTCTAGAGCAGCTCTGCTGACCTGGTTCTCTGGCTTTGAGGCAGCTCTGCTGACCTGGTTCCCTGGCACTAGAGCAGCTCTGCTGACCTGGTTCGTAGGCTCTAGAGCAGCTCTGCAGACCTAGTTCTCTGGCTCTACAACGGCTCTGCTGACCTGGTTCTCTGGCTCTAAAGCAGCTCTGCTGACCTGGTTCTATAGCTCTAAAGCAGCTCTGCTGACCTGGTTCTTACGCTCTAGAGCAGCTCTGCAGATCTAGTTCTCTGGCTCTAAAGCAGCTCTGCTGACCTGGTTCTCTGGCTCTAAAGCAGCTCTGCTGACCTGGTTCTCTCCCTCTAAAGCAGCTCTGCTGACCTGGTTTCTCTGGCTCTACAGCAGCTCAGCTGACCTGGGTCTCTGGTTCTAGAGCAGCTCTGCTGACCTGGTTCTTAGGCTCTAGAGCAGCTCTGCTGACCTGGTTCTCTCCCTCTAAAGCAGCTCTGCTGACCTGGTTTCTCCTGCTCTACAGCAGCACTGCTGACCTGGTTCTCTGCCTCTAGAGCAGCTCTGCTGACCTTGTTCGTAGGCTCTAGAGCAGCTCTGCAGACCTAGTTCTCTGGCTCTACAACGGCTCTGCTGACCTGGTTCTCTGGCTCTAAAGCAGCTCTGCTGACCTGGTTCTATAGCTCTAAAGCAGCTCTGCTGACCTGGTTCTATAGCTCTAAAGCAGCTCTGCTGACCGGGTTCTCTGGCTCTAGAGCATCTCTGCTGACCTGGTTCTTAGGCTCTAGAGCAGCTCTGCTGACTTGGTTCCCTGGCTTTACAACGGCTCCGCTGACCTGGTTCTCTGGCTCTAAAGCAGCTCTGCTGACCTGGTGCTATGGCTCTAAAGCAGCTCTGCTGACCTGGTTCCTCCCTCTAAAGCAGCTCTGCTGACCTGGTTTCTCTGGCTCTACCTAAGCTCTGCTGACCTGGCTCTCTGCCTCTAGAGCAGCTCTGCTGACCTGGTTCTTAGGCTCTAGAGCAGCTCTGCTGACCTGGTTCTCTGGCTCTAAAGCAGCTCTGCTGACCTGGTCGTCTGGCTCTAAAGCAGCTCTGCTGACCTGGTTCTCTCCCTCTAAAGCAGCACTGCTGACCTGGTTTCTCTGGCTCTACAGCAGCTCGGCTGACCTGGGTCTCTGGTTCTAGAGCAGCTCTGCTGACCTGGTTCTTAGGCTCTAGAGCAGCTCTGCTGACCTGGTTCTCTCCCTCTAAAGCAGCTCTGCTGACCTGGTGTCTCCTGCTCTACAGCAGCTCTGCTGACCTGGTTCTCTGCCTCTAGAGCATCTCTGCTGACCGGGTTCTCTGGCTCTAGAGCATCTCTGCTGACCTGGTTCTTAGGCTCTAGAGCAGCTCTGCTAACCTGGTTCTCTGGATTTACAACGGCTCCGCTGACCTGGTTCTCCGGCTCTAAAGCAGCTCTGCTGACCTGGTTCTATGGCTCTAAAGCAGATCTGCTGACCTGGTTCTCTGGCTCTACTGCAGCTCTGCTGACCTGGGTATCTTGCTCTAAAGCAGCTCTGCTGACCTAGTTCTATGGCTCTAAAGCAGCTCTGCTGACCTGGTTCTCTGGCTCTACTGCAGCTCTGCTGACCTGGATCTCTGGCTCTACAGCAGCTTTGCGGACCTGCTTCTCTGGCTCTACAGCGGCTTTGTTGACCTGGTTCTCTGGCTCTAAAGCAGCTCTGCTGACCTGGTTCTTTGCCTCTAGAGCAGCTCTGCTGACCGGGTTCTATGGCTCTAAAGCAGCTCTGCTGACCTGGTTCTCTGGCTCTAAAGCAGCTCTGCTGACCTGGTTCTCTGCCTCTAGAGCAGCTCTGCTGACCGGGTTCTCTGGCTCTAAAGCATCTCTGCTGACCTGGTTCTTAGGCTCTAGAGCAGCTCTGCTGACCTGGTTCTCTGGCTTTACAACGGCTCCGCTAACCTGGTTCTCTGGCTCTAAAGCAGCTCTGCTGACCTGGTTCTATGGCTCTAAAGCAGCTCTGCTGACCTGGTTCTCTGGCTCTAAAGCAGCTCTGCTGACCTGGTTCTCTGGCTCTAGAGCATCTCTGCTGACCTGGTTCTTAGGCTCTAGAGCAGCTCTGCTGACCTGGTTCTCTGGCTTTACAACGGCTCCGCTGACCTGGTTCTCTGGCTCTAAAGCAGCTCTGCTGACCTGGTTCTATGGCTCTAAAGCAGCTCTGCTGACCTGGTTCCTCCCTCTAAAGCAGCTCTGCTGACCTGGTTTCTATGGCTCTACCTCAGCTCTGCTGACCTGGCTCTCTGCCTCTAAAGCAGCTCTGCTGACCTGGTTTCTCCTGCTCTGCAGCAGCTCTGCTGACCTGGTTCTCTGCCTCTAGAGCAGCTCTGCTGACCGGGTTTTCTGGCTCTAAAGCATCTCTGCTGACCTGGTTCTTAGGCTCTAGAGCAGCTCTGCTGACCTGGTTCTCTGGCTTTACAACGGCTCCGCTAACCTGGTTCTCTGGCTCTAAAGCAGCTCTGCTGACCTGGTTCTATGGCTCTAAAGCAGCTCTGCTGACCTGGTTCTCTGGCTCTAAAGCAGCTCTGCTGACCTGGTTCTCTGCCTCTAGAGCAGCTCTGCTGACCGGGTTCTCTGGTTCTAGAGCGGCTCTGCTGACCTGGTTCTCTGGCTCTACAGCAGCTCTGCTGACCTGGTTCTATGGCTCTACAGCAGCTCTGCTGACCTGGTTCTCTGGCTCTAGAGCAGCTCTACTGACCTGGTTCTTAGGCTCTAGAGCAGCTCTGCTGACCTGGTTCTCTGGCTTTGAGGCAGCTCTGCTGACCTGGTTCCCTGGCACTAGAGCAGCTCTGCTGACCTGGTTCGTAGGCTCTAGAGCAGCTCTGCAGACCTAGTTCTCTGGCTCTACAACGGCTCTGCTGACCTGGTTCTCTGGCTCTAAAGCAGCTCTGCTGACCTGGTTCTATAGCTCTAAAGCAGCTCTGCTGACCTGGTTCTTACGCTCTAGAGCAGCTCTGCAGATCTAGTTCTCTGGCTCTAAAGCAGCTCTGCTGACCTGGTTCTCTGGCTCTAAAGCAGCTCTGCTGACCTGGTTCTCTCCCTCTAAAGCAGCTCTGCTGACCTGGTTTCTCTGGCTCTACAGCAGCTCAGCTGACCTGGGTCTCTGGTTCTAGAGCAGCTCTGCTGACCTGGTTCTTAGGCTCTAGAGCAGCCCTGCTGACCTGGTTCTCTCCCTCTAAAGCAGCTCTGCTGACCTGGTTTCTCCTGCTCTACAGCAGCACTGCTGACCTGGTTCTCTGCCTCTAGAGCAGCTCTGCTGACCTTGTTCGTAGGCTCTAGAGCAGCTCTGCTGACCTGGTTCTTAGGCTCTAGAGCAGCTCTGCTGACCTGGTTCTCTGGCTCTAAAGCAGCTCTGCTGACCTGGTCGTCTGGCTCTAAAGCAGCTCTGCTGACCTGGTTCTCTCCCTCTAAAGCAGCACTGCTGACCTGGTTTCTCTGGCTCTACAGCAGCTCGGCTGACCTGGGTCTCTGGTTCTAGAGCAGCTCTGCTGACCTGGTTCTTAGGCTCTAGAGCAGCTCTGCTGACCTGGTTCTCTCCCTCTAAAGCAGCTCTGCTGACCTGGTGTCTCCTGCTCTACAGCAGCTCTGCTGACCTGGTTCTCTGCCTCTAGAGCATCTCTGCTGACCGGGTTCTCTGGCTCTAGAGCATCTCTGCTGACCTGGTTCTTAGGCTCTAGAGCAGCTCTGCTAACCTGGTTCTCTGGATTTACAACGGCTCCGCTGACCTGGTTCTCTGGCTCTAAAGCAGCTCTGCTGACCTGGTTCTATGGCTCTAAAGCAGATCTGCTGACCTGGTTCTCTGGCTCTACTGCAGCTCTGCTGACCTGGGTATCTTGCTCTAAAGCAGCTCTGCTGACCTAGTTCTATGGCTCTAAAGCAGCTCTGCTGACCTGGTTCTCTGGCTCTACTGCAGCTCTGCTGACCTGGATCTCTGGCTCTACAGCAGCTTTGCGGACCTGCTTCTCTGGCTCTACAGCGGCTTTGTTGACCTGGTTCTCTGGCTCTAAAGCAGCTCTGCTGACCTGGTTCTTTGCCTCTAGAGCAGCTCTGCTGACCGGGTTCTATGGCTCTAAAGCAGCTCTGCTGACCTGGTTCTCTGGCTCTAAAGCAGCTCTGCTGACCTGGTTCTCTGTCTCTAGAGCAGCTCTGCTGACCGGGTTCTCTGGCTCTAAAGCATCTCTGCTGACCTGGTTCTTAGGCTCTAGAGCAGCTCTGCTGACCTGGTTCTCTGGCTTTACAACGGCTCCGCTAACCTGCTTCTCTGGCTCTAAAGCAGCTCTGCTGACCTGGTTCTATGGCTCTAAAGCAGCTCTGCTGACCTGGTTCTCTGGCTCTAAAGCAGCTCTGCTGACCTGGTTCTCTGGCTCTAGAGCATCTCTGCTGACCTGGTTCTTAGGCTCTGGAGCAGCTCTGCTGACCTGGTTCTCTGGCTTTACAACGGCTCCGCTGACCTGGTTCTCTGGCTCTAAAGCAGCTCTGCTGACCTGGTTCTATGGCTCTAAAGCAGCTCTGCTGACCTGGTTCCTCCCTCTAAAGCAGCTCTGCTGACCTGGTTTCTATGGCTCTACCTCAGCTCTGCTGACCTGGCTCTCTGCCTCTAAAGCAGCTCTGCTGACCTGGTTTCTCCTGCTCTACAGCAGCTCTGCTGACCTGGTTCTCTGCCTCTAGAGCAGCTCTGCTGACCGGGTTTTCTGGCTCTAAAGCATCTCTGCTGACCTGGTTCTTAGGCTCTAGAGCAGCTCTGCTGACCTGGTTCTCTGGCTTTACAACGGCTCCGCTAACCTGGTTCTCTGGCTCTAAAGCAGCTCTGCTGACCTGGTTCTATGGCTCTAAAGCAGCTCTGCTGACCTGGTTCTCTGGCTCTAAAGCAGCTCTGCTGACCTGGTTCTCTGCCTCTAGAGCAGCTCTGCTGACCGGGTTCTCTGGTTCTAGAGCGGCTCTGCTGACCTGGTTCTCTGGCTCTACAGCAGCTCTGCTGACCTGGTTCTATGGCTCTACAGCAGCTCTGCTGACCTGGTTCTCTGGCTCTAGAGCAGCTCTACTGACCTGGTTCTTAGGCTCTAGAGCAGCTCTGCTGACCTGGTTCTCTGGCTTTGAGGCAGCTCTGCTGACCTGGTTCCCTGGCACTAGAGCAGCTCTGCTGACCTGGTTCGTAGGCTCTAGAGCAGCTCTGCAGACCTAGTTCTCTGGCTCTACAACGGCTCTGCTGACCTGGTTCTCTGGCTCTAAAGCAGCTCTGCTGACCTGGTTCTATAGCTCTAAAGCAGCTCTGCTGACCTGGTTCTTACGCTCTAGAGCAGCTCTGCAGATCTAGTTCTCTGGCTCTAAAGCAGCTCTGCTGACCTGGTTCTCTGGCTCTAAAGCAGCTCTGCTGACCTGGTTCTCTCCCTCTAAAGCAGCTCTGCTGACCTGGTTTCTCTGGCTCTACAGCAGCTCAGCTGACCTGGGTCTCTGGTTCTAGAGCAGCTCTGCTGACCTGGTTCTTAGGCTCTAGAGCAGCCCTGCTGACCTGGTTCTCTCCCTCTAAAGCAGCTCAGCTGACCTGGTTTCTCCTGCTCTACAGCAGCACTGCTGACCTGGTTCTCTGCCTCTAGAGCAGCTCTGCTGACCTTGTTCGTAGGCTCTAGAGCAGCTCTGCAGACCTAGTTCTCTGGCTCTACAACGGCTCTGCTGATCTGGTTCTCTGGCTCTAAAGCAGCTCTGCTGACCTGGTTCTATAGCTCTAAAGCAGCTCTGCTGACCGGGTTCTCTGGCTCTAGAGCATCTCTGCTGACCTGGTTCTTAGGCTCTAGAGCAGCTCTGCTGACTTGGTTCTCTGGCTTTACAACGGCTCCGCTGACCTGGTTCTCTGGCTCTAAAGCAGCTCTGCTGACCTGGTGCTATGGCTCTAAAGCAGCTCTGCTGACCTGGTTCCTCCCTCTAAAGCAGCTCTGCTGACCTGGTTTCTCTGGCTCTACCTAAGCTCTGCTGACCTGGCTCTCTGCCTCTAGAGCAGCTCTGCTGACCTGGTTCTTAGGCTCTAGAGCAGCTCTGCTGACCTGGTTCTCTGGCTCTAAAGCAGCTCTGCTGACCTGGTCGTCTGGCTCTAAAGCAGCTCTGCTGACCTGGTTCTCTCCCTCTAAAGCAGCACTGCTGACCTGGTTTCTCTGGCTCTACAGCAGCTCGGCTGACCTGGGTCTCTGGTTCTAGAGCAGCTCTGCTGACCTGGTTCTTAGGCTCTAGAGCAGCTCTGCTGACCTGGTTCTCTCCCTCTAAAGCAGCTCTGCTGACCTGGTGTCTCCTGCTCTACAGCAGCTCTGCTGACCTGGTTCTCTGCCTCTAGAGCATCTCTGCTGACCGGGTTCTCTGGCTCTAGAGCATCTCTGCTGACCTGGTTCTTAGGCTCTAGAGCAGCTCTGCTAACCTGGTTCTCTGGATTTACAACGGCTCCGCTGACCTGGTTCTCTGGCTCTAAAGCAGCTCTGCTTACCTGGTTCTATGGCTCTAAAGCAGATCTGCTGACCTGGTTCTCTGGCTCTACTGCAGCTCTGCTGACCTGGGTATCTTGCTCTAAAGCAGCTCTGCTGACCTAGTTCTATGGCTCTAAAGCAGCTCTGCTGACCTGGTTCTCTGGCTCTACTGCAGCTCTGCTGACCTGGATCTCTGGCTCTACAGCAGCTTTGCGGACCTGCTTCTCTGGCTCTACAGCGGCTCTGTTGACCTGGTTCTCTGGCTCTAAAGCAGCTCTGCTGACCTGGTTCTTTGCCTCTAGAGCAGCTCTGCTGACCGGGTTCTATGGCTCTAAAGCAGCTCTGCTGACCTGGTTCTCTGGCTCTAAAGCAGCTCTGCTGACCTGGTTCTCTGCCTCTAGAGCAGCTCTGCTGACCGGGTTCTCTGGCTCTAAAGCATCTATGCTGACCTGGTTCTTAGGCTCTAGAGCAGCTCTGCTGACCTGGTTCTCTGGCTTTACAACGGCTCCGCTAACCTGGTTCTCTGGCTCTAAAGCAGCTCTGCTGACCTGGTTCTATGGCTCTAAAGCAGCTCTGCTGACCTGGTTCTCTGGCTCTAAAGCAGGTCTGCTGACCTGGTTCTCTGGCTCTAGAGCAGCTCTGCTGACCGGGTTCTCTGGTTCTAGAGCAGCTCTGCTGACCTAGTTCTCTGGCTCTACAGCAGCTCTGCTGACCTGGTTCTCTGGCTCTACAGCAGCTCTGCTGACCTGGTTCTATGGCTCTACAGCAGCTCTGCTGACCTGGTTCTCTGGCTCTAGAGCAGCTCTACTGACCTGGTTCTTAGGCTCTAGAGCAGCTCTGCTGAACTGGTTCTCTGGCTTTGAGGCAGCTCTGCTGACCTGGTTCGTAGGCTCTAGAGCAGCTCTGCAGACCTAGTTCTCTGGCTCTACAACGGCTCTGCTGACCTGGTTCTCTGGCTCTAATGCAGCTCTGCTGACCTGGTTCTACAGCTCTAAAGCAGCTCTGCTGACCTGGTTCTATAGCTCTAAAGCAGCACTGCTGACCGGGTTCTCTGGCTCTAGAGCATCTCTGCTGACCTGGTTCTTAGGCTCTAGAGCAGCTCTGCTGACCTGGTTCTCTGGCTTTACAATGGCTCCGCTGACCTGGTTCTCTGGCTCTAAAGCAGCTCTGCTGACCTGGTTCTATGGCTCTAAAGCAGCTCTGCTGACCTGGTTCCTCCCTCTAAAGCAGCTCTGCTGACCTGGTTTCTATGGCTCTACCTCAGCTCTGCTGACCTGGCTCTCTGCCTCTAAAGTAGCTCTGCTGACCTGGTTTCTCCTGCTCTACAGCAGCTCTGCTGACCTGGTTCTCTGCCTCTAGAGCAGCTCTGCTGACCGGGTTTTCTGGCTCTAAAGCATCTCTGCTGACCTGGTTCTTAGGCTCTAGAGCAGCTCTGCTGACCTGGTTCTCTGGCTTTACAACGGCTCCGCTAACCTGGTTCTCTGGCTCTAAAGCAGCTCTGCTTACCTGGTTCTATGGCTCTAAAGCAGCTCTGCTGACCTGGTTCTCTGGCTCTAAAGCAGCTCTGCTGACCTGGTTCTCTGCCTCTAGAGCAGCTCTGCTGACCGGGTTCTCTGGTTCTAGAGCGGCTCTGCTGACCTGGTTCTCTGGCTCTACAGCAGCTCTGCTGACCTGGTTCTCTGGCTGTACAGCAGCTCTGCTGACCTGGTTCTATGGCTCTACAGCAGCTCTGCTGACCTGGTTCTCTGGCTCTAGAGCAGCTCTACTGACCTGGTTCTTAGGCTCTAGAGCAGCTCTGCTGACCTGGTTCTCTGGCTTTGAGGCAGCTCTGCTGACCTGGTTCCCTGGCACTTGAGCAGCTCTGCTGACCTGGTTCGTAGGCTCTAGAGCAGCTCTGCAGACCTAGTTCTCTGGCTCTACAATGGCTCTGCTGACCTGGTTCTCTGGCTCTAAAGCAGCTCTGCTGACCTGGTTCTATAGCTCTAAAGCAGCTCTGCTGACCTGGTTCTTACACTCTAGAGCAGCTCTGCAGATCTAGTTCTCTGGCTCTAAAGCAGCTCTGCTGACCTGGTTCTCTGGCTCTAAAGCAGCTCTGCTGACCTGGTTCTCTCCCTCTAAAGCAGCTCTGCTGACCTGGTTTCTCTGGCTCTACAGCAGCTCAGCTGACCTGGGTCTCTGGTTCTAGAGCAGCTCTGCTGACCTGGTTCTTAGGCTCTAGAGCAGCTCTGCTGACCTGGTTCTCTCCCTCTAAAGCAGCTCTGCTGACCTGGTTTCTCCTGCTCTACAGCAGCACTGCTGACCTGGTTCTCTGCCTCTAGAGCAGCTCTGCTGACCGGGTTCTCTGGCTCTAGAGCATCTCTGCTGACCTGGTTCTTAGGCTCTAGAGCAGCTCTGCTGACCTGGTTCTTAGGCTCTAGAGCAGCTCTGCTGACCTGGTTCTATGGCTCCACAGCAGCTCTGCTGACATGGTTCTCTAGCTCTAGAGCAGCTCTACTGACCTGGTTCTTAGGCTCTAGAGCAGCTCTGCTGACCTGGTTCTCTGGCTTTGAGGCAGCTCTGCTGACCTGGTGCTATGGCTCTAAAGCAGCTCTGCTGACCTGGTTCCTCCCTCTAAAGCAGCTCTGCTGACCTGGTTTCTCTGGCTCTACCTAAGCTCTGCTGACCTGGCTCTCTGCCTCTAGAGCAGCTCTGCTGACCTGGTTCTTAGGCTCTAGAGCAGCTCTGCTGACCTGGTTCTCTGGCTCTAAAGCAGCTCTGCTGACCTGGTCGTCTGGCTCTAAAGCAGCTCTGCTGACCTGGTTCTCTCCCTCTAAAGCAGCACTGCTGACCTGGTTTCTCTGGCTCTACAGCAGCTCGGCTGACCTGGGTCTCTGGTTCTAGAGCAGCTCTGCTGACCTGGTTCTTAGGCTCTAGAGCAGCTCTGCTGACCTGGTTCTCTCCCTCTAAAGCAGCTCTGCTGACCTGGTGTCTCCTGCTCTACAGCAGCTCTGCTGACCTGGTTCTCTGCCTCTAGAGCATCTCTGCTGACCGGGTTCTCTGGCTCTAGAGCATCTCTGCTGACCTGGTTCTTAGGCTCTAGAGCAGCTCTGCTAACCTGGTTCTCTGGATTTACAACGGCTCCGCTGACCTGGTTCTCCGGCTCTAAAGCAGCTCTGCTGACCTGGTTCTATGGCTCTAAAGCAGATCTGCTGACCTGGTTCTCTGGCTCTACTGCAGCTCTGCTGACCTGGGTATCTTGCTCTAAAGCAGCTCTGCTGACCTAGTTCTATGGCTCTAAAGCAGCTCTGCTGACCTGGTTCTCTGGCTCTACTGCAGCTCTGCTGACCTGGATCTCTGGCTCTACAGCAGCTTTGCGGACCTGCTTCTCTGGCTCTACAGCGGCTTTGTTGACCTGGTTCTCTGGCTCTAAAGCAGCTCTGCTGACCTGGTTCTTTGCCTCTAGAGCAGCTCTGCTGACCGGGTTCTATGGCTCTAAAGCAGCTCTGCTGACCTGGTTCTCTGGCTCTAAAGCAGCTCTGCTGACCTGGTTCTCTGCCTCTAGAGCAGCTCTGCTGACCGGGTTCTCTGGCTCTAAAGCATCTCTGCTGACCTGGTTCTTAGGCTCTAGAGCAGCTCTGCTGACCTGGTTCTCTGGCTTTACAACGGCTCCGCTAACCTGGTTCTCTGGCTCTAAAGCAGCTCTGCTGACCTGGTTCTATGGCTCTAAAGCAGCTCTGCTGACCTGGTTCTCTGGCTCTAAAGCAGCTCTGCTGACCTGGTTCTCTGGCTCTAGAGCATCTCTGCTGACCTGGTTCTTAGGCTCTAGAGCAGCTCTGCTGACCTGGTTCTCTGGCTTTACAACGGCTCCGCTGACCTGGTTCTCTGGCTCTAAAGCAGCTCTGCTGACCTGGTTCTATGGCTCTAAAGCAGCTCTCCTGACCTGGTTCCTCCCTCTAAAGCAGCTCTGCTGACCTGGTTTCTATGGCTCTACCTCAGCTCTGCTGACCTGGCTCTCTGCCTCTAAAGCAGCTCTGCTGACCTGGTTTCTCCTGCTCTGCAGCAGCTCTGCTGACCTGGTTCTCTGCCTCTAGAGCAGCTCTGCTGACCGGGTTTTCTGGCTCTAAAGCATCTCTGCTGACCTGGTTCTTAGGCTCTAGAGCAGCTCTGCTGACCTGGTTCTCTGGCTTTACAACGGCTCCGCTAACCTGGTTCTCTGGCTCTAAAGCAGCTCTGCTGACCTGGTTCTATGGCTCTAAAGCAGCTCTGCTGACCTGGTTCTCTGGCTCTAAAGCAGCTCTGCTGACCTGGTTCTCTGCCTCTAGAGCAGCTCTGCTGACCGGGTTCTCTGGTTCTAGAGCGGCTCTGCTGACCTGGTTCTCTGGCTCTACAGCAGCTCTGCTGACCTGGTTCTATGGCTCTACAGCAGCTCTGCTGACCTGGTTCTCTGGCTCTAGAGCAGCTCTACTGACCTGGTTCTTAGGCTCTAGAGCAGCTCTGCTGACCTGGTTCTCTGGCTTTGAGGCAGCTCTGCTGACCTGGTTCCCTGGCACTAGAGCAGCTCTGCTGACCTGGTTCGTAGGCTCTAGAGCAGCTCTGCAGACCTAGTTCTCTGGCTCTACAACGGCTCTGCTGACCTGGTTCTCTGGCTCTAAAGCAGCTCTGCTGACCTGGTTCTATAGCTCTAAAGCAGCTCTGCTGACCTGGTTCTTACGCTCTAGAGCAGCTCTGCAGATCTAGTTCTCTGGCTCTAAAGCAGCTCTGCTGACCTGGTTCTCTGGCTCTAAAGCAGCTCTGCTGACCTGGTTCTCTCCCTCTAAAGCAGCTCTGCTGACCTGGTTTCTCTGGCTCTACAGCAGCTCAGCTGACCTGGGTCTCTGGTTCTAGAGCAGCTCTGCTGACCTGGTTCTTAGGCTCTAGAGCAGCCCTGCTGACCTGGTTCTCTCCCTCTAAAGCAGCTCTGCTGACCTGGTTTCTCCTGCTCTACAGCAGCACTGCTGACCTGGTTCTCTGCCTCTAGAGCAGCTCTGCTGACCTTGTTCGTAGGCTCTAGAGCAGCTCTGCTGACCTGGTTCTTAGGCTCTAGAGCAGCTCTGCTGACCTGGTTCTCTGGCTCTAAAGCAGCTCTGCTGACCTGGTCGTCTGGCTCTAAAGCAGCTCTGCTGACCTGGTTCTCTCCCTCTAAAGCAGCACTGCTGACCTGGTTTCTCTGGCTCTACAGCAGCTCGGCTGACCTGGGTCTCTGGTTCTAGAGCAGCTCTGCTGACCTGGTTCTTAGGCTCTAGAGCAGCTCTGCTGACCTGGTTCTCTCCCTCTAAAGCAGCTCTGCTGACCTGGTGTCTCCTGCTCTACAGCAGCTCTGCTGACCTGGTTCTCTGCCTCTAGAGCATCTCTGCTGACCGGGTTCTCTGGCTCTAGAGCATCTCTGCTGACCTGGTTCTTAGGCTCTAGAGCAGCTCTGCTAACCTGGTTCTCTGGATTTACAACGGCTCCGCTGACCTGGTTCTCTGGCTCTAAAGCAGCTCTGCTGACCTGGTTCTATGGCTCTAAAGCAGATCTGCTGACCTGGTTCTCTGGCTCTACTGCAGCTCTGCTGACCTGGGTATCTTGCTCTAAAGCAGCTCTGCTGACCTAGTTCTATGGCTCTAAAGCAGCTCTGCTGACCTGGTTCTCTGGCTCTACTGCAGCTCTGCTGACCTGGATCTCTGGCTCTACAGCAGCTTTGCGGACCTGCTTCTCTGGCTCTACAGCGGCTTTGTTGACCTGGTTCTCTGGCTCTAAAGCAGCTCTGCTGACCTGGTTCTTTGCCTCTAGAGCAGCTCTGCTGACCGGGTTCTATGGCTCTAAAGCAGCTCTGCTGACCTGGTTCTCTGGCTCTAAAGCAGCTCTGCTGACCTGGTTCTCTGTCTCTAGAGCAGCTCTGCTGACCGGGTTCTCTGGCTCTAAAGCATCTCTGCTGACCTGGTTCTTAGGCTCTAGAGCAGCTCTGCTGACCTGGTTCTCTGGCTTTACAACGGCTCCGCTAACCTGCTTCTCTGGCTCTAAAGCAGCTCTGCTGACCTGGTTCTATGGCTCTAAAGCAGCTCTGCTGACCTGGTTCTCTGGCTCTAAAGCAGCTCTGCTGACCTGGTTCTCTGGCTCTAGAGCATCTCTGCTGACCTGGTTCTTAGGCTCTGGAGCAGCTCTGCTGACCTGGTTCTCTGGCTTTACAACGGCTCCGCTGACCTGGTTCTCTGGCTCTAAAGCAGCTCTGCTGACCTGGTTCTATGGCTCTAAAGCAGCTCTGCTGACCTGGTTCCTCCCTCTAAAGCAGCTCTGCTGACCTGGTTTCTATGGCTCTACCTCAGCTCTGCTGACCTGGCTCTCTGCCTCTAAAGCAGCTCTGCTGACCTGGTTTCTCCTGCTCTACAGCAGCTCTGCTGACCTGGTTCTCTGCCTCTAGAGCAGCTCTGCTGACCGGGTTTTCTGGCTCTAAAGCATCTCTGCTGACCTGGTTCTTAGGCTCTAGAGCAGCCCTGCTGACCTGGTTCTCTGGCTTTACAACGGCTCCGCTAACCTGGTTCTCTGGCTCTAAAGCAGCTCTGCTGACCTGGTTCTATGGCTCTAAAGCAGCTCTGCTGACCTGGTTCTCTGGCTCTAAAGCAGCTCTGCTGACCTGGTTCTCTGCCTCTAGAGCAGCTCTGCTGACCGGGTTCTCTGGTTCTAGAGCGGCTCTGCTGACCTGGTTCTCTGGCTCTACAGCAGCTCTGCTGACCTGGTTCTATGGCTCTACAGCAGCTCTGCTGACCTGGTTCTCTGGCTCTAGAGCAGCTCTACTGACCTGGTTCTTAGGCTCTAGAGCAGCTCTGCTGACCTGGTTCTCTGGCTTTGAGGCAGCTCTGCTGACCTGGTTCCCTGGCACTAGAGCAGCTCTGCTGACCTGGTTCGTAGGCTCTAGAGCAGCTCTGCAGACCTAGTTCTCTGGCTCTACAACGGCTCTGCTGACCTGGTTCTCTGGCTCTAAAGCAGCTCTGCTGACCTGGTTCTATAGCTCTAAAGCAGCTCTGCTGACCTGGTTCTTACGCTCTAGAGCAGCTCTGCAGATCTAGTTCTCTGGCTCTAAAGCAGCTCTGCTGACCTGGTTCTCTGGCTCTAAAGCAGCTCTGCTGACCTGGTTCTCTCCCTCTAAAGCAGCTCTGCTGACCTGGTTTCTCTGGCTCTACAGCAGCTCAGCTGACCTGGGTCTCTGGTTCTAGAGCAGCTCTGCTGACCTGGTTCTTAGGCTCTAGAGCAGCCCTGCTGACCTGGTTCTCTCCCTCTAAAGCAGCTCAGCTGACCTGGTTTCTCCTGCTCTACAGCAGCACTGCTGACCTGGTTCTCTGCCTCTAGAGCAGCTCTGCTGACCTTGTTCGTAGGCTCTAGAGCAGCTCTGCAGACCTAGTTCTCTGGCTCTACAACGGCTCTGCTGATCTGGTTCTCTGGCTCTAAAGCAGCTCTGCTGACCTGGTTCTATAGCTCTAAAGCAGCTCTGCTGACCGGGTTCTCTGGCTCTAGAGCATCTCTGCTGACCTGGTTCTTAGGCTCTAGAGCAGCTCTGCTGACTTGGTTCTCTGGCTTTACAACGGCTCCGCTGACCTGGTTCTCTGGCTCTAAAGCAGCTCTGCTGACCTGGTGCTATGGCTCTAAAGCAGCTCTGCTGACCTGGTTCCTCCCTCTAAAGCAGCTCTGCTGACCTGGTTTCTCTGGCTCTACCTAAGCTCTGCTGACCTGGCTCTCTGCCTCTAGAGCAGCTCTGCTGACCTGGTTCTTAGGCTCTAGAGCAGCTCTGCTGACCTGGTTCTCTGGCTCTAAAGCAGCTCTGCTGACCTGGTCGTCTGGCTCTAAAGCAGCTCTGCTGACCTGGTTCTCTCCCTCTAAAGCAGCACTGCTGACCTGGTTTCTCTGGCTCTACAGCAGCTCGGCTGACCTGGGTCTCTGGTTCTAGAGCAGCTCTGCTGACCTGGTTCTTAGGCTCTAGAGCAGCTCTGCTGACCTGGTTCTCTCCCTCTAAAGCAGCTCTGCTGACCTGGTGTCTCCTGCTCTACAGCAGCTCTGCTGACCTGGTTCTCTGCCTCTAGAGCATCTCTGCTGACCGGGTTCTCTGGCTCTAGAGCATCTCTGCTGACCTGGTTCTTAGGCTCTAGAGCAGCTCTGCTAACCTGGTTCTCTGGATTTACAACGGCTCCGCTGACCTGGTTCTCTGGCTCTAAAGCAGCTCTGCTGACCTGGTTCTATGGCTCTAAAGCAGATCTGCTGACCTGGTTCTCTGGCTCTACTGCAGCTCTGCTGACCTGGGTATCTTGCTCTAAAGCAGCTCTGCTGACCTAGTTCTATGGCTCTAAAGCAGCTCTGCTGACCTGGTTCTCTGGCTCTACTGCAGCTCTGCTGACCTGGATCTCTGGCTCTACAGCAGCTTTGCGGACCTGCTTCTCTGGCTCTACAGCGGCTCTGTTGACCTGGTTCTCTGGCTCTAAAGCAGCTCTGCTGACCTGGTTCTTTGCCTCTAGAGCAGCTCTGCTGACCGGGTTCTATGGCTCTAAAGCAGCTCTGCTGACCTGGTTCTCTGGCTCTAAAGCAGCTCTGCTGACCTGGTTCTCTGCCTCTAGAGCAGCTCTGCTGACCGGGTTCTCTGGCTCTAAAGCATCTATGCTGACCTGGTTCTTAGGCTCTAGAGCAGCTCTGCTGACCTGGTTCTCTGGCTTTACAACGGCTCCGCTAACCTGGTTCTCTGGCTCTAAAGCAGCTCTGCTGACCTGGTTCTATGGCTCTAAAGCAGCTCTGCTGACCTGGTTCTCTGGCTCTAAAGCAGGTCTGCTGACCTGGTTCTCTGGCTCTAGAGCAGCTCTGCTGACCGGGTTCTCTGGTTCTAGAGCAGCTCTGCTGACCTAGTTCTCTGGCTCTACAGCAGCTCTGCTGACCTGGTTCTCTGGCTCTACAGCAGCTCTGATGACCTGGTTCTATGGCTCTACAGCAGCTCTGCTGACCTGGTTCTCTGGCTCTAGAGCAGCTCTACTGACCTGGTTCTTAGGCTCTAGAGCAGCTCTGCTGAACTGGTTCTCTGGCTTTGAGGCAGCTCTGCTGACCTGGTTCGTAGGCTCTAGAGCAGCTCTGCAGACCTAGTTCTCTGGCTCTACAACGGCTCTGCTGACCTGGTTCTCTGGCTCTAATGCAGCTCTGCTGACCTGGTTCTACAGCTCTAAAGCAGCTCTGCTGACCTGGTTCTATAGCTCTAAAGCAGCACTGCTGACCGGGTTCTCTGGCTCTAGAGCATCTCTGCTGACCTGGTTCTTAGGCTCTAGAGCAGCTCTGCTGACCTGGTTCTCTGGCTTTACAACGGCTCCGCTGACCTGGTTCTCTGGCTCTAAAGCAGCTCTGCTGACCTGGTTCTATGGCTCTAAAGCAGCTCTGCTGACCTGGTTCCTCCCTCTAAAGCAGCTCTGCTGACCTGGTTTCTATGGCTCTACCTCAGCTCTGCTGACCTGGCTCTCTGCCTCTAAAGTAGCTCTGCTGACCTGGTTTCTCCTGCTCTACAGCAGCTCTGCTGACCTGGTTCTCTGCCTCTAGAGCAGCTCTGCTGACCGGGTTTTCTGGCTCTAAAGCATCTCTGCTGACCTGGTTCTTAGGCTCTAGAGCAGCTCTGCTGACCTGGTTCTCTGGCTTTACAACGGCTCCGCTAACCTGGTTCTCTGGCTCTAAAGCAGCTCTGCTTACCTGGTTCTATGGCTCTAAAGCAGCTCTGCTGACCTGGTTCTCTGGCTCTAAAGCAGCTCTGCTGACCTGGTTCTCTGCCTCTAGAGCAGCTCTGCTGACCGGGTTCTCTGGTTCTAGAGCGGCTCTGCTGACCTGGTTCTCTGGCTCTACAGCAGCTCTGCTGACCTGGTTCTCTGGCTGTACAGCAGCTCTGCTGACCTGGTTCTATGGCTCTACAGCAGCTCTGCTGACCTGGTTCTCTGGCTCTAGAGCAGCTCTACTGACCTGGTTCTTAGGCTCTAGAGCAGCTCTGCTGACCTGGTTCTCTGGCTTTGAGGCAGCTCTGCTGACCTGGTTCCCTGGCACTTGAGCAGCTCTGCTGACCTGGTTCGTAGGCTCTAGAGCAGCTCTGCAGACCTAGTTCTCTAGCTCTACAATGGCTCTGCTGACCTGGTTCTCTGGCTCTAAAGCAGCTCTGCTGACCTGGTTCTATAGCTCTAAAGCAGCTCTGCTGACCTGGTTCTTACACTCTAGAGCAGCTCTGCAGATCTAGTTCTCTGGCTCTAAAGCAGCTCTGCTGACCTGGTTCTCTGGCTCTAAAGCAGCTCTGCTGACCTGGTTCTCTCCCTCTAAAGCAGCTCTGCTGACCTGGTTTCTCTGGCTCTACAGCAGCTCAGCTGACCTGGGTCTCTGGTTCTAGAGCAGCTCTGCTGACCTGGTTCTTAGGCTCTAGAGCAGCTCTGCTGACCTGGTTCTCTCCCTCTAAAGCAGCTCTGCTGACCTGGTTTCTCCTGCTCTACAGCAGCACTGCTGACCTGGTTCTCTGCCTCTAGAGCAGCTCTGCTGACCGGGTTCTCTGGCTCTAGAGCATCTCTGCTGACCTGGTTCTTAGGCTCTAGAGCAGCTCTGCTGACCTGGTTCTTAGGCTCTAGAGCAGCTCTGCTGACCTGGTTCTATGGCTCCACAGCAGCTCTGCTGACATGGTTCTCTAGCTCTAGAGCAGCTCTACTGACCTGGTTCTTAGGCTCTAGAGCAGCTCTGCTGACCTGGTTCTCTGGCTTTGAGGCAGCTCTGCTGACCTGGTTCTCTGGCTCTAAAGCAGCTCTGCTGACCTGGTTCTGTGGCTTTAAAGCAGCTCTGCTGGCCTGGTTCTATGGCTCTAGAGCAGCTCTGCTGACCTGGTTCTCTCCCTCTAAAGCAGCTCTGCTAACCTGGTTCTTAGGCTGTAGAGAAGCTCTGCTGACCTGGTTCTATAGCTCTAAAGCAGCTCTGTTGACCTGGGTCTCTGACTTTGAAGCAGCTCTGCTGACCTTGTTCTCTGGCTTTGAAGCAACTCTGCTGACCTGGTTCTCTCCCTCTAAAGCAGCTCTGCTAACCTGGTTCTCTGGCTCTAATGCAGCTCTGCTGACCTGGTTCTCTCCCTCTAAAGCAGCTCTGCTGACCTGGTTTCTCTGGCTCTACACCAGCTCTGCTGACCTGGTTCTCTGGCTCTAGAGCAGTTCTGCTAACCTGGCTCTTAGGCTCTAGAGCAGCTCTTCTGACCTGGTTCTCTGGCTCTACAGCAGCTCTGCTAACCTGGTTCTCTGGCTCTAAAGCGGCTCTGCTGACCTGGTTTTATGGCGCTAAAGCAGTTCTGCTGACCTGGTTCTCTGGCTCTAGAGCAGCTCTACTGACCTGGTTTCTCTGGCTTTACAGCAGCTCTGCTGACCTGCTTCTTTGCCTCTAGAGCAGCTCTGCTGACCTGGTTCTTAGGCTCTAGAGCAGCTCTGCTGACCTGGTTCTCTGGCTTGTCAACGGCTCTGCTGACCTGATTCTCTGGCTCTAAAGCAGCTCTGCTGACCTGGTTTTATGGCTCTAAAGCAGCTCTGCTGACCAGGTTCTCTGGCTCTACAGCATCTCTGCTAACCTGTGTTGGACTTGGCCCTTCTGGCAGGTTCACCCCTGAACTTTTTGCTTTTTATTGGTGACTTGGTGTAATGATTTTTGGTTTCTGCGCACTTTACCGCTGTGTCCCAGGGTAAAGTGCGTGCGTGTTGTGAGGTTGGCCTGCCCTCCCATAGGAATGCATGGGGGAATGTATGTGTCCTGGTAGTTCCTGATGCGTGGGGTGTGCAGGCCCGAGTTTGGTAAGTGCGGACTCGTGTGATTGAATGCTGCGCGATGATGTGTGCGGCGTGCATGTACCTAGTGTGGAAGTGCCACTTCTAGAAGTGGGCACTTCGGTGTGCAGTATGAAATGTGTGGCTTGTCTGGCGATTGGCTGGTGAAGGTCATGTGACGGGCTAGGGATTCCCCAGAGTCAGGAGGAGTGACCCAGTGGTGAATAGGGAGCTTAGCATACTGATGGCTGGGGAGGAGTACACCTGGGTCCTGAATAGGACAGAGCTTTCCCCACACAATGCTGGCTCCGGCCCCTGTGGTGCGTCTGATGACCCTGGCCTGTCCAGTGAATAGGGAGAGGGGCTGAGCAAAACAAAGTGCTCAGGAACCTGTTGTAACTGGTTCGCCCCTTCCCTGCACCTTCAGACAAAGGGTTTTTACTGTATAAAAATGGGGCTGTGTCCCCACAGAAATTGTTCTCTTGCTGATCCAACTTGAGGGGGGCCTGCTGCTGCTGGGCGCCAGGAGAGACCGCCACTGGGGACTGCCTCCCTGCTGGAGGGCCCTGTGAGCTGGCCCCTGGGCCCAGTCTTTGCCCCCCTGCTCTTTGAAGACTTTATGACTGGACCTTTTTTGCTTGTAGCGCCTGGGAGCGCTTTTTGGACCTTATAGCGCTGGGCGCGCTGTTTGGCTTTATAGCGCTGTGAGCGCTTTAATTCTGGAAGCCGGTGCCCGCCCGGCGTTGTTATCGCCATAGCGGGTGCCTACCCCGCTTGTTTGCGTGCCTTTGGCCGTGAGGACGACCGCGGGTGCCCACCCCGCTTTGTGGAATCGTTGGCGGGTGCCCACCCCGCTTATTGCTTGATTACGTTGCGGGAGCCTACCCCGTACTGCCGCCGAGAAGCCCGGGCCGCCGCGCTGCCTGCAGCGACCCGGAAGCGGAAAGAAGTCACGCCTGGTGGTGGGTGGGACAACGAAGCCGTGCATTGGTGGAGGGAAGCGGACGGGAGCCTACCCCGCGCTTCCCGGAGCGGAGAGAGAGAGGAGGCGACGCGGGAGTCCCCCGAGAGCAGCCCGGTAAGTGGTGAAGGGCTGGGGGACTCCGTACGTGTGGGGCAGCAGGGTGGAAGAGTCCCCCGTGTGGGTCTCTGACATACTGGGGACAGCCTGCGTTGTGAGAGAGCCCCCCCGAGTCGGACTCCATCGTCGGAGGCATTCGGAAGGCAGTGAGAGCGGCCACGGAAGGCAGTGGGCCGCTCCAACAGACGGGGGCATTATCCTCTTCGAGCCCCGTGGGGCCCCAACGTAAAGCCCAGTCCGTCCTCAGTGCCGGGGTCGAGTTCCCCCGCGGTGGCGCCGCCGTAGCGGGTCACTGCAACCAAGGTGGCATATTTGTTTAGAGCGCTCGTCACTCCAACAACGGGGGCATTTTGTGCAGCTAGAGCCCAGGAGAGGCTCCACGTGAGTGCCGCAGATTGGCGTTGAAGGGCACAGTGGGGCCCACGCTCAGTTCTACAGCTGCCCAGCACTTAGTGGGCAGCTGCCACGTTTAGGTTGGGACCTTACGCTTGGGGCTTGCGCAGCTGGCGCAGCCTTACTGGGACAGGGCGTCCTAGCCCCGACAAGGCCAGTTGGCCTAGGGACTGCCACAGGTGGTGGCTTATGTGAGTTCTTGCGCAATTGTGTTCCTACCTGCACCTCTGAATGTATTTTTATGCGTCATGTGCCTTGCTTTACACCGCTGAATGTATTTCATGCATCATGTGTTTTCCTTCCCTACACCTCTGAATGTTTTAGGCATCATGTGTAATGTGCGTTTACCCCTACAGGTATTGTGATACTTAGGTGGTTGTTTGTTTTCTCCTAGTACAGGTGGTGCTAGTGAGGTCCTAGTTCCCTGCGTGACATTCTCCTAAGGTGGTTAGGGTTGCGTAGGTGATACTTACCTGATACCAGTAAGTACTGGTTGTGTGCTATATATGGTATTTTGTGCTACATTAATTTTATTCCTATGTTCTAAGTGCTATTTCTAAAAAGTGCAAATTCCTGACAGTGGTCCATGTGGCCCTGTCCCCTGTACATATAATCCCTTGTAAATTCTGCCCGTGCCTGTTGGCACATTGTAAAGTGTGTGTTTTTATCTAATGTGTTTTGTATAATACAAAGGCTATTTTTATAGAATACCTTGTGTGGAGTTTCCTTTATGGTGGGCCTTGGGTGTTGTTGCTGGGTGCGCGCGCAAACGCTTTACACATCGCCTCAGAGATAAGCCTGACTGCTCGTGCCAAGCTACCAAGGGGGTGAGCAGGGGTTATCTTTGGCGTGTAACTTCCTTGCCCTGACTAGAGTGGTGGTTTCTGCCTGACTTTGGCGCAAGCCTTAGCCAACCAGAAATCGCCAGTTCTAACATTGGTGATCAGCGGTGGGATTTGGACTTGCGTTTGCGCTGTACCGCAGCAGCGACTGGCTGCACCACAAACCTCTGCATTAGATAATCACATTTTAGGGATTATTGTTTTGAAGTTCCATTATTTCTTCTCCTAAAGGTGTCCTTTGTGAATCATGTACTCCTGTGTTAGCCCAGACACCCAGGTTCCTTGTATTAAACTCTTCTCGAGAACGTCCGCCAAAATGGAGCCTGCTTTTAATTTCTGTGGTCTGTTTAGATACAGTAGGTTGGAGTTGGTAAGGTTCTGTGAAGAGAAAGACATAGAGGTGGGTGAGTCAGATACCCAGTCCAAACTGAGGGACAACCTGATCCTATGGCAAAAGGATGAGTGGGAGCGAGAGCGCAGTGAGGAAGATAGGGCCCGGGCCGCACGCCGAGAGGGTGGTGGGTCTGAGGGGAGCCCTGAAGATTCAGAAGAGGAGGAAGATTACCTGACAGGGACGCCAGTAGAAAGTGAAGACCCCATAGATAGGGAGTCCCTTGCTGGGTCCAGTGTCAGGAGCAGCACCCCATCCCTTTCCCTGTCCCCAGAGGAGTGGGTAGATAGGAGGGAAGAAAAGGAGCATCAGCTGGCCATGGAGAAACTCAGGTTGGAGCATGCCCGAGGGATGGCGCAGCTGAATATAGAGGAGAAAAAGCTGGAGACCGAGAGGGTCTTAGCGCAGGAGAGGATAGAGGAGGCTGAGAGGGCCTTCACCAGGGAGAAATCGGCACTGGAGAGTAGACTATCCCCTGCGCGCAGTCTTAGTTTTCTGGGCTCCCCAGGGAGGGTTGAGTCCAGTGGTGGCAGCAATAGAGAGACCAGTGCAGAGAGTCCCATTCCCAGTTCCCCCAGTATGGTACCTGTTTCCCAGGAGGAGGAGTACCGGTTGAAGTTCAGGGGCAGTAGAAAACTGTCTCACCAGTCGTGGGGGTTGTTTGTGGATGACTGTCATGAGGCACTGTTGGACTGGCTGATGGTTAACCCGGAAGATGATTTGGATGCAGCGCTCAAAATGATTGTCAAAGAGCAGATGCTCAGTAGTTGTTCTCCAGGGTTGCGCCAACACCTGTTGAGGTATGACTCCTTTTGTCCTTGGAAGCTTGCAGATGAAGCAGAGCGTTGGGAAAGTGCTAGAGGTTCTCTAGAGTCATTAGGGAGTGACTCCAAAAGTAGTGGTTCAGGTATCTTCCAGCCCAGCGTGGTGGAAGAGGCTCAGTGTAGCCCAGCTAGGTCCCAGGATAGCGAGGAGGGTGTAGGGGCTTACGGCCTGGCTCAGTGGAGCGGGAGTAAGTGGGTGACCGAGGGTCCCCAGACGTACGAAACCCTGCCTCAGGACTTGGATGGTTTCATGAGGGAACACCAAGTTGGGGACCTAGGCTGTCCTGTTAGCCCATTTGAGGAAGATCTCCTAGTGAGTAGAGGACCTGGAGCGCCTGTAAACAGAGCTCCTGTGGTTCTAGGGTCTGGCAGTACAGCTCCGGTAGGGAGGGTACAGGAGTCCAGCGTGAGGAGTGATTGGGGGATGAGTTTCCCAGTGGATGCACCAGTGGACCAGGGACTAGCCAGTTGGGCTAGATCTCCTTGGGGGGACCCGGGTGGCGCCACTTCTGTTCTGGGGGATCTTCGCGCACTGTCAGGTGGACAGGGGACGAGAGATCTGCGCCAGACTGACAGTCACACGACACATGGGTCATGTGTCAGCCTCAGGGGATGGTGTGTAAGTCCCCAGAAGTCCTGGAGTGCCAGGCAATTATTCCACCGAAGGTTCTAGACCAGAGGTTGGGAGGCCAGGTTCAGGAGCAGCCTGACCTGAAGGGTAGGTGTTGGAAGGCGGACCCCGAGGAGTCGGTGAGACCACCAAGGGGGGGGCCCTCTCACTGCACGAAGTAGCCGAGCGCTGCCGAGAAGTCTCCTGAGAGATCCTTCTCCTATCACGTACTAGCACAGTAACACCACCACACAGGACTCAAGGAGGTTGTCTTGTGACAAGCAATTCTTTATCAGCAATAAAAAGGTTACGAGGTCAATATTTACACGAAGGGATCAAGGGATCCACCAAAAGTCTCAGTGTCTCTTTGGAAGGGTCGGGGTAGCGGGACAGTCTTTGGCAGGAATGCGGTACGAGGGTACCTGGGGCCCAGTTCTTATCCTCAAGCTGGAGGACCTCCGGATCTCGGAGGGGTCGAGCCGCGACGGCGTCAGCAGGGCTCTGGCGTACAGTTCGTGGAGAGCCGCGATTCAATCAGCTGGGCTCTCAAGATGGTTTCTGCTCAGCTCGAGCCGCGACGTCGTCAGCAGGGCTCCGAGGAAGGTTTCAGCGAGGGAGGGCCGCGACAGCGTCAGCAGGGCTCCGATGTTCCAGGTGGTTCAGAAAGGGTTCACAAGAAGGAGCCGCGACGCAGTCAGCAGGGCTCGTGATGGTTCCGACAAGAGTTCTTCTCCGTAGGGTCAGCCGCGATTCAATCAGCAGGGCTCTCGACTCCGGGATACAACTGCCGAGCTGTGGTGGGGTCGCCCCAGATATAGGTCTGGAGCCCTTTGATGTCCGGACCTATGCGCCCGAGGGGGCGGAGTGGCCGGGTGGAGGTGGCCAGACGCCCAGCAGGAGAGGCGCCAGGCCCATGGGAGTTGCCGGGCGATCACACCTCGAGAGGGGAGGACAGTTGGGGGTCCCATCGATACTGTCCTCCGCCGGGGGCGATGAATGGTTCCTGCGGCACCCCCTGGCTAGTTCGTGGTGCCTCGATGTCGGGGCTTCGCTGGGGTCGAGGCCGGGTTGAGCGGGGTCGCGCCGGCTGGTGCACGGGGTGACGTGGATGCCAACAAGATGGCGGAGCCACGAGGAGTATGCGACCACGTGCAGCTCCGGGTGAAGGGCCTTGGTGCAGTTCAGACGGGTGGCCCGTGAAGGCCGGGGCGGGGAACGGGCACAATCCAGGGGGATAAGGACCACGCCACGAGGCCGGGTCCAACAGGCGTCCCCCCCAGCCGAAGGCATGGAGAGTCACCCATCTCCTTGGGGATTCTCCTCGTCAAGGCGGAAGAAGCGGGACAGGCCGTCGGCGTTGGCGTGGTCATTGCCGGGCCGGTGTTCGACGTCAAAGTCCATCCCTTGTAGCGAGATGGACCACCGCAGCAGCTTGGGGTTCTCGCCCCGCATTTGCATTAACCATTGCAAGGGCCGGTGGTCGGTCTGGACCCGGAAGTGGGTGCCAAAGAGGTAGGGCCGGAGCTTCTTGAGGGCCCACACCACAGCGAAGGCCTCGCGCTCAATAGTGCTCCAGCGTTGCTCTCGGGGCAGTAGTCGTCGGCTGATGAAGGCCACTGGTCGGTCGAGCCCCTTTGCGTCGGCTTGGGATAGGACGGCCCCGATCCCATACTCGGAGGCGTCCGTCTGTACCACGAACTCCTTCTGATAGTCCGGGGCCTGCAGCACCGGAGCAGAACACATGGCTGTCTTTAGGGTGTCGAAGGCTGTTTGGCAGCGGGGTGTCCAGTGTACCTTCTTGGGCTGCTTTTTGGACGTTAACTCTGTGAGGGGGCCAACAATGCTCCCATAGTCCCGGATAAACCGCCGGTAGTATCCGGTGAGGCCCAGGAAGGCCCGGACAGCGGTCTGGGTAGTGGGGGGTTCCCAGGTCTGGATGGCGTCTATCTTCGCTTGGAGGGGGGCCACCTGCCCGCTCCCCACTTGATGGCCCAGGTAGGTCACGGATCCGTGGCCGATTTGACATTTGCTGGCCTTGATTGTGAGCCCGGCCTGCTGGAGGGCGGCCAGGACGGCCTTCAGGTGGCGGAGGTGCTCGGCCCAGTGGTTGCTGTACACGGCAATGTCATCTAAGTAGGCCGCGCTGAAGGCCTCAAGCCCGGCCAAAACCTTGTTCACCAGTCTTTGGAAGGTGGCCGGGGCGTTCTTCATTCCGAAGGGCATCACCCGAAAGTGGTAATGCCCATCCGGAGTCGAAAAGGCGGATCTTTCTTGGGCGCCGGGGGTGAGCTGGATTTGCCAGTACCCGGCGGTGAGGTCCAGCGTGCTCAAGTAGCGAGCGGCCCCTAGGCGGTCGATGAGTTCGTCGGCCCGGGGTATCGGGTGTGCGTCTGTCTTGGTTACTGCATTCAGGGCTCGGTAGTCCACGCAGAATCGCAACTCCGGGGGGTGACCGGGAGCTGCGGCCTTGGGCACCAGGACGACAGGGCTGGCCCACGGGCTGTCGGAAGGCTCGATGACCCCCAGGGCCAGCATCTTCGCTACTTCGGCCTGGATGCAGGCCCGCACTCGGTCAGGCACCCGGTAGGCTCTGTGTCGTATGGGGGGGCTCTCCCCGGTGTCGACGTCGTGGACGCACCAGTGAGTCACCCCCGGGGTGAGAGAGAAGAGGGCTGCGTAGTCCCGCAGTAATTGCTGGCAGTCGTTGCGCTGTTCCGGGGTCAGGGACGAGGCGAGTTGGACCCCTTCGATCGATCCATCGTGAATGTCGGATTGCAAGAGGTCGGGCAAGGGCTCGGAGTCGTCCTCGCCCCCCTCGTCGGTCGCCAGCAGCAGGCTCAGTTCGGTCCGGGCGAAGTGGGGTTTTAGCCTGTTAGCATGTAGGACCCGGAGGGGGTTCCGGGGGGACTCCAGATCGACCAGGTAGGTGACGGGACTTTTCTTCTCCACCACCTTGAAGGGCCCGGTCCACTTGTCCTGGAGGGCGCCGGGTTCGACCGGGGCCATGACCCATGCTTTCTGACCTGGCTCGAATTCTACAGTAGAGGTGTTGCGATCGTACCACCGCTTCATGTCCTCCTGGCTGGCCTCGAGGTTGGCTTCGGCCATGGCTCGGAACTTGCGGGTCTGGTTTCGGAGGGTCAGGAGGTATCGGTAGACGTCAGGGGGGGCGCCTCGGGGCTTCATCTCCCAGCCCTCCTTGACCAGGCTGAGCGGTCCGCGGACCGTGTGTCCATACAATAGTTCAAACGGGCTGAACCCCAGGGACTTCTGCGGGACCTCCCGATAGGCAAACAGGAGGCAGGGCAGCAGGACATCCCATTTCCGCCTGAGGGGTTCTTCCAGACCCTGGATCATCCCTTTTAATGTTCTGTTGAACCGCTCAACCAGTCCGTTCCCCTGAGGGTGATAGGGGGTCGTGAACTTGTATGTGACCCCGCACTGTTGCCACAGGGACCGCATGTACCTGGAGATAAAGTTCGTGCCGCGGTCGCTCACCACTTCGCTGGGGAATCCCACTCGGGAGAAGATCCCCATCAAGGCCCGGCCTACCACAGGGGCCGTTATAGTTCTTAGCGGGACCGCCTCCGGGTACCTGGTGGCGTGGTCCACGAGGACCAGGATGAAGCGGTGGCCCAGGGCGGTTTGGGGGTCCAGGGGTCCCACAATATCGATTCCGACCCGTTCGAACGGGGTGCTGACGGCGGGAAAGGGCTGGAGGGGGGCCTTGACCCGACCCCCCGTCTTTCCGCTGGCTTGGCAGGTCTGGCAGGACCGGCAGTGGTTGTCCACATCTCTCCGCATCCGGGGCCAGTAGAAGTGGGTCACCAGACGACTGTACGTTTTGTCTTGCCCCAAGTGTCCGGCGAGAGGCACATCATGGGCCAGGTTGAGAAGGAACTCCCGGAAGCGGAGGGGGACCACCAACACGCGGCTGGCCCCGAGTTCTGCTACTTTCTGTTCACTGTACAACAGGCCCTCGGCCCAGTAGATCCAGTGGGTGCCGGTCTGGTCACCGTTGGCTTGCGCGGTCGCCTGTTGTCGGACCCCTTCGAGAGAGGGACAGGACTGCTGTTCTTGCTGGAACTGCTCTCAGGTGGGGCCCCCTTTGTGTCGCCATTGTGTCAGCTCTGGTAGGGCGCTCGGAGAAGCCATCTCTTCGGGGGAGGATTCGCTGGGCCCAGGGTCGGTGTCCGCCGCCTCCTCGCTGCTGGTGGGAGGGGGTGTGAGCCCCTCGGGTTGGCCGGTCCCGGAGGTCGAGGATGAGCGGGGGGCCTGGGCGGTCATGGACCGGGTGATGGCGCAGGCCCAATCAGCCAGTCCCAACATTCGGAGGTGCTCTCGTCGCTCTACTTGAGCCCAGGGGGAACTTTCCAAGTCGTTCCCCAGGAGGCAGTCGACCGGGGCGTCATCGCGCACTGTCACCTTCAGCAGGCCCGTCACCCCTCCCCACTCGAAGGGGACCAGGGCCATCTGGCATAGGCTTTCACTGTTGTCGGCCGTCTGCACGGGGCACAGCACATTCGGTAGAATCTGTTCAGGGGTCACCAGGTGGCAGCGGACAGCGGTGATACTGGCGCCTGTGTCACGAAGGGCTTCGGCCCGTTGTCCATTGACCGTGACCTGCTGCCGGTACTTCTGGGTGTTGGTTGGGATGGGGGTGCAGGGTACCATCTCTCGGCTACCCAGGCAGACCAGGGACATGGCTGCCGGCTCCCACTCAGTGTTCTCTCGGTCGAGGGCCTCCTCTTCCTCTTCTCCTCCCCCCAAGGCAGCGGCTGTCAGCTGCCGGGGCGGGGGCCCGCCGGCCCCGTTTCTTCGGTTCAGAGGGCAGGCCGGATCGCTGGCAAAGTGTCCGGTTTGTTGGCAGCCGTAGCAGGTCACTGGTGGCCGTGGCCCGGGTCGGGCCGGGCCCACCCTTCGGGCTAGGCTCGGGGAGAGATGTGGCTGCGGTGGCCCTCGAGGGGGGCTCCTGGGGGCCCCGGCGGGAGGGTCTCGGTTCCTGTTCGGCCCTCCCCCCCCACCGCGCTGGCGGGGGGGTCCGTTGGGGTTCCTCTGGTACTCCCCCATTGAGTTCCGGGGGACCCGGGAGTTGACCCATCGATCGGCCTCGACGGCAAGTTTTCGCGGGTCGGTCATTTTGCTGTCGAGGAGGTGCTGTCTCAGTTCCACGAAGCAATTGTTGGAAAGGTGTTCCCACACGATGAGGTCGACCAGCTGCCCGTAGGTGGTTACTTTGCTCCCTTTGATCCACCCTTCTAGGGCCCGACTGAAAAAGTCCACATATTCCACCCATGTGGTACCCGGGATTTTCTTGCAGTCTCTGAACCGCTGGCGGTACATTTCCGCTGTTAGCCCGTAGCGGGTGAGCAGGGCCTCCTTCATGTGATCGTAGGAGGTCATCACCTCCTCCGGTAGCTGGAGCAGCGTGTCCCGCCCTTCACTCAGGAACCGCCCCCACAGGCCCGCGCCCCAGTCTTTTCGGGGCACCCGATGAGAGGCCATGGCCACCTCGTAGGCCTTGAACCATTGTTGGATGTCGTCATTCTTGTAATACTCCTTGACGACCTCTTTCGGGATATGTACCTTGGCCTCGGAAGGCGGTAGAGTGTCTCTAGTACCGGGGGTGTCGGTCCCTCCGTTCTTGGCCTTGATCTCGAGTTCCTTGAGACTGCGCTCGTGCTCAAGAGTTAGTTTCTTTTCCTCCAACTCCCGGTGTCGTCTCTTCTCCTCTATCTCTTCTTGAAGGCGTAGCTGCTCTAGGGCCAGTTTCTTTTCTGCCAGCTGGAGTTCGCCGTCCAACCGCAGTCGGGCGAGCTCTAGCTCGTGGCTCCGGACCTTTTCCCGCTCTCGTATTTCTTCTTCGGAGAGGCCGGTTTCTAGGCTCTTTCTTCCTCCGGTTGCCGGAGTCAGTGCGGTTGCTGTGGTCTCAGTCAGGGGCAAGGGCCCTTCTTCCTGGGAGGGGCCTGCCCTGGCCTCCAACCATGCCCTCAGAGCTTTCTGCATCTCCTCTTTGGTACCTAGGCTGGTGGTTGCAATGCCTTTGTCTTTGCAGAACTGTTTCAATTCTTTGTGCGTATATTCTTCCAGCCGTTCGGGCTGGAACTCCATTGTCGCGTTGTTTTCCTGGCTGCTCATGATGCTGTTCGTTTGGATGGGTAGTTAGTGGGTACTGGCTGGTACGTACTGCGTTCGGCTCGGATCCCGTCGCTGGCCACCAAATGTTGGAAGGCGGACCCCGAGGAGTCGGTGAGACCACCAAGGGGGGGGCCCTCTCACTGCACGAAGTAGCCGAGCGCTGCCGAGAAGTCTCCTGAGAGATCCTTCTCCTATCACGTACTAGCACAGTAACACCACCACACAGGACTCAAGGAGGTTGTCTTGTGACAAGCAATTCTTTATCAGCAATAAAAAGGTTACGAGGTCAATATTTACACGAAGGGATCAAGGGATCCACCAAAAGTCTCAGTGTCTCTTTGGAAGGGTCGGGGTAGCGGGACAGTCTTTGGCAGGAATGCGGTACGAGGGTACCTGGGGCCCAGTTCTTATCCTCAAGCTGGAGGACCTCCGGATCTCGGAGGGGTCGAGCCGCGACGGCGTCAGCAGGACTCTGGCGTACAGTTCGTGGAGAGCCGCGATTCAATCAGCTGGGCTCTCAAGATGGTTTCTGCTCAGCTCGAGCCGCGACGTCGTCAGCAGGGCTCCGAGGAAGGTTTCAGCGAGGGAGGGCCGCGACAGCGTCAGCAGGGCTCCGATGTTCCAGGTGGTTCAGAAAGGGTTCACAAGAAGGAGCCGCGACGCAGTCAGCAGGGCTCGTGATGGTTCCGACAAGAGTTCTTCTCCGTAGGGTCAGCCGCGATTCAATCAGCAGGGCTCTCGACTCCGGGATACAACTGCCGAGCTGTGGTGGGGTCGCCCCAGATATAGGTCTGGAGCCCTTTGATGTCCGGACCTATGCGCCCGAGGGGGCGGAGTGGCCGGGTGGAGGTGGCCAGACGCCCAGCAGGAGAGGCGCCAGGCCCATGGGAGTTGCCGGGCGATCACACCTCGAGAGGGGAGGACAGTTGGGGGTCCCATCGATACTGTCCTCCGCCGGGGGCGATGAATGGTTCCTGCGGCACCCCCTGGCTAGTTCGTGGTGCCTCGATGTCGGGGCTTCGCTGGGGTCGAGGCCGGGTTGAGCGGGGTCGCGCCGGCTGGTGCACGGGGTGACGTGGATGCCAACAAGATGGCGGAGCCACGAGGAGTATGCGACCACGTGCAGCTCCGGGTGAAGGGCCTTGGTGCAGTTCAGACGGGTGGCCCGTGAAGGCCGGGGCGGGGAACGGGCACAATCCAGGGGGATAAGGACCACGCCACGAGGCCGGGTCCAACAGTAGGACTACTGTAACAAGTGTCCTGACCGGTTCTTCTTCCAGAGGTACCGCCCCAGTTGGTAGGGAGCAGGACTCTGGAAGGGGGTGCAGAGGGTGGGAGAGCCCACCTCTGACCCCGGTGCAACCTGAGGGGTTAAACCCTAGGTTGGGAGACCAGTTCTCAGGGAGGGGTTCTGAGCTGGTAGGTGAGTTGCGTTACGGGGTCGCTTCTCAGAGGAAGAGAGGACGGAACCCTAGAAGAAGAGGTAGGGGGAGGAGAGCCTCACCCGTGACTTTTGGTCAGCTTGAGGGTACGGACCCTAGGCTGGAGGATCAGTGGCAGTTTAGAACAGCCCCGATGAGGGGAAGAGTGGAAAATGGTCACTATGTGCCAGGGGTTACTACCCCCCACTCTGTGGTTGGGCAAGGACCAGTGGCGCCTAGATGGTCTAGGGCCTGGTCCTGGCCACGGACAGCTGAGGAGTATCAGGGGGGTAGCCCAGTTGGTCCGCCGAGTTTTTCCAGAGGGAACCACGTGGGTTCAGAGTGGCGTAAAACCGGAGAGTGTCCCTGCCGTTGCGGGCCTGCGTCCGTGTTTTATCGCCCAAAGCAGGGAAGACCTTCACGGTGGTGATTGGTCTACCCTGCGTTTTGGCTGGAAGGGGGTTGTGTTGGACTTGGCCCTTCTGGCAGGTTCACCCCTGAACTTTTTGCTTTTTATTGGTGACTTGGTGTAGTGATTTTTGGTTTCTGCGCACTTTACCGCTGTGTCCCAGGGTAAAGTGCGTGCGTGTTGTGAGGTTGGCCTGCCCTCCCATAGGAATGCATGGGGGAATGTATGTGTCCTGGTAGTTCCTGATGCGTGGGGTGTGCAGGCCCGAGTTTGGTATGTGCGGACTCGTGTGATTGAATGCTGCGCGATGATGTGTGCGGCGTGCATGTACCTAGTGTGGAAGTGCCACTTCTAGAAGTGGGCACTTCGGTGTGCAGTATGAAATGTGTGGCTTGTCTGGCGATTGGCTGGTGGAGGTCATGTGACGGGCTAGGGATTCCCCAGAGTCAGGAGGAGTCACCCAGTGGTGAATAGGGAGCTTAGCATACTGATGGCTGGGGAGGAGTACACCTGGGTCCTGAATAGGACAGGGCTTTCCCCACACAATGCTGGCTCCGGCCCCTGTGGTGCGTCTGATGACCCTGGCCTATCCAGTGAATAGGGAGAGGGGCTGAGCAAAACAAAGTGCTCAGGAACCTGTTGTAACTGGTTCGCCCCTTCCCTGCACCTTCAGACAAAGGGTTTTTACTGTATAAAAATGGGGCTGTGTCCCCACAGAAGTTGTTCTCTTGCTGATCCAACTTGAGGGGGGCCTGCTGCTGCTGGGCGCCAGGAGAGACCGCCACTGGGGACTGCCTCCCTGCTGGAGGGCCCTGTGAGCTGGCCCCTGGGCCCAGTCTTTGCCCCCCTGCTCTTTGAAGACTTTATGACTGGACCTTTCTTGCTTGTAGCGCCTGGGAGCGCTTTTTGGACCTTATAGCGCTGGGCGCGCTGTTTGGCTTTATAGCGCTGTGAGCGCTTTAATTCTGGAAGCCGGTGCCCACCCGGCGTTGTTATCACCATAGCGGGTGCCTACCCCGCTTGTTTGCGTGCCTTTGGCCGTGAGGACGACTGCGGGTGCCCACCCCGCTTTGTGGGATCGTTGGCGGGTGCCCACCCCGCTGATTGCTTGATTACGTTGCGGGAGCCTACCCCGTACTGCCGCCGAGAAGCCCGGGCCGCCGCGCTGCCTGCAGCGACCCGGAAGCGGAAAAAAGTCACGCCTGGTGGTGGGCGGGACAACGAAGCCGTGCGTTGGTGGAGGGAAGCGGACGGGAGCCTACCCCGCGCTTCCCGGAGCGGAGAGAGAGAGGAGGCGACGCGGGAGTCCCCCGAGAGCAGCCCGGTAAGTGGTGAAGGCTGGGGGACTCCGTACGTGTGGGGCAGCAGGGTGGAAGAGTCCCCCGTGTGGGACTCTGACGTACTGGGGACAGCCTGCGTTGTGAGAGAGCCCCCCCGAGGGGGACTCCATCGTCGGAGGCAATCGGAAGGCAGTGAGAGCGGCCCCGGAAGGCAGTGGGCCGCTCCAACAGACGGGGGCATTATCCTCTTCGAGCCCCGTGGGGCCCCAACGTAAAGCCCAGTCCGTCCTCAGTGCCGGGGTCGAGTTCCCCCGCGGTGGCGCCGCCGTAGCGGGTCACTGCAACCAAGGTGGCATATTTGTTTAGAGCGCTCGTCGCTCCAACAACGGGGGCATTTTGTGCAGCTAGAGCCCAGGAGAGGCTCCACGTGAGTGCCGCAGATTGGCGTTGAAGGGCACAGTGGGGCCCACGCTCAGTTCTACAGCTGCCCAGCACTTAGTGGGCAGCTGCCACGTTTAGGTTGGGACCTTACGCTTGGGGCTTGCGCAGCTGGCGCAGCCTTACTGGGACAGTTGGCCTAGGGACTGCCACAGGTGGTGGCTTATGTGAGTTCTTGCGCAATTGTGTTCCTACCTGCACCTCTGAATCTATTTTTATGCGTCATGTGCCTTGCTTTACACCGCTGAATGTATCTCATGCATCATGTATTTTCCTTCCCTACACCTCTGAATGTTTTAGGCATCATGTGTAATGTGCGTTTACCCCTACAGGTATTGTGATACTTAGGTGGTTGTTTGTTTTCTCCTAGTACAGGTGGTGCTAGTGAGGTCCTAGTTCCCTGCGTGACATTCTCCTAAGGTGGTTAGGGTTGCGTAGGTGATACTTACCTGATACCAGTAAGTACTGGTTGTGTGCTATATATGGTATTTTGTGCTACAGTAATTTTATTCCTATGTTCTAAGTGCTATTTCTAAAAAGTGCTAATTCCTGACAGTGGTCCATGTGGCCCTGTCCCCTGTACATATAATCCCTTGTAAATTCTGCCCGTGCCTGTTGGCACATTGTAAAGTGTGTGTTTTTATCTAATGTGTTTTGTATAATACAAAGGCTATTTTTATAGAATACCTTGTGTGGAGTTTCCTTTGTGGTGGGCCTTGGGTGTTGTTTCTGGGTGCGCGCGCAAACGCTTTACACATCGCCTCAGAGATAAGCCTGACTGCTCGTGCCAAGCTACCAAGGGGGTGAGCAGGGGTTATCTTTGGCGTGTAACTTCCTTGCCCTGACTAGAGTGGTGGTTTGTGCCTTACTTTGGCGCAAGCCTTAGCCAACCAGAAATCGCCAGTTCTAACAACCTGGTTCTCTGACTCTACAGCAGCTCTGCTGCCCAAGTTCTCTGCCTCTAGAGCGGTTCTGCTGACCTGGTTCTTAGGTTCTAGAGCAGCTCTGCTGACCTGGTTCTCTGGCTACAAAGAGGCTCTGCTAACCTGGTTCTCTGGCTCTAAAGCAGCTCTGCTGACCTGGTTCTCTGGTTCTAAAGCAGCTCTGCTGACCTAGTTCTCTTGCTCTATAACGGCTCTGTTGACCTGGTTCTTTGGCTCTAAAGCAGCTCTGCTGACCTGGTTCTCTGGTTCTAAAGCGGCTCTGCTGACCTGGTTCTCTGGCTCTAAAGCGGCTCTGCTGACCTGGTTCTCTGGTTCCAAAGCAGCTTTGCTGACCTTGTTCTCTAGCTCTGAAGCAGTTCTGCTGACCAGGTTCTCTGGCTCTAAAGCAGCTCTGCTGACCTGGTTCTACGGCTCTAAAGCAGCTCTGCTGACCTGGTTCTCTGGCTCTACAGCAGCTATGCTGACCTGCTTCTCTGGCTCTAGAGCACCTCTGCTGACCTGGTTCTTAGGCTCTAGAGCAGCTCTGCTGACCTGCTTCTCTGGCTCTACAAGGACTCTGATGACCTGGTTCTCTGGCTCTAAAGCAGCTCTGCAGACCTGGTTTTGTGGCTCAAAGCAGCTCTGCTGACCTGGTTCTCTGGCTCTAAAGCAGCTCTGCTGACCTGGTTCTCTCCCTCTAAAGCAGCTCTGCTGATCTGGTTTCTCTGGCTCTACAGCAGCTCTGCTGACCTGGTTCTCAGCCTCTAGAGCAGCTCTGCTGACCTGGTTCTTAGGCTCTAGAGCAGCTCCGCTGACCTGGTTCTCCGGCTCTATAGCAGCTCTGCTGACCTGGTTCTCTCCCTTTAAAGAAGCTCTGCTGACCTGGTTTCTCTGGCTCTACGGCAGCTCTGCTGACCTGCTTCTCTGGCTCTAGAGCAGCTCTACTGACCTGGTTCTCTGGCTCTAAAGCAGCTCTGCTGACCTGGTTCTCCGGCTCTATAGCAGCTCTGCTAACCTTGTTCTCTCCCTTTAAAGAAGCTCTGCTGACCTGGTTTCTCTGGTTCTACAGCAGCTCTGCTGACCTGCTTCTCTGGCTATAGAGCTGCTCTGCTGACCTGGTTCTTAGGCTCTAGAGCAGCTCTGCTGACCTGGTTCTCTGGCTTTGAAGCATCTCTGCTGACCTGGTTCTTAGGCCCTAGAGCAGCTCTAAAGACCTAGTTCTCTGGCTCTACAACGGCTCTGCTGACCTGGTTCTCTGGCTCTAAAGCAGCTCTGCTGACCTGGTTCTCTGGCTCTAAAGCAGCTCTGTTGACCTGGTTCTTTGCCTCTAGAGCAGCTCTGCCGACCGGGTTCTATGGCTCTAAAGCAGCTCTGCTGACCTGGTTCTCTGGCTCTAAAGCAGCTCTGCTGACCTGGTTCTCTGGCTCTACTGCAGCTCTGCTGACCTGGATCTCTGGCTCTACAGCAGCTCTGCTGACCTGCTTCTCTGGCTCTACAGCGGCTCTGTTGACCTGGTTCTCTGGCTCTAAAGCAGCTCTGCTGACCTGGTTCTTTGCCTCTAGAGCAGCTCTGCTGACCAGGTTCTATGGCTCTAAAGCAGCTCTGCTGACCTGGTTCTCTGGCTCTAAAGCAGCTCTGCTGACCTGGTTCTCTGCCTCTAGAGCAGCTCCGCTGACCGGGTTCTCTGGTTTTAGAGCGGCTCTGCTGACCTGGTTTTCTGGCTCTACAGCAGCTCTTCTGACTGGTTCTCTGGTTCTACAGCAGCTCTGCTGACCTGGTTCTATGGCTCTACAGCAGCTCTGCTGACCTGGTTCTCTGGCTCTAGAGCAGCTCTACTGACCTGGTTCTTAGGCTCTAGAGCAGCTCTGCTGACCTGGTTCTCTGGCTTTGAGGCAGCTCTGCTAACCTGGTTCCCTGGCTCTAGAGCAGCTCTGCTGACTTGGTTCGTAGGCTCTAGAGCAGCTCTGCAGACCTAGTTCTCTGGCTCTACAACGGCTCTGCTGACCTGTTTCTCTGGCTCTAAAGCAGCTCTGCTGACCTGGTTCTATGGCTCTAAAGCAGCTCTGCTGACCTGGTTCTTACGCTCTAGAGCAGCTCTGCAGACCTAGTTCTCTGGCTCTAAAGCAGCTCTGCTGACCTGGTTCTCTGGCTCGAAAGCAGCTCTGCTGACCTGGTGTTGGACTTGGCCCTTTTTGCAGGGTCATCCCTAAACTTTTTGCCTTCCTCCTGTATTTTTTCTGACCTGTTGTTGGCTGTTTTATGACTCTGGGCACCTTACCACTGCTGACCAGTGCTAAGGTGCATATGCTCTCCCTATGGTAAAAGTGTATACATTGATTGGTGTCCATGATTGGTTCATTTGGTTTACTATCAGCCCCTAGTAAAGTGCACCAGGAGTGCCAGGGCTTGTAAATACAAATGCTGCTGGTGGGCTTGCAGCACTGCTTGTGCCACCCACAGAAGCGGCCTAGTAAAATGTGTCTAAGGTCTGCCTACTGCAGAACCTGCGTGCAGTCTGGTACTGTCGCGCTGACTGCGCAAGTGCACCTACTTGCCAGTCCCCAAACCTTCACTTAACTACATATTAGTCACCCCTCTGGTAGGCCAAAGGGCAGGGTGCATTGTAGGTATAAGGTAGGACATGCCCTGATGTGTGTGGCATGTCCTAATAGTGAATTACAGCCATTTTCGTTTTTCACTATTGAAGGCTACCTGCTCTCCATAGGCCAGAATGGGCTGCTGGAATTACTACACGCTGTAATCCCAGTGGACTCAGAGAGCATGGTAGAAAGTCAAGTTTAGTATGCCTGAACTCAGAATAATAATATACTTCTTTTAGTAAAGTTTATTTTAATATCCTGTGTTTGTAAATACGACTTTTAGAAAGTTAGTATTTACTGACCTGGCCATTTCAGTCTGCCTCTGCGCTGTGTGTGTGTGTTCTGCCTAGTAACAGGGAAGGAGCAGGGCTTGGGAATTCCAGGAGACAGGCTGGATGCCAGGTGGTGGGTAGAGAGATTACACCAGGATGGGTGGGAGGAGTACACCTTGACTCTTGAATAGACCTGTGCTCTGCCAGCACAAAGCCGGCTCCGCCCCCTGTGGAGCGGCTGATGTCTCTGCCCTGCTGCTGAAAGGAAAGAGCAGAGTTACCACAACAAAGTGCTCCAAAACTGGACTGAGCCAGGCCCAGGCCCCCTGGCGCTAAAGAACAAATGAATCACTGTATAAAAGTAGGAGCCTGGCTCCTAAGAAATCAGATCCTGTTTGCGCCAAGAAGAAACTCTGCCCGAAGAGAAGGACCTGGAGAAGCTGAAGGAGGAATACTGTCTCTGACCTGTGAGACTGGCCTGCAGTGGGTGCCTTGCTGCAAGAAGGAGAGGAAAAGACTAAGGAAAAGACTTTTGCATCAACTTGCGCTTTAAACAATCTCCAAGGGCTTGCTGGTGAACTTGCCCCCTGATCTGCGCCCCAGGAACAGTGGGCGCTACCTTCCTGAAGAAGAGGAGAAGTGCCAAGGAGTGATTCTGCAAGCTGACTCCCAGAGAACCTGTGCATCCCCTGATCTCGCTGAGCACCGCGACTTCTGCTGCTGGAGTGGCTGTGAGCAACGTAAAGGCTTGTCAGCCTGAGCAAAGTAAACTGCTGCCCCCTCGAGCCGTAGCTCGCAAAGTAAGGTGGAGATCTTTGTGCCTGAGCGCCGAGCCCCTGTGACCCCCGCCGGGTTGTAGAGGCTGCTGCTGAAGACTCAAGTGCCCTGGTTCACGTCCCCGGCCGAAGCTAACAGCGTGCGGCGCTGTGATCTCACCCCGAGGCTGCCCTCCTGCTTTCGCCCCCCCCTTCGTGGCAACCTGCATCCTGCCCGAGCGCCCCACGAAGCCCCGCCGTCCCCTGGACACTTGGGACGCCAGCGCGACGTGGTACACCCCTGGACTGGACCGTGAGGCCGCCACAAACCTTCCCCGTGAAGCTGCAAGGTACGGTGCCGATCGCGGTGAAAGTACGATCCGTACTTTCCTTTAAACATATCGCCTTTGAGCCGTATGGTGTCTGAGCCGTACTTGCTATTGAACCCCCCCTGGGTTCGAACCCTACGGCCCTTTGTACACCTGCTGGGTCCGACCCGTACTGCCTGTGGCCCACACTGGGTCTGACCCGTACTGATTCTGGGTTCGCACTGTACTGCCTTTAAAATATTCTGGGTTCGCACTGTACTGCCTTTAAAATATTCTGGGTTCGCACTGTACTGCCTTTAAACTACTCTGGGTTCGCACTGTACTTTGAAATAACCCGTGTTCTCACCGTACCGGTGCTTCAATCCATGTACGGCGCGTCCCTGGCTGTCCGGACCGTACCGCATTGAAAAACATTGCCGGTGCTCACGCGAGAAGCGTGGGACTCGGCAAGCGTACTCCGGCTCACGCGGGAAGCGTGAGAAACGGCAAGGTACTGTCAAAACCTTGCCCAGAGCATCCCAAAGGCGCTACGAAGTGCGCAGAAGACCTAAGAACCTGAATTTAACGAGAACTGTGCCATATTGAGATCTGTGGACTGCCCTTAAGCATTTAAAGAGTAACTGGATATATCTTTACCAAGAGAACTGTATTTGTGCAACCTGCCTGAAAGAAAACCTTTTATATAAAGACTTCAATTTTTGATAAATACAGCCTTGTGTCTTTTGTGTGGTGGGGTGGTGATTATTGTGTGGGACAACTTGAACGCTTAACCTTATGCCCTCTGGAAATCTAGCCTGACTGCTCGCGCCACGTTACCTAGAGGGTGAGCAGGGGTTATTGTTAAAGAGGTGATCCTTTGCCCTGACTTAGAGGAAAGGGTCCCTGCTTGTCGCAAGTGCATACCTGCGCCAACCAGAGACCCCGGATTCTAACATTGGTGGCAGCGGTGAGGATTTACGGATTTGCGTTCTTGGTGCCTGTCCAGTGATTACTAACCATTGCACAGTAGACGGTCCAGTAGCTTAAGCCACAGAACTTTTTATGATTTAATTTCGCTTGCCAAGTAAAGAAGATCCCTTGCGTTTGAAGCCATGCCGGGCTCAAACAGCATAGAGAAAACCACGTCTGAAGCCTCTGAGGCTGGAGAGGTTGAATGGGATGAGTCAAAACTGGACAGCTATAAGAGAACTGAACTCAGTACTTCTGCAGGAAGCTCAAGGTTCCACATGCAGGATGCAAGAACAGATCAGATCTCTACAAGGCGCTGAAAGCCTGGATTGAATCAAGGGGTGCAACTAAGGAAGTTACACCATTGAAACCAGCGGAAAGCGTTCGCTGTTTTGGCAGAGGCCTGTCGCCAGAGGAGCTGGCAGGAAGACAGGCCGCCAGGGATCACAAAGTGTTGTTGCCAGAGCTGGAAGTAAAAAGCCAATTGGAGCTAGAAAGCAAGAAGCTGGCTCTGGAAGAAAAGAAAATGTCTCTTGAAGAAAAGAAAATGCAAATGGAGCATGACTTCATAATGAAGAAATATGATATGGAGCTCGAGAGGCTTGAGGCCAGGAGTGTCTCAGCCCAGCAGCACGAAAGGTGCGTAGCTCAGAGATTGAGCTTTTCTGAGTGGGAGGAGGAATCCAGCTCAGATGGTGGCAGCAGTATTGAAGTTTCTAATGCTGAAAGAGTAGTACGCACACCCAGAGATGTGGCGCCTGACTTGAAGGAGGGGGTTAACACACACCAGGAGGTTCAAGGGCATGAGGTAGCTCCAGTAGTGCGCAGTATCCCTGAAGGGAACAGGGTAACTGGCGCAGGGGTTCATGGTCCTAGTGGCGGGAGGGACACTCTACTGACTCTAGATGAGAGGCGCAGGGAGAGGGGTTCCCCCAAAATTGAAGTCCTGGTAGGTGAGTGTGAAGAACGCCCAGAAGAGTGTGGGTTGTGTGACAGAGACAGTCAGATACTGTCTTGCCAGTCTCAGGAGAGTGGTGTGGAGTACGTGTGTGAGGCACTGGATGGTAAGGTGAAGGCTAGTTTGGTTAACCCTGCTAGGGGGCTGTGTGATCCAATTGCGGGAGAGCATATTTTAAGTCCCTGTTTTCCAGAGCTATGTCAACACCTGTTGGAGAGTGAGTTCTCTGACCGCAGAGAACTCACATTTGAGGCAGACCTTTTGGTGGATTCCAGAGGGTCTGGAGAGGCATTGGGGAGTGACCCTGTGGGGAGTGGCTCAGGTATCTTCCAACCCAGAGTGGTGGAAGTGGTGCAGAGTAGCCCAGCTAGGTCCCATGGTAGTGGGAGGGGTGTAGGGGTTCACGTCCTGTCTCAGTGGAGAAGGAGTGAGTGTGGGGCTGCGTGCCCCCAGGTGCCCGAAACCCAGTCTCAGAGCCTGGATGGTTCTTTAAGGGCACACCAGGCGGGGAGCCTAGGCTGTCCTGATGGGCCGCCCGTTGAGGGGGATCCCCTAGTGTCTGCTGAGCTGGGAGTTTCTGTAAGCAGGCCTCCATCAGTTCTGGTGTCTGGCAGTACCGCTCCAGTTGGGAGGGTGCAGAGGTCCAGATTGAGGGTTGAGAGGGGGAAAGAGTCCCCAGTGGAAGAACCAGTGGGTCAGGGGCCAGCCAGAAGGGCTGCGTCCCCCGTGAGTGACCATGGTGACACCACTTCTGTCCTGGGGGATCTTCAGGCACTGTCAGATGGACAGGGGTCGGGAGATCAGCGCCAGGCAGACTGTCACACGACACATGAGTTATGTGTCACCCTCAGGGGGGGCATGCGTGCTCCCCGGGAAGTCCTGGTGCGCCAGGCGAGTGTTCAACCGCATGGGTTGGTCCCAGGGTTGGGAAGCCAGGTTCAGGTGTTGTCTGACCTGAAGGGTGGGACTACTGTAATCAGTGTCCTGACCCATGTTGCTTCTGGGGGTACCACGCCAGTTGGGAGTGGGCAGTACTCTGGAAGGGGGTGCAGAGGGAGGGAGTCCTCGCCTCTGACCCCGGCTCAACTGAAGGGTTTAGACCCTAGGTTGGAGGGCCAGGTTTAGGGTGTCCCCCCTGACCTGGACGCCCAGTTGCAGGATAGAACACCTGAACTGGTGGGCGAATTGCGCAGGACACCTGCCCCAGGTGCCCTGGCAATTCTGGAAGGGGGTACCACTCCAGGTGGGAGGGTACCGAGCCCCAAGGAGAAGGACCGGGTGTGGGAGAGGCCACCCCAGTCTTGGGTCCAGCCGCCGGGTACAGTCCTGGGGCTGGTGGGTCAGTGCCATTATGTCATACCTGACCTGACAAGGGGGAGAATGGACAAAGGGTGCCAAGCACCTGGGGCTACTGCCCCCCGCTCCCTGGCGCCACAGAGGATTGAGAGCCCTGAGAGGCATACGGCCTGGGTCTCATCCCTGACTACTGTCAGTGGCCACTGTAGCATTTTGCTGTCTGTCTGTTGGGACACACCTGTGGGCCAGTTAAGGTTAGGTGCTGCACAGGTGGTGTCCACAGGTGAGGAGAAGGGTTCCCCATGGATTGGCTTGGTGGGCCCTGAGAGTATGGACAGAGGGAGTCCAATAGGTTCAGATTGGCCTAGAACTGGAGTCTGCCCCTGCAGTTGCGGGCCAGGTCCTTGTTCTATCGCCCCAAGCAGGGAAGACCATCACGGTGGTGATTGGTCTACCCTGCGTTTTGGCTGGAAGGGGGTTGTGTTGGACTTGGCCCTTTTTGCAGGGTCATCCCTAAACTTTTTGCCTTCCTCCTGTATTTTTTCTGACCTGTTGTTGGCTGTTTTATGACTCTGGGCACCTTACCACTGCTGACTAGTGCTAAGGTGCATATGCTCTCCCTATGGTAAACGTGTATACATTGATTGGTGTCCATGATTGGTTCATTTGGTTTACTATCAGCCCCTAGTAAAGTGCACCAGGAGTGCCAGGGCTTGTAAATACAAATGCTGCTGGTGGGCTTGCAGGTCAAAAACAACAGGGCTATACCCAAATCACCCTATGATACCTGGGTATAAGGGACAATATATATATATAGAAAAGGGAGTATCACGGAAAAAATATACATACAATTATTCATAGAGAGAGCACATTTAATTACCCTTTCAAAATTATTAAATAATCGAGATAGCATACATCTGGCATTATTTGCAGTATATCACAAGGAAACAGGCGTTTATACAAAGAAAGATACAGACACATATATCACATACCATCAATACAATATATAACAACAAACAATTAACCCAAACAAAAACATTTTTTTGAGAGTGTCCCCTTACGAGGTATCAGGCGGACCACTCGGAGGTAGTCAAACTAAACAATGGGGAACACAAGCAATGAGGGCAAATATAACCCGAACTTTGTTACATGTGTCCCAGCAACAGTCTGTAAATCACTGAAACTCAAGTGACTCCTCCATTCAATATCTGTCAGATATTGAATGGAGGAGTCACTTGAGCTGGAATTACTACACGCTGTAATCCCAGTGGACTCAGAGAGCATGGTAGAAAGTCAAGTTTAGTATGCCTGAACTCAGAATAATAAAATACTTCTTTTAGTAAAGTTTATTTTAATATCCTGTGTTTGTAAATACTACTTTTAAAAAGTTAGTATTTACTGACCTGGCCATTTCAGTCCGCCTCTGTGCTGTGTGTGTGTGTTCTGCCTAGTAACAGGGAAGGAGCAGGGCTTGGGAATTCCAGGAGACAGGCTGGCTGCCAGGTGGTGGGTAGAGAGATTACACCAGGATGGGTGGGAGGAGTACACCTTGACTCTTGAATAGACCTGTGCTCTGCCAGCACAAAGCCGGCTCCGCCCCCTGTGGAGCGGCTGATGTCTCTGCCCTGCTGCTGAAAGGAAAGAGCAGAGTCACCACAACAAAGTGCTCCAAAACTGGACTGAGCCAGGCCCAGGCCCCCTGGCGCTAAAGAACAAAAGAATCACTGTTTAAAAGTAGGAGCCTGGCTCCTAAGAAATCAGATCCTGTTTGCGCCAAGAAGAAACTCTGCCCGAAGAGAAGGACCTGGAGAAGCTGAAGGAGGAATACTGTCTCTGACCTGTGAGACTGGCCTGCAGTGGGTGCCTTGCTGCAAGAAGGAGAGGAAAAGACTTAAGGAAAAGACTTTTGCATCAACTTGCGCTTTAAACAATCTCCAAGGGCTTGCTGGTGAACTTGCCCCCTGATCTGCGCCCCAGGAACAGTGGGCGCTACCTTCCTGAAGAAGAGGAGAAGTGCCAAGGAGTGATTCTGCAAGCTGACTCCCAGAGAACCTGTGCATCCCCTGATCTCTCTGAGCACCGCGACTTCTGCTGCTGGAGTGGCTGTGAGCAACGTAAAGGCTTGTCAGCCTGAGCAAAGTAAACTGCTGCCCCCTCGAGCTGTAGCTCGCAAAGTAAGGTGGAGATCTTTGTGCCTGAGCGCCGAGCCCCTGTGACCCCCGCCGGGTTGTAGAGGCTGCTGCCGAAGACTCAAGTGCCCTGGTTCACGTCCCCGGCCGAAGCTAACAGCGCGCGGCGCTGTGATCTCACCCCGAGGCTGCCCTCCTGCTTATGCCCCCCCCCTTCGTGGCAACCTGCATCCTGCCCGAGCGCCCCACGAAGCACCGCCGTCCCCTGGACACTTGGGACGCCAGCGCAACGTGGGACACCCCTGGGCTGGACTGCGAGGCCGCCACGAACCTTCCCCGTGAAGCTGCAAGGTACGGTGCCAATCGCGGTGAAAGTACGATCCGTACTTTCCTTTAAACATATCGCCTTTGAGCCATACGGTGTCTGAGCCGTACTTGCTATTGAACCCCCCCTGGGTTCGAACCATACGGCCCTTTGTACACCTGCTGGGTCCGACCCGTACTGCCTGTGGCCCACACTGGGTCTGACCCGTACTGATTCTGGGTTTGCACTGTACTGCCTTTAAAATATTCTGGGTTCGCACTGTACTGCCTTTAAAATATTCTGGGTTCGCACTGTACTGCCTTTAAAATATTCTGGGTTCGCACTGTACTGCCTTTAAACTACTCTGGGTTCACACTGTACTTTGAAATAACCCGTGTTCGCACCGTACCGGTGCTTCAATCCATGTACGGCGCGTCCCTGGCTGTCCGGACCGTACCGCATTGAAAAACATTGCCGGTGCTCACGCGAGAAGCGTGGGACTCGGCAAGCGTACTCCGGCTCACGCGGGAAGCGTGAGAAACGGCAAGGTACTGTCAAAACCTTGCCCAGAGCATCCCAAAGGCGCTACAAAGTGCGCAGAAGACCTAAGAACCTGAATTTAACGAGAACTGTGCCATATTGAGATCTGTGGACTGCCCGTAAGCATTTAAAGAGTAACTGGATTGATCTTTACCAAGAGAACTGTATTTGTGCAACCTGCCTGAAAGAAAACCTTTTATATAAAGACTTCTATTTTTGATAAATACAGCCTTGTGTCTTTTGTGTGGTGGGGTGGTGATTATTGTGTGGGACAACTTGAACGCTTAACCTTATGCCCTCTGGAAATCTAGCCTGACTGCTCGCGCCACGTTACCTAGAGGGTGAGCAGGGGTTATTTTTAAAGAGGTGATCCTTTGCCCTGACTTAGAGGAAAGGGTCCCTGCTTGTCGCAAGTGCATACCTGCGCCAACCAGAGACCCCGGATTCTAACACCTGGTTTCTCTGGCTCTACAGCAGCTCGGCTGACCTGGGTTTCTGGTTCTAGAGCAGCTCTGCTGACCTGGTTCTTAGGCTCTAGAGCAGCTCTGCTGACCTGGTTCTCTCCCTCTAAAGCAGCTCTGCTGACCTGGTTTCTCCTGCTATACAGCAGCTCTGCTGACCTGGTTCTCTGCCTCTAGAGCAGCTCTGCTGACCGGGTTCTCTGGCTCTAGAGCATTTCTGCTGACCTGGTTCTTAGGCTCTAGAGCAGCTCTGCTGACCTGGTTCTCTGGCTTTACAACGGCTCCGCTGACCTGGTTCTCTGGCTCTAAAGCAGCTCTGCTGACCTGGTTCTATGGCTCTAAAGCAGCTCTGCTGACCTGATTCCTCCCTCTAAAGCAACTCTGCTGACCTGGTTTCTCTGGCTCTACCTCAGCTCTGCTGACCTGGCTCTCTGCCTCTAGAGCAGCTCTGCTGACCTGGTTCTTAGGCTCTAGAGCAGCTCTGCTGACCTGGTTCTCTGGCTCTAAAGCAGCTCTGCTCACCTGGTCCTCTGGCTCTAAAGCAGCTCTGCTGAGCTGGTTCTCTCCCTCTAAAGCAGCACTGCTGACCTGGTTTCTCTGGCTCTACAGCAGCTCTGCTGAGCTGGTTCTCTGGCTATAGAGGAGCTCTGCTGACCTGGTTCTTAGGCTATAGAGAAGCTCTGCTGACCTGGTTCTATAGCTCTAAAGCAGCTCTGCTGACCTGGTTCTCTGGCTTTGAAGCAGCTCTGCTGGCCTGGTTCTATGGCTCTAGAGCAGCTCTGCTGACCTGGTTCTCTCCCTCTAAAGCAGTTCCGCTAACCTGGTTCTTAGGCTCTAGAGAAGCTCTGCTGACCTGGTTCTATAGCTCTAAAGCAGCTCTGCTGACCTGGTTCTCTGACTTTGAAGCAGCTCTGCTGAACTTGTTCTCTGGCTTTGAAGCAGCTCTGCTGACCTTGTTCTCTGGCTCTAGAGCAGCTCTGCTGACCTGGTTCGCTCCCTCTAAAGCAGATCTGCTAACCTGGTTCTCTGACTCTAATGCAGCTCTGCTGACCTGGTTCTCTCCCTCTAAAGCAGCTCTGCTGACCTGGTTTCTCTGGCTCTACACCAGCTCTGCTGACCTGGTTCTCTGGCCATAGAGCAGTTCTGCTAACCTGGTTCTTAGGCTTTAGAGCAGCTCTTCTGACCTGATTCTCTGGCTCTATAGCAGCTCTGCTAACCTGGTTCTCTGGCTCTAAAGCGGCTCTGCTGACCTGATTCTATGGCTCTAAAGCAGCTCTGCTGACCTGGTTCTCTGGCTCTACACCAGCTCTGCTGACCTGGTTCTCTGGCTCTAGAGCAGTTCTGCTAACCTGGTTCTTAGGCTCTAGAGCAGCTCTTCTGACCTGGTTCTCTGGCTCTACAGCAGCTCTGCTAACCTGGTTCTCTGGCTCTAGAGCATCTCTGCTGACCTGGTTCTTAGGCTCTAGAGCAGCTCTGCTGACCTGGTTCTCTGGCTTTACAATGGCTCCGCTGACCTGGTTCTCTGGCTCTAAAGCAGCTCGGCTGACCTGGTTCTATGGCTCTAAAGCAGCTCTGCTGACCTGGTTCCTCCCTCTAAAGCAGCTCTGCTGACCTGGTTTCTCTGGCTCTACCTCAGCTCTGCTGACCTGGCTCTCTGCCTCTAGAGCAGCTCTGCTGACCTGGTTCTTAGGCTCTAGAGCAGCTCTGCTGACCTGGTTCTCTGGCTCTAAAGCAGCTCTGCTGACCTGGTCCTCTGGCTCTAAAGCAGCTCTGCTGACCTGGTTCTCTCCCTCTAAAGCAGCACTGCTGACATGGATTCTCTGGCTCTACAGCAGCTCTGCTGAGCTGGTTCTCTGGCTATAGAGCAGCTCTGCTGACCTGGTTCTTAGGTTATAGAGAAGCTCTGCTGACCTGGTTCTATAGCTCTAAAGCAGCTCTGCTGACCAAGTTCTCTGGCTTTGAAGCAGCTCTGCTGGCCTGGTTCTATGGCTCTAGAGCAGCTCTGCTGACCTGGTTCTCTCCCTCTAAAGCGGTTCTGCTAATCTGGTTCTTAGGCTCTAGAGAAGCTCTGCTGACCTGGTTCTATAGCTCTAAAGCAGCTCTGCTGACCTGGTTCTCTGACTTTGAAGCAGCTCTGCTGAACTTGTTCTCTGGCTTTGAAGCAGCTCTGCTGACCTTGTTCTCTGGCTCTAGAGCAGCTCTGCTGACCTGGTTCGCTCCCTCTAAAGCAGCTCTGCTAACCTGGTTCTCTGGCTCTAATGCAGCTCTGCTGACCTGGTTCTCTCCCTCTAAAGCAGCTCTGCTGACCTGGTTCTATGGCTCTAAAGCAGCTCTGCTGACTTGGTTCTCTGGCTCTAGAGCAGCTCTGCTGACCTGCTTCTCTGCCTCTAGAGCAGCTCTGCTGACCTGGTTCTTAAACTCTAGAGCAGCTCTGCTAACCTGATTCTCTGACTCTACAGCAGCTCTGCTGCCCCAATTCTCTGCCTCTAGAGCGGTTCTGCTGACCTGGTTCTTAGGTTCTAGAGCAGCTCTGCTAACCTGGTTCTCTGGCTCTAAAGCAGCTCTGTTTACCTAGTTCTCTTGCTCTATAACGGCTCTGTTGACCTGGTTCTTTGGCTCTAAAGCAGCTCTGCTGACCTGGTTCTCTGGTTGTAAAGCGGCTCTGCTGACCTGGTTCTCTGGCTCTAAAGCAGGCTCTGCTGACCTGGTTCTCTGGCTCTAAAGCGGCTCTGCTGACCTGGTTCTCTGGTTCTAAAGCAGGTGTGCTGACCTTGTTCTCTTGCTCTGAAGCAGTTCTGCTGACCTGGTTCTCTGGCTCTAAAGCAGCTCTGCTGACCTGGTTCTCTGGCTCTAGAGCAGCTCTGCTGACCTGGTTCTCAGGCTCTAGAGCAACTCTGCTGACTTGGTTCTCTGGTTCTAAAGCAGCTCTGCTGACCTTGTTCTCTAGCTCTAAAGCAGTTCTGCTGACCTGGTTCTCTGGCTCTAAAGCAGCTCTGCTGACCTGGTTCTCTGGCTCTAGAGCAGCTCTGCTGACTTGGATCTCAGGCTCTAGAGCAGCTCTGCTGACCTGGTTCTCTGGTTCTAAAGCAGCTCTGCTGACCTGGTTCTACGGCTCTAAAGCAGCTCTGCTGACCTGGTTCTCTGTCTCTAAAGCAGCTATGCTGACCTGCTTCTCTGGCTGTAGAGCACCTTTGCTGACCTGGTTCTTAGGCTCTAGAGCAGCTCTGCTGACCTGCTTCTCTGGCTCTACAAGGACTCTGCTGACCTGGTTCTCTGGCTCTAAAGCAGCTCTGCTAACCTGGTTCTCTCCCTCTAAAGCAGCTCTGCTGATCTGGTTTCTCTGGCTCTACAGAAGCTCTGCTGACCTGGTTCTCAACCTCTAGGGCAGCTCTGCTGACCTGGTTCTTAGGCTCTAGAGCAGCTCTGCTGACCTGGTTCTCCGGCTCTATAGCAGCTCTGCTGACCTGGTTCTCTCCCTTTAAAGAAACTCTGCTGACCTGGTTTCTCTGGCTCTACAGCAGCTCTGCTGACCTGCTTCTCTGGCTCTAGAGCAGCTCTGTTGACCTGGGTCTCTGGCTCTACAAGGGCTCTGCTGACTTGGTTCTCTGGCTCTAGAGCAGCTCTGCTGACCTGGTTCTCTGGCTCTAAAGCAGCTCTGCTGACCTGGTTCTCCGGCTCTATAGCAGCTCTGCTGACCTGGTTCTCTCCCTTTAAAGAAGCTCTGCTGACCTGGTTTCTCTGGCTCTACACCAGCTCTGCTGACCTGGTTCTTAGGCTCTAGAGCAGCTCTTCTGACCTGATTCTCTGGCTCTACAGCAGCTCTGCTAACCTGGTTCTCTGGCTCTAAAGCGGCTCTGCTGACCTGATTCTATGGCTCTAAAGCAGCTCTGCTGACCTGGTTCTCTGGCTCTACACCAGCTCTGCTGACCTGGTTCTCTGGCTCTAGAGCAGTTCTGCTAACCTGGTTCTTAGGCTCTAGAGCAGCTCTTCTGACCTGGTTCTCTGGCTCTACAGCAGCTTTGCTAACCTGGTTCTCTGGCTCTAGAGCATCTCTGCTGACCTGGTTCTTAGGCTCTAGAGCAGCTCTGCTGACCTGGTTCTCTGGCTTTACAATGGCTCCGCTGACCTGGTTCTCTGGCTCTAAAGCAGCTCGGCTGACCTGGTTCTATGGCTCTAAAGCAGCTCTGCTGACCTGGTTCCTCCCTCTAAAGCAGCTCTGCTGACCTGGTTTCTCTGGCTCTACCTCAGCTCTGCTGACCTGGCTCTCTGCCTCTAGAGCAGCTCTGCTGACCTGGTTCTTAGGCTCTAGAGCAGCTCTGCTGACCTGGTTCTCTGGCTCTAAAGCAGCTCTGCTGACCTGGTCCTCTGGCTCTAAAGCAGCTCTGCTGACCTGGTTCTCTCCCTCTAAAGCAGCACTGCTGACATGGATTCTCTGGCTCTACAGCAGCTCTGCTGAGCTGGTTCTCTGGCTATAGAGCAGCTCTGCTGACCTGGTTCTTAGGCTATAGAGAAGCTCTGCTGACCTGGTTCTATAGCTCTAAAGCAGCTCTGCTGACCTGGTTCTCTGGCTTTGAAGCAGCTCTGCTGTCCTGGTTCTATGGCTCTAGAGCAGCTCTGCTGACCTGGTTCTCTCCCTCTAAAGCAGTTCTGCTAACCTGGTTCTTAGGCTCTAGAGAAGCTCTGCTGACCTGGTTCTATAGCTCTAAAGCAGCTCTGCTGACCTGGTTCTCTGACTTTGAAGCAGCTCTGCTGAACTTGTTCTCTGGCTTTGAAGCAGCTCTGCTGACCTTGTTCTCTGGCTCTAGAGCAGCTCTGCTGACCTGGTTCTCTCCCACTAAAGCAGCTCTGCTAACCTGGTTCTCTGGCTCTAATGCAGCTCTGCTGACCTGGTTCTCTCCCTCTAAAGCAGCTCTGCTGACCTGGTTTCTCTGGCTCTACACCAGCTCTGCTGACCTGGTTCTCTGGCTCTAGAGCAGTTCTGCTAACCTGGTTCTTAGGCTCTAGAGCAGCTCTTCTGACCTGGTTCTCTGGCTCTACAGCAGCTCTCCTAACCTGGTTCTCTGGCTCTAAAGCGGCTCTGCTGACCTGGTTCTATGGCTCTAAAGCAGCTCTACTGACTTGGTTCTCTGGCTCTAGAGCAGCTCTGCTGACCTGCTTCTCTGCCTCTAGAGCAGCTCTGCTGACCTGGTTCTTAGGCTCTAGAGCAGCTCTGCTAACCTGATTCTCTGACTCTACAGCAGCTCTGCTGCCCCAATTCTCTGCCTCTAGAGCGGTTCTGCTGACCTGGTTCTTAGGTTCTAGAGCAGCTCTGCTAACCTGGTTCTCTGGCTCTAAAGCAGCTCTGTTTACCTAGTTCTCTTGCTCTATAACGGCTCTGTTGACCTGGTTCTTTGGCTCTAAAGCAGCTCTGCTGACCTGGTTCTCTGGTTGTAAAGCGGCTCTGCTGACCTGGTTCTCTGGCTCTAAAGCGGCTCTGCTGACCTGGTTCTCTGGCTCTAAAGCGGCTCTGCTGACCTGGTTCTCTGGCTCTAAAGCGGCTCTGCTGACCTGGTTCTCTGGTTCTAAAGCAGGTCTGCTGACCTTGTTCTCTTGCTCTGAAGCAGTTCTGCTGACCTGGTTCTCTGGCTCTAAAGCAGCTCTGCTGACCTGGTTCTCTGGCTCTAGAGCAGCTCTGCTGACCTGGTTCTCAGGCTCTAGAGCAACTCTGCTGACTTGGTTCTCTGGTTCTAAAGCAGCTCTGCTGACCTTGTTCTCTAGCTCTAAAGCAGTTCTGCTGACCTGGTTCTCTGGCTCTAAAGCAGCTCTGCTGACCTGGTTCTCAGGCTCTAGAGCAGCTCTGCTGACCTGGTTCTCTGGTTCTAAAGCAGCTCTGCTGACCTGGTTCTACGGCTCTAAAGCAGCTCTGCTGACCTGGTTCTCTGTCTCTAAAGCAGCTATGCTGACCTGGTTCTCTGTCTCTAAAGCAGCTATGCTGACCTGCTTCTCTGGCTGTAGAGCACCTCTGCTGACCTGGTTCTTAGGCTCTAGAGCAGCTCTGCTGACCTGCTTCTCTGGCTCTACAAGGACTCTGCTGACCTGGTTCTCTGGCTCTAAAGCAGCTCTGCTGACCTGGTTCTCTGGCTCTAAAGCAGCTCTGCTGACCTGGTTCTTAGGCTCTAGAGCAGCTCTGCTGACCTGGTTCTCCGGCTCTATAGCAGCTGTGCTGACCTGGTTCTCTCCCTTTAAAGAAGCTCTGCTGACCTGGTTTCTCTGGCTCTACAGCAGCTCTGCTGACCTGCTTCTCTGGCTCTAGAGCAGCTCTGTTGACCTGGGTCTCTGGCTCTACAAGGGCTCTGCTGACTTGGTTCTCTGGCTCTAGAGCAGCTCTGCTGACCTGGTTCTCTGGCTCTAAAGCAGCTCTGCTGACCTGGTTCTCCGGCTCTATAGCAGCTCTGCTGACCTGGTTCTCTCCCTTTAAAGAAGCTCTGCTGACCTGGTTTCTCTGGTTCTACAGCAGCTCTGCTGACCTGCTTCTCTGGCTATAGAGCAGCTCTGCTGACCTGGTTCTCAGGCTCTAGAGCAGCTCTGCTGACCTGGTTCTCTGGCTTTGAAGCATCTCTGCTGACCTGGTTCTTAGGCTCTAGAGCAGCTCTAAAGACCTAGTTCTCTGGCTCTACAACGGCTCTGCTGGCCTGGTTCTCTGGCTCTAAAGCAGCTCTGCTGACCTGGTTCTATGAGTCTAAAGCAGCTCTGCTGACCTGGTTCTCTGGCTCTAGAGCAGCTTTGCTGACCTGGTTCTCTGGCTCTAAAGCAGCTCTGCTGACCTGGTTTCTCTGGCTCTACAGCAGCTCTGCTGACCTGCTTCTCTGCCTCTAGAGCAGCTCTGCTGACCTGGTTCTTAGGCTCTAGAGCAGCTCTGCTGGCCTGGTTCCGTGGCTCTAAAGCAGCTCTGCTGACCTGGCTCTCTGGCTCTAAAGCAGCTCCGCTGACCTGGTTCTATCCCTCTAAAGCAGCTCTGCAGACCTGGTTTCTCTGTCTCTAAAGCAGCTCTGCTGACCTGGTTCTATGGCTCTAAAGCAGATCTGCTGACCTGGTTCTCTACCTCTAAAGCAGCTCTGCTGACCTGGTTTCTCTGGCTCAGCAGCAGCTCTGCTGACCTGGTTCTCTGGCTCTAGAGCAGCTCTGCTGACCTGGTTCTTAGGCTCTAGAGCAGCTCTGCTGAACTGGTTCTCTGGCTTTGAAGCAGGTCTGCTGACCTGGTTCTCTGGCTCTAGAGCAGCTCTGCTGTCCTGGTTCTTAGGCTCTAGAGCAGCTCTGCAGACCTAGTTCTCTGGCTTTATAACGGCTCTGCTGACCTGGTTCTCTGGCTCTAAAACGGCTCTGCTGACCTGGTTCTCTGGCTCTAAAGCAGCTCTGCTGACCTGGTTCTCTGGCTCTAGAGCAGCTCTGCTGACCTGGTTCTCTGGATCTACAACTGCGCTGCTGACCTGGTTCTCTAGTTCTAAAGCAGCTCTCCTGACCTGGTTCTATAGCTCTAAAGCAGCTCTGCTGACCTGGTTCTCTGCCTCTAGAGCAGCTCTGCTGACCTGGTTCTCTGCCTCTAGAGCAGCTCTGCTGATCTGGTTCTTAGGCTCTAGAGCAGCTCTGCTGACCTGGTTCTCTGGTTCTAAAGCAGCTCTGCCGACCTGGTTCTCTGGCTCTAGAGCAGCTCTGGTGACCTGGTTCGTAGGCTCTAGAGCAGCTCTCCTGACCTGGTTGTCTGGCTTTGAAGCAGTTCTGCTGACCTTGTTCTCTGACTCTAGAGCAGCTCTGCTGACCTGGTTCTCTCCCTCTAAAGCAGCTCTGCTGACCTGGTTCTCTGGCTCTAAAGCAGCTCTGTTGACCTGGTTCTCTCCCTCTAACGCAGCTCTGCTGACCTGGTTTCTCTGGTTCTACAGTAGCTCTGCCGACCTGGTTTTCTGGCTTTAGAGCAGCTCTGCTGACCTGGATCTTAGGCTCTAGAGCAGCTTTGCTGACCTGGTTCTCTGGCTCTAAAGCAGCTCTGCTGACCTGGTTCTCTGGCTCTACAGCAGCTCTGCTAACCTGGTTCTCTGGCTCTACAGCAGCTCTGCTGCCCCAGTTCTCTGCCTCTAGAGCGGTTCTGCTGACCTGGTTCTTAGGTTCTAGAGCAGCTCTGCTGACCTGGTTCTCTGCCTCCAAAGAGGCTCTGCTAACCTGGTTCTCTGTCTCTAAAGCAGCTCTGCCGACCTGGTTCTCTGGCTCTACAGCAGCTCTGCTGACCTGGTTCAATGGCTCTACAGCAGCTCTGCTGACCTGGTTCTCTGGCTCTAGAACAGCTCTACTGACCTGGTTCTTAGGCTCTAGAGCAGCTCTGCAGACCTAGTTCTCTGGCTCTAAAGCAGCTCTGCTGACCTGGTTCTCTGGCTCGAAAGCAGCTCTGCTGACCTGGTGTTGGACTTGGCCCTTTTTGCAGGGTCATCCCTAAACTTTTTGCCTTCCTCCTGTATTTTTTCTGACCTGTTGTTGGCTGTTTTATGACTCTGGGCACCTTACCACTGCTGACCAGTGCTAAGGTGCATATGCTCTCCCTATGGTAAAAGTGTATACATTGATTGGTGTCCATGATTGGTTCATTTGGTTTACTATCAGCCCCTAGTAAAGTGCACCAGGAGTGCCAGGGCTTGTAAATACAAATGCTGCTGGTGGGCTTGCAGCACTGCTTGTGCCACCCACAGAAGCGGCCTAGTAAAATGTGTCTAAGGTCTGCCTACTGCAGAACCAGCGTGCAGTCTGGTACTGTCGCGCTGACTGCGCAAGTGCACCTACTTGCCAGTCCCCAAACCTACACTTAACTACATATTAGTCACCCCTCTGGTAGGCCAAAGGGCAGGGTGCATTGTAGGTATAAGGTAGGACATGCCCTGATGTGTGTGGCATGTCCTAATAGTGAATTACAGCCATTTTCGTTTTTCCCTATTGAAGGCTACCTGCTCTCCATAGGCCAGAATGGGCTGCTGGAATTACTACACGCTGTAATCCCAGTGGACTCAGAGAGCATGGTAGAAAGTCAAGTTTAGTATGCCTGAACTCAGAATAATAATATACTTCTTTTAGTAAAGTTTATTTTAATATCCTGTGTTTGTAAATACGTCGGGCCCGATTCACAGAACTAACTCAAGACAAAATCCTAAACTTACTACCATTTTGGTATTCACAGAAGGCACTTACTCATTTTGGTATTCACAGAAGGCACTTACTCATTTCGGTATTCACAGAAGTTAGGAGTCCTAACTTCTGTGAATACCGAAATGAGTAAGTGCCTTCTGTGAATGCCAAAATGAGTAAGTGCCTTCTGTGAATACCAAAATGGTAGTAAGTTTAGGATTTTGTCTTAAGTTAGTTCTGTGAATCGGGCCCGACTTTTAGAAAGTTAGTATTTACTGACCTGGCCATTTCAGTCCGCCTCTGCGCTGTGTGTGTGTGTTCTGCCTAGTAACAGGGAAGGAGCAGGGCTTGGGAATTCCAGGAGACAGGCTGGATGCCAGGTGGTGGGTAGAGAGATTACACCAGGATGGGTGGGAGGAGTACACCTTGACTCTTGAATAGACCTGTGCTCTGCCAGCACAAAGCCGGCTCCGCCCCCTGTGGAGCGGCTGATGTCTCTGCCCTGCTGCTGAAAGGAAAGAGCAGAGTTACCACAACAAAGTGCTCCAAAACTGGACTGAGCCAGGCCCAGGCCCCCTGGCGCTAAAGAACAAATGAATCACTGTATAAAAGTAGGAGCCTGGCTCCTAAGAAATCAGATCCTGTTTGCGCCAAGAAGAAACTCTGCCCGAAGAGAAGGACCTGGAGAAGCTGAAGGAGGAATACTGTCTCTGACCTGTGAGACTGGCCTGCAGTGGGTGCCTTGCTGTAAGAAGGAGAGGAAAAGACTAAGGAAAAGACTTTTGCATCAACTTGCGCTTTAAACAATCTCCAAGGGCTTGCTGGTGAACTTGCCCCCTGATCTGCGCCCCAGGAACAGTGGGCGCTACCTTCCTGAAGAAGAGGAGAAGTGCCAAGGAGTGATTCTGCAAGCTGACTCCCAGAGAACCTGTGCATCCCCTGATCTCGCTGAGCACCGCGACTTCTGCTGCTGGAGTGGCTGTGAGCAACGTAAAGGCTTGTCAGCCTGAGCAAAGTAAACTGCTGCCCCCTCGAGCCGTAGCTCGCAAAGTAAGGTGGAGATCTTTGTGCCTGAGCGCCGAGCCGACCCCCGCCGGGTTGTAGAGGCTGCTGCTGAAGACTCAAGTGCCCTGGTTCACGTCCCCGGCCGAAGCTAACAGCGTGCGGCGCTGTGATCTCACCCCGAGGCTGCCCTCCTGCTTTCGCCCCCCCCCCCCTTCGTGGCAACCTGCATCCTGCCCGAGCGCCCCACGAAGCCCCGCCGTCCCCTGGACACTTGGGACGCCAGTGCGACGTGGGACACCCCTGGACTGGACCGTGAGGCCGCCACAAACCTTCCCCGTGAAGCTGCAAGGTACGGTGCCGATCGCGGTGAAAGTACGATCCGTACTTTCCTTTAAACATATCGCCTTTGAGCCGTATGGTGTCTGAGCCGTACTTGCTATTGAACCCCCCCTGGGTTCGAACCCTACGGCCCTTTGTACACCTGCTGGGTCCGACCCGTACTGCCTGTGGCCCACACTGGGTCTGACCCGTACTGATTCTGGGTTCGCACTGTACTGCCTTTAAAATATTCTGGGTTCGCACTGTACTGCCTTTAAAATATTCTGGGTTCGCACTGTACTGCCTTTAAACTACTCTGGGTTCGCACTGTACTTTGAAATAACCCGTGTTCTCACCGTACCGGTGCTTCAATCCATGTACGGCGCGTCCCTGGCTGTCCGGACCGTACCGCATTGAAAAACATTGCCGGTGCTCACGCGAGAAGCGTGGGACTCGGCAAGCGTACTCCGGCTCACGCGGGAAGCGTGAGAAACGGCAAGGTACTGTCAAAACCTTGCCCAGAGCATCCCAAAGGCGCTACGAAGTGCGCAGAAGACCTAAGAACCTGAATTTAACGAGAACTGTGCCATATTGAGATCTGTGGACTGCCCTTAAGCATTTAAAGAGTAACTGGATATATCTTTACCAAGAGAACTGTATTTGTGCAACCTGCCTGAAAGAAAACCTTTTATATAAAGACTTCTATTTTTGATAAATACAGCCTTGTGTCTTTTGTGTGGTGGGGTGGTGATTATTGTGTGGGACAACTTGAACGCTTAACCTTATGCCCTCTGGAAATCTAGCCTGACTGCTCGCGCCACGTTACCTAGAGGGTGAGCAGGGGTTATTGTTAAAGAGGTGATCCTTTGCCCTGACTTAGAGGAAAGGGTCCCTGCTTGTCGCAAGTGCATACCTGCGCCAACCAGAGACCCCGGATTCTAACATTGGTGGCAGCGGTGAGGATTTACGGATTTGCGTTCTTGGTGCCTGTCCAGTGATTACTAACCATTGCACAGTAGACGGTCCAGTAGCTTAAGCCACAGAACTTTTTATGATTTAATTTCGCTTGCCAAGTAAAGAAGATCCCTTGCGTTTGAAGCCATGCCGGGCTCAAACAGCATAGAGAAAACCACGTCTGAAGCCTCTGAGGCTGGAGAGGTTGAATGGGATGAGTCAAAACTGGACAGCTATAAGAGAACTGAACTCAAGTACTTCTGCAGGAAGCTCAAGGTTCCACATGCAGGATGCAAGAACAGATCAGATCTCTACAAGGCGCTGAAAGCCTGGATTGAATCAAGGGGTGCAACTAAGGAAGTTACACCATTGAAACCAGCGGAAAGCGTTCGCTGTTTTGGCAGAGGCCTGTCGCCAGAGGAGCTGGCAGGAAGACAGGCCGCCAGGGATCACAAAGTGTTGTTGGCAGAGCTGGAAGTAAAAAGCCAATTGGAGCTAGAAAGCAAGAAGCTGGCTCTGGAAGAAAAGAAAATGTCTCTTGAAGAAAAGAAAATGCAAATGGAGCATGACTTCATAATGAAGAAATATGATATGGAGCTCGAGAGGCTTGAGGCCAGGAGTGTCTCAGCCCAGCAGCACGAAAGGTGCGTAGCTCAGAGATTGAGCTTTTCTGAGTGGGAGGAGGAATCCAGCTCAGATGGTGGCAGCAGTATTGAAGTTTCTAATGCTGAAAGAGTAGTACGCACACCCAGAGATGTGGCGCCTGACTTGAAGGAGGGGGTTAACACACACCAGGAGGTTCAAGGGCATGAGGTAGCTCCAGTAGTGCGCAGTATCCCTGAAGGGAACAGGGTAACTGGCGCAGGGGTTCATGGTCCTAGTGGCGGGAGGGACACTCTACTGACTCTAGATGAGAGGCGCAGGGAGAGGGGTTCCCCCAAAATTGAAGTCCTGGTAGGTGAGTGTGAAGACCGCCCAGAAGAGTGTGGGTTGTGTGACAGGGACAGTCAGATACTGTCTTGCCAGTCTCAGGAGAGTGGTGTGGAGTACGTGTGTGAGGCACTGGATGGTAAGGTGAAGGCTAGTTTGGTTAACCCTGCTAGGGGGCTGTGTGATCCAATTGCGGGAGAGCATATTTTAAGTCCCTGTTTTCCAGAGCTATGTCAACACCTGTTGGAGAGTGAGTTCTCTGACCGCAGAGAACTCACATTTGAGGCAGACCTTTTGGTGGATTCCAGAGGGTCTGGAGAGGCATTGGGGAGTGACCCTGTGGGGAGTGGCTCAGGTATCTTCCAACCCAGAGTGGTGGAAGTGGTGCAGAGTAGCCCAGCTAGGTCCCATGGTAGTGGGAGGGGTGTAGGGGTTCACGTCCTGTCTCAGTGGAGAAGGAGTGAGTGTGGGGCTGCGTGCCCCCAGTTGCCCGAAACCCAGTCTCAGAGCCTGGATGGTTCTTTAAGGGAACACCAGGCGGGGAGCCTAGGCTGTCCTGATGGGCCGCCCGTTGAGGGGGATCCCCTAGTGTCTGCTGAGCTGGGAGTTTCTGTAAGCAGGCCTCCATCAGTTCTGGTGTCTGGCAGTACCGCTCCAGTTGGGAGGGTGCAGAGGTCCAGATTGAGGGGTGAGAGGGGGAAAGAGTCCCCAGTGGAAGAACCAGTGGGTCAGGGGCCAGCCAGAAGGGCTGCGTCCCCCGTGAGTGACCATGGTGACACCACTTCTGTCCTGGGGGATCTTCAGGCACTGTCAGATGGACAGGGGTCAGGAGATCAGCGCCAGGCAGACTGTCACACGACACATGAGTTATGTGTCACCCTCAGGGGGGGCATGCGTGCTCCCCGGGAAGTCCTGGTGCGCCAGGCGAGTGTTCAACCGCATGGGTTGGTCCCAGGGTTGGGAAGCCAGGTTCAGGTGTTGTCTGACCTGAAGGGTGGGACTACTGTAATCAGTGTCCTGACCCATGTTGCTTCTGGGGGTACCACGCCAGTTGGGAGTGGGCAGTACTCTGGAAGGGGGTGCAGAGGGAGGGAGTCCTCGCCTCTGACCCCGGCTCAACTGAAGGGTTTAGACCCTAGGTTGGATTCCAGGTTTAGGGTGTCCCCCCTGACCTGGACGCCCAGTTGCAGGATAGAACACCTGAACTGGTGGGCGAATTGCGCAGGACACCTGCCCCAGGTGCCCTGGCAATTCTGGAAGGGGGTACCACTCCAGGTGGGAGGGTACCGAGCCCCAAGGAGAAGGACCGGGTGTGGGAGAGGCCACCCCAGTCTTGGGTCCAGCCGCCGGGTACAGTCCTGGGGCTGGTGGGTCAGTGCCAGGATGTCATACCTGACCTGACAAGGGGGAGAATTGACAAAGGGTGCCAAGCACCTGGGGCTACTGCCCCCCGCTCCCTGGCGCCACAGAGGATTGAGAGCCCTGAGAGGCATACGGCCTGGGTCTCATCCCTGACTACTGTCAGTGGCCACTGTAGCATTTTGCTGTCTGTCTGTTGGGACACACCTGTGGGCCAGTTAAGGTTAGGTGCTGCACAGGTGGTGTCCACAGGTGAGGAGAAGGGTTCCCCATGGATTGGCTTGGTGGGCCCAGAGAGTATGGACAGAGGGAGTCCAATAGGTTCAGATTGGCCTAGAACTGGAGTCTGCCCCTGCAGTTGCGGGCCAGGTCCTTGTTCTATCGCCCCAAGCAGGGAAGACCATCACGGTGGTGATTGGTCTACCCTGCGTTTTGGCTGGAAGGGGGTTGTGTTGGACTTGGCCCTTTTTGCAGGGTCATCCCTAAACTTTTTGCCTTCCTCCTGTATTTTTTCTGACCTGTTGTTGGCTGTTTTATGACTCTGGGCACCTTAACACTGCTGACCAGTGCTAAGGTGCATATGCTCTCCCTATGGTAAACGTGTATACATTGATTGGTGTCCATGATTGGTTCATTTGGTTTACTATCAGCCCCTAGTAAAGTGCACCAGGAGTGCCAGGGCTTGTAAATACAAATGCTGCTGGTGGGCTTGCAGCACTGCTTGTGCCACCCACAGAAGCGGCCTAGTAAAATGTGTCTAAGGTCTGCCACTGCAGAACCTGCGTGCAGTCTGGTACTGTCGCGCTGACTGCACAAGTGCACCTACTTGCCAGTCCCCAAACCTTCACTTAACTACATATTAGTCACCCCTCTGGTAGGCCAAAGGGCAGGGTGCATTGTAGGTATAAGGTAGGACATGCCCTGATGTGTGTGGCATGTCCTAATAGTGAATTACAGCCATTTTCGTTTTTCACTATTGAAGGCTACCTGCTCTCCATAGGCCAGAATGGGCTGCTGGAATTACTACACGCTGTAATCCCAGTGGACTCAGAGAGCATGGTAGAAAGTCAAGTTTAGTATGCCTGAACTCAGAATAATAAAATACTTCTTTTAGTAAAGTTTATTTTAATATCCTGTGTTTGTAAATACTACTTTTAAAAAGTTAGTATTTACTGACCTGGCCATTTCAGTCCGCCTCTGTGCTGTGTGTGTGTGTTCTGCCTAGTAACAGGGAAGGAGCAGGGCTTGGGAATTCCAGGAGACAGGCTGGCTGCCAGGTGGTGGGTAGAGAGATTACACTAGGATGGGTGGGAGGAGTACACCTTGACTCTTGAATAGACCTGTGCTCTGCCAGCACAAAGCCGGCTCCGCCCCCTGTGGAGCGGCTGATGTCTCTGCCCTGCTGCTGAAAGGAAAGAGCAGAGTCACCACAACAAAGTGCTCCAAAACTGGACTGAGCCAGGCCCAGGCCCCCTGGCGCTAAAGAACAAAAGAATCACTGTATAAAAGTAGGAGCCTGTCTCCTAAGAAATCAGATCCTGTTTGCGCCAAGAAGAAACTCTGCCCGAAGAGAAGGACCTGGAGAAGCTGAAGGAGGAATACTGTCTCTGACCTGTGAGACTGGCCTGCAGTGGGTGCCTTGCTGCAAGAAGGAGAGGAAAAGACTTAAGGAAAAGACTTTTGCATCAACTTGCGCTTTAAACAATCTCCAAGGGCTTGCTGGTGAACTTGCCCCCTGATCTGCGCCCCAGGAACAGTGGGCGCTACCTTCCTGAAGAAGAGGAGAAGTGCCAAGGAGTGATTCTGCAAGCTGACTCCCAGAGAACCTGTGCATCCCCTGATCTCTCTGAGCACCGCGACTTCTGCTGCTGGAGTGGCTGTGAGCAACGTAAAGGCTTGTCAGCCTGAGCAAAGTAAACTGCTGCCCCCTCGAGCTGTAGCTCGCAAAGTAAGGTGGAGATCTTTGTGCCTGAGCGCCGAGCCCCTGTGACCCCCGCCGGGTTGTAGAGGCTGCTGCCGAAGACTCAAGTGCCCTGGTTCACGTCCCCGGCCGAAGCTAACAGCGCGCGGCGCTGTGATCTCACCCCGAGGCTGCCCTCCTGCTTTTGCCCCCCCCCTTCGTGGCAACCTGCATCCTGCCCGAGCGCCCCACGAAGCACCGCCGTCCCCTGGACACTTGGGACGCCAGCGCAACGTGGGACACCCCTGGGCTGGACTGCGAGGCCGCCACAAACCTTCCCCGTGAAGCTGCAAGGTACGGTGCCAATCGCGGTGAAAGTACGATCCGTACTTTCCTTTAAACATATCGCCTTTGAGCCGTACGGTGTCTGAGCCGTACTTGCTATTGAACCCCCCCTGGGTTCGAACCGTACGGCCCTTTGTACACCTGCTGGGTCCGACCCGTACTGCCTGTGGCCCACACTGGGTCTGACCCGTACTGATTCTGGGTTTGCACTGTACTGCCTTTAAAATATTCTGGGTTCGCACTGTACTGCCTTTAAAATATTCTGGGTTCGCACTGTACTGCCTTTAAAATATTCTGGGTTCGCACTGTACTGCCTTTAAACTACTCTGGGTTCACACTGTACTTTGAAATAACCCGTGTTCGCACCGTACCGGTGCTTCAATCCATGTACGGCGCATCCCTGGCTGTCCGGACCGTACCGCATTGAAAAACATTGCCGGTGCTCACGCGAGAAGCGTCGGACTCGGCAAGCGTACTCCGGCTCACGCGGGAAGCGTGAGAAACGGCAAGGTACTGTCAAAACCTTGCCCAGAGCATCCCAAAGGCGCTACAAAGTGCGCAGAAGACCTAAGAACCTGAATTTAACGAGAACTGTGCCATATTGAGATCTGTGGACTGCCCGTAAGCATTTAAAGAGTAACTGGATTGATCTTTACCAAGAGAACTGTATTTGTGCAACCTGCCTGAAAGAAAACCTTTTATATAAAGACTTCTATTTTTGATAAATACAGCCTTGTGTCTTTTGTGTGGTGGGGTGGTGATTATTGTGTGGGACAACTTGAACGCTTAACCTTATGCCCTCTGGAAATCTAGCCTGACTGCTCGCGCCACGTTACCTAGAGGGTGAGCAGGGGTTATTTTTAAAGAGGTGATCCTTTGCCCTGACTTAGAGGAAAGGGTCCCTGCTTGTCGCAAGTGCATACCTGCGCCAACCAGAGACCCCGGATTCTAACACCTGGTTTCTCTGGCTCTACAGCAGCTCGGCTGACCTGGGTTTCTGGTTCTAGAGCAGCTCTGCTGACCTGGTTCTTAGGCTCTAGAGCAGCTCTGCTGACCTGGTTCTCTCCCTCTAAAGCAGCTCTGCTGACCTGGTTTCTCCTGCTATACAGCAGCTCTGCTGACCTGGTTCTCTGCCTCTAGAGCAGCTCTGCTGACCGGGTTCTCTGGCTCTAGAGCATTTCTGCTGACCTGGTTCTTAGGCTCTAGAGCAGCTCTGCTGACCTGGTTCTCTGGCTTTACAACGGCTCCGCTGACCTGGTTCTCTGGCTCTAAAGCAGCTCTGCTGACCTGGTTCTATGGCTCTAAAGCAGCTCTGCTGACCTGATTCCTCCCTCTAAAGCAACTCTGCTGACCTGGTTTCTCTGGCTCTACCTCAGCTCTGCTGACCTGGCTCTCTGCCTCTAGAGCAGCTCTGCTGACCTGGTTCTTAGGCTCTAGAGCAGCTCTGCTGACCTGGTTCTCTGGCTCTAAAGCAGCTCTGCTGACCTGGTCCTCTGGCTCTAAAGCAGCTCTGCTGAGCTGGTTCTCTCCCTCTAAAGCAGCACTGCTGACCTGGTTTCTCTGGCTCTACAGCAGCTCTGCCGAGCTGGTTCTCTGGCTATAGAGGAGCTCTGCTGACCTGGTTCTTAGGCTATAGAGAAGCTCTGCTGACCTGGTTCTATAGCTCTAAAGCAGCTCTGCTGACCTGGTTCTCTGGCTTTGAAGCAGCTCTGCTGGCCTGGTTCTATGGCTCTAGAGCAGCTCTGCTGACCTGGTTCTCTCCCTCTAAAGCAGTTCTGCTAACCTGGTTCTTAGGCTCTAGAGAAGCTCTGCTGACCTGGTTCTATAGCTCTAAAGCAGCTCTGCTGACCTGGTTCTCTGACTTTGAAGCAGCTCTGCTGAACTTGTTCTCTGGCTTTGAAGCAGCTCTGCTGACCTTGTTCTCTGGCTCTAGAGCAGCTCTGCTGACCTGGTTCGCTCCCTCTAAAGCAGATCTGCTAACCTGGTTCTCTGACTCTAATGCAGCTCTGCTGACCTGGTTCTCTCCCTCTAAAGCAGCTCTGCTGACCTGGTTTCTCTGGCTCTACACCAGCTCTGCTGACCTGGTTCTCTGGCTCTAGAGCAGTTCTGCTAACCTGGTTCTTAGGCTTTAGAGCAGCTCTTCTGACCTGATTCTCTGGCTCTATAGCAGCTCTGCTAACCTGGTTCTCTGGCTCTAAAGCGGCTCTGCTGACCTGATTCTATGGCTCTAAAGCAGCTCTGCTGACCTGGTTCTCTGGCTCTACACCAGCTCTGCTGACCTGGTTCTCTGGCTCTAGAGCAGTTCTGCTAACCTGGTTCTTAGGCTCTAGAGCAGCTCTTCTGACCTGGTTCTCTGGCTCTACAGCAGCTCTGCTAACCTGGTTCTCTGGCTCTAGAGCATCTCTGCTGACCTGGTTCTTAGGCTCTAGCGCAGCTCTGCTGACCTGGTTCTCTGGCTTTACAATGGCTCCGCTGACCTGGTTCTCTGGCTCTAAAGCAGCTCGGCTGACCTGGTTCTATGGCTCTAAAGCAGCTCTGCTGACCTGGTTCCTCCCTCTAAAGCAGCTCTGCTGACCTGGTTTCTCTGGCTCTACCTCAGCTCTGCTGACCTGGCTCTCTGCCTCTAGAGCAGCTCTGCTGACCTGGTTCTTAGGCTCTAGAGCAGCTCTGCTGACCTGGTTCTCTGGCTCTAAAGCAGCTCTGCTGACCTGGTCCTCTGGCTCTAAAGCAGCTCTGCTGACCTGGTTCTCTCCCTCTAAAGCAGCACTGCTGACATGGATTCTCTGGCTCTACAGCAGCTCTGCTGAGCTGGTTCTCTGGCTATAGAGCAGCTCTGCTGACCTGGTTCTTAGGTTATAGAGAAGCTCTGCTGACCTGGTTCTATAGCTCTAAAGCAGCTCTGCTGACCTGGTTCTCTGGCTTTGAAGCAGCTCTGCTGGCCTGGTTCTATGGCTCTAGAGCAGCTCTGCTGACCTGGTTCTCTCCCTCTAAAGCAGTTCTGCTAACCTGGTTCTTAGGCTCTAGAGAAGCTCTGCTGACCTGGTTCTATAGCTCTAAAGCAGCTCTGCTGACCTGGTTCTCTGACTTTGAAGCAGCTCTGCTGAACTTGTTCTCTGGCTTTGAAGCAGCTCTGCTGACCTTGTTCTCTGGCTCTAGAGCAGCTCTGCTGACCTGGTTCGCTCCCTCTAAAGCAGCTCTGCTAACCTGGTTCTCTGGCTCTAATGCAGCTCTGCTGACCTGGTTCTCTCCCTCTAAAGCAGCTCTGCTGACCTGGTTCTTAGGCTCTAGAGCAGCTCTTCTGACCTGGTTCTCTGGCTCTACAGCAGCTCTGCTAACCTGGTTCTCTGGCTCTAAAGCGGCTCTGCTGACCTGGTTCTATGGCTCTAAAGCAGCTCTGCTGACTTGGTTCTCTGGCTCTAGAGCAGCTCTGCTGACCTGCTTCTCTGCCTCTAGAGCAGCTCTGCTGACCTGGTTCTTAAACTCTAGAGCAGCTCTGCTAACCTGATTCTCTGACTCTACAGCTGCTCTGCTGCCCCAATTCTCTGCCTCTAGAGCGGTTCTGCTGACCTGGTTCTTAGGTTCTAGAGCAGCTCTGCTAACCTGGTTCTCTGGCTCTAAAGCAGCTCTGTTTACCTAGTTCTCTTGCTCTATAACGGCTCTGTTGACCTGGTTCTTTGGCTCTAAAGCAGCTCTGCTGACCTGGTTCTCTGGTTGTAAAGCGGCTCTGCTGACCTGGTTCTCTGGCTCTAAAGCAGGCTCTGCTGACCTGGGTCTCTGGCTCTAAAGCGGCTCTGCTGACCTGGTTCTCTGGTTCTAAAGCAGGTGTGCTGACCATGTTCTCTTGCTCTGAAGCAGTTCTGCTGACCTGGTTCTCTGGCTCTAAAGCAGCTCTGCTGACCTGGTTCTCTGGCTCTAGAGCAGCTCTGCTGACCTGGTTCTCAGGCTCTAGAGCAACTCTGCTGACTTGGTTCTCTGGTTCTAAAGCAGCTCTGCTGACCTTGTTCTCTAGCTCTAAAGCAGTTCTGCTGACCTGGTTCTCTGGCTCTAAAGCAGCTCTGCTGACCTGGTTCTCTGGCTCTAGAGCAGCTCTGCTGACTTGGATCTCAGGCTCTAGAGCAGCTCTGCTGACCTGGTTCTCTGGTTCTAAAGCAGCTCTGCTGACCTGGTTCTACGGCTCTAAAGCAGCTCTGCTGACCTGGTTCTCTGTCTCTAAAGCAGCTATGCTGACCTGCTTCTCTGGCTGTAGAGCACCTCTGCTGACCTGGTTCTTAGGCTCTAGAGCAGCTCTGCTGACCTGGTTCTCTGGCTCTACAAGGACTCTGCTGACCTGGTTCTCTGGCTCTAAAGCAGCTCTGCTAACCTGGTTCTCTCCCTCTAAAGCAGCTCTGCTGATCTGGTTTCTCTGGCTCTACAGAAGCTCTGCTGACCTGGTTCTCAACCTCTAGGGCAGCTCTGCTGACCTGGTTCTTAGGCTCTAGAGCAGCTCTGCTGACCTGGTTCTCCGGCTCTATAGCAGCTCTGCTGACCTGGTTCTCTCCCTTTAAAGAAACTCTGCTGACCTGGTTTCTCTGGCTCTACAGCAGCTCTGCTGACCTGCTTCTCTGGCTCTAGAGCAGCTCTGTTGACCTGGGTCTCTGGCTCTACAAGGGCTCTGCTGACTTGGTTCTCTGGCTCTAGAGCAGCTCTGCTGACCTGGTTCTCTGGCTCTAAAGCAGCTCTGCTGACCTGGTTCTCCGGCTCTATAGCAGCTCTGCTGACCTGGTTCTCTCCCTTTAAAGAAGCTCTGCTGACCTGGTTTCTCTGGCTCTACACCAGCTCTGCTGACCTGGTTCTTAGGCTCTAGAGCAGCTCTTCTGACCTGATTCTCTGGCTCTATAGCAGCTCTGCTAACCTGGTTCTCTGGCTCTAAAGCGGCTCTGCTGACCTGATTCTATGGCTCTAAAGCAGCTCTGCTGACCTGGTTCTCTGGCTCTACACCAGCTCTGCTGACCTGGTTCTCTGGCTCTAGAGCAGTTCTGCTAACCTGGTTCTTAGGCTCTAGAGCAGCTCTTCTGACCTGGTTCTCTGGCTCTACAGCAGCTTTGCTAACCTGGTTCTCTGGCTCTAGAGCATCTCTGCTGACCTGGTTCTTAGGCTCTAGAGCAGCTCTGCTGACCTGGTTCTCTGGCTTTACAATGGCTCCGCTGACCTGGTTCTCTGGCTCTAAAGCAGCTCGGCTGACCTGGTTCTATGGCTCTAAAGCAGCTCTGCTGACCTGGTTCCTCCCTCTAAAGCAGCTCTGCTGACCTGGTTTCTCTGGCTCTACCTCAGCTCTGCTGACCTGGCTCTCTGCCTCTAGAGCAGCTCTGCTGACCTGGTTCTTAGGCTCTAGAGCAGCTCTGCTGACCTGGTTCTCTGGCTCTAAAGCAGCTCTGCTGACCTGGTCCTCTGGCTCTAAAGCAGCACTGCTGACCTGGTTCTCTCCCTCTAAAGCAGCTCTGCTGACCTGGTTCTTAGGCTATAGAGAAGCTCTGCTGACCTGGTTCTATAGCTCTAAAGCAGCTCTGCTGACCTGGTTCTCTGGCTTTGAAGCAGCTCTGCTGTCCTGGTTCTATGGCTCTAGAGCAGCTCTGCTGACCTGGTTCTCTCCCTCTAAAGCAGTTCTGCTAACCTGGTTCTTAGGCTCTAGAGAAGCTCTGCTGACCTGGTTCTATAGCTCTAAAGCAGCTCTGCTGACCTGGTTCTCTGACTTTGAAGCAGCTCTGCTGAACTTGTTCTCTGGCTTTGAAGCAGCTCTGCTGACCTCGTTCTCTGGCTCTAGAGCAGCTCTGCTGACCTGGTTCGCTCCCTCTAAAGCAGCTCTGCTAACCTGGTTCTCTGGCTCTAATGCAGCTCTGCTGACCTGGTTCTCTCCCTCTAAAGCAGCTCTGCTGACCTGGTTTCTCTGGCTCTACACCAGCTCTGCTGACCTGGTTCTCTGGCTCTAGAGCAGTTCTGCTAACCTGGTTCTTAGGCTCTAGAGCAGCTCTTCTGACCTGGTTCTCTGGCTCTACAGCAGCTCTCCTAACCTGGTTCTCTGGCTCTAAAGCGGCTCTGCTGACCTGGTTCTATGGCTCTAAAGCAGCTCTACTGACTTGGTTCTCTGGCTCTAGAGCAGCTCTGCTGACCTGCTTCTCTGCCTCTAGAGCAGCTCTGCTGACCTGGTTCTTAGGCTCTAGAGCAGCTCTGCTAACCTGATTCTCTGACTCTACAGCAGCTCTGCTGCCCCAATTCTCTGCCTCTAGAGCGGTTCTGCTGACCTGGTTCTTAGGTTCTAGAGCAGCTCTGCTAACCTGGTTCTCTGGCTCTAAAGCAGCTCTGTTTACCTAGTTCTCTTGCTCTATAACGGCTCTGTTGACCTGGTTCTTTGGCTCTAAAGCAGCTCTGCTGACCTGGTTCTCTGGTTGTAAAGCGGCTCTGCTGACCTGGTTCTCTGGCTCTAAAGCGGCTCTGCTGACCTGGTTCTCTGGCTCTAAAGCGGCTCTGCTGACCTGGTTCTCTGGTTCTAAAGCAGGTCTGCTGACCTTGTTCTCTTGCTCTGAAGCAGTTCTGCTGACCTGGTTCTCTGGCTCTAAAGCAGCTCTGCTGACCTGGTTCTCTGGCTCTAGAGCAGCTCTGCTGACCTGGTTCTCAGGCTCTAGAGCAACTCTGCTGACTTGGTTCTCTGGTTCTAAAGCAGCTCTGCTGACCTTGTTCTCTAGCTCTAAAGCAGTTCTGCTGACCTGGTTCTCTGGCTCTAAAGCAGCTCTGCTGACCTGGTTCTCTGGCTCTAGAGCAGCTCTGCTGACTTGGTTCTCAGGCTCTAGAGCAGCTCTGCTGACCTGGCTCTCTGGTTCTAAAGCAGCTCTGCTGACCTGGTTCTACGGCTCTAAAGCAGCTCTGCTGACCTGGTTCTCTGTCTCTAAAGCAGCTATGCTGACCTGCTTCTCTGGCTGTAGAGCACCTCTGCTGACCTGGTTCTTAGGCTCTAGAGCAGCTCTGCTGACCTGCTTCTCTGGCTCTACAAGGACTCTGCTGACCTGGTTCTCTGGCTCTAAAGCAGCTCTGCTAACCTGGTTCTCTCCCTCTAAAGCAGCTCTGCTGATCTGGTTTCTCTGGCTCTACAGAAGCTCTGCTGACCTGGTTCTCAACCTCTAGGGCAGCTCTGCTGACCTGGTTCTTAGGCTCTAGAGCAGCTCTGCTGACCTGGTTCTCCGGCTCTATAGCAGCTCTGCTGACCTGGTTCTCTCCCTTTAAAGAAGCTCTGCTGACCTGGTTTCTCTGGCTCTACAGCAGCTCTGCTGACCTGCTTCTCTGGCTCTAGAGCAGCTCTGTTGACCTGGGTCTCTGGCTCTACAAGGGCTCTGCTGACTTGGTTCTCTGGTTCTAGAGCAGCTCTGCTGACCTGGTTCTCTGGCTCTAAAGCAGCTCTGCTGACCTGGTTCTCCGGCTCTATAGCAGCTCTGCTGACCTGGTTCTCTCCCTTTAAAGAAGCTCTGCTGACCTGGTTTCTCTGGTTCTACAGCAGCTCTGCTGACCTGCTTCTCTGGCTATAGAGCAGCTCTGCTGACCTGGTTCTCAGGCTCTAGAGCAGCTCTGCTGACCTGGTTCTCTGGCTTTGAAGCATCTCTGCTGACCTAGTTCTCTGGCTCTACAACGGCTCTGCTGGCCTGGTTCTCTGGCTCTAAAACAGCTCTGCTGACCTGGTTCTATGAGTCTAAAGCAGCTCTGCTGACCTGGTTCTCTGGCTCTAGAGCAGCTTTGCTGACCTGGTTCTCTGGCTCTAAAGCAGCTCTGCTGACCTGGTTTCTCTGGCTCTACAGCAGCTCTGCTGACCTGCTTCTCTGCCTCTAGAGCAGCTCTGCTGACCTGGTTCTGTGGCTCTAAAGCAGCTCTGCTGACCTGGCTCTCTGGCTCTAAAGCAGCTCCGCTGACCTGGTTCTATCCCTCTAAAGCAGCTCTGCAGACCTGGTTTCTCTGTCTCTAAAGCAGCTCTGCTGACCTGGTTCTATGGCTCTAAAGCAGATCTGCTGACCTGGTTCTCTACCTCTAAAGCAGCTCTGCTGACCTGGTTTCTCTGGCTCAGCAGCAGCTCTGCTGACCTGGTTCTCTGGCTCTAGAGCAGCTCTGCTGACCTGGTTCTTAGGCTCTAGAGCAGCTCTGCTGAACTGGTTCTCTGGCTTTGAAGCAGGTCTGCTGACCTGGTTCTCTGGCTCTAGAGCAGCTCTGCTGTCCTGGTTCTTAGGCTCTAGAGCAGCTCTGCAGACCTAGTTCTCTGGCTTTATAACGGCTCTGCTGACCTGGTTCTCTGGCTCTAAAACGGCTCTGCTGACCTGGTTCTCTGGCTCTAAAGCAGCTCTGCTGACCTGGTTCTCTGGCTCTAGAGCAGCTCTGCTGACCTGGTTCTCTGGATCTACAACTGCGCTGCTGACCTGGTTCTCTAGCTCTAAAGCAGCTCTCCTGACCTGGTTCTATAGCTCTAAAGCAGCTCTGCTGACCTGGTTCTCTGCCTCTAGAGCAGCTCTGCTGACCTGGTTCTCTGCCTCTAGAGCAGCTCTGCTGATCTGGTTCTTAGGCTCTAGAGCAGCTCTGCTGACCTGGTTCTCTGGTTCTAAAGCAGCTCTGCCGACCTGGTTCTCTGGCTCTAGAGCAGCTCTGGTGACCTGGTTCGTAGGCTCTAGAGCAGCTCTCCTGACCTGGTTGTCTGGCTTTGAAGCAGTTCTGCTGACCTTGTTCTCTGACTCTAGCGCAGCTCTGCTGACCTGGTTCTCTCCCTCTAAAGCAGCTCTGCTGACCTGGTTCTCTGGCTCTAAAGCAGCTCTGTTGACCTGGTTCTCTCCCTCTAACGCAGCTCTGCTGACCTGGTTTCTCTGGTTCTACAGCAGCTCTGCCGACCTGGTTTTCTGGCTTTAGAGCAGCTCTGCTGACCTGGATCTTAGGCTCTAGAGCAGCTTTGCTGACCTGGTTCTCTGGCTCTAAAGCAGCTCTGCTGACCTGGTTCTCTGGCTCTACAGCAGCTCTGCTAACCTGGTTCTCTGACTCTACAGCAGCTCTGCTGCCCCAGTTCTCTGCCTCTAGAGCGGTTCTGCTGACCTGGTTCTTAGGTTCTAGAGCAGCTCTGCTGACCTGGTTCTCTGGCTCCCAAGAGGCTCTGCTAACCTGGTTCTCTGTCTCTAAAGCAGCTCTGCAGACCTGGTTCTCTGGCTCTACAGCAGCTCTGCTGACCTGGTTCAATGGCTCTACAGCAGCTCTGCTGACCTGGTTCTCTGGCTCTAGAACAGCTCTACTGACCTGGTTCTTAGGCTCTAGAGCAGCTCTGCTGACCTGGTTCTCTGGCTTTGAGGCAGCTCTGCTGACCTGGTTCTCTGGCTCTAGAGCAGCTCTGCTGACCTGGTTCGTAGGCTCTAGAGCAGCTCTGCAAACCTAGTTCTCTGGCTCTACCACGGCTCTGCTGACCTGGTTCTCTGGCTCTAAAGCAGCTCTGCTGACCTGGTTCTATGGCTCTAAAGCAGCTCTGCTGACCTGGTTCTTACGCTCTAGAGCAGCTCTGCAGACCTAGTTCTCTGGCTCTAAAACAGCTCTGCTGACCTGGTTCTCTGGCTCTAGAGCAGCTCTGCTGACCTGGTTTTTAGGCTCTAGAGCAGCTCTGCTGACCTGGTTCTCTGGATCTACAACGGCGCTGCTGACCTGGTTCTCTAGCTCTAAAGCAGCTCTCCTGACCTGGTTCTATAGCTCTAAAGCAGCTCTGCTGACCTGGTTCTCTGCCTCTAGAGCAGCTCTGCTGATCTGGTTCTTAGGCTCTAGAGCAGCTCTGCTGACCTGGTTCTCTGGCTCTAAAGCAGCTCTGCTGACCTGGTTCTCTGGCTCTAGAGCAGCTCTGCTGACCTGGTTCTATAGCTCTAAAGCAGCTCTGCTGACCTGGTTCTCTGCCTCTAGAGCAGCTCTGCTGATCTGGTTCTTAGGCTCTAGAGCAGCTCTGCTGACCTGGTTCTCTGGCTCTAAAGCAGCTCTGCTGACCTGGTTCTCTGGCTCTAGAGCAGCTCTGCTGACCTGGTTCTATAGCTCTAAAGCAGCTCTCCTGACCTGGTTCTATAGCTATAAAGCAGCTCTGCTGACCTGGTTCTCTGCCTCTAGAGCAGCTCTGCTGATCTGGTTCTTAGGCTCTAGAGCAGCTCTGCTGACCTGGTTCTCTGGCTCTAAAGCAGCTCTGCTGACCTGGTTCTCTGGCTCTAGAGCAGCTCTGCTGACCTGGTGCTATAGCTCTAAAGCAGCTCTGCTGACCTGGTTCTCTGCCTCTAGAGCAGCTCTGCTGATCTGGTTCTTAGGCTCTAGAGCAGCTCTGCTGACCTGGTTCTCTGGCTCTAGAGCAGCTCTGCTGACCTGGTTCTATAGCTCTAAAGCAGCTCTGCTGACCTGGTTCTATGGCTCTAAAGCAGCTCTGCTGACCTGTTTCTTACGCTCTAGAGCAGCTCTGCAGACCTAGTTCTCTGGCTCTAAAACAGCTCTGCTGACCTGGTTCTCTGGCTCTAAAGCAGCTCTGCTGACCTGGTTCTCTGGCTCTAGAGCAGCTCTGCTGACCTGGTTCTCTGGCTCTAGAGCAGCTCTGCTGACCTGGTTTTTAGGCTCTAGAGCAGCTCTGCTGACCTGGTTCTCTGGATCTACAACGGCGCTGCTGACCTGGTTCTCTGGCTCTAAAGCAGCTCTCCTGACCTGGTTCTATAGCTCTAAAGCAGCTCTGCTGACCTGGTTCTCTGCCTCTAGAGCAGCTCTGCTGATCTGGTTCTTAGGCTCTAGAGCAGCTCTGCTGACCTGGTTCTCTGGCTCTAAAGCAGCTCTGCTGACCTGGTTCTCTGGCTCTAGAGCAGCTCTGCTGACCTGGTTCTTAGGCTCTAGAGCAGCTCTCCTGACCTGGTTGTTTGGCTTTGAAGCAGTTCTGCTGACCTTGTTCTCTGACTCTAGAGCAGCTCTGCTGACCTGGTTCTCTCCCTTACTCGGCAATCGATTTCCACATTGTTCCATATTTATCATTCTCGATTTCCAACAGTTATTCCCCATTTCCGGCGTTTCTGCCGTTTTGTTGATACTCCGACCTAACATGGCGTCACCTACCAGTCCACTTTCCCTTTTTATTAATTCCCTGACCTTTCACTTCTCTCACTAGCATTTCCGCTATTGAAATCCCGTTCTCGCATTATTTATTGGCGCGTTATCCGCACCTGAACATCCTGCCGTAGCAACAGGACGCCAAGTGTGTTTTCCGGTCTTCACAACGCTACCGACATTCTAGAGTAAGTATCCTGCACCTTTGCAGATGCAAACCAGCAATTCGTTTTCTGCCCGTTATTGTAGCATGACACGTATTATTGATACTCGTTATTTTACCATTTATTACAGCGCTTGCCCCAGCACCAGTACTAGCATAACTGTTTCCGTGTAATCTATTGACGGTTGGGCTCGCTACAGATCACAGTGTTCGCACCACGTGACACTCACAGTTATACTGTGGCTTTGGTACACCATCTTCCTCCTTCTTTTTAAAGTGAGTATTGTGATCGTACACAGGGTAATCACTATCAGCGTTATAACGTACCTCACTGTTTTTTCTTCGGATAACCTTTTAAAACGATGTTTCCTTGCATCTCTTTCAGTTTACTTCCCAGTATTTGTTAATATCACATAGTTGGTAAGTAGGGCTATGTTCTCTTTTCCTTTTAGATTCGTTTTCCACGCAGACAATTGGTCTTACACCTTCTTTCCTTTGCCTTTCAGTTCATCCATTTGCAGACTGTTGTATACGAGCATCCTCATTCCCTCTTGTAGATCAAAAAAAACATAATACTTGAGGTGAGGCTTTCCCAGCCATCACTTTTTTCTATTTTCTTGCACTATACTACATTTTTATCGGTTTTTTCCTGATTCACTTGCATCGTCTTGATGCAACCACGTTTCTGGGTGACTACATTGCTTTACCTTTTCACTTGTTTGCAGCATTAATTGTAAGGTCTGTCCATCATAAATCTGGGTTAATGGCATTATTATCCACCACATGATTCACAACGCTTTCACCATGGACCCTTCTTGTATGTAAAACCCAGCATTCATTATTGATTGTGATACTTATGTATTTTTTCACAGATTTCCCCTGATGAAGGGACAGCTTAGTCCCAAAATGCATTGGGCTCACCAACATACCATCTTGTGACTACCCAAAAGTATTATGTAGCATATTTCACTTCTGAACTGTTTGTGGTGGATGACCACCATTATGTATAAATTTTGATTTTCATATGATGATGTAATGTGATATTGCTTTTACATATATGAAGAAAATATATGTCTTTATGAATACAACATTTTTGTATTTAATGATTGTTTTGCCAATGTGACTAACCATCTGTAACTTAGTTACCCTTAGCACAGTGCGCAGCGTCAACCATCAGTTGGTTGTCTTTTCTCCTAGTTTTTCACATGCTCGATTGACAGCGAGCATTACGCTGCAGCACCTATATCATTTAGTATTAGTTTATTGATCAGCTAGGTAACAGGAGTGCGCTGCCCCACCTTTTTTGTACGTGCATTCTTCTGTCTCAGCAGCAGCACCCACTTGTGAATCATGTCATTTGACGCCATCACAAATATCACGGACAATAGAGCTAACACGAAAGCTTATACCTCAGATGAGGCCTCGGAAATATATTCACTCATACAAGAAGTCAAAATCACCGACACCCATGGTGGATCTATCACCCAACAACTCCGGCAGCTCGAATTTATCACTAGGAGACAGCTTAATCAGAGACTACATGCCTCCACCCTTGTCCAATATCATAAAGCAAAGAGAATTCCGCGTGGACTACGCCTGGCCATCAAACCAATGCTATTCCGCTTTCACCTGAACACTGCTTTCATGGACAAATGGTACTCAATCCTTAATAAATTTTCACTAGATCTTATACTCCTAATCATTGAAGAATTGTCGAAAACCATCAAAGACCTAGAAGAAGAAATCTTTTCTCTAAAAAACGAGTTAGAACTACGTATGGAAGCAGATTCCTGGAAGTTACACTTGGAAATCCTTAACCAAAAACTGGATGGTTACGAGAGGGAACTACAAGAAGGCAAGCTACGAAAGTACAGACGCGACACCATCGACTATAAACTGAATGAGGTTTATACGTGGGCCGAGATATACACTCGCAAAAGATTCAACAACAAGAAAACACCCACTACTTCCGATGAAAGTCTGGCGTCAGAAAAAGACACCACCACAAGCCGCACACCGGCCACCGCAGTGAACCTTGTCCAACAATCTGGTTCTCCCTCAACAGGGGTCAGTGCACCAAACGATACTATGCCTACCTCTTCAACTGCATCTACTGTTTCTTTTTTATCACAGACCACGGATCAGGGGCGCCCTCCTCCACAAAGAGAAACGTCCAAATCAACCATACAAGAAAAACCAGGAGAGGGAAAGGAAGGCAGTGGAAAAGCCTTACGAAGCGGGAAAACGGTGAACTAGTGATCAACATATCATCATACACTCTCAATAATCAAGAAAAGTCCCTTTTGGGACGTGGACTATCGTTTGTACCCACTTCTCATTCCAACCACCTTCAAACTCAAGGAGAATTTTTCAGATTCATGCGTACTATTCGTTTAAAGCATTTCTTCAACGATTTTGCAACAAACACCGCACAAGACGGCACATCTACTCAACACCAATTTAAACCGAAGAGCACTTTCATGCCGCCTTCATCCCACAAAACTTTGGACAGCTTTGAGACATTGGTCAACAAAGACTTGGAAAGGCTTAACTATAGACCTAAACACCACAGCAATATATCGAAATACGAACGCCAAGTTCTACAGAAATTGTCCAACAACCCTTTGATCACAATTCAACCGGCAGACAAAGGAGGCGCTATAGTGGTGATGGATTCAGAATATTACCACTCTAAGGTTCTGGCACATGTTTCCGACACCAACACCTATCTGCCACTATCATGTGATCCTACAGCACAACTTTCTGATCTACTCAGTGCAATTCTCAACGCGGCACTTGAACAAGAATGGATTGACAACAACACACGGCTTTTTCTATCATCATCCAATCCACAACGCCCTCATCTGTACATGATCCCTAAAATTCATAAGGACCCCTATGATCCTCCGTTTCGTCCAATTGTATCAGGTTGCAAGTCCATCTTTGACCCCATTGGAAAATTCCTGGACCATTACCTCCAAAAGTTTGTACAAACTTGGAAAACTTATCTTAAAGACACAACTCACTTTCTCCAATTTCTCCAACAGACTACCATTGATCCTCAAGATTCCATCTTTTTGTGCACTATTGATGTTACAGCTCTCTACACTTCGATCCCACATGCCGCAGGACTTGAGGCGGTAGAATGGGCCTTACTCAAAATGGACGACATTGACATTGAGAAGATCTTAATTTTGCAGCTTTTGAAGTTTTGCTTGCACAACAGCTACTTTCAGTACCAACAGCAATTTTATGCACAACTGAATGGGACTTCTATGGGCTTTTCGGGAGCACCTGCCTATGCGAACATCTACATGGCACAATATGAACAAGACAACATCATCTCAAATACTGAATGGTGGTCCAAAATATGTCTATATTACCGCTATATAGACGACATCTTTTTGATTTGGAATGACTCAGTTCAGTCTTTCATCTCCATGATTGAGATTCTTAACAGGACCCACACTCACATTCAACTGACATACACCATTCACAAGGATTCCATTCATTTTCTGGATGTACAAGTCACCAAAACATCTTTGAATCGATTCCATACCACAGTTTTCCATAAACCTACTGACCGCAACAGTCTTCTCACTTTCTCAAGTTTTCATCCACGCCATCTCATCATGAATCTGCCACTGTCTCAATTCACTCGAATACGCAGAAGTTGTTCGGATCCTGATAACAGCACATTCCAATTACAAGTGACTTCCAAAAGATTTGCATCGAGAGGATACCCACAGGAGGTGTTACACAATTGCCTAACAAGAGCTATGGCTACATCGCGAGCAGACCTATTGAAACAGAAATTGCGTACTCCCTCTAAAAGACTGGTATTTGTCAGTAGCTTTTCCACCTCCTCAACCAAAATTAAGAACATTATTCCCTCACGGTGGGAACTTCTTCAACAAGAACAAGATTTTCAAAACCTCTTCATGGAGAAACCCATGTTTGCGTACACCAGAGGGAAAAATCTACGGAACCTTTTAAAACCCACTAAGACCATTGAGAAACCCAATGTCTACCATGGAACTCGCAAATGTCATGCATGCATACACTGCAACAATGTAATAACAGAAAACTTCTTAACTCACCCCACATCAGGTTCCAAAATCTCCTTGCAACACAACAGTGATTGCAACACCACCCATGCCATTTACTGCATCAAATGCCCTTGTGGCAAGGCCTACATAGGTAAAACCGAGCGGAAAATAAAAACTCGCATTACAGAACACAAATCCAGGATTAGGAACAAAAGTAGCACTTCAAGTCTCGCCATGCATTGATCAGAAGCTAAACATACAATGTCCCAACTCCGTTTTCAGATTATTGAAACAATTGATGTCAGACCAGGCGTAGACATTACCAATTTACTTCTACGTAGGGAGATCTTCTGGATTCAGAAATTGCAGACCTTAGCCCCGTGTGGGCTTAATGACCGATTAGACCTATCATGCTTCCTGTAAATACAATATTTTCTCTTGTTTGTACCTGTTTTCATTTACCTTGAGATTCACTACTGTTCTCTTTTTCAATACTTTTACTACATGGTCTTGCTCCTTTTCACTTGCTGCTATTTAGCACATATTTCTTGACTATGCCGAGCTCCATCGGCAATCCTTGTTTATACAATCATCTTAACACTCCTTTATGTTTCCAAAATCTTACATGTCAATTCTTCCCTTGGTACTACACTAATTTGACAAGTACTCAGATACCCACCTTCCACAATCCTTACTTTCACTTTTCTTTGTTCTCTTTCTAGTACACATCTAGTTCACACTTTTACTCGGCAATCGATTTCCACATTGTTCCATATTTATCATTCTCGATTTCCAACAGTTATTCCCCATTTCCGGCGTTTCTGCCGTTTTGTTGATACTCCGACCTAACATGGCGTCACCTACCAGTCCACTTTCCCTTTTTATTAATTCCCTGACCTTTCACTTCTCTCACTAGCATTTCCGCTATTGAAATCCCGTTCTCGCATTATTTATTGGCGCGTTATCCACACCTGAACATCCTGCCGTAGCAACAGGACGCCAAGTGTGTTTTCCGGTCTTCACAACGCTACCGACATTCTAGAGTAAGTATCCTGCACCTTTGCAGATGCAAACCAGCAATTCTTTTTCTGCCCGTTATTGTAGCATGACACGTATTATTGATACTCGTTATTTTACCATTTATTACAGCGCTTGCCCCAGCACCAGTACTAGCATAACTGTTTCCGTGTAATCTATTGACGGTTGGGCTCGCTACAGATCACAGTGTTCGCACCACGTGACACTCACAGTTATACTGTGGCTTTGGTACGCCATCTTCCTCCTACTTTTTAAAGTGAGTATTGTGATCGTACGCAGGGTAATCACTATCAGCGTTATAACGTACCTCACTGTTTTTTCTTCGGATAACCTTTTAAAACGATGTTTCCTTGCATCTCTTTCAGTTTACTTCCCAGTATTTGTTCATATCACATAGTTGGTAAGTAGGGCTACGTTCTCTTTTCCTTTTAGATTCGTTTTCCACGCAGACACTTGGTCTTACACCTTCTTTCCTTTGCCTTTCAGTTCATCCATTTGCAGACTGTTGTATACGAGCATCCTCATTCCCTCTTGTAGATCAAAAAAAACATAATACTTGAGGTGAGGCTTTCCCAGCCATCACTTTTTTCTATTTTCTTGCACTATACTACATTTTTATCGGTTTTTTCCTGATTCACTTGCATCGTCTTGATGCAACCACGTTTCTGGGTGACTACATTGCTTTACCTTTTCACTTGTTTGCAGCATTAATTGTAAGGTCTGTCCATCATAAATCTGGGTTAATGGCATTATTATCTACCACATGATTCACAACGCTTTCACCATGGACCCTTCTTGTATGTAAAACCCAGCATTCATTATTGATTGTGATACTTATGTATTTTTTCACAGATTTCCCCTGATGAAGGGACAGCTTAGTCCCAAAATGCATTGGGCTCACCAACATACCATCTTGTGACTACCCAAAAGTATTATGTAGCATATTTCACTTCTGAACTGTTTGTGGTGGATGACCACCATTATGTATAAATCTTGATTTTCATATGATGATGTAATGTGATATTGCTTTTACATATATGAAGAAAATATATGTCTTTATGAATACAACATTTTTGTATTTAATGATTGTTTTGCCAATGTGACTAACCATCTGTAACTTAGTTACCCTTAGCACAGTGCGCAGCGTCAACCATCAGTTGGTTGTCCTTTCTCTCCCTCTAAAGCAGCTCTGCTGACCTGGTTCTCTGGCTCTAAAGCAGCTCTGCTGACCTGGTTCTCTCCCTCTAACGCAGCTCTGCTGACCTGGTTTCTCTGGTTCTACAGCAGCTCTGCCGACCTGGTTTTCTGGCTTTAGAGCAGCTCTGCTGACCTGGATCTTAGGCTCTAGAGCAGCTTTGCTGACCTGGTTCTCTGGCTCTAAAGCAGCTCTGTTGACCTGGTTCTCTGGCTCCACAGCAGCTCTGCTAACCTGGTTCTCTGACTCTACAGCAGCTCTGCTGCCCCAGTTCTCTGCCTCTAGAGCGGTTCTGCTGACCTGGTTCTTAGGTTCTAGAGCAGTTCTGCTGACCTGGTTTTCTGGCTCCAAAGAGGCTCTGCTAACCTGGTTCTCTGGCTCTAAAGCAGCCCTGCTGACCTGGTTCTCTGGCTCTACAGCAGCTCTGCTGACCTGGTTCTATGGCTCTACAGCAGCTCTGCTGACCTGGTTCTCTGGCTCTAGAGCAGCTCTACTGACCTGGTTCTTAGGCTCTAGAGCAGCTCTGTTGACCTGGTTCTCTGGCTTTGAGGCAGCTCTGCTGACCTGGTTCTCTGGCTCTAGAGCAGCTCTGCTGACCTGGTTCGTAGGCTCTAGAGCAGCTCTGCAAACCTTGTTCTCTGGCTCTACAACGGCTCTGCTGACCTGGTTCTCTGGCTCTAAAGCAGCTCTGCTGACCTGGTTCTATGGCTCTAAAGCACCTCTGCTGACCTGTTTCTTACGTGCTAGAGCAGCTCTGCAGACCTAGTTCTCTGGCTCTAAAGCAGCTCTGCTGACCTGGTTCTCTGGCTCTAAAGCAGCTCTGCTGACCTGGTTCTCTCCCTCTAAAGCAGCTCTGCTGACCTGGTTTCTCTGGCTCTACAGCAGCTTGGCTGACCTGGGTCTCTGGTTCTAGAGAAGCTCTGCTGACCTGGTTCTTAGGCTCTAGAGCAGCTCTGCTGACCTGGTTCTCTCCCTCTAAAGCAGCTCTGATGACCTGGTTTCTCCTGCTCTACAGCAGCTCTGCTGACCTGGTTCTCTGCCTCTAGAGCAGCTCTGCTGACCGGGTTCTCTGGCTCAAGAGCATTTCTGCTGACCTGGTTCTTAGGCTCTAGAGCAGCTCTGCTGACCTGGTTCTCTGGCTTTCCAACGGCTCCGCTGACCTGGTTCTCTGGCTCTAAAGCAGCTCTGCTGACCTGGTTCCATGGCTCTAAAGCAGCTCTGCTGACCTGGTTCCTCCCTCTAAAGCAGCTCTGCTGTCCTGGTTTCCCTGGCTCTACCTCAGCTCTGCTGACCTGGCTCTCTGCCTCTAGAGCAGCTCTGCTGACCTGGTTCTTAGGCTCTAGAGCAGCTCTGCTGACCTGGTTCTCTGGCTCTAAAGCAGCTCTGCTGACCTGGTCCTCTGGCTCTAAAGCAGCTCTGCTGACCTGGTTCTCTCCCTCTAAAGCAGCACTGCTGACCTGGTTTCTCTGGCTCTACAGCAGCTCTGCTGAGCTGGTTCTCAGGCTATAGAGCAGCTCTGCTGACCTGGTTCTTAGGCTATAGAGAAGCTCTGCTGACCTGGTTCTATAGCTCTAAATCAGCTATGCTGACCTGGTTCTATGGCTTTGAAGCAGCTGTGCTGGACTGGTTCTATGGCTCCAGAGCAGCTCTGCTGACCTGGTTCTCTCCCTCTAAAGCAGTTCTGCTAACCTGGTTCTTAGGCTCTAGAGAAGCTCTGCTGACCTGGTTCTATAGCTCTAAAGCAGCTCTGCTGACCTGGTTCTCTGACTTTGAAGCAGCTCTGCTGAACTTGTTCTCTGGCTTTGAAGCAGCTCTGCTGACCTTGTTCTCTGGCTCTAGAGCAGCTCTGCTGACCTGGTTCGCTCCCTCTAAAGCAGATCTGCTAACCTGGTTCTCTGACTCTAATGCAACTCTGCTGACCTTGTTCTCTCCCTCTAAAGCAGCTCTGCTGACCTGGTGTCTCTGGCTCTACACCAGCTCTGCTGACCTGGTTCTCTGGCTCTAGAGCAGTTCTGCTAACCTGGTTCTTAGGCTCTAGAGCAGCTCTTCTGACCTGGTTCTCTGGCTCTATAGCAGCTCTGCTAACCTGGTTCTCTGGCTCTAAAGAAGCTCTGCTGACCTGGTTCCATGGCTCCAAAGCAGCTCTGCTGACCTGGTTCTCTGCCTCTACACCAGCTCTGCTGACCTGGTTCTCTGGCTCTAGAGCAGTTCTGCTAACCTGGTTCTTAGGCTCTAGAGCAGCTCTTCTGACCTGGTTCTCTGGCTCTACAGCAGCTCTGCTAACCTGGTTCTCTGGCTCAAGAGCATCTCTGCTGACCTGGTTCTTAGGCTCTAGAGCAGCTCTGCTGACCTGGTTCTCCGGCTTTACAACGGCTCCGCTGACCTGGTTCTCTGGCTCTAAAGCAGCTCTGCTGACCTGGTTCCTCTGTCTAAAGCAGCTCTGCTGACCTGGTTTCTCTGGCTCTACCTCAGCTCTGCTGACCTGGCTCTCTGCCTCTAGAGCAGCTCTGCTGACCTGGTTCTTAGGCTCTAGAGCAGCTATGCTGACCTGGTTCTCTGGCTCTAAAGCAGCTCTGCTGACCTGGTTCTATGGCTCTAAAGCAGCTCTGCTGACCTGGTTCCTCCCTCTAAAGCAGCTCTGCTGACCTGGTTTCCCTGGCTCTACCTCAGCTCTGCTGACCTGGCTCTCTGGCTATAGAGCAGCTCTGCTGACCTGGTTCTTAGGCTATAGAGAAGCTCTGCTGACCTGGTTCTATAGCTCTAAAGCAGTTCTGCTGACCTGGTTCTCTGGCTTTGAAGCAGCTCTGCTGGCCTGGTTCTCTGGCTCTAGAGCAGCTCTGCTGACCTGGTTCTCTCCCTCTAAAGCAGTTCTGCTAACCTGGTTCTTAGGCTCTAGAGAAGCTCTGCTGACCTGGTTCTATAGCTCCAAAGCAGCTCTGCTGACCTGGTTCTCTGACTTTGAAGCAGCTCTGCTGAACTTGTTCTCTGGCTTTGAAGCAGCTCTGCTGACCTTGTTCTCTGGCTCTAGAGCAGCTCTGCTGACCTGGTTCGCTCCCTCTAAAGCAGCTCTGCTAACCTGGTTCTCTGGCTCTAATGCAGCTCTGCTGACCTGGTTCTCTCCCTCTAAAGCAGCTCTGCTGACCTGGTTTCTCTGGCTCTACACCAGCTCTGCTGACCTGGTTCTCTGCCTCTAGAGCAGTTCTGCTAACCTGGTTCTTAGGCTCTAGAGCAGCTCTTCTGACCTGGTTCTCTGGCTCTACAGCAGCTCTGCTAACCTGGTTCTCTGGCTCTAAAGCGGCTCTGCTGACCTGGTTCTATGGCTCTAAAGCAGCTCTGCTGACCTGGTTCTCTGGCTCTAGAGCAGCTCTGCTGACCTGCTTCTCTGCCTCTAGAGCAGCTCTGCTGACCTGGTTCTTAGGCTCTAGAGCAGCTCTGCTAACCTGATTCTCTGACTCTACAGCAGCTCTGCTGGCCCAATTCTCTGCCTCTAGAGCGGTTCTGCTGACCTGGTTCTTAAGTTCTAGAGCAGCTCTGCTGACCTGGTTCTCTGGCTCTAAATGGGCTCTGCTAACCTAGTTCTCCAGCTCTAAAGCAGCTCTGTTGACCTAGTTCTCTTGCTCTATAACGGCTCTGTTGACCTGGTTCTTTGGCTCTAAAGCAGCTCTGCTGACCTGGTTCTCTGGTTCTAAAGCGGCTCTGCTGACCTGGTTCTCTGGCTCTAAAGCGGCTCTGCTGACCTGGTTCTCTGGTTCTAAAGCAGCTCTGCTGACCTTGTTCTCTAGCTCTGAAGCAGTTCTGCTGACCTGGTTCTCTGGCTCTAAAGCAGCTCTGCTGACCTGGTTCTCTGGCTCTAGAGCAGCTCTGCTGACCTGGTTCTCAGGCTCTAGAGCAGCTCTGCTGACTTGGTTCTCTGCCTCTACACCAGCTCTGCTGACCTGGTTCTCTGGCTCTAGAGCAGTTCTGCTAACCTGGTTCTTAGGCTCTAGAGCAGCTCTTCTGACCTGGTTCTCTGGCTCTACAGCAGCTCTGCTAACCTGGTTCTCTGGCTCAAGAGCATCTCTGCTGACCTGGTTCTTAGGCTCTAGAGCAGCTCTGCTAACCTGATTCTCTGACTCTAAATGGGCTCTGCTAACCTAGTTCTCCGGCTCTAAAGCAGCTCTGTTGACCTAGTTCTCTTGCTCTATAACGGCTCTGTTGACCTGGTTCTTTGGCTCTAAAGCAGCTCTGCTGACCTGGTTCTCTGGTTCTAAAGCGGCTCTGCTGACCTGGTTCTCTGGCTCTAAAGCGGCTCTGCTGACCTGGTTCTCTGGTTCTAAAGCAGCTCTGCTGACCTTGTTCTCTAGCTCTGAAGCAGTTCTGCTGACCTGGTTCTCTGGCTCTAAAGCAGCTCTGCTGACCTGGTTCTCTGGCTCTAGAGCAGCTCTGCTGACCTGGTTCTCAGGCTCTAGAGCAGCTCTGCTGACTTGGTTCTCTGCCTCTACACCAGCTCTGCTGACCTGGTTCTCTGGCTCTAGAGCAGTTCTGCTAACCTGGTTCTTAGGCTCTAGAGCAGCTCTTCTGACCTGGTTCTCTGGCTCTACAGCAGCTCTGCTAACCTGGTTCTCTGGCTCAAGAGCATCTCTGCTGACCTGGTTCTTAGGCTCTAGAGCAGCTCTGCTGACCTGGTTCTCCGGCTTTACAACGGCTCCGCTGACCTGGTTCTCCGGCTCTAAAGCAGCTCTGCTGACCTGGTTCCTCCATCTAAAGCAGCTCTGCTGACCTGGTTTCTCTGGCTCTACCTCAGCTCTGCTGACCTGGCTCTCTGCCTCTAGAGCAGCTCTGCTGACCTGGTTCTTAGGCTCTAGAGCAGCTCTGCTGACCTGGTTCTCTGGCTCTAAAGCAGCTCTGCTGACCTGGTTCTCTCCCTCTAAAGCAGCACTGCTGACATGGTTTCTGTGGCTCTACAGCAGCTCTGCTGAGCTGGTTCTCTGGCTATAGAGCAGCTCTGCTGACCTGGTTCTTAGGCTATAGAGAAGCTCTGCTCACCTGGTTCCATAGCTCTAAAGCAGTTCTGCTGACCTGGTTCTCTGGCTTTGAAGCAGCTCTGCTGGCCTGTTTCTCTGGCTCTAGAGCAGCTCTGCTGACCAGGTTCTCTCCCTCTAAAGCAGTTCTGCTAACCTGGTTCTTAGGCTCTAGAGAAGCTCTGCTGACCTGGTTCTATAGCTCCAAAGCAGCTCTGCTGACCTGGTTCTCTGACTTTGAAGCAGCTCTGCTGAACTTGTTCTCTGGCTTTGAAGCAGCTCTGCTGACCTTGTTCTCTGGCTCTAGAGCAGCTCTGCTGACCTGGTTCGCTCCCTCTAAAGCAGCTCTGCTAACCTGGTTCTCTGGCTCTAATGCAGCTCTGCTGACCTGGTTCTCTCCCTCTAAAGCAGCTCTGCTGACCTGGTTTCTCTGGCTCTACACCAGCTCTGCTGACCTGGTTCTCTGCCTCTAGAGCAGTTCTGCTAACCTGGTTCTTAGGCTCTAGAGCAGCTCTTCTGACCTGGTTCTCTAGCTCTACAGCAGCTCTGCTAACCTGGTTCTCTGGCTCTAAAGCGGCTCTGCTGACCTGGTTCTATGGCTCTAAAGCAGCTCTGCTGACCTGGTTCTCTGGCTCTAGAGCAGCTCTGCTGACCTGCTTCTCTGCCTCTAGAGCAGCTCTGCTGACCTGGTTCTCTGGTTCTAAAGCAGCTCTGCTGACCTTGTTCTCTAGCTCTGAAGCAGTTCTGCTGACCTGGTTCTCTGGCTCTAAAGCAGCTCTGCTGACCTGGTTCTCTGGCTCTAGAGCAGCTCTGCTGACCTGGTTCTCAGGCTCTAGAGCAGCTCTGCTGACTTGGTTCTCTGCCTCTACACCAGCTCTACTGACCTGGTTCTCTGGCTCTAGAGCAGTTCTGCTAACCTGGTTCTTAGGCTCTAGAGCAGCTCTTCTGACCTGGTTCTCTGGCTCTACAGCAGCTCTGCTAACCTGGTTCTCTGGCTCAAGAGCATCTCTGCTGACCTGGTTCTTAGTCTCTAGAGCAGCTCTGCTGACCTGGTTCTCCGGCTTTACAACGGCTCCGCTGACCTGGTTCTCTGGCTCTAAAGCAGCTCTGCTGACCTGGTTCCTCCATCTAAAGCAGCTCTGCTGACCTGGTTTCTCTGGCTCTACCTCAGCTCTGTTGACCTGGCTCTCTGCCTCTAGAGCAGCTCCGCTGACCTGGTTCTTAGGCTCTAGAGCAGCTCTGCTGACCTGGTTCTCTGGCTCTAAAGCAGCTCTGCTGACCTGGTTCTCTCCCTCTAAAGCAGCACTGCTGACATGGTTTCTGTGGCTCTACAGCAGCTCTGCTGAGCTGGTTCTCTGGCTATAGAGCAGCTCTGCTGACCTGGTTCTTAGGCTATAGAGAAGCTCTGCTGACCTGGTTCTATAGCTCTAAAGCAGTTCTGCTGACCTGGTTCTCTGGCTTTGAAGCAGCTCTGCTGGCCTGTTTCTCTGGCTCTAGAGCAGCTCTGCTGACCTGGTTCTCTCCCTCTAAAGCAGTTCTGCTAACCTGGTTCTTAGGCTCTAGAGAAGCTCTGCTGACCTGGTTCTATAGTTCCAAAGCAGCTCTGCTGACCTGGTTCTCTGACTTTGAAGCAGCTCTGCTGAACTTGTTCTCTGGCTTTGAAGGAGCTCTGCTGACCTTGTTCTCTGGCTCTAGAGCAGCTCTGCTGACCTGGTTCGCTCCCTCTAAAGCAGCTCTGCTAACCTGGTTCTCTGGCTCTAATGCAGCTCTGCTGACCTGGTTCTCTCCCTCTAAAGCAGCTCTGCTGACCTGGTTTCTCTGGCTCTACACCAGCTCTGCTGACCTGGTTCTCTGCCTCTAGAGCAGTTCTGCTAACCTGGTTCTTAGGCTCTAGAGCAGCTCTTCTGACCTGGTTCTCTGGCTCTACAGCAGCTCTGCTAACCTGGTTCTCTGGCTCTAAAGCGGCTCTGCTGACCTGGTTCTATGGCTCTAAAGCAGCTCTGCTGACCTGGTTCTCTGGCTCTAGAGCAGCTCTGCTGACCTGCTTCTCCGCCTCTAGAGCAGCTCTGCTGACCTGGTTCTTAGGCTCTAGAGCAGCTCTGCTAACCTGATTCTCTGACTCTACAGCAGCTCTGCTGGCCCAATTCTCTGCCTCTAGAGCGGTTCTGCTGACCTGGTTCTTAAGTTCTAGAGCAGCTCTGCTGACCTGGTTCTCTGGCTCTAAAGAGGCTCTGCTAACCTAGTTCTCCGGCTCTAAAGCAGCTCTGTTGACCTAGTTCTCTTGCTCTATAACGGCTCTGTTGACCTGGTTCTTTGGCTCTAAAGCAGCTCTGCTGACCTGGTTCTCTGGTTCTAAAGCGGCTCTGCTGACCTGGTTCTCTGGCTCTAAAGCGGCTCTGCTGACCTGGTTCTCTGGTTCTAAAGCAGCTCTGCTGACCTTGTTCTCTAGCTCTGAAGCAGTTCTGCTGACCTGGTTCTCTGGCTCTAAAGCAGCTCTGCTGACCTGGTTCTCTGGCTCTAGAGCAGCTCTGCTGACCTGGTTCTCAGGCTCTAGAGCAGCTCTGCTGACTTGGTTCTCTGGTTCTAAAGCAGGTCTGCTGACCTTGTTCTCTAGCTCTAAAGCACTTCTAATGACCTGGTTCTCTGGCTCTAAAGCAGCTCTGCTGACCTGGTTCTCTGGCTCTAGAGCAGCTCTGCTGACCTGGTTCTCAGGCTCTAGAGCAACTCTGCTGACCTGGTTCTCTGGCTCTAAAGCAGCTCTGCTGACCTGGTTCTACGGCTCTAAAGCAGCTCTGCTGACCTGGTTCTCTGTCTCTAAAGCAGCTATGCTGACCTGCTTCTCTGGCTGTAGAGCACCTCTGCTGACCTGGTTCTTAGGCTCTAGAGCAGCTCTGCTGACCTGCTTCTCTGGCTCTACAAGGACTCTGCTGACCTGGTTCTCTGGCTCTAAAGCAGCTCTGCTAACCTGGTTCTCTCCCTCTAAAGCAGCTCTGCTGATCTGGTTTCTCTGGCTCTACAGCAGCTCTGCTAATCTGGTTCTCTCCCTCTAAAGCAGCTCTGCTGATCTGGTTTCTCTGGCTCCACAGCAGCTCTGCTGACTTGGTTCTTGTTGGACTTGGCCCTTCTGGCAGGTACACCCCTGAACTTTTCGCTTTTATTGGTGACCTCGTGGTAGTTATTTTTGCTTTCTGCGCACTTTCCCTGTGTCCCAGAGTAAAGTGCGTGCGCCCTCTGAGTGCATGTGGTGAGATAGGCCTGCCCTCCCATAGGAATGCATGGGGAATGTATGGGTGTGCAGGCTCGAGTTTGGTTTGTGCGGACTCGTGTGATCGAATGCTTCGCAATGATATATAATGCGTGATTATGTCATGTGCGGAAGTGCCACTTCTAGGAGTTGGCATATTAGTGTAAAGTGTGTCTGGCGTGTGATTGGCTGGAGCCGGCTGGTGAGCCTGGCTCCAGGAGTCTGGTTGGGTCTGCCCCAGTGGTGAGTGTGAGATTAGCATGCTGATGGCTGGGGAGGAGTGCACCTTGGACCTGAATAGGGCAGGGCTTTCCCCACACAATGCTGGCTCCGCCCCCTGTGGTGCGACTGACGACCCTAGCCCTGACAGTGAATAGAGTGAGGGGCTGAGCACATCAAGGGTGCTCCCCAACCAGCTGCGACTGGTTTTTCCCCTCACCCTGAACCCAGAACAAAGGGAAAAGGTGTATAAAAATGGAGCTGCGTCCCCACAGAGTTGTTCTCTTCCAGGATCCTGAGGGGGGCTGCTGCTGCTGGAGGCCAGGAGGAACCGCCCCTTTGGACTGCCTTCCTGCCTGGAGGGTCCAGTGAGCTGGCCCCTGGCCCAGCCTTGCCCCCTGCCCACCTTCCTAAGAACTTTGCTGGACTTTTGTGCTTACTGGCACCCCATAGCGCCTGGAAGCGCTTTTATTTTACCTATAGCGCTAGGAGCGCTTTAAGTGTGGCCAGCAGCGCGGCGCTGCACTTATTAGCGAGGGAACCCCGACGTAGGGATTCCCTGCTATTTTGCAATATTCCGAGCGGGTGCCCACCCTGCATTGTGGCGCTGGTTGGCGGGTGCCTACCCCGCTTATTTGTGGATTTCCGGCGGGTGCCCACCCCGCCGTACATCAACGAGGGAGCCCACCCCTCTTACCGCCGAGATTTGGAAGTCACCGCCGCGGCCGGGCTCGAAGGAAGTCAGGCAGGCCGGGGGCGGGACTCTGGGACTACAGGAACTGGAAGAAGGAGGGCGGGAGCCTACCCCGCCTCCCCCCGAAGCATTGCGGCTGCTCTGAGCCCCGGAGCAGGCAGGATCCTACCCTGCGCCCCGAGGCACTCGTCAGAAAGAGAAGCGGACGGGAGCCTACCCCGCGCTTCCCTGGAGGGAGCCCTGCAGGTTTTCCATAGGATAGAAGACCCAACCGTGGGAGCCTCACATCAGTCGGGTGAGTGGGGGCTGAAGGGGAACCGCGTAACACTCCCCCTGCCCTGCAAGAGCCTGCGAGGCTCGCGAGTCCCCCGAGCGGGACTCCAACGTTAGCGGGGGCATTATTTTCCAGAGCCCGAGAGGCTCAAGCACCAAGCATTACTTCTTTAGAGTCCAGAGGGACTCCGGGGCCACGAGTGGTTTATCGAGCCTGTGAGGCTCCAACGGGGGCATTTCTTTGTCGTCTAGAGCCCCGAGGCTCCAACGGCTGGGGGCCTGATTCTGTCGAGTCCCTGAGCAGGACTCCAACGCGGAGGGCAATCATTGTTTTAGAGCGCTAGTACGCTCCAGCGGGGCACATGGTTTAGAAGGCTCCAAAAAGGCGCATTGTTTGTATTTCAGAGCCCAGAGGGGCTCAGGGGACAGTCCGTGGACAGAGCCTGCCAGGCTCCAGCGTTGGCCCCATCATTGTCCTACAGCTGCCCAGCACTTCGTGGGCAGCTGCTCCGTTTAGGCCCCTGACTTTGCTGGACGCAGGGCGTCCTATCCCCAACAAGGCCAGTTGGCCTAGGGACTGCCACAGGTGGTGGCTAATGTGAGTTTTGCGCTGTTGTTCCTAACCTGCACCTCTGAATGTATTTTATGCATCATGTGTTTTCCTTCCCTACACCTCTGAATGTGTTGCGATGCATCATGTGTAATGTGCGTTTACCCCTACAGGTATTGTGATACTTAGGTGGTTGTTTTCTCCTAGTACAGGTGGTGCTAGTGAGGTTCTGGTTCCCTGCGCGATATTCTCCTAAGGTGGTTAGGGTTGCGTAGGTGGTACTTACCTGTTACCAGTAGTTACTGGTTGTGTGCTACATGTTCTATTTTTAGTGCTACAGTGATTGTATGTGCTACGGTCTAAAGTATTATTCCTATGTTCTAAGTGCTACATTCTAAGAGTGCTAATTCCTGACAGTGGTCCATGCGGCCCTGTCCCCTGTACATATAATCCCTTGTAAATTCTGCCCGTGCCTGTTGGCACATTGTAAAGTGTGTGTTCTTATCTAATGTGTTTTCTTAATACAAAGGCTATTTTTATATAATACCTTGTGTGGAGTTTCTTTTGTGGTGGGCCTTGGGTGTTGTTGCTGGGTGCGCGCGCAAACACTTTACACATCGCCTCCGGGATAAGCCTGACTGCTCGTGCCAAGCTACCAAGGGGGTGAGCAGGGGTTTCCTTTGGCGTGTAACTCCCCAGCCCTGACTAGAGTGGTGGTTTCTGCCTGGCTTTGGCGCAAGCCCTAGCCAACCAGAAATCCCATTTCTAACATTGGTGATCAGCGGTGGGATTTGGACTTGCGTTTGCACTGTACCGCAGCAGCAACTGGCTGCACCACAAAACTCTGCATTTAGATAGTCACATGGTATAGGGATTATTGTTCTAAGATTGTTTTTAAATGTCATTTCTTTGGAAATGTGTTTCTTGTGCACTGTGAGTTAGGTGTCCCTAGCTCGGGAGGGTAGATCATCCCCCTAAGTGCATTGTGTTTTCTGGATTCACAAGAGGGTGGGATCCAGCGGTGGCAGCATAATAGTGTCCAGTACATTTGTTCCCCGCCCTGCGCCCAGAGTTGGTACCTGTGTCACTTGTGGTCAGGTTGAGGAATCAGGGGTGGTAGCAACTGCCTTACCAGTCCGAGGGGAGGGTTGTGTGTGGATGACTGGTGTGTGGCACTAGGCAAGTGAGTGTGAGTTCTCTGGGATAGAGAGCTTGCTGAACCCTTTTTGTGAATTGTGTGCTCCTGTTAAGCTCAGACTCCTAGGTTCCCTGTGTAATCTTTTCTCAAGAACGTCCGCCAAAATGGAGCCAGCTTTTGATTTCTGTGATCTGTTTGGGTACAGTATGTTGGAGTTGGTAAGGTTCTGTGAAGAGAGAGACATAGGGGTGGATGAGTCAGACACTCAGTCCGAACTTAGAAGCAGCCTGATCCTATGGCAAAAGAGTCAATGGGGTCTTGAGCGCAGTAGGATAAGGGCCCGGGCCTCACACCAGGAGGGTGGTGGGTCTGTAGGGAGCCCTGAAGATTCAGAAGAGGAGGAAGAAAGTCACCTGACGGGGACGCCAGTAGATAGTGGAGACCCCATAGATAGGGAGTCCCTTGCTGGGTCCAGCGTAGGAGGCAGCACACCATCCCTTTCCCTGTCCCCAGAGGAGTGGGAAGATAGGAGGAAAGAAAGGGAGCACCAGCTGGCGTTAGAAAAGCTCAGGTTAGAGCATGCGCAGGCTATGGCGCAGCTGGAGGTCAAGAAGCAACAGCGAGAGACCGAGAGGGTCTTAACGCAGGAGAGGATAGCGGAGGCTGAGAGGGCCTTCACCAGGGGGAAATCAGCTCTGGGGGGTAGACTATCCCCTGCGCGCAGTTTTAATTTTCTGGGCTCCCCAGGGAGGGTTGAGTCCAGTGGTGGTAGCTATATAGATTTCAGTGTAGGAAATCCCAGTCCCAGTTCCCCCAGTCTGGTACCTGTTTCCCAAGAGGAGGAGTTAAGGTTGAAATTCAGGGGCAGTAGGAAGCTGTCTCACCAGTCTTGGGAGGAGTTTGTGGCTGCATGTGAGGATGCACTGTCTGATTGGGTAAAAGATCCCGCAGAATCTGATTTTGATAAACTGTTTGATCTGGTTCTCAAAGAACACCTGCTCAGTTGTTGTGTGCCGGGGTTGCGCCAACACCTGTTGGGGTGTGGATTGTCTGAGCCATTTGAGCTTGCGGATGAAGCAGAGCGCTGGGAAAGTGCTAGAGGTTCTCTAGAGTCATTAGGGAGTGACTCCAAAAGTAGTGGGTCAGGTATCTTCCAGCCCAGCGTGGTGGAAGAGGCTCAGTGTAGCCCAGCTAGGTCCCAGGATAGCGAGGAGGGTGTAGGGGCTTACGGCCTGGCTCAGTGGAGCGGGAGTAAGTGGGTGACCGAGGGTCCCCAGACGTACGAAACCCTGCCTCAGGCCTTGGATGGTTTCATGAGGGAACACCAAGTTGGGGACCTAGGCTGTCCTGTTAGCCCATTTGAGGAAGATCTCCTAGTGAGTAGAGGACCTGGAGCGCCTGTAAACAGGGCTCCTGTGGTTCTAGAGTCTGGCAGTACCGCTCCGGTAGGGAGGGTACAGGAGTCCAGTGTGAGGAGTGATGGGGGATGAGTTTCCCAGTGGAAGAGCCAGTGGGTCAGGGACTACCCAGTTGGGCTAGGATCCCGTGTAGTGACCATGGGGACACCACTTCTGTTCTGGGGGATCTCTGCGCACTGTCAGGTGGACAGGGGACGGGAGATCCGCGCCAGACAGACAGTCACCCGACTTATGTGTCGTATGTTAGCCTCAGGGGGATGGAGTGTAAATCCCCAGAAGTCCTGGAGTGCCAGGCGATTATTCCACCAAAGGTTCTAGACCGGAGGCTGGGAGGCCAGATTCAGGGTCAGCCTGACCTGAAGGGTGGGACGTCTGTAACCAGCGTCCCGACCGGTTCTTCTTCCAGAGGTACCGCCCCAGTTGGTAGGGAGCAGGGCACTGGAAGGGGGTGCAGAGGGTGGGAGAGCCCACCTCTGACCCCGGTGCAACCTGAGGGGTTAAACCCTGGGTTGGAATGGCGTACTAGGTGTACCCCTCGCCGGAGGAGGAGGAACCCTAGGAGAAGAGGTAGGGGGAGGAGAGCCTTCCCTGAGACTCCTGGTCCGCTTGAGGTTGTAGACCCTAGGCTGGAGAACCAGTGGCAGTCTAGTCCTGTCTGGCAGACAGGAAGAGTGGAGAATGGCCGCTATGTGCCAGGGGTTACTACCCCCCACTCTGTGATTAGGCAAAGACCGGTGGCACCTGGGTGGCCTAGGGCCTGGTCTTGGCCGTGGACAACTTGGGAGTACCAGTGGGGTAGCCCAGTTGGTCCGGACAGTGGTGTTAGAAGGAATTCCATGGGTTCACCGTGGCGTAGAACCGGAGGGTGTCCCTGCAGTTGCGGGCCCGCGTCCGTGTTCTATCGCCCCAAGCAGGGAAGTCCATCACGGTGGTGATTGGTCTGCCCTGCGTTTTGGCTGGGAGGGGGTTGTGTTGGACTTGGCCCTTCTGGCAGGTTCACCCCTGAACTTTTCGCTTTTATTGGTGACCTGGTGGTAGTGATTTTTGCTTTCTGCGCACTTTCCCTGTGTCCCAGAGTAAAGTGCGTGCGCCCTCTGAGTGCATGTGGTGAGATAGGCCTGCCCTCCCATAGGAATGCATGGGGAATGTATGGGTCCCTGGTAGTTCCTGATGCGTGGGGTGTGCAGGCTCGAGTTTGGTATGTGCGGACTCGTGTGATCGAATGCTTCGCAATGATATATAATGCGTGATTATGTCATGTGCGGAAGTGCCACTTCTAGGAGTTGGCATATTAGTGTAAAGTGTGTCTGGCGTGTGATTGGCTGGAGCCGGCTGGTGAGCCTGGCTCCAGGAGTCTGGTTGGGTCTGCCCCAGTGGTGAGTGTGAGATTAGCATGCTGATGGCTGGGGAGGAGTGCACCTTGGACCTGAATAGGGCAGGGCTTTCCCCACACAATGCTGGCTCCGCCCCCTGTGGTGCGACTGACGACCCAAGCCCTGCCAGTGAATAGAGTGAGGGGCTGAGCACATCAAGGGTGCTCCCCAACCAGCTGCGACTGGTTTTTCCCCTCACCCTGAACCCAGAACAAAGGGAAAAGGTGTATAAAAATGGGGCTGCGTCCCCACAGAGTTGTTCTCTTCCAGGATCCTGAGGTGGGCTGCTGCTGCTGGAGGCCAGGACGAACCGCCACTTTGGACAGCCTTCCTGCCTGGAGGGCCCAGTGAGCTGGCCCCTGGCCCAGCCTTGCCCCCTGCCCACCTTCCTAAGAACTTTGCTGGACTTTTGTGCTTACTGGCACCCCATAGCGCCTGGAAGCGCTTTTATTTTACCTATAGCGCTAGGAGCGCTTTAAGTGTGGCCAGCAGCGCGGCGCTGCACTTATTAGCGAGGGAACCCCGACGTAGGGATTCCCTGCTATTTTGCAATATTCCGAGCGGGTGCCCACCCCGCATTGTGGCGCTGGTTGGCGGGTGCCTACCCCGCTTATTTGTGGATTTCCGGTGGGTGCCCACCCCGCCGTACATCAACGAGGGAGCCCACCCCTCTTAGCGCTGAGATTTGGAAGTCACCGCCGCGGCCGGGCTCGAAGGAAGTCAGGCAGGCCGGGGGCGGGACTCCGGGACAACAGGAACTGGAAGAAGGAGGGCGGGAGCCTACCCCGCCTCCCCCCGAAGCATTGCGGCTGCTCTGAGCCCCGGAGCAGGCAGGATCCTACCCTGTGCCCCGGGGCACTCGTCAGAAAGAGAAGCGGACGGGAGCCTACCCCGCGCTTCCCTGGAGGGAGCCCTGCAGGTTTTCCATAGGATAGAAGACCCAACCGTGGGAGCCTCGCATCAGTCGGGTGAGTGGGGGCTGAAGGGGAACCGCGTAACACTCCCCCTGCCCTGCAAGAGCCTGCGAGGCTCGCGAGTCCCCCGAGCGGGACTCCAACGTTAGCGGGGGCATTATTTTCCAGAGCCCGAGAGGTTCAAGCACCAAGCATTACTTCTTTAGAGTCCAGAGGGACTCCGGGGCCACGAGTGGTTTATCGAGCCTGTGAGGCTCCAACGGGGGCATTTCTTTGTCGTCTAGAGCACCGAGGCTCCAACGGCTGGGGGCCTGATTCTGTCGAGTCCCTGAGCAGGACTCCAACTCGGAGGGCAATCATTGTTTTAGAGCGCTAGTACGCTCCAGCGGGGCACATGGTTTAGAAGGCTCCAAAAAGGCGCATTGTTTGTATTTCAGAGCCCAGAGGGGCTCAGGGGACAGTCCGTGGACAGAGCCTGCCAGGCTCCAGCGTTGGCCCCATCATTGTCCTACAGCTGCCCAGCACTTCGTGGGCAGCTGCTCCGTTTAGGCCCCTGACTCTGCTGGACGCAGGGCGTCCTCGCCCCAACAAGGCCAGTTGGCCTAGGGACTGCCACAGGTGGTGGCTAATGTGAGTTTTGCGCTATTGTTCCTAACCTGCACCTCTGAATGTATTTTATGCATCATGTGTTTTCCTTCCCTACACCTCTGAATGTGTTGCGATGCATCATGTGTAATGTGCGTTTACCCCTACAGGTATTGTGATACTTAGGTGGTTGTTTTCTCCTAGTACAGGTGGTTCTAGTGAGGTTCTGGTTCCCTGCGCGATATTCTCCTAAGGTGTTTAGGGTTGCGTAGGTGGTACTTACCTGTTACCAGTAGTTACTGGTTGTGTGCTACATGTTCTATTTTTAGTGCTACAGTGATTGTATGTGCTATCGTCTAAAGTACTATTCCTATGTTCTAAGTGCTACATTCTAAGAGTGCTAATTCCTGACAGTGGTCCATGCGGCCCTGTCCCCTGTACATATAATCCCTTGTAAATTCTGCCCGTGCCTGTTGGCACATTGTAAAGTGTGTGTTCTTATCTAATGTGTTTTGGTAATACAAAGGCTATTTTTATATAATACCTTGTGTGGAGTTTCTTTTGTGGTGGGCCTTGGGTGTTGTTGCTGGGTGCGCGCGCAAACGCTTTACACATCGCCTCCGGGATAAGCCTGACTGCTCGTGCCAAGCTACCAAGGGGGTGAGCAGGGGTTATCTTTGGCGTGTAACTCCCCAGCCCTGACTAGAGTGGTGGTTTCTGCCTGGCTTTGGCGCAAGCCCTAGCCAACCAGAAATCCCATTTCTAACAGTTCTCAGCCTCTAGAGCAGCTCTGCTGACCTGGTTCTTAGGCTCTAGAGCAGCTCTGCTGACCTGGTTCTCCGGCTCTATAGCAGCTCTGCTGACCTGGTTCTCTCCCTTTAAAGAAGCTCTGCTGACCTGGTTTCTCTGGCTCTACAGCAGCTCTGCTGACCTGCTTCTCTGGATCTAGAGCAGCTCTGTTGACCTGGTTCTCTGGCTCTACAAGGGCTCTGCTGACTTGGTTCTCTGGCTCTAGAGCAGCTCTGCTGACCTGGTTCTTCGGCTCTATAGCAGCTCTGCTGACCTGATTTTCTACCTTTAAAGAAGATCTGCTGACCTGGTTTCTCTGGTTCTACAGCAGCTCTGCTGACCTGCTTCTCTGGCTATAGAGCAGCTCTGCTGACCTGGTTCTTAGGCTCTAGAGCAGCTCTGCTGACCTGGTTCTCTGGCTTTGAAGCATCTCTGCTGACCTGGTTCTTAGGCTCTAGAGCAGCTCTAAAGACCTAGTTCTCTGGCTCTAAAGCAGCTCTGCTGACCTGGTTCTATGAGTTCAAAGCAGCTCTGCTGACCTGGTTCTCTGGCTCTAGAGCAGCTTTGCTGACCTGGTTCTCTGGCTCTAAAGCAGCTCTGCTGACCTGGTTTCTCTGGCTCTACAGCAGCTCTGGTGACCTGCTTCTCTGCCTCTAGAGCAGCTCTGCTGACCTGGTTCTTAGGCTCTAGAGCAGCTCTGCTGGCCTGGTTCTGTGGCTCTAAAGCAGCTCTGCTGACCTGGCTCTCTTGCTCTAAAGCAGCTCCGCTGACCTGGTTCTATCCCTCTAAAGCAGCTCTGCAGACCTGGTTTCTCTGTCTCTAAAGCAGCTCTGCTGACCTGGTTCTATGGCTCTAAAGCAGATCTGCTGACCTGGTTCTCTGGCTCTAGAGCAGCTCTGCTGACCTGGTTCTTAGGCTCTAGAGCAGCTTTGCTGAACTGGTTCTCTGGCTTTGAAGCAGGTCTGCTGACCTGGTTTTCTGGCTCTAGAGCAGCTCTGCTGTCTTGGTTCTTAGGCTCTAGAGCAGCTCTGCAGACCTAGTTCTCTGGCTCTATAAGGGCTCTGCTGACCTGGTTCTCTGGCTCTAAAACAGCTCTGCTGACCTGGTTCTCTGGCTCTAAAGCAGCTCTGCTGACCTGGTTCTCTGGCTCTAGAGCAGCTCTGCTGACCTGGTTTTTAGGCTCTAGAGCAGCTCTGCTGACCTGGTTCTCTGGATCTACAATGGCGCTGCTGACCTGGTTCTCTAGCTCTAAAGCAGCTCTGCTGACCTGGTTCTCTGCCTATAGAGCAGCTCTGCTGATCTGGTTCTTAGGCTCTAGAGCAGCTCTGCTGACCTGGTTCTCTGGCTCTAAAGCAGCTCTGCTGACCTGGTTCTCAGGCTCTAGAGCAGCTCTGCTGACCTGGTTCTTAGGCTCTAGAGCAGCTCTCCTGACCTGGTTGTCTGGCTTTGAAGCAGTTCTGCTGACCTTGTTCTCTGACTCTAGAGCAGCTCTGCTGACCTGGTTCTCTCCCTCTAAAGCAGCTCTGCTGACCTGGTTCTCTGGCTCTAAAGCAGCTCTGCTGACCTGGTTCTCTCCCTCTAACGCAGCTCTGCTGACCTGGTTTCTCTGGTTCTACAGCAGCTCTGCCGACCTGGCTTTCTGGCTTTAGAGCAGCTCTGCTGACCTGGATCTTAGGCTCTAGAGCAGCTTTGCTGACCTGGTTGTCTGGCTCTAAAGCAGCTCAGCTGACCTGGTTCTCTGGCTCTACAGCAGCTCTGCTAACCTGGTTCTCTGACTCTACAGCAGCTCTGCTGCCCCAGTTCTCTGCCTCTAGAGCGGTTCTGCTGACTTGGTTCTTAGGTTCTAGAGCAGCTCTGCTGACCTGGTTCTCTGGCTCCAAAGAGGCTCTGCTAACCTGGTTCTCTGGCTCTAAAGCAGCTCTGCTGACCTGGTTCTCTGGTTCTAAAGAAGCTCTGCTGACCTGGTTCTCTTGCTCTATAAAGGCTCTGTTGACCTGGTTCTTTGGCTCTAAAGCAGCTCTGCTGTCCTGGTTCTCTGGTTCTAAAGCAGCTCTGCTGACCTGGTTCTCTCGCTCTAAAGCGGCTGTGCTGACCTGGTTCTCTGGTTCTAAAGCAGCTCTGCTGACCTGGTTCTCTGGCTCTAGAGCAGATCTGCTGACCTGGTTCTCAGGCTCTAGTGCAGCTCTGCTGACCTGGTTCTCTGGCTCTAAAGCAGCTCTGCTGACCTGGTTCTATGGCTCTAAAGCAGCTCTGCTGACCTGGTTCTCTGGCTCTAAAGCAGCTATGCTGTCCTTCTTCTCAGGCTCTAGAGCACCTCTGCTGAACTGGTTCTTAGGCTCTAGAGCAGCTCTGCTGACCTGGTTCTCTGGCTCTACAAGGGCTCTGCTGACCTGGTTCTCTGGCTCTAAAGCAGCTCTGCAGACCTGGTTTTATGGCTCCAAAGCAGCTCTGCTGACCTGGTTCTCTGGCTCTAAAGCAGCTCTGCTGACCTGGTTCTCTCCCTCTAAAGCAGCTCTGCTAATCTGGTTTCTCTGGCTCTACAGCAGCTCTGCTGACCTGCTTCTCTGGCTCTAGAGCAGCTCTGCTGACCTGGTTCTCTGGCTTTAAAAGGGCTCTGCTGACTTGGTTCTCTGGCTCTAGAGCAGCTCTGCTGACCTGGTTCTCTGGCTCTAAAGCAGCTCTGCTGACCTGGTTCTCCAGCAGTATAGCAGCTCTGCTGAGCTGGTTCTCTCCCTTTAAAGAAGCTCTGCTGACCTGGTTTCTCTGGTTCTACAGAAGCTCTGCTGACCTGCTTCTCTGGCTCTAGAGCAGCTCTGCTGACCTGGTTCATAGGCTCTAGAGCAGCTTTGCTGACCTGGTTCTCTGGCTTTGACGCAGCTCTGCTGACCTGGTTCTTAGGCTCTAGAGTGTGATGATTCAGGCCTCTTGTGTAACAAGTAGGACTACCTGTCCCAGAATGCAACAGTAGAGAGGCGGGTTGTGTGCTGACCCGTACTACCTTGAGGCTGGTCACGTGATTAAGGAGGGTATTTAGCTCCCCGTGACCCAGCCTCAGGTGCTTGGCTTTGCTCGAGAGAACCCTGCCTGCTATCCTTGGATTCCTGATTTTTGAGTTCCCTGGCATCGTTGGATTGTGCTTTTGTGTTAGGCTCAGATTTCATTTGCCACTTTAGCGCTTCCCGCACGATTTATTCCAGTTACCTTTTGGCCTCTCGTTCCGTTTTCTGGCATAATTAACAGAAGGCACAGCTGTTGTGCATTCAGCGGCGCGTGGAAGCGCTGAACATTGCAAGGCTGTGCTTCGCTGCTGCCGCCCCTGACCTGTGACTCCTGAAGTCTCTTTCCTTCCAGTACCGTTTTGGGATTTTGGAGTATCAGTGTGTATTTTTTGGAAGACGGTCGCAAATAGAGACGTGACTGGGAAACATAGATATTTGCAGGCTACATCGACCAGCGGCTAAAGACGTACTTAGTCACCTTTATTTTTTCCACTCGAGTTTGTGTTACGAGAGACTGTTGTGTGACAAGTGGTCCTGAATCTGAACTATAAGCCTGTTCCCTGTGTTATAAATAGGTGGGTATGGACCAGCACACAACCTAGATAGGGGTAAGAGGGAGATGTAGGGGTTGGTTATTAAGTTTATTATCGAGGTATCATTTAAATCTAATGGGTTTCTTGTCTTTTGTAGAGCACTGCTGTTCCTTCATCTCTCTGGACCACTTCCTGTTGACCGCCTTGGGAGGCGTATAGCTGCACCTATCTGGTCTCTCCATTTTTTGGGAATATTTGCCTTGCTCACGTGTGTTCGTTGAATCCACTGAGTGGGTTGTATTTTCAGGAAAGGGAAGGCTTTCTCAGCACTCCTGGGGAAAGGTCATTTCTGCTTGGGAAGCCAACCTGCGCCCGACATAGAGCAGCTCTACAGACCTAGTTCTCTGGCTCTACAACAGCTCTGCTGACCTGGTTCTCTGGCTCTAAAGCAGCTCTGCTGACCTGGTTCTATGGGTCTAAAGCAGCTCTGCTGACCTGGTTCTCTGGCTCTAGAGCAGCTCTGCTGACCTGGTTCTCTGGCTCTAAAGCAGCTCTGCTAACCTGGTTTCTCTGGCTCTACAGCAGCTCTGCTGACCTGCTTCTCTGCCTCTAGAGCAGCTCTGCTGACCTGGTTCTTAGGCTCTAGAGCAGCTCTGCTGACCTGGTTCTCTGGCTCTAATGCAGCTCTGCTGACCTGGCTCTCTGGCTCTAAAGCAGCTCCGCTGACCTGGTTCTGTCCCTCTAAAGCAGCTCTTCTGACATGGTTTCTCTGGCTCTAAAGCAGCTCTGCTGATCTGGTTCTATGGCTCTAAAACAGCTCTGCTGACCTGGTTCTCTCCCTCTCAAGCAGCTCTGCTGACCTGGTTCTCTGGCTCTAGAGCAGCTCTGCTGACCTGGTTCTTAGGCTCTAGAGCAGCTCTGCTGACCTGGTTCTCTGGCTTTGAAGCAGGTTTGCTGACCTGGTTCTCTGGCTCTAGAGCAGCTCTGCTGACCTGGTTCTCTGGCTCTAGAGCAGCTCTGCTGACCTAGTTTTTAGGCTCTAGAGTAGCTCTGCTGACCTGGTTCTCTGGCTCTACCACGGCTCTGCTGACCTGGTTCTCTAGCTCTAAAACAGCTCTGCTGACCTGGTTCTATAGCTCTAAAGCAGCTCTGCTGACCTGGTTCTCTGGCTCTACAGAAGCTCTGCTGTCCTGGTTCTCTGCCTCTACAGCAGCTCTGCTGATCTGGTTCTTAGGCTCCAGAGCAGCTCTGCTGACCTGGTTCTCTGGCTCTAGAGCAGCTCTGCTGACCTGGTTCTTAGGCTCTAGAGCAGCTCTGCTGACCTGGTTGTCTGACTCTACAACGGCTCTGCTGACCTGGTTCTCTGGCTCTAAAGCAGCTCTGCTGACCTAGTTTTGTGGCTCTAAAGCAGCTCTGCTGACTTGGTTTCTCTGGCTCTACAGCAGCTCTGCTGACCTGTTTCTCTGGTTCTAGAGCAGCTCTGCTAACCTGGTTCTTAGGCTCTAGAGCAGCTCCGCTGACCTGGTTCTATGGCTGTAAAGCAGATCTGCTGACCTGGTTCTCTGGCTTTGAAGCAGCTCTGCTGACCTGGTTCTCTGGCTCTAGAGCAGCTCTGCTGACCTGGTTCTCTCCCTCTAAAGCAGCTCTGCTGACCTGGTTCTCTGGCTCTAAAGGAGCTCTGCTGACCTGGTTCTCTCCCTCTAACGCAGCTCTGCTGACCTGGTTTCTCTGGTTCTATAGCAGCTCTGCCAACCTGGTTTTCTGGCTCTAGAGCACCTCTGCTGATCTGGTTCTTAGGCTCTAGAGCAGCTCTGCTGACCTGGTTCTCTGGCTGTACAACGGCTTTGCTGACCTGGTTCTCTGGCTCTAAAGCGGCTCTGCTGACCTGGTTCTCTGGCTCTAAAACAGCTCTGCTGACCTGGTTCTCTGGCTCTAGAGCAGCACTGCTGACCTGGTTCTCTGGCTCTAGAGCAGCTCTGCTGCCCTGGTTCGCAGGCTCTAGAGCAGCTCTGCAGACCTGGTTCTCTGGCTCTAAAGCGGTTCTGCTGACCTTGTTCTCTGTCTCTAAAGCGGCTCTGCTGACCTGGTTCTCTGGCTCTAAAGCAGCTCTGCAGACCTGGTTCTCGGGCTGTAAAGTGACTCTGCTGACCTGGTTCTCTGGCTCTAAAGAGGCTTTGCTGACCTGGTTCTCTAGCTCTAAAGCAGCTCTGCTGACGCAGTTCTCTGGCTCTGGAGCAGCTCTGCTGACCTGGTTCTTAGGCTCTAGAGCAGTTTTGCCGACCTGGTTCTCTGGCTTCTCAACGGCTCTCCTGACCTTGTTCTTTGGCTCTAAAACAGCTCTGCTGACCTTGTTCTATGGCTCTAAAGCAGCTCTGCTGACCTGGTTCTCTCCCTCTAAAGCAGCTCTGCTGACCCGGTTTCTCTGGCTCTAAAGTAGCTCTGCGACCTGGTTTCTCTGGCTCTACAGCAGTTCTGCTGACCTGGTTCTCTGGCTCTAGAGCAGCTCTGCTGACCTGGTGCTTAGGCTCTAGAGCGGCTCTGCTGACCTGGTTCTATGGCTCTAAAGCAGATCTGTTGACCTTGTTCTCTGGCTTTGAAGCTGCTCTGCTAACCTCGTTCTCAGGCTCTAGAGCAGCTCTGCTGACCTGGTTCTCTGGCTCTAAAGAAGCTCTGCTGACCTGGTTCTATGGCTCTATTGCAGCTCTGCTGACCTGGTTCTCTCCCTCTAAAGCGGCTCTGCTGACATGGTTTCTCTGTCTATACAGCAGCTCTGCTGACCTGGTTCTCTGGCTCTACAACGGCTCTGCTGACCTGGTTCTCTGGCTCTAAAGCGGCTCTGCTGACCTGGTTCTATGGCTCTAAAGCAGCTCTGCTGACCTGGTTCTCTGGCTCTAGAGCAGCTCTGCTGACATGGTTAACTGGCTCTAAAGCAGCTCCACTGACCTGTTTCTCTTGCTCTAGAGCAGGTCTGCTGACCTGGTTCTTGGGCTCTAGGCAGCTCTGCTGACCTGGTTCTCTGGCTCTACAACGGCTCTGCTGACCTGGTTCTCTGGCTCTAAAGCAGCTCTGCTTACAGGGTTATCTCGTTCTACAGCAGCTCTGGTGACCTGGATCTCTGGCTCTACAGCATCTCTGCTGCCACGGTTCTCTGCCCCTAGAGCAGCTCTACTGACCTGGATCTTAGGCTCTAGTGCTGCTCTGCTGACCTGGTTCTCTGGCCCTAAAGCGGCTCTGCTGATCTGGTTCTCTGGCTCTAAAGCAGCTCTGCTGACCTGGTTCTCTGGCTCTAAAGCAGCTCTGCTGACCTGGTTCTCTGGCTCTAAAGCGCCTCTGCTGACCTGGTTCTCTTGCTCTAAAGCGGCTCTGCTGACCTGGTTCTCTGGCTCTAAAGCCTGGTTCTCTGAGTCTAAAGCGGCTCTGCTGACCTGGTTCTCTGGTTCGAAAGCAACTCTGCTGACCTGGTTCTCTGGCTCTAAAGCAGCTCTGCTGACCTGGTTCTCTGTCTCTAGAGCAGCTGTGCTGACCTGGTTCTCTGGCTCTACAACGGCTCTGCTGACCTGGTTGTCTAGCTCTAAAGCAGCTCTGCTGACCTGGTTCTATAGCTCTAAAGCAGCTCTGCTGACCTGGTTCTCTGGCTCTAAAGCAGCTCTGCTGACCTGGTTCTCTGTCTCTAGAGCAGCTGTACTGACCTGGTTCTCTGGCTCTACAACGGCTCTGCTGACCTGGTTGTCTAGCTCTAAAGCAGCTCTGCTGACCTGGTTCTATAGCTCTAAAGCAGCTCTGCTGACCTGGTTCTCTGGCTCTACAGAGGCTCAGCTGACCTGGTTTTATGGCTCTTGTTAGAAATGGGATTTCTGGTTGGCTAGGGCTTGCGCCAAAGCCAGGCAGAAACCACCACTCTAGTCAGGGCAAGGAAGGTACACGCCAAAGATAACCCCTGCTCACCCCCTTGGTAGCTTGGCACGAGCAGTCAGGCTTATCTCTGAGGCGATGTGTAAAGCGTTTGCGCGCGCACCCAGCAACAACACCCAAGGCCCACCACAAAGGAAACTCCACACAAGGTATTCTATAAAAATAACCTTTGTATTACCAAAACACATTAGATAAAAACACACACTTTACAATGTGCCAACAGGCACGGGCAGAATTTACAAGGGATTATATGTACAGGGGACAGGGCCACATGGACCACTGTCCGGAATTAGCACTTTGTAGAAACAGCACTTAGAACATAGGAATAAGACTTTAGAACATAGCACATACAATCACTGTAGCACTAAAAGTAGAACATGTAGCACACAACCAGTAACTACTGGTAACAGGTAAGTACCACCTACGCAACCCTAACCACCCTAGGAAAATACTGCGCAGGGAATCAGGACCTCACTAGTACCACCTGTACTAGGAGAAAACAAACAACCACCTAAGTATCACAATACCTGTAGGGGTAAACGCACATTACACATGATGCATCACATTCAGAGGTGTAGAACAAGGGAAACACATGATGCATAAAATACATTCAGCGGTGTAAAGCACAGCACATGACGCATAAACACATTCAGAGGTGCAGGAAAGGAACAATAACGCAAAACTCACATTAGCCACAACCGGTGGCAGTCCCTAGGCCAACTGGCCTTGTCGGGGCAAGGACGCCCTGTGTCCAAATGTTAGGGCAAGGCTGCGCAAGCTGCGCCAGCCAAAACACAGAGGCCACAACCTAAACGTTGCAGCTGCCCACTAAGTGCTGGGCAGCTGTAGGACAATGATGGGGCCAACGCTGGAGCCTGGCAGGCACTGTCCACGGACTGTCCCCTGAGCCCCTCTGGGCTCTGAACGATAAAGCAATGCCCCCGTTAGAGCCTCACAGGCTCAATAAACAAATGTGCCCCTCTAAATAACGTCGGAGCGGCCCACTGCCTTCCGGGGCCGCTCTGGTCGTGGACGAAATGCCCCCGTCGTTGGAGCCCTCGCAGGCTCTTTAAACAAGTTGGGGGCGACGTTGGAGCGGCCCGCTGCCTTTCGGGGCCGCTCTGATTGCCATAGAAATGCCCCCTAAAACGTGGTGGGAGCCTCGTGGGCTCTACGCAACCAATGCGCCCAACGTTGGAGCGGCCCACTGCCTTCCGGGGCCGCTCTGATTATCCACAGAATGCCCCCGCAGTTTGAGTCCCTCTGGACTCTTAGACAATAGGGATGGCCGGCGTTGGAGCGACCCCCCCCTTTTCAGGCGCGGGCCGCTTGGGAAGTAGGCCGGTCGGGGACCGGCACCCAGCACACACACACACACGGAGTCCCCCCCAGCCCTTACTGACTTACCGGGCTGTTCTCAGGGGACTCCGCTCTTTGTCACCGGCCTGCTGCACTTCTCCTCGGGAGCCTCCGAGGCTCTAGGCACACCGGACTCTGTGGGGCAGTACGACGGTACAAGAGAGCTCCCGCTCCTCGGGGGCTCTCTCCTCCGGGATGGCCTTGCGACGGGAGCGCGGGGTAGGCTCCCGTCAGCTCCTTCTTCTAGTACCGCGGGGCTCCCTCACGCTCACGGGAGCCCTGCTTGGACTTCCGGATGGTTGTCTAGCGCCCCGCCCACGTCACCACCAGAACTGCCTGACTTCCTGTTCCGCGGGGGCCGCGGCGGTGATCTTTCCAGCGATAAGCGGGGTAGGCTCCCGCAAGTGAGCAAAGTTATTCCCTGAGGCGGCAATAACGCGGGGTAGGCTCCCGCCAGTCGTTTAAAGATGAAATAAGCGGGGTGGGCACCCGCCAACGAGCGCATCAATGCGGGGTGGGCACCCGCTCGTAATGTTGCAAAAATTGCAGGGAATCCCTACGTCGGGGTTCCCTCGCTAATAAGTGCAGCGCCGCGCTGCTGGCCACACTTAAAGCGCTCCTAGCGCTATAGGTAAAAAGAACCAAAAAGTCCAGCAAAGTTCTTCCCTGCATGCAGCAGGGCAGGGGTGGGGGGCAAGGCTGGACCCAGAGCCAGCTCACTGGGCCTCCAGGCAGGGAGGTAATCCAAGTGGCGGTCCTCTGGTCCAGCAGCAGCAGCCCCCCTCAGGTAAGATCCTGGCAGAGAACAGTTTCTGTGGGGACACAGCCCCATTTTTATACACTAAAACCCTTTGTTCTGGGTTCAGGGTGAGGGGGCAAACCAGTCGCACCCTTGATGTGCTCAGCCCCTCACTCTATTCACTGGCAGGGCTAGGGTCGTCAGTCGCACCACAGGGGGCGGAGCCAGCATTGTGTGGGGAAAACCCTGCCCTATTCAGGACCCAGGTGTACTCCTCCCACCCATCTAGCTGCTGATCTCCCCATTCACCACTGGGTGACTCATCCTGACTCTGGGGAATCCCTAGCCCGTCACATGACCTCAACCAGCCAATCACGCGACAAGGCACACATTTTACACTGCACACCGAAGTGCCCACTTCTAGAAGTGGCACTTCCACACTAGGTACTTGCACGCCGCACACATCATCGCGCAGCATTCAATCACACGAGTCCGCACATACCAAACTCGGGCCTGCACACCCCACGCATCAGGAACTACTAGGGACACATACATTCCCCATGCATTCCTATGGGAGGACAGGCCTATCTCACCACATGCACTCAGAATGCGCACGCACTTTCCTCTGGGACACAGGGAAAGTGCGCAGAAACCAAATATCACCACACCAAGTCACCAATAAAAAGCAAAAAAAGTTCAGGGGTGAACCTGCCAGAAGGGCCAAGTCCAACACAACCCCCTTCCAGCCAAAACGCAGAGCAGACCAATCACCACCGTGATGGACTTCCCTGCTTGGGGCGATAGAACACGGACGCGGGCCCGTAACTGCAGGGACACCCTCCGGTTCTACGCCACGGTGAACCCATGGAATTTCTTCTAAACCCACTGTCTGGACCAACTGGGCTACCCCACTGGTACTCCCAAGCTGTCCGCGGCCAAGACCAGGCCCTAGGCCACCCAGGTGCCACCGGTCCTTGCCTAATCACAGAGTGGGGGGTAGTAACCCCTGGCACATAGCGGCCATTCTCCACTCTTCCTGTCTGCAAGACAGGACTAGACTGCCACTGGTTCTCCAGCCTAGGGCCTACACCCTCAGGCGGACCAGGAGTCTCAGGGAAGGCTCTCCTCCCCCCACCTCTTCTCCTAGGGTTCCTCCTCCTCCGGCGAGGGGTACACCTAGAACGCCATTCCAACCCAGGGTTTAACCCCTCAGGTTGTACCGGGGCCAGAGGTGGGCTCTCCCACCCTCTGCACCCCCTTCCAGAGCCCTGCTCCCTACCAACTGGGGCGGTACCTCTGGAAGAAGAACCGGTCGGGACGCTGGTTACAGACGTCCCACCCTTCAGGTCAGGCTGATCCTGAACCTGGCCTCCCAACCTCCGGCCTAGAACCTTTGGTGGAATAATCGCCTGGCACTCCAGGACTTTGGGGGATTTACACTCCATCCCCCTGAGGCTATCAAATGACACATATGTCGAGCGACTGTCTGTCTGGCGCTGATCTCCCGTCCCCTGTCCACCTGACAGTGCGCAGAGATCCCCCAGAACAGAAGTGGTGCCACCCTGGCCACTACACGGGATCCTAGCCCAACTGGGTGGTCCCTGACCCACAGGCTCTTCCACTGGGGAACTCATCCCCCAATCACTCCTCACGCTGGACTCCTGTACCCTCCCTACCGGAGCGGTACTGCCAGACTCTAGAACCACAGGAGCCCTGGTTACGGGTGCTCCAGGTCCTCTACTCACTAAGAGATCTTCCTCAAGTGGAGTAACAGGACAGCCTAGGTCCCCAACTTGGTGTTCCCTCAAGAAACCATCCAAGTCCTGAGGCAGGGTTTCGTGCGTCTGGGGACCCTCGGTCACCCTCTCACTCCTGCTCCACTAAACCAGGCAGTGAGCCCCTACACCCTCCTCGCTATCCTGGGACCTAGCTGGGCTACACTGAGCCTCTTCCACCACGCTGGGCTGGAAGATACCTGACCCACTACTTTTGGAGTCACTCCCTAATGACTCTAGAGAACCTCTAGCCCTTTCCCAGCGCTCTGCTTCATCCGCAAGGTCAAATGGCTCAGACAATCCACACCCCAACAGGTGTTGGCGCAACCCCGGCACACAACAACTGAGCAGGTGTTCTTTGAGAACCAGATCAAACAGTTTATCAAAATCAGTTTCTGCGGGAATTCTTATCCAATCAGCCAGTGCATCCTCACATTTATCCACAAACTCCTCCCAAGACTGGTGAGACAGTTTCCTACTGCCCCTGAATTTCAACCTTAACTCCTCCTCCTGGGAAACAGGTACCAGATTGGGGGAACTGGGACTGGCATTTCCTACACTGGAATCTATCTGGCTGCTACCACTGGACTCAACCCTCCCTGGGGAGTCCAGAAAACCACAACTGCGCTCAGGGGATAACCTACCCTCCAGAGCTAGTTTCTCTCTGGCAAAGGCCCTCTCAGCCTCCGCCATCTGTCTTTTGACCTCCAGCTGCGCCATAGCCTGGGCATGCTGCAACCTGAGCTTTTCTAACGTCAGCTGGTGCTCCCTTTCTTTCCTCCTATCTTCCCACTCCTCTGGGGACAGGGAAAGGGATGAGGCGCTGCCTCCTACTCTGGACCCAGCAAGGGACTCCCTACCTATGGGGTCTTCACTCTCTACTGGCGTCCAGGTATTGTCATCCTCTACCTCCTCTTCTGAATCTTCAGGGCTCCCCACAGACCCACCACCCTCCAGGTGTGAGGCCCGGGCCCTTTCCATACTGTGCTCAAGATCCCATGGACCCTTTTGCCATAGGACCAGGTGGTCCTGAAGTTCGTACCGAGTGTCGGACTCTCTCCCTGTACAGGACCTTTCTAACTCCTGCCTCTGGCGCCAAGCTAGCTCATAGGGATCACAAGCAGGCTCCATTCTGGCGGACGTTATGGTAAAAAGATTATACAGGGGACCTAGGGGTCTGAGCCTAACACAGGAGTACACAATTCACAAAGGATTCAGCAAGCTCTCTATCCCAGAGAACTCACACTCACTTGCCTAGTGCCACACACCATTCATCCACACACAACCCTCCCCTCGGACTGGTAAGGCAGTTTCTACCACCCCTGATTCCTCAACCTGACCACCACGTGACACAGGTACCAACTCTGGGCGCAGGGCGGGGGACAAATGTACAGGACACTATTACGCTGCCACCACTGGATCCCACCCTTTGGTGAATCCAGAAAACACAATGCACTTGGGGGGGGATGATCTACCCTCCCGAGCTAGGGACACCTAACTCACAGTGCACAAAAACACATTTCCAAAGAAATGACAATTAAAAACAAACTTAGAACAATAATCCCTATACCATGTGATTTATCTAAATGCAAAGTTTTGTAGTGCAGCCAGTTGCCGCTGCGGTACAGCGCAAACGCAAGTCCAAATCCCACCGCTGATCACCAATGTTAGAAATGGGATTTCTGGTTGGCTAGGGCTTGCGCCAAAGCCAGGCAGAAACCACCACTCTAGTCAGGGCAAGGAAGGTACACGCCAAAGATAACCCCATCTCACCCCCTTGGTAGCTTGGCACGAGCAGTCAGGCTTATCTCTGAGGCGATGTGTAAAGCGTTTGCGCGCGCACCCAGCAACAACACCCAAGGCCCACCACAAAGGAAACTCCACACAAGGTATTCTATAAAAATAACCTTTGTATTACCAAAACACATTAGATAAAAACACACACTTTACAATGTGCCAACAGGCACGGGCAGAATTTACAAGGGATTATATGTACAGGGGACAGGGCCACATGGACCACTTTCCGGAATTAGCACTTTGTAGAAACAGCACTTAGAACATAGGAATAAAACTTTAGAACATAGCACATACAATCATTGTAGCACTAAAAGTAGAACATGTAGCACACAACCAGTAACTACTGGTAACAGGTAAGTACCACCTACGCAACCCTAACCACCTTAGGAAAATACTGCGCAGGGAATCAGGACCTCACTAGTACCACCTGTACTAGGAGAAAACAAACAACCACCTAAGTATCACAATACCTGTAGGGGTAAACGCACATTACACATGATGCATCACATTCAGAGGTGTAGAACAAGGGAAACACATGATGCATAAAATACATTCAGCGGTGTAAAGCACAGCACATGACGCATAAACACATTCAGAGGTGCAGGAAAGGAACAATAACGCAAAACTCACATTAGCCACAACCGGTGGTAGTCCCTAGGCCTTGTCGGGGCAAGGACGCCCTGTGTCCAAATGTTAGGGCAAAGCTGCGCAAGCTGCGCCAGCCAAAACACAGAGGCCACAACCTAAACATTGCAGCTGCCCACTAAGTGCTGGGCAGCTGTAGGACAATGATGGGGCCAACGCTGGAGCCTGGCAGGCTCTGTCCACGGACTGTCCCCTGAGCCCCTCTGGGCTCTGAACGATAAAGCAATGCCCCCGTTAGAGCCTCACAGGCTCAATAAACAAATGTGCCCCTCTAAATAACGTCGGAGCGGCCCACTGCCTTCCGGGGCCGCTCTGGTCGTGGACGAAATGCCCCCGTCGTTGGAGCCCTCGCAGGCTCTTTAAACAAGTTGGGGGCGACGTTGGAGCGGCCCGCTGCCTTTCGGGGCTGCTCTGATTGCCATAGAAATGCCCCCTAAAACGTGGTGGGAGCCTCGTGGGCTCTACGCAACCAATGCGCCCAACATTGGAGCGGCCCACTGCCTTCCGGGGCCGCTCTGATTATCCACAGAATGCCCCCGCAGTTTGAGTCCCTCTGGACTCTTAGACAATAGGGATGGCCGGTTGTTGGAGCGACCCCCCCTTTTCAGGCGGGGGCCGCTTGGGAAGTAGGCCGGTCGGGGACGGGCACCCAGCACACATACACACGGAGTCCCCCCCAGCCCTTACTGACTTACCGGGCTGTTCTCAGGGGACTCCGCTCTTTGTCACCGGCCTGCTGCACTTCTCCTCGGGAGCCTCCGAGGCTCTAGGCACACCGGACTCTGTGGGGCAGTGTTAGAAATGGGATTTCTGGTTGGCTAGGGCTTGCGCCAAAGCCAGACAGAAACCACCACTCTAGTCAGGGCTGGGGAGTTACACGCCAAAGATAACCCCTGCTCACCCCCTTGGTAGCTTGGCACGAGCAGTCAGGCTTATCCCTGAGGCGATGTGTGAAGCGTTTGCGCGCGCACCCAGCAACAACACCCAAGGCCCACCACAAAGGAAACTCCACACAAGGTATTCTATAAAAATAGCCTTTGTATTATACACAACACATTAGATAAAAACACACACTCTACAATGTGCCACCAGGCACGGGCAGAATTTACAAGGGATTATATGTACAGGGGACAGGGCCACATGGACCACTGTCAGGAATTAGCACTCTTAGAACATAACACAAATTACCAAGTGTACATGTAGAACATAACCAGTATCTACTGGCGCAATAATGACCTCAGCGTCATCACACTAGCATCAGGTATAAAACCTATCCTGCATCCATCACAGGGGCATAAACCACATTATGCAATTTCTCGCAAGTCTAACGCATTAGACCTAGCCACCTAAGTATACCTACACTAGGGGCGTACATAACACAGGGAAGTACATTCTCCCTACCATCAACCTACGCAGGTAAAACAACCTCCTAGGCAGAAAAGACCACATTTAGAGGTACACAACACAGGGTGCGCAAAACATGCTATATACAGTACATTTCCTAGCACCAAAAGCATGAACACAGGGTGCGCAAAACATACTACACTGTACATTTCCTAGCACCAAAATCCCATTATAGTCCAGGTTGCACCAAAACCTAAACGTAGCAGCTGCCCACTACTTGCTGGGCAGCTGGGGACAAGGCAGGGCCTAAACACTGCAGCTGGCACTACGTGCTGCGCAGCTGGGGGAGGCAAATAGGCGTAGGGGGGCTCTCATTAGCCCTTCAGAACACACTGAACAACCTGCGCCAATCCTTGGAGCCCTCTAGGCTCTTGAAATACTGTCCAAACGTTGGAGCCACCTAGGCTCTGAAAACAACATGCCCCCATAGCGTTGGAGCGGCCCACTGCACACACGGGGCCGCTCTGACTCTGTGCCTCGCACCGAACACCAGGGAAATGCCTCAGATTATACCGTTGGAGCCTCGTGGGCTCAGAGAAAACAATGCCCCGTAACAATGGAGCGGCCCGCTGCCTTCCGGGGCCGCTCTGAGTACCAAACGAACTGCCCCCGTATGCGTTGGAGCCTCGTGGGCTCCCAGGCAGAGAATGCTGTCCCCTTTGGTGGAGCCTCCTCGTGGGGGGGGGCTCAGACACGCACAGAGACCACCCCGAGCCCTCTCCTTACCGGGGTCTCCTACGCGCCGGCTCTGCTCCTAATGTCGGCTCTCCTGAGGCCGGGCAGCCGAGTCGCGCTGCCTGGCTCTCTCCACGGCCGGCTTGTGGGGCGTTGGCCAGAGCGGGGTAGGCTCCCGCCTGGCTTCGTGAGGCTGCGAGGCTTCCCAGCTCCCGGGTGCTTCTCGGTGGAGCCTGCGAGGCTCCGGGACTTCAGTTTGCCGGCAATGGCCGCACTTCCCCTTCCGTCCCGCGGCCCCGCCCACAACCAGGCGGGCCGCGGGCTCGGCGATGCCTTTCAAATGCAGCTTGGGCCGCGGCGGTGATTTCTTTGTAAGAGGGGTAGGCTCCCTCTAAATTCACGACATAAGGCGGGGTGGGCACCCGCCGGACACACCAAACCGCGGGGTGGGCACCCGCCACACACGGTGAATCGCGGGGTGGGCACCCTCTCCCCTTAAAGGAGGCATAACGTGGGGTGGCACCCGCAATCTACAATTAACGATGAAGCGGGGTGGGCACCCGCAATCTAGGACAAGGATGAAGCGGGGTGGCTCCCGCTCGGCAGCCATGACGGGGGAATCCCTCCAGTGGGGATTCCCTCAGGCAATAGGCAGCAGCATGCTGCAGAGCTCCAGTGCTCCGTCAGGAGCCCGATTTCAGCGCTCCCAGGCGCTAGAAGGCTGTATCAAGCCTGAGCAGTGTAAAAGGACCAGCAAAAGGTCCAAAAAGGTCCTGAAGGCATCCAGGGGGCAAAGCAGGGCCCAGGGGCCAGCACACAGGGCCCTCCAGCAGGAAGGTAGCCCCCATGGCGGTCCCTCCTGGGCCCCAGCAGCAGCGCGCCCCTGGCAGATTCAAGTCAGAACAAGAACATTTTGTAAGGGGACACAGCCCCTTTTTATACACCAAATCCCTTTGTTCTGGGTTCAGGGTGAGGGGGAAAACCAGTCGCAGCTGGTTGGAGAGCACCCTTGATGTGCTCAGCCCCTCACTCTATTCACTGGCAGGGCTAGGGTAGTCAGTCGCACCACAGGGGGCGGAGCCAGCACTGTGTGTGGAAAACCCTGTCCTATTCAGGACCCAGGTGTACTCCTCCCACCCATCTAGCTGCTGATCTCCCCATTCACCACTGGGTGACTCATCCTGACTCGGGGGAATCCCTAGCCCGTCACATGACATGACCAGCCAATCACGCGACAGACACACTGCACACAGAAGTGCCCACTTCTAGAAGTGGCACTTCCACACTAGGTACATGCACGCCGCACACATCATCGCGCAGCATTCACTCCCACGAGTCCGCACATACCAAACTCGGGCCTGCACACCCCACGCATCAGGAACTACCAGGGACACATACATTCCCCATGCATTCCTATGGGAGGGCAGGCCTATCTCACCACATGCACTCAGAGCACGCACGCACTTTACCCTGGGACACAGGGAAAGTGCGCAGAAACCAAGAAAATCACCACACCAAGTCACCAATAAAAGGCAAAAAGTTCAGGGGTGAACCTGCCAGAAGGGCCAAGTCCAACACAACCCCCTTCCAGCCAAAACGCAGGGCAGACCAATCACCACCGTGATGCACTTCCCTGCTTGGGGCGATAGAACACGGACGCAGGCCCGCACTGCAGGGACACTCTCCGGTTCTACGCCATTCTCAATCAACATGGTTCCATCTGAAAAAAAACAACCGAAAAGAACTCAGGCCCAACTAGGTAGGCTACCCCACTGGTACTACCTAGTTGTCCACGGCCATGACCAGGCCCTAGGCCACCCAGATACCACTGGTCCTTGCCAAACCCAGAGTGGGGGGTAGTAACCCCTGGCATACAAGCCCTTCTCCACTCTCCCTCTCAGTGTAGTTCCCAACTACCACTGATCCTTCAACATAGGGTCCGCACCCTCAGGCTGACCAGAGGTCACGGGCAAGAATGCCCCACCCTACCTCTACTTCTGGGGTTCCGCACCCTCCCAGGGAAGCACCCACCAGAACACAACTCTCCCACCAGTTCAGGACCTCTCTCCACCAACTGGTCTACCGCCTGGGATCCAAGGGGTCAGAGGCGAGGACTCCCTCCCTCTGCACCCCCTTCCACTGTAGAGCAGGGTCTCTTCACTTAAGATGAGCCCCACCTGCCCTCAGGACTACCGCTGCCCTTACGTCCAGATCCGGAAACACCGACTACTGGCTCCCCAACCGAGGGACGTACCCTTTGGTCAGATGCCTGGCGAACCAGGACATAACGAGGGTGACACATACCTAATGGGTCGTGTGACAGTCTGCCTGGCGCTGATCTCACGACCTCCTGTCCATCTGACAGTGCGTGCAGACCCCCCAGGACAGAAGTGGCGACACCACGGTCACTCAGTGGCGACACAGCCCTCCCGGCTGGTCCCTGACCTACTGGTTCCCACTGGGGAATCCCTCCCCCTCTCACCCCTCCCTCTGGACTTCTGCACCCTCCCAACCGGAGCGGTACCGCCAGACACCAGGACTACTGGAGGTCTGATTACAGACGCTCCACGTCCTCTAGACACTGGGAGATCCTCCTCAAATGACCTATTGGTACAGCCTAGGCCCCCGACCTGATGTTCCCTAAAGAAACCATCCAGGCCCTGACACTGGGTTTCGGGCACCTGGAGACACGCAGTCCCACCCACTCCTTCTCCGCAGAGACAGGCCGTGAGCCCCTACACCGAGACCTAGCTGGGCTACTCTGAACCTCTTCCACCACGCTGGGCTGGAAGACACCTCAGCCACTACTTTTGGAATCACTCCCCAATGCAAGTTCCCTATCCCAGAGAACTCACACCCAATCAACCAGCAAGCTCCTTATTTCAGAGAACTCACACCATTCATCCACATACACACACCCCCCAGACTAGTAAGACAGTTTCTACCGCCCCTGATTTCTCAACCTGACCACCACGTGACACAGGTACTATTACTCTGGGAACTGGGAATGGGACATTCACATTCATCCAGCGCATTACACATTCATCCCCAAACCCCTCCCAAGACTGGTAAGACAGTTTCTACCGCCCCTGATTTCTCAACCTGACCACCACGTGACACAGGTACCACTACCCCGGGAACTGGGAATGGGAATACATGCACTGGACACACATCTGCTGCCACCACTGGATCCCACCCTCTGGTGAATCCAGAAAACACAATGCACTAAGGGGGGATGATCTACCCTCCCGAGCTAGGGACACCTAACTCACAGTGCACAAGAACCACATTTCCAAAGAAATGACATTTAAAAGCAACCTTAGAACAATAATCCCTATACCATGTGATTTATCTAAATGCAGAGTTTTGTAGTGCGGCCAGTTGCCGCTGCGGTACAGCGCAAACGCAAGTCCAAATCCCACCGCTGATCACCAATGTTAGAAATGGGATTTCTGGTTGGCTAGGGCTTGCGCCAAAGCCAGACAGAAACCACCACTCTAGTCAGGGCTGGGGAGTTACACGCCAAAGATAACCCCTGCTCACCCCCTTGGTAGCTTGGCACGAGCAGTCAGGCTTATCCCTGAGGCGATGTGTGAAGCGTTTGCGCGCGCACCCAGCAACAACACCCAAGGCCCACCACAAAGGAAACTCCACACAAGGTATTCTATAAAAATAGCCTTTGTATTATACACAACACATTAGATAAAAACACACACTCTACAATGTGCCACCAGGCACGGGCAGAATTTACAAGGGATTATATGTACAGGGGACAGGGCCACATGGACCACTGTCAGGAATTAGCACTCTTAGAACATAACACAAATTACCAAGTGTACATGTAGAACATAACCAGTATCTACTGGCGCAATAATGACCTCAGCGTCATCACACTAGCATCAGGTATAAAACCTATCCTGCATCCATCACAGGGGCATAAACCACATTATGCAATTTCTCGCAAGTCTAACGCATTAGACCTAGCCACCTAAGTATACCTACACTAGGGGCGTACATAACACAGGGAAGTACATTCTCCCTACCATCAACCTACGCAGGTAAAACAACCTCCTAGGCAGAAAAGACCACATTTAGAGGTACACAACACAGGGTGCGCAAAACATGCTATATACAGTACATTTCCTAGCACCAAAAGCATGAACACAGGGTGCGCAAAACATACTACACTGTACATTTCCTAGCACCAAAATCCCATTATAGTCCAGGTTGCGCCAAAACCTAAACGTAGCAGCTGCCCACTACTTGCTGGGCAGCTGGGGACAAGGCAGGGCCTAAACGCTGCAGCTGGCACTACGTGCTGCGCAGCTGGGGGAGGCAAATAGGCGTAGGGGGGCTCTCATTAGCCCTTCAGAACACACTGAACAACCTGCGCCAATCCTTGGAGCCCTCTAGGCTCTTGAAATACTGTCCAAACGTTGGAGCCACCTAGGCTCTGAAAACAACATGCCCCCATAGCGTTGGAGCGGCCCACTGCACACACGGGGCCGCTCTGACTCTGTGCCTCGCACCGAACACCAGGGAAATGCCTCAGATTATACCGTTGGAGCCTCGTGGGCTCAGAGAAAACAATGCCCCGTAACGTTGGAGCGGCCCGCTGCCTTCCGGGGCCGCTCTGAGTACCAAACGAACTGCCCCCGTATGCGTTGGAGCCTCGTGGGCTCCCAGGCAGAGAATGCTGTCCCCTTTGGTGGAGCCTCCTCGTGGGGGGGGGGGCTCAGACACGCACAGAGACCACCCCGAGCCCTCTCCTTACCGGGGTCTCCTACGCGCCGGCTCTGCTCCTAATGTCGGCTCTCCTGAGGCCGGGCAGCCGAGTCGTGCTGCCTGGCTCTCTCCACGGCCGGCTTGTGGGGCGTTGGCCAGAGCGGGGTAGGCTCCCGCCTGGCTTCGTGAGGCTGCGAGGCTTCCCAGCTCCCGGGTGCTTCTCGGTGGAGCCTGCGAGGCTCCGGGACTTCAGTTTGCCGGCAATGGCCGCACTTCCCCTTCCGTCCCGCGGCCCCGCCCACAACCAGGCGGGCCGCGGGCTCGGCGATGCCTTTCAAATGCAGCTTGGGCCGCGGCGGTGATTTCTTTGTAAGAGGGGTAGGCTCCCTCTAAATTCACGACATAAGGCGGGGTGGGCACCCGCCGGACACACCAAACCGCGGGGTGGGCACCCGCCACACACGGTGAATCGCGGGGTGGGCACCCGCTCCCCTTAAAGGAGGCATAACGTGGGGTGGCACCCGCAATCTACAATTAACGATGAAGCGGGGTGGGCACCCGCAATCTAGGACAAGGATGAAGCGGGGTGGCTCCCGCTCGGCAGCCATGACGGGGGAATCCCTCCAGTGGGGATTCCCTCAGGCAATAGGCAGCAGCATGCTGCAGAGCTCCAGTGCTCCGTCAGGAGCCCGATTTCAGCGCTCCCAGGCGCTAGAAGGCTGTATCAAGCCTGGGCAGTGTAAAAGGACCAGCAAAAGGTCCAAAAAGGTCCTGAAGGCATCCAGGGGGCAAAGCAGGGCCCAGGGGCCAGCACACAGGGCCCTCCAGCAGGAAGGTAGCCCCCATGGCGGTCCCTCCTGGGCCCCAGCAGCAGCGCGCCCCTGGCAGATTCAAGTCAGAACAAGAACATTTTGTAAGGGGACACAGCCCCTTTTTATACACCAAATCCCTTTGTTCTGGGTTCAGGGTGAGGGGGAAAACCAGTCGCAGCTGGTTGGAGAGCACCCTTGATGTGCTCAGCCCCTCACTCTATTCACTGGCAGGGCTAGGGTCGTCAGTCGCACCACAGGGGGCGGAGCCAGCACTGTGTGTGGAAAACCCTGTCCTATTCAGGACCCAGGTGTACTCCTCCCACCCATCTAGCTGCTGATCTCCCCATTCAGCACTGGGTGACTCATCCTGACTCGGGGGAATCCCTAGCCCGTCACATGACATGACCAGCCAATCACGCGACAGACACACTGCACACAGAAGTGCCCACTTCTAGAAGTGGCACTTCCACACTAGGTACATGCACGCCGCACACATCATCGCGCAGCATTCACTCCCACGAGTCCGCACATACCAAACTCGGGCCTGCACACCCCACACATCAGGAACTACCAGGGACACATACATTCCCCATGCATTCCTATGGGAGGGCAGGCCTATCTCACCACATGCACTCAGAGCACGCACGCACTTTACCCTGGGACACAGGGAAAGTGCGCAGAAACCAAGAAAATCACCACACCAAGTCACCAATAAAAGGCAAAAAGTTCAGGGGTGAACCTGCCAGAAGGGCCAAGTCCAACAGGCAGTACGACCGTACAAGAGAGCTCTCGCTCCTCGGGGCTCTCTCCTCCGGGACGACCTTGCCACGGGAGCGCGGGGTAGGCTCCCGTCAGCTCCTTCTTCCAGTACCGCGGGGCTCCCTCACGCTCACGGGAGCCCTGCTTGGACTTCCGGATGGTTGTCTAGCGCCCCGCCCACGTCACCACCAGAACTGCCTGACTTCCTGTTCCGCGGTGGCCGCGGCGGTGATCTTTCCAGCGATAAGCGGGGTAGGCTCCCGCAAGTGAGCAAAGTTATTCCCTGAGGCGGCAATAACGCGGGGTAGGCTCCCGCCAGTCGTATAAAGATGAAATAAGCGGGGTGGGCACCCGCCAACGAGCGCAACAATGCGGGGTGGGCACCCGCTCGTAATGTTGCAAAAATTGCAGGGAATCCCTACGTCGGGGTTCCCTCGCTAATAAGTGCAGCGCCGCGCTGCTGGCCACACTTAAAGCGCTCCTAGCGCTATAGGTAAAAAGAACCACAAAGTCCAGCAAAGTTCTTCCCTGCATGCAGCAGGGCAGGGGTGGGGGGCAAGGCTGGACCCAGAGCCAGCTCACTGGGCCTCCAGGCAGGGAGGTAATCCAAGTGGCGGTCCTCTGGTCCAGCAGCAGCCCCCCTCAGGTAAGATCCTGGCAGAGAACAGTTTCTGTGGGGACACAGCCCCATTTTTATACACTAAAACCCTTTGTTCTGGGTTCAGGGTGAGGGGGCAAACCAGTTGCAGCTGGTTGGGGAGCACCCTTGATGTGCTCAGCCCCTCACTCTATTCACTGGCAGGGCTAGGGTCGTCAGTCGCACCACAGGGGGCGGAGCCAGCATTGTGTGGGGAAAACCCTGCCCTATTCAGGACCCAGGTGTACTCCTCCCACCCATCTAGCTGCTGATCTCCCCATTCACCACTGGGTGACTCATCCTGACTCTGGGGAATCCCTAGCCCGTCACATGACCTCAACCAGCCAATCACGCGACAAGGCACAAATTTTACACTGCACACCGAAGTGCCCACTTCTAGAAGTGGCACTTCCACACTAGGTACATGCACGCCGCACACATCATCGCGCAGCATTCAATCACACGAGTCCGCACATACCAAACTCGGGCCTGCACACCCCACGCATCAGGAACTACTAGGGACACATACATTCCCCATGCATTCCTATGGGAGGACAGGCCTATCTCACCACATGCACTCAGAATGCGCACGCACTTTCCTCTGGGACACAGGGAAAGTGCGCAGAAACAAATAGCACCACACCAAGTCACCAATAAAAAGCAAAAAAAGTTCAGGGGTGAACCTGCCAGAAGGGCCAAGTCCAACAGCTCTAAAGCAGTTCTGCTGACGTAGTTCTCTGGCTCTAGAGCAGCTATTCTGACCTGGTTCTCTGGCTCTAAAGCAGCTCACCTGACCTGGTTTTATGGCTCTAAAGCAGTTCTGCTGACGTGGTTCTCTGGCTCTAATGCAGCTCTGCTGACCTGATTCTTTGGCTCTAGAGCAGCTCTGCTGACCTGGATCTCTGCCTCTAGAGCAGCTCTGCTGACCTGGTTCTTAGGCTCTAGAGAAGCTCTGCTGACCTGGTTCTATGGCTCTAAAGCAGCTCTGCTGACCTGGTTCTCTGGCTCTGGCACAGCTCTGCTGACCTGGTTCTGTGGCTCTAGAGCAGCTCTGTTGACCTGGTTCTCTGGCTCAAAACAGCTCTGCTGGCGTGGTTCTCTGGCTCGAGAACAGCTTTGCTGACCTGGTTCTTAGGCTCTAGAGCAGCTCTGCTGACCTGGTTCTTAGGCTCTAGAGCAGCTCTGCTGACCTGGTTCTATGGATCTAGAGCAGCTCTGCTGACCTGGTTCTCTCCCTCTAAAGCAGCTCTGCTGACCTGGTTTCTCTGGTTCTACAGCAGCTCTGCCGACCTGGTTTTCTGGCTCTAGAGCAGCTCTGCCGATGTGGATCTTAGGCTCTAGAGCAGCTTTGCTGACCTGGTTCTCTGGCTCTAGCGCAGCTCTGCTGAGCTGGTTCTCTGGCTCTACAGCAGCTCTGCTAACCTGGTTCTCTGACTCTACAGCAGCTCTGCTGCCCCAGTTCTCTGCCTCTAGAGCGGTTCTGCTGACCTGGTTCTTAGGTTATAGAGCAGCTCTGCTGACCTGGTTCTCTGGCTCCAAAGAGACTCTGCTAACCTGGTTCTCTGGCTCTAAAGCAGCTCTGCTGACCTGATTCTCTGGTTCTAAAGCAACTCTGCTGACCTGGTTCTCTTGCTCTATAAAGGCTCTGTTGACCTGGTTCTTTGGCTCTAAAGCAGCTCTGCTGACCTGGTTCTCTGGTTCTAAAGCGGCTCTGCTGACCTGGTTCTCTGGCTCTAAAGCGGATCTGCTGACCTGGTTCTCTGGTTCTAAAGCAGATCTGCTGACCTGGTTCTCAGGCTCTAGAGCAGCTCTGCTGACCTGGTTCTCAGGCTCTAGAGCAGCTCTGCTGACCTGGTTCTCTGGCTGTAGAGCTGCTCTGCTGACCTGGTTCTCAGGCTCTAGAGCAGCTCTGCTGACCTGGTTCTCTGGCTCTAAAGAAGCTCTGCTGACCTGGTTCTATGGCTCTATTGCAGCTCTGCTGACCTGGTTCTCTCCCTCTAAAGTGGCTCTGCTGACCTGGTTTCTCTGTCTATACAGCAGCTCTGCTGACCTGGTTCTCTGGCTCTACAACGGCTCTGCTGACCTGGTTCTCTGGCTCTAAAGCGGCTCTGCTGACCTGGTTCTATGGCTCTAAAGCAGCTCTGCTGACCTGGTTCTCTGGTTCTAGAGCAGCTCTGCTGACATGGTTAACTGGCTCTAAAGCAGCTCTACTGACCTGTTTCTCTTGCTCTAGAGCAGCTCTGCTGACCTGGTTCTCTGGCTCTACAACGGCTCTGCTGACCTGGTTCTCTGGCTCTAAAGCAGCTCTGCTTACAGGGTTATCTCGTTCTATAGCAGCTCTGGTGACCTGGTTCTCTGGCTCTACAGCAGATCTGCTGCCCCGGTTCTCTGCCCCTAGAGCAGCTCTACTGACCTGGATCTTAGGCTCTAGTGCTGCTCTGCTGACCAGGTTCTCTGGCCCTAAAGCGGCTCTGCTGATCTGGTTCTCTGGCTCTAAAGCAGCTCTGCTGACCTGGTTCTCTTGCTCTAAAGCGCCTCTGCTGACCTGGTTCTCTTGCTCTAAAGCGGCTCTGCTGACCTGGTTCTCTGGCTCCAAAGCCTGGTTCTCTGGGTCTAAAGCGGCTCTGCTGACCTGGTTCTCTGGTTCTAAAGCAGCTCTGCTGACCTGGTTCTTTGGCTCTAAAGCAGCTCTGCTGACCTGGTTCTCTTGCTCTAGAGCAGCTCTGCTGACCTGGTTTTTAGGCTCTAGAGTAGGTCTGCTGGCCTGGTTCTCTGGCTCTACAACGGCTCTGCTGACCTGGTTGTCTAGCTCTAAAGCAGCTCTGCTGACCCGGTTCTATAGCTCTAAAGCAGCTCTGCAGACCTGGTTCTCTGGCTCTACAGAAGCCCTGCTGACGTGGTTTTATGGCTCTAAAGCAGTTCTGCTGACGTAGTTCTCTGGCTCTAGAGCAGCCATTCTGACCTGGTTCTCTGGCACTAAAGCAGCTCACATGACCTGGTTTTATGGCTCTAAAGCAGTTCTGCTGACGTGGTTCTCTGGCTCTAAAGCAGCTCTGCTGACCTGATTCTCTGGCTCTAGAGCAGCTCTGCTGACCTGGATCTCTGCCTCTAGAGCAGCTCTGCTGACCTGGTTCTTAGGCTCTAGAGAAGCTCTGCTGACCTGGTTCTATGGCTCTAAAGCAGCTCTGCTGACGTGGTTCTCTAGTGGCGCAGCTCTGCTGACCTGGTTCTGTGGCTCTAGAGCAGCTCTGCTGATCTGGTTCTCTGGCTCAAAACAGCTCTGCTGGCGTGGTTCTCTCCCTCTAAAGCAGCTCTGCTGACCTGGATTCTCTGGCTCTACAGCAGCTCTGCTGACCAGATTCGCTGGCTCGAGAGCAGCTTTGCTGACCTGGTTCTTAGGCTCTAGAGCAGCTCTGCTGACCTGGTTCTTAGGCTCTAGAGCAGCTCTGCTGACCTGGTTCTCTGGCTCTAGAGCAGATCTGCTGACCTGGTTCTCAGGCTCTAGAGCAGCTCTGCTGACCTGGTTCTCTGGCTCTAAAGCTGCTCTGCTGACCTGGTTCTCTGCCTCTAGAGCAGCTCTGCTGATCTGGTTCTTAGGCTCCAGAGCAGCTCTGCTGGCCTGGTTCTCTGCCTCTAAAGCAGCTCTGCTGACCTGGTTCTATGGCTCTATTGCAGCTCTGCTGACCTGGTTCTCTCCCTCTAAAGCGGCTCTGCTGACCTGGTTTCTCTGTCTATACAGCAGCTCTGCTGACCGGGTTCTCTGGCTCTACAACGGCTCTGCTGACCTGGTTCTCTGGCTCTAAAGCGGCTCTGCTGACCTGGTTCTATGGCTCTAGAGCAGCTCTGCTGACCTGGTTCTCTGGCTCTAGAGCAGCTCTGCTGACATGGTTAACTGGCTCTAAAGCAGCTCTACTGACCTGTTTCTCTTGCTCTAGAGCAAGTCTGCTGACCTGGTTCTTAGGCTCTAGAGCAGCTCTGCTGACCTGGTTCTCTGGCTCTACAACGGCTCTGCTGACCTGGTTCTCTGGCTCTAAAGCAGCTCTGCTTACAGGGTTATCTCGTTCTACAGCAGCTCTGGTGACCTGGTTCTCTGGCTCTACAGCAGCTCTGCTGCCCCGGTTCTCTGCCCCTAGAGCAGCTCTACTGACCTGGATCTTAGGCTCTAGTGCTACTCTGCTGACGTGGTTCTCTGGCCCTAAAGCGGCTCTGCTGATCTGGATCTCTGGCTCTAAAGCAGCTCTGCTGACCTGGTTCTCTGGCTCTAAAGCGCCTCTGCTGACCTGGTTCTCTTGCTCTAAAGCGGCTCTGCTGACCTGGTTCTCTGGCTCTAAAGCCTGGTTCTCTGGGTCTAAAGCGGCTCTGCTGACCTGGTTCTCTGGTTCTAAAGCAGCTCTGCTGACCTGGTTCTCTGGCTCTAAAGCAGCTCTGCTGACCTGGTTCTCTGGCTCTAGAGCAGCTCTGCTGACCTGGTTTTTAGGCTCTAGAGTAGCTCTGCTGGCCTGGTTCTCTGGCTCTACAACGGCTCTGCTGACCTGGTTGTCTAGCTCTAAAGCAGCTCTGCTGACCCGGTTCTATAGCTCTAAAGCAGCTCTGCAGACCTGGTTCTCTGGCTCTACAGAAGCCCTGCTGACGTGGTTTTATGGCTCTAAAGCAGTTCTGCTGACGTAGTTCTCTGGCTCTAGAGCAGCCATTCTGACCTGGTTCTCTGGCACTAAAGCAGCTCATATGACCTGGTTTTATGGCTCTAAAGCAGTTCTGATGACGTGGTTCTCTGGCTCTAAAGCAGCTCTGCTGACCTGATTCTCTGGCTCTAGAGCAGCTCTGCTGACCTGGATCTCTGCCTCTAGAGCAGCTCTGCTGACCTGGTTCTTAGGCTCTAGAGAAGCTCTGCTGACCTGGTTCTATGGCTCTAAAGCAGCTCTGCTGACCTGGTTCTCTGGCTCTGGCGGCGCAGCTCTGCTGACCTGGTTCTGTGGCTCTAGAGCAGCTCTGCTGATCTGGTTCTCTTGCTCAAAACAGCTCTGCTGGCGTGGTTCTCTCCCTCTAAAGCAGCTCTGCTGACTTGGATTCTCTGGTTCTACAGCAGCTCTGCTGACCAGATTCGCTGGCTCGAGAGCAGCTTTGCTGACCTGGTTCTTAGGCTCTAGAGCAGCTCTGCTGACCTGGTTCTATGGATCTAGAGCAGCTCTGCTGACCTGGTTCTCTCCCTCTAAAGCAGCTCTGCTGACCTGGTTTCTCTGTTTCTACAGCAGCTCTGCCGACCTGGTTTTCTGGCTCTAGAGCAGCTCTGCTGACGTGGATCTTAGGCTCTAGAGCACCTTTGCCGACCTGGTTCTCTGGCTCTAAAGCAGCTCTGCTGAGCTGGTTCTCTGGCTCTACAGCAGCTCTGCTAACCTGGTTCTCTTCCTCTAGAGCGGTTCTGCTGACCTGGTTCTTAGGTTATAGAGCAGGTCTGCTGACCTGGTTCTCTGGCTCCAAAGAGGCTCTGCTAACCTGGTTCTCTGGCTCTAGGTCAGCTCTGCTGACCTGGTTTTCTGGTTGTAAAGCAACTCTGCTGACTTGGTTCTCTTGCTCTATAAAGGCTCTGTTGACATGGTTCTTTGGCTCTAAAGCAGCTCTGCTGACCTGGTTCTCTGGTTCTAAAGTGGCTCTGCTGACCTGGTTCTCTGGCTCTAAAGCGGCTCTGCTGACCTGGTTCTCTGGTTCTAAAGCAGATCTGCTGACCTGGTTCTCTGGCTCTAGAGCAGATCTGCTGACCTGGTTCTCAGGCTCTATAGCAGCTCTGCTGACCTGGTTCTCTGGCTCTAAAGCAGCTCTGCTGACCTGGTTCTACAGCTCTAAAGCAGCTCTGCTGGCCTGGTTCTCTGGCTCTAAAGCAGCTATGCTGTCCTTCTTCTCTGGCTCTAGAGCACCTCTGCTGACCTGGTTCTTAGGCTCTAGAGCAGCTCTGCTGACCTGGTTCTTTGGCTCTAAAGCAGCTCTGCAGACCTGGTTTTATGGCTCCAAAGCAGCTCTGCTGACCTGGTTCTCTGGCTCTTAAGCAGCTCTGCTGACCTGGTTCTCTCCCTCTAAAGCAGCTCTGCTAATCTGGTTTCTCTGGCTCTACAGCAGCTCTGCTGACCTGGTTCTCAGCCTCCAGAGCAGCTCTGCTGAACTGGTTCTTAGGCTCTAGAGCAGCTCTGCTGACCTGGTTCCCCGGCTCTATAGCAGCTCTGCTGACCTGGTTCTCTCCCGTTAAAGAAGCTCTGCTGACCTGGTTTCTCTGGCTCTACAGCAGCTCTGCTGACCTGCTTCTCTGGCTCTAGAGCAGCTCTGCTGACCTGGTTCTCTGGCTTTAAAAGGGCTCTGCTGACCTGGTTCTCTGGCTCTAGAGCAGCTCTGCTGACCTGGTTCTCTGGCTCTAAAGCAGCTCTGCTGACCTGGTTCTCCGGCTCTATATCAGCTCTGCTGACATGGTTCTCTCCCTTTAAAGAAGCTCTGCTGACCTGGTTTCTCTGGTTCTACAGCAGCTGTGCTGACCTGCTTCTCTGGCTCTAGAGCAGCTCTGCTGACCTGGTTCTATGGCTCTAAAGCAGCTCTGCTAACCTGGTTTCTCTGGCTCACCAGCAGCTCTGCTGACCTGCTTCTCTGCCTCTAGAGCAGCTCTGCTGACCTGGTTCTTAGGCACTAGAGCAGCTCTGCTGACCTGGTTCTCTGGCTCTAAAGCAGCTCTGCTGACCTGGTTTCTCTGGCTCTGCAGCAGCTCTGCTGACCTGGCTCTAGAGCAGCACTGCTGACCTGGTTCTTAGGCTCTAGAGCAGCTCTGCTGACCTGGTTCTCTGACTTTGAAGCAGGACTGCTGACCTGGTTCTCTGGCTCTAGAGCAGCTCTGCTGACCTGGTTCTCTGGCTCTAGAGCAGCTCTGCTGACCTGGTTTTTAGGCTCTAGAGTAGCTCTGCTGACCTGGTTCTCTGGCTCTACAATGGCTCTGCTGATCTGGTTCTCTAGCTCTAAAGCAGCTCTGCTGACCTGGTTCTATAGCTCTAAAGCAGCTCTGCTGACCTGGTTCTCTGGCTCTACAGAAGCTCTGCTGACCTGGTTCTCTGCCTCTAGAGCAGCTCTGCTGATCTGGTTCTTAGGCTCCAGAGCAGCTCTGCTGGCCTGGTTCTCTGCCTCTAAAGCAGCTCTGCTGACCTGGTTCTCTGGCTCTAGAGCAGCTCAGCTGACCTAGTTCTTAGGCTCTAGAGCAGCTCTGCTGACCTGGTTGTCTGACTCTACAACGGCTCTGCAGACCTGGTTCTCTGGCTCTAAAGCAGGTATGCTGACCTAGTTTTGTGGCTTTAAAGCAGCTCTGCTGACCTGGCTTCTCTGGCTCTACAGCAGCTCTGCTGACCTGTTTCTCTGGTTCTAGAGCAGCTCTGCTGACCTGGTTCTTAGGCTCTAGAGCAGCTCCGCTGACCTGGTTCTATGGCTGTAAAGCAGATCTGCTGACCTGGTTCTCTGGCTTTGAAGCAGCTCTGCTGACCTGGTTCTCTGGCTCTAGAGCAGCTCTGCTGACCTGGTTCTCTCCCTCTAAAGCAGCTCTGCTGACCTGGTTCTCTGGCTCTAAAGCAGCTCTGCTGGCCTGGTTCTCTCCCTCTAACGCAGCTCTGCTGACCTGGTTTCTCTGGTTCTACAGCAGCTCTGCCAACCTGGTTTTCTGGCTCTAGAGCAGCTCTGCTGACCTGGTTCTTAGGCTCTAGAGCAGCTCTGCTGACCTGGTTCTCTGGCTGTACAACGGCTTTGCTGACCTGGTTCTCTGGCTCTACAGCAGCACTGCTGACCTGGTTCTCTGGCTCTAGAGCAGATCTGCTGACCTGGTTCTCAGGCTCTATAGCAGCTCTGCTGACCTGGTTCTCTGGCTCTAAAGCAGCTCTGCTGACCTGGTTCTACAGCTCTAAAGCAGCTCTGCTGGCCTGGTTCTCTGGCTCTAAAGCAGCTATGCTGTCCTTCTTCTCTGGCTCTAGAGCACCTCTGCTGACCTGGTTCTTAGGCTCTAGAGCAGCTCTGCTGACCTGGTTCTTTGGCTCTAAAGCAGCTCTGCAGACCTGGTTTTATGGCTCCAAAGCAGCTCTGCTGACCTGGTTCTCTGGCTCTAAAGCAGCTCTGCTGACCTGGTTCTCTCCCTCTAAAGCAGCTCTGCTAATCTGGTTTCTCTGGCTCTACAGCAGCTCTGCTGACCTGGTTCTCAGCCTCCAGAGCAGCTCTGCTGAACTGGTTCTTAGGCTCTAGAGCAGCTCTGCTGACCTGGTTCCCCGGCTCTATAGCAGCTCTGCTGACCTGGTTCTCTCCCTTTAAAGAAGCTCTGCTGACCTGGTTTCTCTGGCTCTACAGCAGCTCTGCTGACCTGCTTCTCTGGCTCTAGAGCAGCTCTGCTGACCTGGTTCTCTGGCTTTAAAAGGGCTCTGCTGACTTGGTTCTCTGGCTCTAGAGCAGCTCTGCTGACCTGGTTCTCTGGCTCTAAAGCAGCTCTGCTGACCTGGTTCTCCGGCTCTATATCAGCTCTGCTGACCTGGTTCTCTCCCTTTAAAGAAGCTCTGCTGACCTGGTTTCTCTGGTTCTACAGCAGCTGTGCTGACCTGCTTCTCTGGCTCTAGAGCAGCTCTGCTGACCTGGTTCTATGGCTCTAAAGCAGCTCTGCTAACCTGGTTTCTCTGGCTCACCAGCAGCTCTGCTGACCTGCTTCTCTGCCTCTAGAGCAGCTTTGCTGGCCTGGTTCTTAGGCTCTAGAGCAGCTCTGCTGACCTGGTTCTTAGGCTCTAGAGCAGCTCTGCTGACCTGGTTCTATGGATCTAAAGCAGCTCTGCTGACCTGATTCTCTGGCTTTGAAGCAGCTCTGCTGACCTGGTTCTCTGGCTCTAAAGCAGCTCTGCTGACCTGGTTCTATGGCTCTAAAGCAGTTCTGCTGACCTGGTTCTCTCCTGCTAAAGCAGCTCTGCTGACTTGGTTTCTCTGGCTCTACAGCAGCTCTGCCGACCTGGTACTCTGGCTCTAGAGCAGCTCTGCTGACCTGGTTCTCTGGCTCTACAACGGCTCTGCGGACCTGGTTCTCTGGCTCTAAAGGGGCTCTGCTGACCTGGTGCTCTGGCTCTAAAGCGGCTCTGCTGACCTGGTTCTCTGGCAGCCCAGTGTCTGTGCTGGTGGCATCCATTTTGTGATGCCAGGGCTCTATAGGATTTCTGTAGTTTTAAATGTCGTCCCCTCTATAAGGGTGGGATCATGCTCCCACATCATGAACTGATGTGGGGGTATGATTCCAAGTTGTTTGACACTAAACACGACATGTTTTGATGCAGTCATTCCTAAGTTAGCATTTTAATGCACTTAAGAGTATATGGTTTAACCGCATCCGCAAACAGCCATAGAGAATAGAATCTGGTAGCTGCAGAGGGGCCCTGCTCACGCAGAGGCACCCCCTCACATTGTAAACCACGCACCCTGCCCTCAGGATTGATAGGGCCTGCCATAGGGGTGGCTGATAGGTTTATATGTGTGTGTATGGTGAGATATAGAAACCTATATCGCTGTGAGGAGTACTAACACTACCTCACACAGGCTGCAGTAGCAGGCCTGTGGTGTCAGATTGAGAATGCTTCCCAGGGGTGGCATAATACATGCTCCAGTCCCTGGTAGGCCTGTGAAGTGCCTATGCCCTAGGTACCTAAGGTACCATACACTAGGGGCTCATAAGGTACCACAGTATCCAATCACTAGTGCATCTAATATGCACACCAAGTCGTTTAGAGAGAACAGAGAGACTGGGGCCCTGATTAGCAGGGACCCAGCCAGACTATAGCCAGAAACCAGTGTATACATCAGAAAAAAAGTGGGGGCAACATAAGTGCAGATTTTTCTCTCCTACATCTGCTGACCTGGTTCTTAGGCTGTAGAGCAGTTCTGCTGACCTGGTTCTCTGGCTCTACAACGGTTCTGCTGACCTGGTTCTCTGGCTCTACAACGGCTCTGCTGACCTGGTTCTTAGGCTCTAGAGCAGCTCTGCTGACCTGGTTCTCTGGCTCTACAACGGCTGTGCTGACCTAGTTCTCTGGCTCTACAATGGCTCTGCTGACCTGGTTCCCTGGCTCCAAAGCAGCTGTGCTGACCTGATTCTCTGGCTCTAGAGCAGCTCTGCTGACCTGGTTCTCTGGCTCTAGAGCAGCACTGTTGACCTGGTTCTGTGGCTCTAAAGCAGCTCTGCTGACCTGGTTCTCTGGCTCTAGAGCAGCACTGTTGACCTGGTTCTGTGGCTCTAAAGCAGCTCTGCTGACCTGGTTCTCTGGCTCTAGATCAGCTCTGCTGACCTGGTTCTTAAGCTGTAGAGCAGCTCTGCTGACCTGGTTCTCTGGCTCCACAACGGCTCTGCTGACCTGGTTCTCTGGCTCTACAGCAGCTCTGCTGATCTGGTTCTCTGCCTCTAGAGCAGCTCTGCTGACCTGGTTCTTAGGCTCTAGAGCAGCTCTGCTGACCTGGGTCTCTGGCTCTAAAGCGGCTCTGCTAACCTGGTTCTCTGGCTCTAAAGTGGCTCTTCTGACCTGGTTCTCTCCCTCTAAAGCGGCTGTGCTGACCTGGTTCTCTCCCTCTAAAGCGGCTCTGCTGACCTGGTTCTCTCCCTCTAAAACAGCTCTGCTGACCTGGTTTTTAGGCTCTAGAGCAGCTCTGCTGACCTGGTTCGTAGGCTCTACAGCAGCTCTGCTAACCTGGTTCTCTGGCTCTACAACGGCTCTGCTGACCTGGTTCTCTGGCTCTAGAGCAGCACTGCTGACCTGGTTCTCTGGCTCTAGAGCAGCTCTGCTGCCCTGGTTCGCAGGCTCTAGAGCAGCTCTGCAGACCTGGTTCTCTGGCTCTAAAGCGGCTCTGCTGACCTTGTTCTCTGTCTCTAAAGTGGCTCTGCTGACCTGGTTCTCTGGCTCTAAAGCAGCTCTGCTGAACTGGTTCTCCGGCTCTAAGCGACTCTGCTGACCTGGTTCTCTGGCTCTAAAGAGGCTCTGCTGACCTGGTTCTCTAGCTCTAAAGCAGCTCTGCTGACGCAGTTCTCTGGCTCTGGAGCAGCTCTGCTGACCTGGTTCTTAGGCTCTAGAGCAGTTCTGCCGACCTGGTCCACTGGCTTCTCAACGGCTCTCCTGACCTTGTTCTTTGGCTCTAAAACAGCTCTGCTGACCTTGTTGTATGGCTCTAAAGCAGCTCTGCTGACCTTGTTCTCTCCCTCTAAAGCAGCTCCGCTGACCCGGTTTCTCAGGCTCTAAAGTAGCTCTGCTGACCTGGTTTCTCTGGCTCTACAGCAGTTCTGCTGACCTGGTTCTCTGGCTCTAGAGCGGCTCTGCTGACCTGGTTCTATGGCTCTAAAGCAGATCTGTTGACCTTGTTCTCTGGCTTTGAAGCAGCTCTGCTAACCTCGTTCTCAGGCTCTAGAGCAGCTCTGCTGACCTGGTTCTCTGGCTCTAAAGAAGCTTTGCTGACCTGGTTCTCTGGCTCTATTGCAGCTCTGCTGACCTGGTTCTCTCCCTCTAAAGCAGTTCTGCTGACCTGGTTTCTCTTTCTCTACAACGGCTCTGCTGACCTGGTTCTCTGGCTCTACAACAGCTCTGCTGACCTGGTTCTCTGGCTCTAAAGCGGCTCTGCTGACCTGGTTCTATGGCTCTAAAGCAGCTCTGCTGACCTGGTTCTCTGGCTCTAGAGCAGCTCTGCTGACATGGTTCTCTGGCTGTAAAGCAGCACTACTGACCTGTTTCTCTGGCTCTAGAGCAGGTCTGCTGACCTGGTTCTTAGGCTCTAGAGCAGCTCTGCTGACCTGGTTCTCTGGCTCTACAACGGCTCTGCTGACCTGGTTCTCTGGCTCTAAAGCAGCTCTGCTTACAGGGTTATCTCGTTCTACAGCAGCTCTGGTGACCTGTTTCTCTGGCTCTACAGCAGCTCTGCTGCCCCGGTTCTCTGCCCCTAGAGCAGCTCTACTGACCTGGATCTTAGGCTCTAGTGCTGCTCTGCTGACCTGGTTCTCTGTCCCTAAAGCGGCTCTGCTGATCTGGTTCTCTGGCTCTAAAGCAGCTCTGCTGACCTGGTTCTCTGGCTCTAAAGCGCCTCTGCTGACCTGGTTCTCTTGCTCTAAAGCGGCTCAGCTGACCTGGTTCTCTGGCTCTAAAGCCTGGTTTTCTGGGTCTAAAGCGGCTCTGATGACCTGGTTCTTTGGTTCTAAAGCAGTTCTGCTGACCTGGTTTCTCTGGCTCTACAGCAGCTCTGCTGACCTGCTTCTCTGGCTCTAGAGCAGCTCTGCTGACCTGGTTCTCCGGCTCTATATCAGCTCTGCTGACCTGGTTCTCTCCCTTTAAAGAAGCTCTGCTGACCTGGTTTCTCTGGTTCTACAGCAGCTGTGCTGACCTGCTTCTCTGGCTCTAGAGCAGCTCTGCTGACCTGGTTCTATGGCTCTAAAGCAGCTCTGCTAACCTGGTTTCTCTGGCTCACCAGCAGCTCTGCTGACCTGCTTCTCTGCCTCTAGAGCAGCTCTGCTGACCTGGTTCTTAGGCACTAGAGCAGCTCTGCTGACCTGGTTCTCTGGCTCTAAAGCAGCTCTGCTGACCTGGTTTCTCTGGCTCTGCAGCAGCTCTGCTGACCTGGCTCTAGAGCAGCACTGCTGACCTGGTTCTTAGGCTCTAGAGCAGCTCTGCTGACCTGGTTCTCTGACTTTGAAGCAGGACTGCTGACCTGGTTCTCTGGCTCTAGAGCAGCTCTGCTGACCTGGTTCTCTGGCTCTAGAGCAGCTCTGCTGACCTGGTTTTTAGGCTCTAGAGTAGCTCTGCTGACCTGGTTCTCTGGCTCTACAATGGCTCTGCTGATCTGGTTCTCTAGCTCTAAAGCAGCTCTGCTGACCTGGTTCTATAGCTCTAACGCAGCTCTGCTGACCTGGTTCTCTGGCTCTACAGAAGCTCTGCTGACCTGGTTCTCTGCCTCTAGAGCAGCTCTGCTGATCTGGTTCTTAGGCTCCAGAGCAGCTCTGCTGGCCTGGTTCTCTGCCTCTAAAGCAGCTCTGCTGACCTGGTTCTCTGGCTCTAGAGCAGCTCAGCTGACCTAGTTCTTAGGCTCTAGAGCAGCTCTGCTGACCTGGTTGTCTGACTCTACAACGGCTCTGCAGACCTGGTTCTCTGGCTCTAAAGCAGGTATGCTGACCTAGTTTTGTGGCTTTAAAGCAGCTCTGCTGACCTGGCTTCTCTGGCTCTACAGCAGCTCTGCTGACCTGTTTCTCTGGTTCTAGAGCAGCTCTGCTGACCTGGTTCTTAGGCTCTAGAGCAGCTCCGCTGACCTGGTTCTATGGCTGTAAAGCAGATCTGCTGACCTGGTTCTCTGGCTTTGAAGCAGCTCTGCTGACCTGGTTCTCTGGCTCTAGAGCAGCTCTGCTGACCTGGTTCTCTCCCTCTAAAGCAGCTCTGCTGACCTGGTTCTCTGGCTCTAAAGCAGCTCTGCTGGCCTGGTTCTCTCCCTCTAACGCAGCTCTGCTGACCTGGTTTCTCTGGTTCTACAGCAGCTCTGCCAACCTGGTTTTCTGGCTCTAGAGCAGCTCTGCTGACCTGGTTCTTAGGCTCTAGAGCAGCTCTGCTGACCTGGTTCTCTGGCTGTACAACGGCTTTGCTGACCTGGTTCTCTGGCTCTACAGCAGCACTGCTGACCTGGTTCTCTGGCTCTAGAGCAGATCTGCTGACCTGGTTCTCAGGCTCTATAGCAGCTCTGCTGACCTGGTTCTCTGGCTCTAAAGCAGCTCTGCTGACCTGGTTCTACAGCTCTAAAGCAGCTCTGCTGGCCTGGTTCTCTGGCTCTAAAGCAGCTATGCTGTCCTTCTTCTCTGGCTCTAGAGCACCTCTGCTGACCTGGTTCTTAGGCTCTAGAGCAGCTCTGCTGACCTGGTTCTTTGGCTCTAAAGCAGCTCTGCAGACCTGGTTTTATGGCTCCAAAGCAGCTCTGCTGACCTGGTTCTCTGGCTCTAAAGCAGCTCTGCTGACCTGGTTCTCTCCCTCTAAAGCAGCTCTGCTAATCTGGTTTCTCTGGCTCTACAGCAGCTCTGCTGACCTGGTTCTCAGCCTCCAGAGCAGCTCTGCTGAACTGGTTCTTAGGCTCTAGAGCAGCTCTGCTGACCTGGTTCCCCGGCTCTATAGCAGCTCTGCTGACCTGGTTCTCTCCCTTTAAAGAAGCTCTGCTGACCTGGTTTCTCTGGCTCTACAGCAGCTCTGCTGACCTGCTTCTCTGGCTCTAGAGCAGCTCTGCTGACCTGGTTCTCTGGCTTTAAAAGGGCTCTGCTGACTTGGTTCTCTGGCTCTAGAGCAGCTCTGCTGACCTGGTTCTCTGGCTCTAAAGCAGCTCTGCTGACCTGGTTCTCCGGCTCTATATCAGCTCTGCTGACCTGGTTCTCTCCCTTTAAAGAAGCTCTGCTGACCTGGTTTCTCTGGTTCTACAGCAGCTGTGCTGACCTGCTTCTCTGGCTCTAGAGCAGCTCTGCTGACCTGGTTCTATGGCTCTAAAGCAGCTCTGCTAACCTGGTTTCTCTGGCTCACCAGCAGCTCTGCTGACCTGCTTCTCTGCCTCTAGAGCAGCTTTGCTGGCCTGGTTCTTAGGCTCTAGAGCAGCTCTGCTGACCTGGTTCTTAGGCTCTAGAGCAGCTCTGCTGACCTGGTTCTATGGATCTAAAGCAGCTCTGCTGACCTGATTCTCTGGCTTTGAAGCAGCTCTGCTGACCTGGTTCTCTGGCTCTAAAGCAGCTCTGCTGACCTGGTTCTATGGCTCTAAAGCAGTTCTGCTGACCTGGTTCTCTCCTGCTAAAGCAGCTCTGCTGACTTGGTTTCTCTGGCTCTACAGCAGCTCTGCCGACCTGGTACTCTGGCTCTAGAGCAGCTCTGCTGACCTGGTTCTCTGGCTCTACAACGGCTCTGCGGACCTGGTTCTCTGGCTCTAAAGGGGCTCTGCTGACCTGGTGCTCTGGCTCTAAAGCGGCTCTGCTGACCTGGTTCTCTGGCAGCCCAGTGTCTGTGCTGGTGGCATCCATTTTGTGATGCCAGGGCTCTATAGGATTTCTGTAGTTTTAAATGTCGTCCCCTCTATAAGGGTGAGAGCATGCTCCCACATCATGAACTGATGTGGGGGTATGATTCCAAGTTGTTTGACACCAAACACGACATGTTTTGATGCAGTCATTCCAAAGTTAGCATTTTAATGCACTTAAGAGTATATGGTTTAACCGCATCCGCAAACAGCCATAGAGAATAGAATCTGGTAGCTGCAGAGGGGCCCTGCTCACGCAGAGGCACCCCCTCACATTGTAAACCACACACCCTGCCCTCAGGATTGATAGGGCCTGCCATAGGGGTGGCTGATAGGTTTATATGTGTGTGTATGGTGAGATATAGAAACCTATATCGCTGTGAGGAGTACTAACACTACCTCACACAGGCTGCAGTAGCAGGCCTGTGGTGTCAGATTGAGAATGCTTCCCAGGGGTGGCATAATACATGCTCCAGTCCCTGGTAGGCCTGTGAAGTGCCTATGCCCTAGGTACCTAAGGTACCATACACTAGGGGCTCATAAGGTACCACAGTATCCAATCACTAGTGCATCTAATATGCACACCAAGTCGTTTAGAGAGAACAGAGAGACTGGGGCCCTGATTAGCAGGGACCCAGCCAGACTATAGCCAGAAACCAGTGTATACATCAGAAAAAAAGTGGGGGCAACATAAGTGCAGATTTTTCTCTCCTACATCTGCTGACCTGGTTCTTAGGCTGTAGAGCAGTTCTGCTGACCTGGTTCTCTGGCTCTACAACGGTTCTGCTGACCTGGTTCTCTGGCTCTACAACGGCTCTGCTGACCTGGTTCTTAGGCTCTAGAGCAGCTCTGCTGACCTGGTTCTCTGGCTCTACAACGGCTGTGCTGACCTAGTTCTCTGGCGCTACAACGGCTCTGCTGACCTGGTTCCCTGGCTCCAAAGCAGCTGTGCTGACCTGATTCTCTGGCTCTAGAGCAGCTCTGCTGACCTGGTTCTCTGGCTCTAGAGCAGCACTGTTGACCTGGTTCTGTGGCTCTAAAGCAGCTCTGCTGACCTGGTTCTCTGGCTCTAGAGCAGCACTGTTGACCTGGTTCTGTGGCTCTAAAGCAGCTCTGCTGACCTGGTTCTCTGGCTCTAGATCAGCTCTGCTGACCTGGTTCTTAAGCTGTAGAGCAGCTCTGCTGACCTGGTTCTCTGGCTCTACAACGGCTCTGCTGACCTGGTTCTCTGGCTCTACAGCAGCTCTGCTGATCTGGTTCTCTGCCTCTAGAGCAGCTCTGCTGACCTGGTTCTTAGGCTCTAGAGCAGCTCTGCTGACCTGGGTCTCTGGCTCTAAAGCGGCTCTGCTAACCTGGTTCTCTGGCTCTAAAGTGGCTCTTCTGACCTGGTTCTCTCCCTCTAAAGCGGCTGTGCTGACCTGGTTCTCTCCCTCTAAAGCGGCTCTGCTGACCTGGTTCTCTTCCTCTAAAACAGCTCTGCTGACCTGGTTTTTAGGCTCTAGAGCAGCTCTGCTGACCTGGTTCGTAGGCTCTACAGCAGCTCTGCTAACCTGGTTCTCTGGCTCTACAACGGCTCTGCTGACCTGGTTCTCTGGCTCTAGAGCAGCACTGCTGACCTGGTTCTCTGGCTCTAGAGCAGCTCTGCTGCCCTGGTTCGCAGGCTCTAGAGCAGCTCTGCAGACCTGGTTCTCTGGCTCTAAAGCGGCTCTGCTGACCTTGTTCTCTGTCTCTAAAGCGGCTCTGCTGACCTGGTTCTCTGGCTCTAAAGCAGCTCTGCTGAACTGGTTCTCCGGCTCTAAAGCGACTCTGCTGACCTGGTTCTCTGGCTCTAAAGAGGCTCTGCTGACCTGGTTCTCTAGCTCTAAAGCAGCTCTGCTGACGCAGTTCTCTGGCTCTGGAGCAGCTCTGCTGACCTGGTTCTTAGGCTCTAGAGCAGTTCTGCCGACCTGGTCCACTGGCTTCTCAACGGCTCTCCTGACCTTGTTCTTTGGCTCTAAAACAGCTCTGCTGACCTTGTTGTATGGCTCTAAAGCAGCTCTGCTGACCTTGTTCTCTCCCTCTAAAGCAGCTCCGCTGACCCGGTTTCTCAGGCTCTAAAGTAGCTCTGCTGACCTGGTTTCTCTGGCTCTACAGCAGTTCTGCTGACCTGGTTCTCTGGCTCTAGAGCGGCTCTGCTGACCTGGTTCTATGGCTCTAAAGCAGATCTGTTGACCTTGTTCTCTGGCTTTGAAGCAGCTCTGCTAACCTCGTTCTCAGGCTCTAGAGCAGCTCTGCTGACCTGGTTCTCTGGCTCTAAAGAAGCTTTGCTGACCTGGTTCTCTGGCTCTATTGCAGCTCTGCTGACCTGGTTCTCTCCCTCTAAAGCAGTTCTGCTGACCTGGTTTCTCTTTCTCTACAACGGCTCTGCTGACCTGGTTCTCTGGCTCTACAACAGCTCTGCTGACCTGGTTCTCTGGCTCTAAAGCGGCTCTGCTGACCTGGTTCTATGGCTCTAAAGCAGCTCTGCTGACCTGGTTCTCTGGCTCTAGAGCAGCTCTGCTGACATGGTTCTCTGGCTGTAAAGCAGCACTACTGACCTGTTTCTCTGGCTCTAGAGCAGGTCTGCTGACCTGGTTCTTAGGCTCTAGAGCAGCTCTGCTGACCTGGTTCTCTGGCTCTACAACGGCTCTGCTGACCTGGTTCTCTGGCTCTAAAGCAGCTCTGCTTACAGGGTTATCTCGTTCTACAGCAGCTCTGGTGACCTGTTTCTCTGGCTCTACAGCAGCTCTGCTGCCCCGGTTCTCTGCCCCTAGAGCAGCTCTACTGACCTGGATCTTAGGCTCTAGTGCTGCTCTGCTGACCTGGTTCTCTGTCCCTAAAGCGGCTCTGCTGATCTGGTTCTCTGGCTCTAAAGCAGCTCTGCTGACCTGGTTCTCTGGCTCTAAAGCGCCTCTGCTGACCTGGTTCTCTTGCTCTAAAGCGGCTCAGCTGACCTGGTTCTCTGGCTCTAAAGCCTGGTTTTCTGGGTCTAAAGCGGCTCTGATGACCTGGTTCTTTGGTTCTAAAGCAGTTCTGCTGACCTGGTTCTCTGGCTCTAAAGCAGCTCTGCTGACCTGGTTCTCTGGCTCTAGAGCAGCTCTGCTGACCTGGTTTTTAGGCTCTAGAGTAGCTCTGCTGGCCTGGTTCTCTGGCTCTACAACGCTCTACTGACCTGGTTGTCTAGCTCTAAAGCAGCTCTGCTTTCCTGGTTCTCTGGCTCTACAGAAGCTCTGGTGACCTGGTTTTATGGCTCTAAAGCAGTTCTGCTGACGTAGTTCTCTGGCTCTAGAGCAGCTCTTCTGATCTGGTTCTCTGGCTCTAAAGCAGCTCACCTGACGTGGTTTTATGGCTCTAAATCAGTTCTGCTGACATGGTTCTCTGGCTCTAAAGCAGCTCTGCTGACCTGATTCTCTGGCTCTAGAGCAGCTCTGCTGACCTGGTTCTCTGCCTCTAGAGCAGCTCTGCTGACCTGGTTCTCTGGCTCTGGCGCAGCTCTGCTGACCTGGTTTTGTGGCTCTAGAGCAGCTCTGCTGATCTGGTTCTCTGGCTCTAAACAGCTCTGCTGGCATGGTTCTCTCCCTCTAAAGCAGCTCTGCTGACCTGGATTCTCTGGCTCTACAGCAGCTCTGCTGACCAGGTTCTCTGGCTCGAGAGCAGCTTTGCTGACCTGGTTCTTAGGCTCTAGAGCAGCTCTGCTGACCTGGTTCTTAGGCTCTAGAGCAGCTCTGCTGACCTGGTTCTATGGATCTAAAGCAGCTCTGCTGACCTGATTCTCTGGCTTTGAAGCAGCTCTGCTGACCTGGTTCTCTGGCTCTAAAGCAGCTCTGCTGACCTGGTTCTATGGCTCTAAAGCAGTTCTGCTGACCTGGTTCTCTCCTGCTAAAGCAGCTCTGCTGACTTGGTTTCTCTGGCTCTACAGCAGCTCTGCCGACCTGGTACTCTGGCTCTAGAGCAGCTCTGCTGACCTGGTTCTCTGGCTCTACAACGGCTCTGCTGACCTGGTTCTCTGGCTCTAAAGGGGCTCTGCTGACCTGGTGCTCTGGCTCTAAAGCGGCTCTGCTGACCTGGTTCTCTGGCAGCCCAGTGTCTGTGCTGGTGGCATCCATTTTGTGATGCCAGGGCTCTATAGGATTTCTGTAGTATTAAATGTCGTCCCCTCTATAAGGGTGGGATCATGCTCCCACATCATGGACTGATGTGGGGGTATGATTCCAAGTTGTTTGACACCAAACACGACATGTTTTGATGCAGTCATTCCAAAGTTAGCATTTTAATGCACTTAAGAGTATATGGTTTAACCGCATCCGCAAACAGCCATAGAGAATAGAATCTGGTAGCTGCAGAGGGGCCCTGCTCACGCAGAGGCACCCCCTCACATTGTAAACCACGCACCCTGCCCTCAGGATTGATAGGGCCTGCCATAGGGGTGGCTGATAGGTTTATATGTGTGTGTATGGTGAGATATAGAAACCTATATCGCTGTGAGGAGTACTAACACTACCTCACACAGGCTGCAGTAGCAGGCCTGTGGTGTCAGATTGAGAATGCTTCCCAGGGGTGGCATAATACATGCTCCAGTCCCTGGTAGGCCTGTGAAGTGCCTATGCCCTAGGTACCTAAGGTACCATATACTAGGGGCTCATAAGGTACCACAGTATCCAATCACTAGTGCATCTAATATGCACACCAAGTAGTTTAGAGAGAACAGAGAGACTGGGGCCCTGATTAGCAGGGACCCAGCCAGACTATAGCCAGAAACCAGTGTATACATCAGAAAAAAAGTGGGGGCAACATAAGTGCAGATTTTTCTCTCCTACATCTGCTGACCTGGTTCTTAGGCTGTAGAGCAGTTCTGCTGACCTGGTTCTCTGGCTCTACAACGGTTCTGCTGACCTGGTTCTCTGGCTCTACAACGGCTGTGCTGACCTGGTTCTTAGGCTCTAGAGCAGCTCTGCTGACCTGGTTCTCTGGCTCTACAACGGCTGTGCTGACCTAGTTCTCTGGCTCTACAACGGCTCTGCTGACCTGGTTCCCTGGCTCCAAAGCAGCTGTGCTGACCTGATTCTCTGGCTCTAGAGCAGCTCTGCTGACCTGGTTCTCTGGCTCTAGAGCAGCACTGTTGACCTGGTTCTGTGGCTCTAAAGCAGCTCTGCTGACCTGGTTCTCTGGCTCTAGATCAGCTCTGCTGACCTGGTTCTTAAGCTGTAGAGCAGCTCTGCTGACCTGGTTCTCTGGCTCTACAACGGCTCTGCTGACCTGGTTCTCTGGCTCTACAGCAGCTCTGCTGATCTGGTTCTCTGCCTCTAGAGCAGCTCTGCTGACCTGGTTCTTAGGCTCTAGAGCAGCTCTGCTGACCTGGGTCTCTGGCTCTAAAGCGGCTCTGCTAACCTGGTTCTCTGGCTCTAAAGTGGCTCTTCTGACCTGGTTCTCTCCCTCTAAAGCGGCTGTGCTGACCTGGTTCTCTCCCTCTAAAGCGGCTCTGCTGACCTGGTTCTCTCCCTCTAAAACAGCTCTGCTGACCTGGTTTTTAGGCTCTAGAGCAGCTCTGCTGACCTGGTTCGTAGGCTCTACAGCAGCTCTGCTAACCTGGTTCTCTGGCTCTACAACGGCTCTGCTAACCTGGTTCTCTGGCTCTAAAGTGGCTCTTCTGACCTGGTTCTCTCCCTCTAAAGCGGCTGTGCTGACCTGGTTCTCTCCCTCTAAAGTGGCTCTGCTGACCTGGTTCTCTCCCTCTAAAACAGCTCTGCTGACCTGGTTTTTAGGCTCTAGAGCAGCTCTGCTGACCTGGTTCGTAGGCTCTACAGCAGCTCTGCTAACCTGGTTCTCTGGCTCTACAACGGCTCTGCTGACCTGGTTCTCTGCCTCTAGAGCAGCTCTGCTGACCTGGTTCGCACCGCGAGTTAAAAACCTAAGGATAAGTGGCAGGATAGAGTGCGGGGCAGATAAAAAGCACAGTGAGGCAAGAACAATACTGTTGTGTGTTGAGGCAACAAAAGCGAAAAAAAAAAGCAAAGTAAATACCATGCTGCACAAAGTTCTTGATATGCTGAAGCCTGAAATGTATGGGCCCGATTCACAGAACTAACTTAAGACAAAATCCTAAACTTACTACCATTTTGGTATTCACAGAAGGCACTTACTCATTTTGGTATTCACAGAAGGCACTTACTCATTTCGGTATTCACAGAAGTTAGGAGTACTAACTTTAGGACTCCTAAATGCCTTCTGTGAATACCGAAAGTCTTAAAGTTAGGATTTTTCTCAGTTTAGGAGTCCTAAAGTTAGGAGTCCTAACTTCACTACTCCTAAACTGAGAAAAATCCTAATTTTAAGGCTTTCGGTATTCACAGAAGGCATTTAGGAGTCCTAAAGTTAGGAGTCCTAACTTTACTACTACTAAATTAAGAACAATCCTAATTTTAAGACTTTCGGTATTCACAGAAGGCATTTAGGAGTCCTAAAGTTAGGAGTCCTAACTATACTACTACTAAACTGAGAAAAATCCTAATTTTAAGGCTTTCGGTATTCACAGAAGGCATTTAGGAGTCCTAAAGTTAGGACTTCTAACTTCTGTGAATACCGAAATGAGTAAGTGCCTTCTGTGAATACCAAAATGTGTAAGTACCTTCTGTGAATACCAAAATGGTAGTAAGTTTAGGATTTTGTCTTAAGTTAATTATGTGAATCGGGCCCATAGTGTCTGCCTTGTATAGTTGCATCGTGCAGTGAAACTGAAACCTAAATCAAGGGGGGAGCGTGTGAAAGCTTACATTGCTAGAGAGGAGACGCCGTGCGCGTGCACATCGCCTGTCCGGGCGCGCACATGTTTGGTCTCCCTTTGCGCACCAAAGTGACAACAATAGTCTCGCCAAGTTGGGGCAACTCCTGCGCTGCGTTCGCTAGGCGAGACCTAACAAGGTTTATCAGCGCATGCGCTGCGTTCGCTAGGCGAGACCTAAAAAGGTCAGTGGAGTACCCAAGAAAGGCATGCTGGTGTTGCCGGCTGGGTGACTTGAGATTGGGAAATAGGCCTTTGTATACTCTATAACTGCAAATGTGGAAGTTGAATCTGTCCTAGATCAGTCTTGCTCCAATGCAGTCAACAGTGTTTCAGGCACAAAGTCCACTGTGACAACGGGGTCATCAGTAGATATACCTTTTTAGTGCAAACTATGCACAAATTCCTCAAGAATGTATACGATGTAAACTCTACCAAATAGCTAAATATAGATACTCCTAAACAATGGCTAACCAGAGGAATGAAAAAAGACAATTGTGCTGCATATAAGAGAAACCTAATCTGATCCATTGTTTGGTTGCAACACAAAATTAATATGCGCACTTATTTAACATAATTAAAAACATACCATGAGCTCTCAAGGCACTATGTCAGTGATCAAAACTATTTTGTGTTTGTAATGCACGGCTTATAAAATAATTTTCCTGTGAAAAATGAAAGCTCAGTCAATTAAATAAGGGTGGTGTATTTTTAAAAAAAACGTAGCCAACTAAAGCAGAGATCCATTTTCATGGATTTTCGAAAGAAGGGATGGAAATAATCACAATAATGTGTATTCATAACGGGGTAGTATAGACCTCCAGGAGTTGGGTCTCTGTGGTTTACGAACAGTCTTCTGTGGTGCAACATTTAAACAGCTTTCGTGCACCTTGGCCTGTCCATATTGCCATTAGGATGATTTCCAATCATATTATTTTGGACTACTCCAGCAACTTGTCATGTGACCAATGTACCCTTTCCAGCATGCGCATTGTCATTTAATCTTTGCCCTCAAATACATTAGCATTATATTTGATCCTTAGTCAGACTTGATCGTTGCTTTATTTTGTTGACCGTATTCACACGTACCATGCCAGGGCTTCTCAACAATGTATGGTTGCTGCCCCCAGGTTACTTAAAGTACTCCTTTCTGTATTGTAGTTCAAATATGAGTACTTCTCTTTTGTAAGAGAGTCCCAATGATTATGGTAAAAAATGTGTTTGAAATTTAAAGTACATTAACGTGGAAACACAGGAAGATGTACTTCCTTATCAAAACATGATTAAATGCAAAACAAAATAAATGTGTTTACAGCCTTTAGAAAGTTGAGGAGACATCAGAAAAAATAAGGCTGGCTTTCCTACAAGCTTGCCTACTAACAACTGGGAGATCAATAGGAATAGAGATGTGACGTGGTATTATGATTTGTAGTTGCAGAAGCTGAGATAACCAATATGCATGGCAGAACATGCTCAAACTTTCCGCCGGAACCTGTCCGTGCACCAGGAAACTATATCTGTTTCTAGTGAAGAAGGTGATGCATTCAAATTTTTCATCAAAGACACCCGATGAGTAGCTTTTTTATTTAAACAAGCCTTTTAGAAATAGTAACATGACATTAAATTATACCTTCATTGTTTACTTTAGTATTTTGGGCCCAACAAGACCAACTTGTTAACAAAGCTCTGCACTTGTAAAATCAACATGAGTGACTTATGACAGATTAGAAGAAGGCAAGATTTAAGAAAACCATGTGGCAACTAATGTTTCAGGGGTTGATTAAAAATATGATTTCAGGGCCTTACAGACTGAAGGTCCCATTGCGAATTACCTGGAGGTAAGGGGGAGATACCTGGGCTGGATTGGCCAATTCTAGATGGTATCTCCACCCAAGCTCTGAGGTATTCTGAATTGGAGTCCCCAGAATGAGGAATTCCGCGCTTGACCCTGAACTACTGGGACAAAAAATGTAGGTTTTTCCCAGTTTGTGGCAACTTCCACTCATATTTACCACTTGCTCTGATCAGATGGCAAATGTGAGTGAGGTACCACAGTGGATCGGTTTGCCTGGGATGGGGGTTGGCGAGGTTATCAGGGTAAAGGTAGTCTCCAGGGTGCTGAGGGTGCGTTGCATGCTGTCACACCGCGGTCTAGATGTGGGTTGCGTGTTATAACAAAGTGTATCACACAACCTGAGGTAATTCAAGATCTTTATTGCCAACAGCATACATGTCCAATCTCAACAGTGAGCGTCGCTCCTAGACCAACTGTCATAACTGTAATGTGGCCCTCAACATACTAGCTGGCACATGCATCAACCAAAAATAAACTCGGAAAAATACCGAATCGCAGACATTACCCGTTAGCGAGTGGCAAAAAACGAATCCCAATGCATCAACACAAATCGGGGAAAAAATAAAGAATCGCTAATTAATTCCCCGCTAAAATAAAGAATCGCAAAAAGAAGCCCAGTCAAAATAAAGAATCGCCAAACAAAAAATCACAAATACCGATATCGCTAATAGCGCTCGGCATGTGCCAATCGCAAATGACGAATCGCTAATGAATGCATCAAAAGTCGCTGATACCGAAAATCTCAAAAATCGCAATTTAGCATGAGCAGATTAAGGGGAATCAGAACCTGGAGGTAAAGTTGCATTTTAAAAAAAAAAATACCAAAAAAATTCTAAATGTGCCACAGATGCTAACAATCAGTAAGCCATACAAATAGGGCCAGGAGACCCTGTTTCCTTGCCCAAAATGGCAGCCCTCTACGTGCTTGCAAGGAGGATGCGAATTAATGCAGCAGGACAGCGCAGGAGAAGGGTCCAGGCGAGAGTCTTCAGAGTGCGCATCACATTGCTTGGGCAAAATGAGGATGAGGTTTACGCCAAGTATCGTCTCAATCGTGCCATGATCATGCGCCTAATTGCAGACCTTGAACCACTACTGCAGCACCAGACACGTCGGACCAATGCTATTCCTGCGCACGTCCAGGTCCTATGCAGCCTGCACCTACTGGCCTCTGGAAGTTTTCAGGGGGTCATCGCCGTAGCGGGAGGCGTATCACAAAGCGCACTATCACGCTTCTTCCACAAATTCATTGATGCCATGCTGACAATGATACATAACCACATCAGCTTCCCCACAACCCCACAGCAGTTGGACCACACCAAACAGGCATTCTACCAGGTGGCCCAATTCCCCCATGTCATAGGCTGCATTGACTGCACGCATGTCCCCATCTGTCCACCCTCAGCCAATGAGTACATTTTCCGTAACCGGAAGTCCTACCACTCCATCAACGTGCAGGTTGTGTGCGATGCCAAGCACATCATCACGTACCTAGTGGCACAATTTCCAGGGAGCACACACGACTCCTACATATTCCGACACAGTGGCATCCACAGGCGCCTACTCAATGGAGAATTTGGAGAGGGACTCCTGTTTGGTACGTACACATACCTCTTCATAACATGAGCATCACACATGTATATTCACCACTGTGTCAGAGCTCACCTTCAGCTTCTCTCTGGTTCTGTAGTCTTGCACAGGAACAGAAGTTGCTTGCTTCCCAACTCCCACTGCCAACCACTCAGCCCCAAAAGAATACTTGGCGCTAACTGATCAGCAAGGGGGAAGGGGGAAAGTGGATAAAATAACAAACAATAAGAGAGACTGGTTCTGGACCTTCAGATTTTTCTATCTGGAAACCTTCTTCCGCCTTTGATCTGGCTAGCTGTCTCCCTAGAAAAACTAAGCACACAACAATTATTTATTTTCCCTCCTCTACTCTATCCCTTCTTGCTTTTACTTTTTTCTTTGAAAATGCTACCTACCCGAGATCCTAAAACTCTGTGCCCCTCTCCTTGGCGCTATGCTGCCTTCTTCTCTCTCTGGTTCGAGTTGGCGTTCTTTCCTGTAATATATTTTATTGGTTATTATCTATTTATTCCTTACTTCCTAATGTGTTCCCCTACTACTCTTTAACCTACCAGATGAGAATTAACTGGGTTTTTCTCCTTATATGTCGTTGCTTCTTCCTTATGGTTTTATCTATTGTCTTTTAGGTCGTTTTCTTTTCTTGCCTCTTTATTTGTTCTTGGTTCGGCTTCTCTCCACAGGAATTCTCAGTTCTAGTTCTAAACTGGATTATTCTCCTCAGGTATTGCCTTTTATCTTTTCTCTTACTGTCTTTAATGTCTTATTAATATCGTTTCTCTTAGGACTTCTCGCAACCAATAATCATTTATCTTATTTTCTTACAGGTTACTGAGTCTTTAAATCTGCTGTCAATGGTAAGTATCTACTTTAACGACATTGTATTCTTACATTTACTTATTATATCTTATCACTCTAGGAATTCTCTCAGAAGTTCACTTAGCTTTCTTCTTCTTCTTTTCTCCTCAGGTTTTGCTGCTTCGCCACTTGACTCGAAAACTTGAACACCGAAGCGCTGTCAGGATGTCGATACGTTTCTTTCCGCATGGAATTTCCGAATGACTCCTTTCTCTCACCTCAGGTAACTATGGAGATTCTATGACTACTAACTTGGACGCTTGATAAACTCTCCTAAACTCGAGCTCTAAGAGTATTTATACCTTAAACTACGGACGCTCTTAAATTCTGTCTTCTCTGTGGAAACGTTTCAGTGAAGTGCGCAATACTTCAGGTGTGCTCGCGTCACATCAGCTCGCTCCAGAATCTTGTAATCAACTAGACCGCAGACCCCAGCACCTTAGCGGCCATCTTGGAGTTGTGAACTTGCCAGCAACTCGACCACTGACGCCTGGTTTTCAACCCTGAATGATCACTAGTGTGTAACCGTTTGCGAGACTTTTTGGGACTGGAGCTAGGGATCCTGACAGTACCCCCCACCAAAGATGGTCCTCCCACCCTAGGTTTGGTTGGATAGCGTTGATAAAAAAGTCTTATTAGTCTAGGAGCATGCACATCTGAATCTAATTCCCAAGATCGCTCCTCTGGACCATAGCCTTTCCAATCAACCAGATAATACAGTCTTCCTCTGACTAGTTTTGAGTCTAAGATTTCTTTTACCTCAAACTCCACTCCTGTATCTAACTGAATTGGGTGCGGAATTGGTTCTTTTCTCAAATTTGGAACTACCTTTTTCAATAGGGAAACATGAAACACCGGGTGAATTTTTAATTTGGAGGGTAAAGTCAACTTATAGGTCACCGGATTAATCTGCTCTGCAATGGGGTAAGGACCGATGAACCGGGGCTGAAATTTTCGGTTCCCTTTTAGTCTTAGATTTTTGGTATTTAACCAGACTTCGTCTCCAATTTCTAAAGGAGGAGGTTCCTTTCTTTTCTTGTCTGCATACTTCTTATACTTTTCCTTAGCCTGTTCTAGGTTTCTTGATGCTAATTCATGTACAGAATTTAAATGAACCACCAAGTCCATGACTGCTGGGACTGAGAGCTCAACATCTTGTACTGCGGAATTGGGATGTCTTCCGTAATTTAAATAGAACGGTGAATACCCAGTGGACACATTCTTCGCGTTGTTGTGAGCAAATTCTGCTGTCCACAGGTAGTCAGGCCATTCTCCATCCTGTTTCAAGGAAAACAATCGTAAATATTGCTCCAATTCCTGGTTCACTCGTTCCGTCTGCCCATCCGTCTCCGGATGGAAACTGGTGGAAAAGCGAGTTTCTACTCCTAATCCTTTCATAAAGGCCCTCCAGAAATGTGAGACAAATTGAGTTCCCCGGTCCGATATTATGACCTTGGGTATCCCATGCAACCTTACAACCTGTGTGTTAAAATGACTTGCTAACTGTTTCGCTGTAGGAATTCCCTTTAGGGCCAAGAAATGTGTCATCTTCGTGTATGCATCTACTACTACCAAAATTGTGTTTATTCCATGGCATGATGGTAAATCTGTGATTAAATCTAAAGTGATTGTGTGCCAAGGATGAGGAGGATTGGGCAAAGGTTGCAACAGCCCCTGGGGAGCATGCCGTTCTGATTTTCCCTGAGCGCATATCTCACAGGTTTTCACATATTGTTCTATATCCTTATTCATCTGTGGCCACCAATATTTTCTTTTTATTAAATCTGCCGTCTTGAACTCTCCCTTGTGTCCTGCAAACAAATGATCGTGACATTCCTGTAAGGCTTGGTTCTGCAATGCTATTGTTGGCAAATACAAAGCACCTTCCTTGTAAGGCAGTTCATCTCGAACTTCTCTTCCATGCTCTTGCTGCGCCCAAGTCAGCATTTCTTCGGGGGTCAAAGCTTGGATCACCCTCTCCTTGAAGTTCAGAATGTCTGTGGCGCCAATAATTTTAGTATCTGGTATGATCGCTTGAGCACTAAGTGGGTTCTTTTCTTCTCCAGTTCCCATCCTGGACAAGGCGTCCGCCTTTCCATTTTGTGTACCAGGCCGATAAGTTATCACAAAGTCATAATCGGCAAAATAAAGTGACCAACGAAGTTGGCGAGGTGTCAAGGTTCTAGCAGACTTCAGGAATTTCAAATTGCGATGGTCTGTGTAAACTGTTACTACATGGTGAGCTCCCATTAGATAGTGTCTCCACTCCTTGAAAGCGTCTTTTATAGCCAACAACTCTTTTTCCGTAATCGTATAGTTTATTTCGGCTGGCGTCAACTTCCTAGATCGATAGGCCACCGGGTGTAATTGGCCAGTTTTCTTATTCCTTTGAGAAAGCACTCCACCAACCGCAAAATCAGAGGCATCTGTCTCTACATAAAAGGGCTCCATCGGATCAGCATGTAGGAGGACAGGCGCAGTGGTGAACTCACTCTTTAGTTCTTCAAATGCTTGCTCTGCTTCATCTGACCACTCGAATCGTACCCCCTTCTTCAGTAATCGCGTAAGAGGTAGGATTCGTCGAGAAAATTCTCCAATAAACCTCCGATAGAAGTTTGCAAATCCAATGAACGCTTGGACTTCTTTGACACTGGTGGGTGACTTCCATTCAAGTACAGCCTGAATCTTCCGTCTGTCCATATGGATTCCAGTTGGCGAGATCACAAAGCCCAGAAATTCCACCTGCGAAACTCCAAAGGCACATTTTTCCAACTTGACAAATAATCTGTTCTCTCGCAGTTTCTGTAGGACTCCTCGAACTTGTGTTTGATGCTCCTGCGTATCTACTGAGTAGATCAGTATGTCATCAATATACACGATTGCGCATTGATCAATGAATTCACTGAGTACATCATTTATGAAATGCTGGAACGCTGCGGGAGCGTTACACAAACCATAGGGCATCACCTGGTACTCAAATAGCCCCAAACGTGTCCTGAATGCCGTCTTCCACTCATCACCCTCTCTAATTCGAATAAGGTGGTAAGCTCCCCTTAAATCCAACTTCGTAAATATCCGCGCCCCTTTAATCTGGTCCAATAAGACGGAGATAAGTGGAAGAGGATACCTGTTCTTTTTTGTGATGCGATTGATAGCTCTATAGTCGATACACGTCCTCAGCTCACCCTGCTCTTTTTTAGGCACAAAAAACAGTGGTGAAGACACTGGGGATTGGGAAGGACGTATGAATCCATTTGCAAGGTACTTGTCGATATACTCTCTCAGGTGGTGATTCTCTTGTTCCGTTAATGCGTACACCCAACTGCAAGGCAAGTTTGCCCCTGGCTCTAGGTCTATCTTGCAATCGCAGACACGATGAGGTGGCAGTTGTTCGGCTTCCTGCTCGTTGAAAACATCTTCGAAATCTTGATATTCCGGTGGTATTGATTGCGTATTGATTACGCACACTGACACTTCGGCTGAACATAAGGCGTGAGCCAGGTTCTGTTTACTCGTCTCCTTTAAGGTTCCAAAACAGTGTTCTTTACAATACGCTGAATTCATTTCAATTGTCCTATCATTCCAATTTATAGAGGGATTATGCTCCGTGAGCCATGGAAGCCCCAATATGAGTTGAAACTGAGGGGCATCAATTAGATTAAAGTGTGTTGCTTCTTTATGCCCATTTTCTTGAATTAACTCTACCAATTCCGTATGACTGATTATAGGCCCTGAGGATAGATTGGTACCATCAATTGCTCTAACTGGTTCACCTTTTGCCTTGGCGATTGCTTGCAGTCCAATCTTAGCCGCGAACTTCAGATCACAGAAATTGCCTGTGGCTCCCGAGTCCACCATAACCGCTACTCCTTGCATTACTTCTTGACGGAATCGTATTGTCATGGATAAGATCAAATGCGGTGATGACGACTGTAACGTATTCGCCAACCGATGTTCCTGGGGAGTTGATTTCTGATTCGCATCCACCTGCACAACTCCTTCTACAGGTGGTGCTGCGAGTTTTCCTTCGGCTTAAATGACCCCTTTGGCTTCTTTGGACAATTTCGCACAAAATGCCCACTAGAACCGCAGTACATACATAAGTTGCTGACTCGCCTTTTCTCCTTCTCTTCTTTAGTAAGCGGCCCCCGAATAGTTCCTATTTGCATAGGTTCTGGTCCTGAGAAGGCTTCTGCGCTCTTTCCAACTTCAGTCTTTGCTCTGTCAAAACGTGGAACGGTACTTCGATACTCTCGTCTTCTCTCTCCTCTTCGCTCCCCTTGCCTGAAATCCAACTCTAGAACCAGATCTATAAGGGCGGAGATCTCAGTTGGACGGTTGGGTATCTGAGCCAACCCATCTTTTAATTCGTCCCGCAGGCCTCGATAGAAAACTGCAGTCCGCTTGCTTTCCGGCCAGTCCGTTTCCGTTACAAGCTTGTTGAACTGAGCTAAGTAAGCCACTAAGTCTCTATTTCCCTGCTTCAGCTCCAATAGTTCATTATCTACTGCTTGAGAGATCCGCCTTCGGTCAAAGATTCTCAGGAATTCTCTTTTGAACTCGTCAAAATTCTGCAGCAATGGATCATCTCGTGAGACTATCGGCATCGACCATGCCGCAGCGTCACCACTCAAGTATGACAAAATGAAGGCCACCTTAGATTGCGCATCAGGAAAAATAGAAGGGCGACACATGAAATGAAGGGAGCATTGCGTAATAAACACCTGCGCCTTTTGTGGGTCCCCACTGAATCTCTCGGGTGCTGCCAAAGGTATTACTGGTGACAAGGAATGTATCACCTGTGTAGTTAACTTATTTGTGTCTTCCATAGATGTGGTTGGACCCTCCCTTCCAGTAGTGTACGGTTGCCTAACTCTCTGTGCTAGTTCTGCCGTCTCTTTCCTTGAATTCATGACCTCCTGCCTTAAACTTTGATTCTCTTCTTTAACCGCTACCAATTCCTTTTGTATAGCCTCTAGGACCGACCCTAAGGTCTGTAAGTTTATTCCTTCAACCATTTCTTTTCTGTTCGGGTGCAAGATTTACGACGTGGGCACTTCACTCTGTCAGAGCTCACCTTCAGCTTCTCGCTGGTTCTGTAGTCTTGCACAGGAACAGAAGTTGCTTGCTTCCCAACTCCCACTACCAACCACTCAGCCCCAAAAGAATACTTGGCGCTAACTGATCAGCAAGGGGGAAGGGGGAAAGTGGATAAAATAACAAACAATAAGAGAGACTGGTTCTGGACCTTCAGATTTTTCTATCTGGAAACCTTCTTCCGCCTTTGATCTGGCTAGCTGTCTCCCTAGAAAAACTAAGCACACAACAATTATTTATTTTCCCTCCTCTACTCTATCCTACTTCTTGCTTTTACTTTTTTCTTTGAAAATGCTACCTACCCGAGATCCTAAAACTCTGTGCCCCTCTCCTTGGCGCTATGCTGCCTTCTTCTCTCTCTGGTTCGAGTTGGCGTTCTTTCCTGTAATATATTTTATTGGTTATTATCTATTTATTCCTTACTTCCTAATGTGTTCCCCTACTACTCTTTAACCTACCAGATGAGAATTAACTGGGTTTTTCTCCTTATATGTCGTTGCTTCTTCCTTATGGTTTTATCTATTGTCTTTTAGGTCGTTTTCTTTTCTTGCCTCTTTATTTGTTCTTGGTTCGGCTTCTCTCCACAGGAATTCTCAGTTCTAGTTCTAAACTGGATTATTCTCCTCAGGTATTGCCTTTTATCTTTTCTCTTACTGTCTTTAATGTCTTATTAATATCGTTTCTCTTAGGACTTCTCGCAACCAATAATCATTTATCTTATTTTCTTACAGGTTACTGAGTCTTTAAATCTGCTGTCAATGGTAAGTATCTACTTTAACGACATTGTATTCTTACATTTACTTATTATATCTTATCACTCTAGGAATTCTCTCAGAAGTTCACTTAGCTTTCTTCTTCTTCTTTTCTCCTCAGGTTTTGCTGCTTCGCCACTTGACTCGAAAACTTGAACACCGAAGCGCTGTCAGGATGTCGATACGTTTCTTTCCGCTCGGAATTTCCGAATGACTCCTTTCTCTCACCTCAGGTAACTATGGAGATTCTATGACTACTAACTTGGACGCTTGATAAACTCTCCTAAACTCGAGCTCTAAGAGTATTTATACCTTAAACTACGGACGCTCTTAAATTCTGTCTTCTCTGTGGAAACGTTTCAGTGAAGTGCGCAATACTTCAGGTGTGCTCGCGTCACATCAGCTCGCTCCAGAATCTTGTAATCAACTAGACCGCAGACCCCAGCACCTTAGCGGCCATCTTGGAGTTGTGAACTTGCCAGCAACTCGACCACTGACGCCTGGTTTTCAACCCTGAATGATCACTAGTGTGTAACCGTTTGCGAGACTTTTTGGGACTGGAGCTAGGGATCCTGACAGTACCCCCCACCAAAGATGGTCCTCCCACCCTAGGTTTGGTTGGATAGCGTTGATAAAAAAGTCTTATTAGTCTAGGAGCATGCACATCTGAATCTAATTCCCAAGATCGCTCCTCTGGACCATAGCCTTTCCAATCAACCAGATAATACAGTCTTCCTCTGACTAGTTTTGAGTCTAAGATTTCTTTTACCTCAAACTCCACTCCTGTATCTAACTGAATTGGGTGCGGAATTGGTTCTTTTCTCAAATTTGGAACTACCTTTTTCAATAGGGAAACATGAAACACCGGGTGAATTTTTAATTTGGAGGGTAAAGTCAACTTATAGGTCACCGGATTAATCTGCTCTGCAATGGGGTAAGGACCGATGAACCGGGGCTGAAATTTTCGGTTCCCTTTTAGTCTTAGATTTTTGGTATTTAACCAGACTTCGTCTCCAATTTCTAAAGGAGGAGGTTCCTTTCTTTTCTTGTCTGCATACTTCTTATACTTTTCCTTAGCCTGTTCTAGGTTTCTTGATGCTAATTCATGTACAGAATTTAAATGAACCACCAAGTCCATGACTGCTGGGACTGAGAGCTCAACATCTTGTACTGCGGAATTGGGATGTCTTCCGTAATTTAAATAGAACGGTGAATACCCAGTGGACACATTCTTCGCGTTGTTGTGAGCAAATTCTGCTGTCCACAGGTAGTCAGGCCATTCTCCATCCTGTTTCAAGGAAAACAATCGTAAATATTGCTCCAATTCCTGGTTCACTCGTTCCGTCTGCCCATCCGTCTCCGGATGGAAACTGGTGGAAAAGCGAGTTTCTACTCCTAATCCTTTCATAAAGGCCCTCCAGAAATGTGAGACAAATTGAGTGCCCCGGTCCGATATTATGACCTTGGGTATCCCATGCAACCTTACAACCTGTGTGTTAAAATGACTTGCTAACTGTTTCGCTGTAGGAATTCCCTTTAGGGCCAAGAAATGTGTCATCTTCGTGTATGCATCTACTACTACCAAAATTGTGTTTATTCCATGGCATGATGGTAAATCTGTGATTAAATCTAAAGTGATTGTGTGCCAAGGATGAGGAGGATTGGGCAAAGGTTGCAACAGCCCCTGGGGAGCATGCCGTTCTGATTTTCCCTGAGCGCATATCTCACAGGTTTTCACATATTGTTCTATATCCTTATTCATCTGTGGCCACCAATATTTTCTTTTTATTAAATCTGCCGTCTTGAACTCTCCCTTGTGTCCTGCAAACAAATGATCGTGACATTCCTGTAAGGCTTGGTTCTGCAATGCTATTGTTGGCAAATACAAAGCACCTTCCTTGTAAGGCAGTTCATCTCGAACTTCTCTTCCATGCTCTTGCTGCGCCCAAGTCAGCATTTCTTCGGGGGTCAAAGCTTGGATCACCCTCTCCTTGAAGTTCAGAATGTCTGTGGCGCCAATAATTTTAGTATCTGGTATGATCGCTTGAGCACTAAGTGGGTTCTTTTCTTCTCCAGTTCCCATCCTGGACAAGGCGTCCGCCTTTCCATTTTGTGTACCAGGCCGATAAGTTATCACAAAGTCATAATCGGCAAAATAAAGTGACCAACGAAGTTGGCGAGGTGTCAAGGTTCTAGCAGACTTCAGGAATTTCAAATTGCGATGGTCTGTGTAAACTGTTACTACATGGTGAGCTCCCATTAGATAGTGTCTCCACTCCTTGAAAGCGTCTTTTATAGCCAACAACTCTTTTTCCGTAATCGTATAGTTTATTTCGGCTGGCGTCAACTTCCTAGATCGATAGGCCACCGGGTGTAATTGGCCAGTTTTCTTATTCCTTTGAGAAAGCACTCCACCAACCGCAAAATCAGAGGCATCTGTCTCTACATAAAAGGGCTCCATCGGATCAGCATGTAGGAGGACAGGCGCAGTGGTGAACTCACTCTTTAGTTCTTCAAATGCTTGCTCTGCTTCATCTGACCACTCGAATCGTACCCCCTTCTTCAGTAATCGCGTAAGAGGTAGGATTCGTCGAGAAAATTCTCCAATAAACCTCCGATAGAAGTTTGCAAATCCAATGAACGCTTGGACTTCTTTGACACTGGTGGGTGACTTCCATTCAAGTACAGCCTGAATCTTCCGTCTGTCCATATGGATTCCAGTTGGCGAGATCACAAAGCCCAGAAATTCCACCTGCGAAACTCCAAAGGCACATTTTTCCAACTTGACAAATAATCTGTTCTCTCGCAGTTTCTGTAGGACTCCTCGAACTTGTGTTTGATGCTCCTGCGTATCTACTGAGTAGATCAGTATGTCATCAATATACACGATTGCGCATTGATCAATGAATTCACTGAGTACATCATTTATGAAATGCTGGAACGCTGCGGGAGCGTTACACAAACCATAGGGCATCACCTGGTACTCAAATAGCCCCAAACGTGTCCTGAATGCCGTCTTCCACTCATCACCCTCTCTAATTCGAATAAGGTGGTAAGCTCCCCTTAAATCCAACTTCGTAAATATCCGCGCCCCTTTAATCTGGTCCAATAAGACGGAGATAAGTGGAAGAGGATACCTGTTCTTTTTTGTGATGCGATTGATAGCTCTATAGTCGATACACGTCCTCAGCTCACCCTGCTCTTTTTTAGGCACAAAAAACAGTGGTGAAGACACTGGGGATTGGGAAGGACGTATGAATCCATTTGCAAGGTACTTGTCGATATACTCTCTCAGGTGGTGATTCTCTTGTTCCGTTAATGCGTACACCCGACTGCAAGGCAAGTTTGCCCCTGGCTCTAGGTCTATCTTGCAATCGCAGACACGATGAGGTGGCAGTTGTTCGGCTTCCTGCTCGTTGAAAACATCTTCGAAATCTTGATATTCCGGTGGTATTGATTGCGTATTGATTACGCACACTGACACTTCGGCTGAACATAAGGCGTGAGCCAGGTTCTGTTTACTCGTCTCCTTTAAGGTTCCAAAACAGTGTTCTTTACAATACGCTGAATTCATTTCAATTGTCCTATCATTCCAATTTATAGAGGGATTATGCTCCGTGAGCCATGGAAGCCCCAATATGAGTTGAAACTGAGGGGCATCAATTAGATTAAAGTGTGTTGCTTCTTTATGCCCATTTTCTTGAATTAACTCTACCAATTCCGTATGACTGATTATAGGTTCTGAGGATAGATTGGTACCATCAATTGCTCTAACTGGTTCACCTTTTGCCTTGGCGATTGCTTGCAGTCCAATCTTAGCCGCGAACTTCAGATCACAGAAATTGCCTGTGGCTCCCGAGTCCACCATAACCGCTACTCCTTGCATTACTTCTTGACGGAATCGTATTGTCATGGATAAGATCAAATGCGGTGATGACGACTGTAACGTATTCGCCAACCGATGTTCCTGGGGAGTTGATTTCTGATTCGCATCCACCTGCACAACTCCTTCTACAGGTGGTGCTGCGAGTTTTCCTTCGGCTTAAATGACCCCTTTGGCTTCTTTGGACAATTTCGCACAAAATGCCCACTAGAACCGCAGTACATACATAAGTTGCTGACTCGCCTTTTCTCCTTCTCTTCTTTAGTAAGCGGCCCCCGAATAGTTCCTATTTGCATAGGTTCTGGTCCTGAGAAGGCTTCTGCGCTCTTTCCAACTTCAGTCTTTGCTCTGTCAAAACGTGGAACGGTACTTCGATACTCTCGTCTTCTCTCTCCTCTTCGCTCCCCTTGCCTGAAATCCAACTCTAGAACCAGATCTATAAGGGCGGAGATCTCAGTTGGACGGTTGGGTATCTGAGCCAACCCATCTTTTAATTCGTCCCGCAGGCCTCGATAGAAAACTGCAGTCCGCTTGCTTTCCGGCCAGTCCGTTTCCGTTACAAGCTTGTTGAACTGAGCTAAGTAAGCCACTAAGTCTCTATTTCCCTGCTTCAGCTCCAATAGTTCATTATCTACTGCTTGAGAGATCCGCCTTCGGTCAAAGATTCTCAGGAATTCTCTTTTGAACTCGTCAAAATTCTGCAGCAATGGATCATCTCGTGAGACTATCGGCATCGACCATGCCGCAGCGTCACCACTCAAGTATGACAAAATGAAGGCCACCTTAGATTGCGCATCAGGAAAAATAGAAGGGCGACACATGAAATGAAGGGAGCATTGCGTAATAAACACCTGCGCCTTTTGTGGGTCCCCACTGAATCTCTCGGGTGCTGCCAAAGGTATTACTGGTGACAAGGAATGTATCACCTGTGTAGTTAACTTATTTGTGTCTTCCATAGATGTGGTTGGACCCTCCCTTCCAGTAGTGTACGGTTGCCTAACTCTCTGTGCTAGTTCTGCCGTCTCTTTCCTTGAATTCATGACCTCCTGCCTTAAACTTTGATTCTCTTCTTTAACCGCTACCAATTCCTTTTGTATAGCCTCTAGGACCGACCCTAAGGTCTGTAAGTTTATTCCTTCAACCATTTCTTTTCTGTTCGGGTGCAAGATTTACGACGTGGGCACTTCACTCTGTCAGAGCTCACCTTCAGCTTCTCGCTGGTTCTGTAGTCTTGCACAGGAACAGAAGTTGCTTGCTTCCCAACTCCCACTACCAACCACTCAGCCCCAAAAGAATACTTGGCGCTAACTGATCAGCAAGGGGGAAGGGGGAAAGTGGATAAAATAACAAACAATAAGAGAGACTGGTTCTGGACCTTCAGATTTTTCTATCTGGAAACCTTCTTCCGCCTTTGATCTGGCTAGCTGTCTCCCTAGAAAAACTAAGCACACAACAATTATTTATTTTCCCTCCTCTACTCTATCCTACTTCTTGCTTTTACTTTTTTCTTTGAAAATGCTACCTACCCGAGATCCTAAAACTCTGTGCCCCTCTCCTTGGCGCTATGCTGCCTTCTTCTCTCTCTGGTTCGAGTTGGCGTTCTTTCCTGTAATATATTTTATTGGTTATTATCTATTTATTCCTTACTTCCTAATGTGTTCCCCTACTACTCTTTAACCTACCAGATGAGAATTAACTGGGTTTTTCTCCTTATATGTCGTTGCTTCTTCCTTATGGTTTTATCTATTGTCTTTTAGGTCGTTTTCTTTTCTTGCCTCTTTATTTGTTCTTGGTTCGGCTTCTCTCCACAGGAATTCTCAGTTCTAGTTCTAAACTGGATTATTCTCCTCAGGTATTGCCTTTTATCTTTTCTTTTACTGTCTTTAATGTCTTATTAATATCGTTTCTCTTAGGACTTCTCGCAACCAATAATCATTTATCTTATTTTCTTACAGGTTACTGAGTCTTTAAATCTGCTGTCAATGGTAAGTATCTACTTTAACGACATTGTATTCTTACATTTACTTATTATATCTTATCACTCTAGGAATTCTCTCAGAAGTTCACTTAGCTTTCTTCTTCTTCTTTTCTCCTCAGGTTTTGCTGCTTCGCCACTTGACTCGAAGACTTGAACACCGAAGCGCTGTCAGGATGTCGATGCGTTTCTTTCCGCTCGGAATTTCCGAATGACTCCTTTCTCTCACCTCAGGTAACTATGGAGATTCTATGACTACTAACTTGGACGCTTGATAAACTCTCCTAAACTCGAGCTCTAAGAGTATTTATACCTTAAACTACGGACGCTCTTAAATTCTGTCTTCTCTGTGGAAACGCTTCAGTGAAGTGCGCAATACTTCAGGTGTGCGCGCGTCACATCAGCTCGCTCCAGAATCTTGTAATCAACTAGACCGCAGACCCCAGCACCTTAGCGGCCATCTTGGAGTTGCGAACTTGCCAGCAACTCGACCACTGACGCCTGGTTTTCAACCCTGAATGATCACTAGTGTGTAACCGTTTGCGAGTCTTTTTGGGACTGGAGCTAGGGATCCTGACACACTGTCGCTAAGCCTTTGCTTCCATCTTGTAGGTGACAGTGCATACGCCCTGCGTGAATATATCCTCACCCCCTACATCAATCCAGCAACACCACAGGGGCCACGCTACAATGCGGGCCACATAAGCACCAGAAATGTGATTGAGAGGACCTTTGGGATTCTGAAGAGTCGCTTCCGAATCTTACATAAGACTGGTGGTGCCTTGCAATATAAACCAGACACCTGCTGCAGGATTGTAGCAGTATGTGCCATGCTGCACAACATCGCAACCAGAAGGGGGATACCCATAGAGGTGGACAGGAATGACGACTACCGGGATGACCAACCACCCGCACAACACCGACAGGCACACGTTCCTAACACAGCTGAGGGCCAAAGGAGGCGGACATACATCACGCAACATCATTTCTGACCCAGGTAAGAATGAGCCATGACGATATCATTAGTGGTGCTACTGTTTAATGCACAGGAGCACTGATGTATGTGCGGTCACACAGGAATGCGAATTAGAGTTCCCCTACACAATGAGGACCAAAACATGCCCATTGTAGTCACGGGTGTGAAATAGTACAATTGGACCGGGCCATGGTTACCCCACCATGGTCAGGGATGCCGTACTGTATGACTAGTGGCGCTTGCCACAAACACCCAGCCTCCTATCACCTGTCTCCTCCACCTCACCTCACCACAGCCTGTCCCTGTGGCTGTGGAGCAGCGCGAACTGCGCCTCCTGGTGCTGGTCTCCACCACGGATACGCTGCTGACACTTGAGGCAGCCTCACTGCCGTCCTCCCCTCCCAAGTTGCTGCCACTGAATGTTCCGCTCTGCAAATGTTCCACTGCAGTGGTCACCTGGCCTAAGGCCTTTGCAACGTCACCACAGTAATGGCCCAGGTCCACCTGCAGTGACATGGAGTGTCGGGACAATACAGCAGTGCTATTGCAGAGCCTAGTGATGGCCCTGGTTGATGCAGTGGAACGGAGCATGTTCTGTCTGTGCCTCCGTTGCTCACTGTGATGTCCAGCTCTGATGGCACGGGTGAGTTCCTGGAGGTCCTCACTCAGTTTTTCATTCCCCTCTGCCACAACTGTGGTCATGTTCCGCACTGCGTCTGTCAGGGTGCACATTTGCTTAGCAAGACGCGACATGTGTAGGCTAATGGTCCCCATGTGTCTCCCCTGCAGGCGCTGGACACGCAGCATCTGCGCCTCGATGCCACCATATGGGGAGCTTGCCTGGTCGGCTACATCAGAATTACTGCGCAGGGACCTGCGCCGCTGCGTGACTCAGCCACGTGCTGGTGGTGGTGCTGGCGGTGTGACAACTGTCGGACTTGGCCCAGTTGGGGTTGCAGGACTCGGGCATGCATCCATCACCTGCTTGGGGGGGACTTGTGCCCTGCGTCTTGGTGGTTTGGGTGCAGTTGGCGCAGCAGGTGGTGGTGGTGGTGGTGGTGGTGGTATAGTTGCTGGTGGAGGTGGGGATGGACCCTCCTGCGGAGTGTCGCAATCAGAATCAGCTGGTGTTTCCAAGATGATGTGGCGGCCGCTATCATCAGAATCGCCAGGAGATGCATCTGTGTGTGAATCAGTGCATGGTTAGTTGGATTATTACTACATCTGTTTGTAGATTTTCATACATGTCCTCCTATTAATTACATTATTTGAGTCTATGTTTTGCTAGTACTGCTGATCTAATTTTTTTGGCATTTATGGCTATACTTGCACACCTGGCTGACATGACTACGACTCCCCTGATGCACTACTGATATGAGGGAATGTGTGTGGTGCACTTCTGGCTGCACACTGTGATCGAGCTGGGGGGATGGGAATGGGTATACGATATGCAGAGTATGGGCGCAGGCATGCATCTTACTTTGTTCAGTTGTGGCTGCGCCGGAGGTGTCCATCTGCGTGACTCCCACGACGGCCTCTGGCTCGATGGTCCCCTCCACTAGCTCCTCAAGGGCAGTGTTTGCAGGCACTGTGGATGGCCCCCCTCCTGTGCCAGCTGCCTCCTTGACCCTTTCTGCGATCCTCTCCTTGGCCCTCTTCCTGAGGTCATACCACCTCTTCTTTAGTTCATCGATGCTGCGGGGCGTCACTCCCACGGCATTCACCCTCTCCCTGATGCGCAGCCAAATTCGTCTTTTCTCTGCCTCTGGCACCTTGAGAGACAGCTTTCCGACCAGCCTATCATGCTTGCTGCTCACCCCCTCAATCAGGTGCTCCAGTTCCCTGTCAGAGAACTTTCTCTTCCTCTTCCTGGCAGTTTCAGCGGTGCCTGGTGCATCCTTGTCCATCCTGGTGAGGATAGGGTGGATAGGTTGTCAGTGAGGATTCTGTAGCCTCAGCCTGGGTCCAGTGCCTCCTCCTGTGAGCTCCTCAGGCGAGTGAATGAGGGTGGGGCAGCTTTACTTCCTGGTAGTGATGTCATAAGACCGATCCCAGAGCGACCCGTTTTTTGCGATTTCGCTATTACCGATTTCGCTTTTACCGATTTCGAAAATACCGATTTCGATACTACCGAATTTGTTTTTGCTATTCGGTGTTTGCTCTACTCGCTATTGTGGAATCGGTAAATATTAGCGATTTTTAAGAAATCGCTTTTTTTTCCCGAATCTGTTGATGCATTCCGAAATGCGATTCCTTAATAACGATTCCTTATTTCTCGCTAATAAGGAATCGCTTTTCCGAATGTTGATGCATGTGCACCTAAGAATGTAGAACTACAAGAAGAAGGGAAAAGGGGAATACAGACTTTACCAGATGTAAGATTATAATACAAATACTTATGCAGGTTGAATATATAAGAGAAATAATCACATACCACAGGGATATGTGATTACAGAGAAAGACATCATTATTAAATACAACAGTGTGCTCATTGCTGACGTTGCTCTCTCTATCCCCAACTGAGTCTTAAACCCCTCATGGGCCTCCTTTCAATGATTATCTAGCCTTTAAAGGCCTTACTTAGCAGTTACAATTGACCCCCCCCCCTCCCCCCGGCCCTTGGTGGGCTACTCCAAATGAGCCCCTGGCTCTTTAAATAAAGATCTCCATTTGGGAGGATAGCTTTTCCAAGGACGACCGTCACATCCCTCAAATTCTTGTGATGTTTCAGAAGCAACAGCCATCTTTGGCGTGGTCCTATAAGGACCGCACCCAAACTGACAATCACTGCTTGGCTTTAAGATGTTGTGATTTGCCTCAAGAAATCCTCTGGACTCCTTGCTGCAGACCTGTCACTCAAGGGACATATTCCTGAATCCCGCACCTGCAAAAAGAAAAGGGAAGATAAGAAACTGAATCCTGATTAATTAATACGCGTAATTATCAATCAGCAATACAAACACATTTTATCTGAGGGAGTAATAAGCAATGTCCTAGTCTCCGGGTCCAGAAGAGATTTTACAATAGAGAAGGCTTCATTGGGTGAATTTGAGGTTCCCATGATTTTGGCTGCATAGACATCAGAGCAGGCCCTTCCATTAGGATTATGATGAGTCTTAATGGCCTCATGTTGGACCTGGCCCTTTTTGAAGGGTCATCCCTAAACTTTTTGCCTTCCTCCTGTATTTTTTCTGACCTGGTGTTGGCTGATTTATGACTCTGGGCACCTTACCACTGCTGACCAGTGCTAAGGTGCATATGCTCTCCCTATGGTAAAATGTATACATTGATTGGTGTCCATGATTGGTTCATTTGGTTTACTGTCAGCCCCTAGTAGAGTGCACCAGGAGTGCCAGGGCTTGTAAATACAAATGCCGCTAGTGGGCTTGCAGCACTGGTTGTGCCACCCACAGAAGCGGCCTAGTAAAATGTGTCTAGGATCTGCCACTGCAGAACCTGCGTGCGGTCTGGTACCGTCGCGCTGACTGCGCAAGTGCACCCACTTGCCAGTCCCTAAACCTTCCCTTAACTACATATTAGTCACCCCTCTGGTAGGCCCAAGGGCAGGGTGCATTGTAGGCATAAGGTAGGACATGCCCTGATGTGTGTGGCATGTCTTAATAGTGAATTACAGCCATTTTCGTTTTTCACTATTGAAGGCTACCTGCTCTCCATAGGCCAGAATGGGCTGCTGGAGTCACTACACGCTGTGACCCCAGTGGACTCATAGAGCATGGTAGAAAGTCATGTTTAGTATGCCTGGACTCAGAATAATAAAATACTTCTTTTAGTAAAGTTTATTTTAATATCCTGCGTTTGTAAATACTACTTTTAGAAAGTTAGTATTTACTGACCTGGCCATTTCAGTCCGCCTCTGCTGTGTGTGTGTGTTCTGCCTAGCAACAGTAAGGAGCAGGGTTGGGGAATCCCCAGAGACAGGCTGGCTGCCAGGTGGTGGGTAGAGAGATTACACCAGGATGGGTGGGAGGAGTCCACCCTTGACTCTGAATAGACCTGTGCTCTGACAGCACAAAGCCGGCGCCGCCCCCTGTGGAGCGGCTGATGTCTCTGCCCTGCTGCTGAAAGGAAAGCGCAGAGTCACCACAACAAAGTGCTCCAGAACTGGACTGAGCCAGGCCCAGGCCCCCTGGCGCTAAAGAACAAAAGAATCGCACTATAAAAGTAGGAGCCTGGCTCCTAAGAAATCAGATCCTGTTTGCGCCAAGAAGAAACTCTGCCTGAAGGAGAAGGACCTGGAGAAGCTGAAGGAGGAATACTGTCTCTCTGCCTGAGAGACTGGCCTGCAGTGGGTGCCTGTCTGCTGGAAGGAGAGGGAAAGCCTGAAGAAAAGGACTTTGATTCAACTTGTGCCTTTAAAACAATCTCCAAGGGCTTGCGTGTGAACTTGCCCCCTGACCTGCGCCCCAGGAACAGTGGGCGCTACCATCCTGAAAGAAGAGGAGAAGTGCCTTGAAGTGATTCAGCAAGCTGACCCCGGAGAACCTGTGCATCCCCTGATCTCGCTGAGCAACGCGACTTCTGCTGCTGGCGTGGCTGCAAACAACGTAAAGGCCTGACAGCCCGAGCACCGTGAACAGTTGCCCCCTCGAGCCGTAGCTCGCAAAGTAAGGTGGAGATCTCCGCGCCTGAGCGCCGAGTCCCTGTGACCCCTGCCGGGTTGTAGAGGCTTCTGCAAAGGACTAAAGTGCCCTGGTTCGCGTCTCCGGCCGAAGCTAACAGCGCGCGGCGCTGTGATCTCACCCCGAGGCTGCCCTCCTGCTTCTGACCCCCTTCGTGGCAACCTGCATCCTGCCCGAGCGCCCCACGAAGCTCCGCCGTCCCCTGGACACTGGGGACACCAGCGCGACGTGGGACACCCCTGGACTGGACCGCGAGGCCGCCACGAACCTTCCCCGTGAAATCTGCAAGGTATTGTGCCAGCGCGTGAAAAGTACGGCCCGTACTTGCCTTTGTACGAACCGTACCTGCCCTGTAACTACGGGTGCCTGGTTCGCACCGTACTGCCTGTGAAGTGCCTTGGTTCGTACCCGCCTTGTAAATACTTGTGCCTGGTTCGCACCGTACTGCCTGTGAAGTGCCTTGGTTCGTACCCGCCTTGTAAATACTTGTGCCTGGTTCGCACCGTACTGCCAGCTGAAATAATGGCGCTTTGAAAAGTGCTCCTTTTGGCTGAGTTCGAGCCGTAACAGCCTTGGTTCGACCCGTACTTACCCTGGGAACAGCAAGGTTCGAACCGTACCTACGTTTTAACCGTACTGCATTGAAAAGCATTACCGGTGCTCACTCGAGAAGAGTGAGACTCGGCAAGCGTACTCCGGCTCACGCGAGAAGCGTGGGAAACGGCAAGGCACTGTAAAAACCTTGCCAAAGGCACCCCAAAGGCGCTACGAAGTGCCCAGAAGACCTAAGAAACCTATTTTAAAGAGAACTGTGCCATTTTTACAACTGTGGACTGCCCGTAAAGCATTTTGAGAGTAACTGGATTATTTTACCAAGAGAACTGTATTTATGCAACCTGCCTGAAAGAAAACCTTTTATATAAAGAATTATATTTTGGACATAAATACAGCCTTGTGTCTTTGTGTGGTGGGGTGGTGATTATTGTGTGGGACAACTTGAACGCTTAACCTATATGCCCTCTGGAAATTTAGCCTGACTGCTCGCGCCACGTTACCTAGAGGGTGAGCAGGGGTTATTTTTAAAGAGGTGATCCTTTGCCCTGACTTAGATGAAAAGGGTCCCTGCTTGTCGCAAGTGCATACCTGCGCCAACCAGAGACCCCGGATTCTAACATTGGTGGCAGCGGTGGGATTTACGGATTTGCGTTCTTGGTGTCTGCGCAGTGATTACTAACCATTGCACAGTGGACAGTCCAGTAGCTTAAACCACAGAACTTTTTCAAGTTTTAATTTTCGCTTGCCAAGGAAAAAGAAGATCCCTTGCGTTTGAAGCCATGCCGGGCTCAACCAGCACAGCATCTGAAGCCTCTGAGATGGAATGGGAATGGGATGCGTCAAAACTGGACGACTACACAAGAAGGCAACTCAAGTACTTCTGCAAGAAGTTCAAGGTTCCACATGTGGGGTGCAAGCTCAAACCACAGATCTACAAGGCGCTGAAAGCCTGGATGGAATCAAGGGGTGCAGCTGAGGATGTTGTACCTGAGGAGATTGACCTAGTGGAACCAGCGGAGAGCATCCACAGTGCGGGCAGGTGTCTGTCACCAGAGGAGCTGGCAGACAGACAGGCCGCAAGAGAGCAACAAGTCACTTTGGCAAAACTGAAAATAGATGGTCAATTGGAGCTGGAAAGCAAAAAGCTGGCTCTGGAAGAGAAGAAGCTGGCTCTTGAAGAAAAGAAAATGCAAATGGAGCATGACTTTTTAATGAAGAAATATGATATGGAGCTCGAGAGGCTTGAGGCCATGAGTGTCTCATCCCAGCAGCAAGAAAGGTGCGTAGCTCAGAGATTGAGCTTTTCTGAGTGGGAGGAGGAATCCAGCTCAGATGGTGGCAGCAATATTGAATTCTCTAGTGCTGAAAGAGTAGTACACACACCCAGAGATGTGGCGCCTGGCTTGAAGGAGGGGGTTAACACACACCAGGAGGTTCAAGGGCATGAGGTAGCTCCAGTAGTGCGCAGTATCCCTGAAGGGAATAGGGTAACTGGCGCAGGGGTTCATAGTCCTAGTGGCGGGAGGGACACTCTACTGGCTCTAGATGAGAGGCGCAGGGAGAGGGGTTCCCCCAACATTGAAGTCCTGGTAGGTGAGTGTGAAGACCGCCCAGAAGAGTGTGGGTTGTGTGACAGAGACAGTCAGATACTGTCTTGCCAGTCTCAGGAGAGTGGTGTGGAGTACGTGTGTGAGGCACTGGATGGTAAGGTGAAGGCTAGTTTGGTTAACCCTGCTAGGGGGCTGTGTGATCCAATTGTGGGAGAGCATATTTTAAGTCCCTGTTTTCCAGAGCTATGTCAACACCTGTTGGAGACCGAGTTCTCTGACCGCAGAGAGCTCACATTGGAGGTAGACCTTTTGGTGGATTCCAGAGGGTCTGGAGAGGCATTGGGGAATTACCCTGTGGGGAGTGGCTCAGGTATCTTCCAACCCAGAGTGGTGGAAGTGGTGCAGAGTAGCCCAGCTAGGTCCCATGGTAGTGGGAGGGGTGTAGGGGCTCACGTCCTGTCTCAGTGGAGAAGGAGTGAGTGTGGGGCTGCGTGCCCCCAGGTGCCCGAAACCCAGTCTCAGAGCCTGGATGGTTCTTTAAGGGAACACCAGGCGGGGAGCCTAGGCTGTCCTGATGGGCCACCCGTTGAGGGGGATCCCCTGGTGTCTGGTGAGCTGGGAGTGTCTGTAAGCAGGCCTCCATCAGTTCTGGTGTCTGGCAGTACCGCTCCAGTTGGGAGGGTGCAGAGGTCCAGATTGAGGGGTGAGAGGGGGAAAGAGTCCCCAGTGGAAGAACCAGTGGGTCAGGGGCCAGCCAGAAGGGCTGCGTCCCCCGTGAGTGACCATGGTGACACCACTTCTGTCCTGGGGGATCTTCAGGCACTGTCAGATGGACAGGGGTCTGGAGATCAGCGCCAGGCAGACTGTCACACGACACATGAGTTATGTGTCACCCTCAGGGGGGGCATGCGTGCTCCCCGGGAAGTCCTGGTGCGCCAGGCGAGCGTTCAACCGCATGGGTTGGACCCAGGGTTGGGAAGCCAGGTTCAGGTGTTGTCTGACCTGGAGGGTGGGACCACTGTAATCAGTGTCCTGACCCATGTTGCTTCTAGGGGTACCACGCCAGTTGGGAGTGGGCAGTACTCTGGAAGGGGGTGCAGAGGGAGGGAGTCCTCGCCTCTGACCCCGGCTCAACTGAAGGGTTTAGACCCTAGGTTGAAGGGCCAGGTTCAGGGTGTCCCCCCTGACCTGGGCACCCAGTTGCAGGATAGAACCCCTGAACTGGTGGGCGAATTGCGCAGGACACCTGCCACAGGTGCCGTGGCAATTCTGGAAGGGGGTGCCACTCCAGGTGGGAGGGTACAGAGCCCCAAGGAGGAGGACCGGGTGTGGGAGAGGCCACCCCAGTCTTTGGTCCAGCCGCTGGGTACAGTCCCGGGGCTGGTGGGTCAGTGCCAGGATGTCATACCTGACCTGACAAGGGGGAGAATGGACAAAGGGTGCCAAGCACCTGGGGCTACTGGCCCCTGCTCCCTGGCACCACAGAGGATTGAGAGCCCTGAGAGGCATACGGCCTGGGTCTCATCCCTGACTACTGTCAGTGGCCACTGTAGCATTTTGCTGTCTCTCTGGTGGGACACACCTGTGGGCCAGTTAAGGTTAGGTGCTGCACAGGTGGTGTCCACAGGTGAGGAGAAGGGTTCCCCATGGATTGGCTTGGTGGGCCCTGAGAGTATGGACAGAGGGAGTCCAATAGGTTCAGATTGGCGTAGAACTGGAGTCTGCCCCTGCAGTTGCGGGCCAGGTCCTTGTTCTATCGCCCCAAGCAGGGAAGACCATCACGGTGGTGATTGGTCTACCCTGCGTTTTGGCTGGAAGGGGGTTGTGTTGGACCTGGCCCTTTTTGAAGGGTCATCCCTAAACTTTTTGCCTTCCTCCTGTATTTTTTCTGACCTGGTGTTGGCTGATTTATGACTCTGGGCACCTTACCACTGCTGACCAGTGCTAAGGTGCATATGCTCTCCCTATGGTAAAATGTATACATTGATTGGTGTCCATGATTGGTTCATTTGGTTTACTGTCAGCCCCTAGTAGAGTGCACCAGGAGTGCCAGGGCTTGTAAATACAAATGCCGCTAGTGGGCTTGCAGCACTGGTTGTGCCACCCACAGAAGCGGCCTAGTAAAATGTGTCTAGGATCTGCCACTGCAGAACCTGCGTGCGGTCTGGTACCGTCGCGCTGACTGCGCAAGTGCACCCACTTGCCAGTCCCTAAACCTTCCCTTAACTACATATTAGTCACCCCTCTGGTAGGCCCAAGGGCAGGGTGCATTGTAGGCATAAGGTAGGACATGCCCTGATGTGTGTGGCATGTCTTAATAGTGAATTACAGCCATTTTCGTTTTTCACTATTGAAGGCTACCTGCTCTCCATAGGCCAGAATGGGCTGCTGGAGTCACTACACGCTGTGACCCCAGTGGACTCATAGAGCATGGTAGAAAGTCATGTTTAGTATGCCTGGACTCAGAATAATAAAATACTTCTTTTAGTAAAGTTTATTTTAATATCCTGCGTTTGTAAATACTACTTTTAGAAAGTTAGTATTTACTGACCTGGCCATTTCAGTCCGCCTCTGCTGTGTGTGTGTGTTCTGCCTAGCAACAGTAAGGAGCAGGGTTGGGGAATCCCCAGAGACAGGCTGGCTGCCAGGTGGTGGGTAGAGAGATTACACCAGGATGGGTGGGAGGAGTCCACCCTTGACTCTGAATAGACCTGTGCTCTGACAGCACAAAGCCGGCGCCGCCCCCTGTGGAGCGGCTGATGTCTCTGCCCTGCTGCTGAAAGGAAAGCGCAGAGTCACCACAACAAAGTGCTCCAGAACTGGACTGAGCCAGGCCCAGGCCCCCTGGCGCTAAAGAACAAAAGAATCGCACTATAAAAGTAGGAGCCTGGCTCCTAAGAAATCAGATCCTGTTTGCGCCAAGAAGAAACTCTGCCTGAAGGAGAAGGACCTGGAGAAGCTGAAGGAGGAATACTGTCTCTCTGCCTGAGAGACTGGCCTGCAGTGGGTGCCTGTCTGCTGGAAGGAGAGGGAAAGCCTGAAGAAAAGGACTTTGATTCAACTTGTGCCTTTAAAACAATCTCCAAGGGCTTGCGTGTGAACTTGCCCCCTGACCTGCGCCCCAGGAACAGTGGGCGCTACCATCCTGAAAGAAGAGGAGAAGTGCCTTGAAGTGATTCAGCAAGCTGACCCCGGAGAACCTGTGCATCCCCTGATCTCGCTGAGCAACGCGACTTCTGCTGCTGGCGTGGCTGCAAACAACGTAAAGGCCTGACAGCCCGAGCACCGTGAACAGTTGCCCCCTCGAGCCGTAGCTCGCAAAGTAAGGTGGAGATCTCCGCGCCTGAGCGCCGAGTCCCTGTGACCCCTGCCGGGTTGTAGAGGCTTCTGCAAAGGACTAAAGTGCCCTGGTTCGCGTCTCCGGCCGAAGCTAACAGCGCGCGGCGCTGTGATCTCACCCCGAGGCTGCCCTCCTGCTTCTGACCCCCTTCGTGGCAACATGCATCCTGCCCGAGCGCCCCACGAAGCTCCGCCGTCCCCTGGACACTGGGGACACCAGCGCGACGTGGGACACCCCTGGACTGGACCGCGAGGCCGCCACGAACCTTCCCCGTGAAATCTGCAAGGTATTGTGCCAGCGCGTGAAAAGTACGGCCCGTACTTGCCTTTGTACGAACCGTACCTGCCCTGTAACTACGGGTGCCTGGTTCGCACCGTACTGCCTGTGAAGTGCCTTGGTTCGTACCCGCCTTGTAAATACTTGTGCCTGGTTCGCACCGTACTGCCTGTGAAGTGCCTTGGTTCGTACCCGCCTTGTAAATACTTGTGCCTGGTTCGCACCGTACTGCCAGCTGAAATAATGGCGCTTTGAAAAGTGCTCCTTTTGGCTGAGTTCGAGCCGTAACAGCCTTGGTTCGACCCGTACTTACCCTGGGAACAGCAAGGTTCGAACCGTACCTACGTTTTAACCGTACTGCATTGAAAAGCATTACCGGTGCTCACTCGAGAAGAGTGAGACTCGGCAAGCGTACTCCGGCTCACGCGAGAAGCGTGGGAAACGGCAAGGCACTGTAAAAACCTTGCCAAAGGCACCCCAAAGGCGCTACGAAGTGCCCAGAAGACCTAAGAAACCTATTTTAAAGAGAACTGTGCCATTTTTACAACTGTGGACTGCCCGTAAAGCATTTTGAGAGTAACTGGATTATTTTACCAAGAGAACTGTATTTATGCAACCTGCCTGAAAGAAAACCTTTTATATAAAGAATTATATTTTGGACATAAATACAGCCTTGTGTCTTTGTGTGGTGGGGTGGTGATTATTGTGTGGGACAACTTGAACGCTTAACCTATATGCCCTCTGGAAATTTAGCCTGACTGCTCGCGCCACGTTACCTAGAGGGTGAGCAGGGGTTATTTTTAAAGAGGTGATCCTTTGCCCTGACTTAGATGAAAAGGGTCCCTGCTTGTCGCAAGTGCATACCTGCGCCAACCAGAGACCCCGGATTCTAACACCTCATTATACTGACTTTACTGTGCATAGCATGGTGCTTGCACCAGTTTCTTTATGGTGTTTTGCAATTTTTTCTAAGGGCGTTTAGGTGACTCTTAAACCATGGAGCAGAAGGCCTACACTTTTGATGGAGAGCCGTGTAAGAGGGGTAGTGAAGTTGAAGGCTGGGAATAACTATGTGTTAGCAAGCTTATCAACCTTTTTTACATTAGAGGTGACAGTAGGTTTATGTTTATTTAATTGGTTGCAGAACCATAAAGGTGAAATTTTAAACCAATGCCATGTGGGAATGGCCATAATTACAGGGAAGGAGATGTAGGCTTCCAATGGGAGGAAAACTGGCATGGCGTACTGTTCAGGCCAAGTGAGATGTATGGGCGATAAATTGGAAAACAAATCGATCTAGAGTATTGATGACCTTATGTGTAGGGGCATTGACCCTCTGTATAAGCTGGATGCCTTCCAGATAATTGATAGACAACAAATGCAGCATTCTGATTTATTTGAACCCTTTGCTACCACAATTATAGAAATCCTATTTCTCTATATTTCAATCTCTAAGCTTCTGTTTTTAGAAATCAAAAGTGCCATCTGTCTCAGTTTTCACTATTTATTGCCTTCCCATCAAAATTCATAATTTCCCCTGTCATTGTGTTGCTCTTATATCCACACCGTTCAGCAAATCGTAATGACCTCTCAAGAATGACTATCCACCAACATCCGCAATCAATAAAGCTTTATGCCTGTAACACCTTAAACTGCATCCAAAGGTATAACAATGGACTCTCCACACAAACAGTCTCACCTATGATATAAACCATTCATTGTTGCCTTTAAATGTCCTTACCCAATAACAGCTGTATTTTGGGAAAGAAATAACAGGTCACGTTCAAACGTATTAAATGTGGGGAAAATCTCATGCTGACACTCTACATGGTTTATAATGTTGGCATTTTACTGAAAACCTCTGGGCAGAGTTTCATGCCGTGAACCATCGCATCTTGCAAAATGACCTTAGAAAAAAATAAAACCTACACTTTAAATAATATGCCTATATTTAATTGTGTATATGCATGAAACATATACATGTGTTTTACAACATTGCTAACAAAAACATATTCAGTGCAGCTCATGCTCAGCAATGCATACTCTTCAGTCGTCTACACTCCTGATATAGCTGACATCATACAACACAACCTAGATGCACTCTTCATCACATCCATTTCTTTTTTTTTTGTTTAAGAAATTTTTATTAAATTTTGCAAAAAAAACCAAGATATAAAATACAAAAGGAGTACAGACAATTAAGAAATCAGAAACAAACTTACAATTTATATAAAATCAGTCAATAACATGCAAAATAGAGAAGAAAAATCCCATACACATGAGCAAACCGGAGCAGAAAAGAAGAAAAGAAAGGAAACCAAAGTAAAAGAGAAAAGGGAGATAAAAGGAGGGTAAAGGACAGAAAAATAAGAAAAAAAACATAAACGAGAAAGAGAAAGAGGGAAGAAAGAAAAAATAAAAAACAGAGAGAAGATAGAATATAAATTATAAACTAGCAAAAGTCCTAGGATCAGATAAAATACAAAGAGAGAAATCAATTTAGGGGATAGGAGCATGAGAAGTAAGATAAGATGTAAAAGGTAACCAAAGGAGATCAGATTTAATTTTTTGAGAAAGGGCAGAGGAAGAAACACTAGCAATCCGATGCTCGTCGCAAATGAGATTCCACCACATTAATGAAGATAGTTTCGAGTTATCCTTCCAGCAAGATAAAATAACTTTGAACGCCAATGCAATAAAAAGGTCAAACAATAAGGAAACAGAAATAGAGTCATCCAAATCAGATGAAGAGGAACCTAAAAAAACATTCTGAAATGACAAATGTAGATTACAATGAAAAATGTTCATGCAGGTTGACCATACCGATTTCCAGAAAATCAATACATTTGAACAATCAAAGTAGATGTCTCAAAGAACCTGTATGCTCAGAACAAGACCAGCAAAGTGGGGACGTGGAAGGGGAGAACTTGGATATGCAAATAGGAGTAATAACAGCTCTATTGTAGATAAAATATAAGGATTGAGTTATACGAGCCGCAACAGAAATTTTAAATAACTTAGACCATAATTTATCCCATACATCAACAGAAAATGAAAGGGATAAGTCTACTTCCCAAGCAAGCTCAATAGGGGATTTAGATCTCTCAGTTAAATGCAACAACAGTTTATAAATAAGGGCGGCCTTAGTTTTATGCACCGGAAATAGACTATATAAAGGTGTTGGGGGAGTAAGGGATGGTGTGGTTTGTAGGAGAAACAAAAGAGGCTAGCTGTACTTGTAAAGCAGCTGAAATTAGAAGATACTCGGCAAGCGAGGTATCAGGCAGTTGAAATCTCATCTGCAAATCAGGAAAGGAAATAACAGAGTGAAATATTAATTGATAAACAAAAATAATACCCTTCTCCTTCCAATGTTTGTAGTAAAATGACTTACCCTTGTATCTAAGATATTTATTATACCATATAGTAGAGGATAGAAAGCATTTAAAAGGAGTTAAACCCTTAGCAAAAACATTATATAATACATTTTGAGAATATTTTATAATAGGGTTAGTGGATAAGAAAGTACAATTAGACATATATAGTACATTCTGAAAAGGAAAATCTCTGAAAAAGGAACGTTCAAAAACAATCCATCTTGGAATAGGCATTTCAGCAAAATCAAAGGATAAAGCAAAGGACTGTTTAATTATAAAGGCTGAGTGATAAGCCTTAAAATCGGGAAAACGCACTCCACCTTCAGACTTAGGGCGTTGAAGTCTCATGAGGGAAATGCGGGGGTGTTTCTTATTCCACAAAAATTTTACACAAATGGAATTGATTTGTGACAAATATGAAATGGGGATGCGAATTGGCAACATGGATAATATATAAAGGACATGAGGAACAATCATCATTTTAATAGTATCTAGCCTGCCCCACCAGGAAAGGAAGAGAGGGGTCCATGTGAGAAGCAAAGATTGAATTTTAGTAACTAATGCTGCAAATGTATATTTAATTGTGGCAGGTAAGGAGGTGGAAAACCAAATACCTAGATATTTAATTTTCGTGGGACACCATGCAAAACTAGTATTGTCAAACATAAATTGATAGCATGACGAGTTCAGGGGAAGAACTTCTGTCTTAGAGAGATTTAACTTATAACCCGAGATGCTGGAGTACAAGCGAACCTCATCCAGGAAGGGAGGGAGGGAGGTAAGAGGATCCGCCATATAAACTAATATATCGTCAACATAAGCTGATAATTTAATTTCTAAGGAGTTATACGCAAAGCCAGCTATAAGGTCGTTGGTTCGAATACGCTCAAGAAAGGGTTCAAGGGAGGAGGAGCCTAGCGCGCAACCAAGATGGCCGCGTAGGTGCGAGGCTCCCGAGGACCTCCGCGACCTCCTGCATAAATCCTGACAGAATCCTGTCCCAGATGAGGGGACTGTATTTGTGAGCCCGTGCAGAGGTGACGCCCGTTTTCCGTTTTTAAATCGGACCTCGGACACCGGCAGGAGCATCGATTGAGGTTTGCGGCCTTCTCCACGCCGGTCCCCCGTACTGGAGTTGTGGGGCGATCCGGACACAAAGTGAACAACAGCGGCGGGCAAGGCTGGGTGGCTCGCGTACCCCGCACTTTCACTTTCGCTTTTGCGCCCTCCTTGCTGCCAGGCGAGGTTGGGTTGCGGGGGGTGTGCGGTGCTGTGGCCTCGTTGGGCTGCCTGCCGGCCCGCCGGCTGCGATCCGTCCTGAGGAGCGGTGGTCGCCCCCCCCGGAGCCCTTGAACGGGATTGTCTGCCCCCTTTCTGAGGAGATTGGCTCGATTTGGGGATTGCGACCATGGCCACAAAACAAGATGGCGACCGGGCCAAGGTGAATTCGACCCGTCGTGGCACGGCCCAACAATCCAATAACATGGACCGCTACACCCTCCAGAAGGGATCTCCAGAGGTGCTGCGTAGGTCCCCCACGGGCCCGACTGATGCTCCTGTTCCGCCCACGGACCTGACCCTCCGGGACGTCATGGGCGCCATCGCCGAGATGAAGGCCTCGGTGGACCAGCGCTTTGACACTCTGGCGCAGAAGATCGACTCGGTCCTCGTGGACGTGGGCCTCGTGAGAGCCGATCTGTCCAAAACAAATGACCGGGTCGATTCTTTGGCCCACTCTACTTCGGGCCTCACAACTGACGTGGCGGCCCTCCAACAGGAGGTGCGCAGGCTTGGCCAGGCGAGCGCCCTGATGAATCGTCGACTGGAGGATTCCGAGGGTCGGGCCCGGAGAAACAACGTCCGCATTATCGGGGTGCCGGAGGGACGTGAGGCGGAGGCAGCGGATCTGTTCGTGGAGGACCTGGTCCTCACCCACCTACAGCCTCGGGGGCTGAGCAAATTCTTTGCAGTGGAACGGGCCCATAGGGTCCCCAGGGGTAGGCCTAAGATCGGCGCCCCTCCGAGGCCTCTCATCGCCCGGATCTTCAATTTTAGGGACAGAGACGCTATCCTGCAGACTTCTAGGCTCCAAGGGCCAGTCAGACTTGATAACATGGATGTTAATTTCTATCCTGACTTTACCCCGGCGGTCCAAAAGCAGAGACTAAGCTTTCTGGGTGTCAAACGTCGCCTGCGAGACCTGAATCTCAAATATTCGATGCTTTTTCCAGCTAAGCTGAGGGTGGAGGTAGATGGCCGCACGCATTTTTTTGATCGTCCCGAGGCGGCCGGAGACTGGCTGGACACTTTGCCCGGGGATCGGGGGCGGGGGGGCGGGGGGGGAGCGGTTGGTGGGGAGGGCCCGCCGGATCAGGACTAAGGGACTAATGGTAGGCCTTGCTCCGGGCTGTGTTGTTGTCACCATTGCCAGTTAGGGTAAGTTCCCCTCCTGTGGAGGTCGTGCGGGGTCTCTTGGGGGATCTCCCTCCTCCTCTGGGGGACTAGTTAGTTTTCTTCTATGGGGCGACAGGCACACTGCACTTTGGGGGGGCTGTTTGGGCTCATGCAGGGGTGCAGGGTGGGGGGAGTTCTGTTGGGATGGGTGGGTTGGGGTGGGGTGTGGTTCGTTTCTACCGCAAGGCAAACCCTTTATTGTACTGGTGTTTTTGAGTTGCTCTCGGGGGGACAAATGATGGCTTTTGTATGTGATGGGGGGTAGGGACCTGACTTTGTTGTCCTGGAACGTTAACGGGCTGGGGGATAGGATTAAGCGGGGTGTGGTCCTGCAGTATCTGAAACGGATTTCGCCTGATGTGGTCTTTCTGCAGGAGACACACCTTATTGGTAATTCCTTTTGTGCCATGAATCGACGTGGTTATCGTTTGGTGGCCCACTCGGGCTTTACATCAGGCTCACGAGGGGTGGGCATTATGGTCAAGACCTCGCTCCCGCTAGAAATAGACGAGGTGCGCCACGATGAGCGGGGACGCTACACTGTTTTGGTGGGGAGAATGGAGGGCAAAGTAGTCGTCTTTGTCTCAGTGTACGTCCCACCGGGGTTACAGTCCACCACCTTTGCGGACCTGGGACGCCTCCTTCTTGACCTTCCGGGGGGGCTTCTGGTGGTTGGGGGGGACTTCAACGCGGTGGCTTCTGGGACTATGGATCGTTATCCCCCTAGGGACCTCCCCCGGGCACAGGCGTGGCTCTCGGGCCTTTTGGACACACTGGGATTGGTAGACTGCTGGCGTTTAAAGCATCCCACTCTGCTGCAGTACACCTTCCATTCGGGTGCCCATGGTAGCCTTTCGCGGCTTGATCATATCCTTGTCCCTGCGGCCTATGCCGGGAGGGTGGGGGAGGTGCGCCATTTGGCTAGGGGCATTTCAGATCACTCCCCGCTCCTGTTGCACTTTGGTGTCTTCCCGAGGGGGGAGGGCAGGGTAGCTCCAATCAACGCTTGGCACCTGCGCGACCCCACTATTCGCGCTGACTTGATTAAATCCTTGCAACGGTATTTCGAGGAGAATGTGGGGTCAGTCCTGTCGGCTATCTCCCTGTGGGAGGCTTTCAAGACAGTGCTGAGAGGGGAGGCCCTCTCCTTTATTTCCCATGCCCGGAGGCGCGCACAGGAGGAGGTGACCCGGGTGGAGGCCGAAATTACTGAATTGGAGGGTGATTTGGGGAGTGGGGTGACTGACGCTGCGCTCCACGTTCTGCACCTTAAGCAGGCGGCCTATAGGGCCCTCGTCACGGAGGCGGCCAGGAGCCTCAGCAGAGAGCAACAGGGGCGATTGTATGATGTGGGTGATAAGGCGGGCAAGTTGATTGCGTGGTTGGATAAGAAGGAGAGAGCGAGTCGTGTGGTCCCGCTGATTGAGAGGACGGATGGCGTGCGTGTCATTGAGCCGGAAGGCATTGTTTCTTGCTTCGCGGATCATTTCCGCGAGGTATATTCCCCGGTCTCTCCCTGCTCGGAGGAGGATTCCCATGCCCTGCTGCGTGACATCGCGCTCCCCTCCCTTTCTGTGGAGGACAGGGAGTTGCTGGATGCCGCCCCCACCTCGGACGAAATCGCCCTCGCCATCCGCTCGGTCGCTTCTGGCAAGGCCATGGGCCCGAACGGCATTCCTATCGAGTTATACAAGCTGCGACCGGATGTACTGGCACCCCACCTCCGCGCAATGTTCCTTGCGGCCCACTCACGGGGCTCCCTCCTGCCGGACCAGCGTCTGGCTACCATCGTGGTCATCCACAAGGAGGGGAGACCTCGAGATCGGGTCACATCCTATCGGCCTATCTCGCTCTTGAATGCGGAACCTAAAATCCTCGCCAAGGTGCTCGCCAACCGGCTGGTCGGCGTGGTGGGCGACCTGGTCCACCAAGACCAGTCCGGCTTTATCCCCCATCGCAATACGGCTCTTAATCTGCGACGCCTGCACGGCGTGCTAGCGCGTGTTCCGTTCGTGCGGGAGCCGGCCATCTTGGCGTCGTTGGACGCCACTATGGCGTTCGACACACTCGAGTGGCCGTACATCTGGGCGATGCTGGCGAAATTTGGCTTTGGGCCGGGTTTCATCAGCTGGGTCAAATTGTTGTACTCGGACCCACTTGCGCAGGTGGTGGTGAATGGTCGAGTCTCGGCCCCATTCGTGCTGGGACGGGGCACGCGACAGGGTTGCCCCCTGTCGCCGCTCCTGTTCGCACTGGCTTTGGAACCCCTGGCAGAGTGGCTGCGGTGGCACCCTTCTATCCGAGGTCTCCGTTGGACCCCTGAGTATGAGGACCGCGTGTCTCTCTATGCAGACGACATCCTTTTGTACTTAGCCTCCCCGCGCAAATCACTGATTGTCCTGGTCGATGTTCTGCACTCTTTTGGCCGCAATTCAGGCCTTGTCATCAACTGGGCCAAATCCTGTATCTATGTGCTTTCCGGGGAGGCTCCTGTCCTCCCGCGGGGCTGTCCGATCCAGATTGCCTCGGAGGGATTTCGATACTTGGGAGTCTACATTACGCTGGACCCAGTGGCCCGCTACGAGCGAAATTTGCTTCCCCCCCTCCAGCGCTTGAAGGAGGACGTCGCGCGCTGGCGGCGCTTGCCACTTTCGCCGCTCGGCCGGGCGGCGTTGTTCAAGATGATGTCACTGCCGCGCTTCCTGTACGCTCTCCAGAACACTATGGACTTGGTCCCAGCGTGCTACTTCCGTGAAGTGGAGGGTCTACAGCGCCGCCTGTTCTGGGATGGGAGGCCGCGTATAGCCTTGGCAAAGTTGACGCTCCCGTGGTACGACGGAGGAATTGCCCTCCCGGATATCAAACGGTATTACTGGGCCTCCCAGTTAGCTGCAATTAATCAGGGCCTCTATGGGCCCGCCCTAAACCCGGCATTTGAAATGGACAAGATGCTCCTGCCCGGTGGCGACTACAATCGAGCGCTCTACGCTAGTGTGCCCGATTCCCGCTTGACGGGACCCACGCGTGTCATGGTGCGAGTATGGCACGCGGCTAATGCAGCTATGGGCTGGAAGGACCGTTTGACCCGGGCGTCACCGCTGTATGCGTCTGAGAGGTTGGGCTCTCTGTGGACCTCGAAGGGCTTTGAGCAGTGGGACACTATAGGCATCAGTACAGTGGGGGATCTCTGGACGAGGGGAGGATTTAAAACATTCGAGACGTTGCAGGCGGAGTTTCAGCTGCGGGGCAGTGAATACTTTCGGTACCTGCAGGTCCGTCACGCGCTGCGCTCCGTCTTCCCAGACGTGGCCTCCATCCCGGAGTCCTCCCCCCTGGAGGATCGAGTGCTAGATGGCCATGTTCCGGACAGCACGATCTCCCTCATTTACAAGAAATTGATAAATGATCGCTCGGGCTTACTGACTGGCCTCCGCGAGGCCTGGGTTGCCGATGGGCTGGAGTTGGACGACGAGGACTGGATTTCCGCGGTGGCCTCTCCGAAGGAGGTGGCCATCCCGGCTCGCCTTCGTTTCGTCCAGCTTAAGATACTCCACCGGGTGTACATGACGGGGCCAAGGCTTCTGCGTATGGGCTATGCCGAGGACGGATTGTGTAAGCGTGGGTGTGGTGCTTCAGCGACCTTTTTGCACATTTTGTGGGAATGCCCGAGGGTGGAGCGATTCTGGCGTGGTGTGCATGAGGTCCTGCGAGCGGTTACGCATGTCGCGCTGTTGCCTGAAGCGAGGAGATGTTTGCTGAATGTGTGGGAACCGACCGATTACTCGGTTCCGCAGACGCGATGGGTGACTCTGGGCTATATGGTGGCTAAACGGGACGTTGCACAGCTGTGGGGATCCCAGAGGTCCCCGGCGGTGTCGGCCTGGAAAGAACACATGGATTGGTGCATGTTCCGAGAAAAGGTGGTGTATGTGGCGCGGGGTAAGCCTGGGGCATGGGTGAAGATATGGGGCCCCTGGAACGCCTACCGCGGGGATATCTGCGAGCCGCCGTTGTTGCCTCCCGCTTCACCAGCTCCATCCCCCTAGTTTACTTCCTCCCTCAGTTCCGAGCACAGTGTTCTCCCAGTCCCGGACCTGTTTCCCTTCCCCTCTCGGGGGTTTTCAGTGGATGGTTTGGGGTCCCCCATTTGAGGAGCACGTGCTGCCACTTTCGATCGTGGGTTGCCTTGCGGGTGTGTGTTTATTTTTGTTGTTGTGTTGTATAAAATGAAACCGTATTGTGGGCTCAGAGCCATATGGCCCGCGTTGTGGATACCTCCTGCCTTAGTATCTATGTAAATCTAAGTGCCTAATTGTATGTATGTCATTTGTTATCGTCACTTTAGCGGCCGGCCGGAAGGTTGTAGGCCCATACCTGTATATATTTGAGATTGCCATAAACGGTTTCAAAAAAAAAAAAAAAAAAAAAAAAAAAGAAAGGGTTCAAGGCAAAGAACAAACAACAGAGGGGAGAGAGGACAGCCCTGACGTGTACCCCGGGACAATGGAAACGATTGTGAGAAGTGATTATTTACAAAAATACTGGCCCGTGGACATGAGTAAAGTAATTTAATATAGGAAATGAAAATTGGACCGAAACCAAACCAATGAAGGGTTCTGAACATAAATTGCCAGTTGATGCGGTCAAAAGCCTTTTCGGCATCAAGGGACAATGCCGCAAGAGGAGATTTAAGTTTTTTTGCAAGAGAAATAACATTTGCAAACATTCGAGCGTTATCAGCAGCTAATCTTCCCTTAATGAATCCGACTTGATCCGTCTTAACCAATAGTGGGAGAAGACTTTCAAGACGAATAGCAAGAATCTTTGCAAATATTTTACAGTCATAGTTGATTAATGAAATCGGACGATAATTTTTACACATGGAATGATCTTTGTCGGGTTTGGGAATAATAATTATTAAGGCATCCATAAAAGAGCCAGAGGCCTTAGCATCGGTAATAAAAGAGTTATATAATGTCAGAAGTTTAGGAACAAAAGTCGATGTAAAGGTAGAATAAAATTCAACCGACAATCCATCCGGTCCTGGAGCCTTTGATGTTTTTAAAGATGTAATAGCGTTAGTTATTTCTTGGGCAGTAACTTCCTTCTCCAGTGAGTCAAATTTACTGGGTAGGGAAGGAGGAGAGGGAAGGCCAGAAAAAAAATATCTAAATTTTCATTAGAGGGATTTGTGTCATCAGAATAAAGGGCTTCATAATAATCATGAAAGACATTAGCAATATCTTCATCAGCGGACACCAAACGATTAGTGGATTCATTTAAAATGGGACCAATATTTTTACGTTCAGATTTAATCTTTAAATAGTTGTCTAACATCTTACCGGCTTTGTTTTGCCCCCCATGGTATTTGGATTTAATTTTGAGTAGGACATTACAGGCTTCCACAGTCGCAAGTTTGTTCAATTCAGATTTGGCCTTAATAAGCTCATGAAGAGCCGAGGGAGATTTCTAGAAGTAATTATGCTCCAATATTTTAAGGTGTTGAAGTAAACTTAAATATTTATTCCGAGCAATTTTCTTCTTCCTAGAAACAAAGGAAATAGCAAAAGCCCGGAAGGAGGCCTTAAAGGCATCCCAGTTATTAGAAATAGAGGTTGCTGAGGGTTTGTTAAACAAAAAAAACTCATTGAAAAAGGAGGTAGCTTCTGAGATGAAAGTGGAGTCAGATAATAAAACATTATTAAGCTTCCAACGACTAAATTTTTGGGAGCTTAATGAGAGATTCAGAACAGCATGAACTGGTGCATGGTCAGAGATAAAAATTGATCCAATCTCCGAGGATTGAATGGACGGGAGTAGGGATTTACTAACTAGAATATAGTCAATCCTGGAACGTGTATGGTGAACATTGGAAAAATATGTGAACTCAAGAGAATCCGGATTACACGTTTTCCAAACATCAAATAAAGGACGAGAGGTAATGGCCGATTGAAACGCCTTGTGGGATTTGTCTGGTTGGAACTTGGACCTAGATTGTCTTTCGGAAAAGGGATCCATCCATTGGTTAAAATCACCAGCAACAATGATATTGGGACAGTCAAGGGATGAAAGTAGGACCTTAACATTATGGCAAAATTTGGGGTCTGGTTTAACTGGACCATATATATTTAGTAAGACCAAATCCTTGCCATGCACAACAACCTTGGCCATTACCCATCGTCCGTCAGCATCATTTTGCGTAGAAACAATTTGCACACATAAAGATTTATGAAACAATATAGCAACACCCCCCTTCTTACTAGTGGCAGGGGAGTAAACAACTTGGCCTACCCTCTGCCTCTTCAACTTAAGAAATTCCTCTTCAGTACAGTGCGTTTCTTGGAGGAAAGAAATTTGTGAATTTAATTTGGATAAATGAGAAAGTACCTTCTGTCTTTTGACTGGGTTGCCAAGACCACGAACATTCCATGAGACAAACTTACACATAGTGGAGGAACGGAGGGTTACAATACGTAAGGAGCTGATACACTGCAGGGAACAACTAGAAAAAAAGAAACACCAAAAGTGAGCAAAATGGGAAAAATATATATTCCAACCATACACAATTCCAAAGGACATATGCAACAAACAGCACATTATCAAATGAGTAGAAGAACAAAAAAAGGGGAGGATAATAGAACGAAGAAAGGAAGAGAGCATGGAAAAAGAAAAGAGAAAAGATAGATCAAGGAAAGATATCCAGATCTAAGAGACAATAACAAAGACAGACGCGTGGGGCGTAACAGCGCCGACGAAAGATGAAACAGCAGAGAGAACAATGAAAATAGAAAAATGAGGAACAGCCAAACTAAGAGGTAATAGTAACAGAATAGAGGACATTAAGGAATAGGAGGTGAGCTAGTTACAGGAAGTGAGGAAAGGCTTTGAAGAAACGATTTCAATTTAAGAGGGTCATCAAAGGACCGAGTGGAGCCTTCATGTGTAATTTTACACAAACAAGGATGGAGGATGCCATAACGAATGTTCAACTGTCGCATTTGTGGACGAAGCGCCAGAAATTCCTTCCTCCTTGCTTTGGTAGCATTAGATAAGTCTTGTGAGATGAAGATGTTGTGACCAGACGAAGTCAGATGGCGTTTTGTTTTGGCAGCAGAAAGGACCCGCATCAAGTCAGTGAATTCCAAAAACAGCATGATAATACCCCTAGGCTTAGAAGCAGTAGGTTGAAAGCGACCAAGTCTATGGGCCCGTTGAATATTTAGTGCAGGGTTAGGGGAAAGACCAAGAAGCTCAGACAAAAATTTCTTCAGGAAGAGAAGCAGGTCTGGACCCTCAATATTTTCTGGTAAACCATAAAGGCGCAGATTATTGCGCCGATTACGATTTTCAAGGTCCTCAGTGTGAAGCTTAAGACGATGAATTTCCTGCTCCAAAAATGGAATTTTAGTAGACCAGTCCTGAACATCACTTATACGTTGCTCCATGTCAAACACCTTAGCCTCCATATTGATCCATCTATCCTCAATTAGTTGAAGCTTCTCATTAGTAGTGGCCATGAAAGATTTAAGGCCCCGAACTTCATCCAGAATAGTGTCAAGAACAGGATTCTGAGAGGATAGAATCGGTGAGGGAGGATCATTCTTGGCTCTTTTGGGTTTTGTACCAGAAGAAACAGCTCTGGCCACGTGTGAGGCTTCCCCAGCCATCTTGGAATGGAACGACGGATGAGAGGTAATCTTCAATAAAGACCTCCGTCTGGTCATCTGACAGGAAAAAAACACCACACTTCACAACAAGTCTTCGAGGACCAGGAAAACTAAGGCAGAGAGGAAAAAAAAGACAAAAACGCCAAAGAAGAACGAAGTATGTGCCGTGAAAAAAAAAACGTCTCCCTCCGTCGGCACTCTAGTAATACTATTAGTCCATGAACCAATGAATGACACAGCTAAAAATAAAACCAAGAGGCTAGGAATGAAAAAGGAGACCAAGGAGCAACTGGTAACACTTCTGTATGGGCCAGTGAAAATAGCATGGCGCAACTTGATCCCGAAGAGATGAAGGGCATGGCATAAATCAACCTCCGCAGAAAGGCATAGTAGCAGGCAATAGATAATCCAAAATGTTAAAGGAGCAAAAGTTATGAGGTGCAGAAAAAAAAAAAAAAGAAAGGATGCCGCGCGTTCATGGTCTGAAACGCCGGTTTACCTCATTACATGCAGCATTCCATTAGCAGACCACACAAAATGGCGGCCGCCGCTCGCCAGAGCTGAGGGAAATACACCGCCGCAGCAATAGGTCCGAAAACGGCAAATAGAACGGGCGGAGCGAGCACACTCGCAGCTCCGCCACTTCAGCAAGCGGGACCCATCCTCAAGGGGTCCTCAGGGGTCAAAGTAGAGGCTGCAGGTCGAAGAAGATCTCCACGTACGAGCGGAGCGAACGCTCAAGCCGCCATCTTCACGCGGCGCGAGACCACGCCCCATCACATCCATTTCTAATCATATCGAAATTGTCCTTAGCCATGCAGACTAGAATCCAGCAGATACACCACACACAGAAAACGGCAAGGCGACACGAGTTATTCACAAGTCACCCTTCCCCTGAGCCCAGGCAACATTTAATTTAATGAAGCTCCTCACCTGCCAGATCCCCCTCTCAGCTTCCTGGACAGATTCCTTCAATCTGATCTACAACCCTCCTGGATCTACCAATATCTATCCATATAGAAGAAGTGTCTGATTTAATCAGCTCTGCTGCCATCCAGCAAATCCACTGTCATTCCTTATTGATTTGAGCCTACCTAGCAATTACAACTCAAACACTGTAGAGGAATCCCACTGCACACTCCTCAAAATGAGCACATTAAGCAGCACGTAGCAAAACTAATCTACTTCAGAAGCAACAAGCTCAACCTCCTCCTGTCAGCCTCACCCATAATCTGCTGCATTCTGAGATACCCCTTGAACAAGAGATATTGCTCCGCTGTCTTCTTCTCCATCCTTCAACCAAAACTTGCATTGAGCTCAATAAAAAGAGAAAAAACTAGGGGTCGGCGGCAAACTCACAAGCGCGGAGTTCCGGAAAAAGTCAGCAAAGTGCAGTGTCAGAGTTTTTCTTGCATGTGGCTCGCCAACATTAAGTTGGTGAGCGCATGAGAGAAAAATTGAGCGCTAGGACGAGTCACAGCGCGATTTTTGAACGAGGACAGCTGCGGCAGGTCGCTACCGTTTGCGTTGAGAAAGCTGCCACTTGATTAGAAAATCCACATGAGCGGCAGAAAGAAGCAGCGCCCTCTGGCGCGGTGCGTGATACCGTTAGCACTGATTATGCAGCACAGAACAAGACTCCATTTTGACACCCCTTAAAGGCACCCTAACAGAATAGAAAGACGATGCAATTTCCATGAAGCAAGCATTAATTAATACAATACACAAGGAATCGAAACAATGTACATTCATATGTTACTTAGTGTTATTTCTGAAAGTAATAAGTTATTAAGCCCTCTACAAACTGTAAATATGAATACACATAAATATATGCCACACAAAAATAATAATTATTCCAAACAAGGGTTCAGAGTATACAATTTCACATTAATGTAATGAAGCTGCCAGTCGGTAATTAATTTACTGTGCTGCACGCCCTGTCTGCCTGGTAACAACACGGGCATAATAACTGGTATTTGTCTAACTTGCTTTGGTGGTCAGTTGCTGAATGGAATTTAGAGCAACATAGAATCCATTTGATATATATACTGTTCATTTGGGATGCTCAGTTAAATTTTATGTCCTGAGGATGACCATGGATTAATGCCAAAGGTCGAAACGCCGTTGACGCTATTGTGGCCGCAATTATTGGAGGACACATTGCTTTGTTTGTCGGAGTTTTATGTAAAGTGTTGAAACTCTGCCTTCTATGTTTCTTTCTCCTTGTCTGCCACCTGTCTGGTTTTGTATATGATTGTAATATGTTATATGTACCAGCTTGCGATACTGAGCCCTGGTGATATTTTTCACTGAATACATTTTGTATTATTATTTTTTCATTAGGGTCTTTTATTCTATTTTTTTGTATTGCATTGCTATACTTGTAAATTTTAGTTCATTAATTGCTCTCACTTACTGTGAAATTGTATACTCTGAACCCTTGTTTGGAATAATTATTGTATGCCCCTGGTTCAGGTGGTTTGGGCTGCCCTTGTGGTGGTTAATGACACAAAAATAAGACACAAAATGAATCACACAGAAATCAAAGTCAGTACAGACATGAAATCATGGTGTCCCATTAGTATAAAGAGGTATTCAGTCCTCATTTGGGGTTTCTTTCTTTTCAACAAATCAAGTCCCAGAAAGTGGGGTGTTTGCATTTCGATGGTCCCCAAGAGAGTACATACAAGTAATTTTCCTTCACTTTAAATAATTGTCCTGTATTGATCACACTCCTCTAATCTCCATATCTACCGCTGCTCCAACCTCCTTCACATGTGGCATAATCATTTAATCAGGTCATCCTCAGGGCGTTACCCTTTGTAAATGTGGAGAAGCATAGTGAAATGAGTTGAGGACACATGAGCTCATTGCTTTGAATAAACCTCGTAGCGCTGCATGTTTCTCCATGTGCCACCTTGTAATACTTGAGCAGTCCTCTCCTTGCAGCAGTCGCAATGGACAAGTCACAATAAGTGTAAGCTTTCCTGCAGTTCTTTATAGTGCAGTGTAGTGTAGTGCCATAGGTTTTCACGTTTCTTAGTGTTTGCCAGTTTCTCCTGTATACCTTGAAATTGCCTCTTTCTATGGTGGTAGCTGGGAACGTATATACTCATAGGTGGGAAACAGGTAATAACAGGATATTTTTCAGAGCGGGTTCTGAGTGACATCAACAATAAGAGTGAAGCTCAAGTTGCCCACGATGTCAGTAAGAACATTGAGTTGAAAGACATCCCGTTCACTATTTACCAATCATTTTATGTTATGTATGCCCCAAAAATCATCTACCCCTGCTTTTTTTCAAATCTTACACAGTAATAGGGGGAGTCAGAGATTCATGGCCTCACCTGCCTATGCCAAATGGTGGAAAAAAATACAGAGCCTCTTGCCACCCCCCGACTATCCCCTAAGTCTGTCTACCCCCTCCCAATGCTGTGCTCGTTGTTATCTATTGGTGCAAAGAGAATTCCTTTATGGCACACAAACAGTGAGAAACAACTTGGAAGCGCTCCATGCTGACATAAGCCACAGTGGAAGGTATAGCTCTGCGTTGAGAAGATACATTGGGGCTCCGCCGGACCGCGTTGGCTTACCACTGGGAAGCGATACTGTCAGAACTCCGTGCCACTCATGCCACCGAGATAAACTCTTTAATCCTGAGCGACAACGAAGCTATAGAAAAAGTGCCCAAGGGGGGTTGAAAGACTTGTAATGCAACTCATTGTAGAGACCTCATAATCCACGTTGACTTTACCCAAAAAGTGCACCACCCAAGGAGAACAAAGATTCGGGGGACAGGGAGTGAACTTCAGTTTGACACAGTACCCCCTGTTTTGTCCCTGCTCCTTATCCCCCCTACTCCACAGTATATAGACCTCTATGTAAAAGACGCTCCTGGGCCTCACTAATATGCTATACCTGGCAACTATGCAGCTACCACTCTCCTTGAAGTTAAGCCACAGCACATAGCTAAACTGGGCACATCCCCCAGGACTACCAACTAGAGGGGTACCCATTTTCCAACTACAACTACACTATGTCATGCTGATTACTTCTGTACATATCCTTTAACAGCTGCTGTAAAATGTTATCTGCACTGCATATGTCCATGTTGTTTACTGAAAACTAATAAAAACAGATTTGAGAAAAAAAACGGTGAGAAACATCTTTTGTTTGCCACGGTTGCTATATCACAAAAGTGCATAACCAGATAGAATCTGATAGAAAAGATGCTCAATGAGAGCCATACATAACAATCCACTTTATTGCATGACCAGGATGTTTTCTTAGGGCATATTCTTGATAGCTGGTGACACACTTTTCAAAGTTATATTTGGTGGAACCGGTTAGCGAAAAGGTCATGATTTACAAAATCATAAATCATCTCAGGCAAACACAATATATCTTTTTTTTTTTTTTTTTTTTTTTTTTTTTATTGGCATTTGTAATTGTTTACAATCGAACAATAACCAAAACATTTCGGTCACAGCACAACAGCATCCTTCATCCGAATCATTGGTTTGTGTCTTAACCAGAGGGCCTCCACCCCCACCACCCTTCCACTCACATGTTAATCGCTTGGTGATTCTACGGAAACACTTTGCAGATATTGAGTTAAATATACCCAGTAGTCTGTGTGTTGATCCAGCAGGGAGCTCCTCTTCGTAGGTCCTCAGGGTATCCCTACAGTACGTTAGGTCCGTGAGCCAGTCTTTCAGTTTTGGGACCTTCTGCCCATACCAACAGAGCGATACCCTTCTTTTGGCCATTAGTAATGCAATCATGCAAAATCTGCGCTTTAGGGCCCGTATCTCGGGCAGCAACCCTAGCAAACAGGTCTTAGCCTCGCAGCGCACCTCACTTCCCACCATGGCCCCCAGCAATCTCGTCACCTGCTCCCAGTATCTCCCCACCGCCTCACACGACCACGCCAGATGTATAAAATCTGCACCATCAGCCCCACATCGCTCGCATCTAGCATCCCCACGCAGCCCATAACGGTGTAGCCGAGCCGGTGTGTAGTATGTTTGGTGCAGGTATTTGAAATGTAGTATGCGGAGATTACCATTGGGCGTCAGCATTCCCGTCAGGGTGCAGGCAACCGTCCACTCTTCCTCTGTTAGCTGTGCATCTAGACAGCTCTTCCATTTCTCCATTGAGGTGTGCGTGTTCCCCGCTATGTCCCCCTGTAGTTTTGTATAGAGTGTAGACACCAGGTGTCGTTTAGCTGGTGTGGTGATCAGCCATTGCAACGCAGTCAGCTCTTTCGGTTCCAACGGGTAATCTGGATACAGTTCCTTCACGGCTCTTTGCAGCCGGTAATAATTGAAGCGAAATAGCGTAGACATGTTACTAATGAATGTGAGATGTTCAAGTGTTTTAAAAGTCCCGTTATCATACAAATCTCCTACTGTGTCAATGCCTACCTGCCGCAGCAAATCCAATCCCACTCTTTCTTGCGTTACCGATATAGCCGGATGCCATTGGAGCCTGAGCGCCGGGGCATACAGCGGCAGTTTATTGGCCAGTCTGCCCATGGTATGCCATGCTTTGTTCGTTGTGTCAATGGTGTTTATGTCTTGCGTATGCAGTGGCGGCCTACGATGGGTGATAATCGCCTCGAGTGGGACAGGCAGCGCATCCCCCTCTTCTATCGCAGTGTGGGTGAGAAATGGGATCCTGTGGTACCAGTAGTGTGCGTATTGCGCCTGCGCACAGAGGTAATAATGATAGAAGTCTGGGACCCCGAACCCTCCTTGACTGTATGGTAACGTGAGTGTCCGCATCTCCACCCTGGCCGTCTTTCCCGCCCAAACAAGCCGGAGGACCAACGAGGTAATCCTGCGGAACACCTCCATTGGGGGGTGTATAGGGATGTTAGTGAACAGGTAAAGTAACTTCGGCAAGAGTACCATCTTGACGATAGCAATACGGTCCGCCAGCGATAAAGGCAGCTGAATCCATCTTCCCACCCTCTCCTCCAGTGTGTCAATCGCCGTCCCGTAGTTAGACCTGATAACAATTTCCGGGTCCCTGTGAAACCATACCCCCAAATATTTTATTGGGTCCGTTTTCCACTCCAATGGATAATCTATGGGGTGCGGGTGCGTGGTATCAGTCAAGGGAATAATCAGGGATTTGGCCCAATTTATGGTGACCCCAGATTTACGTGCAAACTTTATGTATTCCCTCAAAAGTGGATTCAGATTGGTCTGTGGGTCCCTCACGTAGTGTAGCATATCATCTGCGTACAGGGAGATGTGCAGTGGCCGTTGCGGAAACTGCAGGGCCGAATAATGATGTCCCTGTCTTATCTTGCAGGCGAGCGGCTCCAGTGCTATAGCAAACAAAGGAGGGGACAGCGGGCATCCCTGTCTCGTCCCTCTCCGTATAGCAATGGTGTCTGAAATATAGTTATTCACCCTAATCCTCGCCACAGGTGCATCATATAGCAAGTGGATCCATTGAAGGAACGCAAGTGGGAATCCCATCCTCCGCAACACCTTAGTCATGTATTTCCATTCTAGAGAATCAAAGGCCTTGGCTGCGTCTAGGAAGACCGCCGCCGCCTTCGTCTCAGGTGTTAAGTAATGCGCAAGCGCAAATAGTGTCCGCGTATTGTGAGCAGTGGAGCGTTCTGGTATGAATCCAGACTGGTCAGGCAAGATCAGTCTGGGCATCAGCGGGTTCAGACGTGCAGCAAGCAATTTAGCTAAGATCTTGTTATCCACGTTTATGAGGGACAGTGGTCTATAGGAGTCACAAAGCTCCGGATCTTTCTGTGGCTTGAGGAGGGCCAGTAGTATTGCTTCCCGCAGTGTGGGCGGCAGTCGTTGTTGCTCATGTGCGTTTCCATACATTTCCACTAGACGGGGGGCCAGCTGGTCAACAAACGCCTTATAAAATTCGCATGTAAAGCCATCGGGGCCCGGAGCCTTACCATTCGGCAGTGACTTAATTATTTCTGTGACCTCCTCCACTGTGATAGGTTGGGATAGATATTCGCGTTGTGTGTCCGATAGCCACGCTATCGCCACGTCTTCGAGGTACTCCCCGATTTCAGCCTCAGCGGCCGTAGGCCTGGAGGCATACAGCTCTCCGTATGCATCCATAAATTCCCCCAGTATTTCTTGCTCGCCATATTGTCGTTCCCCCCACCGTCCACGGATTACCTGTATGTTCTGCGGCGCACGTCCCTCACATATTTTAGCCGCCAGTCGCCCTCCTGGTCTGCCGCCCTCCCCATAGGCCCTTGCAATCTGTCGTTTCATGGTATATTTAATTTCGTCATCCGCGAGGCTCTGAAATTCGGACAGTGTAGTCCGAATGTCCCCCAGTAGCCGAGCATTTTGTGTGCGTTCGTAGTCACGTTCTAGGACTCGGAGTTTATCCTCTTTGACTCCGATTTGCCGTCGGATGTCTTTAAGTATGCCTGCATTTGTGCTTATGCAGACGCCGCGTATAGTAGCCTTGCAGGCCTCCCAGAGCACTCCCGGGTCGGTCGCTGTAGGCGCGTTATTGTCAAAGTATTCCTGTATCGCCCGCCCGATGGTATCAGTGTACAGGGGGTCTATGAGTGCTTTAGCATTGAATCTCCAACTGAACGGAGGTGGCGTGTAGTCCGGGAGCTCCAAGGCGAGGAGCACCGGGCTATGATCGGATAGCGTTCTAGGCAGGTGACGAACCTCCCTTGTCCATCGTGCAACGTCGCCCGAGACCAGCCAGTAGTCTATACGGGACCAACTACCGCGCGACGTAGTCACATGAGTGGCTTCTAGGTCATCCGGATGTCTATGCCTCCAAATATCAGTAAGCGCCTTATCAACCATTATGTCCTTTAGGACATGGAGGGCGTGCCTATGTGGCTCCGTTGTCGCCCCAGAGCGGTCAAAGTCATCGCAGAGCGCAATATTAAAGTCTCCACCCCACACCACATGGGGAGCCTGGAGGTCGCGCAGTTTGCTCCACAGCGATTGGTAGAACTGTGGATCGTCCACGTTAGGCCCGTAGACATTCACCACAGCCAGTCTCTGTCTCCGCAGGAGACCAGTCAGAATAACAAACCGTCCCATGTCATCCTTCTCGACCGACTCAATGGTATATTTCAGCCCTTTTTTTATCAATACCATCACCCCCCGTGCATAGGAGGAGTAAGAGGAATAGTGTACGGACTCAGCCCACCTACGGCCCACATTAACTCGGCGTGACGGCGCGCAGTGTGTCTCCTGTATGAGTGCAATATCTACGCGCTGTCTGTCCAGGTATGCCAGAGTTTGCCTGATTTTCTTGGGGTTACCAAGCCCTCGGACATTCCATGTGATTAATCGAAGCAATCTCGCACCTACTCCACTATCAGCCATCTCCTAGCAGTAGCAGGCATACAGCAATCACCCTTACACCTAGCGGGCGCGTCCCTATAACTGTCGCAGTGGGTATGGACCCTCTGTTGCCTGAGCAAATTTACTCGGAATTCAGCGATGCGTCTCATGCACAGTGACCAACATTGCAACTTCCCAACCGTATCCCGCCTCCCCCCACCCACTTCAGCACCCCAACTATGCCAAAGACATACCCCATAATTAATGTCAAACATTAAGGTAACTGGATTCGGGGATCTCCCTCGTTGGGGGACCGCCTAGAACACACCTCTCCATCCAACTTAATGGATGTGGACGGGGACAAATCCCTGTTCAGGACCCCAAGGGTCCCACATCTATGTAAGCATCGTATCGACCCTCTCCAGGGTCCGTCGCAGTCTCAGCAATGTTCACAGCGTCCCATTTGTAGCATTACTGTCCTGCTAGCAGAGAGCCTTTTTCCCAGCCATCCGCTCCTCCCTCCACCCGCACTTGACCTACATACCTATGGTATAGTCCTGGCAGTCAGGGCTCGTTTCTCACGCTGTTCATCTGGTTGGTTCGTCTGCCATCCCAGACATAACGAACGCCTTCCCCTCAGGGAGCGGCTGTTTCCAACTGTGTGCGGTCTCTGTCCGATAGGGGAATCCTACCCCCGAACTTCCGTGATCAGGAGCTCCTGCAGCACCACCACGACTTGTATAGTAGCAGTTTTACCGGCATCCAGCCCTTCAGAGGCCCCGGCGTGGTCATTCACAGCAAATGCACTCGCAGTCTGTGCCATGGTGGAAGTCTCCTCGTCTGCCCTGTCGCCCTCCGTTATTCACCCCGCCGAGGCCGCGTGTTCAGCACGTGGTGTAGAGCAGCTGCGCCGGTCCTCAGTGGTCCTTGTGCACAATAATTTAGTCAGCGTCCGTGGCTTCCTCAACTCTCCGTCTCTCTTTGCGCTTAGCTCCGATTTTTTTGATAAGTTCAGACGCCTCTCGGGGCGAGTGGCACAGTACCGCACGTCCGTCGTGCGTTATCCGCAACCGGGCAGGGTAGAGCATGGCGTAGTCAACCCCCATATCACGAAGCTTTTTCTTTACCGGGTTGAACTCTTTCCGCGCTTGTTGGACTGTGAGGGTGAAGTCCGGGTAGAATGCCAGTTTGTTTCCTTGGTGCGTGATCTGCTGTTTCTCACGCGCTATTCGAAGGACAACATCACGGTCCCTGTAGTTGAGGACTCTGGCGACTATGGGCCGCGGGGGTGCCCCAGGCTTTGGTCTTGGAGCCAGCGACCTGTGCGCTCGCTCAATGAGGAACATTGGGGACAGGTGCTCCGCGCCCACAACGTCCTTAATCAGCTCCTCAACATACGTTTCCATCCGGCCCGTGTTGGTAGATTCCGGAACCCCCGTGATTCTCACATTATTGCGTCTTGAGCGCGCTTCTAAATCCTCCGTCTTTTGCCTCATCGCCTCCAGCAGTTTCTCAGCCTCGGTGTATTTTTGAGTGGTGGTTTGGGAGGCGTCCTCCAGTGCCCCGATTCGGGTCTCTGCCTCCGTTAGCCGCTCTCCGTGCGCATCCAGCTTCGCCGCCATGTTGTCGACACGCAGTGTGATGGTATCAAGTTTACCATGTATGTCCTGTAGGCTCTGCTGGATGGCCCTCAGCGCCTCCGCCATGCCCTGTGGCGTTGTGTCGTCAGCCCCCGTTGCGTCGTCTGGTGGTAGAGTGGCGCCTTTGGTCTGGCGCTTGGTTTCAAAGGGGAGCTTCGTTTGTGTCTTCTCCGGCTTTCCCATAGTGTCCAAGTGCGCCGCTAGGCCCCCTGGTCCCCGCCGACTAAGATCACCTATCGGGCCCTCCGCAGACGGAGTTCGTGGGTGTCACAGCCAAACGGCAGGCTCACAGCACTCTGCAATGGTTCCGTTGTTCAGCTCCTCATTCCAGCCATTCGTCCCGCATGGGCCCCAGCGGCGCCAATCAGCGCAGTTGCGTTCAGTACGTGGCCCAGCTATCTCCGTTCAGCCAGCAGTCTCACACGCTCACCGCCATCCGCTGGGCTCTATATGTGCCGGTCTTGGGCGCAGCGCACATGGATCTCTCCACCGCCCGGGTCCACCATGCTCACGAGGCCAGCCTGTAGCAGACGTCCTCCCTATCGGCCGGCGAGGCGCTCCTCGGTCCCGCAACGGGGGCCTCAGCAGTCTCCTCACCTCTCCGCTCTCACAGCCCCCGCCGCAGCACAGCGTTATGTATCTCCGCCGATGCGGTCACACCATAGCCGAGCCCTCGCCTCCTCAGCGGTCAATCGGGCAGGCGGCCAGCATGGAGGCTCTCACGGGGCCCCCTCCGCGCACCGCAGTCCGTGCCTGTGCCCCCGGGGCTCCCGCAATGTGTCAGGTGTGAGCTTGTAGTGTCCAGGCGGCGACCGCGTCCCTCACCAGCGTCCTTCCTTATCGGCAATGCCGATGCCACTCATAGCGCGTCTTCGTGTCGGTGGGCGCCGCCATCTTGGGAGCCGTTAGCCTCGCACGCCCGGAAGCTTCAGAGTTCGTTTTTTCAGGGAAAGCGGGGCTCTCGATCGACTCTCTCAACCCCCTTCTGTGAAGGGCAGCTTCCGATCATTGCTGCGATGCGTTTCTGGCCGCGGCGCTTCCTCTGTCATGCTTTTTGCGCCATTTGCGTTCCCCGTCCGGCGGAGCTGTCTCAGGAGGCAGCCATTCCGCTGTGCGCCCTCTAGCGCCCCCCGCAAACACAATATATCTACCTATTGACAATACCTGTTTAGCCACTAAGTGCAATTGACACTGAGATAAGATGATGTCCAGGCTTCTTTAATATATGGATTTTTCCCCCCACCTGTATGTGATTCTGCCTATTTCAACATTGCCTAAATCTATACCCCAGAATACATCTGGAAAGTTCATTCCATGAAATATTACTGAAGAAGTCAAAGGTACAAGGGGTATGGATAGGCTATTTGAAGATCAACCTAAGCGCACATGCATGGCCATACAATATTATTCAGAAAAACTATACACATTGCCTTAATCATTGCTATATATCCACAACTATGTGAGATGGAATAACTATAGCTACTGTATCGCCACAGTCTGTAGTGGGAACGGGCAAAGGAAGAATATATGTCCAATTTGAAGTAAGATAATATACTGTCAGATTATGAATAATTAATCATTACTTACCAGACTTCAGTCAAGTTTGTTTCGTGGTGAATGGATATGGGGAACAGAGGTCATTGCATTTTGCTTTAACAGTAGTGATCAGAAGATAGTCTAAGCAGCAGATGACCAGGTCTGTTTCAGTGCCATATATATTCCAAATCCCTTTGCCTTGCAAGAGTACAAATTGTTTTAACCACTGAATATGAATGTTTATGAATCCATTGGTCTTTTTTGTGCTATAGCCATCAACTTCAACTCATGAGAAATCTGAGGGTTTCCATATTACCAAGTGTACAACAAAAAGCATGTTGTCAATTGTACAAGTGCTATATAGTTTAATATTTCCCTCTCAACTTTCCTGTGCTTGACAATGGTGTATAGTTGTTTGTAACGTTCTTTAATGCTGATTTAGGTGATGGTGAGCTATAGTACTTAGCCTGCTTTGCTTTTCTTTAGAATCTCTTTTCACATTGTTCTTCATGACTTAGCATGTAACATTCATCTTCTGAACCACTGGGTGGCCTTACTCGTTTCTCATCTCCACAGGAAATGTCCTCTCTAGTACATTCACTCACATGTGTGTATGTTTTGTTGTGTTGTCTGTTTTTCTCACCTTTGGTACTTTTTATGATTACTAGTGCAATCCCATGCATCTTTTTTTTAGTCCTCAACCAGTTTAGCACTGCTGTATTTGTGTTTTGATTTTGTACTTCACTGAACATTATTTCCCCCCATAAAGTGATACTGTTGTGACATATCTTTCAAGCAAAGTAACAAATTGTGCCTAGTAGTTCAAGTTTTGCTTCAGTTATTTATTTTCATTTTCAGCACGGAGTGTTTTTTTCACCATGAGTCAAATTATGTAAGCTGCACAGATATGGATCATAGTCAGCACATACATCTCTTGGCCAATGCACATGTTAAAAAGGTGTTTTAGGTACTGAATAATGGTAATCTGATTGAAAGCATGCATAGTTACATAGATCATTGACCAATTGAAGTCTACCTTGACCCTTTGTGGGATGAGTCTATGGTGGGACAGCGTGAGAAAATCACAATATACTCAGTTTGATTCGTGCAGAATGGTTGGTGTGCAACTTGCACTGTATGATTAGCAGGAGTCTTGTTTGAAGACACAAGCATAGTACAAGATTCTTCTTTTTTTTTTAAATAGTTCTTTATTGGAATTTCTTACCACATATAATACACAACGTAGAAAGACGAATGAATAATGGCATCATATGAAAAAAGAAATTTGCCCTCTCCCCCTCCCCAGATACCACCCCCCCCCCACCCTACCCCAGCTGGTCCTTTACACCTAACAAGAAGACAGAAGGAAATAAAGGAAAAGAAAAGAGATTGGTTCTTCCACTGGCATAAGAAAGAAAAAAAGACAAAACAATGTCTTTAAAGTAAAGACAAACAAGATCATTGCAAGTATTCAACCCAACAGTAAAGCCAAATAAAATACAATATAGGCTCTAATATTTGTCACCCATTACCTCCACCTTGGCTATCTTCAGACCATCTTATCAGAGGTGCCCAAATTTCCATCCCCTTTTCTCTTGCTCTCCGCCCCTTTATTGCATATACTGCAGTCTTCAGGCTGTATACTGCCAAACATCTCCCTAGCCACTGTTGACCTGTAGGTGGAACTGGATCAAGCCAATAAGTGGATAAACAGAGTCTGAATACTGTCATAGCAATAAAGAGAAAGGTCTGAACCCGAACCAGGAGCTGAGGACTACTCACTCCAAGTACAATCAGCTGTGGTGTCAGATCTACTCTCTGTCCCAAATGAGATTCCAAAATAATGCCAACATCCCTTTTAATTGTAACCAGGTCGGGGCAGGTAGCAAACATATGCACAATGTCTGCAGCTGGATAGCCGCACCGTGGACATGTTGATCCCGCAACTTCTCACCATTTTGTAATCTTCTCCGGTTTTATATAAAGATTAAACCAGGCTTTAAAACATTGCAGCTGGATGTTGACTGCTATACATGAAGTTTGGGCCATATAAAGTGAATCTTTGCCCGCTCCAACCAGTAATAGCTCATGCCAACGGTCACAGTGCTTAGATAAATCATCCGGCATCGTCTCATTCAATTTTTTATAAATCCCTCCAAGTGTACATGACCCTTTAAGCAAAATCTCAACCAGCGTCACCCGAGCAAAACCACCGCTGCCACCCATATTCCTCGCTAGAAAATCTCTTATCTGGAGATATTTTTTTAAAAATCTGTTATCGACCCCAAAAGTTTCCCTAATCATGTCGAAAGCAATCCCTCCTGTCTCATCCATGACATCACCAACCATCCTGACACCTTTGTTACACCAGTTTTTCATATGCCCGTCATTGAAAATACTAGAGAGTGACTCATTGCTATACAATGGGGTATAAGCAATAATGCGACCCAAACCAAGCCTTTTCCGAACTGAAGTCCAGATTTTAAAAGCACAAGTCAATGTCTTAAACGTCACCCTTTTGGAATGATTAAAATCTGTGTGTTGCAAGAGACAGCCACTAGCCTTTGCCCCCAGTAATAATTCATAAATTGAGGCAGTGGCCACCACCTGTAGCTGACCTGATTCAGCCCTAATTAAACTACCCATTTTATATAATATTGCAGCCCAATGGTATAGCTGAAGGTTGGGAACCGCCCAGCCCCCTCTATCTTTAGGTAGTGTTAAAAATGTCAGCGCCCTCCGAGGGCGATAATTAGCCCAGAGAAATTTAGTAAGCATCTGGTTCATAGTTTTAAACCAAGCGTTATTGATAGTCGAAGGAATTGCCGTAAAAAGATATAGAATTTTCGGCAAAAACAACATCTTTATAATATTGCATCTCCCCACCAACGTAAGCTTGAGACTGTCTATTCAATTAAAATCTGCTTTAAATTTTGGAAGTAATGGGTCTAGATTAGTTTCCACTATTTTTGACACATCTGCCATTATTTCGACCCCAAGGTATGTTGCCTTTCATACGATCCGAGGGCCATTAATCTGAAGTCCCTTGCCAACAACAACAAGAGTTTTGTTGAAGTTAAGTCGATAGCCCGAAATATGTCTGAAATCTGGGCTTCTTTCCTAATTTCAGCTAATGCGCAGAGTGGGTTAGGGGTCACAGTTGCTAAGTCATCTGCATAAGCCAGGATTTTAGTGATCCCCCATTACTATATATTGCTAAGATCTGATTATTATCTATAATTTTCCTAACTAGAGGGCCAATGTACAAAGCAGGGGGGAGCATGGACACCCCTGACGAGCCCCCCTACTAATTGAGACAGGGCCTGACAATTCCCCCATTATTGCTACTCTGGCCACCGGGTTGCTATACATTATTGCGATGGCCTTGATGAAGCCTTCGCCTAGCCCTCTACTCTCAAGTGTTGCCCACAGGAAAGGCCAGGAGACTCTATCAAAGGCTTTCCCTGCATCTAGCAGGATTAGCCCGATAGGATCTCTGGTAATCCCTGCAGCATCAAAGAGAGCAATCACCCTTCAGACATGATCAATAGTGCTCCGGCCGGGGACAAACCCATGTTGGGTTGGTGAAACCAGTTTCTTAATCACAGCCGCTAGCCTGTTTGCCAGGATCTTGGCATAGACCTTAGCGTCGCTATTAATTAACGTGATAGGTCGATAAGACCCCAACTCCTTAACCGATTTCCCTTTTTTGGGAAAGACCACAATATTGACCAAGCCCTATGAGTTGGGTGCCCCCGACCAGATTGGGCCTCTAAAAAGACATCGGCCATTAATTCCAGTAGGCAGGGAGCTAATTTTTTATAAAATTCCCCCGGGACGGAGTCAGTACCAAGCGCATTCCCGTTTACCAAGGAACTGATGGCACCCGCAACGTCTTCTGCCGTAATGGGTACCTCCAGCACCTCTCTTTCTTCTCTTGTTAGCTTTTCCCCTGGGAGCCCTGCAAGATAATCCTGAATTTCCTTCTCCCTTCCAATGGTTTCTTCAGTATACAGCTGTTGATAAAATCGGTGAAAGGCCGCCCGTATATCAGAAGACTCTGAGACTAACCCATCCTGAGGACCATCAATTTCAAGTATTCCCCCCTGTGTCCCACTTTCTCACTGCATTCATACATTTTGGATCACTAGGCTGCATATTTCCCTGCCGCTTTGCTTGCCGAGACTTCTGAAATTTTAGACTTAGCTAATGCCATCAGTGTTTGTGCCCGCCCCACGTCCCCCCCACTCATAATTACATTTACTAATTGTGTCTCTGCCTCAACCAACTTTCTATAGAGTTCCTGCGTGTGCCATTTACCCTGCTTCTGGGACCTCCAGCCATACCTTGAGGTTTACCCTCGTATCCCAGCTTTCAGAGCATCCCATACTACATCCACCCGTGTACTATCCCTATTTTCAGATATCTGGGAATCCATATTCTCATATATATTCTCATATATGCAATATTATACTCATCGTAAAGAAGTGCTCTATCAAAAGTCCATTGTGGTACCTCCAACTTTGAGGATTGAAGTGAAATCTCAAGGACTAGCGGATTGTGATCAGACATGACACGTGGAAATTTAGAAATCCAGCAGTTTGTCGAAAGTCTCTGAGACACAAAAAAATAGTCTAGCCTAGCGTGTGACTGATGTGGGGTGGAAAAAAAGGTATAGCCAAAGTCTTGGCGTTCTTGCGAGGCCCAAACATCAATGAGTCCATGCGTCATACATAAATTAACCAAAGATTTAAAGACTTTAGCTTACGACCACTATATAGACTATGCCCATGCTTGACAGTATTGGCACTCAAATTTATATTAAAATCGCCACAGATAGATAAAGGCAGCGGCCACCCAACAAGTTCCGTATTTAACCATAGACCGAGCACAGCGTGAAAGAATAATTATCCGCATTGCATTGAGTAATGACCCATCCGCCAAGGTGATCAGCTTTAGAGCGTGGAAAACTGAAAAAATGTCTGCGGGCCATAATAGCAACCCCTTTTGTACGTGTGCCTTGGGTTGTAATGGAAACTAGCTGATAACCTGCTAATTCGGCCATCTTATGTCTCCCAGCTTCGATGTGTGTCTCTTGCAGGCATACTATGTCAGCCTTCAAATACTGAATGTCTTCATTAACCCTGCGCTTATTTTGAGGACTATTTAATTCACAAATGTTAACAGATGCAATTCTTAACTTACCCTTTCCCATTTGTCATAATCAAATACCCATTTGTCTTAATCATTAGATTACTTCAAAATCTAAATATTATCCATGCCATTTCATATAATTCTACCCATTGGACCAGCCTGTCACCCAGTAGCTTCCCCACCCTCTCCCCGCATCCCCCCCTACCTTAAGGCAAGAAAGGTCTGAGGACCCTTGTGATGCCTCCTGCATGATACTGCTTCCCACCACCACCCATCAAGCTCCACCAAGTAAACAACAAAAAGCAGTGTGACTATTGTCCTAGTACATCAGCCCTCAGGATCTTTCTGATTTGAGACTCCTGATATTTCTTGTAAAAAGTCCTGTGCTTGCATCTCAGAAGAGAAAATCCTTACATTTCCCCGGTGAATGACTTTGAGACGAGCTGGGATCAGTAGATACACCTCACAGCCGATCTTCTGGAAGGGAGTAATAAATTGTCATAGCCTCCACCTCCTTTCCACCGTAATAAGGCAGAAGTCAGGCCTGATGAAGAAGGAAGACCCTCAGATGAGCATCTTGCTTCAGGGCAAGCCTTATCAAAAAATTGCTTGTCGCAAAAGAAAGTTGCTGAAAAATATTAATATAGCTCTAGGTTTATCATTCACATCATTTTGACCCTTCCTTTTTTTCAGCATGAGTAGGAAACGGTGTACACGCTGAACTTCTGTGTCCCAATCCCAATGCGCTAGCTCGGGGAAGCCGCCCTTCAGCAGTCGCAACACAAACCCTCTAATGTCTTCTCCTTCAGCTTCTTCCGGTATACCCAGTAGTCTTAGATTATTACGCCTCTGGCGGTTTTCAAAGTCTTCAAGCTTCCACATGACATCTGTCATCCTTGATTCGTTTGATGTAACTTGTAGGGCAATGCTCTCAGCTCCGGTCTCTAATGCCACAACTTGCTCTTCCAACACCGTTGTTCTTTCAGAAATTTCTGTGCATGTTTTATTTATTTTACTGATGGCCCCTTGTAACATTTTTGTTGCATGGTGGGCCCTCTTATGTTCCTGTCGAGCTTCAGATTGAATCTGTTTAAGAGTGGAGTATGTGAGGTTCATCGAGGGAGATGCCTCAGTTGCAGGCTTCGTTTGAAAAAGCATATTGTTTTCCCCTTGTGCATTGTCATCTGGTGCCAATCCACCATCATTGATTCCAAAATGCATAGTAGAATAATCTCATTTTAATTGTCCGGATTGACTATGATCTGAATCAGTTTGTCTGGTATCCTGCGCCTTTCTCCCTTTATTTCTATTCCACCGTGTCTGAGAGGGAAGGCGCTTTTGCGTGCTGGGGTTAGACAATGAGCTGTCCGAGTCCATCTCTAAATCTTCCAGCACGGATACCTTATTTCCACTGACATTAGATAGCTCAGAGTCTTCATTGAGGTAAAATAACTTTTCACCTCCTTCTGGGGTCCCTTGTGTTGTATCTGAGAAAGTCTAGAGTTAACAGGTAAACCTACATTAATAATCTGCTCCTTCTCCTTATTCACATGTTTGCCTGCAATGGTGTTAGCATTAAAGCACTCTGGACTCCCCTGTAAGAGCTCGACTTGACCTAAACATAAAGATGTATAGGGCACCAGTCCCGTACTTACAGTGTCCAGGGGTGAAAGGCCATCGACCCCTGTAACCGGCACTAGTGCAGCTTCAGCGTTAACCTCATTGCCAGCTTCGCACCTTCTCTTGCTCTCTCCCACAGCTGGAAAACATTCCTGGGATCACTCACTGCTTGCCAGGGCCATAGCCAGCCTCCTCTCCAGGATGCTGATCGCTGCCTTTCAGTTTCACATGGACCGCCTCCACACTTCCTGTTGCCGCTGCAGGAGTAGCGTCTCCTGCTTTCCTCCCGCTCAGCGCCTTCCGAGATGCCGGGGGGTTGCGCTGGGTCCCCGTTGCTCCCGCTCCATTACCTGTGGCGCTGAGATCCCCACGGTCCCGGGTAAGATTGGGGAGTTTAGGTGGCATGTTGGTGAGTCGGAACTGGCATCCACCGCTGCTCACGCCGAGCAGAATCCTCAAAGCCGCCCGGATCAGCAGGTGAGCAAGTTCTGTCGTTTTCGCCTGCGTCCTTCCAAGTAGTCGCTTCAAGCAATGTGTTGTATAGCGGGTGGCCATCTAAAGCAGCTTTTGCTGATTTTTACTTGGGAGTTTCATGGAGCCATAGATGGGTGGTGAATCGCAGCACCTCATGCAGCCGCCATTTTGCCTCAGCCTGCACCCTCCATAGTACAAGGTTCTGTGATGGGTATCTTGAGGAATTGCAACAACAGGCCCTATAGCAACAAGACACAGTTAGCAATTACCAAACTCCTGAAGTTCCTTCAGCATCTTTAGCTGAACATCGGTGTACACATGAATAACATGAGGGCTCAATTTTGTTTTTATGAAAGCATGACCAGTAAGAATTGAATAATGTTCTTTCTGATCTTATTGTTGTATTTTGAGTCAGTCTAAAAATACATTTTTATTTAATCAGTTGCTACGGTTCTTTAGGAAAATATCTGCAGTGCTACAGTTGTTTAATGTTACAGCTAAAAGATATTTTGGAGGAGGAGGAGCCTAGCGCGCAACCAAGATGGCCGCGTAGGTGCGAGGCTCCCGAGGACCTCCGCCACCTCCTACGTCTATCCTGAATTCATCCTGCCTCGGTTGTGGGGACTGTGTTGGTGAGCCTGAGCTGAGGTGGTACCCGTTTTCCGTTCTCAAATCGGACCTCGGGTGCCGGAGTGAGCACCGATTGAAGTTTGCGGCCTTCCTCTCGCCGGACCCCGGATTTGCGTTGGGGGGTGACCCAGTGGCAAAGTGAACAACAACGGCGGGCCGGGCCTGGCAGGTCGCGTACCCCGCACTTTCGCACCGTCTCCGCAAGTGAGATCGCGGAGCTTTTTGTGTTGGTGTGGCCTCGCTGGGGGACCCTGCCTGCCTGCCGGCTGTGCCCCACCTCGCTGATCTGGGGTGGCCCCCCCCCGGAGCTCGTGGCCCTGATTGCCTGCCCTCTACGGCGTTGCTGGTGCGATTGTGGGACTAGCGGCGATGGCCACGAAACAAGATGGGGATCGGTCAAAGACCAAGTCGACCCGGCGTGGCACCGTCCATCAGGCCAACAGCATGGACCGCTATACCCTCCAGAGGGGATCTCCCGGCGGACCGCACAAGTCCCCTGAGGGCCCTTCTGATGCCCCGGACTTGCCCACGGATCTGACTCTCCACGACGTCATGGGCGCCATTTCCGAGATGAAGGCCTCGGTGGGCCAGCGGTTCGACACCCTGGCACAGAAGATCGACGCGGTCCTTGTGGATGTTGGCCTGGTGAGGGCCGATCTTTCCAAGACCAACGACCGAGTTGATTCTTTGGCCCAAACCGCATCGGGCCTTACGACTGAGGTGACGGCACTACAAAGGGAGGTGCGCCTGCTTAGTCAGGCGAGTGCACTTATGGATCGGCGCCTTGAGGATTCCGAGAGTCGGGCCCGGAGGAATAACATCCGCATCATCGGAGTACCCGAGGGACGGGAGGAAGCGGCGGCGGATCTATTTGTGGAGGACCTGATCGCTACCCATCTCCAGCCTCGGGGACTGAGTAAATTTTTTGCCGTGGAGAGGGCCCACAGAGTTCCCGGGGGAAGGCCGAAGGTCGGAGCCCCTCCGCGACCTCTCATTGCCCGGATTTTTAACTTTCGGGACAGAGACGCGATCCTGCAAGCCTCCAGACTACAGGGGCCGGTTAAGCTGGAAAATATGGAGGTGAACTTTTATCCTGACTTCACCCAAGCGGTCCAGAAGCAGAGACTGAGCTTCCTGGGCGTCAAACGCCGACTTCGGGACCTGAACTTAAAATACGCCATGCTCTTCCCGGCCAAGCTGCGAGTGGAGGTGGATGGTCGCACGCACTTTTTTGATCGTCCCGAAGCGGCCGGGGACTGGCTAGACACTCTGTCTGGGGATCGTGATCGGGATGGCGGGGGGGGGCGGCGGGAGGAGACGGCCCACTGGATCGGGACTGAGGGGTCAATATTGGGCCTCACTCCTCACTCTGGACGAATACGATGCTATTTTCGATCAAGCGTCTGTCTTTGTACATTCCCCTCCCATGGAGGTTGTGTGGGGTCTAGAAGGGGTACTCTTTCCTCCTCTAGGGGGTTTAGCTAGTTTCATTCTATAGGGGCGACAGGCACACTGCAAGTTGGGGGGGCTGTCTGGGCTCATGCAGGGGTGCAGGGAGGGGGGAGTTTTGTTGGAGTGGGTGGGTTGGGGTGGGGTGTTGTTCGTTTACACCACAAGGCAAACGTATCATTGTGTTATCTCTACAGTGCTCTCTGGGGGACGAGTGATGACTTCTGTTTATGATGGGGGGTAGGGGACTGAGTTTGTTGTCCTGGAATGTTAATGGACTGGGGGACAGGATAAAACGAGGTGTGGTCCTGCAGTTCTTGAAGCGAATTTCGCCTGATATAGTTTTTCTGCAGGTGACGCACCTCATTGGCAACTCCTTTTGCGCTATGAATCGACGGGGCTACCGCCTTGTGGCCCATTCGGGCTTCACGTCTGGTTCAAGGGGTGTGGGCATTATGGTTAAAAACTCGCTCCCGTTGGAGATTGATGAGGTGCGCCATGACGATAGGGGACGTTACACGGTTTTGGTGGGCAGAATGGAGGGCAGAGTGGTCGTTTTTGTGTCAGTATATGTCCCGCCGGGGCTGCAGACGACCACCTTTGCGGACCTGGGGCGCCTCCTCCTTGGCCTTCCAGAAGGGATTCTAGTGGTGGGGGGGGGATTTTAATGCTGTAGTTTCCGGAACTGTGGATCGTCACCCCCCTAGGGATCTCCCCCGGGCCCAAGCGTGGTTACCTGGCCTCTTGGATACCCTGGGGCTGGTAGATTGTTGGCGTTTAAAACATCCCACGCAGCTACAGTACACCTTCCATTCAGGGGCTCATGGTAGTCTCTCACGGTTAGATTATGTCCTGGTCCCAGCGGCTTATGTGGGGAGGGTGGGAGAGGTGCGCCATTTGGCACGGGGTATTTCGGACCACTCCCCGCTCTTGTTGCACTTTGATATTTTGCCGAGGGGAGAGGGTAGGGTGGTCCCGATCCATCCCTGGTACCTGCGTGACCCCGCTATTCACGCAGAGCTGATTAAATCCCTTAAGCTCTATTTTGACGAGAATGTGGGGTCTGTGTCATCGGCGGTCTCACTGTGGGAGGAGTTTAAGACAGTACTCCGAGGAGAGGCCCTGTCCCTTATTTCCCACTCCCGGAGGCGCGAGCGGGAGGAGGTGACCCGTGTTGAAGCTGAGATAACCGAGTTGGAGGGTGATCTAGAGTGTGGGGTGACGGATGACAAATTACATGTTCTCCAACTCAAGCAAGCGGCCTATAAGGCCCTCGTCACGGAGGCGGCCAGGGGTCTCAGTAGAGAGCAACAGGGGAGACTGTATGATGTGGGTGATAAGGCTGGTAAATTGATTGCGTGGCTGGACAAAAAAGAGAGAGCGAGTCGAGTTGTCCCGTTGATTGAGAAAACGAATGGTGTGTGTGTCACTGAACCGGAGGAAATTGTCTCCTGCTTCGCGGACTATTTCCGTGGGGTGTATTCCCCGGTGTCTTCCCGCTCTGAAGAGGATTCCCATGCCCTGCTCAGAGATATCGCGCTGCCTTCCCTTTCGGAGGAGGACAGAGTGTCGTTGGACGCCGCTCCAACCTCCGAAGAAATTGCCCTCGCCATACGCTCGGTCGCTTCCGGCAAGGCCATGGGTCCTAATGGTCTTCCCATCGAGTTATATAAACTGCGACCGGATACGCTGGCGCCGCATCTCCGTGCTATGTTCCTTGCGGCCCACTCGGTGGGTTCCCTCCCGCTAGACCAGCGTCTGGCTACCATCGTGGTTATCCACAAGGAGGGGAGGCCACGGGACCGGGTCACATCCTTTCGACCCATTTCGTTATTGAATGCGGAGCCCAAAATTCTTGCCAAGGTGTTGGCCAATCGGCTGGTCGGCGTAGTGTGTGACTTGGTCCACCAGGACCAGTCCGGCTTTATTCCCCATCGCAACACAGCGCTTAACCTGCGGCGTTTGCATGGGGTGCTCGCACGTGTCCCGTTCATACGGGAGCCGGCCATCTTGGCGTCCTTGGACGCCACTATGGCGTTTGACACACTTGAATGGCCATATATTTGGGCGACGCTCGCGAAATTTGGGTTTGGCCCAGGGTTTATTAGCTGGGTTAAATTGTTGTACTCCGGCCCACTGGCGCAGGTGGTTGTGAACGGTAGAGTGTCGGCCCCGTTTGAGTTGGGCAGGGGCACGCGGCAGGGCTGCCCGTTATCGCCGCTCCTTTTCGCGCTTGCCTTGGAGCCCCTGGCGGAGTGGTTGCGGTGGGAACCTTCTATTCGTAGTCTCCGCTGGACCCCTGAGTATGAGGACCGCGTATCTCTATACGCTGACGATATTCTCCTGTACCTGGCTTCCCCACGTAAATCACTGATAGTACTGGTTGATGTATTGCATTCATTTGGTCGTAACTCCGGCCTTGTCATCAACTGGGCTAAATCGTGCGTGTATGTTCTCTCTGGGGAGGCTCCTATCCTTCCGCGGGGCTGTCCTATCCAGATCGCCCCGCAGGGATTTAGGTACCTGGGTGTCTTCATTACCCTGGACGCGGAGGCCCGGTATGATCGGAACTTGCTTCCCCCCCTCCAGTGTCTGAAGGAGGATGTCGCGCGTTGGCGGCGTTTGCCGCTCTCGCCGCTTGGCCGGGCGGCATTGTTTAAGATGATGTCGCTGCCGCGTTTCCTGTACGCTCTGCAGAATACAATGGACCTCGTCCCGGCGCGCTACTTCCGCGAGGTGGAGAGTTTGCAACGCCGCCTGTTCTGGGATGGGAGACCGCGTATCGCCCTGGCGAAGCTGACGCTCCCGTGGTATGACGGGGGGGATTGCCCTCCCGGATATTAAACGGTATTATTGGGCCTCCCAGCTGGCTGCGATTAATCACGGCCTATACGGGCCCGTCCTAAACCCGGCCTTTGAAATGGATAAGAAGCTACTGCCGGGTGGTGACTATAATCGAGCGCTCTACTCCGGCTCGCTCGACGCACGTCTGACAGGCCCCACGCGTGTCATGGTACGAGTGTGGCACGCGGCTAATGTAGCGATGGGGTGGAAGGATCGTTTGACCCGTGCGTCACCACTATACGCATCTGAGCAGTTGGGCTCCCTGTGGACCTCGAAGGGCTTCGAGAAGTGGGACATGATAGGCATCAGCAGGGTGGGGGATCTCTGGACGAGGGGGGGGATTCAAAACGTTCGAGATGCTGCAGACGTAATTCCAGTTGCAGGACAGGGAGTACTTTCGGTATATGCAGATCCGTCATGCACTATGCTCCGCCTTCCCGGACGTCGCCTCCATCCCGGAGTACTCCCCTCTGGAGGATAGAGTGCTGGATGGACATGTACCGGAAAGCACGATCTCATTAATTTATAAAAAACTGATTAATGACCGCTCGGGATTGCTGACTAATCTTCGTGAGGCTTGGGTTGCCGATGGATTGGAGCTGGACGACGAGGACTGGGTCTCTGCGGTGGCCTCCCCGAAAGAGGTGGCCATACCGGCCCGCCTTCGCTTCGTCCAGCTCAAGATACTCCATAGGGTCTACATAACGGGGCCACGACTATTGCGTATGGGCTATGCTGTGGACGGGTTGTGTAAGCGTGGGTGTGGTTCTTTGGGGACCTTTCTTCATATTTTGTGGGAATGCCCAGAGGTGGAGCGATTCTGGCGTGGTGTGCATGAGGTCCTGCGGGTGGTTACGCATGTGTCGCTACTGCCCGAAGCGAGGAGATGCTTGTTGAACGTGTGGGAACCAACCGACTACTCGGCGCCACAGACGTGGTGGGTGACTCTGGGATATATGGTGGCCAAGCGCGATATTGCTCAACTGTGGGGTTCCCAGAGGTCCCCGACTGTTTCGGCCTGGAAGGAAAATATGGACTGGTGCATGTTTCGGGAAAAGGTGGTGTATGTAGCGAGAGGTAAGCCTGGGACATGGGTGAAAGTATGGGGCCCCTGGAACGCCTACCGCGGGGGAATCTGTGCCCCGCCGTTATTGCCCGATCCATCGCCTGCCCCGTCCCCTTAGCCGGTTTAGCTCTCCGGTACCGGGTACGGAGTCCACCCAGTCCCTGTCCTGACCTTCTCCCCCCCTTGATACTCCTATGGATCGGTAGGGTCCCCCTTCTAGGGGAGCACATGCTGCTGTTTTCGATTGTGGGTTGCCTTGTGGTTTGATTTTTTGTTGTTATTTATGTTAAAAAGAAACCGTTATGTGGGGTCCGGATGGTGTGGCCATCAACGCTGCTAACTCCTGTACGTTTCCCTTTGCCGCAGCATGCGTTCAACTGTGTGTATCATATGCTCCTCTTGTTTGCTAGTGGCCGGCCTGAAGGTTGTAGGCCCATCTTTGTATATTCTTTGAACTTTGAAATAAACGGTTTCAAAAAACAAAAAAAAAAAGATATTTTGGATATGAATTAGCTATGGATTTTATATACAGATGAGAGGTTTGTATCTGCCCTAACTGGATTTCAGTATCTCTCTTTCTAAACCACGAGTCTGCGTTTTATAAAAGTTGTGAATGGTGTGGTTGATTACTCTAGCCATCTCTACTTGAATATTGTCTTCAGTGTTATTCTTTCTGGGTTTTTGGCAATTTTTGAAATCATCATTTCAAAATTGTAAACTTGTTTTCATGACTCTTTGCGCCTGCCTCGACTGTATTTAAAAGAAATTACACAAAATGTATTTATTTCACTAACCTTTCTGTAAATTAAGTCAGACAAACCATTCTTTAACAGATGATGCCCATGCCTAGGATCTAGTTTACTCTGTTTCCATTATTCTGTGGACAACTGTATTTTAAATTGTGAGTGCAGATTCTCTTCCTGTTTGATACTATCCAGTAGATGTATCTGGTTACATAATTTATTTTGTAACCTTCTATGTGAACATTTTTTATTTAATCTATTGCATTTTCAGAAGCCCTCTTTTTATTCCTGTAACACATTCATTTTGGCATTATAAGCCATAACAATCTTTAGCGTGGTTGGCAGAGAGACATCTTAATTGTTCCCAATTTAATTAGGCACAATTTGACTTAAAACTTGGAATCAGTATAAGATTTAAGTTGCGATGTGCTTCATGTTTTACGAGATGAAAATGAAATATCAAAGTATATGAATTTTCTTCTTCTGGCACTCTTCTTTTTTGATTTACATTCAGGTCAAATTCATGGTGAAATAGATGCTATGTTCATAATACTTTTATAGCCAATACAAGTTGTATGGAGTAGTTCTTTACATAATCAGGCAGTGCATATGGTTGATCAGGACAATCTTTTTGCCTACATACACAGTATAGATTTTCAACTTATTCTTGAGAAAATTAGGTTGCTTCTCAACAAGTAACTTTGTTTTTTATTTTTCTGATAAGCCAGTGTTTTTGTCTAAATTGCCCTTCCATTTTTCTCTCCAAACATGATAAAGCCATAACCTTGTGCAAAACTTGTTCTGTCCAAATGGCAATCCAATTTTCCCCAAAACAGAGTTAGACTTAGGGTAACATTCATTGTTTAGAAATTAAACATTTTTATTGAACAGCTATATAAATGTACTCCCAGAGGTTTCTTCAGAAAACACATTTCCAGGACGTTTGAACAATTTTTTCATAAATGTATTTTAGTTTGTATAATTTGAAAAATATTACCTGTCAATGATTACAAATGATAAGTTGAATTTCTGATTGAAAACTTTGTTTGTTATGAAAGTTAACACCTGACTTTTAAAATCAGATTGCAGTTCCATACCACAGCACTGTTTAAAGTTAAAATTAAGACATGAGGTGCTTTATTAACAAAGAGAACAAGAAGAAGTCAGGAAAACTGATGACCATGAACTTTGAAAAAGAATTAGCAATGATTTTAAGCAAGAAATGTTTGCTGTGGTAATGTTCTTTTACCTGTCTTAGGCTTATTGTAGGAAACAGCTCACTGATGGCAAAATTAACCCTGAAACCCTAGGAGTTCGATAGCAATGTTAGAAAATGATCAGCAAAAGAAATCATACAACAAACTTTACTATGTTTTATTAAGTAAATGCTTTTTTAATATTGCTATAAACCCCTATCCGTACCTTTCTAGCACATGTCTCTCTATTGCTAAAGTGAACTCCTGAAGTCTTTAGTGAACAACAGACCCAGGACCTGCAGACATAAATCTGAGTTGCAAACAAATAAGCATTCAATTCCTTTGGTGACCTCAGCAGGATTACAGAGTAATGGATTAGTATGGTAGTCTCAAACTGTAATTTTGTATCAAAAAGCAGACCATCAGTACATGGCACAATAGAACAGCAACAATAAGTTTCCAGGAATAAAGTAGAACACCACTCCTGATTTGTACACTTGAAATAACATTCTAATAAACCGTGCATGGCATGATGTTTTTATAAGCACTACATAGAGTCATTGAAGCTTGAAGGTGTAATACATCAACTGAGCTTTTATTTAGGGGATTTATGTAGTGCAGAATACTGGCTGTACAGCAATACAAAAGTTTACTTTTGTGTAGAATTACTTAATTATTCACTTTAGTGTTATTATGAAAGTAGTCTCACTCCCCTCCTGCTCCTGTCCCCACCCCTCGAGAATGTAGTGGTAGGAGTCAGGGGCTGTGTCTGATAAGCCGCACGGTTGGTGCTGCCAAAACAGTACCTCCATAACACCAGCCCTGCCTGGGCCACCCTATTTAAAGGTGCCATATAGAGGGATGAACTGCTGAGATCCTTTTGTCCAGGTAGCAAGGAGGTAACAGTGTTTTCTTTCTCTTCCTTTTGTCCCTTACAGTTCTTCCATTGTGATGGCCTCCGCCAGCTCCCTCAGGAAAATTGAAAGGAATGCAGTAAGTAAAATGTCCTCCCTAGGTGTTGGTTATTCCCTTCACCTTACCACCCCTGAGAAAAGGATCTGCTACACCCCAACTGTTGTGAATTACACCTCCCTTACAGCAGAATTGCCCACATTGTAGGGTCCTGGTAGTGAGCAATCCCCCTTCATAACCAAAACAAAGCATGCCCCTTACTTCAATGAATACTAGGGCATAGTGAGTCACTTTGAGGGTTTTTAAGCGGCTAATATCCTAATGCCACCTCAGTAAAACAACCACTCGCTTCAAACCCTCCAGAGAAAGTTGGGGCACAAACAATAGGAAAACATGTCGCTCCGTAGAACTGTTCATAAATAGTGCACATACTAAGTCAGCTCTCCTAAGTGCAACAACTGTTTTTAAACCATTTCATGAGTTACAGAACACAAACCCGCCCTCCTTTACAGTCACAGCCTCTCCTGCCCACAGCAGTCGCTCACTGCACTGCCACAACTTTCCCGAGTTGCAGTCAGCCTGCAGACTTCCTCTGGCGGCATCCACCATTCCTCTGTTCACGTCTTGGGGGATGTTCGGTGGCGACGGGTTACCTTATACCAGCTCCTGGCTCTCCTCTTGTGCAGTCCTCTCTTCCTTCAGCATCCTCCGGCGAGCTACCTTCAGCGTCTTCCCATTGTCTTCTTCAGCATCCTGCTCCTTCCCGATGTCCATCTTGGTATACTGCTGCCCGCCCCTCTCCTGCTTTGTTGTCCCTTTTGGCCTGATCACCCATCCACTTGGCAGGTGAAATGATAAATCCTATCTCAGTGTTTGCGGTACTTTGGCCCGCTCATCCCCTTTCCTAACCCGGTGTCCTTCTTTTGTTCCCATTCCAGGCTTCGACGGCATTTAGGGCGCTGCAAGGAAGGATCCATGGCATTACCAACTGGTAAGTGCGGGGCTCTAGGAGGCAGTTCCCCACAATCACATAATGTGCGCACTGAAAGGGCGAAGTTAACCCCTTCGCTGCTAGGCCTTTTCCCCTCCTGTGCTAAGCCCTTTTTGGGCTATTTGAGGTAGTGCGCGCTTAGGCCCCTGTAACTTTTTGACCACATTAGGTATCCACGCCAAATTTGCGTCCTTTTCTTCCAACATCTTGGGGATTCTAAAGGTACCCAGGGTTTGTGGATTCTCCTAGAGGGGTCACAGAAATTAGTCAAAATACAGCAATTTTTTTTTTTTTTTGTGAAAAATGTGAAAAACGGGCTGCAAATGAAAGCTTCTGGGTTTTTCTCTGCAAATGGTATCAAAAAAGGGTTTGTGGGGCTGAAATCACAATTTCTCCAGCTTTTAGGGAATGACAGACTTTTGTTAGAAAACCAACATTTTTTACACAGTTTTGGCATTTTTCTGGGACATACCCTATTTTTGCTATTTTTTGTGCTTTCAACCTCCTTCCAGTTAACGGTAGAAAAGGGTAACAAAACAATAATGGATCCTGGAAAGCTATACATTTTTGAAAAGTAGACAAAATTCTGAATTCAGCAAGGGGTCATTTGCGTAGATCCATCAAGGTTTCTTTATAGAAATTTACAGGCAAATATAGGAGAAATTAAAAATTTGTTGAAAAAAGCAGCCTCTTGAGTCAACGTTTTTACCTGTAACTTCTTCGAATTATGACATCTCTTTGAAAGCAATGTACCGTTACATCCGGTAGACCTTCCTGGTTGTGTGGACATATAGGACTTGTAGGTTCATCAAGAGCCCAACGAACCCAGAGTAGAAAAATGAGCAGCATTTTGTAATGTTTTTTTTTTTTGGTCCGGGTATATAGCAATTATTGTGGGAAAATGTATACTTGGAAAAATCGGTATGAAAGTCACCTATGTATTTCTGAAATGGGAACAAATTACAGAGTTCAGAAACAGTGCATATTTGCACATTTTCGAAATTGGGAATACTCATATTTGCATGACAATTATTGGTCATTTTTCAAAATGACTTTTTTTTTACACAATGTCTTTCATTTGGAAGGGAGAAATGCATCAAAAATCAACAGGTAATAACAGTTGCTTTACAAATTTGAACTACCCTAAGTCTCCCGAGAAAAATGGTACCTCACTTGTGTGGGTAGGCATAGTGCCCACGACAGGAAGTGGCTCAAAACCTAAGGTGAACACACCACATTTTCACACTGAAAATTTACACTTTTTTTGCAAAGAGTCTAGCTGTAGTTTTTGAACCCTAGCCCTGCCGGCACCTAGGGAAACCTAGCAAACCTATACATTTTTGAAAACTAGACACCCAGGGGAATCCAGGATGGGGTGACTTGACGGCCTCCCACCATGGTCTGTTACCCAGAATCCCTTGCAAACGTAAAAAATTGAAAAAAAAACCACATTTTCCCCACATTTCTGTGATGCAAAGTTCTGGAATCTGCGTGGATCCACAAATTTCCACCCACCCCGCGTTCCCCAAAGTCCTACGAGAAAAATGGTACCTCACTTGTGCGGGTCGGCCTAGTGCCCGCGACAGGAAACGGCGCAAAACGCAACGTGGTTTTGGAGTGAAAAATGACCCTTTTTTTGGCAAAGTGACTAGCTGTAGATTTTGTACCCTAGCCCTGCCGGCACCTAGGGAAACCTAGCAAACCTATACATTTCTGAAAACTAGACACCCAGGGGAATCCAGGATGGGGTGACTTGACTGCCTCCCACCATGGTCTGTTACCCAGAATCCCTTGCAAACGTAAAAAATTGACAAAAAAAACACATTTTCCCCACATTTCTGTGATGGAAAGTTCTGGAATCTGCGTGGATCCACAAATTTCCACCCACCCCGCGTTCCCCAAAGTCCTACGAGAAAAATGGTACCTCACTTGTGCGGGTCGGCCTAGTGCCCGCGACAGGAAACGGCGCAAAACGCAACATGGTTTTGGAGTGAAAAATGACCCTTTTTTTGGCAAAGTGACTAGCTGTAGATTTTGTACCCTAGCCCTGCCGGCACCTAGGGAAACCTAGCAAACCTATACATTTCTGAAAACTAGACACCCAGGGGAATCCAGGATGGGGTGACTTGACTGCCTCCCACCATGGTCTGTTACCCAGAATCCCTTGCAAACGTAAAAAATTGACAAAAAAAACACATTTTCCCCACATTTCTGTGATGGAAAGTTCTGGAATCTGCGTGGATCCACAAATTTCCACCCACCCCGCGTTCCCCAAAGTCCTACGAGAAAAATGGTACCTCACTTGTGCGGGTCGGCCTAGTGCCCGCGACAGGAAACGGCGCAAAACGCAACGTGGTTTTGGAGTGAAAAATGACCCTTTTTTTGGCAAAGTGACTAGCTGTAGATTTTGTACCCTAGCCCTGCCGGCACCTAGGGAAACCTAGCAAACCTATACATTTCTGAAAACTAGACACCCAGGGGAATCCAGGATGGGGTGACTTGACTGCCTCCCACCATGGTCTGTTACCCAGAATCCCTAGCAAACGTAAAAAATTGACAAAAAAAACACATTTTCCCCACATTTCTGTGATGGAAAGTTCTGGAATCTGCGTGGATCCACAAATTTCCACCCACCCCGCGTTCCCCAAAGTCCTACGAGAAAAATGGTACCTCACTTGTGCGGGTCGGCCTAGTGCCCGCGACAGGAAACGGCGCAAAACGCAACGTGGTTTTGGAGTGAAAAATGACCCTTTTTTTGGCAAAGTGACTAGCTGTAGATTTTGTACCCTAGCCCTGCCGGCACCTAGGGAAACCTAGCAAACCTATACATTTTTGAAAACTAGACACCCAGGGGAATCCAGGATGGGGTGACTTGACTGCCTCCCACCATGGTCTGTTACCCAGAATCCCTTGCAAACGTAAAAAATTGACAAAAAAAACACATTTTCCCCACATTTCTGTGATGGGAAGTTCTGGAATCTGCGTGGATCCACAAATTTCCACCCACCCCGCGTTCCCCAAAGTCCTACGAGAAAAATGGTACCTCACTTGTGCGGGTTGGCCTAGTGCCCGCGACAGGAAACGGCGCAAAACGCAACGTGGTTTTGGAGTGAAAAATGACCCTTTTTTTGGCAAAGTGACTAGCTGTAGATTTTGTACCCTAGCCCTGCCGGCACCTAGGGAAACCTAGCAAACCTATACATTTCTGAAAACTAGACACCCAGGGGAATCCAGGATGGGGTGACTTGACTGCCTCCCACCATGGTCTGTTACCCAGAATCCCTTGCAAACGTAAAAAATTGACAAAAAAAACACATTTTCCCCACATTTCTGTGATGGAAAGTTCTGGAATCTGCGTGGATCCACAAATTTCCACCCACCCCGCGTTCCCCAAAGTCCTACGAGAAAAATGGTACCTCACTTGTGCGGGTCGGCCTAGTGCCCGCGACAGGAAACGGCGCAAAACGCAACGTGGTTTTGGAGTGAAAAATGACCCTTTTTTTGGCAAAGTGACTAGCTGTAGATTTTGTACCCTAGCCCTGCCGGCACCTAGGGAAACCTAGCAAACCTATACATTTCTGAAAACTAGACACCCAGGGGAATCCAGGATGGGGTGACTTGACTGCCTCCCACCATGGTCTGTTACCCAGAATCCCTTGCAAACGTAAAAAATTGACAAAAAAAACACATTTTCCCCACATTTCTGTGATGGAAAGTTCTGGAATCTGCGTGGATCCACAAATTTCCACCCACCCCGCGTTCCCCAAAGTCCTACGAGAAAAATGGTACCTCACTTGTGCGGGTCGGCCTAGTGCCCGCGACAGGAAACGGCGCAAAACGCAACGTGGTTTTGGAGTGAAAAATGACCCTTTTTTTGGCAAAGTGACTAGCTGTAGATTTTGTACCCTAGCCCTGCCGGCACCTAGGGAAACCTAGCAAACCTATACATTTCTGAAAACTAGACACCCAGGGGAATCCAGGATGGGGTGACTTGACTGCCTCCCACCATGGTCTGTTACCCAGAATCCCTTGCAAACGTAAAAAATTGACAAAAAAAACACATTTTCCCCACATTTCTGTGATGGAAAGTTCTGGAATCTGCGTGGATCCACAAATTTCCACCCACCCCGCGTTCCCCAAAGTCCTACGAGAAAAATGGTACCTCACTTGTGCGGGTCGGCCTAGTGCCCGCGACAGGAAACGGCGCAAAACGCAACATGGTTTTGGAGTGAAAAATGACCCTTTTTTTGGCAAAGTGACTAGCTGTAGATTTTGTACCCTAGCCCTGCCGGCACCTAGGAAAACCTAGCAAACCTATACATTTCTGAAAACTAGACACCCAGGGGAATCCAGGATGGGGTGACTTGACTGCCTCCCACCATGGTCTGTTACCCAGAATCCCTTGCAAACGTAAAAAATTGACAAAAAAAACACATTTTCCCCACATTTCTGTGATGGAAAGTTCTGGAATCTGCGTGGATCCACAAATTTCCACCCACCCCGCGTTCCCCAAAGTCCTACGAGAAAAATGGTACCTCACTTGTGCGGGTCAGCCTAGTGCCCGCGACAGGAAACGGCGCAAAACGCAACGTGGTTTTGGAGTGAAAAATGACCCTTTTTTTGGCAAAGTGACTAGCTGTAGATTTTGTACCCTAGCCCTGCCGGCACCTAGGGAAACCTAGCAAACCTATACATTTCTGAAAACTAGACACCCGGCGGTTTCCAGGGAGGTATGGCTTGCGTGGATCCCCCAACGTTTCCTTACCCAGAATCCCCTGCAAACCTCAATTTTTGCTCAAAAAAATCACTTTTTTCACACATTTTGGGGTGGGAAAGTAGTGGCATCACCGGGCTCACACAAATTTACCACCACCCAGCGTTCCCCCAGGTCTCCCGGTAAAAATGGTGCCTCACTTGTGTGGGAGGCCCAAGTACCCGCGGCAGGCAAGGGCCCCAAACGTAGTGAGGCGACCTCAAGATGGCCTATCGCCAAATCACCTGGTTTTGCAAGGGGGGTCACTTTGGTTTTTGGCCCGGTGCGCGGCGGCCATCTAGGGAAACCTACCAAACCCAGGCATTTTTGAAAACTAGACACCCGGCGGCTTCCAGGGAGGTATGGCTTGCGTGGATCCCCCAACGTTTCCTTACCCAGAATCCCCTGCAAACCTCAATTTTTGCTCAAAAAATCACTTTTTTCACACATTTTGGGGTGGGAAAGTAGTGGCATCACCGGGCTCACACAAATTTACCACCACCCAGCGTTCCCCCAGGTCTCCCGGTAAAAATGGTGCCTCACTTGTGTGGGAGGCCCAAGTACCCGCGGCAGGCAAGGGCCCCAAAGGTAGTGAGGCCACCTCAAGATGGCCTATCGCCAAACCACCTGGTTTTGCAAGGGGGGTCACTTTGGTTTTTGGCCCGGTGCGCGGCGGCCATCTAGGGAAACCTACCAAACCCAGGCATTTTTGAAAACTAGACACCCGGCGGCTTCCAGGGAGGTATGGCTTGCGTGGATCCCCCAACGTTTCCTTACCCAGAATCCCCTGCAAACCTCAATTTTTGCTCAAAAAATCACTTTTTTCACACATTTTGGGGTGGGAAAGTAGTGGCATCACCGGGCTCACACAAATTTACCACCACCCAGCGTTCCCCCAGGTCTCCCAGTAAAAATGGTGCCTCACTTGTGTGGGAGGCCCAAGTACCCGCGGCAGGCAAGGGCCCCAAAGGTAGTGAGGCCACCTCAAGATGGCCTATCGCCAAACCACCTGGTTTTGCAAGGGGGGTCACTTTGGTTTTTGGCCCGGTGCGCGGCGGCCATCTAGGGAAACCTACCAAACCCAGGCATTTTTGAAAACTAGACACCCGGCGGCTTCCAGGGAGGTATGGCTTGCGTGGATCCCCCAACGTTTCCTTACCCAGAATCCCCTGCAAACCTCAATTTTTGCTCAAAAAATCACTTTTTTCACACATTTTGGGGTGGGAAAGTAGTGGCATCACCGGGCTCACACAAATTTACCACCACCCAGCGTTCCCCCAGGTCTCCCGGTAAAAATGGTGCCTCACTTGTGTGGGAGGCCCAAGTACCCGCGGCAGGCAAGGGCCCCAAAGGTAGTGAGGCCACCTCAAGATGGCCTATCGCCAAACCACCTGGTTTTGCAAGGGGGGTCACTTTGGTTTTTGGCCCGGTGCGCGGCGGCCATCTAGGGAAACCTACCAAACCCAGGCATTTTTGAAAACTAGACACCCGGCGGCTTCCAGGGAGGTATGGCTTGCGTGGATCCCCCAACGTTTCCTTACCCAGAATCCCCTGCAAACCTCAATTTTTGCTCAAAAAATCACTTTTTTCACACATTTTGGGGTGGGAAAGTAGTGGCATCACCGGGCTCACACAAATTTACCACCACCCAGCGTTCCCCCAGGTCTCCCAGTAAAAATGGTGCCTCACTTGTGTGGGAGGCCCAAGTACCCGCGGCAGGCAAGGGCCCCAAAGGTAGTGAGGCCACCTCAAGATGGCCTATCGCCAAACCACCTGGTTTTGCAAGGGGGGTCACTTTGGTTTTTGGCCCGGTGCGCGGCGGCCATCTAGGGAAACCTACCAAACCCAGGCATTTTTGAAAACTAGACACCCGGCGGCTTCCAGGGAGGTATGGCTTGCGTGGATCCCCCAACGTTTCCTTACCCAGAATCCCCTGCAAACCTCAATTTTTGCTCAAAAAATCACTTTTTTCACACATTTTGGGGTGGGAAAGTAGTGGCATCACCGGGCTCACACAAATTTACCACCACCCAGCGTTCCCCCAGGTCTCCCGGTAAAAATGGTGCCTCACTTGTGTGGGAGGCCCAAGTACCCGCGGCAGGCCAGGACAACAAACGTAGTGAGGCGACCTTTGGGATAGGCAATGTTGATGTTGCCTCACTACGTTTGGGGCCCTTGCCTGCCGCGGGTACTTGGGCCTCCCACACAAGTGAGGCACCATTTTTACCGGGAGACCTGGGGGAACGCTGGGTGGTGGTAAATTTGTGTGAGCCCGGTGATGCCACTACTTTCCCACCCCAAAATGTGTGAAAAAAGTGATTTTTTGAGCAAAAATTGAGGTTTGCAGGGGATTCTGGGTAAGGAAACGTTGGGGGATCCAACCAAGCCATACCTCCCTGGAAGCCGCCGGGTGTCTAGTTTTCAAAAATGCCTGGGTTTGGTAGGTTTCCCTAGATGGCCGCCGCGCACCGGGCCAAAAACCAAAGTGACCCCCCTTGCAAAACCAGGTGGTTTGGCGATAGGCCATCTTGAGGTGGCCTCACTACCTTTGGGGCCCTTGCCTGCCGCGGGTACTTGGGCCTCCCACACAAGTGAGGCACCATTTTTACCGGGAGACCTGGGGGAACGCTGGGTGGTGGTAAATTTGTGTGAGCCCGGTGATGCCACTACTTTCCCACCCCAAAATGTGTGAAAAAAGTGATTTTTTGAGCAAAAATTGAGGTTTGCAGGGGATTCTGGGTAAGGAAACGTTGGGGGATCCACGCAAGCCATACCTCCCTGGAAGCCGCCGGGTGTCTAGTTTTCAAAAATGCCTGGGTTTGGTAGGTTTCCCTAGATGGCCGCCGCGCACCGGGCCAAAAACCAAAGTGACCCCCCTTGCAAAACCAGGTGGTTTGGCGATAGGCCATCTAGAGGTGTCCTCACTACCTTTGGGGCCCTTGCCTGCCGCGGGTACTTGGGCCTCCCACACAAGTGAGGCACCATTTTTACCGGGAGACCTGGGGGAACGCTGGGTGGTGGTAAATTTGTGTGAGCCCGGTGATGCCACTACTTTCCCACCCCAAAATGTGTGAAAAAAGTGATTTTTTGAGCAAAAATTGAGGTTTGCAGGGGATTCTGGGTAAGGAAACGTTGGGGGATCCACGCAAGCCATACCTCCCTGGAAGCCGCCGGGTGTCTAGTTTTCAAAAATGCCTGGGTTTGGTAGGTTTCCCTAGATGGCCGCCGCGCACCGGGCCAAAAACCAAAGTGACCCCCCTTGCAAAACCAGGTGGTTTGGCGATAGGCCATCTTGAGGTGGCCTCACTACCTTTGGGGCCCTTGCCTGCCGCGGGTACTTGGGCCTCCCACACAAGTGAGGCACCATTTTTACTGGGAGACCTGGGGGAACGCTGGGTGGTGGTAAATTTGTGTGAGCCCGGTGATGCTACTACTTTCCCACCCCAAAATGTGTGAAAAAAGTGATTTTTTGAGCAAAAATTGAGGTTTGCAGGGGATTCTGGGTAAGGAAACGTTGGGGGATCCACGCAAGCCATACCTCCCTGGAAGCCGCCGGGTGTCTAGTTTTCAAAAATGCCTGGGTTTGGTAGGTTTCCCTAGATGGCCGCCGCGCACCGGGCCAAAAACCAAAGTGACCCCCCTTGCAAAACCAGGTGGTTTGGCGATAGGCCATCTAGAGGTGTCCTCACTACCTTTGGGGCCCTTGCCTGCCGCGGGTACTTGGGCCTCCCACACAAGTGAGGCACCATTTTTACCGGGAGACCTGGGGGAACGCTGGGTGGTGGTAAATTTGTGTGAGCCCGGTGATGCCACTACTTTCCCACCCCAAAATGTGTGAAAAAAGTGATTATTTGGGCAAAAATTGAGGTTTGCAGGGGATTCTAGGTAAGGAAACGTTGGGGGATCCACGCAAGCCATACCTCCCTGGAAGCCGCCGAGTGTCTACTTTTCAGAAATGCGTGGGTTGGAAAGGTTTCCCTAGATGCCCGCCGATCCCTGGGCAAAAAACAAAAGTAACCCCCCTTGCATAACCAGATTACCTATTGTTACTACAGCGTGAGAATTTAGGAATAATACTGCAAAGAAAATGTGGCAGACAATTTGAGGTTTACAGGACAATGGGGATAAAAAATATTTTTCAAATCACTAGAGAGACATCACCATAAACTCCCAAAGGTTTTCGACAATATCTACAGTTGGTGGGTTATTCTTACATGGAAAGTGTACCTTGGCAGAGAAACAAAAAAAAAAGATTCCTGCACAACCATCTATTCCTCAAACACACACACATACTGGTTGGATTTGGCACGAGGGCAAGTCATGGTTCAGTGTATTAAATTTTATTAACAAGAGATTTCACAAATATGAAATGCACTGTCAATAATTAAATTCACAAAAAACCAAACCAATGACTTGCAGCTCGTGAGCTGTAAAGCCACGTCAAGGCACCAACCGCTTTACAGGCCATTCACACACCTTTCATACGTGATACAAACAAGACCATTCGCACCACCAGGTACAAAAGCAACACAGTACAAAAATCACCAAAAAGGGACAAGGTACACCCTGCTTCAAAAAAACAAATATTACTGCACAGTCATCTAACCCGCAAGCACACGCACATACTGGTTGGATTTGGCACGAGGGTGAGTGATGGTTCAGTAGATAAAATTGTATTACCAAGTGATTTCACAAAAAATGAAATGCACTGGTAATAATTGAAAGGGCAAGAAACTGAACCATTGACTCACAGCTCGTGAGCTGTAAAGCCACGACAAGGCACCAACCTCTTTACAGGCCATTCATACACCTTTCATACGTGTGAGACATACAAAACCATTCACACCGCCAGCCGCGGGCCCATCACATAACAAAACTCACACCGGCACACAGCGCCATTCAAGGGCCCATCACTTTCACACGCCCACAATCCAGACACAGCAACTACACAGGCAGAAGGATTGCGTGGAGTGGCACTCAGCTAGCAGTGTGTGTAGTGACCAGCAGAAAGTCACTACTCGCACACAGCCAGCCAAGCACCGGTCGACACACACCGCTAGCCAAACGCCAGTCCACGCACACCGCTAGCCAAGCGCCAGTCCAGGCACACCGCCATCCAATCGCCAGTCCAGGCACACCGGCAGCCAATCGCCAATCCACCTACACCGCCAGCCAAGCTCCAGTCCACGGACACCACCAGACAAGCACCATTCCACGCACACCGCCAGCCAAGCTCCAGTCCACACACACCACCAGACAAGCTCCAGTCCACGGACACCACCAGCCAAGCTCCAGTCCACGGACACCACCAGCCAAACACCAGTCCGCACACACCACCAGTCCACACACACTGCCAGCCAAGTACCAGTCCACGCACAGCGCCAGCCAAGCACCATTCCACGCACACCACCAGCCAAGCACCATTCCACGCACACCGCCAGCCAAGCACCATTCCACGCACACCACCAGCCACGCACACCGCCAGCCAAGCACCATTCCACGCACACCACCAGCCACGCACCAGTCCACGCACACCGCCAGTCCATGCACACCGCCAGTCCACGCACACCGTCAGCCAAGCACCATTCCACGCACACCACCAACCAAGTGCCAGTCCACACACACCAACAGCCAAGCGCAAGCCTACACACACCGCCATCACATTTTGGATTTTTTTAGAAAAAAATAAAAACACAAACAAATTGCAAATAGATACAAATCTTCTAACAGAAAATCAGCAACTAAATACATTGCACTAACACCAACATTGAAACAGAATCAAATTATCCAAAGAATACAGACCAGCCAGTTCACTTTACCACTCAAGAATCCTCCCCAAAAATTTTTCGCGTGTGGTACGCTCTAAAACAAGCAGAGAGACACAGTGCAGGATGAGAGGGACAATCGGGGCAGTACATACGACTCTCCTTCCGCAAACCTCTTCGCCAACAGACTCTACATCTCCTACTGGGAAAATCTTTTGCGGGTGTGGGAGGAATGTGTTCTGGAAAGTGGCGTTCTTTCAATCTAGCAACATCCTCCACCAGTCCAACTCTAGGAACACTTGCCTGTTCCACTACAACAAGGCTGCCTATTACAGACTCCTGAAACTTAACAAAAGTCATCTTTGACTCAGGGCAAGAATCCTGGAACACAACAAAAGCATTAAACATTGCCAAGTGGAAAAGATGGATAGCCAACTTCTTGTACCAAATGTAAGCCTTACGAAGAGCAGTGTAAGGTTCCAACCTCTGATCTACTCTGTCAACACCACCCATGTACCTATTATAGTCTAAAACACATACAGGTTTGCGCGCTTCAGCGACCTGACCCCAAACAGTCACAGGTGCAGTGCTTTCATCATGGATGGAAGTCAGCATGTAGACATCTCTCCTGTCTGTAAACTTCACAGCAAGAAGCTCCTGGCAACGCAACGCACTGCACTGTCCCCGCACAAGCTTTTGACAAACAAGTTCTTTCGGAAAACCTTTACGGTTACAGCGAACTGTGCCACAAGCAAAAGTGTCCACTTTGGCCAATTCCCTGAACAACCGTACACCAGTGTAGAAGTTATCTACATATAAATGGTGGCCTTTGTTAAAAAATCCTCTTCCAAGTTCCCAAACAATTTTCTCAGTCACTCCAAAAGTGGACGGACAACCAGGGAGGTTAAACCTAGATTCCTTACCGGTGTACACCCTGAAATTAGAGACATATCCAGTCCTACTGTCACACAGCATATACAGCTTTATTCCATAGCGTGCCCTCTTACTAGGAATGTATTGCCTAAAAACCAAGCGGCCCTTGAACAACACCAAAGACTCATCCACTGCAATTTCTCTACCAGGGGCATAAATCTCAGAAAATCGATCAACAAAGTGATCAAGGACAGGCCTAATCTTAAAAAGACGGTCACAATCAGGGTGATCTCGTGGCAACGCTAAACCATTATCTACAAAGTGCATCATCCGAAGCAGAAGCAAATACCTGTCACGACTCATGACTGCCGGAAAAATAGACGTTGCCATCAAGGGACTGCTAGACCAATATGAAGCCAATGATGGCTTCCTTAGCAAGCCCATCAAAAAAGTTAAACCCAAGAACTTCTTCATCTCTTCAACATTTGTGGGAGTCCACCGGGTAGCTCTAGAGTGTGGCTTAAGACTGGCACTGTTGTCCCTCAAAAACTGTTCGGCATACAAATTAGTCTGCTCAACAATCTCTGCCAAAAACACATCGTCCATAAACAACTGAAAAAAATTTACAGGCAAAAAGTTCTCGGTATTCACTCTAGACCCTGGAACACCAGTAAACTCAGGAAATTCCGGCTGCACCATGCCAGGGGCAACCCAGAGGTCATCACTTTCAACGGGAAGACTTGCAGCCCCAGCCTGCAGCCCAGATGTCTCTTGCCGCACTACACCAACGGAAAGGCTTGCAGCCCCAGCCTGCAGCCCAGATGCCTCTTGCCGCACTACACCAACGGGAAGCCTTGCAGTCCCAGCCTGCAGCCCAGATGTCTCTTGCCGCACTACACCAACGGGAAGCCTTGCAGTCCCAGCCTGCAGCCCAGATGCCTCTTGCCGCACTATCGGCACATCAGTCTCCTCCTCTAACACAGGCACTTCATCCGCGCTAAGAGTATCTTCATCATCCGATGACCCCATACGGAGAGAAAACTCACTGCCAGAATCGTCCCCTGCCCCCTCTCCCTCAGAAGCAGAGTCAGTCTCTGACCCAATATCAGAGGAAGACTCAAACAGCAAACCAACAACCTGCTGAGCAGTCATCCTGCGGCTAGCCATTATACCTACTAAGATGGAAGACTGCACAAACAAGTCAACAACAACCAACAATGTGCAAACCAAGTAAGTAAAGAAATGTGTACCTTATATCAATAAGATCAATGTACTCAAAAACAATACAATCCAAAATCAAAAGAGACAGCTACACTCACCAGAAACAAACTCTGCAGTGACACAGCAAAGACCAACAATATCAAACTAGAAAGAAGAAAAAAAAACAAATTACTCACAAGACAACAAAATACACATCATGCACCAATGCAAAAAGTTTTTGAAACTCAAAAACCAAACATACTGCTATTATTACACCATTTGCAAAAAAAAACAGGCAGAGAAATCAAACACATTTGCATTGTACAAAAAAACAGTCTCTTACCAAACTACACAAACAGCAAAACCACCAGAACCAAAATGTCACCGTGAACAGAAGAAAAGCCTTCACCTAGAACAAAAAAGTAAACAAAAAAAACATTACAATTGGAAATCACAAAACATATAACAATAAACATTATAACATGCCATGTCACTACCCAAATGGTCAATCGGTTTGTGTGCCAGGTCAGGCAGAAAACAGCAGGAAAAAAAAGGCTATTCAGTCCCGGGGCAGGTGACCCAAATACATATAACAAATTGCACCCTGGAAGCGAGGGGTCACTTCTATTTCTAATTGAACTAATTCCCTGGTGTCTAGTGGGCTTTTCTGCCTCCAATGGGAGCAGAAACGGCAAAAAAATAAAACCGATCTGCCCACAGAGGGGGCAGAAAAGTCTTCAAAACATTTAGGGGCCCAAGGAAGCGACCCTTGCCCAAGGGGTCGCTTCCTACAATAATATTTATATCCCTGGTGTCTAGTGGGCTTTTCTGCCCCCCCCCAAAGAGCAGAAACGGACAGAAAGAAGACCAATCTGCCCCCAGGGGGGGGCAGAAAAGTATTCTAAAAAATTAGGCCGCAAAGGAAGCGACCCTTGCCCAAGGGGTCGCTTCCTACATAAAGAAAAAGACATCCCTGGTGTCTAGTGGGCTTTTCTGCCCCCCCTGGGGGCAGAAACGGGCAGAAAGACGACCGATCTGCCCCCAGGGGGGGCAGAAAAGTCTCCTAATCACTTTACCACCCTAGGAAGCGACCCTTGCCCAAGGGGTCGCTTCCTACATAACGAAATAGACATCCCTGGTGTCTAGTGGGCTTTTCTGCCCCCCCTAGGGGGAGAAACGGACAGAAAGAAGACCGATCTGCCCCCAGGGGGGGCAGAAAAGTCTTCAAATTATTTGGCCCCCAAAGGAAGCGACCCTTGCCTAAGGGGTCGCTTCCTACATAGCATAACCAATATCCCTGGTGTCTAGTGGGCTTTTCTGCCCCCCCCGGGGGCAGAAACGCGCAGAAAGCGGACCGATCTGCCCCCAGGGGGGGCAGAAAAGACTTCAACAAAATTTGCCCCCAAGGAAGCGACCCTTGCCCAAGGGGTCGCTTCCTACATAGTAGGAACAGCATCCCTGGTGACTAGTGGGCTTTTCTGCCCCCCCCGGGGGCAGAAACGCGCAGAAAGCGGGCCGATCTGCCCCCAGGGGGGGCAGAAAAGACTTTACAAAATATTCGTCCCCAAGGAAGCGACCCTTGCCTAAGGGGTCGCTTCCCAAACTCCAAATCCAAAATCCCTGGTGTCTAGTGGGGCATCCCTACTCCACGATCGCGACGCTGTGCGCGATCGTGGAGCAGGAATGCCCTGTATTGAGAGATCGGGGGAGAGGAAATACTCTTTCCTCTCCCCCGATGCCTCAATACTAGAGATTTCACCGCCGCGGCCCCCACCAGACGCCAAACACCTACCTCTGCTCCCCTCGGACGCGCTGGAAGAAATGGATTCCAGCGCGTCCAACGCTTCCTGATGACGCCGGCGCGCGCTGTGCGCGCTGACGTCATCAGAAAGCGTGGGGGGGCTCGGGGGGGGTCGGGGGTGGCAGCGGAAGCTCTTCCGCTGCCACCCCCGTAAAGGGGGCCAAGATCGAGGGACAAGGGGGGGAGCGCCAGCGCTTCCCCCGGGGGCTGTCCTCATGACGGAACGGTTCCGTCATGAGCACAGCCCAACCGATGCTCATGACGGAACCGTTCCGTCATGAGCATCGAAGGGGTTAAGATACAATCTCTGCCACAGTTTTGAGCTAAATGGTGTCTTAAATAGTTGAAGAGCTTGAGTAAATGTATTTTACTGCATTAAACAGTGGTAAATAGTGGTTTGCAACTGGAACTTACAAGGTAAGTCTTACTTTTGGCTGGCAATGTAGCAGCATTTGTTGACATCTAAAAATAATTACTGAACACAACACTATAATCCTGCACAAACCAAAGTAGCAACAGAACATAAAAGTAACATTGCACAACATAACAGCCAAAGCAGAATGCAACACAAGGACCACGGTGCATTACAACAACATCATGCAATTATACAATAATGCAACAGAACAAGAAACAACACATCACCAATACAACAAAATGCAGGGAAAAATACACACAAATATTCTCATCACACATTACCAGCTACACAAATCTACCTTTATGATATGGTGGTAAAAGGTGTTTGCTAATACTAACAACAGTTCTTAACCTCTTCGCTGCTAGGCCTTTTCCCCTCCTGTGCTAAGCCTTTTTTGGGCTATTTGGGGTAGTGCGCGCTTAGGCCCCTGTACCTTTTTGACCACATTAGGTATCCACGCCAAGTTTGCGTCCTTTTCTTCCAACATCATGGGGATTCTAAAGGTACCCAGGGTTTGTGGATTCTCCTAGAGGGTTCCCAGAAATTAGTCAAAATACAGCAAAATTTTAGTGTTTTTGTGAAAAATGAGGAAAAGCGGCTGCAAATGAAAGCGTCTGGGTTTTTCTCTGCAAATGATATCAAAAAAGGGTTTGTGGGGCTGAAATCACAATTTCTCCAGCTTTTAGGGAATGACAGATTTTTGTCAGAAATCCAACATTCTTTACACAGTTTTGACATTTTTCTTGGACATACCCTATTTTTGCTATTTTTTGTGCTTTCAACCTCCTTCCAGATAATGGTAGAAATGGGTAGAAAAGCAATAATGGATCCTGGAAAGCTATACATTTCTGAAAAGTAGACAAAATTCTTAATTCAGCAAGGGGTCATTTGTGTAGATCCATCAAGGTTTCTTTATAGAAACTAACAGGTAAATATAGGAAAAATTAAACATTTGTTGAAAAAAGCAGCCTTTTGAGTCAACGTTTTCACCTGTAACTTCTTCGAATTATGACATCTCTTTGAAAGCAATGTACCGTTACATCTGGTGGACCTTCCTGGTTGTGGGGATATATAGGACTTGTAGGTTCACCAAGAGCCCAACGAACCCAGAGTAAAAAACTGAGCAGCATTTTGTAATTGTTTCTTTTTTGTTCCGGGTATATAGCAATTATTGTGGGAAAATGTGTACATGGAAGAATCGGTATCAAAGACACCTATGTATTTCTGAAATGGGAACAAACTACAGAGTTTAGAAACAGTGCATATTTGGACATTTTCGAAATTGGGAATACTCATACTTGCATGACAATTATTGGTCATTTTTCAAAATGACTTTTTTTTTACACAATGTCTTTCATTTGGAAGGGAGAAATGCATCAAAAATTAATAGGTAATAACAGTTGCTTTACAAACCTGAACTACCCGAAGTCTCCCGATAAAAATGGTACCTCACTTGTGTGGGTAGGCATAGTGCCCACGACAGGAAGTGGCTCAAAACCTAAGGTGAACACACCACATTTTCACACTGAAAATTTACACTTTTTTTTGCAAAGAGTCTAGCTGTAGTTTGTGAACGCTAGCCCTGCCGGCACCTAGGGAAACCTAGCAAACCTATACATTTTTGAAAACTAAACACCCAGGGGAATCCAGGATGGGGTGACTTGACTGCCTCCCACCATGGTCTGTTACCCAGAATCCCTTGCAAACGTAAAAAATTGACAAAAAAAACACATTTTCCCCACATTTCTGTGATGGAAAGTTCTTGAATCTGCGTGGATTCACAAATTTCCACCCACCCCGCGTTCCCCAAAGTCCTACAAGAAAAATGGTACCTCACTTGTGCGGGTCGGCATAGTGCCCGCGACAGGAAATGGGGCAAAACGCAACGTGGTCACACCTCAATTTTGCAGTGGAAAATGACCCCTTTTTGGCAAAGTGACTAGCTGTAGTTTTTGAACCCTAGCCCTGCCGGCACCTAGGGAAACCTAGCAAACCTATACATTTTTGAAAACTAGACACCCAGGGAAATCCAGGATGGGGTGACTTGACTGCCTCCCACCATGGTCTGTTACCCAGAATCCCTTGCAAACGTAAAAAATTGACAAAAAAAACACATTTTCCCCACATTTCTGTGATGGAAAGTTCTGGAATCTGGGTGGATCCACAAATTTCCACCCACCCCGCGTTCCCCAAAGTCCTACGAGAAAAATGGTACCTCACTTGTGCGGGTCGGCATAGTGCCCGTGACAGGAAACGGCGCAAAACGCAACGTGGTCACACCTCAATTTTGCAGTGAAAAATGACCCCTTTTTGGCAAAGTGACTAGCTGTAGGTTTTGAACCCTAGCCCTGCCGGCACCTAGGGAAACCTAGCAAACCTATACATTTTTTAAAACTAGACACCCAGGGGAATCCAGGATAGGGTGACTTGACTGCCTCCCACCATGGTCTGTTACCCAGAATCCCTTGCAAACGTAAAACATTTACAAAAAAAACACATTTTCCCCACATTTCTGTGTTGGAAAGTTCTGGAATCTGCGTGAATCCACAAATTTCCACCCACCCCACGGTCCCCAAAGTCCTACGAGAAAAATGGTACCTCACTTGTGTGGGTCGGCCTAGTGCCCGCGACAGGAAACGGCGCAAAACGCAACGTGGTAACACCTCAATTTTGCAGTGAAAAATGACCCTTTTTTGGCAAAGTGACGAGCTGTAGTTTTTGAACCCTAGCCCTGCCGGCACCTAGGGAAACCTAGCAAACCTATACATTTTTGAAAACTAGACACCCAGGGGAATCCAGGATGGGGTGACTTGACTGCCTCCCACCATGGTCTGTTACCCAGAATCCCTTGCAAACGTAAAAAATTGACAAAAAAATAAATTTTCCCCACATTTCTGTGATGGAAAGTTCTGGAATCTGCGTGGATCCACAAATTTCCACCCACCCCGCGTTCCCCAAAGTCCTACGAGAAAAATGGTACCTCACTTGTGCGGGTCGGCATAGTGCCCGCGACAGGAAACGGCGCAAAACGCAACGTGGTCACACCTCAATTTTGCAGTGGAAAATGACCCCTTTTTGGCAAAGTGACTAGCTGTAGTTTTTTAACCCTAGCCCTGCCGGCACCTTGGGAAACCTAGCAAACCTATACATTTTTGAAAACTAGACACCCAGGGGAATCCAGGATGGGGTGACTTGACTGCCTCCCACCATGGTCTGTTACCCAGAATCCCTTGCAAACGTAAAAAATTGACAAAAAAAACACATTTTCCCCACATTTCTGTGATGGAAAGTTCTGGAATCTGCGTGGATCCATGTCAGGAATCCCCTCCCGCACATGGATTCCCTCCCACGATGCCACTTCCGTGAACCTGGTGCGCTTGGAGGAGAGCGGACTACAACTCCCAGAATGCCCTCCGGCAACAATTGCCTCATGGAACTCAAGAGTTCTGGTTACATAACACCAAGGGTAACGCCTAGTTTTCATGTTATGCAACTCAAGAGTTCTGGTTGCATAACACCAAGGGTAACGCCTAGTTTGCATGTTATGCAACTCAAGAGTTCTGGTTACATAACACCAAGGGTAACGCCTAGTTTTCATGTTATACAACGCCGAGAGTACTACTTAAGGAGAAGATCACTGGGACTCGGCGTCGGATATTCTGATCTTTGCCGGAGTACCTGGTTGAGGTACACGGACCCGTTGGAGAGTGGAGCGGCGGAAGGAACATTCTAAGGAGCGGAGAAGAGGTGCTGGCGTGTGCTTCCTGCCCGTGTCCTGTCCCGTTCTGAGAGCCTTATTCAACGTCATTGGGCACAAGTACCGTTGGTAGAGCCGGAGCTCCCAACGGCCTGACAATTTGGAGAAATCGAGGTTGGTGCGAGCCGAAGCTCCCAACCCTCGTTACTTGGGTGAACACACGCTTAGAGCTAAGACGCTATCCAGGAGGTGTTTCCGCGTCTTAGCCATCGACACTCGTAGGAGAACTGGGATAGGTAGAGTGGCTGCTCCCATCCATTCTCTGCACCACCTTGGGTATCATCACTTAAACCCGGATACAAGAGACGCACACTAGGAGGTGTTCCCAGCGTCTTTGTGTTGTGGCAGTACTCTGGGGGAAACTGGTAGAGCGGCTGTTCCCAGGTGGTAGAGAGCCCGGCCGGGTGACTCCCACGTGCCCCCCGTATATTCCACAACCTTGGAACTACTCTTCACAGCGGTCGAGTGGCATTGTCGGCCACTGCTTAGCACTGTGCCCTCCGTTGGAGCATACCGGGACCGGTGTGCATGCGGAGGACGGTTAGAAGAGCTGTGAATGGGTATCGTACTTTAACTGGTGATTCCAGTACCGGTTTTCTTTGTTGTCTGTAGTTGTTTATCTGTTTATTAAATCCTCCTTAACCTCCCTTTCTCTGGTCCGTTGTCTGTTTGTCCCAACCCCGAGAAAGCCAGGACGTTACAATCCACAAATTTCCACCCACCCCGCGTTCCCAAAAGTCCTACGAGAAAAATGGTACCTCACTTGTGCGGGTCGGCATAGTGCCCGCGACAGGAAACGGCGCAAAACTCAATGTGGTCACACCTCAATTTTGCAGTGAAAAATGACCCCTTTTTGGCAAAGTGACTAGCTGTAGTTTTTTAACCCTAGCCCTGCCGGCACCTAGGGAAACCTAGCAAACCTATACATTTTTGAAAACTAGACACCCAGGGGAATCCAGGATGGGGTGACTTGACTGCCTCCCACCATGGTCTGTTACCCAGAATCCCTTGCAAACGTAAAAAATTTACAAAAAAAACACATTTTCCCCACATTTCTGTGATGGAAAGTTCTGGAATGTGCGTGGATCCACAAATTTCCACCCACCCCAAAGTTCCCCAAAGTCCTACGAGAAAAATGGTGCCTCACTTGTGTGGGTCGGCCTAGTGCCCGTGACAGGAAACGGCGCAAAACGCAACGTGGTCACACCTCAATTTTGCAGTGGAAAATGACCCTTTTTTGGCAAAGTGACTAGCTGTAGTTTTTGAACCCTAGCCCTGCCGGCACCTAGGGAAACCTAGCAAACCTATACATTTTTAAAATCTAGACACCCAGGGGAATCCAGGATGGGGTGACTTGACTGCCTCCCACCATGGTCTGTTACCCAGAATCCCTTGCAAACGTAAAAAATTGACAAAAAAAACAAATTTTCCCCACATTTCTGTGATGGAAAGTTCTGGAATCTGCATGGATCCACCAATTTCCACCCACCCCGCATTCCCCAAAGTCCTACGAGAAAAATGGTACCTCACTTGTGTGGGTCGGCATAGTGCCCTCGACAGGAAACGGCGCAAAACGCAACGTGGTCACACCTCAATTTTGCAGTGGAAAATGACCCCTTTTTGGCAAAGTGACTAGCTGTAGTTTTTGAACCCTAGCCCTGCCGGCACCTAGGGAATCCTAGCAAACCTATACATTTTTAAAGACTAGACACCCAGGGGAATCCAGGATGGGGTGACTTGACTGCCTCCCACCATGGTCTGTTACCCAGAATCCCTTGCAAACGTAAAAAATTGACAAAAAAAACACATTTTCCCCACATTTCTGTGATGGAAAGTTCTGGAATCTGCGTGGATCCACATATTTGCACCCACCCCGCGTTCCCCAAAGTCCTACGAGAAAAATGGTACCTCACTTGTGCGGGTCGGCATAGTGCCCGCGACAGGAAACGGCGCAAAACGCAACGTGGTCACACCTCAATTTTGCAGTGGAAAATGACCCCTTTTTGGCAAAGTGACTAGCTGTAGTTTTTTAACCCTAGCCCTGCCGGCACCTAGGGAAACCTAGCAAACCTATACATTTTTGAAAACTAGACACTCAGGGGAATCCAGGAAGGGGTGACTTGACTGCCTCCCACCATGGTCTGTTACTCAGAATCCCTTGCAAACGTAAAAAATTGACAAAAAAAAACACATTTTCCCCATATTTCTGTGATGGAAAGTTCTGGAATCTGCGTGGATCCACAAATTTCCACCCACCCCACGGTCCCCAAAGTCCTACGAGAAAAATGGTACCTCACTTGTGCGGGTCGGCCTAGTGCCCGCGACAGGAAACGGCGCAAAACGCAACGTGGTCACACCTCAATTTTGCAGTGAAAAATGACCCTTTTTTGGCAAAGTGACTAGCTGTAGTTTTTGAACCCTAGCCCTGCCGGCACCTAGGGAAACCTAGCAAACCTATACATTTTTGAAATCTAGACACCCAGGGGAATCCAGGATGGGGTGACTTGACTGCCTCCCACCATGGTCTGTTACCCAGAATCCCTTGCAAACGTAAAAAATTGACACAAAAAACACATTTTCCCCAAATTTCTGTGATGGAAAGTTCTGGAATCTGCATGGATCCACCAATTTCCACCCACCCCGCATTCCCCAAAGTCCTACGAGAAAAATGGTACCTCACTTGTGTGGGTCGGCATAGTGCCCTCGACAGGAAACGGCGCAAAACGCAACGTGGTCACACCTCAATTTTGCAGTGGAAAATGACCCTTTTTTGGCAAAGTGACTAGCTGTAGTTTTTGAACCCTAGCCCTGCCGGCACCTAGGGAAACCTAGCAAACCTATACATTTTTGAAAACTAGACACCCAGGGGAATCCAGGATGGGGTGACTTGACTGCCTCCCACCATGGTCTGTTACCCAGATTCCCTTGCAAACGTAAAAAATTGACAAAAAAAAACACATTTTCCCCACATTTCTGTGATGGAAAGTTCTGGAATCTGCGTGGATCAACAAATTTGCACCCACCCCGCGTTCCCCAAAGTCCTACGAGAAAAATGGTACCTCACTTGTGCGGGTCGGCATAGTGCCCGCGACAGGAAACGGCGCAAAACGCAACGTGGTCACACCTCAATTTTGCAGTGGAAAATGACCCTTTTTTGGCAAAGTGACTAGCTGTAGTTTTTGAACCCTAGCCCTGCTGGCACCTAGGGAAACCAAGCAAACCTATACATTTTTGAAAACTAGACACCCAGGGGAATCCAGGATGGGGTGACTTGACTGCCTCCCACCATGGTCTGTTACCCAGAATCCCTTGCAAACGTAAAAAATTGACAAAGAAAACACATTTTCCCCGCATTTCTGTGATGGAAAGTTCTGGAATCTGCGTGGATCCACAAATTTCCACCCACTCCGCGTTCCCCAAAGTCCTACGAGAAAAATGGTACCTCACTTGTGCGGTTCGGCATAGTGCCCGCGACAGGAAACGGCGCAAAACGCAACGTGGTCACACCTCAATTTTGCAGTGGAAAATGACCCTTTTTTGGCAAAGTGACTAGCTGTAGTTTTTGAACCCTAGCCCTGCCGGCACCTAGGGAATCCTAGCAAACCTATACATTTTTGAAAACTAGACACACAGGGGAATCCAGGATGGGGTGACTTGACTGCCTCCCACCATGGTCTGTTACCCAGAATCCCTTGCAAACGTAAAAAATTGACAAAAAAAACACATTTTCCCCACATTTCTGTGATGGAAAGTTCTGGAATCTGCGTGGATCCACAAATTTCCACCCACCCCGCGTTCCCCAAAGTCGTACGAGAAAAATGGTACCTCACTTGTGCGGGTCGGCATAGTGCCCGCGACAGGAAACGGCGCAAAACGCTACGTGGTCACACCTCAATTTTGCAGTGAAAAATGACCCCTTTTTGGCAAAGTGACTAGCTGTAGGTTTTGAACCCTAGCCCTGCCGGCACCTAGGGAAACCTAGCAAACCTATACATTTTTTAAAACTAGACACCCAGGGGAATCCAGGATGGGGTGACTTGACTGCCTTCCACCATGGTCTGTTACCCAGAATCCCTTGCAAACGTAAAACATTTACAAAAAAAAACACATTTTCCCCACATTTCTGTGTTGGAAAGTTCTGGAATCTGCGTGAATCCACAAATTTCCACCCACCCCACGGTCCCCAAAGTCCTACGAGAAAAATGGTACCTCACTTGTGCGGGTCGGTATAGTGCCCGCGACAGGAAGCGGCGCAAAACGCAACGTGGTCACACCTCAATTTTGCAGTGGAAAATGACCCCTTTTTGGCAAAGTGACTAGCTGTAGTTTTTTTAACCCTAGCCCTGCCGGCACCTTGGGAAACCTAGCAAACCTATACATTTTTGAAAACTAGACACCCAGGGGAATCCAGGATGGGGTGACTTGACTGCCTCCCACCATGGTCTGTTACCCAGAATCCCTTGCAAACGTAAAAAATTTACAAAAAAAACACATTTTCCCCACATTTCTGTGTTGGAAAGTTCTGGAATCTGCGTGGATCCACAAATTTCCACCCACCCCAAAGTTCCCCAAAGTCCTACGAGAAAAATGGTACCTCACTTGTGCGGGTCGGCATAGTGCCCGCGACAGGAAACGGCGCAAAACGCAATGTGGTCACACCTCAATTTTGCAGTGAAAAATTACCCCTTTTTGGCAAAGTGACTAGCTGTAGTTTTTGAACCCTAGACCTGCTGGCACCTAGGGAAACCTAGCAAACCTATACATTTTTGAAATCTAGACACCCAGGGGAATCCAGGATGGGGTGACTTGACTGCCTCCCACCATGGTCTGTTACCCAGAATCCCTTGCAAACGTAAAAAATTGACAAAAAAAACACATTTTCCCCACATTTCTGTGATGGAAAGTTCTGGAATCTGCATGGATCCACCAATTTCCACCCACCCCGCATTCCCCAAAGTCCTACGAGAAAAATGGTACCTCACTTGTGTGGGTCGGCATAGTTCCCTCGACAGGAAACGGCGCAAAACGCAACATGGTCACACCTCAATTTTGCAGTGGAAAATGACCCTTTTTTGGCAAAGTGACTAGCTGTAGTTTTTGAACCCTAGCCCTGCCGGCACCTAGGGAAACCTAGCAAACCTATACATTTTTGAAAACTAGACACCCAGGGGAATCCAGGATGGGGTGACTTGACTGCCTCCCACCATGGTCTGTTACCCAGAATCCCTTGCAAACGTAAAAAATTGACAAAAAAAAACACATTTTCCCCACATTTCTGTGATGGAAAGTTCTGGAAACTGCGTGGATCCACAAATTTCCACCCACTCCACGTTCCCCAAAGTCCTACGAGAAAAATGGTACCTCACTTGTGCGGTTCGGCATAGTGCCCGCGACAGGAAACGGCGCAAAACGCAACGTGGTCACACCTCAATTTTGCAGTGGAAAAAGACCCCTTTTTGGCAAAGTGACTAGCTGTAGTTTTTGAACCCTAGCCCTGCCGGCACCTAGGGAATCCTAGCAAACCTATACATTTTTGAAAACTAGACACCCAGGGGAATCCAGGATGGGGTGACTTGACTGCCTCCCACCATGGTCTGTTACCCAGAATCCCTTGCAAACGTAAAAAATTGACCAAAAAAAAACATTTTCCCCACATTTGTGGGATGGAAAGTTCTGGAATCTGCGTGGATCCACAAATTTGCACCCACTCCGCGTTCCCCAAAGTCCTACGAGAAAAATGGTACCTCACTTGTGCTGGTCGGCATAGTGCCCGCGGCAGGAAACGGCGCAAAACGCAACGTGGTCACACCTCAATTTTGCAGTGAAAAATTACCCTTTTTTGGCAAAGTGACGAGCTGTAGTTTTTGAACCCTAGCTCTGCCGGCACCTAGGGAAACCTACCAAACCCATGCATTTCTGAAAAGTAGACACCCGGCGGCTTCCAGGGAGGTATGGCTTGCGTGTATCCCCCAACATTTCCTTACCCAGAATCCCCTGCAAACCTCAAGTTTTTGCTGCAAAAATCACTTTTTTCAACAAATTTTGGGGTGGGAATGTTGTGGCATCACCGGGCTTACACAAATTTACCACCACCCAGCGTTCCCCCAGGTCTCCCGGTAAAAATGGTGCCTCACTTGTGTGAGAGGCCCAAGTACCCGCGGCAGGCAAGGGCCCAAAACGTAGTGAGGCGACATCAAAATGGCCTATCGCAAAACCACCAGGTTTTGCAAGGGGGGTCACTTGGGTTTTTGGCCCGGTGCTCGGCGGCTATCTAGGGAAACCTACCAAACCCATGCATTTCTGAAAAGTAGACACCCGGCGGCTTCCAGGGAGGTATGGCTTGCGTGGATCCCCCAACGTTTCCTTACCCAGAATCACCTGCAAACCTCAATTTTTGCTGAAAAAATCACTTTTTTCCACACATTTTGGGGTGGGAAAGTTGTGGCATCACCGGGCTCACACAAATTTACCACCACCCAGCGTTCCCCCAGGTCTCCCGGTAAAAATGGTGCCTCACTTGTGTCGGAGGCCCAAGTACCCGCGGCAGGCAAGGGCCCAAAACGTAGTGAGGGGGATCCACGCAAGCCATACCTCCCTGGAAGCCGCCGGGTGTCTAGTTTTCAGTAATGCGTGGGTTTGGTAGGTTTCCTTAGATGGCCGCCGAGCACCGGCCCAAAAACCCAAGTGACCCCCCTTGCAAAACCTGGTGGTTTTGCGATAGGCCATTTTGATGTCGCCTCACTACGTTTTGGGCCCTTGCCTGCCGCGGGTATTTGGGCCTCCCACACAAGTGAGGCACCATTTTTACCGGGAGACCTGGGGGAACGCTGGGTGGTGGTAAATTTGTGTGAGCCCGGTGATGCCACAACTTTCCCACCCCAAAATGTGTGAAAAAAGTGATTTTTTCAGCAAAAATTGAGGTTTGCAGGGGATTCTGGGTAAGGAAATGTTGAAGGATCCACGCAAGCCATACCTCCCTGGAAGCCGCCGGGTGTCTACTTTTCAGAAATGCGTGGGTTTGGTAGGTTTCCCTAGATGGCCGCCGAGCACCGGGCCAAAAACCCAAGTGACCCCCCTTGCAAAACCTGGTGGTTTTGCGATAGGCCATTTTGATGTCGCCTCACTACGTTTTGGGCCCTTGCCTGCCGCGGGTACTCGGGCCTCCTACACAAGTGAGGCACCATTTTTACCGGGAGACCTGGGGGAACGCTGGGTGGTGGTAAATTTGTGTGAGCCCGGTGATGCCACAACTTTCCCACCCCAAAATGTGTGAAAAAAGTGATTTTTTCAGCAAGAATTGAGGTTTGCAGGGGATTCTGGGTAAGGAAACGTTGGGGGATCCACGCAAGCCATACCTCCCTGGAAGCCGCCGGGTGTCTAGTTTTCAGAAATGCATGGGTTTGGTAGGTTTCCCTAGATGGCCGCCGAGCACCGGCCCAAAAACCCAAGTGACCCCCTTGCAAAACCTGGTGGTTTTGCGATAGGCCATTTTGATGTCGCCTCACTACGTTTTGGGCCCTTGCCTGCCGCGGGTACTTGGGCCTCCCACACAATTGAGGCACCATTTTTACCGGGAGACCTGGGGGAACGCTGGGTGGTGGTAAATTTGTGTGAGCCCGGTGATGCCACAACTTTCCCACCCCAAAATGTGTGAAAAAAGTGATTTTTTCAGCAAAAATTGAGGTTTGCAGGTGATTCTGGGTAAGGAAACGTTGGGGGATCCACGCAAGCCATACCTCCCTGGAAGCCGCCGGGTGTCTAGTTTTCAGAAATGTGTGGGTTTGGTAGGTTTCCCTAGATGGCCGCTGAGCACCGGGCCAAAAATCAAAGTAACCCCCCTTGCAAAACCAGATTAACTATTGTTCCTACAGCGTGAGAATTTTGGAATAAAATTGCAAAGAAAATGTGGCAGACTTTTTGAGGTTTGCAGGACATTGGCGATAAACAAAACTTTTTGAATTCACAAGCGAGACATCACCATGAACTCCCATGGGTTTTCGACAATATCTACGGTGGGTGGGTTATTCTTACATGGAAAGTGTACCTTGGCAGAGAAACTAAAGACAAAGATTGCTGCACAACCATCTATTCCTCAAACACACACACATACTGGTTGGATTTGGCACGAGGGCGAGTCATGGTTCAGTGTATTAAATTTTATTAACTAGAGATTTCACAAAAATGAAATGCACTGTCAATAATTAAATTCACAAAAAAACAAACCAATGACTCGCAGCTCGTGAGCTGTAAAGCCACGTCAAGGCACCAACCACTTTACAGGCCATTCACACACCTTTCATACGTGATACAAACAAGACCATTCGCACCACCAGGTACAAAAGCAACACATTACAAAATTCACCAAAAAGGGACAAATGCCACCCTGCTTCAGAAAGACAAATATTACTGCACAGCCATCTAATCCGCAAGCACACACACATACTGGTTGGATTTGGCACGAGGGTGAGTGATGGTTCAGTAGATACAATTGTATTAGCAAGTGATTTCACAAAACATGAAATGCACTGGTAATAATTGAAAGGGCGAGAAACTGAACCATTGACTCACAGCTCATGAGCTGTAAAGCCGCGACAAGGCACCAACCTCTTTACAGGCCATTCATACACCTTTCATACGTGTGAGACATACAAAACCATTCACACCGCCAGCCGCGGGCCCTTCACATAACAAAACTCACACCAGCACACAGTGCCATTCAAGGGCCCATCACTTTCACATGCCCACAATCCAGACACAGCAACTACACATGCTGATGGATTGCGTGGAGTGGTACTCAGCTAGCAGTGTGTGTAGTGACCAGCAGAAAGTCACTACTCACACACAGCCAGCCGAGCTCCAGTCCACACACACCGCTAGCAGAGCACCAGTCCACACACACCGCTAGCAGAGCGCCAGTCCACACACACCGCTAGCCAAGCGCCAGTCCAGGCACACCTCCAGCCAATAGCCAGTCCAGGCACACCGCCAGCCAATCGCCAGTCCAGGCACACCGGCAGCCAATCGCCAATCCACGCACACCGCCAGCCAAGCTCCAGTCCACGCACACCGCCAGCCAAGCACCAGTCCGCACACACCACCAGTCCACGCACAATGCCAGCCAAGTACCAGTCCACGCACACCACTAGCCTAGCACCATTCCACGCACACCACCTGCCAAGCTCCAGTCCACGCACACCACCAGCCAAGCTCCAGTCCACGGACACCACCAGCCAAGCACCAGTCCGCACACACTACCAGTCCACGCACACTGCCAGCCAAGCTCCAGTCCACGCACACCGCCAGCCAAGCTCCAGTCCACGCACACCGCCAGCCAAGCTCCAGTCCACACACACCACCAGCCACGCACCAGTCCACGCACACCGCCAGTCCATGCACACCGCCAGTCCACGCACACCGCCAGCCAAGCACCATTCCACGCACACCACCAACCAAGTGCCAGTCCACACACACCAACAGCCAAGCGCAAGCCTACACACACCGCCATCACATTTAGGATTTTTTTAGAAAAAAATAAAAACACAAACAAATCGCAAATAGATACAAATCTTCTAACAGAAAATCAGCAACTAAATACATTGCACTAACATCAACCTTGAAACAGAATCAAATTATCCAAAGAATACAAACCAGGCAGTTCACTTTATCACTCATGAATGCTCCCAATAATTCTTTCGCGTGTGGTATGCTCTATAACAAGCAGGGAGACACAGTGCAGGATGAGAAGGACAGTCGGGGCAGTACATACGAATCTCCTTCCGCGTACCTCTTCGCCAACAGACTCTACATCTCCTACTGGGAAAATCCTTTGAGGGTGTGGGAGGAATGTGATCTGGAAAGTGGCGATCTTTCAATCTAGCAACATCCTCCACCACTCTAACTCTAGGAACACTTGCCTGTTCCACTACAACAAGGCTGCCTATTACAGACTCCTGAAACTTAGGGCAAGAATCCTGGAACACAACAAAAGCATTAAACATTGCCAAGTGGAAAAGATGGATAGCCAACTTCTTGTACCAAATGTAAGCCTTACGAAGAGCAGTGTAAGGTTCCAACCTCTGATCTACTCTGTCAACACCACCCATGTGCCTATTATAGTCTAAAATGCACACAGATTTGCGCGCTTCAGCGACCTGACCCCAAACAATCACAGGTGCAGTGCTTTCATCATGGATGGTAGTCAGCATGTAGACATCTCTCCTGTCTGAAAACTTCACAGCAAGAAGCTCCTGGCAACGCAACGCACTGCACTGTCCCCGCACAAGCTTTTGACAAACAAGTTCTTTCGGGAAACCTTTACGGTTAGAGCGGATTGTGCCACAAGCAACAGTGTCCACTTTGGCCAATTCCCTGAACAACCGCACACCAGTGTAGAAGTTATCTACATACAAATGGTGGCCTTTGTTAAAAAATCCTCTACCAAGTTCCCAAACAACTTTCTCAGTCACTCCAAAAGTGGACGGACAACCAGGGAGGTTAATCCTAGATTCCTTATCGGTGTACACCCTGAAATTAGAGACATATCCAGTCCTACTGTCACACAGCATATACAGCTTTATTCCATAGCGGGCTCTCTTACTAGGAATGCATTGCCTAAAAACCAAGCGGCCCTTGAACAACACCAAAGACTCATCCACTGCAATTTTTTTCCCAGGGACAAAAATCTCAGAAAATCGATCAACAAAGTGATCAAGGACAGGCCTAATCTTAAAAAGACGGTCACACTCAGGATGATCTCGTGGCAACGCTAAACCATTATCAACAAAATGCATCATCCGAAGCAGAAGCAAATACCTGTCACGACTCATGACTGCCAGAAAAATAGACGTTGCCATCAAGGGACTGCTAGACCAATATGAAGACATCAGCAAGCCCATTAAAAAAGTTAAACCCAAGAACTTCTTCATCTCTTCAACATTTGTGGGAGTCCACCGGGTAGCTCTAGAGTGTGGCTTAAAACTGGCGCTGTTGTCCCTCAAAAACTGTTCGCGATACAAATTAGTCTGCTCAACAATCTCTGCCAAAAACACATCGTCCATAAACAACTGAAAAAAATTTACCGGCAAAAAGTTTTCAGTATTCACTCTAGACCCTGGAACACCAGTAAACTCTGGCAATGTCGGCTGCACCATGCCAGGGGCAACCCAGAGGTCATCACTTTCTCAAAGGGAAGCCTTGCAGCCCCAGCCTGCAGCCCAGATGCCTCTTGCCGCACTACACCAACGGGAAGCCTTGAAGCCCCAGGCTGCAGCCCAGATGCCTCTTGCTGCACTATCGGCACATCAGTCTCCTCCTCTAACACAGGCACTTCATCCGCACTAAGAGTATCTTCATAATCCGATGACTCCATACGGAGAGAAAACTCACTGCCAGAATCGTCCCCTGCCTCCTCTCCCTCAGATGCAGAGTCAGTCTCTGAACCATGGTCAGAGGAAGACTCAAACAGCAAACCAACATCCTGCTGAGCAGTAATCCTGCGGCTAGCCATTATACTTACTAAGATAGAAGACTGCACAAACAAGTCAACAACAACCAACAATGTGCAAACCAAGTAAGTAAAGAAATGTGTACCTTTATCACAAAGATCATTGTACTCAAAAACTATACAATTCAATTACAAGAGACAGCTGCACTCACCAGAAACCAACTCTGCAGTGACACAACAAAAACCAACGATATCAAACTAGAAAGAAGAAAAAAAAAATTACTCACAAGACAACAAAATACACATCGAGCACCAATGCAAAAAGTTTTTGACACTCAAAAAACAAACATACTGCTATTATTACACCATTTGCAAAAAAATTCATGCAGAGAAATCAAACACATTTACATTGTACAAAAAAAAGTCTCTTACCAAACTACACAAACAGCAGAACCACCAGTAACAACACGGCAAACTGAAAAGAGCAAAAGCCTTCACCTACAACAAAAAAGTTTTAAAAAAAACATTACTATTGCAATTCACAAAAAATATAACAAACATTATAACATGCTATGTTACTACCTAAATGGTCAATCGGGTTGTGTGCCAGGTGGGGCAGAAAACAGCAGAAAAAAAAGGCTACTCTGTCCCAGGGCGGGTGGGCCAAATACATATTATAAAAATAGCCCCCTCGAAGCGACACTTGCCAAAGGGGTCACTTCCATTTTTATTTGCACTAATTCCCTGGTGTCTAGTGGGCTTTTCTGCCCCCCCCCCCCCGGGCCAGAAACAGACCGAAAGTGGACCGATCTGCCCCCGGGGGGGCAGAAAAGTCTGAGCACTAATTATTCCCCCTGGGAAGCGACCCTTGCCCAAGGGGTCGCTTCCCAAATCAATAACACGACATCCCTGGTGTCTAGTGGGCTTTTCTGCCCCCCTGAGGGCAGAAACGGACCGAAAGTGGACCGATCTGCCCCCAGGGGGGGGCAGAAAAGTCTGAGCAATAATTATTCCCCCTGGGAAGAGACCCTTGCCCAAGGGGTCGCTTCCCAAATCAATAACATGACATCCCTGGTGTCTAGTGGGCTTTTCTGCCCACCCCTGGGGGCAGAAACGGACCGAAAGTGGACCGATCTGCCCCCAGGGGGGCAGAAAAGTCTGAGCATAAATGATTCCCCCTGGGAAGCGACCCTTGCCCAAGGGGTCGCTTCCCAAATCAATAAAACGACATCCCTGGTGTCTAGTGGGCTTTTCTGCCCCCCCCCCGGGGGCAGAAACGGACCGAAAGTGGACCGATCTGCCCCCGGGGGGGGGCAGAAAAGTCTGAGCACTAATGATTCCCCCTGGGAAGCGACCCTTGCCCAAGGGTTCGCTTCCCAAATCAATAACACGACATCCCTGGTGTCTAGTGGGCTTTTCTGACCCCCCTGGGGGCAGAAACGGACCGAAAGTGGACCGATCTGCCCCCAGGGGGGGCAGAAAAGTCTGAGCACTAATTATTCCCCCTGGGAAGCGACCCTTGCCCAAGGGGTCGCTTCCCAAATCAATAACACGACATCCCTGGTGTCTAGTGGGCTTTTCTGCCCCCCCCCTGGGGGCAGAAACGGACCGAAAGTGGACCGATCTGCCCCCTGAGCAATAATTATTCCCCCTGGGAAGCGACCCTTGCCCAAGGGGTCGCTTCCCAAATCAATAACACGACATCCCTGGTGTCTAGTGGGCTTTTCTGACCCCCCTGGGGGCAGAAACGGACCGAAAGTGGACCGATCTGCCCCCAGGGGGGCAGAAAAGTCTGAGCATAAATGATTCCCCCTGGGAAGCGACCCTTGCCCAAGGGGTCGCTTCCCAAATCAATAAAACGACATCCCTGGTGTCTAGTGGGCTTTTCTGCCCCCCCCCCCGGGGGCAGAAACGGACCGAAAGTGGACCGATCTGCCCCCGGGGGGGGGGCAGAAAAGTCTGAGCACTAATGATTCCCCCTGGGAAGCGACCCTTGCCCAAGGGTTCGCTTCCCAAATCAATAACACGACATCCCTGGTGTCTAGTGGGCTTTTCTGACCCCCCTGGGGGCAGAAACGGACCGAAAGTGGACCGATCTGCCCCCTGAGCACTAATTATTCCCCCTGGGAAGCGACCCTTGCCCAAGGGGTCGCTTCCCAAATCAATCACACGACATCCCTGGTGTCTAGTGGGCTTTTCTGACCCCCCTGGGGGCAGAAACGGACCGAAAGTGGACCGATCTGCCCCCTGAGCAATAATTATTCCCCCTGGGAAGCGACCCTTGCCCAAGGGGTCGCTTCCCAAATCAATCACACGACATCCCTGGTGTCTAGTGGGCTTTTCTGCCCCCCCCCAGGGGCAGAAACGGACCGAAAGTGGACCGATCTGCCCCCTGAGCAATAATTATTCCCCCTGGGAAGCGACCCTTGCCCAAGGGGTCGCTTCCCAAATCAATAACACGACATCCCTGGTGTCTAGTGGGCTTTTCTGACCCCCCTGGGGGCAGAAACGGACCGAAAGTGGACCGATCTGCCCCCAGGGGGGCAGAAAAGTCTGAGCATAAATGATTCCCCCTGGGAAGCGACCCTTGCCCAAGGGGTCGCTTCCCAAATCAATAAAACGACATCCCTGGTGTCTAGTGGGCTTTTCTGCCCCCCCCCCCGGGGGCAGAAACGGACCGAAAGTGGACCGATCTGCCCCCGGGGGGGGGGCAGAAAAGTCTGAGCACTAATGATTCCCCCTGGGAAGCGACCCTTGCCCAAGGGTTCGCTTCCCAAATCAATAACACGACATCCCTGGTGTCTAGTGGGCTTTTCTGACCCCCCTGGGGGCAGAAACGGACCGAAAGTGGACCGATCTGCCCCCTGAGCACTAATTATTCCCCCTGGGAAGCGACCCTTGCCCAAGGGGTCGCTTCCCAAATCAATCACACGACATCCCTGGTGTCTAGTGGGCTTTTCTGACCCCCCTGGGGGCAGAAACGGACCGAAAGTGGACCGATCTGCCCCCTGAGCAATAATTATTCCCCCTGGGAAGCGACCCTTGCCCAAGGGGTCGCTTCCCAAATCAATCACACGACATCCCTGGTGTCTAGTGGGCTTTTCTGCCCCCCCCCAGGGGCAGAAACGGACCGAAAGTGGACCGATCTGCCCCCTGAGCAATAATTATTCCCCCTGGGAAGCGACCCTTGCCCAAGGGGTCGCTTCCCAAATCAATAACACGACATCCCTGGTGTCTAGTGGGCTTTTCTGCCCCCCCCTGGGGGCAGAAACGGACCGAAAGTGAACCGATCTGCCCCCAGGGGGGGCAGAAAAGTCTGAGCAATAATGATTCCCCCAGGGAAGCGACCCTTGCCCAAGGGGTCGCTTCCCAACTGACGAAATGGACATCCTTGGTGTCTAGTGGGGCATCCCTGCTCCACGATCGCGACGCTGTGCGCGATCGTGGGACATGAATGCCCAGCATTGAGACATCAGGGGAGAGGAAATACTCTTTCCTCTCCCCCAAGGCCTCAAGGCCTGCGAATTCCGCCCCCCCCCCCCCGCCACACCGCAGCAAAACACTTACCCTCCTCGTTGGACGCGCTGGAAGAAATAAATTCCAGCGCGTCCAACGCTTCCTGATGACGTCGGCGCGCGCTGTGCGCGCTGACGTCATCAGGAAGCGTGGGGGGGCTCGGGGGTGGCAGCGGAAACTCTTCCGCTGCCATCCCCCTCTGTGGGGGCACGATCGATGCCCCAGGGGGGGAGCGCCAGCGCTTCCCCCAGGGGCTGTGCTCATGACGGAGCGGTTCCATCATGAGCACAGCCCAACCGATGCTCATGACGGAACCGCTCCGTCATGAGCATCGAAGGGGTTAATAGGTGGTACATCCAAAAATAATTAAAAAGCCTCATTGAGCCACAGAAAATATTTTTCTTTTAGATTTATTTTATGAAAACAATGATATAGAAAAACAATTATATAAAATTTATATTCAATTTGGACAATTTCATACCTCACAAAACACTACTAGACAAGACATACAAATAGACAGTACATAAATTGGAAAAAGAGAGAAAGAACAAAAATATTTCACATACATAATGGTGACGAAAATTATAACAGAATGTAAACCACCAATATAAATCTACACATAACAAAGAAAATCCTTCATATCAATTAGTTAACAAACAAAGCGCTTTTGTTCTTTCTCTCTTTTTCAAATTTATGTATTGTCTATTTGTATGTCTTGTCTAGTAGTGTTTTGTGAGGTATGATTGTGTATATTGTTTATAGTTTTGCTCTTTGAAGGTTGGCTCTTTTGATATTTGTAAGCAAAAATTGTAGAAATTGTCCAAATTTAATATAAATTTTATATCATTGCCACCGACGCTCTGCCCTCCTACATATGCCCTTCAAGGTCTTGAGTGCATTGTTATACCAGGGCGCGGACGGTTTGGTTCTCCTAGAGCCAAGCAGCTTCTCAGGTGCTACCTTATCAACCGCGGCCACCAGCCATCCCTTAAAGAGCAGAGCCGCCTCAGAGACATCATTACTGTAGGTAGGACGCGAACCTCCCAATATAGGGAGAAGATTATCCGCGGTCACCTGAGACCATGGTCTGATCATTTGCTTCTCTGATCTACGACCAGGGGGGATAACTTATACTCCAGTCATAACATTAAAATAAACTGCCCTATGATCAGACCAGGGAAGAGTCATAGTGTCGACAATTTTCAGATCCATGTTGTTAATAAAAATGCCATCTAAAGTATGTCCACAGCTGTGAGTAGAGCCCTTAACCACTTGATTAAAGTCAAGTGCGGCTAAATTGTCAATCAGCACAGCCACTGACTGATCCGTGCGTTTAAGATGATAATTAAAATCTCCCAGGATCATAAAATGATGGTGATCCATCCGAGATTCTAAAAAGTGCATAAGCTTAGCAGGAAAAATAGACTTGGGCCCAGGTGGATGATAGGCTAATACTCCTTGAAATTTGTAGGAGTTGCCTACATAGAAGGTAAAGAAAAGTGCTTCGGCGGGAAGATCAAGGTATGATTCCACACAAACTTTTAAATGTGTTGAGTGAACAACTGCTATTCCCCCCCCCCCCTTCTTATCCATTCTATCCTGGGAGGAAACAACATACCCACTGGGTACGGCAATGTTCCAATCCGGACCGGAAGTATTGTCCGTCCAAGTTTCAGTTAGGAAAATTATGTCAGGCGCACCACTCTCAATCAAGTCATGAATTTGATAACTGTGTTTATGCAGCGAACGGACATTTACCAAAATGCATCTTAACATTTAGGGCAATTTAGCTCTCGTCACAGAGTGGACCTTTGATCCGCCCTTGTTCGCTACCTCTACCACATGCTGCCTGTCCAACAGGTTCTTCCGACCAGCGCCCTTGCAATATCCCTGAGACTGAAAATCACAGTCACTGCATGACCTGGGCCCAAATACCTTCCGAAGTAAATCCCAGTTCTGGGGCCTGCATGGGGAGTTATCCAGAGCCAGCAACTCACCTCTGCTGTAGGTGTATGTGTGTTGAGGGGCAGGAGTCCTGGCACTGGGCGTGATCCGGGCCTCAGTGCTCCAGTGCCTTTGGCGCGCCGCTGGCGCGCCCGCTGCGCGGCCGTCCCAGCGCCACTTTTGAGTCTATTGGCCACGCCCTCCACTGACGCGTCGAGCCCAGGTGCGATGCGGGCCCGCCTACAGCCGGGTCCGCTTGGGTCGAGCGTCTAAAATACCAGCAGGGTAACAAACAAGGAAGACCTCCCCCAGTAATGCAATATACATACAATACAGGTTGTGCAAAAGTGCAAAGTGCAGACAATTAAAGCCACAAGTTTAAAATACTGGTGCCAATGTTCGAAGCAGCAACGATAAAATAAAAATTAAAGATGATGCAATTTACTTAAAACTCGGTAAATATAAAATCAAGCTTTCGTCAAATACATAAAAAGGCTGAGGGAACACTGAAACGACAGCGAAGCCCTCTCTACTGACCGCTGCGCGGCCGTCCCAGTGCCACTTTTGAGTCTATTGGCCACGCCCCCCACTGACGCATCGAGCCCAGGTGTGATGCGGACCCGCCTACAGCCGGGTCCGCTTGGGTCGAGCGTCTAAAATACCAGCAGGGTAACAAACAAGGAAGACCTCCCCCAGTAATGCAATATACATACAATACAGGTTGTGCAAAAGTGCAACGTGCAGACAATTAAAGCCACAAGTTTAAAATACTGGTGCCAATGTTCGAAGCAGCAACGGTAAAATAAAAATTAAAGATGATGCAATTTACTTAAAACTCTGTAAATATAAAATCAAGCTTTCGTCAAATACATAAAAAGGCTGAGGGAACACTGAAACGACAGCGAAGCCCTCTCTACTGAGGAGAGAAAGACACACATAACCAATTAAACGATTTCCAGATTTGAAAAGAGGTCCAAGAAATGAAGTTTCTGCTTGGGTGAAAGCAAGAAAGATGTTTCCACATGTAAAATGATAGGAACTCTTTACGAAAAATCTTCACACAAAATGGAGCATAAACTTCATGACTTATCCGAGCATGTGTCTGAAACATGAGGAGTATACCGATTCTCAAAATGAAATACCAAGAAAATCTGGATTTCATTAAAGACAAGGAGGCTAATATTATGCATTATTCCTCTAATGCCACTCCACTGAGCACGTAAAAGAACTTTATATCTAAAACTAAACAGTCTAGAACAGAACATTGAGAACGTATAATAAGTTCATGCACCGAATAATCTGCCTCTTTGAAATGCGAAACTTGCTCCCTCCTTCATCGATAAATGAAGATAAAGAAACCACTGGAAGCGAAAATCCTTAGAGAAATGAAATTCCTTATAAGTAGTGAATTGTTGGATGTTATATGAAAGGAAAAGGAAACATTACAATTTCGTTTTTGCAAGCTTAAAGAGCAAGGAAGACAACAAGGCTATAAATACATTTCCCTCTATAATATGACATCACATTATTACCTAAATATATTATTTCTTTTTAAAAATAATATTTTTTCTTTGTTTTAATGTTTGAAAAAAGTGCAACCCGTCACTCTGGGACCTGAGAGTTAGATAATGTTAGCCTCTGTGTCTCTAATGAAATTCAGATTCTATTGGCATTTAATTTGGAGACTTTCTATTTATTACAAGACCGGAGGCTACCATTATGCATGTTGGGAGCCCTCCAAATCCACATGGGACATGTGTTCAATTGGTTACAGTAATGCTTAGCAAAAATCGAGGAGTTAGACCAGTCAGTGGCTCTCAAAATATCCTCCGATCTGCTGCTTTTCCAAAAGGATTGACTCGCCATAGCCCCCCTCATAGAGTGAGCTTGAAACTTCTGTAAATCAACAACAGCCAGTTGTATAGTCCATTTTACCCACTTTGCAATAGTTGCAGTGGTAACCACTGTTGTATGTTGGTAGGTATGTTGTTGTGTACATATTGTATTTGCTAGCCATTTAGTTATGTGCTCTTAGAATATGACGTCAATAGAATGTATTGGGTCACCAACGTCAGTGATTCTGGATTCTTGAAGTGCTTCACTCATTTACTGTTCTGCTGCCTGTGGGAGCTGTCGTGGGTCTGCTGTATATCAATAAACTCACTTCTTCAACCAACATGGATTTCCAACTTTATTAATCAAAAACATTGCTACATTTATTGGCGACTATTTCACCTCATAGAGGACCCACGGACATTCAGAAGAACCATTTATTATCCTGTTTTTCAACAAGATTTGGATTTTGCTATGCTGGATCATCTTACAAGACGCGTGAAATTTACATATTTATGTGCACATTTTCTGTGCGTACGTGTTTACAATGTGACTGCCTGTATTCGACTTTGCCCTTACCCTGGGCTTTACCGGACTTCACCGGAGTGTCTGTTTGGTTTCAGCCGTTGACTGATGTTTGGTTTTGAAAGCAGCTTGTCCTCGAGATTCCACGTTCCCGCGGACGTCTCCTTGACTGCTGTTCCGTCATTGTGCTCTTCTGACATCTGACGCTTTGCACTCTGTGTAGCCTTGGCATCGACAACGTACTGTGACGTATTCTACATATCTTTGCTACTTTTTAGGTCGAGGACTATCCGGTCTGCCGAAGGCAGAACCGGAAGTCAGAGATTTAATGTTTCCTAGAGTGGCTATTTAGCCCGCCTCTCTTTTTGCTTCTCCTCCATTGGCTGGCTTCCTAAACGGAGGCCAGCCATTGGAGGAGAGAGCCGTCCCTCCAAATAGGCTCCGTCTTTTTCAGATTCGGGGGCGTGTTCCGTGCTGGTCTTTCCACTTTTTAGCCACGCCCTTTTTCGAACAGCAGGAACACGCCCCCGAATCCGAAAAAGTTTGGAAGCTCCCATCCGCCATTTTTTATCTATCGTCTGGCCGTGAGGATCTTCTTGCTGTTGCTCTCGCGCGCTGCCCGCCTGCGTCCTCCTCGCTGCCCTGCACACCGGGTTTTCACGCTGTGCTTGTTTTTCCTCCTTTGTGCGTTTTCCCTATTGTGCGAGCCATCCGATATACCCTAACGGCTCGAATTACGAACTTCGTAAGGATCACGCACTTTCCCGGTTCGCAGCGCCTTAAAGGCTGCTCTCTTCTTTGCTTGTGACAGAGGAATGAAGCCATTGTCTTGGAGACGCTCCGAGGTTTTTGTGAACCTTCTGTAACTGATGTTATCAGCAGGGCCCTAGGACGTTAATACACACTTAAAAAAAGCATGTTTTGGAAAGTGAGCCGGGAACCTGGCTGTGTGTCATGGAATCTCGCTGTCTTCGCCCACTGTCCTTGGTCTATCTTCCAGTGGCGGCTGGCAAACTTTGAAAGTGGTATGGCGTAGTAGGGGTAGATGTCTAAAGACAGTTTTTTTTAAATCAATCACCTGCAGTTTGCATCTAGGCGGAAAAGGCACTGGTTAGTGAAGTTGAACCTCATCTGCCATCGACCCATGAGCGTTCACTTCCCTGTTTCTGTTTGAGCTACACTGCCCTTGAATGTTTTATCCGATGGCATGTAGTTTAAACTGTAAAACCAGGAGAAATGCATTTCCTCTGCATAGGTCAGAGGCACTGGAATTATGCAACTTTAAAGCAGCTGTGTTTCTCGCATAATTATGGATCGGCCTGATAAAGCCATGTAATTCATCACCTATGGCAAAATCTGTAGATTTCCACAAAAACGAATTTGCAAAGGTTAACTGTCCACCTTTCTGATGCTTGTTGGTATATTTAGGGGTTATACTAGTACTAAAGGGGTGAAACCAATGCTTAAACAGTGCTCACAAGTTTAAAAATGGCGAAATAATAAAGTCATTAATACTATCACAAAATGTGCCCTGTTGCGCCTAACGATTTTCCTTTTCTTGACACATAATCGTCACCACAGGGCCTATGAGTGCCGTACGCCATGACAAAGTTTTCCACCTGATGTCTAGCAGGGAAACAGAAACAGAAATTGATTTTAAAGCCAAAGACAAAAACATAACCCGTCACTTGAGGCCAGTGTTGGGCCTCAGATGAACAGAAAGGGAAACTCTTCAATGTACAGCAACAATAAGCCCTAGTTAAAACAAGCATTTACAATGCAATGGTCTCGGCATTGGTAAAGTTAGAGCTATTGGCATTGCTCATGACAATTTTTTTGTTTATGTTTTTGTTTTTAAAACATTTAAAGAAACGGCATTGTTATTTACAATGTCAATAGCTTAATCACTCTCAAATGCGAGACCTATTGCATTTGCACCCACACACAGAGCCACCTACACACACACTGATTTAAGCTATTGACATTGTAAACAACAATGCCGTTTCTGTACATGTTTTAAAAACAAAAACAAACAAAAATAATGTCATGAGCAATGCCAATAGCTCTAACTTTAACAATGCCGAGACCGTTGCATTGTAAATGCTTGTTCCCATTCTACCTGTATATGGTGAAACTTAATGCCTGACTATCTTTGAGCTCAGCTAGATTTTCTAAGGTTTATAAAACAACTGAAAACTTGGCTTGTCAGCTCCTTTGTTTAAAACTCATTTCCATGCATTTGTTCTGCCACCACATTTGACATTAACGTCAAAGCGCCAATTGGTACTTGTGAGCTTTATAAAATTATTAACATGAACCAAATTATTAACAGTAACAAAAGTATCCATCAGAAGAAAAGTTACTCAACTGCAGTAATGCTCTTTCTGGTGTATTTTCTGTCTAACCACAGATTCCTCACTCACCCACCCACCTCCCTATTCGGTGGAATGGACCTTTGGTCAATACTAAAAAAGATTCTGAATTAGAGATCTGCACACTGGCACAATCTGATTACTAAGGGCTCCACATCCACTAACGGATATCAGCTTGTGAAAGTGGCAGTTATATTGCAGCCCCTTAGAGAATTGATTAGAAAGGTCTTTGCCCAGGCACTTCCCGTGTACGTCTTGCGCAGCGGGATACCCGGCGGCTGTAAATAGTTACCTCCTTGTGCTGGGTGCAACGTTGGTGTTGTGGGCTGCTCCTGTGGCGCAGATGTCTTTGGCTTTGAGTCCTGCCCCTGCACGGTTTGTGGTGTCCCGTGTAGCCAGATCCCCGCGGATGTAAATAGGTGCCTCCAGGCGCTGGCTGCATAGTCAGCGGTGTGGGAGCTCCTGCCGCACTGATTTCTGGGGCTTCGAGTCCAGCCCCTGCACTGTTAGCGGTGTCCAGTGCAGCGGGTGTCCCGCGGCTGTAAATGGGTGCCTCCGGACTATTTTACTAGTAAACAAGCAGTCACAATTGCAGTTACCTTGCAGGCACTAGGGTCATGACTTGAATGGTGCAGCAGGTGCTGTGGCACAGGGACAAAAGGCCTAGGAAATCCACTGAATACAGATTATTGTCTAAAACGATTTTGTAAAAAGTGGGTTTTAAACCTGTTTTCTATTCCTTTTATTTGTAAATTTTTTTAAACTGCTGGCAGGAGGGGGGGGGGACGCTCCTATAGTGGAGGAGCCGCTGCTGATTAGATCAGTTGCTGTTAACATATCTTAAACTCACTGCCTGGTATATTGCTCTTATAATTCACCAACATTTTATATTCTTTCTACTCTGGTAGATGGAAGAAAGGAAGTGAAAATATACTCCTTCATTTGAAATCTGCACATCAGTATTGTGCTTAGGAAACCAAGTGAAGGCGGGACACAGTTAGAGAAAGAAACAAACATAACAACAGAGACCAGTGAAAAACCTGGACTTCTGGTATTGTAGGACTAATGTCAGTGCCAGCGTGGAAAGGAGATAGTCTGCTGTTAGCAAAAATCCTTAAGCAAGTGTGGGGACAAAACACATGGCTGCACGAGAAATAAGTTAAACCTTCCTCAATACAACACCACTTGGCGAAGGAATGCACATCCGATGCCTCTCAGGCAATGAGCACAATAAAAGCTGCTTCTGCAAGTTCCATGCCATGTGACCAGTGAGTATTATGAGAAATATACTTGCCAGGGGCGGGAGTATGTAGCCAATGGGAAAAACCAGTTGAAGATCTGCAAGTTAAACATACACGATGCCCGTCGTAAATTAGGGAAGAATTTAATTGGCGACGCTTTGATAATGGCAGAGTCCGTACTGCATGCTCCTTTACATGAGGGCATCTATACAAGTAGAAGCTGCACATGCATCCCTACAGTTAGCTGAAATATTATACACAAGCACAGAAGCAGCCAGCGAGCACTAATCAAATGAACAAAGACAGCGACAACATAAACACAAATATTACTTCAAACTGAAGCGAAAAGTCCAAAAGATGTACGAAATCGTGCAACAATAAGATTAAACAAGTGAATAAACAATGTGCAATTATTTGTGGTGCTGCGACCCTTTCCCGTTATCAAGTTGAATTTATGTATGTGGGGCCTATATGCACTGGCAAGAGACCCTTAAAAACAGCCTCTCTGCTTTCCCAGAACCTAGCGCCGGGTCCAAAGAACACGCACAAAACCTATCAGTATATCATTTAGCTCCCAGCGATGCCTCCGAAAACTTGCTGGTTGCATCTGGACACTTTTTCATGAATGAACTATATTCTCTGTGGCATTTCACCCGTATGTGACAGCAGAGAGAAGTTTCACAGCAATGACAGGGGGAAATCTCGGTTTATACTAGGCTTGACCTAAAAAACAAGAATGGGCCAGAAACGCCGAGTCTGGTGAATGTTCAAATAGTCGCCGGTGTGTTAGAGGCTATGGAGATAGAAGGAGGACTAATATATGGTCCCTACCCGAGTTAAATAGCGGTCGCCATTGCAGTCTGGCAGTCCAGTAATGTGGATTAGTTGCTCGGGTTCGGGCAGATGCCCAAACACTATTAACATATGGATATGTTTAAAAATGAAATTAGTGACCAATCGCCGCTCTCTACACTCCAGAACTATAGCATAATAAAATGATATTTAAACAACGGTGTTATGGCATGCCAATCCTAAGCAAAGCTCCAAATGCAGAGACAAAATCAAATAAATGCAAGATACCTAGAAAACATTATTCTTGTAAGCATAACGTATAACAATTGTAACAAAATGTAAAAATGCTGAAAGCAAATTAAATGCCGATCTAAAACAGAAACAGAGTGGGTAAAAGCACGTTTGCTGGTGTTACGTCCAGAAACCAATGCAAAAAGCAGCTATTGGCATTGCTCCACGCCTCACCTCGTACTCAGTTGTTTCTCTTAGTCTGGTAGTCTGTTCCTTTCCTTCGCTCCTCGTCAGCAGTGAAACTGCATTAACACAGCTCCAATCATCTTCAGGTGACGGTACATCAACTCTGCGGGTAGCCCCCCCAGGAGTTTAGTGGGGATCCCGTCCAGAAGCTCGGGAGGAAGCCCCTCCAAGACATCTGCTGACAGACCCTTACCCACTGACTCCTAGAGCAGAGGGTCCGTACCCAGGTAGAGCGCCTGAGCGTGCTTCCCCCCTCCGCCCAATGCCTGAAGCATCTCCTGCCACTCGTACTTCTCCTCAGCACGCAGCAGCAACTGATCCCTGTCCAGCAAGGCCCCCCAGGCTAGGGCGACTAGCTGCAACCAGCGGGCGGGCAGACCAATTAACAACCGCAGCAGCAAGGCGGGTAACGGCCGAAAAAGCCATCCCAGAGCGCGGCACCAGGGTGTCCGGGAGAAGTGCTGGGGCCATCCATCCCGTCACCTCTCGGAGCCCGCCTAAGACGGCACGCCTCAGACCCGATAGCCTGGAACTTCAGCATTTTGCTGTGGCCCAGCCGGGCACTGGGGAGTCTCGGGTGTGAGGACGAACAAGGTGCTTAAAGCAACCTACCAATCAACAAGGGTGTAGGGAAGCTCCGTTCCTTGTTGGCAGGTTGCTTAAACGGCCGCGTTGAAGCCGGGTTTCAGTATTGTTAGGGACTTAGATGGCCCCTCCTCATAGCGTGGCGGGCGGCTTGTCAGGCTCTCGGACATACAGCAACCCCTTCCCGTGTCCGACAACTGCTGGGCCTGTACGATGAGGAAGATGGCGTCGCAGCGGAAGTAGGCTGTCGGGAAGGGTCAATCACGTTCACATAGTTAAAGTGAGTGACTGCGTCACAGCAAAGAAATGGACATCGAAGAACACCTGGCCAGATAAAACCATGTGATTGGTATCATAGCAATTCCTATACATGGAGATGTGAAGTAGAGTGTGAGGTAACGATTGCACGATTTTATAAATACCTACCTAAGGGTTGGTCAGAAGCTTATTGGGTGTTGGCCGGACTATGTTTGAACAGCTCAGATGATTTTGGTTACGACTCCATATGGCAAGAGCACCCGGATCGGCTTGAACTGGAACTTGCAGCCGAAGCACAGCGCCGAGTCGCTGAAGACGGACACAGAAACGATGGGCCTTTCGAAGATGTGGATGGGGTCCAGGTGCGAGACGATGCAGCCTCCGGGCTGGTAATCGTTGATGACGAAGGAGATCAGGTGAGGGAGCAACGCCGGGACACCACCGCCTTTCTCCGAGGCACAGCAGAAAATGCCTCGGAGGAAGGGAGTGTCCTTTTCGGATTGGGGGGCCTGTTTTGCTGTTGTCTCCTCCCTGAGACTTCTCGCAAAAAACACGCCCCCCGATCCGAAAAGGACGGGGCTTCAACGGAGTGACTGGACCTCTTCTCCAGTGGCTGGCCAGCATTTAAGAGGCCAGCCAATGGAGAACAGGAGAGAAGAGGGGCGGGTGCAAGCCCCTCTTCTCAAAGTCACTCCAACTCATTAAATCTCGGAGCGAGACTGCGCAAGCGCAGCCTTTCGCAGCCGAGACCTAAAAAACACTATTTTTCACGGAATGATTCTAACCGATGTCTTGGAGCAGGTTATAGCTAGGGTGACCAACTAACATGGGTGCAAATTCAGGACGGTGAGTGTAAAAATTCAGGACAAAGGGTCAAAATTCAGGACAATAATTCAGGACAGGACGTCAAAATTCAGGACAAAACTTCGGGACAAAAGGTACGTTTTACAGACACATCAAAGGAGGTCGCACAATAGAATATAATTAAACCCATCCATATCCAAACATATTTAATCATTTGCAAACCTATCCATCATGTATCCTTTTATCCATCATTTCACTCATCCTTCCCTCCACCCACCTTTTCACTCATCCATCCATTATCCATCCATCCATCCTTTCACCCTATCCATTAGTACACTCATCCATCCACTCTTCCACCCATCCATTCACTCATCCATCCAGCCTTTTATACTTTCACCCATCCAGCCATCCTTTCACTCACTCATCCATCCACCCAGTCACTCATCCTTCCACCCATTCACCCTTTCAGTCATCAATCCATCCTCCCTTTCTGTCTCCATCGACCCTTTCACTTAGCCATCCTTCCTTCCACCCATCCATCTACTCATTCACTCATGAATCCATCCATTGACCCTATCAGTCATCCATCCACCCTTTCACTCCTTCACTCATCTATCCATCCATTTGTCCATCTACCCTCCCTTTCACTCCCTCATCCATCCTTACATCCACCCGCTCACTCATCTGCCCAGCCATTCACCCTTTTACTTATCAATTTATCCATCCATCCATCATTTCACTCATCCATCCACCCATTAACTCACCCATCACCCACCCATTCACTCATCCATCCATCCATCCATCCTTTCACTCTTCCATCCACCCTTTTACCCATCGATCTACCCTTCCACCCATACATACATCTTTTTACAGTTTTTCTCATCCATCCTTCCACTCACACATCCATACATCCTTTCTCTCATTATCCATCCATTCACCCTTTCATTCATCCATTCACCCTTTCACTAATCTATCCAGCCATCCACCATCCCTTCATTTACTCACTCGCCCACCTTTTCATATTAATTATGAGCTGAGCCTTCGTCTGCAGAATTGCAGACAGAAGAGACCCATCAAGAATTTCACCCTTGCTGTAGTTCCTAAGGCAATGGGTGGGGGTAGGGTACCTTATGCCCCTGCACATAGGGAATCTGAAAACATGAAATTCATGGGTCATGCATGATGCAAAGTGCCAGGCCCTGAGGTGACTTTGACATGGTGTTGTTTCCAGGGCTTTAAGTGGGATGAAAATACCAGGGGGTCTCGCCAGAGGGAGTGTTCGATGTAATTAAGGGCGTGGCTTCAAACACGTAATCTAAAAATCTGTGCTTAGTATAGTGTGCTGCCTGACTGGTATTGCCCCTTCTGTCATTGTATCCAGATATATAACAACAAGTAATGTTACACCTGCAACAAGCCAGAACTATTGGCTTTGTCAATGGTTGCTTGTTGCATAAAATAAAAAATAGCAATCATGGCTTCCTTGAATCTAATATTGAAAATGCATCAGTTCTAAAATGACGAGACAGTGAACGAACTCTAGCCCCTTCTTTTTTTCTATTTCAAAATATCTTTATTGAAAATGTTATGCAAAAACAGAACAGGAGCTGGTGTCAGGGCCAAAAGCCCCAAGTACATATGACGGTGCTTCACCTGATCAGCAGACAAATGCCATCAATAGACGAACCCCTTGACAGTGAAGTCGCCCCTTAGTCCCCAACTCCCGAAGAAAGAGAGGAAGAAAGAATAAAAGGAAGAAAGTGAAAGGAGAGACAGAAAAGGGGAAGAGAAAAGAGAAGAGAGAGTTATCTAGCGCCTCAAACCTCTTAATAATATAACATATTACAACAACAAATATCCGGCCATGTCATGAATCACGAGGACTGGATGGTGTCGCTCGACTTGCAGGATGCGTACTTCCACATCCCCATTCTGAAGTCGCACAGGAAGTATCTCCGTTTCACGGTGGGGTCGCCCCTTCTTTTTTTATTAACTTCTTTCACCATCTCCTTTTGTTGAGCTGGATTCTCATGTAGCAACATTGGGGTTTTTGCACATTTCATCTGTCTGACAGAAAGCCCTGCCCTAGACAGAGCCTGGGTGAGGCTCACCACATGCTTTACCAGCCTAGACTGGACCATTGTCATTCTGTATGTGGCAATCATCCAGCATACAGAATGACAATGGGCAGGCGGGGCTGCTCTTGTGCTCCGAGGAGGAGTGCAAGGCGGCCCCATCAGGGAGTTGAGGCTTCATGCAGGGAACAGTGCTGTTCCCTGCAATGCCCAAAATTACGGACAAAAGGCATCCGTAAAAGGGATCCTAACGGACAACGGCCGTGAGGTCCAAATTACTGACGGTCTGTGAAATTTATGGATGGTTAGTCACCCTACATAATACATAATCACATAAAGATGCACCCTCACATACACACACAGACCATCACGCACACATGCCACATCATATGCACAGAGTAGGAACTCACATAAATCCAATGACATCACAAGTTGCTAAAATAACACAAACATGCATACCTCTCACTGTCGCAAACCATAAATTAAAATCAGATATGCTTAAAACATGTGAAAATGGGAAATGTTTGGAAAACCTTTGTTATTGACTCCTATATTTGCTGAGTCAGCATTTTACAGTGGCAGAAGAGCAGGCATCCCACCTAGTCTAAAAAAACATAAATAAGACACCTTTCCCACTCTGGGTGTGGTGTACACTTCGGCAAAAGTCCCTAATAAAATGAAGGCAAAAGACTTTGGAAAATGGCGCACTTTTGCAGCATCGGGAAATGCAGCGAATAATGAAAAACTGACCCCAGATTCTAAGTTTCTTAAATTTACTTGAGAACACTCATCCACAGGCTCAACTACCTCAGTGGTATTAGACCAGAGCCAGTTCTATCAAAGCTGTGTTTTGAGTGAATCTATTGCAGGCTGCACAACTTGTTATGAATGGAGAGGAATCCTGTCCCTTGTGCGAAAGATGAGACACCAGCATCATGCAGACGCTCAGGAACACTTAAATCAGTTTGGGTGAACTGACCCTGGCATATGCATTTGTTGAATTTGCCACACTGTTCACAAATATAATGTATGTTATACCAATTTGGATTTCTTTTCATTTTTAGATCGAGGGACCATCCGGTCTGCCGAAGGCAGAACCGGAAGTCCGGAGATTTAATGTTTCTGAAAGTGGCTATTTAGCCCGCCTCTCTTTTTGCCTCTCCTCCATTGGCTGGCTTCCTAAACAGAGGCCAGCCATTGGAGGAGAGAGCCGTCCCTCCAAATAGGTTCCGTCTTTTTCAGATTCGGGGGCGTGTTCCGTGCTGTTCTTTCCACTTTTTAGCCACGCCCTTTTTCGAACAGCAGGAACACGCCCTTGAATCAGAAAAAGTTTTGAAGCTTCCATCCGCCATTTTTTAGTAATCACGCGAAGCTCCGAGGGCGGTGCAGGCGGCGCCGGGCTCGGGAATCCTGTGCACAGCTCCCAGGTGCAGCCTGCTCCATGCCCGGCTGCCCTGTGCGCATCACAGACCGACAGCCTCCTCCCGAGGATCCGGGTGGCTGCGCTCCACCCTCAGCCCGGCCGCTATCTTCCAGTGCCGTCCGCGCCGCGGCACCAGCAGCAAACAGCTCTGGGATCGTGCACAACCGGGAGCCCCGTGTGCTCCCGGTTGTGTCCCATATAGTGGCTTTGAAAGTTGACAAATGTTACTGTAAATGACTATGACCCATACTTTCCCCAAAAATGATTATTGGGGTTGTGCGTATCTTTTTGGGGTGAGAGGTTGGTCCGCAGCTTGCCAGTCTACAAACGATTACTATCATCGAACACAGCCACGTATTGAGTGTTTATTGGTGGGGGCTGTTAGAGCCATAGGTCTGGGTGGAAAGAACCCCCTTCCTCTACACTGGAGGTTCATGTACAGCTGTGCACTCACACCGCATGCAGTGCAGGGACACGGCCCGAAGGTGCCTTCGCACAAACAAGGAACCGGTCAGATCGAGGGATGGGGGCACACCACAGCCCCACGGAAGGCCACTACAGAACTGGCTCTCTGCTCCATGAGCGCCCTCAGCTCTGCGCCCCCCCTGCAGACTCCCTTTTACAGCTGGGAGCGCCCTGGACTTCAGAGCCCGCGCCGTCAGCACAGCGTCGCACTGAAAGCACGGGCGGGGCATTAACCCCTCTCTCCCAGGCGAGCCTGCGCCTCCCTTGTGTGAGGCCACCCTCCCATCCACTCCTGAAGCCTTGGTTGGAACTAGGCAAGGACCCTGCATCACGCCACTGCAGGTGTGTGCGTTTCTGGGGATGGGAAGCAGGACAGTAACACCATGCACAATGTGAACATGCCATTATGCAAATATAAATCACACCCGACAACATGAATTTCAGCCTGCCACCCCATCAATGGTTAATATTCACAGCCGGGTGTATTTACTGCCGTCATAATAAATCTGAGTTAGTGAATATAGCCCCAATACTCACCCCGCCCCAACAAACAGCAGAAACAGTCCTTGGCACCCAAGCAGTCCCCAATATCCTAGCAATTTACTATTCGGAAGCCCACCGTCAGCGTAATCGAATTTAAAAAGTTTGTGGGCACACGTCATATTATATTTCAGATTTCATAATGTTTTTGAAAATTCTAATTCGCCATCACACTGTTTCACTACCTCACTCTCTCTCACTATATAACTCTCTCTACCTCACTACTCCACTCTATCTCACTACCTCCCTATCTCACAACTTCTCTCTCTCAAAACATCACTACCTCACTCTCTAGCTCACAACCTCACAACTTCACTCTCTCACTCACTACCTCAATCACTCTCTATCTCACTACCTCACTCTTTCTATCTCACTAACTCACTTTCACTCTCTCTTTCACTACCTCTCTCTCTATCTCACTACATCACAACATCACTCTATGCTTATATATCACTACCTCACAACATCCCTCTCCCTCACTACCTCACTCTTTCACTACCTCACTCTCTCTATCTCACTACCTCACTCTCTATCTACCTCACTCTCTATCTCACTACCTCACTCTCTATCTACCTCACTCTCTATCTACCTCACTCTCTATCTCACTCTCTCTCACTACCTCACTCTCTATTTCAATACCTCACTCTCTCTCTCTATCTCACTACCTCACTCTCTCTCTGCTAATGCAATAGGTATCACATATGCAAAAAAAAGCTAATGCCAATAGATATGACAATGCCATTTATTTAGGGATACAAAAATGATAAAAAAATGAGCAATACCAATAGCTCTACCTATAATATTGCCGAGACCATTGCATTGTAAATGCTTGTTTCTAATTCCATCGGCAGAGAAAATAACATGACTTACGTGCGCGTCACATTTTGACTAGTTGGGTTGTCTTCAATGCTGTGCTTGAGTTTACACGTCGTTGTGTCATAGCTTTTCTCCGTGATAGGCACGTTTGCCCTAGCCTATGTTTTACCGGTACATGCCTACAGGCTTATTCTAGAGTTTTGGTCTGCCGAGGTACGAGTAGTTTTAACCAATTTACTTCCATGACTGGCACACAGTTGGCTTTCTGTGCGATGCCTGTTTCAGTGCTTTCTGCTGTGATAAGCACACATTACTTAAGCTTGTTGCTAGCTTCTCTGATAAGCACACATCAAGGTTTCAGCGTGGACGCTTGTTTCTGTGACAAGCACACATTGGATCTTCTGCAACACCTGTTCTGTGACAAGCACACATTTTGACACTTGCATCTTTCTATTTTTGTGGTATTTATTAATTTACATATACCTCATTTATCATGGCATCTACTAGTAATGTAATGCAATCACCCCCATTTAAAAAAATCCTTGTAAACCACTCACACCCTGGCATAAGTGGTTTAGGGTATTTGATAATTACATGGAGGCTATTGATGCTACAAAATATTCAGCTTCCAGAAAAAGCCCTATTATTTAACCATCTAGGAAGTGCTGGACAAGAGGTCTTCGACAATTTGCCAGTTGTTCCATCTCCAGCGGGTGATGAGACTTGGAATGTATTTCCTGAAGCATTAGCACAAATGGGGAAACATTACATTGATGAACCATCTGTTATTGTAGAAAGACATATGTTCTTTAAGCGTAAACAGACACAAGATGAGTCAATTGAAGATTATTTGGCTGTTTTAAGAGTTTTAGCATCCAAGTATGAGTTTGGTACCAATTTAGATACTTCTTTCCTGGACTAATTAGTTATTAATTGCTTGAACAAAAATATTCAGGAGCGCATTTTAACTTGTAAAAATCCTTCCTTAGAAGAGGTGATGGCTATTGCTCGCAGTATTAAACGCTCTATTGTTTCTTCAAAAATGTTAACCCAAGATAGTGCTAGCAAACTTTCGGAATGTACTAAAGTTATGCAAATTACTTCATCTGGTAATTCCAATTACATAAATGCAGTCTCAATTAAATCCAATATTAAGAAAAATGTGGAAAATAAAGGTGCATGTTACAGGTGCGGGTTCCAATACCACATGGGTAACAGTGTTAATTGTCATGCACAAGGTAAAAGATGCAATACCTGTAAAGAAAATGGTCATTTTTATACGGTTTGTAGGTCCACTAAAGAGAAAAGTAAGGTGAGTCATCTCAGTGTTGACGAAGAGTCACTATGTGATGACATGAACAATGCATTAATGACAGTTTAAATCAATAGTTTAAGCGATAATTTAAAAAGGTGTAAGGGACCTATTTGTGATGTGCATATAGGTTCTGTTGACATAAGTGTTATGGCTGATTCTGGTTCACCTCTCACTCTTTTGGATGAGAATACCTTCAAGATGTTTTGGTCCAAGACGTTGCTCAAACCCTCTGATCTCAATCCCAAAGTTTTTGGTGAATATGATATCATTATGTCTGGTTACTTTTCTGAATCCATTAGATTTAAAGGTAGGGACATTTACACCAAAGTTTATGTGGCACTTAATGGACGCGACATTCTGGGCTGGCAGGATCAGGCAGGTTTAGGTATTATTTTGAAACCTGGCCATGTTGAACCTGTAGTTTTGGGGGCTCTTCCTGTTCTTTCAATGGAACAAAGTCCTGTAAGTGATCCACCACAGACTTCTAGTAAGGATATAGTTTTGAGTGACTTGTTTTCTAAGTTTGCCAGTTTCTTCAGCAATAATGTGGGTTTAGTCAAAGGGTTCTAACATACTATCAGGCTGAAAAATAACGTTACTCCTGCGATTCAAAAGGTTAGACCAGTTCCCCTCTCAGCAAGGGGTGACATTAAAAAACGTTTAGATGAAATGTGCTCAAATGATATCATAACACCCATTGAATCTTCGGAGTGGGTTTCTGCTGCTGTTGTTGCACGCAAAAGTTCAGGGGATATTAGTCTATGGGCAGATTTAAGAGTTCTCAATCGTAATATTGTAGTAGACTGTCATCCTCTTCCAAGAATTCAAGAGATGTTAGCTAAACTTGGTGGTAGCAAGTCTTTTACCACCATCGATTTGCGTTCTGCATATCACCAAAATTCCCCTATCTATTGAATCACAAACTTAAACAACATTTGTCACTCCTTTGGTGTCTATATGTCCAAACGGATGCCTTTTGGATTGGCATCCGCTGCCAGTGTCTTTCAAAGACTAATGGATCAAATGATTGCACACAACAAGGGCATCCAAGCTTTTCAAGATGACATACTTATTTATTCTGAGGCTTTAGAGCAACATTATTCTTTATTGGAAAAAGTTTTGGGGAAACTAGAAAGTTATGGCATGACTGTGAATAGGAACAAGTGCAAATTTATCACACAGAAAGTTATTTGGGACATAATATTTCCAGTGAGGGTATAAAGCCTAAGTTGTCTTTACTCAATGCTATCAATGACGCACCCATGCCTTTAGACAAAGATGCTTTGAGGGCATTTCTTGGTCTTAGTGAGTATTACCCCAGGTTTGTGCAGGTTTATGCCATTATCATGTCACCACTAAGAAATGTATTGAAGAAGAATGCAAAGTATGTTTGGTCCAAGGAATCACAACATGCGTTTGACTCACTTAAAAAAAGTATTTTGGAGGCACCAGCTATCAGACCCTTCACACATGGTGAAAGAAGCATTGTAACAGTTGATGCCAGCTCCAAAGGTTTAGTAGCTCTGCTAAGTCAAATCATTAAAGGTCAGGAGTATACTGTGGCTTTTGCTTCAAGAACTCTAAGATGTGCTGAAATAAATTCTAGCACTACTGAGCGGGAAGCCTTGGCCTGTTCTTGGGCTGTTGAAAAATGTAAGATGTACATATGGGGAACCAGAATTCAATTATTTACTGACCACAAACTGTGTATTTATATGTTAGGTAATAGTTGCTCAAATAAGGCATCATCTAGACTGATCAGATTACTTGCAAGATTGCAAGAGTTCAATTTCGATATCAAGTATATTCCAAGTGGCAAAAATGTCAGGGCAGACTGTCTTTCACGTATGCCGCTTGAAAGTAGAGACACTGATAAATCCTTTAAAGATGATAAATTTGAATTTGTCCTAACCGTGAGTGATGTTGTGCAAGATATTAAAATTTCTGAAGAAGATTGGTTTGAAAGTTGTGACAAGGATGTGAGTTTAAAGAGGGAAGACATTTCTAATCAATGGTTGGCCTAGTGGCAGAACCATGTCAATCGAAGATAGATGTTTTTCACAAGTAGCTTCTGAGCTATCTTTAGTTACTGATATATTAGTCAGGCAAGACAAATTTGTTCCACCAGAAGGTTTGAGAGGTAAGATTATTTCTTCGGCTCATGAAGGGTATTTAGGTATTTCAGGTACTGTTAGAAAAATCAAACAAACTTATTGGTGGCCTGGGATTGATGGGCAAGTCAACCCTTTTGTGGATAAGTGTGCTGAGTGTTTATGCTCAGATAAACATTAGAAAACCTCTACTGCTCCTTTGTGTCCTGTGGATTGGGCTAAAGGTCCATGGCATAAGTTGGGATTAGATTTCTCTGGCTCTTTCAATATTCTAGGCAGTGACAAAAGGTTCATTATTGTAGTTGTTGACTACTTTTCAAAGTGGCTATACTTTGCTCTTGTTCGAAATGCGGACTCTGGTTCTGTTATTTTGTTTTTTGGAACGAGTATTTTTGATTGAGGGTTTACCTAAGGAAGTTGTTACTGACAATGGGACTCACTTTGTTTCAGAAGAGATGGAAAATTTTCTTGGAAAGAATTTTATTAAACATATCCTTGTTCCTTTGTATAGTCCGGCATCCAATGGTCTTGTGGAAAGGGCCAACAGATTGTTGAAAGAAGGAGTACAAACTGCCATTGCCAACAAGTTGGATGTTTCCAAATATCAGCATCATAATGTTTGGAGTTACAACTCTGCACCTCACTCTACCACTGATGTTTCTCCTTCTGTGCTATTAAGAGGTAGGAAGCCCATTTATCTTCTAAGTCCCTCTTCGTTAATGGATAAAGTAGGTCAAGCTCATTGTCTGGATGTACAGAAGGTAAGGGAACATGTGAAAGAAAAACAAGATTCTTATAAAAAGAATTATGACAGAAGGATGCATGTTAAGGAAACTGTGTTAATTCCTGGTGACTGGGTTCTTATTAGGAAGCCCGTTAAGGTTAGTAAGGGGCAGTCTAAGTTTACTGAGCCTGTCAGGGTTGTTAACGTTTCTAAGATTGCAGTTTTATTACAGGATTGAGGATGGTGGAACCTGAATGCTTTGATTAAGTTGAGTGAGGAACCAGTCATGATCATCTGTCAAAGAGTCAAGTGTCAAAATGATGGCAATTCTAAAATGTTGGATGATTGGGATTGGTTTGATCTTGGTCATTTGACATATTTTTGCAATAATTTGGAGAACAGTGTTTCTTCTCCTTCTGCTTTGTGTGACAGAGGTGATGGCACTATTCCAATCCTGGTGTCTTGAGAGAAATTGATGCCAATATTTCCAGTGGTGCTGGTGATAACAGACAACTTAGGAGTAGTTGCAGAATTAGAGTTGCTCCTTTCCGTTCTAGAGATTTTGTGTATTATTGATTGTTTTTTTTCTCTTTTGTTATTTTTATTATTATAAGAAGGGGGGTGTAGTATGTTGGTAGGTATGTTGTTTTTACATATTGTATTTGCTAGCCATTTAGTTATGTGCTCTTATGATGTCAATAGAATGTATTGGGTCACTAATGTCAGTGATTCGAGATTCTTGAAGTGCTTGACTCATTTACTGTTCTGCTACCTGTGGGAGCTGTCGTGGGTCTGATGTATATGAATAAACTCACTTCTTCAAGCAACATGGATTTCCTACTTTATCAATCAAGAACCTTTCTACAACCACTTAAAAGGGTTTGACAAAGGAAATCAGAAGCTGGTCAGTACCACCAGGGCAAAACTCACTCATTCTGGAATCATATTCCCTCAAGCAATCCACAACACACAGTTTCCTGTATGAGTGACATTTTGGATAAAATATGGTATCAGACATTGTTTTTGTTCTTCTGGTAATCTCAAAAGTTGACCCAAAGGGATGATAGACTCTATTACTTACCTCCAAAGCTTTAACATCCGACACTTGTCGACAAGATATTAGACAGAGTAAGAAAGCCAGTTTCATAGAAAGTGTTTTCAGATCTAAATATCTATTACCAGGCCCAGAGGAAAACATATACGCTAAACTAAATTTACATCCCATAGGGTTTCATACCTAGGTCTAGGGGTCTCTTTAACCTGAAGCTCTTAAGCACCCTACAAAGCAAAAAAAAATTCCCATGCTCCTGCCATTGACCAGACTGTGCTCTGCAGAGATCGCAGACATATATCAGTTTACGGTTTTATAACTAAGGCCCCTTTTAAACTGCTCTACTAGAAAATTACCAACTTCACCAATAGGAGTCTCCATTGGATCCCAATCCCTTTCCAACCACCAACAAACCCATGTCTTCCATATTCCTTTATACCTGTAGCGCGTTCCTGGAGCCCAGGATTCCTAAAGGAGTTTCTCAGCTCTTCTTCCTGAAAGGCCTGACATCTCTCTAGATCTCCTGATATTCTCCCTGCAAGAAGGCTCAAAGTCCCTGTCTGAACCAGAGGATGTTCTTCCCCATCTGCATCTTTCAACAGACCCTCCACGGCAGAAAATAAAAAGGGGAATTCGCAAGCAACCTCCAAGGTCATTGGGATCCATGCCTGTGAAACCGAAAATTGAGTTATTAGAGTAAGTGAACCTCTCTCCCGTCTCACTTCCTGAAGAACTCTCTAAATCATGGCGAAGGGCAGGAACATGTAAGTCTAAAGGAAGGCGTTCAATGCTAGAGCACCCGGTTCTGGCATCCAACTGTGGTACCTCTTCAGTTAAAAGGTGAGCCTGCTCGTAAAGGGATCTAACTCCAGTAGGCCTCAATTCTGAGAGTTTCCTGAAACATTGCCTGCTCAATCTTCAATCTCTGAAATTCCATAAAAACACTGAAATCCAGTCCACAGTCACATTTGCCTTCCCGGTCAAATATTCTGCGTTCAAGCTGATTTTGTGTTCTAAGCAAAATAGCCATAGTTTTTTGGCTAATTCGGACAGGTCTAAGGATCTTGTTCCTCCTAATTGATTTATATGTGCCACCACAGAAACATTGTGTATTTTTAACAAAACTGCTCTGCCTTGCAAACATTGTCTGAAATTCATGAGGAGCATAGAAACCTGCTGTCAGCTCCAAATAGTTTATGTGATGCGACCTTTCTGCATGTGGCCATGATCCACCAGTTTCCTGTACACCCAAACGTGCACCCAAATTGGTTAAACTCACATCTGACTCCAGAATGAAGCCTGGAGAGCATCCAAAGATTGCTTTGCCATTCCAGGCATCTGAATTCTCCAATCACCAATCCAATTCCAACTTGGCTTCTTGATCTAGAGACACCTTGCCCCCATACCATAATCTTCCCTGAAGGACCTTTGCCTTTATACTTTGCAAAGCACAATAGTGTAAGGGACCAGGAAAAATTGCTTGAATAGAAGAGGGCAGAATGCCTAAAAGTCTGGCTAGTTCCCTCAGAGTTAAAGAGTTCTGTTTGAGAACATGTCTTATTTCTTTCTGAATCTTGGTTATCATCTGTGAGAAGGTGGCCTGATATATGCTGTCCACTAGTTCTAGTGGGCACCCTGTATCAGTCCAAACAACCCCTTATGGTGATAGGTTAAAGACAACCTTATGTGAAAGCTATCCTAGTGGTAGCTATGGAGAGCAGCCTTCAGGCTAAGTCTTGAAGGAATGTAAAGCAGCTTGTTTTTCCAGTCTATAATCTCTTGAATGATCAAATGAAAAGACAACCACACCAGGTATATATTCAAAATATATGTATTTAAGATAAATCACACCCCTCTAGTCTCTTTATGAGACTGGAGTTCGAAGTACTTAAGTTACAAGTGTTTAAGCATCAGTAAGAGCACAAATACACGTTTGGGCCCTAGGGGCGTACCAAACCATATACTAAAATAGTGGTATAAGAACCATGACTGAGATAGGCAACATGCCTATCACCTCTATAATCACTGGGACCCCAAGGAACCACTCAAGGTAGGGACGTCGGGGACCCACGGGAGCCGTGTGCAGTGTGGAAACACAGCCGTGGGTTCCTATTGCTTTCTATGGGGAATATTGTGGTTGAAATTTTAAAGATTAGTTACACTTCAAATCGAACTAGGACCAAATCCTTTTGGACTTAGACAGTTCTAGGGCTAGCACCCTCGAGAGTACTGGAGTACTTGAGTTACCTCACCCAGGGAAGCCGGGTGCATAGGTGTCTTTTGGTGTCGGGTCGCGTCGTCGATTCCAATGGAAGCCTGCAAAGAACTGCTGCTGCCGAGAAGAGGAGAAGTGTCCGGAGAGATCCAAGCCTGGATCTAGGATGTAAGGAACCTGAAAGAAGAGGGGACAGACTCTGGGTCACTTGCCAGTGACCTAGGGCAAGATGGACCAATGCCCACAGATGTCGGGTGCTTCAGGTGAGTTGTCGAGTGTCTTGACTCTTCAGCCATGAGGTCCAGGAGATGTAGAAAAAGTCCACGAGCCGGATTCGAGCTGTCCCACAAAGTCTGTCGAGTGCTGCGGTATCGGCGACCAGAAAGGACCCAACAAGCCTTGGCAACGGCAAGTCTTAGGAAATCAGAGAAAGGACTGCGGTGCAGACCAGCAAGGTTTGATGGACTCACCCAGCAAGGGTAAGTAAGCACAAGTCTGGAGCAACCAGAAAAGCACAGTTAGAAGTGGAGTTGCCTTCTTGGGGACCTGCTAGCCAACGGGCTAGTGATCGCAAAGGCGCCTTGAGCGGTCGCACTTGGAGCTGGCCCACGGGTCACTCATGGAGTGGAGGCCAACAATCTTCGGTGCAGGAGGTGCTCAAGGCTGGAGCTACTCGGAGCCCAAAGCACAACTTCGAGGATGACTGGGAAGGTGTTGTTGCTGCAAAAGTGTGCGGTGTCCAGGGGTCACGGTTCCACATTACCCACGATAGCCACGGGTCACAGCTTTGCTGTGGACTCAGGGTGGCCTCGGGGAAGTCTGGAAATCCACCTCTGGTGATGCAGAGACTTTGGCGTCCGACGGGAGCTTCAGCAATGCAGACCGGTAAGTTGCTTCTTTGGTGCCTGCCAAGCAGGGGAGTCACTCCTTGACCCCAAGGGAGATTTCTTCCGTCTTCTAGTCGTGATAGAAAGTCGAAGGTCCAGGATATATGGTTCAGAGGTTCGTCCAGGGTAATCTAAAGTCCTGGGGACTGGGTTCCTATACTTATACTAAGTTTAGGGGATGGACTACCTCTAAGGCTCCACCTATGGGTGGGCCTGGGGTGGGGGTGGTTACACCCCTTCCCTTTTGTCCAGTTTCGCACCAGAGCAGGGGCTGAGTGCCCCTGCAACCAGTTTGAACCAGGCTATGCACAGGGACACCTTGTGTGCCCCAGGCAGTGTCTCAGAAGCATTCACTGAATGCACCCACCCTGCCCCAATACACATCTGCCTGTCTGGGGAGGTGGTTACACCAGCCTGTGACAGGAAACCTATTGTCCAGGCCTCCCCTGCTGGAGTTTCCCCCAGCAGCAGGAGGCAAGACCCGTGTCTGCGGCAGTGGCATCCATTTTGTGATGCCAGGGCTTTGAAAGGATTTAACTGAGTTTAGCCAGTGTGAACATGTCTCTCCCTCTAGAAGGGTGGAATGCTACCCCTGCCGCCAGAATTGGCGTTGGGGGGGGGGGGGGGGGGGTAGTATTCCACAGCGTTTGTCACCAAACACAACATGTTTTGATGCAGCCATTCCAAAGTTAGCATTTAGCAGTGTTATAATGCACTTCAGAGTATATGGTATGGCTGTATCACAGAACAGCCATAAGGAAGTATTTCCGAATGCCGCAGAGGGGCTCAGCTCATGCTTGGGCACCCTCTCACATAAAACCAAGCACTCTGCCTTCAGGATTGTCAAGGCCTGCCATAGGAGTGGCTTATAGGTTTACATGTGTCTGTATAAGGTAGTGATATAGGTAGCCTATACCACAGTAAGGGGTGCAAGCACACCCTTACCCAGGTTCCAGTAGCAGACCTGTGGTGTAATTTTGGAGTGCTTCCCAGGGGGGCATACTACATGCTGCAGCCCCTGGTAGACCTCTGATGTACCTATGCCCTAGGTACATAGTATACCATATACTAGGGGTGTATAAGGCACTCCAGAATCCAATTAGATATGTACCTAATGTACATGGAAACCATTTTAGAGAGGAAGCAGCTAGGCTGTGGTCCTGATTAGCAGGGCCACAGCCAGACTAAAGTCGAAAAACAGTGAAACACCAGCAAAAAGTGGGGGTACTCTCCTACATCTTCTTTAAAGGCAAAAGCAGAACCACATTAACTGTATCTGTATTAGACCTCTAGAGATCAAGAGGGGGTAAGACTTACATTCTCCTTATTTACTATGAAATCCAAACTCTCCAGACGGAACCTGACCATGTCAAAGTCCTTCATAAACTGTGCTTGACATTGGGACTGATGAAAATATCATCCAAATAAACGATCATATAGACACCTCTCTCTCGGAGACAGGAAGCTACAGCTCTCATTACTTCAGTACAATACCATGGTGTCGATTAGAGGCCAAAGGGGAGTGAACAGAATTGGAAAAGTCGGCCTGCAGGTGAATTGAAGGTAAGGTTGACTCTCCCTGGCCATGGGAATTATAAAGTAGGCATCTTTTAGGTCCAACTTCACCAACCAATTCTCCTTTAGCAACATAGCTCTTAAAAGATGGATCCCTTACATCTTGAAATGCTGCCTGTACACTAGAAATCGATTTAGATCTCTTAGGTTTATCACAGAACTCCACCTTTTGTCTTTCTTTTTGACTATGAAACTCTGCATCCTAAACCTACTTCTACAATGGTGCCCTTCTCCAATATACCTTTTATCTCCTCGTATACTACTCTCTGCTGATCTGCAGTCAGGCTCAGCTCCCTTGGAGGGACAACTTCGAATGGTTTCTCCACAAAATCTATTCTGAAATCTTTGAGGGTTTCTAAGACCCAAGGAACCTGTGTAATTGTTTCCCAGGTGTGGGTAAACAGTTTGAGGCCGCCTCCCACTCTTTGCAGGGAACAAGAATAAGGGGAGATTGTTGTATTCACTTTGGTATCCGGCTGAACTTTGTCTGCATGACTTATTCCATCTTGCATGTTGGAAACGGCCTCTCTGGAGATAGAAGGTCGGGGCTGCTCGGCTTGATAGCCTTTGCCGTAGTCTCGCTGCCTGTAGTTTGACAACTGGGATCTTTAGGAGCCCTGTCCGGCAGAAAGTCTCTTTTTGCCAGCCCATCCAAAACCACCTGGGCTGAAGACCTGGTGCATATTTGCCTGGGCCTTGCCGAGGGCAATAAAGGTTGCGATGTATTTGTCCAGGGTCTTGACCATATCCTTGCTGAAGAGTAGGCCCTTGGGGTTTATGGAGGCTTCTTTCACAGCTAGATTCCCAAGTTTGGGTTTTATCTTCATCAGGACTACCTTCGTCTCTCAGCATTTAGACCTGTGTTTGTGTTTTCAAGAAGAACCATAGCCCGTTGGCTCCAGCCCCTGAGCAGGTATGGATCGAAGGGGAGTTTATTGACATACGCCTCTTCGGCCATGCCGATGATCCTTGCCAGGGGCGGGACAACATCGAGGAGGTGGTCCTGGCAAAATTTGAGGGCTCTTTCAAGCTACTTCCTGGGGTCTCCGCCCATCTTGAAGAGGAAGGTGATTTGTTCCGGGTCCAAGTCTGAGGTAAGGTGCACCTTATGGCTCATGGGCCTTGAACATTCAGCTTTTAGGACGATCTGTACTTTTTTCTCTAGTGGATTCCTGATGCACCACTTGATAAACTTGCACACATGGCCAAGGGACGACACTTGGCACTCCTGGGGTGCTTAATGTTGTGTGGTGAGAACATCTCCTCTCCTAGAGGGTCCTTGACCACATCCTTGGAGGTAGAACGGATCTCACCCGAGGTAAAGAGATCATCACCATCAATATCCCCTGATCGAGGTCAAATACATATTCTTCCAGAGGCACCTCAGTCTGGGGTTCCTCCTCTATCAAATCAGCTTCTTGAGTGCCACTAGGGTCACCTAATTCCATTGTGCCACATTGGACACCTCTCAGTTTTGTGCCGCATAGGACACCACTCCCCTTTGAGGTTCTTAGACCTCCCATCCCATTTGAGGTGCTTGAACCTCCCATCATTTTTTAGGTGCTTGGACCGCCCAACCTGTTAAAAGGCATAGACCCGCTCTCAATGTGTTTAGACTTCCTCCTTCTCTTACCTCCATCCCCACAATCGGAGTCTCCCTCCGAGATAGACCAGTAGTCATTATCTGTGCCATTAGATCTTTTCTTAATCGTAACCTGATCAATTGTTTCGCCTATACAAGTACGCATTTCGTGTTTTTGTAATTTTTTTAATCAACTCTTCATTAATCTTCCCTGTGAAATAACAGGGGACTCTCTCTCTCAATCCGACATATCAAATAATGTGGGAAGGAGGGTGGGTTTCAGAATAACAGTATGAGCCCTGTAAGGGTTCTCATGGCAAAACAGACCCCCAAGGTAGTGAAACATGCTCTGTAGGCAACCGATTGATAAATACACTGAAATGAGGAGGCAATGTACAACAAAATCACCGTACAATCAGCTGTTTGAGGAGACACTAACTGTCAACTGCCAGCGTCATAGTGTCTCCTGATGGCTGCCCAGTCTAATTCTAATCAATGTGGCAAAGCCCAAACAAAGATGGTGGCATGCAGCGCGTTGGGGCGGCAAAGCCATTGCCCAATGCTTTCCTCTAGTTCCTGTCCGACACGTCGTTGCTTCAGGAGATGCGTCAGGTGGATGCGTCCTAGAGCGGGAGCCCCACAGGAGCCGGAGTGGGCCTGCTGAACACCCGTCAGCCTGCAACGGGAGCAGGTGTACACGCTGCAGGGGAATGCCGTAGCTGACGGTGTGCAGAGACGGCCTCAGCAGTCTGTGTCCCTGGATGTTGAAGCTGCGAGGGAGCGGTGCGGGGGCGTGCGACTCTGATCGAGGTACGCTTAAAAGTAACGTTAGCTTAGCCGCCAGGGGTGAAAATAAACTGCAGGGTTGGCACAATTTTTTAAAAAATATAGCATAATGATAATAATAACTTTCAACAAGGTACTAAGAAAGGGCAAACCCATGAACTGTAAAGAACAGTGGTCCTTACATTGAAAGAGTGTGAAGAAATGCTGTGTAGAAAACAAAATGACAAACCAAAGCTAAACAGTAACTGTAAAGATAAGAAACATGAGAAGCAGCATTTAAAAGAGGCAAATTGTTCTGTGAATGGATTAAACGTGGTGTACTTTCCACATACAAACTATTGAAAAACTATCTATAATAATTCTGATAATCTATCCTTGATGTTATCCTTTAAGCACCACAGGGGGAGGAACTAGGTAAATCCCAAACAAACTGCTTCCACATCACCCCCTGTTAATGATAATAAGGATAGAAACTAATCAGAAAGGAACAACTGAAATAAACATCTCTTAGTAAAAGAGATGGAGAAAATATGAAAATGCATTTATATATATCCTATGTGAGGACCATTCAAGGTTAGCGGGATCTTGTTTATACAAAAACGGCTCAATATTCCATCATGAAAATGGTTCTCTGTTTAACCATAAAACAGCTACTGGTTCTTCATAAGCAGGGTTCAGAGCCGTCACACTTGTCTCTTAGCACATGACAACAAGTGTTGTTAAAGTTCTCTATCTCTTCATGGGTCCATCATGGGGTGCACCCCCCAACGGACGAGAAACTTGAAATGGAATGGCAGAGAAACTACGAAGTGTCTCTCCGCATGAGCTGACTCAAAATTCAGCTCGCCATAGGAGAGAACCAGGGACGGGTCATATTTTCAGGAAAAGGGATCCTGAATAAACTAGTGGAGACAGGGGCACACTTACCACACCAATAATGAAGCGTCTCCGTCTATCCTGAACTCCAATCAGAAACACAAAATTTATGACATAGAGTAACGTGGATTCGTCCATTAAATACGAGGTTCCACCCCTTCGTTGCGTGTCGGATCACTGTAGAGGTTCATGGGGAATGTAGTTTCCATTCTCCTAGTCGATCGTTTTTCCAGATCCGGAAGTGTGTCATGTTGCCTTTGGAGAAGACGAATACTGGAATGTATTGGGGAATCCTGTATCCTGTTAGATCTCTAAGCGCTCGAAAGCATGCGCTCATGACAGTACATCCCCTCCCTAATGAGCACGCGTGCAAGGACCTGGTTTGCCGGGATCAGTCTTGTGATATTTGGTTACCAAACGTGGGGCATGTACCGCTGAAGCTGGTTCCCAAGAGTTCTCTTCTGGCCCATACCCTTTCCATGCCACTAGATACCATAGTATGTCTCTCAAGTTTTGAATCCAGTATTCCCTTTACCTCGTATTCTACATCAGCATCAATCCAGATAGGCACAGGTACTTTCCTAACAGGCGCAAAGGAAGGTTTCAGGACAGAGATCTGGAAAACAGGGTCGATTCTTAAATGTGTCAGGTAATGCCAGTTTCATGTTCACAGGGCTAATACATTTGACAATCTTGTACAGCCTGATGTATTCAGGGTTATACATGCTATGCTACTTGAATCGTATATTTCTGGTGGATAACCATACTGTGTCCCCTTTTTTATATAGGGGTCCTGGCCTTCTGTGTTTATCTGCATGTGTTTTGTATTTTCCTTTGGCCTCCTGTAGTTGTTTTTGTGTTTTGAGTAACACTCTTTTAGTATGGGTAACTCTGTCCGATATTTCTGGTACTTTGGTTGTTTCGTGTGGATGAATAAATGGCACGAATCTGGGATGAAATCCATACAAACAGGAAAAAAGGGATAACTTTGTGGAGCTATGAGTAGCGATGTTGTAGGCAAGCTCAGCCAACCAGAAATAATCCATCCATGTCTCTGTACTCTTGTCGACATACCACCTTAATTACTGTTTCAATGTTTGATTAAGTTGTTCTGTTTGTCTGTCAGTTTGCGGGTAGTAACTGGTAGGGAGGGCTGTAGTGATGTGTAGCGATGAACACCATACCGTCCAGAATTGAGCTGTGAATTGTGTGCCACTGTCTGCTACAATCGTTTTCAGAAGTCCATGTAAGCGAACAACGTTTGCCATAAGTAGTTGGGCTACTTGGCCCGCTGAAGGCATTTGTGTGCAGGCAATAAAATGTCCCATCTTAGTGAGATAGTCTACAACAACCAATATTACAGTATACCCTTGATCCTTAGGGAGTCCCACAATGAAGTCTAACAAAATGTTTTCCCAAGGATCATTGGGCGTGGGAAGGGGCCTTAATAACCCTTGTGGTGGTAGATGGTCCGTTTTCATCTGGGTGCAGATCTCGCATTCCTGTATCCATTGAGGAATATCCATTCTCATTGAAGGCCACCAAAACTGTTATGTGATTCTCTCCACTGTTTTTTCAATTCCATTATGTCCTGCACTGGGTAGTTCATGACACCACTGAAACACCATTCTTCATAATGATTTTGTGGGTACCAAGATTTGGTTTCCTTTCATCGGAATCCCTTGTCTCATTTGCTATTCCGTATGCCTTTTGAGCCACGTTTTCCATGTGAATGTTTGAATCCCCTGCATTACTCTTTTTAAGAAGGTATCTGGTTGTATAGCACATACAACTTTGCTGGATTCGATGATGGAGTATTCCTGCACACTAGTAGGGTCTTGGAGAGATGTTTGTCTTGTTAAGGCATCAGCCTTTTTGTTCTCAATTCCCGGTCTCTATGTTATGATGAATTGATATTCAGAGAAGAAGAGCATCCATCTAAGTTGGCGTGGTGTCAAATGCCGGGCAGCTTTCATAAATTGTAAATTTCAATGGTCTGTATACACAGTGATTACATTTTTTGCTCCCAACAAGAAGTGTCTCCATTCCAAGAACGCATCGCTAAGTGCTAGAAGTTCTTTCTCTGAAATGTTGTAATTCTTTTCTGCATCGTTTAATTTTCACGACATATAAGCCATAGGATGCAACTGTCCAGTAGATGAGTGTCGCTGTGATGGAACTGCTGATAATTCTACATTGGACGCGTCCACTTCCACTATGTAGGGTTGTTCTGGGTTTGGCTGTTTTAAAATCGGAGCTGACACAAATGCTTTCTTTAATTCAGTGAATGCCTTCTGGGCCTCTGTGTCCCATTCAAATGTAGCTTTCTTTCTCAATAGTTTGGTTATCGGGGTAACCATCTTGGGAAACTGATTAATAAATCTTCAGTAGAAGTTCGCAAATCCAAGAAAGCATTGGACATCCCGAATATTCTGCGGGGTTGGCCAATCCTTTACCGCCATCACTTTTCTTTCGGCCATCTCCTGTCCCGAAGGAGTCAGCATTACCCCTAGAATTCTATAATGCGTACATGAAAATCACATTTACTGAATTTACAGAAGAGGAGGTTATTCTGCAGAATGCGTAATACTGTTCGTACATGTTGTATATGGGTTTTTCCTCTTCTGAATAGATGAGGATGTCATCTATGTATACCACAACAAAGCTGTCCAGAATTTCTCACAGGACATTGTTCAGGAAATACTGGAAAGCAGGCAGAGCATTACATAAACCGAATGGCATCACCATATATTCAAACAACCCGTAATGTGTCTTAAAGGCGATCTTCCATTCATCCCCTTCCTTCATGCGGACTAGATGGTAAGCCCCTTTGAGGTCCAACTTGGTGTAAATCACTGCTTTCTTTACCTGGTCCAGCAACACCGAGATAAGTGGCAGGGGATATCGATTTTTGACAGTGAAGTTATTTAAGACGCAAAAGTCTATGCAAGCGCGAAGTTCGCCATTAGCCTTTGGTATGAAGAAAAGTGGAGATGCGGCCAGAGACTTTGAGGGGCTTATAAACCCCAGTTTCAGATATTTTTCCAAATATTCTCTTAGATGTATGTTTTCTGGTTCTGTCAAGGCATAAATTCTTCCACATGGAACCACTGCTCCCGGGACCAAATCTATCTGACAATCATATTGTCGATGTGGTGGTAAGACGTCTGCTTTGTCGTTATTGAACACTTCCACATATTCTTGGTATTGTCCGGGTAGCTTAACATCTTTTTCAGCTGCGGTAGCTATGCTCAGACCGGTTGCCAAAGCCTTTGAGGGTTCTTCGTTACTTGTCAATGCTCCAGGCAATGCGAGGGATTCATATGAATAGTTTTCATGGTCCAATTTATGTCAGGATTATGCTTCTGCAGCCATGGTAATCCGAGAATGATGCTATACTGTGGGGCGTGAATGATGTTAAAGATTGTCTCCACATGTGCAGAACCATACAGAGCAATCACCTCCTCTGTGGCGAAGCATATAGGACCTGATTCAAGCGTTCCTCCATCCACGGCAATTACCATTTCAGGAATTTCTTTGGATACTAGTGGCATTCCTATTCACTGTGCTTCAGTCTTGCCCATGAAGATTCCAGTTGTCCCAGAATCTATCATGGCTGGTAGTGTTGCCCATTCCAGATTAATTCTTATGCTGAGTTTAATACATAAATGTCCCTTGTGGGGAATTTTCTCAATGTTTAAAGAAGGGATATACTACTTGCTCGACAGAGCTCCTTCACTGTTCCTTGAGCATATTCGTTTTCCGTCTGCTTTTTGTTAGATGTCACCACCACTCGATTCGTCCAAAAATCTGTTTACTTTAGGTTTCACCGGACAATCCTTAATGTAATGTCCTTTCTGACCACAGTACATACACAATCCTTGCTTTCATCGAGAGTCTCTCTCTGCCAGTGTTAATGCCGCTCTCACCGTACCTATCTCCATAGGTTCTTGTGTTGTGGTATTGCCCTGATCTATTGTTCTTCGTTGCTCATAACGAGGTACAGGACGATCGCTTCTTTTATGTTCCCCTTTTCGTTCATTAAGTCTGTGGTCCAATCTTAAGACTAAACTGATTAGATCTTCACAAGAGCTAGGTTGGGGCTCCATTTGGGCTATTACATCTTTGAGGTCTTCTCTTAAACCTTGATGAAATACGGCTGCTTGTTTAGATTCGGGCCAATGGGTTTCAGCCACTAGTCTACGGCAATAATTAAGATAGGTTAGAAGGTCCTTATTCCCTTGTTTTAATTCTAATAGCTCCCTATCTGCTGTATACAAAGCGGAGCGCCTATCAAATACTTTTACAAACACGTTCCTAAATGCCTCCCAATCATAAAGCAGTGGATCATCCTTACTCACCAGAGGAACTGCCCACTGAGCTGCATTGCCTGCCAGGTAAGAGATCAGAAAGGCTACTCTAGCCTGATTTGTGGGAAAGGCTTTCTGTCTACACAAGAAGTGTAACATAATGTGTGTGAGGAATACCTGGACTTTGCTCGCCTCTTCATGCTATCTCTCAGGTGTGACCAATGGAATTGTAATAGGAACTTCCACTACCACCCTGTTGGACGTTGTCCCGGTGGGGATCCCCACATCAAAAGGGTTTCTTTGCATACGATCAACTTTGGATCTCAACTCTGTGGTCTCCATGCGAGATGCCGCTTCTTCTGAACATCGGCTAATACAGCTAGCACATCCTCTAAGGTAGCTATTCTGTCTCAAACCGATTGGGAGGATAGTAAACCGTGGGTCGGAAATTCTGTCAGGCTGTTGTGTCCTCAGAATCGGTTTGCTGCTCAGAAAGGTCCACCCCTTGATAGCCCCAAGTCTAATAGCGGCAATCGCACAGATCAGCGGGATGATCAAGTGAGGGAAGGATAGGAAGGGAACTGCAAGGAGGGAGATCTGTAAAGGAAAAGAACAGAAACGTGGTGTACGTTCCACATACAATCTGTGGAAAAACTATCTATAATCATTCTGATCATCTATCCTCGATTTTATCCTTTAAGCATCACAGGGAGGGAACTAGGAGAATCCCAAACAATCTGCTTCCACATCACCCCCTGTTAATGATAATAAGGATAGAAATTAATCAGAAAGGAACAACTGAAATAAACATCTCTTAGTAAAAGAGATGGAGAAAATATGAAAATGCATTTAAATATATCCTATGTGAGGACCATTCAAGGTTAGCGGGATCTTGTTTATACAAAAACGGCTCAATATTCCATCATGAAAATGGTTCTCTGTTTAACCATAAAACAGCTACTGGTTCTTCATAAGCAGGGTTCAGAAACTGCACCCTTGTCTCTTAGCACATGACAACAAGTGTTGGAAAAGTCCTCTCTCTTTGCATGGATCCACCATGGGGTGCACCCGCCAACGGAGGAGAAACTTGAAATAGAATGGCAGAGATACTACGAAGTGTCTCTCCGCATGAGCTGACTCGAAATTCAGCTCAACAACGCAGAGAACCAGGGACGTGTCAGATTTTCAGGAACAGGCATCCTCAATAAAATAGTGGTGCACAGGCACCCTTACCGCACCAGGAACGAAGTGTCTCAGGCTATCCGGAACTAGATTCAGGAACACAAAATTTCCGACATAGAGTAACGTGGATTCGTCCATTAAATACGAGGCTCCGCCCCTTCATTACGTGTTGGATCACCATAGCCGTTCATGGGGAATGTAGTCTCTATTCTCCGAGTCAATCGTTTTTCCGGATTCGGAAGTGTGTTGTGTTGCCTTTGGAGAAGACGAATACTGGAAGGTATTGGGGAATCCTGTACCCTGCTAGATCTCTAAGTGCTTGAAAGCATACGCTCGTAACAAAAGCTTTTTCAAGGAAACAGTTGATACGGCTAGTGAATTCCTATTACATACATCGTGTACAGCAAATAGAACCCCCTAGCACTGGCCTTATAACATAGGCCTGATTTGGCTACTGGACACAACTGAGATAAATGTCCCATTGAAGGAAGAAGTACTTCAATCAATCAATCTTGGTTGTTTCAGGGTATATCTCCATATGCCACATAAAATAACAAAATACTAAATCACTGGATTTGTAAGATCATATAACATTTACAACAGCAATAAAATCTCTGAAACAATAAGAACCTAAAAGCATATCACAGGTGCAAATGCAGCTTCTGATTCCTCCTAAGCCAAATCAAATGCGGAAATGTGTCATTTTACTAGGGTCCAACTTAAAAACTCTACGCCATTTGATAGTGTCTAGTACCCAGATTAAGACACAAGGGTCTTATTTATTAGTCAGTACTGCCAGTATCCCACTATATAATAAAAATGTTTGTGGGGAAAACACTGAATCTAAACCTAATATACAAATATCTTGCATATGTTATGTTAGCAACATTTGTAAAGTGCAGCGGTTACCCAAGGGTGTCCTGGCGCTAGCTACAGTCCTCCGAATGATGCGCGATGTGAACAGGTTTATATGTCAAAAAGCCAGGTTTTGAAGGCCTTCCTAAAAACAAATAGATCGGTGGCATTCCTCAGATGGAAAGGAAGGTCATTCCAGGCCTTTGCCACACAAGCAACAAAACTGCTGCCTGCCCACATGGCTTTTTTTGTGGGTGGTACTATCACTAATTTTGCTCCAAGAGAGCGAAGTGTTCTTTTGGGCATGTACCACTGGAACTGTCGCTTCAGATGGTCAGGTCCTGTGCCTTGTAGGGCTTTGTATACCGTACAAAGGGATTTAAAGCGCACCGGATTCTTGATGGGTAACCAGTGGAGTCTTTTGATTTCTCTGGAGATAGATGCAAATTTAGGAGTGCCGGTAAGCCGTCTAGTGGCCACATTCTGCAGTAGTTGAAGTTTATGCAGAAAACGATCCTGAATATTCAGGTACAGACTATTACAGTAGTCCAGCCGTGACATAATTAGTGCTGTAACCACTGTTCGCCGACTGTCCATCGGCAGAATAGGCAGTATTTTCTTAATCGTTCTAAGAACGTATGACGTAGCCGATGCTGCTGCATTAACTTGGCCGCCAAAGTTGAGCCTATCATCTATTAAAACTCCTAGGTTTTTTACTTTCCTGGTGGGTGTCGGAAGAGTGCCCATAGAATCAGATTGGGGTCCAGAAGTTGGCATCGTTCCCAAACAGGCCGACCTCTGTTTTCCCCGAGTTGAGCTTTAGATAGTTTTGAGACATCCACCTCCCGACTGCTTCCATACTGTCATGGAACTGTTTCCTATTCCTTTTTCCTGCCCTGTCAGCAGAGAAACCACAATTTGTGTGTCATCTGCATATGAGGTAAGGCAAAAGCCAAAGGAGTTGATGAGGGGGGCCGAAGAAGACACATACACATTAAAGAGTGTGGGGCTCAAAGATGACCCCTGCGGGACTCCACAAGGCAGAGAAAAAGGTTTGGAATAAAATTCGCCCAGTGAGACAATTTTCAATCTGTCCGTGAGGAAGGATTTCAGAAGTTCCTATGCTTTATCCTGAACTCTGCAAGCCATCAGATGATCTATTAACAGGTCATGATGGACCATGTCGAAGGCCAGGGACATGCCCAGCATACTCATAGTGGCCTTGCCTCCCCGATCTAAGGCTACCCAGATCTCTTCTGTGGATTTTAGGAGAGCGGACTCTGTGCTGTGCCCTTCTCTGAACCCATATTGAGTAGGATCCAGAGCTTGAGCTTCGCTTAGATAGGCACTCAGTTGCGCATTGATTCTTTTCTCGAGGGTGGGGAAATGTCACCCAGATACAGTTCAAAGGCTGGGGCTGGCTTAAAATCCAGGTAGTCAAAGCCTTAGATTCTGTTTAGGTGCACACCCCTCAGTTCCATCCCACCCCTATTTGACTTGTGCAGCTTAAGAGCCATGCTCTTAATCTTTGAAATCTTAATTTCCAGTCCCCATGACTCACATAAGTATGCAAACTTATTTTTTTGAAACCTTTATTACAGAATTCAAAAGATATACAAGTATGGGCCTACAACCTTCAGGCCGGCCGCTAGCAAACAGTGAGACCATAAAGCGCATTTATAAAACACAGGCGGTAAGCGGTATAAGTCCCACAAATCAAAAGTATCATTTGCGGCTACATTGCCCAAACATCCCAAATGGCGGTTTCATTTTAAATGAAAAACGAAAGACAAACCCACAAGGCGGCAAAAATCTAGGCAACGTTATGTGCTCCCCTCGGGAGGACCCTACCAATCTACAAGAATAGGAGGGGGGACGGGCAGGGGCAGAGACAAAGTAGTAATCAAGGGAATGTGCAGACTAGGGAGACTGGGCCGCCGCCAAGTCAGGCGTCAGTGGTGGGGTACAAATCCCGCCACGATAGGAGTTCCAGGGGCCCCACACTTTTACCCACTTCCCAGGCTTACCTCTCGCCACATACACCACCTTTTCTCGGAACATACACCAATCCATATTTTCCTTCCATGCCGAAATCGTTGGTGACCTCTGGGAGCCCCACAATTGTGCTATGTCACGCTTGGCCACCATATATCCCAGTGTCACCCACCACGTTTGCGTCACCGTGTAATCAGTCGGCTCCCACACATTCAACAAACATCTCCTAGCCTCGGGGAATAACGTAACATGCGTGACCGCTTGCAACACCGCATGTACACCACGCCAGAATCGAGCCACCTCCGGACATTCCCACAAAATGTGGAAGACGGTCCCTAACAAGCCACATCCACGCTTACACATCCCATCCACCGCATATCCCATACGCATCAGACCCGGTCCCGTAACGTAGACCCTGTGGAGTATTTTGAGCTGGACGAAACGAAGGCGGGCTGGGATGGCCACCTCTTTCGGGGAGGCCACCGCAGATACCCAATCCTCGTCATCCAACTCCAATCCGTCAGCAACCCATGCCTCACGAAGGCCGGCCAGCAGTCCCGATCGATCGTTGATGAGCTTTTTATAGATCAATGAGATAGTGCCATCCGGTACATGCCCGTCTAGCACTCTATCTTCCAGAGGGGAGCACTCCGGGATGGACGCGACCTCCGGGAAGACGGAACACAGCGCGTGACGAACCTGTACATACCGGAAATACTCCCTGTCCTGCAACTGATATTCCGTTTGCAGCACATCAAACGTTTCAAATCCCCCCTTCGTCCAAAGATCGCCCACCCTGCTGATGCCGATCGTGTCCCACTTCTCAAAGCCTTTCGTAGTCCACAAACAACCCAGTCGCTCAGATGCATACAATGGCGTAGCCCGGGTCAACCGATCCTTCCACCCCATCGCCGAATTTGCCGCATGCCACACCCGTACCGCGACCCATGTCGGACCCGTCAAACGTGCGTCGAGCGATCTAGCGTAGAGCACACGATTGTAGTCGCCACCCGGTAGCAACAGTTTGTCCATTTCAAAAGCCGGATTAAGGGCGGGCCCATAAAGCCCGTGGTTTATCGCAGCCAGCTGGGAGGCCCAGTAATAACGTTTGATGTCGGGGAGGGCGACCCCCCCATCATACCACGGGAGCGTCAGCTTCACGAGGGCGATCCGCGGCCTCCCGTCCCAAAACAGTTGGCGCTGCAGACCCTCCACCTCCCGAAAGTAACGAGCCGGAACGACGTCCATCGTGTTTTGTAAAGCATATAAAAACCGTGGCAACGACATCATCTTAAAGAGCGCCGCCCGGCCGAGCGGCGAGAGCGGCAAGCGCCTCCAACGCGCCACATCCGCCTTCAAACGCTGGAGGGGGGGGAGTAGGTTCTGTGTGTATCGGGCCGCAGAGTCCAGGGTAATAAAGATACCCAAATACTTAAATCCCTGTTGAGCAACCTGGATAGGACAACCCCGCGGGAGGAGGGGAGCCTCCCCTGAGAGGACATATACACAGGAGTTAGCCCAGTTGATGACTAGGCCGGAGTTAAGGCCAAAGGAACACAGCACATCCACTAACACAATCAACAATTCACGCGGGGAAGCAAGATACAAGAGAATATCGTCCGCGTAGAGAGAGACTCGATCCTCATACTCAGGAGTCCATCGGAGACCACGAATCGAAGGGTGCCACCACAGCCACTCCGCCAGGGGCTCCAAGGCGAGCGCAAATAGGAGAGGCGACAGTGGGCAACCCTGCCGCGTGCCCCTACCCAATTCAAAAGGAGCCGATACTCTACCATTCACCACCACCTGCGCCAGCGGTCCGGAATACAACAATTTCACCCAGCCAATGAATCCCGGGCCAAACCCAAACTTCTCCAGCGTCGCCCAGATATATGGCCACTCGAGCGTATCGAACGCCATAGTGGCGTCCAGGGACGCCAAAATGGCTGGCTCACGTATGAACGGAACCCTCGAAAGCACCCCATGTAGACGCCGCAGGTTAAGCGCGGTGTTGCGATGAGGGATAAAACCGGATTGGTCCTGATGGATCAGATCGCACACCACGCTGACCAGCCGATTAGCCAGCACCTTGGCCAGAATTTTCGGTTCCGCATTCAACAGCGAAATGGGCCTGTAAGACGTGACCCGATCATGCGGCATCCCCTCCTTGTGAATAACCACAATAGTGGCCAGACGCTGGTCCAGCGGGAGGGAACCCGCCGAACGGGCCGCGAGGAACATATCACGAAGATGCGGCGCCAATGTATCCGGCCGCAATTTGTACAACTCGATGGGAAGGCCATTGGGACCCATGGCCTTGCCAGAGGCGACTGAACGTATGGCAAGGGCAATCTCCTCAGATGTCGGAGCCGCGTCCGCGAAGCAATCAACAATTTCCTCCGGTTCAGTAACACACACACCATCCACTCTCTCAACCAACGGGACAACTCGACTCGCTCTCTCCTTTTTATCCAGCCACGCAATCAATTTTCCAGCCTTATCACCCATATCATACAGTCGCCCCTGTTACTCCCTACTCAGGCCCCTGGCTGCCTCGGTGACTAGGGCCTTGTAGTCCGCTTGTTTGAGTCTGAGAGCATGCAGTTTGTCGTCCGTGACACCACAATCCAGGTCACCCTCCAACTCAGTTATCTCAGACTCAATACGGGTCACCTCCTCCCGCTCGCACCTCCTGGAGTGGGAAATGAGGGACAGGGCCTCCCCCCGGATTACCGTCTTGAACGCCTCCCACAGAGAAACAGCAGACGACACCGATCCCACATTATCTCCAAAATATTGCTCAAGGGATTTAATCAAATCTGCGCGAATTGCGGGGTTACGCAGGTACCAGGGGTTGATCGGGACTACCCTCCCCTCCGCCCCCGGGACAATATCGAGGTGTAACAAGAGTGGGGAGTGGTCTGAAACACCCCGAGCAAGATGTCGCACCTCCCCGACCCTCCCCGCCTGTGCCGCTGGCATCAGAACATAATCAAGTCTTGAAAGACTACCATGAGCCCCGGAATGAAAGGTGTATTGTACCTGCGCAGGGTGTTTTAGCCGCCAACAATCTATCAGTCCCAGGGTATCCAAGAGGCCAGATAACCAAGTTTGGGCTCGGGGGAGATACCTGGGTGGGTGACGATCCTCAGTTCCGGAGACTACAGCGTTAAAATCCCCCCCAACCACTAGAATCCCCTCCGGCAGCCCAAGAAGAAGGCGCCCCAAATCAGCATAAGTAGTCGTCTGCAACCCCGGAGGGACATAAACAGAAACCAAAACAACCACTTTACCCTCCCATCTACCCACCAGAGCCGTATATCGCCCCCTATCATCATGGAACACCTCATCAACCTCCAACGGGTGCGAGGTTTTGACCATAATGCCCACACCCCTCGAACCAGAGGTGAAGCCCGAATGAGCCACAAGGCGATAGCCCCGCCTATTCATAGCACAGAAGGAATTACCACTAAGGTGTGTTTCCTGCAAGAATACAATATCAGGGGAAATCCGTTTTAAAAACTGCAGGACCACCCCCCGTTTTATCCTGTCCCCCAGTCCGTTAACATTCCATGAAAGAAGTCTCAATCCCCTACCCCCCATCACAGCCAAAACCAATCAGTCTCCTCCCAGAGAGCATTTTAGATATAACACAACAGTACTTCTGCCTTGTGGTATAAACAAACAATACCCAACCCCAACCCAACAATCCAAACAAAACTCCCCCCTCCCTGCACCCCTGCATGAGCCCGAACAGCCCCCCCAACTTGCAGTGTGCCTGTCGCCCCTGCATGAACTAAACTACAAAGACCCCCTAGAGGAGGAAAGAGAACCCCCTCGAGACACACCACAACCTCCAATGGAGGGGGAACAAAACACGACAGTCAAGAAACCCTGAGCACAGCCGAAAAGTGGCATCATCAGGAATTAGCCCAGTGTTAATACCTCAGGCCCGGTTCAGTGGGCACTCTCCTCCCGCGGCCCCCATCCCCTCTCGATCATGTCCCCTAGGCAAAGTGTCCAACCAGTCCCCGGCCGTCTCCGGACGGTCAAAAAAGTGAGATCGACCCTCGGACTCCACACGCAGCCTGGCAGGGAAAAGCATGGCGTATTTCAAGTTCATATCTCGGAGCCGCCGCTTGACGCCCATGAAACACAGTCTCTGCTTCTGGACCGCCTGCGTGAAGTCAGGATAGAAGTTCACCTCCACGTTCTCCAGCTTAAGCGGCCCCTGCAGTCTAGAAGCCTGTAAAATCGCATCCCTGTCCCAAAAGTTGAAGATACGGGCAATAAGAGGCCGCGGGGGAGCTCCGACCTTCCTGTTTGCCACCATGAACTCTATGGGCCCTCTCCACCGCAAAGAATTTACTCAATCCTCGAGGCTGCAGACGATTAGAGATCAGATCCTCCACAAAGAGATCCGCTGCCAAATCCTCCAGTCCCTCAGGCACCCCGATAATGCGAACGTTGTTCCTCCGGGCCCGACTCTCGGAGTCCTCCAGTCGCCGATCCGTGAGCGCACTGGCCTGCCGGAGCCGACGTACCTCCGTCTGGAGGGCCGCCACCTCAGTCGTGAGGCCCGACGCGGTATGGGCCAAAGAGTCAACCCTATCATTTGTCTTGGAGAGATCTGCTCTAACAAGGTTGACATCGATGAGGACCGCGTCGAGTTTGTGCGCCAGGGTGTCAAATTGTTGACCCACCGAGGTCTTCATCTCCGCTATGGCGCCCATGACGTCCTGCAAAGTCAGATCCGCCGACAAATCCGGGGCATCCGCGGGGCACTCAGGAGACTTATGCGACCCGCCGGGAGAACCTTTCGGTAGGGTGTAGCGATCCATAATGTTGACTTGAAGTGCGGTGCCACGCCGGGTCGATTTGGCCTTCAGCCGATCTCCATCCTGCTTCGCGGCCATCGTCTTGTATTTCGTACACCCACGAGTCATGCAGCGGAGAACGATCAATCGAGGCCGAGGACCCCAGGTGTCACCTCAGGAAGGCGGAGCAGGTCCCCGCAGGCAGGCAGGGCCCCCCAGCGAGGCAACCACCACAGAAAGAAACGCCGTGATCCCACTCACGATGATGGCAAGGGGACTCAAAAACGAAAGTGAAAGTGTGGGGTACGCGGCTCGCCAGGCCCGTCCCGCCGTTGTTATTCACTTCTCCACCGGATCACCCCCCAACTCAAGTCCGGGGTCAGGAGAGGAGCAGGCCGCAAACTTCAATCGATGCCCACCACGGCACCCGGGGTCCGATTCAAAAGCGGAAAACGGGTACCACCTCGGCTCAGGTTCACCGACACAGTCCCCTCAACCGAATCAGGATGAAGACAGGATAGACGTAGGAGGTCGCGGAGGTCCTCGGGAGCCTCGCACCTACGCGGCCATCTTGGTTGCGTGCTAGGCTCCTCCCCCCTATGCAAACTTATTTAATAAGTTCTGGGGACCCGCCATTGTCCTTGAAATCAAAAGGGTACCATTCGCAAATAAGAGGGACATATTTTTTTCTGCACCAAACCTGGGAATGTCGCTGATACCGTTATTGAGATAAAGAATTAGATCATTCATATATAAAGCGAAAAGCGTGGGTCCCAAAGCATAGCCTTGGTACATACCACTTCCAATGTTGATACAGCTGGTCAACTCACCATGTCTCTGCCAGCAGACCTGGGCATAATTGTGCTTGCAAAGTCTAATTAAGATAGATAATAAGTGGGACAGGACACTTAAAGACTCAAAAGCACCCCAAAGCTTACTCCTAGGAACATGGTCAAATGCAGCTCTCAAATGTGCGAATGTCACATAAACATGATCTCTGCTAAGTGAGACATATTTCCAGGCTAAAAAGGCAAAATGAAAAACCTGATCAATAGTACTGATCTTTGCCCTGAAACCTGCCTAGAAAGGAGACAATGTCTGTGAATCGCTCATCCAGTGTTGTAATTTGTCCAGCAATTGCTTGCCAAATAATTTCTGCAGATTGTCCGGCAAGCTCATCAACCTATACTTTCCAGGTGAGCATCTATTGCGGTTCCTAAAAATTGGAATTATCTTAGACCCAGACCAAGACTCAGGTAGATCAGCACACCCCTGCATTGAATCGCTTAGCCAGTCAATATAGGGTGCCGAAACCGAAGGCTCAGAACAGTAAAGATCCCCAGGTATCCTATTCGGGCCCAGGGCTTTTCCCGGGCGAAGTGACTCAATGGCAATAATCGTCTCAGACAATGCTGCATCTATAAACTCTGATGGGGATCTTCTTGCCCCTGATTTCCTTTAGTGACAGCAAGAGACCATCTGACTCCTGTTGGTGATTGATATATATATATATCAAACAGCAGGTCTGGGATATATATTATCTACTGGCGGTCGCCAGTAGATAGTTATAGTTAGGACCGTGTTTCCATAGGAAATCTGAAAATTCTATTTTGAATAACTTTAGTGCCGGTTGACAAATCCTCGCGAAATTTTCAAAACTAATGGGGCGCTCGGCTCAGCTCCTACCCTGAAAGTCTCGGGGTGATTCGTCAAGCGGGGGCTGAGAAAAAAGGGGGGTCCCAAAACACGTTTTCCCCATGCATTTTCCCATAGGATCTTTAGTCGAAGGTACAGCCCGAACGGCTGAACAGAATTACTTGAAATTTAGCAAAGAGGTAGTCCTCAGGTCAGGCATGTGCCTTTTGCATATATGGTGTCAATCTGTTCAGTAGTTCCTGAGAAAATTGCATTTAAAAGTAACGTGCGCGAGCGCAATTCTGATTGGTGGTTACATGTCAGTCAACATTCGAATCGGTCGAAATCAGGAAGTGTCGGCCGCCATTTTGTGTGTTTGGTGTGTGACAGTGAAAAAGAAAGGTGGGGAACGTGAAAAGGGGGCAGGGTGGAGAGTTCCTGACCCCCTAGCCTTTGTCAGGGGGTCCCTGAAGGACCCCAAAGGGTGAAAAAAACATTTTTTTTTTTCCAAAAATGCGCGCACGGTGAAAAACCATTAAAAAAAAGAAATACATTTTAAACGAGCCATTCCATATTACAGGATACAGTCAATCTATAACTATATACATAGGTAGTTTATTGTAAAATAAGTATATAAAAAATATAATAATACATACATAACTTAGCATTTAAAAAGCCTTACAAATTCACTTAAAAAACCATAGGTTTCACACACGTTATAGTTAGGAATTAGCATTTAAAAACCTTGCAAATTCACTTAAAAAACCATAGGTTTCACGCATGTTATAGTTAGCTGGACATTTCACTCGTAAAAAACCAATGAAATTCCCCCGTTATAGTTAGTTCAGATAACTATAACTCGCGCGACCGCCACTCTATCACAAGGATGATGTCATCAGTGATGTCATGAGTGATGCCACTGACCATGTCATGAGTGATGTAATATGTGACGTCATGAGCAGTGGATTGCGGGCGCGCGAGTTATAGTTATCTGAACTAACTATAACGGGGGAATTTCATTGGTTTTTTACGAGTGAAATGTCCAGCTAACTATAACATGTGTGAAACCTGTGGTTTTTTTAAGTGAATTTGCAAGGTTTTTTAAATGCTAATTCCTAACTATAACGTGTGTGAAACCTATGGTTTTTTAAGTGAATGTATATATATATATATATTTATTCACTGAAAAAACCATAGGTTTCAGGCCTGATATAGTTAGGAATTAGCATTTAAAAAACCTTTGAAATTCATTGAAAAAACCATAGGTTTCAGGCCTGATATAGTTAGGAATTAGCATTTAAAAAACCTTTGAAATTCACAGAAAAAACCATAGGTTTCAGGCCTGATATAGTTAGGAATTAGCATTTAAAAAAACCTTAGAAATTCACTGAAAAACAATAGGTTTTAGGGGTATTATAGTTACCTGGACATTTCACTCGAACAAAACCATTGAAATTCCTGTGATATAGTTAGTTGTACTAACTACATCTCGCGCGCCCGCAATCCACTGCTGATGATGTCACATATTACATTATTCATGACATGGTCAGTAAAATCACTGATGACATCTCAAATGACATCACTGATGACATCACTGATGAAAACCACACAATGGATTCCTATGGAAGGAAATACAAGTTACTGGTAAGTACGCTTGGAATTACTTTTCAAGGTCAGTGCTGGGGTAAAAGATGCAGCCCTGGATTCTCTCCTGATAACAGGTGAGTAAATTGGAATTCGTCCTTTGGCTGATTTTAGATAAATATTTGTACGTTTCAAAAATGGACACAGAAACTTTTGTGCTGAAAACCACACAATGGATTCCTATGGAAGGAAATACAAGTTACTGGTAAGGACGCTTACAATTACTTTTCAGGGTCAGTGCTGGGCTAAAAGATGCAGCCCTGGGTTCTCTCCTGATAACAGGTGAGTAAATTGGAATTCATAGTTCGGCTGATTTTAGAGGAATATTTGTACAATGGTGAAGGAAGGGGGCGGGGCCTGAGGTGACGTGTGCAAACACGCCCTGTGGCACGTTTTAAGTTGGGGAATTAATTCCTCTTCAATGCTGCGGTCCCCTGGGGGCCAACTAGCCCACCAGGTACCTCCAGTATGCGCCAGGGAGCTGCGTTGCAGTGAGGTGTTCAGAGGTCACACCCGTTTTTACAACACTCTGCAATGCAGCTCCGTGGTGCTTAGTGGAGGTACTTGGTGGGCTAGTTGGCCCCTAGGGGACCTCTGGATTGAATAGGAATTAATTCCCCAACTTAAAACGCGCCACAGAGCATGTTTGCACACATATCACCTAAGGCCCCGCCCCCTACCTTCACCACCGTGCAAATGCGCCCCGTGACTGGTTTTAAGTTGGGGGATTAAGTCCCCTGAATCCTGAGGTCCCCTGGCGGCCAACTAGGCCACCAGGTACCTCCAGTAAGCGCGACGAAGCTGCGTTGCAGAGAGGTGTAAAAAGGGGCATGGCCTCATTACACCTCTCTGCAACGCAGCCCCCTGGAGCATACTGGAGGGTCCTGGTGGGCTAGTTGGCCCCCTGGGACCCCCAGTATTCAAGGCAAATTAGTTCCCCCTCTGCAAACGCGCCAGGGGGCGCGTTTTCAGAGTGGTGTAAGGAGGGGGCGTGGCCTCCGGCCCGATCCCGTCTTTCATCTTTTTTTTTTTTTTTTTAGAAGGGGGGCTATGTAGCCCCCCTTCTTTTTGTAATTTATTGGCCCTGGGGACCCCATCCCCCGGGGCATGGCCAACTTTTTTTAGCTTTTTATGGAGGGGGGCTGCGTAGCCCCCCTCCTCTGGCCACTTTAAGGCCCCGGGGACCCCATCCCCCGGGGCTGGACAATGATTTTTGTAACAAAAAAAAAAAAATTATAAATGGGGAGGCCACTTTTGGCCCCGGGGACCCCATCCCCCGGGGCTTGGCCACCTCGTTGGGGACCGTGGGGGGTCCCAATCCCCCCACATTCCCAGACGGCTCCCGCTTCCTGCGGGAGCCGGCATTGCTTTTCCACATGGGGAGCAGCTAACATGCTGCTCCCCATGTTGAAAAGCAATCTGCTTTGCTTTATTGAACCGAGAGCAGTTTTCCCTGCTCTCGCTTCAATGAAGCAAAGCAGTTTGCATTGGCAGGCTGGGAGCCGCAAGGCTCCCGCCCTGCCATTGCAAACAGCAGTGTCCCGGGGGTGAGCACCCCAGGACACTGCAGGAGCCAGCCCTGGGGGGTGGCAGTCCCCAGGGCCTGTACCAGGCTCCAGGAGGGCACACATGTTAAAGTTGCTTCGGGGGTGGCGGTCCCCGGGGCTGAGGGGGCCTGAGAGCCCCCCCACCTATTTTAAAATTGCCCAGGGGGTGGAGGTCCCCGGGGCTGGGGGGGCCTGAGAGCCCTCCGACCCATTGTTAAGAAGCCCCGGGGGTGGCGGTCCCCGGGGCTGCGGGGGGACCAATAGCCCCCCGCCTATTTTATGTGCATGCCCCAGGGGGTGGCGGTCCCCGGGGCTGCGGGGGGCCGTGAACCCCCGCCTATTTTATGTGCGTGCCCCGGGGATGGCGGTCCCCGGGGCTGGGGGGCTGTGAGCCCCCCCACCCATTTTCAAAAAGCCCCGGGGGGTGGTGGTCCTCGGGGCTGCGGGGGGGCCGTGAGCCCCCCCCCACATATACTATCGTCGAGCCCCAGGGGTGGCGGTCCCCAGGGCAGTGTGGGGGGGATTGGGACCCCCCCACACTTTTGTTTTAGTTCTGCCCCTGCGATTTGGCCCCCCCGCGGGCAAATTACCACATGCAGCGCATACCTACTGGCGGTCACCGGTAGGTGGATATAGTTAGGACCTATTTTCCATAGGAAATCCGCAACATTCTATTTGGAATAACGTTGGCGCCGATTGACGAATCTTCGCTAAATTATCCAGAATGGCCAGCTAAAACATTTAATTTAAAAAGGAACAAAATGAGGGGGTTTATTTTGCCATAGAAAGTATGATTAGTGCTGCAGAAAGAAAAATGAGGGCACATTTTGAGTGACTTCTCAAATCCTCTTCTATTTCATTAAAAAATTCTGACATGTAGACTGTAACATGCACTTTCAATACCAGCAGCAGACTTCCCTGGTGAGCAGTAGCTTTACTACAGTGATCTAATGAGCAACTAGAGTGCTAACATTCTGAATTTATGGCAAATGTGTGACACATCTGAATGCCTTTTTGATGGAATCAAAGTAAAAAACTGAAAGTATTTCCTACTGAGCAGACTGTAGTAAATGAGGAAATTAGGAAACTTCATAACAAATAAGTCTCCCAAAATGGCCACCAGAGACAAAAGAGCCCATATGTAGCACAAATATCACCCAGATGTAGCCCAAATATAGCCCAATGCCAGAATGTCCCAGAGTGTTCTAACGAACAACTAGAGCGCTAACAGTCTTACTTATGACAAAAGTATGGCACACCTGAAGCCATCTTGATTGGAATAAAGTGGTAACACTTAAAACATTTAATTTACAAAGAAACAAAATGAGGGGGTTCATTTTGCCATAGAAAGTATGATTAGTGCTGCAGAAAGAAAAATTAGGGCACATTTTGACTTCTCAAATCCTCTTCTATTTCATAAAAAATTCTGACATGCAGACTGAAACATGCACTTTGAATACCAGCAGCAGACTTCCCTGGTCGCAGTAGCTTTACTACAGTGATCTAATGAGCAACTCGAGTGCTAACATTCAGAATTTATGGCAAATGTGTGACACATCTGAATGCCTTCTTGATGGAACCAAAGTAAAAAACTGAAAGTATTTCCTACTGAGGAGACTGCAGTAAATGAGGAAATTAGTAAACTTCATAACAAATAAATCTCCCAAGATGGCCACCAGAGACAAACGAGCCCAAATAACACCCAGATGTAGCCCAAGTATAGCCCAATGACAGAATGTCCCAGAGTGTTCTTAAGAATAACTAGAGCGCTTACTGTCTTACCTATGACAAAAGTATGGCACACCTGAAGCCATCTTTATTGGAATAAACTGGTAACACTTAAAACATTTAATTTAAAAAGGAACACAATGAGGGGGTTCATTTTGCCATAGAAATTATGATTAGTGCTGAAGAAAGAAACATTAGGGCACATTTTGAGTGACTTCTCAAATCCTCTTCTATTTCATTAAAAAATTCTATTATGCAGACTGAAACATACACTTTTAATACCAGCAGCAGACTTCCGTGGTGAGCAGTAGCTTTACTACAGTGATCTAATGAGCAACTAGAGTGCTAACATTCAAAATTTATGGCAAATATGTGACATATCTGAATACCTTCTTGATGGAATCAAAGTAAAAAACTGAAAGCATTTCCTACTGAGGAGACTGCAGTAAATGAGGAAATTAGGAAACTTCATAACAAATAAATCTCCCAAAATGGCCACCAGAGACAAAAGAGCCTAAATGCAGCACAAATATCACCCAGATGTAGCCCACATATAGCCCAATGACACAAGTGTGCAAAACACTTATTTTTTGTGTATTTGCAGTTTTATATAGTGCAGACTTGTCAGGTATTGGAGTGCTTTACATGAGCATTGGTTACATCACACAAGATCAAATTCATTTTGGTTTTAGACATGGGGAGATTAAGTGATTTGACCAGAATCACAAAATGTTGAGCTGAAGCAGAAACTCCAACCTGGTTCCCCAGTTGCAAAGTCTGCAGCTCTGGAAGTAACACCACATCCTCTCCCCTAAGTGCAACATTTAATCAAGTGGTCAACTGGATAAAAAAACATAAAGATTACAAATAATTTAAAAGTTCTTTGTCACTAATTGAAAACTCAGAAAATATGTCCTCATTTTAGTTTTTTAGAGCACTAACCATAATTTTGATGCAAATAAGACCCTCTCATATATGTAATTTCTAAAGGAAATGCTCTAGGTATTACAGTTTTGATTACATCAAGATGACGTCAGGCGTTCCACACTTTTGTAATAAATATAGAATGTTAGCAATCTAGTTGTTCATTGGGATACTGTTGAGAGGCAGAGGCCAGGGGCACGGACTCTGAAAATTGAAGGCAGGTAGGAGAGTGCAGAGGCAACAATTTGACCACACTGGGCAGGCAGGAAGGGCAGTGGCAGCACAACAGACTATGGAGGGCAGTGGAAAGGGGGGCAGGGGCAACAAATCAACAATACAGGACTGGCAAGAGAGGCTGTGGCAATATAATAGACCATTGTGGGCAGAAGGAAGAGGAAGTGGTCGTACAACCAATACATGCCAACAGACCCGTTTCAGCCAGGAAACATCCAATGTTTTTAAGCTCAAATGGGCTTTATTTGATCTGTTTCCTGTCTACAATCTCCTCTTTTTCAATGTAACTCAAAGGGGAACATCAATACCCCAGTTTTTTTTTATCAAAATCTCCCTCTTACCAAGTTCAAAATGTTCGCAAGTATGGTACATTGGATCATGGTAGGCAGGAGGAATTGGGGTAGGGACATGGACTCGGATAACAGAGGACAGGAGGGACATGGAGAGGTGCACCAAACTGACCCTACAGGGCAGGCATCAGGGTTTGCAGCAGCACAATACACCACACAGGGCATGTGGGACGGGAGTGCAGCACAACAATCCATAGAAAGCAATAGGGAGGGGACAGGACCATGCACATGGACAACAGAGAACAGAGGGGAAAGAGGCAATGGTAGCTAGCTGACCATAATGGACAGACAGGAGAGAAAGCTGCAGCATAACAGACCATAAAGGGCAGGAGGGACGGATCAGGGGCATTACAAAGGAACAGACAAGCCAGTAGGGAGGGAATAGGGGTCTGCACATGGAAACAGAGGGCTTGGGGCAAGGGGGCAGGGCAGGAGCAGCAAGATGACCATGGAGGTCAGGCAGGATGGGCACTAGAAACAAGACACACCATGGAGAGCAACAGTGAGACTATGATGGCATAAACACAGACCATGGAGGGAAGGTGGGAGGGGTTCAGGGGCAGCTAGCTGACCACACAGGGAAGGTGGGAGGGGCCATGGCAGCACAGAAGACCATGCATGGCAAGCGGGGGGGTTAGTGGCAGCACAATGGCTATGATGGGCAAGAAGGAGGGTGCAGGGGCATGCACAAAGGACCATGGAGGATAGAAGGGAGGGTCAGGACCTGGGCACAGGCAAGAGAGTTCAGGGGAAGGGGCCTCAAAACAGACCGCGTGGGGCAGGCAGGAGGAGCAGTTGCAGCACAACAGACCAGGGAGGGCAGAAGAGTGTGGCAGTAAAATGGACCATGGAGGACAGGAGGAAGGGGATAGGGGCATGGCATGTGGACAGGCAGGGTGGAGGTGGCAGGGACAGGTTACAGTCATCTGACAATGCTAGGCAGGTGGGAGGGGAGTGGCAGCTCAACAGAACACTCAGAGTAGATAGGAGTGGCAGGTCCATGGAACATGGTTGGCAAAAAGGATGGAGCAGGGGCATGCACAAAGACATCGGAGGGCAGGGGGTAGGAGAATAGGGGCAGCAAGCTAAGCACAGAGGCTAAGCAGGAGGTCAATGATGGGCCATAGAATTGGGCAATGGAGGGCAGGAGGAGTGGACTGGTACATCATGCTAAATGGAGGGCAGTGGCAGCACATCAGACCATGCATGGCAGGAGGGAGGAGGCTAGTCCATGGATTCAGACAACAGAGGATAGGGAGGAGGTGGATGGGGCAGCAAGCTAACTGTTCAGAGAAGGTGGGTATTAGGAACTTTATTGTTTTTAAAATGTGTGTCTGTGCGAACTACTTAAAATATGAACAAGTATGCAGCATAATCTCACTTTTATTCAGGAAGAAGAGGACGTTTGTGACTATGACTCCGGGCTCACTTGGCAGAAACACCCCCTGACCCTCCACCCCCCATCACCAGGGATGTGGAATTCCTATAGCCCGACACCCAGGACACATTGTTTGGGGTCAAGGGCAACAAGTTTTCATGTGCATTTTGTCCTTGGGACAAGTAGGCCCAACCCCCTGCAGCACAAAACCTTTGGCTGTCAATTTGCAGAACCACATTAGGGATCAGGAAAGGGCATGGTCTGCAGTTAAGGTAATGTTTTTGTCCATATGTTAATGCTGTTCAAACTTTTATTTATGGTTCATTAATTCAAAGCTTTTATTATTTGCTTTCAAAATAAAAAGTTCATAAAAAAATTAAAGCAGGAAATAAAGCATTTAGCTAAACTACTGTAAAATGTCAGGTACCATTTCTCCGCAGCATCATTTAGTAGCATGTGTTGATGCAAACCAATATTTCCCAAAAATATTCATAATGGAAAATCAGTGTAACCAGTTTGAATAAGATAATGGGGAACAAAAACAAACAATCATTGGCAAATCCAGTAGGTCTGAAAAACTGGAACTCGTGAGGGCTACGAGCGGTGAGCGCGAAGCGCACCGAGGGACTGGGAAGACCATACGCTGTGACCCTCGGAGGGTTCCTAGGCCCGGAGCGGAGGCGCCTGAGAGGTATCGGCGGCGGAGCCTTGGTCCCGACATCGGAGAGCTGCCCTGGACAAAGTAAGCCCTTGGACGTGCCTGGTGGTGGCGGCGGGGGCGCTGCGGCGTGCACGACTCTACTGTGGCGCCTGGGGGCTGCGACACCGGTGCTACTAACACGCTGTGTGTACTGCGAGGAGCGGCGACCGAGAGCGTCATCGCTGAATGTGAGTGCTGATGAAAATAAGGCAGACACATGAGGACAAGGACATCGCCCACATAATACCTGGGGATGCCAAACGGGGCTGGGCCCTGACGCCGGGGGGGAACAGTAGCGCTTGGCAGGCCAGGGGAGGACTGTCCATGTGAACTGGCTGTGTGGAGCTGTTGGTGAGGCTGCGGAGGCCGCAAGGGGACAGCTGAGCAACTGACAACGAGAGCATTGCGGCACACCTGCTGAGGTCTAGTTTCCACTCTGCCGCATGCGGTTCGGAAAGCGCCCTCTGAACAGACAGTGAGTGCGGCCTACGCTTCATTGCGCGAAACCTTACAACTTGGCGCGGAATAAGGTCGGGGGGCTCTATGTGAAGGGTGAACGCTGCCGGGGCCTAATGTCGACCGTGTGAACTGCCCTCGCGACGTAGAGGACGGAGCACCTTATAGAAGTACGCCAGGGAATAGCTTCGATCGCGGGCAAAATGGATGACGACCACACGCATGGACAATATTGTGCGCAAAATAGATGGGCATGAAGACCGGCTCAAGGAAGCCGAGACGCGCATATCAGACTCGGAAGATGCTGCTGCGCGCATGCAACACACGATGACTCAAATGGACAAACTCTTGAAAGTCAATGCGGCTAAGAGCGAGGACATGGAAGCAAGAAGCCACAGCAACAACCTCCGCCTCTTAGGAATACCTGAAACTACAAATACAGGTAGGATGGAGCTGTACATAGAGAAACTACTAATGGCGACAATAGGGGCAGAATCATTCTCCTCTCAATTTGTGGTGGAGAGAGCGCACCGGTCGCTGGGCCCAAGACCACCGGTGGGAGGACCGCCGCGGCCCATCATCGCACGTCTCCTCAACTATAGAGACTGGGATGTGGCCCTCAGGGTGGCACGGGAGAAGAAGCAGCTTCAGTATGAAGGTGTAACTTTCACTATGTACCCGGACTTTACTGCTACGGTGCAGGAGGACAGAAGAAAATTTCTTCCCTTGAAACAAAAGCTCCGGCAAGCACAAATCGACTATGCACTGCTCTATCCGGCCCGGCTCCGCATCACCCACCAAGGCAAACAATCATTCTTCACTAAACCACAGCAAGCGGACGACTTTCTGAAACAATTGAGGCGCCGAAATAAAGGGGAGCGCCCTAGTGCAGGGTCCCTGTCGCCCACCACCCCGGACATTGATTGATTTACAGGGGACTTATCCATCGGAGGATGGCAACCAAAGCAGACGTGAGCAGCACACCTCACCTCGGTGACGGACATGCACTACTTGTCGCAATACTCCCCCACATCACGCAGTGTACTAGTTCTGGCATTGAAGACTTTCCATGAACCACACCGGACACCCTTGCCTTCCTGACGAGGTATGGCGCGCTCCTGCGTGTCCCTGAGAAGGCAGGTGATACCTGTGAGCCACCTGGTGACAAACCCCATCCGGGAGACCCCTCAGGGTGATTTTCCTTCTTGTAGACTCTTTTCGACACTCAGCTGAAGTGTTATTGTTGTTGTAGTGGGTTAAGTTGGGAAGAGAAGGGGGGGAGGGAACAGTGGTACTGGCATGGTTGGGATGCTTCAGTGGGAGGAGGGTGGGGGGATGGATAGGGAGAATGTTTTAGAGTTGGTTCAGATGTTTCTAGACAGACAAATGCGCAACTGTACAGATGTAGACTGTGACACACCCAATGGGATACGGAAGGCTCCTGTAACTGCTAATGGAGAGAGCGGAAGGTAGGGCGCCCGACAATTGTATAGGGATACTGTCCTGGAACGTAAGGGGGATGGGGGCATAACATCAACATTGCGCTATTGCAGGAAACACACTGTGCTCCACAAAACAGTAATACATTCGCGGGGAAATGGGCGACTTACAGACTTTTTTCCTCCTACTCCTCCTATGCTCGAGGTGTTGCCATCCTAGTTAAGCACCATGCGCCCTTCGTGCCGCAGGGAGAACTTGCGGATCCGCAGGGCAGATATGCGATAGTGTGGGGAAGACTGGGAGCTGATACATTCACGTTAGTGAGCTGCTATGGGCCAAATGTGGACATACCAGACTTCTTCACTGTCCTTTGGGGTAAAATACTGGCGTTAGGCACCACACACGTCATCTGGGGAGGAGACTTTAATGTAGCCTTCAACCCTGCCATGGACAGATCAACGGCCATGTCACACCACTACAATCGCACACAGGCCATGATGCGTGAGATCATGGAAGAAGGCAGACTAATAGACACTTGGCGCCACATGCACCCACAATCTATGGAGGGCACGCACTTTGTGTCAAGCGTGGCATCATGGGCTCGGATAGATTATTGTCTAACATCCAGAGGTCTGGGGCCGTGCATTAGAAGAGTCGGCCACCTGCCGCGCACATACTCGGATCACTCACCAGTGCATCTCATGCTTGACCTGCTGGGGGGAAAAGGAGCGCAGCGGGCGTGGAGACTGCAGCCCGCAGCACTGCTGGATGCGGTGTTCCATTGGAGGAGGAAATTGGGCTTTTCTTCCAGAGAAATAGGGGCTCTGTGGACTCGGTGGAGATTATATGGGAAGCATTTAAGGTCACGATCAGGGGTGTGTGCATATCAAAAAGCTTTGGGGTGCTCCGAGATATGCGTGGGAGGCTCCAGAGGTTAGAAAAAGAGCTGAAGAAGCTGGAGGTGCGGATGACTCAGGACGACAGGGGACGGGCCCATGCAGAGTTCAGGGACAAACTATCGGAATACACAGATATGGCTGACCGAGAGAAATACTGGAAGGCTCGGAGGTATGGGGAGGGAGAACGCCCGGGAAGGGCGCTCGCTGAAGCCATACAGAAGCCTAAGTTCTACAATTATATTCTTGAAATAGCAGACGTGGGGGGGGCTATGCCGGGACGCGGAGACGGTGCAGGATATATTCGTGGACCATTATGCCAAATTGTATGCGACACAGCGCAGAGACCCCTTAGAATTCGAGATGTTCCTGGGAGACGTGGCATTGGGATGGTTGGAAGACCACCATAGAGAGTTCCTCTGTGCTCCATTTGAGATAGACTAGGTCCGCGAGGCAATAATGCAGCAGAAATCCGGTAGGGCGCCGGGCCTCGACGGACTCCCTGCTGAATTCTATAAAACGTAAGTAGATATTATGGCCCCTATACTGAAAGAACTCTATGAGGAGGCCCTTGAGGGTGGAACATTGCCCCCTTCCATGCGTGAAACCCTGATTACGTCAATATTAAAGCCTGGCAAGGACCCACAGTTTTGCGCCTCCTTTAGGCAGCTATCGCTCCTTAATTGTGACACCAAGATATTGGCAAAGCTCATAGCGAATCGAGTCCTCCTCCTCATAGGCAAACTGGTCCTGCCGGATCAGGCGGGCTTCGTTCCAGGGAGGGCAACCTCTCATAATCTTCGTACGCTGTGCTCGATCCTACAGAATGTATCACCGGAGCTTCCGTTGGCTGCGGTATTCCTGGACACTACTAAAGCATTTGACTCCGTTGAATGGGATTATCTATTTGGCATTATGTTCCGTATGGGGTTTCCCCCGGGATTTGTGTCATGGGTCCAGCTGCTATATCGAAAGCCCACAGGTAGGGTACTCGTTAACGGCCGCGCCTACCTTTCCCGTTACAAGAGGGACTAGACAAGGGTGCCCGTTGTTCCCCCTCCTGTTCGCCCTTGCGATCGAACCCTTGGCGTGCAGACTGCGGCAGCACCACAATGACAGAGCGCTCCGATGCCCCCTGCGACAAATATTGATATCAATATACGCAGATGATCTGACTTTCTATGTTCGAGACCCCCAGACTAACCTCAACCCCCTGTTACGAGAATTTATAATCTTCGGGAAACTGTCTGGTATTCACATTAACTGGGAGAAAGCGCATATATTTCCCTTGTCGTCGGCAGCGGTCAAATTTCCACTGGACTACCCGCTTGAGTGGTGTGACACAGACCTGAGATATTTGGGGATTCAGATCTCGGGAGATAGAGAGGAAATGATCCGACTAAACTACGGCACTGCCATGAGTCGGCTCACCGACAATGTCACTCGCTGGATTGCCTTGCCCCTGTCAATGGCAGGACGAGCCTCATTGATTAAGATGGTGATACTGCCGCAGTTTTTATACCAATTTCTTAATCTCCCTTATCACCCGGGGCGTTCCTTCTTTAAAACATTGCGATCCGAGCTTATACGACTATTTTGGGGTGGTAGAAGGCCGCGGGTCCAATAGAAGGTGCTTACCAGGCCTGCACTGAGTGGAGGGTTTGACATCCCGGACTTCGAGCTCTACCATGCCTGCGCCCAAGCTCATTACGCCTATTACTGGGTGCATCCGCCAGCATGCATGCCACAGATAGCGGCGGAACACTGGTTGGCAGACCCGGTTTCCCTGGATGGAATGATACATGCGCCTCCTCGCCTTCGAAACAATGCGCCAACTACAATCACTAGCACTGTCGACGCATGGCAGTATGTTATGAAGACCCTAGGGGTTTCGACCCTTTATTCCCCAACTTTGCCTCTTCGTATCACCCCCGGCTGACACTGCTGCAGGAGACAGGTTTCAGACAATTATGCAATCGAGTGGGTAGACTAACCTGGGGAGATCTGTTTTGCGGTGGTAAATTTTGTGCGTCCGCTTAGTTCTTTGGTGACACACAACACACCCCCCTGGAAATGTTTCTGTATGTAAGACTGCGGCAGGGCATGCGGGCTATTCTCCAGAGTTGTCCGCGGGAGCCAGAGATACTAAAGCCACTGCACCAGATGTTACAGAGTGTAAATCCTGGGCACCTGGTGTCCAGTATGTATCGCACGATACGAGCGGACTGCGAGATCTCTCATGACAAAGCGCGGATGCACTGGGTGACTGACCTGAAAAGGGACATTACGGATGAACAATGGCGATACTGCTGCTCAAAAACTGCGGAAATCTCAGCAAGTACCAGGTTGAGTATCATTCATTATACATTTTTGCAGCGTATGTACTGCACCCCGGCTGGGATGTGCCGTTTTGGGCTTCGAGACACAGACAGATGCGATAGATGCGGTGGAATGGAAGCTGGGTTCCTGCATCTAGCCTGGGAATGCCCGAGGGTGCAGGAATACTGGGGACAAATCTTTGAAGCGCTTTCTGAGATGACGGACCTCCTGTTAGACTGTGACCCCTTAGTTGCGCTACTGGGCTATACTAGGCAAATCCCAAAGGCGCGACGCCGCTATGTCTCGCTTTCGCTGCTGTTAGGGAAACGCAGAGTGGCCTGTAGGTGGGGTAGAGGACGGGCCCCTAAATTTAAGGAATGGCTGGAGGACCTGGTGTATTGTCAGGAACAACTCACCATATATGCGGAAACGCTGCCCTGCAATTCAAAACCTAGAGATATATGGGACACCCTGGCGCAATATCTGCAGGCTCGCGCTGGCGGATCCCCCCTGACTGACCTGATTGCAGCAATGGTAGAATCACCCCCCTGTGACCGGGTGTTGATGTGGAGTCTGGGGAACTGACAGTGCTTCCTCGAATGGCGGTAGCAGAGGGTGGTAAGCTGTAGGAAGGTACTGACCCCGGCAATAGGCCATATAATGTATATCCAGGGCCACTGCATTGACCCATCCAGAGAAATAGTGAAAATAGAGACTACACAGAGATATGTATTGTGTATGGATGAGGACTAGATGAAATGAAGAATGTATCCCACGGAATGTCCCTGTCCATGCGACTGAACAGTCCAGGGAAAAACTACCAATAATTGCGGACATGTCCCATTACCTTCCTGCTTTATGTACTTCTGTGTCTATTGGTCGTTCACTTGGTATATGCTGATCGGTCTGTGTAATGCATGTATTATTGTTGCATTAACATTTAATAATAATTTTTTTTTTTTTTTTTTTTAAAGTATTCAAACACTACTATGGTATGAGCCCAGGTATAATCAGAGAGGCTATAGCAGAATTCTTTATATAATGAGATTGCTGCCATAATTTGTCGCCGCACTACATGGCCCCAAAGGGACAAGTGGATTTTGTTACAGGACAAGTAGATTTATGAAGCAATCTGCCCCGTGAACAAGTAGATATTTTATTAAATTCCACACCCCTGCCCCATCACAAAATGTAATGCCTGTGAAAAGGGTAGGTGGACGCAGTATTATATGGAACATAGTCCTGAGAGCACGATTGAAAATGAAAACTAGATATAGTGTATGGTATAAACTATGCACCAAAAAGTGTGATATAAGATAAACCGGGCGTGAAATATAATATGCAATACATTGTGCGCAATGACAGATTCATTGGAGAGCGCGAGATAGCGCAGGCACTAGCGCGTGCTATGCGATATGCGCCTTGGAGTTTAATATGCAAAGGGCAGTGTTGTGTAACCTAACTAGTCTCTAAAGTTGTAATATAAAATATGTGCTGGGGAGTGTAACGTTGCATATGCACTGTGACAAAGATATGGATCCCAGATTGTAATATGTATGGCATAGCGCTGTGCGTTATAACATAGGCATCGAGGAAGGCACGTTAGATGGGGCAATATAACCCGTGCGAAGGCAAGTGTGGCATGACATATTCACGGGGGGGGTGTTACAGTGCACATGGGCTAGAGAGTGTCATAGCCTACGCACTAGCTGGTGGAATACAACACAGAGGTGTGTGGCACTCGCCGGGCACTGGTGGGTGTAACACAGCATTGGGCTCAGCTAGGAGCACGCTGTGACTCTCAAGTGAGGTTCGCCTCCTTTCCAGAGAGTAAAATAAAAAGTATTACACATCCGGCAGGGGATGTGTGTTTTATTAACCGTGAGGGGGGTTTCTTGCATAGTTTGGTCGAATTTTTGTCGCATCCCCTTTGAATGGCTTGGTGTGCGTGTGTATTAAATGTGCCCGTCAATAGCTACCCATGTTTGTATAAATAAACGACAAGGGTGTCTACTTGGAGAGTACCCACTGGCGGGGGTGCCGGGATTAGGCACGGTAGGGCGTCAGACACGTCAGAGCTTCACTAGCGGTGTAAATACATTCCACGTGGATTCATTGTATGCATCGTCGCCTTTTAATGAATGTCACGCAAATCGTCATGGTGATAGGTACATACGGTTTGTCCAGCATGTCCTAGGTGTTTCTATAAATATATATATTTTTTTTTAAATAATAAAAAACAAAGGTCAGCCCGGGGGTTGGGGTCCCCGGGGCCGATTAAGGCCTTGGGAGGGGGGCCACGCGGCCCCCTTCCAAATTTATTTTTTTCAACAAAAAAATTATGGTGCAGGCCCTGGGGGATGGGGTCCCCAGGGCCAATAAATTAGAAAAAGAAGGGGGGCCACACTGCCCTACTTCTTAAAAAAATAAATAAAAGACCGGCATCGCGCTGGAGGCCACGCCCCCTCCTTGCAGCACTCTGCAAACGCGCCCCATGTCCAGTAGTAAATTGGGGAATTAATTCCCCTTCAATACTGAGGGTCCCTGAGGGCCAACTAGCCCAACAGGTATCTCCAGTATGCGCCAGGGAGCTGCATTGCAGACAGGTGTTCTGAGGCCTCGCCCCTTTTTACACCTCTATGCAACGCAGCTCTGTGGTGCTTACTGGAGGTACCTAGTGGGCTAGTCTGACCCTAGGGACCCTTAGGATTCAAGGGGACTTAATCTCTCAACTTAGAACGGCCACAGGGCGCGTTTACACAGTGGTGAAGGGAGGGGATGGGGCCTGAGAGGTACCTAGTGGGCTAGTTGGACCCTAGGGACCCTCAGGATTCAAATGAACTTAATCTCCCAACTAAAAACGGCCACAGGGCGTGTTTACACAGTGGTGAAGGGAGGGGACGGGGCATGAGTTAACGTATGCAAACACACCCTATGGCGCGTTTTAAGTTGGGGAAATAATTCCCCTTCAATCCTGAGGGACCCTGGGGGCCAACTAGCCCACCAGGTGCTTCCAGTAAGCGCCACTGCGCTGCGTTGCAGAGAGGTGGTCTAGGCCGTGCCCCTTTTTACATCTCTCTGCAACACAGCTCTGTGGTGCCTACTGGAGGTACCTAGTGGTCTAGTTGGACCCTAGGGACCCTCAGGATTCAAGTGGACTTAATCTCCCAACTTAAAATGGCCAGAGGGCGTGTTTACACAGTGGGGGAGGGAGGGGACGGGGCTTGAGGTGACGTGTGCAAACACGCCCTGTGGCGCGTTTTAAGAGGTAGTTTTATTCCCCTACCCTATTATATACTAGGGGCTTACAGTGTTCCCTGAGTGTCTTTTAACATAGCACTGGCTCTAGGACTGGTTAGTCAGACTCAGTTACCACCAGTATCCGTCTGAAAAAGTTGAGGGTACAGGATGATTTTGCAACAAGGCTTATTTCTGCTCTTCTGTTTGTTCTTTCTGCACTTTATCCTTATTCCTGCACTTTTCTCCGTCTTTGAGGACTTCTGTTGCTTCTTTCTGCATTTCTTTTTTTCCTTTCTGTGCATTTTTTCTTCTTTCTTCACATGTCCTATCTCTGTAGGCATAGTTAGAAATTAGCATTTAAAAAACCTTTGAAATTCACCGAAAAAAACATAGGTTTCAGGCATGTTATAGTTAGGAATTAGCATTTAAAAAACCTTAGAAATTCACTGTAGGAACCATAGGTTTCAGGGGCATTATAGTTAGCTGGACTTTTCACTCGTACAAAACCATTGAAATTCCCCCGTTATAGTTAGTTCAGCTAACTATAACTCACGCGCCCGCAATGCACTGCTGATGATGTCACATATTGCATCACTCATGACATGGTCCGTGACATCACTCATGACATTACTGATGACATCACTGATGACATCATCCTTGTGATAGAGTGGCAGACCTCCTCCCCCCTAATATAACCTTTGATACACACATTCAAAAATAGAAACTAATATTTTCAAAACAATGGACATACCAATACCAGTTACAACAACCTATTCAGTAATTCTAAGATCCACATACACATCCACTCATTCACCAACAGTCCTATACAGTCACTCATACATGTACTCACTCATCATATGTACTCATACACCTATACATCCTGTTACACAACACCACTCATCCATAGAGTTACTCACACACATAGTCACTCATGCTAATAAAGAATCAAACATCCATTTACTTGCATATACAGTTATACACACACCACCACACTTACTTCTACAGAAACTTACACATACTTAGTCTTTTAAACAATCACTTATATAAACACATACTTATTCATACAGGAACTCTTCCAATCTCTCACTCTCACATATACTCACTTATATACACCAATAGTCACATATACTAGTTTAAAACATATGTAGTTACTCATAAAGACACTATTGAGACAGTCATTCACTCGCTAACACACCCATGCACACACTCATCCACCCATACAGTCCTGCACACATGCTGTCTTCAACACATACAAACAGTGAGTCACTCATTCATGCACCTATGCACTACGTAATACCCCCACCAAACCATACAGACACTCAGACACTCATACTGATACTCAAAAAACCAACTAATAACCTATATAGACACTCATGTAGCTACTCACCAACCCATGCAGCCACTTATACACAAAGTGAGAGACTGATACAGATATTTACATATTTAAACATTACTCACTAAGCCATGTATTCACTAAGATGCACTTAATCAGTCAGTTATACAATCAATTTTTCAAAAACAAATCATCCATTTAGACACTTATATACCCATTTATTTTTCCATCGACCTTGAGATATACATATATAAAACATATGTAATTTTCAGAAAAACACACATTCACTGGATGATGTCATCAGTGATGTCATTTGAGATGTCATCAGTGATGTCATGAGTGATGTCACTGACCATGTCATGAGTGATGTAATATGTGACGTCATCAGCAGTGCATTGCGGGCGCGCGAGTTATAGTTAGCTGAACTAACTATAACGGAGGAATTTCAATGGTTTTGTACGAGTGAAAAGTCCAGCTAACTATAACGCCCCTGAAACCTATGGTTTCTTCAGTGAATTTCTAACGTTTTTTGAATGCTAATTCCTAACTATAACGTGCCTGGAACCTATGGTTTTTTCAGTGAATATATATATATATATATATAAAGAAAGAGTTGCCCCCAGTTGGAAGTGCACTCCAGGTAGGTACACGCTCAAACTAACAGGCAGCTTTCATAGACACGGCCCCTTTGATTTCCACTGCCTACGCGTTTCGGGCAAACTGCCCTTCTTCATGGGTAGCATGTGTTCAAATAACGGCAAATAGGAACATCACCAGTAACTTCCCTCATTTATTTCCATGACACGCACAGCATTATGGGACTGGTAGTGCAAGTATAACCCCAGTGGGTCGCCGCTGTTATGAACATGGCAAGTTCTTTTCAGGGAAACAAAGTGTCTCTTTTCCAGCCGCTTGCACCAGTACAACAAAGCACCTCAACACTGCTTCAATGGAGACTGCTAATTATTGTGCATCAAACGACCCAAACAAGGAACCACCGCACTCCAAGATAAAATATTTCAATAATTTCCCTTTTATTTGCAAACCTGCACATTTCACCACTACCACCACCAACGCGTTTCTACCCCCACCCACGTGTCTTGCTGACTGTGAGCAAGACCCGTGGGGGTTGAAACGCGTTGGTGGTGGTAATGGTGAAATTTGCACATTTGCAAGTAAAAGTGAAATTATTGAAATATATTCTCTTGGAGTGCGGTGGTTCCTTGTTTGGATCGTTTGATGCACTATATATATCTATGTATATATATTCCAAAAGACAAGCAAAGCATCGGAACGCCCAGCCTTTTGGATGGTGTCCCTCTCATTATTATTATGAGTTAGTTTAGGTGACCCCAGTTCCACTCCAATATGAGAGACCGTGGCATTGGCTACAGGGTAGAGCTCTGCAACATGGTACAAAGAAAAGACGGACTCCATTTCATGATAACTCAGCGTTCCTGCTGCCGTCTGCGAGCCAATGTTCGCGGGAGCAGTTAATGTTCAAAGAGCCCGCGCAATGAACTGACTATTGACCGCACTTTTGAATGCCTATCTCTTGAGCTTCAATTGCACCACCGCTGTCCTCTCAGATTCCATGCTACTTACCACCCGCCTGGTAGCAGCCCTTCGTTTATGGAGGAACTCACTGACTTCATCAGCGACCAATACTCGCAAAGTGACAATCAGATCTTCGTGGGTGACCACAATGTCCACTGGGGCTCGCCTCAAGACACCTCTGCGAATTTGCTGGCCACCTTCCTCTCTGCAAACAACCTTATCCAACACTGCGCAGAAACAACACACTCTAAGGGCTCAATCCTGGACCTTGTTATTTCTAAAGCAGGCTTGCTGACTACCGCTACCCCTATTCGTGTAGACTGGTCTGACCACCTCCTCATCACCTTCTCTCTTCACCTATCACCCTCTATAACTATTGACCAACCTAAGAGGGCTACTTCCTGGTTTCGTGACACTAAAAATATTGACCCTGGTACCCTCTGTGATTCTGCTTTGCTATCACTTCCAAGGCTAGACCCGAACCTAGATGTTAACAAACTCACCTCCCAAATGTTCACAGTCCTTGCAGTCGAAATCAATAATGTCGCTCCTCTCCAAAGCAAAAAGAAAAGGCCTACTCCCTCAGCACCTTGGTTCAACAAATCCCTCTATGAAGAAAGGAAGTACCTAAGAGTCCTTGAGAAACAATGGAGACAAGCGCCCTCCACCGATAATTTGGCCATGCTTCGTTCAGCAAGATCCAAGTACCACAAGCACATCTTCCTTGGAAAAGCGTCGCACTTCAGATCCCTCCTCGTCTCAGCCGAAAATAGACCCAAAAAACTATTCGACCTCATCAAGAACCCAAACTGCTCTCCCCCAACCTCCAAGTTGGAGGATTCTACTAAGAAAGCAGCGGAATTCGCTATATTCTTTGACGAAAAAGTGAAATCACTTGTAGATATGGTCATTCATCCTACCCCTACAGAGGAGCGCAAATCCTTAACCATTTGGCAGAACTTTGATCCCCATCTCTAAAGATGCCCTCCTCAAATGCATCCTCGAAACAAAGCCCTCCAACCATTCTCTTGACCCCATCCCTAGTGCCATTGCCTTTGACTTCTATACCCATTCTCTTCCCTATTGGACAACTCTGGTCAACCTCTCCCTCTGTCAAGGCTTCCTTCCTGTTTCCTTCAAAACTGGGCAGGTCACCCCTCTGCTTAAAAAACCCACCGCTGATGCGATCGACCTCAACTACTACCGCCCCATCACTAACCTACCTTTTCTTGCGAAAATCACAGAAAGATGTGTAGCGAAACAACTCTCACGTCATATCAAGGACAATGATCTTCTTGACAATTTCCCGTCCGGCTTCATTCAAAACTGCAGCACCGAAACAGCCCTGCTGCAAGTGATTGATGACGCGCTGCGGATGCTCGATTTGGGAGAGTCTTGTCTTCTAATTCTCCTTGACCTTTCTGCAGCCTTTGACACTGTCAATCACAACACTCTCCTTAACACTCTTCAACAGAGAATGGGCATGAAGGGCACTGTGCTTAAATGGTTTGCCTCCTTCCTCTCTGATAGATCCTAAATGATCAAAATAGCGAACAGTCTTTCATCTCATTTGGCGGTTGGTCAAGGTGTTCCTCAAGGCTCTATACTTGCACCCACATTGTTCAATCTCTATTTAGAACCATTGAGAAATCTCCTTAGTAAATCCGGGATCCACTATCATCTCTATGCTGACGACACTCAAATCTACCTTAAGGTGGCCTCCACTCACGATCTCTCCATCCTAAGCTCTACTCTCGACTCCATTCAAAACTGGATGTTAACTCATCAGCTGATTCTGAATCCCTCCAAAACTGAATTCCTCCTCCTCTCCTCCTCACTTTCACCTCCCCCGGTTCAATCATGGATGGACCAGATGAATCTACTTAACAATAAACCCATCGTTGTAGACAGCGCAAAATCCCTTGGTGTCATACTCGACAAAAAACTCAATCTACTCTCCCACATCGATTCCATTGCAAAGTCTGCTCGATACCAACTGCGCCTTCTTTGGGGGATTTGTCGCTTCTTCCCGAAGCAAGACCTTAAAACCCTGGTCCAATCGCTGATTCTCTCCAGATTGGACTACTGCAATTCTCTTCTTACTGGCCTCCCCAAATCCCACCTGTCCCCCCTTAAGTCTGTTCTCCATTCAGCAGCTCGTTTCATATATGGGGCCAAAAGAAGCGACCACATCACACCCATTTTATCCACCCTCCGTTGGCTTCCCATTGAGGCAAGATCTATCTACAAGACTGCCTGTATCACCCACAAAGCCTTGCACTCCTCCTCCCCTTGCTACCTGGCGAATAAACTGAAACTCTCTGGAGGCTCCAGACCATCACGTAATGCAGAAAATGTATTGCTTGAACCTCCCACTTTCAAGAAGGAAAGATCGATGGCCCAATCCTTTTCAGGCAACGCGGTGAGAACCTGGAACTCACTTCCGCCTCAGCTCCGGACCACCACCTCTTCCCAGGCCTTCAAAACTGACCTCAAAGCTCTCCTCCTTCAAAGACACTTCTAAATTTAATTCACGCCCTCCATTATCTGAAGGAAGTCCTTACATTATAGGAAATTCTGTTCTCCATGCCTATAGAAGTGCCTTCCCAGTGTGTTTTTGTGTTTTCAGTGTCTGCCATTTAGTGCAGTATTATACCTCTACTTGTACTTTGTACTCTTTTGTAACATGCACACGTCACCTTTCCTTTTGTAACGTATGGTTTGCTACCTCTTGTATTTAGTTTTCTTTTGATACATGCACAATTGCCACCATTGCCTCATGTAACGTAACGTTTGTTTTAGTGTTTTGAGTGTCTGACATTTATTGCAGTATTTTACCTCTACTTGTACTTTGTATGCTTTTGTAACCTGCACACGTCACTTTTTCCTTTTGTAAGTATCGTTTGCTAACTCTTGTATTTTGTTTGTTCTTGATACTTGCACAATTGTCACTATTATTGCCTCATGTAACGTAACGTTTGCTTTTGTAACACGCTCACTTGTAATTTTCGCCTCATGTATCATTACTGTTCCTATTGTGAAGCGCTCTGACACCTTCGGGTAAAGTCCGCGCTATATAAAAACGCATAAAATAAATAAAAAAATAAAAAAATCAACTGACTACCATATCCCCGTACACACGGGGACTCTATTTCTGCACTTCAAATTAAGTCAAATTAAGTAAGAGATAGTTCTGTATACTAAGTGGCGAAAAAGCGGAATTGAAGACATCGCGGTAGATGTCACACGCAATAAAAACAGTTTAAATCCGATGCACATGATCGGCTAAATTCCTATATATTTATTTAGGATCTAATTATTTCTCTGGAGACCTTGTCCAATTTTGGGGTCTGTCAGAAAAGCAGAGACACGAGTGTGCACGGAAGAGGCTCCTCCCACCCTGCGGTAATAGTGTCACCAACTCCTCCCCAGACCCAGGAACAGAATTACACAATTGTTGCGATATTAGAAGGTTTGAGTTCGACCAGAGTTGTTGAAGTGCTTTTTGAGGATCGCTTGATTTTCTGCTACAAGTTTCAATTTCATGAGATCAGTAAAACCACGCCTTTATGCGAACATATGGGTGGTAATCATTCTTGCTGAGTAGAGTGGATTTCGAATTTGCTGAACAGAGGGCCAGTGGCGCAATGGATAACGCGTCTGACTACGGATCAGAAGATTCCAGGTTCGACTCCTGGCTGGCTCGGATACTTTTTGGGATTTTTTAATTTTAGTAACATTTTTTTATGTTGCTGCTTTACACTTGAAACTGGCATAGTTTTAAAATTGTATTACTCCTACGCCAAAAAGAAATTAGCATTGGGCTACTCAACTATTTTTAAAATAAGCGCGCTCTGAGCTCTCTAGTTGTCGAATGTTATATTCTGCCCACTCAATACCTCATACAAATATAATGATGATTGCACAGATGATTGCACACCCTGTCTTTCCAGAAACGCACAACTACTAGCCAATCTAAATTAATTAGATTTAAAATTACATTTTTTAACATTGTTTTGCTGCTTTCTTGAAAAAGTCACGCTGTTGGAATAAGAAGTAGGCGCCGTGTTTACTCGTTCTACCTGAATACATTTAATCTCAGAACCGTATGGCAGAACATTTGTGTCGGGATCACAAAACTCTTTGATTGGCTTTATTATATGCCATTGTTGATAAATGTCACGGTGCTTCGTGCATACATTTTGGCAGCTGAGGTCCAACAAAAAACATCACAACATTAAAATAACAAAAGACCAGAATAACACACAACAGTGTAATCGAACAACATAACCATTAAAGAGTCAACCCAAAACAAATAAATTCGGAACATAAATATAACAATATGCCCATACAGCATTATAATGCACCATTGCAAAACAGCAACAAAAGACCACAAAATAATAACTATGTAATTGTGTTTTGTGCTGTACCCAGATTTGTTATATTTCTGCGTTTTTCTGAGATGAGTGTTGATAGCTGATTGTGGTGGTGTTTTTTGAGATTCATTGTGATGACATTGCTTTTTGTGTTGGTATTAGGTCGGTTGTGTTGATATTGTTGAGTTCTGTTATGGTTGTTATTCTCTGTTTTATATTTGTCTTCTTGTATGTATTTGTTGTATCATTGTGTTATGTTTGTGTTGTGGTTTGTATTGTCATGTTATATTCTACTGTTTTTGTTTCAGTTGCATTTGTACATTACGTCACATACCTGACAAGGCACAGTACACTTTTGCACACATGTAGCATACTACTTTGTGGGAGGTCTGTGGGTGGAGGAGTGTGTGTCTGCCACATGTTCAACATGATCAGTGGTTTGATGTAATGCTTGAGGACCAGGGTTGTGCTCTTGTGATATTTTGTGGTTAGAACATTGAGTAAATTTGAAGCGAAAATGCGTAAGGACACTTATGTATTAGATGCTATTGCACGGATCGTGCAGGAGCTGGGATTCTTGTACCTCAAACGTTTAGAATAATCATGAAATAACACCACAAAAGGAACTCCACACAAGGTTATATATAAAAATAGCCTTTGTATTATCATAACACATTAGAATAGTAAGCACATATTATACATGGTGCCACCTGGCACTAGGTCATATTTACACAGGATTATTTATACCTGACAGGGCCAACTGGACCACTGTCAGTACCATCACAAAGTGAACTTAGTAAATGTAGAACTTATCATAAACATAGAACACAACCAGTAACTACTGGTAATCACTGTACTCAGCATCCACCTGTAACATAAACCACATTATGCACAGTATCACATTAGGCGCGAATACATTCTGCGCCAACCTCACCAGCATAAACACATTATGCAATTCTCTCATAAGTCCAAAACGCATTAGAACCTAACCTCCTAAGTATAACTACATTAGGGGCATAAATCTCACTAGCATAAACCATAATATGCGAAACAGCCTCATAATCACAAGAACCACATTAAGAGGTATAAAACAGGGTGCGTAAATCATACTACATGAATCACATTTCCTAGCACCACAATCACATTAGGGCCTGGCGCCCTATAATCTTAACAGTCCCCCTGGCCAACTGACCATCTAGAAAGGGGGCTCAAATGCCCTATGTCCCGAAAGTCAGGGCGCGCTGCCAAAGCAGCGAAAGTCAAGGGTGCGCAATCTGCGTAGACCTAAACGTTTCAGCTGGCACTAAGTGCTGCGCAGCTGTGAATGTCAGGGTCCAAGGAGTGCATCTCACTCCTGACTCAGGCATGTCCCCTCAAGCAAAGAAAGACCTAAACGGTGCAGCTGCCCACTACTTGCTGGGCAGCTGGAAATATAAAAATGAGGCATGGGCTCTCAGTGGCCTTTAAAACAAACGTGCCCCCTTTGTTGGAGCCACATGGGGCTCTGAGAACAATTATGCCTGTGGGGGCGACCTGGCGAAAATAACCATGCCCACCATGCTGGAGCTACACGGGGCTCTAAACAAACAATGCCAGCAACGTTGGAGCAGCCCGCTCTCCTGGCGGGACCGCTCAGACTCTGTGCCCAACACGGGGAAAAGCATGGGCCCCTCTCGTTGGAGCGGCCAGCGATGGCGGGCCCGCTCATGGGAATGACCAACTCAGAACACGGGCTCCTCTGGCCCTCGGGACCCACCACTGGGGCCCTTAAACAAAATATCATCCACGTTGGAGACACCTAGGCTCTAAAACCAATTATGCCCACATCGTTGGAGCCACGCACAGGCTCTAAAAATAAACATCTGTGCCCCGTGTTGGAGCAGCCCTCTGTCAAGCGGGGCTGCTCGGGAATGAGGCACTGGCGTGGTGCCTCGACTCTGCTCCCCCAGCCAGCTCCACTTACCGGCTCTCCGGGCGGGGATTCCTCTCGGCTCCATGACTGATCTCCAGGTCTGCAGGCATGACGCGGGGCTCTCACCTCGGTCATGGGAGCCCCGCACTGCTATCTGCTGCTCTTCACCCGGACCCCCTCCTGGGACCCTGGACTTGAAACACCGCACTTCCTCTCTGGCGCCAGGGCTCCCTCTTCACCATGAGAGCCCAGGAGGGGAAAAGGTACAGGCGCTGCCTGCACCAGCCGCCTCTCTTCACCCGGGCCCCGGGACTCAGCGATTCCATGGGCGCGGGGCTTCTCCCTTCAACGCGGAAGTCCCGCCCTACATCAGGCAACACATTGCCTGACTTCCTGTTTGGATTGGGCCGGTGGCGGTGATCTTCGGGCGCATTGCGGGGTGGCACCCGCTCAATTAAATAGCACAAAATAAGCAGGGTGGGCACCCGCGTTATTAAAGGCAAACTTGGCAACCTAAGTGGGGTGGGCACCCGCTCGAGAGGACAAAAATGCGGGGTGGGCTCCCGCCAGGATTAAACAGATGCAGCGATGCCGGGTGGGCTCCGGCTTCGCAACACAGCATCGATGCGGCGGCAACTGCGGGGTGGGCACCCGCGAGAACCCAACAATGAGGGGGAATCCCTACTCCGGGGATTCCCTCTACAAGGGTCAGAAGTGCTCCTCCTCAGCTGCAGGGAGCACAGCACTATAAAAAGCGCTCCTAGGAAGCAAAAGTAAAGCGCTCATAGGCGCTTGAGGTAAAACACCAAGTCCCTAGGGATAAAGAAAATAAGCACAAGGTCCCAATAATCCTTTTAGGCATTCAGGGGCAATGGAGGGCCCAGGGGCCAGCACACAGGGCCCTCCAGCAGGGAGGCAGCCCCCATTGCGGTCCCTCCTGGGCCCTACCAGCAGCCAGCCCCCCTCCGTCAGGAACAGAACAGGAACACTGAACAACCTTTATGGGGTCACAGCCCCTATATTTATATGCCCTTTTCCTTTGTGACACAGCACAGGGCTTGGGATACCAGTCAGAACTGGTTTAGGGGAGCTTTGGAGCACTTTGTTGTGCTCAGCTCCTCTCTCCTTTGTCAGGTGGGGGCTAGGTGCTCAGACGCACCACAGGGGCGGAGCCAGCATTGTGGAGGGAAGGCACAGCCCTATTCAGGTCCCAGGTGCAACTCCTCCCTCCCCTCTACATACAGATCTCTCCATTCACCACCGGGCAGACTCACCCTGGCTCCTGGAATTCCCCAGCCCTCTCCGCTCCTGTCAATCACAAGCCAGAAATGCACTCCACACCAGGCAGGCAGACACACAGTACACAGTACTTCTAGAAGTGGCACTTCTCCACCAGTCACCATAAATCTGCACACACCCTTGCGCAGCATTTATTCTCACAAGTTCGCACATACCAAACTCGACCCTGCCCTCCTCTCACACCAGAAACTACCAGGGACACACATATCCCCCATGCATTCCTATGGGAGGGCAGGCCCATCTCACCACACATACACAGAGAGCACATGCAATTTACACTGTACACCAGTGCTAAAGTGCTCAGAGGCCTAAAATCACCAACACCAGGTTACAGAAAAAGGCTAGGAGAACGCAAAAAGTTTCGGGGTGAACCTGCCAAAAGGGCCAAGTCCAACAGTCGACAAGGAGCTATCATTTACATCAGTTGCCATGTACAGTGATGTCCAAGTGGGGCTACACAGGAATTGACAAAGAGATTTAGGGGCATATTTACAAGGCACCAGTGCCACTGGAGCGTCACTTTTTCCGATGCTCTGGTGGCACACAAGGCTGAGCCATATTTACAAGGCCACCTTGCGTAGCTTTTTATGGCCTTGTAAATGTGGCCCTGTAGGGCAGCATTCCTAGAAGAACACTTGCTACAAACAGGGATTAGCTCAAAATTTCGAACCCTGGCAATCTTTAGCCGCAAATTCTCCTGCCAACATTTATCTACCAGAAATATAGTGACTTGATTCACCACACCATTGGAGGGACTACCATCCCTTGATGTAAACCACTTGACTTTGTGATCGTTCAACTTATCGATTTCAGATAAACCCAGGAGCACTGAACTTACAAACCTCTCATGCTGCTTTACTCTAGGCAGGACCTCTGAATCTTTCAATACACCGGCTCTGATGAAGTCGTAGGAATATCTCCCAGAAGTGACAAAACACGTGTTGGCTAAAGAAATGTCACCTGAAGAAAATAAAACACAACAATTGAAGACAAGAAAAGAAATCTCCTTAGCTTATTACCATGTTCTAACTATTTTGCATCAAAACTGTTATTGATTTGAATGGCGTGTGCTTCATATAAGTAATCCTGTTGGAAAGTGGATTATTAGTAGTGGTAAATGTATATTTACTACTGGCAATAAGGCCACTAACGCAATATAGGGCTCAGAAAATTATTTCCATGCTCAACCATTGGTAGGTTGGCTGCGAGCAGGCAGGCTTAACTTCAGAGACAGGTCTGTAAAGCGTTTAAAAACACAAATTCAGTAAATAATTAAGACACAACTCACAATAAAAATCTAACACCAATTTATCGAAATAGTAAATATTTTTATCTTTAAAATTACACCAAAATGAAAATAATCCAAGGCAGGGAACCAGAGATATGAATTTGTAATGATGTAGCACTATACAGCACATAGAAACCTATACCTCCAACTGGGACATCTGGTCACGCTAGACTGGGACAAAGTCAAATTTTCAGGCCGACCGCGATGGAGCCCTGCGCGGCTACCACTCAGGGTAGGCCTTGGTCAAAGTTTTTACCTTCTGATTTAGAACTTTTCTGGAGCTTTCTTCCCGGGGTCCCTCGAAGCTCTCAGCCAGTCCGGATTCTGTGAGGGTTCGCCGGCTTGCCTTGCGATGAGCTCCCAGTCAAACCTATGGAAGTCAGACCTCTGGTGCTTTCTAGCAGGATGAAATAGAGAGCCAGGCCGGCTCGCGGTAGAAGATGGGCGGCTTGACTCTCGTGGTTGGTCCTGGTTACCTTTTCAACGTTCGGACATAGAAACTTTTACGGAGCTTTTTCTCCCAGGGTCCCTTGATGATCTTCACTAGGCTGGAATCAGTGAGGGTTCGCCGGCTTGGGTTTCAACCAGCTCCCGGTCAAACTCTGGAAGTTGGACCTACGGAGCTTTTCAGCGGGACGAACCTGGAGGGCAGGCCGGCACGTGTTTGAGGGTTGCTGGCTTCCTGAAGTTACTTTGAGGGTCCCAAAGAGTCCAAAAGTTACTTCAAAGATCTGGAAGCTCCATGATGGTCCTTGAAACTTTGTACTTCAATTCCCACAATCCACTTGGACAAACCCCTTACAAATCCACTGGTCCAGGCTGGGGATTCTTGGTGGTGATGATCCAGGTGAGCTCTGTTGACCTGTAGCTCTCATAGAGTCCACTCTTTAGTTTTCTTGAAGCAAGTTTGGTCCACATGGCTGTAGTTCCAGATTGTGCAGCAGGCACAGTCTTCCAGAGTGGAGGGTCTGGTTGGGGCAAATCAGACCTCCAGCATGGACCCATCTTCTTTAATTTGTTTCAAGCAGCAGATCTGAGAGACACTGGCCCTCACAGATACTTATTCAGTGCTCTCTGGGGTAACATAGAGTAACGTGGATTTGTCCATTAAATACGAGGTTCCACCCCTTCGTTGCGCGTCGGATCACTGTAGAGGTTCATGGGGAATGTAGGCTCCATTCTCCCAGTCGATCGTTTTTCCAGATCCGGAAGTGTGTCATGTTGCCTTTGGAGAAGACGAATACTGGAAGGTATTGGGGAATCCTGTACCCTGCTAGATCTCTAAGCGCTCGAAAGCATGCGCTCGTGACAGTACATCCCCTCCCTAATGAGTGCGCGGGCAAGGACCTGGTTTGTCGGGATGAGTCTTGTGATATTTGGTTACCAAACGTGGGGCATGTACCGCTGAAGCTGGTTCCCAAGAGTTCTCTTCTGGCCCATACCCTTTCCATGCCACTAGATACCATAGTTTGTCTCGCAAGGTTTGAATCCGGTATTCCCTTTACCTCGTATTCCACATCAGCATCAATCCAGATAGGCACAGGTACTTTCCTAACAGGCGCAACGGAAGGTTTCAGGACAGAGATCTGGAAAACAGGGTGGATTCTTAAATGTGTAGGTAATGCCAGTTTCATGTTCACAGGGCTAATACATTTGACAATCTTGTACAGCATGATGTATTTAGAGTTATACATGCTATGCTACTTGAATCGCATATTTCTGGTGGATAACCATACTGTGTCCCCTTTTTTATATAGGGGTCCTGGCCTTCTGTGTTTATCCGCATGTGTTTTGTATTTTCCTTTGGCCTCCCGTAGTTGTTTTTGTGTTTTGAGTAACACTCTTTTAGTATGGGTAACTCTGTCCGATATTTCTGGTACTTTGGTTGTTTCGTGTGGATGAATAAATGGCACGAATCTGGGATGAAATCCATACAAACAGAAAAAAGGGGATAACTTTGTGGAGCTATGAGTAGCGATGTTGTAGGTAATCTCAGCCAACCAGAGATAATCCATCCATGTCTCTGTACTCTTGTCGACATAACACCTTAATTACTGTTTCAATGTTTGATTAAGGTGTTCTGTTTGTCTTTCAGTTTGCGGGTAGTAACTGGTAGGGAGGGCTGTAGCGATGTGTAGCGATGAGCACCATACCGTCCAGAATTGAGCTGTGAATTGTGTGCCACTGTCTGCTACGATCGTTTTCAGAAGTCCATGTAAGCCAACAACGTTTGCCATAAGTAGTTGGGCTACTTGGCCCACTGAAGGCATTTGTGTGCAGGCAATAAAATGTCCCATCTTAGTGAGATAGTCTACAACAACCAATATTACAGTATACCCTTGATCCTTACGGAGTCCCGCAATGAAGTCTAACAAAATGTTTTCCCAAGGATCATTGGGCTTGGGAAGGGGCCTTAATAACCCTTGCAGTGGCAGATGGTCCGTTTTCATCTGGGTGCAGATCTCGCATTTCTGTTTCCATTGAGGAATATCCATTCTCATTTAAGGCCACCAAAACTGTTGTGTGATTCTCTCCACTGTTTTTTCAATTCCATTATGTCCTGCACTGGGTAGTTCATGACACCACTGAAACACCATTCTTCATAATGATTTTGTGGGTACCAAGATTTGGTTTCCTTTCATCGGAATCCCTTGTCTCATTTGCCATTCCGTATGCCTTTTGAGCCACGTTTTCCATGTGAATGTTTGAATCCCCTGCATTACTCTTTTTAAGAAGGTAGCTGGTTGTATAGCACATACAACTTTGCTGGATTCGATGATGGAGTATTCCTGCACACTAGTAGGGTCTTTGACAGATGTTTGTCTTGTTAAGGCATCAGCCTTTTTGTTCTCACCTCCCGGTCTCTACGTTATGATGAATTGATATTCAGAGAAGAAGAGCATCCATCTAAGTTGGCGTGGTGTCAAATGCCGGGCAGCTTTCATAAATTGTACATTTCAATGGTCTGTATACACAGTGATTACATTTTTTGCTCCCAACAAGAAGTGTCTCCATTCCAAGAACGCATCTCTAAGTGCTAAGAGTTCTTTCTTGGAAATGTAATTCTTTTCTGCATCGTTTAATTTTCACAACATATAAGCCATAGGATGCACTGTCCAGTAGATGAGTGTCTCTATGATAGAACTGCTAATAATTCTACATTGGATGCGTCCACTTCCACTATGTAGGGTTGTTCTGGGTTTGGCTGTTTTAAAATCGGAGCTGACACAAATGCTTTCTTTAATTCGGTGAATGCCTTCTGGGCCTCTGTGTCCCATTCAAATGTAGCTTTCTTTCTTAATAGTTTGGTTATCGGGGTAACCATCTTGGAAAACTGATTAATAAATCATCGGTAGAAGTTCGCAAATCCAAGAAAGCATTGGACATCCCAAATATTCTGGGGGTTGGCCAATCCTTTACCGCCATCACTTTTCTTTCGGCCATCTCCTGTCCAAAAGGAGTCAGCATTACCCCTAGAATTGTATAATGCGTACATGAAACTCACATTTACTGAATTTATAGAAGAGGAGGTTATTCTGCAGAATGCTTAATACTGTTCGTACATGTTGTATATGGGTTTTTCATCTTCTGAATAGATGAGGATATCATCTATGTATACCACAACAAAGCAGTCCAGAATTTCTCACAGGACATCGTTCAGGAAATATTGGAAAGCTGGCAGAGCATTACATAAACCGAATGGCATCACCATATATTCAAACAACCCGTAATGTGTCTTAAAGGCGGTCTTTCATTCATCCCCTTCCATCATGCGGACTAGATGGTAAGCCCCTTTGAGGTCCAACTTAGTGTAAATCACTGCTTTCTTTACCTGGTCCAGCTACACCGAGATAAGTGGCAGGGGATATCGATTTTTGACAGTGAAGTTATTTAAGACGCAAAAGTCTATGCAAGCGCAAAGTTTGCCATTAGCCTTTGGAATGAAGAAAAGTGGAGATGCGGCCAGAGACTTTGAGGGGCATATAAACCCCAGTTCCAGATAGTTCTGCAAATATTCTCTTAGATGTATGTTTTCTGGTTCTGTCAAGGCATAAATTCTTCCAGATGGAACCACTGCTCCCGGGACCAAATCTATCTGACAATCATATTGTCGATGTGGTGGTAAGACTTCTGTTTTGTCTTTATTGAACACTTCCACATATTCTTGCTATTGTTTGGGTAGCTCATCATCTTTTTCAGCTGTGGTAGCTATGCTCAGACCGGTTGCCAAAGCCTTTGAGGGTTCTTCGTTACTTGTCAAACAATGCTCCAGGCAATACGAGGGATTCATATGAAAAGTTTTCTTGGTCCAATTTATGTCAGGATTATGCTTCTGCAGCCATGGTAATCCGAGAATGATGCTATACTGTGGGGCGTGAATGATGTTAAAGATTAATGTCTCCACATGTGCAGAACCATACAGAGCAATCACCTCCTCTGAGGCGAAGCATATAGGACCTGATTCAAGCGTTCCTCCATCCACGGCAAATACCACTTCAGGAATTTCTTTGGATACTAGTGGCATTCCTATTCACTGTGCTTTAGTCTTGTCCATGAAGATTCCAGTTGTCCCAGAATATATCATGGCTGGTAGTGTTACCCATTCCAGATTAATCCTTATGCTGAGGTTTATACATAAATGTCCCTTGTGGGGAATTTTCTCAATGTCTAAAGAAGGGTTATACCACTTGCTCGAAGGAGCTCCTTCACTGTTCCTTGAGCATATTAGTTTTCCGTCGGCTTTTCGTTAGATGTCACCACCACTCGATTCGTCCAAAAATCTGTTTACTTTAGGTTTCACCGGACAATCCTTAATGTAATGTCCTTTCTGACCACAGTACATACACAATCCTTGCTTTCGTCGAGAGTCTCTCTCTGCCAGTGTTGTTGCCGCTCTCACCGTACCTATCTCCATAGGTTCTTGTGTTGTGGTATTGCCCTGATCTATTGTTCTTCGTTACTCATAACGAGGTACAGGACGATCCCTTCTTTTATGTTACCCTTTTCGTTCATTAAGTCTGTGGTCCAGTCTTAAGACTAAACTGATTAGATCTCCACAAGAGGTAGGTTGGGGCTCGATTTGGGCTATTACATCTTTGAGGTCTTCTCTTAAACCTTGATGAAATACGGCTGCTGGTTTAGATTCAGGCCAATGGGTTTCAGCCACTAGTCTACGGAAAGAATTAAGATAGGTTAGAAGGTCCCTATTCCCTTGTTTTAATTCTAATAACTCCCTATCAAATACTTTTACAAACTCGTTCCTAAATGCCTCCCAATCATAAAGCAGTGGATAATCCTTACTCACCAGAGGAACTGCCCACTGAGCTGCATCGCCTGCCAGGTAAGAGATCAGAAAGGCTATTCTAGCCTGATTTGTGGGAAAGGCTTTCTGTCTACACAAGAAGTGTAACATAATGTGTGTGAGGAATACCTGGAATTTGCTCGCCTCTTCATGCTATCTCTCAGGTGTGACCAACGGAATTGTAATAGGAACTTCCACTACCACCCTGTTGGACGTTGTCCCGGTGGAGACCCCCACATCAAAAGGGGTTCTTGGCATACGATCAAATTTGGCTCTCAACTCTGTGGTCTCCATGCGAGATGCCGCTTCTACAGCCTGAACATCGGCTAATACAGCTAGCACATCCTCTAAGGTAGCCATTCTGTCTCAAACCGATCGGGATGATAGTAAACCGTGGGTCGGAAATTCTCTCAGGCTGTTGTGTCCTCAGAATCGGTTTGATGCTCAGAAGGGTCCACCCCTTGATAGCCCCAAGTCTAATAGCGGCAATCGCACAGATCAGCGGGATGATCAAGTGAGGGAAGGATAGGAAGGGAACTGCAAGGAGGGAGATCTGTAAAGGAAAAGAACAGAAACGTGGTGTACGTTCCACATACAATCTGTGGAAAAACTATCTATAATCATTCTGATCATCTATCCTCGATTTTATCCTTTAAGCATCACAGGGGGGGAACTAGGAGAATCCCAAACAAACTGCTTCCATATCACACCCTGTTAAGGATAATAAGGATAGAAACTAAGCAGAAAGGAACAACTGAAATAAACATCTCTTAGCAGAAGCGATGGAGAAAATATGAATATTCATATATATATCCTATGTGAGGACCATTCAAGGTTAGCGGAATCTTGTTTATACAAAACAGGCTCAATAATCCATCATGAAATTGGCACTCTGTTCAACCATAAAACAGCTACTGGTTCATCGTAAGCAGGGTTCAGAAACTGCACACTTGTCTCTTGGGACATGACAATAAGTGTTGGAAAAGTTCTCTCTCTTTTCATGGGTCCACCATGGGAGGCACCCGCCAACGGAGGAGAAACTTGAAATAGGATGGCAGAGATACTATGAAGTGTCTCTCCGCATGAGCTGACTCGAAATTCAGCTCGCCAACGGAGAGAACCAAGGACGGGTCAGATTTTCAGAAACAGTCATCTTGAATAAACTAGTGGTGAACAGGCACCCTTACCGCACCAGGAACAAAGTGTCTCAGGCTATCCGGAACTTGATTCAGGAACACAACATTTCTGGCACAGAGTAACGTGGATTTGTCCATTAAATACGAGGCTCCGCTCCTTCATTACGTGTCGGATCACCATTGCCGTTCATGGGGAATGTAGTCTCTATTCTCCCAGTCAATCGTTTTTCCGTATCCGGAAGTGTGTTGTGTTGCCTTTGGAGAAGACGAATACTGGAAGGTATTGGGGAATCCTGTACCCTGCTAGATCTCTAAGTGCTTGAAAGCATGCGCTTGTGACAAAAGCTCTTTCAAGGACTTTGTGGAGTGGTATTAAAGGAATAATTCAAGTTTTTTTCTATCTAGGAAACAGTTGATACGGCTAGTGAATTCCTATTACATACATCGTGTACAGCAAATAGAACCCCCTAGCACTGGCCTTATAACATAGGCCTGATTTGGTTACTGGACACAACTGAGATAAATGCCCCATTGAAGGAAAAGTACTTCAATCAATCAATCTTGGTTATTTCAGGGTCTATCTCCATATGCCACATATAATTACAAAATACAAAATCACTGGATTTGTAAGATCATATAACATTTGCAACAGCAATAAAATCTCTGAAACAATAAGAACCCAAAAGCATATCACAGGTGCAAATGCATCTTAAGATTCCTACTAAGCCAAATCAAATGCGGAAATGTGTCATTTTACTAGGGTCCAACTTAAAAACTCTACGCCATTTGGTAGTGTCTAAGACCCAGATTAAGACACAAGGGTCTAATTTATTAGTCAGAACTGCCAGTATCCCACTATAAAACATTTTGTGGGGAAAACACTGAATCTAAACCTAATATACAAATATCTTGCATATGTTATGTTAGCAACATTTGTAAAGCGCAACGGTTACCCAAGGGTGTCCTGGCGCTAGCTGCAGTCCTCATAATGATGGGCGATGTGAACAGGTTTATATGTCAAAAAGCCAGGTTTTTAAGGCCTTCCTAAAAACAAATAGATCGGTGGCATTCCTCAGATGGAAAGGAAGGTCATTCCAGGCCTTTGCCGCACAAGCAACAAAACTGCTGCCTGCCCACATGGCTTTTTTTGTGGGTGGTACTATCACTAATTTTGCTCCAAGAGAGCGAAGTGTTCTTTTGGGCATGTACCACTGGAACTGTCGCTTCAGATGGTCAGGTCCTGTACCTTGTAGGGCTTTGTATACCGTACAGAGGGATTTAAAGCGCACCGGATTCTTGATGGGTAACCAGTGGAGTCTTTTGATTTCTCTGGAGATAGATGCAAATTTAGGAGTGCCGGTAAGCCGTCTAGCGGCCACATTCTGCAGTAGTTGAAGTTTATGCAGAAAACGATCCTGAATATTCAGGTACAGACTATTACAGTAGTCCAGCCTTGACATAATTAGTGCTGTAACCACTGTTCGCCGACTGTCCATCTGCAGAAAAGGCAGTATTTTCTTAATCGTTCTAAGAACGTATGACGTAGCCGATGCTACTGCATTAACTTGGCCGCCAAAGTTGAGCCTGTCATCTATTAAAACTCCTAGGTTTTTTACTTTCCTGGTGGGTGTCGGAAGAGTGCCCATAGTATCAGATTGGGGTCCAGAATTTGGCATTGTTCTCAAACAGGATGACCTCTGTTTTCCCCGAGTTGAGCTTTAGACAGTTTTGAGACATCCACCTCCCAAATGCTTCCATACAGTCATGGAACTGTTTTCATATTCCTTTTTCCTGCCCTGGCAGCAGAGAAACCACATTTTGTGTGTCATCTGCATATGAGGTAAGGCAATAGCCAAAGGAGTTGATGAGGGGGGCCGAAGAAGACACATACACATTAAAGAGTGTGGGGCTCAGAGATGACCCCTGCGGGACTCCACAAGGCAGAAAAAAAAGGTTTGGAATAAAATTTGCCCGGTGAGACAACTTACAATCTGTCCATGAGGAAGGATTTCAGAAGTTCCTATGCTTTATCCTGTACTCCGCAAGCCATCAGATGATCCATCAACAGGTCATGATGGACCATGTCGAAGGCCAGGGACATGCCCAGTGATGGAGCGGGTAGTACAACATTTTATATACCCCTTCTATTCTGCATGCCTATACTAATTAGATTAATCTATTAATTATAATACTATTAATGTGTTTGCATGATATTTAATCAACATTACTAATGTACGGAAAACACGTGGGATTTGCTATTTGCATGGCTAAATAATTTGTAATTAAATATGTGTGCATACTAATAGTAGTGTTAGAATCCGGGTTCTCTGGTTGGCACAGGTAGGTACTTGTGACAAGCAGGGAACCCTTCCTCTAGTCAGGGTAAGGGGTACACTACTAAAACAACCCCTTGCTCACCCTCTAGGTAGCTTGGCGTGAGCAGACAAGGCTTATCTCAGAGCGTTATAGGTTAAGCATTTGTGAACACATACAGTAAACAAGTGACAACACTACAAATGGACACCACACAGGTATTTATATTAAAAATAAGGATTCTTTATATAGAATTATCACAAGACCATTAAACGATTAAAAATACACAATACGGTTGCTTAGTTGGTAGAAGATTGCTTAGTTTCTCTTAAGTTCTTAAATGCGACACTTTAAGTCAATGTACCTTAGATGCGACACGCAGGGCAACGAGAGTGTTGCAGCGATGCAGATGCTTTGAAGTTCTTGGTGCAAAAGAAATAAGGACGGGATCTTCCAGATGCGTTACGCTTCTCCGATGTTGCGAGAAGGCTCGACTCGATGCGTCAGCTACAGCGGCGTCACCCTTGACGAGATGCGGCCTTGGCAGCGGCACTCTTCTCCGACGTTGCGAGACGCTTCCGCTCGATGCGATGCTGCAGCGGCGACACCCCTTCTGCGAGATGCGACGACAGCGGCTCCGACGGCGGCACCCTTCTCCGTGGATGCGAGGCGCTTTTCTGGTTGCGGTGCAATGCGACAACTACGATGGCTGCGATGGCGACACGCTTCCTCCTCGATGCGAGACTCTTCTCTCGATGCGGTGCAATGCGACAGCTGCGATGGCTGCGATGGCGACACGCTTCTTCGGCATTGCGAGACACTTCCGGAATCATGCGAGATGCTTCTGCTCGATGCGATGCTGCAGCGGCGACACTCTATGCGAGATGCAACGACAGCGGCTCCGTCGCGCTTCCAGCTCCTTGCGACACGCAGTCCCTCAGAAGGCCCGACAACAACAGCAGGCACTTCCAAAGAGACTCTGGGGAGCTGGGGGTGAAGTCCACTGGTCCTGGGACTTCGTTCAGGGGGCAAGCTCAGTTCAAGCCCTTGGAGATCTTTTCAAAGCACAAGTTGAAGTAAAGTCTTTAGTAGTCTTTCTCCTCTCCTTCAGCAGCAAGGCAACCACTGCAGGCCAATCCCCCAGGTCAGGGACAGTTACTCCTCCTACAGCTTTCCCAGTTCCTTCTCCTCTGGCAGAGGTTCTTTTTGTTTCAGCAGGATCTCATTTCTTGGGAGCAGGGTCCCAATACTTATACCCCTAATTCCTTTGTTCCTCTGGGGTAGAGGGGCCTTTGCCCAGTCCAAACCAGTTCTTGAGCACTCTGTTGACATGACTCTGCCTTTCTATTCAGGGTGCAGGGCAGAGACATCAGCTGCTCCGCAGGAGGTGGAGCCAGCATTGTGGTAGCAGAGCACAACCCTATTCAGAGCCCAGGTGTACTCCTCCCACCCATCTGACTGCCAATCTTCCTATTCACCACCAGGCTACCTAGCCCTGCCCCTCTGGGTTTCCCCAGCCCTGTCACACAACCAGACAGGCAGATACACATCATAGCAGAGGCGGGCTGAAATGGTCAGGCAAGCAAATACCAACTTTCTAAAATAAACTTTACTAAAATATGTATTTTATTATTCTGAGTTCAGGCATACTAAACTCGAATTTCTACCATGTTCCCTGGGTCTGTTAGGATCATAGAATGTAACAATTCTCACAGCCCATTCTGGCCTATGGAGAACAGGTAGCCTTACAATAGTAAAAAACGAAAATGGCTGTAATTCACTATTAGGACATGCCACACACATCAGGGCTTGTCCTACCTTATGCTTACAATGCACCCTGCCCTTGGGCCTACCATAGGGGTGACTGATATGAAGTTAAGGGAAGGTTTAGGGACTGGCAAGTGTGTGCACTTACCCAGTCAGCATGACAGTACCAGACTGCACGCAGGTTCTGCAATGGCAGACCTTAGACACATTTTACTAGGCCGCTTCTGTGGGTGGCACAACCAGTGCTGCAAGCCCACCAGCAGCATTTGTATTTACAAGCCCTGGCACTCCTGGTGCACTTTACTGGGGTCTGACAGTAAACCAAATAAGCCAATCATGGAATCCAACCAACATATACATTTTACAGTAGGGAGAGCATATGCACTTTAGCACTGATCAGCAGTGGTAAAGTGCCCAGAGTCATAGAATAACAACAGGTCAGAAAAAGTACAGGTGGAAGGCGAAAAGTCTAGGGACCATCCGGCCAAAAGGGCCAGGTCCAACAAGTAGAAAATAGAATATTGCATGATATATGTTGCTTTTGTGATGTTTTCGTAATGTTGCGCCAGATGACATCAAATGGGTGAATATAAATGCTTTAAATGTCGCTATACGCTAGAAAATTACAAGCATATAGAGGGATTAGTAAGGGGTTAACATTTTATTCATTATTTCTATGTATTAATTACTTTTTGTGTTCGTTTCGCTTAAGTTGTCCTTTGGGCCTAAAACAAGATGGCCGACGACGTAACACAACGTGATGGTCACCATTCCACGAGGTTTCGGGTGAAGTGCGCTTGCGCTACAGCATGTTCCTGTGGCCTCGTCATGACCCTTGTCATACTGTGCTCAAGGAAGGTCACGCTGGGAAGCCCACCAAGTACTCTAACAAAGGACAGATACAAGGAACCGGAAACATCATGAACAGTGGCATAACCTCTTGAACTGTGTGGAACCTCACGGACGATCCCAACCGATCAATGGGAGAAGCCCAAATTCTGTAAAATGTAACATCTTGACATTACTTTTATTATAAAAATGACGGTAGAATAGAGAGGACACACGTGCTTTTCCCTTTGCTGACGGAGACGACGGTGACGCTACGTGACTGCTGCGTTCTTGAATCTTTGACAGACTGAATTGCTGCCCATTTCTTTGATGAACTGAGAACTTTATCAAATCTATGGGCACTGATAGATGCTTGCACGTCTCTGGGCCTTGTCCATCCTCGGGACTGTAGTGTGCTGCATGAAGAACTTTTGAATTCCGACTGATTGACAGCTAATTTGATGATTTAGAGGACGACCAATAGCCAGATTAGGTAAATATGATGTTCTGTGATTTAATAAAATGTAATAGATGGAACTAAAATTCTTGCGATAATTAGATAAACAAATATTGATTAACAAGAAAATGCGTTTTGTCATTTATTGAGGGAGGTAAAGCTCAAGATCTTAAATGTGTTTTTAGCTGGTCTAAATCACCATACTGATCCAACTAAATGATCCATTGATCACGTTGGGAGGAGTATCTTAATGTTTAGGATTGAGATCTGTAGGGGTAAGGATATTAGTGTATAGATGTGTAAAATTAATTTTCTCTCTATAGGTTATAAGGTGTTCCTTTCATTTCAGCGCTTGGAATATTAATCTCTCCTGTAAGTGCAGGCAAGTGAGAAGTGAAGTGTGAATGTTGGTGTTATGGGCCCCACCAATGATTGTAGGAGTGAATGTGTTAATGTGATATTTGGTCTGTGATGAAGGGAGGATATTTGGTATGGGTTTTTGTCCTGATCCCCGTTACCCAGGTTCCGCGCTGCAACAGCCCAGCATACTCATAGTGGCCTTGCCTCCCGGATCTCAGGCTACCCAGATCTCTTCTGTGGATTTTAGGAGAGCGAACTCTGTGCTGTGCCCTACTCTTAACCCATATTGAGTAGGATCCAGAGCTTGAGCTTCGCGTAGATAGGCACTCAGTTGGGCATTCATTCTTTTCTCGAGGGTGGGGAAATGTCACCCAGATACAGTTCAAAGGCTGGGGCTGGCTTAAAATCCAAAAACCTGACGGTAAGTGAGCCAGGCTTCACTTTATGATGCAAGTTTTCCTGTACAAAGTTCCAATAAAAAAATGTAAGTTTACCTCTCATACGCCTACAATGGGCAGATGGATTATTCCCTACTTCTTCCAGGCCTAGTTCTATAGTCCTCTGTTTCCAATTGCATAACCAGGATAAGGAAACATTAATGTCCAGGTTCATCACTTCCACTAAACCATTCCTAAAACTAGCAAGCTCAGGAGTGGACCACATTCTATCCCAATAAATGATGGGATGGAGAGCAGTCAAATGACCTATCTGTTTTTTAGGTGGCTGTGTTTTGAGGTGGATTTAGCAATGATTTTACAAAATGGTTTTCACTAGAGGACCGAAAAGCAAGATTGGCTGCACCACAGATTTCAGCACCATACAAAGCTGCAGCTTAGGCTTTGGGCCTATATACTTGTGTGTCTGCAGTCACAGGTTTAGAAATGAATGACTTGAGTATTCTAAAAGCTGCAGCAGCTCTTTGATGTACAAAGAAATCTATTTTAAGGATTTGAAGTCTCCACAAGAAGGGATTGTAAATCCTAATCCCCAGGTAGTCAAAGCCTTAGATTCTGTTTAGGTGCACACCCCTCAGTTCCATCCCACACCTATTTGACTTGTGCAGCTTAAGAGCCATGCTCTTGAACTTTGAAATCTTAATTTCCAGTCCCCATGACTCACAAATGTATGCAAACTTATTTAATAAGTTCTGGGGGCCCACCATTGTCCTTGAAATCAAAAGGGTACCATTCGCAAATAAGAGGGACATATTTTTTTGTGCACCAAACCTGGGAATGTCGCTGATACCATTATTGAGATAAAGAATGAAATCATTCATATATAAAGCGAAAAGCGTGGGTCCCAAAGCATAGCCTTGGTACATACCACTTCCAATGTTGATACAGCTGGTCAACTCACCATGTCTCTGCCAGCAGACCTGGGCATAATTATGCTTGCAAAGTCTAATTAAGATAGATAATAAGTGGGACAGGACACTTAAAGACTCAAAAGCACCCCAAAGCTAATTCCTAGGAACATGGTCAAATGCAGCTCTCAAATGTGCGAATGTCACTGAAACATGATCTCTGCTAAGTGAGACATATTTCCAGTCTAAAAGGGCAAAATGAAAAACCTGATCAATAGTACTGATCTTTGCCCTGAAACCTGCCTAGAAAGGAGATAATGTCTGTGAATCACTCATCCAGTGTTGTAATTTGTCCAGCAATTGCTTGCAAAATAATTTCTGCAGATTGTCCAGCAAGCTCATCAACCTATACTTTCCAGGTGAGCATCTATTGCGGTTCCTAAAAATTGGAATTATCTTAGACCCAGACCAAGACACAGGTGGATCAGCACACCCCTGGATTGAATCTCTTAGCAAGTCAATATAGGGTGCCGAAACCGAAGGCTCAGAACAGTAAAGATCCCCAGGTATCCTATTCGGGCCTGGGGCTTTTCCAGGGCGAAGTGACTTAATGGCAATAATCATCTCAGACAATGCTGCACCTATAAACTCTGATGGGGATCTTCATGCCCCTGATTTCCTTTAGTGACAGCAAGAAACCATCTGACTCCTGTTGGTGATTGAGTACAGATCTTTAAATGGATTAACCCAGACCTGCTGTTTGGTATATAAATATATATATTCATGGTTTGGCAAGCATCTGATGAAGTCACTACGACGAAACGCGTCATGCTGAGAGCCAATTAAAGCAGCATTCATTCTGGAAAACCCGTGTGTGCCCGACTTTTCTTTTGAAAATAAGAGGAGTGTGGTTTAGTGTTTAGGTGCGGCCACAAGCACCTGTGAGCACCCATCCCTGAAGAGTTCGGCGATTGTGTGGCAAGCTAGTGGTATTTCTAAAAACTTTTTGGAAAGCGCTGAAACACCGCACCCTCGCAACTTTGCCCTTCCATCAATTTGGGACTGTGACTACACGGAGGATCGCTACTTACTTAAGTGGCTTCCAAGGCACAATTCGGGATGTTAGCGGTGGGATGAGGGTCTCGGAGAGCTGCCTGCCATCCACTACAAGATCCAGATTGCCGTGGGGTGAGAGCAGACACCGCCCAATGGGGAAGTACTGACGCTGATGTGCCTGCTCCATGCGGACTCAGAGCACCGGGTCTGAGACATCCCCCTCACGACGTGTCAGCAACGCCTACACCTATCGGAGTGAGGCATTTGCTGTTTAAAAGTGGATGAGGAATTTAATTCTTTTCATGGTTTGGCAAGCATCTGATGAAGTCACTACGACGAAACGCGTCATGCTGAGAGCCAATTAAAGCAGCATTCATTCTGGAGAACCTGTGTGTGCCCGACTTTTCTTTTGAAAATAAGAGGAGTGTGGTTCGGTGTTTGGGTGCGGCCACAAGCACCTGTGGGCACCCATCCCTGAAGAGTTTGGCGATTGTGTGGCAAGCTAGTGGTATTTCTAAAAACTTTTTGGAAAGTGCCGAAACACCGCACCCTCGCAACTTTGCCCTTCCATCAATTTGGGACTGTGACTACACGGAGGATCGCTACTTACTTAAGTGGCTTCCAAGGCACGATTCGGGATGTTAGCGGTGGGATGAGGGTCCCGGAGAGCTGCCTGCCATCCACTACAAGATCCAGATTGCCGTGGGGTGAGAGCAGACACCGCCCACTGGGGAAGTATTGACGCTGATGTGCCTGCTCTATGCGGATTCGGAGCACCGGGTCTGAGACATCCCCCTCACGACGTGTCAGCAACGCCTACACCTATCGGAGTGAGGCATTTGCTGTTTAAAAGTGGATGAGGAATTTAATTCTTTTCATGGTTTGGCAAGCATCTGATGAAGTCACTACGACGAAACGCGTCATGCTGAGAGCCAATTAAAGCAGCATTCATTCTGGAGAACCTGTGTGTGCCCGACTTTTCTTTTGAAAATAAGAGGAGTGTGGTTCGGTGTTTGGGTGCGGCCACAAGCACCTGTGGGCACCCATCCCTGAAGAGTTTGGCGATTGTGTGGCAAGCTAGTGGTATTTCTAAAAACTTTTTGGAAAGTGCCGAAACACCGCACCCTCGCAACTTTGCCCTTCCATCAATTTGGGACTGTGACTACACGGAGGATCGCTACTTACTTAAGTGGCTTCCAAGGCACGATTTGGGATGTTAGCGGTGGGATGAGGGTCCCGGAGAGCTGCCTGCCATCCACTACAAGATCCAGATTGCCGTGGGGTGAGAGCAGACACCGCCCACTGGGGAAGTATTGACGCTGATGTGCCTGCTCTATGCGGATTCGGAGCACCGGGTCTGAGACATCCCCCTCACGACGTGTCAGCAACGCCTACACCTATCGGAGTGAGGCATTTGCTGTTTAAAAGTGGATGAGGAATTTAATTATTTTCATGGTTTGGCAAGCATCTGATGAAGTCACTACGACGAAACGTGTCATGCTGAGAGTCAATTAAAGCAGCATTCATTCTGGAGAACCCGTGTGTGCCCGACTTTTCTTTTGAAAATAAGAGGAGTGTGGTTCGGTGTTTAGGTGCGGCCACAAGCACCTGTGGGCACCCATCCCTGAAGAGTTCGGCGATTGTGTGGCAAGCTAGTGGTATTTCTAAAAACTTTTTGGAAAGCGCCGAAACACCGCACCCTCGCAACTTTGCCCTTCCATCAATTTGGGACTGTGACTACACGGAGGATCGCTACTTACTTAAGTGGCTTCCAAGGCACCATTTGGGATATTAGCGGTGGGATGAGGGTCCCGGAGAGCTGCCTGCCATCCACTACAAGATCCAGATTGCCGTGGGGTGAGAGCAGACACCGCCCAATGGGGAAGTACTGACGCTGATGTGCCTGCTCTATGCGGACTCGGAGCACCGGGTCTGAGACATCCCCCTCACGACGTGTCAGCAACGCCTACACCTATCGGAGTGAAGCATTTGCTGTTTAAAAGTGGATGAGGAATTTAATTCTTTTCATGGTTTGGCAAGCATCTGATGAAGTCACCACGACGAAATGCGTCATGCTGAGAGCCAATTAAAGCAGCATTCATTCTGGAGAACCCGTGTGTGCCTGACTTTTCTTTTGAAAATAAGAGGAGTGTGGTTTGGTGTTTAGGTGCGGCCACAAGCACCTGTGGGTACCCATCCCTGAAGAGTTCGGCAATTGTGTGGCAAGCTAGTGGTATTTCTAAAAACTTTTTGGAAAGCACCGAAACACCGCACCCTCGCAACTTTGCCCTTCCATCAATTTGGGACTGTGACTACACGGAGGATCGCTACTTACTTAAGTGGCTTCCAAGGCACGATTTGGGATATTAACGGTGGGATGAGGGTCCCGGAGAGCTGCCTGCCATCCACTACAAGATCCAGAATGCCGTGGGGTGAGAGCAGACACCGCCCACTGGGGAAGTACTGACGCTGATGTGCTTGCTCTATGCGGACTCAGAGCACCGGGTCTGAGACATCCCCCTCACGACGTGTCAGCAACGCCTACACCTATCGGAGTGAGGCATTTGCTGTTTAAAAGTGGATGAGGAATTTAATTCTTTTCATGGTTTGGCAAGCATCTGATGAAGTCACTACGACAAAAAGCGTCATGCTGAGAGCCAATTAAAGCAGCATTCATTCAGGAGAACCCGTGTGTGCCCGACTTTTCTTTTGAAAATAAGAGGAGTGTGGTTTATATATATATATATATATATATATCATCCTCCTCATTTTCTTTAATTCAAGGATTGAAGCTTGAAACTTTATTTTAAAAAAAGCGAGATGATCCACCCGGGTTTAACAATAGGCATTGTCATTAGCATTGAATTTTTCGAATAATTATGTTGCTTTAGATTAATTTTGATTGGGTGATTGTTATAGAATTATCATGAAATGTCCAACATTTTGAATTATTGCAATGAACTGTGATGAAAATGTCTGAGGACAAAACAAACGCACAATGCCTTGTAAATAGAATTTGATTTGCACATTCAAAGATGGCGACCATAATGACATTACTGGGTCCCTCGTCTATGTCAATGAAATACAATGTACATATGAACTTCCGCCCCCAAACGCGAGCCGACACTGACGAAAGCTACGGCTGAAACGTGTCTGTTTCTTTATTTGCACTAATAAATCCGAACTGGGATTTAACCTAACCCGAGTGCTGGTCCTTCTGTTCTTTGAACATTGGAGCGTCATATATATATATATATATCAGTGAAAAAACCATAGGTTTCACACACGTTATAGTTAGGAATTAGCATTTAAAAAACCTTAGAAATTCAGTGAAAAAACCATAGGTTTCACACATGTTATAGTTAGCTGGACATTTTACTCGTAAAAAACCAATGAAATTCCCCCGTTATAGTTAGTTCAGCTAACTATAACTCGCGCGCCCGCAATGCACTGCTGATGACGTCACATATTACATCACTCATGACATGGTCAGTGACATCACTGATGACATCACTGATGACATGGGGATGGAGCTGGTGAAGCGGGAGGCAACAACGGCGGCTCGCAAATACCCCCGCGGTAAGCGTTCCAGGGGCCCCATATCTTCACCCATGCCCCAGGCTTACCCCGCGCCACATATACCACCTTTTCTCGGAACATGCACCAATCCATGTGTTCTTTCCAAGCCGACACCGCCGGGGGTCTCTGAGATCCCCACAGCTGAGCAATGTCACGTTTAGCTATCATATATCCCAGAGTCACCCATCGCGTCTGCGGAACCGAGTAATCAGTCGGTTCCCACACATTCAGCAGGCATCTCCTCGCTTCAGGCAACAGCGCGACATGTGTAACCGCTCGCAGGACCTCATGCACACCACGCCAGAATCGCTCCACCCTCGGACATTCCCACAGAATGTGTAAAAAGGTCGCCAAAGCACCACACCCACGCTTACACAATCCATCCTCGGCATAGCCCATACGCTGAAGCCTTGGCCCCGTCATATACACCCGGTGGAGTATCTTAAGCTGGACGAAGCGAAGGCGAGCCGGGATGGCCACCTCCTTCGGAGAGGCCACCGCGGAAATCCAGTCCTCGTCGGCAACCCAAGCCTCGCGGAGGCCAGTCAGTAAGCCCGAGCGGTCATTTATCAATTTCTTATAAATGAGGGAGATCGTGCTGTCCGGAACGTGGCCATCTAGCACTCTATCCTCCAGGGGGGAGGACTCCGGGATGGAGGCCACGTCTGGGAAGACGGAACCCAGTGCGTGACGGACCTGCAGGTAGCGAAAGTATTCACTGCCCTGCAGCTGAAACTCCGCCTGCAGCGTCTCGAATGTCTTGAATCCTCCCCTCGTCCAGAGATCTCCCACTGTACTGATGCCTATCATGTCCCACCTCTCGAAGCCCTTCGAGGTCCACAAAGAGCCAAGCCTCTCCGACGCATACAACGGTGACGCCCGGGTCAAACGGTCCTTCCATCCCATAGCTGCATTAGCCGCGTGCCATACTAGCACCATGACACGCGTGGGTCCCGTCAAGCGGGAATCGGGCACGCTGGTGTAGAGCGCTCGATTGTAGTCGCCACCGGGCAGGAGCATTTTGTCCATTTCAAATGCCGGGTTTAGGGCGGGCCCATAGAAGCCGTGATTAATTGCAGCTAGCTGGGAGGCCCAGTAATACCGCTTAATATCCGGGAGGGCAATCCCTCCGTCGTACCACGGGAGCGTCAATTTTGCCAGGGCTATACGCGGCCTCCCGTCCCAAAACAGACGGCGCTGTAAGCTTTCCACCTCACGGAAGTAGCGCGCCGGGACCAAGTCCATGGTGTTCTGGAGAGCGTACAAAAAGCGCGGCAATGACATCATCTTGAACAATGCCGCCCGGCCGAGCAGCGAAAGCGGCAAGCGCCGACAGCGCGCGACGTCCTCCTTCAAGCGCTGGAGGGGGGGAAGCAAGTTTCGCTCGTAGCGGGCCACCGGGTCCAGCGTAATATAGACCCCCAGGTATCGAAATCCCTGCGAGGCAATCTGGATCGGACAGCCCCGAGGGAGGACAGGAGCCTCCCCGGAAAGCACATAGACACAGGATTTAGCCCAGTTGATGACAAGGCCTGAATTACGGCCAAAGGAGCGCAGAACATCGACCAGGACAATCAGTGATTTGCGCGGGGAGGCTAAGTACAAAAGGATATCGTCAGCGTAGAGGGACACGCGGTCCTCATACTCGGGGGTCCAACGGAGACCTCGGATAGAAGGGTGCCACCGCAGCCACTCCGCCAGGGGTTCCAGGGCCAATGCAAAAAGGAGCGCCGACAGGGGACAACCCTGTCGCGTGCCCCGTCCCAGCACGAATGGGGCCGAGACTCGACCATTCACCACCACCTGCGCCAATGGGTCCGAGTACAACAATTTGACCCAACTGATGAATCTCGGGCCAAATCCAAATTTCGCCAACATCGCCCAGATGTAGGGCCATTCGAGCGTGTCGAACGCCATGGTGGCGTCCAGGGACGCCAAGATGGCCGGCTCCCGCACGAACGGAACACGCGCGAGCACCCCGTGCAAGCGCCGCAGATTAAGGGCCGTATTGCGATGGGGAATGAAGCCGGACTGGTCTTGGTGGACCAAATCGCCCACCACGCCGACCAGCCGGTTAGCGAGCACCTTGGCGAGGATTTTAGGCTCCGCGTTCAAGAGCGAGATAGGCCGGTAGGATGTAACCCGGTCCCGCGGTCTGCCCTCCTTGTGGATAACCACGATGGTAGCCAGACGCTGGTCCGGCGGGAGGGAGCCCCGCGAGTGAGCCGCAAGGAACATAGCGCGGAGGTGGGGTGCCAGTACGTCCGGTCGCAATTTATACAACTCGATAGGAATGCCGTTCGGGCCCATGGCCTTGCCAGAAGCGACCGAGCGGATGGCGAGGGCAATTTCGTCCGAGGTGGGGGCGGCATCCATCAACTCCCTGTCCTCCATTGAGAGGGAGGGCAGCGCGATGTCACGCAGCAGGGCATGGGAATCCTCCTCCGGGCAGGGAGAAACCGGGGAATATACCTCGCGGAAATACTCCGCGAAGCAAGAGACAATGCCTTCCGGCTCAGTGACACGTACACCATCCGTTCTTTCAATCAGCGGGACCACACGACTAGCTCTCTCCTTCTTATCCAACCACGCAATCAACTTACCAGCCTTATCACCCACATCATACAATCGCCCCTGTTGCTCTCTGCTGAGGCCCCTGGCCGCCTCCGTGACGAGGGACCTATAGGCCGCCTGCTTAAGGTGTAGAACGTGCAGCGCAGCGTCAGTCACCCCACTCCCCAGATCACCCTCCAGTTCAGTGATTTCGGCCTCCACCCGGGTCACCTCCTCCTGTGCGCGCCTCCGGGCATGGGAAATAAAGGAGAGGGCCTCCCCTCTAAGCACAGTCTTGAAAGCCTCCCACAGGGAAATGGCAGACGGGACACACCACACATTCTCCTCAAAATACCGTTGCAAGGATTTAATCAAGTCAGCACGAATAGTGGGGTCGCGCAGGTACCAGGCATTAATTGGAGCTACCCTGCCCTCCCCCCTCGGGAAGACGTCAAAGTGCAACAGGAGTGGGGAATGATCTGAAATACCCCGCGCCAGATGGCGCACCTCCCCCACTCTCCCGGCATAGGCCGCAGGGACAAGGACATAATCAAGCCGCGAAAGGCTGCCATGGGCCCCCGAATGGAAGGTGTACTGTAGCTGAGCGGGATGCTTTAGACGCCAACAGTCAACCAATCCCAGCGTGTCCAAAAGGCCAGACAGCCACGCTTGTGCCCGGGGGAGGTCCCTAGGGGGATAGCGATCCAGAGTCCCAGAAGCCACCGCATTGAAGTCCCCCCCAACCACCAGAAGCCCCCCCGGAAGGTCAAGCAGGAGGCGTCCCAGGTCCGCAAAGGTGGTGGACTGTAACCCCGGTGGGACGTACACTGAGACAAAGACGACTACCTTGCCCTCCATTCTCCCCACCAAGACAGTGTAGCGTCCCCTCTCATCATGGCGCACCTCGTCTATTTCTAGCGGGAGCGAGGTCTTGACCATAATGCCCACCCCTCGTGAGCCTGATGTGAAGCCCGAGTGGGCCACCAAACGATAACCACGTCGGTTCATGGCACAATAGGAGTTACCAATGAGGTGTGTCTCCTGCAAAAAGACCACATCAGGCGAAATCCGTTTCAGATATTGCAGGACCACACCCCGCTTAATCCTATCACCCAGTCCGTTAACGTTCCAGGACAACAAAGTCAGGTCCCTACCCCCCATCACATACAGAAGCCATCATTTGTCCCCCCGAGAGCATCTCAAAAAATCCAATACAATAAAGGGTTTGCCTTGCGGTAGAAACGAACCACACCCCACCCCAACCCACCCATCCCAACAGAACTCCCCCCACCCTGCACCCCTGCATGAGCCCAAACAGCCCCCCCAAAGTGCAGTGTGCCTGTCGCCCCATGGAAAGAAAACTAACTAGTCCCCCAGAGGAGGAGGGAGATCCCCCAAGAGACCCCACACGACCTCCGCAGGAGGGGAACTTACCCTAACAGTCAATGGTGACAATAACACAGTCCAGAGCAAGGCCTACCATTAGTCCCTCAGTCCTGATCCGGCGGGCCCTCCCCACCAACCGCTCCCCCCCCACCCCCCCGGTCCCGATCTCCGGGCAGAGTGTCCAGCCAGTCCCCGGCCGCCTCGGGACGATCAAAAAAGTGCGTGCGGCCATCCACCTCCACCCTCAGCTTAGCCGGAAAAAGCATCGCATATTTGAGATTCAGGTCCCGTAGGCGACGTTTGACACCGAGAAAACTCAGTCGCTGCTTTTGGACCGCCGGAGTAAAGTCAGGATAGAAATTGATATCCATATTGTCAAGTCTGACCGGCCCTTGTAGCCTGGAGGTCTGCAGGATAGCGTCCCTGTCCCGAAAATTGAAAATCCGGGCGATGAGAGGCCTCGGAGGGGCTCCGGCCTTAGGCCTACCCCCGGGGACCCTGTGGGCACGTTCCACTGCAAAGAATTTACTCAGCCCCCGAGGCTGGAGATGGGTGAGGACCAAGTCCTCCACAAACAGATCCGCTGCCTCTGCCTCGCGTCCCTCCGGCACCCCGATAATGCGGACGTTATTCCTCCGGGCCCGACCCTCGGAATCCTCCAGTCGACGATGCATCAGGGCGCTCGCCTGGCCAAGCCTGCGCACCTCCTGTTGGAGGGCCGCCACGTCGGATGTGAGGCCCGAGGTAGAGTGGGCCAAAGAATCGACCCGGTCATTTGTTTTTGAGAGATCGGCTCTCACGAGGCCCACGTCCACAAGGACCGAGTCGATCTTCTGCGCCAGAGTGTCAAAGCGCTGGTCCACCGAGGCCTTCATCTCGGCGATGGCGCCCATGACGTCTCGGAGGGTCAGGTCCGTGGGCAGAGCAGGAGCGTCAGTCGGGCCCGTAGGGGATCTACGCAGCGCCTCTGGAGATCCCTTCTGGAGGGTGTAGCGGTCCATATTGTTGGATTGATGGGCCGCGCCACGACGGGTCGACTTCACCTTAGCCCGGTCGCCATCTTGTTTTGTGGCCATGGTCGCGGTCTCAAATCGAGCCAATCTCCTCAAAAAGGGGGTAGACAATCCCGTTCAAGGGCTCCGGGGGGGGGCGACCACCGCTCCGCAGGACGGACCGCAGCCGGCGGGCCGGCAGGGCACCCCAACGTGGCCACACCACCGCACACCGCTTCGCGACCCTACCTCGCCTGGCAGCAAGGAGGGCGCAAAAGCGAAAGTGAAAGTGCGGGGTGCGCGAGTCGCCCAGCCTTGCCCGCCGCTGTTATTCACTTTGTCGCCGGATCGCCCCACAACTCCAGTACGGGGGGCCGGCGTGGAGAAGGCCGCAAACCTCAATCGGCGCTCCCGCCGGTGTCCGAGGTCCGAATTGAAAACGGAAAACGGGCGTCACCTCAACTCGGGTTCACAAACACAGTCCCCTCATCTAGGACAGGATTCGGTCAGGATTTATGCAGGAGGTCGCGGAGGTCCTCGGGAGCCTCGCACCTACGCGGCCATCTTGGGTGCGCGCTAGGCTCCTCCCTCTCTAAGGTTTTTTAAATGCTAATTCCTAACTATAACGTGTGTGAAACCCATGGTTTTTTCAGTGAATTTGCAAGGTTTTTTAAATGCTAATTTTTTTTTTTTTCTTCTATTTTTTTAAACATATTTTTATTTTAATTTTCTTACCTTTTATAAAGACTATGGTTAAATTTTTAAAATTCTTTAATATGTTTTTTTAAATATATTTTTTAAAATAAACATGTAAAATTTATTTGCAGTACATTTTTTCTATTTTTTTTATTATTTTTTTAGTACGCGTACCGTAAGCTTACGGTAAGCGTACGGTTCACGCAACGTCCGTAATTTATCTACGCTGCTTGCGTATAGTTACGCGATTTGCGTAGCCGCGCGTACTCCGCGTGGGACGCGTGCGCGCGTACGCTACACGCGCACGTTACGCGGAAGTGTCGGGTAGTGACTGTTATGCGCATGCGCGCAAGCGCGTGTCTTTTTTACGCGCATGCGCACTTTTGCCGTAAGCGTACCGTAAGCGTACCGTAAGCGTACGGTAGGTCATGTGATCATGAAACACAACTTTTGATTGGTTGAAACTACTTTCAGTTCTAGAACTCTCCTACACCACACCCATTCCTCTCATTTCTGCTTGTGATCCCTTAGGAGAAGGAGCTGGGTTGTCTTTGTGATACGATGGCAGAACAGCAGAGCTCTTCTGAGAGTGAGGCTAGCACTAGCAGCACTGTTTTGAGGCAGAGAGCGAGGAAACAAAAGCCCTCTTATGTATGGGATTATTTTACTTTTCCTGAAGGCCAGCAAAAGGTGAATGCACCCTTAGTAACTTGCAAGCTGTGTCAGCGTGTACTTTCAAGAGGTAATCCTGACAGGAAGTATTCCTTTGGGAATCATACCATGAAGAGACACCTCAAGGATGTACACAGAAGGACACATGGTCATCTTTTTGGAGGTAACTCTTCAGAAAGACAAGCAAGTACATCCACAGCAGCTCAGCCTGCACCATCATCTGCAGAGCTGAATCCTTCTTCTGCAGGTCAGGTGAGCCCTTCATCTGTGGGGGGAGCATCTCCTTTTGCTGGCCCTCTGGAAATGAACCCTCGATTTCGAAGGGTTGATATTCGATGCGCCTTTTGTCAAGATCTAATTTGCCATAGGGAGACCAGTGTTTCCCTAGTGAACAACAAAATAGATCAGCACATTTGTCGCTTTGAATAATTTTCCCATTCTTTCTTTCCTCTGTCCCTGCATGAACACAACGGTTCTTTTAAGAGCCAACCTTATCTTTCATCTTTTTTTTACATATGTTTTTAAAAACTTTTTGTTTGTTTTTTTTACCGTACGCGTACGGTGCGCATACTTTTTTTTTTTTTTTTTTTTTAAAACACTAAAAATCAATTATCACATTACAAGGTCCTTGAGAGACTACAATTATTATTATTGACTTACCATACCCACTCAAAAAAATATTTATTCATTTGTTTTTTAAAAAAATAGCTTTAAAAATGGTTCTAGTTTTCGAAATTTTTCTATATCAATCTGAAAAAAAAGAAAAAAAAAAGTATTAATATTTTTAAAACATTTTATAATACAGTACACATATTTACATATTTTTCAAAAAATATTTTTGCCTTCTTTTTGCTGTTTTCAGAATATATTGCCTTAGTGATGCTGAATGTATTTGCATTACAGACTGAAACCTGAAAACCCCACTCGCTTGTAAATACTGTGCATGATTATACATGGCAAGCAGATGGGTGTGTGCTAAGAGTCTGCTTCTTCCCCCAAAAAATCGCTCCCCCTTTTTCCTACTAATGCAACTGTGAAATCACCAGAAAAAAACGCAATAAATCTCTGCCTGTAATTCCTATTTCCACACAGAGTCATGTTTTCACATTAGTCCCAAAACGAAATTTCTTTGCCAATTTGAAAGCACACTTACTGCTCTTTTTTTTTGGCAAGTGAAAATCACTTTTACAGACTGACACATTATGAAACCACTTTTTTGATTTTTTTAAATGCACATGTCCAAACTGCTTTTTCAGACCACCACCATGTGTAACCTGGGTGGCTGCCTACATTCCAGCAAGGGCAACCAGCCTTAGTGATGCTGAATGTATTTGCATTACAGACTGAAACCTGAAAACCCCACTCGTTTGTAAATACTGTGCATGATTATACATGGCAAGCAGCTGGGTGTGTTTGCTAAGAGTCTGCTTCTTCCCCCAAAAAATCGCTCCCCCTTTTTCCTACTAATGCAACTGTGAAATCACCAGAAAAAAACGCAATAAATTTCTGCCTGTAATTCCTATTTCCACACAGAGTCATGTTTTCACATTAGTCCCAAAACGAAATTTCTTTGCCAATTTGAAAGCACACTTACTGCTCTTTTTTTTTGGCAAGTGAAAATCACTTTTACAGACTGACACATCATGAAACCACTTTTTTGATTTTTTTAAATGCACATGTCCAAACTGCTTTTTCAGACCACCACCATGTGTAACCTGGGTGGCTGCCTACATTCCAGCAAGGGCAACCAGCCTTAGTGATGCTGAATGTATTTGCATTACAGACTGAAACCTGAAAACCCCACTCGCTTGTAAATACTGTGCATGATTATACATGGCAAGCAGCTGGGTGTGTTTGCTAAGAGTCTGCTTCTTCCCCCAAAAAATCGCTCCCCCTTTTTCCTACTAATGCAACTGTGAAATCACCAGAAAAAAACGCAATAAATCTCTGCCTGTAATTCCTATTTCCACACAGAGTCATGTTTTCACATTAGTCCCAAAACGAAATTTCTTTGCCAATTTGAATGCACACTTACTGCTCTTTTTTTTTGGCAAGTCAAAATCACTTTTACAGACTGACACATTATGAAACCACTTTTTTGATTTTTTTAAATGCACATGTCCAAACTGCTTTTTCAGACCACCACCATGTGTAACCTGGGTGGCTGCCTACATTCCAGCAAGGGCAACCAGCCTTAGTGATGCTGAATGTATTTGCATTACTGAGTCCAACCTCAAACCCTTAAACTATTCTTTTTTTTTCCAGTACATCTTAATTTATCGTGAAAACATAGTCCATATTATTTTACATGTTCCTCACATTTAAATTTCTCCCAAAACAGAAAATGATAAACGCAACTTCAACAAAAAGAATTTCCATTTCTATTATTCATTTCTTAATTTACCATATACATCTCCTCTCAAACTCTAACCTCACCTTTAAAATTAGTTAGTTGTGAAAGAAATGTGGCACTCAAACAGCAGATTATCAGAGCCAGGATCTCTGTTCTGTTCACCTCTCTCCTCTCAGCAGAACCAGATAATGGCAAACTTTCCCTCTATTTTTCCAAACATATACATGTAAGTTTCAAATCTCAGTGCTTCCCCCTTTTTTTCAAATGTAATCACACATTTCTATTGGTTGAAAACCAACCCTTTTCCAAAAGTACCCTGCCCCCAACTTGACTTCTGCCTAGTACCCTTCCCCCAACTTGACTTCTGCCTGCTACCATAGCAACAGCTCATGGAACACTGCTGTGTGGAGTTAGGTCAGAAGTTCGCCACACAATGTTTCAATTCCACAGAGCAAGAGTGCTTGACTTTTCACACCTAACAGCAAATCCATAGTACTGTTCTTTGGTAACACATTTTTTTGTACCAATACAAAACATGCTTCTATTAATTTCCACATACAGCCTAGTTTTTATTCTAGAATGGTATGAAACAGCCAATCAGTTCTTTTTGTTTTGAAAAAAATATGTATGCCTCCATTTCCAAACTGTCTTTCTTTTCATATTGCCATTCTACTGAAAGACACCTCCTGAGTGCATCCAGTTCCCCTTTGAAGATGTTCACAGTGTGGATTGTAGGGCACAGCTATGTCTTCTGGAGTGAAAAGTTTGCAGAGAAAACAGATATGGTGAGAGACCTTGCTTTGCCAAATGTAGACATTAAATGGATTGGTCAGAGAGGGTTAAAGTGGCACCAATTGATGCCATTGGTGAAATCCTTCATGCAAATCCAACACCCTGACCTCATAATAGTGCACTGTGGTGGCAATGACCTAGGCACTTTGACTGGGGTAGGTCTGGAAATGCTTATGAAGGACACCTTTGCACAACTGTTTTCACTTTTCCCTAAAACTGCCTTTGTGTTTTCCAACATATGCCAAAGGCAAAAATGGAACTGGTCCAATCATTTCTGTCCGCAGATTGACAAAGCAAGAAAGCACGTCAACAAATCTGTTTCTGCTTTCCTCCGTGACTATGGTATGGGTGCCATTTACCACAACAACTTGCGTTATGACATGCAAGACATTTATAGAGGAGATGGTGTGCACTTCAATGATGAAGGGAACAGAGTCTTCCTCTTGAACCTTAGACTCTGCATCGGTACTTACTTGTAGGTACCACTAACAAAATGACTTCATAAACACAACAGCTCTTTTTAGAGCTCCCTAATATCTAAACTCTTAAATCTGCATTTCATTTCTTTTTTAATTTCTTTTTTCTTCCGTACGCTTACCGTAAGCTTACCGTACGCGTACCCCGTGATTTTTTTTAAAAATCAATAAATGTTTTCTTTGTACTTTACAGTCCTTCTTTGACCCCCTCACAAATGTAAGGGGGTCTGTAACTCTCCTTATTGCCCCCTTTTCTTGTTTTCACTCTTTTTTTTCTGAGTGAAACACACAAAATGGCGGCCGCCGCTTCCTGGTTTCGGCCGATTCGAATGTTTACTAAGATCTAACAGCCAATCAGAATCGCGCTCGCGCACGCCACCGTACGCGTACGGTAAGCGTACGGTAAGCGTACCGTAAGCGGGCTCAGATATATATATTGATTTAAAGGCTATTTTCTCAGAATCTACTGAACAGATTTACACCAAACCTACAAAAGGCACTTCCTTGACATAGGGACTACCTCTCTGCCAAATTTCTAGTAATTCTGTTCAGCCGTTCGGGCTGTAGCTCGTTCTAAAGGTCCTATGGAAAAATGCATGGGAAAAACGCGTTTTGGGACCCCCCTTTTATCTCAGCCCCCGCTTGACGAATCCCCCCGAGACTTTCAGGGTAGGAGCGGAGCGTAGCGCCCCACCTATTTTGAGAAATTCGCGAGGATTCATCGACCGGCGCCAAAGTTATTCAAAATAGAATGTTGCGGATTTCCTATGGAAAAGGGGTCCTAACTATAACTACCTACTGGCGACCGCCAGTAGGTAATATATATATATATATATATATATATATTCAATCAACAATGGTATCCCAGGATTGAGTTGCACTCGACACAGATGGAAAGGTTACCAGCCTTTAATAACAGGTGCGAACGGACTCCTTACAGCGAGAATGAAATGCAGCTTCCTCTGTGCCTGACGCGTTTCAGGTTTCCCCTTTCTCAAAGGCTGCCGGGAAGTACGTGCAAAGCGGGTAGGCACTCCCTCAATTAAATTCATAGTCACGCCTCTGATTAGCGAAATACTGGAATTGTGGGAGATGTAGTGTCCGTTCATTGCTTCATTTTAAATTATTGTGCACTTATTACTGCGTTCAGTTAAGGCCCAGAGTGGGCCCCCGTGAAGTTGTCCATTCCAAATCCTGCGCCTCTGCTCCACATCGAGGGTAGTGAATCCAACCTCGTGGCCCCCTTGAGATCCTGGGGTGGTGCAAAACTCGGCAGAAGGGCATCCGCCTATAGATTCAATCAACAATGGTATCCCAGGATTGAGTTGCACTCGACACAGATGGAAAGGTTACCAGCCTTTAATAACAGGTGCGAACGGACTCCTTACAGCGAGAATGAAATGCAGCTTCCTCTGTGCCTGACGCGTTTCAGGTTTCCCCTTTCTCAAAGGCTGCCGGGAAGTACGTGCAAAGCGGGTAGGCACTCCCTCAATTAAATTCATAGTCACGCCTCTGATTAGCGAAATACTGGAATTGTGGGAGATGTAGTGTCCGTTCATTGCTTCATTTTAAATTATTGTGCACTTATTACTGCGTTCAGTTAAGGCCCAGAGTGGGCCCCCGTGAAGTTGTCCATTCCAAATCCTGCGCCTCTGCTCCACATCGAGGGTAGTGAATCCAACCTCGTGGCCCCCTTGAGATCCTGGGGTGGTGCAAAACTCGGCAGAAGGGCATCCGCCTATAGATTCAATCAACAATGGTATCCCAGGATTGAGTTGCACTCGACACAGATGGAAAGGTTACCAGCCTTTAATAACAGGTGCGAACGGACTCCTTACAGCGAGAATGAAATGCAGCTTCCTCTGTGCCTGACGCGTTTCAGGTTTCCCCTTTCTCAAAGGCTGCCGGGAAGTACGTGCAAAGCGGGTAGGCACTCCCTCAATTAAATTCATAGTCACGCCTCTGATTAGCGAAATACTGGAATTGTGGGAGATGTAGTGTCCGTTCATTGCTTCATTTTAAATTATTGTGCACTTATTACTGCGTTCAGTTAAGGCCCAGAGTGGGCCCCCGTGAAGTTGTCCATTCCAAATCCTGCGCCTCTGCTCCACATCGAGGGTAGTGAATCCAACCTCGTGGCCCCCTTGAGATCCTGGGGTGGTGCAAAACTCGGCAGAAGGGCATCCGCCTATAGATTCAATCAACAATGGTATCCCAGGATTGAGTTGCACTCGACACAGATGGAAAGGTTACCAGCCTTTAATAACAGGTGCGAACGGACTCCTTACAGCGAGAATGAAATGCAGCTTCCTCTGTGCCTGACGCGTTTCAGGTTTCCCCTTTCTCAAAGGCTGCCGGGAAGTACGTGCAAAGCGGGTAGGCACTCCCTCAATTAAATTCATAGTCACGCCTCTGATTAGCGAAATACTGGAATTGTGGGAGATGTAGTGTCCGTTCATTGCTTCATTTTAAATTATTGTGCACTTATTACTGCGTTCAGTTAAGGCCCAGAGTGGGCCCCCGTGAAGTTGTCCATTCCAAATCCTGCGCCTCTGCTCCACATCGAGGGTAGTGAATCCAACCTCGTGGCCCCCTTGAGATCCTGGGGTGGTGCAAAACTCGGCAGAAGGGCATCCGCCTATAGATTCAATCAACAATGGTATCCCAGGATTGAGTTGCACTCGACACAGATGGAAAGGTTACCAGCCTTTAATAACAGGTGCGAACGGACTCCTTACAGCGAGAATGAAATGCAGCTTCCTCTGTGCCTGACGCGTTTCAGGTTTCCCCTTTCTCAAAGGCTGCCGGGAAGTACGTGCAAAGCGGGTAGGCACTCCCTCAATTAAATTCATAGTCACGCCTCTGATTAGCGAAATACTGGAATTGTGGGAGATGTAGTGTCCGTTCATTGCTTCATTTTAAATTATTGTGCACTTATTACTGCGTTCAGTTAAGGCCCAGAGTGGGCCCCCGTGAAGTTGTCCATTCCAAATCCTGCGCCTCTGCTCCACATCGAGGGTAGTGAATCCAACCTCGTGGCCCCCTTGAGATCCTGGGGTGGTGCAAAACTCGGCAGAAGGGCATCCGCCTATAGATTCAATCAACAATGGTATCCCAGGATTGAGTTGCACTCGACACAGATGGAAAGGTTACCAGCCTTTAATAACAGGTGCGAACGGACTCCTTACAGCGAGAATGAAATGCAGCTTCCTCTGTGCCTGACGCGTTTCAGGTTTCCCCTTTCTCAAAGGCTGCCGGGAAGTACGTGCAAAGCGGGTAGGCACTCCCTCAATTAAATTCATAGTCACGCCTCTGATTAGCGAAATACTGGAATTGTGGGAGATGTAGTGTCCGTTCATTGCTTCATTTTAAATTATTGTGCACTTATTACTGCGTTCAGTTAAGGCCCAGAGTGGGCCCCCGTGAAGTTGTCCATTCCAAATCCTGCGCCTCTGCTCCACATCGAGGGTAGTGAATCCAACCTCGTGGCCCCCTTGAGATCCTGGGGTGGTGCAAAACTCGGCAGAAGGGCATCCGCCTATAGATTCAATCAACAATGGTATCCCAGGATTGAGTTGCACTCGACACAGATGGAAAGGTTACCAGCCTTTAATAACAGGTGCGAACGGACTCCTTACAGCGAGAATGAAATGCAGCTTCCTCTGTGCCTGACGCGTTTCAGGTTTCCCCTTTCTCAAAGGCTGCCGGGAAGTACGTGCAAAGCGGGTAGGCACTCCCTCAATTAAATTCATAGTCACGCCTCTGATTAGCGAAATACTGGAATTGTGGGAGATGTAGTGTCCGTTCATTGCTTCATTTTAAATTATTGTGCACTTATTACTGCGTTCAGTTAAGGCCCAGAGTGGGCCCCCGTGAAGTTGTCCATTCCAAATCCTGCGCCTCTGCTCCACATCGAGGGTAGTGAATCCAACCTCGTGGCCCCCTTGAGATCCTGGGGTGGTGCAAAACTCGGCAGAAGGGCATCCGCCTATAGATTCAATCAACAATGGTATCCCAGGATTGAGTTGCACTCGACACAGATGGAAAGGTTACCAGCCTTTAATAACAGGTGCGAACGGACTCCTTACAGCGAGAATGAAATGCAGCTTCCTCTGTGCCTGACGCGTTTCAGGTTTCCCCTTTCTCAAAGGCTGCCGGGAAGTACGTGCAAAGCGGGTAGGCACTCCCTCAATTAAATTCATAGTCACGCCTCTGATTAGCGAAATACTGGAATTGTGGGAGATGTAGTGTCCGTTCATTGCTTCATTTTAAATTATTGTGCACTTATTACTGCGTTCAGTTAAGGCCCAGAGTGGGCCCCCGTGAAGTTGTCCATTCCAAATCCTGCGCCTCTGCTCCACATCGAGGGTAGTGAATCCAACCTCGTGGCCCCCTTGAGATCCTGGGGTGGTGCAAAACTCGGCAGAAGGGCATCCGCCTATAGATTCAATCAACAATGGTATCCCAGGATTGAGTTGCACTCGACACAGATGGAAAGGTTACCAGCCTTTAATAACAGGTGCGAACGGACTCCTTACAGCGAGAATGAAATGCAGCTTCCTCTGTGCCTGACGCGTTTCAGGTTTCCCCTTTCTCAAAGGCTGCCGGGAAGTACGTGCAAAGCGGGTAGGCACTCCCTCAATTAAATTCATAGTCACGCCTCTGATTAGCGAAATACTGGAATTGTGGGAGATGTAGTGTCCGTTCATTGCTTCATTTTAAATTATTGTGCACTTATTACTGCGTTCAGTTAAGGCCCAGAGTGGGCCCCCGTGAAGTTGTCCATTCCAAATCCTGCGCCTCTGCTCCACATCGAGGGTAGTGAATCCAACCTCGTGGCCCCCTTGAGATCCTGGGGTGGTGCAAAACTCGGCAGAAGGGCATCCGCCTATAGATTCAATCAACAATGGTATCCCAGGATTGAGTTGCACTCGACACAGATGGAAAGGTTACCAGCCTTCAATAACAGGTGCGAACGGACTCCTTACAGCGAGAATGAAATGCAGCTTCCTCTGTGCCTGACGCGTTTCAGGTTTCCCCTTTCTCAAAGGCTGCCGGGAAGTACGTGCAAAGCGGGTAGGCACTCCCTCAATTAAATTCATAGTCACGCCTCTGATTAGCGAAATACTGGAATTGTGGGAGATGTAGTGTCCGTTCATTGCTTCATTTTAAATTATTGTGCACTTATTACTGCGTTCAGTTAAGGCCCAGAGTGGGCCCCCGTGAAGTTGTCCATTCCAAATCCTGCGCCTCTGCTCCACATCGAGGGTAGTGAATCCAACCTCGTGGCCCCCTTGAGATCCTGGGGTGGTGCAAAACTCGGCAGAAGGGCATCCGCCTATAGATTCAATCAACAATGGTATCCCAGGATTGAGTTGCACTCGACACAGATGGAAAGGTTACCAGCCTTTAATAACAGGTGCGAACGGACTCCTTACAGCGAGAATGAAATGCAGCTTCCTCTGTGCCTGACGCGTTTCAGGTTTCCCCTTTCTCAAAGGCTGCCGGGAAGTACGTGCAAAGCGGGTAGGCACTCCCTCAATTAAATTCATAGTCACGCCTCTGATTAGCGAAATACTGGAATTGTGGGAGATGTAGTGTCCGTTCATTGCTTCATTTTAAATTATTGTGCACTTATTACTGCGTTCAGTTAAGGCCCAGAGTGGGCCCCCGTGAAGTTGTCCATTCCAAATCCTGCGCCTCTGCTCCACATCGAGGGTAGTGAATCCAACCTCGTGGCCCCCTTGAGATCCTGGGGTGGTGCAAAACTCGGCAGAAGGGCATCCGCCTATAGATTCAATCAACAATGGTATCCCAGGATTGAGTTGCACTCGACACAGATGGAAAGGTTACCAGCCTTTAATAACAGGTGCGAACGGACTCCTTACAGCGAGAATGAAATGCAGCTTCCTCTGTGCCTGACGCGTTTCAGGTTTCCCCTTTATCAAAGGCTGCCGGGAAGTACGTGCAAAGCGGGTAGGCACTCCCTCAATTAAATTCATAGTCACGCCTCTGATTAGCGAAATACTGGAATTGTGGGAGATGTAGTGTCCGTTCATTGCTTCATTTTAAATTATTGTGCACTTATTACTGCGTTCAGTTAAGGCCCAGAGTGGGCCCCCGTGAAGTTGTCCATTCCAAATCCTGCGCCTCTGCTCCACATCGAGGGTAGTGAATCCAACCTCGTGGCCCCCTTGAGATCCTGGGGTGGTGCAAAACTCGGCAGAAGGGCATCCGCCTATAGATTCAATCAACAATGGTATCCCAGGATTGAGTTGCACTCGACACAGATGGAAAGGTTACCAGCCTTTAATAACAGGTGCGAACGGACTCCTTACAGCGAGAATGAAATGCAGCTTCCTCTGTGCCTGACGCGTTTCAGGTTTCCCCTTTCTCAAAGGCTGCCGGGAAGTACGTGCAAAGCGGGTAGGCACTCCCTCAATTAAATTCATAGTCACGCCTCTGATTAGCGAAATACTGGAATTGTGGGAGATGTAGTGTCCGTTCATTGCTTCATTTTAAATTATTGTGCACTTATTACTGCGTTCAGTTAAGGCCCAGAGTGGGCCCCCGTGAAGTTGTCCATTCCAAATCCTGCGCCTCTGCTCCACATCGAGGGTAGTGAATCCAACCTCGTGGCCCCCTTGAGATCCTGGGGTGGTGCAAAACTCGTCAGAAGGGCATCCGCCTATAGATTCAATCAACAATGGTATCCCAGGATTGAGTTGCACTCGACACAGATGGAAAGGTTACCAGCATTTAATAACAGGTGCGAACGGACTCCTTACAGCGAGAATGAAATGCAGCTTCCTCTGTGCCTGACGCGTTTCAGGTTTCCCCTTTCTCAAAGGCTGCCGGGAAGTACGTGCAAAGCGGGTAGGCACTCCCTCAATTAAATTCATAGTCACGCCTCTGATTAGCGAAATACTGGAATTGTGGGAGATGTAGTGTCCGTTCATTGCTTCATTTTAAATTATTGTGCACTTATTACTGCGTTCAGTTAAGGCCCAGAGTGGGCCCCCGTGAAGTTGTCCATTCCAAATCCTGCGCCTCTGCTCCACATCGAGGGTAGTGAATCCAACCTCGTGGCCCCCTTGAGATCCTGGGGTGGTGCAAAACTCGGCAGAAGGGCATCCGCCTATAGATTCAATCAACAATGGTATCCCAGGATTGAGTTGCACTCGACACAGATGGAAAGGTTACCAGCCTTTAATAACAGGTGCGAACGGACTCCTTACAGCGAGAATGAAATGCAGCTTCCTCTGTGCCTGACGCGTTTCAGGTTTCCCCTTTCTCAAAGGCTGCCGGGAAGTACGTGCAAAGCGGGTAGGCACTCCCTCAATTAAATTCATAGTCACGCCTCTGATTAGCGAAATACTGGAATTGTGGGAGATGTAGTGTCCATTCATTGCTTCATTTTAAATTATTGTGCACTTATTACTGCGTTCAGTTAAGGCCCAGAGTGGGCCCCCGTGAAGTTGTCCATTCCAAATCCTGCGCCTCTGCTCCACATCGAGGGTAGTGAATCCAACCTCGTGGCCCCCTTGAGATCCTGGGGTGGTGCAAAACTCGGCAGAAGGGCATCCGCCTATAGATTCACTCAACAATGGTATCCCAGGATTGAGTTGCACTCGACACAGATGGAAAGGTTACCAGCCTTTAATAACAGGTGCGAACGGACTCCTTACAGCGAGAATGAAATGCAGCTTCCTCTGTGCCTGACGCGTTTCAGGTTTCCCCTTTCTCAAAGGCTGCCGGGAAGTACGTGCAAAGCGGGTAGGCACTCCCTCAATTAAATTCATAGTCACGCCTCTGATTAGCGAAATACTGGAATTGTGGGAGATGTAGTGTCCGTTCATTGCTTCATTTTAAATTATTGTGCACTTATTACTGCGTTCAGTTAAGGCCCAGAGTGGGCCCCCGTGAAGTTGTCCATTCCAAATCCTGCGCCTCTGCTCCACATCGAGGGTAGTGAATCCAACCTCGTGGCCCCCTTGAGATCCTGGGGTGGTGCAAAACTCGGCAGAAGGGCATCCGCCTATAGATTCAATCAACAATGGTATCCCAGGATTGAGTTGCACTCGACACAGATGGAAAGGTTACCAGCCTTTAATAACAGGTGCGAACGGACTCCTTACAGCGAGAATGAAATGCAGCTTCCTCTGTGCCTGACGCGTTTCAGGTTTCCCCTTTCTCAAAGGCTGCCGGGAAGTACGTGCAAAGCGGGTAGGCACTCCCTCAATTAAATTCATAGTCACGCCTCTGATTAGCGAAATACTGGAATTGTGGGAGATGTAGTGTCCGTTCATTGCTTCATTTTAAATTATTGTGCACTTATTACTGCGTTCAGTTAAGGCCCAGAGTGGGCCCCCGTGAAGTTGTCCATTCCAAATCCTGCGCCTCTGCTCCACATCGAGGGTAGTGAATCCAACCTCGTGGCCCCCTTGAGATCCTGGGGTGGTGCAAAACTCGGCAGAAGGGCATCCGCCTATAGATTCAATCAACAATGGTATCCCAGGATTGAGTTGCACTCGACACAGATGGAAAGGTTACCAGCCTTTAATAACAGGTGCGAACGGACTCCTTACAGCGAGAATGAAATGCAGCTTCCTCTGTGCCTGACGCGTTTCAGGTTTCCCCTTTCTCAAAGGCTGCCGGGAAGTACGTGCAAAGCGGGTAGGCACTCCCTCAATTAAATTCATAGTCACGCCTCTGATTAGCGAAATACTGGAATTGTGGGAGATGTAGTGTCCGTTCATTGCTTCATTTTAAATTATTGTGCACTTATTACTGCGTTCAGTTAAGGCCCAGAGTGGGCCCCCGTGAAGTTGTCCATTCCAAATCCTGCGCCTCTGCTCCACATCGAGGGTAGTGAATCCAACCTCGTGGCCTCCTTGAGATCCTGGGGTGGTGCAAAACTCGGCAGAAGGGCATCCGCCTATAGATTCAATCAACAATGGTATCCCAGGATTGAGTTGCACTCGACACAGATGGAAAGGTTACCAGCCTTTAATAACAGGTGCGAACGGACTCCTTACAGCGAGAATGAAATGCAGCTTCCTCTGTGCCTGACGCGTTTCAGGTTTCCCCTTTCTCAAAGGCTGCCGGGAAGTACGTGCAAAGCGGGTAGGCACTCCCTCAATTAAATTCATAGTCACGCCTCTGATTAGCGAAATACTGGAATTGTGGGAGATGTAGTGTCCGTTCATTGCTTCATTTTAAATTATTGTGCACTTATTACTGCGTTCAGTTAAGGCCCAGAGTGGGCCCCCGTGAAGTTGTCCATTCCAAATCCTGCGCCTCTGCTCCACATCGAGGGTAGTGAATCCAACCTCGTGGCCCCCTTGAGATCCTGGGGTGGTGCAAAACTCGGCAGAAGGGCATCCGCCTATAGATTCAATCAACAATGGTATCCCAGGATTGAATTGCACTCGACACAGATGGAAAGGTTACCAGCCTTTAATAACAGGTGCGAACTGACTCCTTACAGCGAGAATGAAATGCAGCTTCCTCTGTGCCTGACGCGTTTCAGGTTTCCGCTTTCTCAAAGGCTGCCGGGAAGTACGTGCAAAGCGGGTAGGCACTCCCTCAATTAAATTCATAGTCACGCCTCTGATTAGCGAAATACTGGAATTGTGGGAGATGTAGTGTCCGTTCATTGCTTCATTTTAAATTATTGTGCACTTATTACTGCGTTCAGTTAAGGCCCAGAGTGGGCCCCCGTGAAGTTGTCCATTCCAAATCCTGCGCCTCTGCTCCACATCGAGGGTAGTGAATCCAACCTCGTGGCCCCCTTGAGATCCTGGGGTGGTGCAAAACTCGGCAGAAGGGCATCCGCCTATAGATTCAATCAACAATGGTATCCCAGGATTGAGTTGCACTCGACACAGATGGAAAGGTTACCAGCCTTTAATAACAGGTGCGAACGGACTCCTTACAGCGAGAATGAAATGCAGCTTCCTCTGTGCCTGACGCGTTTCAGGTTTCCCCTTTCTCAAAGGCTGCCGGGAAGTACGTGCAAAGCGGGTAGGCACTCCCTCAATTAAATTCATAGTCACGCCTCTGATTAGCGAAATACTGGAATTGTGGGAGATGTAGTGTCCGTTCATTGCTTCATTTTAAATTATTGTGCACTTATTACTGCGTTCAGTTAAGGCCCAGAGTGGGCCCCCGTGAAGTTGTCCATTCCAAATCCTGCGCCTCTGCTCCACATCGAGGGTAGTGAATCCAACCTCGTGGCCCCCTTGAGATCCTGGGGTGGTGCAAAACTCGGCAGAAGGGCATCCGCCTATAGATTCAATCAACAATGGTATCCCAGGATTGAGTTGCACTCGACACAGATGGAAAGGTTACCAGCCTTTAATAACAGGTGCGAACGGACTCCTTACAGCGAGAATGAAATGCAGCTTCCTCTGTGCCTGACGCGTTTCAGGTTTCCCCTTTCTCAAAGGCTGCCGGGAAGTACGTGCAAAGCGGGTAGGCACTCCCTCAATTAAATTCATAGTCACGCCTCTGATTAGCGAAATACTGGAATTGTGGGAGATGTAGTGTCCGTTCATTGCCCACTCTGGGCCTTAACTGAACGCAGTAATAAGTGCACAATAATTTAAAATGAAGCAATGAACGGACACTACATCTCCCACAATTCCAGTATTTCGCTAATCAGAGGCGTGACTATGAATTTAATTGAGGGAGTGCCTACCCGCTTTGCACGTACTTCCCGGCAGCCTTTGAGAAAGGGGAAACCTGAAACGCGTCAGGCACAGAGGAAGCTGCATTTCATTCTCGCTGTAAGGAGTCCGTTCGCACCTGTTATTAAAGGCTGGTAACCTTTCCATCTGTGTCGAGTGCAACTCAATCCTGGGATACCATTGTTGATTGAATCTATAGGCGGATGCCCTTCTGCCGAGTTTTGCACCACCCCAGGATCTCAAGGGGGCCACGAGGTTGGATTCACTACCCTCGATGTGGAGCAGAGGCGCAGGATTTGGAATGGACAACTTCACGGGGGCCCACTCTGGGCCTTAACTGAACGCAGTAATAAGTGCACAATAATTTAAAATGAAGCAATGAACGGACACTACATCTCCCACAATTCCAGTATTTCGCTAATCAGAGGCGTGACTATGAATTTAATTGAGGGAGTGCCTACCCGCTTTGCACGTACTTCCCGGCAGCCTTTGAGAAAGGGGAAACCTGAAACGCGTCAGGCACAGAGGAAGCTGCATTTCATTCTCGCTGTAAGGAGTCCGTTCGCACCTGTTATTAAAGGCTGGTAACCTTTCCATCTGTGTCGAGTGCAACTCAATCCTGGGATACCATTGTTGATTGAATCTATAGGCGGATGCCCTTCTGCCGAGTTTTGCACCACCCCAGGATCTCAAGGGGGCCACGAGGTTGGATTCACTACCCTCGATGTGGAGCAGAGGCGCAGGATTTGGAATGGACAACTTCACGGGGGCCCACTCTGGGCCTTAACTGAACGCAGTAATAAGTGCACAATAATTTAAAATGAAGCAATGAACGGACACTACATCTCCCACAATTCCAGTATTTCGCTAATCAGAGGCGTGACTATGAATTTAATTGAGGGAGTGCCTACCCGCTTTGCACGTACTTCCCGGCAGCCTTTGAGAAAGGGGAAACCTGAAACGCGTCAGGCACAGAGGAAGCTGCATTTCATTCTCGCTGTAAGGAGTCCGTTCGCACCTGTTATTAAAGGCTGGTAACCTTTCCATCTGTGTCGAGTGCAACTCAATCCTGGGATACCATTGTTGATTGAATCTATAGGCGGATGCCCTTCTGCCGAGTTTTGCACCACCCCAGGATCTCAAGGGGGCCACGAGGTTGGATTCACTACCCTCGATGTGGAGCAGAGGCGCAGGATTTGGAATGGACAACTTCACGGGGGCCCACTCTGGGCCTTAACTGAACGCAGTAATAAGTGCACAATAATTTAAAATGAAGCAATGAACGGACACTACATCTCCCACAATTCCAGTATTTCGCTAATCAGAGGCGTGACTATGAATTTAATTGAGGGAGTGCCTACCCGCTTTGCACGTACTTCCCGGCAGCCTTTGAGAAAGGGGAAACCTGAAACGCGTCAGGCACAGAGGAAGCTGCATTTCATTCTCGCTGTAAGGAGTCCGTTCGCACCTGTTATTAAAGGCTGGTAACCTTTCCATCTGTGTCGAGTGCAACTCAATCCTGGGATACCATTGTTGATTGAATATATATATATATATATATAACAATGAGTAAAACGTTGTCATGTGAGCAAGGCTCTGAGGAGCCGAAACGTTATGGCCGTCGCTCTGGGCAAATAAATGAAATTTGCACTTGAATTTGGCTCGTGTACTTACTTCGCAAGCAGTTGAAGGAGTTTCAAGGCTGGTGGAAGTGGTAGCTTGGATATATTTGGTCGTTGTTTGGTTTCACGCGATCCTGACACGGAGCCCTCTCTACCAAATGGTCGGCGCTGAAAAGTGAAACTGTTTCCAGGTCTCACCCGGATGTTCTTACTCCCGGAAGGAAGAATTGGCACCTGACCCCCTTGATACTACTCCCGGCAGAACTGTGGATACGGGCTGCAGCGGATTGCGACGGAGGTGGTTCTCCCCAGCCGTGATCGGACGACACGACAGGAGAAGGACCGGAGACACCGCCAAGCAAATCATAGAGGTATCGGGGGTTTGAGAGTATATGTGCAGCGTTGGGCGGTTGCGGTTAAAAATTTGAGTGATCGCATCAACCCCCCACACGCAGACTATTTGAGCCCTAATTCGAGCATGACGGCGGACAGCGTTCGCGAACGGGAGGCTGCAGCTTTGTCAATGTTCACTGACGGCCTCCCATTGCCTGTAAATATTCGTAATGGTCATATCACGGATGTGGTTACACAGGACAGTTCGCTAAAGGACAAATTCAAAATATTAGAGAAAAAGCTACGGAGCGAGCAAAGTAAATGGTGGGAGTCAAAATCTCTCCAACGTTACATTGATGTGGATCGCATTCCCCGTGGGTTGCGCATCTTGACGGCTCCTAGTTACGAGAACCCGAACCCTGAACTAATGCGTGAATGGGCAGAAACGAATCTGGAATCCTCACGTAAACTGGTGTTGATTTTGATCAAGTATGCCGATATCGATAGGGCCCTGCTGCTTAAAGAGATTGATGCAATAAATGAGGAGCTTGATAAAATAGATGATTCCGATGAGAAAACGAGACTGAGAAATGATATGACTGTCAGGCTCAAAAAGGAGGAAACTAAAATTATGGAGAGAAAAACATTTAAATTTCAACGAGATCGCAATGACTATCAATTGGGGCAAATTTTTACTTTTGCAAGGAAGTATGACTCTCTGCGAATCCCGAAATCCAAGACAATTCCTCCCAACAGGGGCCCTAATAAAACTACCTATGAGAAGGACACTTCCCAGTCGGAACTCAGTTCAATTGGTGGTAGCGACTCTGAATCGGAGTTACGTGGTAATCTGGCAGCAGGCTTGATCCCTAAACCGACACCAGCAGAGGAAATGAATTTTTTATGTGTGGAGAGGAGGCAAACCTTACGCCCAAGGCCGGCAACAATGAATTACGTCGTAGACGCTCAAACTTCAAATCCAGGCAGAGGGCGAGGAAGAGGGGCCTCAAATCAAAACAGGAGAAGAGGAAGAGGACACTGGGCGAAGAATCAATGGTTCCTGAAAACGCCAACACTATTATCAATTTGACATCGTTGGAGTTAACAGATGATGACAAGAGGATCCTCTCCTTAGGCCTCTCATTCGCGCCACAGAATAACTTTGATTATGCGGCTACGCGTCTTGATGTTTATAAAGCTGTACGTAAGCTCAAGCTCAAAAAATCCTTTGCATTGCAGGGTAATCGACGCAATACTATCGATAGTGCACTTGAAACATCTCTACAGGATGCCATACAGGACTTGTGGGACACCAAGGGCACAGGCCAATACAGCGATCCGAAATGCCAGGAAGATACCAACCTACAGGGGCCTGTTACACCGTTCAGACCCAAATCCACATACAATCCTATCATGCCCCATGATGCATTGGATATATTTAATGAAAATGTGGTTGCTGAGATAAAGGTATTACACAAGGAAACTCAGTTGAAAAGACGTTGATACAACCGGCAAACACAACAATACAATCAGCTCATTTCGAAGCTTAAAAGTGACAGAAAGATCATTATCCGTCAAAGTGATAAGGGTGGCAATATTGTCTTGTTGACTAAGGAATATTATGACCATGAAGCCTTGAATCAACTTAACGATAGAAAATGCTACACTCGTACAACTGCAGCAGCCATCCAGATATCTAACAATGAGTTCCGGGGTAAATTGACTAACTGGAAGAGACATAAACTCATTTCGGAAGCGGAATTTAATTTTTTGAAGAAAGACAATCCCGTCATCCCCACCCTGTACTTTATCCCTAAGATACACAAGGATTCTAATAGACCCCCGGGCAGACCAATTATTTCGGCCCGAGATGGCATGTATGAAAAAACGTCTCAATATATAGACTTTTTTTTACAGGATTTTGTAAGATCATTAGACTCATTTGTACAAGATACAGGGGATTTCTTGCGTAAGATCAATAAAACCAAATGGAGAGATGAGTACTGGATGATTGCACTTGATGTGACCTCTTTATATACCAGTATTGGTCACAAAGATGGTATCCAGGCCATCAAGTATTTTCTTTCACGTAAACCAACACAGTTTGGGGTCCATAATGAAATGCTGATTGAGATGCTAGAATTTTGCCTGCTCAATAACAATTTTATGTTTAACAGCTCACTGTACCGTCATCTGAGAGGCGTAGCTATGGGGGCCAGTTTTTCCCCTAGCTACGCCTGTCTCCATATGGGCTATTGGGAGGAGATGGTCCTTCAGAAGGATCATGCCCAACACCTTAATGATAAAGTGGTTGTCTGGTTACGGTTTATCGATGATTTATTTGTAGTATGGAATGGTTCTTTGGATGAAGCCAATGATTTTATTGAGATTTTAAATGTAAATAATCTTAACCTTCATTTTACTGCAACATGTAGCCAAACTAGTGTCACTTTCCTTGATACAGAAGTTTATATACAAGCTGGTAAAGTTGAGACTAGGTTATACCGCAAACCAACTGCGGGCAATTCTACCCTGCACGCAACTAGTGCTCATCCGCCCCATCTTATTAAAAGTATACCCTATGGGGAGATGCTGCGTCTTAAGCGAGTATGCAGCAATGACACGGATCTCAAAGTAGCACAGACTTTGAGCAAACCAAGATTCAGGGAGAGAGGCTACTCAGAGGGTATTATTGAGAGTGCCATTACAAGATCTAATGCACTTAACCGTGATGAACTGTTGAAACCCACTACTAGTACTACTGGTGTTATCACAATACAAAGTAATCAAGCAGGTAATGACAAAAATTCACCTAATGCCTTTAGAATTATCATGGGCTATAGTAAACAACAAGCCGATTTACGCAGAATCATAAACAGGAATTGGCCCATTGTGCGGAGTGATCCAATTATTGGTTCTCTGCTCCCACAGCGAGTCATTATCACCTACAGTAGGGCCCCCACTATGAGAGAAGCCTTGGTTAATACAAATCCAGAAACCATTGATAAAACTTCCTGGCTGCAACTCAATAGTGGGTTTTACAAGTGTAAGACTTGCAAGGCCTGTACCCATGGTATCAATACTAAAGCATATATTGATCCATTCAGCAACAGACAACACAAGATCAACAAACTGTTGACGTGTAAAACCGAGTATGCGATCTATGTCCTTACTTGCCCATGCAACCTTAGCTACGTGGGTAGCACGAAATTAGCGGTGCACAAGCGTATATTGCAACATTTACGTGCTATTTCCAACCAAGATAATACCTACCCCGTCGCTCGACACTTTAGAGAAACCCATAAAAGTGACACTAAGGGACTCAATTATTATGTCATTGATTCCATTGAGCCCAGTAGAAGGGGAGGGGACCGCGAGTCTAACCTACGCAGATAGGAAACTCAATACCAAGGCACCATCAGGGTTAAATATGACAGAGGACCTGCACACGTGTTTGGGTTGAGTTGATCCATATACTCTATATTCTTGAGTTTGATCTTTAAGTGTATAATGATACTATTTGGTGATGATTGCACAATCTCTCTTTTTTTATCATTCATTGGAATTTACCTTGTAACTTTTTATTGGAATTGATATCGGATGTGTACTCGGCAATTTTTTAGCGTTTTAGTCATTTGTCTTAAATTATTTACCTATGTAAATTTATGGTTATTTATTTAGTATTTTACTATTTATTATTGACAAATTGTACTTTATATGTAAATTTTGCATTTTTGCACATCTGTATCCATCATCCATTCCTGTGAACAAATCCTTGAGGGTCGTTATTCTAATTTCTTATGTTGATGAACCTTATATACTACTATCACTTCATTTTATTAATGATATACCAGCATGCCCCACCTAACTTTAACTCTTGAATTTTTCACATATTCGTTTATGTGATGGTAATAATGGTGTCCTTCATGTCACTATTTGACTTTTATTGATTCTCTTGTGATTATGACCATTTATTAATATGAACTTTCATGATATATACATCTTTTAGCACTTATTTAGCACAGGCACTTACACACTTTACAAATTGCACTATACACTTTTCCCGTTACATTGGTCCCAGGTGAGATCCAATTATTATATTTTGTTCAGACATAGAGAACAGGCTGTTTTTACTGACCTCGATACCAACAACACTGTGGATTATAAGTAACAGGCTGTCTCATTTTATGTATCATTGATGAGTTGGCATATAAGAATACATTATTTATAGGACGTACGGGCATTCATGCCGCTATTTAGTAATATGTCTTTAATTACATGTTTTTCAGATTATATTATATAACATGTAGCTATACTGTATAGTATTATGATTCTTCTGTCAGTCCTGTTCTACAATTTCTTCTATGTCTATGATGATCCACCCATGTGACTCCACCATGTGACGTCGATTGTAATCAGCACTAGCACTTTAAATTTGTGGCATCACGAGTAAAACGTTGTCATGTGAGCAAGGCTCTGAGGAGCCGAAACGTTATGGCCGTCGGTCTGGGCAAATAAATGAAATTTGCACTTGAATTTGGCTCGTGTACTTACTACTCAAGCAGTTGAAGGAGTTTCAAGGCTGGTGGAAGTGGTAGCTTGGATATATATATATATATATATATATATATATATATATATATATATATATATATATATATACAAGTACCCTGCGCATTCATCCACTTCCCGGCAGGCGAGGAGGAAGGCACACGGACGCCAGACGTGCTTCATAAGAATTTTATTCAGAAGTCAGCAACGGCAAGACATGACATTACGCGTTTCGGCCACCAGGTGGCCTTGATCACATAAGGTAACAATCTCACTTGACATCCTTATATACACCACTTATAGTGATCACGTGATAATGAACGACATAGAAGACATATTTACAATGTTGCTGTTAAACTTGTCATTATGTATTAATCTGGGAGGCATACCGATACATGAATATTAGTATTTATAAAGTGCAGATGTTTGAAGTGCAAAATGCGCAAATTAAGGTGTAATTTGCAGTAGTATTATTGTGCAAAATATGCAAGGCAAACAATAAAATACTATATACAAATATATGTATAAAATGGCTATATAATGGTGCAAAATACATTTTGTTAGAGCCTTGGCTTGCTGGCCTGGAAAGTAGTTAACATTGTCAAATGCTATCATGATCTTGTGCAAAATACGCAATAATAATACTACAGCTGAAAAAAGGAATATCAGCCTAATTCATAAATATTCGTGTGTATCAAATGCTCATCCAATAATTAACAAGAAAATTACAGAACAGATAACAAATGTGTCGATCATGTGAAATTTTCCCAAAGAATATAAAACTCTTTATATATATATATATTCACTGAAAAAACCATAGGTTTCACACAAGTTATAGTTAGCTATACATTTCACTCGTAAAAAACCAATGAAATTCCCCCGTTATAGTTAGTGCAGGCAACTATAACTCACGCGACCGCAATCCTCTGCTGATGCTAATACTGTATTTAGACACTTATTTGCCCATGTCTTCTTCCATTAAATTTTAGCTATACATATATTACAAATATTTTTTTTTCATAAAGACACATATGTCATCAGCAGAGGATTGCGGTCGCGTGAGTTATAGTTGCCTGCACTAACTATAACGGGGGAATTTCATTGGTTTTTTATGAGTGAAATGTACAGCTAACTATAACTTGTTTGAAACCTATGGTTTTTTCAGTGAATTTGCAAGGTTTTTTAAATGCTAATTCCTAACTATAACGTGTGTGAAACCTATGGTTTTTTCAGTGAATTTGTACGGTTTTTTAAATGCTAAGTTACTTTACGCCATTCGTGGCGTGCGCGCTCAGTTAACGCAGTTCGTTCCGTGCGCGCACGGTGCGCTTCGCGCACCGTGCGCGCACAGTGAGCACGCGGTGCGCTTCGCACACCGCGCGCCCCCTTTACGCAGTTAGTGGCATGCACGCACGGTGGTCACGCGGTGCGCTGCGCGCACCGTGTGCCCACGTTACGCGGGATGGGCCATGTACGCACGATGCGCTTCGCGCACCGTGCGCACATGGGGGACATATTATGCGCTTCGTTGTGAACGTTATTCATTTGTACTTTCCATTTGCACCATTTGCACACGGGGTGGGGAAAGTGTGGATAATTTTTTTATTTTATAAATTTTTTACCGTACGCGTACGGTAAGCGTAATCGGCAATTTTTCGAAAAAAAATTACTTTGTTTTTTTGGCCTTGGGGGTTGTTTGGGGACACATATATGGATGCTGGGTGTTTAAGAACTGAATATACTCCCCCTGTAGATGTTTTTTGTCTTGGTTTTTGCAGCCCCCCTCAGAGTGCGAGAGAGAAAATGACGGCCGCCGGTTCCTGGTTTCGACCGATTCGAATGTTTACTTAGATCGAACAGCCAATCAGAATCGCGCTCGCGCACGTCACCGTACGCGTACGGTAAGCGCACCTTAAGCACACCGTAAGCTGGCTCAGATATATATATTGATTTAAAGGCTATTTTCTCAGAATCTACTGAACAGATTTACACCAAACCTACAAAAGGCACTTCCTTGACCTGTAGACTACCTCTCTGCCAAATTTCAAGGAACTCTGTTCAGCCGTTCGGGCTGTGGCTGTGTCTAAAGGTCCTATGGAAAAATGCATGGGAAAAACGCGTTTTGGGACCCCCCTTTTATCTCAGCCCCCGCTTGACGAATCCCCCCGAGACTTTCAGGGTAGGAGCGGAGCGCAGCGCCCCACCTATTTTGAAAATTTGGCGAGGATTCGTCGACCGGCGCCAAAGTTATTCAAAAATAGAATGTTGCGGTTTTCCTATGGAAACAGGGTCTTAACTATAACTACCTACTGGCGACCGCCAGTAGGTAATATATACATATATATATATATATATATATATATAAAGAGTTGCCCCCAGTTGGAAGTGCACTCCAGGTAGGTACACGCTCAAACTCACAGCAGCTTTCATAGACACGGCCCCTTCGATTTCCGCTGCCTACGCCTTTCGGGCCAACCGCCCTTCTTCATGGGTAGCATGTGTTCAAATAACGGCAAACAGGAATTTCACCAGTAAATTACCTCATTTATTTCCATGACACGCACAGCATTATGGGACTGGTAGTGCAAGTATAACTCCAGTGGGTTGCCGCCGTTATGAACATGGCAAGTTCTTTTCAGGGAAACAAAGTATCTCTTTTCCAGCCGCTTGCACCAGTACAACAAAGCACCTCAACACTGCTTCAATGGCGACTGCTAATTAAAAACATCTCAGCGAAACCTGTGGTCCGTGTTTTCCCGTCAGGATTGGGAAGTGACGGTGATTGCAATATATATATATATATATATTCACTTAAAAAACCATAGGTTTCACACATGTTATAGTTAGGTGGATATTTCATTCGTAAAAAACCAATGAAATTCCCCCGTTATAGTTAGTTCAGATAACTATAACTCGCGCGCCCGCAATCCACTGCTGATGACGTCACATATTACATCGCTCATGACATGGTCAGTGGCATCACTCATGACATCACTGATGACATCATCCTTGTGATAGAGTGGCGGTCGCGCGAGTTATAGTTATCTGAACTAACTATAACGGGGGAATTTCATTGTTTTTTTACGAATGAAATATCCACCTAACTATAACATGTGTGAAACCTATGGTTTTTTTAAGTGAATTTGCAAGGTTTTTTAAATGCTAATTCCTAACTATAACGTGTGTGAAACCTATGGTTTTTTCAGTGAATTTGCAAGGTTTTTAAAATGCTAATTCCTAACTATAACGTGTGTGAAACCTATGGTTTTTTAAGTGAATTTGTAAGGTTTTTTAAATCCCTTTTTTTTCTTTTGATTTTTTTTTTAAAACAATATGCTACCTATGTATATAATCATTGATTTACTGTATCCTGCAATATAGAAAGGTTCACCTTTTTAAAAAAAATGGTTAGATATAGTTGAATAACATAGTTAATATCTTCTACAAACCTTTTTTTTTTTTTTTAGGCTTTTTTACCGTGCGCTTACGGTAAGCTTACCGTACGCGCACGGTACGTTTTATGTACGGTGCGCATACGTAATGTTTATACTCCGTGTGCGCATGCGTACGTGATTTACGTACGCATCCGTAATTCGCGTGCGATGCGTAAGCGCTTGCTCCCTACGTGACGCGCGCGCTCACGTTACGCGGAACTGCCGTACGTGCGCGCGCGCGCGCGTGCTTTTAATGCATGTGTGCGCGCGTGCCTCTAAAGCGCATGCGCGCGTGCGCGTGTCTAACGTACGCGCATGCGTACTTTTACCGTGCGCGTACGGTAAGCGTACGAAGCGCGCACGGTAGGTCATGTGATCCAGAAACAACACTTTTCATTGGTTTAAACTTGTTTTATTTCCAGAAACTTCCAACACCACACCCATTCCCCTCATTACTGCTTGTGATTCCTTAGGAGAAGGAGCTGAATTGTCTTTAGGATACAATGGCAGAGCAGCAGTCCTCTTCTGAGAGTGAGCAGGGCAGCAGCATCATTAGACAGAGAAGGAGGAAACAGAAGAATTCTTTTGTTTGGGAGTATTTCACATTTCCCGAGGGGCAGAAAAAGGTAAATGCTCCATTAGTCACCTGCTCACTTTGTGAGCGTGTCTTATCTAGGGGTAATCCAAGGAAGAAGTATTCCTTTGGTAATCACACTATGTTGAGACACATTAGGGATGTACATCCCAGGACTTTTGCTCGACATACTGAAGCAAACCCTTCAGTAAGTCACCCGAGCACATCCGCAGAAGCTCAGCCGAGTACATCTTCGGCAGCTCAGCCGAGCACTTCCTCTGCGGTGGGAGCATCACCCTCTTCTGCTCCTCTGGACATTTACCCTCGGTTTCAGAGGGTACAAATAAGGTGCATCGCTTGTTACTCTCTTATTGCTGTGTGGGAATCTAGTATTCCTCTAATAGATAATAAGATTGAGCAGCACAAGTGCGGTTCCTTCTAATATTCCCATTCTTTCTTTCCTCTGTCCCTGTATTAACACAGGGGCTCTTTTAAGAGCCACCCTACCTCACAATTGTTTCAAAATTAATTTTATTCTATTTATTTTCCGCCGTACGCTTACCGTACGCGCACGGTACGCGTACCCCACAATTTTATTTTTTTTAAAACTAAAAATGTATTTTTCACACTTCTGAGTCCTTTTTGGACCCCCTGACAAAGGCTATGGGGTCTGCAACTCTCTACCTTGCCCCCTTTTCACGTTCTCCACCTTTTTTTTTTAGTGTGAGACACACAAAATGGCGGCCGACACTTCCTGATTTCGACCGACTGGAATGTTTACTGTCATGTAACCACCAATCAGAATTACGCTCGTGCACGGCAGCGTGCGCGTACGGTAAGCTTACCGTACGCGTACGGTGCGCGCTTATAGATATATATGTACTTTTAACTGAAATATTCTCAGGAACTACAGAACAGATTGACTCCAGATATTCAAAAGGCACATCCCTGACCTGAGGACTACCTCTCTGCCAAATTTCAAGTAATTCTGTTCAGCCGTTCGCGCTGTACCTTGGACTAAAGGTCCCTATGGAAAAATGCATGGGGAAAAAGCGTTTTTGGACCCCCTTTTTTCTTGGCCCCCGCTTGACTAATCACCCTGAGACTTTCAGGGTAGGAGCGGAGCGGAGCGCCCCACCTATTTTGAAAAATTCGCGAGGATTCGTCAACCGGCGCCAAAGTTATTCAAAATAGAATTTTCAGATTTCCTATGGAAACACGGTCCTAACTATAACTATCTACTGGCGACCGCCAGTAGGTAATAACTATATCTACCTACTGGCGACCACCAGTAGGTAATATATATATATATATTACCTACTGGCAGTCGCCAGTAGGTAGTTATAGTTAGGACCTATTTTCCATAGGAAATCAGCATCATTCTATTTGGAATAACGTTGGCGCCGATTGACGAATCTTCGCGAAATCTGCCAAACTTTTGGCCAGCTCCGGTCCGCTCCTATCCTGAAAATTTCACGGTGATTCGTCAAGCGGGGGCCGAGAAAAAAGGGGGGTCCCAAAACACGTTCTCCCCATGCATTTTCCCATAGGACATGTTGAGGCAGCTACAGCCCGAACTGCTGAACGGAATTACACCAAATTTTGCAAAGAGGTAGCCCTCAGTTCAGACTCGTGCCTTTTGTTTAAATGGTGTAAATCTGTTCAGTAGTTCCTGAGAAAATTCGAGTTAAAAAGATAGATATATCTGGGCGGAGCCTAACCACACATCTCATCGTGAGATCTGATTGGCTGTCAGCACTTCATCCAAGAAGTGTTGCCAGCCATCTTGGGACCAAGAAAAATTAGGGCACATTTTGAGTGACTTCTCAAATCCTCTTCTATTTCATTAAATAATTCTGACATGCAGACTGAAACATGCACTTTCAATACCAGCAGCAGACTTCCCTGGTGAGCAGTCGCTTTACTACAGTGATCTAATGAGCAACTAGAGTGCTAACATTCTGAATTTATGGCAAATGTGTGACACATCTGAATGCCTTCTTGATGGAATCAAAGTAAACAACTGAAAGTATTTCCAACTGAGGAGACTGTAGTAAATGAGGAAATTAGGAACCTTCATAACAAATAAGTCTCCCAAAATGGCCACCAGAGACAAATGAGCCCAAATGTAGCCCAAATATCACCCAGATGTAGCCCAAGTATAGCCCAATGACAGAATGTCCCAGAGTGTTCTTAAGAACAACTAGAGCGCTTACTGTCTTACTTATGACAAAAGTATGGCACACCTGAAGCCATCTTGATTGGAATAAACTGGTAACACTTAAAACATATAATTTAAAAAGGAACACAATGAGGGGGTTCCTTTTGCCATAGAAATTATGATTAGTGCTGAAGAAAGAAAAATGAGGGCACATTTTAAGTGACTTCTCAAATCCTCTTCTATTTCATTAAAAAATTCTGATATGCAGACTGAAACATGCACTTTTTTTTTTTTTTTTTTTTTTTTTTTTTTTTTTGAAACCGTTTATTACATCCATAAAAAGGTTACAGTTATGGGCCTACAACCGCACGGCCGGCCGCTAGAGCATCACAAATATAGTACATACAGACAGTAAAAGTCTCTCAGCGGTGCACAGTAGAAACACAGGAGTAATCAACGGTGCAGGCCTCACGGCGTCCTGCCACAGAGTACGGTTTCATTTTAAAGACTAACAACAACAACAAACACCACAACCGCAAGGCAACCCAAGATTCAAGGTGACAACACTTGCTCCATAGTGGGGGATCCAGAGTGGCAGGAAAGATCTGAAGAGGGGGATGGGAGGAGATCAGGGACTGGGGGGCCGCGTGCCCGCGGCCGAGCAAGGGGGTCCAGCTAGGGAGACGGAGCAGGCGAGGCAGCCGGCAGCTGTGGCGGCTCACAAATGCCCCCACGGTAGGCGTTCCAGGGGCCCCAGAGTTTCACCCACGCCCCAGGCTTACCCCTCGCCACATACACCACCTTTTCACGGAACATACACCAATCCATGTGCTCTTTCCAGGCCGACACCGCAGGGGGCCTCTGGGATCCCCACAATTGAGCAATATCACGTTTCGCTATCATGTATCCCAGAGTCACCCACCGCGTCTGCGGAGCCGAATAGTCATTCGGTTCCCATACATTCAACAAGCACCTCCTCGCTTCAGGCAGCAGCGCTACACGCGTGACCACACGGAGGACCTCATGCACACCACGCCAGAATCGCTCCACCTTCGGGCACTCCCACAGTATATGCATAAAAGTCGCCAACGCACCACAGCCACGCTTACACAGTCCGTCCACGGCAAAACCCATACGTAGAAGCCGTGGCCCCGTCACGTAGACCCGGTGAAGGATCTTGAGCTGGACGAAACGAAGGCGAGCCGGGATGGCCACCTCTTTTGGAGAGGCCACCGCGGACATCCAATCCTCGTCGTCCAGCTCCAGCCCGTCGGCCACCCAAGCCTCGCGTAGACTAGTTAACAGGCACGATCTATCATTAATCAGCTTCTTATATATGAGGGAGATCGTGCTGTCCGGGACATGGCCATCCAGCACTCTGTCCTCCAGGGGGGAAGACTCCGGAATGGATGCAACATCCGGGAAGACGGAGCCCAGCGCATGGCGGACCTGTAGGTACCGAAAGTACTCACTGCCCTGCAGCTGGAACTCCGCCTGCAGCGTCTCAAAAGTTTTGAATCCCCCCCTCGTCCAGAGATCCCCCACTGTGCTGATTCCGATCGTGTCCCACTTCTCGAAGCCCTTTGATGTCCACAGGGAGCCCAGCCTCTCGGAGGCATACAGTGGAGACGCCCGGGTCAAACGGTCCTTCCACCCCATAGCTGCATTAGCCGCGTGCCAAACCCGCACCATGACACGCGTCGGTCCCGTCAGACGGGAGTCGGGCGCGCCAGAGTACAGTGCTCGATTGTAATCGCCACCGGGAAGGAGCATCTTGTCCATCTCGAATGCCGGGTTCAGGGCGGGCCCGTAAAGGCCATGATTAATTGCAGCTAGCTGGGAGGCCCAGTAATACCGTTTAATGTCCGGGAGGGCGACCCCTCCATCGTACCACGGGAGCGTCAGTTTAGCCAGAGCAATACGCGGCCTCCCGTCCCAGAACAGGCGCCGCTGAAGGCCCTCCACCTCACGAAAGTATCTTGCCGGGACCATGTCCATAGTGTTCTGGAGGGCGTAGAGGAAGCGCGGCAAGGACATCATTTTAAACAAGGCCGCTCGACCGAGCGGCGAGAGCGGGAGACGCCGCCAGCGCACCACATCCTCCCTCAAACGCTGGAGAGGGGGCAGCAGATTCCGCTCATAGCGGGCCTCTGGGTCAAGAGTGATATATATACCCAAGTACCGGAAACCCTGGGAGGCAATCTGGATCGGGCAGTCCCGCGGCAGGACCGGAGCCTCCCCGGAGAGTACGTAGACACAGGATTTCGCCCAGTTAATGACTAGGCCTGAGTTGCGACCGAAGGAGCGCAACACATCAACTAGGACGATCAGGGACTTGCGCGGGGAGGCGAGATACAAAAGGATATCGTCCGCGTAGAGGGACACACGGTCCTCGTGCTCGGGGGTCCAGCGGAGACCCCGGATGGAAGGGTGCCACCGCAGCCACTCCGCCAGGGGCTCCAGGGCCAGGGCAAACAGAAGAGGCGACAGGGGACAACCCTGTCGCGTGCCCCGTCCCAGCGCGAACGGGGTCGACACACGCCCGTTCACCACCACCTGCGCCATTGGGCCCGAATATAGTAATTTGACCCAGCTGATGAAACCCGGGCCGAACCCAAACTTCGCGAGCATCGCCCAGAGATATGGCCATTCGAGCGTATCAAACGCCATGGTGGCGTCCAAGGACGCCAAGATGGCTGGCTCCCGCACAAATGGAACACGCGCAAGCACGCCGTGCAAGCGCCGTAGATTAAGCGCCGTGTTGCGGTGCGGGATAAAGCCCGATTGGTCTTGGTGGACCAAATCGCCCACCACGCCAACCAACCGGTTAGCCAACACCTTGGCGAGGATTTTGGGCTCCGCGTTCAAAAGCGAAATCGGCCGATAGGATGTGACCCGTTCACGGGGCTTTCCCTCCTTATGGATCACCACAATTGTAGCCAGACGCTGGTCCGGCGGGAGGGAGCCCTGCGAGTGAGCCGCGAGGAACATCGCACGCAGGTGGGGCGCCAGCACATCCGGGCGTAGCTTATATAGCTCAATGGGAATGCCATTGGGGCCCATGGCCTTGCCAGATGAAATCGAGCGAATAGCTGAGGCAATTTCGTCCGAGGTGGGGGGGACGTCCAGCGAGTCTCTGTCTTCCGCCGTAAGGGAGGGGAGTGCAATATCCCGAAGCAGGGCAAAGGAGTCCGCTTCCGAACAGGGAGAAACAGGGGAGTAGACTCCGCGGAAATAATCCGCGAAACAGGAGACAATGGCTTCCGGCTCCGTGGCACACGCACCATCCACGCTCTCAATCAAAGGCACCACTCGGCTCGCTCTCTCTCTCTTATCCAACCACGCAATCAATTTACCGGCCTTATCACCCACATCGTACAAGCGCCCCTGCTGCTCTCTACCAAGGCCCCTGGCCGCCTCCGTGACGAGGGCCCGGTAGGCCGCCTGCTTTAACTGCAGAACATGTAACTTGGCGTCTGTTACCCCGTTCCCCAGGTCACCCTCCAATTCCGCAATCTCGGCCTCCACCCGGGTAACCTCCTCCCGCTCGCGCCGCCGGGCATTGGCAATAAAGGAGAGGGCCTCCCCTCTAAGAACCACTTTGAAAGCCTCCCATAGGGAGAGGGCAGATGGGACCGACCCCTCATTCTCCTCAAAATAGCGCTGCAAGGATGTGATCAAGTCTGCACGAATGGAGGGGTCGCGCAGATACCAGGCGTTAATCGGGGCCACCCTGCCATCCCCCCTCGGGATGACATCGAAATGCAACAACAATGGGGAGTGGTCTGAAATACCCCGTGCCAGATGGCGCACCTCTCCCACCCTCCCCGCATGGGCTGCTGGGACAAGGATGTAATCAAGCCGCGAGAGACTGCCATGGGCCCCCGAGTGGAAGGTGTATTGTTGCAATACGGGATGCTTTAGGCGCCAACAATCCACCAGGCCCAGTGTGTCTAAAAGGCCAGGCAGCCACGCCTGTGCCCGAGGGAGGTCCCTAGGGGGATGGCGATCCATAGATCCAGAAACAACCGCATTAAAGTCCCCTCCCACCACCAAGAGGCCACTCGGAAGTTCCAGAAGGAGGCGCCCCAGGTCCGCAAATGTAGTGGCCTGTAGCCCAGGCGGGACGTACACCGACACAAAACTGAACACTCTACCCTCCATACGTCCCGCCAGAGCAGTGTAACGTCCCCTCTCATCGTGGTGCACCTCATCAATCTCCAGCGGGAGCGAGTTCCTAATCATAATACCCACCCCCCGCGAGCCCGAGGTGAAGCCAGAGTGGGCCGCCAAACGATATCCCCTCCGATTCATTGCATGAAAGGTGTTACCTATAAGGTGCGTCTCTTGCAGAAAGACAACATCTGGTGAAATACGTTTTAAATACTGCAGGACCACACCACGCTTAATCCTATCCCCCAGACCGTTAACATTCCATGACAACACCGTCAAGTCCCTACCCCCCATCATACGTCGAAACAATCGGTCGTCCCCCACCGAGCAGTCTAAAGACAACAAAACAGCTGCAGGATTGCCTTGCGGTACAAACAAACAACACACCCCCCCCACCCCCCGATCCCAACAAAACTCCCCCCTCCCTGCACCCCTGCATGAGCCCAGACAGCCCCCCCAAAGTGCAGTGTGCCTGTCGCCCCATAGCTAAATACTAACTAGTCCCCCAGAGGAGGAGGGAAGCCCCCAGCAGGCCCCACACGACCTCCATGGGAGGGGAACCTACAGAAGCAGTATGTGGTGAAGGAACAATGTCCCGAGCAAGGCAATACAGTCATCCCTCAATTCTGATCCAGCGGGCCCTCCTCGCCAGCCGCGCTCCCCCCACCCCCCCGGCCCCGATCCCCAGGCAAGGTGTCCAACCAGTCCCCAGCCGCCTCGGGCCGGTCGAAGAAGTGCGTGCGACCATCCACCTCCACCCGCAGCTTAGCCGGGAAGAGCATTGAGTACTTAAGATTTAGGTCCCTTAAACGACGTTTGACGCCAATAAAGCTCTGCCGCTGCTTCTGGACCGCCGGGGTAAAGTCTGGGTAGAAGTTGACGTCCATGTTGTCCAACCTGACCGGTCCCTGTTGCCTGGAGGTCTGGAGAATGGCATCTCGGTCCCGAAAATTAAAGATTCGGGCAATAAGGGGCCGTGGCGGGGCACCGGTCTTAGGGCGGCCCCCGGGGACGCGGTGGGCACGTTCCACCGCAAAAAACTTACTCAGCCCCCGGGGCTGGAGGTGGGTCAGGATCAAGTCTTCCACGAAGAGGTCCGCCGCCTCCGCCTCACGTCCCTCCGGCACACCAATAATGCGGATATTATTCCTCCGGGCGCGACCCTCGGAATCCTCCAGTCGCCGGTCCATCAGGGCGCTCGCCTGGCCAAGCCGGCGCACCTCCTTCTGGAGGGCCACCACGTCAGTCGTGAGGCTCATTGTGGTGTGGGTCAGGGAGTCGACTCGGTCGTTTGTTTTTGACAAGTCCGCCCTCACAAGTCCCACATCCACCAGGACCGAGTCAATTTTTTGCGACAAGGTGTCAAAGCGCTGGTCCACTGAGGCCTTCAGTTCAGCGATGGCGCCCATGACGTCCCGGAGGGTTAGATCCACTGGATGGGCGGGTGCCTCCGTCGGGCCCACCGGGGATGACCGCGTTGTCTCCGGAGAACCCTTTTGGAGCGTGTAGCGGTCCATACTATTGGCCTGGTGCGCCGTACCACGGCGGGTCGTCTTCACCTTCGCCCGGTCGCCATCTTGTTTGGTGGCCATGCTGGCCCTTCCACCGTCGTGCCAAGATCTCCAAACGGGCCGTCACACCAGATCACGGGTGTCAAGGGGGCGACCACAGAGCTGCGGGTCGATCCACCGCAGGCGGGTCAGCTGGGCACCGGGACAAGGCAACACCACCGCACCCCGCTCCGCAGCCCGACCTCGCCAGAGAGCAAGGAGGGCGCAAAAGCGAAAGTGAAAGTGCGGGGTACGCGAGTCGCCCAGCCCCGCTCGCCGCTGTTATTCACCTTGTCCCCGGATCACGCCACTACTCCAATCCGGGGGGCCGGTGAGGAGAAGGCCGCAACCTTCAGTCGATGTTCCCACCGGTGTTCGGGGTCCGATTCGAGCCCAAAAAACGGGTAATGCCTCAGCTCGGGTTCCCCGACACAGTCCCCTTAACAAGGACAGGATATTTCCAGGATTTATTCAGGAGGTCGCGGAGGTCCTCGGGAGCCTCGCACCTACGCGGCCATCTTGGTTGCGCGCTAGGCTCCTCCTCGAAACATGCACTTTTAATACCAGCAGCAGACCTCTGTGGTGAGCAGTAGCTTTACTACAGTGATCTAATGAGCAACTAGAGTGCTAACATTCAGAATTTATGGCAAATGTGTGACATATCTGAATACCTTCTTGATGGAATCAAAGTAAAAAACTGAAAGCATTAACTACTGAGGAGACTGCAGTAAATGCGGAAATTAGGAAACTTCACAACAAATAAATCTCCCAAGATGGCCACCAGAGACAATAGAGCTCAAATGCAGCACAAATATCACCCAGATGTAGCCCACATGTAGCCCAATGACAGAAGTGTGCAAAACACTTATTTTTTGTGTATTTGCAGTTTTATATAATGCAGACTTGTCAGGTATTGGAGTGCTTTACATGAGCATTGGTTACATCACACAAGATCAAATTCATTTTGGTTGTAGACATGGGGAGATTAAGTGATTTGACCACAATCACAGAATGTTGAGCTGAAGCAGAAACTCCAACCTGGTTCCCCATTTGCAAAGTCTGCAGCTCTGGAAGTAACACCACATCCTCTCCTCTAAGTGCAACATTTAATCAAGTGGTCAACTGGATAAAAAACATAAAGATTACAAATAATTTAAAAGTTCTTTGTCGCTATTTGAAAACTCAGAAAATATGTCCTCATTTTAGTTTTTTAGAGCACTAACCATAATTATGATGCAAATAAGACCCTCTCATATATGTAATTTCTAAAGGAAATGCTCTAGGTATTACAGTTTTGATTACATCAAGATGACGTCAGGCGTTCCACACTTTTGTAATAAATACAGAATGTTAGCAATCTAGTTGTTCATTGGGATACTGTTGAGAGGCAGAGGCCAGGGGCACGGACTCTGAAAATTGAAGGCAGGTAGGAGAGTGCAGAGGCAACAATTTGAACACACTGGGCAGGCAGGAAGGGCAGTGGCAGCACAACAGACTATGGAGGGCAGTGGAAAGGGGGGCAGGGGCAACAAACCAACAATACAGGACTGGCAAGAGAGGCTGTGGCAATATAATAGACCATTGTGGGCAGAAGGAAGAGGCAGTGGTAGTACAACCATACATGCCAACAGACCCGTTTCAGCCAGGAAACGTCCAATGTTTTTAAGCTCAAATGGGCTTTATTTGATCTGTCTCCTGTCTACAATCTCCTCTTTTTCAATGTAACTCAAAGGGGAAAATCAATACTCCAGTTTTTTTTCAAAATCCCCCTCTTACCAAGTTCAAAATGTTCGCAAGTATTGTACATTGGATCATGGTAGGCAGGAGGAATTGGGGTAGGGACATGGACTCGGATAACAGAGGACAGGAGGGACATGGATAGGTGCACCAAACTGACCCTACAGGGCAGGCATCAGGGTTTGCAGCAGTGCAATACACCGCACAGGGCATGTGGGACGGGAGTGCAGCACAACAATCCATAGAAAGCAATAGGGAGGGGACAGGACCATGCACATGGACAACAGAGAACAGAGGGGAAAGAGTCAATGGTAGCTAGCTGACCATAATGGACAGACAGGAGAGAAAGCTGCAGCATAACAGACCATAAAGGGCAGGAGGGACGGATCAGGGGCATTACAATGGAACGGACAAGCCAGGAGGGAGGGAATAGGGGTCTGCACATGGAAACAGAGGGCTGGGGGCAAGGGGGCAGGGCAGGAGCAGCAAGATGGCCATGGAGTTCAGGCAGGATGGGCACTAGAAACAAGACACACCATGGAGAGCAACAGTGAGACTATGATGGCATACACACAGACCATGGAGGGAAGGTGGGAGGGGCCATGGTAGCACAGAAGACCATGCATGGCAAGCAGGAGGGTTAGTGGCAGCACAATGGCTATGATGGGCAAGAAGGAAGGTGCAGGGGCATACACAAAAGACCATGGAGGATAGAAGGGAGGGTCAGGACCTGGGCACAGACAAGAGAGTTCAGGGGAAGGGGCCTCACAACAGACCGCGGGGGGCAGGCAGGAGGAGCAGTTGCAGCACAACAGACAAGGGAGGGCAGAAGGGTGTGGCAGTAAAATGGACCATGGAGGACAGGAGGAAGGGGATAGGGGCATTTCATGTGGACAGGCAGGGTGGAGGTGGCAGGGACAGGTTACAGTCATCTGACAATGCTAGGCAGGTGGGAGGGGAGTGGCAGCTCAACAGAACACTCAGAGTAGATAGGAGTGGCAGTTCCATGGAACATGGTGGGCAAAAAGGATGGAGCAGGGGCATGCACAAAGACATCGGAGGGCAGGGGGAAGGAGAATAGGGGCAGCAAGCTAAGCACAGAGCCTAAGCAGGAGGTAAATGATGGGCCATAGAATTGGGCAATGGAGGGCAGGAGGAGTGGACTGGTACATCATGCTAAATGGAGGGCAGTGGCAGCACATCAGACCATGCATGGCAGGAGGGAGGAGGCTAGTCCATGTATTCAGACAACAGAGGATAGGGAGGAGGTGAATGGGGCAGCAAGCTAACTGTTCAGAGAAGGTGGGTATTAGGAACGTTATTGTTTTTAAAATGTGTGTCTGTGCGAACTACTTAAAATATGAACAAGTATGCAGCATAATCTCACTTTTATTCAGGAAGAAGAGGACGTTTGTGACTGTGACTCCGGGCTCACTTGGCAGAAACACCACCTGACCCTCCACCCCCCATCGCAAAATGTAATGCCCGTGAAAAGGGTAGGTGGACGCAGTGTTATTTGGAACATAGTCCTGAGAGCACGATTGAAAATGAAAACTAGATATAGTATATGGTCTAAACTATGCACCAAAAAGTCTGATATAAGATGAACCGGGGCGTGAAATATAATATGCAATACATTGTGCGCAATGACAGATTCATTGGAGAGCGCGAGATAGCACAGGCACTAGCACGTGCTATGCAATATGCACCTTGGAGTGTAATATGCACAGGGCAGTGTTGTGTAACCTAACTAGTCTCTAAAGTTGTAATATAAAATATGTGCTGGGGAGTGTAACGTTGCATATGCACTGTGAAAAAGATAGGGATCCCAGATTGTAATATGTATGGCATAGCACTGTGCGTTATAACATAGGCATCGAGGAAGGCACGTTAGATGGGGCAATATAACCCGTGCGAAGGCAAGTGTGGCATGACATATTCACGGGGTGGTGTTACAGTGCACATGGGCTAGAGAGTGTCATAGCATACGCACTAGCTGGTGGAATACAACACAGAGGTGTGTGGCACTCGGCGGGCACTGGTGGGTGTAACACAGCATTGGGCTCAGCCAGGAGCACCCTGTGACTCTCAAGTGAGGTTTGTGTCTCCTTTCCAGAGAGTAAAATAAAAAGTATTACACATCCGGTGGTGGATGTGTGTTTTATTAACCGTGAGGGGGGTTTCTTGCATAGTTTGGTCGAATTTTTGTCGAATCCCCTTTGAATGGCTTGGTGTGCGTGTGTATTAAATGTGCCCGTCAATAGCTACCCATGTTTGTATAAATAAACGACAAGGGTGTCTACTTGGAGAGTACCCACCGGCGGGGGCGCCAGGATTAGGCACGGTAGGGCGTCAGACACGTCAGAGCTTCACTAGCGGTGTAAATACATTCCATGTGGATTCATTGTATGCATAGTCGCCTTTTAATGAATATCTCGCAAATTGTCATGGTGATAGGTACATACGGTTTGTCCAGCATGTCCTAGGTGTTTCTATAAATATATATATTTTTTAAATTATAAAAAACAAAGGCCGGCCCCGGGGGATGGGGTCCCCGGGGCCATAAGTGGCCTGAGGAGGGGGACAACGCAGCCCCCCTCCTAAAGATTTTTTTTTTAAAAAGGCCATGACCTGGGGGTTGGGGTCCCTGGGGCCGATTAAGGCCTTGGTAGGGGGGCCACCTGGCCCCCTTCCAAATTAATTTTTTTCAACAAAAAAAATTAGGGTGCAGGCCCTGGGGGATGGGGTCCCCAGGGCCAATAAATTAGAAAAAGAAGGGGGGCCACACAGCCCTCCTTCTTAAAAAAATAAAATAAATAAAAGACCAGCATCGCGCCGGAGGCCACGCCCCCCTCCTTGCAGCCCTCTGCAAACGCGCCCCCTGGCCAGTTGTAAGTTGGGGAATTAATTCCCCTTCAATACTGAGGGTCCCTGAGGGCCAACTAGCCCAACAGGTATCTCCAGTATGCGCCAGGGAGCTGTGTTGCAGACAGGTGTTCTGAGGCCACGCCCCTTTTTACACCTCTATGCAACGCAGCTCTGTGGCGCTTACTGGAGGTACCTAGTGGGCTAGTTTGACCCTAGGGACCCTTAGGATTGAAGGGGACTTAATCTCTCAACTTAGAACGGCCACAGGGCGTGTTTACACAGTGGTGAAGGGAGGGGACGGGGCCTGAGGTGACGTGTGCAAACACGCCCTGTGGCGCGTTTTAAGTTGGGGAAATAATTCCCTTTCAAACCTGAGGGACCCTGGGGGCCAACAAGCCCACCAGGTGCTTCCTGTAAGCGCCACTGCTCTGCGTTGAAGAGAGGTGGTGCGGGCTGTGCCCCTTTTTACACCTCTTTGCAATGGCGCTTACTGGATGTACCTAGTGGGCTATTTTGCCCCTAGGGACCCTCAGGATTCAAGGGGACTTAATCTCCCAACTTAAAATGGCCACAGGGCGTGTTTACACAGTGGGGAAGGGAGGGGACGAAGCCTGAGGTGACGTGTGCAAACACGCCCTATGGCGCGTTTTAAGATGGGGAAATAATTCCCCTTCAATCCTGAGGGCCCCTGGGGGCTAACTAGCCCAACAGGTGCTTCCAATAAGCGCCACTGAGCTGCATTGCAGAGAGGTGGTCCAGGCCATGGCACTTTTTACACCTCTCTGCAACGCAGCTATGTGGCGCTTACTGGAGGTACCTAGTGGGCTAGTTGGACCCTAGGGACCCTCAGGATTCAAATGAACTTAATCTCCCAACTAAAAACGGCCACAGGGCGTGTTTACACAGTGGTGAAGGGAGGGGACGGGGCCTGAGTTAACGTGTGCAAACACGCCCTGTGGCGCGTTTTAAGTTGGGGAAATAATTCCCCTTCAATCCTGAGGGACCCTGGGGGCCAACTAGCCCACCAGGTGCTTCCAGTAAGCGCCACTGCGCTGCGTTGCAGAGAGGTGGTCTAGGCCGTGCCCCTTTTTACATCTCTCTGCAACGCAGCTCTGTGGCGCTTACTGGAGGTACCTAGTGGTCTAGTTGGACCCTAGGGACCCTCAGGATTCAAGGGGACTTAATCTCCCAACTTAAAACGGCCACAGGGCGTGTTTACACAGTGGGGAAGGGAGGGGACGGGGCCTGAGGTGACGTGTGCAAACACGCCCTGTGGCGCGTTTTAAGAGGTAGTTTTAATCCCCTGCCCTATTATACTAGGGGCTTATAGAGGAGGTCATGCTAATCACAGGGGGACCCCAACGCATAGTGTTCTCTAGTTTATGTAAGTGTTTTCACTGTATTCTGAGTGTCTTTTAACATAGCACTGGCTCTAGGACTGGTTAGTCAGACTCAGTTACCACCAATATCCGTCTGAAAAAGTTGAGGGTACAGGATGATTTTGCAACAAGGCTTCTTTCTGCTCTTCTGTTTGTTCTTTCTGCACGTTATCCTTCTTCCTGCACTTTTCTTCGTCTTTGAGTACTTCTGTTGCTTCTTTCTGCATTTTTTTTTTCTTTCTGTGCGTTTTTTCTTCTTTCTTCACATGTCCTATCTCTGTAGGGATAGTTAGAAATTAGCATTTTAAAAACCTTTGAAATTCACTGAAAAAAACATAGGTTTCAGGCACGTTATAGTTAGGAATTATTATTTTAAAAACCTTAGAAATTCACTGAAAAAACCATAGGTTTCAGGGGTGTTATATTTAGCTGGACTTTTGACTCATACAAAACCATTGAAATTCCCCCGTTATAGTTAGTTCAGCTAACTATAACTCGCGCGCCCGCAATGCACTGCTGATGATGTCACATATTACATCACTCATGACATGGTCATTGACATCACTCATGACATCACTGATGACATCTAAAATGACATCACTGATGACATCATCCTTGTGATAGAGTGGCAGACCTCCTCTCCCCCTAATATAACCTTTGAAATACACATTCAAAAATAGAAACTAAAATGTTCAAAACAATGGACATACCAATACCAGTTACAACCTATTCAGTAATTCTAAGATCCACATACACATCCACTCAGTCACCAACAGTCCTATACCGTCACTCATACATGTACTCACTCATCATATGTACTCATACACCTATACATCCTGTTACACAATGCCACTCATCCCTAGAGTTACTCACACACATAGTCACTCATGCTAATAAAGAATCAAACATCCATTTACTTGCATATACAGTTATACACACACCACCACACTTACTTCTACAGAAACTTACACATACTTAGTCTTTTAAACAATCACTTATAGAAACACATACTTATTCATACAGGAGCTCTTCCAATCTCTCACTCTCACATACACTCATTTATATACACCAATAGTCACATATACTAGTTTAAAACATATGTAGTTACTCATAAAGACACTATTGAGACAGTCATTCACTCACTGACACACCCATGCACACACTCATCCACCCATACAGTCCTGCACACATGCTGTCGTCAACACATACAAACAGTGAGTCACTCATTCATGCACCTATGCGCTACGTAATACCCCCCAACGAACCATACAGACACTCAGACACTCATACTGACACTCAAAAAACCAACTAATAACCTATATAGACACTCATGTAGCTACTCACCAACCCATGCAGCCACTTATACACAAAGTGAGAGACTGATACAGATATTTACATATTTAAACATTACTCACTAAGCCATGTATTCACTAAGATACACTTAATCAGTCAGTTATACATATATAAAACATATGTAATTTTCAGAAAAACACACATTCACTGGATGATGTCATCAGTGATGTCATCAGTGATGTCATTTGAGATGTCATCAGTGATGTCATGAGTGATGTCACTGACCATGTCATGAGTGATGTAATATGTGACGTCATCAGCAGTGCATTGCGGGCGCACGAGTTATAGTTAGCTGAACTAACTATAACGGGGGAATTTCAATGTATGAGTGAAAAGTACAGCTAACTATAACACCCCTGAAACCTATGGTTTTTTCAGTGAATTTCTAAGGTTTTTTAAATAATAAGTCCTAACTATAACGTGCCTGAAACCTACAGTTTTTTCAGTGAATATATATATATATATTATTTTTACCACCAATCAGTCCGTGGTAGCGCGTTCTCACAGTGGGTGCTGGTGTCGAGGGTGGACTGTCCCTCGCTTAATTATTGTGCATCAAACGATCCAAACAAGGAACCACCGCACTCCAAGATAATATATTTCAATGATTTCACTTTTATTTGCAGACCTGCACATTTCACCACTACCACCACCAACGCGTTTCAACCCCCACCCACATGTCTTGCTGACTGTGAGCAAGACCCGTGGGGGTTGAAACCCGTTGGTGGTGGTAATGGTGGAATTTGCACATTTGCACGTTTGCAAGTAAAAGTGAAATTATTGAAATATATTCGCTTGGAGTGTGTTGTGTTTCCATATTGTGTCCCTGCGCGGACACCGTAGTCTTACACTATGTTGTCCCAGCTGATACACCGTATCAGCTGTGACATCATCAGCTGCCATCTGTCCATTGACAGTTGACAGCTGATCACTAAACCCATCAGATGTTTCTTCTACTCCGCCTCCGGAGTTTGTGTTGGCGCAACTTATAATAAAGCACATCGTTATCTACATCTTCGAGTTGTGTATTCTACAATTTGGCGACGAGCGCCAACACAGGAACCCACGGAAAGGAAAATTACGGACTTTAAAAAAAGAATTATATTGAAAGGAAATATATACGTAATATTCGTGGACTCAAACCTGAATCAATCAATCATGGAATTTATATCGCGCACTACTCACCCGGAAGGGTCTCAAGGCGCTTGGGGAAGGGGGTCTGCTACTGCTCGAACAGCCAGGTCTTGAGCTGTTTCCTGAAGGCCAGGTGGTCCTGGGTCAGCCACAGGTGGACGGGTAGGGAGTTCCAAGTCTTAGCCGCCAGGTAGGAGAAGGATCTTCCTCCGGCGGTGGCTCTCTGGATGCGAGGGATGACGGCGAGGGCGAGGTTCGCGGAACGTAGCTGGCGGGTGGGCGTGTAGAAGGTGAGGCGGTCGTTGAGGTACCCTGGGCCCAGGTCGTGGAGGGATTTGTGTGCGTGGGTGAGGAGTCTGAACGTGATCCTCTTGTTGACAGGGAGCCAGTGCAGGTCTCTCAGGTGGCGCGAGATGTGGCTGCGTCGGGGGACGTCCAGGATGAGACGGGCGGAGGCGTTCTGGATACGCTGAAGTCTTTTCTGAAGCTTGGCTGTTGTACCGGCGTAGAGGGTGTTTCCGTAGTCTAGTCTGCTGGTGACGAGAGCCTGGGTGACCGTTGTCGAGCAGGGCTCGGATGTCGTCGGTGGCTGCGATGAGGGCGGTCTCGGTGCTGTGGTTGGCTCTGAATCCGGACTGCGATGGGTCGAGGGATCCTTTCGTCTCGAGGAAGGCTGCCAGTTGCTTGTTGACGACCTTCTCGATGACTTTGGCAGGGAAAGGAAGGAGCGAGATGGGGCGGAAGTTCTTGAGGTCGGTCGGGTCCGCTGTTGGTTTCTTCAGCAGAGCGCTGAGCTCGGCGTGCTTCCAGCTCTCCGGGAAGGTGGCTGTGTTGAAGGAGGTGTTGATGATGTCTCGGAGGTGGGGTGCGATGGTAGAGGCGGCCTTGTTGAAGACATGATGGGGGCACGGGTCGGTCGGAGATCCGGAGTGGATGGTGTTCATCATGCGTGACGTGTCTTCGGGGGTCACCTCGGTCCATGTCTGGAGGGTGGCGGCGGGGTGCGTAGGTTCGACCGATGGGTGCGGGGGTGGAATGCCGAAGCTGTTGTGGATGTCGGCGATCTTGCGGTGGAAGTACGAGGCGAGGGAGTTGCAGAGGTCCTGTGAGGGAGTGATGTCGTTGTTGCCAGTGCTGGGGTTGGAGAACTCCTTGACGATGTTGAAGAGCTCCTTGCTGTCATGGGCGTTCTTGTCTAGTCGTTCCTGCAGAGATTTCTTCTTGGTGGTGCGGATGAGCTGGTGATGTCTGCGAGTGGCGAGTTTGAGTGCGGTCATGTTGTCGGCGGTCTTGTTGAGGAGCCAGGCCTTCTCGAAGGTGTGGCAGGCCGTCTTGGAGTGCTTAGGTTCATCGGTGAACCAAGGGGCCTTCTTGCTTCTGGGACTGGTGAGTGGGTTCTTCAGTGGGGCGAGGTCGTCGGCACAGGAGGTCAGCCACTGCGTGAGGTCGAGGGCTGCTGTGTTAGGGTCCGTAGTCCTGACAGGTGGGCTCTGGCTGAGGGAGGTGGCGAGCTGGTCGGCGGTGATCTTGCTCCAGTTTCTGTGGGGAACCTGCTTCGGGTGATGGTGGACCGTGAAGGGTAAAGTGAATTAAGGACTACAAAGCTACCTTCTCTTCAAGATAATTAAAAGGTCAGAGACTTTTACTTGAAAAAAATAAATAAAAAATTGAAGTAAGTTTACCCAGCTGTTATTCATTTAATCGGAGGAGTGCTTAATGATTATTGAAAACTTCATGGACCTTTGTCGAGCTTCATTCTAAAGTCTATCTTGAAGACGATTCTGGCAGGTTGCCCAAGCAAATTAAGCAAATTTGGAATCGGTTGCGTTCATGGAAGTTTATGCGTAATAACAATGGATGTTTGCCGGTAAACTTAAATCCAAGTGCTTCAAGAATTACTGCCACTGTAATTGCATCTGGAGAATGTTATTTTATGTGTGATTATTAGTAGTACAGTGAACTTCCATTCCTTCATCACTTCAGTGCATTACCTCTATGAAAGCAAATACTTCAAGATTAGTGTAAACATTAAAATATATATACTGATCTACACTGCTGTGGGAACATTCACCTTTACTACTCTACTACTTTTGCTTCAACAAATAGCCTTGTGCACTCTTGACTGATTTTTTTTTTTATTCATTTGCCTTTCACACCTTCTTAAATTCTCCTTGTTGGTACATGTAACCTGTTACTCAAACTGTGCATATTATATCCTAGCACACCCCAACATGGCATCTGGATGTGTTTGGAATTTATCGCCTCCAGAAACATTTTTACGCGGTGGGGGCGAACCTACACTAAAGTGGGAGGAATGGAGGGAGTATTTTCTAAATTACATTTCTACATTGGAGGAGGATGATGAGGTAAAACCAGAAAAAAAATACAAGATGCTAATGCATTGTCTTGGTGCTGGTGGTATCAAAGTGTATAACTCCATTAACAAAAAAATAAGAGCTGAAAATGAAGGTGACATTTTTCAAAATGCAATTGATGACTTAAACACGTATTATAAACCTACAGTTTGCGTAGGTGTAGATCGGTACAAATTCTTTCACCGTAAACAAGGGAAGGAAGAATCAATAGATGACTACGTCTCAGTGTTAAAGAATCTTGCAATAAATTGTCGGTTTGGGGCACTCCATGATGAGTTCATCAGAGACCAAATTATAATGCAGGGTTCTAATGAAAATATCCAAGATAACCTGTGGGCCAAGGGCGAATATCCTTTGCAAAATATCATAGACATAGCACGTAAAGCAGAACTGACGGGACGCTGTGCCAAGGCAGTCCTTTCTGAAGATAACGACAAAAAAAATGGTGAAAATGTCAATAAAGTGAGTGATCAGAAAACCAACGTAAAACAGAGTTGGGGTAAAGGTGCACAGAAAATACAAAACCAAAAGTATGAGATGAAGAGCTGGGGGCGCTGTTACAGGTGTGGAAGTGCTTCCCATTTGGCCAATGACTTAAAATTCCCTGCACGTGAGGTAAAATGCTCAAATGTGGGTTAAAAGGACATTTTTCAAAAGCTTGCAACAGACGTAAAACCAAACAAGTAAAAATTATCTCAGAAGCTAATGATTTCAAACAAGAATGGTCTGAGGAGGATGATATGAATATGGTTGTCCTCAATCTTGATGAAGGAAAAAACAGAAATACTACAAATGAAAGGATTACCAAAACGAAAAAACCTATCTGCAACATGACCATATGTGGTATAAATATAAGTATTGTGGCTGATTCTGGCTCACCCTATACCATTGTAAATGAAAAAGTGTGGACAGAGAAGTTTAAAGGGAAAATTGGAGAGAATTTAAATAAGCCAGACATAGTAATGAAATCTTTCACTGGTGAACCAATTGATGTGCGAGGTTACAGAGCCCTCAATTTTGCTTACAAATGAAGGGAATCCATTTGTAAACTATATGTATCGAGGGTTGGTCTGTCTGTTCTGGGATGGATGGACCAGGGCAATCTCTGAATAATTCTGGATCCTGGAAAAGAAGTACCTGGGCTAATCGTAGCAGAGCAGGGAGATTTTAGCAAAGGACTGATTGATGAATTTCCAAATGTTTTCATCAAGAAGATTGGGGCCTTAAGAGGGTACCTGCACAAAATTCAACTTAAACCAATCACAACCCCAGTGGTACATAAAGTCAGAAACATTCCTTTCACCATAAAAAGGGAGGTAAAAGAACACCTCGAAAATCTCCTAAGGGAAGGTGTAATTGAGAGAGTGGAGGCCTCAGAATGGGTCTCACCTTTAGTAGTCGCGAAACGGCCCAATGGCAATTTAAGACTATGTGTGGACTTGCGTGATCTTAATAAAAACATAGGGATCGAACAATACCCACTACCTAAGATCAATGAGATGCTTGCCACAACAAAGGGTGTAAAATGGTTTTCTACGATCGATTTGAAGTCGGCATACCACCAAGTGCCACTGCATAAGGACAGTAAAAAACTCACGACGTTCATTACACCGTTTGGATGTTACAGATTCACACGAGTCCCATTTGGTTTGGCCTCTGCAGCCGCAATGTTCCAAAGGCTAATGCATAACATGTTCGATGGAATCCCAGACATCTTAATTTTTCAGGATGATATTCTGGTCATGGGAAGAACAAAAACAGAGCATGACAAAAAAGTGAGGCAGGTTCTTGAAATATTAAATGGAAAAGGATTAAGTGCTGAATTTCAGAAATGCAAATTTGCATGCAACACGGTCAACTACCTTGGACATCAAATTACTTGTGATGGTATTAGCCCAAAAAAGAGTTGAAGGATGCCATCTTGGACTCGCCAGTCCTCACCAACAAGGATGAACTAAGATCATTCTTGGGAATGGTGGAGTTTTATGCAAGGTTTATAAGAAACTTCTCACACAAAACATATGAATTGAGGCAACTCCTCAAGGTAAAGAATAAATTTGTATGGACTGATGACTGTGACGGTATTTTCAAAAATATAAAAAAAGATATGTGCTCTGCTCTACCTCTGAAAGGTTTTGATACTTCACTTAGGAGTTTTGTGACAACAGATGCGAGCAACAAAGGATTAGGGGCTATGCTTTCACAAAAAGACTCCATGGGAGTAGAATACACCATAGCTTTTGCATCACGCTCTCTCACTTCCTCTGAAGAGAACTTTTCGGTGATTGAGCGGGAAGCTCTGGCTTGTGTGTGGGCTTTAGAACACTTCAGGCATTTTCTGTGGGGCCGCAAAGTCACCTTATGCTCAGACCACAAACCGTTAAAAAAAGTTTTCACAACCAAGGGTTTGTATACTGCATCCCCGAGACTAGCCAGACTTTCTGTACGCCTTTTCGACTTCATGTATGAAATAGAGTATGTTCCTGGAATCAAAAACGTTGTTGCAGACTTCTTAAGTAGAATGCCTGTAGATCATCCTATAAGTGATACATTTTCCAATGTGGAAGAGAATGCTATTGCAGCCGTTTTGGAACAAGACAGTGGCATATCTAAGGATGAATGGTTCAGGGAACAAGAACATGACAGCACCATAATGCAAGTCATACAACTTCTTAAAGGAGGCTGGTGCACAAAGAAATAAGCTTGACAAACAACTCAAAGGATTTTGGGAGGTAAAAAACGAATTGTCGTATGAGGATGGTTTCCTCCTCAGGAGTGGAAAATTCGTACCTCCCCACAAGATCAGATGTAAACTTTTAAAACTGTGTCACGAAGGGCATTTAGGCATAATCAAAATGAAGGAGAGGGTTAAAAACATGTACTGGTGGCCAGGAGTCAATCTGGAAATTGAACGTACAGTGAGAGAGTGTACTCTTTGTATGACATCAGACAAAGCACAGGTAACGTTCAGACCACCTCTCCAACCATTAACCTGCCCAAGCATGCCTTGGGAAAGAATTGGAATACACATTATGGGTCCAATATCTGAAGGTCAAGAAAAATGGTATGTTGTTGTCATAACAGATAATTTTTCGAAATGGCCAGAAGTAACATTCACCAAAAACCCGGAGGCATTGAACATTGTAAAATTTATGGATAGCGTTTTCTGTCGTGAAGGTCTACCTAAACTAATTGTGAGCGATAATGGTACTCAATTTACATCAGACATTTTCAAAAATTATATCGTGAAAAACAACATTAACCACACGACGACATCTGTCTACCACCCAACAGGTAATGGGGCTGTTGAAAGATTCAACAGGGTAATTAAAGGCATAATACAGATTGCCAACAGCAACAGACTACAGTGGAGATGTGAAACACTAAAGACTGTGTGGGCTTATAGAATCACCCCTTGTGAGACAACGGGACACAGCCCTTTTGAACTTATGCGTGGAAGGACACCGTTGTCAAAGGACAATGTGGGGTGGATCAAAGCTGCCAGGAAAGTTGACTGGTCATCCAAACAGGTTCAAGATAAGCTTTTGAAGTCACAAGCTAATGTAAAGAATACTATGACAAAATGCATGGAAGCAAACCTGTGGTTCTTAAGGAGGGTGACTATGTCAAAGTGAAAAAGAGTGGCCATATCACAAAAGGTCAAGAGAAATACACACCTCCTTTGCGAGTCCGTTAGGTGTATTGCAATTCTGCTCTCCTTAGCGATGGGAAGGTGTGGCACTTTTCCAATCTATCAGCTTTTAGACACCCTTGGGATGATTCAGATACCTACGCTTCTAAAGAACCAGCCAGCGGTTCCAGGCAGGAACCTATGGACAAAGCCCTGTGCAAGCAGGCGCATGACTTTGATTTTGATTGCGATTTGCCAATGGATTCCACTTTCAGTGCTGACCAGGGCGAGGGTGCTCCATCTGGACATGTTGCAAGACCCAGTCCCCAGGCTAAGGATGACAGGATCAGACGCAGGTTGCCAGTGCCACCGGTTTTGGACAATGATATAGCGGTAGCGACTAGCAGGGCTGGTAGACTACTTGGTCCGCCTGCTAAATTTAGAGATTATATTTGTGAGTGAACTTTGTCCCATGTTTATCGGTTTCCCCCTCCTCCCTTTTTTTTCCCCCAGGGGGAAGGATGTGTTGTGTTTCCATATTGTGTCCCTGCGCAGACACGGTAGTCTTACACTATGTTGTCCCACATCATCAGCTTCCATCTGTCCGTTGACAGTTGACAGCTGATCACTAAACCCATCAGATGTTTCTTCTACTCCGCCTCTGGAGTTTGTGTTGGCGCAACTTATAATAAAGCACATCGTTATCTACATCTTCGAGTAGTGTATTCTACAGAGTGCGGGGGTTCCTTGTTTGGATCGTTTGATGCACTATATATATCTATGTATATATATTCCAAAAGACAAGCAACGCATCGGAACGCCTGTGGTGTCGCTGGGGGGCCTTAGCAGGTGAGCTCTGAGTACAGGCCTAGCACGTGGGGGTCAATAACGACTCGGGACACTTGTGGTGCTTGCTTGCCGTCTCCGCAGCCGTGGCGCTTCTGCCTACCTTGCTGCGTGACGTCATATTTATTACAGTACGTACAACGAACGTGCCCTGACGTGAACACCATCGCGTATCACGTCAGGGACGAGTATCGCGACACTACATTCCTCCCCAACACACAAAAACAAAAAGAACACATGATACAATCCCCCAGGCATGGACAACCAGTGTCAGAGTGTCCCTCACTCTGCAGCTTACAGTCCCAACAATAAAACTTAAACAGTCTTACTTTACGTAGTCTCGTAACCGGCAAGAAGGCGCGGGGTGCGGCCTCAGGTCATATCGCACTCCGCCACGTTCCACAGCAGCATCTTGGCCTCCGCTCCCAGAGTCATCTGCTGCGTCGTTCTCTCCACCCTCGGGCACGCCCGCTACTCCAGGCAACAAGGACTCTGGCCGGTGCTGCATAGTGTCATGTCCTGGACTTGTGGGCTCTACTCTCACACCCGCCTGGCCCTCGGGTTCTGAGAGTCCTTCCTCTCGTGGCATGTCCCTCATGACCCTGTCCTGGCGTCGTTCATCCCCTCCAGAGAGCACGGGAATTTTCTTGAAGAATGAGACGTTCCTCGTTATTCTTTCAGCACCCTTCCGGGCTGTCACGCACGTGCCTCGGACTTTTTCCACCATCCAGGGCTGAGGTTCGAAGTTCAAACGAAATTTGCCCCCTGGCACCCGATTACGAATTAGTACATGGTCACCTGGGGCTATCGGTGAGGACACCGCCCTCCGGCGGGCGTCGGCTTGGGCAAACGCTCCACGTCGATGCGCATCAATGGCACTGTCATTGGGAGTTTCGGGCTGCCATTCTGGGTGATGTGGAATTGAATCAGTGACAACTCGCCCCATTAGTAAGTGTGCGGGAGCCACTCCCGTGATGGAATGGGGCGTTTGGCGATAGCTACGGAGGAATGTGAAAATGGCAAGTTCTACAGACTGGTTTTTTTCGTGGGCGATCCGTATCACTTTGTTGAGGGTCCTCATGAAGCGTTCCGCTTCTCCGTTCGCCTGAGGCCATCGGGGGGTGATTCGCCGGTGGTGAATCCCGAGAGCCTGTAGGTACACCGCGAAGTCTTGGCTCTGAAACGGTGATCCATTATCGGTTCTGATCTCTTTAACAATGCCATGGGTTGCCATGATTTTCTCGAGCTTCGGGATTACTTCCTGAGCACTCAGAACAGTCAGTATCTCAACCTCCGGATACTTGGAGTGATCATCTATGGCCACCAAGGTGTGCCGTCTGTCTGGCAGGCTGCCGAAATCGACGCTGATCTTTGTCCAGGGCCTCCTCTGGCGAGGCTCCATCACCACAGGGGCCGGCCGGGGCATTTCACCGGTTAGCTGACACGCCTGGCACTCTCGAACGGTAGCCTCCACGATTTCGTCCATGAGAGGGACCCATACTTTGGTTCGGAGCCGTGACTTAGTCTTGACCATGCCCTGGTGACCGATATGGGCTAGATCCACCACTCTCTGGGTGAGGGACATCGGTATGACCAGCCGGTGGCCTCTCAGCAGGCATCCAGTCTCGTCTTCCGTTAGTTCTGTCCTCACGTGGTATAAGCTCTCCATTATCTGTTTCGCCTGAGGCGTCAGGCTCTTCCACTCCTCTCGGGCGCGAGTCCAGCTGTTGTCTCGGACCGCCATTCTCGCTCTTTGTAGGCACTCGTCTTCACTGGTTGCCTGGGACAGGCTGGCCATGGACACTGGCCGGGGGCATGACCGCGCCGTGATGCACCGGACGTACTCTTCTGTTTCTGCCGCCTCTTTTATTTCTCTTGGAGTTGCTGTGCGGGGGTGGCGAGATAGGTAGTCGGCCGGGTTTCGCGCACCCGGCTGATACTCAATCTTGCAGTTGTAGTCCTGCAGTTGCAACATCCACTTCTCTATCCTTGGCGGCGGCTTCGTTGAGGTGCCTGCGAACAGGGAGACCAATGGCTTATGGTCGGTGGTCACAACAAAGGGTTTGCCATAGACGTACAAGTGGAAGTGACGACACCCCCAATGAATGGCGATCGCCTCCTTTTCTATTTGGGAGTATCTCTGCTCCGTCTCCGTGAGTGACCGGCTGGCGAAGGCCACCGGGGCCCATTCTTCGGCATTCGTCTTCCGCTGCAGCAGGACTGCGCCCAGCCCGACTGGACCGGCATCGACAGCAATCTGTGTCAGCTTGGCCGGATCGAAGAAGGCCAGCGTTGTGGCTTCTGAGAGTGCGTGTTTGACTTCTTCAAACGCTCTACTCTGGTCACTGTTCCATGTCCAGGGTGTTGATTCCTTTGTGAGTTCTCTCAGTGGCGCTGTGAGGTTCGCTAGATCCTTGATGAACCTGCCACAGTAATTCACCATTCCTAGAAAACTCCTCACCTCCGTGACGTTCGCAGGAGCGGCTGCCTCCTTGATATCCTTGACCTTGTCCGGATCGGGGTTGACGCCATCAGCTGAGAAGATGTAGCCGAAGAACTGGATCTTCCGGCACAGGAATTCGCACTTCTCCCGATGTAGCGTGAGGCCTGCGTCTCGTATTCGTCGTAGCACCTGCACCAGCCTCTCGTTGTGTTCCGCTACCGTCGTGGCGTGTATCATGATGTCATCGCTGACGTTGAGCGCCCCGGGGATTCCAGCGATCAGCTCTTGTATTACATTCTGGAATACTTCCGCAGCGCTCGATACCCCGAAGCTCAGCCTCGTGTAACGCCTCAGACCTACATGGGTGGAGAACGTTGTTATGTTCCGGGATTCTTCATCCAGAACTAGCTGGTGATATCCCGAGCGTAGGTCCAGCTTTGAGAACCACTTGGCGCCGGCCATTTCCCCAACGATGTCATCGATAGTCGGGGTGATGTGTCGCTCCCGTTTGATGGCAACGTTCGGGAGCCTCATGTCCACACATATACGGACAGCGCCTGGCTGCTTGGGTTTCTTCGCCACGACAATTGGTGACACCCACGGGGTCGGTCCGGATACTTTCTCAATGATCCCCGCTGCCTCAAGCTTCTTCAATTCCGCTTCCACCAGTGGCCTGAGGTGGAACGCTATGCGGCGATGCCGGAGTGCTATCGGCTGGACCGTGGGATCGATATGTAGGTGAACTTCTTTCCCCCGGAACTTGCCTATCCCTTGAAAGATTTCCTCGAACTCCTCCAGAGTGTGGTGTACTGACTCTTGGTGTACCCCAAACGCGAAGGTCACTACTCCCAGATCTTCCGCCGCTCGACAGCCTAGGAGCATGCCTTGCCCGTCTTCAGTGACGTAGACATTCGACGTGATGGACCTTGTCCCATGGGATAACACCGTTCTGAACTTTCCTCGTACCTTTAACGGCTCTTCCTGTCCATAGGCGAACACTGTGATAGTCGAGGGCTGTAGTGGGGGCTGTGGACGCATGGACTTGTGCATGGCTGCAGCCATGATGTTGATGCTGGCTCCTGTGTCTACCACCGTTGTAACTTCCTCTGACCCTACTCGGATGCTGCATTGCGGCAGTCTCCTAGTCCGGCGGGCCGCCGTGCCTATCATGTGCACCCGGTGTATGACTTTTTCCTCCTCTTCATCGTCGTCCATATCGCTGGCTCCCGGACCTCCTTCCTCGACCGTGTGCACGGCCTGGCGGGGCTTTCGGAAACCCTTCGATCGGCACACTTTCTCAAAGTGGTTGAAGCGTCCACACCCTCTGCATTTGGTCCCTCTTGCTGGGCACTCCGACGGGGCGTGGGGTGAGCCACCGCAATATCCACAGGACTTTTGCTGTTCTTGAGCAGCCGGGGCTGGCTTTCGTCGGGGCCACCTCTGTTTCGGGTTGACTGCCACGGCATTGACCGGCTCGACCTTCACTGGCACTTGCAGTGCTGCCTCCATGTGCGCAGCGCGCGCCTTGGACAGCTCCTTCGTTCGGCCCATCGTCAGGATGTCCGCCAGGGGCTTACCGGATTCCTCCAAGATTCTCTCCCTGAGCTTGGCGGACGCACACCCTTGTATTATCTGGCCTCTTATCTCCTCCGTCTCGTCTCGGAACCCACAGGTGGCCGCTAAGTTCTTTAGACGAGCGTAGAATTTGTCGAGCGACTCCTCCGGCGATTGGCGCGCTTGGCGAAATATGAAGCGTTCATAGTCGCGGTTTGCCATTGGCTCAAAGTATTCGTTGAGAGCTGCTATAAGCGTCGTGTGCGTCTTGGGGGTGGCTTCCGCGAGCGTCTTCACTATGTTGTGAATTTCTTTTCCACCTAGGTGAATTATCATTGCACGCTTTTGATCTCTGTTGACCTTCGTGGCCTCGAAGAAGATGCGCACTCTGTCCTCCCAGTCTCTCCACCGGGCTGCTACTGTCGATGGGGACCCCTCGACGGAGAACGGCTCTATTGGCGGGATTGTCGCCATGTTGCGCGTGCGTGGCTTGCGCAAGGTTGGACCTCCCTCTCTCGTGCGCCCTCACACTGGGCGAGATCTTCTGGCACGTGTGCGGCTGGCGCGATGCAAGACCTCTTCTCCCTTGGGCAGTTCAGATTCCCCTGGGCGAGACCTTCTGGCACGTGTGTTGCTGGCGCTAGGCGAGACCCCTTTTCCTTGGGCAGCTCAGATTCCCCCAGGGGGCGTGTGTGTGTCAGCCCCTCCCTTGTCCTGCGACACTGAGGGTTCATTCAAGCTCGGGGGCGCTTGACCCTACCTTCCTGGGCCTCCGGTGAGCAGGACGACGCTGTGTATATTTCACTGTCTGGCTTCTGGTGCATGGATGCTGGGCACGGCAGATGCTGCGCGCTCCCCAGGGCAGGGGGGCAGGGCACGTGAGGTCCGTGAAACGCGCTGGGGCGCCGATGTCAGAGACGGCCCCAGCGCGAGCAGCCACACACACCGGAACACTCCGGCGCTTCCGCGCACGTCCTGGGCACGCTAGCAGCGCGGGGACTGCAGCGCGCTCCGGCGGGGCACGAGCACCGCAAGCGAGGAGCGCTAACGGCTGCCACACCAACCGGACGCGCTGATCCTGAGCGGGGGCACGATCCCATCCTCGTCGCCAATTTGTGGTGTCGCTGGGGGGCCTTAGCAGGTGAGCTCTGAGTACAGGCCTAGCACGTGGGGGTCAATAACGACTCGGGACACTTGTGGTGCTTGCTTGCCGTCTCCGCAGCCGTGGCGCTTCTGCCTACCTTGCTGCGTGACGTCATATTTATTACAGTACGTACAACGAACGTGCCATGACGTGAACACCATCGCGTATCACGTCAGGGACGAGTATCGCGACACTACAAACGCCCAGCCTTTTGGATGGTGTCCCTCTCATTACTATTATGAGTTAGTTTAGATGACCCCAGTTCCACTCCAATATGAGAGCCAGAAGCATCGGCCACAGGGTTGAGCTCTGCAACATGGTAGAAAGAAAAGACGGACTCCATCTCATGATAACTCAGCAGTTTCCTGCTTCCGTCTGCGAGCCGTTGTTCGCGGGAGCAGTTAATGTTCAAAGAGCCCGCGCAATGAACTGGCTACCCTATCCCCGTACACACGGGGACTCAATTTCTGCACTTCAAATTAAGTAAGAGATAGTTCTGTATACTAAGTGGCGAAAAAGCGGGACTGAAGACATCGCGGTACAGCAGTTTAAAGCCGATGCACATGATCGGCTAAATTCCTATATATTTATTTAGGATCTAATTATTTCTCTGGAGACCTTGTTCAATTTTGGGGTCTGTCAGAAAAGCAGAGGCACGAGTGTGCACGGAAGAGGCTCCTCCCACCCTGCGGTAATAGTGTCACCAACTCCTCCCCAGACCCAGGAACAGAATTAAACGATTGTTGCGATAATAGAAAGTTTGAGTTCGACCAGAGTTGTTGAAGTGCGTTTTGAGGATCGCTTGATTTTTGTGCTACAAGTTTCAATTTCATGAGATCAGTAAAAGCAAACCTTTACACGAACACATGGGTGGGTTTCGTTGGTGCTGAGCAGGGTGGGTTTCGTAGTTGCTGAGCACAGGGCCAGTGGCGCAATGGATAACGCGTCTGACTACGGATCAGAAGATTCCAGGTTCGACTCCTGGCTGGCTCGGGGATTTTTAATTTTAGTAACATTTTTTTATGTTACTGCTTTACACTTGAAACTGGCATAGTTTTAAAATTGTATTACTCTTACGCCAAAAAGAAATTAGCATTGGGCTATTTTTAAAATAAGCGTGCTCTGAGCGCAAGGTGTCGAATGTCATTCTGCCCACTCAATACCTCATACAAATATCATGATGGCACACCCTGTCTTTCCAGAAACGCACAACTACTAGCCAATCTATATTAATTAGATTTAAAATTGCATTTTTGAACATTGTTTTGCTGCTTTCTTGAAAAAGTCACGCTGCTGGAATAAGAAGTAGGCGCCGAGTTTACTCGTTCTACCTGAATACATTTAATCTCAGAACCGTATGGCAGAACATTTGTGTCCGGATCACAAAACTCTTTGATTGGCTTTATTATGTCATTGTTGATAAATGTCACGGTGCTTCGTGCATACATTTTGGAAGCTGAGTTCCAACAAAAAACATCACAACAATAAAATAACAAAAGACCAGAATAACACACAGCAGTGTAATCGAACAACATAACCATTAATGAGTCAACACAAAACACATACATTCGGAACATGAATATAACAAAATATGCCCATACAGCATTATAATGCACCATTGCAAAACAGCACCAAAAGACCACAAAATAATAACTATGCAATTGTGTTTTGTGCTGTATCCAGATTTGTTATATTTCTGTGTTGTTCTGTGATGAGTCTTGATAGCGTGATGTGTTGCTGTATTGCATAGTGGTGGTGTTTTTTGAGATTCATTGTGATGACATTGCTTTTTGTGTTGGTATTAGGTCGGTTGTGTTGATATTGTTGAGTTCTGTTATGGTTGTTATTCTCTGTTTTATATTTGTCTTCTTGTATGTATTTGTTGTATCATTGTGTTATGTTAGCTTATGTTGTGGTTTGTATTGTCATGTTATATTCTACTGTTTTTGTTTCAGTTGGATTTGTACATTACTTCACATACCCGACAAGCCACAATACACTTTTGCAGACATGTAGCATACTACTTTGTGGGAGGTCTATGGGTGGAGGAGTGTGTGTCTGCCACATGTTCAACATGGTCAGTGGTTTGATGTCATGCTTGAGGACCAGGGTTGTGCTCTTGTGATATTTTGTGGTTAGAACATTGAGTAAATTTGAAGCGAAAATGTGTAAGGACACTTATGTATTAGATGCTATTGCATGGATCGTGCAGGAGCTGGGATTCTTGTATCTCAAACGTTTAGAATAATCATGAAATAATCCCTGCCATTGGTTGTAAGAACCTTTGTTAGTCGACAAGGAGCTATCATTTACATTAGTTGCCATGTACAGTGATGTCCAAGTGGGGCTACACAGGAATTGACAAAGAGATTTAGGGGCATATTTACAAGGCACCTGTGCCACTGGAGCGTCACTTTTTCCGATGCTCTGGTGGCACACAAGGCTGAGCCATATTTACAAGGCCACCTTGCGTAGCTTTTTATGGCCTTGTAAGTATGGCCATGTAGGGCAGCATTCCTAGAAGCGCACTCGCTACAAACAGGGATTAGCTCAAAATTTCGAACCCTGGCAACCTTTAGCCGCAAATTCTCCTGCCAACATTTATCTACCAGAAATATAGTGACTTGATTCACCACACCATTGGAGGGACTACCATCCCTTGATGTAAACCACTTGACTCTGTGGTCGTTCAACTTATCGATTTCAGATAAACCCAGGAGCACTGAACTTACAAACCTCTCATGCTGCTTTACTCTAGGCAGGACCTCTGAATCCTTCAATAGACCAGTCCTGGTGAAGTCGTAGGAATATCTCCCAGAAGTGACAAAACACGTGTTGACTAAAGAAAGGTCACCTGAAGAAAATAAAACACAACAATTGAAGACAAGAAAATAAATCTCTTTAGCTTATTACCATGTTCTAACTATTTTGCAACAAAACTGTTATTGATTTGAATGGCGTGTGCTTCATATATAAGTAATCCTGTTGGAAAGTGGATTATTAGTAGTGGTAAATGTATATTTACTACTGGCAATAAGGCCACTAACGCAATATAGGGCTCAGAAAATTATTTCCATGCTCAACCATTGGTAGGTTGGCTGCGAGCAGGCAGGCTTAACTTCAGAGACAGGTCTGTAAAGCGTTCAAAAACACCAATTCAGTAAATAATTAAGACACAACTCACAATAAAAATCCAACACCAATTTATCGAAATAGTAAATATTTGTATCCTTAAAATTTCACCAAAATGAAAAAAATCCAAGGCAGGGAACCAGAGATATGAATTTGTAACGATTTAGCACTATACAGCACATAGAAACCTATACCTCCAACTGGGACATCTGGTCACGCTAGACTGGGACAAAGTCAAATTTTTAGGCCGACCGCGATGGGGCCCTGCGCGGCTACCCCTCACGGTAGGCCTTGGTCAAAGTTTTTACCTTCTGATTTAGAACTTTTCTGGAGCTTTTCTTCCCGGGGTCCCTCGAAGCTCTCAGCCAGTCCGGATTCTGTGAGGGTTCGCCGGCTTGCCTTGCGATGAGCTCCCAGTCAAACCTATGGAAGTCAGACCTCTGGTGCTTTCTAGCGAGATGAAATAGAGAGCCAGGCCGACTCACGGTAGAAGATGGGCGGCTTGACTCTCGCTGTTGGTCCCGGTTACCTTTTCAACGTTCGACATAGAAACTTTTACGGAGCTTTTTCTCCCAGGGTAGCTTGATGATCTTCACTAGGCTGGAATCAGTGAGGGTTCGCCAGCTTGGGTTTCAATCAGCTCCCAGTCAAACTCTGGAAGTTGGACCTACGGAGCTTTTCAGCGGGACGAACCTGGAGGGCAGGCTGGCTCGCGTTTGAGGGTTGCTGGCTTCCTGAAGTTACTTTGAGGGTCTCAAAGTGTCCAAAACTTACTTCAAAGATCTGGAAGCTCCATGATGGTCCTTGAAACTTTGTACTTCAATTCTCACAATCCATTCGGACAAAACCCTTACAAATCCACTGGTAGCACTCCAGGCTGGGGATTCTTGTTGGTGATGATCCAGGTGAGCTCTGTTGACCTCTAGCTCTCATGGAGTCCACTCTTTAGTTTTCTTGAAGCAAGTTTGGTCCACATGGCTGTAGTTCCAGATTGTGCAGCAGGCGCAGTCTTCCAGAGTGGAGGGTCTGGTTGGGGCAAATCAGACCTCCAGCATGGACCCTTCTTCTTTCATTTGTTTCAAGCAGCAGATCTGAGAGACACTGGCCCTCACAGATACTTATTCAGTGTTCTCTGTGGTAACATAGAATAACGTGGATTCGTCCATTAAATACGAGGTTCCACCCCTTCGTTGCGCTTCGGATCACTGTAGAGGTTCATGGGGAAAGTAGTCTCCATTCTCCCAGTCGATTGTTTTTCCAGATAAGGAAGTGTGACGTGTTGCCTTTGCAGAAGACAAATACTGGAAGGTATTGGGGAATCCTGTACCCTGCTAGATCTCTAAGCGCTCGAAAGCATGCGCTCGTGACAGTACATCCCCTCCCTAATGAGCGCGCGGGCAAGGACCTGGTTTGTCGGGATGAGTCTTGTGATATTTGGTTACCAAACGTGGGGCATGCACCGCTGAAGCTGGTTCCCAAGAGTTCTCTTCTGGCTCATACCCTTTCCATGCCACTAGATACCATAGTTTGTCTCTCAAGTTTTGAATCCAGAATTCCCTTTACCTCGTATTCCACATCAGCATCAATCCAGATAGGCACAGGTACTTTCCTAACAGGCGCAAAGGAAGGTTTTAGGACAGAGATCTGGAAAACAGGGTGGATTCTTAAATGTGTAGGTAATGCCAGTTTCATGTTCACAGGGCTAATACATTTGACAATCTTGTACAGCCTGATGTATTTAGGGTTATACATGCTATGCTACTTGAATCGTATATTTCTGGTGGATAACCATACTGTGTCCCCTTTTTTTATAGAGGGGTCCTGGCCTTCTGTGTTTATCCGCATGTGTTTTGTATTTTCCTTTGGCCTCCTGTAGTTGTTTTTGTGTTTTGAGTAACACTCTTTTAGTATGGGTAACTCTGTCCGATATTTCTGGTGCTTTGGTTGTTTCGTGTGGATATATAAATGGCACGAATCTGGGATGAAATCCATACAAACAGAAAAAAGGGGATAACTTTGTGGAGCTATGAGTAGCGATGTTGTAGTCAATCTCAGCCAACCAGAGATAATCCATCCATGTCGCTGTACTCTTGTCGACATAACACCTTAATTACTGTTTCAATGTTTGATTAAGGTGTTCTGTTTGTCTGTCAGTTTGCGGGTAGTAACTGGTAGGGAGGGCTGTAGTGATGTGTGGCGATGAGCACCATACCGTCCAGAATTGAGCTGTGAATTGTGTGACACTGTCTGCTACGATCGTTTTCAGAAGTCCATGTAAGCGAACAACGTTTGCCATAAGTAGTTGGGCTACTTGGCCCGCTGAAGGCATTTGTGTGCAGGTAATAAAATGTCCCATCTTAGTGAGATAGTCTACAACAACCAATATTACAGTATACCCTTGATCCTTAGGGAGTCCCACAATGAAGTCTAACTAAATGTTTTACCAAGGATCATTGGGCGTGGGAAGGGGCCTTAATAACCCTTGTGGTGGCAGATGGTCCGTTTTCATCTGGGTGCAGATCTCGCATTCCTGTATCCATTAAGGAATATCCATTCTCATTGAAGGCCACCAAAACTGTTGTGTGATTCTCTCCACTGTTTTTTCAATTCCATTATGTCCTGCACTGGGTAGTTCATGACACCACTGAAACACCATTCTTCATAATGATTTTGTGGGTACCAAGATTTGGTTTCCTTTCATCGGAATCCCTTGTCTCATTTGCCATTCCATATGCCTTTTGAGCCACGTTTTCCATGTGAATGTTTGAATCCCCTGCATTACTCTTTTTAAGAAGGTAGCTGGTTGTATAGCACATACAACTTTGCTGGGATCGATGATGGAGTATTCCTGCACAGTAGTAGGGCCTTTGAGAGATGTTTGTCTTGTTAAGGCATCATCCTTTTTGTTCTGACCTCCCGGTCTCTACGTTATGATGAATTGATATTCAGAGAAAAAGAGCATCCATCTAAGTTGGCGTGGTGTCAAATGCCGGGCAGCTTTCATAAATTGTAAATTTCAATGGTCTTTATACACAGTGATTACATTTTTTGCTCCCAACAAGAAGTGTCTCCATTCCAAGAACGCATCTCTAAGTGCTAAGAGTTCTTTCTCGGAAATGTTGTAATTCTTTTCTGCATCGTTTAATTTTCACGACATATAAGCCATAGGATGCAACTGTCCAGTAGATGAGTGTCGCTATGATAGAACTGCTGATAATTCTACATTGGACGCGTCCACTTCCACCATGTAGGGTTGTTCTGGGTTTGGCTGTTTTAAAATCGGAGCTGACACAAATGCTTTCTTTAATTCGGTGAATGCCTTCTGGGCCTCTGTGTCCCATTCAAATGTAGCTTTCTTTCTCAATAGTTTGGTTATCGGGGTAACCATCTTGGAAAACTGATTAATAAATCTTCGGTAGAAGTTTGCAAATCCAAGAAAGCATTGGACAACCCGAATATTCTGTGGGGTTGGCTAATCTTTTACCGCCATCACTTTCCTTTCGGCCATCTCCTGTCCCGAAGGAGTCAGCATTACCCCTAGAATTCTATAATGCGTACATGAAACTCACATTTACTGAATTTACAGAAGAGGAGGTTATTCTGCAGAATGCGTAATACTGTTTGTACATGTTGTATATGGGGTTTTCATCTTCTGAATAGATGAGGATGTCCTCTATGTATACCACAACAAAGCGATCCAGAATTTCTCACAGCACATCGTTCAGGAAATATTGGAAAGCAGGCAGAGCATTACATAAACCGAATGGCATCACCATATAATCAAACAACCCGTAATGTGTCTTAAAGACGGTCTTTCCTTCATCCCCTTTTCTAATGCGGACTAGATGGTAAGCCACTTTGAGTTCCAGCTTGGTGTAAATCACTGCTTTCTTTACCTGGTCCAGCAAAACCGAGATAAGTAGCAGGGGATATCGATTTTTGACAGTGAAGTTATTTAAGACGCAAAAGTCTATGCAAGCGCGAAGTTCTCCATTAGCCTTTGGTATGAAGAAAAGTGGAGATGCGGCCAGAGACTTCGAGGGGCGTATAAACCCCAGTTTCAGATATTTTTATAAATATTCTCTTAGATGTATGTTTTCTGGTTCTGTCAAGGCATACATTCTTCCACATGGAACCACTGCTCCCGGGGCCAAATCTATCTGACAATCATATTGTCGATGTGGTGGTAAGACTTCTGCTTTGTCGTTATTGAACACTTCCACATATTCTTGGTATTGTTCGGGTAGGTTAACATCTTTTTCAGCTGCTGTAGCTATGCTCTGACCGGTTGCCAAAGCCTTTGAGGGTTTTTCGTTACTTGTCAAACAATGCTCCAGGCAATACGAGGGATTCATATGAATAGTTTTCATGGTCCAATTTATGTCAGGATTATGCTTCTGCAACCATGGTAATCCCAGAATGATGCTATAATGTGGGGCGTGAATGATGTTAAAGATTAATGTCTCTGATAACAATTTTAGACAAACTGCACTCCTATGTTTTAAATACAAATTGATCAAAAAGTACTGACAGTAATCATGAGTTAAACGAAGGTGCTGCCTTTTTATAGCCAGTGCAACCCCTACACAGGCCCTAGAGAATAACAAAAAATGTTCAAACAAAAGTTTGAAAAAAGGCGCACTATCCACCTGCCCTATGAGGTGCGAATGGTAGATCTATACAAGTGAACAAATGTTACCTTTATCTCAGTTTATCCGGGTGCGTAGAATCAGTTCTGATGATGAACAAGGGAAAATTGATACTGATATCATGTATCAGCAATACTTAGACAGAGGTTACCCAGCACCCGTTCTGGACTTGGCGAAACAAAAGGCGTACAGTATGGACAGAATGCAATTATTGAAAAAAACTGAAAAACCTGAGTCTAAACGTGAAGTTTGTGTTTTAAAATTTTCCACATCAGCTATGGCGATTAAACGCAGCATCATCAGGAGATGGGAGATTATAGAACAAGAAAACGATTTCACGAATCTCTTTCATGCCAAACCTATTTTTGCCTTTTCTAGATCTAAGAACATCAGAGAGATTTTGGCCAAAAGAACCCCCAATTCACACATGCTCAAACACTCAGGGATGCGTAAATGCTACAATTGTGGTCACTGTGGGAATGTCATGGTGGGTGACACCTTTACACATCCACACACGGGCAAACCCATTAAGTTAAAACATTCTTCAGATTGCAACACAGCTATGGTTGTATATGCTATCAAATGTCCCTGTGGTCAAGTTTATGTGGGGAGAACAACCCGAAAAGTAAAAATACGGGTAACTGAACACAAAAGTGCTATCCGCACTTTTAATCAGAAATCTTGTCTGGCATTACACTGGAATACACACAAGCATACCATACCTCAACTCCGATTCACTGTACTTGAGCAGATATCCGATCTTTTACATGCTGACCCCAACAGGCACTTGGCTCAAAGAGAAACATTCTGGATACGTTTCTTACAGACTATGAGCCCTGGGGGTTTGAATGACAAAATAGAACTGATACATTTTCTGTGATTGAGTATGGTTGCATTACCAATACATTTTACAGCTATCTCCACTGTTAGGGATTGAAGATTGCATTTTGTTTTATATTTGTTATTATATTTGCATTATATTTGGTTCAAATTTGTGTTATATGTGTTACATCTGTTTCACATTTGTTTGACATTTGACTTATGCTTGTTACTGTTATTTCACTGATGCATTTTGTTTGCCTACTTCGGTAAACTTCTTACATGGCATTCTTGCCCTTTACTTCTCAGATACCTTTGAAACGGTTTTCCTTCTCATGTTCCCTGTACTTTTTATCGTTTACCTTTATTTTTCACTGGAACTGCGGTCATGATCAGGCACCTGTTCCGACATGGCGCCTGTAATAGTCTTCTTTCTTTGTTCACTAGTTTCCTTTTGGTCACATGATCCCCACTACTTTTAAATATGCACCCGTGCGCTTCTAGCTACAACGAATCTTTGCAGCCCGACGACAGGATTCTTTCTAGATCACACAGCACGTTGTATTATAAGGTACGTGCATTGGTGACGATTCACTGGCTCTTTTTAAATAACCTTAACCGCTTTCAGTTTGTTCGCTGTAGGCATTTAGCTAACGACACTTTGTTTGCACCATTTTCTCAATCCTAGACGTCTTTGGACACGGTTCTACACAGCGCTTTTTGTCGTTTGAAGTTGGACGCATACGTATTATGAATGAGGTGAAGTAACTTGCACTTTAAGTCGGGTACACCATTTCCTTTCCGTTTGATTCACGAGTCTAACCTTTTGGTAACACTAGAACGTTCTTTTTAATTTTTGAAACACAGGTTGTGTGAGCGAGGACCAGGACCCTTTCTTGTGCTCCGTTTGACATTTTCTGTTTGATATTTGAACGTTGGGAGGTGAGTCCTCCGCAGGCTATTATGGTCAGATTACGGTGGTTCTTTTGGTTCACTCGAGCACCTAATACGTCAGTATTCACTTTTCACTTGGACGGGCACTTTTTAGATAATTAGTCGATTCGCAATAGGTATCACGATTCAACATCCACTGGTGTCATTTTTGGGCATTTTTTACTTGTTCTTTTATCTTTACTTTTTTGGTTGTCAATCTTCAATAAACTTTATTTCTAAAAATTTACTCTTCTTTTCTTCTTTTTTCTCCTTTCATTTATTGCATCCTTTTCCCGCCTGTTGTTAAAAAATGGTTCTCACGTCAGTTGCATGCTAAAAATGGCTGGTTAGAACTGGATAAAATATTATACAATGTCACAGTTGAACATATATATAAGTTTGTTTTGACACTTACATTGTTTTCTATTTCGAATTGACTTATATACCTGTATGTATATATTGTTACAGTATTCCCCTGAAGAAGGTGTGTGTCACACCGAAATGCATTGGGACACCAGACGTTCTTCTTTTTGAACACGTTAAGAAAATAAAGAGGAATCTCAGAAACTTATGAAGATTCACAAACTATTCTTTTGCTACTGTGTTGTTTCCAAGTTATCATCACTACCGTTATTGCTTTAAGTTTCATTGCCATATTGTTTCTAATCATACCCATGGTTTAGTTTACTTTATTCTTCACTTATGACGCTACTTCACAACTTGCATTGAAAATGGCACAATAGGTGCTTTTCGTTTACTTTTGTTTAGCGTAGCGATGTACCAATACATTTGTTCACTTGTATAGATCTACCATTCGCACCTCATAGGGCAGGTGGATAGTGCGCCTTTTTTCAAACTTTTGTTTGAACATTTTTTGTTAAAGATTAATGTCTCCACATGTGCAGAACCATACAGAGCAATCACCTCCTCTGAGGCGAAGCATATAGGACCTGATTCAAGCGTTCCTCCATCCACGGCAAATACCACTTCTGGAATTTCTTTGGATACTAGTGGCATTCCTATTCACTGTGCTTCAGTCTTTTCCATGAAGATTCCAGTTCTCCCAGAATATATCATAGCTGGTAGTGTTACCCATTCCAGATTAATCCTTATGCTGAGGTTAAAACATAAATGTCCCTTGTGGGGAATTTTCTCAATGTTTAAAGAAGGGATATACCACTTGCTCGAAGGAGCTCCTTCACTGTTCCTTGAGCATAATAGTTTTCAGTCGGCTTTTCGTTAGATGTCACCACCACTCGATTCGTCCAAAAATCTGTTTACTTTAGGTTTCACCAGACAATCCTTAATGTAATGTCCTTTCTGACCACAGTACATACACAATCCTTGCTTTCGTCGAGAGTCTCTGTCTGCCGGGGTTAATGCCGCTCTCACCATACCTATCTCCATCGGTTCTTGTGTTGTGGTATTGCCCTGATCTATTGTTCTTCGTTGCTCATAACGAGGTACAGGACGATCCCTTCTTTTATGTTTTCCTTTTCGTTCATTAAGTCTGTGGTCCAATCTTAAGACTAAACTGATTAGATCTTCACAAGAGGTAGGTCGGGTGGCTCGATTTGGGCTATTACATCTTTGAGGTCTTCTCTTAAACCTTGATGAAATACGGCTGCTTGTTTAGATTCGGGCCAATGGGTTTCAGCCACTAGTCTACGGAAAGAATTAAGATAGGTTAGAAGGTCCCTATTACCTTGTTTTAATTCTAATAACTCCCAAAGTGGAGCGCCTATCAAATACTTTTACAAACTCGTTCCTAAATTCCTCCCAATCATAAAGCAGTGGATCATCCTTACTCACCAGAGAAACTGCCCACTGAGCTGCATCGCCTGCCAGGTAAGAGATCAGAAAGGCTACTCTGGCCTGATTTGTGGGAAAGTCTTTCTGTCTACACAATAAGTGTAACATAATGTGTGTGAGGAATACCTGGACTTTGCTCGCCTCTTCATGCTATCTCTCAGGTGTGACCAACGGAATTGTAATAAGAACTTCCACTACCACCCTGTTGGACGTTGTCCCAGTGGGGATCCCCACATCAAAAGGGTTTCTTTGCATACGGTCAACTTTGGCTCTCAACTCTGTGGTCTGCATGCGAGATTCCGCTTCTTCAGCCTGAACATCGGCTAATACAGATAGCACATCCTCTAAGGTAGCCATTCTGTCTCAAACCGATCGGGATGATAGTAAACCGTGGGTCGGAAATTATGTCAGGCTGTTGTGTCCTCAGAATCGGTTTGATGCTCAGAAGGGTCCACCCCTTGATAGCCCCAAGTCTAATAGCGGCAATCACACAGATCCACGGGATGATCAAGTGAGGGAAGGATAGGAAGGGAACTGCAAGGAGGGAGATCTGTAAAGGAAAAGAACTGAAACATGGTGTACGTTCCACATACAATCTGTGGAAAAACTATCTATAATCATCATGATCATCTATCCTCGATTTCATCCTTTAAGCATCACAGGGGGGAACTAGGAGAATCCCAAACACACTGCTTCCACATCACACCCTGTTAAGGATAATAAGGATAGAAACTAAGCAGAAAGGAACAACTGAAATAAACATCTCTAAGCAGAAGCGATGGAGAAAATATGAATATGCATATATATATCCTATGTGAGGACCATTCAAGGTTAGCGGAATCTTGTTTATCCAAAACAGGCTCAATAATCCATCATGAAAATGGTTCTCTGTTCAACCATAAAACAGCTACTGGTTCATCGTAATCAGGGTTCAGAAACTGCACACTTGTCTCTTAGCACATGACAAGTGTTGGAAAAGTTCTCTCTCTTTGCATGGGTCCACCATGGGGTGCTCCCGCCAACGGAGGAGAAACTTGAAATAGAATGGCAGAGATACTACGAAGTGTCTCTCCGCATGAGCTGACTCGAAATTCAGCTCGCCAACGGAGAGAACCAGGGACGGGTCAGATTTTCAGGAACAGGCACCCTGAATAAACTAGTGGTGCACAGGCACACTTACCGCACCAGGAACGAAGTGTCTCAGGCTATCCGGAACTTGATTCAGGAACACAAAATTTCCGACATAGAGTAACGTGGATTCGTCCATTAAATACGAGGCTCCGCCCCTTCATTACGTTTCGGATCACCATAGCCGTTCATGGGGAATGTAGTCTCTATTCTCCCAGTCAATCGTTTTTCCAGATCCGGAAGTGTGTTGTGTTGCCTTTGGAGAAGACAAATACTGGAAGTTATTGGGGAATCCTGTACCCTGCTAGATCTCTAAGTGCTTGAAAGCATGCGCTCGTGACAAAAGCTCTTTCAAGGACTTTGTGGAGTGGTATTAAAGGAATAATTCAAGTTTTTTTCTATCTAGGAAACAGTTGATACGGCTAGTGAATTCCTATTACATACATCGTGTACAGCAAATAGAACCCCCTAGCACTGGCCTTATAACATAGGCCTGATTTGGTTACTGGACACAACTGAGATAAATGTCCCATTGAAGGAAGAAGTTCTTCAATCAATCAATCTTGGTTATTTCAGGGTATATCTCCATGTGCCACATACAATTACAAAATACAAAATCACTGGATTTGTAAGATCACATAACATTTACAACAGCAATAAAATCTTTGAAACAATAAGAACCCAAAAGCATATCACTGGTGTAAATGCAGCTTACGATTCCTACTAAGCCAAATCAAATGCGGAAATTTGGTTAGTCTGAAAATATCATTTTACTAGGGTCCAACTTAAAAACTCTACGCCATTTGGTAGTGTCTAAGACCCAGATTAAGACACAAGGGTCTAATTTATTAATCAGTACTGTCAGTATCCCACTATATAATAAAAATGTTTCTGGGGAAAACACTGAATCTAAACCTAATATACAAATATCTTACATATGTTATGTTAGCAACATTTGTAAAGAGCAGCGGTTACCCAAGGGTGTCCTGGCGCTAGCTACAGTCCTCCGAATGATGCGCGATGTGAACAGGTTTATATGTCAAAAAGCCAGGTTTTTAAGGCCTTCCTAAAAATAAATAGATCGGTGGCATTCCTCAGATGGAAAGGAAGGTCATTCCAGGCCTTTGCCGCACAAGCAACAAAACTGCTGCCTGCCCACATGGCTTTTTTTGTGGGTGGTACTATCACTAATTTTGCTCCAAGAGAGCGAAGTCTTCTTTTGGGCATGGACCACTGGAACTGTCACTTCAGATGGTCAGGTCCTGTGCCTTGTAGGGCTTTGTATACCGTACAGAGGGATTTAAAGCGCACCGGATTCTTGATGGGTAACCAGTGGAGTCTTTTGATTTCTCTGGAGATAGATACAAATTCTGGAGTGCCGGTAAGCCGTCTAGCGGCCACATTCTGCAGTAGTTGAAGTTTATGCAGAAAACTATCCTAATATTCAGGTACAGACTATTACAGAAGTCCAGCCTTGACATAATTAGTGCTGTAACCACTGTTCGCCGACTGTCCATCGGCAGAAAAGGCAGTATTTTCTTAATTGTTCTAAGAACGTATGACGTAGCCGATGCTACTGCATTAACTTGGCCGCCAAAGTTGAGCCTATCATCTATTAAAACTCCTAGGTTATTTACTTTCCTGGTGGGTGTCGGAAGAGTGCCCATAGTATCAGATTGGGGTCCAGAAGTTGGCATCGTTCCCAAACAGGATGACCTCTGTTTTCCCGGAGTTGAGCTTTAGACAGTTTTGAGACATCCACCTCCCGACTGCTTCCATACAGTCATGGAACTGTTTTTCTATTCCTTTTTCCTGCCCTGGCAGCAGAGAAACCACACTTTGTGTGTCATCTGCATATGAGGTAAGGCAAAAGCCAAAGGAGTTGATGAGGGGGGCCGAAGAAGACACATACACATTAAAGAGTGTGGGGCTCAGAAATGACCCCTGCGGGACTCCACAAGGCAGAGAAAAAGGTTTGGAATAAAATTCGCACGGTGAGACAATTTACAATCTGTCTGTGAGGAAGGATTTCAGAAGTTCCTATGCTGTATCCTGAACTCCGCAAGCCATCAGATGATCCATCAACAGGTCATGATGGACCATGTCGAAGGCCAGGGACATGCCCAGCATACTCATAGTGGCCTTGCCTCCCGATCTAAGGCTACCCAGATCTCTTCTGTGGATTTTAGGAGAGCAGACTCTGTGCTGTGCCCTTCTCTGAACCCATATTGAGTAGGATCCAGAGCTTGAGCTTCGCGTAGATAGGCACTCAGTTGCGCATTCATTCTTTTCTCGAGGGTGGGGAAATGTCACCCAGATACAGTTCAAAGGCTGGGGCTGGCTTAAAATCCAAAAACCTGCCAGTAAGTGAGCCAGGCTTCACTTTATGATGCAAGTTTTCCTGTACAAAGTTCCAATAGAAAAATGTAAGTTTACCTCTCATAGGCCTACAATGGGCAGATGAATTATTCACTACTTCTATAGTCCTCTGTTTCCAATTGCATAACCAGGATAAGGAAACATTAATGTCCAGGTTCGTCACTTCCACTAAACCATTCCTAAAACTAGCAAGCTCAGGAGTGGACCACATTCTATCCCAATAAATGATGGGATGGAGAGCAGTCAAATGACCTATCTGTTTTTTAGGTGGCTGTGTTTTGAGGTGGATTTAGCAATGATTTTACAAAATGGTTTTCACTAGAGGACCGAAAAGCAAGAATGGCTACACCACAGATTTCAGGACCATACAAAGCTGCAGCTTAGGCTTTGGGCCTATATACTTGTGTGTCTGCAGTCACAGGTTTAGAAATGAATGACTTGAGTAGTCTAAAAGCTGCAGCAGCTCTTTGATGTACAAAGAAATCTCTTTTAAGGATTTGAAGTCTCCACAAGAAGGGATTTTAAATCCCAATCCCCAGATAGTCAAAGCCAAAGATTCTGTTTAGGTGCACAGCCCTCAGTTCCATCCCACCCCTATTTGACTTGTGCAGCTAAAGAGCCATGCTCTTGATCTTTGAAATCTTAATTTCCAGTACCCATGACTCACAAAAGTATGCAAATGTATTTAATAAGTTCTGGGGACCCACCATTGTCCTTGAAATCAAAAGGGTACCATTCGCAAATAAGAGGGACATATTTTTTTCTGCTCCAAACCTGGGAATGTCGCTGATACCGTTATTGAGATAAAGAATGAAATCATTCATATATAAAGCGAAAAGCGTGGGTCCCAAAGCATTGCCTTGGTACATACCACTTCCAATGTTGATACAGCTGGTCAACTCACCATATCTCTGCCAGCAGACCTGGGCATAATTATGCTTGCAAAGTCTAATTGAGATAGATAATAAGTGGGACAGGACACTTAAAGACTCAAAAGCACTCCAAAGCTAATTTCTAGGAACATGGTCAAATGCATCTCTCAAATGTGCGAATGTCACATAAACATGATCGCTGCTAAGTGAGGCATATTTCCAGGCTAAAAGGGCAAAATGAAAAACCTGATCAATAGGACTGATCTTTGCCCTGAAACCTGCCTAGGAAAGAAATAATGTCTAAGAATCGCTCATCCAGTGTTGTAATTTGTCCAGCAATTGTTTGCAAAATAATTTCTGCAGATTGTCCAGCAAGCTCATCAACCTATACTTTCCAGGTGAGCATCTATTGCGGTTCCTAAAAATTGGAATTATCTTGGACCCAGACCAAGACTCAGGTAGATCAGCACACCCCTGGATTGAATCGCTTAGCAAGTCAATATAGGGTGCCGAAACCGAAGGCTCAGAACAGTAAAGATCCCCAGGTATCCTATTCGGGCGAAGTGACTTAATGGCAATAATCGTCTCAGACAATGCTGCAACTATAAACTCTGATGGGGATCTTCATGCCCCTGATTTCCTTTAGTGACAGCAAGAGACCATCTGACTCCTGTTGGTGATTGAGTACAGATCTTTAAATTGATATATATATATATATATATATATTCACTGAAAAAACCATAGGTTTCACACACGTTATAGTCAGGAATTAGCATTTAAAAAACCTTGCAAATTCACTGAAAAAACCATAGGTTTCACACATGTTATAGTTAGCTGGACATTTTACTGATAAAAAACCAATGAAATTCCCCCGTTATAGTTAGTGCAGGCAACTATAACTCACGCGACCGCAATCCTCTGCTGATGACATATGTGTCTTTATGAAAAAAAAATATTTGCAATATATGTATAGCTAAAATTTAATGGAAGAAGACATGGGCAAATAAGTGTCTAAATACAGTATTAGCATCAGCAGAAGATTGCGGTCGCGTGAGTTATAGTTGCCTGCACTAACTATAACGGGGGAATTTCATTGGTTTTTTATCAGTAAAATGTCCAGCTAACTATAACATGTGTGAAACCTATGGTTTTTTCAGTGAATTTGCAAGGTTTTTTAAATGCTAATTCCTAACTATAACGTGTGTGAAACCTATGGTTTTTTCAGTGAATTTGTACGGTTTTTTAAATGCTAAGTTACTTTACGCCATTCGTGGCGTGCGCGCCCACTTAACGCAGTTCGTTCCGTGCGCGCATGGTGCGCTTCGCGCACCATGCGCGCACAGTGAGCACGCGGTGCGCTTCGCGCTCCGCGCGCCCACTTTACGCAGTTAGTGCCGTGCACGCAGTGTGGGCACTCGGTGCGCTACGCGCACCGCGTGCCCACGTTACGCTGGATGGGCCATGTACGCACGATGCGCTTCGCGCACCGTGCGCACATGGAGGACATATTATGCGCTTCGTTGTGAAAGTTAATGTTTGATTTTTTATAGTGCAATGGATGAATAGATATGCCATGTACAAATGGTGCCCTTCGGGCACCATTTGAACACGGGGTGTGGAGATTGTGGATATTTTTTTATTTATTTATTATTTTTACCGTACGCGTACGGTAAGCGTAATCGGCGATTTTTCGAAAAAAATTAAAAATGAATTTTTGCCCTTGGGGTATCTTTGAGGACACCTTCATCGAGGCTAGGTGGTTGGGAGCGGTCTAAACAGCCCCTTTATATGTTTTTTGCCTTTGTTTTTCTTCCACCCCCTCAGAGTGCGAGATAGAAAATGGCGGACGACGCTTCCTGGTTTCGACCGATTCGAATGTTTACTAAGATCTAACAGCCAATCAGAATCGCGCTCGCGCACGGCACCGTACGCGTACGGTAAGCTTACCGTAAGCGCACCGTAAGCGCACCGTAAGCTGCCACAGATATATATATTGATTTAAAGGCTATTTTCTCAGGATCTACTGAACAGATTTAAACAAAACCTACAAAAGGCACTTCCTTGACCTGTAGACTACCTCTCTGCCAAATTTCAAGTAACTCTGTTCAGCCGTTCGGTCTGTAGCTGTGTCTAAAGGTCCTATGGAAAAATGCATGGGAAAAACGCGTTTTGGGACCCCCCTTTTATCTCAGCCCCCCGCTTGACGAATCCCCCCGAGACTTTCAGGGTAGGAGCGGAGCATAGCGCCCCATTAGTTTTGAAAATTTCGCGAGGATTCGTCGACCGGCGCCAAAGTTATTCCAAATAGAATGTTGCGGATTTCCTATGGAAACGTGGTCCTAACTATAAGTATCTACTGGTGACCGCCAGTAGATAATATGTATATTATCTACTGGCGGTCGCCAGTAGATAGTTATAGTTAGGATCGTGTTTCCATAGGAAATCTGAAAATTCTATTTTGAATAACTTTTGCGCCGGTTGACGAATCCTCGCGAAATTTTCAAAACTAATGGGGTGCTCCGTTCAGCTCCTACCCTGAAAGTCTCGGGGTGATTCGTCAAGTAGGGGCCGAGAAAAAAGGGGGGTCCCAAAACGCGTTTTCCCCATGCATTTTCCCATAGGACCTTTAGACACAGCTACAGCCCGAACGGCTGAACAGAATTACTTGAAATTTGGCAGAGAGGTAGCCATAAGGTCAAGGAAGTGCCTTTTGCAGGACTGGTGTAAATCTGTTCAGTATTTCCTGAGAAAATAGCATTTAAAAGCATATCAATATCTATACGCGCGCACCGTGCGCGCACCGTGCGAGCACCCTAACGTGCGCGAGCGTAATTCTGATTGGTGGTTACATGTTAGTCAACGTTCGAATCGGTCGAAATCAGGAAGTGTCGGCCGCCATTTTGTTTGTTTTCAGTGCGAGAGTGAAAAAGGAAGGTGGCGAACGTGACAAGGGGGCAGGGTAGAGAGTTCCTGACCCCCTAGCCTTTGTCAGGGGGTCCCTGAAGGACCCCGAAGGCAGAAATATATATATATATTTTTTTTTAATCGCGGGGCTGCGCGCACCGTGCGCGCTTGGTGAAAACCAAAAAAAAATAATAATAATTTTTAATACGTAGTTTATTGTAGAATAAATATATAACAAAAATAATAATACATAAATAAATTAGCATTTAAAAAACCGTACAAATTCACTGAAAAAACCATAGGTTTCACACACGTTATAGTTAGGAATTAGCATTTAAAAAACCTTGCAAATTCACTTAAAAAACCATAGGTTTCACACATGTTATAGTTAGGTGGATATTTCACTCGTAAAAAAACAATGAAATTCCCCCGTTATAGTTAGTTCAGATAACTATAACTCGCGCGACCGCCACTCTATCACAAGGATGATGTCATCAGTGATGTCAAGAGTGATGCCACTGACCATGTCATGAGTGATGTAATATGTGACGTCATGAGCAGTGGATTGCGGGCGCGCGAGTTATAGTTATCTGAACTAACTATAACGGGGGAATTTCATTGGTTTTTTACGAGTGAAATATCCACCTAACTATAACATGTGTGAAACCTATGGTTTTTTAAGTGAATATATATATATATATATATATATATATCCAACGCCACAGGTTGCCTGTAATGAAGGAGCCCACGACAGGTAAGTGCATTGCCAACAATCTTTATGGAAAAACAACAGCGAGGACACAGAGCTGCAACAACAGGGTTGAAAGTCCAGCCTGACGCGTTTCCTGCATTTCGCACTTCTTCAGAGCAACGGACATTAATGAAGCATTCAGCTCGGCACCATTCGGGTAACAGTTTATAGGTAGTACGTCCCGCCTCAGTGAGCGTGGCCACACTCCGTGGCCTGATGGTACTTGTGGTCCCGAGTATTACTCAAGTGAGGGGTCGCGCTGTACTGCTCTTTGTCACGATTTTCCCAAGTGGGTCATGCTGCAAAACTCAGGTCACCGCTGTCTTTATCACTTCTCCACAACAGGCTACCCATCTCTACACGGCGGTGTCGATTGGCATCTCCGCTGAAAGTCTGAACCTGCCTCGGGGCTCTCTTCCCGGCCCAGGCAGGCCGTACAACATCCAACGCAACAGGTTGCCTGTAATGAAGGAGCCCACGACAGGTAAGTGCATTGCCAACAATCTTTATTGAAAAACAACAGCGAGGACACAGAGTTGCAACAACAGGGGTGAAAGTCCAGCCTGACGCGTTTCCTGCATTTCGCACTTCTGCAGAGGCAACGGACATTAATGAAGCATTCAGCTTGGCACCATTCGGGTAACAGTTTATAGGTAGTACGTCCTGCCTCAGTGGGCGTGGCCACACTCCGTGGCCTGATGGTACTTGTGGTCCCGAGTATTACTCAAGTGAGGGGTCGCGCTGTACTGCTCTTTGTCTCAATTTTCCCAAGTGGGTCATGCTGCAAAACTCAGGTCACCGCTATCTTTATCACTTCTCCACAACAGGCTACCCATCTCTACACGGCGGCGTCGATTGGCATCTCCGCTGAAAGGCTGAACCTGCCTCGGGGCTCTCTTCCCGGCTCAGGCCGGCCGTACAACATCCAACGCCACAGGTTGCCTGTAATGAAGGACCCCCCCAACAGGTAAGTGCTTTGCCAACAATCTTTATGGAAAAACAACAGCGAGGACACAGAGCTGCAACAACAGGGGTGAAAATCCAGCCTGACACATTTCCTGCATTTCGCACTTCTTCAGAGGCAACGGACATTATTGAAGCATTCAGCTCGGCACCATTCGGGTAACGGTTTATAGGTAGTACGTCCCGCCTCAGTGGGCGTGGCCACACTCCGTGGCCTGTTGGTACTTGTGGTCCCGAGTATTACTCAAGTGAGGGGTCGCGCTGTACTGCTCTTTGTCTTGATTTTCCCAAGTGGGTCATGCTGCAAAACTCAGGTCACCACTGTCTTTATCACTTCTCCACAACAGGCTACCCATCTCTACACGGCGGCGTCGATTGGCGTCTCCGCTGAAAGGCTGAACCAGCCTCGGGGCTCTCTTTTTAATAACATTTTTTTGCCTTCGTGGTCCTTCAGGGACCCCCTTACAAAGGCTAGTGGGTCAGGAACTCTCTACCCTGCCCCCTTTTCACGTTCGCCACCTTCCTTTTTCACTCTCGCACTCAAAACAAACAAAATGGCGGCCGACACTTCCTGATTTTGACCGATTCGAACGTTGACTAACATGTAACCACCAATCAGAATTACGCTCGCGCACGTTAGGGTGCTCGCACGGTGCGCGCACAGTGCGCGCACCCTGCGCGCGTATAGATATTGATATGCTTTTAAATGCTATTTTCTCAGGAAATACTGAACAGATTTACACCTGCAAAAGGCACTTCCTTGACCTTATGGCTACCTCTCTGCCAAATTTCAAGTAATTCTGTTCAGCCGTTCGGGCTGTAGCTGCGTCTAAAGGTCCTATGGAAAAATGCATGGGGAAAACGCGTTTTGGGACCCCCCTTTTTTCTCGGCCCCAGCTTGACGAATCACCCCGAGACTTTCAGGGTAGGAGCTGAACGGAGCGCCCCATTAGTTTTGAAAAATTCGCGAGGATTCGTCAACCGGCGCCAAAGTTATTCAAAATAGAATTTTGAGATTTCCTATGGAAACACGGTCCTAACTATAACTATCTACTGGCGCCCGCCAGTAGATAATATATATAGATATATATATATATATATATCTACAAATTCACTTAAAAAACCATAGGTTTCACACATGTTATAGTTAGCTGGACATTTCACTCGTAAAAAACCAATGAAATTCCCCCGTTATAGTTAGTTCAGATAACTATAACTCGCGCGCTCGCAATCCACTGCTCATGACGTCACATATTACATCACTCATGACATGGTCATTGGCATCACTCATGACATCACTGATGACATCATCCTTGTGATAGAGTGGCGGTCGCGCGAGTTATAGTTATCTGAACTAACTATAACGGGGAAATTTCATTGGTTTTTTACGAGTGAAATGTCCAGCTAACTATAACATGTGTGAAACCTATGTTTTTTAAAGATAATTTGCAAGGTTTTTTAAATGCTAATTCCTAACTATAACGTGTGTGAAACCTATGGTTTTTTAAATGAATTTGTAAAGTTTTTTAAATGCTAAGTTATATATGTATATTTTTTATATATTTATTTTACAATAAACTACCTATGTATATATTTATAGATTGACTGTATCCTGTAATATGGAATGTCTCGTTTAAAATGTTTTTGTTTTTTTTTAAGGTTTTTCACCGTGCGGGCACGGTGCGCGCACCCCGCGAATTTTTGAAAAATAAATAAAATGTTTTTTTCACCCTTCGGGGTCCTTCAGGGACCCCCTGACAAAGGCTAGGGGGTCAGGAACTCTCTACCCTGCCCCCTTTTCACGTTCTCCACCTTTCTTTTTCACTGTCACACACCAAATACACAAAATGGCGGCCGACACTTCCTGATTTCGACCGATTCGAATGTTGACTGACATGTAACCACCAATCAGAATTGCGCTCACGCACGTTAGAGTGCGCGCACGGTGCGTGCACTGTGCGCGCTTATAGATATTTATGTACTTTTAAATGCAATTTTCTCAGGAACGACTGAACAGATTGACACCATATATGCAAAAGGCACATGCCTGACCTGAGAATCAAAATCACATATATCTGGGCAGAGCCTAACCACACATCTCATCGTGAGATCTGATTGGCTGTCAGTACTTCATCCAAGAAGTGTTGGCAGCCATCTTGGGGCCAATATACATGATAGCACCTCATTTTATGGCAAGACCGGAGGCTCAAATTATGCTTTCTAATCTTGCATTATAGTCAATAGCAGCCAAGATAACAAATACAACCTACAGTTCCCAGCAGGCCCAAGGAGAAACCGGCCAATGGGAAACCAAAGAATCAATAAAGTTCAACCAATGAACAGGCAGGCTGTGGTGATAATGTAGGGTCAGACTGCGAACAGCCCTCTTTTTCTTGCTGCTCACAGTCAAGATAAGTACCCTTTTATCGTTTCCTTGCTTCGTGATATGGTGACTGTTGTTGTACTGTTATTGCGTTGGTAATTGATTTTGTTGCCTCGTTTAGCAGTAGCGCTGCGCTCTCCCCCAGTTTTTGACTCGCTCGATTAACTTCTCTTTCTCGCCCAGTCTTTGCGCTCCCGTTTGCCCTCGCGCGCGTCATTTTTCTGGCTCGAGCTGAACGGCGGCCATTTCAGGCACTCTCTTCATTGCGCTGTTCCCGCTCGCCGCCTCAGCTGTGTCCCTGTGCTTAGCGCCACCTTGTTGTTTCCGCCCCTGGGTGGGGCCGCCTCCTTTCCCGGTCGAGTTTTGTCAGCTTATGCACGCCCATTGAGGCGTGTTCTGCCTTGCTTGCCTATTAACCCCTGATTTGCTGATTTTTTCTGTGGTATTGTAATGGAGCTTGACAGCTCCCAGAGCTCTGGATTTAACAATGAGGAGGGGGAGGCTTTTAAGGCTGATTTGAATTCCTTTATAAATTCTTCAGTTGAGCATGCTGTGGAAGCTTCTATGAAGCACTTTTCTAAGAATATGGAGAATTCCTTATTGTCCTTAATGTCCAAGACTTTGGCCAGTCTGCGGGGGATAGCAGAAAGAGAAAAAGTGTACCTTCTAATGTACACAAGAGCTGCGCAAATTATTTTAAAGGGGTTTCCTCTTGCAAGGTTGAGGACGTAGCACCTCCCAGGCCTCCTGTCAAGGAGGGGTTATCTGTCTCTTTAACTAAGAAAAAAGAAAAATCAAAACATACTGATGTACCTGAGAAATTGGTAATTTCTCACATTTTGGACACGGACGATGATTTCTGTGACGCTGATGATTATTTTGATGGCCTTACTGCTGATGATCCCAGTCCTCCTCCTGCTAAAAAAGCTAAAACAGATCCCTTTTCCTTTGAACCTATTTTGGATGCTGAGGATTCCCCTATGTTTGATCCCGCCACTATTCGTCACCCTAATTCTACTGAATGGTTCCCTCTAGCTCATGTTGGCGAGTATATTTCGGCCAGATTGCGTCTGCCTCTGGACAAGTCTGTTTGGTCCAAACTAAAATCAGAATGTCCTAAACCTTCCTTATCCTCTCACGTGGCTTTCACACCGACAATTGACCAGCCCCTCTTGACTTTCTTTTCCAAGTTCGGTAAGGATCCCCGTAAGGGGGTGGACAAGGCTTGGTCCACTTGTCAAGACAAACTGTTGGATTTAGTTGGTCCTTTGGCCCGTATTTTTGACCTAGCCGAATCCGCTCAGCTGGATGGTTCCGACCTGGACCCTCAGGAGGTTTCTTTATGGGTGCAACGCGCCTTTTGTGTGTTAGGTAACGCTAATTTGGCAGTTACACATGAGCGCCGCAAAGGTCTTCTGATCAAATTGGACCCCAAATTGGCCAACCTCGCCTCCTTGGATCCCGGCATTAAGGCCGAAGGTCTTCTTTTTGGTGATTCCCTTGTCAAAGATCTTAGTAAATTTGTCTCCACTTTCGCTTCTATCGACAAGGCCCAGCAGTCCATCAAAAAAGTTTTTGCTCCTCGTGTTTTTGGAAGAGCCGGCAGAGGCAGGGGTCGCTTTGCCAGCCGTTCCTCCCACAATCAAGGCTCCAGAGGTTCTTTCAATTCGAACTCCAACAATTACCAGGAATTCAAGCCCCAGTTCTATCCACAAAGGGGCAGAGGTTTCCGTGGTCGCAGCCAGAAGAACTTCAGAACCAATTACCAGCAAGGTAAGTCTTTCAATTCCTCCTCCTGTGGGGGGGTCGTATACAGTTTTTTCTTCCAAAATGGCAGGCTCTGACTGCAGATCCTTGGGTCCTCAATTCCATCCAAGGTTATCTTATAGAGTTTTACGCTCCTCCTTCCCAGACAGTTTTCCCTCCGCCTCTCGCGTTTTCGAAAGACATAGTAAATCTCATCTCGTTAGTGGTCCAATCTCTGCTTCAAAAGCGCGCTATCCAAGCGGCTCCTCTGGACCCCTCCGGGTTCCAAAGTTCAATTTTTCTAGTTCGATAGAAAAACAAGAAGATGCGTCCAGTTATCAACCTCAAATGGTTCAATCAGTTTGTGGTCTATCGCCACTTCAAGATTGAGACCATCATTCATCTCAGGGATTCTCTTCGTCTAAATGATTGGATGGTCAGATTAGATCTTCAAGATGCGTATTTTACGGTCCCTATTCACATCTCTCACAGGAAGTTTCTCCAATTTCTTTTTGTTTGGGAGTGTCTTACCAGTTTTGTTCTCTTCCTTTCAGTCTGTCGTCCGCTCCTTGATGTTTCACGAAGATCATGAAACCAGTGGTAACTTACTTGAGAACCCTCGGGATACGACTGATTATTTATCACGACGACATACTCTTGATGCACCCGGTCAGGCAGACTCTTCTCTCTCATTTACGCACACCTCAGTCTCTGCTTTCCGAATTGGGTTTCCTCATCAATTCAGAAAAATCCATGCTGGTACCCTCTCAAAGAATAGAGTTTCTGGGCTTCCTGGTGGACTCTTCCACCGGTTCTCTTCATCTTCCCCAAGCAAAGGTCTCCACAATAAAGTCAGAGATTTCTCAACTTCTCAGAAACGATTCTATCTCTCTCCGATCTTTAGCAAGAGTCGTGGGTCTTCTTTCCGCTTCTATTCAGGCGATCTTTCCCGGTCCTCCTCATTATCGGGCTCTTCAACGTTTAAAGATTCGCCACCTGCATCTAGGTCTAGCGTATTCCGACCTCGTGTCTTTAGATCAAGATTCTCGTTCGGAACTTCAATGGTGGATAGACCATTTAGACGCCTGGAACGGCAGGACCATCTTTGCCTCAGTCCCAGATCTTGTGTTAGAATCAGATGCAAGCTTGACAGGTTGGGGCGCCTGATGTGGCACGAGTTCCACTGGAGGTACATGGTCTCCAGAGGAGTTGAGATTGCACATCAATTGTTTAGAGATGCTGGCAGGTTCCTTTGCGATCAGAAGCCTCGCCAAAAACAGGGTCTGTTGCTCTATCCTTCTTCGCATGGACAATGTTTCTGCGGTGCGTTATATCAACCATCTCGGTGGCACCAAGTCCAAGCCTCTGACAGAGTTAGCAAAATGCCTTTGGGAGTTTTGTCTTCTCAACAGAATTTCTGTCAAAGCTGAATATCTCCCGGGCACCCTCAATTCCATTATGGATTGGCACTCTCGGTACCTATGAGACTCCAGCGACTGGAAGCTTCTGCCATCTGTTTTCCAATCTCTTTTCCTAAAGTGGGGCCCTTTGCATATCAACCTATTTGCCTCTCGTCTAAACTCTCAACTGCCACAATTTTTCAGTTGGCGGCCGGATCCTCTGGCCCATGCAACAGACGCTTTTCTCCAGGGCTGGTCTTCCCATCTCCATTATGCCTTTCCTCCTTTCATCATGATCAGCAGAGTGCTAGCTCAAGTTTCCCGACAGCAAGCCTCTTTGGTTCTGGTGGTGCCTTTCTGGTAATCTCAGGTCTGGTTTCCCTCTCTTCTGGAGATGGCGATGGATTTTCCGGTTCTCCTGCCCTCCTTCAACAACCTTCTCTTGAATTCTTCGGGTCTTCTACACCCTCTGATTCTCGACAATTCTTTACTCCTGTCCGCTTGGAAGATCACGGGCCGTCCTCGGTTGGCAACGTCATTTCGCAAGAAGCTTCACTTTTCATCAGCAGGGTCTGGGCCCCAGGAACGACTAGGGCTTACAAGTCCGCCTGGTCTTTATGGGCAAGCTGGTATCTGGGGAAAAGTATCGATCCCTTTTCAGCACCTTTAAATTACATTGTCCATTTCTTGGCCTCTGAGGCTAGTTCTGGTAAGTCTTATAGGACTGTTAACCTCTACCGCTCTGCCATTTCTCTCAATCACGCACCTATTGATGGTAAGCCAGTTGGTGAACACAACCTCATCTGTCGACTTCTGAAAGGTGTTAGGTTTTCGAACCCGCCTTTGGCTAATACTCGAGATGGCCGGATAATGTCGATCTTTCTTTAAAGATGCTTTCGGCAAAACTTACCATGCTTCTATGTTTGGTCTCCATTAAAAGGGTTTCTGATGTCAAAGCCATGGATGTGTCCTTGCGTCAATTCACTCCTTCTGGTGTTTTGTTTCATATTAATAAACGTGCGAAGACTAATTTGAATTCTGTGTTTTATCCGTATTTTCCAGATCATCCTAAACTGTGTGTCTGCTTATGCCTCAAAATTTATGAACAACGTACCTTTGAGCTCAGAACGTCCTCCCATTGCCAACTCCTTATTTCCTTCTGTAAACCTGATAACCCTGTTTCCTCTGCTATCCTTGCTCGTTGGGTCCGCTGGGTCATGTCCCATGCTGGCATTGATGTTTCTGTCTTTGGGGCTCATTCCGCCAGGGGAGCCATGGCTTCTAAAGCCTTTTGGGCTGGTTCCCGGTTGGAGGACATTCTGAGAACAGCGGATTGGTCAAATGACAAAGTTTTTCGTATGTTTTATTGTAAACCTGTGATTTCTGCTGTTTCTTCTGTTGTTAATATGCTTTGAACAAGCATAATATGAGATAAAGAATGAAATCATTCATATATAAAGCGAAAAGCGTGGGTCCCAAAGCATTGCCTTGGTACATACCACTTCCAATGTTGATACAGCTGGTCAACTCACCATATCTCTGCCAGGATTTTGAATAACTTTTGCGCCGGTTGACGAATCCTCGCGAAATTTTCAAAACTAATGGGGTGCTCCGTTCAGCTCCTACCCTGAAAGTCTCGGGGTGATTCGTCAAGTAGGGGCCGAGAAAAAAGGGGGGTCCCAAAACGCGTTTTCCCCATGCATTTTCCCATAGGACCTTTAGACACAGCTACAGCCCGAACGGCTGAACAGAATTACTTGAAATTTGGCAGAGAGGTAGCCATAAGGTCAAGGAAGTGCCTTTTGCAGGACTGGTGTAAATCTGTTCAGTATTTCCTGAGAAAATAGCATTTAAAAGCATATCAATATCTATACGCGCGCACCGTGCGCGCACCGTGCGAGCACCCTAACGTGCGCGAGCGTAATTCTGATTGGTGGTTACATGTTAGTCAACGTTCGAATCGGTCGAAATCAGGAAGTGTCGGCCGCCATTTTGTTTGTTTTCAGTGCGAGAGTGAAAAAGGAAGGTGGCGAACGTGACAAGGGGGCAGGGTAGAGAGTTCCTGACCCCCTAGCCTTTGTCAGGGGGTCCCTGAAGGACCTCGAAGGCAGAAATATATATATATATTTTTTTTTTAATCGCGGGGCTGCGCGCACCGTGCGCGCTTGGTGAAAACCAAAAAAAAATAATAATAATTTTTAATACGTAGTTTATTGTAGAATAAATATATAACAAAAATAATAATACATAAATAAATTAGCATTTAAAAAACCGTACAAATTCACTGAAAAAACCATAGGTTTCACACACGTTATAGTTAGGAATTAGCATTTAAAAAACCTTGCAAATTCACTTAAAAAACCATAGGTTTCACACATGTTATAGTTAGGTGGATATTTCACTCGTAAAAAAACAATGAAATTCCCCCGTTATAGTTAGTTCAGATAACTATAACTCGCGCGACCGCCACTCTATCACAAGGATGATGTCATCAGTGATGTCAAGAGTGATGCCACTGACCATGTCATGAGTGATGTAATATGTGACGTCATGAGCAGTGGATTGCGGGCGCGCGAGTTATAGTTATCTGAACTAACTATAACGGGGGAATTTCATTGGTTTTTTACGAGTGAAATATCCACCTAACTATAACATGTGTGAAACCTATTGTTTTTTAAGTGAATATATATATATATATATATATATATCCAACGCCACAGGTTGCCTGTAATGAAGGAGTCCACGACAGGTAAGTGCATTGCCAACAATCTTTATGGAAAAACAACAGCGAGGACACAGAGCTGCAACAACAGGGTTGAAAGTCCAGCCTGACGCGTTTCCTGCATTTCGCACTTCTTCAGAGCAACGGACATTAATGAAGCATTCAGCTCGGCACCATTCGGGTAACAGTTTATAGGTAGTACGTCCCGCCTCAGTGAGCGTGGCCACACTCCGTGGCCTGATGGTACTTGTGGTCCCGAGTATTACTCAAGTGAGGGGTCGCGCTGTACTGCTCTTCGTCACGATTTTCCCAAGTGGGTCATGCTGCAAAACTCAGGTCACCGCTGTCTTTATCACTTCTCCACAACAGGCTACCCATCTCTACACGGCGGCGTCGATTGGCATCTCCGCTGAAAGTCTGAACCTGCCTCGGGGCTCTCTTCCCGGCCCAGGCAGGCCGTACAACATCCAACGCAACAGGTTGCCTGTAATGAAGGAGCCCACGACAGGTAAGTGCATTGCCAACAATCTTTATTGAAAAACAACAGCGAGGACACAGAGTTGCAACAACAGGGGTGAAAGTCCAGCCTGACGCGTTTCCTGCATTTCGCACTTCTGCAGAGGCAACGGACATTAATGAAGCATTCAGCTTGGCACCATTCGGGTAACAGTTTATAGGTAGTACGTCCTGCCTCAGTGGGCGTGGCCACACTCCGTGGCCTGATGGTACTTGTGGTCCCGAGTATTACTCAAGTGAGGGGTCGCGCTGTACTGCTCTTTGTCTCAATTTTCCCAAGTGGGTCATGCTGCAAAACTCAGGTCACCGCTATCTTTATCACTTCTCCACAACAGGCTACCCATCTCTACACGGCGGCGTCGATTGGCATCTCCGCTGAAAGGCTGAACCTGCCTCGGGGCTCTCTTCCCGGCTCAGGCCGGCCGTACAACATCCAACGCCACAGGTTGCCTGTAATGAAGGACCCCCCCAACAGGTAAGTGCTTTGCCAACAATCTTTATGGAAAAACAACAGCGAGGACACAGAGCTGCAACAACAGGGGTGAAAATCCAGCCTGACACATTTCCTGCATTTCGCACTTCTTCAGAGGCAACGGACATTATTGAAGCATTCAGCTCGGCACCATTCGGGTAACGGTTTATAGGTAGTACGTCCCGCCTCAGTGGGCGTGGCCACACTCCGTGGCCTGTTGGTACTTGTGGTCCCGAGTATTACTCAAGTGAGGGGTCGCGCTGTACTGCTCTTTGTCTTGATTTTCCCAAGTGGGTCATGCTGCAAAACTCAGGTCACCACTGTCTTTATCACTTCTCCACAACAGGCTACCCATCTCTACACGGCGGCGGCGATTGGCGTCTCCGCTGAAAGGCTGAACCAGCCTCGGGGCTCTCTTTTTAATAACATTTTTTTGCCTTCGTGGTCCTTCAGGGACCCCCTTACAAAGGCTAGTGGGTCAGGAACTCTCTACCCTGCCCCCTTTTCACGTTCGCCACCTTCCTTTTTCACTCTCGCACTCAAAACAAACAAAATGGCGGCCGACACTTCCTGATTTTGACCGATTCGAACGTTGACTAACATGTAACCACCAATCAGAATTACGCTCGCGCACGTTAGGGTGCTCGCACGGTGCGCGCACAGTGCGCGCACCCTGCGCGCGTATAGATATTGATATGCTTTTAAATGCTATTTTCTCAGGAAATACTGAACAGATTTACACCTGCAAAAGGCACTTCCTTGACCTTATGGCTACCTCTCTGCCAAATTTCAAGTAATTCTGTTCAGCCGTTCGGGCTGTAGCTGCGTCTAAAGGTCCTATGGAAAAATGCATGGGGAAAACGCGTTTTGGGACCCCCCTTTTTTCTCGGCCCCAGCTTGACGAATCACCCCGAGACTTTCAGGGTAGGAGCTGAACGGAGCGCCCCATTAGTTTTGAAAAATTCGCGAGGATTCGTCAACCGGCGCCAAAGTTATTCAAAATAGAATTTTGAGATTTCCTATGGAAACACGGTCCTAACTATAACTATCTACTGGCGCCCGCCAGTAGATAATATATATAGATATATATATATATATATATCTACAAATTCACTTAAAAAACCATAGGTTTCACACATGTTATAGTTAGCTGGACATTTCACTCGTAAAAAACCAATGAAATTCCCCCGTTATAGTTAGTTCAGATAACTATAACTCGCGCGCTCGCAATCCACTGCTCATGACGTCACATATTACATCACTCATGACATGGTCATTGGCATCACTCATGACATCACTGATGACATCATCCTTGTGATAGAGTGGCGGTCGCGCGAGTTATAGTTATCTGAACTAACTATAACGGGGAAATTTCATTGGTTTTTTACGAGTGAAATGTCCAGCTAACTATAACATGTGTGAAACCTATGTTTTTTTAAGATAATTTGCAAGGTTTTTTAAATGCTAATTCCTAACTATAACGTGTGTGAAACCTATGGTTTTTTAAATGAATTTGTAAAGTTTTTTAAATGCTAAGTTATATATGTATATTTTTTATATATTTATTTTACAATAAACTACCTATGTATATATTTATAGATTGACTGTATCCTGTAATATGGAATGTCTCGTTTAAAATGTTTTTGTTTTTTTTTAAGGTTTTTCACCGTGCGGGCACGGTGCGCGCACCCCGCGAATTTTTGAAAAATAAATAAAATGTTTTTTTCACCCTTCGGGGTCCTTCAGGGACCCCCTGACAAAGGCTAGGGGGTCAGGAACTCTCTACCCTGCCCCCTTTTCACGTTCTCCACCTTTCTTTTTCACTGTCACACACCAAATACACAAAATGGCGGCCGACACTTCCTGATTTCGACCGATTCGAATGTTGACTGACATGTAACCACCAATCAGAATTGCGCTCACGCACGTTAGAGTGCGCGCACGGTGCGTGCACTGTGCGCGCTTATAGATATTTATGTACTTTTAAATGCAATTTTCTCAGGAACGACTGAACAGATTGACACCATATATGCAAAAGGCACATGCCTGACCTGAGAATCAAAATCACATATATCTGGGCAGAGCCTAACCACACATCTCATCGTGAGATCTGATTGGCTGTCAGTACTTCATCCAAGAAGTGTTGGCAGCCATCTTGGGGCCAATATACATGATAGCACCTCATTTTATGGCAAGACCGGAGGCTCAAATTATGCTTTCTAATCTTGCATTATAGTCAATAGCAGCCAAGATAACAAATACAACCTACAGTTCCCAGCAGGCCCAAGGAGAAACCGGCCAATGGGAAACCAAAGAATCAATAAAGTTCAACCAATGAACAGGCAGGCTGTGGTGATAATGTAGGGTCAGACTGCGAACAGCCCTCTTTTTCTTGCTGCTCACAGTCAAGATAAGTACCCTTTTATCGTTTCCTTGCTTCGTAATATGGTGACTGTTGTTGTACTGTTATTGCGTTGGTAATTGATTTTGTTGCCTCGTTTAGCAGTAGCGCTGCGCTCTCCCCCAGTTTTTGACTCGCTCGATTAACTTCTCTTTCTCGCCCAGTCTTTGCGCTCCCGTTTGCCCTCGCGCGCGTCATTTTTCTGGCTCGAGCTGAACGGCGGCCATTTCAGGCACTCTCTTCATTGCGCTGTTCCCGCTCGCCGCCTCAGCTGTGTCCCTGTGCTTAGCGCCACCTTGTTGTTTCCGCCCCTGGGTGGGGCCGCCTCCTTTCCCGGTCGAGTTTTGTCAGCTTATGCACGCCCATTGAGGCGTGTTCTGCCTTGCTTGCCTATTAACCCCTGATTTGCTGATTTTTTCTGTGGTATTGTAATGGAGCTTGACAGCTCCCAGAGCTCTGGATTTAACAATGAGGAGGGGGAGGCTTTTAAGGCTGATTTGAATTCCTTTATAAATTCTTCAGTTGAGCATGCTGTGGAAGCTTCTATGAAGCACTTTTCTAAGAATATGGAGAATTCCTTATTGTCCTTAATGTCCAAGACTTTGGCCAGTCTGCGGGGGATAGCAGAAAGAGAAAAAGTGTACCTTCTAATGTACACAAGAGCTGCGCAAATTATTTTAAAGGGGTTTCCTCTTGCAAGGTTGAGGACGTAGCACCTCCCAGGCCTCCTGTCAAGGAGGGGTTATCTGTCTCTTTAACTAAGAAAAAAGAAAAATCAAAACATACTGATGTACCTGAGAAATTGGTAATTTCTCACATTTTGGACACGGACGATGATTTCTGTGACGCTGATGATTATTTTGATGGCCTTACTGCTGATGATCCCAGTCCTCCTCCTGCTAAAAAAGCTAAAACAGATCCCTTTTCCTTTGAACCTATTTTGGATGCTGAGGATTCCCCTATGTTTGATCCCGCCACTATTCGTCACCCTAATTCTACTGAATGGTTCCCTCTAGCTCATGTTGGCGAGTATATTTCGGCCAGATTGCGTCTGCCTCTGGACAAGTCTGTTTGGTCCAAACTAAAATCAGAATGTCCTAAACCTTCCTTATCCTCTCACGTGGCTTTCACACCGACAATTGACCAGCCCCTCTTGACTTTCTTTTCCAAGTTCGGTAAGGATCCCCGTAAGGGGGTGGACAAGGCTTGGTCCACTTGTCAAGACAAACTGTTGGATTTAGTTGGTCCTTTGGCCCGTATTTTTGACCTAGCCGAATCCGCTCAGCTGGATGGTTCCGACCTGGACCCTCAGGAGGTTTCTTTATGGGTGCAACGCGCCTTTTGTGTGTTAGGTAACGCTAATTTGGCAGTTACACATGAGCGCCGCAAAGGTCTTCTGATCAAATTGGACCCCAAATTGGCCAACCTCGCCTCCTTGGATCCCGGCATTAAGGCCGAAGGTCTTCTTTTTGGTGATTCCCTTGTCAAAGATCTTAGTAAATTTGTCTCCACTTTCGCTTCTATCGACAAGGCCCAGCAGTCCATCAAAAAAGTTTTTGCTCCTCGTGTTTTTGGAAGAGCCGGCAGAGGCAGGGGTCGCTTTGCCGGCCGTTCCTCCCACAATCAAGGCTCCAGAGGTTCTTTCAATTCGAACTCCAACAATTACCAGGAATTCAAGCCCCAGTTCTATCCACAAAGGGGCAGAGGTTTCCGTGGTCGCGGCCAGAAGAACTTCAGAACCAATTACCAGCAAGGTAAGTCTTTCAATTCCTCCTCCTGTGGGGGGGTCGTATACAGTTTTTTCTTCCAAAATGGCAGGCTCTGACTGCAGATCCTTGGGTCCTCAATTCCATCCAAGGTTATCTTATAGAGTTTTACGCTCCTCCTTCCCAGACAGTTTTCCCTCCGCCTCTCGCGTTTTCGAAAGACATAGTAAATCTCATCTCGTTAGTGGTCCAATCTCTGCTTCAAAAGCGCGCTATCCAAGCGGCTCCTCTGGACCCCTCCGGGTTCCAAAGTTCAATTTTTCTAGTTCGATAGAAAAACAAGAAGATGCGTCCAGTTATCAACCTCAAATGGTTCAATCAGTTTGTGGTCTATCGCCACTTCAAGATTGAGACCATCATTCATCTCAGGGATTCTCTTCGTCTAAATGATTGGATGGTCAGATTAGATCTTCAAGATGCGTATTTTACGGTCCCTATTCACATCTCTCACAGGAAGTTTCTCCAATTTCTTTTTGTTTGGGAGTGTCTTACCAGTTTTGTTCTCTTCCTTTCAGTCTGTCGTCCGCTCCTTGATGTTTCACGAAGATCATGAAACCAGTGGTAACTTACTTGAGAACCCTCGGGATACGACTGATTATTTATCACGACGACATACTCTTGATGCACCAGGTCAGGCAGACTCTTCTCTCTCATTTACGCACACCTCAGTCTCTGCTTTCCGAATTGGGTTTCCTCATCAATTCAGAAAAATCCATGCTGGTACCCTCTCAAAGAATAGAGTTTCTGGGCTTCCTGGTGGACTCTTCCACCGGTTCTCTTCATCTTCCCCAAGCAAAGGTCTCCACAATAAAGTCAGAGATTTCTCAACTTCTCAGAAACGATTCTATCTCTCTCCGATCTTTAGCAAGAGTCGTGGGTCCTCTTTCCGCTTCTATTCAGGCGATCTTTCCCGGTCCTCTTCATTATCGGGCTCTTCAACGTTTAAAGATTCGCCACCTGCATCTAGGTCTAGCGTATTCCGACCTCGTGTCTTTAGATCAAGATTCTCGTTCGGAACTTCAATGGTGGATAGACCATTTAGACGCCTGGAACGGCAGGACCATCTTTGCCTCAGTCCCAGATCTTGTGTTAGAATCAGATGCAAGCTTGACAGGTTGGGGCGCCTGATGTGGCACGAGTTCGACTGGAGGTACATGGTCTCCAGAGGAGTTGAGATTGCACATCAATTGTTTAGAGATGCTGGCAGGTTCCTTTGCGATCAGAAGCCTCGCCAAAAACAGGGTCTGTTGCTCTATCCTTCTTCGCATGGACAATGTTTCTGCGGTGCGTTATATCAACCATCTCGGTGGCACCAAGTCCAAGCCTCTGACAGAGTTAGCAAAATGCCTTTGGGAGTTTTGTCTTCTCAACAGAATTTCTGTCAAAGCTGAATATCTCCCGGGCACCCTCAATTCCATTATGGATTGGCACTCTCGGTACCTATGAGACTCCAGCGACTGGAAGCTTCTGCCATCTGTTTTCCAATCTCTTTTCCTAAAGTGGGGCCCTTTGCATATCAACCTATTTGCCTCTCGTCTAAACTCTCAACTGCCACAATTTTTCAGTTGGCGGCCGGATCCTCTGGCCCATGCAACAGACGCTTTTCTCCAGGGCTGGTCTTCCCATCTCCATTATGCCTTTCCTCCTTTCATCATGATCAGCAGAGTGCTAGCTCAAGTTTCCCGACAGCAAGCCTCTTTGGTTCTGGTGGTGCCTTTCTGGTAATCTCAGGTCTGGTTTCCCTCTCTTCTGGAGATGGCGATGGATTTTCCGGTTCTCCTGCCCTCCTTCAACAACCTTCTCTTGAATTCTTCGGGTCTTCTACACCCTCTGATTCTCGACAATTCTTTACTCCTGTCCGCTTGGAAGATCACGGGCCGTCCTCGGTTGGCAACGTCATTTCGCAAGAAGCTTCACTTTTCATCAGCAGGGTCTGGGCCCCAGGAACGACTAGGGCTTACAAGTCCGCCTGGTCTTTATGGGCAAGCTGGTATCTGGGGAAAAGTATCGATCCCTTTTCAGCACCTTTAAATTACATTGTCCATTTCTTGGCCTCTGAGGCTAGTTCTGGTAAGTCTTATAGGACTGTTAACCTCTACCGCTCTGCCATTTCTCTCAATCACGCACCTATTGATGGTAAGCCAGTTGGTGAACACAACCTCATCTGTCGACTTCTGAAAGGTGTTAGGTTTTCGAACCCGCCTTTGGCTAATACTCGAGATGGCCGGATAATGTCGATCTTTCTTTAAAGATGCTTTCGGCAAAACTTACCATGCTTCTATGTTTGGTCTCCATTAAAAGGGTTTCTGATGTCAAAGCCATGGATGTGTCCTTGCGTCAATTCACTCCTTCTGGTGTTTTGTTTCATATTAATAAACGTGCGAAGACTAATTTGAATTCTGTGTTTTATCCGTATTTTCCAGATCATCCTAAACTGTGTGTCTGCTTATGCCTCAAAATTTATGAACAACGTACCTTTGAGCTCAGAACGTCCTCCCATTGCCAACTCCTTATTTCCTTCTGTAAACCTGATAACCCTGTTTCCTCTGCTATCCTTGCTCGTTGGGTCCGCTGGGTCATGTCCCATGCTGGCATTGATGTTTCTGTCTTTGGGGCTCATTCCGCCAGGGGAGCCATGGCTTCTAAAGCCTTTTGGGCTGGTTACCGGTTGGAGGACATTCTGAAAACAGCGGATTGGTCAAATGACAAAGTTTTTCGTATGTTTTATTGTAAACCTGTGATTTCTGCTGTTTCTTCTGTTGTTAATATGCTTTGAACAAGCATAATATGAGCCTCCGGTCTTGCCATAAAATGTAGATTTTCCTAATAAGTTATGACGGAAAGTCTTAATTTTATTAAAGACACGGAGGCGAGTATTATCCCACCTCAACACTCCTAACTGGTGTCTGTTTCCCTCCCTGCAGGAACTCCAGCCTTACCACCGGCTTCTTCCTGATGTGCCACGGTGCTCTCATCTAAGTGCTACTCCTCTGCCTGGTGTTTCTGCTGAGTCTCCGGATCCGGTTGAAGCTGTCGTCTTCAGGAATTCGCTGATGGATTTCGGTCAAGATTTGTTTACTTGGACTTTGGCCTTATGCATTGTGTTTGCTATTGTCCCTCTCTTTATGCACCCTTCTTAACTTGCTCGCTGAAGAAAAGAGGGCTGTTCGCAGTCTGACCCTACATTATCACCACAGCCTGCCTGTTCATTGCTTGAACTTTATTGATTCTTTGGTTTCCCATTGGCCGGTTTCTCCTTGGGCCTGCTGGGAACTGTAGTTTGTATTTGTTATCTTGGCTGCTATTGACTATAAAGCCAGATTAGAAAGCATAATACTCACCTCCGTGTCTTTAATAAAATTAAGACTTTCCGTCATAACTTATTAGGAAAATCTACATAAAAAAGCATTGCAGTTAATAGAAGGTTTTAAGACTTTAGTTACATTATAAATCATTTGTTGATGGTACCATACTCATTTTAGGAATTGTGGTGTGTTCTAAGGTGATTTTACCATGTGAAAAAGCCTTCTTCTGTGATATCATGAATCATGTTTGCGAGAAAACTATTTTCTCATGCTTTTCCCACAGAGGTTTGGAAGGTGATCTATAAGCTAAACTGAGAGCATATTTTCTGTAAATTCACATTATCTTTCTCAGTCAAGTGAGAATGAAGTCTGACATTCTCAGTAAAACATTTACATCCAACAAGGGCAGAGACTGTCAGTTGATTCCTTTGTGTGCTACTGAAGCTTCCGAGAGTGTTCTAAAGAACAACTAGAGCGCTAGCAGTCCTACTTATGACAAACGTATTGCACACCTGAAGCCGTCTTGATTGGAATAAAGTGGTAACTCTTAAAACATTTAATTTAAAAAGGAACAAAATGAGGGGGTTCATTTTGCCATAGAAATATGATTAGTGCTGCAGAGAGAAAAATTAGGGGACATTTTGAGTGACTTCTCAAATCCTCTTCTATTTCATTAAAAAATTCTGATATGCAGACTGAAACATGCACTTTCAATACCAGCAGCAGACTTCCCTGGTGAGCAGTAGCTTTACTACAGTGATCTAATGAGCAACTAGAGTGCTAACATTCTGAATTTATGGCAAATGTGTGACACATCTGAATGCCTTCTTGATGGAATCAAAGAAAAAAACTGAAAGTATTTCCTACTGAGGAGACTGTAGTAAATGAGGAAATTTATTGATTGGAATAAAGTGGTAACACTTAAAACATTTAATTTTAAAAGGAACACAATGAGGGGGTTCATTTTGCCATAGAAATTATGAATAGTGCTGAAGAAAGAAAAATTAGGGCACATTTTGAGTGACTTCGCAAATCATCTTCTATTTCATTGAAAAATTCTGACATGCAGACTGAAACATGCACTTTTAATACCAGCAGCAGACTTCCGTGGTGAGCAGTAGCTTTACTACAGTGATCTAATGAGCAACTAGAGTGCTAACATTCAGAATTTATGGCAAATGTGTGACATATCTGAATTCCTTCTTGATGGAATCAAAGTAAAAAACTGAAAGCATTTCCTACTGAGGAGACTGCAGTAAATGAGGAAATTAGGAAACTTCATAACAAATAAATCTCCCAAGATGGACACCAGAGACAAAAGCGACTGGAAGCTCCAAATGCAGCACAAATATCACCCAGATGTAGCCCACATGTAGCCCAATGACAGAAGTGTGCAAAACACTTATTTTTTGTGTTTTTACAGTTGTATATAGTGCAGACTTGTCAGGTATTGGAGTGCTTTACATGAGCATTGGTTACATCAAACCAGATCAAATTTATTTTGGTTGTAGACATGGGGAGATTAAGTGATTTGACCAGAATCACAGAATGTTGGGCTGAAGCAGAAACTCCAACCTGGTTCCCCAGTTGCAAAGTCTACAGCTCTGGAAGTAACACCACATCCTCTCCCCTAAGTGCAACATTTAATCAAGTGGTCAACTGGATAAAAAAAACATAAAGATAACAAATAATTTAAAAGTGCTTTTTCGCTATTTGAAAACTCAGAAAATATGTCCTCATTTTAGTTTTTTAGAGCATTAACCATAATTTTGATGCAAATAAGACCCTCTCACATATTTAATTTCTAAAGGAAATGCTCTAGGTATTACAGTTTTGATTACATCAAGATGACGTCAGGCATTCCACACTTTTGTAATAAATATAGAATGTTAGCAATCTAGTTGTTCATTAGGATACTGTTGAGAAGCAGAGGCCAGGGGCACGGGCTCTGAAAATTGAAGGCAGGTAGGAGGGTGCAGAGGCAACAATTTGACCACATTGGGCAGGCAGGAAGGGCAGTGGCAGCACAACAGACTATGAAGGGCAGTGGAAAGTGGGGCTGGGGCAACAAACCAACAATACAGGACTGACAAGAAAGGCTGTGGTAATATAATAGACCATTGTGGGCAGAAGGAAGAGGCAGTGGTAGTACAACCATACATGCCAACAGACCCGATTCAGCCAGGAAACGTCCAATGTTTTCAAGCTCAAATAGGCTTTATTTGATCTGTCTCCTGTCTACAATCTCCTCTTTTTCAATGTAACTCAAAGGGGACAATCAATACCCCAGTTTTTTTCAAAATCTCCCTCTTACCAAGCTCAAAATGTTCGCAAGTATGGTACATTGGATCATGGAAGGCAGGAGGAATTGGGGTAGGGACATGGACTCGGATAACAGAGGACAGGAGGGACATGGAGAGGTGCACCAAACTGACCCTACAGGGCAGGCATCAGGGTTTGCAGCAGCACAATACACCACACAGGGCATGCGGGGCGGGAGTGCAGCACAACAATCCATAGAAAGCAATAGGGAGGGGACAGGACCATGCACATGGACAACAGAGAACAGAGGGGAAAGAGGCAATGGTAGCTAGCTGACCATAATAGACAGACAGGAGAGAAAGCTGCAGCATAACAGACCATAAAGGGCAGGAGGGACGGATCAGGGGCATTATAATGGAACAGACACTCCAGGAGGGAGGGAATAGGGGTCTGCACATGGAAACAGAGGGCTTGGGGCAAGGGGGAAGGGCAGGAGCAGCAAGATGACCATGGAGGTCAGGCAGGATGGACGTTAGAAGCAAGACACACCGTGGAGAGCAACAGTGAGACTATGATGGCATACACACAGACCATGGAGGGAAAGTGGGAGGGGGTCAGGGGCAGCTAGCTGACCACACAGGGAAGGTGGGAGGGGCCGTGACAGCACAGAAGACCATGCATGGCAAGCGGGAGGGTTAGTGGCAGCACAATGGCTATGATGGGCAAGAAGGAGGGTGCAGGGGCATGCACAAAGGACCATGGAGGCTAGAAGGGAGGGTCAGGACCTGGGCACAGACAAGAGAGTTCAGGGGAAGGGGCCTCACAACAGACCGCACGGGTAGGCAGGAGGAGCAGTTGCAGCACAACAGACCAGGGAGGGCAGAAGGGTATGGCAGTAAAATGGACCATGGAGGACAGGAGGAAGGGGATAGGGGCATGGCATGTGGACAGGCAGGGTGGAGGTGGCAGGGACAGGTTACAGTCATCTGCAATTGCTAGGCTGGTGGGAGGGGAGTGGCAGCTCAACAGAACACTCAGAGTAGATAGGAGTGGCAGGTCTATGGAACTTGGTGGGCAAAAAGGATGGAGCAGGGGAATGCACAAAGACATCGGAGGGCAGGGGGAAGGAGAATAGGGGCAGCAAGCTAAGCACAGAGGCTAAGCAGGAGGTCAATGATGGGGCATAGAATTGGGCAATGGAGGGCAGGAGGAGTGGACTGGTACATCATGCTAAATGGAGGACAGTGGCAGCACATCAGAGCATGCATGGCAGGAGGGAGGAGGCTAGTCCATGTATTCAGACATCAGAGTATAGGGAGGAGGTGGATGGGGCAGCAAGCTAACTGTTCAGAGAAGGTGGGTATTAGGAACTTTATTGTTTTTAAAATGTGTGTCTGTGCGAACTACTTAAAATATGAACAAGTATACAGCATAAGCTCACTTTTATTCAGGAACAAGAGGACGTTTGTGACTGTGACTCCGGGCTCACTTGGCAGAAACACCCCCTGACCCTCCACCCCCCATCGCAAAATGTAATGCCCGTGAAAAGGGTAGGTGGACGCAGTGTTATATAGAACATAGTCCTGAGAGCATGATTGAAAATGAAAACTAGATATAGTGTATGGTATGAACTATGCACCAAAAAGTGTGATATAAGATGAACTGGGGCGGGAAATATAATATGCGATACATTGTGCGCAATGACAGATTCATTGGAGAGCGCGACATAGCACAGGCACTAGCGCGTGCTATCCGATATGCGCCTTGGAGTGTAATATGCACAGGGCAGTGTTGTGTAACCTAACTAGTCTCTAAAGTTGTAATATAAAATATGTGCTGGGGAGTGTAACGTTGCATGTGCACTGTGACAAAGATATGGATCCCAGATTGTAATATGTATGGCATAGCGCTGTGCGTTATAACATAGGCATCGAGTAAAGCATGTTAGATGGGGCAATATAACCTGTGCGAAGGCAAGTGTGGCATGACATATTCACGGGGTGGTGTTACAGTGCACATGGGCTAGAGAGTGTCATAGCATACGCACTAGCTGGTGGAATACAACACAGAGGTGTGTGGCGCTCGGCGGGCACTGGTGGGTGTAACACAGCCAGGAGCGCGCTGTGACTCTGAAGTGAGGTTCGTCTCCTTTCCAGAGAGTGAAATAAAATGTATTACACATCCGGCTGTGGATGTGTGTTTCATTAACCGTGAGGGGGGTTTCTTGAATAGTTTTGCTCGATTTTTTGTCGAATCCCCTTTGAATGGCTTAGTGTGCATGTGTATTAAATGTGCCCGTCAATAGCTACCCATGTTTGTATAAATAAACGAAAAGGGTGTCTACTTGGAGAGTACCCACCGGCGGGGGCACCGGGAATAGGCACGGTAGGGCTTCAGACACGTCACAGCTTCACTAGCGGTGTAAATACATTCCACGTGGATTCATTGTATGCATAGTCGCCTTTTAATGAATATCACGCAAATCGTCATGGTGTTAGGTACATACGGTTTGTCCAGCATGTCCTAGGTGTTTCTATAAATATATATTTTTTAAAATAATAAAAAACAAAGGCTGGCCCCGGGGGATGGGGTCCCCGGGGCCATAAGTGGCCTGAGGAGGGGGGCAACGCAGCCCCCCTCCTAAAGATTTTTTTTTTAAAAAAAGGCGATGCCCCAGGGGTTGGGGTCCCCGGGGCCGATTAAGGCCTTGGGAGGGGGGCCAAAAAAAAATTTCTCCCAAAAATATTAGGGGGCAGGCCCTGGGGGATGGGGTCCCCAGGGCCAATAAATTAGAAAAAGAAGGGGGGCCACACAGTCCTCCTTCTTCAAAAATAAAATAAATAAAAGACAGGCATCGCGCCGGAGGCCACACCCCCTCCTTGCAGCACTCTGCAAACGCTCCCCCTGGCCAGTTGTAAGTTGGGGAATTAATTCCCCTTCAATACTGAGGGTCCCTGAGGGCCAACTAGCCCAACAGGTATCTCCAGTATGCGCCAGGGAGCTGCGTTGCAGACAGGTGTTCTGAGGCCACGCCCCTTTTTACACCTCTCTGCAACGCAGCTCTGTGGCACTTACTGGAGGTACCTAGTGGGCTAGTTTGACCCTAGGGACCCTTAGGATTCAAGGGGACTTAATCTCTCAACATAGAACGGCCACAGGGCGCGCTTACACAGTGGTGAAGGGAGGGGACGGGGTCTGAGGTGACGTGTGCAAACACGCCCTGTGGCGCATTTTAAGTTGGGGAAATAATTCCCTTTCAATCCTGAGGGACCCTGGGGGCCAACTAGCCCACCAGGTGGTTCCAGTAAGCGCCACTGAGCTGCGTTGCAGAGAGGTGGTCCAGGCCGTGCCACTTTTTAAACCTCTCTGCAATGCAGCTCTGTGGTGATTACTGGAGGTACCTAGTGGGCTAGTTGGACCCTAGGGACCCTCAGGATTCAAATGAACTTAATCTCCCAACTAAAAACAGCCACAGGGCGTGTTTACACAGTGGTGAAGGGAGGGGACGGTGCCTGAGTTAACGTGTGCAAACATGCCCTGTGGCGCGTTTTAAGTTGGGGTAATAATTCACCTTCAATCTTGAGGGACCCTGGAGGCCAACTAGCCCACCAGGTGCTTCCAGTAAGCGCCACTGCGCTGCGTTGCAGAGAGGTGGTCCAGGCCTTGCCACTTTTTAAACCTCTCTGCAATGCAGCTCTGTGGTGCTTACTGGAGGTACCTAGTGGGCTAGTTGGAAGCTAGGGACCCTCAGGATTCAAATGAACTTAATCTCCCAACTAAAAACAGCCACAGGGCGTGTTTACACAGTGGTGAAGGGAGGGGACGGTGCCTGAGTTAACGCGTGAAGCCTTGCTTTAACGTGGGGATTCTTTACGCCCAGCTTTGCATTTCTAATGAGATGCAAAGTGGGCGTCCTGACCTAACATGACAGGAGAAATGTCGCTAAGCGACATTTCTCCTATCATCAAGCCCCACGCTATGAAGCATAGCATCAGGAAAAGTAGCGATAACCCCTGTTATCGCTACTTTCCTTACGCCTGCTTCAGGACTGACTTAGCCATGATATCCTATGGAGGGTGGATATCATGGCTAAGTTTGTGAGTCCCTATCAGCAAGCTAACGCCACATTGCGTGAGATTATCGATGGGTTTCCAGCGATAATTTCACGTTAGGCAGTTAGCATGAGGATTTTTATCGCTGAGGAGATAAGCGTTGCTAATAGCACGCTATCTCAACGATAAAAATCCACGTTACCCGGCTAAGAGCGCTGAGCGATAATTATCGCCGGGTGTTGCTGATATGCCCCTGAGTCTTTTAAACAATCACTTATAGAAACACATACTTATTCATACAGGAACTCTTTCAATCTCTCACTCTCACATATACTCACTTATATACACCAATAGTCACATATACTAGTTTAAAACATATGTAGTTACTCATAAAGACACTATTGAGACAGTCATTCACTCACTAACACACCCATGCACACACTCATCCACCCATACAGTCCTGCACACATGCTGTCTTCAACACATACAAACAGTGAGTCACTCATTCATGCACCTATGCACTATGTAATACCCCCCACCGAACCATACAGCATTATGGGACTGGTAGTGCAAGTATAACCCCAGTGGGTCGCCGCCGTTATGAACATGGCAAGTTCTTTTCAGGGAAACAACGTGTCTCTTTTCCAGCCGCTTGCACCAGTACAACAAAGCACCTCAACACTGCTTCAATGGCGACTACTAATTAAAAACATTTCAGCGAAACCTGTGGTCTGTGTTTTCCCGCCAGGATTGGAGAGTGATGGTGATTGTAAAATATATATATATCAACACTCCCAATTCTTGCCGGTGGCTCGTGCACTCGGTAGCGGGTGCTAGAGGCGCGTCGGCAAGATCGCGTATAATAGCGGCGCTCCAATGAATAAATTCCAGCACTCGCGGGGGGTTAATCCTGATGCGGATTTAATGGCACACAAGATAGAAAAACAAACGCGTTTCAGCGGTACGCCTTCGTCAGTGTTTGGCGGCCGCCGCACACAAACCTCGTAATTTATACGTCATCATTAGGTAACAGGATGGGTGCATGGGCGCCATAATTACTCCAGGCAACATAATCTAATATAATGATTAATACATTTGCCGATACAGACTCATTTCTGCACCAAATGTTAACACAGTTAATTGTGGCAGTCAACAATGGATTGGCACTTTCGTCATCGCACATGTTACAGATCTCATACATAAACCTGTTTGGTATATTTGATCAATTCCTAAATCTATAGGTGCCATATTTAATTCAGGCAGCGCGACATGGTTTAGAAGATTATAAACATCTGCCAAAGCTTATAAATCAGCCAAATCATATACGGAGTGCCACGGGGATTGAGGATTTATACTGTCCCAGCATACGAAAACCCTGATCCCAAGTTGTTGGATGAATGGGCTGAATATACGACTGAATCGTCAAAAGGAATGCTGGGAATTCTCGTGAAGTTTGCCTGGAGTGATCGTAAAAAGGCATTGGAAGAAATAGAGCAAATCGAAAAGGATATTGGTGTGGAGGGTGAAAAATCTACGCACGAGGAGTTACGTGCACAAATGAAAAAACGTCCGGAAAGTTATGAAAACAAGATCAAACTGAGAAAACAACAAAAGTTTGACAGAGATGCGAAGGATTACGAGCAAGGTAGAATCCTGACCTTTGCCCGTAAATATGATGCACCCAGAAGGGATTTGAGGAATAGTAAACCTAAAAGAATTGTTGCAACCAAAGATACTTCAGAATCAGAAATTTCAACTGCAGAGCAATCAGAGGAGGAAAGTGGGGGAGCAACATCGAGTGGACCGCCACCTCCCCATTTTCACGAGGAGTTCAACCTTATCCGGCAGACGTGGTTACGAGGGGGGAAAGGAAGACCTCCGGAGCCATCAACCACAGATGCACAAGGAGAGGTGGGGGGCACCTGCCCCAAAAGCAGAGCAAATACCTACACCCGACCGAGAAGAAATCCGAAATTCAAACAATAAAAAAATGTACCTCTGAGTGACAATCTTACCATCATCAATCTCACACCAAAGACATTAACAGCAGTTGAGGAATCTGTCCTTAAATTAGGATTGACATTTTGCCCGACTAGCAAATTTGAATATGCTCAAACGAGGATTGATATCTTCAAATTTATAAGAAAGATCAAACTCTTTAAAGTTTTCAAAATGAAGGGACTTGATTCTAAAACCAAAGCGACATCCCCCCAAAGTGAAATCATCAACCCTCAAGATGAACAAGAGGTGGAATTACTTGCAATCTTAGAGGAATTGGGGAGTGAGGGAAACACCGTAGAGACAGGTACACCGGCAGGAGTCATCGCTATGCCAAGTGCCCTCATTAATCAGGAAAGAGCAATGAGCACATTTAGACCTTCCTCGAAATTCTTTCCTCAAACTCCTACAGATACCATTGACGTCTTTCATGAGAAACTGAACCATGATCTCCAAAAATTAAGAGAGCAAGAGATCAAACAAGGAGTACTACCATGGAATCTCACACGAGCCCAAAGACAGGCAGTGAAGGATTTAGCAATGGATGCCAACATTGTGATTAAACCTTCGGATAAAGGTGGGAACGTGGTATTACAAACTCGCACCAATTACTGTAATGAAGCTCTCTCACAGCTCAGTAATCTTGAAAATTATTCGCCCATAACTATGAATGAATACATGGAGAGTATTTCACAGTATGAACAGTTGATTCAGAAATGGCAAACTAAGGGCATGCTTTCAGTTGAAGAATGTAACTTTCTACAGACACCTCATCCTAGATTACCTACCTTCTACCATTTGCCAAAGGTTCATAAAGACATGGTGAACCCGCCAGGACGACCGATCATTTTTTCAATTGGTGGCCTTCTAGAGAACATGTCTAAATTAATTGACTATCATCTGTCCCCCTTTGTACTTGAATTACCCTCATACACTAGGGACACAAAGGATTTCTTGAGATACATTGAAGGGACAGTGTGGGAACCTGACTTCTTGATGATCACTCTCGACATAGCTAGTTTATATACTAGCATTGCTCATGAGGATGGTATTGCTGCCATCAAATATTTTCTAAAAAACCGCCCCTATAAATTCACTGAGCATAGTGAAATGTTGGTTGAATTTGTGAACTTCTGTCTGCATAACAATATTTTTACTTTTCAGTATCATCTGTACAGACAGAGACATGGGACTGCCATGGGGGCCTGCTTCGCCCCCAGCTATGCTAACCTTTTCGTAGGCTGGTGGGAGAAGCAGGCCGCATGGGCCAACTCATGTGACCATTGGGTGGAGAGAACTATCAGCTGGAGGCGATATATTGATGACCTCTTTCTGATTTGGCGAGGTAGAAGGGAGTCATCTACAGAATACATTGATCACTTGAACATCAATGATCTAAATCTAAGGTTCACCAGCAACATCAGCTCTAGTGAGGTCACGTATTTGGATGTGAAGGTATTTGTGGCTGAGGGAAAGATTGAAACATCACTATTTCGAAAATCCACCGCAGGTAACTCAGTGCTACACGCAAGGAGTGGCTATCCGGTGAGTTTGAAAAATAGTATCCCGTATGGGGAACTATTGCGTATTAAACGCGATAGCACTAGACTGGAGGATTTCCAAAAATCGGCTGTAGAGAGCATAGAAAGGTTTCAAACGAGAGGCTACAAAAGGAAAATTCTTGAAAAAGCATGGAAGAAAACGGAGACGAAAAACAGAACAGAGTTATTGAGAGATGTTCCTAAAAATAAAAAGAAGGAAAGTGAGAATGCACCAAACTTCAGGCTGATTACTAACTATTCCAATGTAGCGACCAATGTTAGAAAAATCATACAGGCTAACTGGAATATACTTCAATCAGATGTAATCATCGGTCGCAACATTCCTGTACATCCATCTCTCACTTTTAGGAAAACACGATCGCTCAGAGACCATTTGGTCAAAAGTCATTTGCCATCTACTCCAAAAGGGATTCTAGGTATAGCAGGTTTCTGTCCCTGCGGAAAATGCAAAGCTTGTGCTAACAGCAGTAAGGTAACATCATATGTGATTCCAAGACGTAGGGATCCTATACGTATCTCTAAGTTCATGAATTGCAACACAGCTTTTGCAGTGTATTGTCTGGTCTGCCCATGTGGCCTCAGGTACGTGGGCAGTACCATACATGCAGCCAAGATTCGCATCCTAGAACACCAGCGAGCAATCCAAAATAATGATAGCAACTATCCGGTTGCTAGACATTTCCAGTTACATCATAACAGCAACCGGAAACTAGTGAAATACTTCTGTTTGGATTATGTAGCACGTGACTCTAGAGGAGGAGACAGAGAGAAACGTCTTAGGAGACTGGAGTCCTGTTACATTATTGATATGGCCACTAAGGTCCCAACAGGACTTAATATGGGGGAAGAACTGGGAGTTCACTTGTAAATATGTAAATATAGCTGGGTATGTAACTATTAGGAAAATACAGGAAAGGTTGGGAGCACTATGTATTTGGTTTGTTGAATGAATTGTGACAGTATTATTGACTTTGATTTGATTTGCTTATTTTTGTCGTCCAGTGAAGCATTTGAATGATTAGGTTTGATGAATAGTATATGTACTCACGATAATATAAGGTGAACTATGTAGGGTCACCGTTTATGCCCATACAGGGCTTTATTACGACACAGCACATCGCCTTATTGTACTAGGATGCCGTATATGATTTGGCTGACTTATAAGCTTTGGCAGATGTTTATAATCTTCTAAACCATGCCTGAATTAAATATGGCACCTATAGATTTAGGAATTGATCAAATATACCAAACAGGTTTATGTATGAGATCTGTAACATGCGCGATGACGAAAGTGTCAATCCATTGTTGACTGCCACAATTAACTGTGTTAACATTTGGTGCAGAAATGAGTCTGTATCGGCAAATGTATTAATCATTATATTAGATTATGTTGCCTGGAGTAATCATGGCGCCCATGCACCCATCCTGTTACCTAATGATGACGTATAAATTACGAGGTTTGTGTGCGGCGGCCGCCAAACACTGACGAAGGCGTACCGCTGAAACGCGTTTGTTTTTCTATCTTGTGTGCCATTAAATCCGCATCAGGATTAACCCCCCGCGAGTGCTGGTATTTATTCATTGGAGCGCCGATATATATATATATATATATATTCCAAAATTGCATTGCCAAAAATCCATCAAGGAAAAAACAACGCTACACGGCACCCGATGCTTTTAAGGCAGAGTTTAATTAGGCCACACAAACTCTACGCGTTTCGGGAAACTCGGTCCCTTGATCACGAGTAAACGGACATAGTCAAATCACCACTAAGTAACAATGTATCACGTGACCTGGTTCGTAATTCAAAAACAGTGAAAGCAGACTGCACCGCAAAGTAAAGACATCACCAGCGGATTCGTGTACACATAACATCAAAATGCCCCATTGCTAATAAATAGATACATTTATCTCGTAATTGTGAAAGAGTTTACATTGTGCAAAATGTACCCCCATGAATTTCCGTAATTAATCATGCCAATTCAGTTTCTCAACTTTGTTTTTTTCGTTTTTTTCTCAACTCGATTTTTTTCTCTCGATTTTTTCAAATCCAATATGAAAAAACTTTATCAACAGTCAACTAGAACACAGTGGATTTTCATGTGCAAGTGCTGAAAAATACAATTCTGTTTGGTTTTATAGCAAAGTCAAAAATTATTCGACTTTGTGTCCTAGTTCTGGACTCAGTTGAGTAAATAAAAAGACCAAAAAATACAAAAAATACCGCCCAAGTGGGCACAAAATTAACCAGGTTACCCTTTGCTCACTATGTCTGAGCAGAGGCAAGAAAAGGAAAAACAGGTGGGGTAGCCAAATACTCCAAATAAGTAGCCCCAGTTGGCAGATTGTTACCAGACTTCCAATTGAATGGAATGTTGAACCCTCGAAACAACAATCTGTTTTTATCATAATAGAAGTAAATGTCAATACTGATCCTTTTTCTTCTGGGGTTATTTAAGCATGTCTCTCTGTTTCATATATGGGTGGCAGTCTGCAAAAGATACACACAAGATAAAAACAGTGTCACAACTTCAGTTACAAATTATGGTTTAAAAAAAACATATCAAACATCACAGCTTGGCATACCCAGTATTGTATCAGGAGGAAAAGAAGTGAAAAAGGGGGGAGGGGGTGACAAACCGGGTGGGGGGGAGAGGGAAGGGGGGGTTTTTTAGGATGGAGGGGGGCACAAGGGTAGGGGAGGAGGGGAAAAAAGGGGGACAGGGAGGAACCCCGGAAGGGACGGTGGGAGGCTTTTCAAGTACTCTATTTGTCACTTCATCGAAGAAGGTTTTGATGGACCTCTAACTAGCTTGATTCAGTTTAGCCTAAATGGACTGCTAATTCCTCGTCGATGTTATGGCCTCGAGGTTTTACTGTTTGGTATTGTATAATCATACGAGACTCAAGTCGTCTCAACTCAAGGACTCTGTTCCCGCCCCTCTCACGCAAGGGGACCGTGTCAAGAACACAGAAAGAGAGTAAACTGGTGTTTTGGTGGTGTTCGGCTTTAAAATGCCTGGCCACAGGGTATTGCCTGTCATTTTTTGTTATTGCTCTCAGGTGTTCGAGTACTCTCTTTTTGGCAGGGTGAATGGTACTGCCGATGTAGTATTTATTACACGGGCATTTTAGTGCATATATCGCATGGTCGGTATTGCATGAGACATGTTTGGTTATCCGAAAAGGTTTGGTGTTTTCTGACAAGGTTACCACCTTGCAATTGTTACTGAACTTGCACGCTTTACATTTGCGACAGGTAAAGAAGCCCTGAACAGGATTGTTGTTTCTCGGTGGTTTTACGATACTCTGACACAGTGTGTCTTTTAAGGATCTAGCCTTTCGGAATGTTACCTGGGGGTAGCACTCAACTGCTGCTTCCAGATCCTTATCTGTTTTGAGAACATCCCAAAACTTCACAAGGCATTCTCTAACTTCATATGCTTGGTTGGAGTAAGTCGTAACAAATCTTATTTTGTTTTCTTCGCTCTCAGTACCCGAAACCTCTGACCTTGTTCGGAGAAGTGTTTCACGTGTTCTCTTGCTAACTTCATCGCAAGCTTTGGTAATATCTTTTAATTTATAGCCCCTTTCCTCGAAGCGTTTAATCATGATTTCTTTTTCCAAAGCAAAGCCAGATTCGTTGCTGCAATTTCTTTTGGCTCGCAGTAGCTCTCCTAACGGAATACTGCGTATAAGATTGTTAGGGTGACAACTCCCAGCGTGCAACAGGCTGTTACCAGCCGTTTCTTTTCGGTAAAGTTGACTTTCAAGTTGTTGTCCTGAGACTGAGATCTTGAGATCCAAAAATTCGATACTCTCCTTTTCAATTCTTTTGGTAAATTGAAGATTGAAATCATTTTGGTTGATACTATCAACAAAAAGATTGGCCTGTTCACTGCTTCCCTTCCACACCACGAAAATGTCGTCGATGTACCTTGCCCATATGGCGACACATTCCTTGTACAGGGGTAGTGCGGTGACGACCTGCTCCTCCCACCATCCGAGGTACAAACCTGCAAAGCTGGGAGCGAAGCAGGTCCCCATCGCAGTCCCGAGTATTTGACGATAGATGGTCTTGTCAAAAACAAAGAAGTTTTGTGTGAGACACTTGAAGATCATGTTAATAATCATCTCCGTGTGGAAAAGATGAGAGACAGATCTCTGTTTAAGAAAGTGGCGGCAAGCCTTGATGCCAGCCTCATGTGGGATGCAAGTATATAAACTTGTTACATCCAAAGTTAATAATAAAAATGTGTCATCCCATACTATTTGTTCAATGAGTCTCAAGAAATCACTCGAGTCCTTGATAAAAGATGGGAGTTTTTGGACCAGGGGCTGCAAATAAAAATCTACATAACGTTATGTGTTCTCCAGACAACTACCCCTGGAGGACACAATAGGTCTGCCTGGGGGGGTTGAGTTCATTTTTGAATTACGAACCAGGTCACGTGATACATTGTTACTTAGTGGTGATTTGACTATGTCCGTTTACTCGTGATCAAGGGACCGAGTTTCCCGAAACGCGTAGAGTTTGTGTGGCCTAATTAAACTCTGCCTTAAAAGCATCGGGTGCCGTGTAGCGTTGTTTTTTCCTTGATGGATTTTTGGCAATGCAATTTTGGAATATTTGGGTCTCGCTAACCCATCACGGCCCGCCATCGTTAAGCGGCTCGAGTTGAAGCGACTACCGAGGTTGGATATATATATATATATATATATATATATTCACTGAAAAAACCATAGGTTTCACACACGTTATAGTTAGGAATTAGCATTTAAAAAACCTTGCAAATTCACTTAAAAAACCATAGGTTTCACACATGTTATAGTTAGGTGGATATTTCACTCGTAAAAAACCAATGAAATTCCCCCGTTATAGTTTTTCAGTGAATTTGTACGGTTTTTTAAATGCTAATTTATTTATGTATTATTTTTTTTTAATATATTTATTTTACAATAAACTACGTATTAAAAAATATATTTTATTTATTTGGGTTTTTCACTGTGCGCGCACGGTGCGCGCACCCCCGCGATTTTTTTTTTTTAAATCACTTTTTTTTTCTGCCTTCGGGGTCCTTCAGGGACCCCCTGACAAAGGCTAGGGGGTCAGGAACTCTCTACCCTGCCCCCTTTTCACGTTCACCACCTTCCTTTTTCACTTTCGCACTGAAAACAAACAAAATGGCGGCCGACACTTCCTGATTTCGACCGATTCGAACGTTGACTAACATGTAACCCCCAATCAGAATTACGCTCGCGCACGTTAGGGTGCTCGCACGGTGCGCGCACGGTGCGCGCTTATAGATATTTATATGCTTTTAAATGCTATTTTCTCAGGAACTACTGAACAGATTGACACCAGACCTGAGAAAGGCACTTCCCTGACCTGAGGACTACCTCTCTGCCAAATTTCAAGTAATTCTGTTCAGCCGTTCGGGCTGTACCTTCGACTAAAGGTCCTATGGAAAAATGCATGGGGAAAACGTGTTTTGGGACCCCCCTTTTTTCTCGGCCCCGCTTGACGAATCACCCCGAGACTTTCAGGGTAGGAGCTGAACGGAGCGCCCCATTAGTTTTGAAAATGTAGATTTTCCTAATAAGTTATGACGGAAAGTCTTAATTTTATTAAAGACACGGAGGCGAGTATTATGCTTTCTTTTCTTGCATTTATTCCAATAGCAGCAAGATAAGTAAAACACTACACTCCCCAGAAGGCTGTAGGAGAAAACTACTGGCCAATGGCGAGAACAATAACGTAAAGTAAACCAATCAGGTCAGGCCAACCATATAAGGACCTATCTGACCGCAAGCAGTCCTCTTTTCTTGTGCGAATTAGGAAGAAGATGAAAACAAAGGAATTAAAAATAACAATAGGTAAACAGTCAATATCCAGGTAAACAGTTCTTGAGTGAGGAACACCATGGACGAAAGATCCTGAGGAAACCAAGATGGTAGCCAGATGGAAGTCGACGACAATGACTCCGGTGAGGCAGGACCAGACTCACGAGGAAGGCGGTGGTAATGCTGGAGTACCTAGGGGGGGAGAAACAGAACAAATTAGAGCTGTTGTGGAGGGATAATACTCGCCTCCGTGTCTTTAATAAAATTAAGACTTTCCGTCATAACTTATTAGGAAAATCTACATTTTATGGCAAGACCGGAGGCTCCTATTATGCTAGTTCAAAGCATATCAACAACCAGAGAAGAAGCAGTAATCACAGGTTTACAATAGAAGGTCTTGAAAACACTATCATTAGACCAATCTGCTGACTTAAGGATATCCTCTAGACGGGAGCCCGACCAAAAGGCTTTAGAAGCCATGGCACCCCTGGTAGAATGAGCACCAAACACCGAAGCATCAATGCCCGCAAGAGACATGATCCAACGGACCAGAGTAGCAGCAGAAACAGGAAGGTGAGGTTTGCGGAAAGAAATGAGCAGTTGGGTATGTGAAGAAGTCCTAAAGTCAGCAGATTTTTGTTCATAGGCTTTTAAACAGCGACCCACACATAATTTCGGTTGAGCTGGAAAGTAAGGATAAAACACTGTCTGTAAATTTGTTTTTGTGCGTCTCTGCACCTGAAACAATACTCCAGTAGGAGAAAACTGTCTTGAAGAAAGGTCTAAAGCCCTAACATCAGAAACATGTTTAATGGAGACTAAACACAACAACATAGTAAGTTTTGCAGACAACATTTTCAAGGATAGGGCAGCATTATCAGGCCAATCCATAAAACAATTTAAGAACCAAATTAACATCCCATAAAGAAGAATACTTAGCCAACGGAGTTTGGAAAAACAGATTCCTCTTAACAAACGGCAAACCAGCGGGTGAGAGCCGACCGGCTTATTGTCAATGGGACGATGATTAAGTGAAATAGCTGATCTGTACAGGTTCACTGTGCGATAAGACTTGCCAGCGCTGGCCTCCGAGGCCAGAAAATTAACCACAAAAGTCACAGAGGCTGAAAAGGGATCGATAGACCGTCCCAGACACCAGCTTGACCAAAGAGACCAAGCGGATTTGTATGCTCTGGAAGTACCGGGAGCCCAGGCCCGGCTGATAAAGATTGAAGCTTCCTGAGAAAGGAATTGGTCAGTAGATAGAGGCCGGAGAGCTTCCAGGCCGAAAGAGTCAGAGACCGATCCAGAATGAGGGAGTGAGGGGAACCTCGAGGGTCCAGAAGAAGGTCCGTGGAATGAGGGAGAAGGACCGGAAAGTCCACCGCTAGTTCCAAGAGAGAAGGAAACCAAATCTGGGATTGCCAAAAGGGCACTATCATGACTAGAGACGTTTGCTGGCGTCGAATCTGGGAAAGAACTCTGTTGATCATAAGAAAGGGAGGAAAAGCGTAATTGAGATGAAGTGACCAATCCTGAAGGAACGCATCGGTCGCTAAAGCTAGCGGATCCGGGTGCCAGCTGTAAAAACGAGGTAACTGGGAATTGAGGCGGGATGCAAACAGGTCGATGAAGAAAGGACCCCACTTGAGAGAGAGAGAATGAAACACGGAGGGAAGTAATCTCCAATCGCTGGAATCCCGGAGATACCGAGAGTGCCAATCCGCGACGGAATTCAGATCGCCGGGGAGATGCTCGGCTTGGAGGGAGAGATTGTGGGACAGGCAATAATGCCATAGACTCTTGGCGAGTTCTGCGAGGGGTTTGGATCTTGTGCCACCGAGATGGTTGATGTAACGGACCGCAGAAACATTGTCCATCCTGAGAAGAATGGAACAACTTACCTTGTTCTTTGCGAGGCTGCGGATTGCAAAGGAGCCGGCAAGCATCTCTAAACAGTTGATGTGCAATGACGACTCCTCTAGAGACCATGTACCTCCAGTCGAGATTGGTCCACAACGGGCGCCCCAACCCGCCAGGCTGGCATCTGATTCTAACACAAGATCTGGGGCCGTGGCGAAGATAGTCCTTCCGTTCCACGCATCTAAATGGTCTATCCACCATTGCAGTTCGGAACGCGAATCTCGATCTAGGAGGATAAGATCTGAGTAAGCCAGCCCCTGACGTAGATGTCGAATTTTTAGGCGCTGAAGGGCCCGATAATGAAGAGGACCTGGGAAGATGGCTTGAATGGAGGCGGAGAGAAGCCCCACGATCCTTGCGAGGGAGCGAAGGGATATTTGAGAGAGAGAAAGAACTTGAGAAATTTCTGAACGGATAGCTGCGATCTTTTCGGTAGGGAGAAAGGGAGACTCCACGCGGTACCCCAGGAACTCTACACTTTGAGAGGGAATCAACATGGATTTCTCTGGATTGATCAGAAAACCGAGATCGAGCAAAAGAGATTGGGTCACCTGAAGGTCCCGCAAGAGACCTGGTTTGCTCGCATTCATCAGAAGAATATCGTCCAGATAGATGATCAGGCGAATTCCCAAAGCTCGAAGATAAGCCACCGCAGGTTTCATGAGTTTGGTGAAACACCAAGGGGCCGAAGAAAGCCCGAAGGGGAGCGAACAAAACCGATAAGTGACGCCCAGCCATTGAAACTTGAGGAACTTGGAATGCGAGGGATGGATAGGGACTGTCAGATATGCATCCTGAAGGTCTAGCCGGACCAACCAGTCGCTGGTTCGTAGAGTGTCGCGCAAGTGAATAATGGTTTCCATTTTGAAATGTCTGTAAACAACAAACTGATTGAAGACTTTGAGATTGATAACAGGACGCATCTTCTTGTTCTTTTTGCGAACCAGAAACAAGGTGCTGAGAAAACCCGAGGGATCGAATGGGAGTCTTTGGATAGCTTTCTTTGCCAACAGGGAAAGAATCTCTTGAGAGATCAAGCGCGACACGTCGTCGGAAAAAACCAGAGGAGGAGGCAAAGTAACCTAGAAAGGGGGAGCGTAAAACTCTATGAGATAGCCTTGGACGGAACTGAGAACCCAAGGGTCTGAGGTTAAGGTTTGCCATTTGCTTAGAAAAAGAGCTAAACGCCCTCCCACGGGAGGGCCAGAAGACAGGCTTACCTTGTTGGGAGAAGTTGGAGTTGTTGTTGTTGCCTCTGTGGCCCCTCTGTCCACGACCCCGGAAGCCACGGCCACGCTGGGGGTAGAACTGAGGCTTGTACTCTTGAAATCCGGCGTTGGAGGCGCCTCTGGAACCTTGGAAGTTGGAAAAACGGCCGGAAGAGCGGCTCCTGCCTCTGCCGGCCCTGCCAAAAACTCGAGGAGCAAAAACCTTTTTAATGGAAAGTTGGGCCTTGTCAAGAGAGGCAAAAGTAGAAACAAATTTAGACAGGTCTTTGACCAAAGAATCACCAAAGAGTAAACCGTCCGCTTTGAGTCCAGGGTCCTGAGAAGCCAGATTGGCTAACTTAGGGTCTAACTTAATTAGGAGACCTTTGCGCCTTTCATGCGTAATGGCGGCATTGGCATTGCCCAATAAATAAAAAGTACGTTGGGCCCAAAGTGAAACCTCTTCAGGATTTAGCACCAACTCTTCAGAGCGCGCCGACTCTGCCAGATCTAAAATGCGGGCAAGGGGGCCCACCATATCCAAGAGTTTGTCCTGACAAGAGGACCATGCTCTGTCAACCCCCTTACGAGGGTCCTTACCGAACTTTGAAAAGAAGGTGAGGAGTGGTTGGTCAATAGTGGGAGTGACCGTAATGTTGGAGGCCAAAGAAGGTTTGGGGCATTCGGATTTTAATTTTGCTCTGACAGATTTATCCAGAGGTTGACGTAGTTTGGAAGATATATACTCTCCCACATGGGGAATGGGAAACCATTCCGTAGAATTTGGATGTCTAATCAAAGCAGGATCAAACATGGGCATTCCCTCTGAGTCCAGGATAGGTTCGGACTCAAAGGGTGATAACTTTTGCTTCTTGGGTGAAGAATCGCCAACACCAAAAAGATCAAAAAGGGTGTCTTCATCTGTGTCACGTAAATCATCATCATCCGTATCCTGGATGGTATTAATGACCAGCTTCTTAGGAACCTCCACATTTTTAAGCTTGGCTTTACTTTTGCCAAATGTCAAAGTAGTCCCCTCCTTTGACTGAGGCCTGGGAGGAACAGCATCCTCAATCTTGCGCGAGGAAACCTCGCTAACCACATGTGACACTTTTTGGGGTAAAATAGTGGAAGGAACCAGTTTACGTTTTCTGCTTTCCCCCGCAGACTGGGCCAAAGCTTTGGTCATTATACGAAGTAAAGAATTTTCCATGGTCTTAGACACTCTCTGCATGGAGTGTTCAACTTCAGTCTCCACAGAAGAATTAATAAAGTGGCTCAAATCTGATTTGAAATTAATATTTTCCTCATTATCAAGCTCAGGAGAGCTGGGAACATCCATTTCTATTAAACTGGAAAACAAAGGGTTAACCTGAGCAGAAGAACAAAGGGGGCGTTTAGAAATTAGCTTGCCGGTGAAAAATGAGCTTCAAAAGGAGGTGTGGCCAAGAATTATACAGACGAGCGCTGAGGAGACCAAGAACACGAAGCTACAATGCAGGGAAAGGCAGCGCTGACAGGCGTCACAGAAGCGAGGCGTTCTGAGGCAGCGAGCGAACAACGAAAGCCGGTAAAAGTAAACAAAGCGCGCGCGCGCGCGAGCAGACGCGCTGAATTCAAAGCCGAGGAGAAATTTCAAAAGCGCTCAAACGACAACGAAGTCGTAACCATAGAAACCTAGCACATGAAACAATGCGCATGGAAGCAATAAATACACCATAAATGTGCTTAAATACACTATAAACAAAAAGTTTGAATATGAGAATTAGAGAATTCGACTTATCTGACTGCGAGCAGCAAGAAAAGAGGACTGCTTGCGGTCAGATAGGTCCTTATATGGTTGGCCTGACCTGATTGGTTTACTTTACGTTATTGTTCTCCCCATTGGCCAGTAGTTTTCTCCTACAGCCTTCTGGGGAGTGTAGTTTTTTACTTATCTTGCTGCTATTGGAATAAATGCAAGAAAAGAAAGAATAATAGGAGCCTCCGGTCTTGCCATAAAATTTCGCGAGGATTCGTCAACCGGCGCCAAAGTTATTCAAAATAGAATTTTCAGATTTCCTATGGAAACTCGGTTCTAACTATAACTATCTACTGGCGACCGCCAGTAGATAATATATATATATATATATCCACCAAAAGATTGCTCACACGCTTGAGGCCGCAACCCACTGCAGAGAAAGGAACATCCTTTATTTAAACACAAACGGGCAGCTTTGGATCCAGTATTATTCACCCCAGCCTGACGCGTTTCAGAGATATATATATATATATATATATTATTTTTACCACCAATCAGTCCGTGGTAGTGCGTTCTCACAGTGGGTGCTGGTGTCGAGGGTGGACTGTCCCTTGCTTAATTATTGTGCATCAAAGATCCAAACAATGAACCACCGCACTCCAAGATAATATATTTCAATAATTTCACTTTTATTTGCAAACCTGCACATTTCACCACTACCACCACCAACGCGTTTCAACCCCCACCCACGTGTCTTGCTGACTGTGAGCAAGATCCGTGGGGGTTGAAACGCGTTGGTGGTGGTAATGGTGGAATTTGCACGTTTGCAAGTAAAAGTGAAATGATTGAAATATATTATCTTGGAGTGCGGTGGTTCCTTGTTTGGATCGTTTGATGCACTATATATATCTATGTATATATATTCCAAAAGACAAGCAACGCATCGGGACGCCCAGCCTTTTGGATGGTGTCCCTCTCATTATTATTATTATGAGTTAGTTTAGATGACCCCAGTTCCACTCCCAATATGAGAGCCAGTGGCATCGGCTACAGGGTAGAGCCCTGTAACATGGTAGAAAGAAAAGACGGACTCCATCTCATGATAACTCAGCGGTTTCCTGCTACCGACTGCGAGCCGATGTTCGCGGGAGCAGTTCATGTTCAAAGAGCCCGCTAAATGAACTGGCTACCATATCCCCGTACACACGGGGACTCTATTTCTGCACTTCAAATGAAATAAGAGATAGTTCTGTATACTAAGTAGCGAAAAAGCGGGACTGAAGACATCGCGGTAGATGCCACACGCAATAAAAACAGTTTAAAGCCGATGCACATGATCGGCTAAATTCCTATATATTTATTTAGGATCTAATTATTTCTCTGGAGACCTTGTCCAATTTTGGGGTCTGTCAGAAAAGCAGAGGCACGAGTGTGCACGGAAGAGGCTCCTCCCACCCTGCGGTAATAGTGTCACCAACTCCTCCCCAGACCCAGGAACAGAATAAACGGTTGTTGCGATATTAGAAGGTTTGAGTTCGACCAGAGTTGTTGAAGTGCATTTTGAGGATCGCTTGATTTTCTGTTACAAGTTCCAATTTCGTGAGAACCGTAAAATCACACCTTTATACGAACATATGGGTAGGTTTCATTTCTGTTGCATTGAGGGCCAGTGGCGCAATGGATAACGCGTCTGACTACGGATCAGAAGATTCTAGGTTCGACTCCTGGCTGGCTCGGATGTTTTTGGGGGATTTTTAATTTTAGTAACTTTTTTTCATGTTGCTGCTTCACACTTGACCCTGGCATAGTTTTAAAATTGTATTACTCTTACGCCAAAAAGAAATTAGCATTGGGCTACTCAATTATTTTTAAAATAAGCGTGCTCTGAGCTGTAGGTGTCGAATGTCATATTCTGCACACTCAATACCTCATACAAATATCATGATGGCACACCCTGTCTTTCCAGAAACGCACAACTACTAGCCAATCTATATTAATTAGATTTAAAATTAATTTTTTTAACATTGTTTTGCTGCTTTCTTGAAAAAGTCACGCTGCTGGAATAAGAAGTAGGCGCCGTGTTTACCCGTTCTACCTGAATACATTTAATCTCAGAACCGTATGGCATAACATTTGTGTCGGGATCACAAAACTCTTTGATTGGCTTTATTATATGCCATTGTTGATAAATGTCACGGTGCTTCGTGCATACATTTTGGCAGCAGAGGTCCAACAAAAAACATCACAACATTAAAATAACAAAAGACCAGAATAACACACAGCAGTGTAATCGAACAACATAACCATTAAAGGGTCAACACAAAACACATAAATTCGGAACATGAATATAACAAAATATGCCCATACAGCATTATAATGCACCATTGCAAAACAGCACCCAAAGACCACAAAATAATAACTATGCAATTGTGTTTTGTGCTGTACCCAGATTTGTTATATTTCTGTGTTTTTCTGTGATGAGTCTTGATAGCGTGATGTGTTGCTGTTTTGCATTGTGGTGTTGTTTTTGATATTCACTGCCGAAGCTTTGCTGTACCTGCTGGGGCCCCGTGAACGCTACCTGCGCTGTTGTGCCCCTCTGACAGCGACAAATCTGGGCTGTTGCTTTGCGTGTCTCCCCTGCTGCCGCAGCTCCACTCCGCGGCCGTGAGCAGGGGAGACTACACCTCCCAGCACTCCTTGCGCCCCTCCTCGTCATCTTCGCGCCCGGAGGCGCACAAAAGGACGCGACTCCCTCGGTGGAGTGGGAACCACTGCCGAAGCTTTGCTGTACCTCCTGGGGCCCCGTGAACGCTACCTGCGCTGTTGTGCCCCGCTGACAGCGACAAATCTGGGCTGTTGCTTTGCGTGTCTCCCCTGCTGCCGCAGCTCCACTCCGCGGCCGTGAGCAGGGGAGACTACACCTCCCAGCACTCCTTGCGCCCCTCCTCGTCATCTTCGCGCCCGGAGGCGCACAAAAGGACGCGACTCCCTCGGTGGAGTGGGAACCACTGCCGAAGCTTTGCTGTACCTGCTGGGGCCCCGTGAACGCTACCTGCGCTGTTGTGCCCCGCTGACAGCGACAAATCTGGGCTGTTGCTTTGCGTGTCTCCCCTGCTGCCGCAGCTCCACTCCGCGGCCGTGAGCAGGGGAGACTACACCTCCCAGCACTCCTTGCGCCCCTCCTCGTCATCTTCGCGCCCGGAGGCGCACAAAAGGACGCGACTCCCTCGGTGGAGTGGGAACCACTGCCGAAGCTTTGCTGTACCTGCTGGGGCCCCGTGAACGCTACCTGCGCTATTGTGCCCCGCTGACAGCGACAAATCTGGGCTGTTGCTTTGCGTGTCTCCCCTGCTGCCGCAGCTCCACTCCGCGGCCGTGAGCAGGGGAGACTACACCTCCCAGCACTCCTTGCGCCCCTCCTCGTCATCTTCGCGCCTGGAGGCGCACAAAAGGACGCGACTCCCTCGGTGGAGTGGGAACCACTGCCGAAGCTTTGCTGTACCTGCTGGGGCCCCGTGAACGCTACCTGCGCTGTTGTGCCCCGCTGACAGCGACAAATCTGGGCTGTTGCTTTGCGTGTCTCCCCTGCTGCCGCAGCTCCACTCCGCGGCCGTGAGCAGGGGAGACTACACCTCCCAGCACTCCTTGCGCCCCTCCTCGTCATCTTCGCGCCCGGAGGCGCACAAAAGGACGCGACTCCCTCGGTGGAGTGGGAACCACTGCCGAAGCTTTGCTGTACCTGCTGGGGCCCCGTGAACGCTACCTGCGCTGTTGTGCCCCGCTGACAGCGACAAATCTGGGCTGTTGCTTTGCGTGTCTCCCCTGCTGCCGCAGCTCCACTCCGCGGCCGTGAGCAGGGGAGACTACACCTCCCAGCACTCCTTGCGCCCCTCCTCGTCATCTTCGCGCCCGGAGGCGCACAAAAGGACGCGACCCCATCCGCGTCGCGGGACGCGCGCGGGCGGCGCCGGGAGAAGCCCGGGACAAGGGCGGGACCGTCTGTGGCCGTCAGGGGCCGGAAGAGGCCGGGCTGGGCCACATCTCCTTCGGTGTAGACTGTGGGTTAGTACGGTGTTTTTTGGTATTGGCTCTTAGCTGAACTGTATGTTACACAGGTATTTGGATAAGCTAATTACTTATTGATGTACAAGATCCTCCATTGATGGATTAGAGACTACCAACAGTTTGGACTGAAAATCTCATTTACTGTTTGCTAGTGTTAGAATTATCTCTATATTGTATCCTACTCGTTCCATCTGCTAAATCGAGGAAATGATGAAACGGGGAAGGAAAGTTAAAGCCAAAACCCCTGTAACACGGTCGCACACTAAGTCTTTAGCTGCAGATCCCCAGCCATTACCGACGCTGACTGCTATTGACAAGATGTTACAGCAGACCATTGGGGTTGTGGCTAACGCTATCGAGAACACTGAGAGGCGGCTTTCCATTACACCATCATTGTATATCCCAAGTCAGGAAAGAGACACTTCAGTCACTATGACTGAAGCGCTGGAGGCCAGTTCCTATATGACATCATCTTACATAGATCTACCTTGTAGCCAGGCGCCAACAGAAAACTCTAAAGATCTTCGTGACAGATCTATTATTCTGACCTCTCCCCTTGTTGCAGAGAAAAGGGTGGATACATGTAAGCCGTGTCCGAGAAATAAAAATAATAGTGCCCCAACTAAACCAAATAAAAATACTTATGCTAATCATGACCTGGTGACTCCATCTGATAACCTACGCGATTTCACGCCAGGAATACCGTGTTGGGTTGCTAATATGGTCTCGGACTTACAAACTTCCCTGGAACGTACAATTATTATGCAGCTTAAGCCCCTGGTATCAAAACTTGATAAATTGATTTCTATGCTGAATGCCAGAGGCGGGGGGAAAATCGAGGTAGCTAACCCCCAAAGAACTTCTGTGCCTCTTGTTACGGAAGCCCAACAACATAAAGCCTCCTGCAACCCAGTAGCTGGAACCACTAGCCAACCGGCACAGATTGCAAATATGGGAGTGACCCTAGACACCCAAAGACTAACATCCATTCCACCCCGAGATACCCCTAGTACTGGTCCTCAGCAAAAGAATAGCCAATCTACAAAAAATCTGGCAAGTAAACCCGATAAAGTTCTGACTAAACCAAAGCCAGGTGTACTGAGAAATAATACTAACACCCCCATTAAAGGTAATGTGATGCTAGAAACTACTGCCCAGCATTTACCAACAATAAATCTACCCCCCGAAGCCCAATCTTTTGTCGTCGCACTTGTGGGTGTTCCACCCTTAAGTGAGGGTAAAAGAGAAAATGAGGGCGAACTAAAAAATAAGTGTATTCAGTGGCTCACAGTAAACAGACCCCTGCCAGGAGATATCTCAGGAGAAATCTTGCTGGCTAGAAGAGTGGGTTGGATTGGGAGGAATCCAAAGACTGTAGCAGGGGATGTAATAATTTTGAATTTCAGGGACGCCACTGCTGTACAATATATATGTAGTAGCGACACGTACAGACAAAACACCCAAATATCTGCTTTACATCTCTCTTATTTTTATCCTACTCCTAGCTTGGAACCACACTGCCCTAGAGCCAGGTTCCTCAACAGGGGGCATTACCTCCCACCCTGTAACTCGGAAAAGAGAGGAACATATAGAGAAGGCTGGCCTATTCGCACTCCCCTCTTCCCGATACAATCACATTGGAATAGATTCAGTGTATTGGAAGAGGTAGATTGACTTAGTTTAGGCGTAAAATTAGACCAGCAAGCCATTAGTAAAGCTTCTAGCCGGACAAGGGCTCCAGAGGAAGAAGTACCGCTAGTAGATCTTACAAGCAACTCACAAACTGATCAGATGAGTGTGGGTAGGGAAATTAATATAAGTAGCTCGGCCGCTGAGAGTCCTGATGATTTGACACAAGGTTGTATAAAATTGGTTTCATGGAATATTGCTGGCCTAAAAAATAAGTTGGGTACCCCAGATTGGACTGCATTTATGGCTAAATTCGATATTTGCCTAATGCAAGAGACCTGGGCATTGGAGGATAGCAGTAGTCCGACTTTTGCTACCTACAATATTTTTGCAACATCAGTAGGTAAAGGCCGCCCTTCTGGGGGATTATCGATATGGATAGCCACACATTTGGGAACCCAGGCTGTGCAAATACCAACAAAATCTCTGGATTTCCAATGTGTTTTATTAAAACCGCCAGATAACCCCCCAGTAGCATTAATTAATGTCTATTCGAGACCAATTAGAAATGGTAAAGAATCAACCACACTGAATGAGCTGGCATCATTTATCTCAGGGCTAGATCCTTGTATCTCTATAGTTCTTGGTGGGGACTTCAACTGTCAGTTCGAACCACTGGGTGGGGTGGACCAGGGTGAGCAGGACGAGGTAGATGCGCTATGGCACATTCCAGATCCTGATATTTCCCCAGTCAGAGCTTGGACACCTTTGGTGTTACAAGTAAAATTCTTCTCCCTTGCAACGTCCCTGCGGGCGTGCAATGGGAGAACGGACTCTGACCGCCCAGCAATAGGGACGTTCAATCGGACAGATAGGGTCTCTATCATTGACTATGTAATGATAGAAGCTAAAAATTGGAACAAGTTAAAGGACTTCAAAGTTGAAAAAAGGCAGGATAGTGACCATAATGCTCTGATTTTAACTTTGAAGCCAGGGTCTTTCGGGCTAAAAAACCCTGAGACTACACTAACTGTGGCAATTCCTCCCCTTGTATTATCTAACAACCGTAGAAGGGTGAAATGGCCTCGTTTGGCAATGTCACCTTTACAACTCGCAAAAATTTATCAAACAGCGATACCCTTGATAACCCAGATGGCTGCCGAAACAGGGTTTACACAGGCAGTGGAAATACATAAACAGCTAGTGATGGAACTGGGGGATGTCTTTTATCCAATAGCCAGAGCAAAGAGGTCTGTGCCTAAAGCTTTTCCTTGGTTTAACAGTAGCTGTAGGAAATTGAAAAAGAACCTTCTTACAGCAATCAAATTAAAAAACAAACCCAATATCAGAGATGCTAGACAAGCATATAAGAAGGAACTGTCCAGGAGCAGGTTGGAATGGGAAGAAGAGAGGTGGAAAACATTGAGGGATGCCTTAGTGACAAAAGACGCTAAACTTTTTTGGGCATTAGTGAATTCCACTATAGGAGGTAGTAGGGAATCTTTTCTGCCAAATATTGCTCCCTCAGTGTGGGAAACGCATTTTGCTACACTGTATTCTTCCCCCTCGGTTATTTTGGAGCTACCGAATAGGGCTCTGACAATGCAATTAGGTGAGCAACTTTGTGTCCCACTGGATCTAGATCCCACACATGAGCACTGTCCGCAGGCGTTTCCAGACTATGGAAACCAGCTCGGCCACCTAAGAACCGGGATGCGGATGACTTCTGAAAGTGTTGAGAGTATCTCAATTAAAGAAGTAGAATCCGCAATTGCTAGACAGCCCCCTAATAAAGCTCCAGGGCTCGATAAAGTGCCAGGTGATCTTTTTCGTTCCCAACCTAAAATCTGGGGACCCTACTTAGCTGTATTATTTAATGCAGTTCTGCTAGGAGCAAATCTACCAGACACCTGGGCAGGGGCAGAAATTGTTCCTATTCATAAAAAAGCTTGCCCTTTAGTTCCCTCAAATTACAGGCATACAAGCCTCCTGGATACCACACAGAAACTTATGGGCCGGATTATACTAGATAGAATACTTGGGTGGGCGGAGGAGAATAAGATACTAAGTACCTACCAGGCAGGGTTTAGAGCTGGGATCTCGACTTTGGACCAGCTTTTTAGATTACAGGTCTTGTTCTGGAAGACCGTAATCTTGGGAGGCGGTAGCCTTTACCTGGTCTTCGTAGACTTACGGGCTGCTTTTGACCTCGTGCCTAGAGAGAGTCTATGGAGGGTCCTGGAAGACCTAAACCTCCCGCCCTATCTACTAGATGTTCTGAAGCATTTCCACAAAGAGAATTACGCCCAGGTACGTTGTGGGAAAAATGGAGAACTTTCAGACCGCTTCCCCGTTACTAGAGGAGTACGTCAGGGCTGCGCCCTGGCCCCCACTCTCTTTAGCCTCTACATCAACGGTTTGGTGGGTGAGTTAGATAATGTTAAGAATAGCGATGTCCCTCGGTTGTCATCTGGACGGGTGCCTGCCTTGATGTTCGCAGATGACACTCTACTGCTGTCTCGAACCTCTACAGGCATCCAGAGGGTATTGGATGGCTTTGTAACATTCTGCGCATCGCGGGGGCTTGAGATCAATTTAGAAAAGACAAAGTTTATGATCTTTGGCCCCCCGAAGCGCACCCGCCCCTGCCCAGTTCTAAATGGCATCGCACTAGAAAGGGTTGGCACTTTTGTCTACCTGGGTGTTACCCTGACTGAAGACTTTGGCTGGTGCCCACAGGTGGTTTAATCTGCCCTGAGGCTCGCACAGATAGCGGGGGGTGTAAATAAATTTCAAAGGAAAACGCTATTTAAACCAGTCTCCCCCGGTCTTGAAATATATAAAGCTCAAGCTAGACCCGCTGCAATGTACGGCGCAGAACTCTGGGGCCATACCCGTGTATTGGCCCTTTCTAAGGTCGAACACACATTTATTAGAAATTTGATAGGGCTCCCCCAGAGCACCCCGTTGATACCTCTGAGACTAGATCTAGACTCCTGATGAGCAGACCCCTCCTGTATTGGAGAAGGTTGTGGACAGCACCAGAGCTCGATGATTATAGAGCCGAGTTCTCAGCAATTTGGGATCAGCTGAAGAGTAGAAATATACCTTGGCTATCCCATATTAAGGCCGTATTATATCAGATTGGTCTTCCCCAATTATGGGAGACTCCAGAGGAAAGTTGCATGGCGGTAAAGAGAACGGAGTTGTTAACTCAATTTAGACAGTATAATCTGGACCAGCTATACCGCCTATCATCTATGGGCAGGCTGACCACGGAATTCCTACAAATAAAATTGATTCCTAGCAGGGAGGAGTTCCTAGACTTGATTCAGCCTCCCAGAGCAAAGAAATTATATATCCAACTAAGGTATGGCTGTCTTCCAATTGTGGCATTGACTTGCAAGTGGACGGGAAGAGGTACGGGGGTTTGCCCTGTCTGTAATAAAACCAAAGAAGACCTTGCTCATGTTTTATTTTTTTGCACCGCCTACAACGAAATACGCAGAGCCTGGCTTGTACCATTGTGCAGAAATTTGGGACTAAAGCATTGTGCACAAGCCTGCAGGATTTTACGCTATGACACTTCCCCCCCAATTGTGTTCTCTGTTTCTCGCTTCTTATATGGTATGTGGAGAAGAAGGTCTGCTTTGATAAATTAACCAACTAATTATTTTTAATATTAATGGAATTTAACTGTTTATTATTGCTTCTTTGATAACTGCTGTTTAATAACTTTTTATCTCAAGTGGTGAATTATTTATGTATTTTATGTGTATGTATATATTTTACCTGTGCTTTTATGGTCATCGACCGAAATAAAGCTATCAAAGTAAGATATTCATTGTGATGACATTGCTTTTTGTGTTGGTATTAGGTCGGTTGTGTTGATATTGTTGAGTTCTGTTATGGTTGTTATTCTCTGTTTTATATTTGTCTTCTTGTATGTATTTGTTGTATCATTGTGTCATGTTAGTTTGTGTTGTGGTTTGTATTGTCATGTTATATTCTACTGTTTTTGTTTCAGTTGCATTTGTACATTACTTCACATACCTGACAAGGCACAATACACTTTTGCAGACATGTAGCATACTACTTTTTGGGAGGTCTATGGGTGGAGGAGTGTGTGTCTGCCACATGTTCAACATGGTCAGTGGTTTGATGTCATGCTTGAGGACCAGGATTGTGCTCTTGTGATATTTTGTGGCTAGAACAGTAAATTTGAAGCGAAAATGTGTAAGGACACTTATGTATTAGATGCTATTGCATGGATCGTGCTGGAGCTGGGATTCTTTTTTTTTTGTTTGAAACCGTTTATTGCAATCTCAAATAAATACAAGTATGGGCCTATAACCTTCCGGCCGGCCGCTAGAGTGACAGGAGCATATGACATACATACAAAAAAGGCTCTTGGCGTTGCAGAGAGGTAAATCAGGAGGTATCAACGACGTGGGCCACATGACTCCGAGCCCGCAATACGGTTTCATTTTATAAGAGCACAACAACACACAAAAAAAAAAAAAAACCACACCCGCAAGGCAACCCGCAATCCGAAGTGACAGCACGTGCTCCTTAAGTGGGGGACCCCAACCATCCACAAGAATCTAAAGAGGGGAACGGGAAGAGAGCAGGGACTGGGGGACCCTGTGCCCGGGGCCGGGGGAGGGGGTCAACTAGGGGGACAGAGCTGGCGAGGCAGCCGGCAGCAGCGGTGGCTCACAAATACCCCCGCGGTAGGCGTTCCAGGGGCCCCAAACTTTCACCCACGCCCCAGGCTTACCTCTCGCCACGTACACCACCTTTTCTCGGAACATGCACCAATCCATGTGTTCTTTCCAGGCCGACACCGCCGGGGGCCTCTGGGACCCCCACAGCTGCGCGATGTCACGCTTAGCTATCATATATCCCAGAGTCACCCATCGTGTCTGCGGAACCGAGTAGTCAGTTGGTTCCCACACATTCAGCAAGCATCTCCTCGCTTCAGGCAACAGCGCGACACGCGTAACCACTCGCAGGACCTCATGCACACCACGCCAGAATCGCTCCACCTTCGGGCATTCCCACAGAATATGCAAAAAAGTCGCCAAAGCACCACACCCACGCTTACACAGCCCATCCTCGGCATAGCCCATACGCAGAAGCCTTGGCCCCGTCATGTAAACCCGGTGGAGGATCTTTAGCTGGACGAAGCGAAGGCGAGCCGGTATGGCCACCTCCTTCGGAGAGGCCACCGCGGAAATCCAGTCCTCGTCGTCCAACTCCAGCCCATCGGCAACCCAGGCCTCGCGGAGGCCAGTCAGCAAACCCGAGCGATCATTAATCAGTTTTTTGTATATGAGGGAGATCGTGCTGTCCGGAACATGGCCATCCAGCACTCTATCCTCCAGAGGGGATGACTCCGGAATGGAGGCGACGTCTGGGAAGACGGAGCCCAGTGCGTGGCGGACCTGCAAGTACCGAAAGTGTTCACTGCCCTGCAGCTGAAACTCCGTCTGCAGCATCTCGAATGTTTTAAATCCCCCCCTCGTCCAGAGGTCCCCCACTGTACTGATGCCGATCGTGTCCCACTTCTCGAAGCCCTTCGAGGTCCACAGGGAGCCCAACCTCTCAGACGCATATAGCGGTGACGCCCGGGTCAAACGGTCCTTCCACCCCATAGCTGCGTTAGCCGCGTGCCATACTCGCACCATGACACGCGTAGGTCCCGTCAGGCGGGGGTCGGGCGCGCCAGAATAGAGCGCTTGATTGTAGTCGCCACCAGGCAGGAGCATCTTGTCCATTTCAAATGCCGGGTTTAAGGCGGGCCCGTAAAGGCCATGATTAATTGCAGCTAGCTGGGAGGCCCAGTAATACCGTTTAATATCCGGGAGGGCAACCCCCCCGTCGTACCACGGGAGCTTCAACTTCGCCAAGGCAATACGCAGCCTCCCGTCCCAGAACAAGCGACGCTGTAGACTCTCCACCTCACCGAAGTAGCGCGCCGGGACCAAGTCCATAGTGTTCTGGAGAGCGTACAGGAAGCGTGGCAACGACATCATCTTAAACAATGCCGCCCGGCCGAGCGACGTCCTCCTTCAAGCGCTGGAGGGGGGGAAGCAAATTCCGCTCGTAGCGGGCCTCCGGGTCCAGAGTGATATAGATACCCAGGTACCGGAACCCCTGAGAGGCAATCTGGATCGGACAGTCCCGCGGGAGGACGGGAGCCTCCCCGGAAAGCACATACACACATGATTTAGCCCAGTTGATGACAAGGCCTGAGTTGCGGCCGAATGAGCGCAAAACATCAACCAGGACAATCAGTGATTTACGCGGGGAGGCGAGGTACAAAAGGATATCGTCAGCGTATACGGACACGCGGTCCTCATACTCGGGGGTCCAACGGAGACCACGGATGGAAGGGTGCCACCGCAGCCACTCCGCCAAGGGTTCCAAGGCCAGTGCAAACAGGAGAGGCGACAAGGGGCAACCCTGTCGCGTGCCTCGTCCCAGCGCGAATGGGGCCGAGACTCGTCCATTCACCACCACCTGCGCCAATGGGCCCGAATACAACAATTTGACCCAGCTGATGAATCCCGGTCCAAATCCAAATTTCGCCAGCATCGCCCAAAGGTATGGCCACTCGAGTGTATCAAACGCCATGGTGGCGTCTAAGGACGCCAAGATGGCCGGCTCCCGCACAAACGGAACACGCGCAAGCACCCCGTGCAGGCGCCGCAGATTAAGGGCCGTGTTGCGATGGGGTATAAAGCCGGACTGGTCCTGGTGGACCAGATCGCCCACCACGCCGACCAGCCGGTTGGCGAGCACCTTGGCGAGGATTTTGGGCTCCGCATTCAAGAGCGAGATAGGCCTATAGGATGTGACCCGTTCTCGGGGTCTCCCCTCCTTGTGGATCACTACGATTGTAGCCAGACGCTGGTCCGGCGGGAGGGAGCCCCGCGAGTGGGCCACCAGGAACATCGCGCGAAGGTGGGGTGCCAGCACATCCGGTCGCAGCTTATACAGCTCGATAGGGATACCGTTTGGGCCCATGGCCTTGCCCGACGCGACCGAGCGTATGGCAAGGGCAATTTCATCCGAGGTGGGAGCAGCCTCCAACGACTCCCTGTCCTCCACCGAAAGGGAGGGCAGCGCGATGTCCCGAAGCAGGGCATGGGAATCCTCCTCCGAGCAGGGAGAAACCGGGGAATACACCTCGCGGAAATAATCCGCGAAGCAAGAGACAATGTCTTCTGGCTCGGTGACACGTACACCATCCATTCTCTCGATCAGCGGGACCACACGATTCGCTCTCTCTTTTTTATCCAACCACGCAATCAATTTACCAGCCTTATCACCCACATCATACAGTCGCCCCTGCTGCTCTCTACTGAGGTCCCTGGCCGCCTCCGTAACGAGGGCCCTATAAGCCGCCTGCTTAAGGTGTAGAACGTGTAGTGCGGCATCCGTCACCCCACTCCCCAGGTCACCCTCTAGTTCAGTAATTTCGGCTTCCACCCGGGTCACCTCCTCCTGTTCGCGCCTCCGGGCATGGGAGATAAAGGAGAGGGCCTCCCCTCTAAGAACTGTCTTGAAGGCTTCCCACAGGGAGATAGCCGAAGGGACAGACCCCACATTCTCCTCAAAATACCGCTGCAAGGATTTAATCAAGTCGGCACGAATAGTGGGGTCGCGCAGGTACCATGCATTGATTGGAGCTACCCTGCCCTCCCCCCTCGGGAAGACATCAAAATGCAACAGGAGCGGGGAGTGATCTGAAATACCCCGCGCCAGATGGCGCACCTCTCCCACTCTCCCAGCATAGGCCGCAGGGACAAGGACATGATCAAGCCGCGAGAGGCTACCATGGGCACCCGAATGAAAGGTGTACTGCAGCTGCGCGGGATGTTTTAGTCGCCAGCAGTCTACCAATCCCAATGTATCTAAGAGGACGGGCAGCCACGCCTGTGCCCGGGGGAGGTCCCTAGGGGGGTAACGATCCATAGTCCCAGAAGCCACCGCATTGAAGTCTCCCCCAACCACCAGAAGCCCCCCCCGGGAGGTCAAGGAGGAGGCGCCCCAGGTCCGCAAAAGTGGTAGATTGTAACCCCGGTGGGACGTACACTGATACAAAAACGACTACTTTGCCCTCCATTCTCCCCACCAAGACCGTGTAACGTCCCCTCTCATCATGGCGCACCTCATCTATTTCCAGCGGGAGCGAGTTCTTAACCATGATGCCCACCCCCCGCGAGCCCGACGTGAAGCCCGAGTGGGCCACCAAGCGATAGCCCCGCCGATTCATGGCATAAAAGGAATTACCAATAAGGTGTGTCTCCTGCAGAAAGACCACATCTGGAGAAATTCGTTTCAGATACTGCAGGACCACACCTCGCTTAATCCTATCCCCCAGTCCATTAACGTTCCACGACAACAGAGTCAAATCCCTACCCCCATAACATACAGAAGCCATCATTTGTCCCCCCAAGAGCACCTCAAAAACACCAACACAGTAAAGGGTTTGCCTTGCGGTAAAAACGAACAACACCCCACCCCAACCCACCCGTCCCAACAGAACTCCCCCCTCCCTGCACCCCTGCATGAGCCCAGACAGCCCCCCCAAAGTGCAGTGTGCCTGTCGCCCCATAGATGAAAAACTAACTAGTCCCCCAGAGGAGGAGGGAAAGCCCCCAAGAGACCCCGCACGACCTCCACAGGAGGGGAACATACACGAGCAGTCAATGATAACAATAATATTGTCCTGAGCAAGGCCTACTATTTGTCCCTCGGTCCTGATCCGGCGGGCCCTCCCCACCAACCGCATCCCCCCCACCCCCCCGGCCCCGATCCCCGGGCAAAGTGTCCAACCAGTCCCCGGCCGCCTCGGGACGATCAAAAAAGTGCGTGCGGCCATCCACCTCTACCCTCAGCTTAGCTGGAAAAAGCATTGCGTACTTAAGGTTCAGGTCCCGTAGGCGACGTTTAACTCCGAGAAAACTCAGTCTCTGCTTTTGGACCGCCGGAGTAAAATCAGGATAGAAATTGACGTCCATGTTGTCGATTCTGACCGGTCCTTGTAGCCTAGAAGTCTGCAGGATAGCGTCCCTGTCCCGAAAATTGAAAATCCGGGCAATGAGGGGCCTCGGCGGGGCTCCGGCCTTAGGTCTTCCTCCGGGGACCCTGTGGGCACGTTCCACCGCAAAAAGTTTACTCAGCCCCCGGGGCTGGAGATGGGTGAGAATCAAGTCCTCCACAAACAGATCCGCCGCCTCTTCCTCTCGTCCCTCCGGCACCCCAATAATGCGGACATTGTTCCTCCGGGCCCGACCCTCGGAATCCTCCAGTCGACGATCCATCAGGGCGCTCGCCTGGCCAAGCCGGCGCACCTCCTTTTGGAGGGCCGCCACGTCCGTAGTGAGGCCCGAGGTAGTGTGGGCCAAAGAGTCGACCCGGTCATTCGTTTTGGACAAATCGGCCCTTACCAGGCCCACATCCACGAGGACCGAGTCTATCTTCTGCGCCAGAGTGTCAAAGCGCTGGTCCACCGAGGCCTTCATCTCGGCGATGGCGCCCATGACGTCTCGGAGGGTCAGATCCGCGGGAAGAGCAGGAGCATCAGTCGGGCCCGCAGGGGACGTACGCGGCGCCTCAGGAGATCCCTTCTGGAGGGTGTAGCGGTCCATGTTGTTGGACTGATGGGCCGTGCCACGGCGGGTCGATTTCACCTTTGCCCGGTCGCCATCTTGCTTTGTGGACATGGTTGCAGTCCCCAAATCGTGCCAATCTCCTCGAAAGGGCCGACAAACCAGTTCACGGGCTCCGGGGGGGGGGCGACCACAGGTCCGCAGGCCGAATCACAGACGGCGGGTCGGCCGGGCACCCGGGCAAGGCCACACCACCGCACACCGCCCCGCAACCCTACCTCGCCCGTCAGCAAGGAGGGCGCAAAAGCGAAAGTGAAAGTGCGGGGTACGCGAGTCGCCCAGCCTTGCCCGCCGCTGTTGTTCACTTTGTCTCCGGATCGCCCCACTACTCCAATCCGGGGGGCCGGCGTGGAGAAGGCCGCAAACCTCAATCGGTGCTCCCGCCGGTGTCCGAGGTCCGATTTGGAAACGGAAGACGGGTGTCACCTCAGCTCAGGCTCACAAACACAGTCCCCTCATCTAGGACAGGATATAGTCAGGATTAATACAGGAGGTCGCGGAGGTCCTCGGGAGCCTCGCACCTACGCGGCCATCTTGGTTGCGCGCTAGGCTCCTCCCCCGGAGCTGGGATTCTTGTATCTCAAACGTTTAGAATATTCATGAAATAATCCCTGCCATTGGTTGTATGAGCCTTTGTTAGTCGACAAGGAGCTATCATTTACATCAGTTGCCATGTACAGTGATGTCCAAGTGGGGCTAGGAATTGACAAAGAGATTTAGGGGCATATTTACAAGGCACCTGTGCCACTGGAGCGTCACTTTTTCCGATGCTGTGGTGGCACACAAGGCTGAGCCATATTTACAAGGCCACCTTGCGTAGCTTTTTATGGCCTTGTAAATATGGCCCTGTAGGGCAGCATTCCTAGAAGCGCACTCGCTACAAACAGGGATTAGCTCAAAATTTCGAACCCTGGCAATCTTTAGCCGCAAATTCTCCTGCCAACATTTATCTACTACTAATATAGTGACTTAATTCACCACACCATTGGAGAGACTACCATCCCTTGATGTAAACCACTTGACTTTATGGTCGTTCAACTTATCGATTTCAGATAAACCCAGGAGCACTGAACTTACAAACCTCTCATGCTGCTTTACTCTAGGCAGGACCTCTGAATCCTTCAATAGACCAGCCCTGATGAATTCGTAGGATTATCTCCCAGAAGTGACAAAACACGTGTTGACTAAAGAAATGGCACCTGAAGAAAATAAAACACAACAATTGAAGACAAGAAAAGAAATCTCTTCAGCTTATTACCATGTTCTAACTATTTTGCAACAAAACTGTTATTGATTTGAATGGCGTGTGCTTCATATAAGTAATCCTGTTGGAAAGTGGATTATTAGTAGTGGTAAATGTATATTTACTACTGGCAATAAGGCCACTAACGTAATATAGGGCTCAGAAAATTATTTCCATGCTCAACCATTGGTAGGCTGCGAGCAGGCAGGCTTAACTTCAGAGACCGGTCTGTAAAGCGTTTAAAAAAACACAATCCAGTAAATAATTAAGACACAACTCACAATAAAAATCCAACACCAATTTATCAAAATAGTAAATATTTGTATCTTTAAAATTACACCAAAATGAAAAAAATCCAAGGCAGGGAACCAGAGATATGAATTTGTAATGATTTAGCACTATACAGCACATAGAAACCTATACCTCCAACTGCGACATCTGGTCACGCTAGACGGGGACAAAGTCACATTTTCAGGCCGACCGCGATGGAGCCCTGCGCGGCTACCCCTCACGGTAGGCCTTGGTCAAAGTTTTTACCTTCTGATTTAGACCTTTTCTGGAGCTTTTCTTCCCGGGGTCCCTCAAAGCTCTCAGCCAGTCCGGATTCTGTGAGGGTTCGCCGGCTTGCCTTGCAATGAGCTCCCAGTCAAACCTATGGAAGTCAGACCTCTGGTGCTTTCTAGCGGGATGAAATAGAGAGCCAGGCCGGCTCGCGGTAGAAGATGGGCGGCTTGACTCTCGCGGTTGGTCCCGGTTACCTTTTCAACGCTCGGACATAGAAACTTTTACGGAGCTTTTTCTCCCAGGGTCCCTTGATGATCTTCACTAGGCTGGAATCAGTGAGGGTTCGCTGGCTTGGGTTTCAACCAGCTCCCAGTCAAACTCTGGAAGTTGGACCTACGGAGCTTTTCAGCGGGACGAACCTGGAGGGTAGGCCGGCTCGCGTTTGAGGGTTGCTGGCTTCCTGAAGTTACTTTGAGGGTCCCAAAGTGTCCAAAACTTACTTCAAAGATCTGGAAGCTCGGGGAGGAGCCTAGCGCGCAACCAAGATGGCCGCGTAGGTGCGAAGCTCCCGAGGACCTCCGCGACCTCCTGAATTAATCCTGATTATATCCTGTCTTTGATGAGGGGACTGTGTCTGTGTACCCGAGCTGAGGCGGCACCCGTTTTCCGTTTTCGAATCGGACCCCGGACACTGGTGGGAGCACCGATCGAAGATTGCGGCCTTCTCCGCGCCGGCCCCCCGGATTGGAGTTGTGGGGCGATCCGGGGACAAAGCGAACAACAGCGGCGGGCAGGACTGGGCGACTCGCGTACCCCGCGCTTTCACTTTCGCTTTTGCGCCCTCCTTGCCCTCAAGCGAGGTAGGGTTGCGGAGCGGGGTGCGGTGGTGTGGCCTTGTCCCGGTGCCCGGCTGACCCGCCGGCTGTGAGTTGTCCTGCGGTCCAGTGGTCACCCCCCCCCGGAACCAGTGAACTGATCTATCGGCCCTTTCGAGGAGATTGGCACGACTTTGGGAGTGCGACATGTCCGCAAAGCAAGATGGCGACCGGGCAAAGGTGAAATCGACCCGCCGTGGCCCGGCACATCAGTCAAACAGCATGGACCGCTACACCCTCCAGAAGGGATCCCCAGAGGCACAGCGTACATCCCCCGCGGGCCCGACTGAGGCGTCTGCTCAGCCCGCGGATCTGACCCTCCGGGACGTCATGGGCGCCATTGCCGAGATGAAGGCCTCGGTGGACCAGCGCTTTGATACTCTGGCGCAGAAGATAGACTCGGCCCTGGTGGATGTGGGCCTGGTGAGAGCCGATTTGTCTAAAACAAATGACCGGGTCGATTCCCTGGCCCACACCACCTCGAGTCTCACTACAGACGTGGCGGCCCTTCAAAAGGAGGTGCACCGGCTTGGCCAGGCGAGCGCCCTGATGGACCGTCGATTGGAGGACGCCGAGGGTCGGGCCCGGAGGAACAACGTTCGCATTGTCGGGGTGCCGGAGGGACGGGAGGAGGAGGCGGCAGATTTGTTTGTGGAAGACCTGATCCTCACCCGTCTCCAGCCCCGGGGGCTGAGTAAACTTTTTGCGGTGGAACGTGCTCACAGGGTCCCCGGAGGAAGACCTAAGGCCGGAGCCCCGCCGCGGCCTCTCATTGCCCGGATTTTTAACTTTCGGGACAGAGACGCTATCCTGCAGACTTCCAGGCTACAGGGACCGGTCAAGCTCGATAATATGGACGTGAATTTCTACCCTGACTTTACTCCGACGGTCCAAAAGCAGAGACTGAGTTTTCTCGGAGTTAAACGTCGCCTACGGGACCTGAACCTTAAGTACTCAATGCTTTTTCCAGCTAAGCTGAGGGTGGAGGTGGATGGTCGCACGCACTTTTTTGACCGTCCCGAGGCGGCTGGGGACTGGTTGGATACTCTGCCTGGGGATCGGGGCCGGGGGGGTGGGGGGGGTGCGGTTGGCGGGGAGGGCTCGCCGGATCAGAACTGAGGGGTGAATAGTAGGCCTTGCTCTGGACAACATTCCGGTTACCACTCACTGATCGTGTATGTTCCCCTCCTATGGAGGTCGTACGGGGTCCATTGGGGGCTTTCCCTCCTCCTCTGGGGGACTAGTTAGTTTTTCATCTATGGGGCGACAGGCACACTGCACTTTGGGGGGGCTGTCTGGGCTCATGCAGGGGTGCAGGGAGGGGGGAGTTCTGTTGGGATGGGTGGGCGGGGGTGGAGTGTTGTTTGTTTGCACCGCAAGGCGAACCCTTTACTGTATTGTTGTTTTTGAGATGCTCTGTGGGGGACGACTGATGGCTTCCATGTACGATGGGGGGTAGGGATTTGACTGTGTTATCATGGAACGTTAACGGACTGGGGGATAGGATTAAGCGTGGTGTGGTCCTGCAGTATCTGAAACGAATTTCACCAGATGTGGTCTTCCTGCAGGAGACACACCTTATAGGTAATTCCTTTCATGCCATGAATCGGCGAGGCTATCGCTTGGTGGCCCATTCGGGCTTCACCTCGGGCTCGCGGGGGGTGGGCATCATGATTAAGAACTCGCTCCCATTGGAGATTGATGAGGTGCGCCATGATGAGAGGGGACGTTACACTGTCTTGGTGGGGAGAATGGAGGGCAGAGTGGTCGTTTTTGTATCAGTGTACGTTCCGCCGGGGTTGCAATCTACCACGTTTGCGGACCTGGGGCGCCTCCTCCTTGACCTCCCGGGTGGGCTTCTGGTAGTTGGGGGGGACTTCAATGCGGTGGCTTCTGGGTCTATGGATCGTCATCCCCCCAGGGACCTCCCCCGGGCACAGGCGTGGCTGTCCGGCCTTTTAGATACACTAGGATTGGTGGATTGCTGGCGACTAAAGCATCCCACGCAGCTGCAATACACCTTCCACTCGGGTGCCCATGGTAGCCTCTCGCGGCTTGATTATGTCCTTGTCCCTGCGGCCTATGCTGGGAGAGTGGGAGAGGTGCGCCATTTGGCGCGGGGTATTTCAGATCACTCCCCACTACTGTTGCACTTTGATGTCTTCCCGAGGGGGGAGGGCAGGGTAGCCCCAATCAATGCCTGGTACCTGCGCGACCCCACTATTCGAGCCGAATTGATCAAATCCTTGCAGCGGTACTTTGAGGAGAATGTGGGGTCTGTCCCTTCGGCTATCTCCCTTTGGGAGGCTTTTAAGGTAGTTCTCAGGGGGGAGGCCCTCTCCTTTATCTCTCATGCCCGGAGGCGCGAGCGGGAGGAGGTAACCCGGGTGGAGGCCGAAATTACTGAACTAGAGGGTGACCTGGGGAGCGGGGTGACGGATGCCACATTGCATGTTCTACACCTCAAGCAGGCGGCCTATAGGGCCCTCGTCACGGAGGCGGCCAGGGGCCTCAGTAGAGAGCAACAGGGGCGACTGTATGATGTGGGTGATAAGGCTGGTAAATTGATTGCGTGGTTGGACAAAAAGGAGAGAGCGAGTCGTGTGGTTCCGTTGATCGAGAGGATGGATGGTGTGTGTGTCACCGAGCCGGACGCCATTGTCTCCTGCTTCGCGGATTATTTCCGCGAGGTGTATTCCCCGGTTTCTCCCTGCTCGGAGGAGGATTCCCATGCCCTGCTTCGGGACATCGCGCTGCCCTCCCTTTCGGTGAAGGACAGGGATTCGCTGGACGCTCCTCCCACCTCGGACGAAATTGCCCTTGCTATCCGCTCGGTCGCATCTGGCAAGGCCATGGGCCCCAATGGCATCCCTATCGAGCTGTATAAGCTGCGACCGGATGTACTGGCGCCCCACCTGCGCGCGATGTTCCTGGCGGCCCGCTCGCGGGGTTCCCTTCCGCCGGACCAGCGTCTGGCTACGATCGTGGTGATCCACAAGGAGGGGAGACCCCGTGAGCGGGTCACATCCTATAGGCCTATCTCGCTCTTGAACGCGGAGCCCAAAATCCTCGCCAAGGTGCTGGCCAACCGGCTGGTCGGCGTGGTGGGCGATTTGGTCCACCAAGACCAGTCCGGCTTCATACCCCATCGTAACACGGCCCTTAATCTGCAACGCTTGCACGGGGTGCTCGCGCGTGTCCCGTTCGTGCGGGAGCCGGCCATCTTGGCGTCCTTGGACGCCACCATGGCGTTTGATACGCTCGAGTGGCCATACATTTGGGCGATGCTGGCGAAGTTTGGCTTCGGACCGGGCTTCATCAGCTGGGTCAAGTTGTTGTATTCCGGCCCATTGGCGCAGGTGGTGGTGAATGGACGAGTTTCGGCTCCATTCGCACTGGGACGGGGCACGCGACAGGGTTGCCCCCTGTCGCCTCTCCTGTTTGCACTGGCCCTGGAGCCCCTGGCGGAGTGGCTGCGGTGGCACCCTTCCATCCGTGGTCTCCGCTGGACCCCCGAGCATGAGGACCGTGTGTCCCTCTACGCTGATGATATCCTTCTATATCTCGCCTCCCCGCGTAAATCACTGATCGTCCTAGTTGATGTTTTGCGCTCATTCGGTCGCAACTCAGGCCTCGTCATCAACTGGGCGAAATCCTGTGTATATGTGCTTGCCGGGGAGGCTCCGGTCCTTCCACGGGACTGTCCGATCCAGATTGCCTCCCAGGGGTTTCGGTACCTGGGTATATATATTACTCTGGACCCGGAGGCCCGCTACGAGCGGAATTTGCTGCCCCCCCTCCAGCGCTTGAAGGAGGACGTGGTGCGTTGGCGGCGTCTGCCGCTTTCGCCGCTCGGCCGAGCGGCCTTGTTTAAGATGATGTCGTTGCCGCGCTTTCTGTACGCTCTCCAGAACACTATGGACTTGGTCCCGGCGCGCTACTTCCGGGAGGTGGAGAGTTTGCAGCGTCGCCTGTTCTGGGACGGGAGGCCACGTATTGCCTTGGCTAAATTGACGCTCCCGTGGTACGATGGGGGGGTTGCCCTCCCGGATATTAAACGGTATTACTGGGCCTCCCAGCTAGCTGCGATTAATCATGGCCTTTACGGGCCCGCCCTGAACCCGGCATTTGAAATGGACAAGACGCTCCTGCCCGGTGGCGACTACAATCGAGCGCTCTACTCTGGCGCGCCGGACCCTCGCCTGACGGGACCGATGCGTGTCATGGTGCGTGTATGGCACGCGGCTAACGCAGCTATGGGGTGGAAGGACCGTTTGACCCGGGCGTCACCGCTATATGCGTCCGCGAGGTTGGGCTCCCTGTGGACCTCGAAGGGCTTCGAGAAGTGGGACACGATCGGCATCAGCACAGTGGGAGATCTCTGGACGAGGGGGGGATTCAAAACTTTCGAGACGCTGCAGACGGAGTTTCAGTTGCAAGGCAGTGAGTACTTTCGGTACTTACAAGTCCGCCACGCGCTGGGCTCCGTCTTCCCGGATGTCGCGTCCATTCCGGAGTCTTCCCCCCTGGAGGACAGAGTGCTGGATGGCCATGTCCCAGACAGCACGATCTCCCTTATATATAAAAAACTGATCAACGACCGATCGGGCCTGCTGACTGGCCTCTGCGAGGCCTGGGTTGCCGATGGGCTGGAGCTGGACGACGAGGACTGGATTTCCGCGGTGGCCTCTCCGAAGGAGGTGGCCATCCCGGCTCGCCTTCGCTTCGTCCAGCTTAAGATCCTCCACCGGGTTTACGTGACGGGGCCAAGGCTTCTACGTATGGGCTTTGCTGAGGATGGACTGTGTAAGCGTGGCTGTGGTGCTTTGGCAACTTTCTTGCATATTCTGTGGGAATGCCCAAAGGTGGAGCGATTCTGGCGTGGTGTGCACGAGGTCCTGCGAGTGGTTACGCGTGTCGCGCTGTTGCCTGAAGCGAGGAGATGCTTGCTGAATGTGTGGGAGCCGACTGACTACTCGGTTCCGCAGACGCGGTGGGTGACTCTGGGATACATGATAGCCAAGCGTGACATTGCTCAATTGTGGGGATCCCAGAGGCCCCCGGCGGTGTCGGCCTGGAAAGAACACATGGATTGGTGTATGTTTCGTGAAAAGGTGGTGTATGTTGCGAGGGGTAAGCCTGGGGCGTGGGTGAAAATCTGGGGCCCCTGGAACGCCTATCGCGGGGGTATTTGCGAGCCGCCACTGCTGCCGGCTGCCTCACCAGCTCCGTCCCCCTAGCCGACACCCTCCCCCAGCCATGGGCACGTGGTTCCCCAGTCCCTGATCTGTTCTCATTCCCCTCTTCAGAGTTTGGCGATTGGTTGGGGTCCCCCACTTAAGGAGCGCGTGCTGTCACTTGGGATTGCGGGTTGCCTTGCGGGTGTGGTTTTTTGTGTTGTTGTGTTTCGACAAAAGGAAACCGTATTGTGGGTTTGGAGTTATGTGGCCTGCACTACTGATATCTCCTGATATACCCCTTTTGCACCGCCAAGAGATTTTTCTGTATGTATGTCATATGCTTCTGCCACTCTAGCGGCCGGCCAGACGGTTGTAGGCCCATACCTGTAACTATTTGAGATTGCAATAAACGGTTTAAAAAAAAAAAAAAAAAAAAGATCTGGAAGCTCCATGATGGTCCTTGAACTTTGTACTTCAATTCCCACAATCCACTTGGTCAAAACCCTTACAAATCCACTGGTAGCACTCCAGGCTGGGGATTCTTGGTGGTGATGATCCAGGTGAGCTCTGTTGACCTGTAGCTCTCATGGAGTCCACTCTTTAGTTTTCATGAAGCAAGTTTGGTCCACATGGCTGTAGTTCCAGATTGTGCAGCAGGCGCAATCTTCCAGAGTGGAGGGTCTGGTTGGGGCAAATCAAACCTCCAGCATGGACCCTTCTTCTTTCCTTTGTTTCAAGCAGCAGATCTGAGAGACACTGGCCCTCACAGATACTTATTCAGTGTTCTCTGGGGTCACACAGGAGGGCACTCTTGTCCAATAAGGTGCTGGGCAACACCCCAGAGCATGACCATTTCCTCCAATGTGTGGCACAACGGTCTCCCAAAAAGCACAATTTCTCCAAAATTCAATATGGCTGAAGTAACAGCAGAGAGGCAAGAGCTGGGTAAACCAACCACCGGGATGGCTCATCTCCATATTATCCCTCCCTCTAGCATCTGTACATTCCTTCCTTAAGCCTGCCATCTGGCTGGGTTCAGAGGGTAGGGGTGTAAATGAAACAGCTTTCTTCTGCCTGCCCCCTCCTTTCTTTAAAAATCATTGTTTACGACTTCTCCCCCTTGATCTGGCATTCTTATGCAGCAGAACCCTCTCCTCCTAGAATGACTCTTCACCCCAGGTGCCTCTTATGGCTTCATCAAAGCAGCTTGGCTAATCCACTTAACTCTGACTTATCAGGACAGATCACTGGAAGGCTGAATTTTGGTTTACAGACAAGAAAGTCGTATAATTTCTTGTCTGTACATTTTAGGATATATTCAACAATAGCATATGGTTTGATTTATCAATACCATTCTACTAAGTCCTTGAATGATATTTTTCTGTATTTCTTGGCAGGAGTTATTAATTAATAATTTCTTGTCATGTTAGCCTGTGTGGCTGTGGATCTTCAATGGGTAAAATTAACTAAGCACATTTTCCAACCCCAGGGTTTATAAAATATATTTTATAAGGATCCTGCCTCTATCTACAGACCCCCCCCCCCCCCATGTAACACCTAGGGGAGACTGTAGAGGTTTTGAATATGTAAAAACATTGCGGATCCTCACTCGACAGTGCTCCTAGCACAAACGTCGGTTTTGGCATGTAAGTGCAGAAAGTGTTGCAGACCATGCCCTATTATATACTAGGGACTTAAAGGTCGTTTCGATCTCCTTGCTCTATTATGTACTAGGGCCTTATAGGGAGGTCATGCCAATCATAGGGGTACCCTAACCCATAGTGTACCCTAGTGTATGTAGGTGTTTCATTGTATTCTAATTGTGTTTTCAGCATAGCATTTGCCCTGGGCCTGGTTAGGCAGATATGTGGAAGATAGAGAGGGACCCCTTGTTGACAATCAAGGGAATAGGGTACTCTTTCAAGTAGCAACTAGCAGTCCCTTGATAGCTTAAATATTAATACAGTCTTCAAGGAAAGATCAAGGGAAAAAGATACTGTTCCTAATTTCACCTAGCAGTCCCTTGGTAACACCAGTATAAACAAAATCAATTCACAACATGTAATCATTACATACACAAATCTGTTAAAAATTGGTTTGCATTTATTTTATAAAAACAAGTAGTACAAAAATCAAGGGAATAGGATACTGTTATTAATCTTGCCTAGCAGTCCCTTGATAGCACCAGTATTAACAGAATCAATTCTCAACATGTAGTCATTACATACACAACAATAGGAAATAGTTTACATTTATTTTGTAAAAACATGTAGTGCATTATGTTAAAAAAAAAACACAATTCATAATGGTCCCTATTCTATTCTTGGCAATACCCTTAATCTAAATTCACAGAGCAAAAGGTAACTTTGTGAATGTATACCGCACAATTAAACGGAAAACATTTCTCACATATAAGAGAAAAAATCAAACAAACAAGTAAAGTGCATTATCCTATTATGAACCTGCATAACAGAGAGAATACAGAAGAAAAGACACTGTAATTTGTCATATAACACACATCCAATGCTGACTACTTCAGGGATTAAACACTTGTGGGATCTGACTCTATTTATCACTACAAGTGGATACCCGGTTCTTTGGATTATGTTGCTCCTATGCGTCGACGCGTTTCGATGGGCTATGTTTTCTGCCGCTATCTTTATCAAGACCAAACATAAGTGTTTCTCTCTCGATCCATGATTTATTCAAGAATCCCACTTCTCGTTGAGACCCGACGTGTTCTGTTTGCTCGTGCTTGCTTCGAAATGCGGACCGTCTCAATTTGACTGTCGGAATGGCAAGGCTGCTGTTATTAGTTATTTGTACCTGGTAGTAGGTAACGTCAGGTGACCTGCATGTAGATTCTTTCCTTTTTCATTCGTGAATTCACAGGCTCGTCTTAAGGTTATATGCGGACCGACAATAAATAAATCGTCCTTATTGTGTCTCAGTTCCCCTGTTCTAAAGAACTGCAGGCTGTTACGTCCATGCAGGGATAGTTCCATGATGCTACCAGGTACAAATAACTAATAACAGCAGCCGGGCCATTCCGACAGACAAATTGAGAAGGTCCGCATTTCGAAGCAAGCACGAGCAAACAGAACACGTCGGGTCTCAACGAGAAGTGGGATTCTTGAATAAATCATGGATCGAGAGAGAAACACTTATGTTTGGTCTTGATAAAGATAGCGGCAGAAAACATAGCCCATCGAAACGCGTCAACGCATAGGAGCAACATAATCCAAAGAACCGGGTATCCACTTGTAGTGATAAATAGAGTCAGATCCCACAAGTGTTTAATCCCTGAAGTAGTCAGCATTGGATGTGTGTTATATGACAAATTACAGTGTCTTTTCTTCTGTATTCTCTCTGTTATGCAGGTTCATAATAGGATAATGCACTTTACTTGTTTGTTTGATTTTTTCTCTTATATGTGAGAAATGTTTTCCGTTTAATTGTGCGGTATACATTCACAAAGTTACCTTTTGCTCTGTGAATTTAGATTAAGGGTATTGCCAAGAATAGAATAGGGACCATTATGAATTGTGTTTTTTTTTTAACATAATGCACTACATGTTTTTACAAAATAAATGCAAACTATTTCCTATTGTTGTGTATGTAATGACTACATGTTGAGAATTGATTCTGTTAATACTGGTGCCATCAAGGGACTGCTAGGCAAGATTAATAACAGTATCCTATTCCCTTGATTTTTGTACTACTTGTTTTTATAAAATAAATGCAAACCAATTTTTAACAGATTTGTGTATGTAATGATTACATGTTGTGAATTGATTTTGTTTATACTGGTGTTACCAAGGGACTGCTAGGTGAAATTAGGAACAGTATCTTATTCCCTTGATCTTTCCTTGAAGACTGTATTAATATTTAAGCTATCAAATGACTGCTAGTTGCTACCTGGTTAGGCAGAGCCCAGGGAGAGTCAGAGTCAGTTACCACCAGTACAAGTTAGCAAAAAAATGGGGGCTCCCAGGTCACAGGATGACTTTGCAACAGGCCCCCTTACTGCATTACTCTTCGTAAAATGGACGTTGCATGGGTGTTGCTTGGGTTGTTCGCACGCAACACCCATGGATTCTGATGCATTCCCAGATTTACAAGATTTCGTAAACCTGGGAATGTGTCAGATTCCAACGCCTCCCCTGGGAAGGCTTTAAAGTGGTGGAAAGATGAGAAATACCTTTATTTCTCCTCATTTTTTGCTCTTTCTATGTGTGCTACATTCTGAAGCACACATAGAAGGAGGAAATTGCCATCAATTTTAGGTTTTGTGCAGAAAGGTGTCACTTCCTGCACAAAAACAATCATCCCTACAGTGCAGGCACCCTTGCACCATGGTGCGAGGGTACCTGTGTTGGCGCTAGGCAGCCAATTGTGCAACATCACAGAGGAAAGCACAGGGCTCCGTCATATAGCTATACATATAACGTATCCCTGCACTTTCCTAGTAATTGTGCAAGATGGCTTCCAGTGCTGGACTGCGTTTTTTTCTAGTAAATATGCCCCCTTAATGTGATTTTAAATGGTTTATTAACACATTTTTTCAAATCAATTATTTGGTCAAAAACTATTTAAAAGTTTAGCCATTATTACAGATTCAAATAATCTAAAAGGCAATATTTCAAAACGATAGACTGTCACATTGGTAAGATTTACAAACAGAATGCAGAATATGCAGCAAATGTTTTCCATAAAGGAAAGTCCCTAATCTAAATTAATGAAGTTTGGGTATAAAATGGCATTTCATTTGAGGAAGAAAGGTAAGGTGTCAGTTTCAGAAACCCACATAGAGGCATCTGATCACAGAATGCATAGGCATGCAGCCTTAGCACTCAAGCAGTGGAAATTAACAGAGGCTAAAAGGGTATTGCAGCTCATAGTCAGCAGGCACCTCTAAGATATGCCTCCTAAATTCTGCAGCAAGCTCTCGGTACCTAATCTAAGGCACATGCATTAATATCATTCATCAAAACATTTTTGGCAACAATTTTCTTATTCCCACTTTCATGAACAAATCAATCTTTAGCAAACTCTCTGAGCAAGTACACTCCCTAGGTTCTCATGTCTTCACAATGTACTACACAACCATGTCCTTGGTTTGTTACTTTGAACAGATCTGGCAGTTCAGACCGTTCTTCCCATGAGTCGGGCTTCCTGTCATCTCCTTTCCTCCCAGTGTGAACCTCACTATCAGTTGTCTAAAACATAAGAGATGCCTATTCACTAGCTAACAGAAGGATTCTGGAAAATTGCAACATCTGCAGTAGGAAAAAAAGATAAAACATCTTGTGCAAAACAACAGTTTAAACGTGAAAACAGGACTCTTGGCCCCAACTTGTAAAGTCAACCTTTAAATTTATACCAGCAGTAAGGCTATCTTAATTCATTACAATATGTTAATTCATCTGTTTACTTACAATGTGTAATTATGATTACCTACTAACAGTTTTGCATTAAATGCATGTTTGTTATTCAATATTGAAATTAGCACTTTACAGTTTAATGTGTTTATTTTGTAAAATTAGGAGATTCGCTCTATTAGTAGAAAGGGTGTATGTCCTCAGTGGCTACTTGGGAAGTGTTTCAGTGTCATGCGTGTATGGCAGAGACTGTTGAAACGGTATAGCAAAAAGTTTGTAGATGAGCATACACATGGGGATAGTGGAAAAGAGTGAGAAAAGATGCAGACGGGCAAGTACATGGACACCTGAATTGCAGATCTACCTGTGTCATACAGTTTAGATTACATTGAATATGGCATAGGAAGTGCCTGGCGGTGAAAGATGCTAACTTTGTTGGGTGCAATCTTGAATCAACTATATATGCTGCAGTGTCCACATAGATGAAGGAAAACATTAACCCATGGTAATGGGCATTATGCAACCAATCATAATATTTGTTCTAAGTCTGCCCAAGAGTGGCTGGAAACAGCCTTTTGAAAGGGCATTTTAGAACCAGCCATACATTTTCTTATAGGTTCACTGCAAAGTGACAGAGGAACATCCATTATAGGATCATCAATAATATATTCCTAAGGTGACTCACGTGTCAGTGAGAAACCCCTTTGAATGGGCATTGTACAGCCAGCCACACATTATCCTCTGAAGGGTCACAGTGGAGAGAGACAGATGAACAATCATTATGAGGTCAGCCGCAGTGTAGGCCTGATATGTTCACTCGTGTGGCAAGGAGCAGCCCAGAGTAATGGGCATTACACATCTATAGTATTTGGTATGAGGAGTTCATTTAGTAGCAATAGAGAGCAGCCAATAGAAATGGGCATAATGCAATGAGCCATAGTATAGGATCTGATGGGTTCAATGTGAAGCTTCAGGGAGCACATCACAGGAATGCAGCATTACAGAAGCAGCCATAGTTTAAGCCACATTGGGTCCACCATGGAGCAACAATACGAGCAATTATTATACGACCAACCATAGGGGCTCATTACGATTGCGGGCGGACCTGAGTCCACCCACCATATTTGCGGTGTTCGGGACCGCCTGCCAGACATGCGGCAGTCCCACCACTGCAATAAGGATGCGCCCGATTGCGGATGGTGCTGCTGGCTGCAGCACCATACACAATTTTAAAATGGCATGTACTGCATTTCCCTGCACTATGTCTGCCACGCAGCTCAGGGAAATGCAGTGCACAGCTACCTCCCCCCAAAACAAGGGAATCCCTTTCCGCCTGTCTTTTCGCGGTGGGATGACCGCCGTGAAAAGACAGGGGGAAAGAGATATCGTAATCCCTATGGCGGTGCCTGCAAGGCACCGCCCCAATGTTGGCCCATAGTTTAGTTCCGCAAGGTGGGCGGAAAAGGACTGCCTTGCGGGACCGCGGAAAACGGTCTTTGCGTCTGTCACACTTGCCTGTGGATTCCCCCCGCCATTATAATCTGGAGGGGGAAAATTGCTGCCAGATTGCGCCATCGTAATGAGCCCCATAGTATATCGATGAGGAGTACACTCACATATCGCTAGGAACAACCCATAGGAATGTCCTGTATAAAGCGAAAGATATATGCCGTAGGGAGTCTATTCAAAAGCGTCAATAGAGTAACCATTATGCAATTATTCTTTGGAAATAAACTGACTGAGGAGTCCACAGCGGAGCAACAAATAGGGCTGGTGTTATAGCTTGGATGTGTGAGGCCAAGTTTCTCTGCCACGAGGAGGTCACACAGCTTATTGTTATTGGTATAGCGCAAGCACTGGCAGACCAGGTGCTTGGTTGAGCGCGGCTCATGCCACGTCTTGCCTGCATGCTAGCCCAATAAGTGACAGTTGGGTTAACAGCTGAGGGGGCATTGAGAGTGGCAGCGTTTGTGTCGCTCTACCCAAGGTCAATTGCTGCAAAATATTAAAGGTGTTATTCCTTCTTACCGGTTTCTGTGCATCTTCTCATTTCAGCCCCTAACTAGTCCTTCTATATGGAGTGAGGAGTACACCAAGAGCTGTAGCAACGCACAGGAATGGACATTATAAAGCAGCCATGCCATATGATCGGAAGAGTAACCAAGGAGCAGCAGAGGAGTAATCCATAGGAATGGGCTTAAAACAGTCAGTCATGGTGAAGAGACAGAATATCGATGGAGATACTGTTTTTATAATACGTAATAACTTGAAAAAAACAGGGGCTTATCAGAGCCCAAGTGCTGCTGTCAGAATTTCTTAATTTTTAACGCCTATTTGTGATTATGGGGAATTACTCCTAATATGGAGATACTAATCCTCTTTGAAAGAGAGTACACACTGTTGCTAGAAGACTGAAATTGTAAAAAGAACAATAAACCTTAAGAGCTCGCAGATTACTTTGCTAAGCCCTGAAAACGTTTAATTGGAAACGAAACATGTGTCGGCTGCCGGTCCATCGCTGAAGTGAAAAGATCATTATACCAAGCTTACCAACTTTGAAACATATATTGTTTGTTTTCAAATATAGCATCTCAATGTATTTGAATGATATGTTTAGTACACTGAACGAAAAGTAATGTGTGATGTATACTTGTTGAACATAATAAAAAAATTGTTTTGCACAACTTAAAATTGAACTAAATTGAGTGCCGAGGTTTATCTTCCGTTTCTGACATCAATGGAGAAATATCGAGTTGCATGAATATCGAGTCAAGAATATTGATGGTGTAAAATATCGAGGTAAGTCTTTTCGTTGTTAAAAACATCAACTTTTGTGTATTTTAGACATATCAATTTTGAAAATATCGCTGTCAAAAATATTGTTAATAATATCGACTATTTGTATTTTTTGTATGATGTTTAATTAAAAAAAATATATTTTATTAGTAGTTATTTTATATGTTTACATTTATTTTTGAATGTTAAAATTTATGTTTTTATTGTATTTTCACTTATTTTTAGGAGCGGGATTTTGGGTTTATAGGGGCCAAGAGTGGGGAGTAATTTAAGACTGTTGGTTTAAAATAATTTTTTAATTAAAAAAAATATATATATTATTAAAAATTAAAATAATTATTTGAATGAAAAATTAAAAAAAGAAAATGTAAAAAAACCTAAGGTTTTTTTGAGTTGTAAATACTTTCATGTAAATTATATAAAAATGATTTAAATATTTTTTTAATAAAAAAATGAATTAAATAAATATATGTTAGTAAAATTATTTGTGTATTTTTATGTATATATTATTTTTTTATTGTATTTGTTTTACAAATCTTCAACATATTAGTATGTTTTTATTTAAATTTGGAAAAATTAGAAATTTAAATTTTTATAAAAAAGCTATCGAAATTTCGAATTTTAAATTTACATTTATTTGATTGTTGTAAGAAGAGAAAAGTCCAAATTTTATTGACAATTTTACATAATTTTGAAATATTATAATTTATATGTTGTTTTTTAAAAAAGTGTTTAAAAAATGTTTTTAACAATTGGGTGCCGATTCCGATCCTGTAAAACCCGGGTACGAATGGTCGTACGGAGCATATTCTCCGTCCGATTCGTACCCGGGGAAAACCACCTTACAAACCCGCAAGTACGATTCGTACAGAAATGCCATTTCCGTACGAGTCGTACAAAACACCGACTGGCCAAAAAATACCCACAATTCCGATCCGGGACATCACGTACGTGACGTCCGGACGGAGTCAGGCAGCGTTTTACGAACCAGCAAGTACGATTCGTGCCTACGTCACTCCGCACGTAGCATTTTTTACGGGAGCCAAAAACTGCCGGGAAATTGAGGACGACGCGAAGAAGGAGCACCTGTACGCGACGGACAGCCATGAACCCCATCGTACGTGTCATCCCGGCCCTCATAGCCTACGGCCTGGTGCACAGGAACCGACGCAGACGCCGCAGAAGGTCAGAACAACACCCAGGGGCAAAGGTGGGGGGCAGGGGCAGGAAACATAACCCCCACCCAAGTTAACAAGTAAACATGCCCTGTACATACCTTACCTCCAGGGTCTGGTCACTTCGGGGGGGTGGGGGCGTGTCCACCAAGGCCTGCGTCCCGCCACAACGGAAGTGGACGTGGACGCGTCCCATCACAACAACAAATGTGGTACGCACCGTACCCATGCCTTAAGAGCGTGGGTACGGGTCGTACCACGCATACCCCTACGTCACCCCAACAATGGCGGTACGGCCCGTACCCACGTTTTAAAGGCCTGGGTACGGGCCGTGCCACCATTCTTGGGGTGACGTAGGGGTACGCGTGGTGCAACCCTTACCCACGCTCTGAAGGCCTGGGTACGGGCCGTACCCCTACGGCACCCCAACATTGGGGGTACGGCCCATATCCAGGCCTTCAGAGGCCAGTCCATATGTGAACTCGTGGGGGGGACACATTGGGACGCGTCTCCCCTAGCTTGCGTGCACAGTTCAGAGTTCCTTTTCATCCACAGGGGGAGGCATCATGTGGGGGGGAAGGACCAGGCACCGCAGGGACAGGAGGGGCAAGGGTAGGTGTTGTGGGTGCAGGGACGGACGACTCCACCACAGGGGGTGGGGCAGCGCCAAAGGTGGTGGTTAGGATGGCGCTGCACACGGTCGCAAGGTCTTCCAGTGTCTCCCCTGCACCCGAAGGACCCACAGGCCCCAAGGAGGGGGGGGGGGTCGGAGGGATGGGTTGCAGCGCTACTGGGGGAGGGTGTGGACAGGGGGGGGGACTCAACTCCCCTGCCCGGGGACTTCCTCGACCGCTTGCGGGGTGGTGTCACACTGGGGCTGAGGGACAGACTGGCCATGAAGGACTCTTTGTCTGACTGTTGGGCAGGGGAGCTAAGGGGAGTGGTTTTGGAGGAAGTAGGTCGTGAGGACTGCGGACTCCCACTATGGCTGCGTGTCTGCCGTTTCCCCCCGACCCAGTGGGTGTGCCTACTTCCCCCTGTGTGTGCTTGACAGGAGGTGTGCGCTTGGCCTTCCCTGTTGGTGTGCTGCCTGTGTCTGGTGGGGTGCGTGCATGGGGATGTCTGGGTGTGCTTGGGACAGGCATGGGAGTTGGAAGTGTGGATGGTGCAGGGGTGGGGGGGACGGAGCACTGCAGGAGACCCACTGATGCCGTCAGTGACGAGTCCATGGACCTCAGCAACATCCATTGGTCAGACATCGCTGCTGACATGCCCTCCATGTACGACACCATCTGTGTCAGCAGTCTGGTGTGGCCATGGAGGACATTAAGCAGCGATGTCTGACCAACCTGCAACTGCCGCAGGATGTCCACAGACTCGGCATTGATGGCAGCAGGGGACACAGGGGCAGGGGGTGCGGTGCCTGGCACGAAGGAGACATATTGTCGCCTGGCACAGACAGAAGGGAACCGAGCAAGTGGGAGGGCTGTGATGGGAATGAAGAGGGCGGCGAGAGATGGAGTGCTACTTTGAGCTGTGAGAGCAGCCTCCGCCCCCTCTGGGAGCTCAGCCTCGGACCCGTCAGCGTCATAGTCGGTGTTGGGACTGGATAGGTCCTCCGCCTGACTCCCCTCGCTCTCCGTGCCACTTGCTGCGCCAGACTCCCCAGCACTGGTGGCACCGGTGCTGGATCCCTCCTCCACGTCCGTGCCGGTGTCTCCCTCGGTGTCCCCCGACGATGCTGTGGGCAAGATGAAGAGACAGGAAATAATCAGACACCTGTATACATATGACACATGAGTCCAAACTACATAGGTCACAGTGCATAGCATGAAAAGCATCATGAGTTACATCTACAATACTACGCACATATGTAGGCCCTGCACTACACAGTTGGTTGACCCACCATGCCACTTGGAAACAATGGAGAGCATGACACAACAGCAAATAACTTGATATCGAATTATACAGAGAAGCAAGTGTCTGTGGACAGTCTAGCACAGCATCTGGACCACACACCGTTGCCAAAAAAGGATGAGCAGGAACCATGTCTTTAAACTTTAGACACATGCTGCAAAGCACAAACATTAAAGCCTGCACAACATGACTGAGTCAATACTTGTTGAGTGTCTGTTCAGACTGTCATCACACAGAGGCCATACCTGGAAAGGAGACATAAGGTTTGGACATGTAGGCCTTGGCCACACAAACCCCCCCCCCCCTACCTGAGACTATGTGATTGAGACAGAGGAAGGACTTACACCTCTTCATCTGGGATCACAAAAATGTGCTTCATGTAATCCAAAGTGCACTCTAACTACCCCTCGTGGGGCTGACCACACATATTATTGACAAACAACCATCATCAGATAGTTGTACCGAGACACACAGGCACTGGCCACAGTGAGTATGCACAAGCCACATTGGGTCACCATGTACAGTGGACACATGTAGCACACTTTACGTAAATACAAATGAGGCCAGGGTAAAATGCCACAGAGCCCAACCTATGCTGAAGACACAGAGAATGTCCACAGTGTTGGATGACACACATGATTCCTAGGAAAAGGTGTCTCAGGGGACTGTAGTGGCCACACTGCTCCATGGTCCTGGATAGATCTGACTGCAACAGGAGCAACCGTCCCCACACTATGCAGATCTCCCCCTCATGCACATCATGTCTGAGGCCACAACATCGGTCATGCATGCTGCAAGTCTGTTCATTTCAAGCCTCACACTCCTATGTTGAGACTCAGCATCAGTGCCAACAATCATGAACCCCAATATGACTGAACTGGACAGGGCAGAGGCAAGGTCCCAACACATGTCACAGACCACCCCCACACATGATGCTGCAAGCTTTGGGCAATTGGATTAACTGGCAGCCAAGATTACCTTGTGCAAGAGTAACTACACACAGACCAGGGAACACATGTCAAGGAGGGGAAGGGAGGAAGAACAGCACCGGGTGACTTGCGGGAACAGGATATGCACTGCACATATAAACCCTGGCAGTGTATCCAGGTGACTGAGCACTTCCAAAAGCTGGTGACACACAACAAACACACATGTACCTACCCTCTTGCTGCTGCTGCTTCTCCTGTAGCCGCCTATCCATGTCAGGGAAGACCACCGCCAGGACACGCTTTATTTGGTGGGTCAGGTGTTTGCGTGGTGGTGAGTCCCTCAGCAGGACCCGGGCGATCCTCCTGGTCCAGCACCGGATGTCCTGCCAGCGTTTCCTCACCTGGGCCAGGCGCCGACTGCGACCCTCCACCGACCTCACGGCCCTGACGGCCCGCTTCCATATCTCCCCCTTGGCGTAGGCGGCTACCTGTGAGGATGACAAAGTGAGACAACATCAATACACCTGCTCCATGTCACAGAGACACACATTAGAACAATTTGGCTTGTTTGAACAGGGCATAGTATGCAGCCAACTCATTGCACCTTTGTCATAGGGACATTATCCTCTGGGGAAGGCCAAAAGCACTACGTGGCATTGAAAGTACACAGGTGGCATGAGGGGTGCGACACAATCACTGATCATGGCTCACACTGTGCATCACAAGCAACACCAGGATTATGGACAGCACCTCAAAGCAGTCACATGCCCCAGGCCACTCACGCAACCTCAGCGGAGTACACAGACACACACAGGCACAGGCCAATCATCTGCCATTGGAAACTGCGGGTAAAAACCTCACTCTGCACATGTGCCACTTGACTGGGGGGTGTCACAGGTGTGGGGCTAGCTCGCACGTCAGACACACAGCACGGCTCCCTGCTCACATCAGATGGGTAGGGCATATGCATCCTCCATGCAGCTGGGGTGCAACACTCCACATAGACACTCACCCACATGACAGGGGACTTACACACACACCAATGTCCAGGGCCCGTACACATCATTTGGACACTCTCACAACAGGTACACTCAACTCACACACATCTGTGGGTACAGTCACCTGTCACACTGGGGGGACCACAGAATCACATCAGGATTATAGAAACAACATTCCCAAGAGGATTAGCCAGGCTGAATGTGGCATGCACCATGCAGTGATAGTCACAGTAAGCACAATGCAAGTGAGGAGTGCAGATATGAACCACATCATGCTCTGCATGGGAGACATAAGGCTTCCCCCCCCCCCTGGGACCCACCATGAACAACATTGCATGTCTGTCACACCTGGACAAAATGCCAGAAGTGACAGACACCAAAAAGGGGCACAGTCAAAGCTAGTGGAGTCAGCACTCAACTGCTCCCCTGGTCTCCCATACAGGCAGGGGTACTGTGGGAGGATGACGTCCAGCAACGCCTCATTCTCCTCTTGGGTGAAAGGCTGGGCCCTCTCCACAGACATGGCCATGGTGCCAGAGGAATCACAAGCAGCAGCAGTGGTGTGGAATGAAAGGTTGTGCAGGCAAGTGCTCTCTCATGGGTCCTGGCTGCCTTATATCTGCCTTGCTGGGCTGTTTCATTTACAGGAGTACAGAGTGATTGGTCAATCTCATTTGCATCCTACGTTTCCTCCAATCCCTTTAAACCTACCCCAGTGAGGGCCTTTGCATGGTTCAAAATTTGAGCATGATGTCAAGTCAACAACCACTTTGCAACATAGTATATTGTCTCCAACCGACTTTTGCTGGCCACCTGATGAAACATTTTGAACTGGAAACTCGGTCTCCATGACAACCAGCATGCATTTAGGCCCTTATACTTGTCCCTCATGTGTCCCCTATGTTATTTCACTATCCACACACAGGTACGGTGCGTTCCACACGTACCCCTAGGGCACCACTACTCCAGTGATACGGTCCGTACACGCGTGTGTAGGGTCCGTATCACTATGGTAGTGTTGCCGTAGGCGTACGCCATAGTGATACGGTCCGTACACGCGTGTGTAGGGTCCGTTTCACTATGGTGGTGTTGCCGTAGGCGTACGCCATCGTGCTACGGGCCGTACACACGCGGGTATGGCCCGTAGCACTGTGGCGTACGCCTACGGCAACACTGCCATAGTGCTACGGGCCCTACACACACAGGTACGAGCCGTAGCACTATGGTGGTGTTGCCGTAGGCGTACACTATCGTGCTACGGGCCCTACACACGCGGGTATGGCTTGTAGCACTGTGGCGTACGCCTACGGCAACACTGCCATAGTGCTACGGGCCCTACACACGCGGGTATGAGCTGTGGCACTATGGTGGTGTTGCCGTAGGCGTACGCCATCGTGCTACGGACCCTACACACGCGTGTACAAGCCGTATCTCTATGGCGTACGCCTACGGCGACACTCCCATAGGGATTGGACCAGTGTGTACACGTACGTGTGTACGGTCCGTACACACACGCGTACTCCTACCCAAACCCCATATAGTGATACGACCTTACACACGCCCTCAGAGCGTGTGTACGGTGCGTTTCACAGCTCACACTGGTGATAGGAGGCGCACAGGGAAGGAATGGAGGTGTCAGACTCGCACAAGGATGGACATCAAGTCATTGTCAGTGCAGTGCTTCATGTGTAGGGCCTAGGTGTGTCAGGCAGTGAGCTGGCACATGTCTCCTCATGTTTTAACCCAATAGTTGTGTGATGACCTGGGTACACATGTCATGTGTGATGGGGCACTATGTGGCGCACTTCTCCTTCACACCTTTTACATGTGTGCATGTAGTTCAAACTTGTCAAGCATGGCATCACTGGCATGGCACAGTCACCAACACCCGCAACTGTCCCCTGATGCCAGGTACACGGATGATGACACCTGACATCTCACTACCAGCGTGCCCCGATGTGACTATGTCATGTGTGTGTCATGTGTTTCCATGATCTTGCTGTTGGTGTTCCGTCAACAGCATCTGCTGTAGCTGCATCCAACATGTGTCTGTGTGTAGATGCCCATGTCACACTATTACGCACACCAGGACACATGTGGAATAACACGTAACGTGTGTCTGTATGCATCGAACAGGGACTTGCGAGCTTAGGACATATCAGCGTAGTCTCAATGTCTGTGTGATAATTTTTGACATGTACCCGTTCATGGCAAGGTGTGTGGTCTGTCCTTTTTCCATGACATGTGACCTGTGCGTCTAGCTTGCCGGCAGCTGTCTGTATGAGATAACATCCTTCAAATGCACATATGTGGATGTATGTCACTCCTGTAATGTGTCTGGCTGTTCACTCACACTGGCCCACAGCTACTTTCATGGCATGTCATGTAGACCTTGACAATACACGTTTGTAGCTGCCTCTTGTTAGGAGTATCACCTGGCTGGCATACGTGTGCAGGATGTATTGCACAGACCAGACTCTGTATGTAGCATATGTGTATTAGCTGTTGAACATGTGCTCAGTTCTTTGACATTGGTGTAGTAATGTACTTAATCATCGTTATTCCTTCCAAATTTCTGCAGGGCACCGCCTCTCCCCCGACCAATGCCAGACTTGGCGGCCATGAGGGAACGCGACTGCATACGCCGCTACAGATTCCCCCAACGGTTAATTGTGGACCTGACAAACAGGCTGGCCCCACACCTCCAACCGCGACACAGTTATCCGACTGCGCTGATCCCCAAGATGAAGGTGATGTCAGCCCTACATTTCTTTGCCACCGGTACGTTTCAATTGACCATAGCTGATGTGGGTGGCGTGTCCCAGACCATGTTCAGCCGTGTCCAGCATGATGTTTTAGAAGCCATGTTGGAGCACCTGGATGAATTCATCCATTTTCCAACTCCTGAGCAGTTGACAGGTATCAAGGGTGAGTTCTATGCCCTGGGAGGGATGCCCCATGTAATTGGGTCCATTGATGGGACACATGTGGCTTTGGTACCACTACAGGCACAGGAGGTAGACTTTCGTAACCGTAAACATTACCACTCCATTAATGCCCTTGTGGTGTGTCTTGCTAACATGGTGATTTCCCATGTCTGTGCACGTTTTCCAGGGTCAGCACACGATGTCTACATCATGAGGCGTAGCAGGGTGCCAGAAATGATGCTGCAGCTGCACAACGAATGAGCATGTCTTGTTGGTGGGTAGACTCTGTTTGTCCAGTATTCAGCGGTATCTTAGTATGTGACGGCATCTCCTGACCCACTTCTTTACATGATGTTTCCATGTAGGGGACTCTGGCTATCCCAACATGCCATGGCTGGTGACGCCTCTCCGCAACCCGAGAACAGCTGCAGATCACCGTTACAACAACGCCCATGGGCAGACCAGGCAAGTGATTGAGAGGACGTTTGGCCTCCTGAAGAGCCGATTCTGTTGCCTCCACAAGACCGGCGGGTCCCTCCCATATGCACCGGTGAAGGTGTGCAAAATCTTCCTCGTGTGCTGCATGCTGCACAACATGGCAGTGGAGAAAGCTGTGCCACTCATCCTGGATCCCGATGAGCAGGAACATCCACCCGTGGAGGATGACGGCCTTGGTCACGAGGCAAGTGAGGAGGAGGAGGAGGACATCCGGAGTCAGCTCATACACAACTTCTTCTCATAATGGTGAGTCCCTGGGTCTGAGTGTGCACGCTTGGAGCCTTGTGTGGCATGTGTTGCAATGTGTGTGTCCAGCTGACTGTATGTGAAGTGACTTTGAGGTGTGTGCTGATGTGTCACTCGAGTGCTGATGTCATTCCACACATTTTAGTTGACACACTCAATTGACAACTAGCATGGTGTCAACCTTATTCATGTAGAGTACATGACCATGCATGCGGATGACTATGTGTTTCCTGACTTCTTGTGTGTCTCTCATCCCCTGGTATTTGCGCATGCTGTCTGCTCGTGGCATCGTTGTGCCCCTGCTATTCCTCATGAGTAATGCAACGTGTGCTGAATCAGCGTTACATGCACGGACATGGTGAGAAGTCTCCTTTGGGTAAGCATTGCTGCAAGGCTTTTTGGATGTGGTAGTTGTTTGTAATGTGTGGGCACTGCTCCTGTGCAGGTATTGTTACTATGCATACATGTCGACTCACCATGGGGCACATAACATGTAGCATGACTCACATGAATTGACAGTCACACTTCGTGACAGTCATCTATTATGGGATTGTTGATTTTGATGAAGGCATCTATGTGTGTACAACTTCCCTCGGAAACATACGGGAGGCTACGGGTGGACATATTGCAGGACATCCCCATGAGAGGCTCAATGGGGAATTGCAGCCTCTCCGTGTGCAGCAGGGGATGTTTGGCTCACCCCCTTCACTTGTGTGCCACTCCCATGGATTGACAGCATCTGTGGTGCGAAGGGGGTGTCCAGTGTAGGTCCCACATGTTAATCCAAAAGACCATGTGAGTCTGTTAATATTGATGCATTTCCTTAGGTGTGAGCCTGAGTAATAAAGGTGTTCCTCAGCCTCCAAGGTGCCTCATCTCTGTCAATGCAGGTCTCTTGCCACTGTGCATGCGCCATCTCTGGCATGGTTGTCAAGAATTGTGCATATGAGTCTATGTGTAGATTAGCAATCTGCATGCTGTTCTACATGTATTTGATTCTCTATTGGGCATGACGTCCATGGCTGTGTATGTGTTTTGGTATGTTGGTCCCCACAACGAGCCGTCAACACCTTCTGGGGTGTGTTTCCTGTGCGCAGCTTGGCCTTCAGTTTCATGATCCGGTGTCAGTCATCTTTGGGGATTGTGCATCCTTTGTCTCTGGGTGTGCCATTGAAAACTGGTCACTCCTTCCTTGACATACACCTGTTGCAGTAGTCCTTCCTGAAATCCTTGTCTTTGTGTGGAAATTGTGGCATAGTTCCCAGGACATGCCGCCTTCTGTTGTAGCCACTGCAGCAAGGGCACACGAAGTTTCCTGATTTGGCAACACACACACATAAAAGATGCTCCTCCCTTCCTCCATCAACCCATTCATTTGGCTGTCATCAGCTTGTATGTGCCACAGTTGCGGCCACGCCGTCCCACAGGCTGGACCGTCTGCACATGCAACGTGCACATTGCACGAGCCTCATGTCCTTGCATGACCCACATCACACTACAGTCTGATGTTGCAGCCACCCTCCAAGCAATGTCCATCCACCGATCTGCCGCCAGCTCTCAGGCATACACTAAGCGCACACACAACACCTTTGCATGATGAGTGTGCAACTCCGACTGCCTACACAGTGCTGCTACGCCTTCCAGGCCCTGTCACACCCACCAGGTCATGTCCCTCCTACTCCCCACCGGCTCTGTACCCTGGCAAGGACATGGGAGTGGGACTCAAGGCTTCTGCATGTAGTATGCTGTCGTTGTGAGGCCGATGGCACAGGTATCATCTGTCAGCGTGTCAAAATACAATGTGTCCAGGACCCCCCTCTCCACCATCACATGCGCACACAACCTCATCATCAACTCGTATGCCATTGACAGCCAGGTGCTCCTCACCCTCACCCTCACCAAGGGCGCAGACATTGCCAGTTCCAATATTCTAGATTGCATGAGATCCATTGATGAATGGCAGAACAGCAGCCACCTGAGGCTGGACTTTTACAGGACTGAGGTCAACATCTGAGGATTGTCCCCTTACAGCTGGGTCAACTGCTTGTGTCCCACCCGCAGACGCCCCGCACAAGCACCCAGTGTCCATGCACACAAGATGGTGTGCATCATGGATTGCTTGCTCACATTTGCCATGGTAATCACCAGCATCTGTGCCGCAGACTGCAACACCCTCTGCATTATGCACATGATCTCCAGATAGATCCACTCCAAGGAAAGACGGACCATCCCCCAGGTCCACGACAACATCCGTGTCAAATACTGCCCTGCCCTCTATGGGGCAGCCACATCCAAACTCCCATGACACTTGTCCACATCCAGGCTGCATCTGCACACCTCAGCTGCAACATCCTGCACGCCAACCACATCACCGTCCAGCAGAGATAGGTGCAATGGATCGCTGTGTGCTGCAGGATGACCTTCAGACTCCCCACCCACACTCAGGAGGCAGGCCACAACCCCGACCCAACACCAACCTTGTACCACTGTCATCCGAGACCCCGTAGTGCCATCTCCGTGCATCCAACCTTGACCTGGCCACCATTCTTCAGATCCACCGTACTCCAGCATGCAGGACATAGTTCTCCCACCTGGGAACACATACCTGGGACTCCCTCCCCGGGAACCTCCGAATGAGGCATGACCTCTACGCCTTGATGGTACTCTTACAAATCGGTCTGTCGGCACAGTATTGCATGCACCCCCTCAGCAGCTTGAGGCCATCACAGGTGAGTATTGTGCTTCATGTCTGCATTGAATGATACATTGTGACCCATGTGTGTCCTGTACCAGACTCCTATCCCAGGGTATGGATGTGTGGAATTACTTCAACACTCAGGCATAGTTTGACATTTACACACACATATGTTGGGGAATAATGCAAAATGACAACAAAAACTCATGACAAAATAAAGTATTTATTTTTGGTGGGGTAAGTCTTTTGGTGGATGAAGTAAGGTGCTCTACCGGGTGCATAGAATCCAAGGTTCACAGGGGGAGATGGCATCCTTGTCAGTTGGAGTCATCAGAGTCCAGACCACAGTGTTGGTCATCATTGGTCAGACTGTGACCAGCAAGTCCATGTGGCAGAGAATGTCATTGGGTGGGGTGGTGCTGTTGCGCCAGAGGGCCAGGTGCCAGGCCAGGTGACCTGGGAGATGTGGATGGTCCGCTGACTCTCACGGTCTTTTCCGTGGACGACCCACCTTCCTCTGGGGACCCTCAGATGCAGGCCTTGACGAGGTCTGTGATGCTCCGTCGGACGAATCCTCCTCCTCCTCCCTCCCTGTGGCTGGTGCTGGTCTTCGCCTGGTGTCACAGGGAGGGTTGCCCATGTTGTCGGAAATCCGACGGAGTGAACAGTGCATGTCCGTTTGCACCGCCAGGAGCTCAGCCAGTCTTGCCTCCATCCGTCCTTGGTGTTGTTGTTGACTGGCATGCTGCTCGGCCTGCAGGTTCTTCATCTCGTCGAGGGTCCCCCTCATCTCTGTGAGGCTCGACACTACCTGGTTGATGCCCCTGGTGTCACGCCGGTATCCAGGATGTGGCGTATGTGTGACATACCAGTTCCCTCAGCTGGCTGGTCAGGTTCGCGCCTCCGCCTGCCTCCACTCCCACCACCCCTGCCCACACGAGCCTGGCCTGCCGTTGTGGGCACATCGGGTCTACGGGACCCCTGAGGGATGGCATTATCGGGGTTGTCTGCCTCCTCCTGGGTGCCCGGAGAACCTTGTCCCTCCTGGTCAGACTGGCTGTGTTGTTCAGTGCGAGCAGGGCTCCTGGGTGTCTCCTGGGATGTGGCAGGAATGGGGGTGGTGGTTGGCACAGATGTACCTGACGCAGGTGCTGCAGGGGCTTGGGCACCAGAGGGGCCAGGTTGGTCGGGGTCAACCACGGAGTGGTGAGAGTCATCGCTGCCGGTGGGATCATCTTCACGCTGAGCCTGGGACTGTGATTGTTCCCCCCATTGTTGGGGGGAGGTCGATGACGTTGCCCTGTGTGTGAGAGAGAGACAATGTTAATGCTGTTTCATGCCACATCCATGTTTCATACATATTCAAGTTGTCACAGATCCTCCAGGTAGTTGGATGTGCCTAGCATTCCTCTCAATGTCCACTTGGGGATGGGTATGTTGCGGGGGACAGTTTGGTATGTTCTCCTGAGTGTTTGACCAGTAGAATTTTGTCTCGGATGCTTATTTGGCGATGGATTGGTCTTGTTGTGTCACATGTCCATTGTGAGAGTGGGTAAATCCGTTGCCTGCCCCGGGGGTGTGTGCTTGTGTGAGCGGGGGGGTGTGACCGGGCCTGCTGTTGTGTGAAGTGTGATTTGTCATTGGGTCTCCCAGGTGATGTGTCTGTCCCCTCATGGTGCATGCTGGCATGACAGTGAGTTTGAGTGCCTGTGCTAGTTATCTGAGCTTGTGTAGTTGGTGTTTGAGTGTACAGTGGTCACAGAAGGGCCTTGTGCTGCATACAGCAGGGCCAAGTGTCAGCTACCTTGTCAGTACTTTGCCAGTCCCTGTGCATTGGGCATGGTGCATGGGTATGTACCTAGGCCATATGGGCTGAGGGCATTGGTGTCTGCTTCGGAGTTGCACAATGTGTTGTGTGAGCCCCACCCTCCCAGCATCTCGGACATCCAGTCTTGGGTTTGTGGTTGGTGTGGCCTGGGACATGGCATTGCCTTTATTTGTGAATGGGGCATGGAGACGTTAGTGGCATGAGCCTGGTTTTTGAGTGTGGTTGTGTGCGGTGAGGGCTTGGGGGAAGTTGCGTGCATTTGGTGTATTTGTGGTGTGGATGGCATTCCCCCCATGTTACGTGAGTTGTTTGTGTACTCACCAGGCTCTGCGACTCCTTCGACTCCGTGTACTCCCATCGGCGGAAGCATGGCCATCACCTTCTCCTCCCAGGGATGGTAATGTACGGGTCTGCGGGGCAGCCCGCCTCCAGTGATGTTACTCTGGGCGTATTCCTCGTTCATCTTCCTCTTGACTGCCCTGCGCAGATCGTACCACCTGGCTTGGCATTCATGCCTGGTCCTTCGGATGGGCGCAACAGCATTCACCTTATTGACGATCTTCTGCCACAGGCTTGTTTTTTGGGCTATGCTGGTCTGTCTGACCAATGTTCCATCAGCTGTGGCTCGACTCTGATGACTTTGTTGACGAGGAGGTCCAGCTCCGCCCTTGTGAACTTTGGATTCTTGTCTGTGGGCATGGTGTGGGGTGTGGGTGTGGATGGTTGTGAGTGTGTGGGTGTGAAGGTGTAGGTGCGTTTGTGAATGAGGTTGTGTGAAGGTGTGTAAGTGAAGGTGTAGTTAAGGTGTAAGTAAGGTGCAGTTGTTTGTCTGTGGGGTCTGGCAGCAGTGAGTCTGTTGCAAAGGCTCATGGGTTGTGTGTGTGGGCCCTTTTTATTGGTCCATTTGTGGGTGTGGCTGGGTTTGAATTTGTGGTGGGTGTGTTATAAGAGGTGGTTGTGATTTAGGGCCTCTGTTTGCCTGTTTGGATGTGCCAGGTCAGTCATAGAGATGTATTTTGTCATGTTGACGTGTTTTGTGGTGTTGTGCGAGTCGAATTGACCCTCCTTGTGCTGTTTTACAGTGTCCTGGTTCTGTACGAGTCTTTTTCGCGTAGGTAAGGTCCGTACATATGCGATGCTGGGTGAGGGTGCTGGGGTACGGTGTTGGGGTACGGTGCGTACCGGTACGGAGCTGGGGTATGAGCCTGGGGTGCGTTGCGTACAGGTGGGGGGCTGTGCTAAGGTGTTGGGGTACGGAGCGTACAGGTGCGGGGCTGTGCTACGGTGTTGGGGTACGGTGTGTACAGGTGCGGGGCTGTGCTACAGTGTTGGGGTATGGTGCGTACAGGTACGGGGCTGGGCTATGGTGTTGGGGTACGGTGCGTACAAGTACGGGGCTGGGCTACGGTGTTGGGGTACGGTGCGTACAGGTGCGGGGCTGTGCTATGGTGTTGGGGTACGGTGCGTACAGGTACTGGGCTGGGCTACGGTGTTGGGGTACAGTGCGTACAGGTACGGGGCTGGGCTACGGTGTTGGGGTACGGTGCGTACAGGTGCGGGCTGTGCTATGGTGTTGGGGTACGGTGCGTACAGGTGCGGGGATGTGCTACGGTGTTGGGGTACGGTGCGTACTGGTGCGGGGCTGTGCTATGGTGTTGGGGTACGGTGCGTACAGGTGCGGGGATGTGCTAGGGTGTTGGGGTACGGTGCGTACAGGTGCGGGGCTGGGCTACGGTGTTGGGGTACGGTGCGTACAGCTACAGGGCTGGGCTACGGTGTTGGGGTACGGTACGTACAGGTACGGGGCTGGGAGACGGGCCTGGGGTGCGGCGCGTACAGGTGGGGGGCTGGGGTACGGTCCTGGGGTACGGGGTGTACAGGTGCAGGGCTGGGAGACAGGCCTGGGGTGCGGCGCGTACAGGTGCGGAGCTGTGCTACGGTGTTGGGGTATGGTGCGTGGGGGTACGGTGCTGACATACGGGGGTACGGTGCTGACATGTGCGGGGTAAGTGGGGCTGTACGACTCGTATCCGGGCACAAGTTTACCCGTGTACATGTAGGCTACAGCGTTCGCTCCGTACGGGGCATTTTACATGCGGTTGTGTATTCCGACGGGCGGTACGGATCGTACTTGCGCGCTCGGACTTCTGTTTTACGATTTGCACGTAAAAATGCCCGGCTCCCTGTCGGACACTTTTCCCGACGCTATTCGGACGTAAAAATTTACGCCTCCCTCTTGGACCATTTTCCCGACCAATTCGTATGTATTTTTCACGTACGAATCGTACTTCGCAGTTTGTACGGTACTTGTACGATTCGTACGTAAAAAAATACGGATACGAGTCGGACGGTAAAAAATTTTAACGGATCGGAATCAGCACCTTGTTTGGTTCAAATTTTTAAATAAAACAATTGTATATTTTTTTGTCAATTAGTTTTTTTCATAATTTTGATTTTTGAAAATTTTTTATATGCTTAAAATGTTTACATTATTTAGCACTTTCCCTTAGTTTCTTTGTTTTGGAGTATGAATATTAATTTATTTTAGTGTATTTTCTACTACTTTCCTTGAGTTCAGTTGGTTTGGAGGTGTAATAGGAATGTTATATGGTTCATTATCCAGCATTTTCCCTGAGTTCAGTTGGTTTTGGAGTTGGTACAGTAAAATGGTTTATTATCCAGCATATTTCCCGAGTTTAGTTGGTTTGGAGGTTGGCATAGTAATTTCTTATGGTTTATTAGCCAGCACTTTCCCTGAGTTTAGTTGGTTTTGGAGTTAGAAATAGTAATTTTTTATGGTTTACTATCCAGCACTTTCCCTGAGTTTAGTTGGTTTGGAGTTAGAATAGTAATTTTTTATGGTTTATTATCCAGCACTTTCTCTGAGTTTATTTGGTTTTGGAGTTGAAGTAGTAATTTTGTATGGTTCATTATTCAACACTTTCCCTGAGTTTAGTTAGTTTTGGAGATAGGAATAGTAATATTTTAAGGTTTATTATCCAACACTTTCCCTGAGTTTTGTTGGTTTGGAGTTGGAATAGTAATTTTGTATGGCTTATTATCCAGTACTTTCCCTGAGTTTAGTTGGTTTGGAGTTGGAATAGTTATTTTTCATGGTTTATTATATCGTATTTTCTTTATGTGTAAATTAAACATAAGAAAGGAGATGTATGTCAGTTTTTATTGTTAACATTTTAATTCACAAAAAGATGTATTTATTTTAGTTGTTCACAATTAAATTGTTTTTATTCAGTTTTGTTATACAGTTTTTGAAAATATTGAAAAACATGATTAGCAAATGCTGCTGTTATTCAGAATACATTATAAAGCATACACACTTTAACATATATTTTAAATGTACATTTGCAACATTGCAAATATAATTTTACATACATATTTGTTCAAACAATTTAGAAAAATTGTACATTTTTATGAAGCATAGTCATGTAGTAGTAAAGTAAGTATATTTTTAGTTCTTTCATTATAGACTTTTTGATTTTTGTTATTTATCATTTCTTTTAAAGAAAAGTAAACAATTTTGTAGTTTTGTTTTTAAATGTTTGTTTAATACATTTTAGATAATTTTGTCATATAAATTATATAATATGTATTTTACACTGTTATAGTTTGTACATTTTGTTTTTATTATTTAGTATATTGAATATTTTAAAAAAATAATAATTTAATAAATCAAATACTTTACAAATTTGTTTTACAAAGATATTTTTTGTATCATATTTTATTTTAATTAAACCTTGTTATTTTTTTGCACATTACAATAGTCTTTTTGTAATTTTATCTGTTGAAGGTGGGTACATCATAGAAATATAAATTTTAATAAATATTATATTTTTTGTTTTGTGATAATATAATATTTAATATATATTTTACACTTTTTGTAATTTTTTTCTATAGTTCTTTTCAAAACATAAAAATATATATTACATTTGTAGGATATTTTTATTATTTCTCCATTGTTGTCTATGGGTAGGTAGTCTTTTTTTCATTTTTATTACGTGGCTATTTTTCCCCCCATATTCTCACTTTTCTGTTTCGTTTTAGGTCATTTTGGAAGACGGAACCTCGCGGTTGGGAGCTGTGTTTCGTCAGATAAGGTAAGTTTGATTTAATTTACTTTTAAGGTAGTTTTACGGTGGGCGGAGGCAGTAGTAGGGTAGTTATACTTGCTAAGGTGTTAAATGTTCATTTTTTGTGTAGTTTGGTGTTGTTTTGGTAGTTTAGGGGCCCATTACGATGGCGTAATGGTAAATGGGACCAACCGCCAGAGGTGCGGCGGTCCCGCTGTGTCCATTAGGATGCGACTGCCACCCTGGCGGTCGCATCCCGCATATTCAACATTGTGGCTGGCGGTGCTGTAAGCAGCACCCGCCACAATGTGCATTGGCATACACAACGTGACAGGCAACGTGCGGTGCCTGCTACCTTGTGAATGCCGATGTAGGGGGTACCATGGGTACCCCCCAAGTGCAGCCCCCCACCCCTCCGGGGGCCCACAACGGGCCTTCAAAGTAAACTCCGCATGCGTTTCCATGGTGGAGTCTCTGCCATGGAAAGGCATTCCCCCGCACACATCCTAATATGGATGACGATTGCCTGCCGGCGGAAAAGCGGTGTACGGTCTTTCCGTCCGCCGCGGTACCTCCACCATGCTAATGTAGCGGGGGGTAAATGGCCATCTGGTGGGGTGTTTTGTTATGTTATGTTGTATTTAATGTTTTAATTGATGTGTGTGTGTTTGTATATGTTATTGTGTGCGGGCGTTTTTTTTTTTTTGCAGGTTTCCCATTTTGTTAAGGGATGGTGCTGAAGACGCGTTTTTAAAAAAAAAAGGAAAATGTATTTTATTTCTTTGAAACAAATTACTTTATTACATTTTCTTTTAGTTTTCGTGTTAGTTGGATCGTTTTTATTTTAGCTGATGTTTGTGTTTTTGAGGGTTTTGTTATTGGATTGTGTCGCTGGAACCTTTTTTCTACAGTTGTATTTTTGCATTTTTTTGGGCTTTCCTTTAGAATGGATTCATGTTTGAATTTATCTACTATGGATGTGTTAGTTTTTGAGGACCATCTACTGCGACACAACCGTAAGTTATTTTTCGTTATTATGGGTGGGAAATATTTTTGGTAACTTTTGGTTTGCTTGTTTCTTTTTTATTTTAATAATTATATTATGTCATATATTTTTATGTACATTTTTAATTTTTAAATGAGAATTATAATTATTAATTTAAAAAAAGATTAGAAATATGTTGTTTAAATGTTTTGCAATTTTTCAATGATGCATGGTGTTTGTTTGCTATTGTTTTTTGTTTAAAGTATAGATTTGGCTATTGTATCTGGGTATTCTAGTTCTTTGGTGTTTGGGCAGTTGAGCTTTGTGTTGTAGGTATTTGTACATTGTTTTTGTTTGCTTACTAAGTTAGGACCTATTTTAGTGAGGGATTGTTCTAGCCTTAGTTCCTGATAACTCTGGGGGTGATTAAGATGACGAAAGGCCTGCCACCGCCAACCATGCGGTGGTGAGCCCTGCGCCATCTGCCAGCAATTTTCCCCCGCCAAATTGCGATGGCGGGGGGATCCGCTTTCGGACCGCGGCGGTCACAAAGACCGCCCTCCACGCTTCGGCCACAGGCAATCGTACCGTACCGTATCGTGTCAGCCAAATTACAATGCCAGCCTTTCTATGGTGGAACTGCCATGGAAAGGCTGACGGGGATTGGTTTCGGGGCCCGTTGTGGTCCCCCCTTGTGTTGGGGGAGGTGGTGGTGCACGGGTGGGGGTACCCATGGTACTCCCGTACATTTCCCTGCACTACGTGGCAGGCATCGCATGGTGCCTGCCACTTAGTGCAGGGAAATGCACGACATGCTGTTTTAGCAATGCAGCGGGTGCTGTAGCCAGCAGCACCCATCGCAATGTTAACCTAGCATGATGCGACCGCCATGGTGGCGGTAGCATCATAATATGTGGTGCACCAACACCACCTTACAGGTGGGCAGTCTCAGGCACCACTACGATGGTGGGCCAACTCCCCTGCCATCGTAATCACCCACTCTGTTCTTTTTTGATGGCTTCTATTAGTTTGTGTAAAGTTGGTTGTCCTCTTCCTATTGTGGCTTGGAAGGCATTATGCCATCCTTCCACTGCATTATTTGATTTAGCTTTTTGTGCTAGGGTGCTATCATAGACGTCCCACGAGGGGATTTGGAACTTTGGTTGTCTTTGGTGCCCTGACCTATGTAGTCTTCCTACCCAGGAGTCTTCAAAGTAGTCAAGGAAAGGTGTTAGTTTTGCTTTGTTGGCTTGGCAGAAAGGACTTTCAATAAGTAAATTATAGTGGTTGGCTACTTCTGTTGTTGGTACATATGCCAGGGCTATTAGTGTTTTGATTTGATAGGCAAAGTTGCTGTTCGTGGTATAATCTATACTTAGGGTAGATTTGTGCAGATGTCTCCAGATTCTTTGGATGAAATGATAATAGCAACCTTGTATTGCAGTATACGGATATATTTTAAAAATTGACTGAATCTTTGCTTGTTTGAAATCTTTTTTTTTGTGGGAAGTACTTTTCTGCCTGTTGTTTTATTACTGTAAGGAGTTCTATGTAGGTAGTATTTTGTTTGTTGGGGAGTTGCGCTTATATGAAGCGGATATTGGTTTCTTCTTATTCTCCATGAATGGTATAGAGTTGGTAAAAGGGTTAAGGGCAAACTTTGGGGCTCATTAGGATGGCGGACGGACTGGAGTCCTTCCGCCATCCTGGTGTAAACCGGGACTGTCTGCCATACATGCGGCGGTCCCACACACCGGATCAGGATGCAACTGCCACCAGGGTGGTCGGATCCTGCATCTTAACATTGCAGCGGTTGCTGCTGACAGCAGTACCTGCCTCGATGCGAAAAAGCCATGTTGTGCATTTCACAGCACTATGTGGCAGGCACCGCCGCCATTTTACCGGTGAGCACCGCTCCACCAGTGGCAGTTCCGTGACGGACTGTCTTTGCGACCGCCACAGTCTCGTTGAGATTCTCCCCACCATCCTAATTTGGTGGGGGAAAATCACAGTCGGCGTAAGGAAGGACTGCCACCGCATGGCTGGCAGTGGCGGTCCTTCCGCCATTGTAATCGACCCAATAGAATGTCCCATCCATCATCCATGTTTCAAATTGTTTTAACTTTTGAATGTTGGTGTTGGTGGCAAAGATGATCATTCTTTTTTCATGACTGTTATGGTCATAAAGAATGACTTTTTCATCTTTGTGTGTGATTGTGTATTCTTGTAAAATTTTGATTTCTGCAAAAGTTTGGGGGTTGGTCATGTTTCAGCAGTAGATCTTTTATTTATGGCTATTAGGCGTTATAGAGTGGGGATGCATGGTATTTGTCCTGTTACATGTTCAGGAACTCTTATTAGTACGATTTTTTTATACTTAATATTTGGGTACTGGTTTGTTGGGAGCGGGTGCTTGCTTCTAAGGTGGTTTCTAAAGCACCACTAACCTCCATTTCTGTGACATTTTCCCTGACATTTTCCCTGACATTAATAACATTTGTTTCTACTTTTGTTGCTCACCCATAGCAAGAATCGGAGTAGTATTTACTACATTTTTAATGGGTTTTATTTCCTGTTATTTTCTCTTGCGTGTAAACAGAGCCCATGTAGCACAGAAGTAGTTTTCCCTTTTGTAAGAAGATGAACTTTGCCCCTCCTGTCATTTTCTTTGTTTATCTGTGAATATATTTATGTATATGTATTTATTCATTATTTAGGGGCCGATTCTGATTCCGGCCGCAAAACGAACCGACCGACACGGACCCGGACCGAATACCGACCGACATGGACCGGCACCATATGAACCGTGCAGTACGATGCAACGCGAGTGAATTACAACCGACACGTGCGGAATATAAGCCATACGACCGAGCCCTAGGGAAAATAGTGATCCGGCCGGAAAACCGACGTGATTTTCACCGACCGACACAAACCCGGAATGAACCCGACCGACCCGTACCCGCCATGTCCGATTAGCGCAGTACGTTGCAATGCGTGTAAAACCAGACCGACTCGCATGGAGACCAAGCCGCACGACCGACACGCACAGACAACCGGGCACACAAGCAATAGAGACCGCCGCGACCGACGCGTAACAAACACAGAAGATAGGCAGCGTGAATGAGGCGGAGAAGCCCGCACGAGACAACAGCAGCGTCCGTTTCCGTCACATGAACGTCTCCTTCATGCCTACAAAACCCAAAGGAAAAAAGACAAAAAAAGGACCAAACAAGCAACGACACAGCCAATAAATACCAAAGAAAAAAACATGGGACAAAGACACACCCACAACTCCAACCATATAAAGGACTACAATCACTACCAACATCCCTTGCAAACAGGAGACACAGCCAGCAGCAAACACCATTACACAGCAACCACAGACACACTCACAACTCACCCATCACACAACTCACACACCATCAGCACCGCATACAAAAGCACACACACATACACCCAGCAAAACCAACACCAAACCACCCTCACTGGCACCCTCACACACACATCCCTCACCACCACCACCCATCACCATGCCCCCAAAGAAGAATCCAAAGTTCACAGATAGTGAGTTAGAAGTGCTGGTAGACGAAATCATCAGAGTAGAGCCACATTTGTTTGGTACATTGGTCCAAAGGACCCCCATCTCACATAAAACCAAGATGTGGGCGAGGATTGTGGACAAGGTGAACGCTCAAGCACCAGCAAGGTGCACAAAGGACGATTTCCAGAACAGGTGGTATGACGTGCGCAGGAGGGTCAAGAAACTCATCAAAAAAGATCACGCCCTGAGTCAGTGCACCGGCGGTGGCCCTCCTGCCAAACCATTCTACTTCAGGACCTGGGAGGAGAAGGTGCGGGACATCCTACCACCAGAGAGCGTCCATGGCCTAACAGACATCCCAGAGCCTGGTGAGTACACAAACAACATACCCAAGATTGTGTGGCAAGGGGACAGTGAAACCATGCACCGCAAGCAAAGCTACACTAACCAATAGATAATCATCCCAAGATGTGTATGCCACTCAGACAAACACAATACCTTCCATCTCATAGTGACTGTGAACTGTGTCATGACATGCACCAACCAGAGCAAGCCAGTGGCACAAAGCCAAATAGACCCCGCCAGACAGTTTGCCACCACAAACACACCACCTCACAGTGCAGCTGACTGTCAGGAAGGAATAGTGGGGATGCAGGTGAAGTGAGTGTATCCAAAAGCATGATGGGGCCTGTAGTCACAGATAATGCTCCCCCTCCTGATTGGCCCCTCAAGACCTCTCTGAAACATGCCCACATCACAGGGAGTGGAAAATGACTGACAAGATGGCTGACACTGGGTCCTGCTGTGGGGAGCACAAGGCCCTGCTCGGGGTTGTGTGAAAATCAGAAGCAGGACACCCCCAACTGACATCCTGAAAGACAACTTGCACGCCCTACAATGGAAGCACGTTTCATGATGGGAAGGAGGACTAACAGCCCTGACCATACTTACCAGCATGTGGAGACACCCCCCTCAACACAAACTCCACATAACTCACCGGGTAGAATGCATTGACACACACCTCATTGAAATATCAGCAAAAGATACCCCGTATTGGGTGCTGCTGTGTGAAGCACAGGGGCTCACTTTGGACTTGTAGCCAAACAAACACCAGGATTTCACAGTCAGCCATCTTGCCATTGTTGTCACAACCCCGCACAGGGAAGCAGAGTCAAGAGGGAGGAAGTATGGGCATGCTGGGAAGGGGGTGTAGCCAAGAGTATGATGGGAGTCGCAGTCACAGACAATCTACACACACCCACATGGCCCAGCAAGATCAAACTGAACCATGCTCGCCTCATAGGGAGGGGGGGAAGGGACTGCCAAGATGTCTGACACTGGGCTCTGTTGTGGGCAGCACAAGGCCATGCTGGGAAATGGATAACAACAAACACCAGGACTACACAGTCAGCCATCTTGCCATTGCTGTCACACCCCCTCACAGGGAAGCAGAGTCAAGAGGGAAGAGGTATGGGTTTGCTGGGAAGGGGGTGTAGCCAAGAGTATGATGGGAGTCGCAGTCACAGACAATCTACACCCACCCACATGGCCCAGCAAGATCAAACTGAACCATACTTGCCTCACAGGGAGTGGGAAGGGACTGCCAAGATGTCTGACACTGGGCTCTGTCGTGGGGAGCACAAGGCCATGCTGGGAAATGGACAACAACAAACACCAGGACTACACAGTCAGCCATCTTGCCATTGCTGTCACACCCCCTCACAGGGAAGCAGAGTCAAAAGGGAGGAAGTATGGGCATGCTGGGAATGGGGTGTAGCCAAGAGTATGATGGGAGTCGCAGTCACAATCTACACCCACCCACATGGCCCAGCAAGATCAAACTGAACCATACTCGCCTCACAGGGAGTGGGAAGGGACAGCCAAGATGTCTGACACTGGGCTCTGTCGTGGGGAGCACAAGGCCATGCTGGGAAATGGCCAACAACAATATCAAACTCTGTCCGCGACAAGCTGGGAAAAAGCAGTGTACAGGGAGGCATCTGACCGAAAAGTAGAAAATGTCATGTTTGTGAACCATCGATGCATGTAGAAAAATAACTCACATTGTGTGTCTCTTCCAAACACAGGTGGTACTGGGCACCCAGCACCAAATGATGAGGATACCCAGTCCCAGACTCTGGCTGACACTGTGCTCTCTGGTCTGACTCTCTCGCTGTCCTCTTCGGATGACGACGACCAACCTGGCCCCTCCGGTGTGAGCCATCATGCAGCACCAGCAGCATCAACATCTGCACCCCTGTACCCACGCCTCCAGCATCTGGACACCGACAGGGCACCCCGCCAACACGGAGAGACCAAGGCCAATCAACACCCACAGCACAGGGACACAGGAACCCCCCGGAAGCTACAGCAAACACCACCAGCAACACCACCCAAGGGGTCCCAGTGTCACCTGTGCGTCCCGCCGCTGGTACAGCCCGTGTGGATAGGGGTGCTGAGAGGGGTGGGAGGCACAGGGCGCGCCTTGCAGAGGGGTCTGGACTGCATGATGACCCCCACCTGGCACACATCTTAGATGCGTACCAGGATAGCACCGGAGGATTTGACCAGGTAGTGGGGATCCTCAAGGACATGCAACATGAGCAGGTCGCCCACCATGCCCGCATGGAGGCCAAGTGGGATGACATTACTGCGGTGCATCGGGACATACTCCAATACCTACACCAGTTCAACACCAACCTGTCCACACCTCCCTGTGTGGCCACAACATCTGTCGCAACACCATCTGCCAGCACCACAGGGAGGGAGGAGGACTCTGGCGGAGAGTCCCCTGCACCGCAGAGGCCTGCACATGAGGATCCCCCCCTCCGGAAGAAGAGGGGTCGTCCGAAGAAGGACATGTGAGAGGCAGATGACCCAGCACATCCCCCAGGGCCTCTAAACCTGTTCTGGACAATGTCCTTTGTGCGCAACCCGTTCACCTTGTCCAATCGCCCACATGACATGGAGGAATTATGTTGGGCCAATGTAGCAGATGACTGTGGACTTTACTCTGGACATTTCATCTACCAGCACTTCCAACTCTAATTTGAACTTTGGATTCCAAAACCAATGTACAGCACCCACCATCCTGTGCACTTCCCTCACACATGTTTGAAAATAAACTCACCAGTACACCATACTTGCCTCTGTTGTGATTCCAACTTGTCATGTTCAGGGAGATGTCGATCTGCTACACAACACAGTGCATGCCAAATACTGCAACATTGTGACCAATGTAAGATGAGTCATGGTGATGTGACACATGTGAGGGAGTCACACCACTATGGCAACACAACACAAACTCACCATGGCCATGTTACTCATCACACACAATGATGTTGACCTGAAACACATTGGCATGCGCAGACACAACACCAACCCCAGTCAGTGGTAACAAGTCCACAGGTGAGGTAAGCAGATGTCACTCAGATGTGGGAAGACAGACAACGCACATAAGAAAGCGTGGCACAGGTTCATTACACATCAGCAACACGTTATTCCACAATAGTTGCACGGTGATTCTACGTAACAGTGGACACACACTCACAATGTGTTGGAGAATGGAAGTCCATGGATGTGTGGTACATCAGTTGATGGGAATTGTCAACTTCCACACTGGTGTTGGCTTCTGGGTGTTGGGGGTCAGTGTTGACCAAACAGTACCCTGGGAAGGACAGACACAAGACACAGTCAAAAGCACAGAAGAACAGGAGAGAACTGCAATACACATGCACAAAACATGTTGCAAGACACCTACACAAAAACTAGTTAGCAGTACTATCCTATTGTGGAGTACACACCACCTGAATGGACACATCACTGCACGCATCCAGTCAAGTGGCACACAGACACACTCAGACAGCAACAGAGCTGCCACAACACATTCCAGGCTACCTCCATACATTTGCATAACAATCCTTGAAACTCACATTCAGGTGAAGAAGTTGTTGATGAGCTGTGAGCGGACGTCACCCTCATCCTCATCATCACTGGCATCTTGGCCCAGGCCGGGATCCTCCACAGGTGCCGGAGGTTGGTCATCGTCATCGTCATCCTGGATGAGCAGCACCTCCTTCCGCACTGCCATGTTGTGTAGCATGCAGCAGACAAGGATTATTTTGCACACCTTTGCAGGCTCATATGGGAGGGCCCTTCCGGTCTTGTCCAGGCAGCGAAAGCGGCTTTTCAGGAGGCCGAATGTCCGCTCAATCACCCTCCTGCTCCGGCCATGTGCCTCATTGTAGCGCAGCTCGGCTGATGTCACAGGGTTCCTGAGGGGTGTCAGCAACCATGGCATGTTGGGGTATCCGGAGTTACCTACACACAAAAATAAACAAGTAGCTGAGTTTTGTAGGAGTCCGGAATACAACAATGACAAACACACACAATGAGAAACAGTCAGTATACACCGACAGAGCTGGCATCTGACATCAGCGTTGCAATGCGACTACTCCTCATAATGTAGGCATCGTGCGCCGAACCAGGGAACCATGCACACACATGTGTGATCGACATGTCAGCAAGACATACCACAAGAGCATTGATGGAGTGGTAGGGCTTCCTGTTACGGTATGCCTGCTCATGTGCCTGTGGTGGTATCAGGGCCACATGTGTCCCATCAATAGATCCGATGACGTTCGGCATCCTCCCCAGTGTATAAAAGGCATCCTTTATTTCAGGGAGTTCAGCTGGGCTTGGGAACTTGATATACAGGTCTAGCAAATGCAACATCCCCTCCAAGACATCGCGTAGCACCCGACTAAACATCGTTTGCGGCATCCCTCCAGCAGTAGCCACAGTGTACTGGAAGGTACCAGTAGCAAAGAAGTGTAGGGCTGCCATCACCTTCACCTCTGGGGTCAGTGCTATAGGGTATGTCCGGCCAGGCAGCAGATGTGGCGCCAACTGCTCCGCCAACTCCTCAATCAGTGGCCTGGTGAAGCGGTACCGTCTGATGCAGTCGCCTTCCTGCATGGTTGCAAGGTCTGGGAACGGTCGATGGACAGCTGGTGCCCTGCAGTACAGAGATGCACAAACGAAAATTGTCAGTTCATACACCCATGCGGCCATGACCAGGATCAATATCACATGCTAGATCATGACATTACACAATGTACTGAGGTGTGTGCTGTTGGGCATGGACACATATGTCACCTACATGACCACCACCTCACATCTCAGTTCCACATGTCCACATGAGTCCCATTGTTAGACCTGTCAGCCCAAGGGTGGTCTACCCGTTTTTTTGCCCTTGTTGCCTCATTTTTTCCACCATCTTTTTGTTGGCCCTGGGTCTCTGGGCGCCTCACCACTGCTAACCAGTGTTGAGGTGCAGGTGCTCTCTCCTAACAACATGGCTGCCACAGGCCCCTGCTACTGCGGAGTGGCCATCTGCATACACACACTAGTGGTTAGGAGCAGGCTGGGACATTCTGATACAGTATCTTTTTCCATCCCGCCTTTTTGTCCCATAGACTATTATGTGGAAGCTCCTGGAACCTTCCAGCCCTGGGAGGGATTTTGCTTTGCCCCCTTTGCAGGAGGGTCACCTGACCTGGGGGTATAAGAGGAAATGAGGGAAACCTGACTAGTCAGTTGGGACACCACTGGACCTGGGGGACCCTCTGCCGGAGCATAGGCGGTTGGGCCTAGGGAAGAAACCTACACTACTGGGACTGACTGAGTCTAGGCCCTGCTTTACCCAAGTTAGAAGAGGGACTCTGCCTGCCTACTGATCTTGCCCAGCGAGGGGGGAGCCCAGGGGACCAACTCCAGTGTGCTGCAGGGACCATCCTGCCTCTTGTGCCAGCCAACTCCAACCCCCCCACTGCAACTACGTTCTACAACTACTACCTGCCAACCTCTGCCAGCGCCAAGTCTAGGAAGCGCTGGAAGCCCTCCAAGGTAAGCGCTGTGTCATCCAAGCGCTGCATCTCCAGGACTACCCCCCCTGTGATCACTAAGCGCTATATTTGAGGAACTGGCCGCCTTTTACTCGCGCTGGGGTTACCTGAGCACCTGGCTGGAAGAACCTGATGCCCTCCCCCTAGCGCAGTGCTAATTGGTGCCGACCTGAAGTTATTCGCCGTGCCCTGTCAGCGCTGTTCCCCCCTGGAATCTGCTAACGAGGCGGTGCCCCCCTCCGCGCTGAGGAGCGCGAGCCGCCCAAGATCATCGCCGCCTGGGTACCTGTAACTTGCGCTGTGCTCCGGAAGTGCTAGCTGGCCCCGTTCACCGCCGCGGCCCAGGGAATTGCGGCCAACGCGGACATCTGCTGCGCCAGCCTTGCAGCGGCCCCCGACGCCAGGAGAGGGCCGCCGCGACTTGGAAGAAGCGCAGGGTAGGCCATTTAAGCCAGCGCGGCCTGTACCACGTGGCGGGGGCGCCGGCCGCGTCACCCGCCACGCCCTGCCAGGGCCGCTATTGGGCCGAGCTGCTGCACCCTCCAGCAAGCCGCGCAAGGATTGGCTGCTGAGGGTGCGGCTTGAGGGATCTGTGTTGAGGTGGAGAAGACGGCGCGAGGCAGAGGCCGGCCCTGAAGCCTCCGGCCTCACCCCCGCCGTGTGCCCGAGTCGCGGGGAGCCCGCTTAGCCTGCGCGGGCCCCGCCCGGCCTGGAGGCCCTACAAGAAGGTAACATCCCTCTGGGGGGAAGGGCGGAGTAGCGGAGGGGACCGTGGGGGCTGCCGAGAAGTTCCCTTCCCCTGGCAAGGCAGCCCCGCGTCCGCCCCTCCTCCCGGGACTGCAACCGGGCCACGTAGGTCCTTGGTGCTCTTAAAGCCGAACGACTGGGGCCAGTGACTGTACCTGGAAGTGGCCCTGATACACTATCGATGCGCCCCTGCCGCCCCCTTCACAGAATCACATTGCTCGGGTCCCTGAAGTCCTAGGCAAGGAGTCGCCTGTCCCGGGCCGCAAGGGAGTCAGTCCCTGAGGGGACGTAACTGCTACTCTGAGCCCTGAGAATCCCTTGATGGGAAGAAAGCGATTGTCACCCTAACATGCACTGTTTACTGCCCGGATCGAGTTGTTTGTTACGCGGAGCATCTCTGTTTACTGCCTAGAACTGCACTGATTATTTACAGTACCAAATTAATTATTGCCCTTCAAGGCCCTGCCAGACACTGATTCATGTTTTGGAAGGAAAAGATTGTTGCTCTGTGATTATCTAAATGAGTTAGCTGTTGCTCTGAAGTGCCCTGATTGATTTAATGCAATGAATTAGTTATTACTCTATCCTGCATTGCTTAAAGTAACTGAATGGACTGATTGTTGTTGTTGCCTTGAAATTAACTGCGTTCATCCTGAAATTAATTGATACCCTGCGATTTGAAATATATAAAGAATCTTGTGTTTTTACCAAACAACCTGCTGTGGTGTCCTTCATTGTGTGCTCATAGCTGAATCCGCGTAAGTGAGTGCTGCACTAGTGCTTTACACATTGCCTTCGGGTGCCTTTCTACCTCGCGCCAAGCTACCGTCTCGGAATTGGTGACCCAGTTCTAACATTGGTGTTCAGCGGTGGGATTGGGACTTGCGCTTGTGCAGCACCCTACGGGGATTCAGTGTGCACCGCAATTGGACACCTATCCTAACGCAAGCCTATCGATTGCCCTTCACTGTCTGCTTGAGTGTATAGGCTCCTGTTTTTGACCTGTTGCCTACGTCCTAGTGTCTGTTTTCCCTTGAATTGTCTGGGGCCCCACCTGTCAGGATGGAGTTCGAGCTGGCCAGATTAGAAATGTATACAGTGGCGCAGCTGAAGGAGTTCTGTCAGGGGATGGGGGTGTCCGTCAGGCGAGGCGCCAAGAGAGAGGAGCTTCAGAAAGCCTTGAGGGCATGGGTATTGGCCCACCCGGGAGGGAGAGGGGACGAGGGGCAGGGGGAGCCGGGCGCTCCGGGGGAGCCGGGCACTCAGGGAGAACCGGGCACTCCAGGAGAGTTGGACCTACTGCAGGTTGACATTAGTGACAATGTGTTGCCAGGGAGACATTCCAGGGCAGGCAGTAGTGTGTCATCAGGGAGTGTGTCGGTGGAGGAGTATGAGGACAGGAGGGAGGAGAGGCAATTGAGGTAGGAGATGAGGCTAGCCATGGAGGAAAGGAAGCTTGCGCATGAGCTCAGCCTGAAGTAGTTGGAGTTGAAAGCATTGCAGCTAGGGGCACAAGGCAGCAGGAATGATGGCAGCGTACCCGCTGAGGTTCCACGAGAGCCTAAGTTCCATCTACCGAGGGAGGTGGTGGCCAGTTTTAGTGTCGGGGATGATGTAGATGAGTGGTTGGCGGCGTATGATGTGTCCTTGGTAGCCCATGGTAGAAAGCTATCCTAGTGGTAGCTGTGGAGAGCAGCCTTCAGGCTAAGTCTCTGAGGAATGTAAAGCAGCTTGTTTTACCTTATAATCTCTTGAATTACCAAATGAAAGGACACCACACAGGTATATATATCAAATATATATGTATTTATGTCTAGACACACTCTACTAATCTCTTTATGAGATTAGAAGCCAGGTACACATTCAAATGTCAACGTTTCTCAATAAATTAAGCACAAATATGGCTGGAGCCCTAGCGGCGTACCAGACCATATACTAAAAAAATGGGTTAACAAAGTTGACTTGCAAAATGACAAGGCCTAGGGCCTGGGGAATCGCTGGAGCTTCACTACTGCAGTGTTAGCAGGTAAGTAACAAGCCCACGGGAGACGCGTGCAGTGTGTGAACACAGCCGCGGGTTCCCTATTGGTTACAATGGAGCAAGTCGCGGTTTGAATTTTAAAGTTCTAGAGCACTTCGAGGAAGACAACAAGCAAGCCACTTACAAGGTAAGTACTTCGAGGGCCAACACACACTAGGGCACCGGAGTGCACGAGTTACCTCACCCAGGGAAGCCGGGTGCATAGGTGTCTTTTGGTGTCGGGTCGAGGCGCCGTTTTCAATGGAGACCAGAGAAGACTTGCTGCTTGCGACAACTGGAGAAGTGTGGATTGAAGATGTGGAAGACCTGAAAATTGAAGGGACAGTGTTCAAGGTCACTTGCCAGTGACCGGTGGCCAGCAAGGTGGATGACCACAGATGTCGCGTTGATTCAGGTTGTCAATGGTGTTTTGACTCTTCGCTCAAGAGGTCCAGGAAGGATCGACGATGACCACCAGCTGGATTCGGAGTTTTCCACATCGTCTGCAGCTGATGACGGTGTAGGCAACCAGATTGGAGCCATAAGCCTTAGCAACTGCATGTCTCGTGTGAACTGAAGAAAGTCGATGATGCAGACCAGCAAGGTCTGATGGACTCACCCAGCAAGGGTAAGTGAGGGCAGGCCTGGAGCAACCAGGAGAGCCCTTTGAGTTGATGAGAAAGTCTTCGGGGGACCCACTAGCCAACAGGCAAGTGATCACGAAGACGCCGCCTTGGGAAATGCTTCACAGGAGCCCACGGTCACTCGGGACGGGGTAGGCAGCTGAATTTTGGTGCAAGACCTGCTGGAGGCTTGGGCCACAGATGGTCCAATGCACAAGTTCGTAGAACGTTGTTTAGGGTTTGCACTTGACAATAGTGCATGGTCCCTGGGTATTGCTGTTCCTCGTCACTTGTGGGGTCCACTCGCCACAGCTTCACTGGGGACTCACAGGGACCGTCGAGAAGTCAGGAAATCCACTTTCGGGGCAGCAGGGACTTCGAACTCCGGCGGGAGTGGGAAAGTTTGCAACCATTGATTAAGGTTTTTGGTGCCTGTGTGGCATTGGAGATGTATTGAAACAAAAGGTAAATGGAAAAGATAACACTATACTTTTCATTTCCAGACCATTAAGAGGGGCAGAATTACAGTACTCTGTAATTGAGAAAGAGGCTTTAGCAGTTTCTTGGGCTATACGCAAATTAAGGAAATTTTTGTGGGGGGAAGGAGTTTAAGGTTTTCACAGATCATAAACCCCTTAAGGAAGTTTACTCCAATAAGGGTATAGATTTTGTTTCACACAGAATTAGAAAATGGGTTGTGGCTCTACAAGAGTTTGAGTTTGAAATTTTCCATGTTCCAGGCTCAAACAATATCCTTGCAGACTGCCTTTCGAGACTGGGAGATAAGAACGATGAATAGGTCAATGATACTGAACTGTTTGGTGGAGAGAGTTTTGATGAAGAAATCAATGTATGTTTAGTTAGTGAGGGAATGATCACAGAAGATGAATGGAGAGAAAACCTTACTAAAGATTCCATTTTACAAAAAGTAATTCATATGGTCAACAATGGTTGGTGTCACAAAAATGTGTGTGATGAAACCGTGAGAGGTTTCTTTCATGTAAAAGATGAATTGGCTGTTTTGGATAACCTTCTCTTACGTGGCAGTAAAGTAGTACCTCCTAACCCTTTAAGAGATAAATTGGTGAGTAATGCACACTCTTCACACATGGGAATTGCAAAAACAAAGGAAAGGCTAAGAGAAGCATACTGGTGGCCTGCTATGGACACGCATGTAGAAAGGGCAGTACGTGATTGTGTTGATTGTTGCAACTCTGACAAATCATTAAAATGCAGGACTCAACCTATGGTTATTAGGCAGCAGGCTGCTGGACCTTGGTCTGACATCTCCATTGATATCTTAGGACCAATAAAATTCAAATCATAAGATCAATACATTATAGTATGCATTGACTTGTATTCTAGATGGCCAGAATTCAAAATTGTTAATTCTATTGAATCTGGTATTGTAATTAAATTTTTAAGTGAACTATTTGAACATGAAGGGTATCCAAAGACAATCCTGTCAGATAATGGAGTACAATTCATATCTAATAGCATGCAATCTTTACTAAAAGAGAGGGGAATTACACACAAGAGAGCTGCGCTCTATCATCCACAATGTAATGGTGTTGTGGAGAGGTTCATAAAAGTAATTAAAGAAACAATTCAGCAAGCTTGGTCTTGTGGTGACTCTTGGGAACTTCCAATAAAAAAAAAGTAAGGGAATATAGGTTTTCACCTCACTCTTCCACAGGTGTCAGTCCCTTTCGTTTGTTTAAAGGGAGAATAGAAAATGTTTCTTTGCTTCCATGTTGGGTTAGTGACAAAAGATTTTTGGCAGGTAACAACACTGATCCCATACCTGACTGGAAAGAAAAGGAAAAGAAGAAAATGCTTGAACGTAAATCTCACTATGATGTGAGAAAAGCTGTTAAGAAAACGTTTGTACATGTAGGTGATTGGGTAAAGATAAAATCTCCAAGGAAATCTAGTTGTAATTCTAAATTTAGTAAACCTTTTCAAATTATTAAATTATTTGATAACGCCGTTAAAATCAGTGATCACAAAATCTGGAATCTTAACAGGATTGCTGTTTTGCCTTCCAACATCTCTAAAGAAGGACATGTCACAGGTAAATTTGATGAAGAAATTGTGTCTAACTCTGTTTTACCAAAAGATGTTGTTTGTGATAGACCTAAACGTGTAAAACAGATTCCTCCTCGTTTACATGATTGTGTACCTTAGTTTTTCTGTATCTTTTATTACTTTGTATTCTTTAATGTGTTTATTCGGGGGGAGATGATGTGGTATTCTTAGTATTAGTGTGTTCTTAGTAAGCCTAGAATATAGAACTTAGAATATGGTAAGGTTGCCTAGAGATGTTTAGAACACTGAATGATGCGCAGAGGATATTCAAATAGGAGAGAAGCTGTTACTCTTGATGCTGTTGGATGAGGTTTCTTCATTTGCTTGTACCTAATAAAACCTCAATGAACTACTTCTGATCTTCGTGTACTTGATGAAGAGGCTACACCTCCACAGCCTGCCAAGCAGGGGAGTCACTCCTTGACTCCAAGCGAGATTCTTCTGTCTTCCAAAGGTAGTGGAATGTCGAAGGGCCAGGATTCTTCTTTGTAGAGCGTCGTCCAGGGTTATCTGTTTTGCAATGGCAATGCTTGCTATCTTATAGTGAAGATAGGGGAGGGACTAGCTCTATGACCACTCCTCTAGGAGGTTCAGGGTAGTGGGTGGTTACACCCACTTCCCTTTGCCAGTTTCACACCAGAGCAGGGGCAGGTAGCCCCTGAACCGGTTTGAGCTGGCATATGCACAGAGGAGCCTACTGCTCCCCCAGTGCAGGACTTCAAAGCACTCTAAGAGTGCACCCACCCAGCTCCAATACATTAAATCCTGTCTGGAAGGTGGTGACACCTCCCTGTGACAGGATGCCTTTTGTTGGGCTTCCTCCACTGCGAATTTCGGTCAGCAGCAGGAGGGCAGCCCAGTGTCTGTGTTGGTGGCATCCATTTTGTGATGCCAGGGCTCTTTCAGATTTCTACCGTTTAGTACAGTGGGTACATGTCTTCACCTCTAGAAGGGTGGGATCATACTCCCACACCAGTTACTGGTGTGGGGGTATGATTCCAAGTTGTTTGACACCAAACACGACATGTTTTGATGCAGTCATTCCAAAGTTAGCATTTACCGTGAGGTTATAATGCACTTAAGAGTATATGGTTTAATCGCATCCACAAATAGCAACAGAGAATAGACTCTCCCGGCTACAGAGGGGTCCTGCTCATGCAGAAGCACCCCCTCACATAGTAAACCAAGCACCCTGCCCTCAGGATTGATAGGGCCTGCTATAGGGGTTGCTGATAGGTTTATATGTGTGTGTATGGTGAGATATAGGAACCTATACCTCAGTGAGGAGTGCTAACACTACCTCACACAGGCTGCAGTAGCAGGCCTGTGGTGTCAGATTGAGAATGCTTCCCAGGGGTGGCATAATACATGCTGCAGCCCCTGGTAGGCCTGTGAAGTACTATTGCCCTAGGTACCTAAGGTACCATATACTAGGGGCTCATAAGGTACCACAGTATCCAATCACTAGTGCATCTAATATGCACACCAAGTTGTTTAGAGAGAACAGAGAGACTGGGGCCCTGATTAGCAGGGACCCAGCCAGACTATAGCCAGAAACCAGTGTATACATCAGAAAAAAAGTGGGGGCAACATAAGTGCAGATCCTACTCTCCTACACTGGGGGGGTAGCCTGTACCGGTACATGCCTCCCGTGGCAAGGGACACACTCTTGGCCTTAGACAGAGAGGAGCAAACTAATTACCCTGTCATGAAGGAGGCCCTGCTTAGGAAGTTTGGTCTCACCCCAGAGAAATATTGTCAAAGGTTCCGCAACAGCCATAAGCTTCCCACACAGAACTGGGTGGATTTTTGTGATTATGCACTTAAGGCCTTAGAGGGTTGGGTGCGTGGCAGCGAAGTGAGCGATTACGAGGGGTTGTACAACTTGTTTTTAAGAGAGCACCTCCTCGATAAGTGTTTTCCAGAGCTACGTCAACACCTGGTGGACTGCAAGGTGACCGACCCTTGGAAGCTTGTGGAGGAGGCAGATACCTGGGTCAGCACCCGGGTGTCCCCCAAGGGAGACACCCCGAAAGGCAGACAGGGCGCACCCCAGAAGAGAGAGGGGGTTGGGATAAAAAGGAGTTCTTTAAAGGCCCCCAATATAGACCTCAAGGGAAGGGGGTAGGTTCCCCACCCCAATCTGGATCGCCAAAACCCACTTACCCTGACAAGAGTCAGCAGCCCAGAACTGACCGGTGTTACGAATGTGGGGAGGTTGGGCACTACAAGGGGGATCCCCAGTGCCGCAAACGGACCCCAGCCCCCACGGGAGGTAAGGGCCCCGGGGTGGCTAGCGTAGTGCTGGGGGAGGAGTTGTCCCTAGATGAGGGGGGTGAGTGGACCGGCCTGACCCTGCTTTCACTGGGGGATAGAGAGATGGTCCCAGTGACGCAGTTGCCCTCGAACACTGCCAAGTACCGGCAGAGGGTACGGGTTAACGGGGAGGAGGTGGATTCTCTGAGGGACACAGGTGCCAGCATGACGATGTTAAGACGCCAGCTGGTGTCCCCAGAGCAGGAGATTCCTGAAGTATTCCACCCGGTGGCCCAAGTTCCCTTTGAGTGGGGAGTAGTCTCAGGTCAGTTGAGAGTTGCCATCAGCCCTGCCATGCCAGTGGCTAGTCTGCTCAGAAACGATTTGGAACATACCGCCTGGAAGGAGGTGGAGTTCAACGCTCATGCTGAGATGCTGGGGTTACCAGGATGGACTTGCGTAGTCACGAGGTCCATGGCTGCCCGGCAAGGAACTCAACCCGGGTTGGAGCCTGGAACAATGGCCCAGCCCAATGCTGGTCAGGAGGACGTTGCGGAAGTTGCACCCTGCGAGATGGATGGGAGGCCGCGGAGGTGACACCGGAGTCCGCGGAGGTGGATGTTTTTCCCGTGGGGGACTTGCCGACCCCTGCAGAGTGGCAGGTGGAAGGAGGGCCTATCCGGGAGGAATTTTGTCGGGCACAGAGAGAGTGCCCCACGCTCGAAGGTATGCGGCGACAGGCCGAAACCCAAGCGACAAACCAAGAGACCGGCAATTACCATATTTACTGGGAGGATGGCCTCCTCTACAGTGAGCCTAAGACTCCGGTGCATGGGTCATCAAGGGTCTTAGTGGTCCCCCAATGCTACCGGGCCTTTCTGCTAGAATTGGCACATGAGATACCACTAGCAGGACACCTGGGCCAGGACAAAACCTTTGCTTGGTTGGTTCCACATTTTTACTGGCCCAGAATGTGAGTTGCCTCTGACACCTTTTGCAAGACCTGTAAGACTTGTCAAACGAGTGGCAAGACTGGGACCAAGTTGAAGGTCCCTCTGGAACCGCTCACAGTTGTCCGTACCCCTTTTGAGCGGGTAGGCATTGACATTGTCGGGCCGATGGACCCGCCGACTTCTTCGGGACACCGGTTCATCTTGGTGTTAGTGGACCACGCCACCCAGTACCCGGACGCGATCCCTCTGAGGACCATCACTGCACCAGCAGTGGAGCGAGCCTTGATGGGGATTTTTACCCGTGTGGGATTCCCCAAGGTCGTGGTGTCAGATAGGGGCACTAATTTCATGTCGGCCTACATGCAGGCCATGTGGAAGGAGTGTGGAGTGACCTACAGGTTCTCCACTCCTTACCACCCCCAGACTAACGGGCTCGCAGAGCGCTTCAATAAGACTCTGAAGGGGATGATCCGGAGTCTGCCAGATGACTTGAGACGGAAGTGGGACGTCCTCTTACCCTGTCTGCTGTTCTCCTACCGGGAGGTGCCGCAGAAGGGGGTCGGTTTCAGCCCCTTTGAGCTGCTCTATGACCACCCCTTTAGGGGGCCCCTCAGTCTTGTGAAGGAGGGATGGGAGAAGACTTCTACGAAGCTTCCCCGTGACGTGGTCAGCTACATGCTGGCATTCCGCAGCCAGATGGCCAAGCTGTGGAAGGCAGCCTCAGACAACCTGGAGGCTAGTCAAGCTGTCATGAAGGAGTGGTATGACCGCAACGCACGGACGGTGGAGTTGGATGTTGGACAGAAGGTGTGGGTCATGGAGCCCGGAGAGCTTAGCGCCCTCTAGGACCGGTGGACTGGACCGTACAACATCGTGGAGAAGAGAGGCCAGACCACTTACGTCGTTGACCTTAAGACCCCCCGACAACCCCATAAGGTGTTCCACATCAACCGCCTGAAGCCGCACCACAAGAGATCAGAGCTTGCTCTCCTCATGGTGATGGATGGGAGCGAGGAGGAAGAGAGCGAGCCTCTTCCGGACCTTCTGGCGACTCAAGAGAAGGATGGATTGGTGGAGGAAGTGGTCCTCTCCCCATCCTTGACCCCTGAGCAACAGAGGGACTGCCGCCAGGTCTTGGAGCAGTATGCCTTGTTGTTCTCCCTCACTCCTGGGATCACGCTTCTGTGTACCCATGACGTGGACACAGGGGACAGCCCGCCCGTGAAAACCAAGTCTTACCAGCTGTCCGACAAGTTCAAGACCAGCATCCAGGGTGAGGTGGCCAAGATGCTGGAGCTGGGGGTGATCGAGCCTTCCAGTAGCCCTTGAGCTAGTCCGGTGGTGTTGGTGCCGAAAGCGGCCCCACCGGGCACCACACCGGAACTTCAGTTCTGTGTGGATTACCGTGGCTTGAACTCCGTGACCAAGACGGATGCTCACCCGATCCCTAGGGCGGATGAGCTTATTGACCGACTGGGAGCAGTACCATCGACCTGACGTCAGGATACTGGCAGATTGCCATGGCGGACGGAGCCAAGGAGAAGACTGCGTTCTCCACCCCCGAGGGCCACTTTCAATTTCGGGTGATGCCCTTCGAGCTCAAGAATGCTCCGGACACTTTCCAGCGGTTGGTCAACCAGGTGCTTTCTGGCCTAGAGGCCTTCTCAGCTGTCTACCTGGACGACATAGCTGTCTTTAGCAGCAGCTGGGAGGACCATCTGGAGCACCTCCAGGAGGTGCTACAGGCTCTACAATGGGCTGGCTAACCATCAAGGCTAGCAAGTGCCAGATTGGACAGGGATCTGTCGTCTACCTGGGACACCTGGTGGGCGGGGGTAAGGTGCAACCCCTCCAGGCCAAAATTGAGACCATCTTGGCCTGGGAGCCTCCCAAAACCCAAACGGAGGTCCGGGCTTTTCTCGGTCTCACGGGTTACTTCCGCCGGTTTGTTAAGGGGTACGGGACTATCGTGGCCCCTCTGACTGAGTTGACATCTAAAAAGCAACCCCGTAGAGTCATTTGGATGGCTGCCTGTCAAGAGGCCTTTGAAAACCTGAAGCACGGCTGTGCACCGCTCCAGTGCTTCGAACTCCAGATTTTAATAAGGAATTCATCGTGCAGACAGACACCTCTGAGCATAGCAGTGGAGCTGTGCTCTCTCAACTGAATGAGGAAGGCCAAGACCAGCCAGTGGCCTTTATTTCCCGAAGACTACTCCCCCGGGAACAGCGGTGGAGTACCATAGAACGCTAAGCTTTCGCCGTGGTTTGGGCCCTGAAGAAGCTGAGGCCATATCTTTTTGGCTGTCACTTCCTCATTCAGACCGACCACCGACCCCTTCGCTGGCTCATGCAAATGAGAGGCGAAAACCCCAAATTGTTGAGGTGGTCCATTTCCCTCCAGGGGATGGACTTTCGGGTGGAACATCGACCCGGAGTAGACCACGCCAACGCTGACGGTCTCTCCCGGTTCTTCAGCCTTAGTGAAGAGAACTCCCTAGAGGCTGGGTAGCTCTCCGCACTTTCGGCTGGGGGGGACGCATGTTAGACCTGTCAGCCCTAGGGTGGTCTACCCGTTTTTTTGCCCTTGTTGCCTCATTTTTTCTGCCATCTTTTTGTTGGCCCTAGGTCTCTGGGCGCCTCACCACTGCTAACCAGTGCTGAGGTGCTCTCTCCTAACAACATGGCTGCCACAGGCCCCTGCTACGGCAGAGTGGCCATTGCATACACAAACTAGTGGTTAGGAGCAGGCTGGGGCATTCTGATACAGTATCTTTTTCCATCCCGCCTTTGTGTGATGCACCCTCCTTATCTGTTCCACAGGCGTGGCCCCTACAGTCTGTTGCTTGTCTCACTAGGGCACTGTGCCCCCTGCAGTCAGCTATGCTTCAGGTACCTGCCAGCATCAGTTCCCGTGAATCTGTTGTGTGTTTCATGGGTGGGTCAATTGTTTACACAATGCCTGAGATCTGACATGTGATCTGTGTGTGCCCTTGAGATGTGTTCCAATTGCTGGTCTGACTCGCAACATGTGGCTGGGGTATTCCAAACAAACCCATGCAGCAGGGGACTCCAATTTATGGGCCTCAGGAGTACCTATATCAAGTATGTCAAACTTGCTTAGCCACCTGACTACTGTCCAGGGCCAAACACTGTTTCACGTAGACCTGGCCAGTCATGCCTCCTCAAGGGCATTTAGAAACACTCTGTAATCCCACTCCTGTGTATGAAATTGCAGGTTGTGCTTAGTGACGTGTGCCCTCAGGTGTCTGCCTCTGTGTCATTAGGGTGTGGCTTGTTGTTACGTACAACTGGGGTGTCCATGATTCAGAGGGTCAGCATGACATCTGAGATGTGACTGTGTTAGACAAGACCTGTGTGACATATAGGTGTGTGATCATCTGACAGCGCACAATGGTGTATGCAAATGTGTCCTTCATGCAGCTGGGTTACATGCATGGCAGACTGTGATGTGTTAATGTACAGGGATTTGTGTTTGCAGAGACTCATATGTCTGATTTGCATGATGTGGGGTCTTCTGTGTCCTGGATATGTTGTTTGCATGGGATGGGCAAGTGCGCCGGTCATCTGCAGTTAGCTTTACCCCTGAGCTAGGATTGTGAGTCAGTGCATATTATTGTTGTCTGGATGCCCTTCCCCTGTGACAGGAGACAGTGTTGACTGACTTTCAGGGCATCACAGTGCCATGGCATTTAACTTGCTATGAGTGATCCTGCATTGTGTTCCAGTGTGCACCATGCACCCCATTGTGTCATTTCCCATCAGGACATGAGAACATCATAGTGTGTGTTGCTGGCATGCATCACAAGCATGTGAAATGAGTCTCTGCCCATCCCTTCATCCGGAGTCAGTAGCAAGAGATGTGCTGTGTGTATAGTGACATACTCCTACATGTTCACTTGCATGTCCAACTAATGTGTGGGTGGTGCATGTTGGCACATTGGGGTGTTAGTATCCAACATGCAACAGACATATGTTGAAAGTCAAGGTGGGGTATGTGTGCATTGTTAAGTTGAGAATGACAATTGTCGTATTCTAAACAGTGTTGGCACTTTGAGCTGTGTTCAGCTGATGATGCCAGGGCTTGCCCTGTGATGTGATGTACTCACTGTGGTGTGTGCAGTCGGTGCATGTGACTGATGTTGTTCTCTTACTTCCTATTCCTATCCAGATACATCCATGGCCACAGGAGGGGACAGCTCCATGGACCAGGAGGAGCCACAGAGCCTTACAGGGACAGAAGGAGAGGAGTCGGGTGGACCCAGTGGCACGGTGGGCGAGTGGAGCCACACAGAGGAGTCGTCAGCAACATCACCCCAGCTGAGGGCCACAGCAGCTCTGAGGATGACTCCCTTGTGGAGGCAGGTGTCAGCAGCCACCAAACCTCAGCTAGTGAGGCTGTCCCCGCCACCGCCACCACCACCAACACCACCCTCCCATCGGCTCCCATCCCAGAGGTCCCTGTGAGCTCCCGTGTCCGTGAGCATGTCTCCTTTGTGCCAGGCATCGCACCCCCTGCCCCTGTGTCCCCTGCTGCCCTGAGTGAGGAGTCTGTGGACTTACTTAGACAGATCCATGTATGGCAGACGTCAATGCTGAAGGTCCTCCATGCACACACAGGTCTGTTGACACAACTGGTGTCATTCATAGAGGGCATTTCCTCGGGCATGCCTGCCCTACAGAGGACCAATCAGTCCGTGGCCTCCTCCCTGACGGCAGCAGTGTCCCTCCTCCAACAGTCCTGCACCCCTCCTAGCCCCGCACCACCCACGATTCCTAGCAGCCTACCTGTCCCAAGCACAGAAACACCCAAACCAAGGTCTAGACGTGCACACAAGCAAGCGCAGGGGACTGATACCACACTCACAGGGGCTGGTTTGCAGACACACACACAGTCATCCACAACCACTCCGCAGTCCTCCGAGACCTCTCCCCCCCAGCCCCCTTCCCTTGCATCACCTGCAACCCCATCTCCCCAGAAGCTCTTCCTCTGTGACCTTGGCCTCTTCCCCACCGACCCAGCAGATCCTGATTACAAGGGGAAGAGGAAGTCCCCACTCACAGAGGGGAGTGCCCCTCACACCCGGACACACTCCCCCAGGCGCAGTCAGACAGAGACCCCCACCCGCAAGTCCCCCCGGCACCAGAAGAGCAAGACCCCCCCGCCACCACACAGCTCCAAGGCAAAGTCTCCGTCCTCCATCCCCCAGGCCACCACTCCAGAGGTTCCCCCACCACTCCCTGCCCTGGGTTCCCCCACCCACAGATACACCATCCCCAAAATGCTAAGGCCATCCCCCCTAGCACTTGCTCCTCCACACCTGGTTAGACGGTTAGTGCCACTGATGTGGGGACCGTGTGCCCCCCCTGCCCTGCCGACCTCACCTGCCCCCCATTCCGCTCCCATGGATGTAGGCACTGCATTGGAGTCCACGGCCACCCCGTCTGACTTGGGCACTGCAGTGGTGACCCAATCTACTCCATCTGACCTACCCACTGGAGTTGTGCCGGCACCCACCCCATCTGACTTGTGGCCCACAGTTGTGACAGCACCCACCACTTCAGTCAGCTCCACTACAGTTGCAAGTGTCTTGCCTGCATCCACCACCTCTTCACTGCCTCCTTCTGCTGCGCCCTGATCCTGTCCCTGCAGTGCCTGGCCTGCCCCATGTATGCCCCTCCGAGGGGATGACCCCGGTCCTTAGCAGTGCAGGCAAGCAAGGTGTGACAGTTGTCACTCTACTTCACTCCTTGGCATTTGGACATGGACTGGCCATTGGCCTTTTGTTTGAACAGACGTTTAACTTTTAATATGCTGAATAAAGCTTTTTTCTTTATCCCTGTGAACTAGATTTAGCTGTGCATTATGTTGATGATGTTTAACATGCCCTTGCACCTGTGATGCTTGGTTTCCAATGTTGAATACTGATGTGTTGCTGTGAGGTACTCCCTGTGGTCCATGAGATATGTATCCTATTCTGGTGGGTATCCATGTCATCCTTTGCAGCTACCTGGGTGTGTCAGGATCAACTATTTGTGGACATCTCTGTGAACATCTCATTTGCATGGTCACATCTCTGGCTTGCACCCCTGCACATATGATGTGCTTCCCATTGTCCAATTTGTCACTTCCACAGACTTTGTGCTCATCAACACTGGACCTACAGGTGTGGGCATCATTGGTATTGGAGCAACTGGGTCCTCTGTGCAACTTGCTAGACATATGTTTTGGGTATGTGCAGATGACTTAGGGGAGACTGACGTACTCAGGCTGTTGTGACCAGAGCCTTCATTGTGTGGTAACTGATTGCTGACTGACCAAGTGTTCTGCAGACATGAGTGAGACGTGCAGTGAATATGTTTGGCACAGCTTGGCTTCCACAGGAGTTGGGTCCCCTCAAGTAAGTGTGTTGTCCAGTGACATGGCCTGGGCCCATGGTGTGTGTTGTATGAGCATGTGTGTGTGTCCAAATCCCTGTTCATACACAGACAGAGTTCCCTTGATATGTTCCTGCTGTTGATGCTTGCTGAGTGGTACTGGGTTAATCCGACTACTTTTCCAATGGGCTACCAGATGTGTGGGTGCATGACACACTACTGTTAATTGGTGTATCAAATTGGGATTTGTTAGTTCTGAGTGGTGATGATGTTGTCAGACACAGATGGGACACAGTCAGGGTTCCCCAAGGCACCTGTTTATTTGCTAAATCATGTAGTTGTCCCTAGGTGGTACCTTTCAGTGATTGAGACATTTGTATGTGTGTGACTGCTCCCACTTGTCGGGTTCATGGCTGCGATGCTGGCAGGTGTCGGCATATGTGCCTTGTGGGTCTCCTTGGCTTCTGCATTGTCCTGGGACTGTGGCAGGGATTCTGAAGGTTACGTGAGCTTTGAGGTCATGGCCATGTACTGCATACTGTGCAGTTTGTCTGTCATTCCCCAGGGTTGTAAACTGTCCTTGTGTGATGTGTCTGTGCACCTTAGTTCCTCCCAACATTCCTGTGTTTGTCATGGGTGCATGTGCAATGTCACCTGTCCATGTGGGCTTCACAGATACACATTGTTGCAGTTCAGGGTGTGTGGTGTTGAGGGTGGACTGATGTAAATGTTTGAATGGATGGTCCCCTAGCTCCCGTTTGTCCATGGATGAGGGGCCATGCTGAGTGATTTGTGTTTGTGTATGTGTGATGTACGTTTGTGGCACAGGACACATGTCTGGGTTTCCCAGTTTGTACGACATCTGCCTTTGTCATCACAGTGGAGGTGTCATGCATGCTTGTGTCACCCCAATGTCTGGTCCCTGGGGGTAGTGCTGTTGTGTGTCAGTCTCTTGCTGTGTTAGTTGGTGTTCATTCCAGCTTGTGTCACATGTGTCTGTTGTGCTCCCTCTCATCTCCCAATGCCTGATTGCCCACTGATGGTTTACTTTTGTATGGCACTGTGTCCACATCTGTGTCACTGAGGTTCAGCCCCCCTCATGTGTTGTGTAGTTGCCTGAGGATACGCTGACACACACATGATGTGTCAGATGTGCAGTGTGAGGTTGCCTGTTTGGGTTTGTGCATCTGCACCAGTGCATTGGTATTGCTGTTGTGGGCCTTTGTCTGGATGCTGTTTCTGTGATTTTGCCTGCTGTCTCTGGGAATCATATCACATCATTGTGCACATTCATCCTGGTTGTTAGGTGCCATTGCTGGCATGGAATGTGAGTTTGTGAGCTGACACCTACAGTCTACACATGTTGTGTTGATTAGTGTGTCTATTTTCGAGATGTGTGCATGCTTGGTGACGGTCACTTCTGCTCTTGTGTCATTGTACACTGTATGCATTGTCAGCCCCCATGTGTGGTGCTTGTCTGCACATGGCCGAGAGTGTGTTATGTTTTCACAGCACTGTTAGCCTCACCACATCTCTGTGGGAATGGGACACAACCACTAGTTTGCCCCAGAAGTGTTTAATGTGTTGGGAGCAGGGATCATACATGTTGTTTGTTATTTGCAGCTTTGACCAGGATGACACTTACCTTTTGGTCACTGTGATGAGGGGGGGGGTTAGTCCCCATCACCGCAATGCTCAACATCTGCTGCATTTTGGAAGCCCACACTTAACTTTTGTTCTACACAGTGAGTGGGTGTTCTTGTTACATTGACACAGTGCTATAGTGATGCTTGCCTTGTGTAGGGCACACTCATTTCTTGGTCACACATGTGCTGTTAGTTACATTGTATGTTCGAAGTCATAATCACTGTTGTGAGCATTTGTCACAGGCTACACACTGTTGTCATGATGTTAGTGGGGATGTATTTTGCTGACATACCTAATGTTGGAGTATGATGGATGTGTGGCGCATCACCCATCTTATGAGTGGGGGTGGCAGGGGTGATGGGTAACATTAGCCCTATGGGTGGGGGTGGCAATAGTGATGGGCAACAGGTCCCCTATGGCTGGGGGTGGCAGTAGTGATGGGCAACATGAGCCCTATGGGTGGGGGTGGCAGTAGTGATGGGCAACAGGTCCCCTATGAGTAGGGGTGGCAGTAGTGATGGGCAAGAGGTCCCCTATGGCTGGGGATGGCAGGAGTGCTGGGGAACATATGCCCTATAGGTGGGGGTGGCAGTAGTGATGGATAACATAAGCCCTCTGGCTGGGGGTGGCAGTAGTGATGGGCAACATAAGCCCTATGGCTGGGGGTGGCAGGAGTGCTGGGGAACATATGCCCTATGGGTGTGGGTGGCAGTAGTGATGGGCAACATAAGCCCTATGGGTGGGGGTGGCAGGAGTGCTGGGGAACATATGCCCTATGGCTGGAGGTGGCAGTAGTGATGGGCAACAGGTACCCTATGGGTGAGGGTGGCAGGAGTGATGGACAACATAGTCCCTATGGGCAACATAGTCCATATGTGTGGGGGTGGCAGTAGTGGTGGGCAACAGGTCCCCTATGGGTGTGGGTGGCAGTAGTGATGGGCAACATAAGCCCTATGGCTGGGGGTGGCAGTAGTGATGGGCAACAGGTCCCCTATGGGTGTGGGTGGCAGTAGTGATGGGCAATAGGTCCCCTATGGGTGGGGGTGTTAGTGGTGCTGGCCATGCAACCCCTATGGTGGGCTGTGGATCCCATGTGTGTGTGTGTGCCATTTTGCAGGTACGTGTCGTTTGTTTATGTGGTAGGTGTCTGACTTACCGCCTGCGCCGTCGGTTCCTGATCCAAGTCATAGATGTAGAGTACTGGTATGACCTGCGCGATGGGATTCATGATGTGTTTGTGTCGTACACGCTGCTTTTTGCTCCGTCTCGTACCCGCTGCAAGCTGGTCTGTCTCGTAGCCGTGTATTATGTTGTGGCGCGAATCGTAGCTGATATGCTTGTTTTCCAGATGCTGTGACGTCCCGTACGTGGTGAGCCGTCCAGCGCGTAGGAAGTACGAATCGTACTTGTCATGCCAGAAACTGCTATGGATACTGCTTCCGGGCGACTCGGTTCAGCGTTAGGCGTTACGGCTCGGACGGAGAATGGAGCTTGAATCACAGCCTACGTGTCGGTCATGTTTTTGGCAGTTATGCGCATCGTACTTACTCTACAGGAAGGACTAGCTACGGGTACGTGTCGATCGCACGGTAAGGCTACGGACAGCTGTCTGACCTGGTATCGGAATCGGCCCCTAAGTATTGAAGAGTAAACATGTTTATATAATTATTACATTTCAAAATATGCTTACATATGTGTTTTGCTTTTCTTGTTGGATACTTTTTCGATGTTCATGGTTTATTTACTGGTTTCTTTTTTTCTGTTGGTTAGAAAGGAAAATGTTATTTTTATTGAAGTGTTACACTTAGTTTTATTGCGTTTATTAAGGCTCTATTTGTATTTAGTTGTTAAACAAATACTGACTATTTTTAGTCGATGTAGTTTATTTCGTTGAAGTTTGTAGAAGCTATTAAAAGAAAAATATTTGTTAGTCATGTTCTGCTTTTTTAATAACTTTTTTAGTTTTCATCTCTTACCTCTGTTGAGATATATACTTAGGTGTCTATTCGGATGGCGGAAGGAAATTCTCCCCGACCGCCATGGTAGCGGGAGAAGACCACCTCCAAGGACCGCGGCATAACCGACGGTCCAATTAGGATGCTCCGCAGTCAAAGTCCGACCGCGGCGGTCGGATTTTGGCGATTAACATTGCGGCAGTTGCTGCTGCCAGCCGCACCGCCGCGGTGTGAAAAGGAGCATGTCATGCATGTCACTGCACAGCGTGGCAGGCACTGCACAGTGCCTGTCACCTGGTACAGGGAGACCATGGTACCCCCCCAAGTGCACCCACATCCCCCCCAACACATTGGGGGCCCCAATGGGCCCCCGGAGACATTCTCAGCATGCCTTTCCATTGCGGTTCCACCGCCGCGGAAAGGCTGGCCACCGCCGGCATCATAATCATGCCGGCGGAGCCTGGCCCTGCACCGGCATCATTGTAGCGGTCTAGTTCCGCCCGCTAGGCATGCGTGCGGACTGGTACCGGCGGAAAAGTTGGGGGCGGAGATTCTCACCGCCGTGGTCGTCACCGCCATGCTACTGGGACTGGCGGTTTTCAGCGTTGTGATCGCAGGCGGATGTCCGCCACAGGTCCCGCGGTTGCAACCGCCGGCCCAGCGGCGGCCATCCGTCCGCCATCCTAATAGACCCCTTACTTTGATTTATATTTTTCGTTAATGTTGATTTTGTAGTTGTTTTGGAAGTAAATCGTTGTTTTGAATTTTCTAGGTGAAGTTTTAGTGAAGTTTAGTCTGTGAAATGTAAAGGAAAAGTTTTAGCTTTGTTTATTTTTTATTTTAAGCTAATTTTATTTATTTTTTAAAAAGTTTATTCTTACCTTTAATGAGAGTTTTTCTGATTAGTTTTTTGTGTAGATCTTTTTTGTTCTGTTTTCTGTCTCGCAACGTTTTGTGCAGCTGTAGTGTTTGTCCGCTTCACCGTGCATTTTGTGTTAATTAATTGATTGCTTTTATAGTGTTTATTTAATTAGTTAGAGTTTTCTATTGATTTATGTTGGTGTAGTTTAAATTTATTTGTTGAGATAGCTTTAAAAAAAAAAAATAATTGGCAGTTATAATTTAATTTGTTTAACCCCTTCTATGCCCATGACGAGATAGTCTCGTCATGGAGCGCGGTTGCGCTGTGCCCATGACGAGACTATCTCGTCATGGACCCCGCCCGCTAATGAAAGGCCCGGCACAGGAGAGGGAAAGGGCGGGGCACTCAAGGGGTTAATGGTAATTATGTTTATTTAATGTTTGTTTTTATTTTGTTTAGTAATATAATTAGAATGTATGCGTTAATAAATGTTCTATATTTTTAATGTACGTAATATATATATGTTATGTTTGTTTATATTTGATAGTTGTGATATTGTTTATGATGTAGTGTTTATTTATTTGTTTTTGATCTGTAAGTGTATTTGTGTTTTTTTAAAATTATTTTTTTTAGTGTTTGTTTTTAATGTTTGATATATGTTATTTTTTATATGATTAAAAAGAGTTTATTTTTATGTTTAAATGTTATTTTTTGGTATAGTTTATATGTATTTTATCGATGTTTGTGCTGTCGATATTATGCACATTGATGTTTTTGTTGTGATAGATGTTATTTTAATTTTATCGATATTTGTATGTTCTTTTTTTGTTGTTGATATTTTTGTCATCGAATTTGTTTTCAAAAATATTTTTTTATCGATGTTTGTGTTATTTTAGTTTTGTGTATTGGGTGTCGATATTTTTGTTTACAATATTATTGACTAAATAATTTTGTAGCTCGATAATATAGGAGTCGATGTCAGTGATCCGTCAGTCATATTATATGGGCCATTGGAATCCATTTCACAGCTGCAGTGAGCCACTAATGGGAATTGTCATTGTACAGCAAGCCACAGTATATGCCCCAAGGAGTCCACCCAGGAGTGACTAAGGAGCAGCCCTAGGATTCAACAGACAACACACATACATGGGTCTCTAGGCACCAACATGGGTAGTGCTAGCAGACTCCAGTGATGTGGGTGTTGGTAGGAAACCAAGCGAAAAGTAATCAATCAGTGATTCTGTTGATGGAATTCAGTTACGTTACAGAACAAGATAGTAAGCATAGCACAGAGAAATTTGAAGCATGTAGTGAATAGGCCACGAGTTCAGGCATAAGTCCTTCACTGGCACTCGATGACACAAACAAAGAAGACTCTCTTAACTTTGGAGGAGAGTTTATAGCATGAAGAGCTAAAAGGAAAGGATCATGAGTCACTTATGGAAGAAGCAACCGCTAGAATCAGCCTGAAGAGAGAGGGGCTGGCATGGAGCAGGAAAGAGAGGAGGGGACAAAGACAAAGCAGGCGGGCAACTGGGGAAAACAATGAAAAGCTATAAAATGTTATTTAAATAGGTAAACACACGTTTTCAGTTATACACTGAACATAGCCCACCCCTAAATGGAAAACATGCAGCAGATAAATAAATAGTGCAGATGGAGTTGCAAACATTTGTAAATACAAATAGCTGCAAAGTGAAGGGAGATTTCTGAGCACAAAATACTGGAGACAGGTACTTTAGAGTAGGACATATGCTGTCAGGATCACAAGGTCACCTCCCTACATGTTGACCTTGAGGCACTGGGTGACAGGTTAGAGTAATCAGATATCCCAGATTTCCATGGAAAGTCCCAGTTTTATACTGCCTGTCCTTGCATCCCAATTTGTTTGCCAGTAAAATACATATCACTGGTTTGGGGGGGAGATTCAGCTGACTACGAGCACTAGTAGTTCAATAAATATCTTGATTGTGTACATCTTAAAATGGTTGTCCATTGCAAACTACAACTATATACAAAAGCCTAAATGCCAATATCCTGTTGTTAAAAATCTTAGCCAAATACATTATTAAGCAGTAAAAACATAGAAATAAGGATTTCCAAAGTCCCAGATGTCAACACCAGCCAGATAAATTTAAAATACTACATATTATAGCCCCCAAGTCCATTAATTTCCAAGCTCCCCGGTTATACGGAGGGACTGATCAATAGATCAGTTGAAGGTCAGTTCTATGGCATAAGGGTAAGGCCAATTTATTCCGGTCAATATTAAAAGACCTGAAAGTGGCAGCAGCCATCTTTTACGAAAAGGAAGGGATTTGAGGCAGAAAGTCCTAAAATGTAATATGATATCTGTTATGTCTGTGCCACAATCACAAAGCCCATTGTGGTATTTGGTTGGATAACATTTAGACAGGTATTCCTGAGTAGATAAAGTGGCAAGATTACATTTTACTTAGAGCACCTGATTTCTTGTTGAATATGATCCAGATAAGATATACTACTTTCTATGTTTTGAAGGACAGATCGTTTGATGTCAAACGTCCTGGATTCATGGGTGCTAAAACATGCTTGTATTTTAGGTCCATTACAATTTTAATTGTAGCTACAAAGTACAGATGTGCTGATGTGGGATCCTTCTAAAATTCCTCGGACCCATCTCCTTTAAATTATTTTTAACATGCTGAAAACCAAGGCAAGTGACAAGCCCCCAGGAAGGACTTAATATAGCTTCTGGCATCAGTGTTTTTATGTAGTCATAGCCAAAACAACGATGGAGAGAGGGTGCATGAATATTAATATACAGGTATAATCATCATACAAACCCCGTCCCTGGTCGTATGGACCTTTGTTAGTTCACAAAAAGAGAAACTTAGGAGCTAGCACTTAAATGATTACCATTGAGTTGGGTAACAATAAACATCCGTTATTCAGCACCAAGATGCCTCCCGGTGAACGTGCGCTTTCCAAATACATATGTTATGTTAAATACATTTCCATAAACAGTGAAACCATTAGGCTCCACAAGGAATAAAAAGAGAATTTAAATAAATCCAAAAGGGACTTATTAACAAGATTTGATTAAAGCAATAACATGAATTCTTTAATAATTCTAAGGCAAGCCATCTTTAGTTACAAATTGAAATAGTCCAAGAGTCCATATTTCAGGACAAGGAAAAATTGAACATCAATGAGTGTTACATAAAGAATACAGGACATCCAGATAGCTTGATCCATAAAGGAAATCCCTAATAGTATGGTTTGAGAAAAAGGACATTTGCATTAGGCAAATAAGGGAAGGTGTAAGCTTCAAAGGAATGTAAAAATGTGCAGGCCTTTCAGCCTTTCAGCTGTAATTCTACACTCAAAATTACTCTGCTGAATCTTTCAGCTTATCTCTTTACTTCTGTCAGGTATGTATGTACAGCAATGCTTTACTTTCAACATCTTACAGACTCCGCCTTTTTCTGCTAACAAAATATCAAAAGCTAATCGATCTTGCAACACCATAGACCTAAGAGCCACTTATTCTGTATCTAACAAAGCACCAGATGGGCTAGTTTATCCAGTACTGTAAAAAGCGTACTAATCTCATCATTCAGGACTACTCTAACTGAAGGAATAATGGCACTAAAAATATCTCCCACTAAATGTGAGTCATTATTAGTACTACTCTTAGATGTATGAGGTATTTTTTTCCTCAAAAGCCTTTAAACTATTTATTTGATACATTTTTGGGAACAATAAAGCACAACAACAGGTAACCACTGAGTCAGCGGGCAGTTGAAAATATGCATCTTCTCTGCGTATGAAATATACTCAAGTAACAACAAGGTGCTCTCCACAAAGAATTTGAACTGGCCCTCCAAATATTTCAAATGTGTGCTCACATCCACTTAATCCTGTGTGCCGAGTTCTAGAGTGCGTTCTTTTGTAAATGCACAACTTTCCTTCCAATCGTCTGTCTAATTTCAATCGAGGATACACCCTCTTTTCTTTGTATTCATCTTCCTTCTTTTTCCACACATTCTTTAAAACATCTTCCCTTTCTGTTGCTCTATAAAATATGTGAGTTCTTATTTCTCCTAAAGTCTAAATGAATTTCTTTGCTACTAGATTCATGGAACATGTCAAATTGTTTTAATATGCCTTAAGAGTGTCAATACTAGTAGAGGACCTAAAGACATTCCAAGCTGTCTCCATCTCCTGAGCTTGTGGGTGGGGGTTAATTCTCCTATGAAGATGAATGTGAAGAGTTATATCCTGGGCTCCGAAACCTACCTGGTCCCCGGACCAGAATCAGAATATGAATAGGAATGGACACAAAAATCACGTCATTCATCTGATAGTACCACCCCATTCTCATGTGTCACTGCAGAAGGATAGGGACTGGACGAACCACAAACCGGAAGGCGGGTCTAACCCTGGATGGAATCCAGAAGCGAGAGAGAAGGACGACAGGGGAAGTAGAGAGGAGGTTCCTGAGTCATTGGAAGAGGGAGGAGAACGTTTGAGCAGAGAAGGTGTATATCCCAACGATGGAGAGAAATCCATAGAGGACAGCGAGGTGGAAAATGAGGTGGAGAAGTAGAGTGAGGAGTGGTGGAACCCTCTGGAGGATGTGGAAGTGTGGCCACAACTCTGGAGAGTTGCAGCGGAGCAGGTAACTCCAGACCGGACGGGTGGGTAGAACCAGAGAGAAAGTGGGGAGTGAAAAGCACAGGTGCAGAATCCATTTGGCGGGTTCCCTGTCGCTCACACAACCACCTCCCAAGAGCAACTGACCAATAGCCAGCATTTGTGTGTTATGCAACTTCGGTGTCACAGAAACCCCTAATTAACGCACCCACCTTTATGCTTTACTTTTGTGAAATCTCCGTATGGTGAGACAACCTACTGAACACTCCGAGAGGAAAGTTGATTTTACGCTGCTTTATTTTGGCCCCAACACACAAAACGGGTGTGGTGAAGGGTAGATATCATCCCTGTATAATAAGACCACAGTACCTACTGCTCCGTCTTATGTTCTTTTCCGAGCCTTCGGGAGGTTCTATAGAGGAGTAAATGGCCACATAAGGATTAAAAGGAAAGAAGAAGAAAGAGGGATCCTGAGAAAACCAAAGAAGGACTTTGATTTCCCCTGATCATCCGAGTGAAATAAAAACCCACCATCATTAAGAAATATATACAGCCTCCGTGTCTGTTTATCCGGCCTGCCCTCCCACAATGAACTTTAGAAAGGATAAGCCAAAGCCTTTTCCATATTTACTCTGTCGATCTCGCGCAATCTCTCTACAGCTTCCTGCTGAGAAATTTTCCTTAGCTCGTTGTATATTCCATAAAAGAAGATCTTTTGACGTGGTTTTCTGGGACCTAGTGAGAAATCCCTGAGATCCAGGTCATCAGAAAGAAGTGACAAGTGTTGTTTCACCTGGGAAAGTGTTGAGGTCTTTAGCCAATCTAGGCATAACTTCCCAACACTATATGATGTCACCACCCCTGTGTGTTCTGTTTGTACATAGTGTAGGTCAGGCCTGTCAATCTTAAACCCTCCCGAATTTCCCAGGAATCTAGACTGACTTTCATTTGTGTCTAGGGCCCAAACCAACCAACCCTGCTGATCGGGGGTTCATGTTTAATTGGGTACTGTCTCTGCGGTTGAGAGATTGTTTTTAACAGGATCTTGTGCTAAGGAGACTCCTCATCCTACCCAACATGACTGCGGTATAGAGCAGGCACTAAAGCTGACGCCCGCTCCTGCCGTATACATTTGTAACTGACTCTGCTACTAGGTCGGAGAAAGCAGGTAAAATTACTTCTTCCTCCATTGGGCAATCTATTCCGAACTCAGGTGGCCAATCCTTTTCAGCCAAAAGAATATTGTAACTATGTGTCAGATCCTCCCAAATGAGACCCTTCCCCTGTCTTTCTATGTTCCCCTCTGTCTGAAGCGTTATTTTGTGTAAACGATGTGGGACACTTACACGCATATCAGGTGTTTCCACTGTGATATACTCACTCAGCGCTACTACTTCCAGAAAATCCATCAGGTTCTGGTAAGCTATTGTGCCTTCTGCTGCGCTGTCCAACATTGTCAGTGCCCATTCCCCGTTCGGAAGCAGTGTCCTCAGCAGCCTGGCCATTTCTGATTTTAATCCCTTCTACTTTTTTTTTTTTTAATTGAGGTTTTGTTGATTTTTGTTTATCTTCTTGTTTAATGATGTAGTCTGAAGTGCAATGTGTCTTACTTTTTGGCTTGACTCGCTCTTCTGATCTTTGGTCTGACCGTCCTCTTTCCGAGCGTTTATCAGATTGATCCTGAAAGGAACGAGAAGAACGTGTATTAGTGTCCTGATATCTGTCAGGTTTTCTAATGTTATCAAGGTTTCTGAAATTGTATCTCTTTTCAGTGTGCTCCTGTTGAGGAGACCCACTCCGTGATTGTTGTTTATTTGTTTATCATATATTTTGTTTATTATCCCATTTCTTTTTAGACGAATCGGGTGCTTGCTTAGAGTTGTCCTTTTCAGAATTTTCCTTAACCACTGGTTTCCCAGCTCTGGCTCCCAAATTATGTCTTCCCTGAGAAACGTATGTTTCTGCAAGAATCTTAGGTAACTCCCTCTCCTGTTGTATAGGAGTGAATTCCCTCAGGTTCTGGTGTATAGCCATCACGGCTGCCTCCCCTTTTATGTTGCTTAACATAAATGCAGAAACTTGGGCAAAATTGCCTTTTAGTTTCATCCCTAAGTCCAGGTCAGGTTCTGCCCCATGCTCATTCTGTATTTGTTTCAATACATCTGATATTACAGCTATTTTAAGGATTATCATGAGTTCTTGTGTAAACGGCAGCAAAGATTGTACCCCAACTGGCACAACCTTCTATCGGGAGAGCCATCGCCATTGGCAAGCAAATTGTTAGAATTCTGTGTTTTTCCTATGGACCCCTATGTGCTGTCTTTTGTGCCATCCAGAACGGTTCTTGCTCCAGACTGGTGGGAACCTTTCCAATGATGGCGTTCAGCGTTTGATGGCTGATACCTGTAGAAGCCAATTGAGGTTATGCAGCCTGAGCAGCCCTCACAGGTTGAACTATAAGTGTTTGTATTATGAATTGTGTAAGATTTCAGTAAATTGTTACTAAATCTTCGTATAGTGTGCCCATTCCTGCTGCTGGCAACCTGTGAATATAGGGGTGTGGTGTATACGAAGCTAAGACCGGCCAGGTCGCTCTTTCTTCACTGAGCGGACTGAGTCTCCTGTTTTCTATGGTGTGGGGAAGGGCGACTTTAAGCCAATTTATATGCTCTTGGTAGGTTAACAGGACTTTTATGTCCGTGTATGGAAAGTATTCATCCAGTGTCTCATCTTAAATGTAAGTAAGAAACAATTTTGTGCGTGCATCAGCAGCTGGGAATGTAACCCATGAATAAAATACCTCTGTCCTGAATGCTTCGTGTGCCTCAAACATGAAGGTAACTTCTCCACCCGTTGCCAGGAGGCCATGTTGCAATAATTTCATAGTAACTGCTTGTCTGCAATTTTGTGAAATATTTAGAGCAGCTGCTTGTACCTCAACATCCTCTCCATGTTCGGACATTGTAAAAATTGTAAAAGGTTTTTTTATGAAAATGAATTTGTTGAATTTCAGTTTGTACAATATGGGAATATTCCTTAATCCTTCAAGCTTGATAAAACCTACAGCCAATACATAGGACATACCTACTCAGCCAAGGCCAATTACCTTTTCCCACTACAGGTGTCTCTGGTTTAATGTGAGTAGGGGTCTCTGAGAAAGCACGACTGTACTACTAAGATTTGACAGTTAAATAAGTGCCTAACCAACGTTGGTGGCACCATGTTGTGTAGTCCCTACTAATCCATAGGATCTACGCATTGTTTGGACAACATAAACTAAGGGCTTGGTGTCAAGACGGATTCCAGACACCCCCGCAGGATAGGTCGGCCTACAGACCAGCTAGCTCACAGTGCCACTGTAAACCCCACTAACCTACCAGGGAGCAAATAGTTTCTGGCATCCACTGAACATAACCCTGAACACTCAGGGAACGTGGAAACAGTACAGAATCTTTTGCTCAGTCACTCCTGCTTACTGTCTCTCAGAGAAGTATACAGAATACACAGTGGGGTATTTTCAACCAACCATGGCAGTCTACGCCACTCCACTCTACTCTGAAACAATCGCTCTACTCCACTACACTCGACTCTACACCACTCTACTCTACGCCACTCTACACCTTTACTCAAAACCAATGCACTCTATGCCACTGCACTCTACGCAAATCTAATCTGCACCACTGTACTTTATGCCACTCCACTGTAGGTATACTCCACTCTATGACACTACACTCTACAATACTCAACTCTATCGCAATCTCCTCCATTAAACTCTACTCCACTCTATGCCACTCTACAACACTACTCCACTCTGCAATGCTCTATGCAACTCGCCACTCTGTGCCACTTTACCTCACACTATTCTACAACACTACTCCACTCCACTGTACGCCACACCACTCCACTCCACTCTACGCCAGTTGACTCTACAACTCTCTACTTCACTCTGTGCCATTCAACTCTCCTACATTACTCTACTCTATGACAATCTATTCAGCTCCACACCAGTCTACTCTACGCAACAAGCTCTACGCCACTCCATTCTGACCTACACCACTCAATGATACTCTATGCCACTCCAGTCTGTGACACTCTACGCTACTCCACTCTACAACTTCAACGCCATTCCACAACACTCCACTCCATGACACACCAATCAATGCCACTCAACTCTACTCTACACCACTAAACACCACTCCATGACACTCCACTCCACTTCATGCCACTCTCTTTTACACCACTAACTTTTAGCCATGCCGAACAGCAGTCACACTGGTGTACAATATGACTAAAACATGTTGGCAAAGCTATTATCTCGTGCATTGGCGAAACCTATTGGCTTTGTTAATGCTTGTTGCAGAATGCCATTCATATGGCCTCCGGATCTGCTGCATTTCAGTGCATAACAAGCATATTTTGAAGGGCCTTTCAAATGTCCCTAGTGTTCAAGATGATGTTCTAGTAAATGGCAAATCAGAGGAGGATCGTGATTCTACGCTGAGAATGATGTTAGAGAAAATGAGAGATGCAGGTCTCACCATCAAGTAAAGGAAATGCCAGATAGGATTTGAGTTAGATATTTACTTAGGATATGCACTCACTAAGGATGGTATCAAGTGCAATTACAATCATCAAAGAAGGCCCCAGAACCTGTTTGCATGGATGAACTTTATCTATTTGTCAGCCTAGTGGCATAATATTCTAAGTATGTGAAAAATGTTGCTGATATTGTAGACTCCATGGGGTATATTTACAGGGGGATAGTGCCACCAGAAAGTCACTTTTAACGACGTTCTGATGGCGCTATGCCTTTCTCCATATTTACTTAGCAGTGTTAAGCCACTTTTTGTGCATGCATCACTTTGCCTGAAAGGGGCATGCAATGGGCGTTGCTGTGGGCATTCTACTACAACACCCATTGCTTTTTGATGCTGCCCCAGATTTATAAGGCTGTATGAATCTGAGGTAGCACCAAAAACTAGCACCATGCAATAGCAGGCGTTAGAATGGCAAAACGAGGAGAAATACTTTTATTTCTCCTCGTTTTGCTTTTTCTATGTGTGCTGCATTCTACAGCACATATAGAAAGAGCAAAATGTCATTAATGATTGTTTAGGTGCAGGAAGGTATCCCTTCCTGCATATAAACCATCATTAAATAATGACAATTTGCTACTTCTATGTGTGCTGCATTCTGCAGCACACGTAGAAGTAACAAATCGTCTTTACTGTCATCTTCCTGCACAAAACCAATCATTTCCTGCACTATGGTGCAAAAGGGCCTGCTTCGGCGCTAGGCAGCTAATTTTAGCACCAGCTATAGGGAAAACACAGGCGTGTGTCTGCGTCGTATTGTTGTAAAAATACGGTGTATCCCCGCGTTTTGGAAATGTCAGAGCACGGTGCTGACAAATTTGGCACATCTCTACGCTCCGACATTTCTTTGTAAATGTGTCCCCTTGAGTGTTGTGTTGAAGACGAGGGCACAGTTTAATGGAGTACCGAGTGTTGTAATGCCTTTGAAATAGTGTAGGTCGCTATGGCCAAAGCACCATTACTGGGAAAGTTTAACATCTGTAGGGGCACCATTATGTCCATGTATGCCAGTGCATGGGGACCAAGAGACTGTGTTGCCTCACATAGTAGATGGGAAGGAGTGTGCAGTGGCATTTGGTTTAAGCTGCTTTGAGACGGTCTGAGAGTAAATACTCTACATTACTCAGTTATTAAGTATTTTTAATTCATTTTTTGGGGTATTCCTTTTACTGTAAGGATATATAATAATCACTTCACTTTGGCTTTTTTTCGCAGAAGGAACGGATCATACCATTCCTCACTGGCTTTTGAGTCTATAATGATATAACTTCAAAGTGGAGTACCATCCAGGTTCTTGTAAGTTTGTTGCTGTTTATCCAGGATGAAACTTGAGGACTGTGATGAAGAGGATAATCAGTTAGAGGAATTGATGTTGTTGGTGGAATAGACTCGTCTCAGTAAGTCACATACAGTTGGACAGAAACATCCACCAATATGTCTGCCCCCAGCCTCCATTTATGCCACCTAGATCATACTCCTTCCCAGCAATAGGTAGCAACCAGCTGGAAATGGTCACAAAGGACCCTAGCTTGGTAGGTCAGCCCACAAAATGCCAGGCAGTGTTGAGTAGCCTGTTCTTGTGGTGTTGTGGATGTTTACTGTGATTAGTATTTTTTAAACAGGTTCGTCTTTATTGGTGTCCCACATTAGAGAAGCATTGGGGTGGTCCTTATGAATATGAGGATGTTGTTCCAGATCCTGGGTGCATACATGGAATGGCTTTTCTCTTTTTTACACTTCACAGTCTGCATTCTGACAGTGTCCTGGCTGAAAAGGGCTTAGAACCACCTGAAATGGTGAGGTTGTCTGCAAGATAAGTAGGGTTGCTGTTTGTGATAGCTGTGTAAATGATGCAGCTGGTTTTGACGAAGGTGCAGGCCAGCAAGGGAACTCAATGGAGTTCCATCACAATTGGGTGATGTGTTCATATTTCTTCAGGCCCTGGTTGGGATGTGCTGCAGCATGTGGGGTGCCCTTAAAGGGTGCCAGTGTGGACTCATGGATATCATGGAGCAGAGCATTTCCACCATCCAGAGTGCAAGGGCTTGAACAACAGCTCTGAAGTCACTTTGTGGAAGGAAGATTCACTTTCTTTATTAGAGTGCAAGTACCAGGTTGTCTTTGTTGTTTTACAATGTATTCCTTGAGGGTGCGGTTGGTGTCCAAGGTGGATTCAGGTGACTTGCATTCAGGGAAAGTTTGGGTTTAAAACAATCAAGGTTCATCTCATTAAGCCAGGTACGTACTGTTTCTTGCTGGTTGATCTTGGAAAATAACTGGAATTCTGACATGGTTGGGTGGAGCTTCGGGTAGGCATGGACTATTTAGTTCTGTATGATGTGAAGGCAGTTTTTGAGGCATTGGATGTCTGAAGTAGAGGAGACTTAAGTGAGTTGGGTATGTCAGCAAGATTTGCAGCCGGCATAAGAGATGAAGCAGGCCTGGGGTTCTTGATGATCTTTTACATTTGTTCACTGAAGACAAGGTTGTTTGTATTCCACTTTTCTGTGGTGTGAGGAATATGTGGGTCTGGAAGAGGGAGGGTTGATGTAGAGTATAATTGTCTTGAAAAGCATTCTGGTTCTACTGGTGGCTTCATTGATGATGTTGGTATTGTACTTTGCTTTGGCTGATGTGATGAGCTCTCTTTCTGTTGCATGGAGGAACTTCAGTATCATGAGAAATGAAGTTCTCTTCCTTGGCTTCTTCTCTTTAAAGATGGATTTGGTGGGACACCAGTTATGTCACTTCCTGTGCAGATAGATGCTGCAAAAATGCAGTAATGTCACTTCCTGTGCAGATGGATGCTGGGCAGTTGTCTTTTTGCTTTACTTCTTTTAAAGATGGTTTTGGCTGGAAATGAGGAATGTCACTACCTGCGCAGATGGATGATTACAAATAAAGGCCTCTTACCTGGCTTCTTCTTTTTAAATATAGTTTTGGTGGGAAACCAGTGATGGCACTCTACAACTACCCCGGTCAACTCAAAGCTTTCTGCTTTTGTTGGTCAAGCACTGTGCTGCATCCTGCAAAATTCATTGAAGCCCATCCTTCATAGCTAAACCCCTCAACGTTGGGGCTCCAGACACTAGAGGATTTCACACCTGGGTAGTCCAAATGGACTAAACATTTAAAGAGACCACGTCCTTGGTTCATGTGGCAATGCCCAGTACCAAGGGAGCACGGACTTGGTCCTCTTGTCTCTCGGCTGCTCCCATTCCCAAAACGACCTCTGACATAAAACTGAATTCCCAAATGCCTTCTGTCTAGCAGTATATTAAGCTCATTCTAACCAACCTGCCAAGGCTATCACTTATATGCCAGGTTTCATTTTCATGGTTCTAGTAGCAACAATTGTTTTGGGGGGGCTTTGGAACCCATTTGAACAGTCTAAACCTATTAAATTTCAGAAACACACAGTTGCTTCAACTCCAAGTGAAAGGCTAGGATTTAAAATTAAACTATGAAATAAATGTATTTGGCACATTGCTCTCATGACTTTAATGAAGTAAGAATTTCCAATAGTGATGCTTATATTATTCGACTGAAAAAAACGAAATATTGTACTTTTACTGAAGAAATGTACGCAAACCTGCTCACAAGCAATCTCAAATGAGAAAAAAAGGTGAATTAGATTTAAATTTAAAGATAAGCACTTTGGAAAAGGAAAGCATGGCCTCAGATACTTCCATGGGATATCCTTAGGAAACGCACACCTCTTATTTATCACACTGCCCTCTGGATGTCCTCTGTTTCACAAAGTGACCTTTTTTGTTCTACGAATATTCACTTCAAATGTAAGCCACATTCCTACTTCATTACAAGAGTTCATGTTTTATTTGGTGGCTAGCTCACACATTGTGGTTCTTATTGATGGATTGATCATATTTATTTTTTGCTTGAAATTCTTTTGTGCCCTGGTATTCCTTCTGCCTCGAAACTAAAGGCTATGGGCCTCATTTACAATATTTTGACGCACGGCAGCGCAGCAAGCCTTCCTACTGCGCTGCTGTGCATCAAAATAAGAGGACAGGAGTGCGCCATATCTACAAGATATAGCGCATTCTTGTCCTTTTCCTCTGCACCGGTGCACAAACAACAGCTGTGCGCCAGCGCAGACACCCTTCTGTCATTTTGCAAGGGTGCATGCCATGAGGTGCTGATTGTTTTTGTGCAAAAAGGTGTCCCTTCCTGCACAAAAACAATCATAAAAGGCATTTTCCGCTTTCTATGCGGGCTGCAGAATGCAGCACGCATTGAAAGAGGAAACAACAAGGGGAAATAAAAGTATTTCTCCTCGTTGCGCCTCTAGAATCTGACTCATTCCCAAGTTTACAAAATGTTGTAAATCTGGGAATGCGTCACGTTCCATGGATGTTGCGTGGGAACACCCACAGCAACACCCATGGAACGCCCCTTTCACACAGATTTATGCGTGAAAGGGAAACATATTTACAAGGCCATGTAAAGTCACGCTGGGTGACTTTACATGGCCTTGTAAATATGGGAAAGCCCATTGCGCATCAATAAAAGAGACGCACCAGCGACAAAATGGTCTTGTAAATAAGCTCCTTCGGGCCTCATTTACGATAGTTTGACGCATGGCAGCGCAGCAAGCCTTCCTGCTGCACTGTTATGCGTCAAAGTAAAAGGGCAGGAATGCCCCGCATCTACAGGATACACCACATTCCTGTACTTCTCCCCTGCAACAGCACACAAAAAGCAGTGCAGACACCCTTGCATCATTTTGCAAGGGTGCCTGCCTGAAGGGATGATAATTACATGCATTTTCCTCTATCTATGTGTCCTGTAGAATGCCTCGGGAGGCGTAGGATTCTGACACATTCCCAGGTTTACAAAATGTTGTAAATCTTGGAATGCGCCAAGTTCCATGGATGTTGCATGGGAATACCCACAGCAACACCCATGGAACGCCCCTTTCACGCAGAGTTATGCATGAAAGGGAAACATATTTACAAGGCCATGAAAAGTCACGCAGTGTGACTTTATATGGCCTTGTAAATATGGGGAAGCCCATTGCGCTGCCGATTCAGTGGGCTTGTAAATAAGCCACTAAATATGCTCAATGTGAGGATTCCTCCTCACATAGCGCCGCAATCCTGCAGGGACTTTTCTCAGCACCTGATGCAGACACCTGGTGCTGGTGGGACAGCCCTTTCTGCTCACTGCAGCCTTTTGAAAAGGAAGCAGGGGCACAATAACAAAGTAGGGGGTTGAAAGGCTCACTTTCTGGAAGAACACCACAAATGACAGGCTCCTCCAGAGGGTAAGCACCACAAATGGTTCTCGATGCAAGAGGCATTTGGGATAGATGCTTTGGTTCAGCTCCTGTCAGGTTAGCCACCAAGGTATGTATGATTTTGCAACCAGTTGATATCGTGACAACAAACTCAGCACATCATGGTCTCAGAAAAAACTAATACAACTGGGGGTGAGTAAGCGGTCCAACAGAAGAAATCATCTCAACAACCTGTGCTGAGCTTTTTGTTCCAAAATATGCTCCTGATAGAGCACAAATTGCTCTGGCGATTGTTGGGTTTCATCATAATCATGAATAGTCCGCACCCGCATATAATCTTTCATTGTGTTAACATTTGTGTTATTAGAATGTGTACTGAAATAACGTGTAAAGGGAAGGGATAGACATAGTCGTATAACATGGAAAAATTGAAGAATTCTATATGTGACTAATGAACATTATAATTTGTATGCTTATGTAACACAATGATTTAAACATGCTCAATATCAATAATTATGTATACATGTGCTTTATGACTTTACATGCTGCTTCGTATTGTTGGCCCAATTCTGTAGGCCTAACGTGTATTTCTCCCTGAGCTCTCTCTAGTTAGGTTTGCTAGTAGAATTCATGTATATGCAGAATTTGTTCTTTCTCACGTTTTCTGTTGCAGGTGGAGAAACACATTTTTTGTTAGTTAGAATAATGTCGGTCTTTGTTTTAGGAGTTACGCTTAGGGAAGAGAAGATACATTCTGATAAGGTGGGATGGTGTTCTTTCTCACCAGAGAGAGCCTGGGAATCAAGGTCATCGAGTCGAGGCCGGGGAGCATTGTTGCCGCATGGAAAGTTACCTATGAGGAGGTGTCTTGCGTGGATAGGGCAATACCACACAGCCTCTTGGGAGTTGCTTTTGATTCTTGTATTGAAGTTAAGGACAGAGTCTGGGGACTTCTGCCATGCCTTGATAGAGAGAGCATCTTAGAACAAGCTCTGTATCTTCATGCTACTTGACACATTTAAGTGAATGGTCTTCTTAGGAATCCTTCACATGCTGACACCTTTTTCAACCAGTCGTCTGGGGAATGTTAAGTAGGGATGTCACGTTAGTGGTAGTGTAGGGATAGAATAATGCTCTTTACCTACAAAAAAAATAATGCTCTTTACCTACGAACCTCCAAAGGGGGGGGGGGGACTCTGGATGTCGGGCAATTATCTTTTGTGTCCTGATTCTCGAATTGATCATCCTATATGTGCTACATCGTCTTAACTTTACCCGTACGTTTGACTTTTTATTAGTTCCAATGTACTTGGACTCATCTTGAGGTTTTTGTATGTCCAGCTGTTCTTGACTTTGTAATAAACTAACTAAACTGTTTTGGGAGTCTGTGATTCTTCAGAGTCATGGTTCATTGGAACGGTATTGTGTAATTGGCTAATCATAATTTTCTCCCCTCCACACTTCCAAGCAGACAAAAAGAGTCATCGGCCAGAGGTTCCAGAGTAAGTCTAGAATGCTGAACCCGGCTCCTTCACTCCCAAAGTGAAATCAAAATGCTGTCTTTGAACTACTACAATCAATGGCTAGGGGTGTTGTCATATATTTGAGTGCACTAATGAGTAGGAGGTGCATCTTACATTCAAAGTTTGAAATAATCTGAAACATGGCAGAAGTGCAGTTAAGATGCAGATGGGGTGCTATAATGTCCAACATGCTACGTAAGGTATAAGGTCCTAGGATGTTGCTGCATTTTTAGAGAATCCTGGAAAACCAGCTAGTGCCAAAGGTTGTGGAAAATCTGGTCATGTACTGCAGTGAGCTCACAACTCTCAAGAATATTTGCAGGGCCCATCAGGTGAGGCTTCTCTGAAAGTGTGACCTCCATCCCATCCCCAGCTCAGCTCATTTCTTACAATTGCAGCCCTTTATTCATTAGACATTCTGATTGTCAACCAGCTTTATCAGGAAATCTAGTCTGAAAGTGCAGGGTATGTTTAAGCTATTTAGCCATTTTTTTAAAACTTTTTTTTCTTTTTGATATATTTCCAACATATCTCAGGGACAATGTATGACTACGATTAACAGTATTGAGCACACAAGATGATGGGCGGAATTCTTGCAAATAGTGTAAACCACTGGCAATCACCCTGAGAAGCATTCCAAGCCATTGTTTTCTGTCACTGTGCCACTCTAGACAGAGGCTCGCCTTATGCAGATCAGTACGGAGCCTGTACGTCTTGGGAACAGTACATCCTGAAGTGACAAATGAGCCCCCATCTATCCAGAAAGGAGCACAAGCATGCCAGACCAGTTTCAACCTTATTAGGTCTCGTCAGTGAGATATAGCCGGGATCCTGTGGCACAGTGAGCAAAGGACGCACATCCTGATATACCCTTAGCCACTTAGGGCGTTACATCACAGATACAAAATGTGGTGGGAGGAATGTTTTCAAATAGCCTAAATCTAGTTCTGTGTTTGAGGCAATTGAACAGTGTAACATTACAAGCTCAACTGCTGACACCATATGCAATAATGATATGTAGGAGACATGCATCGTAAAACAGTAATGTCCAGTTATAAGGATAAGGGATCCTGTTCAATACTGAGGGTAAACTGGTTTTGACAGACATTATTACAGAAAAGTGTACCATATAAACATTGCATCACAAATATGGAACCCAGCTATGTCCAGAAAGGCGACCCTCCACTGGAGAAAACGAAAGTTTTCTTGTAAAATCCTCACCCACCAGGGTTACCCCTTGGTAGCATGCTTCATCATGGGGTCCACCCTGTTCCGCTGCGAGACGAGGCATGCTGCGACCTACCAACTAGGCAGGAGCACTTTTTATGACTCTACAGTGATAAAAAAGATATTGAAAAAAATATAAGTGGGGGGTTGTGTGAAGTCAAAATACATACCTGACTAGTGGGTATGACCAATTTAATCTAACCCCTAGTTGGTATGCTTAAAAAGGGGAAAGTAGGAGAGGAGGAATTATGAGTCTGCTTTCCTAACTACTGTATAGTATATTGTATAATGCTTCTGTGTGTCATCTGAGTCATTGGTCAGACCACAGAAGTATCAGCGGAACCACCATCTAAGGGCCTCAGCAGGTCCATTCTCCAACTATTTCTGGGGGGGGGCAAAAGGAGGCCAGTGCCACAGGCTGTGTAGAAAGCCATCCTAGTCCAGAGGCTCATCCTTGCAGTGGCATCAGGTTGCTCTTCTTCCACAATGTGGTTAAAATTCTTCCTTTCCATTTTTTATTCCCCTTTTTCTCCCCTTGCTCCTTTTTTGTATGTAAAGAATTGTAAAAAAGGTGTGATATATTATCAAGACAGCAGTGCATTATTTGTTTGTCCTGAAGATGATGCCCTATACTTAATGTGGCATCGAAACGTCGTCGACACCCAAACACCCTATGCACTAGACTCAAGCTATAACACATTGTGCAACGGTGTTAAATGATTAATTTGTGTCTGTCTATACTGAGAACAACTGTACAGACCCATTTTGGCTTGCCTTTTGGCCAATTCTGTGTTCATTGTTCTGTCTTGTGTTCTGTTGGTCACGGCTGTGCCCACTTGTCATTTGAATGTTTTATTTGATACTACTTTTGAAAAATACTATGAAAATAAATTCTTGTCCGGCTGGACAAAAGACATACATTCTATTCTAAGTGTATGGTTATCTATCACACTGTATTCCTCCTGAATAGGGACCACTGTTCTCTATAACATGAAATTGCCCAAGGTCCCTGTCTTAATTCCTTTGGGTTCCCTTGTTCTGTAAAATACTTCTTCCACCGGAGCATCCTTTCGCCATTGTTGCTCCAACGTACAGTGTATCCTCTTCTCTCTCTCCCTTGTGCAGGTGTTTTCAAGTGGGGATGTAACAGTCTAGAAGCCAGGCCCATGATTAATCCCAGGGTAGCACATCATCACTTCTCTCCTGGTCCAAACTTGCTGCACAGCATTCAAGGACACTTAAACATGGCAACTTCAGGTTGCCTGTGGAAACAGCTTCCCTGAGAGCCTGAGCTCTGCCCATAAATGACACCGCTGCCCGACTCCTTCCCACCAAAACGTAAAAGGCAAGCTTTCCTTGTGTTTGGCTGCAGAGGTCTGGCTCTCCTCCTTTATTACTGGGGGCCTGACCGTGTGGTTAACGAATTAACAAATGCAAATTTCATTCCATCCCCTTCCCTTTCCAGGAACTGGGTCAAACACTGTTAATGCCTTTACTGTGTGAGGAGGCCATTGCTTCTCTTGCTGGACAGCAGAGTAATTAACTTGACCCTTTGAGAAGGACAAGTGCCTGGAATCTGATTATGAGCAGAGACAGGTAAATATGACAACTCTTAAGTGCCATAAGTAGTGTAAATACCATGTCAGGGGCTATAAATCCACACTTGGGGTGAATGTTTACCCCTATATTGATACCTCGTTGGACCTTTAGGCCTAATTGAGGCGAAACTGTACTATAACGTAGATTTTTCTAGATGTGTAATACAGTTTAAGCATTACAAACCTACGCCATGAATTTCAACTCACTTTAGAAGGCCTACCTTGAAAGGTCCCTTCTGCAACAAGCTACCTTTGCTCAGACATCAGGCTGTGAAAGACGTTAGACTCACACACGTGCTCCGATGTTCAGGTGTAACCAGCCCAGAGACGCTTACCCTAGCTGCGCAGCAGCGCTCTCATTTTAAAAGGCAGACACTGGCAGTTAACATTCTTGGTTAACACTCTCAGTCCATTTACCATTAATTTACTGTGAGTGAGATTCCGGTAGTGAGATTCGCTCACAGTAAAAGTCCAAAAACTTGGTAGTCAAATGCAAAAAGTACAGAGGGATTAAATGGGCTGAACCCAATTGCTACAACTTCTTTCAACCATATAGCAGGCATTCTCATTTTTGATCCGCAACTCCCTGCCTCCCAGCTGTCTCTCCCTATTATATTGCAATTGCATTTATACAGCACTTACCACCCTTGATGAAGTGCTGAAGCACTTTATGACGAGTAGCATGTTACTCCGGTATCCAAGGTTAGTGGTTAATCCTATGGTTATTGGAATTAGTTTTATGTTCTGAAAATGAACCAATTAATACATTTATCAAGTTTCTTTGTGGTAGATTAATAGGAGCTAGCTTTCATCATTAGTGGGAGCTATATGAGGTCTTACAAATAGTTGAATTTAGAGAATTCAACAATATATTAAGGTGTGTGACTGAACAGTGCGATACACTTAGCGAGAGGAGGCGTGCAGAGGGTAAAGAAAGGGTCACTTGGAAGAAAGAAAGGAGAGAAAACAAATGAAGGTTTTAGGTTAAGGTCAGGTTTCCATGCGGGGTTTTGGGAATATAGTGGGAAGAGGCTTTTAGAGATACCATGCAATCTGAGGATGTAAAACTGTAGAAAGAAACATTACATACTACTTTATGTTCAGGGCAGATTGTTTCAACATGCGCGCCTGAGAGTGTAGGTCATTTGAGGAGTAGGAAACCGAGTCTTCTGTGTGCCAGGCTGAGGGCAGACAATTTCATTAGTCTAAGGTACAGCAAGCTAGGGAAAGGATCAATATTTGCACATGGGGAGGTGACGCAGACTCTTTCATTAGGAAAAGTCTCACTTAATGATCTTGCCTTAGTATTTTAACCGCATTGTATTTAAAGTTCCTTTTATTCACTAAAACGCCTCCTCTCAAGAGAAGCTGCTATCCCTTTATTATTTGAAGAACAATTTATTATTTTCACATACTAGCCCCTTTAACAGAGATGCCGTTGAAAGCAAGCAGCTAAAGGTGTCATGCAGGAATCTCAGCGGCTTTACTGCTACTCTTGGTCCTTGAGGTCTGATGAGGGTGGCTGAAAGGGGTGTGTATTTGAGGACCACGTAACAGGATACCATTCACCTTGGGAGTCTGGATCACCTTCACTAGACATCTTACCCAGTGTCTGCCAGTGCTCGATTTGTATTAAAAAAAAAATCTCGCCCCATCCATTGCCGCTGCCCATGACATTACAGGCACACCTACTAACCATCACACTCCTACAAGTGTGAGAATTCAGACTATTCCAGGCCACCAATTAGAATGGTTTGGATGGCGGGTATTAGCCATTTTCAATATATATTGAATTTATAAACAACGGTAGCTGTGCTCATCTCTAAATATGATAAAAGGCACCACCATGAGAAGACCACTACGTTACTGCTGCTTTTACTGTACACTGCTGCTCGTTTTATTGATTGACATTGCTTCGTGTTTTTTATAACTTTTAGCTTATTTGAGTGTAATTGTGCTTTTAATACCTCATCCTCCCTCTTTGTCCGCATTGCACGCACTTTAAAAGAATAACCCACACAGACTCACCATTTGGGTGTTTGTAACTCGGTTCTACTCCCGACCGCCATCTTGGGTGAGTGTGGCTGACGCTCCCAGGACGTTTCGGGGGTCAGCGCTCTAGTGGCGGCTCGAGCCTCCTGGCAAACGCTATTTAGGGGACTGGCTGTTTGCGCAGAGCTCAGAGAAGACCACTACGTTACTGCTGCTTTTACTGTACACTGCTGCTCGTTTTATTGATTGACATTGCTTCGTGTTTTTTATAACTTTTAGCTTATTTGAGTGTAATTGTGCTTTTAATACCTCATCCTCCCTCTTTGTCCGCATTGCACGCACTTTAAAAGAATAACCCACACAGACTCACCATTTGGGTGTTTGTAACTCGGTTCTACTCCCGACCGCCATCTTGGGTGAGTGTGGCTGACGCTCCCAGGACGTTTCGGGGGTCAGCGCTCTAGTGGCGGCTCGAGCCTCCTGGCAAACGCTATTTAGGGGACTGGCTGTTTGCGCAGAGCTCAGAGAAGACCACTACGTTACTGCTGCTTTTACTGTACACTGCTGCTCGTTTTATTGATTGACATTGCTTCGTGTTTTTTATAACTTTTAGCTTATTTGAGTGTAATTGTGCTTTTAATACCTCATCCTCCCTCTTTGTCCGCATTGCACGCACTTTAAAAGAATAACCCACACAGACTCACCATTTGGGTGTTTGTAACTCGGTTCTACTCCCGACCGCCATCTTGGGTGAGTGTGGCTGACGCTCCCAGGACGTTTCGGGGGTCAGCGCTCTAGTGGCGGCTCGAGCCTCCTGGCAAACGCTATTTAGGGGACTGGCTGTTTGCGCAGAGCTCAGAGAAGACCACTACGTTACTGCTGCTTTTACTGTACACTGCTGCTCGTTTTATTGATTGACATTGCTTCGTGTTTTTTATAACTTTTAGCTTATTTGAGTGTAATTGTGCTTTTAATACCTCATCCTCCCTCTTTGTCCGCATTGCACGCACTTTAAAAGAATAACCCACACAGACTCACCATTTGGGTGTTTGTAACTCGGTTCTACTCCCGACCGCCATCTTGGGTGAGTGTGGCTGACGCTCCCAGGACGTTTCGGGGGTCAGCGCTCTAGTGGCGGCTCGAGCCTCCTGGCAAACGCTATTTAGGGGACTGGCTGTTTGCGCAGAGCTCAGAGAAGACCACTACGTTACTGCTGCTTTTACTGTACACTGCTGCTCGTTTTATTGATTGACATTGCTTCGTGTTTTTTATAACTTTTAGCTTATTTGAGTGTAATTGTGCTTTTAATACCTCATCCTCCCTCTTTGTCCGCATTGCACGCACTTTAAAAGAATAACCCACACAGACTCACCATTTGGGTGTTTGTAACTCGGTTCTACTCCCGACCGCCATCTTGGGTGAGTGTGGCTGACGCTCCCAGGACGTTTCGGGGGTCAGCGCTCTAGTGGCGGCTCGAGCCTACTGCCACACGCTATTTAGGGGGCAGTATGCAAGCGCGCAGCGTACACGCGCAGCGTACACGCGCAGCGTCGCGCCGGAGGAGCGCCAGAGGAAAGCCCGTCTGTGCCCGTCCGGGCCCGGACGGGTCCAGGGCCAGCCACTACGTCCGTTACTCCGTATGGGCAGGGCAGTCGCATCAGGTACGACACGACCGATCTCCACACATTACGACCACACAAATTGGACACATGTCAGTTCATTGTGAGGGACGGTCAACCCTTTGTAAACTGTAGGGTGTGCAGCCTGGGGTCTGGTTCCCACAAGGCCAGAAAAAACCTGGAGTTTGGCCTTCTGAACTGTAGGTCACTCCCTCGCCATTCCACGGAAATTAATTCACTAATCATGGACTACGACCTGGATATTTTATTTTTAACGGAGACATGGATCACGCCCGCTTCTAGTCCAGATATGATCCAAGCCCTCCCGCCCGGATTTGTGATTTACCATCTCGACAGACCCACAGGGCGGGGTGGGGGTTTGGCTATTCTGTATAGGGATACGCTCAGGTGTAGGGCACAGGAAGCAGGGATTAAGGACTGTGAAAGCTGTCATTTCTCCCTTCAGCTGTCCCCTACGGTTGCTATCTCTGGGCTCCTGGTGTACCGTCCCCCGGGGGCAGTGGCCGGTTTCATTGATTCACTTATGGAATCCGTCACCGTTCTTGCCTCCTCAACTACTAACTTTATCGTGCTAGGAGACTTGAACCTTCACTTTGAAGACGCAACGGACCAGTCGGCCAGTGACCTGCAGTCTGACATGAGTGCTATACATATGGAAAGAATCAATTCAGGTGCCACCCATGGTAAGGGTCACCTGCTCGATCCTATCTTTTCCAATATGGAGCAACTATCCGCCCTCCCCCCCCTTCCTCTACCATGGTCGGACCATTGCCTAGTTTTAGCCAGCTGGTCTTCTGTGGGCTGGGATGCTCCCACACCTAGGACATTCAGGATAGACAGAGCTTGGTCGAGGCTCCCCATGGACAAATGGACTGCCCATCTGGAGTCAACCTGCCCCCAAGTGGGGTCTGACCCAGAGGAGGCGGATGCCAGCTTAGAGAACTGGTTGAGCGGTTCCTTAGACGCCATTCTTCCGAAGAAAAAAATGCTTATTAGGGAGAAGAGAGCGGGCTCGGCCCCCTGGTACTCTCCTGAGTTAAGGACACTGAGAAAGAGCTGCAAGAGGTTAGAACGGGCGTGGAGAAAGGACTGGGGGATAACCAGTAGGAACGAGTATCGCCTAGCCTTGAGACTTTATAAGAACTCGATAAGGGAGGCCAAGATCAAGTACTTTGATGAAAGAATTTGCAAAGCCACCTGTTCCTCGAGAGAGTCCTTCAAGGTAATAAAGGAGATGCTAAAAACCCCCGACCCACCGGTGATTCACGATAATGCCCAAGGGAAATGTCTTGAGCTGGCTACCTACTTCAGCGCCAAAATTGAGACTATCCTTTGCTCACTCCCCCAGTTAACCGCAGTGGCAGTACCAACTACTCAGTATAGGGCAGGCACACCGGAGTTGGATCTGTTCGGCCCTGTGACTGCGGAAGATGTACGAAGTGTGCTGGGGAAAGTAAAGAGTGGCTCCCCTAAAGACCCTGTCCCGATGCGATTTCTAAAACAGGCTGCACCGACAATTGTGGCCCCAGTGACCGAGCTGATTAATCTATCTCTGGCACAGGGAGTGGTGCCATCGGGATGGAAAGGAGCGGTCGTCAAGGCCCTCCTGAAGAAGCCGAGCCTTGACCCGACGGATCTGGCTAATTTTAGGCCGATTTCACTGCTCCCGGGTATAAGCAAGATTGCAGAAAGACTGGTTAACCACCAGCTTTCTAACTTTTTGGAGACTAATGGCCGGCTATGGGATTCCCAGACGGGATTCCGCCCTGGACAGGGGACTGACACTGCCCTGCTAGCCGTGGTGGAAGAAGCCAGGTGCATTCTGGATTCAGGAGGGTCAGTGGCAGTGATCCTCCTGGACCTGAGTGCTGCTTTTGATACCGTAAACCACCAGGTACTACTCGAACGGCTGGAAGGGCTGGGTGTCACAGGACTGGCTTTGAGATGGCTTGCCTCCTTTTTAGGTGGACGGTCATTTGAAGTGTGGGAGGGAAGTGGGAAGTCACCCTCCTTTGCCCTCCAGTGTGGGGTCCCTCAGGGCTCGTCGCTGAGCCCTACCCTATTTAATGTATATATGGCCCCACTGGAGGATGTGGTGTCTCCGTTCGGCTTTAACATCATCAGCTACGCGGATGACACGCAGTTGGTTGTGGGGCTCTCCCAATTAGAGAAGCAACCGGCGATACTTCATTCCTGTCTGGAGGAAGTGTTTAGGTGGATGACGACCTCATCCCTTAAACTGAATGGGTCAAAGACGGAGCTCATGATCTTAGGCCATACATCTTTTGCTCTGTCTCCCAGCAGTTGGCCTGACTGCATGGGGGTTCCTCCCAGCCCAAAGAAAGAGATCAGGAGCCTGGGGGTGTGGCTGGAGCAGGATCTGACATTTAGAACACACGCCAAAAAGACCGCTGGTGTATGTTTTGGTATGCTCCGGTCAGCCCGCAAGATTCTGCCACTCCTCCCAGACACTTCCCGTAAATTGCTGATACAGGGGCTCATCATCTCAAGGCTGGATTACAGCAATGCAATCCTCCTGGGTGCGCCGGAATCTACGTTCAAGAAGCTGCAGCAGGTGCAAAATGCTGCAGCCAGACTGCTGACAAATGTCCCCAGAAGGCAGTCCGCCAAACCGGCTCTAAAGACGCTGCACTGGCTCCCGGTGCGTGAAAGAGTAACCTTCAAAGCTCTCTGCATGGCACAGAAGAGTCTGCAGGGGAAGGGGCCTGCAATCTTGAGGAACATGATCCAACCCTATAAAGCAGCAAGGGCCCTCCGTTCGGATCATAAATTCCTCTTAAAGTCTCCTACAGTAAGACGAGCCCGTACGGGAGGAAGAAGGTTCTCGGTGAACACGGCCGCTGCGTGGAACGCGCTTCCACTTGTTTTGCGAGCTGAGATTTGTACTCGGCGTTTCCGCAAACTTCTGAAAACCTATCTCTTCCCAAACTAGCGTGTCACGTGTTAGCCTCTGTTGGTCCTTCGATTGGCGCTGGGATGCTCAAGGGTAACCGTGCGCGTTATAAAACTCCAATAATAATAATAATAATGTAGCAGACTACTATAGGTGCCGGTGCTGACAATTAAGTGCCCGTGCCAAGCACTAGAAAACACTACCTCAAATTAAGCAGTGGACTGTCTGCCATGTGAAGATCGCATTTTAAAAGGCTGTGGGTGCAATGTAGCATATGATGGATGTTTGGTCTGTAGTTTCATCCTTATTTCCCACAAATCAAAGAATACTGGATTGCGCGTAGCCACTGTAAGATTATATTAATTTGAAACGTTTAAAAACGTGCTCAGAAACTCCATTTTAACCAGATGTTGGTCTTTTAAATAAACACACTCGTTCTTAGGATGTTTATAACAAAAAAGTAACAATAGGTCGTTGGGAACGTGGGATTTCTGTCTCGGCGATGGAAGCGATCCCCAGGAGTTTATGAAATGTCAGAAGACAGATGTGGGAAGGAAGTTCTCTTCCAAACACTTCCCTTCACCTCGCATTGCCGGATAATAAATAGCTCCATCTCACTGCCGATGGTACTGTCCACAAATGTCACATCTGCCGGTCCGTATCCTTGGCGAGGACCCCGGGTGGAGAGGATACGCGCACAGCCAGGCCTCACACAACACGGACTGTGGTGACACAACACAAGACAACGGTTTCTGCATGAGGGGTGTAACTGTGCAGCTGCTGCGTGCTTTGCATTAAGCAGCAGAAACCGATTTAAACTAAAAGGCGTCGATTTAGAGAAGGGCTGTAAAAGAAAAGTCTCCGATTTCTGGAAGAAATGCTAAATTCAGCAGTGGAGACTCTGCTAGTGGAATTCCTCCCACTATAGGTGTAGTAAAGCAGCTACGGTGGAGGATTTTGCACTGGAAGATGTTATTTCCCTTCATCACTCAACTAGAAATCCTATTCGTAGGCTGCGCTGAACCAGGGCTAAGGCCTCAATGAGTTAATGGCAGAGGCGCTGTTTTAGGCCTCTTTAAATGGTGAATAACGAGCGGTAATGGCGCTCACAGCAAGTTGTCTGCGTTTATATGCTGAGTAAATACTAGCAGCCTTTTGTTTCAATTTCGTCCATATTGCAATGTGGTATTACCGCATTTCAGTAATGCAGCCACGCTGCACTAACCAAAATCAGCAGGACAGGGTGAGAGAGCAGTAACCGGAATAAAGCACTTTTATTGTAATTGACCCAATTTTCTAAATGAGGGACACAATAACTATAGATTAGCACAGGAATACATTTTTGATTGCTGGAAAAGGTCCATTTTTATTTTTGATGGAAACTTATCAAGTTCCTTTGTTCCCAATACGAAATCAGGTGCTTAACAAAGCGGGAAGATGCTGCTACCCACCACCGACATGTCTAAATGTACTGAGTCATTAGTAATACTCAGCGAAGGCTAACAGTGAAATATGACCCCGACTTAAAGGATTTATAGTTTCTGGTACCTGGGGACTCGCGATAGATTGGTATATCCCTCCTTCTCCCAATACACTAGTCAGTACAAGAGTTCAGTGGTTTAAAGGTTTTATCAGGCACATAGAGTAAACTGAACTAAAAATGATTGAAACCTAGAGAAAGAGTAAGTTTCATTTACCTATTCCACAGTTTGTCTTATGTTCCATAGTTAGAATTAAAAAAAATGTTGAGTACTAGTTTATCCCAAGTTAAACAATTGCATGTGATTCCCATTAAGGCCCTTCTGTAGTAATGCATGGGTTTTATTGTGGTGAATTTGCAACTGGAGGCATTGTCAAAATCATCTTTGTTACCAAATACGGCGGAGTCAGCTTGTCCCAGCGAAGATGAGAAAATCAGGACACCAGCGATAAATACTGTAATCATGGATATGGATCAAACAGGCGGGATACCCCGGGTCATCAGAATAGCCTTAATGAACAGTTCAGTATATATTACAAAAGGAATTGTAGAGGGCACGCCCTTGTGCAACTTGGGTAGTTGATCAAAACATATCCTAACTATTGCCCCTGTATATAAAATTTTAATCCAGGTCACAAAGTGATTTTTAAAACCTGTCCTCACCTTACCATCCCAAAGATGCGACCTTTACACCCTATTGGACACTTTTTTGGTGTCAAATAGGATCAATCCCACTCTGTGATGGGCTTTCTTCGTGCAATCAAGCAGCTCCATGACATTGTTAACATTGTTGGTAGTGCTACGTGTGACACAAAACCATGTTGTGCTCTTATTTCATGTATGATTACTTTACCTGTTTGTAGACGCTTTTGGCTTAGATTTTGTTATCACTGTTTAGTAAGAAATCAGGTCGACATTGCCTGGCATAGCTCAAGCAGGAATATGAGATTGGCGCCACAGAGAGGGTAGGGTGCCACCTATAATAGATGCAAATAGCTCTTGCAGAACTGGCCCTACCACAATGGAAGTGTTTTAATAACATTCCGTTCTAAAATATCATTCCTTTAATGCTTTCTCGTGTGGAATTGCTTGTACCGCTTGCAACACCCATTAAAGTAAATGATGATTCCAACGCATCTGCCTCTACGACAGACAAATAGTCCCACCCAATCTTATCTATGTAGGTTCTGACAACCTGTCATTATTGGTAAAGGTACACGGAGGGTACAGTGCATGGATATCATTAGTAAGCGTACATGGGAGAGAATCTCTTGGTGTAGTAGGATGGGAATAAGTGGAGCATCTTACATGTAACACCACTTAGAACTGCTCCACGAAGACCTCCTTCCACTGTCTCTGGTAGTGCATGGCAGCTGCTGTGACCACTCTAGCTAAATGGTATATACATACAGCATACACAAAGTTTTCTTAGAGGGAAGGTTTAAACACACATATTTGGGCAATCTCAGGTGCCTGGAGTTGTTCCTCCAGTTTTGCTCATACCCTTTGTAAGAGAAATGTTTTGCAGACTCAATACACAAACAACAGGTACATTTTTTTGTGCACGGGAATTCTTTTGTGCAAATTCTTAGCTATGTTTGAAGGACTTTCTAAGCAAACATTTAGCTGTGACAATATGTCTACACTACTCAAGGGAGAGAAATTGATGATGGAGTCGCCCTAAGCCTTAATCGATTAACTCTAGTCAGGTGAAAATGATATTTGAAGGTGTGTGGGGCATCAAACACACATCCATCTGTAATAGCCCAGCAGGGGGGCGTAAACAGATTGCATTAAGTGTGTATTGAACATGGCACTGTGTCTCAACATCCGCTCTCGCAAGGGAGTCTGCAAGAGAATTTTAAGATTACCCATGAAGACACACACACCTATATATATACATACACAGCCCCATCTCCCAAGAAAGAAAAACTCAGGAACCACGTCAGTAATAAATCTATATTTTACTCCAAGACTGATTTTTATCACTTATATCTTTGATTCTGTTCCAGATTTGTGAATCACGTTTCTTCTCTACATTTAAGTGGTGCTGTCAGCAACAGCAGAGTGAAATGCAATCCGACCTAACATGGTACATTAATAAATCCAAAACGTTCTGGTCTTTAAAACACGTAAAGAATATTGAGGCAAAACGAACTACTAATCCAGTTAGTATTGAAACTCAAAAACCTCAATGTAATAGCAAGGTAAGGAAAAAATATCCATTATGATATCCAATTTAAAAAAAACGTACATCTCTTCTGAGCATCCACACACTGCACAACCACTTTTAACTCTTCATAGATAAATTTTCACAAGAATCAACGAATAAGCAGAGCTTGCAGGTATGGAAATTCCAACAGGGAAATGCATTCTTTCTAGGATCAATGATTCCAAGGAAATACTCAAAACAATGACAAAAATCAGCTATTCAGTCTAAAGGCAGCAACGGTTTACATTTGGCTTTGTCCGCCAAAGAAAAGCATCACTCAAAATCAGTCAACAGTCACATCCCTCTTTGTGGTTTATCGTTGGCACACTTTTGAGAGACGTCAAGGTCTAAGGTGACTAAACAAGATGGTCTTCGCAAGCTTTCACTTTTTGAAAATGTGGACCGGCTCCTGCCACTGCAGTTCCACTAACAATTATACGTTCTGATTAACTCAACATTTAATTATTGTAATAGTCTTTACATCAGTGCCCTTAAGAAAATGATTGCAAACTTACAACGTAACCAGAATATTGTGGTTAGCATGATCTTTGGCCTCTGTCGTCAGGCACATGTTACTCTTTGCACTGGTTTCCAGAAAAGAGAATTTAATTCAAGAGATGAAGCGGTAAATCTGTCTGGACCTACCCATCTTCAGAATACATTTTGGAAATCCACTCCTAACACATCTCTTTACTTCCATGCTTATTTCAGCCTGATACTTCCTCGTTTTAGGAAAGCTTGATGTGGCAGGCATGCCTTTCTTCTACTAGCCGCAAGGCATTGGGACACCCTTCCGCAATCTGTTAAGGGTATAGGTAATCGTGTTCTTTATAGAAATTCCTTAAATAAACATCCTATTTGATTAATCCTTAGGTTCTTATTTGACCTTAAGTTTCGATCTACTCCTCGGTGCCAGGATGCCCTTCCAACTAGCAGTTGCGCTCCACAAACACAACATAACATACATTACATTTTATTGGGGAGTCTCAAATGTCACACCAACAAACAGACAAGCATTGAACAGAGTGAAAAACAGGCATGTTTTTGAATTCCTCTGAGATTCCCGCGTTAGCATTTGCACACCCACAATATCTGCGTCTGTTATTGACACTAGTAATAAATCTTTCACTTCAAGTCTGTTCTGGGGCTCAAAGGAAGTCCCGTTGTGAACGGATTATTATGGGAAATGCCTCTTTTGTACTGCATGGTTAGTATAGAATTTATACACACCATCCACCAATCACAACTTGTGTTAAAAACCACTGATGTTGAGAGTGAACATTCTCAACCCTGCAACCGCATACACATTTTTAGCGATATAGTTCAGTTTATGAGGTGGTTTTTAATATCCAAAGAGCAGCTATTGTGAAGAGCAGTTATTGCTCCTTGAAGTTCCATTCACTCTTGCTACCTTCCTGCCAATAAGTTGAGACAAACTCAAGCAGTGCTTTTACATCAAGCACAACAGGCTGCCTGAATTTGATAGATTAACTTTCTAGACATGCTATCTATAGGAAACACTGGGGACAGGTAGGTGACGCGCACACACACACACACACACACACTTTGATAGATTCCATTACTTGTAACATTCTACGATAAATTCTGGCTCTTGAATGCAAACATATCATGTTCTACCACTGCAAATGAAATGACAATGCTACCAAAGAGTCAAAGTCTCTTAATATCATTGGACAATCTCTCTTTTTCTGAGAGCCATGCCCAGGATAGGGGAAACAGAACATTTTAGTCTTCTGGATGTTCAGCATCATGCCTGGGGTAGGAAGAGTCTCCTTTCGATTTAGCTGCCAGTTGACATCTTGTGAAATATCTCATAAAGCGTAGGACTGTTAACGAAGGCACTTGGAAATAAAGCAACTTGACTTCACGCAGTGTCTACGTTAACCAAGTCATAGATAAGTCCGACACCTGAAGAACTCCAATGGACATGTACGCTTTGGGCTAGATGCCAACCTCTAGATCCTTGCAAAATGCATAGCTGTGCATTGTTCACCCTTGCTCCAAGCACTCACTATTGGCTGAGGTGCTTGGGAAAAGTCAACAGCTAGCATGGTCTACAGAATTGGCAACGCTGCCTAATAGCGAAGCGGGAAGGCCGAGCTAGGCACTGTGCCTTTCTCTAGATGTCTGATGTGGCAGGAGTGGCACAGAAGGTGATCATCTATGGGATAGCACCGGTGACCCTCTTCGTCATTCAGTTCCATACCGCAATCCTAGAACACGAAAGGAAAAGTTACCAAAAATAGCAACCACGTAGCATACAATATTTATGTTAAGATTCTGAATAAAATCAAACATTTGACAGAATGTCATTTAACAAAATATTATTATAGAAACTGATGCAGAAATTAGACTGGATTGACAAATACGTAATTTGTTTAGCACACCATATATTGATAACAGGATGCAAGTGATACAACCCAATTTCTCCAACCTGGTAGTGTACAGAGTGTCATCGAAATATGGAGAGATATCCGATGCTAGCTCACCTTTGTTGTCAGATCAGATAATGAAATTCATCATATAAAAAGCAATATAATCAGTAAGAATATGTACAAGTTAATCAATCAGCAAAGTCTTACAAACTCCAAAAGTACCCTATATTAAGGTCACAACTATGCAATAGTGCAATGGTTGCTCTTGGGCATCATTTTGGATCTCGTCAAACGCGCTATGTGCAAAAAGTTGGAAACAGTCAACAATATGTTCATTCTGGTATCAGTTCTGCACACTCTTTGTTGAAATATCTTTTTATTGGTTTTTGCAATATAGGTAGAAAGACACATGCACAGTGTACATGGGTACAATACGGTCATAGTAACATCTGATAATAACCAAAAATAACAGTCAACTGTAGGAACAATACAGGTCAATTGCAAGGGTGAGTGTCTGACTGATTTGCAGTATCTACAGAATGTATGATCTAAGTCCAACGCGCGCACAAAAGTCAATCGTAGGAATCCGGAATAGAAAGTACTTTAACATAACAATACAAGCACAAAATGTATTGATCAAGTATGGTGAATGCCCATTCTTATGTATATCACAAATATTGAATATGGGGAAACCAGAGCATTAGAAGGAAATTCCATAGTTCTTAGAGTCCATATAGTCTGCATTCTAGAGGGCTGAAAACTAGCTTTATCGATGCTGACGGGAGACCGGAAAGAGCGAGAATGTTCGCAAACAAAGGATCCCTATATGTTTTCAATTTTGTGCACCTGATCATTGAGCCGGTAAATCATTCATTCATATGAAGCTGTTCCTCCCATAGCTGGCAATCATTCTTCCACCTTCTAGGGTGTCTTCTACTTCCAATGCCTTAATATAAACACTTTGGACTTTTGCCAATGACGAGTCCAGCCACTCCTTCTGATGGTTGGTGATACCGTTGATGTGCATTGCACGTAAGACTGCAAGTTCCAGAGATGGGTGCAACCTTAGGTCAGTGTTGTCTTGTAAGACTAAATTCCAGTAGGGCACCAATAATGGGCAGTCCCACAAGATGTGCACTGTATCCCCTTTGGCATGGCCACATCAGCAGTACTGCTCAGTAGTGGACAGGCAAGCTCTGTATAACTTAAAGTGAGACCAGTGCCAGTCATATAAGATTTTAAAACAACTGAACCTCAGTCTTGCCCCCCTCAGGTTTTTGTCATGTAAAGGTATGATATCAAGGCAGTCAAATTCCTTGAGCGAGGTTGGTCGGTGTGGTGGCCACCTCTGAAACAAGTAGACCAGAGTAGTTTTTGAGTAAAGGGCATGAAGTTATTGTTCCATAAAGACCAGATATCAGTTTTTGTAGCCCCCCCCCCACCTCCCCCGCAACTTGGTCAGGTAGGTATGTAGTGCAGAATCGCCCAAGGGGTCTGGGCGGCTTCCCAGTTTCCGAAGTAATTTGTGTTTTCATGTGCTGGTATTGTAGAAAATGTGCCGACTAACTGGAATTCTATTTGCAGCTCCTGGAATGGTATGATCATACCGTCTCATATAATCTAACCCAATGAGAGGATGCCATCTCGATCCATTGAGGCCAGTGGAGGGGCTTGTTATCCTTTGTGATTTCTGCATTATGCCAGATGAGTGCAGCTGCATGCACATACCCATGTTGTTTCAGAGGTTTGTGGCTATCTTTCTAGGCCTTTATGGACACTGCTAGCTTTGGATTAGTGCTGGATAAGTAGATAATGGATTATACCAACTATCTCTTAGTCCTGAATCCAGTAGAGACCTTCTGCAATAATTTAGCCAAGGAATTCTTGAAGTCCGTGGTCGACTAATAATGTCACTAAGTGCGTCTCTAAATGATTGAACTCTTCAGCACACCATAAGTGGAACCAGTACAGGCCAAGAAAGATAGCCACAAATCGCTGAAACAACATGGGTATGTGCATGCAGCTGCACTCATCTGGTATAATGCAGAAATCACAAAGGTGTGGAATGGGCCTTAATTTTGCGAGCTCTAGGACAGGTTTCAGTGCAAGATCTAATCTTAAGGGCAATAAAGGAGTGCTCTGACCCAAATTGAATAAGGACCTTAAGAATGGGTTCTCCTCAGTCTCTAAGCCTGCCACATCACTGTATCCCCACAATTCTGTGCTGCAGAGAGCACCATTACCAGCTTGGGCTCTGTAGAGTTTTATGGCGAGGGAAACTGGTTAAGAGGATTTACGCCTGGTAAACCTTAGGACAACTGAAGCCCTATGATTAATGAATCGAAAACCCTTTGTAATCTGTGGCACCCATGAGTTGGAATCAGTTAGCCTGAATCACAAATAATCAAATTCTCTAACTCTTTCAAGGTGATTCTCCACCAACGTTATCCTACCTCTATTTTGTATGTTGTTTGAAAGCCATGAACTTAATTTACTGGGCACTGAGTTCCAACCTATGATTGTCACAGAGTAATAGGGAGAACCTATGTAGTAGAATGTGTAAATCCTTTGGATATTTTGAGATATGAAGGGTATCATCAGAGAGTGGAATGCTGGTACCTTTTGCTCAAGTAGTGTCTGCATATCATTTTCACAGTTAGCTATAATAGTAATCCAAACATTGATAAAGAGGATGAATAAAAACAGGGCAACAACAAAACCTTAGCAGACTCCTTTAATTACTTTATCTTTTTCTATTAGTTGGCTATTTCCACAGAGGGTACCATGGGCGTAGGATTAAGTTGAGTTCATCTGTTTTCTCACTTATCAGTCTCAATGTAGTTGATACAGGCTCATACATCTTTGAGACTGCTTTGTTAGAGCTACTTATTGTCAGGGTGTTACTTATTGTCAGGGTGTCGAGATTAGAATGATGGATGCACACATGAGCATCAATCAATAAACTCTGAGTTTTAAGAGATAATGGATAGTGGTCACTCTCTTCTCTGTGGATGACTGTCATATCAAGCATGGTTCTACCAGCCCTGACATCCAGAATAATATAATCTATATAGCTTCTGTAATCCACTCTCTTAAATGTAGGAGCAGGATGCTATCAGAGGAGTAGTAGCCATTGCATGCACGTGAGCCATGGGTTTGAGTTATATCAACCAATTGGTTTCTGATATGCTCAAATGTTACCAATAACTCTGAGATATCCCAAAATGCATCCGTGTATTTAGTCAGATCCAGAATGAATACTGATGATTCATATATTAAATTAAAGTCACCCGCAACAGTGACATAATAGGTACTAATATAAGAACTTGAGAAGTTGGGGGGTAGCTGATTCAATCTGTGTGTTTGTGCCTCTATTATAGATGTTAAAAACGAGGAGGGCATCTCATGGTCATAGATAATCTGCAATCCCTGTTTATCTGGCGAACTTGTAGATAACTCTTTAACAGACCACTTTACAGAAACTTTTATCCATACTACTAGGCTGCCAGAAGCTCTCCCTACCCATGTAGTTATAGCTGGGGTACAGAAACTCCTGTAGTCAACCCTATACACATTATCTAGGCTCATGACCTTGGAACATACAGGATTAATATCCATCTATAAAACAACCCCAATCATTATCATTCAGTTTTGATATTTTCCCTTGAAAATGATTGAGGAGAGACAAAAGCCTTTACTGTATCTAGTCCATGTACTTTTTTTAAACTTTATTTAAGTTTGAAGGTCATGGTATTATACATTTATAGCTATACATAACATTTGGTATAAGCATTAATAAGGGGGAAATAAATGGAAAAATATGGAAAAGATACAGTAGTTTCGTACAAAACATCAAATTTTGAATACATGCCTATTACATGTAGCCCAGTTGGGTCCAAAAGTTTTCGATGTATAAGTCTAGTGTTCTGCCCTAGTGCTGGTGTTAACTCGAGGGGATGTGTGTAGCGTTTAATGTATCTGGCGCTATTTCTAGTCCCTAACTGGCGCTCTGCGCTTTGCGTTCTCTCAGGTAGTCCCTCATGGGTTGCCATATATCCTTAGGCCTGGATGTGGGGGGTTGCAGTTCTGCAAATAACTCACTAGTAGTATCACAGGAGATCAGGTTCCTTATCCATTTCTCCACTGTGGGCCCTCTCTTAATGCCCCAGAGCAAGGCTTTTTCTCTCTTTGTAAGAAGCAGCGCAATTGCTACAAATCTACGCATAATTTTTTAAATACCAGCGACATGTACTAGTAATGCCATCAATGGGGACGGCGCTAATTTCAGGCTAGTCATTTGCCGCAGTCCCCAAATATTCCGTTCCAATAGGGAGCAATTTAATTGTACGTCCAGGTCATGCGCGTAAAGCCGCTACATGTGTGTGGCATTTAGGGCAAGAGAACCGACTAGGGTCTACACAGGACAGCGCTGGGGTAGTGTTAGCCCTCCGCAGAAATTTAAAGTGTATTAGATTATTGCTGTGGGACAGGATACCAATTTTGTCTGAAGGCAGCATTCTGTTTAAACTTTGTAAGTGGATATCTCAGATCATTTTCCCATGCAGTCCTCACTTTGGTTTGTTTTTGGTGGTCTGAGCGCTAAATATGCACGGTACAGTCTAGAAATGAGATGATTTCCACAAGTGTCTGTGATAAGGAATGTAAGTGGTGTTAAGTCGGTCAGTTCTATAGGATATGTTGATATTTTGTCCCTGAGTGCTGCCTGTATACAAGCCAGTGCGAAGTAGTCCATGTTGGGGGCGCTCTGAAAACGAGGGTCCTCTGTACAGGAAAATATGTGGCCACTGGGAAAAAGGATCCGGACTGTGCGCACTTCTTATCGTTAGAGGATGCGCTGTACCAGTGGGTCCAGCGTGGGGGGTAGCCATGGATTAGCGAATACCGGAAGCGCTGATGAGTACAGTGTCATGCTTCCCATTTTTCTGAGTAGTCTTGTCCATGCCTAGCAGGTGATGGATAATGTTTGAATATCATGGGGATCTTGCGGCACTCCAGTTGGTAGCAAGAACCCCACTGGAGTTGGGGCTGCTAGGTCCCTCTCTAGTTTGACGTAAGAGACACGAGCATCTGGGTGATACCAGTGGCATGAATCGCTACGGGACTCCAAATCCTTCCAGTTTGTATGGCAGTACCAGGGTTTTCTAGCCTATTTGGGCCTGCTTACCCCTCCCCCCCATATCAGCTCTGTCAAAAGCATTTGGTTTTGGGCAAAGAAAGCATTTGTAAAGCGGATGGGGATGTTGTGGAAGAGGTAGAGCAATGGGGCAGGACCACCATTTTGATAGTTGGTATACGCCCTGCAACAGGAATCTGATCCATCCCTCCACCTTGGCGCTTAGTTTTCAACGATTGTGCCATAGGTTAATCGCAATATCTGTTCTTTGTCCCTGTGGAAGTATATACCCAAATACTTTGCTTCCGCTTCGCACTAGGTCACAGGGAGTTTCTCACATTGCCGGTCTCATACCTCTGTCAATGGAAAAATCTCAGATTTCCCCCAATTTTTAAGTAATCCAGAGAGTGACCCGAATTTGTCCACCTCTGTCAACAGTGGTGGGAGGTTTTCAGCTAGGTTTCTTACATACAGCACTAAGTCATCCGCATAGAGGATTATCAACGAAGGGCCGGTTTTGAATTGCAACCCTCATTATGAGTGGCTCTTCTGGAGGTGTCGCAGCAGAGGGTCCATCGCTATCATGGACAGCAATGGCGATAGTAGGCATCCCTGTCTAGTCATGCGAGAGATGGGGAAAGGCCCAGTCACCGTGCCATTGAAGCCAATGCGCGCCGTAGGCAGCGTGTATAGTAAGCACACAAGAGCCGATAATCCTGTTGGAACCCCCAACTTCCGCAGAGCGGCATGTAAAAGGGCCACTCCACGGAGTCAAAGGCTTTCTCAGCATCTAACAATGCCACCACAGCAGGGACTCTAGGAGCTATTCTATGGAGGACGGCGGAGAAAGTTCATAGATTCAGTGCAGTGGACCTATGCAGTATGAATCCTGCCTGTGCTGGTGAGATTATCTGTTCCATAAGTAGCGCCAGTTGGGTAGCTAGTAATTTAGGCAATATTTTATTGCCAAAGTTCAATAATGACAATGGTCTGTAGGAGCCACACTGTAGTGGGTCCTTCCCAGGCTTCAGTAAGAGGATCATGACCACTTCACTGAAAGTGGGGGGCGGGGGGGGAGGACTCCTGTTGTCAATGCCCCACCTATTCACCTCTAGAAGGTATAGTGCGAGGAGATGTTTATATGCCTTATAGAAGGTGCCAGTAAAGCCATCCAGGCCAGGTGCTATGGATCCATCCATGGCAATAATGGCTTGTATTATTTCTTAGGTGGTAAAGGGTTCACTTAAGAACTGTTGTTGTGCATTTGTGAGCCAGACCATTGCTATTTCATCTACATATGCGTGGATGATACCCTGATTATCTGTCGATCCAGAGGTGTTTATGTCAGTGTAATATGTCAGCAGTTCTCGTGTGATGCCCGGTGTGCCCGCCATTTGTGAGCCATCCAGGCTCTGCAGCCCCGTGATATAAGTTAGACCCAGCGGAGGTCGCAATAGTCGGGCCAGTGTGCGCCCTGGTCTCTTCCCCTCACCATATCTGCAAGCTTTTGCGTACTTCCTTGGAAAATGGGCCTCCCGCTCTGCTGCTTCTTGATACTCAGCAAGCAGTTCCGCCCATTTGTTTAAACATACTAGGGCATTGCCCCTGGGCTAAACGCAGTCTGAGGCCAATAGGTCATCTTCCAGCCGGGATAAGGTGCACCGCAGATCTCTTAAGATCCCTGTTTTTGTAGAGATACAAACTCCTCGGTATACACTTTAAAGGTCTCCCAGAGGATGGGCTGTGATGGCACCAACCCCTTGGTAAGGTAAAAATACTTAATAATAGGCGCTCACAGTTCTGCCCAAAACACGGTGTCCTTTAGCACCATATTAGGAAAACGCCATTGTTCTTGAAATACCCCCTCCCCCGGGACTCGTACAGATATGAGAACTGGTGAGTGGTCCCACAGCTTGCAGAGCAAGTGCCTTACGGTCTGAACCCATGGAATAAGAGAGCTGGACAAAAGCCAATAATCCAGCCGTGTCCAAGTGTCATGCTGTGGTGGGTATATGCAGCATCTTGGCTTTTTTTTGTCGCCAGGCATCCAGCAGTGCAAATGTTTTGCAAATTGTCCTCAGTATCTTGTGTGAGCGAGGTTTGTTGACAGGAGTCGTAGAGGTGCTATCCAGTTTGGGGTCTATTAAAATATTATGTTCGGCCCCCAGGAATATGTGATCCATATCAATTTGATCTATCTGTGACTGTAAACGCTAGTAAATGGTGGGGTCATCTATGTTTGGGGAGAATACATTGACAAAAAGAATGCTATGTCCCGCAAGGTGTCCTGTAACCAACAGATAGCCCCCTTATTGTCAGTGAGTGTGGACACATGTTTAAATGGCAGGTTTCTGTGAATTAATATGGAAACCCGATGTGAGTACGAGCTATAGTTGGAGAAAAAGCAATGTTAACCCCAAGCAGAGGCAAACGTGAATGGCTTGTGGGCGCTAAGTACGTTTCCTGTAAAAACCCAATGTCAGCTTTGTGTCGCCGGATGTATTGCAGCACATGCCTGCACTTGAGCGAGTTGTTTAGTCTGCTCACATTCCAAGTCATCAGTGTAATATCTACATATGAGTGAACATCAACCTGATGTGCCATTGAGTGTGATGATGAGCATGGTGGCATGTATCTGTGGTAACAATAACAAGTGAGATCAAGAATAGAAACAAAGGAAACAAAACCCTTAAAACAACAGATCCTACAGTTCCCATCCCCCTCCCTCCTCCCATTCTTTTTTATTTTTTTTATTTCTGTTTATTGGCATTTGAAGCGATAAGTACAATTCCGTTGCCGTACACGGCAGTACAACAATAACAAAACATATAACTAGCCTGTGATTGACCTGTTCACGGATATTGGAGTAATGATTGTCTCATCAGTATCCTTATGTACAGTTGCAGCAGAATACAATCGTAAATACAGTAATATCGTTACTGATCAGTTTGTGAGTTATTGATAACCAATTGTTGCATATAATGACGTACAAGTTCCCATATATCTCTTGGCCTAGACGTTACAGGTAATTCTTCTGCATATAATGCCAGGTTCTCATTACAGTAGACCATGTCTTTTAACCAGTTCTCTGTCTTTGGAGCCAGACCACTCTCCCAGTGCAGGACGACTCGGCGCTTGGCCATCAACAGTGCAATGCACACGAACTTACCAATTGTTCCTTTTAGTTGAGGAAAATGACACAATAAGCAAATTGATAGCGTACATTGCAACATAGTCTGAGTCATTTCCTGTATGTGTTTCAGTACACCCTCCCAGAACAGCGTCACTCTCCCACACTCCCAAGCGATCAGGTTGGCTGCATCGTTTAAAATTACTGGTGTCCCTGAGGCCACATTTATGTAATTTAATGGGGGTGTGATAGATCTGATTTATATACTTAAAATGTATAATGCGCCAGGCGCCAGTTGCCGTTGGGCGTCAGGGCGCCAGTCAATTTGCAGATATGTTCCCAATCCGTCTCTGACAGTGGCGGGTTTAGTCTATCATTCCAACGGGCCAGGCTTTTCTCCGGTTTGGGGACCCTCTCATCCCGCACCTCTCTATATAGTTTCATTACTAGTTTACTCCTTGAAGGCGCAACCAACAGCACCTGTAGGGCTCGCAGCGTTGTGGGTTCGGCTGGGTACGTGGTATAGTGGGCTTTGACAGCCTGTCTTAGCCTGTGCATAGTGAAGTTAAACAGTAGCGAGGGGTTGGAAATGTAAGTTAGGTCGTCTGCTGTGAGAAAGTGTCCATCCGGATAAATATCTTGCATGGTGACCATGCCCACCTCTCTCTGCGCCCTAAGGAGGCCCTCTTCCCGCGTCACTGAGAGTGCCACATGATGCGCGAGGGGCAACGCTGGTGCATACAGTGGGAGTTTGTTGGCGATATTACCTAAAGTCTGCCATGCTGCAATAGTCATGTCTAGTGTGTTGATTTCTGTTTTTGGTGTGTCTCTATGTGTGTGTGTGAGAACACCCGACAGAGGAATGGGGTGGGCACCACCATCTTTCAGTGCAACATGTGGAGGGTACGCGTGCGGTCGGAACCAAAAATATGCATATTGTGCTTGGGCACATAGGTAATATATAAAGGGATCAGGAGCACTAAAACCTCTCCTCGCATAATCCAACGTTAGCATGGTCCAGCTCACTCTGGCCTGTTTTCCCCCCATACCAAGCGGATGAAGGAGGATCGTAACTCCTTGAAGAACTGTTTTGTCAGCTTGATCGGGACATTACAGAATAAATATAAAAAGCATGGAAGTATAACCATTTTGATGACCGCAATGTGATCAGCCCGGGAGAGTGGCAGCTTGTTCCACCTATCTATCTATTGGTTTAATGAGGCGCAAGCTCTGCCGTAGTTTTCTCTTATTACTACTTCTGGGTTGCGGTGTACCCAGACATTTCACTGGGTCCGTCGTCCACAACAAGGGATAATCCATGCTCCGGGGGTCGTTTTAGCTGTGTGGGGTATCATTACTGATTTATTCCAATTAATTTGGAAGCCCGAGAATAGTCAGAATCTAATGTATTCCCTCAGCACCTCCGCCAAATACCATCTTGGTTCTCTTATAAATAATACCATGTCGCTGGCGTAAAGTGCAATACCGACCGGCCGATGTAGGAAATTAAGTGCCGATTCTCTGTGGCGCTGACGAATAACGCAAGCCAGCGGTTCGAGCGCTAGTGCGAACAGTAAGGGGGATAGCGGGCACCCCTGTCGAGCGCCTCTATGTATCTTAAACGATTGGGACGTCAAGCCCCTGACGCGCACCAGTGCTGATGTGTCAGTATATAATAGCCGTACCCAACCCAGGAATAAAAGTGGGAATCCCATGTGTTGCAGTATGTGGAACATGTAGCTCCACTCTATGCAGTCGAACGCCTTTGCTGCGTCGAGCATCACCTCAGCGGCAGACAGCTCAGGGTCCAAGACATGGAACATGGCGAAGATTGTGGGACGTAGACCATTTTGAAATAAAACCTGATTGGTCTGGAAGGACTAAGCTAGGCATTAGGGGCTGCAGTCTGATAGCTAGTTTCTGCGCCAGAATCTGGGGCCTTGTCCTTTTTTAAGAGTGTGATGAGTAGTGCCTGGCGGAGAGATGACGGTAACACACCAGCCTCATGCACCTCCGCATATATCTCCAGTAAGTGAGGCGTGGCTAAGTCAATATATTCTTTATAAAATTCGGCTGTGAGCCCGTCTGGCCATGGCGCTTTTTGGTTGGGCAGTGAGCGAATTGCAGCTTTTATATCCGTTTCGTCTATTGGTTGGTCCAGATATTACCGATGATTGTCTGCCAACCATGCGCATGCTATATCAGATAAATAAGCTTTTAGTTCTAGGTCAGTAGCCGCACCCCGTGATGTATATAAATCTGAGTAGAATCCCCGGAATTGATCCACTATCGCCATAGGGGCGTAGTGTTCCACTCCCTGATGATCTGTGATTTAGTGATATGGTGATGGTCTTCTTGGATTTTGATTTTAGTGACAAGGTTACGGCCTGGTCTTCCTCCCTCACCATATGCTCACGCAGTATGTCTATGTGCTATGTAGCGAATCTCTGATTCCGCCAGAGAGTCATATTCTAAAAGTAGATTGTGAATACGAGTGAGAGTTTTGGAGCAGGGTGTGGCTGTGTATTGGCGTTCTAGCGCTGTTAGTTTTAGTTCGATCTGTTCGAGTTGACCCCGGATATCTTTTAAAATGCCAGCCGTAGTACTGATGCAGACACCCCATATGGTTACATTAAAAGCCTCCCATAGTGTAGCTGCACTCTCCACAGTACCCATGTTAAGGTTTCTGGCTCATCTGCTATGAGCCCATAAACGTTGATAAAAGTGACCAGGGAGGCTCCCAGTTTACCGTGTACCATGGCACAGTGCCCTACCTTGTCTGTGTGTGTTTTGATAGGTGTAAAGGGAAGGCCCGGTTTAACTAGAATGATCATCCCTCTTGCATATGATGAATTCCATTGAAGCTTATTTGTACCCAGCCCATCTAAGAGCAATCTTGGTCTCGGAAGTCGCGGTCAAATGCGTCTCCTGAAGGAGAGCAATTTGGATATCATGCCGATCTAAATAGGCAAACACCTGTCTAATCTTTTTAGTGGTATTATATTTCTCACCCATATTCAAAATTAAACAACATTCCTGCTGATTCTAACATCTTGCCACAACAGTCAAAAAGCACAATCAATGTGAGTCTCGGTTGGCCTGTCGGTTCAATCACATTAACATTCCCCAACTCAGAACACACCCATCCCCCCCACCCAATTCAGCATACCCCAATCGCCAAAGCTATCCCTAGATACATCTAACATTCTCCCGTCCCAACCACCAAACAAACCCATAAAGAAAAAAATAAGGTGTTGTGGTGCACACAAGGTGGCGGAAGCCGCCAGCCGGAAACCCCGGTGACAACGTCACCTGGGGGGGTCGCTTTAAAGAAGTAATACATTCAACACAACCTGCTGAAGTTAGCAACAAAGCAAAAACCAAAGGTAATGATGGACGGAGTGTTGAACATTGCAAGCACTCACCCCCAGTCAACTGATCTGGGTTTAATCCATCACCATTCTTTAGCCCACTCTGCCACCCCAGTTCAGACATGGCCATATGCAAATCAGTCTGACCCTGTGCCTCATGGGAACAGTCCAGCCCGAACTGCCAAGCCATGTCTTCCCTGGACCGGAAACAAGCTTCCTAGGACCGGTTTCTGGCATTTCAGCCGTCTTCAGCCAGGCTTGCTTGAATCCAGTGGCAAAGTGAGCAAGGGACTCACGTCTGAGCATACCCTGCCAACTTATGGCGAACAAAGCAAAAACCAAAGGTAATGATGGACGGAGTGTTGAACATTGCAAGCACTCACCCCCAGTCAACTGATCTGGGTTTAATCCATCACCGTTCTTTAGCCCACTCTGCCACCCCAGTTCAGACATGGCCATATGCAAATCAGTCTGACCCTGTGCCTCATGGGAACAGTTAGCAACAAAGCAATGCGTTATCCGCATTACAAGTGTCCTCGCTATTTGCACTACTGCACCCCATAAGTATACATCGCGCCCACCATTTCAATTGTAAGCTGTAAACAAACCAGGAGTTCGTGGTGGGTATTCATCTATGTCCACGTATAGTGCAGAAGAAGTTATTCAATGGATAATGATCCAGTACTGCCCAAAGTTCGGTAAAAGCTTACATTATTCAACATCTGGGGTGTTCCCCTGTTCTTCCTGCTCACCTCTAGGCGATCTCCTGCGCGGAGCCTGGGAGCCCTTTAGTTGTAGGAATTTGAGCACGTCTTTGGGATCATTATATACAACACTTTTCCCCCCATCTGTTACTCGGAGGCGGGCCGGGTATATCATTGCATACGGAATGTTTGGTCCCTTAGTTTCTTTTTGACTGTCATAAACTTTTTCCGCGCTTCCTGGACCTGTTGTGTGAAATCCGGATAAATGGAAATGGCCATCCCGTCGTGCATGAGGTTTCCCAATTCACTGGCCTTTCTGATCCCTGTAGTTCAGTAGCTTTGCTATGATCGGTCATGGTCTTGCCCCTGGTGGAGACGGTGGAGCAAGCGATCTGTGTGCCCTTTCGATAATGAAAACCTCTGAAAAGGTGTCTTTGCCGAACAGTGTCACCAGCAAGTTCTCGATATAGCGCTCCATATTGCCCGTGTTCGGCGACTCTGCTATGCCCGTAAAGCGCAAATTATTGTGGCGGGATCTCGCTTCCAAGTCTTCAGACTTCGCCATGATAGCTGCGAGCGTTTTTTCGGTCTTCTCCTGTTTAGTTTCTATTTGACGCTGCGCATCTTCCGTGTCTGAGATCCGTCTTTCCGCCATATCTATCCGCTCCATGTGCCTATCCAGTCGTTCAGACATACGATCCACTCTGTAGGTCAGAGAGTCAATTTTCCCATCTATGATAGTCAGCGTTGCCTGGATCGTTGTGAACATGGATTGAAAATCTACAGTGTTGGCGGATCTGGCATCCGTCGTGGGCATCTGGTTCAATGCCAGCTCTGCCACGCTGTTGTCTGTCATTTTTTTTGCCTGCTCAAAATGGAGTTTGGGCTGAGTCCTGTTTGTTTTCCCCATTGTGTCAGTACTGTGTACGACCAAGCGCTGTGCCGGGGCGTTACGTCTCGCAGGCCAGGACCCCCCACCACTAGGATTGGCGCAGACAGTAGCACCCTGCAGCAGTATGCGGGCCAACTCAGCCTAGCACACATACAATGATGCCGAAGTCTAGTGGGCGGTTATACAGTGACCGTGTGCCAAATAAGCCACAATCACCCCAGGTAGCCAAAGACCAGTCACCACAGCTCAAGTTACTTGCATTTCTGTTGACAGGGCCGCCGTGACACAGATCGTTGACACAGTCTCTCCTCGTGGTCCCCAAAAGTGTACTGTCAGCCTTCACATCCACGAGCACCCCCAACAAGACATGCAAAGTGGACCCTTACGAAGTGGAAGCAGGTACGAGGGAAGGGTGCCAATATTCAGCTGCGCATTTCCTACCCCAGGTCTCGCATCACCTGTGTGTCGTGCCACAAGTTTTCGGCGTGTATGACACAGATTCCACGGGGGAGTTATCCGCTTGTCAACTCATCCAGGGTATTGTTCCAATATATAGCCCACTTTGACTGCAGCCTCACCTACAGTCTCACCTGGGGAGGATCCACCAGCATACAGAGCCACCGAGCGAAGCCCAGAGAGGAAGCCCCTCTGCGCCGCTCGCAGGCAGGTCAGGAGTCTCTTTGCAGAGGGTGTGCTTGTGCGTGAGCTATGGGCTATGGGCGTCCCTCACTCTCTTTGCCCGCATCCGCGCTGCACGGAGATCACTTCCAGCGGTCCAAGACCGCGCGCCAGGCAGTTCTCACTTCCCATCCAGAAAGTGGTTGGAGTTTCGTGGTCACCGCCCCACCGCCATGGGCTGATTCACTCTGCCAGGGCACACTGCAGGGCAGTCTTGCGGTTCCGGTGATGATGTGACCCACCGCTCAGCATGTACAGGGGAAAGGAAACACCCTCTCGATTGTCTGATCGCTGCGTCCCCAACAGCGCCACTCCGGGCTCGAGGGCCTCTGCACATGCGCAGCTTCAGGCCACGCCCGGCACCGTCTCAGCGGCTGAATTCGGTCGTTTCGGGGCAATTGGGACTGCAGACGTTGGTGCATCCTGTCGCCACTACATTCCGGTGCAGTAGTTGGGTGTCTCAGCTCAAGAAGCAGGCTGTGTGCGCAGGATATATTCAGGATAGGTAAGCAACCGCTGGAGCACGCTTACAAAGTGTCCATTTGCAGGCGTGGGTAGCTCCACCCCCTCCCCCATTCTTGGCAGCTTTCTGCCCCATAGAAAAATTTCCCTACATCAAAACTTCTCTAATCCCAAAAGGCTTATAGCAAGATATAGATACAGTTGTTAACATCACAGGGGCGGAAATGCCACGCCATAACCCCGCACACTGTAATTGTTAACTCAAAGCATGTGTCACATAGCTGCATCTCAGAAGCGTCCACCAGCTACGAACAGAGAGCAAGGGAGGGGCAGTGTGACCATGTTATGAGAAGGCATCATGGTAATAGAGTGTGATATGAATGGGGTCCCAAGTTCAGCCTGATGAGAAGAGGTCCAAGCTTGCAGTAGAGTGGATGTCCGGCAGTGTTCTTCCTGGAGAGCCTCCCCCGAAGGTTTGTCTTTTCTTAGAGTATTGTCTGCAGACGATCTGGACATCCGTAGGGTTGTCAAAAATATGTGGTTTGCCATTGACTTCTACTTTGAGGTGTGCTGGATATGGTGTGTGTGAACATTCTGTATCTAAGTCTCAGATTTCGAAGCGTTGCTTTTACCCCAGTGTATTTACTCCTGGCTCCTTACACTAGCATTGTGAAGTCTGGGAAGATGGATAGCAAGGATCCCTGCCAGGATAGTGGGCCAGTTTCACGAGCCAGTCTTAAAACGGTGTAGCGGTCTCTAAAGTTCAAGAGCCTAGCGATAATAGGCCTGAGTGGGCAACCAGGATTTGGGTGCGGTCCGATGCACACGCTCGACAACAAACGTGGATGTAAAGTGTTCACTTCGGAATAGTTCCATCAGTATTCGCTTGACAACTGGTCTATCCTTTCGGCATTTGTGGACTCTGGCACTCCCACTATGCGCATGCTGTTTCTTCTACTCCTCGTCTCCAAGTCTTAATTCTTCATAGCAATAGTTTTCCCGACCTTCCCCATTTGTTTGAGTTTTTTAGCTGTTTGGGCTGCACCGTCTTCAAGGTCAGATGTCCTTTCCTCTGCCGTGCCCAGCTGGGTGTCATGTCAATCTATTCCCTCCCTTAATGTGTTGAGGATTTTATCTCGGGCATCGAACTGACTGTCCAGTGCTTTAAAGCCAGAGCGCAGCTCTATCATCAGTGCCTCTGTGTCTGGGGGAGGACTGCCACGAACGTCTCCCATTGTTGCCTCATCTGCTTGTCTCAAGTTTGCGCTGGTGCCTGGTTCTTCACCATGTCGAATGGCAGTCGGCGTGGTTTGGGGTCTTTGAAGGCCATTCCATCCCAGAGCACGCAAGTTCCTACTCCATTTGCAGCTCCCTCGGTCAGTCTTTGTAATGGGGGGGAGTAGGGGGTCGCCAGTATCTCAAGTAGTCCTCCAAGAGTAGCACTGTGCCTCTTTCCACAGCGAGTAGTTCTTTAACAAACCTCCAGCCTCTCAGGAGGGGTGGGCTTGAGGTGCATGCTACATCTGGCTCGTGGCCTCCCTCAAATATGGCAAGTAGCTTTTTGCTGCCTTTAGCTGTCTCTTACTGATCTTACTTATGTCAACCAGCCAGGTTTTGCCAGTGTCTGAGGATGGGGTGGGGTAATTTAAACACTGGCCGATCTCTGTTGCAGCTAGGCCTGAGGGTAGGGCAATTTGTGATTGCAATGGAGCAGGCAGAGGGACGGCCTGGCACGGCCCGACGGTCGCATCCCCAGGCTCACCTTTAGCCCCGGTCACCGCAGGGCCTCTGGGGAGCGATCCTAGGGTGCCCTTACCTCTCCTCGTAGCGTGGCTCCAGCTGTCTTCTCTCCCTACCTCACCTCCATTATTCAGCCTCGCGGTCAGTGCACCTCCCAGCAGTCCGCAGTGATTGGCGAGTAGCGGGTCTTTCCGTGGCTGTTTCTTCGCGGTCCTCGAATGCGTGATCTGGGTGCAGCAGGATCAGAAAGGAGATGCATTGCAGGTCAGTGCCCCCGGTTATTCTAGCATAACTCCATGCCCCAAGTGCTGTGAAAATGGAGCGGGCGCTGTCTCCTCCGTGCTCCAGCGTTGAGACCTCACACCATGCCCCTGGTCCCACAAAGGGTGAGATAGGCTGGCGATGGCAGCACTGATTACTTCTTAATCATACCCTGCATGTCTCTGCGTGTTTTGAGGGGGTCTTCCAGGATGTTTATTAGTTTGCCCCTTGCATTGGAAAGCAGCTATTCAGCTCCATTTGGCTTTGCTGTGCGGGGTTCCGTCGGAGCTTCAGCTACGCATGTCCATTTCGATTGGCGGTCAGGCCACGCCCCTCAAGTCAATGTACTTGATAGTTACTTGAATTTCAAAGTCGTCTGGAACTTTCGCCGACCTCCTCCCCTCCTGGGGTTCCCTCAGTTATAACATAGGAGTACTCAGACTTAAACTGTAGGATACTAAGAGTGTTGGTGTTGATGGCTGGTAATCAATCATTCTCCGGTACGTCAGAGAGCACAGAAAAACGATTGGCAACAAGAATGTGTGGAGAAGTAGATATTGCAAGTGAATGAGAAGGGAGTCTATTCGATTTTGGATTCAGATGCCTATAAAAAAAAGCTTAAAGGCAGAAGCTTCACTGAACTTGAGTAATAGGGTTCCAGGTGAAAATGGTACAAAAGAGTGTCAGGAACACTATCTACTATTCTAGGACAACTATGTCTGTGCCTATTTTTCCCAAGTGGAAATATGAAATATCTGAAGCATCCTGAAAGACACTGTAAATGCTGTATGAATGTAGTCACTTATGGGTAGGTCTGTTAGAAACTGCAACAGGTACTATTCAGTCCTGCACGTTAATAAGATTACTTTAACCATAATAGTGGGAAGTTGGCGAAAATATTTCTGCTAAATCAACAAGCTACATGAAAGAGTTTTCAGACCATAAATGGCCCACTTCACAAAACATTTTCACACTTAGGGGTCACTTGAGTACTCAAAAATGTATTTGTTGTTGAAAATTCAAGGATGTCCAGATTTGTACAACAACAAATCTCACTTAAAACTAGGATGAATCTTAAGACTTATGGGTAAGGTGAATCTTTAAGTATGGATCATAGATATTCTCTGGGACAAGGCAGGGCAGTGGGCCTTCTAGGAAGGGGCAATCACAAAACATTAAGTTACTCACAAATCTTCCATTTGAATTTCACCAGTGTGTCCCCCACACCAAATGTTATACAAAGCTCAAGTGAGCACATCAAGTATGGAAAACACCACATATTTGAAGAAATGTTTTTTAAAGTTTTGGTTCACCCGAAAAAATATTGACACAGAGTAAATTAAATAAATTCACATGTGGTAATGCACATGTACTGCAGTTTGTCTTCTGCAGTGAACACAAGACAGGTGTGGTAAGCATGGACAGCTACAGTTTAACTAGATTTCCAAGCCTAGTTTGGTGATACTTGTAAATTACTAAATATGTGAAAATCTATGTTAATGGTAGATGTATATTTATATGAAAACTACTATATCTCAAAAATGTTTTGAGACTCAGACTCTCATTGATCATAATAGCCCAGAAGTGACCAGTGTGTAAATCATTATGGTGAACAAATGATGGATGACTTTGGACAGGCACCAGGGAACATAGTTTATTAGAACAACCAGAGTCATATGTTCCAACACAATTCAATATTTTCAAATCATTTGGAAAAATGTGTTCATTATGCGTTGTGTTCCTTACCTCACAATGATAACACTCCACATGGTAGTCCTTGTCCATAGACACGACCCTAATGGTTTCATCCGACCCCTTTAAGCATTTGAAAAAGCAAAAATATAATAAAGTTAGCAACAGGGTAGCACATAAAGCCATTCAAATTCCCCTGCTATAATTTAAGCGCTTCACCTAGTTGAATGATGGTGAATGACGAAAGAAGAACTATTTACAACCACTACATTACAGATAATTGCCATCAAGTAATGTGTTACATCTCATACTTTTAAGAAACAGATTGGCCTACTACCTCAATAAAGAGTGCTGGTTCAACCACTGCAGTCTTGGAGATTATTTTGAGCCTGTTTAATACCTTAGGTAAGTTTTCTAGAACTAGGTAGCTCTTGGAATTACCTTGCGACAAGATAAAATGGCAATACCTATGCTGACACTGTCTATTTGTAATTTATTTTCAGCAGCCCTACATCATAACTTGGGGGAAACAGTTAAGATGATGTCCTTGTCTGAATACAAATTGGAAACCACTTTGGAAACAAAACACAAATATGAACCTGAAATTCATATGACTAAATACCAAACTTGCTCTGCTGGAAGAATTTACAGAAAAAAGACAAATTGTCTGCAAAGGAAAACATTTTAAAGCCACTTTGTCCATTCAACTGATAAGGCTTCATTGTGTATGTACAAATGAATTTGAAAGTTCTCCCAAGACGATGTTTCTAATAGGAATCTCTACTACTTCTGCATTTTATAAATCCTTAAATCCAAGCGATTTCCTACAAGGTCACCGAGAGTCTAGACTGTATAAGTGGATCTCAAGGGTCTCTGTAGAATCAGTGAATAGAAAAAGCATTGGAACTGTAAACACCCACTACAGAGAGACTACCCAGCCCAGTGGAGCACGGATGATAATGCTTAATGGGACAGGAATCAAAGTGGCTAATTAGCGATGAGACATCGGATGCATTTTTGCCATTGCCTAGGTGTGAATGTCTAAAGTGTAAGTCAAAGAGGCATGCAGCCCCGAAACAGAGAGGAAAGGAAGAAGTCGGAAAAGGTGATATTTAAAAGAAGGTCGAACATTCTTCAAATAACACCTTTTGAGCTTGTTTGGACCATTGAATCCATGTCTAACCATTCATTATTTTTTAACGATAACAAAGGCACCCACATATTAAAAAACGTGAGTATCCCTCCTTAGTTATTTTTAACCTCACACAAAACCAGTCTACTCACATTATCACACTTAACATCGCACCTCACTCTTCACATTGGCAAAAAACACAAAAGAGTTCCTTTGCGGAGCCCATTAGGAATGGCAGCCCTGGCCCTAGGTGGAGCTGCCTGATGATGAAGCATGGCACCCATTTTGGTGTGTGGGGGCTTTTGCTCCTGAGGAATCAGATCCCCTGATCTGGTGCTTCAGACTATTCCAGACCTCTTCCTTTCCTCACCATTTAGGAACTGCATACTTCTTTGACTTACATCGCCTAATCGGGGGAGTGTATGCTGGATCTTTCTTCACCCATTGTCCCCCCTTGTGTACGGTGAATGTCTGAAGGACAAAACCCACAGAAATCGGACAAAATGTCAGGTTTAGTAACCTGAGTGTTAATTAGTATTGTGTATACCCCTACATGTCTTTACTGACAAAGCCAAGTCCAACAGAGATAGTGACTTCTTTGCTTCGCTATATCAAACGTTTCCATAGGAACCCATTCACAAACGCCACTGGCTTTGCAGAAAGTGATATTACCAGCAGAAATCTACTCACAAATTGCTTTTCACACTCCTGGTGAAAGAATGAGATGAAAATAGGTAAAAACAGGAATGTGGGTCACTGATTTAATATTGTGTCCTAACATTATTTAAATAAACAAATACAAAAATGCAGCCAGCAATCTACTTTTAGAGTCCGAGATATGTTTGAGTCAAGCTTGAGATTTTTTTAATGGAATAAGTATGCTTTGGATGTTTTGCACTCGCAAGATATTCTTCAGGCGGCAGCTTTTAAAAAACACATCCAGCTCTTCAAAAAGATTTAGTACTGCCTAGATAACGCCTACAACATAAGTCTGCCATTTTCTTAGTGGTAACTGCAGCAACTAACTAATTGTTGACATGCAATGGACAGAGACTTGCCTCTTGAGAACAATGCCAGAACTTAAATAATCTCACACATACACACAGTGGCGTAGCAAAAGTTGAGGGGCCCCCCTGCAAGGTACACAGAGGGGCCCCTACCAGCCGCGGTTGGTAGTAGGAGTAACTGCAGGGCGGTAAACTATGGCTTACGGAGGTTTACAGCTAAATTAATATATAAACTAATAAAACGTATTTCGTTGCGTGCACTGCCTCCCCAAAAGCGATGCAGTGCACACAACGAAATTCGTTTTATTAATTTATATGTTAACTTACCTGTAAACCTCCGTAATCCATAGTTTACTACCCCCCCACCCTGCCCCTCCCCCTCCCCACGTCACCGCCCTGCAGTTACTCCTACTACCGACAGCGGCTGAGTACTGTGCTGAGGGGGGGGGGGGGATCCTGAAAGGTTGGGGGCCCCTGCAGCTGGGGGCCCGCCCGCTCCGCAGGGGCTGCGGGGGCCTGTGTTATGCCCCTGTACACACACCCACACACTTCTTTGCCATCACAAAACTGGCTAGAAATTGTGCCTGCAGGGCAGCTATGCAGCACTGCTGTAATAGCAAACTAGCTAGTTTCCTTGTAATGCACTTAAATGACTGACTTCCATGGCCACAGATAGGAATTGGGCACCAGTGGCACACAAACAATTCACCTTTTTAATTTAGTTTTTCTTGAATAATGACTGATATTGCCTTTTGCAAGGTTGTACAGTTCCTCAAAGACATATTTTCCATTAGTGTGCTTACCCTGCATGATATGTTTGTAAGAACATTTGAAAGATCTGAGTCTGATGGAAGCAAGAACGTTCAATAGGAATTTGTGTCATAAGTTACAGATAAAAAACAGCATTGATAGCAGACATCTGACTCCTACCTCCGATGGAAGAATGGCCAGTCCACACGCAGCACATTTCGGAGCCAAAACTCTGAAATAGAAAAATGTGAAAAAGTGTTTGCCTGATGCTGTTAGAGAAGCTGAAATGAGATCTCATATCTGGGGATGTGTGACAGAAATGGAAAGTGTTGTAGCTCCCAATATCAGTCAGACAAGAAAAAATAAATCTTGGTCAACAAACAGCTGTAATCTTTTGTGCTTTTCTAATAACTCATTCTGTTTCGAAGCAGCACACCCGTAACAACAGATGGGTTTCCAACCCCAACTCTCTTTTTTTGAAAAAATCATGAAATTACGTCACTTTGGGATTATATCGATTGTCATAGTATTTTGGGGTGTAGAATAGGTGGAGTTGTTTTCCCTTGGTTTCTTGTCGACTGACCACCCATAACATTATTTATAGCATCTACTGCTCCCATGTATTTTTTTCAGTGTTTTTATGAAGTGACGTTTTAGCATTAGTCAATGTTCCATTTCTTTTTTGAGCTTCAGGGACCATTTCCATTTTTCTTTTGACATATTTTAACACCATTTTTGCCATTAAATTGCAGCATTTTACCCTCCAAAAAGATATCAAATTGAAAACAGCGCCATTTTTGTACTCAGCATTAAAAATAATTCTAATGATTTTTACACACTATACAATATGTACCAGACTGCAGGACTTACTTGTGGTAATCCCTCACACAGTATATCTTATTGTCCGCATCCACAGTGAACGGCACCCCGTCCAGGCACTCGTTGCAGATCACGCAGCGGAAGCAGCTCGGGTGGTAGGATTTTCCCAGGGCTTGTAGGATCTAACAAGATGAATGGAGAAAGGAAGGAGGGTGAAATGTGAGGATGGTACTGTCAGTAAGTGTGAGACAATGACAGGAGAGGAAGAGAAATGAAAATAAAATTTGACAGAGAACGGAGAAAATGGTCTGAAAGCAAAAGAAGGCAATAAAGTGGAAGACTGAGATGGAGGGAAAGAATTGCAAAAGGGAGCAGAGAATGGGAAAATTGAATAACTAACAGAAAATTATGCCATGAATGGAGGCATTCCTATCATGAAACCAAGTACAAATGTAGTGATCCGCCACTGCCAGTTAAAATTGATAAACACAATTCTAGTCACAACTGGGGTCCAAGCGTTTAAGCTCATACATGCTCTAACGCAATAATATACATAAAAATACAACAAAATAAATGTAAGCACCTCAGCAGAGGCACGCTAAAATAATGTCAATGACATAACATTTCAAATAAAAATAAAAGTGGTAGGTTTCTATGATTCTGCTTAGCTTTTGGATTATGTATAGATGTATAGATAATGCACAATTCTACCATTTTATTTTCACAGTGATGTACATTCTGTATTATTACAGAATTCCAGATTTTACTTGGTTCTTTATTCCGTGATATTCTGTACTAAAGTCTCAGGAAAAGTTCGTACCAGTCATCCAATCGCTTAACTCAGCAGAAGAGCATTTACATCTTACAACAAAGCAAGGTAAAACAAATGAGACAATAACCTGTCATCACTGTGCAAGAGCTGTTAGTTTCAGGAAATAACACAAAGCTTTGAATTGTAGCCCAATAAACGATGTTATTCTAGCAAAATCTTAATTCACAGGTCTATACAGAATGGGCGGATTAGATACCAATTATCCTAATAAAACCAGTGAATTTTACCCCATATTTATGGTGTCCTCCAAAAGTTGAATGATCTTCAGCTCCCTCCAAACTCTAAATTACACTCTTTGATGGTTAGACTGTTCAAATCCATGTAAAAAATAATCATAGTAAGTAGTTTATAACAAAATATGATTCTAACGTTCTATGAAGATCCTGCTAGCCCTCAAGCCACAATGTAAGGCCACAACTAAACACCCACAAATGAACCATCCAGAAGTAAGACAAACACGGATGCAATGATCAACTTAGAGGACAGTGACCCCTGTAAAAACAACTAAAAGATCTTTGACCAGTGATTAATATAAGGGCACAAAGTTTGACACAACCTGTTCTCTAGACAGATTATTTCACTGAAGTTCTGCCTTCTAAACCCAAGCAGACAGGTTGTGAGGGGAATCCAGAAGACGATGAAGGATCACGGTTAAAGCATAACCACTCAAGCTTTACCAGTTTCTAAGTGATGCAGGAGAAAGTACCATTACACCAGTTTACAGTTGGGTGGCACCATGACAACTAGTGCCTTTTTCCTTTGGACATTTGCCGAAACTCCAGGAATAAGAGTATCAACATGAGAACCCTGGGCCATAATAGGAACAGAGAAGTCACTTGTTGGCCAGTAAAGGGGGTGGGGAACTGAAAGAAGAGAATTGCCCTCTGAAGTGGAGAATGTGTCTGGTGAAGATACCCTTATGACGTCCGAATCATGGATGTCCACTATCCATCCCCTCCCTAGTCTCCATAAGCTCGTTCAATATGGCTCCGCACAACTGTGTCTTCCTCCAAATTTTCATCAGTACACCCTTCGCTCATCTGTCTTTTCTCCACTAGTGGCCATTCCTTCATATCATCTTGCCAGGATATATAAGTAGGGGCTCTAGGGGAAAGCCAATGTATTGCAAGGTGGTGTTTGCCTAGCACCAGTCCCAGGGAGGCAAATTTATATCGGATAATTCCTCTCATTGGACATGGTATGTGCACTAGCGTGCAGTGGCTGAGAGTATTTTCTATATTTATGGTGCTAACCCTTTGTAAAGTCATCGCCACTTCCAGCCAGAATGCTTGTATGGAGCCACACTCGCAGATCATATGCACAACACGTCCTACTGGAGTCTCACCGAATACAGGCTGCTCTGATCTAATTTGTGCAACCAATTCAGTGTGAGATATGTGGGGTACATGAAATTAAAGTGAATCAATTTAAATCTCACATTATTTGTTGTGTGTTGAACCAATGCACATGCTCTCCCCCATTCTTTCTCCTTTAACGGTACCAGCAGCTCCTGGGCTCCAGCATGATGGTGGGCTGAAGCCCGCAGATAGAACACTGCACGTCTCTTCAAGACAGTGCATGCGCTGTCTAACCAAGACCTAAAAAGAATGTCCGTATGGTAAAAGCCAAACTTAAGTGTCAGAAAGTCTATTGGCTCCTCTTGAAAGCCTGCATTTACAAAGCCATCATGATCAGCACCCCTGCTCATTTTGCAGACAAGCTCATCATCTCTGGTGGTGCTCGGCATGCCACATCCAGGACAACATCAGGTTACAGACTAAGATGTAGTGTTTAGAAAACGCTACCTCAAAATGCATTATCAGTCCACAAACCACCCACTTCTTCTATTATTTATTGACATTATAGTTGTCTTTGATCATGTACAGCACTCCCTTTCCTTTTGGATAGGTTTGCAGTATAGAAACACCCCATACATACATCAAAGATGTGAGTTGCGTGGTGTGGGAGGCAGCAACGGAATACACTTAAATCAAAAATGTTTGAAAGTCACAGGTCACGGAATGCAGGGTTACTGCGGTTAGGGTTACTGGAATTTGGGAGAAGGCATGTTTGAACTGGTGTGACGGTTTTTTGTATACACATATTATGAGCTGGAAGACTTCACAGGAGAAGATGGCCGACACAATAGATAAAAAGCACCCAGGCCAAAGAACATTTTATTTGAATAATACAATTAAGCAGACGGAATACAAACCAAGAATATCCATAACAAGTATTTGACTCTGAGACAAATTCCCAGATATGCAGCAGTGTGACAATGCACCACATCACTTTAAAAAGCTCAGGAACATGTAAGGCATATTCAGGTGAGCCAGGCGATGAGAAATGGCATAGGGGAGCTTGTGCCTGGAAGAGGTGGTAATCCCAGCAGGGTTTTACCTGATTCAGTTATCACCACTTAACAGGGAAAGGCTGTGGAAGTTGAAGGGGTGCCAGTCTCCTACATGACCATGGAAGGAAAAGGGAGGATTCTTATACTCAACATGTAGCTGTAGGATCATACAGAGGTACTTAGGGGGGCCTAAATGGGCAATGTATTTAACTTATTGAATAGTTGACTAAATTAACACTACTTCAACTTAAATGGTGGTAAATAAACGTTACCATTGCGATCGAATTACAATTTTTGTGGCTATCGATTTTGTACAAGGAGCTCATTTGCAAGCAATGAATATAAAACCTGATTCATCATATACATTTTACAATACTAGAGCACTCATATTATTTTTAGTTTTCCAGACCTACAGATGAGGTAGCAGTTGGTAGATATTGTCGAGGCCCAACAAAGTGTTTCTGGGAGTAGTTCAAGATTTAGAATTGCTACAGAGCCAAGAAACTAACACTTACAGTCCAGATGTTCATCAGTAACTAAAAGGATAGACATGATCTGATGGAGATGAAATAGCTAATGATGATGGGCAGATGCTTGGAGATGGAAAAAACAATGTATGGAGTGAGAAAAGCCATAAAAACACTGAATGGTATATAGGGTAATTGCAAGGGCATTTTTATCTCCATTGAAGGACCAGATGAGGGTGAACAGAGTGGCTTCGGGGAGTAGTCTTTACAGCAGCAGACACTGCGGTTGTGGGAGTTGGATGGATGGTGTTGAGAAACTGGATGTGCAATTGAATTGTTTTGCCTCACTGCGTTGGGGTCTTTTTTAGGTCCTGATCATCTTTAGATGAGTTTGTGCATGTATATGTAAATAAAGTTGTTTTAACAAAAACAATGATGAAAGAAATATTTTTACTCCAAAGGGAAAACCCATACACAGGAATGGTAATGTGCATCTTTGGTTGTCATACTATGCTCTCCAAATAAGGACTAAACCCCTAAATACTGAAAAGTGAACATAAAGCCAAGATGACAATTTGCTTCTGGAAGAAGCAATGCTGCCCCTTATTCCTGCTAAAGTGGATGTGCACACCGTAATTGCTGACAACACTGAGACCTGTATTTTACGATGTGAAAATACAACAGCTTGATATTTCCCAAACTCCAGGCCATTTTTTATGGACAAACGCCACCATCTTTAACTCTGGGAATGCATATTCAGGTAACTCGGGTGCAGTCATACTTCATGCGGAAGTACCACATTACTTGTAACACACATTAGAATAAAACGCGAGGTCGGGGTCTGTGTGTTTAATTCAGAAAGCCTTACTTTTCGCCTGTGTGTGGTGATCACCTCACCATGTAAGAACGAGCAACACCGTTCGCTGTAAGTTTCAATGCTTGTTTATTACGTACAGAGCTGCCACACTAGAAACATTGATTTGGGAAAAAGGGGGTGGTGATGGACAGAGTTTCTGAATGATGCAGAATACTCTTACCAAGTCAAGAGATCATGGTTTTAATCCATCACACTAGAAACATTGTGCAGCCACCAACAGCTACTCCTCCAACTGACTTAGAATACTCACCCAGTATTCTAAGTCTTGCAGCTAGACATTCCAATCCATTACATCATACTGCTATCATACCCAGTATGTGCCATGAACACTTAAGTGTTTCTCTTGCTCAGTTATTTCTGCTTTGACTCTATATTTCTTGAACGATTCTTCCCCCTTCCCCTTTCTCTTGTTTTCATAACCTTCTTTTCAGATCTCCATATAGCTCGTTGTCCTTCCCTTTCACGCATTTTATTTTTTTAGGCAAATGGCAATTTTTTTTTTATCTCAACATGTTTTATTAATTTTTTGCAAGAACACATTAGCAATTCTGTTACAGGGCTTGCATCGATTAGACCACTCGCTTTTAGAACATATAATTCTTTGCAGGACCTACATATCATAACAGTGAAGAAGAGAAAGAAAATCAGAAAGGAGCAGGAAAGCAAGGAGTGAAAGAAGAGATAGGGGACAGACACCTGAGAGTTACATTGCTTAAAAAATATGTCTGACATGCAGTGTGGCAGTTGTTACGCCTTATGACATCCCTGCAGGACCTAGCGGCCACATTGGTTGGGACCAATAGGGCCCCTTTACATTCTTGAAGGGGTGGAGCCTCTCTTGGGGTGCCAGGATGTGTCTCCCCGGCCTACCACATTTTCATGGAGGCTCAAAAGAGTCTAGGAATGTGTCCAGGGACTTCCACAAGGGCGAATTCTGAAGTGCCATGTTGTCTGCTCCTCTAAGATGCGTGATCCAGTTGAACCATCCTTTGTAGGATGTCTTACTAGTGTCTTTCCAGTTAGTGAGGACCATTTTCACCGCTGCTGTCAGTAGCAAGTCCAGAAGGTCCCTGTCGTGTACTGACCTCAGCTCTGTACTCATAAATGCTGTGGTTATAGTGGAGAGTTCTATTGTTAACGTGCAGTAAAATAGTTTATTTAAAAACCTAAAGATTTCTCCCCAGAATGTTTTGAGAGCTGGGCAATAAAGGATAAGGTGTGCTAGATCCCCTTTTTCTTTGTTACAGTTCCAGCATACTGCCTCCTCCCTGAGGCCTAATGAGTATAATCGTGCCGCGGTCCAGAAAGCCTTGTGAAGCAACTAAAATTTTGTTTGTGAGAGCACCGGGGAAATCTTATTACGTGAAGACGATGACCATATTGTGGCCCATTCTTAATCATTGAGAGTGGCTTTAGTTTGATTATCCCAGTAGGCTACTGTCTTGTCGTTAAGTTTGGAGGATTTAGGACGGAGGAGTTTGTAGAGGTGTGAGACCTAGTGCGCTAATTTATTTATGTTAGATACAAACTGGAAGATTGACGGTTGCGAGGTTAAAAGTTTAGCTTTGGACAAAGCCGATCTGAATTTTAGGAAGTTATAAAATTCGATATAATTTAGTTTGTGTCTTTCCTTGAAGTCGGCGAAGGTGACAGGGTAAGCTTTGATTTCTAATTGTAGGGGATAGTAGATCCCTTTCTCGATCCATGATTCGAAGGTTAAACTTTTCCTTTTGTATAGGATCCTGCTATTGGCCCAGAGCTGTTTTCTAGCTTCTTATCTACCTTTAGTAGGGCAATTTTTGTGTTTTAAATATCGGCTTTGAGGTGTGGGGGTATCGGTTTGCTGTTAGCAGAGCGAGAGGGCTTAGGTTATTTAGGATGGCCTTCTCCACCTGCAACCATGCCGGCGTGTAGCCAGCCGGCGGCACTATCCAGTATGAGCCTTGTTTTGCCAGAAACGCTAACTGGAAAGTTTTGAAGTCTGCTAGATTTACCCCTCCTTGATTTTTCTCCAGTCTTAGTTTTTCAATGCTTATCCGTGCTTTCTTTCCACGCCAAAGGAAATTGGAGATCAGCATATCAACTTTGCAGTGGAAATCATCTGTGAGGAGGAGTGGGAGCATGCTGATCTGATAAGTTAATTATTGGTGTGATCATCATTTTAATCATTTCAAATCTCCCCAACCACATTATGAACTTTGGTGACCATGATTCTAGGAGTTTCTTAATCGTCTCTAGCATTATTTCCTCGTTATGATGTAGTGTGTCAATTAGGTCATTACCAAATTTTATACCTAGGTAATTGTTATATTCCGCTTGCCAGGTTAAGCCCGACCCCCCCAGGCTGTCACTCGTGCAATGAATATTTAGTGGTTTGCATTCAGATTGGTCTTTGTTTAATTTATACCCAGAGAACCTGGAGTATTCCGCTATTGTATGCATCAGGCCAACAATTGAGGTCTTTGGCTATTCTGTTACTATTAAAATATCGTCAGCGTAGGCGGCTACTTTTAAATCAACGCCGTTGATATCTATGCCCTTTATGTTCTTGTTTAGTTTGATATCTTGGATGAGAGGTTCTAGTGCTAGAACTATTCACCTTGCAACAGGGCACCAGACAAGGTTGCCCACTGTCCCCCTTTCACTTAGACCTGCTCTTCCCCTATTCCTTAAAAATCATTCTTTCTCAGCTGTCTCCTCATGACTTGCTGTACTGCTCGATTTTCCTGGCTCTCTTGTGATTAAGGGGACTAATGTGACTTCAGTCTCTTTCCATCCAAGTCTAAGGGTTAGAGTAGTGTATAGAGCCTATTTATTAGGCACTTCGACATGATCCTGTGTTCTTCCCCATAGATTAGGGTTTGCACATATATCCTAGAGGATAGATCCGTTAGTATTAGGGGTAATCTGTTCTACAGTGAGGGTATTTCATGGAGTCGTGCTGAATCCAGGCCTGGTAGGCCTTAAACGGGAGAGACTCCATCTTTCTTTCCTCTCCGGCAGCTTGGAAAGTTTCTAGGTCGAGGGTGATGTTTTAGTTACGAGGTGTTATTCGCTTGGAGAGAACCGGTTCAGGCCGGCCCTTATCGAAGGATTGTATTTTTCTTCATGCCGAAGACACTACATCAGGCCGGCCGGCTGGGAACGTGTCCTTGGTACGGGGAGGTACAAGAATTTGGTGGGCGGCAGGTTACGGGCTGGAATTTTCCATGAGAAAATGCACCTCTATATTAGTGAAAGTCTGAGGCAGATACTGGCACTTGCTTTTTAGTCCGTAGGCGGCACCTGGCCGTTAAGCAGTAAAGCTACTACTTATTCCAGGGAAGACAGATGACAAACCTGAAGGTGGAGAAAAACCGAGAGATAGATATTCTTCTAACAGAATAGCCAAAGAAAAGAGAGTAGCCGATGAGGAAGAGGTCCCAGTGACTCGGAGAAGGAGAAGGGAGTAGATCCGTGACTGCGGAGGTGTGACTTCCAGGCGAAGCCGAGGCACAGACGAGAAGGGAACCTAGATGACCATTGAGTGCAGGCTACATACGACCAAGGTGATGTCAACCCCTTTATTATTAGAGTGTACAACTTAATCTATCACTTTTCTTTGCAGGTCATATGTGATATGTATTATGTTCTGTGAGCGTGTATGTAGTGACTAAATAAAGTATCCAGTTTGTAGTGAATCAACATGTGCTGCGTGTTCTTGTATAAGAGGGTAGCCTATTCTTCTAGTCAGCTGTGACTTGATATGAACAGATGTTAATCCTGATCAGGTAAGTGGTAGCTGAATAAGGGAGAAAGGAGCCCCTCGAACTGGGGAACAGGTTGCGCTCAACTAGTAGTCTTTGTGTGATCTGATATATAGTAACACTGGTTCCCTTGTTGTATGTCGTGGTAATTATAGGATGAACTTGTGCTAAGGCTGCCGTCTGGGTAGGAAGTCCTGGGTCCGTTTGGGACCGCGAGGCTGAGGCTGCCGTCTGGGCAGGAAGTCCTGGGTCCGTTTGGGACCGCGAGGCTAAGGCTGCCGTCTGGGTAGGAAGTCCTGGGTCCGTTTGGGACCGCGAGGCTGAGGCTGCCGTCTGGGTAGGAAGTCCTGGGTCCGTTTGGGACCGCCAGGCTAAGGCTGCCGTCTGGGCAGGAAGTCCTGGGTCCGTTTGGGACCGCGAGGCTGAGGCTGCCGTCTGGGTAGGAAGTTCTGGGTCCGTTTGGGACCGCGAGGCTGAGGCTGCCGTCTGGGCAGGAAGTTCTGGGTCCGTTTGGGACCGCGAGGCTGAGGCTGCCGTCTGGGTAGGAAGTCCTGGGTCCGTTTGGGACCGCGAGGCCGCCACTTGTATTATAAGAGATATATATATATATATATATATATATAAATTCCCTGTCCTTAGGTGGTATGTATATATGTGGTTTCTTAGGTGTGAATAGGCCCTAGGGAGGGGGTAACGTTCTGGCTGGGTTAGAGAGGCTCTGTTGAGCGGGTTCTATCTGATCCGAAAACCCAAGCAGAACATTTGGCGTCACGAACCGTTTACGAAACCTGTGTGCGTTGTGGTTGTCTTGTGTTTGCTTTCGGCGTGTGCGTGGTTTTTGTTTGCATTTTATTTTTGTATACTTGTGTATATAGTTTTTTTTTCCTTTTCTTCTTTCTTCTTTTTCTTTTTCTTTTCCACGATGTTTTCTAGAAGATCTAAATCTACTTTTAAGTTGCCCGTTGATATTCCCGGATGGGATTCAACGCCTTATGAAGCCTTGGCAAGTGAGTGGGCTGAATCTACTGGTTTGAGTGAGAATTGGAATTCTTCTTTGGAGCTGGCGGAGCCGGCTAATGTGATTACTTGTTTGCAGAAGGCACCCATATCGAAGGGTGAAGAGATTCCTATTTTGGGGCGCAGAGGTTGGATTGTTCTGTCTGCGTATCGGATTCTACATGAGAGATTGTTGAAATTACAGATATCTCTTAAAGATGTGGAAGCGCACTTTGTTGAGATTCAGAATTCTCATACTTTGTTGCGGTGTCAAAATAAGTTGCTTGCTGATAAGCTGGAGACTTACCAAACTATTGCCGAAAGGGCTGCTGTGCGAATTGCTCGTTATAAATACAAGAACAGGCGCGGTCGGGTTTCGACGCGAAAGGTGCGTCTGGTCGTGGCGAAAGCCGGACTGGATTGGAATCCTGATGAATGGGATGGTAATATCTGGAATTCGAGTGATTCTTGTTCCTCGGGTGAGGAGTCTGTCAAGCGCGAGTCTTCTCGTTCCCGTCATGATTGTAAGTCTGCTTCTCGCACCTCTGATGGTGCACCCCGTGATTACGCTCGTTCTTCGGGTGGGATCGATACCTCTTACACTGATTATCCCTCTACGAGTGCTGATCGGGCTCCTTGTGATGCTCGTCCCGCGGTCTCTGCGCATCCAGTTTTTCGTCGGAAGTTGCAGCAGTCTCCCGCTGCTCCGCAGGGTGTTTCTTTGGACTCTTTAGAGGACTTTACTCAACAGGAAATTAGTGATATTTTGCAGCGATTTCGGCAGCGAGCTGGTGAGACCTTGCTCACATGGATGGTGCGCCTTTATGAACTGGGCGCTGCTGGTATTATGTTAGATATTGGCGATTGTTTGAAGTTTTGTTCCTTGAGTTCGGATTCTACTGTACAGGATCATTTTCGTAACTATAATGGTGGTGGTCAAATGTCTTTGCTTCAATTGGCGACTGAGGGTTGTAATCAAAAGTATCCTACTGAGTCTGATTGGCCTGTGAATGACAAACCGTGGTATACTTTGCGCGACGCTGCACAACGTCTCAAAGAGGAGGTGATGAAAACGGCAATTTTTTTGGGTACTGCTGACAGGTTGCTTGATGGTTTGTTGACATCTTCTGTGCGGAATCGCATTATTCGGTCTTCCCCTGTTGCCTATAAGCAGGTCATGATGACGTTATTGATTAATCAGACTGGTAACGTGTTATCTACGGTACTGGAGTCGGTACGCCAACTCGGTGAGTTGGGTGAGTGGTTTAAACCTGAACGTCAGTCCCGGCCTGACACCCGTACTCCTGGTGAAAATAAACGTACTAGGCGTGATATCTTTTCTGGTCTTCTAGCTGATGGTGTGCGTAGGGAGGACATAGACGGTGAGACTACCGCTCGTTTGTGGGAGTTGTTTCGCAAACGTGGTTTGGATCGGAAGGAGGGTGCCCGGCGTGTTCGGACCACTGAGTGTGATCGTGGTGGTTCTGACGGTAGCGGTGATGACGACCGCCGTGGGCGCTCTGTTCGTCGTGATGATCGACGTTATGTACGTGATGTGTCCCCCCGTCGAGAGGGAGACAGGGAGAGAGAGGGGGAAAGAGAAAGGGGGAGAAATGATTATGTTTACAGCAGACGTAGAGATGATAGGGATCAATCCCCTGAGTTGAGGAGGAGAGAGGATCGTCACAGTTTGGTCGATCGTAACCTGCAGTACAATGCTGAAGACTCGAATCCGTTCCGTACGGGGAATGGATATGAACAGGAGGTACCGATACCTAAGAAACGTGAGAGTCTTTATCCTGATTTGTCCTGGTACACAGAATGCAGTAAGAATGACTAGGAAATAGGTCAAGCTCCGGTACACAGATGGGCTCACCGAGATGATAGACCCTATGTAGATATTGATATTTATTGGAGACATCGTAATATCCAAAGGGCCCGAGCATTGGTAGATACAGGAGCGGAGGCCACTCTTATTCATGGAAAATCAAAGAAGTTTACAGGTCAGCCTTTTACTATTACCGGATTAGGTGGAAAAGAAACCCCTGCAGTTCAAACTTTGCTTGAAATAAGAATAGGTAGAATCCCTAGAAAAGAATATTCTGTACTAGTGGTGCCACTCTTAGAATTCATAATTGGAATTGATATCTTGAAAGGAATGACGTTGCATCTAGATGATGGGTGTTACCAATTTGGAACCACGCATTATATATCGTCCAGACCTATACGGGTTGGTCGTTTAAGAATGCCTCCCATACAAGTTCCCCAGGCGACAAAAGTGGTTTGTCAGAAGCAGTATCGTATTCCAGGTGGCCATGAGGAGATTAGTACCACTATTCAGGAGCTGGTGGATGCAGGTGTTATAACCCCGGTTACTTCTGCTTGGAATAATCCTGTTTGGCCTGTACGTAAGAGTGATAATTCTTGGCGCATGACTGTTGATTATCGAGAATTGAACAAACACACGCCCTCTTTGACTGTTGCAGTGCCGGATGTTATTACCCTAATTGAAAGAATCCAAAAGCATCCAGGTACATGGTATGCGTCCATTGATATTGCTAATGCTTTCTTTTCTATTCCTATTGCCCCTGAGTGTCAGGAACAGTTCAGTTTTACGTGGAACGGGCGTCAGATGACGTTTAGGAGTCTTCCTCAGGGCTATGTGCATAGTCCTACAATATGTCACCGGCTGGTGGCAGAGCATTTGGCTGAGGTACCGGTTCATTCCCAAATTGAGATATGTCATTATATTGACGATGTTTTGATCCAAGGCGATACACAGGAGGAAGTTCAGACCCAATTGGACAGGATCATTGAGTGCCTGCGTGGGAAAGGTTGGGAAATCAACCCAGATAAATTGCAAGGCCCGTCCCAGTCTGTAAAATTTTTGGGTATTAATTGGCATGAAGGGCACCGTGAAGTGATCCCTCAGGTTAAACAGAAGATTCTTGATTTTGCAGTTCCGAGGAATAGGAAAGAAGCCCAGAGCTTCATTGGCCTGTTTGGTTTTTGGCGCCAGCATATTCCTCATTTGAGTCAAATATTGGCCCCTTTGTTCCGGGTCACGCGTAAAAAGAATGCATTTGAATGGGATGAACCATAGCAAGATGCGTTTAGTCTGGCAAAAGAAGCAATTCAACATGCTCTGGATTTATGGCCTGTACGTGATGGTGATGTGGATTTGAATGTGTCTGTACAGGGCCCTTATGCAAATTGGAGTTTGTGGCAGAAACAAGGCAGGAGTAGAGTACCGTTAGGTTTTTGGACCAAAAAGTTACCTGATGCTGGTGAGCGTTATACACCCTTTGAGAAACAGTTACTTGCTTGTTATTGGGCTCTGGTGGATACCGAGCAATTGACTTTGGGACATGATATAGTTTTGCGCCCTGAAATTCCTATTATGCAGTGGGTTCTGAGTTCGCCGAAAACTCACGAATTGGACATGCTTAAGAGGCGAGTGTGATTAAATGGAAATGGTATATACAAGATAGGGCACGTGTGGGCCCGAAAGGAGTTGCTTCTTTACATGAGCAGGTGGCGCGAGCGCCGTCGACTGAGACTGAGAGTGAATGTTCCGTACCTTTAGCACAGGAGTCTCCTGTCAAGTGGGGTAAGCCTTTTGATGATTTGTCCGCAGCGGACAGAAACCATGTTTGGTTCACGGATGGTTCAGCGAGGTTTATAGGGACGACACGGCACTGGAAGGCGGTGTCCTATAATCCGGTCACACAAAAATTGCTGAGCACAACTGGTGAAGGTAAAAGCAGCCAATTTGCCGAGCTGTACGCTGTTTATCAAGTTTTGAAACAAGAGTTACCTGGTACATGTCATATTTTCACTGATTCTTGGTCTACTGCCAATGGACTGGCTGTTTGGTTGCCGACTTGGCATTCCCATAATTGGAAGTTACATTCCAAGGAATTGTGGGGAAAAGAGTTATGGCAAGAGATTTGGGAGATGCTCCCACAGAGTACTGTTACAATCTTCCATGTGGATGCTCACACCCCGATAGATTCTCTTGACAAATTTTTTCATAACATTGCAGATGAGAAATCTAAAATTGCTGAGGCAGTGGTGGACAGGCAAGATTCTGACATTGCGGGATTGGCGAAATGGGCACACCAGAAGGCAGGACATTTTGGAGAGAAGGCCACTAGCAGGTGGGCTGCTGATCGAGGAATTTATATTCCCCTAGATTTAATTAAAAATGTTATCTTACACTGTCCCGTCTGTCAGCATATCAGACAGCGTAAAGTGCCCCAAATTGTTAAAGGTCATTTACATCGCGGAAAACTGCCCGCTCAAATTTGGCAGATTGATTACATTGGTCCACTTCCTATGAGTAGGAATTGTCAATATGTTTGCACTATTGTTGATACATACAGTGGCCTGCTGGTAGCCCTTCCCTGTAAGCAAGCTACCCAATTGAATACCATTAAAACATTAGAATTGATTATGATGTATTATGGTGTGCCATTCCAAATTCAATCTGATAATGCATCCCATTTTCGTGGAAGATTGGTACAGGAATTCTGTGCGGAAAACAATATTGAATGGATATTCCATATACCCTACTATCCACAGGCCTCGGGCCTGGTGGAGAGATTGAATGGCCTGCTAAAGGACCAGCTGCGTAAGTTAACAAATGACAAGTATAAGAATTGGCGAGACTTTTTGCCTCAAGCGTTATTGATTTTGAATAACCGTCCTTTCCTAAATGCTGAATCCCCACTTATGCGTTTGTTTCCTCCGAATGTTGATGCCAAGCCCAATGAAATAAGAGAGACTGTGATGTACTGGGAAATTACTCCTGGAGCTTTGGCTCCATGTAGAGCGACCCCAGGGTCGGCAGGTTTAGACTTGCATGCCATGGATGACACCGTTTTAAAAAGTAAGGATCGGGTCATCATTGCTACCGGTGTTGGTATTCATATACCACCTGGGAATTTCGGATTAATCGCCCCTAGATCGGGGCTGGCTGTAAAAGGCATTCAGGTGCTTGGAGGAATAATTGATAGTGATTATCAGGGAGAGATTAAGGTGCTCCTGCTGAATAGCAGTGAGGTTGACTTACTGATACACCGCACTGACCGAGTGGCTCAATTACTCATTATGCCTGTTTTCAGTGGTACATTAATGAAAGGCACTGCCCCAACTTTGCTCACTGTACAAGGCCAGAAAGGTTTTGGCTCTACGGATAACCCTGGGGCTAGGGTTTGGGTGCAGTCGCCTAAAAATCCCCCTGAACAAGCAGAGGTTATTGCCACTGGTCAGGACAATACCATTTTGGTTATGAGACCAGGGAAAGATAGCTGGGAGGCGGTCCCGGCTGACAAATGTTATTTGCGAGAATGATTAATGCCTGCATTTGATTGTCTTTCAGATCATTCTTTGGACTGTTGCTGCAGGATGTGTCGGTACTGGACTCCTTTTGGGATGGTACGACGGGAAAGGAGGGATCCCGTCAACCCGGGATGAACTGAGAACCCGAGTGTTGCGTTCCTTCGCTGCGTGGGATTCATCATCGAACTTTTGGACATCATTAGCCAAGAGGGTGACTGATGCCCCTCACTTCTGTTTGACACCGATGAGATCTGTACATGATATTCTGGCGACCTGTCTGGTTGCTGTCCCTGCCTCGTTGGAAACCCTAAGTCACATTTTTAATGTTTCAAAGGCTCGCCCCAATGTTCTCCTGGGTGATTTTGCTACCCATGTATATTGCCCTTTATGCACTGAACTGCCGAACGAGCCACCCCCCATCCAGTCCCAAATAGTTACCTATAATATCACACAAGGTGATTTATGCTTCTTTCTTACGTGTAATCCTAGTGCGATCTCTGAATGTCTACGCCTCAAACTAAAAGGCGCCACTTCATTTACCGCTCATGAACGGACTTTGTGCTTTCAAAGGACACCGACCACATGTGTTTCAGTTCAGAACAATATGACTTGCAATAGTTTGGTAGTTACCCCCAGTCATTATCGCACGATGTTACTACCTGCCGGATGGCTTTTCTCATGTGGTAATACTTCCTGGCCATATGTCCCTGCAAACATTTCCGGAGGCCCTTGTGCTATTACAAGACTCAGTTTGTTAATGTTTTCATCACATCCGAATGCCAACTCTCGTGTGATTCGAGATACTGTGATGTTACAGGAGGATTGTGACTCATCTTTGCATTTATATTCCCAGTCTGAATACCTTAGCCTGGCTATTTCAATTATTGGTGTTCCTGCTCTGGCAGTTTATAATGCCAAATCCATTGGGAAAATGGCCTGTTGGATGGTGAAATCCATGAATCATACTTCTACAGTCCTGTCCGACATGTTATTAGATGCCCAGGGTGAACGTAGGGCCATTTTGCAAAACAGAGCGGCCATTGATTATCTTTTGCTTAAACATGGACATGGTTGCTCCGATTTTGAAGGTCTCTGTTGTTTTAACTTGTCCGATCATACACAATCCATACGTGCACACATTGACAAGTTGCATGATTTAACGGAAGAAGTTAGAAAACACGTTGACCAGGGCTGGTTTGACTGGCTCTTTAATTGGTTGCCTGACGTACACATGCTACGTCACACATTAGGTGGTATTCTGATTGCTGTTGCTGTTTTGATTTCTATCTGTTGCTTTATTCAGTGTATTCCTTCACTGCTTCCATTCTGTACGCTCGGTACTAGACATAGATCAGTTAGCTTTGTTTCATATTATTCTTCCACAGATGTTAGCTCCATTTAATGAATGTATAATAGACTGAAGTCAAGGGTGAAATGTACTGCTCGATTTTCCCGGCTCTCTTGTGATTAAGGGGACTAATGTGACTTCAGTCTCTTTCCATCCAAGTCTAAGGGTTAGAGTAGTGTATAGAGCCTATTTATTAGGCACTTCGACATGATCCTGTGTTCTTCCCCATAGATTAGGGTTTGCACATATATCCTAGAGGATAGATCCGTTAGTATTAGGGGTAATCTGTTCTACAGTGAGGGTATTTCATGGAGTCGTGCTGAATCCAGGCCTGGTAGGCCTTAAACGGGAGAGACTCCATCTTTCTTTCCTCTCCGGCAGCTTGGAAAGTTTCTAGGTCGAGGGTGATGTTTTAGTTACGAGGTGTTATTCGCTTGGAGAGAACCGGTTCAGGCCGGCCCTTATCGAAGGATTGTATTTTTCTTCATGCCGAAGACACTACATCAGGCCGGCCGGCTGGGAACGTGTCCTTGGTACGGGGAGGTACAAGAATTTGGTGGGCGGCAGGTTACGGGCTGGAATTTTCCATGAGAAAATGCACCTCTATATTAGTGAAAGTCTGAGGCAGATACTGGCACTTGCTTTTTAGTCCGTAGGCGGCACCTGGCCGTTAAGCAGTAAAGCTACTACTTATTCCAGGGAAGACAGATGACAAACCTGAAGGTGGAGAAAAACCGAGAGATAGATATTCTTCTAACAGAATAGCCAAAGAAAAGAGAGTAGCCGATGAGGAAGAGGTCCCAGTGACTCGGAGAAGGAGAAGGGAGTAGATCCGTGACTGCGGAGGTGTGACTTCCAGGCGAAGCCGAGGCACAGACGAGAAGGGAACCTAGATGACCATTGAGTGCAGGCTACATACGACCAAGGTGATGTCAACCCCTTTATTATTAGAGTGTACAACTTAATCTATCACTTTTCTTTGCAGGTCATATGTGATATGTATTATGTTCTGTGAGCGTGTATGTAGTGACTAAATAAAGTATCCAGTTTGTAGTGAATCAACATGTGCTGCGTGTTCTTGTATAAGAGGGTAGCCTATTCTTCTAGTCAGCTGTGACTTGATATGAACAGATGTTAATCCTGATCAGGTAAGTGGTAGCTGAATAAGGGAGAAAGGAGCCCCTCGAACTGGGGAACAGGTTGCGCTCAACTAGTAGTCTTTGTGTGATCTGATATATAGTAACACTGGTTCCCTTGTTGTATGTCGTGGTAATTATAGGATGAACTTGTGCTAAGGCTGCCGTCTGGGTAGGAAGTCCTGGGTCCGTTTGGGACCGCGAGGCTGAGGCTGCCGTCTGGGCAGGAAGTCCTGGGTCCGTTTGGGACCGCGAGGCTAAGGCTGCCGTCTGGGTAGGAAGTCCTGGGTCCGTTTGGGACCGCGAGGCTGAGGCTGCCGTCTGGGTAGGAAGTCCTGGGTCCGTTTGGGACCGCGAGGCTAAGGCTGCCGTCTGGGCAGGAAGTCCTGGGTCCGTTTGGGACCGCGAGGCTGAGGCTGCCGTCTGGGTAGGAAGTTCTGGGTCCGTTTGGGACCGCGAGGCTGAGGCTGCCGTCTGGGCAGGAAGTTCTGGGTCCGTTTGGGACCGCGAGGCTGAGGCTGCCGTCTGGGTAGGAAGTCCTGGGTCCGTTTGGGACCGCGAGGCCGCCACTTGTATTATAAGAGATATATATATATATATATATATATATATATATATATATATATATATATATATATATAAATTCCCTGTCCTTAGGTGGTATGTATATATGTGGTTTCTTAGGTGTGAATAGGCCCTAGGGAGGGGGTAACGTTCTGGCTGGGTTAGAGAGGCTCTGTTGAGCGGGTTCTATCTGATCCGAAAACCCAAGCAGAACATTTGGCGTCACGAACCGTTTACGAAACCTGTGTGCGTTGTGGTTGTCTTGTGTTTGCTTTCGGCGTGTGCGTGGTTTTTGTTTGCATTTTATTTTTGTATACTTGTGTATATAGTTTTTTTTTCCTTTTCTTCTTTCTTCTTTTTCTTTTTCTTTTCCACGATGTTTTCTAGAAGATCTAAATCTACTTTTAAGTTGCCCGTTGATATTCCCGGATGGGATTCAACGCCTTATGAAGCCTTGGCAAGTGAGTGGGCTGAATCTACTGGTTTGAGTGAGAATTGGAATTCTTCTTTGGAGCTGGCGGAGCCGGCTAATGTGATTACTTGTTTGCAGAAGGCACCCATATCGAAGGGTGAAGAGATTCCTATTTTGGGGCGCAGAGGTTGGATTGTTCTGTCTGCGTATCGGATTCTACATGAGAGATTGTTGAAATTACAGATATCTCTTAAAGATGTGGAAGCGCACTTTGTTGAGATTCAGAATTCTCATACTTTGTTGCGGTGTCAAAATAAGTTGCTTGCTGATAAGCTGGAGACTTACCAAACTATTGCCGAAAGGGCTGCTGTGCGAATTGCTCGTTATAAATACAAGAACAGGCGCGGTCGGGTTTCGACGCGAAAGGTGCGTCTGGTCGTGGCGAAAGCCGGACTGGATTGGAATCCTGATGAATGGGATGGTAATATCTGGAATTCGAGTGATTCTTGTTCCTCGGGTGAGGAGTCTGTCAAGCGCGAGTCTTCTCGTTCCCGTCATGATTGTAAGTCTGCTTCTCGCACCTCTGATGGTGCACCCCGTGATTACGCTCGTTCTTCGGGTGGGATCGATACCTCTTACACTGATTATCCCTCTACGAGTGCTGATCGGGCTCCTTGTGATGCTCGTCCCGCGGTCTCTGCGCATCCAGTTTTTCGTCGGAAGTTGCAGCAGTCTCCCGCTGCTCCGCAGGGTGTTTCTTTGGACTCTTTAGAGGACTTTACTCAACAGGAAATTAGTGATATTTTGCAGCGATTTCGGCAGCGAGCTGGTGAGACCTTGCTCACATGGATGGTGCGCCTTTATGAACTGGGCGCTGCTGGTATTATGTTAGATATTGGCGATTGTTTGAAGTTTTGTTCCTTGAGTTCGGATTCTACTGTACAGGATCATTTTCGTAACTATAATGGTGGTGGTCAAATGTCTTTGCTTCAATTGGCGACTGAGGGTTGTAATCAAAAGTATCCTACTGAGTCTGATTGGCCTGTGAATGACAAACCGTGGTATACTTTGCGCGACGCTGCACAACGTCTCAAAGAGGAGGTGATGAAAACGGCAATTTTTTTGGGTACTGCTGACAGGTTGCTTGATGGTTTGTTGACATCTTCTGTGCGGAATCGCATTATTCGGTCTTCCCCTGTTGCCTATAAGCAGGTCATGATGACGTTATTGATTAATCAGACTGGTAACGTGTTATCTACGGTACTGGAGTCGGTACGCCAACTCGGTGAGTTGGGTGAGTGGTTTAAACCTGAACGTCAGTCCCGGCCTGACACCCGTACTCCTGGTGAAAATAAACTTACTAGGCGTGATATCTTTTCTGGTCTTCTAGCTGATGGTGTGCGTAGGGAGGACATAGACGGTGAGACTACCGCTCGTTTGTGGGAGTTGTTTCGCAAACGTGGTTTGGATCGGAAGGAGGGTGCCCGGCGTGTTCGGACCACTGAGTGTGATCGTGGTGGTTCTGACGGTAGCGGTGATGACGACCGCCGTGGGCGCTCTGTTCGTCGTGATGATCGACGTTATGTACGTGATGTGTCCCCCCGTCGAGAGGGAGACAGGGAGAGAGAGGGGGAAAGAGAAAGGGGGAGAAATGATTATGTTTACAGCAGACGTAGAGATGATAGGGATCAATCCCCTGAGTTGAGGAGGAGAGAGGATCGTCACAGTTTGGTCGATCGTAACCTGCAGTACAATGCTGAAGACTCGAATCCGTTCCGTACGGGGAATGGATATGAACAGGAGGTACCGATACCTAAGAAACGTGAGAGTCTTTATCCTGATTTGTCCTGGTACACAGAATGCAGTAAGAATGACTAGGAAATAGGTCAAGCTCCGGTACACAGATGGGCTCACCGAGATGATAGACCCTATGTAGATATTGATATTTATTGGAGACATCGTAATATCCAAAGGGCCCGAGCATTGGTAGATACAGGAGCGGAGGCCACTCTTATTCATGGAAAATCAAAGAAGTTTACAGGTCAGCCTTTTACTATTACCGGATTAGGTGGAAAAGAAACCCCTGCAGTTCAAACTTTGCTTGAAATAAGAATAGGTAGAATCCCTAGAAAAGAATATTCTGTACTAGTGGTGCCACTCTTAGAATTCATAATTGGAATTGATATCTTGAAAGGAATGACGTTGCATCTAGATGATGGGTGTTACCAATTTGGAACCACGCATTATATATCGTCCAGACCTATACGGGTTGGTCGTTTAAGAATGCCTCCCATACAAGTTCCCCAGGCGACAAAAGTGGTTTGTCAGAAGCAGTATCGTATTCCAGGTGGCCATGAGGAGATTAGTACCACTATTCAGGAGCTGGTGGATGCAGGTGTTATAACCCCGGTTACTTCTGCTTGGAATAATCCTGTTTGGCCTGTACGTAAGAGTGATAATTCTTGGCGCATGACTGTTGATTATCGAGAATTGAACAAACACACGCCCTCTTTGACTGTTGCAGTGCCGGATGTTATTACCCTAATTGAAAGAATCCAAAAGCATCCAGGTACATGGTATGCGTCCATTGATATTGCTAATGCTTTCTTTTCTATTCCTATTGCCCCTGAGTGTCAGGAACAGTTCAGTTTTACGTGGAACGGGCGTCAGATGACGTTTAGGAGTCTTCCTCAGGGCTATGTGCATAGTCCTACAATATGTCACCGGCTGGTGGCAGAGCATTTGGCTGAGGTACCGGTTCATTCCCAAATTCAGATATGTCATTATATTGACGATGTTTTGATCCAAGGCGATACACAGGAGGAAGTTCAGACCCAATTGGACAGGATCATTGAGTGCCTGCGTGGGAAAGGTTGGGAAATCAACCCAGATAAATTGCAAGGCCCGTCCCAGTCTGTAAAATTTTTGGGTATTAATTGGCATGAAGGGCACCGTGAAGTGATCCCTCAGGTTAAACAGAAGATTCTTGATTTTGCAGTTCCGAGGAATAGGAAAGAAGCCCAGAGCTTCATTGGCCTGTTTGGTTTTTGGCGCCAGCATATTCCTCATTTGAGTCAAATATTGGCCCCTTTGTACCGGGTCACGCGTAAAAAGAATGCATTTGAATGGGATGAACCATAGCAAGATGCGTTTAGTCTGGCAAAAGAAGCAATTCAACATGCTCTGGATTTATGGCCTGTACGTGATGGTGATGTGGATTTGAATGTGTCTGTACAGGGCCCTTATGCAAATTGGAGTTTGTGGCAGAAACAAGGCAGGAGTAGAGTACCGTTAGGTTTTTGGACCAAAAAGTTACCTGATGCTGGTGAGCGTTATACACCCTTTGAGAAACAGTTACTTGCTTGTTATTGGGCTCTGGTGGATACCGAGCAATTGACTTTGGGACATGATATAGTTTTGCGCCCTGAAATTCCTATTATGCAGTGGGTTCTGAGTTCGCCGAAAACTCACCGAATTGGACATGCTCAAGAGGCGAGTGTGATTAAATGGAAATGGTATATACAAGATAGGGCACGTGTGGGCCCGAAAGGAGTTGCTTCTTTACATGAGCAGGTGGCGCGAGCGCCGTCGACTGAGACTGAGAGTGAATGTTCCGTACCTTTAGCACAGGAGTCTCCTGTCAAGTGGGGTAAGCCTTTTGATGATTTGTCCGCAGCGGACAGAAACCATGTTTGGTTCACGGATGGTTCAGCGAGGTTTATAGGGACGACACGGCACTGGAAGGCGGTGTCCTATAATCCGGTCACACAAAAATTGCTGAGCACAACTGGTGAAGGTAAAAGCAGCCAATTTGCCGAGCTGTACGCTGTTTATCAAGTTTTGAAACAAGAGTTACCTGGTACATGTCATATTTTCACTGATTCTTGGTCTACTGCCAACGGACTGGCTGTTTGGTTGCCGACTTGGCATTCCCATAATTGGAAGTTACATTCCAAGGAATTGTGGGGAAAAGAGTTATGGCAAGAGATTTGGGAGATGCTCCCACAGAGTACTGTTACAATCTTCCATGTGGATGCTCACACCCCGATAGATTCTCTTGACAAATTTTTTCATAACATTGCAGATGAGAAATCTAAAATTGCTGAGGCAGTGGTGGACAGGCAAGATTCTGACATTGCGGGATTGGCGAAATGGGCACACCAGAAGGCAGGACATTTTGGAGAGAAGGCCACTAGCAGGTGGGCTGCTGATCGAGGAATTTATATTCCCCTAGATTTAATTAAAAATGTTATCTTACACTGTCCCGTCTGTCAGCATATCAGACAGCGTAAAGTGCCCCAAATTGTTAAAGGTCATTTACATCGCGGAAAACTGCCCGCTCAAATTTGGCAGATTGATTACATTGGTCCACTTCCTATGAGTAGGAATTGTCAATATGTTTGCACTATTGTTGATACATACAGTGGCCTGCTGGTAGCCCTTCCCTGTAAGCAAGCTACCCAATTGAATACCATTAAAACATTAGAATTGATTATGATGTATTATGGTGTGCCATTCCAAATTCAATCTGATAATGCATCCCATTTTCGTGGAAGATTGGTACAGGAATTCTGTGCGGAAAACAATATTGAATGGATATTCCATATACCCTACTATCCACAGGCCTCGGGCCTGGTGGAGAGATTGAATGGCCTGCTAAAGGACCAGCTGCGTAAGTTAACAAATGACAAGTATAAGAATTGGCGAGACTTTTTGCCTCAAGCGTTATTGATTTTGAATAACCGTCCTTTCCTAAATGCTGAATCCCCACTTATGCGTTTGTTTCCTCCGAATGTTGATGCCAAGCCCAATGAAATAAGAGAGACTGTGATGTACTGGGAAATTACTCCTGGAGCTTTGGCTCCATGTAGAGCGACCCCAGGGTCGGCAGGTTTAGACTTGCATGCCATGGATGACACCGTTTTCAAAAGTAAGGATCGGGTCATCATTGCTACCGGTGTTGGTATTCATATACCACCTGGGAATTTCGGATTAATCGCCCCTAGATCGGGGCTGGCTGTAAAAGGCATTCAGGTGCTTGGAGGAATAATTGATAGTGATTATCAGGGAGAGATTAAGGTGCTCCTGCTGAATAGCAGTGAGGTTGACTTACTGATACACCGCACTGACCGAGTGGCTCAATTACTCATTATGCCTGTTTTCAGTGGTACATTAATGAAAGGCACTGCCCCAACTTTGCTCACTGTACGAGGCCAGAAAGGTTTTGGCTCTACGGATAACCCTGGGGCTAGGGTTTGGGTGCAGTCGCCTAAAAATCCACCTGAACAAGCAGAGGTTATTGCCACTGGTCAGGACAATACCATTTTGGTTATGAGACCAGGGAAAGATAGCTGGGAGGCGGTCCCGGCTGACAAATGTTATTTACGAGAATGATTAATGCCTGCATTTGATTGTCTTTCAGATCATTCTTTGGACTGTTGCTGCAGGATGTGTCGGTACTGGACTCCTTTTGGGATGGTACGACGGGAAAGGAGGGATCCCGTCAACCCGGGATGAACTGAGAACCCGAGTGTTGCGTTCCTTCGCTGCGTGGGATTCATCATCGAACTTTTGGACATCATTAGCCAAGAGGGTGACTGATGCCCCTCACTTCTGTTTGACACCGATGAGATCTGTACATGATATTCTGGCGACCTGTCTGGTTGCTGTCCCTGCCTCGTTGGAAACCCTAAGTCACATTTTTAATGTTTCAAAGGCTCGCCCCAATGTTCTCCTGGGTGATTTTGCTACCCATGTATATTGCCCTTTATGCACTGAACTGCCGAACGAGCCACCCCCCATCCAGTCCCAAATAGTTACCTATAATATCACACAAGGTGATTTATGCTTCTTTCTTACGTGTAATCCTAGTGCGATCTCTGAATGTCTACGCCTCAAACTAAAAGGCGCCACTTCATTTACCGCTCATGAACGGACTTTGTGCTTTCAAAGGACACCGACCACATGTGTTTCAGTTCAGAACAATATGACTTGCAATAGTTTGGTAGTTACCCCCAGTCATTATCGCACGATGTTACTACCTGCCGGATGGCTTTTCTCATGTGGTAATACTTCCTGGCCATATGTCCCTGCAAACATTTCCGGAGGCCCTTGTGCTATTACAAGACTCAGTTTGTTAATGTTTTCATCACATCCGAATGCCAACTCTCGTGTGATTCGAGATACTGTGATGTTACAGGAGGATTGTGACTCATCTTTGCATTTATATTCCCAGTCTGAATACCTTAGCCTGGCTATTTCAATTATTGGTGTTCCTGCTCTGGCAGTTTATAATGCCAAATCCATTGGGAAAATGGCCTGTTGGATGGTGAAATCCATGAATCATACTTCTACAGTCCTGTCCGACATGTTATTAGATGCCCAGGGTGAACGTAGGGCCATTTTGCAAAACAGAGCGGCCATTGATTATCTTTTGCTTAAACATGGACATGGTTGCTCCGATTTTGAAGGTCTCTGTTGTTTTAACTTGTCCGATCATACACAATCCATACGTGCACACATTGACAAGTTGCATGATTTAACGGAAGAAGTTAGAAAACACGTTGACCAGGGCTGGTTTGACTGGCTCTTTAATTGGTTGCCTGACGTACACATGCTACGTCACACATTAGGTGGTATTCTGATTGCTGTTGCTGTTTTGATTTCTATCTGTTGCTTTATTCAGTGTATTCCTTCACTGCTTCCATTCTGTACGCTCGGTACTAGACATAGATCAGTTAGCTTTGTTTCATATTATTCTTCCACAGATGTTAGCTCCATTTAATGAATGTATAATAGACTGAAGTCAAGGGTGAAATGTACTGCTCGATTTTCCCGGCTCTCTTGTGATTAAGGGGACTAATGTGACTTCAGTCTCTTTCCATCCAAGTCTAAGGGTTAGAGTAGTGTATAGAGCCTATTTATTAGGCACTTCGACATGATCCTGTGTTCTTCCCCATAGATTAGGGTTTGCACATATATCCTAGAGGATAGATCCATTAGTATTAGGGGTAATCTGTTCTACAGTGAGGGTATTTCATGGAGTCGTGCTGAATCCAGGCCTGGTAGGCCTTAAACGGGAGAGACTCCATCTTTCTTTCCTCTCCGGCAGCTTGGAAAGTTTCTAGGTCGAGGGTGATGTTTTAGTTACGAGGTGTTATTCGCTTGGAGAGAACCGGTTCAGGCCGGCCCTTATCGAAGGATTGTATTTTTCTTCATGCCGAAGACACTACATCAGGCCGGCCGGCTGGGAACGTGTCCTTGGTACGGGGAGGTACAAGAATTTGGTGGGCGGCAGGTTACGGGCTGGAATTTTCCATGAGAAAATGCACCTCTATATTAGTGAAAGTCTGAGGCAGATACTGGCACTTGCTTTTTAGTCCGTAGGCGGCACCTGGCCGTTAAGCAGTAAAGCTACTACTTATTCCAGGGAAGACAGATGACAAACCTGAAGGTGGAGAAAAACCGAGAGATAGATATTCTTCTAACAGAATAGCCAAAGAAAAGAGAGTAGCCGATGAGGAAGAGGTCCCAGTGACTCGGAGAAGGAGAAGGGAGTAGATCCGTGACTGCGGAGGTGTGACTTCCAGGCGAAGCCGAGGCACAGACGAGAAGGGAACCTAGATGACCATTGAGTGCAGGCTACATACGACCAAGGTGATGTCAACCCCTTTATTATTAGAGTGTACAACTTAATCTATCACTTTTCTTTGCAGGTCATATGTGATATGTATTATGTTCTGTGAGCGTGTATGTAGTGACTAAATAAAGTATCCAGTTTGTGGTGAATCAACATGTGCTGCGTGTTCTTGTATAAGAGGGTAGCCTATTCCTCTAGTCAGCTGTGACTTGATATGAACAGATGTTAATCCTGATCAGGTAAGTGGTAGCTGAATAAGGGAGAAAGGAGCCCCTCGAACTGGGGAACAGGTTGCGCTCAACTAGTAGTCTTTGTGTGATCTGATATATAGTAACACTGGTTCCCTTGTTGTATGTCGTGGTAATTATAGGATGAACTTGTGCTAAGGCTGCCGTCTGGGTAGGAAGTCCTGGGTCCGTTTGGGACCGCGAGGCTGAGGCTGCCGTCTGGGCAGGAAGTCCTGGGTCCGTTTGGGACCGCGAGGCTAAGGCTGCCGTCTGGGTAGGAAGTCCTGGGTCCGTTTGGGACCGCGAGGCTGAGGCTGCCGTCTGGGTAGGAAGTCCTGGGTCCGTTTGGGACCGCGAGGCTAAGGCTGCCGTCTGGGCAGGAAGTCCTGGGTCCGTTTGGGACCGCGAGGCTGAGGCTGCCGTCTGGGTAGGAAGTTCTGGGTCCGTTTGGGACCGCGAGGCTGAGGCTGCCGTCTGGGCAGGAAGTTCTGGGTCCGTTTGGGACCGCGAGGCTGAGGCTGCCGTCTGGGTAGGAAGTCCTGGGTCCGTTTGGGACCGCGAGGCCGCCACTTGTATTATAAGAGATATATATATATATATATATATATATATATATATATATATAAATTCCCTGTCCTTAGGTGGTATGTATATATGTGGTTTCTTAGGTGTGAATAGGCCCTAGGGAGGGGGTAACGTTCTGGCTGGGTTAGAGAGGCTCTGTTGAGCGGGTTCTATCTGATCCGAAAACCCAAGCAGAACATTTGGCGTCACGAACCGTTTACGAAACCTGTGTGCGTTGTGGTTGTCTTGTGTTTGCTTTCGGCGTGTGCGTGGTTTTTGTTTGCATTTTATTTTTGTATACTTGTGTATATAGTTTTTTTTTCCTTTTCTTCTTTCTTCTTTTTCTTTTTCTTTTCCACGATGTTTTCTAGAAGATCTAAATCTACTTTTAAGTTGCCCGTTGATATTCCCGGATGGGATTCAACGCCTTATGAAGCCTTGGCAAGTGAGTGGGCTGAATCTACTGGTTTGAGTGAGAATTGGAATTCTTCTTTGGAGCTGGCGGAGCCGGCTAATGTGATTACTTGTTTGCAGAAGGCACCCATATCGAAGGGTGAAGAGATTCCTATTTTGGGGCGCAGAGGTTGGATTGTTCTGTCTGCGTATCGGATTCTACATGAGAGATTGTTGAAATTACAGATATCTCTTAAAGATGTGGAAGCGCACTTTGTTGAGATTCAGAATTCTCATACTTTGTTGCGGTGTCAAAATAAGTTGCTTGCTGATAAGCTGGAGACTTACCAAACTATTGCCGAAAGGGCTGCTGTGCGAATTGCTCGTTATAAATACAAGAACAGGCGCGGTCGGGTTTCGACGCGAAAGGTGCGTCTGGTCGTGGCGAAAGCCGGACTGGATTGGAATCCTGATGAATGGGATGGTAATATCTGGAATTCGAGTGATTCTTGTTCCTCGGGTGAGGAGTCTGTCAAGCGCGAGTCTTCTCGTTCCCGTCATGATTGTAAGTCTGCTTCTCGCACCTCTGATGGTGCACCCCGTGATTACGCTCGTTCTTCGGGTGGGATCGATACCTCTTACACTGATTATCCCTCTACGAGTGCTGATCGGGCTCCTTGTGATGCTCGTCCCGCGGTCTCTGCGCATCCAGTTTTTCGTCGGAAGTTGCAGCAGTCTCCCGCTGCTCCGCAGGGTGTTTCTTTGGACTCTTTAGAGGACTTTACTCAACAGGAAATTAGTGATATTTTGCAGCGATTTCGGCAGCGAGCTGGTGAGACCTTGCTCACATGGATGGTGCGCCTTTATGAACTGGGCGCTGCTGGTATTATGTTAGATATTGGCGATTGTTTGAAGTTTTGTTCCTTGAGTTCGGATTCTACTGTACAGGATCATTTTCGTAACTATAATGGTGGTGGTCAAATGTCTTTGCTTCAATTGGCGACTGAGGGTTGTAATCAAAAGTATCCTACTGAGTCTGATTGGCCTGTGAATGACAAACCGTGGTATACTTTGCGCGACGCTGCACAACGTCTCAAAGAGGAGGTGATGAAAACGGCAATTTTTTTGGGTACTGCTGACAGGTTGCTTGATGGTTTGTTGACATCTTCTGTGCGGAATCGCATTATTCGGTCTTCCCCTGTTGCCTATAAGCAGGTCATGATGACGTTATTGATTAATCAGACTGGTAACGTGTTATCTACGGTACTGGAGTCGGTACGCCAACTCGGTGAGTTGGGTGAGTGGTTTAAACCTGAACGTCAGTCCCGGCCTGACACCCGTACTCCTGGTGAAAATAAACTTACTAGGCGTGATATCTTTTCTGGTCTTCTAGCTGATGGTGTGCGTAGGGAGGACATAGACGGTGAGACTACCGCTCGTTTGTGGGAGTTGTTTCGCAAACGTGGTTTGGATCGGAAGGAGGGTGCCCGGCGTGTTCGGACCACTGAGTGTGATCGTGGTGGTTCTGACGGTAGCGGTGATGACGACCGCCGTGGGCGCTCTGTTCGTCGTGATGATCGACGTTATGTACGTGATGTGTCCCCCCGTCGAGAGGGAGACAGGGAGAGAGAGGGGGAAAGAGAAAGGGGGAGAAATGATTATGTTTACAGCAGACGTAGAGATGATAGGGATCAATCCCCTGAGTTGAGGAGGAGAGAGGATCGTCACAGTTTGGTCGATCGTAACCTGCAGTACAATGCTGAAGACTCGAATCCGTTCCGTACGGGGAATGGATATGAACAGGAGGTACCGATACCTAAGAAACGTGAGAGTCTTTATCCTGATTTGTCCTGGTACACAGAATGCAGTAAGAATGACTAGGAAATAGGTCAAGCTCCGGTACACAGATGGGCTCACCGAGATGATAGACCCTATGTAGATATTGATATTTATTGGAGACATCGTAATATCCAAAGGGCCCGAGCATTGGTAGATACAGGAGCGGAGGCCACTCTTATTCATGGAAAATCAAAGAAGTTTACAGGTCAGCCTTTTACTATTACCGGATTAGGTGGAAAAGAAACCCCTGCAGTTCAAACTTTGCTTGAAATAAGAATAGGTAGAATCCCTAGAAAAGAATATTCTGTACTAGTGGTGCCACTCTTAGAATTCATAATTGGAATTGATATCTTGAAAGGAATGACGTTGCATCTAGATGATGGGTGTTACCAATTTGGAACCACGCATTATATATCGTCCAGACCTATACGGGTTGGTCGTTTAAGAATGCCTCCCATACAAGTTCCCCAGGCGACAAAAGTGGTTTGTCAGAAGCAGTATCGTATTCCAGGTGGCCATGAGGAGATTAGTACCACTATTCAGGAGCTGGTGGATGCAGGTGTTATAACCCCGGTTACTTCTGCTTGGAATAATCCTGTTTGGCCTGTACGTAAGAGTGATAATTCTTGGCGCATGACTGTTGATTATCGAGAATTGAACAAACACACGCCCTCTTTGACTGTTGCAGTGCCGGATGTTATTACCCTAATTGAAAGAATCCAAAAGCATCCAGGTACATGGTATGCGTCCATTGATATTGCTAATGCTTTCTTTTCTATTCCTATTGCCCCTGAGTGTCAGGAACAGTTCAGTTTTACGTGGAACGGGCGTCAGATGACGTTTAGGAGTCTTCCTCAGGGCTATGTGCATAGTCCTACAATATGTCACCGGCTGGTGGCAGAGCATTTGGCTGAGGTACCGGTTCATTCCCAAATTCAGATATGTCATTATATTGACGATGTTTTGATCCAAGGCGATACACAGGAGGAAGTTCAGACCCAATTGGACAGGATCATTGAGTGCCTGCGTGGGAAAGGTTGGGAAATCAACCCAGATAAATTGCAAGGCCCGTCCCAGTCTGTAAAATTTTTGGGTATTAATTGGCATGAAGGGCACCGTGAAGTGATCCCTCAGGTTAAACAGAAGATTCTTGATTTTGCAGTTCCGAGGAATAGGAAAGAAGCCCAGAGCTTCATTGGCCTGTTTGGTTTTTGGCGCCAGCATATTCCTCATTTGAGTCAAATATTGGCCCCTTTGTACCGGGTCACGCGTAAAAAGAATGCATTTGAATGGGATGAACCATAGCAAGATGCGTTTAGTCTGGCAAAAGAAGCAATTCAACATGCTCTGGATTTATGGCCTGTACGTGATGGTGATGTGGATTTGAATGTGTCTGTACAGGGCCCTTATGCAAATTGGAGTTTGTGGCAGAAACAAGGCAGGAGTAGAGTACCGTTAGGTTTTTGGACCAAAAAGTTACCTGATGCTGGTGAGCGTTATACACCCTTTGAGAAACAGTTACTTGCTTGTTATTGGGCTCTGGTGGATACCGAGCAATTGACTTTGGGACATGATATAGTTTTGCGCCCTGAAATTCCTATTATGCAGTGGGTTCTGAGTTCGCCGAAAACTCACCGAATTGGACATGCTCAAGAGGCGAGTGTGATTAAATGGAAATGGTATATACAAGATAGGGCACGTGTGGGCCCGAAAGGAGTTGCTTCTTTACATGAGCAGGTGGCGCGAGCGCCGTCGACTGAGACTGAGAGTGAATGTTCCGTACCTTTAGCACAGGAGTCTCCTGTCAAGTGGGGTAAGCCTTTTGATGATTTGTCCGCAGCGGACAGAAACCATGTTTGGTTCACGGATGGTTCAGCGAGGTTTATAGGGACGACACGGCACTGGAAGGCGGTGTCCTATAATCCGGTCACACAAAAATTGCTGAGCACAACTGGTGAAGGTAAAAGCAGCCAATTTGCCGAGCTGTACGCTGTTTATCAAGTTTTGAAACAAGAGTTACCTGGTACATGTCATATTTTCACTGATTCTTGGTCTACTGCCAATGGACTGGCTGTTTGGTTGCCGACTTGGCATTCCCATAATTGGAAGTTACATTCCAAGGAATTGTGGGGAAAAGAGTTATGGCAAGAGATTTGGGAGATGCTCCCACAGAGTACTGTTACAATCTTCCATGTGGATGCTCACACCCCGATAGATTCTCTTGACAAATTTTTTCATAACATTGCAGATGAGAAATCTAAAATTGCTGAGGCAGTGGTGGACAGGCAAGATTCTGACATTGCGGGATTGGCGAAATGGGCACACCAGAAGGCAGGACATTTTGGAGAGAAGGCCACTAGCAGGTGGGCTGCTGATCGAGGAATTTATATTCCCCTAGATTTAATTAAAAATGTTATCTTACACTGTCCCGTCTGTCAGCATATCAGACAGCGTAAAGTGCCCCAAATTGTTAAAGGTCATTTACATCGCGGAAAACTGCCCGCTCAAATTTGGCAGATTGATTACATTGGTCCACTTCCTATGAGTAGGAATTGTCAATATGTTTGCACTATTGTTGATACATACAGTGGCCTGCTGGTAGCCCTTCCCTGTAAGCAAGCTACCCAATTGAATACCATTAAAACATTAGAATTGATTATGATGTATTATGGTGTGCCATTCCAAATTCAATCTGATAATGCATCCCATTTTCGTGGAAGATTGGTACAGGAATTCTGTGCGGAAAACAATATTGAATGGATATTCCATATACCCTACTATCCACAGGCCTCGGGCCTGGTGGAGAGATTGAATGGCCTGCTAAAGGACCAGCTGCGTAAGTTAACAAATGACAAGTATAAGAATTGGCGAGACTTTTTGCCTCAAGCGTTATTGATTTTGAATAACCGTCCTTTCCTAAATGCTGAATCCCCACTTATGCGTTTGTTTCCTCCGAATGTTGATGCCAAGCCCAATGAAATAAGAGAGACTGTGATGTACTGGGAAATTACTCCTGGAGCTTTGGCTCCATGTAGAGCGACCCCAGGGTCGGCAGGTTTAGACTTGCATGCCATGGATGACACCGTTTTCAAAAGTAAGGATCGGGTCATCATTGCTACCGGTGTTGGTATTCATATACCACCTGGGAATTTCGGATTAATCGCCCCTAGATCGGGGCTGGCTGTAAAAGGCATTCAGGTGCTTGGAGGAATAATTGATAGTGATTATCAGGGAGAGATTAAGGTGCTCCTGCTGAATAGCAGTGAGGTTGACTTACTGATACACCGCACTGACCGAGTGGCTCAATTACTCATTATGCCTGTTTTCAGTGGTACATTAATGAAAGGCACTGCCCCAACTTTGCTCACTGTACGAGGCCAGAAAGGTTTTGGCTCTACGGATAACCCTGGGGCTAGGGTTTGGGTGCAGTCGCCTAAAAATCCACCTGAACAAGCAGAGGTTATTGCCACTGGTCAGGACAATACCATTTTGGTTATGAGACCAGGGAAAGATAGCTGGGAGGCGGTCCCGGCTGACAAATGTTATTTACGAGAATGATTAATGCCTGCATTTGATTGTCTTTCAGATCATTCTTTGGACTGTTGCTGCAGGATGTGTCGGTACTGGACTCCTTTTGGGATGGTACGACGGGAAAGGAGGGATCCCGTCAACCCGGGATGAACTGAGAACCCGAGTGTTGCGTTCCTTCGCTGCGTGGGATTCATCATCGAACTTTTGGACATCATTAGCCAAGAGGGTGACTGATGCCCCTCACTTCTGTTTGACACCGATGAGATCTGTACATGATATTCTGGCGACCTGTCTGGTTGCTGTCCCTGCCTCGTTGGAAACCCTAAGTCACATTTTTAATGTTTCAAAGGCTCGCCCCAATGTTCTCCTGGGTGATTTTGCTACCCATGTATATTGCCCTTTATGCACTGAACTGCCGAACGAGCCACCCCCCATCCAGTCCCAAATAGTTACCTATAATATCACACAAGGTGATTTATGCTTCTTTCTTACGTGTAATCCTAGTGCGATCTCTGAATGTCTACGCCTCAAACTAAAAGGCGCCACTTCATTTACCGCTCATGAACGGACTTTGTGCTTTCAAAGGACACCGACCACATGTGTTTCAGTTCAGAACAATATGACTTGCAATAGTTTGGTAGTTACCCCCAGTCATTATCGCACGATGTTACTACCTGCCGGATGGCTTTTCTCATGTGGTAATACTTCCTGGCCATATGTCCCTGCAAACATTTCCGGAGGCCCTTGTGCTATTACAAGACTCAGTTTGTTAATGTTTTCATCACATCCGAATGCCAACTCTCGTGTGATTCGAGATACTGTGATGTTACAGGAGGATTGTGACTCATCTTTGCATTTATATTCCCAGTCTGAATACCTTAGCCTGGCTATTTCAATTATTGGTGTTCCTGCTCTGGCAGTTTATAATGCCAAATCCATTGGGAAAATGGCCTGTTGGATGGTGAAATCCATGAATCATACTTCTACAGTCCTGTCCGACATGTTATTAGATGCCCAGGGTGAACGTAGGGCCATTTTGCAAAACAGAGCGGCCATTGATTATCTTTTGCTTAAACATGGACATGGTTGCTCCGATTTTGAAGGTCTCTGTTGTTTTAACTTGTCCGATCATACACAATCCATACGTGCACACATTGACAAGTTGCATGATTTAACGGAAGAAGTTAGAAAACACGTTGACCAGGGCTGGTTTGACTGGCTCTTTAATTGGTTGCCTGACGTACACATGCTACGTCACACATTAGGTGGTATTCTGATTGCTGTTGCTGTTTTGATTTCTATCTGTTGCTTTATTCAGTGTATTCCTTCACTGCTTCCATTCTGTACGCTCGGTACTAGACATAGATCAGTTAGCTTTGTTTCATATTATTCTTCCACAGATGTTAGCTCCATTTAATGAATGTATAATAGACTGAAGTCAAGGGTGAAATGTACTGCTCGATTTTCCCGGCTCTCTTGTGATTAAGGGGACTAATGTGACTTCAGTCTCTTTCCATCCAAGTCTAAGGGTTAGAGTAGTGTATAGAGCCTATTTATTAGGCACTTCGACATGATCCTGTGTTCTTCCCCATAGATTAGGGTTTGCACATATATCCTAGAGGATAGATCCATTAGTATTAGGGGTAATCTGTTCTACAGTGAGGGTATTTCATGGAGTCGTGCTGAATCCAGGCCTGGTAGGCCTTAAACGGGAGAGACTCCATCTTTCTTTCCTCTCCGGCAGCTTGGAAAGTTTCTAGGTCGAGGGTGATGTTTTAGTTACGAGGTGTTATTCGCTTGGAGAGAACCGGTTCAGGCCGGCCCTTATCGAAGGATTGTATTTTTCTTCATGCCGAAGACACTACATCAGGCCGGCCGGCTGGGAACGTGTCCTTGGTACGGGGAGGTACAAGAATTTGGTGGGCGGCAGGTTACGGGCTGGAATTTTCCATGAGAAAATGCACCTCTATATTAGTGAAAGTCTGAGGCAGATACTGGCACTTGCTTTTTAGTCCGTAGGCGGCACCTGGCCGTTAAGCAGTAAAGCTACTACTTATTCCAGGGAAGACAGATGACAAACCTGAAGGTGGAGAAAAACCGAGAGATAGATATTCTTCTAACAGAATAGCCAAAGAAAAGAGAGTAGCCGATGAGGAAGAGGTCCCAGTGACTCGGAGAAGGAGAAGGGAGTAGATCCGTGACTGCGGAGGTGTGACTTCCAGGCGAAGCCGAGGCACAGACGAGAAGGGAACCTAGATGACCATTGAGTGCAGGCTACATACGACCAAGGTGATGTCAACCCCTTTATTATTAGAGTGTACAACTTAATCTATCACTTTTCTTTGCAGGTCATATGTGATATGTATTATGTTCTGTGAGCGTGTATGTAGTGACTAAATAAAGTATCCAGTTTGTAGTGAATCAACATGTGCTGCGTGTTCTTGTATAAGAGGGTAGCCTATTCTTCTAGTCAGCTGTGACTTGATATGAACAGATGTTAATCCTGATCAGGTAAGTGGTAGCTGAATAAGGGAGAAAGGAGCCCCTCGAACTGGGGAACAGGTTGCGCTCAACTAGTAGTCTTTGTGTGATCTGATATATAGTAACACTGGTTCCCTTGTTGTATGTCGTGGTAATTATAGGATGAACTTGTGCTAAGGCTGCCGTCTGGGTAGGAAGTCCTGGGTCCGTTTGGGACCGCGAGGCTGAGGCTGCCGTCTGGGCAGGAAGTCCTGGGTCCGTTTGGGACCGCGAGGCTAAGGCTGCCGTCTGGGTAGGAAGTCCTGGGTCCGTTTGGGACCGCGAGGCTGAGGCTGCCGTCTGGGTAGGAAGTCCTGGGTCCGTTTGGGACCGCGAGGCTAAGGCTGCCGTCTGGGCAGGAAGTCCTGGGTCCGTTTGGGACCGCGAGGCTGAGGCTGCCGTCTGGGTAGGAAGTTCTGGGTCCGTTTGGGACCGCGAGGCTGAGGCTGCCGTCTGGGCAGGAAGTTCTGGGTCCGTTTGGGACCGCGAGGCTGAGGCTGCCGTCTGGGTAGGAAGTCCTGGGTCCGTTTGGGACCGCGAGGCCGCCACTTGTATTATAAGAGATATATATATATATATATATATATATATATATATATATATATATATATAAATTCCCTGTCCTTAGGTGGTATGTATATATGTGGTTTCTTAGGTGTGAATAGGCCCTAGGGAGGGGGTAACGTTCTGGCTGGGTTAGAGAGGCTCTGTTGAGCGGGTTCTATCTGATCCGAAAACCCAAGCAGAACATTTGGCGTCACGAACCGTTTACGAAACCTGTGTGCGTTGTGGTTGTCTTGTGTTTGCTTTCGGCGTGTGCGTGGTTTTTGTTTGCATTTTATTTTTGTATACTTGTGTATATAGTTTTTTTTTCCTTTTCTTCTTTCTTCTTTTTCTTTTTCTTTTCCACGATGTTTTCTAGAAGATCTAAATCTACTTTTAAGTTGCCCGTTGATATTCCCGGATGGGATTCAACGCCTTATGAAGCCTTGGCAAGTGAGTGGGCTGAATCTACTGGTTTGAGTGAGAATTGGAATTCTTCTTTGGAGCTGGCGGAGCCGGCTAATGTGATTACTTGTTTGCAGAAGGCACCCATATCGAAGGGTGAAGAGATTCCTATTTTGGGGCGCAGAGGTTGGATTGTTCTGTCTGCGTATCGGATTCTACATGAGAGATTGTTGAAATTACAGATATCTCTTAAAGATGTGGAAGCGCACTTTGTTGAGATTCAGAATTCTCATACTTTGTTGCGGTGTCAAAATAAGTTGCTTGCTGATAAGCTGGAGACTTACCAAACTATTGCCGAAAGGGCTGCTGTGCGAATTGCTCGTTATAAATACAAGAACAGGCGCGGTCGGGTTTCGACGCGAAAGGTGCGTCTGGTCGTGGCGAAAGCCGGACTGGATTGGAATCCTGATGAATGGGATGGTAATATCTGGAATTCGAGTGATTCTTGTTCCTCGGGTGAGGAGTCTGTCAAGCGCGAGTCTTCTCGTTCCCGTCATGATTGTAAGTCTGCTTCTCGCACCTCTGATGGTGCACCCCGTGATTACGCTCGTTCTTCGGGTGGGATCGATACCTCTTACACTGATTATCCCTCTACGAGTGCTGATCGGGCTCCTTGTGATGCTCGTCCCGCGGTCTCTGCGCATCCAGTTTTTCGTCGGAAGTTGCAGCAGTCTCCCGCTGCTCCGCAGGGTGTTTCTTTGGACTCTTTAGAGGACTTTACTCAACAGGAAATTAGTGATATTTTGCAGCGATTTCGGCAGCGAGCTGGTGAGACCTTGCTCACATGGATGGTGCGCCTTTATGAACTGGGCGCTGCTGGTATTATGTTAGATATTGGCGATTGTTTGAAGTTTTGTTCCTTGAGTTCGGATTCTACTGTACAGGATCATTTTCGTAACTATAATGGTGGTGGTCAAATGTCTTTGCTTCAATTGGCGACTGAGGGTTGTAATCAAAAGTATCCTACTGAGTCTGATTGGCCTGTGAATGACAAACCGTGGTATACTTTGCGCGACGCTGCACAACGTCTCAAAGAGGAGGTGATGAAAACGGCAATTTTTTTGGGTACTGCTGACAGGTTGCTTGATGGTTTGTTGACATCTTCTGTGCGGAATCGCATTATTCGGTCTTCCCCTGTTGCCTATAAGCAGGTCATGATGACGTTATTGATTAATCAGACTGGTAACGTGTTATCTACGGTACTGGAGTCGGTACGCCAACTCGGTGAGTTGGGTGAGTGGTTTAAACCTGAACGTCAGTCCCGGCCTGACACCCGTACTCCTGGTGAAAATAAACTTACTAGGCGTGATATCTTTTCTGGTCTTCTAGCTGATGGTGTGCGTAGGGAGGACATAGACGGTGAGACTACCGCTCGTTTGTGGGAGTTGTTTCGCAAACGTGGTTTGGATCGGAAGGAGGGTGCCCGGCGTGTTCGGACCACTGAGTGTGATCGTGGTGGTTCTGACGGTAGCGGTGATGACGACCGCCGTGGGCGCTCTGTTCGTCGTGATGATCGACGTTATGTACGTGATGTGTCCCCCCGTCGAGAGGGAGACAGGGAGAGAGAGGGGGAAAGAGAAAGGGGGAGAAATGATTATGTTTACAGCAGACGTAGAGATGATAGGGATCAATCCCCTGAGTTGAGGAGGAGAGAGGATCGTCACAGTTTGGTCGATCGTAACCTGCAGTACAATGCTGAAGACTCGAATCCGTTCCGTACGGGGAATGGATATGAACAGGAGGTACCGATACCTAAGAAACGTGAGAGTCTTTATCCTGATTTGTCCTGGTACACAGAATGCAGTAAGAATGACTAGGAAATAGGTCAAGCTCCGGTACACAGATGGGCTCACCGAGATGATAGACCCTATGTAGATATTGATATTTATTGGAGACATCGTAATATCCAAAGGGCCCGAGCATTGGTAGATACAGGAGCGGAGGCCACTCTTATTCATGGAAAATCAAAGAAGTTTACAGGTCAGCCTTTTACTATTACCGGATTAGGTGGAAAAGAAACCCCTGCAGTTCAAACTTTGCTTGAAATAAGAATAGGTAGAATCCCTAGAAAAGAATATTCTGTACTAGTGGTGCCACTCTTAGAATTCATAATTGGAATTGATATCTTGAAAGGAATGACGTTGCATCTAGATGATGGGTGTTACCAATTTGGAACCACGCATTATATATCGTCCAGACCTATACGGGTTGGTCGTTTAAGAATGCCTCCCATACAAGTTCCCCAGGCGACAAAAGTGGTTTGTCAGAAGCAGTATCGTATTCCAGGTGGCCATGAGGAGATTAGTACCACTATTCAGGAGCTGGTGGATGCAGGTGTTATAACCCCGGTTACTTCTGCTTGGAATAATCCTGTTTGGCCTGTACGTAAGAGTGATAATTCTTGGCGCATGACTGTTGATTATCGAGAATTGAACAAACACACGCCCTCTTTGACTGTTGCAGTGCCGGATGTTATTACCCTAATTGAAAGAATCCAAAAGCATCCAGGTACATGGTATGCGTCCATTGATATTGCTAATGCTTTCTTTTCTATTCCTATTGCCCCTGAGTGTCAGGAACAGTTCAGTTTTACGTGGAACGGGCGTCAGATGACGTTTCGGAGTCTTCCTCAGGGCTATGTGCATAGTCCTACAATATGTCACCGGCTGGTGGCAGAGCATTTGGCTGAGGTACCGGTTCATTCCCAAATTCAAATATGTCATTATATTGACGATGTTTTGATCCAAGGCGATACACAGGAGGAAGTTCAGACCCAATTGGACAGGATCATTGAGTGCCTGCGTGGGAAAGGTTGGGAAATCAACCCAGATAAATTGCAAGGCCCGTCCCAGTCTGTAAAATTTTTGGGTATTAATTGGCATGAAGGGCACCGTGAAGTGATCCCTCAGGTTAAACAGAAGATTCTTGATTTTGCAGTTCCGAGGAATAGGAAAGAAGCCCAGAGCTTCATTGGCCTGTTTGGTTTTTGGCGCCAGCATATTCCTCATTTGAGTCAAATATTGGCCCCTTTGTACCGGGTCACGCGTAAAAAGAATGCATTTGAATGGGATGAACCATAGCAAGATGCGTTTAGTCTGGCAAAAGAAGCAATTCAACATGCTCTGGATTTATGGCCTGTACGTGATGGTGATGTGGATTTGAATGTGTCTGTACAGGGCCCTTATGCAAATTGGAGTTTGTGGCAGAAACAAGGCAGGAGTAGAGTACCGTTAGGTTTTTGGACCAAAAAGTTACCTGATGCTGGTGAGCGTTATACACCCTTTGAGAAACAGTTACTTGCTTGTTATTGGGCTCTGGTGGATACCGAGCAATTGACTTTGGGACATGATATAGTTTTGCGCCCTGAAATTCCTATTATGCAGTGGGTTCTGAGTTCGCCGAAAACTCACCGAATTGGACATGCTCAAGAGGCGAGTGTGATTAAATGGAAATGGTATATACAAGATAGGGCACGTGTGGGCCCGAAAGGAGTTGCTTCTTTACATGAGCAGGTGGCGCGAGCGCCGTCGACTGAGACTGAGAGTGAATGTTCCGTACCTTTAGCACAGGAGTCTCCTGTCAAGTGGGGTAAGCCTTTTGATGATTTGTCCGCAGCGGACAGAAACCATGTTTGGTTCACGGATGGTTCAGCGAGGTTTATAGGGACGACACGGCACTGGAAGGCGGTGTCCTATAATCCGGTCACACAAAAATTGCTGAGCACAACTGGTGAAGGTAAAAGCAGCCAATTTGCCGAGCTGTACGCTGTTTATCAAGTTTTGAAACAAGAGTTACCTGGTACATGTCATATTTTCACTGATTCTTGGTCTACTGCCAATGGACTGGCTGTTTGGTTGCCGACTTGGCATTCCCATAATTGGAAGTTACATTCCAAGGAATTGTGGGGAAAAGAGTTATGGCAAGAGATTTGGGAGATGCTCCCACAGAGTACTGTTACAATCTTCCATGTGGATGCTCACACCCCGATAGATTCTCTTGACAAATTTTTTCATAACATTGCAGATGAGAAATCTAAAATTGCTGAGGCAGTGGTGGACAGGCAAGATTCTGACATTGCGGGATTGGCGAAATGGGCACACCAGAAGGCAGGACATTTTGGAGAGAAGGCCACTAGCAGGTGGGCTGCTGATCGAGGAATTTATATTCCCCTAGATTTAATTAAAAATGTTATCTTACACTGTCCCGTCTGTCAGCATATCAGACAGCGTAAAGTGCCCCAAATTGTTAAAGGTCATTTACATCGCGGAAAACTGCCCGCTCAAATTTGGCAGATTGATTACATTGGTCCACTTCCTATGAGTAGGAATTGTCAATATGTTTGCACTATTGTTGATACATACAGTGGCCTGCTGGTAGCCCTTCCCTGTAAGCAAGCTACCCAATTGAATACCATTAAAACATTAGAATTGATTATGATGTATTATGGTGTGCCATTCCAAATTCAATCTGATAATGCATCCCATTTTCGTGGAAGATTGGTACAGGAATTCTGTGCGGAAAACAATATTGAATGGATATTCCATATACCCTACTATCCACAGGCCTCGGGCCTGGTGGAGAGATTGAATGGCCTGCTAAAGGACCAGCTGCGTAAGTTAACAAATGACAAGTATAAGAATTGGCGAGACTTTTTGCCTCAAGCGTTATTGATTTTGAATAACCGTCCTTTCCTAAATGCTGAATCCCCACTTATGCGTTTGTTTCCTCCGAATGTTGATGCCAAGCCCAATGAAATAAGAGAGACTGTGATGTACTGGGAAATTACTCCTGGAGCTTTGGCTCCATGTAGAGCGACCCCAGGGTCGGCAGGTTTAGACTTGCATGCCATGGATGACACCGTTTTCAAAAGTAAGGATCGGGTCATCATTGCTACCGGTGTTGGTATTCATATACCACCTGGGAATTTCGGATTAATCGCCCCTAGATCGGGGCTGGCTGTAAAAGGCATTCAGGTGCTTGGAGGAATAATTGATAGTGATTATCAGGGAGAGATTAAGGTGCTCCTGCTGAATAGCAGTGAGGTTGACTTACTGATACACCGCACTGACCGAGTGGCTCAATTACTCATTATGCCTGTTTTCAGTGGTACATTAATGAAAGGCACTGCCCCAACTTTGCTCACTGTACGAGGCCAGAAAGGTTTTGGCTCTACGGATAACCCTGGGGCTAGGGTTTGGGTGCAGTCGCCTAAAAATCCACCTGAACAAGCAGAGGTTATTGCCACTGGTCAGGACAATACCATTTTGGTTATGAGACCAGGGAAAGATAGCTGGGAGGCGGTCCCGGCTGACAAATGTTATTTACGAGAATGATTAATGCCTGCATTTGATTGTCTTTCAGATCATTCTTTGGACTGTTGCTGCAGGATGTGTCGGTACTGGACTCCTTTTGGGATGGTACGACGGGAAAGGAGGGATCCCGTCAACCCGGGATGAACTGAGAACCCGAGTGTTGCGTTCCTTCGCTGCGTGGGATTCATCATCGAACTTTTGGACATCATTAGCCAAGAGGGTGACTGATGCCCCTCACTTCTGTTTGACACCGATGAGATCTGTACATGATATTCTGGCGACCTGTCTGGTTGCTGTCCCTGCCTCGTTGGAAACCCTAAGTCACATTTTTAATGTTTCAAAGGCTCGCCCCAATGTTCTCCTGGGTGATTTTGCTACCCATGTATATTGCCCTTTATGCACTGAACTGCCGAACGAGCCACCCCCCATCCAGTCCCAAATAGTTACCTATAATATCACACAAGGTGATTTATGCTTCTTTCTTACGTGTAATCCTAGTGCGATCTCTGAATGTCTACGCCTCAAACTAAAAGGCGCCACTTCATTTACCGCTCATGAACGGACTTTGTGCTTTCAAAGGACACCGACCACATGTGTTTCAGTTCAGAACAATATGACTTGCAATAGTTTGGTAGTTACCCCCAGTCATTATCGCACGATGTTACTACCTGCCGGATGGCTTTTCTCATGTGGTAATACTTCCTGGCCATATGTCCCTGCAAACATTTCCGGAGGCCCTTGTGCTATTACAAGACTCAGTTTGTTAATGTTTTCATCACATCCGAATGCCAACTCTCGTGTGATTCGAGATACTGTGATGTTACAGGAGGATTGTGACTCATCTTTGCATTTATATTCCCAGTCTAAATACCTTAGCCTGGCTATTTCAATTATTGGTGTTCCTGCTCTGGCAGTTTATAATGCCAAATCCATTGGGAAAATGGCCTGTTGGATGGTGAAATCCATGAATCATACTTCTACAGTCCTGTCCGACATGTTATTAGATGCCCAGGGTGAACGTAGGGCCATTTTGCAAAACAGAGCGGCCATTGATTATCTTTTGCTTAAACATGGACATGGTTGCTCCGATTTTGAAGGTCTCTGTTGTTTTAACTTGTCCGATCATACACAATCCATACGTGCACACATTGACAAGTTGCATGATTTAACGGAAGAAGTTAGAAAACACGTTGACCAGGGCTGGTTTGACTGGCTCTTTAATTGGTTGCCTGACGTACACATGCTACGTCACACATTAGGTGGTATTCTGATTGCTGTTGCTGTTTTGATTTCTATCTGTTGCTTTATTCAGTGTATTCCTTCACTGCTTCCATTCTGTACGCTCGGTACTAGACATAGATCAGTTAGCTTTGTTTCATATTATTCTTCCACAGATGTTAGCTCCATTTAATGAATGTATAATAGACTGAAGTCAAGGGTGAAATGTACTGCTCGATTTTCCCGGCTCTCTTGTGATTAAGGGGACTAATGTGACTTCAGTCTCTTTCCATCCAAGTCTAAGGGTTAGAGTAGTGTATAGAGCCTATTTATTAGGCACTTCGACATGATCCTGTGTTCTTCCCCATAGATTAGGGTTTGCACATATATCCTAGAGGATAGATCCATTAGTATTAGGGGTAATCTGTTCTACAGTGAGGGTATTTCATGGAGTCGTGCTGAATCCAGGCCTGGTAGGCCTTAAACGGGAGAGACTCCATCTTTCTTTCCTCTCCGGCAGCTTGGAAAGTTTCTAGGTCGAGGGTGATGTTTTAGTTACGAGGTGTTATTCGCTTGGAGAGAACCGGTTCAGGCCGGCCCTTATCGAAGGATTGTATTTTTCTTCATGCCGAAGACACTACATCAGGCCGGCCGGCTGGGAACGTGTCCTTGGTACGGGGAGGTACAAGAATTTGGTGGGCGGCAGGTTACGGGCTGGAATTTTCCATGAGAAAATGCACCTCTATATTAGTGAAAGTCTGAGGCAGATACTGGCACTTGCTTTTTAGTCCGTAGGCGGCACCTGGCCGTTAAGCAGTAAAGCTACTACTTATTCCAGGGAAGACAGATGACAAACCTGAAGGTGGAGAAAAACCGAGAGATAGATATTCTTCTAACAGAATAGCCAAAGAAAAGAGAGTAGCCGATGAGGAAGAGGTCCCAGTGACTCGGAGAAGGAGAAGGGAGTAGATCCGTGACTGCGGAGGTGTGACTTCCAGGCGAAGCCGAGGCACAGACGAGAAGGGAACCTAGATGACCATTGAGTGCAGGCTACATACGACCAAGGTGATGTCAACCCCTTTATTATTAGAGTGTACAACTTAATCTATCACTTTTCTTTGCAGGTCATATGTGATATGTATTATGTTCTGTGAGCGTGTATGTAGTGACTAAATAAAGTATCCAGTTTGTAGTGAATCAACATGTGCTGCGTGTTCTTGTATAAGAGGGTAGCCTATTCTTCTAGTCAGCTGTGACTTGATATGAACAGATGTTAATCCTGATCAGGTAAGTGGTAGCTGAATAAGGGAGAAAGGAGCCCCTCGAACTGGGGAACAGGTTGCGCTCAACTAGTAGTCTTTGTGTGATCTGATATATAGTAACACTGGTTCCCTTGTTGTATGTCGTGGTAATTATAGGATGAACTTGTGCTAAGGCTGCCGTCTGGGTAGGAAGTCCTGGGTCCGTTTGGGACCGCGAGGCTGAGGCTGCCGTCTGGGCAGGAAGTCCTGGGTCCTTTTGGGACCGCGAGGCTAAGGCTGCCGTCTGGGTAGGAAGTCCTGGGTCCGTTTGGGACCGCGAGGCTGAGGCTGCCGTCTGGGTAGGAAGTCCTGGGTCCGTTTGGGACCGCGAGGCTAAGGCTGCCGTCTGGGCAGGAAGTCCTGGGTCCGTTTGGGACCGCGAGGCTGAGGCTGCCGTCTGGGTAGGAAGTTCTGGGTCCGTTTGGGACCGCGAGGCTGAGGCTGCCGTCTGGGCAGGAAGTTCTGGGTCCGTTTGGGACCGCGAGGCTGAGGCTGCCGTCTGGGTAGGAAGTCCTGGGTCCGTTTGGGACCGCGAGGCCGCCACTTGTATTATAAGAGATATATATATATATATATATATATATATATATATATATATAAATTCCCTGTCCTTAGGTGGTATGTATATATGTGGTTTCTTAGGTGTGAATAGGCCCTAGGGAGGGGGTAACGTTCTGGCTGGGTTAGAGAGGCTCTGTTGAGCGGGTTCTATCTGATCCGAAAACCCAAGCAGAACATTTGGCGTCACGAACCGTTTACGAAACCTGTGTGCGTTGTGGTTGTCTTGTGTTTGCTTTCGGCGTGTGCGTGGTTTTTGTTTGCATTTTATTTTTGTATACTTGTGTATATAGTTTTTTTTTCCTTTTCTTCTTTCTTCTTTTTCTTTTTCTTTTCCACGATGTTTTCTAGAAGATCTAAATCTACTTTTAAGTTTCCCGTTGATATTCCCGGATGGGATTCAACGCCTTATGAAGCCTTGGCAAGTGAGTGGGCTGAATCTACTGGTTTGAGTGAGAATTGGAATTCTTCTTTGGAGCTGGCGGAGCCGGCTAATGTGATTACTTGTTTGCAGAAGGCACCCATATCGAAGGGTGAAGAGATTCCTATTTTGGGGCGCAGAGGTTGGATTGTTCTGTCTGCGTATCGGATTCTACATGAGAGATTGTTGAAATTACAGATATCTCTTAAAGATGTGGAAGCGCACTTTGTTGAGATTCAGAATTCTCATACTTTGTTGCGGTGTCAAAATAAGTTGCTTGCTGATAAGCTGGAGACTTACCAAACTATTGCCGAAAGGGCTGCTGTGCGAATTGCTCGTTATAAATACAAGAACAGGCGCGGTCGGGTTTCGACGCGAAAGGTGCGTCTGGTCGTGGCGAAAGCCGGACTGGATTGGAATCCTGATGAATGGGATGGTAATATCTGGAATTCGAGTGATTCTTGTTCCTCGGGTGAGGAGTCTGTCAAGCGCGAGTCTTCTCGTTCCCGTCATGATTGTAAGTCTGCTTCTCGCACCTCTGATGGTGCACCCCGTGATTACGCTCGTTCTTCGGGTGGGATCGATACCTCTTACACTGATTATCCCTCTACGAGTGCTGATCGGGCTCCTTGTGATGCTCGTCCCGCGGTCTCTGCGCATCCAGTTTTTCGTCGGAAGTTGCAGCAGTCTCCCGCTGCTCCGCAGGGTGTTTCTTTGGACTCTTTAGAGGACTTTACTCAACAGGAAATTAGTGATATTTTGCAGCGATTTCGGCAGCGAGCTGGTGAGACCTTGCTCACATGGATGGTGCGCCTTTATGAACTGGGCGCTGCTGGTATTATGTTAGATATTGGCGATTGTTTGAAGTTTTGTTCCTTGAGTTCGGATTCTACTGTACAGGATCATTTTCGTAACTATAATGGTGGTGGTCAAATGTCTTTGCTTCAATTGGCGACTGAGGGTTGTAATCAAAAGTATCCTACTGAGTCTGATTGGCCTGTGAATGACAAACCGTGGTATACTTTGCGCGACGCTGCACAACGTCTCAAAGAGGAGGTGATGAAAACGGCAATTTTTTTGGGTACTGCTGACAGGTTGCTTGATGGTTTGTTGACATCTTCTGTGCGGAATCGCATTATTCGGTCTTCCCCTGTTGCCTATAAGCAGGTCATGATGACGTTATTGATTAATCAGACTGGTAACGTGTTATCTACGGTACTGGAGTCGGTACGCCAACTCGGTGAGTTGGGTGAGTGGTTTAAACCTGAACGTCAGTCCCGGCCTGACACCCGTACTCCTGGTGAAAATAAACTTACTAGGCGTGATATCTTTTCTGGTCTTCTAGCTGATGGTGTGCGTAGGGAGGACATAGACGGTGAGACTACCGCTCGTTTGTGGGAGTTGTTTCGCAAACGTGGTTTGGATCGGAAGGAGGGTGCCCGGCGTGTTCGGACCACTGAGTGTGATCGTGGTGGTTCTGACGGTAGCGGTGATGACGACCGCCGTGGGCGCTCTGTTCGTCGTGATGATCGACGTTATGTACGTGATGTGTCCCCCCGTCGAGAGGGAGACAGGGAGAGAGAGGGGGAAAGAGAAAGGGGGAGAAATGATTATGTTTACAGCAGACGTAGAGATGATAGGGATCAATCCCCTGAGTTGAGGAGGAGAGAGGATCGTCACAGTTTGGTCGATCGTAACCTGCAGTACAATGCTGAAGACTCGAATCCGTTCCGTACGGGGAATGGATATGAACAGGAGGTACCGATACCTAAGAAACGTGAGAGTCTTTATCCTGATTTGTCCTGGTACACAGAATGCAGTAAGAATGACTAGGAAATAGGTCAAGCTCCGGTACACAGATGGGCTCACCGAGATGATAGACCCTATGTAGATATTGATATTTATTGGAGACATCGTAATATCCAAAGGGCCCGAGCATTGGTAGATACAGGAGCGGAGGCCACTCTTATTCATGGAAAATCAAAGAAGTTTACAGGTCAGCCTTTTACTATTACCGGATTAGGTGGAAAAGAAACCCCTGCAGTTCAAACTTTGCTTGAAATAAGAATAGGTAGAATCCCTAGAAAAGAATATTCTGTACTAGTGGTGCCACTCTTAGAATTCATAATTGGAATTGATATCTTGAAAGGAATGACGTTGCATCTAGATGATGGGTGTTACCAATTTGGAACCACGCATTATATATCGTCCAGACCTATACGGGTTGGTCGTTTAAGAATGCCTCCCATACAAGTTCCCCAGGCGACAAAAGTGGTTTGTCAGAAGCAGTATCGTATTCCAGGTGGCCATGAGGAGATTAGTACCACTATTCAGGAGCTGGTGGATGCAGGTGTTATAACCCCGGTTACTTCTGCTTGGAATAATCCTGTTTGGCCTGTACGTAAGAGTGATAATTCTTGGCGCATGACTGTTGATTATCGAGAATTGAACAAACACACGCCCTCTTTGACTGTTGCAGTGCCGGATGTTATTACCCTAATTGAAAGAATCCAAAAGCATCCAGGTACATGGTATGCGTCCATTGATATTGCTAATGCTTTCTTTTCTATTCCTATTGCCCCTGAGTGTCAGGAACAGTTCAGTTTTACGTGGAACGGGCGTCAGATGACGTTTCGGAGTCTTCCTCAGGGCTATGTGCATAGTCCTACAATATGTCACCGGCTGGTGGCAGAGCATTTGGCTGAGGTACCGGTTCATTCCCAAATTCAGATATGTCATTATATTGACGATGTTTTGATCCAAGGCGATACACAGGAGGAAGTTCAGACCCAATTGGACAGGATCATTGAGTGCCTGCGTGGGAAAGGTTGGGAAATCAACCCAGATAAATTGCAAGGCCCGTCCCAGTCTGTAAAATTTTTGGGTATTAATTGGCATGAAGGGCACCGTGAAGTGATCCCTCAGGTTAAACAGAAGATTCTTGATTTTGCAGTTCCGAGGAATAGGAAAGAAGCCCAGAGCTTCATTGGCCTGTTTGGTTTTTGGCGCCAGCATATTCCTCATTTGAGTCAAATATTGGCCCCTTTGTACCGGGTCACGCGTAAAAAGAATGCATTTGAATGGGATGAACCATAGCAAGATGCGTTTAGTCTGGCAAAAGAAGCAATTCAACATGCTCTGGATTTATGGCCTGTACGTGATGGTGATGTGGATTTGAATGTGTCTGTACAGGGCCCTTATGCAAATTGGAGTTTGTGGCAGAAACAAGGCAGGAGTAGAGTACCGTTAGGTTTTTGGACCAAAAAGTTACCTGATGCTGGTGAGCGTTATACACCCTTTGAGAAACAGTTACTTGCTTGTTATTGGGCTCTGGTGGATACCGAGCAATTGACTTTGGGACATGATATAGTTTTGCGCCCTGAAATTCCTATTATGCAGTGGGTTCTGAGTTCGCCGAAAACTCACGAATTGGACATGCTCAAGAGGCGAGTGTGATTAAATGGAAATGGTATACAAGATAGGGCACGTGTGGGCCCGAAAGGAGTTGCTTCTTTACATGAGCAGGTGGCGCGAGCGCCGTCGACTGAGACTGAGAGTGAATGTTCCGTACCTTTAGCACAGGAGTCTCCTGTCAAGTGGGGTAAGCCTTTTGATGATTTGTCCGCAGCGGACAGAAACCATGTTTGGTTCACGGATGGTTCAGCGAGGTTTATAGGGACGACACGGCACTGGAAGGCGGTGTCCTATAATCCGGTCACACAAAAATTGCTGAGCACAACTGGTGAAGGTAAAAGCAGCCAATTTGCCGAGCTGTACGCTGTTTATCAAGTTTTGAAACAAGAGTTACCTGGTACATGTCATATTTTCACTGATTCTTGGTCTACTGCCAATGGACTGGCTGTTTGGTTGCCGACTTGGCATTCCCATAATTGGAAGTTACATTCCAAGGAATTGTGGGGAAAAGAGTTATGGCAAGAGATTTGGGAGATGCTCCCACAGAGTACTGTTACAATCTTCCATGTGGATGCTCACACCCCGATAGATTCTCTTGACAAATTTTTTCATAACATTGCAGATGAGAAATCTAAAATTGCTGAGGCAGTGGTGGACAGGCAAGATTCTGACATTGCGGGATTGGCGAAATGGGCACACCAGAAGGCAGGACATTTTGGAGAGAAGGCCACTAGCAGGTGGGCTGCTGATCGAGGAATTTATATTCCCCTAGATTTAATTAAAAATGTTATCTTACACTGTCCCGTCTGTCAGCATATCAGACAGCGTAAAGTGCCCCAAATTGTTAAAGGTCATTTACATCGCGGAAAACTGCCCGCTCAAATTTGGCAGATTGATTACATTGGTCCACTTCCTATGAGTAGGAATTGTCAATATGTTTGCACTATTGTTGATACATACAGTGGCCTGCTGGTAGCCCTTCCCTGTAAGCAAGCTACCCAATTGAATACCATTAAAACATTAGAATTGATTATGATGTATTATGGTGTGCCATTCCAAATTCAATCTGATAATGCATCCCATTTTCGTGGAAGATTGGTACAGGAATTCTGTGCGGAAAACAATATTGAATGGATATTCCATATACCCTACTATCCACAGGCCTCGGGCCTGGTGGAGAGATTGAATGGCCTGCTAAAGGACCAGCTGCGTAAGTTAACAAATGACAAGTATAAGAATTGGCGAGACTTTTTGCCTCAAGCGTTATTGATTTTGAATAACCGTCCTTTCCTAAATGCTGAATCCCCACTTATGCGTTTGTTTCCTCCGAATGTTGATGCCAAGCCCAATGAAATAAGAGAGACTGTGATGTACTGGGAAATTACTCCTGGAGCTTTGGCTCCATGTAGAGCGACCCCAGGGTCGGCAGGTTTAGACTTGCATGCCATGGATGACACCGTTTTAAAAAGTAAGGATCGGGTCATCATTGCTACCGGTGTTGGTATTCATATACCACCTGGGAATTTCGGATTAATCGCCCCTAGATCGGGGCTGGCTGTAAAAGGCATTCAGGTGCTTGGAGGAATAATTGATAGTGATTATCAGGGAGAGATTAAGGTGCTCCTGCTGAATAGCAGTGAGGTTGACTTACTGATACACCGCACTGACCGAGTGGCTCAATTACTCATTATGCCTGTTTTCAGTGGTACATTAATGAAAGGCACTGCCCCAACTTTGCTCACTGTACGAGGCCAGAAAGGTTTTGGCTCTACGGATAACCCTGGGGCTAGGGTTTGGGTGCAGTCGCCTAAAAATCCCCCTGAACAAGCAGAGGTTATTGCCACTGGTCAGGACAATACCATTTTGGTTATGAGACCAGGGAAAGATAGCTGGGAGGCGGTCCCGGCTGACAAATGTTATTTACGAGAATGATTAATGCCTGCATTTGATTGTCTTTCAGATCATTCTTTGGACTGTTGCTGCAGGATGTGTCGGTACTGGACTCCTTTTGGGATGGTACGACGGGAAAGGAGGGATCCCGTCAACCCGGGATGAACTGAGAACCCGAGTGTTGCGTTCCTTCGCTGCGTGGGATTCATCATCGAACTTTTGGACATCATTAGCCAAGAGGGTGACTGATGCCCCTCACTTCTGTTTGACACCGATGAGATCTGTACATGATATTCTGGCGACCTGTCTGGTTGCTGTCCCTGCCTCGTTGGAAACCCTAAGTCACATTTTTAATGTTTCAAAGGCTCGCCCCAATGTTCTCCTGGGTGATTTTGCTACCCATGTATATTGCCCTTTATGCACTGAACTGCCGAACGAGCCACCCCCCATCCAGTCCCAAATAGTTACCTATAATATCACACAAGGTGATTTATGCTTCTTTCTTACGTGTAATCCTAGTGCGATCTCTGAATGTCTACGCCTCAAACTAAAAGGCGCCACTTCATTTACCGCTCATGAACGGACTTTGTGCTTTCAAAGGACACCGACCACATGTGTTTCAGTTCAGAACAATATGACTTGCAATAGTTTGGTAGTTACCCCCAGTCATTATCGCACGATGTTACTACCTGCCGGATGGCTTTTCTCATGTGGTAATACTTCCTGGCCATATGTCCCTGCAAACATTTCCGGAGGCCCTTGTGCTATTACAAGACTCAGTTTGTTAATGTTTTCATCACATCCGAATGCCAACTCTCGTGTGATTCGAGATACTGTGATGTTACAGGAGGATTGTGACTCATCTTTGCATTTATATTCCCAGTCTGAATACCTTAGCCTGGCTATTTCAATTATTGGTGTTCCTGCTCTGGCAGTTTATAATGCCAAATCCATTGGGAAAATGGCCTGTTGGATGGTGAAATCCATGAATCATACTTCTACAGTCCTGTCCGACATGTTATTAGATGCCCAGGGTGAACGTAGGGCCATTTTGCAAAACAGAGCGGCCATTGATTATCTTTTGCTTAAACATGGACATGGTTGCTCCGATTTTGAAGGTCTCTGTTGTTTTAACTTGTCCGATCATACACAATCCATACGTGCACACATTGACAAGTTGCATGATTTAACGGAAGAAGTTAGAAAACACGTTGACCAGGGCTGGTTTGACTGGCTCTTTAATTGGTTGCCTGACGTACACATGCTACGTCACACATTAGGTGGTATTCTGATTGCTGTTGCTGTTTTGATTTCTATCTGTTGCTTTATTCAGTGTATTCCTTCACTGCTTCCATTCTGTACGCTCGGTACTAGACATAGATCAGTTAGCTTTGTTTCATATTATTCTTCCACAGATGTTAGCTCCATTTAATGAATGTATAATAGACTGAAGTCAAGGGTGAAATGTACTGCTCGATTTTCCCGGCTCTCTTGTGATTAAGGGGACTAATGTGACTTCAGTCTCTTTCCATCCAAGTCTAAGGGTTAGAGTAGTGTATAGAGCCTATTTATTAGGCACTTCGACATGATCCTGTGTTCTTCCCCATAGATTAGGGTTTGCACATATATCCTAGAGGATAGATCCGTTAGTATTAGGGGTAATCTGTTCTACAGTGAGGGTATTTCATGGAGTCGTGCTGAATCCAGGCCTGGTAGGCCTTAAACGGGAGAGACTCCATCTTTCTTTCCTCTCCGGCAGCTTGGAAAGTTTCTAGGTCGAGGGTGATGTTTTAGTTACGAGGTGTTATTCGCTTGGAGAGAACCGGTTCAGGCCGGCCCTTATCGAAGGATTGTATTTTTCTTCATGCCGAAGACACTACATCAGGCCGGCCGGCTGGGAACGTGTCCTTGGTACGGGGAGGTACAAGAATTTGGTGGGCGGCAGGTTACGGGCTGGAATTTTCCATGAGAAAATGCACCTCTATATTAGTGAAAGTCTGAGGCAGATACTGGCACTTGCTTTTTAGTCCGTAGGCGGCACCTGGCCGTTAAGCAGTAAAGCTACTACTTATTCCAGGGAAGACAGATGACAAACCTGAAGGTGGAGAAAAACCGAGAGATAGATATTCTTCTAACAGAATAGCCAAAGAAAAGAGAGTAGCCGATGAGGAAGAGGTCCCAGTGACTCGGAGAAGGAGAAGGGAGTAGATCCGTGACTGCGGAGGTGTGACTTCCAGGCGAAGCCGAGGCACAGACGAGAAGGGAACCTAGATGACCATTGAGTGCAGGCTACATACGACCAAGGTGATGTCAACCCCTTTATTATTAGAGTGTACAACTTAATCTATCACTTTTCTTTGCAGGTCATATGTGATATGTATTATGTTCTGTGAGCGTGTATGTAGTGACTAAATAAAGTATCCAGTTTGTGGTGAATCAACATGTGCTGCGTGTTCTTGTATAAGAGGGTAGCCTATTCCTCTAGTCAGCTGTGACTTGATATGAACAGATGTTAATCCTGATCAGGTAAGTGGTAGCTGAATAAGGGAGAAAGGAGCCCCTCGAACTGGGGAACAGGTTGCGCTCAACTAGTAGTCTTTGTGTGATCTGATATATAGTAACACTGGTTCCCTTGTTGTATGTCGTGGTAATTATAGGATGAACTTGTGCTAAGGCTGCCGTCTGGGTAGGAAGTCCTGGGTCCGTTTGGGACCGCGAGGCTGAGGCTGCCGTCTGGGCAGGAAGTCCTGGGTCCGTTTGGGACCGCGAGGCTAAGGCTGCCGTCTGGGTAGGAAGTCCTGGGTCCGTTTGGGACCGCGAGGCTGAGGCTGCCGTCTGGGTAGGAAGTCCTGGGTCCGTTTGGGACCGCGAGGCTAAGGCTGCCGTCTGGGCAGGAAGTCCTGGGTCCGTTTGGGACCGCGAGGCTGAGGCTGCCGTCTGGGTAGGAAGTCCTGGGTCCGTTTGGGACCGCGAGGCTAAGGCTGCCGTCTGGGTAGGAAGTCCTGGGTCCGTTTGGGACCGCGAGGCTGAGGCTGCCGTCTGGGTAGGAAGTCCTGGGTCCGTTTGGGACCGCGAGGCTAAGGCTGCCGTCTGGGCAGGAAGTTCTGGGTCCGTTTGGGACCGCGAGGCTGAGGCTGCCGTCTGGGTAGGAAGTCCTGGGTCCATTTGGGACCGCGAGGCCGCCACTTGTATTATAAGAGGTCTTGATATATATATATATATATATATATATATATATATATATATATATATATATATATATAGGAATTCCCTGTCCTTAGGTGGTATGTATATATGTGGTTTCTTAGGTGTGAATAGGCCCTAGGGAGGGGGTAACGTTCTGGCTGGGTTAGAGAGGCTCTGTTGAGCGGGTTCTATCTGATCCGAAAACCCAAGCAGAACACTTGCCCACCATAGTTCTGTATCTCTCTTTTTTTTTTTAACATTATCCTTCCTTGGCTCTGGTCTCTCCCACTCTCCCATCTCCTTTTCGGTGTATCCCAGCCTTTCACTCTTTGCCTTTCTCCATCACCATGTTGGGGGTGCCGGGGGAAGCCAATCACTCTTTTACCCACCCTTAACAAGGGATACCACATAGCCATTCTTGGACATCACATAAAGTTGTGATTGTGATATGATCTCCATAGGAGCTCCATGTGGAAACAGTCAGTCAGTGACAACATGATCTGCTGAGATCACAGGATCACCTTAATGGAAAGTTATTCAACTGTGCAATCTCTTTCCCAGCGAACATTTCTACCGAGTAGTTGAGTAATTCCCTTCAGCGAGACAGTCATGTTCTGTAGTAGGGGCCAATGTATTTTATATTGTTACGTATTATATTTTGCCCTTTAATGCAGGAGTCAACTGTTGTATTTTATCGTTATCGCATTTGTATAGCGTTTCATACCCGACAAGGCAAAGAGGCACTTTTATTTAACTGACAGAATGCTACACTGCAAAGGAGTAATCGGTAGGTTGAGTGTTTCATTGTGGTGAGGCCTCTTAAGGATGTGTTTTTTTTTGTGAGAGTGACCACTCTCACAATCCTGTACTGGGTCGTTGCACTGGGTCGTTGCACTTAACAGCATTATGGTGAGAAGAAAAGTGAGAAAAAGGGTGCAAGCACTTTACATTAATTCTTTCAATCATTTCTGTCATCTTACTTCTCTTTCAGCAGCACAATTGTCTGTTCCAACAAGGAAACTACTGAACTAGGTTACAACAAGGAACAACATTTCTATTTACTGCAGAAAAGGTTGCTTGGTACACTGGTTTAACAAACCGTTCTCTACTATTTACAACAACTCCATCTATTTATTATCAAACTAGCCCGATATAGTTAGTTTTCAGATATAAGCATCTGTACATGTTAAAATGTTTCATCTACAGTCAAAAATCAAAGAGATGTTCTAGTTGAAATTAAACAGCCATAGATTGCTGAAAGGCATATTTAAGGCTCATTGAGATCTGTATTATGCAGCGATTAATTTGTAAAAAACTAAACACGTGCCAGGGCCTAGGTATTGTTCAGGAGGCCACTTCAGCTTGCACGACCAACTGAACCTGCCATCGCTACCAAATGGCAGTATAAACTCTCCCTACTAAGCATCACACTCATACAAATGGGACAGTTTAGACAATTCAAGGCCACCCAAAGCTCTAAGAATTTCCTGGACACGTTAAAACTATTTTTCATTATTAAACTGTTGTGGTCTGCTCTGCTCAATCAATCAATCAGGGGAATTGTAAGCGCGCTACTCACCGGTGAGGGTCTCAAGGTGCTGAGGGGGGGTCCGCAGATCTGTTTAGCCGAAGAGCCAGGTCTTGAGGGTCTTTCCGAAGGTGTTCATGGAGGGGGCGTGTCTGATGTCTGCCGGTAGCTCGTTCCAGGTCTTGGCTGCAATGTGAGAGAAGGATCTTCCACCTACTCTGGCTCTGTGGATGCGTGGGGTTTCGGCCTGTGCGAGGTTGGAAGATTGGAGGTTTCTTTTGGGTACGTGGAAGTTTATTCTGTCGTTGAGGTATTTGGGTCCATTGTTGTGTAGGCATCTGTAGGTGGGAGTGAGGATTTTGAAAGTAACTCTTTTCTCCACGGCGAGCCAGTGGAGACTTCGTAGGTGTTGACTGATGTGTTCATGTCGGGGGATTCCGAGGACGAGTCTGGTGGCGGTGTTCTGTATTGTCTGGAGTTTGAGGAGTAGGGACTTGTTGATGCCGGGGTAGAGTGCGTTTCTATAATCCAGTCTGCTGGTGATGAGTGCGTGAGTGACTGTCTTCCTTGACTAAGGAGGGATCCACTTGAAGGTCTTGTGGAGGATGCGGAGGGTGTTGAAGCAGCTGGAGGTGACGGCATTGACCTGTCAGTTCATGGTGAGTGATGAGTCGAGTATATGCCGAGGTTCTTGGCGTGGTCTGAGGGGGTAGGTGGGCTTCCAAGGGCGGTTGGCCACCAGGCGCTGTCCCATGTAGAAGAGGTGGTACCGAGAACCAGGACTTCTGTCTTCTCGCATTGAGCTTTAGACAGCTGTTGGTCATCCATACTGTGACGTCTTGCATTCCTTTCTGGAAGTTGAGTTTGGCAGTGGTGGGGTCTTCGGTGAGAAAGAGGATGAGCTGGGTGTCGCTGGCGTAGGATACGATGTTGAGGCCGTGTTGTCGGATGATGGCTGCATGGAGGGCCATGTAGATGTTGAAGAGGCTGGGGCTCAGGGATGAACCCTGTGGGACTCCGCAGGTGATTTTCGTGGGGTCGGAGAGGAAGGGTGGGAGTCTGATCCTTTGGCTTATTCCGGTGAGGAATGATCGGATCCAGTCCAGGGCTGTTAATTGTATGCCTGCGTCATGTAGTCTGGCGACTAGTGTGAGGTGGGAGACGGTGTTGAAGGCCGCTGATAGGTCGAGTACGATGAGGGCTGCGGAGTGGCCTTGGTCCAGGAGGGTGCTGATGTCATTTGTGGCGGTGAGTAGAGCGGTCTCTGTGCTGTGGTTGCTTCGGAATCCGGATTGGGACGGGTCGGGGACGGCGTTCTCTTCAATGAATCGTGTCAGTTTCATGTTAACTGTTTTCTCTGCAACTTTGGCTGCGAAGGGGAGGAGCAAGATGGGCCGATAGTTTTTGAGGTCGGTGGGGTCAGCGGTGGGCTTCTTGAGCAGGGGTCTGACTTCTGTGTGCTTCCAGTCATTTGAGAAGGTGCCTTTTTTTAAGGTGATGTTGATGGTGCGTTGTAGTTTGGGTGCGATGGTGGCCGCGGCTCTGTGGTAGATGTGAGAGGGACAGGGGTCGGTGGGGGCGCCCGAGTGGATGCTTTTCATGGTCGAGGAGGTGTCTTCGGCCGTGATCGGTGTCCAGTTGGAGATGGTGGGCTGGCTGGTGTTTCTGGGGGGTGGGGGCCTGGTGGATGGTCTATGAAGTTGTCATAGAGGTTTTTGATCTTGAGGTGGAAATAGGTTCCAAGCTTGTCGCAGAGGTCTTGGGATGGGGTGATGTCTGTGGCTTCACTGCGTGGGTTGGTAAATTCTTGAATGACACTGAAAAGTTCCTTGGAGTTGGTGGAGTTGGCCGGGATTTTGTTGTGGATGAAGTTCCTCTTGGTGGCTCTGATCTGGTTGTGGTAGTCCATCATGGCGTCCTTGTAGGTGGTGTGGTTTTCGGTTGTCTTGGTGTTTTTCCAGTTCTTCTCCAGGCGTCCTCAGATGCGTCTGGCTCCTTGGAGAGCAGTGGTGAACCAGGCAGCTTTCCTGGGGCACTGTCTGTTGGGGTTCCGTAGAGGGGCGAGCTCGTCTGCACAGTCGAAGATCCAGGTGTGGAGTTCTCTGGCTGTGTAGTTTGCGTCGGGTGCCCAGGTGTGGTTGTCTCGGGTGAGGGTGGAGTTAAGTTGCTCTTCAGTAACCTTGCTCCTTTTCCTTCGCGGTGGGCGTGGGGCTGGTTTGGGTGCCTTGGGTTTGTTGATGGCGAAGTCGACGCAGTGGTGGTCGGTCCATGGTGGCTGCATTGTATGGCTGATTTGGACGCTGTTTCCTGCTGCGAAGATGGGGTCGAGGCTGTGTCCTTTTCTGTGGGTTGGTGTGTAGACGAGTTGTTTAAGTCCGATGCTGGCGAGGTTGTCCCGAAGGATAGTGGAGTTGGGGTCACTGGGGTTGTCGAGGTGGAAGTTCACGTCTCCAATGAGTATGTAGTTTGTTGAGGCGATGGCGTGGAGTGCGATGAAGTCAGTGATGGTGGTGGCGAAGGGTGTTCGTGGGCCAGGGGGCCTGTAAACGAGGGTTCCTCGGAGTGTGGCTTTGGGGGTGGTCTGGATCTGGAAGTGCAGGTGTTCGGCGGAGGGGAAGGTTTCGCTGGAGGTGGTGAGGCGGAAGGTGCTCTTGTGGGCAATGGCGAGGCCCCCTCCTGGGTGGTTGGGGCGGTCTTTCCTCTGGATCTTGTATCCATCTGGGAATGCGGTGCTTGTGTCGGGGCAGAGGATGTGTTGGTCCAGGACTCTGTGAAGAAGGTGATGTCGGGCGAGAGAGAGTCGAGTAGGTTCCAGATTTCCATGGCGTGTTTGTGTACGGAGCGTACGTTGAGGAGGATGCATTTTAGGGTGTCGCCGGTGCTGGCGTCGGCGGTTTTTGGAGGCCGGGGTGGCGGTGAGGGTCTGGCAGCAGTGGAGGCAGGAGAACTGACCGTGGGTTGTGTTCGGCGAGGCCTGTTGGCATTCTCTAAGTCTTCCAGGGTTGAGTGCGAGGAGGGTGGTGGTGTCGTAGTGATGGGTAGTGGGAGGTCCAGGGTTCCTGGCGCTGGTCGAGGTCGGGTCGCGGACGGGCGCAGACAGGCTTGTCTTTGGCACGCCGCCCACTGCGCACGTCCGATGCGCGACCGCGCAGCAGCCCCCATTAAGTGGGGGAGGGAGGAGAGGCAGGGAGGCGGGAGCGGGGGAGTTCCGCAGGGGCAGCAGCGGCGAAAGGAACAGGCAGGCATGAGAAAATAAAAACAGTGGTGGAATTAGAGCAAGACACAGATGGGCAAAATAACAGTGGCACAACAGGGCAAGATTAAGAAAAAAAACGGCTGAGAAAGGTTACGGTGGTTGCAGGCAGTTTGGTCCCAGTTGGAGCGGGCAGCAGACGCAGGAGTGGGCAGCAGCCCCGAAGCTCCCATGGAGGAGGTCGGGGTCTGGAGGCAAGAGACGGCACAGTGGAGCTGCAAGAAGAGAGTGGACCTAGACCGAGGGTCAAAAGTAGACGGACAGTGTGACCGTGTGATGGGCTGTCATAAATAAGTGCTGGTGATAACAATTAAATGCTGGTGTCAAGTATGGCAAACACCAGCACAAATTAAGCACTGGTTTATTGTCTTTATTTTAGAACCATATTTTTCTCAGTATCTTGATTTCATATGTTAGCAAGTGCCACATACTTGCAACCTCCACAGAGTGAAGGGAAACTTGGTCTAGTGAAGCTGTGGCTCTTTGTGTTCAGTACTCACCATGTCCATGATGAGATGTCCGCAGACAAGACACCGGTCTGCTGACTGCTGGAACCCGGAATACTGAAAGACAAAGGAAGACATTGATGTCAGGAGTTTTAGATTTGGTCGGGGACAGTACATTTTTTATTATCCACTCTCACATGTGCAAAATACAATGGAAAATCACACAACAAAAGAAAACCCACTGTTTAACTTGTCTAGTAATAAAATGTTGCGAGTATTGTTTGCAATTGTCCATTACATTGAAATGACATGCACAGGCTCCTGACCTCTTTCCGGAGTGAGGATGTGGGGCATTCAACAAAAAGCTCTGAAAGTCCAATCAGCCCTCATTAGAGTGTATAAGGCATTTATGTTCTATCAATATGGCAGATGAGGAATCTGCTGCTTCTTGGCATAGGCCTCTCATCCACCAAACTATAAACAAGCAATGTCAAAACAAATAGGTTTTGCTTTTATAATGTGGGTAAAAAGCTGTTAGCTTTTCAAATGTTGTTCAGTAAAGTATTGTTTAAAAAAGTAAAAGAAAAACATTTTAAAATACTGTAGGGAAAACAAACACATAACTTGTGAGATCTCAGAACTACACTGAATTCAATGTTTTCATCCTTTATAAATGTCATGGTTGATTTCAAATACTTTTCGCTCTAGAAAACCCTGAACAGAATTTAACATAATAAGTAAGTGTCGGAATGTGAAAGGAAATACTTGGCAAGGCGTAATTTAGTTTTTCCACAAAATTCAGCCATTTGGTCTTCTGCAGCAGTCCGTGGAGCAAATGTATAGGCCTCCTGGAAAAGGGTCATGCTAAGTACACCTTCTGCCAGCTGAGTAAGTGCAGCAGATGGCCCTTCCCCAGCACCATAAGAGGCTAAAGGCAGTGTTTCCATGCAATATGTGGAATATAGGAGATAGAAAAATAACCCTTAAAGTCTGCTCTTCGTCCATACCCGAAATAAATATCTCTACTCTTGTGCTTTCACAGACACACTTGGAGGGGCGAGGAGCAACACAGCACAGGGTGGGTTTGTATTTGAATACAAACATGAACTGGACAGGGGACCAACCCTTGACTGGCAATAGGCACCAAACTCAGAAAGTCTACCAATCAAATTACACGAACCAAAATATTCTTGTGTGCAAAACCCCCACGACGCCTTCTGTCCAAAGGCACCACCCCGTACCCCAGGGTTTAAAATACAAAAACAGTTATGTCGAGGCTGCACCACATAATGGATATATACAATCCGATACTCCACATGAACTTCAGTGAGTAATTGGATTTCCTTCTTAATTGTTTGTGCAAAATCTTTTCTTTATTTAAACAACCACAGCCAACGCGTATCGTTCTCGAAGAGAACTTCTTCAGGGCGTAAGTAGTTTCCACAGAATGTAGGATATAGAGTATGGAACAATATAATCCTGGTCCAATGAAATATAATAAAATCATCCAGTGCTTCCCGATCAACTTATTGAATGAAACAATGGTGATGTCATTGAAAAAATAATATCAAATGGAGCGAAGTGATATGATAGTCACTGTGGTATCTTTAATCCATATCTACATCATAGTATTTGGCACAGTGCCTGTAAGGACAGAATAGTCATTCCTCTCGAACGGGCATCATTGTCGAACACGCTTATATTAAAACGCAACTCGACAAAGAGGAGGACATAATAATTCCACTCGGACTCCCAAACGTGTGTAGAACCGCTAATGTTATAAACGTATTTGAAGTGGGGTAGAAGCACACAATGGAGAGAGCTAGAATACACAGGTACTGTCACAGAGTGCTGCATGAAAAAGAAAAAAGTAGTTCAATAAATGTGCGTAATCAAAGTATACAAGTCAGCCAAGTCAGCCAATCAAATGGATTATAAAGAGGCTATACTACAGGGGAGGGACAAATACAAGAAGAGGAAGGCAAGGCATCCAATAAGAAACAAGCAAATGAGTGGCAACAAAGTTAACCAAAGGTTAGCAATGGTCTGGGCTTTAAGCCCACTGTAAGTTAACATTAGATCTTTCTTAACCATATAGCGTGCACAGTCTGGTAGGCTAGACCTAAAAAGACCTTAAGATTGTCTCCCACATCCGAATTATTTAGACCAGGTAGGCTTCATTAAGAACAGACACTATTTTGATAATGTTTGGAAGGCACAGATTAAAATTGTGTTAGCCAAACATCAGAAATGACCTGGTCCTTCTTACAATAGGATATGCCCCAACTTTAGCAAAATACTTGTTCCAGCTTTCTTTCTTTTTTGCTAGCTCCTATCCCAGAGAACTGCCGATGCTCAAATATATGCCCCAATGAAATGCACACATTCCTTTTAACTTACAGGATAGCCTTGGGCAAACAAGCTCAGTGGTATTCCACTTTCTGGCTTCTGTGAATCTCACCCATTTGAAAAGATGCATAAAGCCCGACATACGAAGTCCGGAAAAGATTGCCATGAACAAGGAAGCAAATGAGTAACTCGTTATTCCTTAGGCATCCTATTTATAACATCCTGCTGGTATCATGTACCAGAATCTCACGTATTCTGTGATGTGCTCCTGAGAATGTACGCCGACCGGCGTTTGAACATGGTAAACATACTTCCTATCTTTGGTTGGTTGTGGAAAGCTTGATTACATGACATGGGACTAATAAACGCCTTCCACGCTAATAGCTGTGCTTGCAAGGCGAATAGCAAATGCCTGAAAGGGACATGCTTAAGTGGGTTTCAATGGTAGAGATACAAATGTTACACATGCCACATTTCTTAGAACAGACCCAACAATAACTGGGCTTAGATGGGCAATAGGAGTCAAGGATAAAGTGTCACTCTAAGCAGACTTCTTACCTACCCATGTATATACGATGCTCCTAAGAAATCTGGCACAAGGATAATCCATATACTTAACAAATCTGGAAGATATATATTGGCCTGTGGACCAACTGGTATAAGTCATGTCAGTTCTCAGTAGTAGAAACAAAAGAGTTAGGAGACTGGGCATTCCAGGTATTAATACATTCAACAGCTAGAAATCTCACTTACTTGGGCATATTTATTTCCGAGGATCTGGCTAGGGTTGAAAGGGTAATATAGGGACCCAGATGAAAAACTCAATAGGGTGATTTCCCACTGGGCTACCCTCCCAATATCCATTATGGGAAGAAAGCACTATTTAAATTGGTCGCTCCCTCGAGGATACTGTAAGTCACCCAGAACATTCCTATAAAGTACAGGCACTCTTTTTCAAGCAAATAACTTTTATGGTTAGATCCTTTCTTTGGAATAATGAAACTCCAGGAGTCAGGATGGCCAAATGTTGAAAATCACCACACGATGGTGGCTTGAGCATGGCTGATCTAGTTGCATATTACTGGGCATCCTCACTAGCAGTAATGTATATTTTCAAAACGAAGCTGAGCCCTGCATATAAAACTGAAAAATGGGCAACGGGTAAAGGGGATGTAACAAATTTCCTATGGGGGAGAGGAGGCTCATCTACTGAACACAGTATCCCCAGTGACTAAGACTGTACTTAATATTAGGAAAGATGCCTTGGCGTAAAGGGATGGAACAATAAATTGATACAGCAGTCTCCCTTATGGGTGAGAAGTTCCTGCATTAGGAACTTCAAAGTCTGGAATATACTGCAGATCACAACACTGGGAGATGTCATTATCAACACAGAACTCAAAACATTTTGAACAGTGGAAGAAGAGTTTGAACTCCTGAGTAACCAGTTTTTTATATACTTACAGTGGAGACATATACTGTCGCCAAATCTTGTTAATTTAGGTAATATAGCAGAGGTCAATCCACTGGAGGTGAAAATTACAATCATACCACTCTGAAACAAATGGGCATCAATCGTTTATGAAATATTGGTGATCCACACCACAGATACCTTCCCAGAACTGGGAAACGAGTGGGGGCAGTCTCAGCAAAATATAGAGTGATAGAATTTATGGAACTACACCTAATGCATTATCCTACGCCCCCCTTGAAACTGTGTACACTCCACACAATTGAACTGTGTAATAACGAGGTTTGCTGTCTCGGTCGTGAATTGTGGCGTGTGTTTCCAAGTTGTCTCGACGATTGTCGAGCCACCAATATATACAAGATATGCTGTGTCACCTCGTGAGATGAGCACCCGGGGAATATGTGTATTGCAAACCCCAATAAAAATATATATATATTTTAAATGTTTGACACTAGGTGAAGAGTCCTCCCTCGCCCGTTTACAATACCAAGAAGGAAAGAGCCGCTTCCTGCCCTCGATTTGGAGGTGCCGCACTCTTCAGATATACTGGGAAAGCCATCTCGAAAATCTTGTCAGAAGCAGTATACCAAAATATTATCCTTAATCAGAGAACAGCATTGTTAAATATTTTTTATGAGATGGAAATGAACAGATATAAGAACGCCTTTATGGGGCTACGACTGATGATAGCCAAGAAGGACATTGTGCAAACCTGGAGGGCAATGGGGACCGTCGCTGTGGCCAACTGGAAAGCAGGATGTGACCACTTCATAATCTTAGAGAAACAGATCTACGAATAACTCCAAGAAACACAAACGTATATGGGGGATGTGGATGGAACCCAGTAGTGACTCATCTTTGTAAATGTGAGACCGTGCAATACATTAGAACGATCTCTAATTCTAAATGACGATTGTAGCTGGTTCCAATGATTTATTGCTGTTGTAAGGAAAATGCCAATAAAATGATGACTAAAAAGAAGATACACCTGCCTTGTCACCTCTTGGTGAGCGGGTTAAAGTCGGGAAAGCTAACTCCCACCAGGAATAGCAACGGCCTCTGAGAGGTCAGAAGCCTAGACGCAAATTATACATCTCTTGACCCTACCCCCGCAATATTAGTGATTCTGTTAATTCAGAGGTGTTTAGGGCCTGCAATGGTAAAAGAAACATTAAGAATACACTTGATTGTAGAGTGAGACACAGAAATCTGTTAGAAAACTCGAGTCCACGGTACTGACACAGCGAAGACCACGTTTTCTTTTCAACAACTCCTTTCTTGTCCTGCGAGTTGGAGTTGGCTGGACTGTTAGTGGCCACTAGGTGGCAGAGGTCCCACAAGTTGGGAAGGAAGTAGGCAGCTTAATTCTTGCTAGTATCCCCGACTGTTCACAATGTATCTTTCTACCACTGTTTTTCCGGTCACTCGCTGACCTTTAACCTCCTGCTTGAAACCCTGATGTGTCCTCCTCTTTTTCCACCTCATTTGCAACCATATCACTTCTAGCTCCAAGAACTCAGCAGAATCTGATCGATTTTTTTGTCTTTTTTACCCACAAAAAAATCTGTAGCAATCACACAAATACGTCTCTGCGCTGCTTACATGATAATGGATCCATAATGCTGGCAGCAGTTTTTATTGTGTCTCGGGTATTCAAGCTATCATTAAGGCTGTCTGCTTTCTTATCAAGTAAGCTCAATGTCTCCTTCATGTATTAAACTGACCCTCATCCCATCCTATTTCCCACAACTGATGCTTATTACAAATGCATACGTGTTATATACCATACTACCAGTGGCGGCAGGAGACATTTAAAAGTGGTGAGGCGTGAAAGTTGGGTATGACTTATGTAGCGAGCAAAGCAAGCAAGCTTAATGGACAAACGTGTGGTCAAGGGTGGGATCTACTCCAGAGAATTTTTTTTTTAAAGATTGACAAATGGAGCATTTGAGACCAAATTAATTTATTGTGAAAGAAAGGTTTATAAAGGCAGTGGGAACACATAGCCTTAAAACATTAAACACATAAAAAAATGCTCCATACCTTACTGCATTAATATGTTCAACAGTTACTTTAATGTGCAAATTGTACAGCACAACAACATCAGGCCCCTTTTGCCCAGAGACTTGCACTGCATGCTGCATCGTCTTTGGAAGAAAATGCTTTAACTAGGCTTCGGGAAGCACCCACAGCTGCTGGCTGTAATCTCATATAGAAATATATATGCAGACAGGTCTTTAAGTGGGATGAAAGAAGTGGGGGCTCTCTAAAAGAGAACATTTACAATACATTTCTGTGATTCCCATAGTGTGCCACCTGACCAGCATTTTCGTTTCTCTCTGAGAAGTTACTGCATTGAGATATACAACACAACAATTGACATACACCTAAAACCTCTCAGTATGATTGGCTTTGTTAATGGTTGTTAGCTGTTTAAGATAAATGAGTAACAACAATGATTTGTTTTAAATAATTAACATTGGAAGTGTTTCAATTCTGAAACTGTGAGACCGAATGAAATATTATTGAGGCCTGTTGAAGGAGTTTTGGGTTCAGTTATGAGCGCCTTATTTTAGATATGTATGCCCCTTTTCTCTGCACATCTCATTCATCTGCGCATTTTTAACATCTTCTCTTTCCTCTTCAGCACCCCCTTTATACTTTTTCTGAAAGCACTGCCTCACATCTCCCTCATTTCACCCCCAAACATACCCTGCAATCACTCACATTTAAGCACTTTATTTTCTTTTACTTTAGCCATGTAAATATTTTAACATCTATTTACCCACTTCACACACATTTACACGGAATTTCAGTTGCAACTGGAATACATGACCATTGTTCTGTGTGCTCTGCAGAGAGGCCGACCCACTGACAGGCTCTTTGCTTTGCCTTCAGCCTCAGCGCTCTCAATCAAAGCTCCTCATTAATACCGGGCAGAACTCTCAGTATGCACTATGCAAGAGTAATATGATGCACAAAAAAAAATAAAGAAAAATTGCATGATGAAATAGATAACTCTCTTGAGGAATGCGAGATTAAGTAAAACTCGTGAAATAAGAGAGGAACTAAGGGCCAGATGTATGTCGCAAACAGGAAGTCGGCCCGGTTGCGACTGCAAAAAAGTGTACAAATGCTATTTTGCAAGTTGGTGACTCGCAAAATAGTGTTTGCGAGTCGCTATCAGGAAGGAGCATGTCAAAGGCGTCCCTTCCTAATAGCGAGTCAGAATGGTATGTACCATTGTTTTGCGACCGCATTTGCGGTCACAAAACACTTGCAGTTTTCCATCTACTTTAAGTAGGTGGTAAGCCACTCACAAACGGGAAGCGGTCCCCAGACGACCCCTTCCCCTTTGTGAATGAATGCAAAAAAATTTTGAAGAAGGCAGGCAGTGTGTGTCAGGTTAGATTATTTTTTGGTCCCTAGCTCTGATGTCTCGAATGTACAGATAGGTAAATTACCAAGGATATTTAGTGATCATAACCCACTAATACTTACAATTTTAAGTAAAACAAATGAGAGACAGCGTACTAATTGGACGTTTGAAAGGGGACTGTTAAAAGATGAGGGTTATGTAGGACACATGACTAAGTGGATCAAAGATTTCTTCCTGATTAATAGAGGTAGTGCGGCAGAGGGGGTGGTTTGGGATGCCTTTAAGGCAGGAATCCGGGGCGAGACAATGAGCTTCAGCTCCTATAAACAGAAGCAAGAACGTTCAAGGGGCGAGGAGGCAAGGGGAAAAGTGATCGAGGCGGAGGCAGAACTAGAAAGTTGTCTTTTGAATGGTATCCAAATTGACAATGCATGGAATGAGCTACTCAAAGTTAAAGGGGAGGCTGAAAGGGATGTGGCTATTAAAGCGGCAGAATTGTTCACGTCAAAAAGGGAGAAGTGTTATGAGTGTAGTGAAGCCGTAGGTAGACACCTTGCTGTTCGGGCAAGACAGCAAGAGTCTGCGGGAATAATAAGGGAGATAAGGGATACAGCGGGCGGGCTACATACGGACTCGGAGGAAATTAGAGATGTATTCAGGAGCTTTTATGAGAGGCTATACACTGATGATCTGGGGGATATGGATAAACGGGCTTTGAATGAGTATTTTGAAGGGATACCTGGGGTAGCATTGGAGGAGGAGGACTCGGAGTGTTTGGAAGGGACATTGCAATTAGAAGAAATAAAAGAGGCAGTTTGGAATTTGCCGGCGGGCAAGGCAGCAGGACCGGATCAAATCCCGGTTGAATTTTATCGGGTTTTCTGGGGGGCACTGAAGGAGGTTATAACAAATATAATGCAGCAGGCGCAAGCAGGATCCTCAATCCCTGCATCGTGGGGGGGTGCGGTGATTGTGTTAATACTTAAAAAAGGGAAACCTCCGGTGGAGCCTGGGTCTTATAGACCAATCACTTTAATGAACTCCGATGCCAAAGTATTTTCTAAGGCATTGGCAACAAGACTAGCAGGAGTGATGGCTAACACTGTGAGCAGAATGCAACATGGTTTCATTCCAGGAAGGGGGACAACTCATCATATTCGTAAAGTGATTACTCTATTTGACGCGACGGAAGTTACAGGAGACCCGATGGCTTTTATGCTACTGGATGCGGAAAAAGCGTTCGATCAGGTCTCCTGGGGCTATCTATGGGGGCATTGGAAAGATCTGGTGTAAAGCAGGGATTTATTAAATCAATTAAGGCATTGTATCTGAATCCTGTTGCCTCCGTTCGGGTCAACGCAGGGTGTACAAGGCAATTTCAAATAGGTCGCGGAACAAGGCAGGGGTGTCCTTGCTCACCACTGCTGTTTGCTATCTACATGGATCCATTTATACGGCGAATTGAGGCATGTGGTTTGGTTAGTGCTCTCCCTACCCTAACTGGGCAGTGTAAAGTTTTAGCCTATGCTGACGATGTCGCAGTGGTCACACCAACACCAACGGAGTCCATTAATCAAATCGAAATTGAGGCCACAAAATTTGGGTATATCTCGGGGTATAGGTTAAACACGGGAAAGACTCAAATAATTAAAAACAGATTTGCCATCTGTACTGATAACCGAGTTATTCGCTCAGGAACATATTTAGGAGTCTCTATATCGGCTGATTTGGATTCTTTAGTGGAAAGGAATATTGCTCCATTAATGAAAAAAGTAGAAAAAGACCTGGACAGATTGGAGAACTTGCATTTGAGCTTAGTGGGGAGGGCAAATATAATTAAAATGTTAATTCTCCCTAAATTTTTATATTTATTTAGGGCAATCCCCTTGCTGTTTGATGCTAGGTGGTTCAAAAAGATAGAACACATGCTTAATAGATTTATTTGGGGAAAAGGGAAGACACGAAGGGCACTAAGATTCATGACATTGCCAAAGGAAAGGGGAGGGTGGGCAGTGCCCGATTTAAGACTGTATTATTGGGCTGCAACGTTTCAAAATATGTTAGGGTTGGTAGGGAGTGCGGAGGCTGAAGGAGGTAGCGATCTAGGCATGGTTGCAATATTTGGACTGGTTTTGGGTATGGAGGTAGAAAATGTGTTTCTAAAATTCACGGAGGCCAGCTATTACAAGCGAACAAAATTCAAGACTCTTATGGCAGCATATGCAGTCTGGAAAGCATTTAGGAAAAGGGCAGGCCTGGGGAGGTATAACCGCTACACTAGATTCACAGATAACCCTAATATTCCAGAAGAGATTTTCGCGGACTCGGTGTTTACAGAATGGGTAGGTAAGGGAGTCAAGAGCATTGGGGACGTTCTGGGGGACTCAAGTGTCTGCCAATTTTTAGAAATCCAGAATAGGTACAATTTGCACAACAGTCACTTCTTTAAGTTCTTGCAAATTAGGAGTTTCTTGATGAGTAAAGTGGGCGGATCTCTGGGGTTTGGTAGAGACTCTGTAATGGAATTGATACGAATAGGGAAAGAGTGTACGATTAAACGATTTTATTCTGAACTAACGAAAGGGAAGCAGGATGATTTAGCGAAATGGAGTGATAAGTGGAAGGATAGTCTGAGTGTTAGTCAGGATTGTTTTGAGTTATCCCTGGAAAAGGGGCATAGACTTCTGTGTTCTGCATCATTGCAGGCACAGCATTATAAAACGTTGTATCATCTGTACTACACCCCAGCTAAATTAGCTCAGTGGGGAGGAACTGTAGGAACAAATTGTTATAGATGTGGAAGTGATGAGGCAGACTTAGAACATGTATTTGCCACATCCCCCCATTTATACTCGCTGAAGAAGGATATTGGGAACTTCATAAAGACTGTACTAGGAATAAATTATTTCTCATTAACTCCCACAATTATTCTATTAGGCATAAATGAGGAGGAAGGAGGGATGCAGTCAGGGGGGGAATTCTTGTTTGTAGCGTAGCAGTCCTTAGATTGTGCCTAGCCTCTGCATGGCTAGATCCTCTCCCGCCTACATTTCATCAATGGCTTGCTAAACTGCTCTCGATGTATCATCTGGAGAAAGAGATATACGCTAGGAAAGGTAAAAATGGGAGGAAATTGGGCAGGGTAATTTGGGATCCCATTACTCGATGGAAGGAAGGGAATCTCTAATTTAGTTCAACGAACTGAATGGGTCTGGTAATACGTGTTTATATATCTTTTCTGCTGACTTGAAGTTGCGCAGATAGTGCTTCGTAAGAGTGGGGGATATTGTTTATGGTAATTAATGAATGATTTTTTTTTTTTTTTTTATGGTCTCGTTTGTTTACCCTCTCTATCTGTGCTATGTATGCTTGCTCTTACGATAACATTTTCTTGCCCTTTTCGCATTTATCGTAGATGGAATATCTCACTGCTGTTACGCTTCTCTTTTGAAATAGTGCACTGTGCCTTGTACATAAATGTAAAAAATGTTTAATAAAAAGATTTTTTTTAAAAAAACAGGAAGGAGCATGTCAAAGGCGTCCCTTCCTAATAGCGAGTCAGAATGGTATGTACCATTGTTTTGCGACCGCATTTGCGGTCACAAAACACTTGCAGTTTTCCATCTACTTTAAGTAGGTGGTAAGCCACTCACAAACGGGAAGCGGTCCCCAGACGACCCCTTCCCCTTTGTGAATGAATGCAAAAACATTTTTGAAGAAGGCAGGCAGTGGCCCCACAGACTACAGCCTGCCCTTAAAGAATTAAAAGAAAAATGTTCATTTTTAAAAAAAACACATCCTGTTTTCCTTTAAGGAAAACGGGCTGCATTTGGAAAAAAAAGTTGCTTTATAGAAAAATCCAACACATACATGGGGGTCTGCTGTCCCCAGCAGGCCTCCATCTCTGTGTTTGCAGGCGATTCCTACTGGGTCGCAAATTGCGACCTGCCTCAAGAATATTGATGAGGCTGGTCCCTTGCGAACAATTTGAGAATCGCAAAGAGTGTCTCAGACACTGTCATACATTTCATTTTGTGAGTCGCAAATTGCGATTTGCAAAACATCTCAAATTACGACTCGCAAAATGGAATGGTCGTACATCTGGCCCCAAATCGCTGACATGCATTACCTTAACGTTTTTAACATTCATTGTTCGTAAATCAATCCATGTTTTTGGTATTAATGTTAAGGGCATGAAGACGGCCGGTTTTATCGCCATAGAGCAGATAACTGTCTTCAATGAAAGCACATATTTCTCACTTTGCTCTTGACTCATATTTTTGATCAACTTCACAAGGGAGCAAGAACCCTGCTTGTCTTCCGGATGAATTTCACGTGGGAACACATATAGCAGCTACACTTCTAAAGGCGCAAGCGACCTGTTAGTTAGTTAGTTAGAAGTTAGCTTGTTAACGTCATAGGGGGCATTATATATGAGAGGACAAAGACCAAAACAGATGATTCACTCATAATCAAAGGGAGGTAGCAATGGAACATAGATCTTGGTGCAAGCAAGCCGTAAGCATCAGAGAGATGGCAACTATAATGGATAAAACATGGAGGAAAACGGCAGCCCTCATAGGTAGAGTGACATACATTCCAGCAGGGGTTGGGAGAAGGCACAACCAAAGGGATTTCCCTTAGCTCCATGTTTTATCCATTATAGTTGCCATCTCTCTGATGCTTACGGCTTGCTTGCACCAAGATCTATGTCCCATTGCTACCTCCCTTTGATTATGAGTGAATCATCTGTTTTGGTCTTTGTGTTTGCTAATCCATCTTAGGACCCTCTCATATATAATGCCCCCTATGACGTTAACAAACTAACTTCAGCGGTTTTTGAAACACTGACAGCTACCATCTTTTCTTTATTTTATCTATCTAGTAACATTTTGTTTGTTCTGTTTGTTCCATATAGAAGATTCCTGAGACTTGAAAGAAATTTTACTCACTCAGCGCTTCAACGCTACCTCCACGCCTCGGGCCTCCATGCCCTAGAAATCCTCTATTTTCGCATGAATATCCGTGCGTCCTCCATCTTGGCGATGCCTTGATTCTCAAGTACGTGTTTGTCGATCTACACACTTTTCTGCGCAGCAGTGTATATGGAATTGCTCCCCAGTGTAGCCAAGGGTCTGGTTATAATTTAATTTGTTCCTGCCCCTTGTGTTTTTCTCTAGACATGACGGTATCTTTGTAAGCTGCCTGAACCTCATTTTGTTTTGAATACGTTGACCACGACCTGACTTTGGCTTACATATCTGGGAATGAACCCGTCAGGGCTACCTTTACTGAAGTGGAGCATTCCCATGATTTATTGAGTATTTCTAAACATTCTGAAGATATCCATTCTGACCCCTACCTCGTGGGTTGGATTTTAAGTACGTAGTGCTATATACATTTCTTTACTCCGTGTATTCACATCTACATCTATATTTTATTTATTCACTGCCTCTCTATACGGGTTTCTCACTGACGGACGTTTGCTCGTTGTTCTGCCTATTTTTCACCCTAGCTCACTCTTATTTGCATGGTTCTCTAAATCTTCTCTGTTTCATAAACAGTGACTAGTTTCTTTCTTGGTGAAAAATCTCTTTTAACTGGAGGTGTGCTGTCACATATTCTCTGTCGGTACCTTGTTGGACCTTATATTACCTACTGGCGGTCGCCAGTAGGTAGTTATAGTTAGGACCACGTTTCCATAGGAAAACCTCAACATTCTATTTTGAATAACTTTGGCGCCGGTCGACGAATCCTCGCGAATTTCTCAAAATAGGTGGGGCGCTACGCTCCGCTCCTACCCTGAAAGTCTCGGGGGGATCCGTCAAGCGGGGGCTGAGATAAAAGGGGGGTCCCAAAACGCGTTTTTCCCATGCATTTTTCCATAGGACCTTTAGAACGAGCTACAGCCCGAACGGCTGAACAGAATTACTAGAAATTTGGCAGAGAGGTAGTCCGTAGGTCAAGGAAGTGCCTTTTGTAGGTTTGGTGTAAATCAGTTCAGTTGATTTTGAGAAAATAGCCTTTAAATCAATATATATATCTGAGCCAGCTTACGGTACGCTTACCGTACGCTTACGGTAAGCGTACGGTGGCGTGCGCGAGCGCGATTCTGATTGGCTCTTAGATCTTAGTAAACATTCGAATCGGCCGAAACCAGGAAGCGGCGGCCGCCATTTTGTGTATTTCACTCTGAAAAAAAAGAGTGAAAACAAGGAAAGGGGGCAATGAGGAGAGTTACAGACCCCCTAACAATTGTAAGGGGGTCAAAGAAGGACAGAAAAGTACAAAAAAAACATTTATTGATTTTAAAAAAAATCACGGGGTACGCGTACGGTAAGCTCACGGTAAGCGTACGGTAAAAAAAATAAAAATAAATAAATGAAAATCAGATTTAAGAGTTTAGAAATTAGGGAGCTCTAAAAAGAGCTGTTGTGTTTATGGAGTCATTTTTTTAGTGGTACCTACAAGTAAGTACCGATGCAGAGTCTAAGGTTCAAGAGGAAGACTCTGTTCCCTTCATCATTGAAGTGCACACCATCTCCTCTATAAATGTCTTGCATGTCGTAACGCAAGTTGTTGTGGTAAATGGCACCCATACCATAGTCACGGAGGAAAGCAGAAACAGATTTGTTGACGTGCTTTCTTGCTTTGTCAATCTGTGGACAGAAATGATTGGACCAGTTCCATTTTTGCCTTTGGCATATGTTGGAAAACACAAAGGCAGTTTTAGGGAAAAGTGTAAACAGTTGTGCAAAGGTGTCCTTCATAAGCATTTCCAGACCTACCCCAGTCAAGGTGCCTAGGTCATTGCCACCACAGTGCACTATTATGAGGTCAGGGTGTTGGATTTGCATGAAGGATTTCACCAATGGCATCAATTGGTGCCACTTTAACCCTCTCTGACCAATCCATTTAATGTCTACATTTGGCAAAGCAAGGTCTCTCACCATATCTGTTTTCTCTGCAAACTTTTCACTCCAGAAGACATAGCTGTGCCCTACAATCCACACTGTGAACATCTTCAAAGGAGAACTGGATGCACTCAGGAGGTGTCTTTCAGTAGAATGGCAATATGAAAAGAAAGACAGTTTGGAAATGGAGGCATACATATTTTTTACAAAACAAAAAGAACTGATTGGCTGTTTCATACCATTCTAGAAAAAAAACTAGGCTGTATGTGAAAATTAATAGAAGCATGTTTTGTATTGGTACAAAAAAATGTGTAACCAAAGAACAGTACTATGGATTTGCAGTTAGGTTTGAAAAGTCAAGCACTCTTGCTCTGTGGAATTGAAACATTGTGTGTCGAACTTCTGACCTAACTGCACACAGCAGTGTTCCATGAGCTGTTGCTATGGTAGCAGGCAGAAGTCAAGTTGGGGGAAGGGTACTAGGCAGAAGTCAAGTTGGGGGCAGGGTACTTTTGGAAAAGGGTTGGTTTTCAACCAATAGAAATGTGTCATTACATTTGAAAAAAAGGGGGAAGCACTGAGATTTGAAACTTACATGTATATGTGTGGAAAAATAGAGGGAAAGTTTGCCATTATCTGGTTCTGCTGAGAGGAGAGAGGTGTACAGAACAGAGATCCTGGCTCTGATAATCTGCTGTTTGAGTGACACATTTCTTTCACAACTAACTAATTTTAAAGGTGAGTTTACAGTTTGAGAGGGGATGTATGTGGTAACTTAAGAAATGAATAATAGAAATGGGAATTGTTTTTGTTGTAGTTACACATGGTGGATTCATAATGTGTCAGTCTGTAAAAGAGATTTTCACTTGGCCCGAAAAAAAAAGAGCAGTAAGTGTGCTTTCAAATTGGCAAAGAAATTTCGTTTTGGCACTAATGTGAAAACATGACTGTGTGTGCATAGAAGAATTATAGGCAGAAATGTATTGCGTCTTGCTCTGGTGATTTCACAGTTGCAGTAGATGGAAAAGAGGAGCGAATTTTTGGGGGAAGAAGCAGAGGTTTAGCACACACCCATGTGCTTGCCATGTATAGTCATGCACAGTAATTAGAAGCGAGTGGGGTTTTCAGGTTTAAGTCTGTAATGCAAATACATTCAGCATCACTAAGGCTGGTTGCCCCTGCTGGAGTGTAGGCAGTCACAGAGAATACACACGGTGGTGGTCTGAAAAAAAAACTGCTTGGACATGTGCATTTAAATAAATTAAAAAAAAAGGTTTCAGAATGTGTCAGTCTGTAAAAGTGATTTCAAATTGAAAAAAGAGATATACACTTGCCCCCGAAAAAAAAAGAGCAGTAAGTGTGCTTTCAAATTGGCAAAGAAATTTCGTTTTGGCACTAATGTGAAAACATGACTCTGTGTGCATAGAAGAATTATAGGCAGAAATGTATTGCGTCTTGCTCTGGTGATTTCACAGTTGCAGTAGATGGAAAAGAGGAGCGAATTTTTGGGGGATGAAGCAGAGGTTTAGCACACACCCATGTGCTTGCCATGTATAGTCATGCACAGTAATTAGAAGCGAGTGGGGTTTTCAGGTTTAAGTCTGTAATGCAAAAACATTCAGCATCACTAAGGCTGGTTGCCCCTGCTGGAGTGTAGGCAGTCACAGAGAATACACACGGTGGTGGTCTGAAAAAAAAACAGCTTGGACATGTGCATTTAAATAAATTTAAAAAAAAAGGTTTCAGAATGTGTCAGTCTGTAAAAGTGATTTCAAAGTGTAAAAAGAGATTTTCACTTGGCCCGAAAAAAAAAGAGCAGTAAGTGTGCTTTCAAATTGGCAAAGAAATTTCGTTTTGGCACTAATGTGAAAACATGACTCTGTGTGCATAGAAGAATTATAGGCAGAAATGTATTGCGTCTTGCTCTGGTGATTTCACAGTTGCAGTAGATGGAAAAGAGGAGCGAATTTTTGGGGGAAGAAGCAGAGGTTTAGCACACACCCATGTGCTTGCCATGTATAGTCATGCACAGTAATTAGAAGCGAGTGGGGTTTTCAGGTTTAAGTCTGTAATGCAAATACATTCAGCATCACTAAGGCTGGTTGCCCCTGCTGGAGTGTAGGCAGTCACAGAGAATACACACGGTGGTGGTCTGAAAAAAAAACAGCTTGGACATGTGCATTTAAATAAATTTTAAAAAAAGGTTTCAGAATGTGTCAGTCTGTAAAAGTGATTTCAAAGTGTAAAAAGAGATTTTCACTTGGCCCGAAAAAAAAAGAGCAGTAAGTGTGCTTTCAAATTGGCAAAGAAATTTCGTTTTGGCACTAATGTGAAAACATGACTCTGTGTGCATAGAAGAATTATAGGCAGAAATGTATTGCGTCTTGCTCTGGTGATTTCACAGTTGCAGTAGATGGAAAAGAGGAGCGAATTTTTGGGGGAAGAAGCAGAGGTTTAGCACACACCCATGTGCTTGCCATGTATAGTCATGCACAGTAATTAGAAGCGAGTGGGGTTTTCAGGTTTAAGTCTGTAATGCAAAAACATTCAGCATCACTAAGGCTGGTTGCCCCTGCTGGAGTGTAGGCAGTCACAGAGAATACACACGGTGGTGGTCTGAAAAAAAAACAGCTTGGACATGTGCATTTAAATAAATTTAAAAAAAAAGGTTTCAGAATGTGTCAGTCTGTAAAAGTGATTTCAAAGTGTAAAAAGAGATTTTCACTTGGCCCGAAAAAAAAAGAGCAGTAAGTGTGCTTTCAAATTGGCAAAGAAATTTCGTTTTGGCACTAATGTGAAAACATGACTCTGTGTGCATAGAAGAATTATAGGCAGAAATGTATTGCGTCTTGCTCTGGTGATTTCACAGTTGCAGTAGATGGAAAAGAGGAGCGAATTTTTGGGGGAAGAAGCAGAGGTTTAGCACACACCCATGTGCTTGCCATGTATAGTCATGCACAGTAATTAGAAGCGAGTGGGGTTTTCAGGTTTAAGTCTGTAATGCAAATACATTCAGCATCACTAAGGCTGGTTGCCCCTGCTGGAGTGTAGGCAGTCACAGAGAATACACACGGTGGTGGTCTGAAAAAAAAACAGCTTGGACATGTGCATTTAAATAAATTTAAAAAAAAGGTTTCAGAATGTGTCAGTCTGTAAAAGTGATTTCAAAGTGTAAAAAGAGATTTTCACTTGGCCCGAAAAAAAAAGAGCAGTAAGTGTGCTTTCAAATTGGCAAAGAAATTTCGTTTTGGCACTAATGTGAAAACATGACTCTGTGTGCATAGAAGAATTATAGGCAGAAATGTATTGCGTCTTGCTCTGGTGATTTCACAGTTGCAGTAGATGGAAAAGAGGAGCGAATTTTTGGGGGAAGAAGCAGAGGTTTAGCACACACCCATGTGCTTGCCATGTATAGTCATGCACAGTAATTAGAAGCGAGTGGGGTTTTCAGGTTTAAGTCTGTAATGCAAATACATTCAGCATCACTAAGGCTGGTTGCCCCTGCTGGAGTGTAGGCAGTCACAGAGAATACACACGGTGGTGGTCTGAAAAAAAAACAGCTTGGACATGTGCATTTAAATAAATTTAAAAAAAAAGGTTTCAGAATGTGTCAGTCTGTAAAAGTGATTTCAAAGTGTAAAAAGAGATTTTCACTTGGCCCGAAAAAAAAAAGAGCAGTAAGTGTGCTTTCAAATTGGCAAAGAAATTTCGTTTTGGCACTAATGTGAAAACATGACTCTGTGTGCATAGAAGAATTATAGGCAGAAATGTATTGCGTCTTGCTCTGGTGATTTCACAGTTGCAGTAGATGGAAAAGAGGAGCGAATTTTTGGGGGAAGAAGCAGAGGTTTAGCACACACCCATGTGCTTGCCATGTATAGTCATGCACAGTAATTAGAAGCGAGTGGGGTTTTCAGGTTTAAGTCTGTAATGCAAATACATTCAGCATCACTAAGGCTGTTTGCCCCTGCTGGAGTGTAGGCAGTCACAGAGAATACACACGGTGGTGGTCTGAAAAAAAAACTGCTTGGACATGTGCATTTAAATAAATTTAAAAAAAAGGTTTCAGAATGTGTCAGTCTGTAAAAGTGATTTCAAATTGAAAAAAGAGATATACACTTGCCCCCGAAAAAAAAAGAGCAGTAAGTGTGCTTTCAAATTGGCAAAGAAATTTCGTTTTGGCACTAATGTGAAAACATGACTCTGTGTGCATAGAAGAATTATAGGCAGAAATGTATTGCGTCTTGCTCTGGTGATTTCACAGTTGCAGTAGATGGAAAAGAGGAGCGAATTTTTGGGGGAAGAAGCAGAGGTTTAGCACACACCCATGTGCTTGCCATGTATAGTCATGCACAGTAATTAGAAGCGAGTGGGGTTTTCAGGTTTAAGTCTGTAATGCAAATACATTCAGCATCACTAAGGCTGGTTGCCCCTGCTGGAGTGTAGGCAGTCACAGAGAATGCACACGGTGGTGGTCTGAAAAAAAAACTGCTTGGACATGTGCATTTAAATAAATTAAAAAAAAAGGTTTCAGAATGTGTCAGTCTGTAAAAGTGATTTCAAATTGAAAAAAGAGATATACACTTGCCCCCGAAAAAAAAAGAGCAGTAAGTGTGCTTTCAAATTGGCAAAGAAATTTCGTTTTGGCACTAATGTGAAAACATGACTCTGTGTGCATAGAAGAATTATAGGCAGAAATGTATTGCGTCTTGCTCTGGTGATTTCACAGTTGCAGTAGATGGAAAAGAGGAGCGAATTTTTGGGGGAAGAAGCAGAGGTTTAGCACACACCCATGTGCTTGCCATGTATAGTCATGCACAGTAATTAGAAGCGAGTGGGGTTTTCAGGTTTAAGTCTGTAATGCAAATACATTCAGCATCACTAAGGCTGGTTGCCCCTGCTGGAGTGTAGGCAGTCACAGAGAATACACACGGTGGTGGTCTGAAAAAAAAACAGCTTGGACATGTGCATTTAAATAAATTTAAAAAAAAAGGTTTCAGAATGTGTCAGTCTGTAAAAGTGATTTCAAAGTGTAAAAAGAGATTTTCACTTGGCCCGAAAAAAAAAGAGCAGTAAGTGTGCTTTCAAATTGGCAAAGAAATTTCGTTTTGGCACTAATGTGAAAACATGACTCTGTGTGCATAGAAGAATTATAGGCAGAAATGTATTGCGTCTTGCTCTGGTGATTTCACAGTTGCAGTAGATGGAAAAGAGGAGCGAATTTTTGGGGGAAGAAGCAGAGGTTTAGCACACACCCATGTGCTTGCCATGTATAGTCATGCACAGTAATTAGAAGCGAGTGGGGTTTTCAGGTTTAAGTCTGTAATGCAAATACATTCAGCATCACTAAGGCTGGTTGCCCCTGCTGGAGTGTAGGCAGTCACAGAGAATACACACGGTGGTGGTCTGAAAAAAAAACAGCTTGGTTTCATAATGTGACAGTTTGTTATACAGATTTTCACTTGCCCAAAAAAAAAGAGGAGTTTGTGTGCATTCAAATTGGCAAAGAAATTTCGTTTTGTGACTATTGTGAAAAGAAATGTAGTAATATATTTAAATACAATAAAGAATTTTTTTTTTAGTTTTTTTGCAGGTATTGCTGAAGAACAGTGAACAAAATTTAAGATGCCTACAAAATCTCGAGTTCAAAAAACGCTAAAAAAAAAACTATATTTGAGGACAACTGGAGGACCAAAGTTAGTAGAAGATGCTGATGTTGGGAAAAAGAAAAAATCTTCTGGTAAGCAAAAAAGACAATTCCTAAACAAAATATTGAAAACAAACAAAAATGTACAAAATGTCTGTTCTCGGAAAAATGTAACAAAACCTACAGAACAGCAAAAAATTGAGGATTTAGTTAATGCAAATATACCTTCTGCAATTGAAAAGTTTAACATAAACAGAAAAACAGCATTTAAAGAGATACGTAGAAAAATGTTTCAGAGAAGAGTTATGTCCAATTTGATAAAGGATATAAAGAAATATAAGCAAAAGGCTAAATATTATAAGAGAAAAAAAGAAATTGAAGCCATTGCAGCAAAGGCATTAGAATTAAAAAGGAAACTATTCATATTAATTTTGAATAGGATGCGTACATTAGATAAAATGGTTAATGTACTGAAATCACAAAGCAAAAGCAAAAGAGTAGTGAACAGAACAAATTTTTGTAAAGTGTTTTTAGGAAAGTGGATGCATAGCTCAAGTAGTGAACCTTTTTTTAATGAAGAGAGCTATTTTCAAAGTAATAGTTTGCTGCATGCAGTTGACACCAGAGGTCGTTCATACGAAGTAAAAAATGGTTGCATAATGGAGAAGGAGATAATGGTTCCAAGAGATGAGGTACAAGTGATGGCAGATGAGGCAATGGGGAGACGTCCTAAAGCCCCAGTGTACACTTGGAATTGTAGTAGTATTTGCACTGTGCGTCAGGAATCTATTGACAGATTTCGAGAGTTTCTAAGAGAATATAGTAAAAAAAGTGTAAAACAAAAGATTAAGGTGCTTCAAAGTCTGGATCCATGCAGAGTGAGAGAGAATACTGGTTTGCAGGGTCATTCTCTTGCTTGTCTATCTAGAAAAGTGTGCAATAGTGTTTTCCATCATTTTAGGATGCTGGCTGTTCATCATACTGAAATGAGAAAGTTTGTGAGACGGTTGTATTTTGCCAAAAGTCCAGCAATAAAGTTAAATGAATTGAATAGGGCTCTGTTCCGAGGAACGGTATCAGATGTAGAGAAGGTTGTTGATGAAATTCAGTTTTGTTACTTTGGTCCTGAACAAAACAGTGCAGAGAAGGACACAGTAAATGAGGCAGAAGTGGAAGAGAATGTAGAACCTTGTGTAAGTAAGACATTTAATGATCACATAACAAAATTTGCAATAGTCTCTAATGAAAGACCAAATGTTACTTGTATTTGTTGCCGCAGAACTCATTATAGAAAACAAACTAGGAATGTTGATCTCTACAGAAAGAGTGAAAATGAAGATAATTATAAGTGGATGGATTTTGCAACATATATATTTCTTGAAAATTGTTTTGAATTGGGTGAAGATCAGCGTATTTGTAAATACTGCTACAACAAGTTAGAGGAAAATAGAATGCCGACCAGAGCTGTACATAATAATTTAGAATTGGATGCTATTCCTGCTGAACTTTCTGAATTAAATACATATGAGTCTATACTCATTCAATGTGTTCATCCGTTCCAGACCATAGTACGTATGGAGCCCAAAACTGGTAAATTACCTCCTTCAGATTTACTGAGAGGTTTAAAAGGTAGAGTGGTGTATTTGCCCTTGGATTTGAAAAAAAATATGGAAACTATTGATGCGGATACTTTGGAAACTGAACCATTAATTATTCTGGTTAATGGTGTACCTACAAAGAATAAGAAGATTTGGCAGGAGCTGGTAGATGTGCGGAAAGTACAAAGAGCAAATTTGTATTTGAAAAAAAATAACAAATGGTATGAATCAATTTATATAGTAGAAGAAGAAGAAGAAGAAGATTTACAAGGAGATACAGAAACACCAAGTGGACAAATTGAAAAAGTGGACAAGTCAAAGGAAGAAGAAATTTATGAACATTTTAGCATACATCCTCTCCATTCGAAAGAAGTTATGGGAGACAATATTGATCTCTTTCAGATGAAGAAAGCAAAAGGAAATCCCGTGAGTGTATGGGAGGAGAGCTTGGAAGCTCGATGTTTTCCCCAGCTGTTTCCTAAAGGAAAAGGAGGACGATACGATGAACGTCCGGAACAGATTCCAGCTTCTGAGTATCGGACTACAAGACTATATGCTGAAGATCCCAGATTTCGACAAAGTATCCCTTATTTGTTCCATCTTTTATTTGAAAGCGACTTGTCTGCACTGTCTTATGCAGTAAATCACATTTTAAAAAGTGGAGTACATTTACAAAATGTGTCTGCTAAGGATTTTATGGAGAAAGTGCAGCACCGAGATGATCATTTGGAAACACAACTGATCAATCTGATGGCTTGTCAGCGTGGGACAAATGAATATTGGTACCGACGCCATGGTGAACTAAAATGCATGTTACGCAATTTAGGAACACCAACATGGTTCCTTACCCTAAGCTGCGCCGAGTACGCTTGGGATGATTTACTGGATTTTCTACGAGAGGCCAATTCAAACATTGAAAACATCGAATACAAGACAGCAGGAGAACTGTGCTCATTGGATCCGGTTAATGTTTGCAGATATTTCAATCATAGATTTGAGGCTATGATGTCCTTCATCTGCAATAAAAAAAATCCACCCCTTGGAGAAGTAGTGGATTTCTTTTGGAGAAAAGAGTACCAGGCAAGAGGTGCTCCTCATATTCATATGCTGCTGTGGATCAAGGATGCCCCAAAGTTTGGAACAGATACTGATGAAGCAGTGTTATCTTACATTGAAGAATATGCAACATGTGCTATACCTAAAAGCACAGAAGAGTACAAGTTAAAGGAGCAAGTTCTACGTTTCCAAAGTCATCGGTGTGGAAAATACTGTCGACGGAAATACAAGAGCAAAGAAAAATACTACACTAAATGTCGATTTGGATTTCCTAGACCTGTTCTTACAAATGGAAGAGTCAACAGTTTTATGTCAGCTGTGAGACATACTATCACAAGAAAATCACCTAAGAATACCTACAACCTTAAAAGAAAAGAAGAATCAAAAAATATAAATGACTACAACCCAGTCATTTTATCCATGTGGAACGCTAACATGGATATACAGTATGTTGCTGACAATTCCATTGCTGTTGCTCGATATGTAACGTCTTACATTACGAAATCAGAAAAAACAGAATTGAAGGAAATGTGGGAAGAGATTTCTCACGAGAAGACTGTCAGTAAGAAGCTGTACAGTTTCAGTTTGAAGATGTTATCGCATCGAGAAATTGGATCCTACGAATGTTCAGATAGATTATCTTCTGCAAGTCTCTACTCGAAGTCAAGAAGAATAATTTGGGCAAGTTTAGGCCTTGCAGCAATGAGAAATCGGGTACTGAAATCTGTTGGAGAAATTGAATATTTGGCACAGTTCGAACCTGAAAGTACAGATATATTGAAAACAAACATGTTGGACACATATTATCCCAAGAGAAGTCATCATCTGGAGAACATGTGTCTCTATGAAGTGCTGCAGAACTACATTTATTCACGGAAAGCTGCAGAAGACATCAATAATGGAAAATATAAAGTCGTTGGTGAAGAAGGATGTTTGGTGAAGCAAACCAAAGGAAGTTTGATAAATCACCGGAAGCTGAGTTGCGACACTACCGACAAGAAAGAATTTTACTACTTGGCTCTTTTACAGTTGTTTAAACCATGGCGTTCAGAGGATGAACTACTGGGAGAATTCCAGAGCTATGAAGATTCTTTTAATGCTTGCAAAGACAGCATACAATGCAGTACATTCTCAACTTATCTGCAAATGTTAAATGAAGAAATTGAACAGGAAACTACAATTGCAGCAGAAATTGCTAGAGACAGTTCTCAGGACAGCCAAAGTTCAGGAACATACAGTCAAGATCCCCTAGGACAACCAATCGTTGAAAATGAAGCATCAATAGCCATGAATGAAGTGGAAACGGCTATGAATCAAGCTCAAGAAGAATTTATAGACTTAGAAAATTTGGAAAGACAACTGAATCAAGAGCAGCAACAAATTTATGAAGAGATCAAAAACAAAATTGATCACGGATTTCTACATGAAAAAAAAGAGTGCTCATGCACATCATTTCATCCAATCAGGATGTATGTAAGCGGACAAGCTGGCACTGGAAAAAGTTTCCTAATTAAAGTCATCAGAAGCTACCTAAAGCAAAAAACAGATTCTACTTTGTCTTGTGTGGTTACTGCTCCAACTGGGTTAGCAGCATATAACATAAAAGGAATCACCTTACATCGTTTGCTAATGTTACCAGTGGAGCATGAGAACAAAATACAATTCAACAAGCTAACTGGAGAAGCATGCTTGGAAGTTTCAAGAGTATTGAAGAAGATGCAAGTTCTCATTATTGATGAGGTGAGCATGGTATCAAACTTAATGCTTGCCTTTGTGCATTTAAGAATGCAGCAAATTTTGAAGACAGACTATGACGTGTTATTTGGTGGAAAACACGTCATAGTTTTTGGGGATCTTTTGCAACTTACTCCGGTTAAAGGACAACCAGTGTTTAATACTGTGACACATGAAGACACGAAGAAGTCATTGGGAAGCATCGGTAATACAAATATTTGGTCCTTCTTTGAGTACAAGGAACTTACAACTAATATGAGGCAAGCAAACGATGAAGAATATGGAAGTATTCTGAAAGATATCAGGATTGGACTACTCACAGAAGCTGGCAAAAAAGCATTACAGACTCGGCTGCTACATAATTTATTTCCAAAGGAAGAAATAGTTGCAGAGAAGATATACAAGAACATTGCAGAAAACAAAAGTGTCATCTGCTTAATGCCAACTCTACGTGAATGCTCAATATTCAATGAGGAGCTTTTGAAATTGGAAAAGGAAGAGATCAGGAAATTGGAAGCAGTGGACAAAATTGAGGATGGAAGAATTACTGTCACAGTAACAGGCAAACTGAAAAATAAATTGGACTCACTAGAGAAGAACATCTCCAAAACAGCAGGATTAGAAAAAAATCTATATGTTTGCATGAACTGTAGAGTGTTTTTAAGGAGAAATTTGGATGTTGAAAAAGGCTTAGTAAATGGAGCGATGGGAAGAGTTGTGGGTTTTATTAATTATCAGAAAAAAGATGGAATTGAATGGTTAAAAATAAAATTTGATCAGATAGAGGAAGTTAAAGACATTTGTCGTTGTTCAGTTCGTTTCATGCTTGTGAAAGACTTATATGTACGTAGGAAGCAGTTTCCGTTTTCTCTAGCATATGCTGTAACTATTCACAAGTCTCAAGGATTGACTGTAGATTGTGCATTTGTGAACATTGGATCTAGTGTGTTCAAAGAAGGTATGGCATATGTTGCTTTGTCACGAGTCAAAACATTATCAGGTTTATTCATGATAGACTTCGATGACTCAAAAGTTAGTGCTGATACAAACTGTGTAAAGGAGTATAATAGATTAAGAAGAAGCTATGCTCCTCATTTAGGTCAGTATCCTGTGTTGGAGAAACGTGTAGTTTCTCGTAAAAGGAGAAATGAGAATATCTGTAATGAAGATGTAGAGAAGAGGAAAAAAAAGAGGAGTGATGTAATTGCAAGCAAAAAGAATAAGGAAAATGAAGAACAGGTTGTAGGATGTCATTTTGAAAATAGCTCTGGTGTCAACTGCTACGCAAATGTAGTGCTGAATGTTGCTTTTTATCTGGAAAGTTTGCAAGAGCAGATAATAATAAATCAGGGAAAAAGATTCTGTTCAGAGCTCAGTCTCCTTTTTCAAAAGCTGAGTAAAGATAAAACTCAAATAGAAAGTGCTACTGATATTAGAAAACTTTTAGATGTATGTTCAGGACGAACACAGTTTTCTCAAAATGAACAGCAAGATGCTCACGAATTTTTGATGTATTTTCTTCAGGTAGTGGAAGAAGAAGGAGTTCCCATTGACATTTTTTTTGGTCTCTCTTATAAATGGGAACATAGTTGTGATAATTGTTATAATATAAGTGGTTCTATTGTTGATAATGAAAGGTTTATTTATTTGACATTGCCAGAGAGTAAAACAGTCACTTTTGCAAACTTAGTTAAAGATGCTAATCATAGCATGAAATGTGGTGAGTGTAATTCTGACATGTTATCAACATTAATTTTAAGGGAATACGGACAGTATGTAATTTTAATGATGCAACGATGTAGAGCTGATGGATCAAAATTGGATACTTTAATAAAGAAGTTTACAGGACAGCAATTATCAATTTCAGGAAAAACTTTTGTAACTGTTGCAATAATTTTCCATGATGGACCTACTGTTACTTCTGGACATTACACAGTTTATCTAAAATGTGAAAAAGGATGGACACTGTGTAATGATTCCCAATTGATTTTCAAACAACGTTTGCCTTTTGATTTAGCAAATTCCTATCTAATCTTCCTGAAACCTAAATTTTAGAGAGACTTGGCAAGATCTGGACAAAATAATTTTACCATTTTACAGGATTACCATTGCAATTTTGTAGAAAAAAGATTTTTAAAATTATCATTTGGCCTAAAGGAAAGATAACCAATTGTAATGTGGACTTTTTAAATTTTTAATGCAATTTTGAAAAACCAATAATTTAGAGATTATCGGTAACTTCTGCACATTTTAAATTTTGGAATGTTATTGGACTGCCACTGGAAATTTTTTCAAAAATAATTTCAAAAATTACTATTTGGCCATGTGGAAAAGTAAGCAATTCTATTGTGGACTAAATAAATTATTCGAAAAATTTTCGTGAACCAAAATGTTACAGAGAATCGGTGAGATCTGGACAGATTAAACTTTAGAATTTTAATGGTTTTCCCTTGGAAATTTATTCCAGGGAAAGAATAAAAAATACTATTTGGCCTAAAGGAAATAAAATCAGATGTATTTTGGAGTTATTTGAGATATATTATTGTGAATGTACTTCTGAAACAAAAATATCAGACGGTATTTTAAAGAAAAAAGTATTGTTTTTAGATGACATTTTTTAAGAATAATATGCATTTCTGTAATGATAAGTTTAAGTGAGAAGAGATTCTGGGCTTTTTTAATACAATCTTTGAGATTGTTATTTTTTTTTGCCCGCTGTAAAATGATGAATGCAATTGCTTTCACAATTTATAGTGAAATGCAATATATTCTGAAAACAGCAAAAATAAGGCAAAAATATTTTTGGGAAAAAAATGTAAATATGTGTACTGTATTATAAAATGTTTTAAAAATATTAATACTTTTTTCTTTTTTTTCAGATCGATATAGAAAATTTTCGTAAACTACAACCATTTTAAAAACTATTTTTTAAAAAAACAAATGAATAAATATTTTTTTCAGTGAGTATGGTAAGTCAATAGTAATAATTGTAGTCTTTCAAGGACCTTGTAATGTGAAAAATGATTTTTAGTGTTTTTTTTTAAAAATAAAAAAAAAGGTACGCTTACCGTACGCGTACGGTAAAAAAAAAAAAAGTTTTTTAAAAAAAATGTAAAAAAAAGATGAAAGATAAGGTTGGCTCTTAAAAGAACCGTTGTGTTCATGCAGGGACAGAGGAAAGGAACCATGGGAAAATCATTCAAAGCTACAAATGTGCTGATCTATTTTGTTATTCACTAGGGAAACACTGGTCTCCCTATAACAAATTAGAGCTTTACAAAATGTGCAATGAATATCAACCTTCCGAAATCGAGGGTTCATTTCCAGAGGGCCAGCAAAAGGAGATTCTCCCCCCACAGATGAAGGGCTCACCTGAGCTGCAGAAGAAGGAGTAAGCTCTGCAGGTGATGGTCCAGGCTGAGCTGCTGTGGATGTACTGGCTCGTCTTTCTGAAGAGTTACCTCCAAAAAGTTGAGCATGTGTCCTTTTGTGTACATCCTTGAGGTGCCTCATCATGGTGTGATTCCCAAAGGAATACTTCCTGTCAGGATTACCTCTAGAAAGTACACGCTTACACAGCTTGCAAGTAACTAAGGGTGCATTCACCTTTTGCTGGCCTTCTGGAAAAGTAAAATAATCCCAAACATAAGAAGGTTTTACTTTCCTCGCTCTCTGCCTCAAGACAGTGCTGCTGGTGCTAGCCTCACTCTCAGAAGAGCTCTGCTGTTCTGCCATCGTATCCCAAAGACAAACCAGCTCCTTCTCCCAAGGGATCACAAGCAGAAATGAGGGGAATGGGTGTGGTGTAGGAGAGTTCTAGAACTGAAAGTAGTTTCAACCAATCAAAAGTTGTGTTTCAAGATCACATGACCTACCGTACGCTTACGGTACGCTTACGGTGCGCTTACGGCAAAAAGTACGCGTGCGCGTAAAAAAGACACGCGCTTGCGCACATGCGCATAACAGTCATTTCCCGGCACTTCCGCGTAACGTGCGCGTGTTGCGTAAGCGCGCACGCGTCCCACGCGCAGTACGCGCGGCTACGCAAAGTGCGTAACTATACGCAAGCAGCGTAGATAGATTACGGACGTTGCGTAAACCGTACGCTTACCGTGAGCTTACGGTACGCGTACTATAAAAAAAAAAAAAAAAAAAAAAAAAATCTGGAAATAAATTTTACATGTTTATTTTAAAAAATATATATAAAAAAAATATTTAAGGATTTTAAAAATTAAAGCATAGTCTTTATAAAAGATAAGAAAATTAAAATAAAAATGTTTGAAAAAAATGAAGAATATAAAAAAAAAATAGCATTTAAAAAACCTTGCAAATTCACTGAAAAAACCATGGGTTTCACACACGTTATAGTTAGGAATTAGCATTTAAAAAACCTTGCAAATTCACTGAAAAAACCATGGGTTTCACACACGTTATAGTTAGGAATTAGCATTTAAAAAACCTTAGAAATTCACTGAAAAAACCATAGGTTTCACACACGTTATAGTTAGGAATTAGCATTTAAAAAACCTTAGAAATTTAGTGAAAAAACCATAGGTTTCACACATGTTATAGTTAGCTGGACATTTTACTCGTAAAAAACCAATGAAATTGCCCCGTTATAGTTAGTTCAGCTAACTATAACTCGCGCGCCCGCAATGCACTGCTGATGACGTCACATATTACATCACTCATGACATGGTCAGTGACATCACTCATGACATCACTGATGACATCTCAAATGACATCACTGATGACATCACTGATGACATCATCCAGTGAATGTGTGTTATTCTGAAAATTAAATATGTTTTATATATGTATATCTCATGGTCGATGGAAGAATAAATGGGTATATAAGTGTCTAAATGGATGATTTGTTTTTGAAAAATTGATTGTGTAACTGACTGATTAAGTGTATCATAGTGAATACATGGCTTAGTGAGTAATGTTTAAATATGTAAATATCTGTATCAGTCTCTCACTTTGTGTATAAGTGGCTGCATGGGTTGGTGAGTAGCTACATGGGTGCCTATTTAGGTTATTAGTTGTTTTTTTGAGTATCAGTCTGAGTGTCTGCATGGTTCGGTGGGGGGTATTACGTAGTGCATCGGTGCATGAATGAGTGACTCACTGTTTGTATGTGTTGAACACAGCATGTGTGCAGGACTGTATGGGTGGATGAGTGTGTGTATGGGTGTGTTAGTGAGTGAATGACTGTCTCAATAGTGTCTTCAGGAGTAACTACATACGTTTTAAACTAGTATATGTGACTATTGGTGTATATATGTGAGTATATGTGAAAGTGAGAGATTGAAAGAGTTCCTGTATGAATAAGTATGTGTTTCTATAAGTGATTGTTTAAAAGACTAAGTATGTGTAAGTTTCCGTAGAAGTAAGTGTGGTGGTGTGTGTATAACTGTATATGCAAGTAAATGTATGTTTGATTCTTTATTAGCATGAGTGACTATGTGTGTGAGTAACTCTATGGATGAGTGGCATTGTGTAACAGGATGTATAGATGTATGAGTACATATGATGAGTGAGTACATGTATGAGTGACTGTATAGGACTGTTGGTGAATGAGTGGATGTGTATGTGGATCTTAGAATTACTGAAGAGGTTGTTGTAACTGGTATTGGTATGTCCATTGTTTTGAAATTTTTAGTCTCTATTTTTGAATGTGTGTATCAAAGCTTATATTAAGGTGAGAGGAGGTCTGCCACTCTATCACAAGGATGATGTCATCAGTGAGGTCATCAGTGATGTCATTTGAGATGTCATCAGTGATGTCATGAGTGATGTCACTGACCATGTCATGAGTGATGTAATATGTGACGTCATCAGCAGTGCATTGCGGGCGCGCGAGTTATAGTTAGCTGAACTAACTATAACGGGGCAATTTCATTGGTTTTTTACGAGTAAAATGTCCAGCTAACTATAACATGTGTGAAACCTATGGTTTTTTCACTAAATTTCTAAGGTTTTTTAAATGCTAATTCCTAACTATAACGTGTGTGAAACCTATGGTTTTTTCAGTGAATATATATATATATATATATATATATATATACATATATATATATACATATACATATATATATATTCACTGAAAAAACCATAGGTTTCACACATGTTATAGTTAGCTGTACATTTTACTGATAAAAAAACAATGAAATTCCCCCGTTATAGTTACTGTAGGCAACTATAACTCACGCGACCGTAATCCTCTGCTGATGCTAATACTGTATTTAGACACTTATTTGCCCATGTCTTCTTCCATTAAATTTTAGCTATACATAACTTACAAATATTTTTTTTTCATAAAGACAAATATGTCATCAGCAGAGGATTACGGTCGCGTGAGTTATAGTTGCCTACAGTAACTATAACGGGGGAAATTCATTGGTTTTTTTATCAGTAAAATGTACAGCTAACTATAACATGTGTGAAACCTATGGTTTTTTCAGTGAATTTGCAAGGTTTTTTAAATGCTAATTCCTAACTATAACGTGTGTGAAACCTATGGTTTTTTCAGTGAATTTGCACCGTGCGCACATGGGGGACATATTATGCGCATCGTTGTGAAATGTTTTTTTTATTATTTGCAACTGTTACATAAGCCATGCACAAATGGTGCCCTGCGGGCACCATTTGCACATGGGTTGTGGAGAGTGTGGATAGTATTTTTTTTTTTATTCAAATTTTACCGTACGCGTACGGTAAGCGTAATCGGCGATTTTTCGAAAAAAAAAGAATTTTTTTTTGGCCTTGGGGGGTTGTTTGGGGGCCCGTATATCACTGCTGGGTGAATATTATCTCAATAAACTGCCCCTTTACACATTTTTGGGCTTCATTTATGCTGCCCCACTCAGAGTGCGAGAGAGAAAATGGCGGCCGCCGCTTCCTGGTTTCGGCCGATTCGAATGTTTACTAAGATCTAAGAGCCAATCAGAATCGCGCTCGCGCACGTCACCGTACGCGTACGGTAAGCGCACCGTAAGCTGGCTCAGATATATATATTGATTTAAAGGCTATTTTCTCAGAATCTACTGAACAGATTTACACCAAACCTACAAAAGGCACTTCCTTGACCTGAGGACTACCTCTCTGCCAAATTTCAAGTAATTCTGTTCAGCCGTTCGGGCTGTAGCTGTGTCTAAAGGTCCTATGGAAAAATGCATGGGAAAAACGCGTTTTGGGACCCCCTTTTATCTCAGCCCCCGCTTGACGAATCCCCCCGAGACTTTCAGGGTAGGAGCGGAGCGTAGCGCCCCACCTATTTTGAAAAATTCACGAGGATTCGTCGACCGGCGCAAAAGTTATTCAAAATAGAATGTTGCGGATTTCCTATGGAAACGTGGTCCTAACTATAACTACCTACTGGCGACCGCCAGTAGGTAATATATATATATATATATATATATATCTATATATATATATATATATATATGAGTAGATCCGTAAAGCTGCTGCGAACGCCACTCCACACCGTCACAGCATAAACGGACACGGACCAAAAGTTCAGTGCTGATTATTTTATTTTGTGCCTTTCTGCCGCCATGATATATATATATATAAATAATCGAATGTGATATCCCTTTTGCGTTCACTAACTGGAGCTGAACTCTATGGACAAAGCTTTAATTCTGTGTTCCATGCGCCAGATGCTATACATGATTATGTAATTTCTGTTGTCGATTTTTTGTTGGTTATTTATGTTTGTTTTATCAATCCTAGGTATTTTCATTGTCCCCCACTACCTATCGGTCTTCGCCCTGATGAAGGTGGGGCCCATGACTGGGTCCAATACCGAAACGCGTGTTGGCGCCTGAACTTTCGGCTCCTTGTTCTCCCATAGTATCGTCCTCCTCCAACTGGATGATACATGAGTGCATCACCTATACGATCACATCTGGATAGTCTTCATCTTGACTGGGATTTGTTTGCAGCATGTGTATTGAATGAATGTTTGTGTATATGTGTTGAGCTATGTGTGGGACATTGATCTATTTTTAGGCCAATAACTTTGCTGTCTTTACTACTGAATGAATGTATATGTAAAACTTACTAAAAGTATTTGAAAACATCCTATGTGTAAAAAACAAAATAAACAAAAAATATATTTTTGTATATACAAATTTTGTCTGATGCATGTACTTTTCTGTCCTGTCTGTTCTGCCACAGTTTAGTGCTGGTTAGATTTAGGGACCTATTCCTTAGGCCCATTCTCATAATTTTGGGGCAGTGGTTCCTTTTCTCTTAGAATTTTTGACTTACCCCGTTACCCCCTGCCCTTTATCATTTCTTAGGGGTCCCCTTCTCGTAAATGGTTTTAGCAGCGTTTGTTTCATTACTATACTCTAACCCAGGGATCTCCAATCTTTTTTATAATAGAAACTACTCATGCTCATGAAAATCATCCCAAGCAACTAACATTATAAGTGTTGTAATAGCGATCACATCAGACATGTTTATGTTAGTGGCCACCATAAGCAAGATGGCCAGCAGCGATGGTCTCACTTCATTAGGCAGGGTCGCCAGCAGTAATGCAAATACGTTGTCAGTTGAAATCCCTCTACTTGTGAAAATACAGAAAAGACATATCTGTAATGTCACTGGCAGCAAGGTAATAATGTTAGTTGTAAGTCCTCCACCATGCCGCATGATTTATTACAAAAATATCAGCTTTAAATATACTTCGGAAATGTAGCCATTTTTGTCCAAACATCAGCTCACGAGATAATTTTTGTCTCAAGCGCCCACTTAATTTTGGTGTAAATATATTAACTCAACCAAGCAAAAGCTTCAACTTTAGTAGGGTAAGCTGCACAGAGGAGAGCTACTTACAGGTACCTAGAGAGCTACCTGTAGCTCACAAGTTACTCATTGGAGAAGTCTGCTCTAATCTAAAACACGCCCGCTTGATAAATCTACCCCTTTCACCATCTTCCTTTGAGTTCCATATTAAATCCATTCAACCTTTTCTGACGTTTTCAATATCAGTGCCTAACACTGCACCCCCATGAGCAATACTTTTGTAAGTTACTATTTTTAAAGTTTACAGTTCATTTATAATTCTAAGGTGATATCCGCTACAGTCAAATAAACAAATCAAGCAACAGCAAAAATATGATGCTCAGGCAAAGTCCTCGTATTAGGAATTCTCCTTTTTTGTCCATGTGAGTATAAATTGGGGTTTCATCTCCTGTTCTCTGCTTGGCCATGAACAAAATCTGATTGTCCCACCAATGTACCAAGCAAGCGAGGACCTTTACACCTGTGACTGTTCTTTGATGGCTATAGCTCTTTCTAGAAGAGGCCATTTCATATCTCCAGCTATATCCAAGACAGCCCAGGTCAACTGACGCTTATAGAAGGGCTCCAGGAAATAAATCTTCTGATTAATGGTGAGGAAGCAGTCAAAAGCGGTGTCAAACATGAACCAGGTACTGAAAATGGGATGCTGACGTATGCTATACCTGACCAACAAGACCTATTGTGAAAGAATCCCTTTGTTTCTCAATCTTACAAAGATTCCACTAGGAAGACAAATAAAAACAAATTGGAAGATTCTTCACACTGACTCCATACTCACATGTGGGCTCAACAAGCCGCCTACTTTTGTAAGCGGGTTGTTGAGCAGCAGGTCCTAGAGAGAGATCCTGGTAAAGGCAGGGCTGATAGACTAACTCTCCTCAAAAGCATATGTAAAGACTGCCTCAAAAACCATGAACGTTCATGGGGGAGGATACGCACTTGTGTTGCCCTGCTATGCACCTCCACATATTCTCTGTTTGTACTCTGAAAAACAATGATTTTATTTTAAATCTAAATTAGTAGCATCTACAGCAACTCAATTGCGGGCAGCATTTCAAAACAAATCCCAAGTGAGACCACAGCTCCAGTAATCAAAAGCATTTATCACATGCTAGAGAGTAGGTGGTGGCAAGCTCAAGTAGCTTAGCACAACATATTGATAACTGGACCCGAAAACCGCAAGCTTGTTCTATGCCGGTTACATTTTGTTTTCCCAAAATAAAGTGTGGCTTCCCCTAATGCCATAGCAGTGAGACGAATAGGGAAAGAATGATACGACATCTAGTTCTTTCAGATCAAGGGTGTTGAATATCAGTCCAGGCAAGCCAAACCCATGCTAGACTTTTATGATATCCACAATAGATAAATATTGAGGGGTTATTCTCAAACTGTGCCAGGGATCTGGCTCTTATGTACCAACACTGGCCAAATAGCTCCAAAGGGAGCAATTTTGGATATCCAACATGTAACTCACCCAGGGGCTGTAATAGAGAATACCATGTGTGATATGACTTTTGATTTCAACTACTTGTAGATACATCCACACATGATGTTCTCAGTCTTCAAGGCCAGCAAGGTACTCTTGACCTTCTTACACATTTTGTATATGGACAAAAAGAAGATGCTGAATAGGTTGGCCTGAGAACTTGTACAAGAGGCCCTTCAGCTTACAGTGTGTTCTCTGTGGGAGTTTGATTTAAGCAAGTCAATTGTACTTAATGCACAATGCCTCCGACCCAGTCTTTCACAAGAACGTTTTTCTTTCCAACAGAGCTTTCAATATATATGGACTTGGAAGTCTCGGATAGCTTTACAGTTACAGACATTTACGACTTCTGCATACATTCATGTGCTAGTAAATAAAGTGGCATTAATGACATATTACATATAATGCAGAAATTAAATGCAAGTCTCCCTAGAGCTTGAATAATAGATGTAATTATTTCCCAGGTCAAAGGTACTCATATTTACATCTGGAGGGATGAAAGTTTGAGTCGGCCCTGTGTAAATGTGAACCAGTGACTGCTGAGTTTCTCCGTGGGCACTCATAACGTTGATCTACTTTACCAGTGTTTACTTTTATGTATTCCATAATTGCATATTCTACACATTTTGGGAACCCATTGCACATAGATATATTTTAATTGGGACTCAGGTAGAAAATGCATTCTAGTCAATGTTATTTGCCCACTATGAGCCAGCCCAGATCGTTCCCAGTCTTATTCAAATCAGACTTTGCCCTGGTGCATCTGAACAGTACCAGCCACGCTATCTGACCAGATTACCGCAGAGAGGAACACAAAAACCCAGACCAATTTTGACTTTGTTGAGCATCCTTAGAAAGATACAACTTGAATCGTGTGACACAATGAGCACTGAACTCACGTCTGGGTATATACTTGGGGCGTACTACTTAGAAAACATTATATATATATTCACTGCAAAAACCATAGGTTTCAGGGACGTTATAGTTAGTTGGACATTTCACTCTTACAAAACCAGAGAAATTGGGCCGTTATAGTTAGGTGAGTTAACTATAACTCGTGCTCCGCAATGCACTGCTGATGACGTCACATATTACATCACTCATGACATGGTCAGTGACATTACTGATGACATCTCAAATAATATAATTTATATACATATATAAGACTCAACAAAATGTGAGAATAAGAAGTCAGGAGACGAGCCTGTTCCTCTTTCCGGTTAATAACATAAAAACAAAAAGAACAGGTTAGTTATAAGGTACACACCAGTACCTAGATTTTACGTGGATGTACCTGGAGTGTGTACTACCTATGAAATCCTCAGGTTTTTAAAAAGAACTCTCACTCACCTACCAAGTAGGTGACATGCTCCATTATAGGGTTCCCACCCTTGTCACCGAATGTTTCCAGTGTGTTCTGCAACGTCTGATTACAGCAGAGCTGGTTGTTTTTTGGGTGAGATTGTGATCATGAGTGAAAGATGCTCAAGTGAGATGTGCTTTTAAAATTGGCTCAAATACTCTCTGTTTTATAAACCTCAATTTTATTGTTGAGAGTATTGGTCAATGTTAGAAAGGTGGCGGATATATGAAGAATATTATTTTGATCCTTCTTATCCTGTGAATGGTCTACAAGTTTCAGCCATGTTCAAATGTGCCCCTCAGGGTCAAATGGCTTTCGTCAGGACCGATAGAAACATGCATGCACACTAAGACATGCAGCTGATGTGTGGATTGTACTTACAACCCACTAGAAAACCTTCATGTTGCTTCTAGTTTTCAGCAATTGTAGCTACTTGCTAACTGACATAGGCCGAGGGGGTGAACCCTGTAGTCACACTTTCCTCAAGGTATCTCACCCTCTGATACCTACTCTTCCTGCGGGACGACCACCCTTTTTCAGCGGAGTTGATCCTAGTGTTTAGTTCAAGGGTAATGCAAACAGGATTATGGTCACTGAGGCAATTGGAAACAGTTATCCACTGAGATAATCATAAAATCTATAGTGCTCCCTATGGCCCCTCCAGTAAACAAAGGGATATTTTCATAGTGATCACCCCTGATTCACATATAATTTGTAAATCTAGTTTAAGAATAAGTGTGTTCAAAGCATCGCCCAGTAAGTTGTGTTTAAAGTGGGCCTTATTCAAACCACCAACCTCTTGTGGTATGCTGCATAGCTGGCTATCTCCCCGGGAACAAAGTGTAGAGTTGAAATCCCCGACCCATACCACAGCAACTTTGCTATTCAGGTTCAGAAAGAAGGTGCCCAGGAATTCATCAAGATCCTCGATTGCTTTCGATGTCTGAGGTTTGAAAATATTATTATAAAAATGTATCAACAAAATGTCCCATTGGCCCCTAGAGATATTTGTGATACTAAAAACTGCTGGGATGACCATCTGAGGACAACACTGACCTTCTACATTTTTACAGATACGAGAGTAGCAAGCCCTCCTCGTGGAATGCCTGCAGTAGAAGGTAGAGCTGGTTGAAACAGAGTGTGAAAGCCAAAAATGTAGAGGAGTTTCTCATCTAAGGCTTTTGCATGCAATTAAGATAAAAAAAGACACTAGATTTAACCAATCAGGATTATCTATTTTGCGTCGAGCGCCTGCAATATTTTACGTGCAGTCCGTTTTGTTGATCTTTAGTAACCATGGGTGAGCAGGGAACAGGATTTTGAGCTCCTATGCATTGGGAGCCCTTATTCAAGACAGGGAGCTCTAGTGCAAGAAGAGTGCCCAAATGACTTGGATGAGGCATTTGATTACCATCCTCTACACTCGCTCTGGCCCTAGTACCCACCCTAGGGGAGGTAATCACACAAGACAGGTGGCCACTCTCAAGTGCCTCTATGATAGGGCCTGCTAGCAGAGTCAGAGCTCTCGCCGAAGAAAGTCGATCATTTTGATCCAAGGAGGCGAGAGCCCTGAATCTATTTCCTGCTAGCACCTGGAGATTTGAGTGACACTTATTTCCCTCATTAAAGCAGGTTTGGGTGAGTTTTACTCTTCTATGAGGCAAGCTTAGATGCCAATAGAAGAAACCCAAATGCAGGATTTTTATGGGACTTGACTTAGTCATTCCTGCTCTAGCCATTGCCAGGATTTTCCTGGCTGTCCTGGGATTTTTAAAGTTTATAATAACTAAGTCTCCTGGGAAATGCCGTTCAAGCGGGCCAATAACCTCCACACGCCGCACAAAAATAACCTCATTAAACAAGACCCACTGGTCATTGATGTTGTGGGTCAGCCATTGATCCACATTGTTAGTCAGAGCTAGGTTGGCTCAGCTGCACCATTGGGTAAAGGAGGGACATTTGCCAAGACAACCACAAATGGACTGGCTGCTGGAGGAAGGTAGATTACTGGAAACGGGGGTACTCTAATCTCTGGATCAATGTGCTTTACTATTGATGTTGTCCGTAAAGGTTGCAGCCTACTTCCCATACTTGTGAAATTGGTGTTTGTTCCCGTGATAATGTTTCCGGTCTGAATACTATCGACGACTCCTGTTTCCACATGTGTCGGGATAGACAGTAAATAGGCATTTACTATTGGGGCTTTCTCCATCCCACCCCCTGATGTCTGTCCCAACAGGGAAGAGTTCAAAGCACCTTCATAAGGTGTGGTCCGAGATTTTAAACCATCCTTGATTGCGGTTAGTTGTTCAAGCACTGGGCATAACTTGAAGTCCAACAGATCACTGAGAGGCCCGCAAATAATTGTCCACAGAGCTGCACTTGGAACAGATGGCGCAAGTGCGGTAAGCTGCTCTGAGGCCTCCTGGGCCAGGCCAACTTTACTCATTTTAGGGGTTTGTATTTGTTTTCTTACTTCATGGCTGGTTCACACTCCGGTGAGAGGATAATAGATTCAGATCTCAAAATCTCAGCCGGTTCCTTCTCCAATGACAACTTCCTGCTCCGCAACTTCCTCATGCGCCCCCACTGAGAGATGAGGTTTGGACTGGCCAGACCTGGGATTAGTAATGGGCAGTTTATCTGGTGAGAACACCCTAGATGGGGTAGAAGGGAACGACCGGGCAAGTTCCTCTGCTGTAAAAGAAAGCCTCCTTTCTGACGGTCTTATTTAATTATTTATGACATCTACTGCCCTGACCATGTGTTAATCATTGTTCGTGGTTGTACCTGTGGACAAGCGGTTACTGTACTGGCGTTTTTTCTTTTCCCTGTTTTTCACAACCATTCCACGACCATGCCAGGGCCGGACTGGGAACCAAAACCAGCCCTGACAACGTGCTCGGCCAGCCCCCCCAGGGGGTTGGGGGTGCGGCCGAGCTCTTTACCAGGGCCGGCTTTCGGCCGATTTTGTTACAGGGCCGATTGGCCCTGTAACATAAACGGCCCCCAGGGGCCCAAAACAGGCCCACACCCGTGTGGCGGACCGGGGATTGCCCTGTGCCCGTTACTGCCAGTACGGCCCTGGACCATGCCTTGAAGGAAGAGGAAGCATGGGGACTGGGTACAAAGGAGCGGATGCTACCTTATTCTTTAACATCTGACACAGGGGGGGCCTCAATAAATTCACAAGTCATGCAAAAAAGGGAGGCCTCTGTCTGGCCTATTATGAGCTAGGACAGGCCCGTGAGGGAGTTCACTTGCACTTTTCAGCACTTCTGTCGCCTCTGGCACCCACCTGACTCGTGCTGTTATGGGGGATGTAGTCCCACCCAAGATGGCAAAGAGAACAAAGTCCAGGATGGCAGGAACAGTTTCCTCAGGGCCAGTACAACTAAAATGGATGCAGGGTACTTTCAGCTAAATATGGAGCGTGACCAGACACTTTATGGCGTCTACAGATAAAGAAGAAGGTGCAAGCAAGGTGCCAGGAATAACAGGGCCCCTTTGGCATTCTGAAGAGGTATTCTGGGGTTAACAGACCTCGCGCCAGAAGAAATCACAGAAAAAGGTGCTGTATCACGTGCCTCCTCCATTCCTGATAACAGCCACTGCTACCACCCACAGGCGCCGGTCAAAAGAATTCTTAAGAGATACTGTCCCCAACGCACCAAACACCTCAGACAGATGCACTTCAAAATCCTCCGGCTTTTCCCCTTGGATTCTCCTTAGGAATTTTGCCATCCAACTCCCTTTTTTCCTCTGTTTTAAGGGGGGCCTTGAACCCACTGGTATAACCCCTCATCCAGTATAGCCCTAAACTACGAGACCAACCTACCGCCCCCCCATACACCTGGAACTCACCTGGCTCTTTAAGTAAGTTGGGTACAGTGGTGGTGGTGGTGGTAGTAGTAAGAGCGGCAGGCTATCAAGGACGAAGAGGGACCAAGAAACCCAATCTCACCGCGACGGGGACAGGGACTGAGGATGAGGCAGAAGGCGGGCAAAAGCTAAGGGAAAACTGTTACCGCAACCTCTGGTGCTCTGATGCTCTCTCCTGGCTCTTAGCCCAGGTTCATATGCAATTCCTCGGTGACTCTACCCGCATGTTTTCCCAGCTTGAGTGATTAGTGAATCCATCCATCCTGGCCTGTGGGTGGGTACGAGCACCGCAGGGGAGGAGGCGAGGACTGACACAATGAGCACTGAACTCACGTCTAGGTATACACTTGAGGTGTACTACTTAGAAAAAGAATTTTGTATATCTATCTATCTATCTATCTATCTATCTATATATATATATATATATATCTATATATATATATATATATATATATATATATGAATGAGCAAAGTGTCCTTGCGGGGGGAGCGCTTTAAGCTGGTGCCGGCCGTGAGGTAGGACAGCCTCACAGATATTTTCAAAAGCAAAGAAAAGCCGCACTCTTTCTGGATCTTCGTTTAGTAACTTTTAATGACCATCTCTGTTACCAACGCGTTTCGAACTCTACTGGTTCCTGATCACGGTATTGAGGATCGGTATACCGTGATCAGGAACCAGTGGAGTTCGAAACACGTTGGTAACAGAGATGGTCATTAAAAGTTACTAAACGAAGATCCAGAAAGAGTGCGGCTTTTCTTTGCTTTTGAATATATATATATATATATATATTCACTGAAAAAACCATAGGTTTCAGACATGTTATAGTTAGCGGAAATTTTACTGATAAAAAACCAATGAAATTCCCCCGTTATAGTTAGTGCAGGCAACTATAACTCACGCGACCGCAATCTTCTGCTGATGACATATGTGTCTTTATGAAAAAAAAATATTTGTAATATATGTATAGCTAAAAATTTATGGAAGAAGACATGGGCAAATAAGTGTCTAAATACAGTATTAGCATCAGCAGAGGATTGCGGTCGCGTGAGTTATAGTTGCCTGCACTAACTATAACGGGGGAATTTCATTGGTTTTTTATCAGTAAAATTTCCGCTAACTATAACATGTCTGAAACCTATGGTTTTTTCAGTGAATATATATATATATATATATATATATATATATATATATATTTATATATATATATATATATATATTCACTGAAAAAACCATAGGTTTCACACATGTTATAGTTAGTGGAAATTTTACTGATAAAAAACCAATGAAATTGCCCCGTTATAGTTAGCGCAGGCAACTATAACTCACGCGACCGCAATCCTCTGCTGATGCTAATACTGTATTTAGACACTTATTTGCCCATGTCTTCTTCCATACATTTTTAGCTATACATATATTACAAATATTTTTTTTTCATAAAGACACATATGTCATCAGCAGAGGATTGCGGTCGCGTGAGTTATAGTTGCCTGCGCTAACTATAACGGGGCAATTTCATTGGTTTTTTATCAGTAAAATTTCCACTAACTATAACATGTGTGAAACCTATGGTTTTTTCAGTGAATTTGCAAGGTTTTTTAAATGCTAATTCCTAACTATAACGTGTGTGAAACCTATGGTTTTTTCAGTGAATTAGTACGGTTTTTTAAATGCTAAGTTTTTTTCCCTTATAATAAGCCCTGTACATTTGGTGGCCTACGGCCACCAAAAGCACAGGGGGTGGGGTAAGTGTGGATAGTGTTTTTTTCCATTGTAATAAGCCCAGCACATTTGGTGGCCTTCGGCCACCAAAAGCACAGGGGGTGGGGTAAGTGTGGATAGTGTTTTTTTTATTTTTATTTTTTTACCGTACGCTTACCGTAAGCGTACGGTAAGCGTACCCCGCGAAATTGCCGAAAAAAAAATAAAACCGTTTTTGCACTTGGGGGATGTTTGGGGACTCCCTCAACATGACTATATGGGAGGGAGTTGTCAAAACAGCCCCTTTACATGTTTTTGGGCTTCCGATTTTAAAAATCTCTCTCAGTGCGAGAGACAAAATGGCGGCCGCCGCTTCCTGGTTTCGGCCGATTCGAATGTTTACTAAGATCTAAGAGCCAATCAGAATCGCGCTCGCGCACGCCACCGTACGCTTACCGTAAGCGTACGGTAAGCGTACCGTAAGCTGGCTCAGATATATATATTGATTTAAAGGCTATTTTCTCAGAATCTACTGAACAGATTTACACCAAACCTACAAAAGGCACTTCCTTGACCTAGGGACTACCTCTCTGCCAAATTTCTAGTAATTCTGTTCAGCCATTCGGGCTGTAGCTCGTTCTAAAGGTCCTATGGAAAAATGCATGGGAAAAACGCGTTTTGGGACCCCCCTTTTATCTCAGCCCCCGCTTGACGAATCCCCCCGAGACTTTCAGGGTAGGAGCGGAGCGTAGCGCCCCACCTATTTTGAGAAATTCGCGAGGATTCGTCGACCGGCGCCAAAGTTATTCAAAATAGAATGTTGAGGTTTTCCTATGGAAACGTGGTCCTAACTATAACTACCTACTGGCTATCGCCAGTAGGTAATATATATATATATACACACTAAACAAATTAATCTGCACCTACCCTTTGGTCCGTGTCCGTATGTGCTGTGCTGCTGCTCAACTGCAGAGTTCGTGAGAGATATATATATATATATATATATATATAAGGTTTCCTGCTACAATAAGCAAAAACACGCTCTCAGAAAGGTACAGCTAGTGGGAGTTTATTCACAAGATAACGCTACGCGTTTCAGCACAGAAGTGCCTTGATCACACGTGTGATCAAGGCACTTCTGTGCTGAAACGCGTAGCGTTATCTTGTGAATAAACTCCCACTAGTTGTACCTTTCTGAGAGCGTGTTTTTGCTTATCGTAGCAGGAAACCTTATTGACTTTAACTCGGCGGTGGGATTGGCCGAGTGCAACACGCCACCTGACAATGGGATATGGATCCCGGAAACGAATCCTCTTGTGAAGCGACTGAATATATATATATATATATATATATATATATATAAATATATATATATATTATTTTTTTTTTCACCAAAAAGAAGAAGTACTCGCACTCCAGGATATAAGTATCAAGAGCTTTTTTACTTCAAGATTTCAAACAGCCCAACACCTTTCGCGTACCCTTAATCAAGCAACGCGTATATATAAATTATATGTATGATTTGAATTAATCTCGGTCTTTGATATGTATGTGGCCACATTCCAGTTCATTCTGCCTCTCCTTGCCATGCCACTCCAGACAGAGACTAACCACACGGAAATCAAACTTGGTCTTGCTCTAATAGAAATAGTCCTGCTGAACTACCAGCCCAGGTCCCCTGAGAGTGGAATGTGTCTCAGAGTAACTTTTTAATATTCAAACTAATGCCTAAATGCTGACCATATTACGCCGGGAGTCCTGCATCATTTCGTTTGGAGAACAGCAGCAAGGGTTCCACGAAACAGAGGACAGGGGCCGCCTTGCCAGTCCAGAGCCACCAGTCTCCATCCCTTCACTGCCACAAGGACCTGAAGACCCATCTCTTCAAAGAACATTTCTTCACTGCTGGATAAGGATCCTCACAGCACCATCTCACCAGTAGTGTAAATCCCTGTCATGGTTACTATATCCCTTCTATTTCATCATCTCTGCTTTGAAAAGTTGTGCTGCTTCCCATTATCAGTGACTCCCTTCAATATGACACCGGGCCAGTGTTTACACTGATAAAGCTAGAAATTAACTCAATGCTGTACATCCAATTGGCGCTGCGTGAGCAAAAATGTTATTTATAGTTTTACATCCAGCTCTTATAACGGATAGAGAAAAAGAAGGAACAGGAACGATAATCGTCGTTCTTTGGGGATTTTAAGATAAATAAATGATTTCTCATGAGTAGTAGAATTCGATTGTAAGTCTCCCACGCAAGGCCATTTTTTCTGTGAGTTAATCATGTAAAAAATGATCAGTTCCCTGTCTGCTCAATGGGAAAGTAGATATTTATAAATACGTTTTAATGTAATTAATTGTGACTGTATTCAAGTATAAGGCATCGTTTCCCCCACATTGTTGAAACAGTAATTTCAAAAATGCTTTAAGAAAATAAGGATTGGCTAAATGCGCATTAAACTCATTTCCTGCAGCTGCTATTTTCCCACATATACTTATATGCCGTGATTAAGGGAGAGCAGTTTAGGAGTCCCACCATTGATAGTCTGAGCTCGGTCAGTCCAAGGTCGTTCCCTATTGGTGCTGCTCCTGGGGTTAATCCCTTGGGCGTGCATGGATCTCGATGCAGCGTTCATATGTTTTGGGCCACACTAATAATTTGGTGATCTTGGCTTTCCTAGTAATGTCACCATCACCAGATGATGATGCCTGCATGCATGAAAGGTGCTCCCCACTGACCAGGTTACCTGCATCCCAGACGTTTCTACACACAACTGAGCCTTCGGGAAGATTCATAATACAACAGGGAAGGGTTTAGCTGTTAATTCTTGGGCATATATACTTTACGGATGGTCTGAATGTATGCAAACAGGTGTGCCTGTTGGAGAAGTAGTACCCTCAGAAACAAAGGTGAGACTTTTATTTTAGTATGACCTAGAGCTGGTTTATGTTCATAGAGTTATTTTTTTCAACTGATTTTGAGATGATAATTGTTTTTCTCTGCTAGAATCGGAAATACACTTCTCAGTAGCAAGCACACATTTGTGGACAGAGACCGACACTGTAACCCCAAAAATGTAAGCTAAGCGTGGTAAGAATATATTCAGTTTTTAAGTTCTCATGTGGGACCGCAACCATCCATGTTCTGCATCTGATGTTATAATTCTGTAGGGAGCTTTCAGCTATTTCCATCCATGCCGGCAAACAGCTGACCACAGGAATGGGTGCGCCTGTGGTTGGCAGTGACCGGCTGGCTCAATCAGGAGAAGTGTAGCCCACAGTCGACAGAATCTACACGCCCTGGTCAGGGTCTGAGAGGATCCAGGTCCCCAGGTATGTTTATTCATGACTCTGCTGGTCTCTAACTAGTGGCCCTCCAGGTGTGCGGTGCCTTACAAGACAGAATGAGAAGGGTACAGCGAGAGGGAAGCAACCAAGATCTGAACCCGGGGCAGACCTTGCGATTGCAGGACTTGTGACCATATTTGGGTCACTCAGGAGAGGCCAAAGCACTGTGCCAACTTCAGATAGGGGAAATATTTAATAGTCAAAAAGGCAGGGAGTGTTGAAAAGAAAAGAGAAGGTGCCCACCAATGACTCCATGTGCTACTAAAATCGTACTCTTGGAAGGTATTTTCTTCCAAGTGGTGCAAGTGGAACCCTTGGAAAAATGGCCACATAGTTAACAGAAGTAAAAGGGAGCTACACTACAACGTCCTAGGCACCGTCCTCTGTTGCAACCAATGTAGTGGTGAAATTTGAAGTAGAGGTAGACGGACAGGAAGAGGAAACAAAGTACGCCACAGTGGAGTTTGTTCCACACTGTAGTTCATGAGGTGGGTAGGGTTTTTTTGGCAAGATACCTATACGTTTTTTTCTTAGAACAATCTGATGCTGGTTCCTGGGGATGACCTTGGCACCGGATTTGATATATAGTCATGTCATTAAGGGTGACAATCAGGAAGTTGAATCTGTACAAGTTGTAAGAAAAACATTACATACCAGAAAATCTTCTTCACAAAACACCTTTCCGCTTACAAAGTAGAAAGCCTTTCCTCTAAGTTTTCGACCTGAAAAGAAAGTATGGGAAAATATTTTTTAACATGCTATATTTAAGGTCCAACACAAGGTATATGAGACTTATGAATTATACCTCAGTAAATGTCATTTTAATAGTCCAATCTGGAAATATAAATACACAAGTGGCCGCCATAGAAGAACACATTTAAGGCTTATTTCCTTTAGGAAGTGGATAGAGATCAGGCAGGTCATGAGATCAACTCTCTAGAAGTGATTCACAAAAACGACGGGAAGAACATAGCAGCGAGTAGAAAGTCAATGTTTTACCTAAATTCGCTCATACTGATCTAGTCAGAAACCGAAAGTAGTAAGTTACTTTGAAAAAATTCTACTTTTGTGAGACTCACAAAAAATCCACAGTTACATAAGGACTTTAACTTTTATAAAATTCTTCTTTTGTGGGACTCACACAAATTTCACAACTACATAAGGAAATCAACAAATATCATATTTCCACATGTATGCCTAACGCTAAATTTGCAATAATCAACCCCACCACCACCTAGCCCCTAAAAAACTCATCTGTTTACAGTGGTTTAAAAAATGCAAATGAACTTTAACTTTTTAATTCCTTTTTTTCTCCATGGGAGAAACATGGTCCATGAAGAGGATCCTCTTCCCGCACATCCACATCCAGTGTGCCGTTGATTTGGTCTTTCTGACACTTCTTACAGATGCTTTCTCCAGTCGATTTTGGCAATAAGAGCACATGAACCATTGGACATTAAAGACCACCGGATACATTTGTGAAGGCCCAATAAGCTGTGAGCACCACCTTCACAATTGACACAGCACCACACTGTAACACCCCTATGTAAAATATGCCACAGTGGCAGATTCTGCACAACATACAAATACGATTTCCACACTCGCAAATGGAATTTCTAAGCATAAAATCCATGAACCCAGAATCTATGAATCACCATTTACAATTTACACACTCAGTGTCACATTTTATCCTTCTAAGTCAGGCCTGTCAAGGCATTAAGTTTGATTAGGTGTGACTTTTCCATGTTTGCAGTGCATTTATGTGTGGCGTTTCCAAGTCTTATGTGTGACACCTTTCAGAAAAGCACATTCTCATGGCTTATGTGTAACACTGATCAACACTGAGTGACAGTATCAGTTTCTATCCAATGAATTATCCTGGTCCAGTGAGACATGCAAGTAAAAGAAAAGGATAAAGTACAGCACATAGCCTTTTGGCAAGGTTTACGATATATAAACATTACATACAAACAAGTATACTTACATATAAAACAATCATATGGTCTGTGATGGTATGGACTCAGTCTATCTAAGCTAAACTCAACTCTGTTTTGGGTTGGCCACTTTATGACAATGGCATGGACACCAAGGACCACCATCATTGATTGCTAGCCCCGCTTTGGTTTTGCATCTTACACAAATACTTGATTGTCAGAGCTGTATTTGTAACGCACAACAAAAACAGTTAAACTCGAAGTGAAGTTTTAAGTCCTGGGCAAAGTGGGCAATTGCCCAGTGCCCCCACCTTTCAAAGCCCCCCAGGAAAGTGAAGTTTCTCACAAGTTCACTTATGTGTATTTCTGTATCGTAACCTTTAATGTATAATTTTATATTGTTAGTTAACAAAGGGTTTGAATTAGCAAAAAAAAGGGTTTTAAAAATTCAAAGATGACTCAAACAGGGACCCCCAAAATATTTCTTGCCTTTTGCCCCCAAAATACTTAAGATGACACTGCGTTAAGCATTATGCAACTAAAACGAGTGTCTACAGTGTGACCATCCACATCATGCAGCTACTTCATTAGTATCAAGTGTCACATCTCCACCAGTTCTCCTACACTCGTAAACACTTTTCCCTCAGCCTCTACCCACCCGCTAACTTTGTGAATCCAGCCCAAAACTATCACCATCTTGCTGAACTTCAAAGCATTGCACTTTTTCACTCGGCCAACAAGAAGAACAAGTTGATAAGTTTGTAATCAGCCAGGGCCGGCTTTAGGGCGGTGCGCCCGGTGCAGCCCCACCGTTCGCTCAGAGCGCTGTATTTACAAATAACTTATGGATTTAAAAGTACCTGCTACAGATCTCCAGGTGTGTCCAGCAGTTTTCAGGCAACAATACTTAATGTTCCTGCTCGAGAGAGATTGGGGTTTTGTCTAGTGACTCAGCATAAAGTAACAAACAGGGTTAATATGCCTGCTGCAAATAACGTGTACCATGTCGTAGAGATCCTTTTGTAACTTCCACTGCTCTAATAAAGCACAGTGACCTATGAAATGCCATCAAAGAGCTGTATGCAAACTATATGGTATATGTTAGAACATTGTTCTTTTCTCCAGTCTTTCATTATCTTAATGTTGATAAAAAAGGGTTCGTTTGGATAGAAGTACTCTCTTATTAGTAAAGCCAACCCCAGACACTGTGGTGCATTTTAAATCCTGAGTTTGTGCTCCTCCAGACCAAACACTTCTAAAATACTGCCTGTTAGTACAGATGACATGTGATTCCCACACCTTGTATTCCTCATGGTCTTATGCAATATTTCTTATATAGACTGATTTACATATATAGGATTCATTGTCTCTGTATAATGTGTGTTTAATGTAAAGGGCTCTGACACCCTTCATTGGTATGAGTAGCACTATAAAACAAAATAAATGCATGTGAGGGAAGGGCTGTGGAGATGTGGGACATTGTTGGAGGGTGGTAGTGAGGGACTCTGTGGAGCCTGAGGTCATGGGGAGAGGAGTGCACAAAATGATCGTCACACCTGGCGCCATCGGTGCCTAAGCCGGCCCTGGGTTTATTAGTGTATGTTCAATCCGTGTATTAGTTCCATCTTAGTATCAGTTTTATACGTACCAGAGGCTCCCAATAATGAAGGCGATAACCTGGGTGCCTCTAGGTATTTTTAGTTGTCTGGATCCCTCGCTGGTCAGTAGTACTTTAACTAAGAATTTTCACCACCCTTTTGCGAGGTTGAGTTTGCCCTTTGTGATACTATCCTACCGGGGTGGAGAGTGGTTGCCTATGATGAAGCATGCCACGTGATGTGGGCGAGGTCTCCTCTTCCAAAAAGATTGGTCGTTTGCTAGGGACTTCAAATCCAAAGTAGGGCATTGATGAATTAAAAGCATTGTGGGTAAAACCCCTTCTGCAACTATCTGAACCTTTGTGTTTTTTAAAAATCTAGATTCCTTCAGCACTGCCTCTTCCTACCTCTATGCAGCACATCATACCTTCACGTCTTGTTCCTAATCTTTTTATGCAGTGCTCCCTGTCTTCAGGATATGGAATAAACTCCATTCGGATTCTTCTAGAGCTCTACTCCTTCAAAATGATCCCCAGTCAGGTTCATTTAGCGCTCCCTTTGGATGCCTGCTACCCTCCTTGCCTCCAGGATCTTTGAGTACTCCTCTTTAGAGTCATTCAGCATTCCATTCATCCAATATCCTACATTGTTTCCTCCCTCAAAGAGCTGGATTCACGAAGAGAAAGAGAAATCTCTGTCACTGCCTAAGGAGGCAAGTTTTCAGTATCCTACTTAGGGAAAATTTGAGGCGCATACTAGTATTGACACATTTTATATCAATGACAGGTCGTCCATTGCAGAGATCATTCATGAATGAAGGTTGGATGGATGGATGGATTGATGGATGGGACAGTCACTTTATGCTTCTACCAAGCAGTAGATGGGCTGCAGTGCTGTCAAACAGCTCAAGCAAGATACAAAGGGGATTTAAATGACTGAGCAATTCAATAAAGCCGTTCATGGACTTTGCTGTACTTTAAGATGGGAAACAGTTGAAACACCGCGGCCTCAGCCACGAGTGTTCCGACACCACAAGTGTAACCACGCTTGCCTTAACCACACTTGCCTTAACCACGCATATGCCTTGACCACGCATATGCCTGAAACGAGCATATACGTGGTTAAGGCATATGTGCAGTCTAGTTGCTGGCTGCAGCTCGGCGAAAGAGCAGGAAGAGGAAAGATGGTGAGGTAAGGCGGTGAGGTAAGTGGGGTTTTGGGAGCTGGGCAGTAGTTTGTAGGGGTTGGGGTAGTTTCCAGGGCTTGGAGGGGGTCAGGAGTTTTAGGGCTCATGCAGGGGACATGGGTGGGGGTAGTTGTTTGGGTTGGGGTAGTTTTGAGGGCTGAGGTTCGTGTCTTTTTCAGGGAGGTGGGTTCAGGAGTTTCAGGGCAGGGGACGGGGTGGGGGCGTAGTTTGTTTGGGTTGGGGTAGTTTTAAGGACTGTGGGGGTCACAGTAGCTTTCATGGCTGGGGGTGTCAAGAGTTTTCAGGCTCGGGGTAGGGGACAAGAAAGGGGCAGTTTACAAGCTAAGGGAGCATTTGGGCTGGGGCAGGGGTAGATTTTAGGGGGTGGGGTTGGGTTTTAGGGCACAGGGAGGGGGGCTGTGGTGGGAGTAGTTTTTAGGGGGATGGATTTTAGGGCTCTGGAAAGGGGCAGTTTTCAGGTCCAGGATGCAGTGGGACTGGGGCAGGGGGGAGTGGAGGTAGGTTTTAGGGTGTGGGGATGGTTTTAGTGCTCAGGGAGGGGGGCTGTGGTCGGAGTCATTTTTAGGGGCTGGGGGGTCAAGTATTCAGGTTCAGGATAGGGGTCGGGGAAGTTTATAAGGCTTGGGCAGGTAGAATAGACCGCAGGAGGACCGATTTTTAGGGCTCAGGGCAGAGGGGCAGAAGTGTGCCCCTTTATCACATATGTCCCATTACCAATCATGTCTTTTACCACGAAATTGCGTGGTAAAGGCAATGCATGATAAAGGCATGCGAGGTAAAGACGCGGCAGTGGTTAAGACCGCGTGGTTCAGGCATGCGTTGTTGAGGCATGCGTTGTTCCATCACACAACCCTTTAAGACTGCCTCGTTTCTGGTCACAGCAAAAATAAGAGTCTTAGGGCATCTGTTATCCGGATTTAACGGCCATAAGAGTAGACGTCAGTCTATGCCCCACGATTGCAACGTTTTTCAGCCCTCATAGAGAGATAACCCGGAGATGAACTAGACCAGGGCAATGGAATTCATAGCTTACAGCTCCAAAAATAGCTAAGATGTGCAATATGTAAATCAAAACAGATAAAACTAAGAAAAAAGTCTGGGTGAGGTATATGTCCCAAGGTGGCCATTGAGACCTCATCAAAGCATTTGAATTTTCTGAGTTATGAGCAGGACGGTGCTACACTCAAAATCGTTTCTTTTGCATTTTAGTTTTCTTTCTTGTGTATTAAAAAGGGATTGGCAGGGCTGCATTTTATAAGGACATGGCTTGGACGCGGTGTGGTGGTTCAGAGTTCCATAACAACTAGAGTACACAAGGCAATATCCACTGAATAAACTTGCCGAGTCAGGCCTCAAAAATACCCTGTACATAGTAAAACAAAAGTAAAAAAAAACACAACCCGCACAAATCAGCAGTTGCCCATCCCCTCCGCCTCCATATCCCCACCTTGGACTGGGTGACACCACTTATCGACCTTAAAATGTTAAATCAGCAACCCATTTGTATGAAAGCTCATTAGTGCATAATCCCAATCACTACTGTAAGAATGCCTGAAATTATTACAGACCAAATGTGTTTTATTATGCATCACTTTGCACAAATTTTCCTGAAAGGGCACCGCCCAGTTTCCTCCAAAAACCTCTATTCCAAAACATCTTGCTTGGCCATTTGTGAATGTGGGACTTTATTATTTTTTTTGGTGGGTGGGGGGTCATTTTTTGTCTTATTCCAACTCTGCGTTTACCCTTGACATGTGAATTGAAATAGAAGTCGTGCACACCTTACACTAAGTGCTGGCAGGTATTGGTAGCCCACATATGAGCCACTTTCTTTGGTTAATAGACAGGCACACTCATCAGTATGCCTTCTCACATCTTCCTAGACAGCTTCAATGTGCTACCGGTCTCCCAAGTCTCTTCTTTCCACAATTGCTCACTTAAAACCATAGAAGGAGGTGATGCCCTATTTTTCACAATTGCCCTAAGAGAAGAGATGTAGGCACCCCTCTGTCAACGATTATAAGTCGCAACCTCCTGTTTCCGGAGCAGTGCCACACTGTGTGAAAGCGTTGTTTGATTTTTCATCGTCTTATTTCCATGCCTCCTCACACCCTGTGTTTAAGAGCATCTTAGCTACAATTTCCACTTCTGTTCTTGGAGATGAGTGGCCTGTGTCAGAGAGTGCTTTGGTTGGTCTGTCTCCCTAGCAATCCCTTGCATCGGAAAATATGCAGTGAATGAATAAACCATTCACAGAAGAGGCGCGGGCCAATTATTAAACGAGGAAAATGGGATCATGGAAGACTGTCTTCAAGTGTTTGCCCTCTGCGGTCAAAGCAATTTCGAAATTTCAAGGACGGCTGCTATGGTATCCGGAAAGAACATTTCGGAACAGATTCGTTTATGCTAACTGAGACATGGGCTCTAGTGCTTAGAAACCCACCCAATGTATGTGCCTATGGTTTTACAATGGAACATCTTCCACGCTCTCATGGCGGAGGAAGTTCAACATAGGACCTGGCACGCTTGTCTGGTACTTATTTATTATATGTGACTTTCAAATAATGTAGCTATATTCCTTTGAGAATACCTCTACAGCTCTGATATCCTATATAGGTTCACAGGCGTACTGGGAAGAGAATAATCTCCTGCAATTAATTAGTTATGGACTTATTAATAATTTTACAATAGCAGTAAAGTCCATTCTTTGCATCAATAGGGCCCTAATATCGACTTTCCCAGGGACATCATCTGGACTACATTGAATAATTTGCAGCAGAATGAGGGTGGTAGGGATTCTCGGGATGAACATTTGATATATATATATATTGTTTTTTTGGTGGAGTGGAATTTTATATACCGTAAACTCCACCCGAAGGTATCAGAGTGCTTTACATGAGCACCAGTTGCATTACAGATTGACGCATTCATTTTGTTTTGTTTGGCACGGGGAGATTAAGTGATTTGCCCAGAATCACAGGATGTTGAGCGTCCCTGTCCAGGCTCGAACCCGGTTCCCCAGCTTCGAGGTCGACCGCTCTAGCCCTTAGGCCACATCCTCTCCCTCTCTATTAATCAGTGAGACTCTTCAAAGAGGAGGACAATAATTTTATTATTAATGGCATATTTTCCTCTGACTGCAGTACCAGAAGCGGTAGAGTTTTCCTGTTTGTTAAAAGCCGTATTCGAGTGCTTCGAGAGGATACAAGGATAGATTTCCAGGCCCTGAAGGATGTAGAAAGAAAACCAGAAGGGGCAATGTTTGTTTTAAATGAGACTCTGAAATAACTTTTAGAAGGAACTCAAAACCACAGTCCTTTGACACAGTTGTAATTACATTTTTGTACTCAGATCACGTAAACAATATGTTGGAAAACCTATTCCAAAAACGATGTCTGAAATCACAAATGTGCAGAGACTCAAAACCACTCTCCAGCAACTTTGCAAGACTTATACGGTCATACCAAAAGTAGAAGAATGCCTTCTGTCATAGAGCACTTACTTTATTTATTTTTTTTAAATAAAGGGACTTTAAATGTAGAACTTATTTTTTATCTTTTCTGTAGGCGGCATGAAGAGTTCACTTTAATGCATGCAGGTTTAATGCTAGATCCGGTCAAAAATAACAAGAAAGGGACTATTTTTTTTTTTTCCATATTTTATGATAAGCGAATATATAGCTATAGACAGTCGCAATACTAAGTCAGAACACCAGCTGAAGTAATTCCAAACAGCATCAAATATAGAATGTGTGCTAGGGGTGTACCTAGGTGTCTGGTTCTCTTTGTCAAACAATGTGGACTTGTAATTAGTTCTCTGAATTCTATTTCCACGTTTGAGACTTGTGCTGGATAAGGATATTGAAACACATGTCTCTCTGTCTTGTTAAACTAGGAGAACTCTGTTATAGCACTACATTTATTAAAAAAAAAGCGAATTCGCCTTCCCGTATTAGTCATTACCCTCATGTTCGAGTTTACTTTTCTTGAAGGGGGTCAGCAAAAGTTTTATAAGGTCTGGTGTCAGCCAAAATATTTTTTATTTTTAGCAAAAGTATACACATCATTTACTTACTTTCAATTAGCCCTCTTCATCTGTTGGCCTGTTATGTCATTCACGTTTTTCCACCCACTACAGCACACAGTTATGGGTCAACCTACTTCAGCAGCTGGCTAACTTCACTGTGAGCAATAGCATTGTGCTCTTGCCCAAGGTGCACTAATGTAAAAAAAATAGTCCCTTTTACGGCCTGGACTACTGGCCCCATATGTGTTATTTAATGAAACAAAAACTGGACAAGGCAGTTTAAGGAAATGAAAATGGTTTTTGAGAGAAAAATGTACAAAACCCATTATATAACAAAAAAAAAACACATTGTGAAAACCAAAAGGTTGGCAGCCACCCTATGGGGTTTGCCAATGCGTGTTGGCCCTTGATGTGATATGAGGAAGTCCTTTAATTATAAAACTTGGAAAAAAGCTTGATGAAACTGGTAATTTTGGTCTTGCAGCATTTTCCCCCTGAACAATAATTAAATACTTGATAAAGAACGTCCCGCCTCCCTGCTTTGAATCCTATGTGTTTCTGCGAGCACAATGGAAAAGGTGCAACACACAAGCACTCTTTTAGAGTGAATCACAAACAGGGCCAGCGCTAGGCATGGGCAATGTGGGCAGCTACCCAGGTCCTCACACTCAGCCCACCAGCATGGGACCCCACACCAGTGCAACACACCACCAGTCCTTTGGTATCCCTGCAGATCCAACTGAAAGAAGGTGTCTCATTGCAATTGGATCCTTGGGAGGGGGCCCCCTCCCTGGGCCTCTCAGGGATGGTGTGGTGAGGCCTAGGGGAGGGAGACACTTACACTAATCCCAAATGCAAGGAGACACATTTTGCAGGTTTGTTCTGCAATTAGGCCTCCTGCCCATTCAGAGACACTGCGGGACGCCTATTGTCCAGCATTATAGTGCCCTCACAGTTTTAACTTTCAGACTACAATCAATTCTCACACCTTCAGCCTGATAGGAGCTCTAAAAGAGGTGCTTGTAGGTGGCTGAGAGGCGGACCTGCGGCCCAGGAGGAGTCTGCACAAAGCAGCTTTTGGAGCCCTGAATGTGTTACTTATGTAAATTAGGGAGGCCTCGCACATTCCCTTTTGACCCAGGGCCCCAAAAATCCTAGAACTGGCCCTGATCACAGAGGTCATATGTGGAGAAGTCCAAAGTGTGCACATACTGGACCACCAAACAGCAGCCAAAAGATGTTAGACATGATTATCCGCAATAATTGGTGGAAAGAGCTTGCGGACAAATGTACAAAACCACATGACTATTCCGTAGGCGATGTCTCATTTACCTCCACTGAGTCAGGAGACAAAGTTCACTACAATCAGTGACAGAACACTGGGTTGTGCTTCTTGATAAAACATTGCTACATGAGAAGCATCAAGTGCTCGAAGGTGATGGGGCTACAGGGATTTAATACCAGCAGTCCAGCTTACTGCAGGCTGGAGTCATCGGATGACTTTAGAATTACTCCAGGAAGATCTTTCTTTTTGACTTGGGTTTCAGTGTTCAGTGCTGCTGTGTAAAGGAAAATGGTTCAAGGAACACCGGTTAATAACTCAAAACGCCCTACAGTTAGTGCTGAAGCTGCACTCTGAAAATGCTCTGATAAAGAGTGTCAACTCAGCCGTAACACATCAGGGAAGGGAAACACTGTGGGGGACGGTGAACAAATGAGGAAAAGGTAAAAATGCATTGGCAAAGCAAATATTTTGGACTTTTGTACAGTGATTTTTTTCAACAAATCATTTGCACTTCCACCAAATATTAGAAGAATCACCTCGGTCTCGCAATTCAAAAACAAAGCTAAGTCCTTTCTCATGAGTAAATTTCTTCCATAACTAACTACGGCCCGTTTGTGACTCTTTTGAGACCTGTAAACATCCCTGAATATTCGATTTTCAGATGCGTGAACAGGTGGAGATAAGCAGGATGACTGTAATGTTAATAGCAAAGTAATGGCGCTTGGATAGCACAAGTCAGTGTGTTTTCATCGAGTCTCACCCATGGACCTCAATCAGGCCTGCATAGGATTCCCAAATCCATACGTTAGATTCAAGGATGATAACTAATGAAGATACGCACGCTAGAGTCAAGGGCGATAGCTAATGCTGATACTTCTATCAAGCAAGTTGATTACTGATATGTGCCGGTAACTGTGCATCCAGTCAGAATCCAGGTTTTCTTTTGAAAGGATATTCATTGTACATTACTTTTTATATGCAAGTAGGTCATGACATGTATTACTATAACCCTTGTGACCGCCTGGTAAAACTGAATATGTTATTAACGTAAAATTGTATAATGTGATAGAAACTGTTTGGTGCTGAACTGTAAAGCGCTCTGACACCCAGGAATGGGTCTCGTTCACGCTATAGAAAACACTAAAAATAAATAAATAAATTACTAACATACATCACGGGTACAACAGCAACAACTCAAGCCACGCACACACACACACGCTACAGTACAGGTGAACACAAACAATGGTTCCATGGGTTCAATTGTTCACAAATCTTGCACACCTTTAGGAAACTCTCAGCAATAGGAGTAGTAGTATAAGAATAAATGCAAGACAAAGGTCACCAAAGTTATACTATCCAATGGCATTATTCAAAGCATCATCATACTGTATGTAAATACGTTCCAGTGCAAACAGTGTGGGCATGGAGAAACCTGCAATGTTGACACCCCGAAATCTATCTCCACAGAACGTCCACAATTCTATGACTCAGAGATTGCGTTAAACCTCAATTTCATGAAGCAATGTGTACCCGTGGTAAGGCAACACCCTGCAGAACAGAAATATCAGGAAACAGTCAATTAAGTGAAAGGGCCCACTCAATAACGGAGGTCTAGATCAGTAGACTAGTTAAAGGGATTTATTACAACATTGAAAAATAAGATGGTACAGAGCCAGGAAGGCTCTCAGGAAAAAGGGCATTACAGCGAAGTACAAAATCAAATATTGTTTTAAGTCCTAAGTGGGCAGCAAAATCAAGAGAGAAACGGAAAGCACTCCTGGCAGCATCAAAGTCTTCAGACTCACCCCCTAATTCAAGAGTTTTTATATATTATTTTGGCATATAAAATTAGCAAAACTGCAGATTTATTGTAGTATGATCAAATATGTTACTTTAACTGGGAGCTGGTGGAGCGTTCAACTAGACACATCAACAACAGCAAGCTATTATGAATGAATAGGGTACAGTGAACTAGCGGAAAGACCTTGAACTAATAGTTGCAGTTTTGTGCCTGAGCTGGGGAAGATTAATCGAGAACAGCACGAACAATGACAATGGAAAAATCAAATATAATTTTGCTTGACTGCATTTTGCAAAAATAACAAACAAACAGGGGAATGGGCAGGGGGAGACAAAGGTGACATCTATTTTGGGAAACATGATAGATAGGACTAAAATGAGACCTAGTTAACAAGGTTCAGGAAAACACACTTCTACACAACAATAGAAATTTGTTTTAAAAGCAGCAGCACTCTATCAGTGTGTACATGTGTAACTGAGTGTTAAACTACTTCTGCACGTTCTAATGATGTACAAAAAACATAAGGGAACAAAAATCCTCCACAATGGTATTCTGTGAAAAAAGTGTATACATTTTATATATACACATATACACATGAACAAGACTGTATTCAGTGTGTCAAAAAGATATCAATAGTACTAGTTCAATACCTCATATCAGTGTATGACTGAAAGTTCATGTTCAATACCCATTCGATGTTTTGACTGTTATGGAATAAAAATGCAGGTCTCGTCAGGGCATTAGCATCTGTCTAGAAATCTTCAGTGAAGGCCGTAGTCATAAACATCAAACTAATCTGAATCACTAGTCCATCGTCCATGTGCATCTGCATAAGAAGAGACATCACTGGATTTCCCATCATTCACCAGCACAGGAAGTGACATCACTGAATTTTTCATCTTCCAGCAGCACAGGAAGTGACATCAATCCTCTCCCCTTCCAGGACCTACTTAATGGCTGCCACAGCATGAATGCCTAAAGGATGTGCACAGTGGGAGCGCTGAAGGCAAGCCTGTCTGCGCCTGGTTCGCGCCAAGTGCCAGGAACACTGGTCCTCTCCCCTCCCACCGCTACCATGCTGCGACCCAACATGCCCTCAACCCCAGCCGCCACTCCGCACGCTGCTGCCATGCTGTACCACACAACACAGAGGCAGCATTCTCCTGGGCTTCCTGCAAGTTTTCATGTACTTACCCATACCCAACACTCACTGCACTGACAGCATCCAACACCTGACTCTCTCACACTCAGAGTCCTACAACCACACACACAACACTCCACACTCAAATCTATGCTCCTAAGCACCAGCTCACATACCAAATACACCACAGAGATCTGGAACCTGCTGCACGACAATGTCCCTGGCTTACTTTTCCTCATGGAAAATTGTCTGGACCCTGCAGTGGCACTTGACATAGCCGCTGACATCTCCCTGGTTACAAGATTGCCAGGCAAGACAGGCTTCACAAGCCAAGAGGCAGAATCGCTATCATCCACAAGAACACCATCAGCTGCCCCACATCCACGGACACACCATCAGCCAACATGGAACACCTTCTGTTCAAGTTCCACATCACAGCCAACTTCACCTTAAGCAGCAGTATCATCTACAGACCACTGGGACCGTGCACCAACTTCACCAGCACCATCATGGATTTTGTTGCTTCACTTGCCCTCGATGCAAGCAATTACATCCTACTTGGAGACAACATTTTCCACCGACACCAACTCAAGAGTACCCACTGAAGACCTTGGAAGCCTGGGCTTCATCCAATGAGTAAAGGGACCTACCAAATTTGCCAGCCACCTCCTGAACCCTATTTTCACCAACTTCGATAACATCCGAGTTGACAAACACACACCAGTCCCCTGGACAGACCATGCCCTCGTCAAATTTTGCACCCCATCGTGGTCCAACGCACATGAGCCACCACCAGACCAGCAAGTTGAAATTGGAACACCATCACTGAAAAAGACTAGTACACCACTCTCAGCACCCTCTGACCCGAAAACATCAAAAGCATTCTTAAAGCCATCAAGAATTTCAACGACTGGTTCAGTTCCTGTGCAGACTCCCTTGCCCCCCTAAAACACAGCAATACAAAAAGATCCAGACCGGTTGGTACAAGGAGGAACTCAGGCTGATGAAACACCACTTCAAACAACTGGAGAGCAAATGGAAAATGAGCCAAGACAATGTAAAGAGTAGACCTTTCAAAAATCGCCATAAGACAATATCACTACATGATCCGGATCACCAAATATGCCACTCTGGTGGACTGCATCAATGCCACCACCAACAGAAGTAAAGAAATCTTCACCATTGGTTAAGATTTGTCCTCACCATTGGCCACCTCCAACTCAATCCACCCCCCCATTGCAGGACCTCTCCAATCTCTCTCAATTATGTAGCAACAAAATCACCTCAAAATCACAGCAACTTCAGCCTGCAATCAGATCCAACAGACCTCACCAAACACCTCCTGATCTTATCCAAAGAAGCAATGCTAACCACATGGTCCCTGAAGAAACTGCCCCCACCATAAATTGTATCCACTCAGAGGCCCCATCAGACCCCTTCGCCCACCATGTCTACTACAGAGGACTGCAAAACATCAGCACCATGCTCACACCCTTTCTGAATGTCTCCACCTCTTCCACCACCTTCCCAGTTGCTTGGAAACATGCAACTGTCCGCCCATTGCTGAAGAAACCCTCTGCAGACCCTTCAACGCTCAGCAACTACAGACCAATCTCCCTGCTCCCAGCCACATTCTTAGAAACAATCATTCACAGACGCCTCACCGAACACTTCAATGACCAACTCCTCGACAGTACTTAGTCTACTTTCAGACTAACCACATGACACAAACTGCCCTTACTGCCGCCACATATGATATCCACATGACTGTCAACAGAGGAGACTGGGTGGTCCACATCCTCCTGGACCTCTCCGCAGCATTTGACACAGCCTCCCACCAGATCCTCATCCAACACTTACATGACATTGCAATCCAAGGACAGGCAAATGTTCTCCAATAGCTCTGCTCCTTCCTGACTGGAAGGACCCAATCAGTCAACCTGGCACAATACACCTCGGACATCCGGGACATCATCTGCATCGTTCTGCAAGGATCTTACCTGAGCCCGACCCTAAACACATGCATGATCCCTGCATCATACGCTCTCATCATATCAACGTCCTCTCCTGCTCCAACATGCAACTCATTCTGTCCCTTACAGACAAGACGCCGAGTACCCGGATCAAGTTTAATGCCTGCATGACTGAAATCACTCGCTGGAGGAAGACCATTTAAAGCTAAACACCAGCAAGAATGACATTGTGATCTTAGGGAAGAGCACATCACTGTGGGACTACCCCTGGTGGCCAACAGAGCTAGGAAAGAAACCCAGACAGACATCCACCCCCACCACAAACGCCAAGAACCTCTGGAGCATCATCATCAGCAAACTCAACATGACCGATCCAAGTCAATGCCGTCATTGCCTCATGCTTCAATACCCTGAAGATGCTGAGGAAGATTTTCAAATAGCTTCCAATCAGCACCCGGAAAACTGTCATAAATGCCCTGGTCACAAGTAGGCTGGACAACGAGAACACTCTCTATGCTGGAATCAACAAAAAACTCACCAGTAGGCTGCAGACCATTCAGGATTCGGCAGCCAGACTCACTCTCAAACTCTTGCCGCACTCACATTACACCACACCTGAAGAAGCTCCACTGGCTCCCCATTCACAAACTGGCACAATTGAAACTCCTTACCCACACTACCAATGCACTACATAACACTGGTCCAGCATACCTCAACAATCGCATCTGCTTTCACAGGCAAACAGCCATTACAACATGGTCATAACCACGCATAACCATTGCCACGCAACCTTGACAACGGACATGCCACGAATATGCCTTTACCAAGGGTAAAAAAGGCATGTTTGTGGTAAAGGATTTGTGGTGATAGATATGCAAGATTATGGCAGCCTTGTAATAGGTACTACGTGAAAGCTAGAAGAGCCCGCCTTGAGCTGCTTAGGCCAAAATGCATTGCTTTTGCTATTTTTCCTGAAGGGTGCATTTGAGTAAAATGAGCTGAAGTAGCAGCATGCAAGACAATAAAAAAACCTGAAATAAATAAAATAATTCTTCAATGAAACTCAACCCTGTTCTCGAGGAGCATTTTTGGGAAACAGCTTCTGCCGCCCAATTCGTTAAGGATAGCCACCCGGCATAAATTACGCTCCCTCTGTCTCCTAAAGCAGGCTAGAAACTTTCAATTTTTAGAGCAGCAGCCATCACGTGCAACTGATCCCAAGTCGAGGCATACAGGGAAATATAGTCCAAAATGAATTGCTTCGCCTTAATTGTTAGTGTTGCGACACTTATTTCAGACGTGCTACGTAGGTTTATAGTAATAAATCAGTCCATGCTGGTGACACATCGCTACCAAGTTTTCCAGGTCGGAAAAGAAATGAGTGATGTTGCAGCTCAGCTATGGTAAGTAACGGAAGCGTATTTGTGTGTGTTAAGCTGTGAGTGATTGTGTGTGCTTATGTTAATTTTTGCCACGCGTATGTTTTCACCAACCATGCCTTTACCTCGACGGTTTTGTGGTAAAGGCATGCGTTGTAAAGCCATATGCGTTGTAAAAAAAGTATTTGTAATATATATATATAACTATATACACACACACATATATATATATATATATATAAAACTATATACACACGCATATATATATGTAGTTATAAAATAACAATATTTCAGTGAAATGTAACATTTTAAACATACAAAACCACTGAAATTCACCACTTTTATTTAGGTCTGGTAACTATAACTTGTGCCCTCACCATGCACAATTTCTTATCAAAATTTTTAAATATATAACTATAAATATATATATATATGTATATATATTATATATTTTTTTTTCGCAATAGTTTCTCTCCAGTGGCAGGTAATAGTTATTCAGAAGATTTTGTTTTGGTTGTCGTCCTGATACCAGGAGTTTTATATAGTCTATTTTCTTTAAAGTATTTAATCATGTTTTTCCAGGCTTTGGGGATCTTTTGCAAGGGAGAGATAATTAGTAATTTAACTGGTGTACTTGGCTTTGTGACCCCTAGCTCTGCAGCGCTTGGTAATTGTCGAGACAAGCTACCCATGATAGCATCTTTTTCAGATAAAGGTAAAGGCATGTCCTTATTAAAGAATTATACCGGGTACTGGATGGTGCGTCATAACTTACTGGCCGGACACCGAGAACTATGGAGCTGTAAAAGCAGCATGTGCCCGGTGTAAAAGGCGCCGGGAAATGCAGGTTGGAGAAATGTAAACCTGCTAGGCATATTTTTCCGAAACATGCTAAGGATTAACCTAGAGATAAAAAGAGGACACGTGAGAGGTAGCGAGATGTGTCTGGATCTGCTCCGCTTTGTTTTTATGAGGCAGTTTGAAACCAGCCTATTGGAGAAATTTCAAGATAAAAGGGGTTTATACATAAAAAAAGTACTTTTTGTTAGGGTTGTTATTCTGCCTGACTGGTTAAAAAAATCGCATTTAAGGGATTGCTGTTTTATACGAATAGAAGTGTTAAGTAGTGTCACATGACTTTATTATACATGTACTCCTTTCCTGATATTTTACTTCTACATGACAAAATATAGGAAACGACAGCAGACGAAAGGCAGCACAGAGAGGAATTCTTTTCTAGGAAGGAGACAGGGAGAGGGAGAAGCAGAAGGTCTCCAGTTTCCTCCAGTAGCTTTGTGCATTCTGACAGACTTTATAAAGAAGCTAAAGTCTATCAAATTGTTCAAGAGGCAAAGGTAAGGATGTGGTAGGCAGAAAAAGGACAAGTGGAGAGAGCATAAAGATCATGGAAAGGATGATTCTTAGTCGTCTAGTTCATCGTCCCCAGATGTTGGTCCTTCTGGGGTTTCCTCAGGCTGAAATGAAGGATAAAGAATCCTCTTTGTGGTTTGCCCAATGTGATAAACAGTCAGGACCACCCCTAACTCTCCATTAGAAAATCTGTTCTATAATCTCAAGAGAATAGAAGGACTTAAAACATTTAACAGTTACGAGATGTTTACAGAAAATGTACTTATTGGAGTAGCCTAAGACTGTACTGCCTCAAAGTAAAAGCAGACTCACTGATGCTGACTCTTTCAGGCAAAACTTCTGTGATCTCAGATGATTCTACTCAATCGGATGAGGTAGATAAGATGTAAGATACTATATTCAAGAAATATTATGCAGCACCACATCTAGCATTAAAGATTTTGATGGTTTGTCAGGGGCAATGCAGGAAGGGGAGGATTGTTCTAAGTTATTAACATTGAACAAAATGCACGGTTTCTCTCCGACATTGCTTGAGATGGTTGATCTTCATGCATCGTAGCTCGGGAGCAGTCCTTGCACAGAGACAAATCTGGTTGAGAGACTAGAAGGCACAAAGTTCAGAAAAAATAGCTTTATTAAAGATTCCATTCTCGGGAGTAAAGATGTTTAATGACCAATTGGACGCAATGGTTACAAAAGCCTTGAAACATGCATTGCCCTATAGGAGTAAATATGTATCTAATCTCTGAAATGATACATCACAAGAGGCCCATAGACATGCAAAAAAGAAGAGCCTACTTCAACATCACAAAGGATCTAATAAGTCTTCATGAAATCGTCACATGAAGGATCACAAAACTAACCGCACTTGGAAAATTGGGATGTAGTGGATTGAAAGGAGCCGGTATCCAAGACTTTGTTCTGTATGAAAGGAAGATAGGTCCGATGCAGGAGTACTGAATATAGTGCAAAATAGTTCTGTAAAATAATTTGCATCTATGTCTCCAAATCCACTCTTTATTCATACTCCTGTTCCAAAAAACAGCACAAAGCAGAATCACACTGGAAAAGTGTAAAGAATCTATTGGAAAAGAAGGCTAGTTTCCCAGTTCTAGGGTGTAAGGGGCCAAAGATATTTATCTATCTTCTTTCTATTCACTTCAAAATGGATTGTCACTGATCCCTCTAGTCAAACTGGAGAAGCTCATGGTGAATCTAGACTTACAAGACACCTATCTGCACATTCCTAAGTGCCGCGATCATCGGGCATTTCTACACTTCATCAGGTTCTGTTCTGAATTTTGCCTGTTTGGTTGAAATTAGACCCGAGGGTATTCACGAAAATGCAGGCTTCGATAGTGGCAATATTAGTCAATCACTAGACTGCCTTACATCCTTATCAGGACCACTGGATAATCCATGCTCCATCAGAAGAACTTACAGAGACTTATCTCCAGATGTTGACTGTAGAGCATCAGCGACATGGGATCCTAATAAATTAGTAAAAATTCATTGGAGAGGAATTTCTATCAAAGAACGGGCTAGTTCTTCCACAGTCAATGATTCAAAAGATACTCAGTCATGAAACACATCTGTTATGTTATGTTAATTTCTTGTATATCTCTTATATTGAAGCTGCGCCACCTTCCAGATATGTACAATCAGATCATTTCACATTGAGTCCATATTGAAGAGATGAATGTGATTCTTTCTTAAGTGCTTTTATTTTTCTTTATAATTAAGCCACAGCTGACCCGTTTCGTTCTGCGAACAGAACTTCTTCAGGGCATTCATAAGTCTCTCAGAGCAAATAGAAAATATGATGCTATGAGGCGATAATTTCCTCTTTGTTATGAATGTTGATATTGTGCTTCCAAATCTAATGATAAACTTGACGTCCTCAAAACAACAATCCAATAGCTCCAAGTACAATGTGATAATATTGTAGTCAATTCAAAATATCCAGTCCGTTTCATATGTCGGACCCAGTATACACCATGCCGTATCGACGGGGCCAATCCGCCCGAAACGATCTCTCGGCGACCCGATTCCTGCCCGTATTGGAAAAGCACTTAAGAAAGCATCACATTCATCTCTTCAATATGGACTCAATGTTAAATGATCTAATTGTACATATCTGGAAGGTGGTGCATCTTCAATATAAGAGATATACAAGACTGACCCTGTTTATGAGGGTGGTGTCCTTGGAGAGAGGGCACCTTTGGAGTTGGCACACAGAATTATTTTAGTGTTTAGCTAATTATTGATTTATTTTCTGAGGTTGGTGCTAATTGCAGGTAAATTGGTCCACTGTCCAGTTTATGTGTGTTTATGTTAACTTCTATTTGCATTGCGCCAAATCAACAGCAGGTTTCTAAGCGCTAAAACAAGACCCTGAACCTGGAGCCTAACATGCCTCCTAAATCTCGGCATGTCCAGATGGGCTTATCCAAACGCCTGAGTGAAAAGAAAGGTCTTAGGCCTTTCCTAAACGGGAGTAAGGTGACTTCCTTGCGCAGGCTATCCGGAAGCTTATTATAGAGCTGGGGAATCACAACTGTAAAAGCTCGCCCCCTAGAGTGTTTTTATCAAAGCGTGGGCATGCCAGCAGGCTTGCCTCAGACGATCGGAGGCATCGACCTGGCACGTATTTCTTCAAACGGTCTTTGATGTAACCGGGTGCTGCTCCATGTAGGGCTTTATGTGCAATGCACAGACCCTTAAACCTAACCCTCTGCTTGATTGGGAACCAGTGCAGTTGTTGTAGCAGCGTTGTGGCACATGGTCTTCTCGGGAGTTTGACAATCAGTCTTGCCACGTCATTCATAACCACCTGAAGTTTCCCTAATAGTTTGTCAGGTAGCCCTATGTATACTGCGTTACCGTAATCCAGGCGCAACACGATTAGGGCCGACACAACAGTACGCATGGTGGAAAATGACAGCAAGGGTACAAGTTGCCTCATAAGGCCCACACAGCTCCTCACTACAGCGGTAACCTGATTATTCAGTGTTAACTTGGTGTCCAGCCTGATGCCCGGGCTCTTCACAACTGGCACCGTTGTTGGAGGAGTGCCTAGCTCTGGCGGCCAGAAGGAATTAGACCAGGGGTTAGCTCCTGCAGTGATAGCAAGCACCTCCGTCTTGTCAGGTTTTACTTTCAATGAATTATTGGTCATCCAATTCATTGTTAGCTGGAGAATATTTTGCACGTTGGACTGTGCCTGTGAAGAGCTGTCAATCAGCATGATTAACTGCGTGTCGTCGGCATAGTTGAACACCTGACATTCCAGTTTTGCCAGTGCTTCTACCAATGGCTGACGGTAGATGTTGAAGAGCAGGGGGGATAGCGCAGAGCCCTGCAGGACCCCACATGGCAGAGAGCCCTTCCTGGACATACATTCCCCCAGCTGGACCCTTTGTGACCGGTCCTTCAGGAAGGAGACTATCCATTGGAAGACCACGCCAGTAACTCCCAGCTGCCGAACACGGGCCAAAAGCTGAGCATGGTTCACCATGTCGAACGCGGCTGAGAGATCCAAAAGGATCAGAGCTGACGATTCCTTCTTGTCTGCTGCGAGCATCAACTAATCCAGCACTGAGAGCATCACCAGCTCTGTGCTATTGTGGGCCCTGAAACCCGCTTCTCGGGCGTGTAGAAGCTGATGTTCATCCAGGAAGGATGACAGTGTTCTGAGCACATGCTGCTCAAGTATTTTAGCCAGAAATGGAAGTCTGGAAATAGGTCGAAAATTTTTCAGGTTGTTAATGTCCGCCCCTGCCTTCTTCAGCAGCGGGGTCACCATAGCTTCCTTAAATTTGAGACGAACCTTCCCCATTGCCAAGGAAAGATTTAGCAAGGACAGCGTCTCTGGCTCTACCACAGGGAGGACCATTATGAACACCCTAGGAGGGCAGGGGTCTTCTGGTGAACCTGATTTAACTTTGGCCATGATGTGCGCTAAGCTGTTTGAGTCTAGAGCAGGAAACACTGCGAGAATACCGTCCTGGAAGTCCGGTGGAAGTGTTGCCTATTTCTATAAGGATGTCTTTAACTTTAGCTAGAAAGAAGTTCTGTATTTTTTTGCAGCCATCCGAGTTGGCAGCTCTCCTCTGTTCCTTTTTTGACTCCGCACCCTAAGCATATTAAAGGTCTAATTCTGAATATCCGTGGCCTCCTTAATCTTCAGCCCATAATACGCGGATTTTGTTGCGATAATTGATGCTTTATAGAGAGCTAGTTTTGCTTTGTATTCCTCCCGGGCTTTCGGATTGTATGATTTCCGCCAGTGCCTTTCGCACTGGCGAAGGGCCTGTTTTTCCCCTCTTAATTCCTCTGAATACCACAGGGCACCATTCGCTCTATTCATTATCTTTTCCCTCCAGGCGGGAGCCACCTTGTCCCTCACTGTCCTCAACCGGCAAGTAAATTTCTCGTACTTCACATCTGATTGGTCTGGAGATTCCAAATGCCAAGTACTGGCTTCAAGTGCAGGGGAACATTGCTGATGCCGTGGCAGGGGTTCCCTGTGCAAGGCTTCATCTAAGGATTGTAATTCAATGTACATTGAGATCTTTTGAAGAACCCAAAGCAAACGTGAACACTTACTGACCACACCTTCCGCACAGTTCTATAGATCAAGGTTCGGTGCACTCTGTCCTCCGCACCAGACATTGAGTGATACCGCTGCTCCACAGATCAAAACAATGGTAAATAACATGTGTTGGTGCACCCATTGTACAACGAGTGCACTATCCCAGATAATTTACCATAAATTGAGATCTTGACAAACAACTTCCATGAACATGGATTCTCCGACAGCTCTCAGCCATACCATAAGGAGGGCTTGAACGTGGTGGTTAGATCCAAGTCATTTAAGTTTGGTGATTTCCCTTCGTTCCCCTTCGGTGAAGATCATCACGATGGATGCCAGCCGTTATGGTTGTGGAGCAACACAAGAAAGTCTTAGGAAATAGCCCTCTCTTTATAAGACTTGTTCTGGAATTGGAGAGAACTGGAAGCAGTCAGTATACGACTCTTGATTTTTTCCCCTTTCATCCAGAAGCCTGCATTGTGATAAAAAGAGACAATCATATGACCAAGTCCTAGCTGAACAAACACGGGGAGTCCAACTTTATTAGCAGAACTGATCTTTGACAATCTGCTCCCTGACAGCAAACCACAGCAGATGTGTGAAAATGTGGTGGTAGACAGGCTCAGGAGAGTATTCCCATCTTCTCAGGGTTTTGTCTGAGCCTTCAAGCGTTCAAGAGAATTTGTCTCAAGATTGGCTTTCCAGAAATAGATATGTTTGCTTCCCGGGAGAATTCCCTGTGTCCCAAGTTTGTGTCAAGAAAGAGGTTCGACAGAGCATGTGCATTTGATGCGATTTCTTGTATGTGGCCTCTAGTCCTATTGTACGCTTTTCCACCTTTCCCTGTGATTCCCAAAGTGAGGGTGATAATGGTTGTGTCTCTTTGGTCCATTTTTCCTGGTCCCCTACTCTTCGTCAAATGAGGTGTCAGGGGTCAGGAATAGATATTTGTGTTCTCTCCCTCCACTCTATTGCCTGTTCAAAGGGAGAAGTTCATCACCAGATTTCAGTTGACAGCTTAGAAGCTGAGAGTGCAGGCCTTCAGAATAAAGACATGTCAGTGGAATTGACAGCTGCAGTACAGTCTTCTAGGAGACAGTCCATGCTAAGTGTTTATTAACATCCCTGGCAGTCATTCCAGAAATAAAGATGGGAATAATTGTGACCCGGTTCCTTGAGAAGAAGTAAGGATTTTATGTTTTTTAGGCAGAAGGGTTTTCCTTAGGGCTAATGGTCTCAACACTAAAGTTTCAACGGGCAACCATTAAGGTCTTGGGGAGAATCATAGGGAGGTGTAGATAATCTAGAAAGTTATATTTTTAGATTGTTTGAAGGATTTTCCTTAGCAAGACCTCCTCATTAGAAATATGGTTCCAGATTGGGATGTTCTTTTGGTTTTTAATGCTTTGCAAAAGCACCCTTTTGAGCCATTGGAATCAGGGTCTTTGCAGTTTTGACACGGAAAGTTTGCTTCCTAATAGCAATCACTTCAGCCTTAGGCTACGACCATCCTTTGTCTCTAAAGTTTAATTTACATCCAGATGTCATTTTGTCAGATTTTGTATCATCTCCTTTGTCATCAGAAGAAGAAACCCTTCCTGCCTTAAATTTTAAATGAAAAATTCTCATCTATTTGGAGAGCGTGTCTGCCTTCAGGAAGGTGGGTGCGTTGTTTGTACATCTTGGACTAGCTAGTACAGGATTAAACCCTACTTCTTCTCTGAACGGATGGATTTGAGCAACAATTGCAACAACCAATGCTGAACAGGGGCTGCCTAGTCCAGGAAAAATACAAAGGAAATCAACGTGAAGCAAGACGTCCAGGGAGCCTCTATTTTGGAAATATGCAGAGCAACTATCTGGGCCGTTCAATCTATGTTCGTGAACCGCTACAGAATCCATGCATGAGTTCTGGAGGTGTTGGGTCTAAAATACTGTCGGCAGCAGTGAATGTTTAACTGTAGCCGATAATATTTTTTTTAAAATGTCACAAGGTGGCATGAAACTCCTGCATAATGTATTTTATGACCTGAATTGCTAAGCTAGGGATTTCTTCACAGAGTAATGACTGGAACAAGGAAGTGGATAACAAGGTAATGTTACAATTACTTACCACTAATTTCATTACTCTGAGTATTTTCTTCCTCGTGCCAGTCATTAAGGGGGGGGCAATTAACTGCTCATCGAGTGTGATTGGTGATTACAGGACTTCCTGTGGGGAGGAGTGGCCTTATAAGCGAAGGTACCCTCATTCTTATGAAATCGAAAATGAAACTAAAACTATATGTTGTATGTCAGAAGAGATGGGCACTCCTCACAGAGTAATGATCGGTGCGAGGGAGAAAGCACCCGGAGTAATGAAATTACTTGTAAGCAATTGTAACATTCCCTTGCATCTCCCCCAGAAAGGCCACTTTCTTAGGCATTGGGAATGGTTAAAATGTCTCCTATTTCTCCTTCGTGTACAGACATCTTATAACTGCACCTTGACACGACATCACACCCTGTTCTGCTGTATTCCCACTATCTGCTTAGCGTTCTGAAGCCGTCATCCTAAAATACGAGCGCTATTATACAGTAAACAAATACATGAAGTTTTTAGAATGCCTGCCACCTTCCTAGTACAGTAAGTGCCCAACCCTTCCTTCTTCGTGTACTTGGCAAGCCAAAATATCTGAAGTCTGACCCCGTTTACTTTTTCCTACACGTTTTCGTCTGCCCCCAGCGTGAGGAGATGAAGCTTTCTACCCTAGAGAGGCACAGGGGCAGAGGCTGTGCTAAGTTCGAACCTGTGCTCTCATCTGCGAGGCGGCAGCCGCGCTCAGGCGAGGAGGTGATTACTTTAAACCTGATAGCATGATGTACAGCAGCTAAATAAAGAAACAATTGAAACCACCAGATGCCCAGGACCAATCGGCAGAAGGCACGACAGACCAGCGCGAAGGAGGTTATTGATGGTGTGGTCGGCCTAGAATAAATAAAGAAGACCCAAAACCATCAAGACAAAAAAAAGGCAGCTTCAGGAGACTTGAGGCACGGGAGTGTACATGAGCAAATAAACAAAAAGAAAATATATATGCGTACAAAGATGCAGCCCTCTGTCTCTCCTGGCCACTGTTCTCCCTTTCTTCTGTCGTTTGAGAGGGAAACGCCCGGCCATCTGCAGCTTGCACAGGAAATCGTGTGCAAAACTCACCACACGGTAGAAGCGGAAATGGGGCTTGTGCGAAGGAGAATGCAAACACACTAGTAAATGTGAGTAAATGTCACCTCTTATCCTGACACGGAAATAAAAAGACAATGTCACCGAGCCAACACCAACCGTTCACAGCATTCCTTGCCTGATCCCTGGTGCTGAAGTCTGCTCCCCACTTAGTTTGTTTGTTTGCTACCCCTACCTTACTCTGTTGCCTGCCTTACTCTAAAGGGTCCTACTAGTTATGCCACCGCCAATTATATCCGGTTGTCCAGCCACAGTGGCTCCCACGCGCTGTCCCCTATCTTCGCTTGTACACACCATCAGTGCCTGCTGCTTTCAGTGATCCCCCCCTCCACTTATGTCTGGTCCCCTCTCCAGTCTAACTGGATTCCATCTGACACCCCAGTGCAGTCCATACAGCTTCTTGGGTCCGCGGCACCCAGCTTGCTCCCTGCTTCGTCGCAGTGTTTTAACTTTTCTGCCCGTGTCCTGCCTTTTGCCCGCCCCATCTCCAGTGTCCCCCGCTCCACAGCTCTCTCATTCTCTGTCCGTGCTATTGCCCATTGTGCTCAATATATGACTACGATAAATATACTCTAACATATAACAAGCATTTGTATACCCTATAGGTCTCGCCTTTGGGACCTTATAAGTGTTCAGCCATGCAGCGCATTATCATGGGTGCTGTGCTGTGGGATGGAAGAGCTGTACAATTACTACACACCGAGTCATGCAGTGTGATTCAGGAATAAAAACTTGCCTCAGGAAACATTTATAGACACATTCCAAGGCTTTTCAATGCACAGACACAAATACAACTGCCTCAATGCAAGTCAACAGCACTATAACTTTCTGTCTGCAACTGCATCACTACAGCATTGAACAGTCTATGAAAAAATGCAGCGATGTACTTTCCAATGGTGGAGACATCACAACCCCTGGTGCCAGAGTTGGCCTGTGAGGTTTGCTGGGAAGAGCTTGCAGCAGAGCCAGAAGTTGCAGGCTGGGAGCTGCTGTCCTGAGAGGTGCTGCTGTTTATTGTCACTGCGTTTGAACTGGGTGCCAAGGTTGCTGCTCCTATACTCTTCACAGGCAGCAGTGTGATGTTCCCATCTAACGATAGGGAGAGATTATCTATATATTAAGCCTGGCCTGAGAGAACATTGTTGGGGAGGTTAAGTCCTTGAATAGGAACACCATGCTGAAGTATATTTGGCATGGCGGCGATAAGGTTAGCAGCTCCGGCTTGATCAGTTGTTATGATCTGCTGGTTATTTCCTGGGATGATTTGAAACTGACCCGGCACATCCTGCTGCACGTTTAGCTGTTCTGGGCCTGTGCTAAACTACAGCTGCAGCCCATCAACAGTCTGGAACTGTGGGATCACTTGGTATTGAATGTTTGACATCATTCTAGGGAGACCAGTCAGCATTTGCTGGTTCTGAAGATCGTGTGCAGCCGTAACCACAGACTCCCCTGGTGCTATAGTACGGTTCTTCCAGGCAGAATCTTCAGAACCTTCTTTAGAAGTGGCTCTCCCACCAGTCGTGGAGATGATCTGCTTGCTGCCATTGGCTGTCTGGGTGATCTGTGCATTGGACAATTCGACCTCTTGGGAGCCCTGTTGCCCCTGTCGAGTGGTTTTGTTTGGTGACTGAATCCTGCTGCACGTTGCGGCCAGCAGTGCAAAGGCAACGGCTGAGAACCAAAAGGGAAAGTGGAGAGATTAGAGCAATGACAAAGATGGCTTAAAATACCAGTCGATCTACAAACATTGCAACGACCAAGAAATGAGTGAAGCAATGAACCAGATCAGCACACTGCATAACTGCAGGTCTAAGTGATCTGTCCCACAGAGGCAGCACCGGCAGTTTCACCGCAGCGAGTACACACCAGACTGTTGCAGGTGAGTCTTCCCGAGTAAATCTAGTTTCCTGGCTTAGTCTTTCCCATTTGGTCATTAGCAGCCATGTCAACCACCTCTTTGACAAATCCACTTTCCCACTGAGTACAGGTGTTGCGAGATGAAACTAAAGATGGGCAGGTAACTGAAATCTCAAGCCAGATGCTTGGCTCTGGTGTAGCTTGAGGTGTCCTTGGGCCCGCAAACCCAAAATAAGCTGAGCTTCCATGTGGCTTCTGGCTGTTACACACGCTGTAAACTAAAGCACCATGAATGAAAGAAAATACATTAAAATTATTAGTCTTTGATGTAAACAATGAGAGGTCATGAGATATCCATCCAGTTGCCTAATGTCACAATGGGAAATCAGAAAACCTAGGATTTTTCCTGGCTTCCCTGCTTGACCAATTAGAGTCATCCTAGGAAAATATTTTATTCCTCTGTGCTTCCTTTTTCTTTATTGCATTTGAGCACTCTAGGGCATTCGAGCATTCTCGCCCGATATAAATTGACTATATTGTTGCTCCTTGTAAGAATCTATGCCACATATAGGGTGCACGTAACAATAGATTTGCCTCATAATTCACTAATGGCAACGTCTAATCGGGGTAGGAGGGGGGGGGGGGGGAGACCAGAATATTTTCGAAATCATGTTTAAAAACGTTTGCTTTCAATAAGTGCCTCTCAGTGCATTGATATAATATGAATAACTAGCTGAAACACTTCTGCATGTTAAAGAAATACACTCGTTGAAATTTTAAACAGTCTATCATATTTTTTATATGGGACTTTTTGCACAGTTGACGTGCCATACATTTTTAGGGCTCAGCTCCTGCACGAGCTTAGAGCTCAGTCAGACCCTCAGCTTGCTTCTGCTCTCCCTGTTAATTTATTTTCTGGCCTGGCAGTTAGGGCAGGTCTGTTCCCATGAAGCACAGGGTCAAGACTGATTTGCATATGGCTGGATCTGAACTGAGGTGGCGAAGTGAGCTAAAGGACAATGATGTATTCAACCCAGATCTCTGACTGGGGGTGATTGTCTGAAACCTTTCAGCGCTCCGTACATCATCTCTTTGTGTTTGCTTTGTTCGCCCTAAGTTGGCAGGGTATGCCCAGACGTGGGTTCCTTGCTCACTTTGCCACTGGATTCAAGCTAACCTGGCTGATGAGGGGTGTTACCCTGAAACCGGTCCCAGGAGGCTTGTTTGCGGTCCAGGGAAGACTTGGCTTGGCAATTGGGGCTGGACTGTTCCCATGAGGCACAGGGTCAAGACTGATGTGCATATGGCTGGGTCTGAACTGGGGTGGCGAAGTGAGTTAAAGAACAATGATGAATTCAACCCAGGTCTGTGACTGAGGGTGAATGTCAGAAAAGTTTCAGTGTTCCGTCTATCATCTCATTGTGTTTGCTTAATTTATTGGCTCGCCCACCTCTAGATGAAACAGGTGTTTCCGACTGCTATTGTAGGCAGACGCAAATACATGGTATCTTACATCCACATGCATGGAGGCAGCCATTTCAAACCAGAAGTTTCAAAAAGAATGAGCAGTTATTGGCTCCATTAACCATTTGAGATTGAACCTCTATGTGGAGTCACTTACTGTAATGTTCTTTGTGACACCCTAAAAACTCTATCACAAGTTTATTGACAATTAGTTCTATTTGGATAAAGTTTCCAAGTCCTAAAACGAAAAATAAAGAGCCTCGGAATGTAATTTGATTCCGGCCTCACTATGGAGCAGCAAGCAAAAACCTTACAGCCAATTGCTTTGGTGTTCTAAGGCTGCTAAGAAAGGTTTTCATAGCCAGTAGACTGATTGACCAAGTTGTCATTCTTTCTCGCTTTGACTATGGCAATGTTTTATACCTGGGTTCTCCACAGTATGCACAAATAGACTTCAGATCACACAAAATGCTGCATCCAGGCTTTTGATGAATCTCCCCCCATCACCAATCTACAAAAAAGGCTCTGAAGGATCTCCACTGGCTCCCAGATGAGCACTGGGTCCAATTTAAAGCCTTATGAACTTCGGAGATCTTCTTCTACTCTTTGAGATCCGCTTCTGCTCACCTACTACATGTTCCTTAGTGCAGCAGAAGTTGCTGGGGCAGCCGCCCCTTTACCCATCTGACCCCAAAGCTGTGGAACTTTCTCCCCCTTGACTTTCGCCAGTTATCTTGCAAGCTTTCTTTCCATAAATCTTAAAAAACATGGCTATTCAGAATCTAGTTCTGCCAGGAGTCTGGTTTAAACAATGACTGCTCTAGCACTATGAGACCTTTGCATTGCCATGCGCTTTATAAGAAGCACAAAATAGAATAAAGTTTGCAACCGTACCATTAAGAAAGCACAGAACAATAATGCAGGCCTCATTGAGACAGGAATGAAAGAACTAGGTTAGTTCAAAACTAAATAAGCACACAAGATCACAAAAGATGACATTTCAACCAAGCAAACAATTACTATTTATTGACAATAAGTACTCAATATGTGTCGAAGGTCTTTTAAACCTTCTTGGACCAACTTTATGTATGTGTTGTTGTGTGCTTATTTATTCATTCTTGTAATTTACACTAATCTGGAAAAGGGAAGCTGGCTCTTCCTAGGAGAAGGAATAAGATTATTTGAAGGGAACAGAAGTGGCTGCACAGCCATTTTCCAGTCTACTTTCAGCTGCAGGTACTTCCCCTGCCCATTTATCTTTACTTGATGAGCACCGGGTGTCCCCTAGTAGTCATTTCAGGGCACTAGCCCACCACACAAACGTTGAGCATGAAGGAAGTTGGCTACAACAGCATAGCTTTAGCGACTGTTGGGACCCGCCCATTCACATGGTTGACCCGGTCTGGTTGTCTAGAGGGAGAAGAGTGACTATTATGTCTTGTGCATATGGAAAAATGCTTTGAAGTGTACTTTACTGTCCGTACTAAGAGGAAGAACCAATTATCAATCGTCTTTATGAGCTAAGTCAGACCTTCCTTCCCAAGTCCTGCAACATGCCTACTTTAGCCAACAAAAAGTAAGCTAGGTTGGGCTACACTCATTGTTACCCTGATGCCCTCCTGATGGACAACATACAGCTCTCTTATGATCAACATCACCCAATGCTTCGCCGGCAGTGTCACAGAGGCAGTCCGAACTTATCCGGGTTACTTTTCCCATGTGATGAAATTAGGCAGCCTTTGGTGGAGTGACCGCGATCAGTAGCATTTGTCACAGCAGCACTGACTGATGCAAGCAGGCGGGAGCTTTCTAAGGAGGAAAGGGGAGGGAAGGGGAGAGAGAGCTGGCTTGCTTTCTCCTTCCTTTCTGCTACATGCCAAAGCTACAGTCGCACAGCTTTTCCACAGACGCCCCCCAAAAAAGTATGTTGGAGGGGCACTACATATAAAACAAGTTTGAACTGGGGGAGCTGCATCAGTACATTTGATGAACCAGAGTTTCTCACAGCTTTCATAACAAAGAGAAAAAAACAAATAGACTAAAAAACACAATGTGTCTGCCTCCCTGGAGTCAAGAATTGATCCCTCTCCTGTGTCGGAATGCCCAATTGTAACAATCACCAATCATAGATTGTGCAGCCTCCAGATGCACAAAAGAGGAGTGCTTGGGGTGCAACTTGTAGATGAGCATACTGCTCAGTGCAGGGGCGTGGTAACAACGGGACGGCTGGCCGGACCGGTCACCATCTTGGAAGGGAGAATCATTTTACTTTGCGGCAATCGGGAACGTCCTGACTCCAAATAAAAACTAGGCAAACAACAGAGGAAGGGCCAGTCAACTCTCATCAAGAGGCAGAGATAGAGCCTCGGTTGTGCTGTACAACTTAAAAAAAGACTTCACCTGTTACCTGAGCCTCAGGACGAACCAGAGCTGCTAGTACTGCAATGAGTAACAGTGCAGACTGCAGCAAGTCATGACACAAAGGGCGCATTCTCAACTGTATTATTTACAATTGTACATCCTGTATAGCCTTGCCAAGAGGCAAACATTGCGAGACATTCCCACACCTTGCAGCGATGTGGACAAATGATTTAAAAAGTGTTAGTATAACAAAAGATGCGCGGCAAAGAGGGCAGGGGGAATGGGAGGGGGTGGAAAAATAAGCACCTGTGTTTCAGCGAACAGGCACTAATCAAGTAGAATTAATCTGTGCTTGGCCAGTGTGCCTCAGCTAGGAACAGAAGTGACATATCGGCTGCACGAACCAATCAGGATGCATCTGACACTGGAGTCAACCTGTGGTAAGCAGCAGGCGGAAATAAAGTCCTTTACTGAATACAGCATGTCTCGAAGACAGAGCATGCACGCTGCCTAGGCTCGACTTAAAAAATAATACTGCCCATCCCTGCTCTGCAATACAATAGACACTCTCAGAACACATTTGTTCTCTGCTTGCCCATACTTTGTTTATTACAGTGTGTAAAATGCTGCTGATGCTGTTGACAGGTGCTGGGTTGAGCAGATGTTTCAGCAAGGTGGTTCAGAAGAAGCTGCTATCACTATTGACACCTCAGAAGACTAAGTAAGTTCCACAAACAAACACTGAACAATGTGCAACAGTGCTTACAAATGCTTCTAAGAACTTAGTTTGCCCTCATCAATGTCAATAATACAGGTTCAAATAGCTGGATACGGTGGACAGACTCGCATGACAAGATAGACCCAGAGTACGAGCACTGTGCACTCCAAGGTGAGGAAAGGGTGAATGTCAGGTTTTTAACCATAACTGATACAGTTATGGCCCCAGCTCTTTTTGTGCTCATATGATAGTCGCAGGAAGTTACAGCAGCATTACATTTATTGTCTGTCTACTAGGCACTTCGTAGCACTTGAGGGAAGCAAGCAGGTAATTAAGATTGAAAGTAAGTGGAATGCTTTTCTGGGCTGGGTGATATCCATAAAGAAGTAGGCTTGTGCAAGCACTGAACCAAACAAAAATACTCTTTTTTTATTTCAGACAACAGATACCAGATTCCTTACTTGCTAGTACGTGGATTGCGCAAGAGGTAATTCCATGAGCAAGGCTTTTCATACCAATATTCCAACTTATTCACCGAGGTTATTCATCAACCTTTCAGATGCATTAGTGAACCCTTTCTAGACAATAAAAAGCCACGTAGCAACATGTTGACGGTACTAAAGCAGTCTGCAAAACACAACCAACAAGACTGTTCCAATGTTTGCGGAATTACAATTTGAACACTGAAAGGCACAGTGTAGTCTCTAACCAAAGGTTGTAAAGAATGTACTGATGCTGTTTCTTGGCCAACAAGGAGAAACTCAAATCCTCCAGACGAGCTAATGCATCAAACCCTACCCCCTGGACAAGAGTGCTAGAATGTGTGCAGACAATGTCCTCCTAACACATAAAAACATTACTCGCTCTCCCGCTGGTTGGACTACAGTAACAAATACTACTTGAGTCCCCAGAAGAATAACACTGATGACAGGACGTCAATCAAAGGAAAAGGAAATAAAGGTGATCGTTGGTTAGCAATAATGCCTCAGGACCATCCCATCCTTTATGGTCTCCGATGGCGACAGGAGTAAAATAAGGTCTAGGCATTGGTGGTAATCTTCAGGGCGCAACTGGGGGGTGGTCCACTTTACCAGTTACTCCAATAATCAAGTCACTTATGCGTACCAGTTCTAAAACACTGCAACAATGTAGAGCTGTCCACTGTCAACACAGTTACATGCACAGAAAACATATTCTGGACATATGCGCTTCACCAAACATAGTCTCTGGACCGAATGTACTGTTAGTAACAGCACTGTACTGAACCCCAATCCCTGCCTCATTGACACGCAGCAATTGTTGTATGCATCCATTTCCACAGATGCGGTACTGATGACCTCTCTATGCCACTGCTATCAATGCTGCGCTTAGTGTGGTGATTGTTGAGTAGACGTATGTATACAGTCCCTTAACACTTGCTTTTAACCCCTTCGCTGCGGCGGGAATTCCGCCGCAGCGCTGGGGGGGGTTTGGGGGCAGCGCGGTGGCGCTGTGCTCATGACGGAGCCACTCCGTCTTGAGCCACGGTTGAGCTGTGCTCATGACGGAGTGGTTCCGTCATGACTCCGCCCACTGCGCTAATCGCCCGCACAAGCGGGGAATTAGCGCCGCGTGGGCGGAGCGGCCGCGGCATGACGGAACCACTCCGTCATGAGCACACGGCGACCGTGGCTCATGACGGAGTGGTTCCGTCATGAGCAGGGGAGGGGTTAAACAAACATGGGCATAATAAACAGACAAGACCAGCATGATACTGATCACAAAACCAAAACTACAGCAACTCATAAATAAAGTTCTATTCATCATATAACGAGAATTGTCCTGGATCAATGGCCGTACTGACATTATTCACTAAACAATAATAGATTTGATCATTGAAGGCAATGGCATTACATAAGCACTTATGGCATTCATGCTTTGCAGGAACACATGGTTGGCTTTACTTCCTGCATGAACCCTTTCAAATTCTGTAGGACGTCATTTTGCAAATAGTTTTCCTCATAATAGTTCTTATCAAAATGGTTTCTCATTTCAGAGAATCTGGGTTTTCCTGAGGGGTCCCATTTATGAGTGCTTACTTAGAGTCATGGGTTTTATTCATTGACACTCAGGAGTGGCCATGCCCTGCCATTTCGCTGCATTTTGTTTACTCCGATCTCCTCAAGGAGTTTCATACATGGCAACATTTTAGAACAGGAAAGTGGGAAGATATAAAAAACATAAATCGGGGAATGTATTTTCCCCATTGACTAATATTGAAGCAGAGGCAATTTTCGGCGGGAGACAGCTGAAATAAAGCTATTTTTGCCTTAAACATTGTGAGTTTCCTTCCTGGATCGAGTTTGTTGCCATGTGTGGAGTTGGGAAATAAAAAGATCAACACATTCAAAACACACATCCGTGTGTGCACCAAATAGCACTCAAAAGGAGATCACCGACTCCAATCCATTTGGATAATCCTGTCCTAATTACAAACAGGATGCACCATCAATCAGAAGTAACAGGTAGCAGGATGTTTAATGCATGCACACCAGAATTATAAAGCAGGTAATCCGCCACACCATAGACAAACAAGGGCAAATCAGCAAATGTGACTGCAGGACGTTTCGTCAAAAGAATGAATGCAGCTAAGCCCAAAATACCAACATGCCCGCACTGACCACAACCTTTAATGATGTTTGAGAGTTGTGACTGTAATCTCAGTTTCGACCAAAGCCGTCAAATGAATACCTTCTCTTAGCATAGGATCAACGTGAGGTATGCAGGACGTTTAACCCTTCAGATATTGTATAAATTAGTGTTAGTGTACGACGCCCTACTAGTATGCTTTCTAGTCACAGCAGTTTCAGCTTAAGGATTTTTGGGTCGCCAAGAAAAAGACATATTTTGGAGACCCCAGGTTCGGAAATACTTTGCAATTCATTATCCTTTTCTGCTACTTCAAGACTGCTTGATGGCAAACAATATTGAATTATATGTTAAACTTTCGGAACTGGGGTCATACAAAACCAACTAAAATGTGTTTTGGGTGGCACCCCAAAAAATCCTTAAGTTTATACTTTTTTGGTGAGGGACACCATTTTTATTATTTTCTACATCAACATCTCATTACAGAAAATAAAACAACCGTTCTTGAAACCCATTACCGACTTCCTCAACCCAACATGAAGACACATATCCAGCAAGTGTTTTATCTAGGTGTAACTGGGCCCCAGTATCGGAGCCCTGGGACCTGTCCCCTGATCCACCATGGGCTCAAAGAGTGACACACTCACAGTTGATCCACAGATACCATAGTTTGTTAAATTTGCATGGACATCATTGTGCTTTGTAAATCGTCTCATCCGCTTGTCGACACCAGTCCATGTTCCTCACCTAGCGGCTCGATGGAGTCAGGGTGCCCCATGACCAGGGCGATGTTACATCACAAGAGGGTATATTTAGGCAATGTTTGATCCCCCCTAATTCCCCAATGTTGCCAGCAGGGGTAAAAATCCCACCATCCACTGGCGCACCCTGCACCTAAAGGGCTGAATGCGCGGGCTCCCCCACAATGTGTGCAGTATGGTCTCGTAGCCTCATCCCCTCAAACATGTATCCTCTCCTACTTTCCCTATGTGGTACAATCTAGTCCTGGTGTAGTATGCTTGTTGGAGAATCTTAAGCTGTACCAATCAAAACTCTGCTCTAATGGCAACTTCCCTAGGATGCATGCTTCTCCCAGTTTGCGTCCTCCAATGGACCCAATTCTGGCTTCCAAATTTCCTACAGGGTATGGAGAAAGGTCGCCCCATGGGCCATAAGAATCCTGTATAGTTGCAAAATAGTTTGGCTAAGCAGCGGACCGCTATTACCCTGAATTCCAGTGTCCTGGGGGTGATCTTTATACTTGGCGAGGGCCTGTCAAACATATAAATACCGGAGCCTTTGATTATCAGCTAGGTCGTATTGCTCCTGTAGTTTGACAAAGGGCAGCATACCTTCTATGCCCCAAACTTCTCCCAGTTTAAATATGCTCAGCAAATACCATTGCCTAGGGCAGTCCAAATGTCTCAGGTCGGGAGGATAGCCGAATCCCACAAGGACGTCTCCAATGTTAGTTTCCCTTCCCATACCAACTTCTTGATGGTCCTCCTCCACACTCTGATCACTATTGCTATGGAGGTCGGAATGGTGGGTCCTGCCCTTCCCCAGTAGAAGCACGCCCTATAACCTCTCTCATGGGTACGCGGATCAACAGTGTATGTGCGGCCTCAGGCACTAGCTGCCATCTTGTCTCCCCGCAGCCTGGCAAGACGGGACGCAGAACTGCGACAGCCTCAGAATAATCATCAGCCACTTCGGGGCACCTGTCACCGCTCCAGATGTTATACACTTGAGCGGCGGCCAATTACAAGCTGGGGTGCCTGGGGAATGTTGGCTTACAGCCGACGTTCGCCTTCATCTGCAAGAGCTGATGGCAGCCGCACCATCTTGGTTCAGCGCTGTAGCCACACCCCACTTGAGATGACACTTAGCATAGAGAGAAAGAAAGAGTCAGAGGTAAAGGTTGGCAGAGGGAAATTGAGAGGCGAAAGTAGAGAAAAAGACAACAGAGAGACAAATAACTCTCCCGGGGGCTCCTTGGAAGGTGCTTGACCTTGTCAATTGCCCACTGTGTCCTTGCCTTAAAACGTCATCTGCTTTACAGCAGCTCCTTGTGGCATTATGTTAAATGCACCTGTTTCTTGTCAAGAACGATCTCACCTGAACACAGGCGTTTGGCTTAAGGCAAAAACAAAACACGAAACACATACACCAACACTGTGATCAAGAGCAACACGGGAGGAGGATTACATTCCTAAAGCAGCTCGTTCAGAGGAGTGGCATGTGAGTAGATCGAATGTTGCCCTCTAGTTTGTCGCCCAGCGGGGAGCCAGGAAACGATTCTTTAAAAGGCAGCAGAGTGCAGAAACTCAAGGCCCCTAAGTAGACAAATGCCCTGGAAGAGAGAGTTTCCCCGGGGCTGCAGGCAATGAAGAATCCCAGTTTTTTGGTCTCAAGTGGCAATAAAACACTTCCAAACATTCCGTTGTCGCTGAGGCCACGCACAAGACTTTTCTTTTAAGCCTGGGACAATGCTAGCTTCCAGTAAGCCACCACAAGGTGAGGTCCGAGGCTTTGAAACGCACGCACTCGGCTAAAATAAGGCACGTCTGCGGCCACAGTAGAGAGGCAGAGTTCGTTCCTTCGCCTGGGCCCGATTCACAAACACGTTTTATGACTATGATTTATGTCTCAGTGCGGGAGCATATTTACTACTTTTTGGAATTCACAAATATTCCCAGCAGTACCCCTGGAAAGCTGCGTCGGGCGTATTTCTAGGAATGTCATGTGACTTTCTTTGTACCCCCTGTACAGAGTTCTTCACAGAAGAGAAGTGCGCATAAGAAAAATGGATCCGCAGTGCAAATACAAACATCTTTTTTTAATTTCTTTTTTTATTTCCGGGGAAAACATTTTTCCTTTTGGATGTGAAAGCCTTTCGCTCCATCTCACCCAAATGTGGGGGTGAACCGTTCGTTTCCCTGAGGAGTTACTCCAGCCGTGTGTTAGAATATATCTGTAGCCGTTTCTAAGGTGGAAAGGGATCGGATCGCATTTTGGGAAATCCCAAAAACATACGATGGTCCGGGTTCCTGAACTTCCACAGTGCAAACAATGCTGTGGAATGTCCACTTTCAGGCCTGAAAACTCAAAATGTCATGGTGCAGTGGCGGGAATGCTGGCCAAAAATGGTAATTCCATGCCAGACATTCCTGTGCCTTGCAACTTGCAGATGGGCCCTAGGATGACACAGCAATAGATCACCGGGATTTTATTTATTAGGGTTATATTTTAGTGCTGCATGCAGCCGATAGCCACCTCTGCGTGCATTGTCAGGGCAAAACAGATAATGTATTAGCAGGCATGTGTCTTTAAGGATCATGAGTATCTTATGCATCAACAAGAATAACAGTAGCTCCATCCTGCTTATGTGGTATAGCTCTCATGGGTTTGCTGAGAAGTCGAAAATTACTTGACGTGGAGGAGACCACATAGGATCATTCTCTGCCCAACAAATAGTTGGTAACAGGACAGTCCTAAATTCAAACGGACAGATGATTACACCCAGGTGTAGAATGGCCAGAAGATGACTCGCATGAGATAGACCAAGTGAGGAGACACTGAAGACAGTACCTCTCTTAGTCGAAAGAAGATTGGAAGAGGTGTGTCTTCAATTCTGACAGTCAAGTTCAAGGTGAGTGGGAGGAGCATTCCAAAGAGCAGAACCATAAAAATAAAGGAATCTTCTGTCAAAAGTACTGTTTCCTGTTGAGAGGATGACAGCAGACTCAAGGTAGACGACTGCTTGCATCTGACGATGGTAGGGCTGGAAATCCCTGGAAGATCTTTTATGAGTGTAACACCACAATTCAGTCTCTTCTCTAGCCCAAGATAGTATACGGACTTCAGGAAAAATAGGAGTGGTAGTAGCATCTGAATAGGAGTATCAATTGGAGCTAGGAAACATCTTCTGCAGCAGATCCGAGCAAAGAGACTGCACTCATCCAAGTGTAACTAAAGCAAGCACAAATGCAAATTACAAGTCCAGCTTCAAGAAGACAGGATATTCAGAGCAGGCGAACATAGCAGAAGGCAAACTTGGTGGTTGCATATAAGTGATGTGGGGAGCAAAGTAGAATTCATGGTCAAAGAGAACTCCTAGGTTAGGAATCTTCCATACTGATTATGGCCAGTCCCCACAGAATTTGAATAGATGAAAGGGAGGGGTGATGATGGGTGCCATGGGCCCTAAGGGAGGCTCTTTGTTATATTATGTTATAGGCCATTTGTTTAGCGCATGTTCACCAAAAGGTCTCTTGGCGCTGGGTCAGGAGCCGTCATCAGATCAGGTATTTAGCTTCTATGTGCCTATGTAAATAGCCACGTTTTAAGCATTCTTCTGAAGCGCATTAAGTTATGTGCGAAGTCTAATTGAAGTAGGAAGTGAGTTCCAGACCGGAGTACATTGAACCAAGAAGTGTAGCCCTCCCAATCTCTTTCTTTCTCTTTGTCATGTGACTATTGAGGCAGAGCCTACAGGGTATGTCTGGAAAATTAAGCTGCTTGGAGGCTGTGCCAACTTTATTGGGGCCCAATCTTTCAATTAGTTTCCCCCCTTGACAAGCCTTCTTGCCAAGGTGCTCCCGACTCACACCAGTTAGTGCACTTTGGTCCTGCGTATAACTTCCAAACTCCCCTGCTACCAGCCAAGTCCTTGGCTAGTTGCTTGATTGCCTCGCAATTTTGGTCTCTTATGTGGCCAGGGACCTGGAAGTGAGCCCTACAGGTTTTTTGTGGCTACTGTTCCTTTTTTCAAGCCTAATGACTCTTAAGCCTCCATTGCCCTACTGTGGCATCTTGCTGGGACACTACTGAATTACCTCTACCATCAGCCCACAACATTGTCCGTTTCTACACCTTCATCCAACCACCTCATGCAGCCAGTTAGTGTAATTACGATATCGTTCGCTAGCCTTCCTGGCCCTTTATGGGTCCCCTAGGGGTGACATTGCATTGTTTCAAGAAGTGCCACACTCCTCAACATAGGTCGTATTGTTTTCCCCTATGAGTCCATGAGTTGTTCATCTATACTTCACAAATGTGGTTCTTACATGAGTGTACACAAGCACAGCAGGGGCATAACAGAGACCTCTACAGCTGCCACGGTGCGGGGGGAGAGTTTCTTGTTTTGGAGGGGTGACCGTCACCCTCTAAACCATGCCATTGCATGCCTTACAGAATGCATGCAAGGGCATGGAATAAGAAATAGTTAAACGCTCTGGAAAGCCACCCTGCTTTCCCGAGCAGGCCCCTGCAGCATGGGAGGGTTGGGGGGCAAGAGGAATCCATTCACAGGGCCTCCATTGAGCCCAAAACCAATTAACATCTGTGCGCTGTGGGAGACGCCGGGGTCCCTCATCACATTCTGCAGAGGGGCCCCATCATTTTGCGTTACGCCACTGGAGCACAGTCTCATTCTTCTTTATGTCTTCCTATCTCATTTCTTAACTTTCATTATTCATCTTTATAGGTAAACTATGCCCCCACCTTATGGAAAATGTACTTGTGTAACTCCACTGAATTAGACCACACTCTTCAATTCTTTTTTATTCCTATTGTGATGATTCTTTACGTATTCTTTTTCTAGTGACATAGGACCTATCCACTGCTCTACAACTGTTTCTGTCCTGATGATGATCACGTGACTTAAGGAGGGTTGAAACGCCATTGGTACTTTAATGCGAAAATACACTGTTTGAACGAACTATATCTCATACAGAGCATAATAGATTTTTACTTGGACTCTGTTTCATAAACGTGCTCTGGTGATTCTCTTTTTCTCTTTGTATAGATTTTTCCTGTTGCTGTTATATTTGATCATCTTGTTCGGTGTATATGTTTCTTGTTATCACTAGCACCTTGTGGTTACTTTCATATTTGAGCTTCAATTTTCATAAATACTTCCCGGGTCTTGTGTGCAATTCTACACATGAAATTGTTACATCTTATTATTCTGCATATGCGTTCTAATTGTATTGATTTGTTCTTTTTTTACAAACTCTTTGTTCTTGGGATAGATTTGTTCGAACCATCCCCCATTACGAAATCATTATTGCAAAATCATATTTGGACGCTGTAACTTAACATATTGAGCCTGCTTCAGTGCATTTCTGAATCCGTCGATGCCGTCAATGACACATCGGGGCCAAACTTGAAATGTAAGAACTGGGAAAAAGCGGCACTATTCTTGTTAAACTATGTGTAAGAGCTGAGGTCCAGGGCTTTAAGTGGGAAGAAAAAATGGGGGGGGGGGGTCCTTTAAACGGGGGGGGGGGGCAATGTAAATAAGGGCGTGGCCTAAAAACACATACGCTAAAAATCTGTGCCTAGCATAGTGTGCCGCCCGACTTGTATTTTGCTGCTTCTGTCAGTGCATCCAGGTATATGATACAACACGTAACATCATACCTACAACAAGTCAGAACTATTGGCTTTGTCAATGGTTGTTAGTTGTATAAGATAAATAAGCAGCAACTATGACTTGTATACAATTTTGAAAAAGCTTCAATTTAAAGCTCTGGTGACACCACGACAATGTTGCTGTTCCTAAGTTTTAAAAAGAGAAGGGAAATCTAGAGAGAAAATGACTATATTTAAAGGATTTCCCTCCCCCTGCAACACTCGCCTGGCATGACGTCATGCCGTAACTTCTCCACTAGTGAGAAGTGAGCTGTGTGAGCACGGGTACATTGATGTGCCTGCTGTCACTGCGGTCCGGAAAAAAATGGACCGCCTGTGCCAGGGCACAAAACAGAGCCCGATAGAGACCAGTTTTGAGGCCTCCTTTAAAAAACTGCCGGTGCTCAGACCCGGTGAGACCCGGCCCACTTAAAGCCCTGCTGAGGTCCAATATCAAGCTTGGGAAATGAAACGGGAAACGAGGAAGGGAACAAAACTGTGAATACAACCTACACTTAAAAGAGCTTCATTTGGTGGTAGAGGTCTCTGTGACAAGAAAGGAAAATGCAATGTTAGTATTTAAGTAAAACCTAAGGGAGAATCATGACACTCACACCTACTTGAGAGTCTCCGGGTGACAGGAGTACAGTCAAACAAATGCATCAGGAGCGGCTGAAGGAGGGCATTTGCTTGGGGATTGGCTGGTCGAGATGCATCAAAGAGACGGATTAATGATTCCTGATTCTGGAATGGGAAGTCAGAGTCTTGATGGGCCTCTTTACGGGGTAGAAGAGTCCTATTTATGTCTCTTGCAATATTATGCTTATTAGCTAAATGATCAATACGAAATAGCGTGCTACTCGTCAAAAAAGCACTTGAACACTCCATCAAGGGTAGCAAGCGCTATATAAATGCAAAGCTTTTTCCTTCTTGTATCCCTCCACTAGCCCTCTCAATCCAAATACCTGACTAACATATCCACCACTCAAATCACTTTCATATTTTCACTATACTAATTCACCACTAATCCTTTATGGGTTCCAGAGTAACATGCTACTCGTCGAAAAAGCGCTTCAACACCTCATCAGGGGTAGTAAGCGATATATAAATGCAATTAAAATACAATACAATACAATATGTAATTAAAAGACACGCAGTGTAAACAACAGTACCCAACCAGACTCCAGTCTATGTCAGCATCTTCAGTGGCGTAACAAAGGCCCCTGCAGCCCCTGTGGTGCGGGGGGCCTGAGCTCCGGGGGGCACCCCTCAGCACAGCACCCTGGCGTGACAGCTCCTCACGGAATCCAGAAGGGGGGGGTCTCCCTGTAGTTTGCAGGGGGCCCCCCTCAGCACAGTACCCTGGCGTGACAGCTCCTAACTGAGTCTGGGGTGTGGGGGGGGGGGTCTCCCTGTAGTTTGCAGGGGGGCCTCCTCAAGTTTTGTTACGTTAGTGAGCATCTTCATAGTCAGGGTGACTGGATTGCACCATGCTACATTAGAACGTCTAATATAACAAAAAACATAACCTTGTTGTAACCTGCTTCTGGTGCGTCTGTGTAGAAGGCGGACGAAATAAGAAAATGCAAGTTGTATAACCTAGGTCAAGGAAGCTGAACTGGAGGACGGAGCGAGGCTTAACAGTGGATTCTTTTATATTTTATTTTGTTTTTTAGAATTTTATATAGACCACAATAACCTGCTACTTACGATACATTTGTGCATTTTAGGGAGAAAGTCATGAAAAGTAAATATCAGTTATGAGCACTCCCATACTCAAGTAAAATATAACACATCTGACACCACAGTAGCAGAACTGGCTGCAGATGTGGCCAAGATTGATAACTACTTTCCTACTTCGAAAATCATTGCGTGTTGCATTCAACCAGCTGCTGAACATGCTTGAAAATGGTAAATAACAGTGCCTAATGCTTTTGTCTTAATGAAACTACTAGACTTTAGAAACAATGTACTAGCATTACTAGTTAGTGTTGACAGTGAGCAGCAGCCAGTCTCAATTCTATTGGGAACTTGCATCACCCATTTCTCATTAGCCAAGTTGACTTTTCTGAAAGTTTCCAAATTATAACGAACCTTCTAATTTCACCTGCATTTCAACACATTTAAAAATGTTTACTACAATCTCTTTTTGTTATGTAGAAAACCATATTGCGATATTTCCATCAGACCTGGCTTTACCTAACACCCCTTTGTCCACAACAAAACCCCTCACCTCATCTACCATCTGGTACTGGATCACCAGGTGATGCCTAGTGCTCAACTCCACCAAGACAGACACCATCTACTTCCTTCCTATCAACTGCACCCACAAGCAATCCATTTGTCATCCTTTCCTCCTGAATCTGCACCATATAAATCTGTGCACACATCGCGACTTACCCATTACGCACCCTAACCGCAACATTAACATTCACCTGGGATGTGTACGTATCTTTAGGAAAACACTTCCATTTTTGATATTGCGTCATCTAATCTCCCAGTCAGCTCGGATCAATTTTCACAATGGTTAAGCTTCAATGCCCATGTACTGTGCCAGAACTTTGCCCATTGCTAACTTGCTGTTGCATTAAACCTACAGCATTTTTAATGCACACCTACTATAGTGGATTACCAGTTCTACATCAGCAGTGTGCACACTATTCCTGCTTGAGGCTACTGAAATGCATCTTTTCGCACGACGCAGGATGTGCAACAAACAAAGTCAACTCGGCCACTTCACTTACTGATGAGCTCACAAGCTACTGAAACAAGCCTCCCCTTTCCCAAGTCCCCCTAGTGCCACCTGACTCGCCAGCCTGTTGTTCCATTCAAGATACCTACTGTTGTCTTGTAGGTCAGTGGAGGCTACATGAGCCTATCCTCAGCAACCATGAGAAAATTCAGCCCTCTCTAAGCAGATGGGCTAATCCACTACCCCATCATCCATATTGCTAACAGATGTTTCTTTACTTTTCTGCCCTATTTTCTTTTGCCAAACTCCTCTATCTGCTTTTTTTTTTTACCTCTAAGCAGCTGCTGTATTATCTCAACTGGCCCTATCCATTTTAACAACAGTGGTTAATTTATCCCAAGGCTGTATGTCGTGGATGTAAGCGCTTGTTTTTAGGGATAGCACCTTTCATTTTTTTTCATCCAGATCCAGAGCAAGAGAGGGAAAGAAAAAGGCAGAAAATAAAGAAAGAAAGAGGAAGAGAAAGTTAGGAAAGCCGTGACAAAGTGAGAAAAGAGACAGGAAGTGTGTAGTGGGTGGACGAACGAGGCATGAGGTGGAACCAACTACTTATTCGGCACCCCTGGCATTCAACAGCGCCAGCGGTGGATCACAAGGAAAGATTTAAGCCCCAGCACCAACTTTGTTAAAACTAATTAAGCACTGTTACACAGTAAGTCTTCATTCTTTCTCCCTCCAAATCACCCTCAACCTAAAAGAACAATTTTGTCTATCCAGACTCTTGTAAAGCCACCAGTTGTCCCTTCTATTGACCACTGTGTCTTCATCACTGCTTCTATAGCTGTGTCAGGCGCGGCTATTGGTTCTTTAGGATTGTGCAGACCCTCTTTACAACAACCTCAAACCACATTCAGCCATGAGTTACTCCAAAAATACTATCACCCTCATCCTGGGCAAAAGAAACCCTGCTCCCTGAAGGCCACACAGCTTATATGGATAATCTACCACGACTGCCTGTCGGCACCAACACCCCACTTCCGCTTGACTACTGAAGTCAATCCTTTGAAGTGAATGTTCATAAAAGGGCTGTATTTACTCTCTTCTTTCCTATTTTCTAAAATATCTTTCGGTCAATGAACCCTTCATCTGGTATTCACCTCTTCCATTCTTTTGACATTCTCGTCAATGACGGTCACTCCATGAGAGACACAACCAAACTTTTTAAGCCAAGAAATACGCTTTACTTAGCTGGCGAAACATCTTGTCACTGCACTCCTGTGAACTGGAAGCATGCCTGTACATCTTAAAGCAGTGTATATTTCTAGGCATTCTCCATTGCATTTTGTGAACTATAAAAAAAAGTAAAACTCTACGTAAATGATAAATGACATCTAAATTCCATGCATTGGCGTCCTATTTTGTAAGTCGTGCCTGCAGGGTGTGCTGTTAATGTGCGCCAAGTGGGCAAGTAGTAAAGATCGTTTTGTTATCTTTTAACATTAGGCCGCCAAACCTATAAAATGTGGCAACCGCTTGTCAGTTCCATCACGTAATAATGAGTCACGAGTGCACTGCTGCATGTCTGAAGGTGGTGTGTTCTTCTGCCAGATCATCTTGCACTTAAAAGGCGCACAATGGCATTACTGTTCCAAGCAACCGAACAGAGATGCATCATTGTAGATGAGCCCTGATACCACCCACAGCCGAATGCAGGCTTTAAAGCCCTCCAAGCCCCCACCCCGACCACGCGCGCACAGAGCAATGTTGGATAAGGGAATGAGGTAGAAGGTCATGAGGTTTAGACTTCAAATACATTGCATAATAAAGCTATTTCAGAGCGTCAAGAGGCTGCAGGAATTGTGAGAACATCCAGGGAGCTGTGCAGCAGGTCAACATGCAAGATCAACGACAAAAATAGAGACAAGAAAAACAGCCATGTGATATTTAAGGAACTGAAAGATGCCGCGGTCAGGAAACAACACTGGAAACCCTAACTGGCCCCCCACATTGTTGGCATTGCCACTAAACAGCTGAAAACTTGCAATGCCAGACGCCTACTTAAATAACAAAAACGCAAGCTGGCGACAACTTGTAAATGCTTTGCATGGACAGGAAGGATTATTTTCTTCCATCTCCTTTCATCTTGTGTGTGTGACATCAGTGCATTGGCAGCCATACTGGGTATTCATAAACTGTGGTTCGAAAGTGAAGGTTGATTGCCTTGTAAACCCGCCACCCACTTAGCACAAATTGCAGCCAGACAGTCAGTGGCATTCGGCAAAGATAAGGGGCTCCTCTGCAGAATGTGCAGAGGGACCCCTGAGTCTCCCATATCTCACAAATATTCATTGGACTTCGGCTGAATGGGGGTCTTCCGATGGGTTTGGGGCCTTTGAAGGCCATGGGCACCCTCTACATCACTGTGTCCTGCATTACGCCCCTGCAGGCGGTACTAGGTGAGACCTAGAATTTATTTTCCTTAGATGGGGAGGTCTTTATGTTTTGTAACCCGTACTTGTATAGTTCATTCTACCATAAGTGTGGTCTATGCCGCTTTTTAGGTCGAGCCTAGGCAACGCATGACCAGTCTCTCCGAGACATGCAGTAATAACTCTGTGGGATTACAGCCCGCCCATTGTCTTTATATTTGTTCCATTGATTGTTTTTTAAAAAGGCTTGCTTGGCACTGGGTAATCGTTCCTCTTTGTCCCGCCTTGTGCTCATTTTCTTTCCTCCCATGGTGCAGCGCCTAAATACTGCTGTTGATCCACTTTGATGCTTATTGCTTTGTTGTGTGGGACTATTTTTTTTCTTTCCTTCCTTTTGGGGCAGCTTAAAGGCATCATATGCCCGAGCATGTGTCTCCAAAGCACATCAAGTTTCACTGCTCTCCCCACTGTTGCAGGCCTCCGGGTGGCAACAGACCCTAGAGATTCCCAGAATAAAACAGTAATTAAAGTCCTCTCTTCCACTCATTTTACGGAGGGAAGCGTGCACGAGGCACTCATCAGTGTTTATTGGTGCCCACTCCAGCTCTATGCCAAGCAAGACATCTATACAGGGAAAGGCTCTCCTCATGCACAGACGGCTATGGTGTGCAGCGAGGTCACAGTGCGGCGAGCAGAGGCAGCATCGGGTTGTTATGTTTTTTATGAACCATGGTAAATTCTCCACCATTTACAGAGGCTTCTCTTTCTAACCCATTGGGCCGTACAGTTTGTTCTACTAGCGTCTCATATCCAAGTCATCCAATTTGAGGAGAGGACGAGGCCCTGATGATATTGAAGGCGTCCTATTTCTACCAGTCGCATTTATCGTAGTTATGGAGGCAGGATCTAGAAAATGCACATAGCCAATGGCAAGCGGGTGCGAGCAAATTCATGTGTGCTGAATTGTAGTCTTTGCTTCTGCTGCCTTCGTTTTTTGTCGTTGCAGCATGCGACGAAATGGGACCCATTGCTGTGCTTTAAAAATTGTAGAGGTGGGATGACAAGGTGAGGATGAGGCTGCAAGTCAGAAGTTTCGTTTTTATTTGTAAACCACATTTCTGTGAGGGTGAACACAGATACTTTCATACATCTGAGCTGCTCCTGTCCCTTCCACCTCAGCTCTTCACCTGGAGCTTGCCTGCATTTTCTTGAGATGTGCCGACCAAATATTCTTGGAGATTATAGTAATAATACAAAACTGTACCGTTTTTCATCCGATAAGAGCGACTAAGTAACATAAAACTCAGTAGCACAGTTGTGTGTTGTGATAGATTATAAAAGTTTAGCAATAGGAAACAGTTTCTGCACATTAATAGAGCTGAGACAGGACTTGTGCTCACTCATGATTCTGTCAAGGGTGCTGTATTGTCAACGCTGTCACCGAAGTTTCCACCTCTAAGTTTAGTTTTGCAAACCTCTTTGAGTGTTGCACGGTGGATTTCCTGGATGTAGGTTATCCAAGCATGAGGTATTCGATGCGAAAGTAAAAGACCTCTGCGATAAGCTTGGAACCTATTTCCACCTCAAGATCAAAAACCTCTACGACAACTTCATCGACCATCCACCAGGTGCCACCGACGGCCCCCACCCCCCAGAAACACTAGCCAGCCCACCATCTCCAACGGTACACCGATCACGGCCGAAAACACCGCCTCGACCATGAAAAGCATCCACTTGGGGGCCCCCACCAACCCCTGCCCCTTCACATCTACCACAGACCGCCATCGCACCCGAACTAAAACGCACCATCAACACCACCTTCAAAGCAGGCACCTTCCCAGATGACTGGAAGCGCGCAGAAGTCAGACCCCTGCTCAAGAAGCCCACAGCTGACCCCACCAACCTCAAGAACTATCGGCCCATCTCGCTCCTCCCCTTTGCAGCCAAAACAGTCAACAGGAAACTGACACGATTAATTGAAGAGAACGCCGTCCTCGACACGTCCCAATCCGGATTCCGAAGCAACCACAGCACAGAGACCACCCTACTCACCGTCACAGACTACATCTGCACCCTCCTGGACCAAGGCCACTTCACAGCCCTCATCCTACTCGACCAATCAGCGGCCTTTGACACCCTCTCCCACCGCACACTAGTTGCCAGACTACACGACGTAGGCATACAAAGAACAGCTCTGGACTGGATCTGATTATTCCTCACCAGAAGAAGCCAAAAGATCAGACTCTCACCCTTCCTCTCCGACCCCACGAAAATCACCTGCGGAGTCCCACAAAGTTCATCCCTGTGCCCCACTCTCTTCAACATCTACATGGCCCCCCTCGCTGTCATCGTTTGACAACACGGCCTTAACATTGTATCCTACGCCGACGACAATCAGCTCATCCTCTCCCCCAAAAAGGCCCCACCACTGCCAAACTCAACTTCCAGAAAGCAATGCAAAACATCGCAGTCTGGATGACCAACAGCTGCCTGAAGCTCAACGCCGAGAAGAAAAAAAGTCCTCGTCCTCGGTACCACCCTTTCTGCATGGGACAGCACCTGGTGGTCAAACCGCCCTCGGAAGCCCACCTAGCCCCTCAAACCACGCCAAGAACCTCGACATCGTACTCTACTCATCACTCACCATGAACCGACAGGTCAACGCCGTCACCTCCAGCTTCTTCAACACCCTCCGCAAGACCTTCAAGTGGATCCCTCCTGAGTCAAGGAAGACAGTCACCCACGCACTCATCACTAGCAGACTGGAATATGGAAACACACTCTACGCCAGCATCAACAAGTCCCTACTCCGCAAACTCCAGGCAATACAGAATAACGCTGCCAGACTCGGCCTCGGCATCCCCCGACATGAACACATCAGCCAACACCTACGAAGTCTCCACTGGCTCCCCGTGGAGAAAAGAGTCACTTTCAAAATCCTCAATCACGCCGACAAATGCCTACAAAACAACAGACCCAAATACCTCAACGACAGACTCAACTTCCATGTACCCAAAAGAAACCTTCGATCTTCCAACCTCGCACCGGCCGAACCCCCGCACATCCACAGAGCCAATGCAGGCGGAAGATCCTTCTCTCACATTGCAACAAAGGCCTGTAATGAGCTACCAGCAGACATCAGATGCGCCCCCTCCCTGAACACCTTCAGGAAGACCCTCAAGACCTGGCTCTTCGGCTAAACAAATCTGCGGACACCCACCCCCACTAAGCACCTTGAGACCATCACGGGTGAGTAGCACGCTTGCAATTCCCTGATTGATTGATTAATTGATTGAAGTGCTAAAAGTAGACTTATGTGCGCTGTAATCGAGTTTGTACTGCTGCGGCTCTCTAAGGTATACTTTAGTCATTTTCAAGCTTGTCTCAGGTTAAATAATTAACCCCATGAGGCGTTTGGGATGCAAAGAATTTATGCAACCCAAAACAGTAAATAAAGAAAAAAGGGTGTCCGCACAAAATGCAATCTAAAAACAATGCATTAATCAGAAACTCCCAAGTGTGTATATATAAGCTTCAGAGTTGGTCTGAAAAGTAGGGTTGAATCTTCTGGTAAATAGTATTAATTGTACAATGTCATTGTAGGGAGGTGGAATCTGACTATATGGTTGCCCCCACTTTTTTCCTTGTGTTTGAATGGTTTTTGACTAGTCTGGCTGGGATCCTGCTATCCAGGACCCCAGCCTATCTGCTTACTCCCTTAAATGATTGGTGTGCATATTAGATGCACTAGTGATTGGATACTGTGGTACCTTATGAGCCCCTAGTATATGTACCTTAGGTACCTAGGGCATTGGTACTTCACAGGCCTACCAGGGGCTGAAGCATGTATTATGCCACCCCTGGGAAGCATTCTCAATCTGACACCACAGGCCTGCTACTGCAGCCTGTGTGAGGTAGTGTTAACACTCCTCACTGAGGTATAGGTTCCTATATCTCACCATACACACACATATAAACCTATCAGCCACCACTATTGCAGGCCCTATCACACCTGAGGGCAGGGTGCTTGGTTTACTATGTGAGGGGGTGCTTCTGCATAAGCAGGACACCTCTGCAGCTGGCAGAGTCTATTCTCTGCTACTGTTTGTGGATGCGGTTAAACCATATACTCTTAAGTGCATTATAACCTCGCGGTAAATGCTAACTTTGGAATGACTGCATCAAAACATGTCGTGTTTGGTGTCAAACAACTTGGAATCATACCCCCACACCAGTAACTGGTGTGGGAGTATGATCCCACCCTTCTAGAGGGGATGACATGTACCCACTGTACTAAACGGTAGAAATCTTCTAGAGCCCTGGCATCACAAAATGGATGCCACCAGCACAGACACTGGGCTGCCCTCCTGCTGCTGACCGAAACTCGCAGTGGAGGAAGCCCAACAAAGGGTATCCTGTCACAGGGAGGTATCACCACCTCCCAGACAGGATGTAGTGTATTGGAGCTCGGTGGGTGCACTCTTAGAGTGCTTTGAAGTCCTGCACTGGGGGAGCAGTAGGCTCCTCTGGGCATATGCCAGCTCAAACCGGTTCAGGGGCTACCTGCCCCTGCTCTGGCGCGAAACTGGACAAAGGGAAGTGGGTGTAACCACCCACTACCCTGACCCTCCTAGAGGAGTGGTCATAGAGCTAGTCCCTCCCCTATCTTCACTATAAGATACCAAGTATTGCCAATGCGATTCAGATTACCCTGGACGACGCTCTACAAAGCAGAATCCTGGCCCTTCGACGTTCCACTATCTCTGGAAGACTGAAGAATCTCCCTTGGAGTCAAGGAGTGACTCCCCTGCTTGGCAGGCACCTATAACCTCAATCAACGGTTGTAAACTTCACCGCTCCCGCCGGAGTCCAAAGTCCCTGCGGCCCCAGAAGTGGATTTCCTGACCTCTCGACGGCCATTTTGAGTCCCCAGCGAAGATGTGGCATCTGGACCCCACGAGTGACGAGGTACAGCAATACGTGGCAAACCGTGCACTGATTTCGAGTGCAAACCCTAAACAACGTTCTACGAACTTGTGCTTTGGACCATTTATGGCCCAAGTCCCTAGCAGGTCTTGTTCCAAAAATCAGCGGCCTACCCCATCCCGAGTGACCGAGGGCTCCTGTGAAAATTTTCCTGTTAAGGCGTCTTCGCGGTTACTTGCCCATTGGCTAGTGACTCTCCCGAAGACTTTCTAACCGACTTCAAGGGCTCTCCTGGTAGCTCCGGGCCTGCCCTCACTTACCCTCGCTGGGTAAGTCCATCAGACCTTGTTGGTCTGCATCACCGACTATCTTCAGTCCACACGAGACTTGCAGTTGCCAAAGCTTGTTGGCTCCAATCCGGTTGCCGACACCGTCATCAGCTGCAGACGTTGTGGGATACTCCGAATCCAGCTGCTGGTCATCGTCGATCCCTCCTGGACCTCGTGAGCGAAGAGACAAATCACCATTGACGACCTGAAACGACACGACATCTGTGGTCATCCATCCTGCTGGCCACCGGTCACTGGCAAGTGACTTTGAACACTGTCCCCTCAATTTTCAGGTCCTCTCCATCTTCAATTCACCTTCGGATTCCAGCGGACACCTCTTCAGTCGTCTCAAGCAGCAAGTCTTCATTGGTCGACATTGAAAACAGCATCGCGACCCGACACCAAAAGACACCTATGCACCCGGCTTCCCTGGGTGAGGTAACTCGTGCACTCCGGTGCCCAAGTGTGTGTTGGCCCTCGAAATACTTACCCTGTAAGTGGCTTGCTTGTTGACTTCTTCGAAGTGCCCTAAAACTGTAAAATACAAACCGCGACTTGCTCCATTGTAACCTATAGGAAACCCGTGGCTGTGTTTAGACACTGCACGCGTCTCCCGTGGGCTTGTTACTTACCTGCTAACACTGTAGTCGTGAAGCCCCAGTGAATCCCAAGGACCTAGGCTTTGGCATTTTGCAAGTCAACTTTGTTAAACCATTTTCTTAGTATATGGTCTGGTACGCCCCTAGGGCTACAGCCATATGTGTGCTTAATTTATTGAGAACCTTTGACATTTGAATGTGTATCTGGGTTCTAATCTCATAAAGAGATTAGTAGAGTGTATCTAGAAATAAATACATATATATTTGATATATATACCTGTGTGGTGTCCTTTTCATTTGGTAATTCAAGAGATTATAAGGTAAAACAAGCTGCTTTACATTCCTCAGAGACTTAGCCTGAAGGCTGCTCTCCACAGCTACCACTAGGATAGCTCTCTTTAAAAGGTTGTCTTAAACCTATCTACCATAAGAGTCGAATTGGACTGGTGCAAGGTGGCCACTATAACTAGTGACCAGCACATGCCAGGCCAACTTCTCACAGTCATGTCCTCTATAGTCCAGTGAAATCACAGAATGGGTTCCAGCAGGTGAGTGGCCACTGCTGGCTAGCAGGAGCTATATTCACCTTTGTGGTCTGTGGTTAAATAAAGGACCTTATTGTGAAGAAAAACTTGTTGCGTGTGAACTACAGTAAGACAACTTTGTGAAGGTTGTCCCAAGTTCACAGAAGGTGTGTTTGTTTCTAGCAGTGCTAATGAAGACCTGACATGGAACTCGCATTCAGCAGATGGGATGGAACATAGAAAGATGTCAAATATAACTAGTGATTTCTGCAGTCTGTCTATTGCGGATCAAGAGACTGATAACCAGGCATGTTAATATAGGTCAGATGCTGCCCTCTATATAGCATCAATGGGGACACATAATAGACCTCCTTTCTTACAGGAATATTTTAAGTTGGATTTTTATTAGTGAAATGTTCATATTTGATACATATTTTCTCCCAAGTCTTTTAAAATGTTTTATGTATGTTTAGGATGGTGTAACAGCAAAAGTAACTGTTCGACTCAGGAAATGTGAGCATTGGTGGCCTTGGCTGTTAGATAAGAGGGCCTGCTTGGGATGCATGATCTACACATGACCAGCTCTGCTCACCCGGCTTGTGGGGTATGTTCAGCACTGCATGGCATTCATATGTGCAGACTTCAGTTCTGTGCTCACCTGGCTTGTAGAGGATTTCATACGGCGGATGATGTCTATATGAATAAGACTTTGCCCAGTATAGTCACCAGTAGGTAGTTATAGTTAGGACCTTGTTTCCATGGAAAAAGCGTTTTTTGATTTGCCTATATCGTTGGTGCCATTTGATGAATCTTCACAACATTTTCCCAAAAAACGTGTCCTACTGTTACTAGTTGTGCATGTAAAGGTTCGAAGTGACCTGTCAAATGGGGACTGAGAAAAAGGGGGCGGGGCAAAAAAAGTGTTTCCCATGTTTTTGAACCTGGATCTTGGTCCAAAAAGAGTGCTTTTTAGGTCGATCCTAGGCAGCCCCCATGTGCTGTCTTCGAGACATGCTGTATCAACTCTATGGGCTTTCAGCATGCCATCAATGTTCATTAGTTCCTTCGTATGCCTTTTGAAATGTCTTTCTTTTGAGTGGTAAATCGGTGTCATTTGTCCCTCCCTTTGGTACGTTTGTCATGTATAGTTTGTCAACTGTTTGTGTAGTTCATTTTGTCATTAGTGTTGAACTGATATGCTTTTGTAATATGGGCAACGTCTTCGCATAGTTCTGGAAATTACTTTGCTTATGTGTGGTTTTCATTCTCAATAGTTAACAGAACTTTTAATGTGGTAGGCAATGGTGTGTGTTAATGGGAAAGTAAAATGTGCTATTTCGTACGAAGTTTGTGGGGGTATTAGTTTTACAGATGTGTGCACCAGAACTTTACTTTTTACAGGTCAGCATCGTCATTGGTTGTGATGACCTGGCCTATCTGCATTCTTTTATAGAGAGCATAGCCAAAACAGGTAACTAAGTGTAATGCGGTGTGATGCGGTGTGGTGCTTGTTATGTAGCGTTATGTAATGGGCTTACATATTCATTTATTCAATGGCTTTTTTGACAGCATATTAATTATGTCTCCCACCATTGATTTACCACAAAATGTGATGTTTTTAATGGCTAATGTAATGTAATGGATAATGTGCTGCATGGCTAAACACTTACAAGATCCCAAAGGCGAGACCTATTGGCTATGCCAATGCTTCTTTAATCATGACACCCTTTTTATACAGTACTGGGATATCCATTGATTGGTTGTGTTTAGTGGCAAATGTTAAGTGTTAATGGTCTAGTTGGATAAAGATAAATGTATGTTATAGGCTTGAATAGTGTTCTATACAAATTTGCCATTTTTGGTTGAGTTGTATATTTGTCCTTTACCTGGCCAGTGTATACTGTTTTCTAGACAGGTATACAGGAAAATAACTCAGATCCAATATTGCATGCGTGTAAGTTTCTTATGCTTCTGTCTAGCGTGTTCGGTCTGGTAAAGGCAAATCATAGGTGTTACTGGAAAGGCTTTGCTTACTGAGTACGGCTGGGTAGAAAGTACTGCTAAGTGTCCGAAATTGGCAGGTCAAGGGGTGAGCTATAGCACTTCACTCTAAAAAAAACTACAGCAATGCTCTTTTATCACTGTCCTCTGTAAGGTCAATAACCAAGCTACTCAATACTAGTTGGTCATGAGTATTGTCCTTCGCTGTTTTGTCAGGGAAGATAATGCTAACAGGTCTCCATTGCACTGAACGTTATAAGCAGCAGCTTCATAGCAGGAGCGTCTAAATGTACAATCAAACTCACTCAATGACAAGTGGAAATCCCTGGCTTTAGGCTTTTAAATAAATGCTTATGAAAGTAGTGTTTGCAGGAAATAATTCCGTCAAAATTAAAATCATGTGACCAAGACCTGAATTGATGACATTCGCTAGGAAAACTGGTGATCCCGGGTAAACATCAGGACCGCTCCCTCACCAGCAGGCTAGATACCATCCCCAACCCCTTACAGCATACACATGAAGCACCTGGGAATTCCCATTGCCAGATCTGCTATGTTTATGTATCAGTACGCAAACTACATGCAACTGTCCCGGCACTTCTCTTTCATAAAGGATCTGTCATCCAACAAGCCTATCTGCATAAACCTACATGCTGGCTGCCCCTCATCACTTCAGAAACTGAATGTCCTTTTCCCTCTGCATGACCTGCCAAACTTAACAATACCGCATTAAAGAAAAACCTCTTTGAATGAAGTAAAACCCAACTTTATTTCTGAAGCTGGCTGACATCGTCTTAGACATATTGTGAGAAGTTGGCCTGGTATATGCTGTCCACTAATTAAAGTGGGCACCTTGCACCAGTCCAAACGACCCTTATTGATGATTAGGTTAAAGACAACCTTTATTGAAAGCTATCCTAGTGGTAGCTATGGAAAGCAGCCTTCAGGCTAAGTCTCGAAGGAATGTAAAGCAGTTTGGTTTACCAGATTATAACATCCTGAATGACCAAATGAAAGGAGAACCACACCAGGAATATATAAAATACATGTATTTATTACTAAACACTCCCTACTAACCTCTTTATGACAGGTAGACAACAGTAAATAGCACAATACACAGTGGGCCCCAGGGGGAGACCAACCATATACACTAAGAAAGTGGTATAACAACCACGACTTGACTAGACAGTGCCTAGAGCACGTAGAATCGATGGGACCCCAAGGAACCACCCAACGTAGTGACACAGGGGACCCACGGGGGACGCGTGCAGTGTGAGAACACAGCTGCAAGCTCCGTACAACTCTAAGGGAAAGTCGCGGTTGGAATTTTAAAGATTAAGGACACCTAGGAGAGGACTTCAAGCAAACCCTTTGGAACATAGAAGGTTCCAAGGCCGGCACCATCGAGAGTACCGAGGTACCCGTAATACCTATCCCAGAGGAGCCGGGTGCATAGGGGTCAAGTGGTATCGGAAACGCTCATTGATTTCAGTGGCATGATGCGAAGAAGTGCTGCTGCCGGGAAGGTGAGAAGTGTCTGGTGTGATCCAAGCCTGGATCGGAGCTGAGAAGAACCTGAAAGCAGAGGGGACAGAATCTGGGTCACTTCACAGTGACCAGGGGCATGTTAGACGAATGCCCACCGATGTCGGGTGTTTCAGGTAAGAAGAGGTGAAGCTTGACTCTGCAGCCACGGGGACCAGGAGACGTCGACCAAAGTCCGGAGGTGAGCTGTCCCACGAAGAATGTCGAGTGCTGGGGGGTCAGTGTCCGGATTGAACACCAACAGGCCTTGGCAACTGCAACCCACACGATCAGAGGAAAGATGCTTCGGTGAGGACCAGCAAGGTCCTGGGAACTCTCCAAGCTATGGAGAGTCAGGGCACATCTGGAGCAACCAGGAAAGCCCACAGAAAGTCAAATTTACCTTCACAGGGACCCACAGGTTGACGGACCAGGGCTCGCGAAGGGACCTCGAGCTGAATCACAAAATACCAGCCCACGGAACACTCGTGGAGTGTAGGCCAGAAATCTTCAGTGGAAATACTGCTTGGGGTCAGGAGTACAAGTAGCCCAAAGCACAGCCTCAGGGGTCGCCAATAAGCATATGCAGCTGCAAATGTACACAGTGCCTAGGGGTTCGGGTGCACGGTCCCCACGAGGGATACGGGCCTTAGAATGGCTGAGAGAGCAGATTAACTTCAGAGACCACGGGAACCCACCTCCTGTGTTGCAGAAATCTTCGGAGTCCTTCAGGAGCTTCATAGATGCAAACCGGTCAGATGCGTTTAGGTGCCTGCCTTGCAGGGGAGTAACTCCTTTACTCCAAGGGAGATTCTTCAGTCATCCAGCATTGTGCAGATCGTCGAAGTACTTGGTTTCTGTAGCAGAGTTTAGTCCAGGTGAAATCTAAAGTCCTGTAGTCAGGGGTTCCTACTTTATACCCAAGGAATGGGTGGGACATACTCTGGGGACCCACCTATGGGAGGGTCAGGAAAGAGGGGTGGCTACACCCATGTCCTTTGTCCAGTTTCGCGCCAGAGCAGGAGCAAATGGCTCCTGCAACCGGTTTAAGCTGGACTATGCACAGGGACACCAAATGTGCCCCCAGTGCAGACATCAAAGCACTCTCAGAGTAAACCCACCCAACCCCAATACACTAAAGCCTGTCTCAGAGGTGCTCACACCTCCCTGTGACAGGAAACCTATTGTCAAGCCTTCCCTTGCTGGAGTTTCGTCCAGCAGCAGGAGGTCAGACTCGTGTCTGTGGCTGGCAGCATCCATTTTGTGATGCCAGGTTCTGCTAACCTGGTACCGGGTGTAACGGTGTTGTCCTATTTCTCCCTCTGGGAGGGTGGAATCATACCTCCCCCGCCAGTTACCGGCAGGAAGGTATGATTCCAAGGTGTTTGACACCAAACACAACATGTTTCCATGCAGCCGGTTTTAAAGTTAGCATTTATCGCGAGGTTATAATGCACTTAGGAGTATATGGTTGGCTGCATCGCAAACAACCCCGGAATATAGGTTCCGAAGGCTGCAGAGGAGCTCTGCTCATGCAGGAGCACCCTCTCACATAAAACCCAGCACCCTGCCCTCAGGATTGATAAGGTCTGCTATAGGGGTGACTGATAGGTTTATATGTGCAGTGATATAGGATAGATACAGTAAACCTATATCTAAGTAAGGGGTGCATCCACCACCTTACACAGGCTGCTGTAGCAGACCTGTCGTGTCATTGTGAATGGTCTCCCAGGGGTGGCATAATACATGCTGCAGCCCCTGAGAGGCCTCTGGGGTACCTATATCCTGGGTACATAGTATACCATATACTAGGGACTTATAAGGGTACCCCAAAATCCAATCTGGAGTGTATCTAAAGTACATGCAATCAATTTAGAGGAAAAAGCAGCTAGGGGTCGAAAACAGGGAAACATCAGCAAAAAAGAGGGGGTAACTATAAGAAGCAGATCCTACTCTCCTAAACATATGCTTCTAAAAGCCTCATATCAGACTGTCACTCTAGGAAATTCAAATGCTAGCTACCCACTCTGACTTAGGAAAAATATAAAACTATGCTATAATTCATCTTTGCCTCTCTTGAATACAGAATTTTGTCACTAGCAAAACCTCAAAGATCTCTCACATAACTTACACAGTAATATTGCCTTATTAACATACAAAGGGCCCATTTGGAGCCCGTATGCCTCAACCAATCACCACTCAAAACCAAATATCCAGCCTAACTTGCAGACAGCACACAGAAACTCCATCTCAACACCTTGACTCTGAAATAGTTAACTCACCAATATATAAAAAAAAAAGAACCCCATCTAAGGCAGTCAGTTACACTCCTCAAAACAAGGCTTCAATTCAGTGGCGGCTGGAATGTCCCAAAGGTGGTGAGACAGGTGGCAGAAAAAAATATATATATAATAATTAGGTAAAAATAAAACACACTTAACTTCGTGGAACGAGGCGAAGTCCTCTGTCGTCTTCTCTCGCCGAGGCAGGCTCCCAAGCCAATCCAGGCACTGCTCTAATGTTCATGAGACAGCCCTGATTGGAGGGAGCAGCCTCTGTCAGCGCTCCCGAGGGCAATGGATGCCTGCACTTACTGTCAACCCAGCTGTTTTAAGACAGCTGGGTTGAGAGGTTTAAAGTGTGCATGTCTGGCTGGCTGTAGCCAGATGGCCAGCCTAAGAGACATGCGCACTATAAACCGGTGCAAAAGGGAGCCCACCCTCATCCCTGCTGCCATTCAGCAGGCCTCACCCGCCCCACCCTGTCCTGACACTCCGTTCAGGACAGGGCGATGAAAAATAAAATAGTAATGAATTCGCTTCATTACCATTTTATTTTTAATCTCTGTGGGCATTTCAGTGGGGCAACGCTCCTGAGCTGTAACGGAGGAGCCGCCCCTGCTACAATTTCCTCCAATTACATAAGCACTCCGAGAGGTGCAACAGCATTTGCACTCACATTTCATACATCTTGGCCACCTTGGTTTTACAGAAGGGGTCGAAGGGTCACATCTGCTTGTGCAGCCCCTTATGCACTATAGTTCTCTTGGCCACTCATTTTGCGCTTGCTCAATGCCCTGGGAGTTTACTGTTATTTGTGTTGAGATGTGGCCCTGTGCAGATGAGGGAATGCGTTTGCCCTTGCACTCATGTCATATTACAGAGGAAGGCGCAGAGAGTAGTAGACTGTAGGAAGCGATATGACCGTGTGCCACAAATTAAGTATTCGCAAAGTCAGGGCAACCTCGAAGGGGCCCCTTGCGGGACAGAAAAAAAAGTTCCTCATAATGAAAAGTAATACATGGACAGCAGAAACTGATGTGTAGATGCAAGCGTCCTGCTTGATTTATAAGACAACTATTTGTTTTGGAGCAAGATCAGGCAAAGGCCCAATCAGGGTTTGTGCACAAAACCTCTAACTGGATGCTCTGACAAAAAGTGGTCAGGTGTGGGACATATGTTCTCTCTAGTGAGCACATGCCACAAGACTGGCTGCTGTGTTCTGCACTTGATACAGCTATAGGAGCGGTGGAGTCCCTCATAAAAGAAATTTCCATAGTACAAACGAAGTGGCACTTGCAAGCACTGTTTTTAAAGTTGGCAGGGTATTCTACAATGGTGAAAGCCCAGCTTGGTATTTAACAGTGGTCACCTCTGGTGCTATAGCCCCTTAGAGGAAAATGGGAATGCTCATTAAAGTCATTATCATTCAGGGCTCTTGCAATAGTCAGTTTTGGCTGATTCCAAGGCCGAATTTCCTATATCTGGACTAGTCTGGTATTTTAACATGGCCCATCATTAAAATGGTCTGCAAGTATGCAGGTGGTTTTATTTTGAATAGGCCCACGAGTTCAGAATAAAATGGCTTGGTGGCGGTGTGGCCTATCTCAATTTTGACCTCACAGGGATTGTCGTCGTCAGTAGACACATATTTATTTTTCACTGGTTTTCCGGACACCATTATTTTTTGTGAGATAGCGACCGATGATGAAAAACGTGGGCACAACTGGTGATAACTAACCAGGAAGCTCTGTTGGTGTTGCGCATGTGAGGTGCTATCTCGCTTTTTCACGAACTTATGGACCGACCTTTCCAAGACCCATTTCCCTCCTACCCCTTCTCAGCAAGATGACCGAGAGACACGTAAACACTCACTTGTCCAAGTACATCGAGGCAGCGGAGGGCCTAGACTTCTCTCAATCTGGATTTAGGCCCAATCACAGCACAGAATCTGCCCTCCTCTCAGTGACTGACAACATCAAGATGTCACTGGATGGAGGAAACTCAATGATTCTAGTGCTGTTAGATCTTTCCGCTGCCTTCGACACTGTGTCTCATAAGATACTTCTCGATCGTCTGAGGGAGAGGGGAATAGAAGGTGTGGCTCTTTCTTGGCTAGAAAGCTTTCTTTCGGATCGCCAACAAGAGGTAAGATTGGGCTCCCACCATTCTATCTCAAGGGAGCTCACCAAGGGAGTGCCACAGGGCTCATGCCTAAGCCCTACACTCTTCAACGTGTATGTGGCCCCCTTGGCGGATATTGTAAGATCTCATGGGTTCACCCCTGTGTCGTACGCTGACGACACCCAGCTTTTGTTCCCCTTTAAAACCCTGACGCCCGCAATACAAAAATCTTTTGCGGACGGAATGAGGGCAATTTCTTACTGGATGGCCACTAATCGCCTCCAGTGTAATGTAGGCAAGACTGAGGTAATGCTGTTTGGGGAGGCCACACTTCTGTGGTCCCCGGATTGGTGGCCCTCGGATTTAGGACCAACCCCAAGTCCCAAACAGATTGTCAAAAATCTCGGTGTGCGCTTAGACAAATCACTCCTGTTTAAAGAGCACACAAATCAAGTAGCAGGTTCCTACTTCCAGGTCATTGGATTGCTACGACGAGTCTTCCCATTTCTATCAGACCCTTATAGGAAGACTCTCATCCAGGCCTTGGTTATAAGTAGACTGGACTACTGTAATGGCCGGTTGGTCTCGGGAAACGAGGAACAACTACAGAGACTACAGGTGGTCCAGAACACCGCTGCGAGACTAGTTCTCAACGCCCAGCCAAGGTCTGCATCACTCCCCCTCTTGACAAAACTCCACTGGTTGCCAATTAGACAGCGTGTAAAATTTAAAATCTGTTGCACTATCCACAGATGTCTGTTTGGCAATGGACCTAAATATTTAAAAGAAATATTTAAACCCTACAAACCCAGTCGAACCCTGCGCTCCAGCAGTCAGCAACAACTTCAGGTTCCTAGGATAAGAAAAAGTTAGGCAGGGAGGGCGAGCCCTGTCCTACAAACGCCCCATCCTTTGGAGCTCACTGCCCCCTGCTCTCAAAAATATGATCAATTTTCAATCCTTCAAGAAGTCCCTGAAAACGTTTCTATTTGTCGCCTGTTAGGTCTCTCCCCCTTTCATTTCTCTGTTCAATTTAAAATCTTGGCTCCTTGGTTAAGCATAAGCGCGGAGATACCCCTTCGGGGGTTGACTTCCAGCGCTATACAAGAGTATATATAAATAAATAAATAAATATGTCTTATGAACACCTGTTGAAGTGGAGGGTATTTGTTGATAACACAGTGACTGTTAATTAGAAGGGCAGTTGTTTAACATATGAAAAGATAGGGCCAGTGTGAGTAGGAGCAATACATCAGAAATATGAAGGATTGATGTTGGGGTAGAAAATGAATTCCCACTCCCACTCACGAAGTCAAAAGAATTGAATGGCCTGGTTGATCAGGTCTAATTGTGTTAGTTGGTTGTTTTGAGTAGAGGGCGACCTGATCTATTTTTCCTCTATAGTTCCCTTGTGTGTGCTGGTATTTTAACAAACAGGAGTACCAAGTGCAACTTAACAGCCTCCACAGGCAGTGAGGTCTGTTTATATCTACTTTTGCTAACAAGGTCTCCGACATCTCTGATCTCAGGCACACTGCTCCACGTTGCTCAGTTAAGAGCACAGGGAACTCTGAAATTATGTTAGGGTAAGGAATGCTCAGGCTGATGATGTGGTGCTTCTGAGCTATACAAGAGGTTCGGTGGAAGCAGACCAGTGGTTCACAGCTATTGTACTTCCTAGGAGACCCCGGTCTCTGAGTGTTAATTCTGGGAGAGCTCCGGCTTTACTTTTTCCATGCGTTCAATTTGTAAATAATTTAGCAACAAAGGGTTTGGAGAGTTTTGCTAGTCTGTTCAATTTTGTTTGGAGGGGGGGAGGGTTGTATTAGTGATGGGTTGTTCAATGACTGTGAATAGGCTGCAAGGGGTTTGCGAATTGGCTGAGAACTGGGAGGGACCAAAGCTTTTGCTGGATATAAGCAGTTTATTTATTTAAGCCCACAATCTTTCTTCTTTCATTGGAGAAAGTTTGTGGAGGCAGAAGCAGGGACCAACCACTGGCTACAATCTGGGCTTGATCTTTTCATCTACTCTCATCAGGATTCAATACTGTTATATGCACATTCAAAGTACTGCAATTCTCCTAAAGATACAAGTAGTGGGAACTTGCTGAGAACAGTCATTAATTCCTCCCTTGTAATCCTTTGAGACTGAGGAGCTGCCAATAAGCTGGAGCAAGAGGTTTTCTTATAAGAGGAGACATGAATGATAAAAGGAAAAGATCACATGCTTGGATGTTTCTTGATGATGTGCTGTACTTTATTTGAAATGGGGGTATATATAGTGACACAAGCAATTCTTTCAGTGTAAGGTTTCTGGTGGGTCTCTAACAATGCCTCTCTGTTATTATTCTTCATCCTTTTACCTGCCTTCCTAATGGTTTTACTAGGATGCTAGTGTGCCAGACATTTTTCTTCAAGTACGGTGGCTTGTGTCTCAAAGGTTTCCAGGGAGGAACAGTTGTGCCTTACTCACTAGAAGGTTCTCTAATAATGCCCTAGGGTGGAAGCTGTTGTACAGAAGCAAACTGTTCTCGTCTGTGGTTTTATTATAAACCCTCGTCTCAATGCCACTGTGCCCAATGATAATTACTAAATCCAGGAACACTGCCTCTTCTTTACATATCGTATGAGTTAACCTCAAGTGTCTATCTGGAGGTAATCCAATTGGCAAAATATGTGACCTGCGCCACGACTTAATGTTGTCTTTGTATGGGTCCTCCTGGGTGAAAATGTGGCCCGGTTCAAATTGATGCACATAGAGGGAGGCCATACTTGGGGCAAAGGTACTCCCCATCGATGTCCCCTGTATATGATGATATATCAATCCTTCAAATGAAAAAATTAAAATTCTGTGAGTGCCAGTTCTGCACATTTCATAACAAAGTGTTTCGGAGTCATGAAATCCCACTCTGTTTCTGCCAGAATCCCCTCTACTACCTACAGGGTACGTCTCTGTGGGATGCTGGTGTACAGCACTTCTATATCCATAGTTATTATCGTATCTTCCGGAATCCTGATCTACATATCCTGAAGTAGACATAAGACATCCTTAGTGACACATAGATACGAGGTCGATGTTTTCAGAATTGGCTACAGGAACCAGCGACAAAACCTATCCCCAAAATAATCAGTCTCCCAGGGGGCGGTAATCCTTGCTTATGTATTTTTGGTAGGGTGTAAAACCTTGGGATTTTGGAATTCCTGAATCAACCAAAAGTCCCAAGGTAAGGAGGTAAGATCGAGCAGCACCAAAATAAAAATCAATAAAGAAGTGGTACGCTAAGGTGGTTCATAGATCTCATGCAAAATATTTTGTGAACGGGTCAAAGCACCTACGGGGGCAAGTTCAGTAACCCTGGGCAAGGAGCAAGAGAGAGCATTTGCTATGGGGCAAGAGGTTTTCTTATAATAAATTACATGAATGCTAAACAGAAAGGACCACATGGTGGAAAAAAACAAAATCCAGGGTTTGATCAACTCACATCAGGTTCATTGTCGTGAAATCAAGTCTATAATGTCTTAGCACATTATAGATAATCCAATTGTCCAATTTAATTTCTCATTATTTTGCCAACACCTGTTTTCCAGCTTGTGCTGCTGCCTTAGGGTAAATATCTTAGAATTATAATAAATAAATAAAACAGTATTGTATCAATTGTCAGTCTTTCATTCTTACCTAACTAGTGATTGCACAATTCAACTATTAAAACGACAGTATTTGTTATGACCCAGTAGAATTTTAAAATTACCAAGAAATAAAGTTTGGCAATTGGATTATCTCTAATGTACAAGGAACTGTTACTTACCCAGATGACATTATACTTTGTTTAATTTTTTGATGTAGACTGCCACATTGGGTGTATTTGGTGACAACATTGAGTACAGCTAGCATAGGGTTTCTTCAACTTGAATTTCTGCTTTTTTACTGTTTGTCCAGCTATGTGCATAGGAAATGTCAAGAGCTAAGGTCAATGATCTCAAACTTAGCACACAGGTTTAAAGAAGATGGAGAGTAGGCATGAAGTCCCGGGTGCTGGAGTACTCTAAAAAAATCATCTTAGAGGCATTCAATGAAAGCTGGACTAATATTTTATCAAGGGTAGCAGCAACTGGGTTACCAGTGTTGGGGGAGATAAGGTGAGTTCAAGTGAGACAGTAAAATTGCTGATAAAATTAATAACTAATGAATATCACAATTGAAAACAAGAGTAACCATAACCAGGGTGCTTCAGAGACATCATTTCAAATTGGGATGTCTTGGAATCAGACAGCAAGCTGGGTTATGCATTTTAATATTCTCTAAGAGGACATCAGCAGAATAATGAACATTGTAAATTTGGTATTGTGCCAGAAATTGGGTGCAGCCTATAGTACAGGATTTCTGGTACTCCTCTTCATGACAGACCCTCTGTGTACAGCCTGATATCTCTGAGAATTACGAAATGAATAACTGAAACAAGATGAGTTTCACCATCATATAGGCAATCAGAAATCATTTCAAATATTGCTAATCTGTAGCAAAGTTGAGACTAACCTTTCAACTGGAAAACAACTTCAGCTGGATGCCCGACCCGGGTGCTCTAGCAGTCAACGCCTTACTACAATCTTGGAAAGGAGCCAAGGAGTATGCATTCCCTCCCTTTGCCATGATTCAGAGAGTTCTTTAGATAGTGAGACAGGATCAGTGCTTCCTTGTCCCAATAACTCCCTTTTGGCCATCCCAAGCATGGTTTCCCCACCACTCTAGAACTAGCTTGCAACCCCCCCTTCTTAATTCCTACCCTAGAGAATCTTCTTGTAGACGTAGACGGAGGAGTTCACCCCCTAATTCAGAACAGGAGTTTAACCCTTCTTGCCTGGAGATTGTGAGGAGATCCAATGAAATCTCAGGACTTTCGGCGACGGCTGCAACTCTCCTCAGAGAGTCTTGGGCCCCAGGCACTCACTACAGATAAAACAACATATGGAGAATCTGGGTACGTTGGTGCCTGGAAAGGAACCTGGATTCCTTGGAAGCACCTATTGTTGACATAGTTCCTTGTTAAACAATTTGATAAAGGCCTCAGCTATAGAACTATCAATTGCTATCGATCGGCTATTTCTGCTGGTCATGTCCTTGTCAATGGTAAAACGGTAGGTAAAAATGTCATTGTTTGTAGAGTGATGAAAAGCATTCATTTAAGAAGACCTCCTAAGCCTAAATATGTAAGTCTTTGGGATGTCAACTTAATCCTTGATCTTTTCAATAACTGGACTATTAATACTCTCCTCAATAGAAAAAAACCTTTACAATAAGATGGCTACTCTACTATGCTTAATCTCATGCAGAAGGGTCTCTGATATCAAAGCCCTGGAGATTACGAATAGATTTTATAACATGTTCGGAATCAAATTTGAGATTTATAGAAGAACAAAGACTATGTCTGATTCAATCTTTTACCCATGTTTTGATTTATGGCTAAAACTTTGCGTTGTGGACTGCATTAGAGAGTATGATCGCAGAATGTTTGCTCTTCGCCCTCAGGATGTTAACCAATTACTTATATCCTTTGGTTAAACCCCACAAAGGCATAACCTCAACCTCTATTGCTAGATGGGTTAAGACTGTTATGAGTTTAGCAGGTATTGACTTAAAGAAATTTCAAACTCACTCCCTTAGAGGGTGCTATGGCCAGTCAATCTCTCTGGTCTGGAGGTAAGTTGGACGACATTCTCAAAGCTGCTGACCGGTCAAATGCTAGCACCTTTGCACGTCATTATTGCAAGCCTATTGAACATATGTCTGATGTTGTTTTACAAAGCTACCAACATGCATAATGTAGCCTCCGTTCTTGTAATGAAATTGCGATTCTCATATTACCATGACTAGAGAATCTGGATTTCATTAACGACACGGAGGCTGACATTATCACTCCCATCCCACCCCTTGTGGTCTTACAATGATTTAATGCTGTTTTTGTTACAGTTTATTACTGTACTTTTTATTAACAGTACTTGTTTCATCTCTTGTTCCTTTTAGCTTGATAAGCTTGACACTATTTTTTACATACAAGAGATATTTACTTCTTTCTCTTTTCAGGTAATGCTCTTTAACTGTGTGTCGCCTGGCCTTTGGTTTTACCTTCGTTCTTCCTTCTCCTTCATCCTGCTCATCAGAAGATCGTTTTGATGTTTCAAGTTTCCTGAACTTATTTTCCTCCACATTTAAAAGAGGTAGATTGTTGATGGCTCATGCCTTTCATGTGTTGCTATTGTTCTATTCTGGAACCTTTTAATATTGTGATGTAAGCGGCTGCTTGGACTGCATTAAAGGAATAATGCATAATGTCAGCCTCCGTGTCTTTAATGAAATCCGGATTCTCTAGTCATGGTAATATGAGAATCGCAATTTACAGAAAATGATCCACAGTCGGTTAAAGGGTGTACAAGGCTTTCGAAAGAGGGTGCGTGTTCTTACTAGCAGTGAAATCTATGTTGTCAAAGAAACCAACCTTATATAAAATATATGCATATCAAAATGGTATTTGATGTCGTCAACCAGGGTGACCTTATCAGATCGAGGTACTGAAAAAGGCACATTTAGTACTGGCACAAGTCTTTGTGTTTCATATTCAGCCTTTGATGGGTTTGATAACAAAGAGGGGATACATTAATTGATTGAAGGTAAGAGATGGGTAAGAGAAGTTCTCCAGGTATGTGTCCAATCTCTTACCATAACATGGACATTACAAAGTGGCCACACTGTTATTTGTGTATGCCACAGCATTATAATTTTGTATAGAACCAGTCTTTGATACACGACTGTTAGACATGAACGTTTCTGTAAAAGACTCTCTTAGCAAGTAACCTATAAAATCAAACATTAAGATCCATGGTACAAACGATCTACTAACCTCACTCACCAGGGATCAGTGATAGAAAGCAGAAATAAAACATTTAACTACAATTCTATTTTTGGACAGTTCGATTAGAATGGCCACCTACTTCAAGAAAGTGAATCACGTTATGAGAAGGAACTTTTGTGTCCTGAAGTAATGTCAAACTTGAGATGGAAGCTCAGTCCACTCACCAGGTACAACTGCCTAGAATGCTAAGACTCTAACAGCAGAATGTTATGCAGCCAAGTTGTGGGGCTATTGACTGAGTGGAATATTACTCCCTCTTCCTCCACGTGAAATTATGGACCAGAACTTTATCCACACTTCCAGAAAAGTTAACTCTGCATAATACAGAATCTGAGATAAATGTGATTGTTCACAGGGTCACATACATACTCAATGCACAGTGCATAATACACAATACACAGCATCTTGGATTTGAAGAAAGCACTACACACCAAAGTCTACTGAAATCATTTCATCAGCATAATTGCATACTAATCAAAATGTCCTGAGAGTGCAGAATAACCATGGCACACCAATATAATATTAAAATTCTTGGGTATTGTGTCCTCAAATGGCTATAATGACAAATAAAAATGTGTGGCAGCTGTAAATAAGAGTGCTTTACAGAAGTAATCACTTTTTTAGGTCTCGCCTAGGCAGCGCTTGCGCTGTCTCTTCGAGCCACGCTGTATTCAAGATATGTGCATAAAGCTCCGCCTAATTCCGTCCATCTTTTTAATTGGCTCTTGTCCCCGTCCTTTGTAAATGGTGGCTTTTCATTGGTACTTAGGCTTAGTAGTCCCTCCTTAGTACCGCCTTGTCTCTTCGTGTAACCTCCCATGAGGACACCCTCTGTTATGTGTTGTTATGCCCTAGGTTTTAATTACAGCCTCAAGGCACTATTTTCTTGAAGGCGTTCAAACAGGACACTCACTTGGTCTTAAACTAGGTTGGCAGTGGTTACTTTACTCGCTAGCACATATCACTTTTATATTAGACCTTCTCTATATTTCCCTTCATCAGCTCCACTTAGAGTACAACCTAATCCGGATTTATTATAATAATTCTTTTGTCACATTTCAAAGCTACTAATTCTATATATGGGCATAGCTAATTGAATGCACTTTTGATACTGTCTTGCATGCAATGCATTATGGGTAGGATGGATTTACCATTTCTTCTGCAGGGTGCAGTACCATATATGACCAAAAGTTTATGATGCTCACTAGGGATCTCTAGGAGCAGCTTGCAGTACTGCACCTAGACATGGAGTTCTGGTGCCATGCTCACTAGGGACCTCCAGGAGCATCTTGCAGTACTACACCTAGACATGCAGTGCTGGTGCCTTGCTCACTAGAGACCTCTAGGAGCAGCTTGCAGTACTGCACCTAGACAAGCAGTGCTGGTGCCTTGCTCACTAGGGACCTCTAGGAGCAGCTTGCAGTACTACACCTAGACATGCAGTGCTGGTGCCTTGCTCACTAGGTACCTCTAGGAGCAACTTGCGGTACTGCAACTAGACAAGCAGTACTGGAGCCTTACTCACTAGGGACCTCTAGGAGCAGTTTGCGGTACTGCACCTAGACATGCAGTGCTGGTGCCTTGCTCACTAGGGACCTCTAGAAGCAGCTTGCGGTACTGCTCTGAGACATACAATGCTGGTTCCTGGCTCACTACGCAAGCATTTGCAATGCACTAGGTCTCGCATTACTGAAAGTATAAGCTATTGGCGTTGCATTATTATTTGCAACGCCAGTACCTCAAACTATCTGTAATGCGAGACCTATTGCATTGCAAATGCTTGTTCTTAACATACTTACTGTTTAAGTGGTCACAAGTTGGAAATGAAGTACAAATTAAATTATATAAATGCCCAAACTAAACAGGAAACTCTCACATACAGATTAAGAATCTAGCAACATGAATTGAAGGACATCTATGGTTTACAAGCTGAGCTAAGTCATTAGACAGCCCATCAGCATAATGGGATATATTTTTTTTTAATTATCAAGAGTGCAACCAGATTACTGCCATAAGATGGACATCTTTGAGTAAAAGAAGGCATCACAATCACTCTACTGAAAGCTGAAGGTATTGTCACCTTTAATGCCAGGACTAGTTCAAATAAGGCCCTGTAAAGTTGTATAGGCTGTCCAATAGTATGTGGCAGTCGAGACTCCTCCTCTCTCGAAACCAAAGGTCCACACCTCAACCTGGGGGTTACACTTGCAACTGTCAGCCCCCCTCCCTCAAGATACTCAGTGGTGGGAACTGGATTCAAACCTGATCGCCAGGGCTGGTCAGATAATCGAAACACTCTAGTACACAGCAACTCCTGCCATTACTGCTAAACCACTCTCAGGTCCTTCCTCACAGCCTCACTTGTGCCACTTCCAAATTTTCCAAAGCTCTTGATAAACACACAGCAAACACACCTTAACTGCTTTTAATCCCTACTGGATCATTTCATTAAAGATATTTAGAAGACACTCAATATGGGAAAAGGGTACAGCAGCCCCAATGTAATGGCTCACTTAAGCCACTGTATGGCACGGACCATACCAATATGTCAAATGCAAAAATGTCAGCCTTCCAAAATTCCTGCTCACAAGGGTGTGGAGTCAGGATTACCTTGAGGAACCCTAATTGCAACCAGGAAACATGCATTGGCAACTTTTACATGCCCACCTTGACTGGGAAACCAAAGGTAGCTTCCTCGTGCTAGGTATCACTTGTCAGCTGTTTTCTGTTCTCTCAAGATCAAATGCCTGCAAGCTTGTATTTCACAGAAATCACAATCCACATCATAAAACATATATCTGGCATTTTTGATACAGAGAATGTGGACATCCAGAATAAAAAGTATCACGATTTAGAACTAGTACTTACTGCATGCTCCGCAAGTGAAACACCCATCGTGGTATAAGTTTCCCATGGCCTGGCAAGCTTGGTTTGCTCCATATACACCTTTGCTGCATTTCACACATGTCCCTAAAATGGAAAAATATGAAAATTAGACAAGTAAACCAAGAACAAATATCACAAAGACAGCTAAACAATTGAGAATTACTGGCAGATAAGTACAAGCTAGTCCTACTTAAGTTAGGGTAGATTGAATGACTTCATTTGTATGCCTTTTAATGTATGAGCATTTCACCTGAAAACTGCAAAGTGTAAAGATGTACCCACCCATTACACAGGACTGGACCCACCACCTCGCCAACCCTGTCTTCTTGCTCAGTGTCCAACCAAAAAACTGAAGTCTACCCCAAAGGAGAAAACCAAATCTTCAGATGTTAATAGACTTCTCCATCAACAACGAAAAGACTGAACTTATCTCTCACCTTGCAAACTCGATGTCTGCCATCAACACCCTTCTAAACTAGTTCAGCCCTTTTCTGAAAAACAAAACGTGTGAACACCCATACTGCCATTAAAACATACACATGTCAGCCGAAACCTTCAGCACTCTTGTATTGTATTCCAAAGACCTTACCAACAACAACACTCCATCCATAGGCAGGAAAGAAGATGAAAGAAAAACAGAAACTATGATGCCTTCATCCACTGAAGAATCAACACACAACCCACAGACAATCCATAAAATAAGCCAAAACAAAGTACTATACTAACACCATCAATTAAGCTACCAAAAGAACCAGAACACTCTTCAAAACAATCACTGAATAACCTCTTGCCTGACCCTCCAATACAACACTGCATTGAGAAGTGCAATGCCATCAACCTCTTCTTAAGTGAAAAAATACAAAAGATTTGACAGCACATTGACATCATCATCTCCTTCTTCTCTTATCCATACAATACCACCTCTACTTTTAGCACTATGTATTTGATATCCTTTCTCCCACAGAACTTGCCAACATACTCAACTCCCTCAAAGCCAACTCCTATTAAGATGATGTCTTAACCTCATCCTGCATGAAAACTCTCCAGAAGTGCTATGTCCCTCCTACTCACTATTGTGAATACCTTAATCACTGAAGGAATCATCCCAGAAGCTCTAATAATAGCCCATATGACTTCTCTAGAGGGCTTCAGGGGTAGGCATTCTCTGGGATCTCTCTTCAGGAAGATGTAATGGCTGAGGGTACACTGAAACCTTTCTCTGAAACTAAGGAGGTATTTGAACTCTTCCATACTCAATTTTATCGGTCAAGAGAGTGTCCAGACGTGGGTAGGTCCCACACGCAGAAACCCCAGAACTGTGGTTGTTTGCCCTCGTTGTGAGTGTCTCGGACGTCCAGGTTGTGGCTACTCCACATCCCCTTCTAGGTTTTATCCAGAAGGTAGACACTGTTTTACACCCACACCCCTCTTGCACCGTGGATTACGTTTGAATCCAGACTACAGGGATGGTACTTCCTAGGACACTCTCTTGACCGTCCCCCCCCCTACTTCAGAGTAGATGAGGATCCCCCTCCAGTCCTGATGAAATGCCACTCATCCTTTTGGAGAACTAAGGCATGAAACAGGTCGACCAACTGACCACTTTCACATTTCACCTTGAGCCACAGCAGGTTTAATTCTCCTTGCCAGCCACAACTCTCATAGTCTGTTTTAATCATAGCATCAGTATCCAGCGAATAAAGGATTTTTGGACACTCATAGCTATTTTTATACACACTATCACTCCCACTCTACTCACCACACATTCACTCCAACACCCCATCTTCTAGGGCCTGCCGGCAAACAACACAGAAGACCTCCGGCAAAGAGCCCCCATGCGGGGTCCGTTGGGCATTGCAGCGCTGGCCCAACGAGGAGCTGCCCTACATTGTGGCATGACACCTCTCTGGGTGTGTGAGGGCCCTTGCTCCATATTGGAGCTCTCCCCCCGCCTTCCTTCCCTTACCTGGAGCCTCCTTACACGCCCTTCGGTCAATTGGCCCTCCACCCATTGACCTTACGGCCCCCCGCCATAGGAACTGCATACCTCTTGCTTGACTTCTGGGCTCCTTGGGGGACTCGACAGTTAAATGTGAAGGAGCGGGATCGAGAAGTCCTCCACTGGACTATCTGCGATCTATTCATCAAAAAAAAGAGCTCCTCTACCTGAGTGCATTTGAGTGTAGTCCAATTTCGTGGAGTTTGTTAATCAAGCTGTGTGAGACAGTTTAGAAAGTTGCAGACAGGTCAAGTAGGATGAGGGCCATGGCATTCCCCTGAACAACTACTGACCTGATATGGTCCAAAATGACTAACAGCGTGGACTCACGCTATCTTTGGCACAAAAGCCTATCTGGGAAGGACCTAAAAGCATATTATTTTCTAGAAAAATAGGTAATAGGCTATTCAAAAACCCTGTGTTGTCTGATTTATTTAATTCCTTGTGTGCTAAAGTAGCCATTTACGAATGTTTGTTGAGGAGGACTGCCGAAATCAGCACTGTGTGGCTGCCCGCAGTACACGCAGGGCACCCTCTTAAGAGGGAGGCCCCTTAGTGCCGCTTTCTGACATACTCACCCTCACTCCACTTGTGGGGACCCCCAGTGGGAGTCCCTCTGTTATAACACTCTCCCGCAATATTTCCGGTGCCTGGGACCGACATGGTGCCAGGTGCTTAAACCGGCCCCACCCGGGTGCTGGCCTCTTTGTTCCCCCACTAGATACGCTGTCACCCACCCTATCCCGTACCCAGTGTCCCAACGGCAGAGTTGTGCTTCCTGTGCTGAGATTGTTAATTGTTTGTGTTGCAGGCGGAGTTACAGGGCGATCCTGAGGCAGTTTGGTACATAGGTGTACTACCTCAGGAAGCACAGCAGGGGTGCTCCATGCCAAACCCCAGGAGTCTTTAAGGCAGGACCCTGGGATGTAAGCAGGGCCGGACTGGCCGTAGCGGGCACCGGGCAATCCCCCGGAGCGCCGTACGGGTGGGTGCCGGTTTTGGTCCCCTGGGGGCCGGTTTTGTTACAGGGCCGTTTTTGCAGCATAGCTGCAAAATCGGCCCTGTAACAAAATTGGCCGATAACCGGCCCTTGCAAAGAGCTTGGCGGCACCCCCAAGTCCGGGGGGGGGGGGGTATGGCCGGCCGAGCACTTTGCCAGGGCCGGTTTTGGTTCCCAGTCCGGCCCTGGATGTAAGCCATGGTGCCCCGTTAGTCCCTCCGGTGTCTGCAAGCCTGAGCAACCGGGGGCTTGCCTGGTGATGCTCCACCCCTAAAAAGGCGTGAGTTATAATCATGGACTGGTGGTCCATGGTATTTAAAAACTCTCCAAATAAAATGGTAGGACTGAATGGGCTGGCCCACAGTGCCGTTTGGCTCACCAGGCGGGTGGGCAGCTTAGGTTTCTCATCGCTGCCTGCCCTTGGATCGCTCATAAGGTAACCCAGCACGATGGCATATTTCATTTCTGAAATAAACATCCAGCAAACTGTTTTTACATCAAACCATGTGTTGTCTGATTTATTTCATTCCTTGTGTGCTAAACTTGCCATTTACCAGTGTTTGCTGGGGAGGGTTGCCGATAGCAGCACAATGCTGCTTTCAGTATTTCCACACTGGTTTATGTCCTTAACACAAAGTTGTAATTGTGTAATTGGCACGTGTGACAGCTGGCCTTAGCTCTCTGCCGAGAAACTACAGTTTCGATGGACATGCAGTCAAACAACGTTATGACCCAGCAACAGGCAATGTGAGAAACTCTTACTGGCTTCACTGAAAGTAAAGTAAACTTAGCCAGCCCCACACTGATTTCCATAGCAACATGACACCTCTCTTGGACGTGGACCCAGCTCATAATAAGTGCCTGGGTAGCAGAGCAGACGCTCTGGATGCTGAGTCTATTTGAAGCCAGAGAGCTACGTCGCCTTTCAGCGCATAGAGGAGCTATAATTAGGGTGACATTGGCATGTTAGTGTCGCAATGCAGACACCAGCACTAAAATGCATTCATACAACCCTGTTGCTTGGTACTTGGCAAAGCTGCTCTTTACATGTGCTCAAGTGATTAAGTCTATTTTTAAGTTTTGTTGACTTTTTGGTATTGCATGCCACAGATACAGAATTGCAAAGAAGTGCTCTAATGAGTTTAGGAGTCGTACTAGGTACTTGATGAACAGAACAGTAAATGAAGTCCTCTGTGAACGCTTCCTCACACTATACAACATTGTGTGCCGACCCTTTATGAGACAGGGTGCGAAGGGTAGTCTTTGTTTTTCAACTGCGATGGCACTTTTTATCTGAAGTACCCACTGGGATGAAAACCACAAATCATTTTACATGAGGAAAGATGGACACAACCATGGCCATATGGATGCCCCAGAAATACCAGCTTCAGCGGAGGTCAGAATAACTTGTTTTTTATTGCCCATTATTGTCTTTTATCTGTGATATGCAGGTCACAAGATAAAAGCCAAAAGTAATAAATATGAAAGGAAAGAAGATAATAGCCAAGTTATGGGGTAGGTTAAATGGGTGTCAAAGGGGTACAGAAAGAAAAAAGAAAGAAACAATGACATAAATATGAAAGATGCTAATAGAGTGAGAGAACAAAAAAAAGAAAGAAAAATTAGACTGTAAAGAAGGGAAAATGGCCAAAGGGAAAGGAAGTGCACCTGAAAGAAGGCACAAATTACGTCGAAGAAAGGCTGAAAGGAAGATACAAAATAGAGGGGACAGAAGCAAGATAAAGAAAGAAGGGTGGTAGGAAGGGAAGGAAGCAACAACATTATTTTTAAATAGGAGGGAAAGAAAGAAGGAAAGCATACAAAAAAATCTGACAAACAGGAATGAGAGAGAGGCACAGATAAGGAAGAGCAATAAAAGGAAGGAAAGGAAAGTTTCAAAGATGGAAAGGAATTATGAAAAGAAAAGAAGGGGAGAAGGAAGGGCAGGGAGATGACTAAGAAATAAAACACATGAACGAGAGAAAGAGAGAGGGTGTAAGTGCGTGAGTGGTTTTTTTAGTATTTATAGAATCCCAATTGAAATCCGACAGACCCTTTACAACACCCGACTGAAAGCTCGGGGACCCGACAACTGTTTAAATAACATAATGTATAGGAGGGGGATGTAACAGCACCCCCCCCCCCAGGAAAAACAATGACAGGGCTGCATAGGAATGGTCGGGATTCCTCAACTTGCTCAAATATTTACTGTCATTTGGTTCAACCTGGGGGCATTTTATTTTTCTGGCTACTCCCCTTAACACAACATTCTTCCCAGAATAATTTATGGGGATCTGTCATATTGCACTTCCTGTGCCCTGGCTGTGGCGGTCATGCACTCTTGTTTTATGAATCGCATATTCAGGGATGAACAGGGGTGTTTGGGTCAATCTGATTTACTAAAATCAGAGAGTGTCTCGGATAAGAGTGGCAGAAAAGGCAGCAAAAAACAGCCAAATAGCCCCGCTGTGCCAGAGCACCTTTTAATCCACTGCAAATGGTGATTCTGGCCCAGAATTTCTGGGGCGAACCACGCACACCCTATTCACAAAAGTGCAAGAAGCCACAGCTGATCATGAATTCTGATGGCGGGCTGGATTTCAAAGATATATAGTGCAATGGAAGGCTCTTGTGGCCTGGCTGGGCATTCTGGCACACGGATCTTTTCCCACTGGGTTGCAGGCTCGGGGGCTGATTTCAGAGTAGGTAGCCGTGTAGTCCACCCATACCCCCATACTAGTTGTGCCTCGTTATCTCCTGCATTGTAGAGCGGGTTCGAACATATCTGCATGGGATGGTTTTGGTTTCCAGTCAGGCCCTACTCTCTTTCCTTGTGGCGGTCCATCTGGTCATGCTGCCCACTTAGTTCATCTAGTGCCATGTTTACACGGAAGCCCATGGCCACGGGGATAGTACGGCAGGAAGCCGTCGGACAATAAGGCCGAACTCCACTCTATTCACGTTGTGCACGTGTGATGGTAAACCCTGGAATGCGCAACACCCTCCATTCAGTGAAAGGAGAGCAGGCAGCGGCTCGCAGCTTCCGCTGTAGCATCAGCGCGTGCCCTTTCTTTGCCTCTCGTCTGGTATCCCATTCAACCAGCCCAGCAGCGTTAACAGAGCGGGCTGAGCCAGCCAAGGCTCCTTAAAGAGTTTCCACATCATGTTAAACGTCGCTGCATGAGCCACCCAGGAGAAAATGACACGTTCTCGGGGTCAGGGAAAACCAAGTCTGCGGCAGCGCAGGCTCCCACGCACAGAACCATCTGTGCACGCGCTCCGGCGCACAGCGTGCAGGAATGCGCCAGCCGGGCTATTCCTGTCCCGGGTCCTTCTGGAGAGGCGAAAGGCAGCCAGGCTCTCTGCGTGAAAGCATCAGGGACCGCGCCTCCTGTTTAATAACACAGCGGCGCTCCCAGAAAGAGGCAATGTCTTTCAACGAGAGGGGCAGCCGAGGTTAAGTCTCAAGCGAACGTAAACGCCCTGTTAGCTATGTGAGAACGATCGGTTCAATCACATTTCCCAAATGCCTGAATTTACACGGAGCATTCCATCAGCATCTGGTGTGGCTGCTTCAACTCCACTCCACCAGCAACCGAGGCAAAACACGCTGCTTGGCAAACCTGTGCATGATACCAGAGCTGCTGCGCACGCACACGCCTGCCCTTCAACTTACATTTGCACCTCAAGCCAATTGTAGAACTAAGGGAACTAGCCTGGTCTCATTTTTCAGGTGCATGTATAGTACTAAATTACGCTTATGGCGCATTATCATGCCATTAAGTGCAAAACTGCGTTATGGGGCCTGGAGGCTCCAAATCTGGGGTTCAGCATCGTGTAGTATTTTTGAATTTTAAATGCAGGACTGTATGTACTAAAATGCAAAGAAAAGTATATAGGGAACCAAAAAGTTACTCACGCCTGACATTTGCATGACACAGAAGGGCAGCCGCTCTTTCTTTTTAATTCGTTTGAGTGATTCGTTTAGAGGGACAGGATACATTTTACAGGTGGATACCATATTTAAAACAGGCAATGTCATGGCTGCTCCCAGGTACACAGAACACACATAGGGAAACAAACAAATACAGCCATGCATGCTCACCAGTATTGCTCAAAAACGCTAGGTGTCACATATGACACCTTCAGCCAGTCCTTACTTTTTCGCCAGTATAATGCTGCATGATGGCATATACAAACCTACACTTACAAAGGTAAGTGCCAAACTACAAGTCCCAGAATGCAAGTTCTGGTGGGGCAAAAAACCCAAACTAGCTAAAGGTGTTACACTTCACATGGGCCACTTAGCAGCTATGCTCATCGATGAATAGATGGAATATCAAAAAACGAAGATTTCCTCTTTACGTTGATAGATTGAGTTGTAATATAGGCACAACATGTCCTACAATAAATCGTTATTCGATGTGCCGGGAATGCACAACCCAAGTCTAATGATTGCCATGGAGATTGCATTTCCTTATTTGTTTACAGTTTTTAGAGAGCAATGATCTAACAACAAGTGCAACAGAGAACTTCAGGTAAATGTAACCTATACACCCAAAAATTATTTGTGTGAGGAGAAAATGGGGCATGGAGAACAGACACGGATATTGAGGTACATTCTGAACAGAGAGGTTTTTCACTTTTCTATGGAAGGACAGCAGGGTTGTCTGAAATATGGATGAGGGTTACCAAGGGATGCTGCCTGGCATGGTTAAGAGAGTAAAGAGGCACCTTCAAGATTATTAGATGCCATTTACTGTGAAGGATATGTGTACTTAACAGCACCATTTGGTGGCTCAGGCAAAACTAATATATATATATATATATATATATATATATATATATATATATATATATATATTACCTACTGGCGGTTGCCAGTAGGTAGTTATAGTTAGGACCCTGTTTCCATAGGAAAACCGCAACATTCTATTTGGAATAACTTTGGCGCCGGTCGACGAATCCTCGCGAAATTTTCAAAATAGGTGGGGCGGTACGCTCTGCTCCTACCCTGAAAGTCTCCGGGGGATTCGTCAAGCGGGGGCTGAGAAAAAAGGGGGGTCTCAAAACGCGTTTTTCCCATGCATTTTTCCATAGGACCTTTAGACACAGCTACAGCCCAAACGGCTGAACAGAGTTACTTGAAATTTGGCAGAGAGGTAGTCCTCAGGTCAAGGAAGTGCCTTTTGTAGGTCTGGTGTAAATCTGTTCAGTAGTTCCTGAGAAAATAGCATTTAAATCAATATATATTTATCTGTGGCAGCTTACGGTGCACTTACCGTGCGCTTACGGTAAGCTTACCGTACGCGTACGGTGCCGTGCGCGAGCGTGAATCTGATTGGCTGTTAGATCTTAGTAAACATTCGAATCGGTCGAAACCAGGAAGCGGCGGCCGCCATTTTCTCTCTCGCACTCTGAGGGGGGGTTGAAAAACAAAGGCCAAAACCATGTAAAGGGGCTGTAGCGCACCGCGTGCCCACCATGCGTGCACGGCACTAACTGCGTAAAGTGGGCGCGCACGCCACGAATGGCGTAAAGTAACTTAGCATTTAAAAAACCATACAAATTCACTGAAAAAACCATAGGTTTCACACACGTTATAGTTAGGAATTAGCATTTAAAAAACCTTGCAAATTCAGTGAAAAAACCATAGGTTTCACACATGTTATAGTTAGCTGGACATTTTACTGATAAAAAACCATTGAAATTCCCCCGTTATAGTTAGTGCAGGCAACTATAACTCACGCGACCGCAATCCTCTGCTGATGACATATGTGTCTTTATGAAAAAAAAATATTTGTAATATATGTATAGCTAAAATTTAATGGAAGAAGACATGGGCAAATAAGTGTCTAAATACAGTATTAGCATCAGCAGAGGATTGCGGTCGCGTGAGTTATAGTTGCCTGCACTAACTATAACGGGGGAATTTCAATGGTTTTTTATCAGTAAAATGTCCAGCTAACTATAACATGTGTGAAACCTATGGTTTTTTCACTGAATATATATATATACACATATATTATATATATGCACATACATACATACATACACCTCCATAGGATATATGCAGATGCACAGAGTGTAATATCCTATTTAGTACCTTTGTTGACCATCGCGGGCCAGTCGTGAGAGGCAAAAACTTAAATGGGTCATGACACCCCTCCCTCAAGAATAGTAATAAAGAGCATTTTAACCTCTACACATCTGCATATATTGTTATGATAACATCCCTTTCAGTCAATTCCTCCATCTCCGGAGGCATTGTTCTGATTTACAGGACTTTTATAAACATGCAGAAGTCTTGAAATCCAAGCTGATGGATATTATAGAAAACGAGTGTCTCATTCTCTGAAACGTGCCAGATTTTATGATAGAGATGCATGCTCAACGGCACGAAGAGGAAAAAGGAGATGACTAAAATATTATTTGTGAGCCAGTTTTATGGCATTAGCAATAGGATAAAAAATGTGATCAATAGACATTGGAACATCGTGAATGACAAAGAAGAGACAAAGTTAGAGAGGCCCCTCTTCGCATACAAAAGGAATACAAATCTTCATAATCAACTGGTACACACCTATAGAGATGAATCATGGAATAGGCAGAGGACCATGGACAATACGGTTGCCAAGGGCAACACTAAATGTGGTAACTGCAATATGTGTACATAGTAAGAAACTAAGTAAAGGGCTTTTAAAGAGCACAAATGCAGAGGCGTCTTGGCGCTGGAGGAAGCAAAAAGAGCCGAGGGCGAGAGTCAGGAAACGCTTGAAAGCTATAAGGAGGGAAAGAGACAGGTTTTGGCCTGTTTCCTAAACTGGGACCTAGATGGAATTAACCGGATGTTGAGGGGAAGTTCGTTCCAGAGTCTGGATGCCATGAAAGAAATACATCTGCCTCCCCAACTGGTTTTGTTCACTCTAGGAACATGGGCCAAAGCTTTATTAGCCGATCTTAAGTTTCAACAGGGGGTGTACCATTGAAATAGTTTTTGATAATCAGTAGGTCCACCCCCATATAGGGCTTTGTGAACCAGGCAGAGTGCTTTGAACTCTGTTCTCTGTTTGACTGGGAGCCAATGTAGAGTTCTAATGGCCCCAGAAATATGACCATATTTAGGAATGTTTAGCAAAGTGCGTGCCGCTGCATTCTGTAAAGATTGAAGCTTCGAGAGCTGGCGTTTGTCAATGCCTAGGTACAAGGCATTACAATAGTCTTAGTCTATGCGGGAGAGAACAAGGGCCACAACAACTGTTTTTCTCAGGCCCATAGGTTAAAAAGGCAAGATTTTATGCAGCACCTTTAAAAGAAAATAGCAAGCAGATGTAAACTGGTTAATCTGAGCTGAGAAATTAAGCTGGGTGTCACACAAGAAACTAAGGTTTCTCACTTTGGTGGCCGCGGTCGGACAGGGTCCTGCTGAGGCTGGCCACCAAGATTGGGACCAGATGGGGGCCCTTCCCAAATTCCATGACCTTGGTCTTGTTGGTATTCAATTTGAGGTAATTCTTATGCATCCATTTCATGATGTGGTTTAGACAACTATGAAATCAGTCTGTACTGTACACAGTGTTTAGCTGCAAAGAAAATAACACATAATGGCAGATGAATAGTAGCCCACACCCTGAACAATTGCCAGAGCAAACATTTTATTTATTTGCTCAGATGCCCATGTGGTTTGAGATATGTGGGCGAAACTGGCAGAGAATTAAGAGTCAGATTACAGGAGCATAAATGCGCCATTAGAACAATGAAATGCAACGCCCCCTTAGTTGCTCATTTCCAAGAGTGTTGCCACAAAGAATCGCAATTTGAGTGGTTCATCTTGCAGAAAGTTAGGATTTGCAAAAGAGGAGGGAGCAATGGTACATTTCTACACTTAACACCATAAGAAATGGACACAATTTGAGGTAAGAGTGGGCTATGTTAGTAAACTAATGAATGGATCATTCAGGAATATATGTAATCTCTCTACAAGATGGGTATTTGGAAGGAGGTGTCTTTGATCTAGATTGAGCACATTCCTCCATATAAAACATAAGTAGAGAGACAATAGTCCCTACAACTAACTACTTTGATTGTAAAGCAATCTTGATATTATTTCTGAGTGTCAATACTATTAAAAAGTTAAAAAAAAACTTGATATTTCACTCCATGGGGTCCCCAGATAGAACTCAGTTTCCCATGGCTTGTGAATTTCTGTTGATATTTTAATATGGTGGACATACTGAATACGCTGTCTATTCTGCAGTTGGGAGTTAGTAATGCCGCTTTTGATACTGGAGGAATCCAGGAACTGGGCCTTTTATTAAATTGCACTCTTGGGACACGAAAAATCCTTCGGATAGTATAGACATGTTGGCAATATAAGAGTGGAACTTATGACCTTAATAGTGTAGATTTACAATACGGAAGACAACTCTAAGATGACGGTGCCAGTTTCTGCAAAAGCGCTGAGACTATTTCTATTTCCATGACTAGACACATGCTCCATGGACGCATAAAAAAATAGGATTCTTTACGTCTGGCTTTTAGACGCAAAACGGAAGGTGATCCTTTGAGGACTGGAGGCAGCACTTGTCCCGGTGAGTCCGACACTGCAGTCAGAAAGGAATTTGTGTAATGGCAGGTCCGTGTAGGAAATAGCCTTATTAACATTGTTACACGCTAACATCAAGTGCAGCAGGAATTTGTTCTTGGCCCCCATATTTTCCTACTATACTCTCACTATATAAGAGTTTAGTATCTAATCAACTTTTGTTAGAAGTGTGGCACAATAGGGCATGTGGTAGTGCGTTTTGTTCCTTAATTTCGGTCCTTATTTTCGGCCATCACCATAGACGGGAGAGAGTGGGGTTGCAGTCCCAGTGTAGATCTATACCCTTGGCTCGATCACTTTGAGCAATTATCTATGTACTATGGGTCAACGAATATTGTTCTTTGGCATCTCCAGGTACCATTTGGGACCTTGAGAATTGGATCCATGTAACCACAAGCTGGAAGGAGTGAGGAGTGGAGATTATTTAATTCCGCATAAAACACGAAAAAGAACAGGACTATTTTAAGGTAATTTGACTCCTATTAACATTATGCGGGAGAAAGGGATGAGAATATAATTTTATCTAGTCAGTGGTAATACATTTATACATTTTACTCTCCCTCAGCCTTACAGTGAAATTTTGATGTTGATGAAAATGTCGATGAAACTCGTGGGTGGCATTTGAATCTGAGGAGCCAACCCTAAGGAGCTACTTCTTAATAGACACCTTACTTTTTATTGCTGATGGGTCACTCTCCATATCTACAATCAGTAGAAGGGGGATTAGAAAGATTAGTAAAACTAAAGAGTACGTTTTATTTAAAGGCCTATTATGTTTGTTGTGCATTATGAGGAGTGCATGTGTTGTTGAAAGTTTGTTTTTCTCCAATATCACCAAGTCTCTTTTTTTAAACAGTCTTATTTGTATTACAAACACTGTATTGACACAGAACTATGAGTCAACATAAGTTCAACATCTCACACTATTGGTCTCTAAATGTATAGATTTAAACATGGATGTACGAAGCAATATCTCTTATATGTGTATCTGTAATTTGCTTTACAAATATTGAATGTATATTTGCTGTGTATTAGAGATGTTCAGATTTTACTAATTTTGAAATTGGTTTTTGTTTAGCTTTTTATAAAATGTTTTTATGATAGATTTGAAGTTGTGGGAGACATCAAGTCTTTTTCCTGAAGAAGGTGGTTGGATCATTCAAACCCACCGAAACGCGTCGATGCTGAGTTACTAAAGCACTAAATCGACTCAGCTTTGGTTGAACAAGAGACTTTTTCACCATAGTGATTTGACCAATGACTTTTTTGCTCGACTAGGGCGCTAAAATGACAAAAAAACTAATGTCTATGGTATTCTCCCCTTTTTAACAATATACATTTTCTTTGTCAGTTTCTGGAATGATTTATTTGTTTTTAGAATAATTCTGGTGTGGTTTTTTGAATTTGTATATAAAACAACTTGCTTTGTATATTTTTATTGTCATACTGAATGCATAATTTTGGTATATGGTATTTTTAACCTTTTCTTAAAAGAATAAAACTATATACTGGATTATGTAATTAATCAGGACTTCTTGGTGATACTAGTTGAATCTGGGATGAATGGTGTATGATCTACAATTGGGCTTCTTTTAACATATCCAAAGGGAATTTGTTGAACTTTGACTGGTTGTCATTTTGGTGCCCTGCCCCTTTGGCTAAGGGGGGCCCGTCTCTTGTTATCTAGAAATAAGTTGTTTGATATGTATTTTGTCAAAAAAGGTATTTACCAAAACAAGGATGCAAGGAGTTAAATTTGTGAGGTGAGATAAATCTAATTAAATAGCTCCCTAGCTATTAGCACAGATGTGCACACTCATAGTTAATTCAATCTCTGAGGTAGGAAACCGATATATTCCCATGTCAGTTCCCTTTACTGTGATGATAACATGGAATCTGACGTTTGCCATGTGGGACTAAATGTGTATTGATTAGTACAGTTGCTTAAAATAACAATGTATTGAGCCACACTTATTTTCACCAGTATGGCATAAATAAATGTTATGAGACATGGTGGAAAAAATGTAGTCCAATAACACGTGCTCTTCAGATAAAGCGTACTAATAAACAGTGTCACACATTTCACAATTATTACGCGAGTGCAAAGGTGTTGTTACCACAATACAGTGTGAAATATTGTGAAAACTCTGCTTAAAGGCCTCATAGTTTGCTCCCTAATACAACTTTATAGAAGAAAACTGGTGCCATACTCAGAAGGCTTAGTTACCCCCACACACACACAAAGCCAGCCACCCACCACTCAACACACACTGTGTCTATAGAAAATGAAGGTTTATATTAACATCTCTCCCTCTCTCAAAAAATATTTTGGACAAAAAAAGGGTTCCTGCACTTATTCCAAAAGAGAGAAAATAACTCTAGCAAATTGCAAAGTCAGCAAAGCATAAAAGCTCGATTCTTTGAGATTTTTTTGGGTGGAGAGACAATAAGCTTGAGCAGAACTAATAAACTCCAGCTCTAATTCATTTTGATATCTGATGAGTATTTATGAGTCACAAATTAGGACCATCTTTTTTCCCAAGCTACCAAGGAAATGTTTACGGGACCAGAGCTAAAGCATTTGAAAATGTTTCGTGCTGGAGCCAAACAGGGAATGATCATAAAAGTTGCATCTGTTTCTCTTACTGCTACTGGGGTTTCTTTTCCCAGCATTCTTCCCCTACTTACCCCGAATGCCCTAGAGCATTGCCTGCAACCGGCAGCCAAGCAACACAGCTGAGGTGGCAGGGACTCAAGAGCATCAGAGTGGAAGAAGGATAAGAACAGAGATACATACCCACAACACACTCCCTCCCACCGAGACCACAGCTAGTGTACAGACACGCCCTAGCAAAACAGCAAGCTTATCTGCAGACCATTTAAACACACCCAGTTACGCTTTACACATGTGGTTCCTCTAATGTATGCTTATTTTTGGGAACTGAATATTACAAGGAGGCATCGGATCTGAAAGTTGTTTCTATTTCATATCTACAAAGATAAACAGGCATGAGCAAGGATAATTGGTTTGGCCTTGGCAGCCGGCCTTTTGGCTTTTTCGATGCTTGATTGTTTTATTTAGCCATGATTTTATAAAGCCTTGTTGTGTAAGCACTGGCCAATATTAGTAAAAATGGAAAAAAAAGTAAAAATCTGTTTTTTGGTCTCATAAGGCACACATTGGCAAACTAGCCCTTGCACTGAAGGGAAGTACTTTGTGTGAGAATGTGAACCTTGTGAAAGAGCAGAATACTACCACCAACAGTGAATTTAGCTACTGACCTACTGTCCCATGCTGTATCCTGAAGCGTGCAGAAGAAAAATGTGAATGACAACAGCAGACCAGTAAAAGACTGAAAGCCCCTATAAACGTTATCTTTACGTTCACATTTTACACACAAAAAACCATAGAAATTCAGCAGTTATAGTAGGAGTTATCTCAAGTAACTATAACTCGTGCCTTAAGTTAACTATAACATGCGCCCCGCCACGTATAGTTTTATCATCAATAATTTTATAGCAAGTGTTGTAGATATATTATCAATGACGTCATAGAAGATGTTATGAGTGCTGTAATATCTGGGGTAATTAGAACTGTATGGGGAGGGTGTGAGTTATAACCTTTGTTTTTTCAGTGAATTTCTGAGATTTTCTTTAACATAAAATAATATTTAATTACCATATGTTTATCCAACCTCCAACATGCATGGCCTTTGACCGTGTACGGAGGGTGGCTTGCCACAGGGCCTGGCTGTGGCTACCACCCTCATGTAGCCAACCCCGCATGCAGATGCAGTCACCCACCCACATGCAGCCAACCCCCCGTCCGCAGATGCAGTCACCCACCCGCATGCATATGCAGTCACCCCCTCGCAGGTAGCCAACCCCCACATGCAGATGCAGTTACCCACCCACATGCAGTCACCCATCTGCCTGCAGCCAACCCCCCGCATGCAGCCAATGGCAGGGGGTCAGCTGCAGGGTCTGTCCAGAGGCCAGGTCCTTTCGCCAACCCCCCCAAAGGTAGCCAACCTGGAAAAGGGGCACAAAGCCCTCCTCCCCGACCGATTTCAGCCGCAGGAACCCTATCCCCCGGGACCCCCCACTTTTTTAGGGGAGGGCGTACGTGGCCCGCCCTCCCTGGGCCGTATTCGTCCCCGGGACCCCATCCCCGGAAACCACTGTTAAAATTATGAGGGAGTGGGACACACAGCCCCCCTCCCCGGGCCGATTTCTGGCCATGTTGACCCCATCTTCCAGTGCCAGCCATATTAACAAGGGTGAGGGGGCATGCAGCCCATCCCACAGGGCCTAGGCATTAGGTATTTGGGGATCGGGCCATGTGGTCCCCCTCCACGGGCTGATTTCGTCCCCAGGGATCCCATATTCTGGGACCCCAACAACATTATGAATGGGTAGGGGGGCATGTAGCCACCCTCCCCGGGCCAATCCCGGCCCGGGGACCCCATCTCCCTGGGCCCAGCCATATAATAAGGGGGAGTGTAGCACGCAGGTCCCCTCCCCAGGCCATTATAAGCCCCGGGACCCCACCTCCGGGTCCCTCTCCCTATTCTATCATTCAGCCCGGCCCTGGGGTCCCTGGGGCTTAAATTGGCCTGGGAGGGGTCCCTCCGTCTTATTGTATGATTCGGCCATCCCCCTGGGGATGGGGGCTCGGGTGCGAAATCGGTTCGGGAGGGGGGCTGAACGACCGCCCTTCCCATTTTCATTTTCTGCTGGGCCCTGGGGGTGGCAGTCTCTGGGGCTGTAATAGGGCATCATGCCCTAAGGTTGCTATAACTTGCGCCCCTGCCATGCCCAGTGATATTATCAATGATGTCAAAGAAGATATCATGAGGTCATGAGTGATGTTATATCTAGGGTAATTAACAGTTTATGGTGAGGGCGCAAGTTATAGTTACATTAGAGCACGAGGTATAGTTACCTGAAATGACTAAATATAACTGGTGAATTTCAGTGGTTTATAGAGTTTAAAATTGAACATTTCACCAGCTGTGTGGGGCTGGGGGTTGGCTAAAGGGCCTGTCCCTGGGCCCTTTTTTTTTAAAGGAGATGCTTGGCCCCACTCCCCAAACCTATTTTTTAAAATAGCTAACACATTTTTGGCCCCTGGTGGGCTGCCTAGGGTGTTAGAGTATTCCTAACCTGCCCCCTTGTGTCTTTTTTTTACTTTTTTCTAGGACTTGGGACCGAGTCCTAAGATAGCTGGCACCACTTCCTGGTTGAGGTGGTGGCAGCCAATCAGATCTCAGTTTGAATTTTGTTTGGATTCGTAGAGCCTTCGCGTCTCTATATATACAAAGGTTATTTTTCAGTAATTACTCAAAAACTACCAGACGGACTTACACCAAAACACAAAAAGCACTCTTTCTGGACCTAGATAAAGCATTGTGGCAAATTTGGTGTAAATCCATTCAGCGATTTAGGCTGTAGCTGTGTCCAAGGTTCCTATGACAAAATGAATGGGTAAAACGCGTTTTGGGACCCCCTCAATTTTTTCAGCCCCCGATTGACGGATCACTATGAACCTTTCCATGCCCAAACTAGGCAAAAAAGAGCACGCTTTTGAATAGTTTTGTGGAGATTCATCAAACTGCGCTAAAGTTATCAGCAACAAAAAAAATGCATTTCCTATGGAAACACTTTCCTAAGTATAACTACCTAGTGGCAACCACCACTGGGTGTATGTATGTGTGTGTAAATTTGTGTGTATATATATATGTATTTATATATGTACATATATAAAAACACACACGTATATATAGATGTATGTATGTATATATATATCTCCAGAATCCCAAGGCAAGACCACGTCGGGTCAAACACGGGCACAGACTCCGTAGTTGGTGCAAACAAAGAAGTTTATTGCATGTTCATGTCAAAGATGACGCGTTTTGACCGCAACCCTGCGGTCTTGATCACATAGCGTGCTGCATGAATAGACATTGTATATATAGAGCAATGAGGCAGTGACTCTATTATTTCCATCGTGACTTTGACATAGTCACACTAACATTACAACATGCAGTAAATTTACATAGTCATCAGCCAATGACTAGGCACATAACGTGGGGCAGACATTTCAACAGACAAACAATAGACTTCCAGCTAGAGATCACACAACGTGGATGACCTTAACATAGAATACAGTAACATAATGGCAATGGTTCATAACAATCTGAACTATTGCTAAAAAATGAATGCTTGAAAAATAATAAACTGGCAGAGCTTGTGCATTAGATAAATCAAAATGAGAGGAAAAACCCCTTGACCCAAAGTAAATAGAGACAGAAGGCGCGCGGTCAGTGCCGAAAAAGGGTGACGCTGGTATTGCGTTTTTGTTCTAGCTGCGCTGATGCTGGAAAGAATACGCTGTACCTTCAAAGCCATGCAAGAACTTGATTGAACGAGGAGAAGGGATTCAGGTCATGGTGGCACCAATTGCTGACAATCCATCTGGGCACAGGAAGAGCTACCTAACAGGAATAACGGGCTACTGAAAAACGGTCAGTGCAAGATTGGGGATAAACTAAATGTCTACTTAGTGCATAAAGGTCATGGCCACAGATGTGAAATTGCTACCGGCATAATGCTAGGAGTTGAAGTCTAAAAGAGAGAAAATACAACCCTCATACTGCTATGTGCCATGCAGAGTGTAAACAAAAAGTGACGGGTCACTGACTAAAGTTGTCATGCTGAGAGTGATAGGGAGGGGGGTCGGCAAAGCAGAGAAGGTGCTGCAGTGTTGGGCGTGAATGGTCAGTGTTAAATTGGTGCAGTGTGGTCAGTGCATGTGAGTTAAAATCATGTATGTTAAGTGAAATGATACAGATGTATATTGAAAATTAAAAACGGGACAACCAACAAAGAGTCAGCCGACTCAAAACCTAACTCTGATATAACGCAAGCGCATGAGAAACAGAGGATAAAAGTCGTGCATACATGCTGCATGGAGATGGGTTAGGGCAAGCCAAAGTGGGAAATGCTGCAAGATGTGCAATTGATGTGGAGCTGAAACAAAAACGTCATAGAGACACTCTGTCATGTGCGATTAGAGGAAATTGTGCAGGTCCTCACTAATGTTGAGCCCTGAAGGGGTCTTGGAATTTAGTTTTAGAATGTACCTAGGTTCCAGTTTCCTTAGTAGTATGGCTCTATTACTATCCCATCTGAGTGGTGGTACGCAGACTATAACAAAATACCAAAGGTGGTCTAAATTGTTACCGTGGACTTCTTTGAAATGTCTTGCGACAGGGTACGTGGGGTCGCTGTTGACTATCGCCCTCAGGTGTTGTAGGATGCAAAGGTGTACCTGGAGTATCGTGCTGCCCACGTACCTGAGACCATAATTGCAGACAAGCACATAGACTGCAAATTCTGTCCTGCAAGTCAGTCTGTGTTTGAGAACTATAGGTGCGCTTCTGAACTGAGCTGTAACTTGGCTGGTGTTAACTCCAAATTTAAACACCATGAAACTGCTACACTTGAAGAACCCTTTAACGTTAGATAGCCAGTTCGTTTTGGAGGCTATTTCAGAGCTACTTCTCACAATAGCGTCATGCATTAAATTAGCTCTCCTATATGTGATGTCAGGACGTTGGGTAACTATGGGTCCCAGTATGGGGTCAGTTTTAATGATGCCCTAATGTTTGTTGATGATGGACCTTAGTGCATGTGCCTCAGTGTTGTGCGTGATGATCAGGCACGTGCAGACGCAGCCCTGGGTGGACTGCTCAATCTGTGTCTCAGAACTGACAGTTACGTCAGTTGGCCTCCCAAGTAACAGCACATCTCTGGGTATGACGTTAGCTTTGTCGATGGCGACAGTGATATCTCTCTCCGTGTAGCCCCTATCTTTGATTCTCTTGTGTGCGTCCCTTTGACAGGCTATAAGATCCTTGTTGAAGCTGCAAATCCTGCGCAAGCGCAGCCTTTCACCATAGGTAATGCTTGCAATAAGGTGCCTGGGATGGAAGCTTGAGGCGTGGAGGGTGGAGTTGGCAGCTGTGGATTTCCTATGAAGGGTGGAATGTAATGTGCCATCAGAAACATATAATTTCACATCCAAAAAATCAACTGACTCAGTGGTCATGTTGGCATTAAATTCAAGATTAAGTTCATTACAATTAATCAGTGTTAAGAAAGCACGTGTGCTCTCGATGTTACCTTCCCAAACCACAAAGACGTCATCTATGTACCGTAGCCAACATTTAATGGTATTGGTCCAAGCATCAGAGTATGCCGCCATGAGAACCTGCTCCTCCCACCAGCCCACATGTAAGCAGGCATAGCTGGAAGAGAAGCAAGCCCCCATGGCAACACCCCTGAGTTGTTGATACAATCTATTGTCAAAAACAAAGAAGTTATGTCGCGGACACCATTCGATAAGAAACAGGAGTAGTTCATTATGCTTGTAACATGTGATGGTTCTCTTCACTAGGAAATGTTGGCAAGTGGATAATCCATCTCGGTGGCGTATGCTGGTGTACAGCGATGTTATGTCTAATGACATTAGGACACAGTCCTGTGACCATGGGACATTCTTGATTTTGAGTAGAAAGTCGCTGGTGTCTCTCAGATATATCGGCAAACTGACAACAAGTTCTTGAAGAAAAAAATCAACGTATTTGGAGATATTCCCACACCGACTTTTTCGTGCTGAGATGATCGGGCGTCCTCGTACTGGGGACGTGCCTTTGTGCACTTTAGGGAGGAAGTAAAGTGGAGGGGGGTGGTGTGTGTGTTCCTAGTGTAAACGTACAGACCAAATCTGCACTGCACAGCCTTGTATCTAAATAGTGCTCTTGAGTTGCGATGTAGCTAGGAAATATCCCAGGCTGCTTTCCTTGCATCAGAAGGTATAATTGGGATCTGAGTCACAAAGGTAAGTCTACACTTTTGTGTAAATGTACATTTGTTTTGGAATTCACAAAACTGCATTTTAATAATAAGTTTACAGGTGCAGAGACTCCACAGTCAGGCAGAGAACTCCGCACATAAAAAGATAAACATGTCCTACTCTAGTGGCCAAAAAATCGAGATACTCCCGACCCACGCTATAGAAAAATACAAAAGGCCTTTAGTGTCTCCTAGCGCCGCTTAAAAGGAGGAAAAAGCTCAAAAAGCATGTAACCCTCTTTTAGTTCGCGGGTATTTATGACATTAGGCAAACGGAGCTGCAGGAGCTTTTATTATGAAGGTGTTGTAGAACTTCCTAGTACTAAACTACACTCAAAATATGACAGAACAGAGCGTGGGGAAGCAGACCAAGTCTTTAAATTTTGCGTACAGCTGAAGGAAAAAACTGGACCAACCTCAGTAGCAAGAGGGAGAAGGATAGGACAAAAAATGCTTAAGAGTTGTTGCAACACAAATTCCCTTCAATCAGCACTTTTAATAAGTAGGATAGAAGTGACACTACACAGCTATTAGGGTGCTTTCTAACCTTGAGATCGCAAATATATCAGTCTATGGTGAGACCGCCATTGTGAATTGGGTAACTCTTAAAGATGCCCCATACCTTCCTTTAGGTGGAGAACACCATGTAAGGAGAAGGCAGCATAAAAGATGATGGGGCGGTTTTGCTACTGTTAAGGCATTTTGCAGTAAAGCCCCTCTGCCCATGGCGGTGACCTGGCCCTGCCCGACTGGTATGTGATCAAAGTAGGCCAGGTGGAATTGTTTGTCAGAAAGTAGAAAAAAGAAGGGAGGCAATTGAAGTGGCTGACAAATAAACCCAAAGAGGTGCAATCACAGGACAGAGTCATTGTCTTAATACTTCAGTGCCCTGAAAGGGGCACCTGGTTGGCCCATGAACTGCCCACCCTGCCGTTCGGTGCAACATGTGGGAATGGTGCCCCTGGAAGAGCAAACATGGTCCTAAAATGCATTTTTTTCTAATATAGCATGGAATCCTGATGAAGGCTGGAATTATGGAAACATTCTTCACCACATTTGAAAAGGAGGTCATGGCTGGAGAACTTAACCACTAAGCTTGAGCAATCCAGCAGAACAGAAGGTTCAACAAATCCCATTACCTCATTAAAATGTGTGCATGCGGCACTAAGTGTAAAATTGCTTCTAACAGGCCCAGCCATGGGTCTTTAGCAGTTTATTATAAAACTTTGCCAATTACATTCCTTCAAAGCATAGAACACCGGTCTGCCATCCTAATACTGCAGTTCATCTCTGTTTCTAATATAACTATTCATGTGGGTTTTAAAAAGTAGAAATAAACAGGGCACCCTCCACTCGCATAGTGTACATAAATACTAGCCCCATTTATACACCTGCGCATTTCGCTCTGGTGGGTGGTGCCCTACCTTCTGTACTCAAGAGAAAGGGGCAATCTCATCCCATTCTAGGTACTGGTATCCAACAAACTAACTGATGCAACGGTTGACAAAGTAGGGGGCAGCAACTTACTCACACTCCTTCATATACATCATTCCCTAACTAGCACATATCCTGCCCCTTTCTCATGCTTACCCTCACACAGAGGAACACACCGATGACGAAAAGCGCGGGGAACTGTAGGACTTGCTCATTGCACCCTTGGAATCCGTGAGGTGTCTCCTTTTATGCAAGGGTGAAGAATTGTTACTTATGTGGTACTTCTCAGACAGGGCGCCAGCTGCTATAGAAAAAGCATCAGGTGTACAAATGGGGCTAGGTGTTATATACATCTTCCTGCCTTGCCTAGTCTCAGTGTATTCGGGTATCTAGCCATACATTTGGTCTACATACCTCTTTGCTCATCCTTATCATCCTGAAGGATTGTAAGGAAGGGTACAAAATAGCCCACGCCACCCCCACACCAGAGTTGGAAAATGCGGTGTGGTTGTTAACGTTATATGAAACCTCAGTTTTCTCAAGCCCGCCAAGCAGGGGGTCGGAGACAGACAGAAGGCGTGAACGTTCAATAATGCATCCCAGGTTTCTTACCCTGGCCAACCAACTCCTGCCTCGTCAGCAGCTTAGAGCCTCACTGCTCAGGAGTGGATCTTAACCTTGGCGTGACCCAGAAATGTCCTTCTTAATTACGGAGTACAATGAACACATGCCGAGTTGCACGACAGATGTCCGCATTGTGGGGAAGTTTAAGACCTCATTTCCTTTACACTTGAACACATTGAAAGGTCAGACCTCTCTGCCAAGTATGAACCGCGAGCGTGAAGCGCCGACGCTCTTTCATGGCCTAAATTGGAGCCAGACACTCTCATGCCGAGGTTAAGCTGGTGCGGTCGCCGGCCAAACTGATTCCTGCGGCACCTGAACCGTGTTGTGCGTGCATGGCTGTTTTCTAAGACTTAAGATTGATAACGCCGTGCACTGGTATCTCTGTTTTTTCGTGGCATTGTTTCCAGTCGACACAAGTCATGTTCAGAGAACTAACACTCTCTTTACAGCACCCACATCAGAAGAAAGGCAACAATTCACTTACACAGCAACGAGGAGGAAGGCTTCCACCATACAACAGCAGAGCCTATATCAACCAGCAGTGACAGAAGAAACATGGACTATTCATGGTCGTGTGACAACAGAGGAGAACAGCACAGAGGAAAAAACACCCACACTGCTAGAAAAGCTCCTGCATCCCTATAGTCTAAAACTGCACCCTCCCACTCGCTGCAACCACAGACAGACCTGGTGCAGCCTGCACAACCTCACAATATTATCCAGTGGCGGCTCCTTCGCTAAGCCAGAGAAGCATCGCCCCACTGCTTTTCGCAGTGTAAATAAAGGAAAAATAAAATTTAAATAACTTATGTTATTATCATTTTATTTTTTCATGCTGCTGCTGCTGCTTTGCGTTACAACAAACAAATGATGGACGGAATGCTGACAATGCAGACATTCTCCCCCAGTCAAGAGATCTGGGTTAAATCCATCGTTCTTTTGCCCACTACAGCACCCCAGTTTAGACATGGCCATATGCAAATCAGTCTTGACCCTGTGCCTCATGGGAACAGTCCAGCCCGAACTGCCAAGCCATGTCTTCCCTGGACCGGAACCAAGCATCCTAGGACCGGTTTCTGGCTATCAGCCGTCATCAGCCAGGATAGCTTGACTCCAGTGGCGTAGTGAGCACGGGTCCCACGTCTGGGAATACCCATCCCACTTAGGGCGAAAAGCGTTACAACAAACAAATGATGGACGGAATGCTGACAATGCAGACATTCTCCCCCAGTCAAGAGATCTGGGTTAAATCCATCGTTCTTTTGCCCACTACACCACCCCAGTTTAGACATGGCCATATGCAAATCAGTCTTGACCCTGTGCCTCATGGGAACAGTCCAGCCCGAACTGCCAAGCCATGTCTTCCCTGGACCGGAATCAAGCATCCTAGGACCGGTTTCTGGCTATCAGCCGTCATCAGCCAGGATAGCTTGACTCCAGTGGCGTAGTGAGCCGGGTCCCACGTCTGGGAATACCCATCCCACTTAGGGCGAAAAGCGTTACAACAAACAAATGATGGACGGAATGCTGACAATGCAGACATTCTCCCCCAGTCAAGAGATCTGGGTTAAATCCATCGTTCTTTTGCCCACTACAGCACCCTGGTTTAGACATGGCCATATGCAAATCAGTCTTGACCCTGTGCCTCATGGGAACAGTCCAGCCCGAACTGCCAAGCCATGTCTTCCCTGGACCGGAATCAAGCATCCTAGGACCGGTTTCTGGCTATCAGCCGTCATCAGCCAGGATAGCTTGACTCCAGTGGCGTAGTGAGCACGGGTCCCACGTCTGGGAATACCCATCCCACTTAGGGCGAAAAGCGTTACAACAAACAAATGATGGACGGAATGCTGACAATGCAGACATTCTCCCCCAGTCAAGAGATCTGGGTTAAATCCATCGTTCTTTTGCCCACTACACCACCCCAGCTTAGACATGGCCATATGCAAATCAGTCTTGACCCTGTGCCTCATGGGAACAGTCCAGCCCGAACTGCCAAGCCATGTCTTCCCTGGACCGGAATCAAGCATCCTAGGACCGGTTTCTGGCTATCAGCCGTCATCAGCCAGGATAGCTTGACTCCAGTGGCGTAGTGAGCACGGGTCCCACGTCTGGGAATACCCATCCCACTTAGGGCGAAAAGCGTTACAACAAACAAATGATGGACGGAATGCTGACAATGCAGACATTCTCCCCCAGTCAAGAGATCTGGGTTAAATCCATTGTTCTTTTGCCCACTACACCACCCCAGTTTAGACATGGCCATATGCAAATCAGTCTTGACCCTGTGCCTCATGGGAACAGTCCAGCCCGAACTGCCAAGCCATGTCTTCCCTGGACCGGAATCAAGCATCCTAGGACCGGTTTCTGGCTATCAGCCGTCATCAGCCAGGATAGCTTGACTCCAGTGGCGTAGTGAGCACGGGTCCCACGTCTGGGAATACCCATCCCACTTAGGGCGAAAAGCGTTACAACAAACAAATGATGGACGGAATGCTGACAATGCAGACATTCTCCCCCAGTCAAGAGATCTGGGTTAAATCCATCGTTCTTTTGCCCACTACACCACCCCAGTTTAGACATGGCCATATGCAAATCAGTCTTGACCCTGTGCCTCATGGGAACAGTCCAGCCCGAACTGCCAGGCCATGTCTTCCCTGGACGCTTTTCGCCCTAAGTGGGATGGGTATTCCCAGACGTGGGACCCGTGCTCACTAAGCCACTGGAGTCAAGCTATCCTGGCTGATAGCCAGAAACCGGTCCTAGGATGCTTGATTCCGGTCCAGGGAAGACATGGCTTGGCAGTTCGGGCTGGACTGTTCCCATGAGGCACAGGGTCAAGACTGATTTGCATATGGCCATGTCTAAGCTGGGGTGGTGTAGTGGGCAAAAGAACGATGGATTTAACCCAGATCGCTTGACTGGGGGAGAATGTCTGCATTGTCAGCATTCCGTCCATCATTTGTTTGTTGTAACGCTTTTCGCCCTAAGTGGGATGGGTATTCCCAGACGTGGGACCCGTGCTCACTACGCCACTGGAGTCAAGCTATCCTGGCTGATGACGGCTGATAGCCAGAAACCGGTCCTAGGATGCTTGATTCCGGTCCAGGGAAGACATGGCTTGGCAGTTCGGGCTGGACTGTTCCCATGAGGCACAGGGTCAAGACTGATTTGCATATGGCCATGTCTAAGCTGGGGTGGTGTAGTGGGCAAAAGAACGATGGATTTAACCCAGATCTCTTGACTGGGGGAGAATGTCTGCATTGTCAGCATTCCGTCCATCATTTGTTTGTTGTAACGCTTTTCGCCCTAAGTGGGATGGGTATTCCCAGACGTGGGACCCGTGCTCACTACACCACTGGAGTCAAGCTATCCTGGCTGATGACGGCTGATAGCCAGAAACCGGTCCTAGGATGCTTGATTCCGGTCCAGGGAAGACATGGCTTGGCAGTTCGGGCTGGACTGTTCCCATGAGGCACAGGGTCAAGACTGATTTGCATATGGCCATGTCTAAGCTGGGGTGGTGTAGTGGGCAAAAGAACGATGGATTTAACCCAGATCTCTTGACTGGGGGAGAATGTCTGCATTGTCAGCATTCCGTCCATCATTTGTTTGTTGTAACGCTTTTCGCCCTAAGTGGGATGGGTATTCCCAGACGTGGGACCCGTGCTCACTACGCCACTGGAGTCAAGCTATCCTGGCTGATGACGGCTGATAGCCAGAAACCGGTCCTAGGATGCTTGATTCCGGTCCAGGGAAGACATGGCTTGGCAGTTCGGGCTGGACTGTTCCCATGAGGCACAGGGTCAAGACTGATTTGCATATGGCCATGTCTAAGCTGGGGTGGTGTAGTGGGCAAAAGAACGATGGATTTAACCCAGATCTCTTGACTGGGGGAGAATGTCTGCATTGTCAGCATTCCGTCCATCATTTGTTTGTTGTAACGCTTTTCGCCCTAAGTGGGATGGGTATTCCCAGACGTGGGACCCGTGCTCACTACGCCACTGGAGTCAAGCTATCCTGGCTGATGACGGCTGATAGCCAGAAACCGGTCCTAGGATGCTTGGTTCCGGTCCAGGGAAGACATGGCCTGGCAGTTCGGGCTGGACTGTTCCCATGAGGCACAGGGTCAAGACTGATTTGCATATGGCCATGTCTAAGCTGGGGTGGTGTAGTGGGCAAAAGAACGATGGATTTAACCCAGATCTCTTGACTGGGGGAGAATGTCTGCATTGTCAGCATTCCGTCCATCATTTGTTTGTTGTAACGCTGCTGCTTTGCGGGCGGGGCGAATTGCTCTGCTGACAGAGGAGCCGGGGGAGGTTGGTGAGCACTTTGTAAGTGCTCAAGAATGTTTGGCCAGCCAAACAGTCACGTGCACTTAGCTTGTTCTCCACCCAGGCTGCATTATAGCCAGGGTGGAGAACATGCCCAGGCTCCCATCCCCGTCTGAGAACCGAACCACGGCGCTCATATCAATCAAAACGCTGCACTGCAGCGTTGTGATTGGCTTAAGGCAGCCTGGGTGCTTCCTGTTCCTGCCAGAGCGGAGGGATGACGAGGAGAGACGCGGCGAGGAGGTTAAGTGTAATTTTCTTTTTCTTTACCCCGCCCCACTACCCCAATCCGTGCCGGCTGCCACTGACTGACTGATATCATCTAGTGACAATACCAGCATATGTATAAATAGCTATCTTTTCTGGAAACCTTACTTCAGGACCCAGAACCAGAAATCAATGCTGTCTAAAACCTGAAAGCATATCTACCGGTAGCAAATAGAAATCACCTTATCGCTCCAAATAATGACGGAAAAAAAATATAAATATCTGTTGCGTCAACAATTGCATGCCAGCCAGTGGCAGGCAAATAGCAGCAGGCTGTAAGGATCAACCGGAGGCAGTATTCTTATTTCCAGCATGGCAATCAGCCTCCTAAATCCATCATCTGTCTACAAAGAATTCAAACAATGCCGTTCACAAGATACAGAGTTAAAACAAGGGCCACAAATCATTACTACATGAGAACCCAATAAATGACTCCTGTTGCAGGCATGCATTAGCTTCAGTATAGTTTTCATAGCTGTAAGGATGAAAGTCTACAGCAGTTTAGTCCAGTTGAATCATCCTGACATTTGTTGTTTGTTGTACCCCAATCCCCCCCACCCAGGAGCCACCCGATCACCAATTCCAGAACTGTCCTTGGTGCCTCCTGGGACAGTGAATGCACAAAGGGCTTCATTACCATTTAGTCTTGAGGACATACCACTCTGGAGGCAAAGAGACTCTTTGGGGATGCAGGATGATCCCAAGGGTGAGGTCTACTGGCTCCACTAGTCAAAGTACAGAGACCCCCCACCCCCAATACTTGGGGGCCCAGAGAGTGCAAGGTTCCTTGATCACTGTGTGTGATTTTGTGTTTTTAAAATATAGGACGACTGCCTGTCCACAGATACAACATGATTAGGCCATCCAGACTCCTTCATCTCCAGGGAAGGTAACTGGATGGCATACATATGTTTTTCACTGGAGCAATTTCACGAAGCCGCACCTACAAAGTGGCACACAGCCCCACAGCAACGCAGTGCATGCTGGAAGCAGGACATGTCCAATAAACCCGACAACTCTTTGGGCTAGCTGGAAGGTTCTCCTGGAATCTACATTTGTTCTCAGAAGTGAGATACATTTGTTCTCAGAAGTGAGAAAAGCACAGTGAAGCCAAACGATGACAGGCAAAATGTAAACAGTGATTTGATGTAATTGGCAAGGGCATCCCATCTAGCTACCAGGCAGTGGCGTAACAATAGCCCCCACAGCCCCAGCGGTGGCGGGCCCCTGGCCTGAGAGCTCCTGACTAGGTTCAGAACGTGGGCCCTCCATGTACTTTACAGGCCCCCCCCTCAAGTTGTGTTACGCCACTGCTGCCAGGGACGTACAGTGTAACCTGGAGCTTACCTCAAGCACCTTTAAGAACTTCACCTCAACAAGGCCAGTAGGATTCTGCATGGTAATTTCTTGAAGTCTCAGGCAACTTGTTGCATGTATTCTCTCGTTCTGTAGCTCTTCTTGGGTCAAGTTGCCATGCCAACATGGAGCCCCCTAGCTGAAGGAGTACAGGGCTTCCTCTTGGTGACTGAAACCACTGACCTTGTGCCATTATCTTGCACAAGGTACTGTATACCAAAGTCCCAGGATGTTCCTATCTCTAAAGAGGGAGACAACCCAGGTTTACTGTGTCTACCAGAGTTGACGTTTTTCTACCATGACCAGCAGTTCCAAATATACAGCACAATATAGTTTGTGAGCAACCAAACTTAGTTTGCAACCAGAGTATCTTGACCTTGACTAGTCAACTTTAGGAAGGTGGTCCCAGGATGCACCGTACCTTGGATACACACCCATATACATCCATGTGGATTCAACTAGGACCAGTAGAATTTAAAATAACAGGGTGCAGTTACATGAAAACATTTCAAAGAGAACAATTTGAAAGACAATCAGACTAAGGGCAGTAGGGTGGCTGACAGTGGAGTGGTGTGGCTCACTGGTTAGAGGCAGCAGACCCGGAAGCAGAGGACGGCCCGGGACCAGGGTTCAATTCCCGACGTGGCAGGGTCATGGACCAGGGCCAGCGGACTCGATAATTCTCGCTTCGGTGCCTACTCTAACCAGGGATCACACTCGGCAACTCTGGGCATTAGCTTGCCTCATCTCCACAACGGCCCCCCACATTCGCCGGGGATGCCTGGTTTCACCTTGGAGATACCCTGGAGGGACCATCTCACAGGGATAACCAGGACGGGTTCCCCAGTGGTCTACAGCGTCACGACGCCTCAGGGCAGCAGTGCGCTTTACAAGACACATACATTTATAAAAGAACACATTTCTTTGTAAGCTTAGTTTGACTCCTAGGTATCAGTCACTGTTAAAAACATGTGTTCCACGCTTAAGCTTTCGCCAGTCATTTAAACCCTGAGCATGGGCCCACAGGTCCACACCCATGGTTGCTTTGTGGAAGTTGGACCATCTTTACTTCACTCTACATGAGCACCATTCAGAATGGTTGTTTGAGCACACATTACATTTATTTAACTTTAACAATAAAAATAAATTCATCATAAAATAGAATTACTGCTTTCATTTGCAGATCCACAGAGGCCATTTAAACAGTTGGTAAGAGAATGTCCCCTTGGTGCAAAGGGGGAATGTAGTCAGCATTTAGCTTTACACCTTCGGAATTAGTTGCACAGCCTTTGATGTGGATAAAGTTTTTTAAGAGTAAAATGAAGGCGTACATGATGGCACACATTATTTATAGCAGAGTTAAGCTGGTGTTAGCTTAGCCTGTTGCTGCCAGGTGATGTGAAGTCTGACCCTGGAGAATGATTGTGAAATCAGAGAGCATGATACAAGATACCAGAACAGGTACATTTGCTGATTATGGCACATATGCAGAATGCTGTTTTTCTCTCTATTTGCTTGCTCAATAGCTACCACTGTTGAAAATACTACAAATAGGAAGCTTGCACTTGAGAATACAGGAGATTTGACCTTTGGTATAAACATTGATCAAACTGTTGTTAATCATGATTTTTCAATCTATAGTGCAGAGAACATAAGGGGCCGTATTACAGATGGTGCGCCGGGGGCGCAACAGGCGTTTGCTCCCGCTTTGCGCACCCCAGGGGAACTTTGGTATTATAGAAGGGGGCGCAGATGCTCGTGCGTCCCCTTCACTAATACCGATAGTGCCAGGGCGCACTTAAAGCGCCAGTGCTATCAACAGAGGGTGTTCCCTCATTTGTATAGGGGCGTGCCCTAAGCAAAGGAGGGAATTCCTTTGACTCTGCACCCGCACCACATTACAGACGCGGGCATAGAGTCAAAGAAGCCCTCAGGGGGCGCACTGATAGTGCGCCATTTAAAAGGAGGCCCACTGTCAGTGCACCTCCTGACAGCAGCCCTCTTCAAGGGGTAAATGGGGTCCCATGGACCCCTCAGACATCCCCTTGCATGCGGGTTCAGTCACTGACTGCACCCGCCTGCAAGGGGCTCTCTATACCTCTTTGAAAGTGCGGACGGGTGACGCCTGCACTGTGAAAACACGGAGCGGCTGCTCCATGTTTTCACACGAATGCACTGCCTCCAGGGCAGGGAGAGGTCTCGGCTGCCCTGCGAGCAGCGCATACGCCACAATGGGGGGCATTATCACTGTTTGGACCCAGCGCACCTTTTGAATGGTGCGCAGGGGACAAACAGTGCTAATGTGTAATACGACCCCAGATATTTATTTAAAGTCTAGGGGGGAGATATTATATAAAGGATACTCTTTATTACCATCGCTCAGCAGCCATATATAGCACAGTAAGAACAACATTATGGCATCTTGCTATGAATGCCCAGAGATCCATGACAACAGCCTTTTAATTGCTGCTCCCAGCCTTGGGTACAGGGATAAGTTTAGCTTTTCCCCATTTTGTCTTGACAAACCATACTTCTTTTATTCCTCCCCTGGACCTATACAGCCAGATTTTTGGAAGTGTTTTTCCGTGCATTACTGTTTTCCACGTCATTTCTTTGCCTTAAAATCTGCAATGCTCAATTGTAACTACCTTAGATAAAGTTCATTTTCCTGAACCTTTCTGATTTTCTCACAAAAAGTAGTTCCCCCTAAGTGCCAGGGACTACTATGGAAAAGTGTGCTTTTTGAGGCCAAAAATATTTTTGGCTTTTATCCAATGATTCTTTTAGACTGGTGAGGTCCTGACAGCTTCCCCAACAAATAAAGTTTGCCAGAAACCATAAGGAAAGAAAACAGGCATTGAAAAATCCAAACATCTGGTCACCAACACCAGACCCATTGGCTTAGCCAATGCTATTTACATTATGTTTCATCGAATGTGTGTCGTTATCCCGCACTCTTTTTGTCCGCAGGGAATCACAACGCGGTCATTACAACGACCGCGTTGTGATTCCGCATACCATTACTCCGCAAGTCGTAACAACGACTTGCGGAGGGGGGGAGCGCTGGATGTTGGAATAGTATAATTTACTATTCCAACTCCAGTCTGTGCGGACAGTAGGGAAGGTATTGGATTTTAAATCCAACACCTTCCCCCCCCCCCTCCCCCCCCCCGCAAGTCGTTGTTCCGACTTGCGGAGTAATGGTATGCGGAATCACAGCGCGGTTGTTGTAACGACCACATTGTGATTTCCAGCGGCCAAAATTTTTCGTGGTAAACGTTGTTTAGCTGTTTCATCTTTTGGTCATTTCCCAGGCTGACAAAACGCAGTGAAGGCTTGAGAAGGCAGAGGACTGCAGGAAACTGCTGGCTGGAATGTTGGGGTCATGTTGTTGAGTTTTGCTTTAAGAATAACCGCTGAAATCTCTGAAACAGAGTCCTGATCTCCTGTGAGAGGCCGCCTTTCGAGTAAACTGCTGATTGCCACCTTGGTCTTATCTCCACTACGCCTCTCTTTGGCTAATTCAGCACTTAGTCATGGAAATCTCATATTGTAATGCTGCTGGGCTTCCTTCAAATTCTTCACTATGATTTGAGTTTTCCGATGAACTAAAGTCATACAAATATTTAGTCAGCTTTGCTAATTCAGAAGCCCAAAAACTCAAGGCTGTGCACCTCTTTCTCCATGGCTCTCTTCTGCACATTTGATTTTTAGATTGAGGGCAAGATTTGGTAGCAGAGCACTGACTTGGGGCAGGGCTTGGCAGGTGCAATAAAGAATGAAGTTAAACTAATGAAGTTGCACATACAAAATGCCCCTTACCTGGGTTTCAACTTGGTTTGCTTGCTTGAGATGCCCTTGTAGAAACATCCTAAGAGCACAGAATTGATTTTTAGATCTGTCGTTAGCGAAGAACTTCTGATTTACCTAAAATTAGACATATAATTGTACTTATATGGACTTTTAGCCAGCACTCTGAATCTATAGGTTTGTTATTGTGTCACTCACATTTTTCGTTCGTTCACTACAGCATACAGCATGGGGCAGTGGGTCAAGCCACAAACTTCACTGTGAGGGCCTGATTTCTTCCCTCTCACAAAGAGCACATCCACACACAAAATAGTTCCCTTGAGTGCCAGGGATATCTATGGCAATGTTTTTTGCTGGCATTGTTTTTCGGCTGTTGGTCACTGTTTTTTGTTTTTTACACCGATGTGGGCCCGGCATTTACCACAGCAATAACGTTTAGTAAGATCCATGACAAAACAGCCAACACCAAACACAATGGCTTTGGCAATGGTTGTTAAATGATTGGTTGCTACAGAGACTTGTATGTGCTGTTTTGATTGTCACAAGCGCCGGAGTACTTGGCTGCTGGCTGTGCACATCTTTGGAAACATCAGCTTTTCCAATGCATTTACAGCCAGCGTGGGATTGCAGACAGCTGCTTGGGCTTCACTGAACATGCAGCCATGGCAAGGGAAGCCACTTTCCAGTCCAGTAGCTCAGCTATTCACATCTGTACGGAAATTCAATTAGCAAAAACAAAGCTGTAGCCCAATTTTAACTTTTCCTAGTCTGTTCTATTTTAATAGAGCCCAATAAATGCCCCAAAGGTTTCTCACCAGTATTATTTAGGAAAGCAATATGCCATGATCAGCAGAGTCATGTCACGTAAGTGCTTCTTGCCACAACAAACAACCTCCTATCTAGATATGAAAACCACTGAAGCCATGACATGGATGCAGGGTAAGGTATACAGATTCCTGCAGGTATTAGCAGAAGGTCGAATTGCTCCAACACATTCCTTTATCTTAAGCTACTCAGAACATAGACAAACACCACGTATTAAACAGGCAAATACACCTGCAGTAAGATCGCCCGACAAGAGTTTCTCAAGGGCTACTGAGAAGGATCGTATCTGCCTCAGTGAAAGGCTTGAAGAGAAGCTTAGCCACCAGAGGTCAACCTTCTTCCCTGCCAGCACAGCAGAAATGACAGGTCTAGGAGAAAAACAGACATTTAGATGCAAGGGAGGTGGATGCTGGCACTTACTCTGCAATGATTTCTTGGATTACATGAACAGAATGTTCTTTTTTAAAAAAAAATATTTTTATTGAACATATTCTTTCTATGTCCAATGTAGTGCACATATATGTAACGAACACAACATTATCAAGGCCAGCACAGTGTCAGAATGAGTGCCTGAAGACCAGAACATGCAGTTTAGTATAGCATGGCATCTATAAATACGGTGCAGTGTGCCTGGCACAGCAGGCTGCTGTTCAGGTAATGACAACCAGGATCCAGTCAGTGTTGTCATTCTATAGTATGAAAATGTGCAATAGAGTCCAGACAAAACCGCATAAAACAAGAAATCTTAACCAGTGAACAGGCCGCACCCACTGAGACTGACAATAAGCATTTTGTTTTGCGATGTTAAATCAAGCAAAATAAACATCAGAGCGAGTGAGAGCTGGTTAGCCCAAAGCAAACAAAACAGAATGTAGTCAATCCGTTGCTGCAAAATCTCAAGCTGCTGCGGCATCTGGGGATTGTGCCAGTAACTCAATCGAATGTGGCATAACAGCTTGGAAATCAATTAGGATAGTGCCCCAAATGGGCGCAAGAGGGTATCTGCGCAGTCCTATCATGTCTTCCCAATGAAGGGAGACACTTTCAGCCTGGGCCCACGTGGTCAGGAACTTCTCCCAAGCAGGAAGCGTAGGGGGTAGAGACTATCGCCACCTGCGAGCGGTAACGCTTTTGGCCAACAGAAGACTTAAGTTTAGAAAGTGGTCGGAGGCCCTATGTTTCTTATCTCTGTCGTGCCAGCCCAAAAGACAGACCTCCCATCTGTGTAGTAAGGCGCACCCTGTGCAGTTTGATAACTGCGAAGTGACCCCTTGCCAGTATTGGTTAAGAGATGTGCAGGCCCATAGCATGTGTAAGAAATCTGCATCAGGCAGGCAACATCAGAGGATAAAGTGCTGAATGAGGCAAAAACAGGCATTGCGCAGTACACGGACAGGACATGCAAGAATGGAACTCCCCTTCTTATCTGTGCAGGGGTGCCCCAAGTCTGTCACCTAGTTGCAACGCAGGAGGGTGTGCGCAGAGTTACGGCTAACCAACGTGTAAAGTGTTTCCCGGTACCCATGACATGCAGGTATTGAATGGTGAGGTGCATCTGACTTTCTTGCATCATGTCTCCTCAGCATGAACAGAATGTTCTGTTGTTTCATCATTAGATTGGATGGTTTACCTAGGACTTGTTTTAGTTTCTCTAAGCAGAATGGCAATTAAGTATTAATTCCTTTGATCTCAAAGAGTCTGCAAACGACTGTCACTAATGGCACTTTAACGCAACTCTCAAGTAGGCGCAAAGATAACACAACCTCACAGATCAGAGGAAAAATGGTACCTGGCTTATGGCAGCCTTCTAACCTAGATATTCACAGTAGATGACCATTGTAGCTTCAATTTTTCCTCCTCCAACATGAGGTAATGAATAAAGATAGACACTCAGTACAGAAGGCAGAGAAGGCGTTGACTGCAATCCTTGAGGACATATGCCGTACTTATAGAATAGATGAATTACACTTTAAAGAATATATTGTGGCGATCGTAAGGGCGCAGAAGGAATCCTGGTCCCGTATGACATTTTGAACCACTGCCAGGAGCGTTACTGATTGTTAAAGTCCCTCTACCCGACCTATAGGCCTATAAATGTAGAGTCGCGTTTCTTTCTACATGGTACACTACTTTATCATTTGAATGGTATTTGCAATTTGCTTTGTACTTTATGGACTTACATTGAACTAAAGAAAGCACTCAAGTATTTGTCTAAACACATTGAAATCGTGGCCCTGCATGTGAAAACACTCCACACACCGTCCAATTCCAAGAATTTAAGCTTTGGTAAAATGGGCTAAGCCCCAAGAGTAATCACTTTCACTGCACATTATCATTTGTCAGAATTCTAGATGCAAGATTCCGTATGCAAGGTTCTCTTTCATCGCTTCTCAATCTGTTTATTCTCCTGTCCCAAACAACAATGGATAGACTGATCAGCGAGTCTCAGGTGGAAGTTAGCTAGGCTTACCCTGCAGGCTCAGCCTCAAGGTACTTCTACTTGCATAGCATCCTCTGACTGTTTCCAAAACCCTTGTTTTTGCCCTTGTAATTGGAGATCTGTGGTAACACACTATTGAAGACAGAATATATTGTTCCATTGAAGTTCAAAAAAGAACATCTATACATAATGGGGTGATATATTATGCAAATGCTGTATTTCTGCATAAGATATTCTGGCATACAACCGCATGGAGACTTACCCTCATTAGGTACTTCATTCTTTCTGTTCCCGCCTTCTGTCACGCCTCAATTTTTAATTGTCTCTTTATTCCTACCTTCAAGGCCTCAGAGTAAAGCCTTGTGTTTCTTCTTCCCCCTACTTGTGGGAAAAGTCATAGGGGGAGAACTACAACTGGGAACCCCCCGGTGACACCCTCATTGTTAGATGTTGTCTCATACTCACTGCTTGCATGCCACCTCCAGGAGCTGGGCACCCACCGCTGCTGAAAGTGAAGCTCCTCACACTGCCATCTTATCTGATACATGGAAAAACAATGGGCCTTCCTTCCCCATTAACAAAAACACTTATCTGTCAATCACAAGACCATCACCACAGCTGAGAGGGAGGCTGCACCCAGATTTCAATGTGCCACCACCCTGCTTTGAGAGATGGCAGCTGTGTCTGATAAGTTAGAGATCAAAACAATCCTCCTTCAGGGACATGTTGCATTCCATTGTACACATACATTGCACTGCCCTACAAAACGGATTTATTTTCTCCTTATATAATACTAGCCATACCATCTTGTACTATGTTTAATGTGGTCTAAAACAGTCACTTGTCCTTGGAGCAGCCGGATACGTTCCATCGTTCATTAATGCCGGGACGAGAGAGCTCGGCATTAACACTTGTGGTCAGGTTGCCACTCACAGCGGTACCACAATCAAATATGGCCCAGGTCACTTTCCCCACTGCAGGTGAAAGGCCCACAGCTGTACCTTAAACTTTCTGATTTGATAAAATAATGATCTACGGTAAGAGGCTAAATTGTGCTGTATTTCAGTGTGCAGAACACTGAAGCAGACAAGTATGCAAGGACCATGGAAGCCTTCATGCAAAGGACAAAATTAGACTAGAATGGATGGGCGTTTTAGTAAGTTATATATAAAGTTATATATGGGGAACAGTGAAAAATATGATTTTTTGTATTAACATGTTATTAGTGACATTAAATAGCCAATGAGAGCGAAGCTTGAGTTATGTATTTTGTCACTCAGAATCCTGAAGCGAAAAACACACCCATCATTCACTTTTTACCAATTGTTAATTTTATGTTATGTATGCACCCTCCTCCCAGAATCATTTCCCACTGCTTTTAATATCTACAAATGGGCAGAGGATGAGGAAGACATATAGATCATAATCTCCCTCTCAAACTGACAAAAACATAACTAGCCTGCAGCTACCCACAACCCTCTGATTCATTGCCTTGTCAGCAGCCAAATCGAAATAAATACTTTGGTCCGGCTACCCACACTAACACCCACTGTGCAGAGTTGGACTGGGACAGAAAATAAAGTAAGGCCCCATCCCTCCCAAAAAGTGGCCTCTATAAGTGAATCAGATTGCTAGAAACGTGTCCCACATTTGAAAATCCGGCCAGTTTTGAACTAGTAAAGACATGCTGTATAGATGTTTTGCAAGGTATGGGAGAATGCAAGAATTCTTTGTCGCACAAAATGTTTATGGTAATATCAGAAAAATCAACAGCAAAAACCAGCCCACCACAACATGAAACATGCACCCAAACAGGCAAAAAACTGGCCCACACACTGACCTACACACAAAACTACCTGAGGATACTGGAGTCACAACTGTGCCATTCCAGTTCAGACTCACATGAAAGGGGGGGGGGCATCAAAAGATTTTTGAGAGGTCGTCTCATCCTTCACTTATCAAGGCATGCTTCATCATTGATGACCTCTCACACTGGGGTAGGAGCAATGTCAACCCAACGGACTCGACCGAGGGATGCTATTATTAGCCCTGGGAGCGCTTAGAAATCTATTTTCAGGACAATGTCTCAGGGACTGTGTTTTTTGGGGGGCAGGGGAGGAGTGGGGGAGATATAAGGAATAAAATATACCAATGGGTATACTCAAAGATTTACTTTATAAGTGAGTACCGCACACTGACCTGTCAAACCAGCCCTTCGGGCACTGCCAGATTGCCCTATAGGCCAGTCCGACCCAGCCTCTGTGCCTTCTCTACCTCTCCCTGTCCGAAGATGTGCTCTCACATGAGCAGAGAGTCAGCGACAGTCTGGCAGCGAGCCGTCTTCCCCATCAGCAACACTCTGACAGTGAGAGCCGTCTTCCCCATCAACATGGGTCTGCAGAGACCCGCCCTGACAGGGGAGTGTGGTAGCTGGCGCAGCTACAATCCTGCCTTTATTCTCCTGTCTCCCTCAGATCTGTGGTGAAAACAACTGACAGGTGGGAGCGTCAGCTGCCATTCAGGCATCTTGCTAGGTCTCTGCAGACCCAGGCGATTCAGGGTAATGCTGGGGAAGGCTGTACTTCCCATGGCGATGTCACAGCCACTATTGTTTCCCATTGTTGTTACGTCACAGCAGTGAACAATCGGATGTAGATCATTTATTCATGCTGCTGGCTTCTAATAGAAGCCATAGATAAGACATGTTTTCGCTATGCTTAGAAAGGAAAGGCAGTTCGCAGAGTTGCGAAATCTCTTTTTCCGGTTTAATTGCCTGTGCGCCGAAAATGGATTTCAAGGATTGAACTCTGGAGGAAGTTCACTACCTAGTTAATAACATTTATAATTCTTAGAATTAATGCGCGTTGGCTGCAAATGCAATTAAAGCAGTGCATGCATTCCACTGGGCTCCACATTTGTATCAATAGCCAGGAGTTTCTTGGTTAATGCACCTCCTGTTTCAGTAAATGCTGGGGTCAGCCTCGCAGTAGGTGATCACATGCGCTCTGCTGCTCTAACATACGCACGACAAGGCTGAGGGCTGCTTGAGAAGCATGTGGTGGGTTGTTGTCATGTCCCTTTCCTGCGCGAGGCCTCTTCCTGCTTCCTGTTGTTAGCTGTGAGAGGAAATCCTCCACATGTCTGTCATTCGGCTGTGTCCGGCTCTACTGACATACATTCGGTGCGCAATCTCTTCAAATGACCATGGGTGTGTGATGCAGTTTTTAAAGCTGCTTTTATAAAAGTGTTACACTGAAAAGCTTCTCTAACCCCCCAATATTGATCTAGTCTGCGCCGGCTGCCAGTCCTGCCAACCTCAAAATGTATTAAATTGTGAGCAGCTCCTCGTTGTATACACCTTGAAAGTAAGGATACCTTGAGTGAATGAATGAAAAGCTTTATTCGGTAAGGAAATTGCATACCATAAAAGCACATACAAATATACATATAAATTGGTTAATAACAATTCCTTACTAGTATTTTAAAACATTAAAAATGTAAAAATGTACAGACAGTGCTCGAGAAACAGAACCCCCCTAATGCAGGTTTAGGATGCAAGGGGGGCTAATCCCAGTTCATCGTAGGGAATAGTTAAGTGGCTCGAGGGGCCGTCTGGATAAAATTTCACTTATAGGTTTGCTCTGTGTCGCACGCAAAATTTTAGGAACTTCGCCATGTTAGTTGCCAACATTTCTGTTTCTAGCATTTGAAGAGTCATGAAGGCTGGTCTGCATTGGGTTAAGCCCAGGTGTTTCAAAACAGGAATCAGATATAGCTTTCTTGCCTCGCTATAAAATCTACAAAACATTATTGTGTGCAGAGTCGACTGAACAGAGGAGTCGTCACAAGGGCATAGAGCCAATTGGGCTGACCAATCATTTGTCACGGGGAATGTAATTAGGCGGTGGAATATGTTCAAACGCAGTCTGGTCAATAAGAATTTCTCGTAGTTGGTTAAGACGGAGTTCAGATAAGGCTCAATTTGATCTGTTGTCTGGATGTGAAGAAACGGTTGCACAGTAGTTTTGTTTGTTTCAAGTGCCAGACGTAGGTCTGTTAGGTGGGTTGAACATATGTCACGTATTTTCCCTCTGGAGATTTGTTTAGTATTTAGGGGATTGGTAAAAAAGTGTTCGAGTCCCAAGTCAGTAAGAAAATTTTTGACATAGGTGAGCCAAGTAATGCGTGATCCGTATTCCAATTTCATACAATCTAAGATAAGTGTCTGTGTAAATTTTAGTTCCGGTGTGGACCAGATGCGATGCCATAGGAGAATTGGCTGCATTCGTATTACGTCTGTGACAAATGGGAGGCCCAGTTCACTGTGAATGTTAAAAGTTGAAGTGGATCGCGGGGCTGCCAGCAGGAATTTCAGGAAGGAGTTCTCTGTTTTTTGAATTGAGGAGACTCGTGCATTGCCCCAGATCCCTGCCCCGTAGATCGCCACGCTGAGACATTTTGAGTTGTAAATGTCAAGCATTTCTTTGGATGCTCTTTTTCCCAGTCTCCGAGCAAACATTTTCAGTGCCGTTGTTGTTTTTAAGAATTGTAGATTTCTATTCTCTACGGCACTATTCCAGGTGGATTTGTTATCTATTATGACTCCCAGGTAGGGATAGGTTGTAGTGTGTTCTATTTCAGAGTCGTTTGAGTAGATGTTTTTCCTTTTACGCAGTTGTTTACCTGAAGTCATTGTAAAGGTTTTCTTGGCGTTGATATTTAAACCCAATGAGTGCATAAAATTTGTGTATCTATCCAAGGTCCTTTGAAGTTCCAGAGGGGTGCGGGCTATTATAACTGCGTCGTCCGCATAAAGAAGGGCGGGGATTGGGCGCAGTTGGATATGTGGGTGGTCCTGGCTACCTTTTAGCAGTGCTGCTTCTAGACCATTGGTGTAAATGTTAAAAAGAAAGGGCGCCAGGACACAGCCCTGCCTGACTCCCCGTTCAATGCCAAAAGATGAAGTAAGCTGGCCTCCTATACCAAATCTAACTCTTGTTGTAGTGTTCGAGTAGATTTCTCTGATATAGTTGACTAGGTTTATATCAGTTCCCAAATTAGTCATTATGGCCCAGAGCTTGTTATGGTCTACGCAGTCGAAGGCTGCCGATAGATCAACGTATGCCATGTAAAGGCTGCCACCCTTTGCATGGACATACTTCCCTCTCAGGAGGGTGAGGTTAAGAACCTGTTCTGTGGTGCCTCTTCCTGCTCTGAAGCCAAACTGGATGTCAGATAAAATATTATTTGTCTCTGCCCAGGTTTGTAGTCGTACTAATAGAATTCTACCTACTGCTTTACCAAAGGAGTCTAGTAGGGATATAGGTCTGTAGCACGTAGGGCAGTTCCTGTTTCCTTTTTTAAAAATAGGGACTAGAATCGAGTCTGACCAGGATGTTGGCAGTCCTACCTGTCCCAGAGCCACTAGAACGTTTAGTAGCAGGGGGGCCCATAAGTCGATGTTTGATTTGTAGAGGTCCATAGGAACCGAGTCTGGTCCTGGGGCCTTTCCTGATCTACTACCATTCAGTGCTTGCTGTACCTCGGCAAGATTGAAATTCATCGCTACAAGATTAGTTTTGGCCGGTGGTAAAGTTGACGTCTGTGGGGATTGATCTGTTGGGGCTGAAAATATTTTTGAGAAGTGGCTGACCCATTCTTGTTCAGAGATGGTCGACTCAAGCGTTCCACTGCCTTTTGGGCCCGTCAAGAAGGGAGAATTTACAATCTCCCAGAAAGTAACCGAGTCTTTGCTTAGGCAGCTATGATGCAAAGCAATCCAGTGTTCCTCTTTTAATTCCTTTTTTCTGGATGCTAATGTTTTATTGTAAGTTTGCCTGGCCATTTTAACCTCGAGCGTGTTTCTGGGGATTTCTTTTAGAGATCTTTTAAGATGTTTATAAGCTTTGGAACATGCTGGGTTAAACCATCTAAATTTAGGTTTGTCTTTTGTCAGTTTTTGTCCCCTGGGGTGCACTGTCAGGGCGTTTCTTACCGCTGAGATTATGTCTTCGTAGTTGGTCACTATCTCAGCGGGAGAAGAAGTTTCTGTTAGGCAGACTTCAAAAGCTGGATAAGCTGTTGTGATGACGGTTTTTAAAATGTCTGCGGGATCGATGTTTGACCATTTAAGTGCGTAACCGTTTAAGCGGGACATGGAAATGTAATTGTCGTGAAGTATTGTTTGAGCGTTTGCTCGCAATGTGGCAATTTGAATGGCAACAGATAGTGGGAAATGGTCACTAAAAACACAATCGTGTGTAGTAACATCAAGGATCTGCTTTGGGCGAATGTTTCCCACTAAAATGTAGTCAATGCAGGAAGATAAGCCTCTGCCGTTGAAAGTTGGAGCAAAGGGAGTTAGAGGCACAGTATGTTCATTTGCAAATGCTAATTGCAAGAGAATCATAGTCTCATTCAGGATTGACCCCTTGTGGGAGTGCACGAAGTGGGGGATATAATTCTGTTGATGGTCTGTATAGCCACAGTTTCCGTTTAAGGTACTTTTACATTGTGTCAAGTTAAAATCCCCCCCCCAGATTATTATAGGGTCATTTCCTTTTCTTTCAGTAAGTTGTTTTTGTAAGAATTCACGAATTTCTTTAATAACCTCCATAAAACTAGAGTCAGTGAGGTTATTATAGATGTTAACTATTAAAATTGGTGGCATCCTGTTTATGGTAACTCGTAGGATCTGATACTGTGATTCGTTTTTAAGAGGGTAAGCTTCCAGAGTGGGTGTTAAATTTGAGACATAGATGGTTAGTCCTCCTTTTGCTCTACCGGATGTTGAGGGGAGTGCTGGACTAAAGAAGGTCTTGAAACCATTTATGTGAATAGGAGTGGTTGCCCATGTCTCCTGAAGAGCAATTATTTCGGTTGCTTTCATAAATTTGATCCATTCTTCGTTCTGGATCTTTGAGAGAAGGCCCGAAATGTTCCAAAATGTTACAGTTAATACGGAGCTTTCTCCGTTACTTCTGTTGGGAGTCCTGGATGTAGTTTGTTTGCCCGCAAGAGTGTGCTCTGTAGGAGTGATGACATCCACCCTGCAGGATCTAACTATTTGAAGCGAGGAGTTTTCAGGGACACTGGTATGATCGGGGTTTAAAGGGGTCCCTAGTTGAACTGTTGGTAGTGGGTAATTAAGACGAGATATGGTCGAGATCTTGTTTGTAGCAGGATGTAAACTAGGAAGCTCGTTTGATGTGAAATGGGACAGAATGGGGATTGAAGGAGTAGGGATATCCGATGGTATTGATTGTCATTCCACCTCCTCTAACATGGAGAGTTGTTCGTACCTGTTTTGAGTGAGGATGCACCCGTTCTCTCTGGGGGATTTCGTTTGCTCGATACGATAGAAAAAATCGAGTGGCACCAGATTAATGTTAGTGGTTTCATGTATTATTCCCCTATTGATCCTAAGAAGGGAGCGGACTAGACCTGGAGACCTAAAATTTATAACTATGCAGTCTCCAGGGTTTTGTTTATTAAGGTCCCCAATCCAGCCCACTCTTCTCACCATCAGGATCTGATTTATGTGCCTGGGGTGGAAATAAGTGTTGTTAGTGAGCCAGTAGGCAACCTTGTTCCTTAGTGAAACCCATGTTTCTTTACAGTCTTTTTGTAGGGGCGGGACGTTTGTTAGGACCAAAACATATGGTCGTGCGGCTGGCGGTAGATGTAAACTTTCTTTGTTTGGGATTGTGGTGGTGGTCAAGTCTGCCCTGCTCTCGTGGTTTAAAATTATGCAAGGTGTCACAGATTGTTCCGTTGCTGTGTGTGATGTTGAAACTCCCTGTATGCTCTGTTTGCTCGGCGGTCTTGCTGTTGAGACAGTGGTGGAGGTCATTGGAGTGGGATTACTTGAGTGTTCTGTTAGTAGAGATGGATTTTGTGCTTGCTGGGGATTGGGTTGACTTAGTGCTGAGACGGTGTTTAAGAAGTGTGATTGTGTTCTGCCATCGAGTAAAGTTTTCGTAAGTTGGACAAATTTATCCTCAAAAACCGAGGAAAGTAAAGATATCATTTCACTCAGTTTTTCTTCTATATCATGGCTAACCGCTGTTTGAATTTCCTTCATACTATTTTGTGCTGTCATTTTAATCATTTCTTCGAGGATGTCTAATCGAGCATGGGTGAGTGGAATTGGTTCATCTGTTTGAATACCTATATCGTGAGTAATTAGGTGGGTTGGTGTCCTCCCAGGTTTAACTGATTGGCCCTTTCTGTGTGCCCCCCTCCCAATACTTGGTTTATTGTTAGCTTTCCCCCGAGTTAAGGGCCCTTTTGGTAGTGGAGAGGTGGCTTTCTGCTGTATTCCTTTTGAGCCTGGTGACACAGTTGGGAGATGGACTGGGGGGTCCATAGTGGCCGTTGATCCATTAGGGGATCTAGTCGGTGAGGGTGGGCTGAAAGCGTCAGAGAGTCTGATTGATCTTAGTGATGGTTCTATAGAGAGTCTTTTTTCGGTTGATTGTATTTCCTGAATAAGTAAGGATTCAGCTCTCAGTAGATACGCATCTAAAGTGCCCACTGTACTTTTACGTGGTTCCATGTTAGTGAGCTATAAAAAAATGTTAAAGTGCACAATACCGTCTGATGTCTTCAGCTGGTCCAAATAGGGCAGTCCAACAGTAAGTAGTTTCCAATGACCACTCAGGGTACTTTTAACAGTGCCTCAGGGGGACGACGCAAGAGGGGTGGCCCGACCCGGCCTCCTCTGGCCCCTGACGGCCACAGACGGCCCGCCCTCTGCCCCGGCTCAGCCCAGCGCCGCCCGCGCGCGTCCCGCGACGCGGGGTGTACTAACGATTTTTAAGCGCCTCCGGGCGCGAATCTGATGACGCTGGTTGCCGAGATGGGCCCGGGGATCCTGGGTAGTGTAGTCTTTGAATGCCCGCCCTCCACGCTGCGGCCACGAAGATTACACACGCGGCGGCGGGAGGGGGGGGAAGGACTGAGCAGCAGCAGGGCACTCGGAGGCAGTGGCGCCCAGACCCCAGGTAAGAGCAGGGACAACAGAAAGTCGTGGTTTGGAGGCACCCCTTGAGTGAGATATCTGAGAACCAGGAGTTACCAGAAACTTAGTCATTTCAGAGAAGTGTTTTAGATTCCATGGAGACCTGTGCACCGCGGTGCTGCCTGCGCTCTTCGTTGCTCGCTGACCCCCTGTACCTCTATGTAGTACTGCACGACACCCACACAAGATTGCTTTCAAGAGTCTTTCTCGGTTTCAAGCCCCGCTGAAGCCTGAGGAAGATTAAGGACAAGGCCCGGATGCCACTCTGGAGTATCCAGTGACAGCGGCATCCACCCATGACATTACCATGTAGTACTGCTGGTTTCAGGGACAAAGAATGTCACGGCAGGTACTGAAAGTACGCACTACTGTAAGAAACATGATATTAACCCCCTGCAGTTTGCACTGCTTGCCACTGATATTGATATTTAATATTCATTAATTTATATAGCGCCCGAGTCACCCCGTCAGGGGTATCTCCGCGCTGGGGCAGCATGCTTCAGCCAGACAGACACACCTCAGAAGAGATGGGTTTTTAGCAGCTTCCTGAAATGTAGGAGGTTCTGGCATTCGCGTAGTTGGCAGGGAAGTTCGTTCCAGAGAGTAGGGGCAAGGTAGATGAATGCTCTGCCACCCATGCAAGCTTTTTTAATTCTCAGGATGCAGAGAAGTAGCTTAGATCCTGATCGAAGCGGTCTAGAGGGTGTATACCTTAACAGTTTATCGGACAGGTAGGGGGTCCCAGCCCACTGAGAGCTTTGAAAAAGTTGCAGCAGATCTTGAATTTCACTCGTTTTCTCACAGGGAGCCAATGGAGTTTGTTTAGAAGCGGTATAGAGGCTGTTCTGGGAGGGGCATTCACTACTATTTGGGCAGCGGTGTTCTGGACTACTTGCAATTTGTCCAAGGAAGCCTCGTTGGCCAAAGCCAACAGTGCATTGCAGTAGTCCAGTCGACTTAGCACTAGAGCTTGCATCAGTGTTTTTCGTGTGGAGGGTGGTAAAAGAGGGAACACTCTTCTAAGGAGGCTGAGTATGTGAAAACATGTTCCTGTGATAGTGGTGGCATGTGCTTCGAGTGTAAGTTTCTGGTCAATACGGATTCCCAGATTCTTGACCACTGTTTTCGGGGAGAGGGGCAGGGCCCAGTTCCTCCGGCCACCAACTGGGTGACCAGCTTATTGCAGTGCCTCCAAACAACATAATTTCTGATTTCTCGGCGTTCAGTTGAAGGAAGTTGGCCCTCGTCCATGCAGCAATGGTCTTCAAGTCTCTGAAAAGGTGAGTTGGATATTATGGCGGATTTTATCAAAAGAGAGTAAGAGCTGGGTGTCGTCCGCATATGAAATGGGACTGAAACCTAGGGTCTTCATTAGTTTGGCCAAGGGAGTGACATAAATGTTGAAAGGAAAGACAGGAGCCCTGCGGTAGTCTCTTTGTTACTTTGGTGGTCTTTGATCTAAAAGTGCCCATAGTAACTGTCTGAGTTCTGTCTGTTAAAATATCTGCCACCCATTTCAATGCAGCCCCTTGAACACCGATGTTTTGAAGTCTCTCCAGTAGGAATTGGTTCGAGATGAGTCAAATGCCGCCGACAGGTCAAGCAGCACTAAAAGTGCTGCCTGACCCTTGTCCAGTGCCATTCTGATGTTATCAGTTAGCTCTATCAAGGTGGATTCGGTACTGTGCGTGGCCTGGAAACCTGACTGGGAGACATCCAGGCCGTGTGAGGATTCTACAAACTCAGATAAGTACTTGTTAATGTGTTTTTCTAGTAACTCACTCTGAAGGGGGAGCAGAGAAATGGGTTGGTAATTGACAGTTCGTCTATGGGAGCTTTGAGGTTTTTCCAGATTGGAACAACTCGTACTGCTTTCCATTCGGGAGGGAGTCTACCATCCCTCAAGGAACTATTGAGGATGGTGCAGATAGGAGTAGCGAGTTGTTTAGCAAGCCGGAAGGTGATCTTTGCCGGGATTACATCTAAGGCGGACCCTGATTTAACTTCAGTTAACAGAGACTCTATCTCTTCAGGGATAGGGAATGGAAAGTTATGCAGTTGCGCGGGATTGGCAGAGGTTGCTGAGCGTTCTATAGAGGGAATATTATAAATACCACTAGCTGCGGTAATTTTGTGGTAGATTGTGTCAATTTATAGGACGCTATGTTGTCACATAGTAATTGAGAAGGAGCATCTACAGCGTGGCGTGCCTTAGGGTTTGTAAAGGACTTCAGGATTTGGTATAGAGTCCTTGAGTTGTTACCGGCCTGCTCTAGTTAGTTGGTTATATGCAGCTTGCGTGCGGACTTTACATTGTCATGGTAAGAGGACAGTGCAGCTTTGAATCTCTCTTTATTCTGTGCACTATGTGATTGCCGCAATTTTTGTTCTAATTTCTTACATTGGCTCTTTTCAGTCTGCAGGAACGGGGAATACCAACTGGTTGGAGAGTGTTTTGGGGGTGGGACTGTTGTTTCAAAGGCGCTACGTGATCAACAGTGGATTGTAGGATGAAGTTAAAGTGAACTAGCTGTTCTTCTACACTACCCGTGTCCGTGTCACTGTTCCAAGAGCGAAAAAGAGTCTAGAACTGCTCAAGGTTAAGTTTATGCCATTGTCTATACCAACGCGTGGCACGGGTTTCCGGGGTTGAATGATTTCTAGGACTCATGATTTGAAAATCTATCAAAAAATGGTCTAACCAAGTTAGAGGACGTGTTTCCCCACAGGTGATGTTAGAGGAATTAGTTAAGATTAGATCTAAAGTGTGTCCCGCTGAGTGAGTGGGGGCGTAGTTAATCTTCAAGAGGTCAAATGTGGCCAAATCTGCCAGACAAGCTGTGGCGTCGAGATTGGAGGCATTTTCACTGTGGATATTAAAATCACCCAGGAGTAAAAAGTTTCGAGCTGAGATGACATGTGGGGAGATAAATTCCACCAGTTGGTTAGTAAAATCTAACAGGGGGCCCCGGGGTCTGTATACGAGGGCACCTTTCCAACTATGTTGTGGGTGCAAGTCAAGTCTAAAAACTATACATTCTAGTGTGTCCTTACACATCTGGTCTAGACTAGAGATAGTGATAGACAGGGCCGGACTGGCAGTAGTGGGCACCGGGCATTTCCCGGTGGGCCGCCAGGGTGGGCCCGGTTTTGGGCCCGTGGGGGGACGTTTTTGTTATAGGGCCGTTTTTGCAGCATAGCTGCAATATCGGCCCCTGTAACAAGATCGGCCCCTGTAACAAAATCGGCCAAAACCGGCCCTAGCAAACAGCTTAGCCGCACCCCCAACCCCTTGGGGGGCTGGCCAAGCACTTTGCCAGGGCCAGTTTTGGTTCCCAGTCCGGCCCTGGTGATAGATTCATTATGTATATCGCCTCTCATCCACAACGGCTGCTGAGGGATTAAGGATGAGGCAAGGAAATAAGCCTGTTATGTTGTCAGAAGCTAAAGGGTTCTGCTGCCCAAAGAACCAGGAAGAATGTCCCCTTTCGTTAGAGGAAGTATGAAGAAAAAGATCTCAGTGCTGTTGCTTCTACAGTACGTCAAGCAGCTAACAGCAGAGGATATGGAGCCGCGCTACTGCTGTACATCACCCTTATCTTTCTGAATTCATAGTTCTCCTTGGCAGATCCCTGCAATCAATGTATGATATTCAGCAAATATAAAAAAAAATACTTGGCTTGCATATCCAAGAGTTGTTGACGATTTGTCCAACTGGAGGTTATTCAGTAAACCTAGTTTGGCTTAAATACGCTATGAGAAAAGCTGTCACTAAAGATATGAGGCATCTGCAGTGCTTCCTTAACTTGGCAGATACACAAGCAACTCACTACAGAGCGAAACAAAGACAAGATTGAAAAAAAATAAACATTTCTCTATGTAGCTGAAGCCGAAAGAGGTGGTGTGGAAATGTCAGCAGCAGGGATGCTACAACCCACTTTAACTGAGTTCATAAATTCTGTTCCACAAACAGTAAACAGATTCTAAGCACCAAGAGTCAACCATGAAAGGTAGTTGGCAGCCAGCAGAAACTAATACAAATGATGGGTTGCATTCACAAACACATTTATAAATCTAGTTCTATGGGTTTACACACGTTTAAACTAGCTTTTCATTTTTGTTTACATTATTAAATCACAAAATATCTAGGCATACTTCTGTGAAGCTGGAACTGTTTTAGTTTCCCAGGCTTAGTTACAGAATTAATTTGTGACTTTCTTGTCATCTCATCCACAATAAGGAGCTTTAGGGGGAAAAATGATAGCCAGATCACCCTCCACCCATGAATCAACTAAACAACAAAAATCTGGCTTTTCTGGGCAACATCAACTTTTTACATAGGACTGGTGTTGGGGGTATCCACCTCAATCCAGCAACTGGTCTCGACACTTTCACAGTCTAATCCAGTCCTAATCCTCCAATGTCTCAATTTTGCTTAAAAAAATGTAAGTCAGATCACTCAACACATACATATCCTAAACCAAGACAGGTATATGTAACTCACAAAAAATGTGTGTGAAGGTGAGTAAGTACCTCACGTGCCCTACACCAGAGGAGCTACTGGCAGGTTCTCACCAGCTTGCCCACGTTTTTTCATCATTGGTAGCTTTCTCACCTATAGAAAATAAATTGTGTCCAGTAACAAATAAAAAAATAGAAATAAAGAGGTGAAAGCAGTGATAAATGTATCTGGGAAAAGGCACATCTATTTTGCTTTATTTCTTGGTGATTTTAGAGTTCCACGTGCGATGAAGGCGGCATGTGCACTGAAAACATACACATAGAAAGAATGCATAGTTCTGTTTAGTACATAGACATGGCTTCTGAAATGACACAGCTGCACCTCCCCTGCATCTTACACGTAATTATGTATTTAGCGAACTTGCCACGTGACAGACCATCTGCGGCAAAATATACAGATTTCAAGAAATCCTACTATTTTACATACTCTTACGCGCCTCTGTGAATTAGCCTTAAAAAATCTAAAATGGGAATACAACATGAATATTGAGAGAATATTCATAGATTTATTACAAATGGAAAGATCTGTTCCCTCTTTGCATTTTTACCAAAAGGGTGTTGGATGTTGCAGGACTAATTCATTTCATTTCATTAGTCTTTATTTCGATAAAAATTTCATCATAAAAGACATTTGACAGCCAAGATCAAAAAATACAATCAAAATAGTTAAAAAAGAAAGAGAAGATCACGAACACAATGTCATTTAGATAGTCAGTTGCCTCCTATGTCTGATTATCCAAACCCAGCCTAAAAATGTGGCCACTGCGACTACAACACATTCGGCTGAATCATATCTTAAGATACTGAGGGCAACATATCCCTGTCTTGTTCCCAGGGTGCGACAGATGGGTTTCAGCCATTTAGCCCTGGGTGCTGCATATGCTGGACAAGCAAAAAATATATGCCCAACTGAGTCAACACAGCCTAAGCACCAACTACAAGAATCGCAAGACCCACCCTTCCATTTTTTTGTAAATAAATTGGTGGGAAGGGAGCCGACCCTGAATTGGTGATAGAGTTTTCTATCGCTGGGTCTGGTAATAATGTCCCAGTAGTCTTCTAGCAAGGGGACTGATTTATGTTCAAAGAACCTACCAGACAATGACTCAGGGGAAACTGAGGAAATATGTTTTTGGGTTACCATAGACCAATAGAGATCTTTAAATTGTTTTTTTGGTGGAAAAGGATTGTTAGCTGGGTCTGTCCAAAGGATACCTAATCCCATAGATTCCAATAATAGTCGAACGTGCTTGCACCAGGAGATGTAGCCGGCTCCCAGGATAGAGCGGACATCCAGAAAAGCTTTTGCGTAGAGGCCTAATTCTGGTATTGTCCACAGTCTCCTCCAAAAAGCCAGTGGCTTGAACCTGGCGATATCATCGAAGGAGTGGCAACTGAGATCCAGCAAAAGCGGTTTCACTGGGGTGGAGCTGGGGAGGCCCGTAAGTTTCCTTAAAAATTTGTATTATGCTGAGACCAGGGGAGAAAGGTCAGCAAAACCCCAGAGTTCCGCACCATACAAGATTGCTGAATTAATTCTTGCTTCATAAATTTTGATGGGGGGACCTATCATTTTTGTCTGGGATTGCTTGTGTTCCTTGGCCAAACAGCCCGAAAGTTGAGCAAATTTAAGAGAAAGTACGTCTATTTGAGGCCTCCAGTTCAGTTTATTTTCAAAGACAACCCCCAAGTAAGTCATAACATTGGTTCGTTCCAATATGTCCTTGTTCATACACACCTGGCCTTTCACGGTTTTCCCTTTATTAAAAACCATATATTTGGTTTTAGAGACGTTGACTAGCAAGTCATAATCAGAGCAGAATGTGGAAAATACATTTAGAGCCGACTGCAACCCTGACAAAGTCTGGGATAAAAGTAGGGTGTCGTCGGCAAACATAAGGAGGGGTATTTTGGAACCACCCAACGTGGGGGCGTCCGTTGAAGTATTAGAAAAATATTGCACGACTATTTATAAATAATAAAAATAGAGTTGGCGCAAGGACGCACCCTTGTCGGACACCTCTACTAACATTAAATCTGTCGGTAACCTGACCTTGGTTCCCCCAACGCACTTGACCAAAATTATTTTCGTGCAGCCTAACGATGATGTTTAGAAGATCCAGAGGCATCCTAAGCGCCGCTAATTCGCCCCATAGTTTGGTCCTATTGACTAGGTCGAATGCAGACTGTAGATCTACAAAAGCAGCATATATTGTGCCACCACAGAGATAAACCGTTTTCCAGACAATCAGTTGGAATTTGAATGCCTGGTCTATGGTGCTAGTGCAAGATCTAAAACCTGCCTGCAGTGGCGTGATGATATCTTCCTGTTCGACCCAAGACTGGATCCTAGCCAGGATCATTCTTGCAACTATTTTTTGGACCGAATCTATGAGGCTTATTGGGCGGTAGTTCCCTGGGCATGAACGGTCACCTTTTTTAAAGATGGGCAGAATCTCGGCACCCTTCCAAGATTCTGGGATGGCAGCCCCCTTGGCAAAAGCATTTGCCAAGAAGACAATGTAGGGCGCCCAGTTGCTAAGATCAGATTTAAAAAGATCCGCGGGGACACAGTCAATTCCTGGAGCCTTGCCACTAGGTACCTTGAATAAGGCCATCTTAACCTCTTCAATATCAAATTTAAGGTTCGTGGAAGAGGTCAAATCCCAACTTAGAGGGAGAGCAGGCTGAGCAGCCAAGTTACTTTCCGAAAACTGGGATTTGTAGTGTGATACCCAGTTGTCCGGGGAAACATTGTTGGAGGGGACCTGTGCACTGGGTGTATTACCCCACTTGAAAGTATGCCAAAACAAGGTGAGGTTCCTATGTTTGCTAGCAGACAAAAGGTCGCTCCAGTGGTCATTGTCCCAATCACGTTTCGCCTGAACTTTGGCCTTGGTGTAAACTTTCCTTGCGGATTTAATATTTGCCTGGTTTTTAGTATTAATGGCTATTTTTAATTTACTATAAGACTCCCGGCAGTTTTTATTATACCAGGAGCCTGGCTTAGAAATGGTGGGTATCGTGGCCTTACAGGGTTTGGAAAAGAGGGACTTAAGGTCAGAAAATAATTTTGTATGTATATTTGTGGATTTACCAACGACATCGTTGATATCCCGAAGAAGCTGGAGATCTTCCAGCGCGGTGGAAACTTTATGACTAATCTCAGAGAGTATTACACTATCGAGGGCAACCTTTTCCCAGCGCACTCTCAGTTGATTGTTGGTTAAGAGGGCTTTGGCAGTCACAATCTCGGAATGAGCACTTCTGTAACGGGGAAAGAGCAGAAGTGACAGGACTAGAGGGTTGTGGTCACTCTCTGGACGGTCACAAACCACCATGTCACTTAGGGAGGACCAGAACTCCACTTTTATTAAAGCATAATCAATTCTGCTACTGCGACCACGACCATCTGAGAATGTTGCCTTACCATTCACATCAGAAATGGTACGTCCGTTGGCAGCCCTAAAACCGCGCTCCATACATAGGCTCATCCACTGGACAGCGGCTTCGGTCCACCGCTTGATGGGTGGAAGATCAAGAGGGGGAATTTTAAAAGTAGAATCAACTTCCAGGGTCAGGGATTCCCAATCAGGGAGCATCGGCTCAAAACAACAGTTCAAGTCACCTACTATTACAACATTGGAACGGGGGTCAACAGTGTCCAGAAACCCATCCAGTTGTAAGAAGGTGTTAGTGCCACGTCCACCAGGGAGTCCCCTGTTGTAAACGTTGATGATTAAGATTAAAGGTTCATCATTGCAGTGGAGAGAAATGATCAGTAGATCGGGATTGTCAATTGCCATTTCTGTGAGTTGATACTTCAAGGTTTGCCTAACCCAAATGCAAAGTCCGCCAGAGGGGCGGCCCCTCGTACCACTAGAGGCCCCCTTTGTGAAGTTCACATACCCAGGATAGAAGATAGAGTCAACAGCCCACGTCTCCTGAAAGGCCAGGATATCGTGGGAAGTTACCCACGCAGACCAGTCCTCTATGGTTAATTTACTGCGGAGACCAGCAATATTCAACGAGGCCAGGGTGAGGGCAGGGGAGCTATGGGGGGCTGAGGGCAGTGGGGTACGCAATGGACTCAAGGCACCTTGAAAGTTTGCAGTATTTGCAGATGCCGTACTCACAAACACAGGGACACGAGAATCAATGGAAAGGGTGGGAGATTTAACAATAAGCGACTCACCATCAACTGCTACCGACTTGGTTTTTAAGACGTTGGCACTGCTGATGCTGGGGGGCGGATAGGTGTCCAAACTCGCCATAACGGGAATAGAAAGGTTAGAATCCTTGTAATGGGCAGCTTGAGCAGCACGGACAAAGCCAAAAGGAAAAGCACCCCGATCCATATTGATTCTCCTATACCCACTCCAACCAGCAAAACAATAGGGAACTGGGCCAACAAGTGGCCTAGACACACAGCCCTCCATGTGGGAATTAGAGAATGGTCAATCAACCCCGTCTAAATTGCTTAGTGGAGCATAAATGTTGGACAAAGGGAGGTGAAAGTCAGGGCCTGGCGGGCGGCGGAAGCCCCTATTGATCCTTTCCCAACCAGATGACATGGCACCATGTGGAGCACCTGAGTCACGGGGATAAAAATGTGACAGATCCAGGGCGGATATACCAGTGGCGCACAAAGTATTTGGCTGGGAACATATGTGACTCACTATCCTGGGGTCCCGAAAATTAATGATCACACAATCACCCTCCACTCTTTTGACCCCATTTCCCAACCAACACACTCTGCGAACAGTCAAGATTTCAGCACTGGAAGTAGCCGGTAAAGGTCTATTTCGATTTAACCAGTGGATGACCTTGTTCTTCAGTTCACTGTGGGACTCGGACTTGTCCTGCAAGAGACATGGAACTCCCACTAAAATGACAGTATATGGATACGACTCTGGTGGGAGATTAATGCAAGGAAATTTTAAAAAGGAGCCAGTACCTTCACTATTAGGATGTCTGGTTATGGGCATACTAGTGACAGCGTTACAATCTTTGTCAATGTTGGAAGCGTTACTGGTAGATGGGTGAGAAGCATTCGCCGTATGGGCATCAAGGGTTGGCTGATCAGTGGGTACACAAACCATGGGGGTATTGCCGCTAGAAGCAGCCCCTGCCTCAATAACTGTTTCAGGTGCTAATAGGGTCTTAGAAGTGGATGGGATCACAATGTGTTTCTCTAATAGGGCCAGGTTTGTAATCATCATACCCTCTAATTTCTCTAATGAACGCGAGAGCCGACTGACTCTTTCGTATAAGGGTAGAAAAAAAGACTTAAATAGTTGTTCTATGGGCTCGACATAGTCGGGAGTCAGGGGGAAGGAGTTGGACAGGATATCAGAGGGTTGAGATGGCACGGGGCTCTCAATGACAACAGGGGCGCTAAGTGGTAATTTATGAAGAGAAAAATGACGAGATTGGGTGGTTTTGGACGGTTTGGACACTATAGCACGTTTACCCTTAGGGTGCACACCCCCACGTTCTGACTTCCCCTGAATAGGGCGGGACTTACTGGCCGATGGCTTGGTAGTAATACCTAACGGCTCGTTGAAGGGCTGAGGGTGGATGTCGCCAGCAGTTGGGAGCGGACCACTGGAAACAGAAGCATTTAAATTAGCAGGTAAATTGACCAACGAACACGGGGCAGGGGGAGTCGCTAATCCTAGATCATTACTAGGTAGTTGGTCAAGAATAGAATGGGGTAATCCACATACAGGAGAGGGAACAGCCATGATGTTGCCAAGTGACGATCTCTTGGCAGAAAGTTCAACAGACAGTCTTTTTTCTGTTAAGATTATTTCTTGTTCGAGGACCCGGGCTGCTCTGGTGATAAAATTGTCCAATGTTCCAGTGACACAACCCCCTACGCTGTCCCGCGCAGTCTTTCTACCTGACCTCAATGATGTCATTCTTGAGGTGAGAAGCACACGGTAGAGGGGGCTTCCAGGGAGTATTAAAGTACAAAGTACTGGGGATTAAGTGGCACTGGCGATGGCACGAGCGAATAAATTGGCCCGACCCGACCACGGCCGTCCACGAACGGCCACAAACGGCCCGCTCTTTGCCCAGTCTTCGCCCTGTGCTGCGACCCGCGCGCGTCCCGCTAGCGCGCCAGAGGAGGAACCTGGGATAGTGCTAGAGGCAGGAGGGGGCGTGAACGGGAAGAGGAACCAGGTGAGACAAATCAGAAGGGCGCTGTGCACCGTGGTCCTCGCAGTCCCGCAGCAGTAGAAATCCACAGCCTGCCCCCTTGTAGCAGCGTAGCGTCCAGGTAGGTCTGCAAGCACCAACAAACACACACGAAGTGAGCACCAGCCAGGGTTTTATACTGAAGAGGCCGGCGAGCGGCCCCTGCAAAGCGGGGGCCGCGAGGCGCTGCGTGTGTGGAGGAAGCCAAAGACGGGAAGAGGAACCAGGTGAGACAAATCAGAGGGGCGCTGTGCACCGTGGTCCTCGCAGTCCCACAGCAGTAGAAATCCGCAGCCTGCCCCCTTGTAGCAGCGTAGCGTCCAGGTAGGTCTGCAAGCACCAACACACACACACGAAGTGAGCACCAGCCAGGGTTTTATACTGAAGAGGCCGGCGAGCGGCTCCCGCGAAGCAGGGGCCGCGAGGCGCTGCGTGTGTGGAGGAAGCCAAAGACGGGAAGAGGAACCAGGTGAGACAAATCAGAGGGGCGCTGTGCACCGTGGTCCTCGCAGTCCCGCAGCAGTAGAAATCCGCAGCCTGCCCCCTTGTAGCAGCGTAGCGTCCAGGTAGGTCTGCAAGCACCAACAAACACCTAGGACTAATTCACAAAGGTATGTAGCGTACCCACAAGGGTACTCCTGCAGTACTACTTCTGGTACTCATAAATACTTTTGTAAATGGGTCTCATTCCTTCAAAAATGGTGTATGGGTGATTTGTGTGGTTTTGTGCAGAGGGGAGTGCAAGGTTGCTTTGGGGGTACGGGGAGGGAAAACCTGGTGGCAGTCAAGCTCAAACAAACGAGTAGGTGTCCCAGAGGTTTTACTATATTCTTCTTCTCCTAGACTCTAAATCCAAAGATAATACACACTGCCCCACTACTGTCATGTTATTAAACGACCCAGAGTCATTCCCCTGACTTTACTGCTCCCAAATAAGTGTCATACAGATGAGACATACATAGGTCTAACGGAGCCAGACCACATTTCCTCAAAGCAGCCAGAAATAAGAAAGGAAAGGAAGGTAGAAATAGAGAGAATGAGACAGAAAGGGGATGGAAAAGGGAGAGTCTGAAATAGTGAGAGCAAAAGAAAGCGACAGAGGAGGGGCAGAGAAAGAGACAGTCAGTGCGTACCTTTGAGTGTATTCTTGTAGAATATATGATAGACATAGAAGATAGGATAAACATAGTATCTTGTGCAACTTTAACTAAAATATGTATGTTTTCAATTTATTAATCTGTGGGGCCAAATTAGAAAAGCCTGTATGTGGACCGGAAGCAGTACTGCAGGAGTAGTCCATGCCCTTATGAATCAGAATGAAAAGTCTAACTTCCTATTCGAAAAAGAGCAAAGAGGGCACAGGGCTTTCTACCTGCACTAACCGTACACGAAATATGCCCGAGTATTCTACTTTTGTTCCCACTTTAGATGTCTGGGGGGCAATTCAAAAATGCGTCAGAGTATATTAAAGAAAACTACTGGAGTACTCCTATACATACTCCAAAAGGTATTTGGTAATACGCCCCTATGTCTCTGCATGAAGACTGAAAACCATTTGCAATCTGCCCTTATGCGACCTCTTCACCGCACACCGATTTACATGGCAGTACTATCACTTGTATGAATGATTTAATAAGGTCCTTCAGTAATGCTCTATCGCTAATGTTATTTGATCCGAGTCCAAATCTTTGCAAACCACTGCTACATCTTATCTTCCCGAGGGTTCTCTGTGAGCATTAAAAGCAGATGAACACAGTCGGGCTCGGATTAACGGTCTTCGGTGCAATGCATAAACACAAAGCACTGCAGGAAATCCTGGGGAAAAAATAAGGTTGATTTTCTTACCCTTGGGTTATTGACACGTCATATTACCTTCTGAATAGGTGTTCTGTCTATGGAATGTGAAAGTTCCTAAAGCACAAACTGCCTTTGGATATAGAAGCACCCCATCGGCCGATTCACAAAAGTATTTCGGATAAGGGAACGAGCACTGCTGAAGTAATCTTTCCTATACTCCTTCATGCCCTTGTGAATCGCCCCTGAAGCGTCCAACTCCCTACTAGGAAAAGAGGGCACAGTCCTTTCTATCCGTATTAATTGTTTATGAATATTCCCTGAATATTCTCATTTTATCACCATTTTAAAGGTGTTGGGGGCAATTCACAAAGGCATGTTAAGAATACGTAAAGCTACTGCAGAGTGCATTTGTATCTACTCGGAAATGTTTTTCTGAATAGGCCTGGTGGCATTTTACCTCCAACAGACAGGATCATGTCAGCTGGGTCATCACCCAGTGAATTGAGACACGTTACTTCGTGCCCTCTATCTATTTACAGCTGTTCTTGGCAGCAGCCCTCCCTCTGACGTGTGGCCCTGGAGCAGCTTACTCTACTGTAGTAAAGAGATATGATGAACACCCACTCGCTAAACACACCCTTGATGTTGATGAGCCAGTCAACAAACATCTAAGACTACCGACAATCCCACCACAGTATTTGTTGGGACACACCACCAAGGCCACAAAAAAGGCAGAAAAACAAGAAACTAGCCATGTCAATTAGTCTCATCTTTATAATGCGAAATGAGAAGCCATTCGCTTTACATGCATGTTTGGAAAGTACTGTTACAAGAAAAAGAGTAAAGATACATGTTATGCAATTAAAAGGATGGTGAAAAAGCTAGGCTGCACGGAAGGGACAAACTCAAGAAGTGGAAGGAAAGCTGCAGAATAAGAAGGAAGCAAATGAGAGAGACAAGAACTTCAACCAATGATAAGCAATGGACTGGAACAAAAGCATGTTTCTTGTATGATGCAGAATATGTCTCTCAACAACAGACAGCTAAAAGCGGTCTGTAGGCGAGACATAAAAATGAGAGATGAAACGAGGAGGCAGAGTAGCTGTAAACAAGGCTGAAAGTATCCTACGTACTGTGCTCACATTCATGTCCTGCAGTGTTTGAGTTTCAGGCTACACGCTGCAGAACGAGAACAAATCCATCTTTCGTCATAGCAGTGGTATACAGGAAGGAATGTGCGTTGTCATACCACCTTGGTGGAAGAGAACCACTTCCTCATTCTTCACCTTCAAATTTTTCTCCTGATTAATTCCACCATACAATTCTCCAACTGGTGCATCAGCAACAACGCAGCAGGCAACCCACATATCCGCTAGGGATTCAGCCATCTTGTTTGCTCTCCTACTCAAAAAATGTCCTTCGTACACATATAGGCTTCTTATACAATAAGTAAAAATGATAAAGTACAAGGCCAGACCATTCCCTGGTCACAGTCAAACTTCCTTAATTGAACCTCTCTCCCTTTTTAACTTACCTTTTCCTCTGACTCGGTCTCTCTACCCAGTGTCAACGTAACAATTTTTGGGGTCCTAGGCAAGACCTATTTCCACTGTTATGTAGGAGCCTGTTAACGTTTAACACATAACTTAGTACTGTTTGGCATCATGTGGGCTTGAATTAGCAGGAAATGGCTAATGAAAAAATTCCAAATTTGTATGCTAATAACAGTAAAAATGTGTTTGGCCTAAAAAATACGTTTTGCCAGGAGCCCCCCAAAGTTCTTAAGATGATACTGCTTGTGTTGTGTTGCATTTCAACATAGTCTCTCCTCCCCCCCCCCCCCTCCCCAGTAAAACTATTCTCTCTACGGGTTGCTCTGCAGACTACCTTTCACATTAGAATCAATTTCTAAACAACAAGAAGAAATCTCATAAATTCATGAGAAATGTTCAGGAATCCACAGAAAGTCGGTGATCAGGGTACCAAGCACTTTCAAGGCTGTAATCGTTTAACTCCATCAGTTTCGAATACCCTGAAGCCACATGTACAAGGCTGGAATGTAAAAGGGGTGCCAGAGCCCTAACTTGTTTACAATTTTCATATTATCCTTGACGCAACCAAGCCGGCAAACAAGGTGATGTTTGAACTTCCACCATGCAATTACTCTGCATGTTTCTCAACACGAACATTTTAAGCTGCTTCCCCTGCCCTGGGGCACGAGGGGATACTAAGCTCGAAAAAACCACAGCGTGACACTTTCATGACTAACAAACAGAGCAAAAACACACCTTTTTCATTTGGTGCAAGCACCAGGGGCCAATCTATATCGGTTCCACGGGGGCAAAGTTGGTATGAATTCAATTCACTCTCTCTTAGCAGATTACTTAATATAAAAACAGATTAAACCCGTTTAGCCGCAAACCTGGTCCCATTTTCAAAAGAAAAGTGGAGCAGCGTAATTTTTGCCTCACCCTTCCATGTTTGACTAGGCCACATATATGTTTACGTATTCATGTGACTTACCATTATTACTGTAATGTTGAGCACTTGAACAGTTACAGAAGGTGCACTTATTGTGTAATCTCGACATTTATCTGAGTGTGCATATTAAGGTTGCCCTTACAGTAACAAATAATTGCAGCTCCCACATATACCTGCATGTGTGTGGTTTGAATAATATTGTAATTCTTATATAGGTGTGTACTAATTTGGATAATACTCTGCATTTATTTTATAACTGAAAATGTATTAAATTGAATAGTACTGCATATCTTTATTGTATCCGTATATATATCTGTAATCATGCATTTAAAATCGAGAGGTTTGCCACCTTAAGTTGACCAAAGGCCTTAACCGCTTCAGTGCCCATGACGAGATGGTCTCGTCATGGAGCGCGGTTGCGCTGTGCCCATGACGAGACTATCTCGTCATGAACCTCGCCCGCTAATGCAACGCCCGGCACAGGGCGGGGAAAGGGCGTGGCACTGAAGGGGTTAAGCATTTGGATTTCTTAATGGTTAACGTTTAACATGAACGCTTGCTTTCAATGCAGTATTTTTCTCTTCTCTGCAGGTGCACTTACATTAGCTAATGGTAAAAGAAAGGCACACTGTGTGAAAGAGATAGGGAGGCTCGAAAGGAGTATATTTTGGCAAAGACAAGAAGCTTTAACGAACGAAGGGAGGACTAATATTCGTGTGAAATAGGGAGACGGGAGGAATCCGAGGACATTCTAATGTGCGGACCAAAGAAAAAAAATCTCGAGTATGGTTGCCAAGTTTTGTTTTTTGAAAATGGAAAATAATGAGACGTGCGACATGGGATTTTCGAAGGTTCTGTTGTAGGTATAATTGAGGATCGCACTTTAGCTTCATTAAGATTCCCTTTAAACTTTGAGCGGTACAGACCTGTTTTCAACATCTACAGACCTGTTTGCAACATCTCTGTTGTGTGGCTTCATGCTATACAAAATTCTTTACCTTAAGAACATTTACAGAGTATCTGCTATGCTGACACCTTTCTGGCTTCCCTGACTTAAATAGGGGTTTCCCGATTCCTAGTTTAGAATAGGGCTTAATTGATTTTCTTAGACAACTTCATGAATAGGCAGGAGGGTCAAAACTTTCAATCTAGTCACCAGACTCTGTTTCTCAGTCTTTGTATTGCAGCCATGGAATTCCTCATGTGCTTCCTGCTACTGAGGATTCATTTTGTCAGACGGTTTGGATAGTAATTAGTGATTCTGTATTTTTACACTATGTTTCTGAGACTGATTTATATCAACTTGGTTTTGAATTTGTAATAAATCCATACTTAATCCTAAATTTCTACTCAGAGTTTTACTGTGTGGCCAAATGGGTTACACTGTAATTGTTAAATTGCAATCGATACTGACTCATTTTATTCCTCAGGCACCAACAAAATTCCATTGCAGGAGGCACGGAAGGAGGAGGCAACATTCTATGCATTGTCAGGAACAAAATGTACTTGCTTCGGTCCTTATTAAGTAAGGCGCAGAAATACTGCAAAATAGTTTGCAGAATGTTTTGCACTAACGCAAATGTAATGTAACATGACTAGGGGCACTTGCGGGTAAAACATTGCTTTCTACACAAGGCTTCAGTGATGGGACAAGATTTCCTTGTCTTCGGGAATTAACTACATTCAGTTAGCAGTAAAGAATCACTAGTGAAGTGAGAGGGGTAAATTGATTACAAATATCTGTTTTATCCTCTTTATAAAACACAAGCATGTAGCTGCTCAGAGCCAGACTCAGACTCAACAAGCATTGGCATAGCCAATAGGTCTCGCCTTTGGGGCCTTATAAGTGCATAACTAAATACTTATAAGGTCCCAAAAGCGAGACCTATTGGCTATGCCAAGCGGCTGTGAAATTGAAAGTGATCGCAAACATCAAAGCGGCCGTGTGGCCGCAAAAGTGAAAGTAATCGCGGTAAAGCGCGGCGCGCGCGCCCGCGCACATGCACTGTAGCTCTAGGCTGGCCTGGTAGCACTTTTTGGAGCCCTCTCAATAAGTCTCGCCAGACCAGCGCAAGCGCTGGGTCAGGCGAGACCTAATAAATGGATAATTGCCTGTAACACTCTGTAAACATAAGTGGGTGAAATTCTGCCAAACAGTTCCACATTGATTTGTGTTCTTGTTTGCTTACATGTTGCTGTGACACCACTTCAGATCCATCTCAGGCACTGTAAGCATACAGAAATGCAGAATAAATACATATTAGTGGGATTCACTTAGCCACAGTTATTTCATAGTTTATCGAAGAGTGATTTACCAGCATGCATGCTGGGTGTGGTTATACTCCAATAGCTCCCTCATGTGAGTACATTTCTAATTCACACCACTATGCATCTCGGAAGGCAGTTTCGACCTATGCAGAAAAAAACTGTCAACTGCAAGTATCGCAGACAATCTAGGCGGCAAGCCTGCTGGCAGAGCTCTTAGTAGTCAGTACAGCGGGCATCTTGCAGTGTGGGGTATAGTTGAGGCATGCAGCTAAAACCGCACTCCTGGAGGCAGGCTCTGGAGAAAGAATGCTTCATTGAGTCCTCCACCAAGGGCTTTTCAGTGCTTGCAGTCTGACAGGGGCTTTTGAGTGGCTTTTAATTAATCATCTGCTGGTCCACTTGAGCAATAGAGACATACCCTCTTCCATTTGTAGGTCGAGCTTACAGCAGAGCTCATCCATAGGGTCAAATGAGCGTTGCCCCTCCGCCTAGGAGATGCCACAGCGTCTGACAGCTACACTGTTGTGTTTCTTACATTTTTAGTTCTCCTGTGTCAAATGAAAACACAAACAATTTTGATGGCTGCATCACAATTTTACAGTTACAGTGTATAGTGGAGGAGGGGTGCTCCTCCTTTGGTAATGCCTGCAGGGAACAGGTCTGCAGTGAGTTAAAGTGCACATGTTGGGTTTGAAAAGAGCTGGAACGAGCCCAATCTGACATGTGCACTTTAAAGTCCTCTGACCTGAGCCGCAGTAGAGAGTATGGGGTACTGAGGCGGCCGGTGCCTGGTCTCAGATGGATAACTGAGTTGCCCTGCTCAAGCCAATCCCAACGCTTCTCTCACACACTTGAATGAAACTCTAATAGTCTTCATTTTAAAGAATAATGTCGGGATTTGGTTAGCCGGGTTCAAAAAAAGCAAACTCCACCCCACTGAATGAGATGCAGCTCGGTGGCCGGTGGAGTAACATGAGGCTGGGGACTCTGAGATCTGGCTGCTCCTCAGCATGCCAGAAAGAGAGCTGAGTGGGCATCGCAGGAGGACCTGTGTGAGTAGCAGAGCATAGGACGGCTGAAAATGCATAGAGCCCGTTACGACTCTGAATTAGATGAACTGTAACAATGAGGAACAGGTTGCGCTGCTGAGCCGCTCTGATAGAGACAATAGTTTTGTTAACTTTGAAATATTGTACTGTTTTTCCATTCTTTTTTAAGCATAAGTCCTGAAGTGCATATGTACAGTTGTGTGCATGTCTGTTGGAGATATTTTTATTTCCCCAATAACTTTATTAAACTCTTAAAAAACAAAAGTCGAAGTGAGGGTTTCCACCCTTTTCTGAGAGGTCTCCCACTAAGAGCTAGTCTTGCTCAATGACATTCAACTCTCGTTCAGATGTCTGGAATTTTGACCTAAGGTTTGTATTTGTGGTTCTTTTTGGAATATATAAAAAAAACTGGTGATTTCAGACTCATAAAAGTTTGAATCGTTTCTTTTGTGCTGTCCGTCTTTCTTATTAATTGATGCATGACAGAAAGTCTTCCAATTTTTTTTTCAGTAGCCAGGTACAAATATCTGCAGATTGTTACTGCATTGTTTTGTTAGGGTAGTTCAGTGGGTGACAGTCCCTCCTGCAAGGATCATTGTTTGGTCTCCAGAATTGTAAGAATTGGGCTCACTCACCGCATGGCATTTAAGAAAGGCATTTACGCCCCAATACTTTGAAATTTCACCAGCCACCACCTAGAGCCTACTAGACAGTGCATACATTGTCTGTTGCGAGGCATATTGTGGCTTAACAAGAACAGAGAAAGAATTAGAGCCTGTCTATTGCTTATCATTGGGTTCTTTCCTTGTCACTCTAATTGGCCTACTTCTTATTTGTATCCCTACTTGTCAATCTTTTGTTTGATTCTCACATGGAACATTCCCTCTTTACAATCCCTTTGATTGGCTGGAGTTGCTTCTTCCACTGCTTGCTTTTTAAACTCTGCTTTTACCTTCCATCTGAAGCAATCCATTAGTGTGTGTGTTTCTCTCTCTGTAACCCAACTTTGATCGGTAAAGTAAAAAAAAGCTCCTGCATTATTTTGTAGGTTCGTGTATGCGTGGTGTGTGCACACCTACAAAATGATGTGGGCGGACACGCCAAAGGCTTTTGTGTTTCAAGACCAATTGACTTTTTCAATGCTTGTTCTCAGCAGGATTCAGAGTGGAATCCCAACCCAGCTGCCTCTGCTCCCAAATCTACTGACCATTTTGCATGCAACTTATTGATGGGGTCCTAAAACTTCAAAGTATTGGATCATACCTATTTCTTGATTTAGTTTAGCTGTGTAACGCCCCAGTGATTCTGATCAACTGTCTATGGTCATGCATAGCTCTGTAGTGTCTTTGGTATGCTCTATTCACATCAGTGTAAATGTGCTACTGCGACAACTTAATTTGACATTAAAGATTATACTACCTGTTCTGCATTGCTCAATGCTTGATCTTTCATTCTTCTTCTTAGGCTTTCATTATGAGAGGCCTGGTAAAATCACATCGCAATACTGCACATGGCATTATTGCTGTGGCAGAGTTATTATCACACCTTTCTAGGCCATTATGAGTTTTATTTTATTTATTGTGCAACATTCATCCCAAGGGGTATAACGGCGCTAAGAGTAGCTCAAACCTATTTTTAAAGATAGTTCATTACAAAAGGCATCAGCAGTTAAGTCCTAAACAGCTATGTTTTCAGCTTCCTCCTAAACCTCAAATGATCGTCAGTGAGGCGGAGGTCTAAAGGAAGTTCATGACCTTCTTTATGTGGCTAGTTTTAACCAGTGAGCGATTGCAAGACCTCAATTCTCGCGAGGGAACATTGAATTCAACTTTGTCCTGCAGGATTCTGGAGCCAAGCTTGTATAAAGCTCCATGCGCATAGCACAATAGTTTGAATTTGGCCCTTTGGCGCATAGGCAGCCAATGAAGCTCCTCCAAACACTCTGATGCAGAGCTGTACCTATTTTTGTTACAAACCAGCTTTGCTGTTGCAATCTGGGTTACCTGCAGTCGAAAGAATAGGTATTCAGCCATGCTAACATATAGCGCATTCCCATAGTCCAGTTTGCTATTCAATAAGGCCTGGGTAATGATTTTTCTCCAGTTCAGTGGAATCCAAATGAAAAGTCTCCTTAGTAGTTTTAGTATGGCAAAGCATTTACCACACCGTACTCTACCTTTGTCTTCGTTGGTTAGTGTATTATCTACTAGGAGTTCCAGATTTTTTACAACCCATTTTGGCAATACCTAGCGACCGGGCAGGTTGTGTCCCAGACTATGTGTGCTCCTCCAAAAAGCAGTATCTCTGACTTCTCAGCATTTAGCTTCAAACAATGATCTGTCATTCAGTTTGCAGTTTCCGAGGACAGTTAATCAGATTGTCAGGGGTCATGGCAGCTCCGTTCGCACAGGCAGGCGCTGAGGATGGGAAAGACTACATTTCCCAGCAGCCTCTGCACGCCGCCTGACTTTGGACGCCGCGTCAATCACCGCGTCCCACGTGATGCGGAAGCATTGAAATGACGAGGCAGTGGGGAGAAACGCTGCCGATTATTCTGCCGGATTATGGATTTTTGCTGGCCGTTTCCTTGTTCCTTTGGTCGGGTAAGGGTGCCCGCGGCACCGCTTGTTCCACTCATTTCTTTGCTAGAGTCCTGATAGTTTATTTGCGGCCTTTCTCTTCCACTTTGGATTTCATTAAGAAGAGAGTGCGCTGTGCTTTCCTTTATTTTCTTCTTTATATGAGCTCATTTCTTACCTTGCCAGAAATTCTTACGAAGGATAAGGGATATTAGCTCACCTTTTGGTCGGAATTTACTTTAAGGATCTCCGTACTTGTTCACAGAGTGTACTGTTTAACTTGTGAAGGATTACTTGAGGGCATTTGGTGTATCTTTCCCTGCATTGGCAAACTCTTCCCTGAATCTTATTTCAGAGTTCATGCGAGGGAAATACTACCAAATCCATTACGAATTAGGGGTTGCCCTAAACACCAGCTATCTCATGAGGTACTGCAGCTTGTATGAGTGACGTAACTCTACAAAGTTTTGTACCTGTTTCTACTGGATTGCATTGGTGAACTGTTATTGTTAGACACAGTGTGCATCGCTGTACTATTGGCCTCATAGTGACTATTACAGCTACTTCCACATGTTGCTTGCTGTTTTCTTTCGTTCTCCACAGGGGTGTCATTGACATTGGGTCATATTGAGCTGAGGTGTTTCCCTCGCATTCTCTGGTATAAACCTTGTGCATGAGATATATATATCTATATGTCATATAGAAGGATAGGTTTGTTCAAATGTACCATTGTGTTTTTTCAACTTATTGAATGCGCAGAGGTTACAAGCTCAGCACCCCTGTTAGCTGGTCATCGTTAATTTTCTTTACAGGTTAGTGGAAGTATGGGTACCAAGGGACTATAAGAAAGAGAGAGAAGAGGTGAAAAGGTTCCCTTAGTAGTTCTTGTTCTTCTTTATGTCTTACTACAGGTCTCCCTCCCTGCTGTTCCCATCCTTTCCTTCCCCTGCTTAACCACCCTTTAGTCTGTGTATTATTATTATCCAGACTTGGGGCTGTTGAGAGGTGGACCACTAGAGCATCGATTCGATCCTGAGGATACGTTCAGGCCTGGGACACAGATTACTTCTAGTGTCCTCATATCTTAGTTATCAGCAGCTGCTTTGAGTTGGAATAGGGAATTACTTATGGAAATTGGTATTACTGCACTGATTTCAGCATTCTAGATTCTTCAGCTACACATTCCACCAATTTTTGACAAGCAGATGTGTACCTGGAAATCCATGCATTATTACTACACCTGTGTATACCAGGTGTACTAACAGCGCACTACTTGCAATCCTCAAAACTGGAGTTTTTGAATAAACAGGATGTTTGGGCTATTTGAAATAAGGGCCTCGATATCTATCATCCATGGAATGTTTACTTAACAAATACTTCTTAGTAAACACTTCCAAACTAATAGGCCTCGCCTTTGGCACCTGCTGGCTTTGCCAATACTGAAGAGCATCAATAAATAGCAATTCACTTTGCCAATGTGGTTTAGTATTCACAAAAAACCAAAGGCAGAATAACACGGCTGCATCATTCTGTAGACATGCGCAACCATCATGACCGTGTCTATGTATGACATGCACTGTGATGGTGTACTTAACCAAAAATAAATAAATTGTTCCCTACCTTGAAGTACCAACTTTACTAGTCTCATTCATGAGTTCACACAGCTTAGTTGTCAGCATGTAACCCTGTATCTGCCAATGTATATTAAATGGGTAGGTTTGGGCTTTGCCATTAGTTTAAATGGCAAACTCAAGTTAGCAGTTTAAAACTGCCCTACCATTCTGCAGTGACAGGCTGGGAGACATGTTTGCCTTGCCACAGACAGAGTGGCGCAATAAGTGCTGCAGCCCTGGGTAGTCACTTCAATTTACAGGCCCTTGGAACCATCTGCTAGGGATTAATAAGTAAGTTAAGTTATGACAATTGGGTGTGGCACAATCAAACATATAATTTTAAGAGTCAGAGCACTGGCACTGAGGTCTGGTTAGAAGGCCTCAGCGCACTCTGAGTCAAAAAGCCAGCAGCATCAGTCCCCAAACTTTGGGGGTGATCATGCAAAAAGAAGAAATTCCTTACAATACTTAAAAAAAGGGAAGGAGGTACAAATATTAATCGTAGATATACAAATGTAAATCCTAACAGCTAAACCTGAAAACTAGGATATTAGCTGCAATGGAAGCAGGGATGAGACCAAGGAGCTCATTGCATTTGGTTTACTAATCAGGTAAAAATTCCCGCACCCAAGAATTATCAACATCGTGATGATCTGTAATTGTCAATTGTCCGATCATTCCCAATTACAAAATAGTAGGGAATAACATGCAGGCATTGGTGCTTCTGCATCGATTGCTACATGTTTTTCACTATTTTCTTGTGGCTTTTCACTCTGACATTTTGCTTGCATTCCACAGATGAGGTGTCTGGGTGAAAACACCTGAGCTGTGGAGTTCCTGTATACCTTGTATTCCTGGGATCACAGGGCATTTGGAATGAGGTTATCAGGTAAGTAGGGGACAAAGAGTCCTAAGCAATACCCAGTATCCCTTTTTAGGTCGACCCTACCAGACAGCAAAGCTGTCTGAAGGCCTACTGCAAACATATCAAGGCCTAGAGTCCGCCCATTGCTTATTGGTTGGTTTTCCTGTCACTTTCATTTACCAGCTTCTTATTCATGTCCGAACTTGTCAATCTTGTGTTTGTCCCCCTCTTTGAGCACACCCTCTTTACTATCTCTTCCAATTGGCCAGCATCCACTGCTTGCTTTTGAAGTAATACTTTTTTTTGGGTTAAGCACTCCAGAGTGCATGTGTTTTCCATCTGTCTCTCCTGTGCATTTCTCTTCTCCTTCAGTCTGTGTTGCTCTTTGTTGCCGGAGTGCTTCTACCTGCACCCTCCTAGTTAAAATCACTTGCGTCCTCCCCTGTTGCTTTCTCACCTGTATGCTTCTCTCCATCTGCTCCACGCAATCTCACCTGTTGACTCTTCTTCCCAAGCATCTCTTATTTTGATTCCATCCCTTTGCCTTCTGCCATGCTTCCCCCATGCTCTTCTTCTTTGACACCATTGCTTCTCGTCCACAACTGCCACACTGCACTCCCACCAGTGCCTTTCGATGGGGTTCCCCCACCCAAGCCTTTGGGATTTCTCCCCTAACCTATGTACTTAGTGTTTATTCACCCACCCCTGCCTTCTGTGTTGTTCCCTCCACCAGCACTTTAAAAAAAAAAAAATCCAAATTTTTCCATTTTATTTGCTGATTCATCGCTGATTGGCACATAAAAAGAAACAAAAGGAGCCACATCATTCTGTAGGTACACGCATGTGTGGTACGCGCACCTAAACACTGACGCATCAGTCCACGTCATAGGCTTTTACGCTCTTACTTAGCCATGCTGCACCACACAGGGGATGTTGTACAGCATATCTAAAAACCATTAACAAAGCCCATAGGTCTCAAAGTCTTAACCAACATGTTACCAAAAATTATTAGCAAAGCCAATAGATCTGGATTCGGCTGCCAGCAATGAAACTTTGTCAATGCTCATTAAGATTGGTCAAGGGTTTTGTAAAATGTTATTGCTGGATGACCTGGCAGGCCGGTTCACGAATCTTCACAAAACTTTTTTTTTTTTAAGTCTCATCTACGTCAGATCCGTCCTTAAACGTTTTGGGGTGATCCATCAAGTGGGGACTGTGAAAAGGCAGGAGGGGAGGAGCGATCTCAAAACATGCATTCCCCATGAAATTTCGATAGGAAAATTAGTCACAGTTGCAGCCAAAACAGCAGAACAGAACTGTTAAACCTGGTACCATCGGTGTGAGTCTCCCTTCCACTTTTACTGATTGCCTCCTCTATTTTTGATATGTTTTGCTGGTTTAGATGCTTTGGCCACTGTGCCAGTGCCACAGTGCAAGTGCTCCCTATATTAAATTGATGTATTGATTAGTGACTCCATGATTGGGTTATTTGATTTACTTGTCAGACCCTAGTACAGTGCACCATTTGTGCCCAGGGCTTGTAAATCAAATGCTGCTGGTGGGCTTGCAGCACTGGTTGTGCCACCCACAGAAGCAGCTTGTAAAGTTTGTCTCAGGCCTGCCATTGCAGAGCCTATGCGCAGTCTGGAACTGCCATGCTGACTGGGCATGTGCACCCACTTGCCAGTTCCTATACCTTCCCTTATCTTCATATCATACACCCCTATGGTAGGCCCAAGTGCAGGGTGCATTGTAAGTATAAGGTAGGACATGCCCTGGTGTGTGTGGCATGTCCTAATAGTGAACTACAGCCATTTTTGTTTTTCACTATTGCAAGGCTACCTGTTCCCCATAGGCCAGAATGGGCAGTTTGATTATTACATTTTATAATCCCAATTGACTCAGGGAACATGGTAGAAATTCATATTTAGTATGCCTGAACTCAGAATGATAAAATACATTTTTTAGTGAAGTTGGTTTTAACATTCTGTGTTTGAAAATACCACTTTTAGAAAGTAGGTATTTTCTTGCTTGACTGTCCAAGCCTGCCTCTGCTAAGTTGTGTATTCCTTGTCTGGAGTTTGAGTGACAGGGGTGGGGAAACCAGGAGACAGGATGAGGCAGCCCAGTGGTGAATAGAGAGATCTGCATCTAGATGGGAGGGAGGAGTTGCACCTGGGACCTGAATAGGGCTGTGCCTTCCCTCCTTAATGCTGGCTCCACCTCCTGTGGTGTGTGTCTGATGCCTCTGCTCTGCACTCTGAAAGGAAAGAAGGAGTCAGGTAAACAAAGTGCTCAAGGACTGACCCGAACTGGTTTGGACTAAGCAAATGCCTCTCTGCCTTCAGAGAACAAAGTGAAAAGTTGTATAAGTATGGGGACCCAGCCCCCAAGATTTTAGATCACTTCTGGAATAACAAGAAGAAACCGCTGCCAAGGAGATGAACCAAAGGAAGCTGTAGGAGTTGGACTGCCCCCCTGCCAGTGTGCTGTGTTGTGGTGTCTTTATTGCCAAGGAGAGGAGAAGGAACTTTTACAGAACTTTCATCATCTTGCAGAAAATTTCTACAAGGACTTGAACTTGAGCTTGCCTCCTGCTGAAGTCTCAGGTACAACAGACTTCACCACCAGCTCCCCTCTGAATTTCCTTGCTGGGAATTCTATCTGCAGAAGCCTGCGTGTCGCTGGGAGCTGGAAGCGCGACGCACTGAGAAGAAGCGTGTCGCCGCCGCAGCTGTAGTCATTGCATCGCTGGAGAAGCGTGCCGCCGCCGCATCTCCCAGAAGCGTGCCTTTGTCGCAGCTGTCTGCTGTTGCATCACTGGAGAAGCGCATCGCAACCGCGAGGGTCGCCGTCGCATCATCGGAGAAGCGTGTCGCAGGGCCTGTCGCCGCTCCAAAGTACGAGAGTCGTCACAAGGCTGCCAGGGCGTGTCGCATCGTCTCAACATCGTCTCATCAAGGGTGCCATCTTATCGCATCGCACCGGATTGTCGCATCGCATCGAGGCGCCATTTGCCACATTGAAAACCGGACTGCAGCACGAGAACCTACGCATCACCTCCTCTCCGGTAAGGATCAAGACGCATCCCCTACTCTGCGCAAGCATTGAGGCGTGACGCATCGTCTCCCCCGAAGCAAGGAACCGACATCGCCAACGCTGCAAGCCTTTTGTTTATTTTGCGTTACGCATCCTGGTACTTTTGTGAGAACTGTGTCGCATTTACCAACAACTTGAACTAAGCTAATTCTAACATCTTTAAGTCAATTTTGAGTACAGTATTGTGGATTTTTGTTGTTTGTGGTCTTGTGTTAAGTCTATATAAAGAATACTGATTTTTATAAAAACCTGTGTGGTGTCCATCTGTAGTGTTTGCACTGTATTACTGCATGTGTTCACAAATTCTTAACACACTGCCTCTGAGATAAGCCTGTCTGCTCGTGCCAAGCTACCAAGGGGGTGAGCAAGGGTTATCCAGTAGTGTAATCCCCTTTCCCTGACTTAGAAGCAAGGGTCCCTATTTGGTCAAAGGTACCTACCTCTGCCAACTAGAGACCCCCCAGTTCTAACAAGAATTATATCAAATTTGGCAGAAAGCTAGATCTTGGTACAGAAAGTGTGCTTTTTGTAACTTGATGTAACTATCTTCTGTATTTTTTGAGCAATTAAGGTTTATTGTATATATCAAGAGGCAGAGCATCCTTGGATCCAACATATCGAAATATAAGATATGATTGGCTACCACCACATCAAAAAAGATGCGGCAGCAGCCATTTTAAGACTCTATATAGGGGGGCAGCGTATTCTGGGAGTTCTTGGGGGGAGGCGGGCAAAAACACATATATATTTTTTTATTGGTACCAGGGATCTGAAGAGGAACCGTGGCCCAAGGGGAAAAAAGGAATAAGTAAGCCAGGGGCCAGGAGTTTGGCAATATTCTTTAGGGAGGAGAGGGGAGTACACCCCCCCTGAGCCTTTAAGAAGTCCTGGGAACCCCATCCCCTGGAGCCAATTCTACATTTAGGGGAGAGAGGCATGTGGCCCCCTCCCTGGATTTGGGCCTGGACTGGCCCTAGCGGGCACTGGGCGTTTCCATGGAGGGCCAGAGGGGTGTGGGCCAGTTTTTCTGTCGTGGGTCCGGTTTTGTTACTGGGGGCCTGTTTTGCAGCAGTGCTCCAATATTAGCCCCCTGTAACAAAAGCTGGAGTGGTGCTTCTCACTAGAATCTCTACATAGCCAATTACCCCACTCCGGGGCTGATCGAGCAGCAATATGCTAGGGCTGGTAGCTGTTCCCAGTCTGGCCGTGCCCAGGATCCCTTTACCCAGTGCCTTAATATCATACAGCAACAAATTTAAAAGTCTTTGCAGTTACCCGGGGAAGCACTTATTTGGAACACCAACAGCAGAAAGAAAAGGGACAGTATGGCATTTGTGGTTGACTATATCATCCATCAGCTCCTCACTACAAAAACATAATGCAAAAAGCATTCCCCTATTATCTATCTGTTAAACATTCCTAAAGGTTTTTACAAAACCACCAGTCATTGCTTATCACAGAGCTCCCAATTTATGAGCTTTTTTGTGAGAGCTGAACTGTGAGCGCTTTGCCAATGTTTGTTAGCTAACTGAGATGGACTGACAATTAATCACAGTTAGAAATGTGTGACACAATAACAACGAGGGAGACATGGAAGGTGCAACGTGCTCACTTTCATCGGCTACGCTTGGAAAAATCAGACTGCCAATGGTAAAATGTGATTTTGGAATTGTGTATTGTCAGCCAGTGGATGCCCAAAAAGTGTGGGGTAGACTTTTATGGCAGGATTAACATCTTTAATATGATCTTTGCAATCTGATTTCCCTTCTTTCTGTCTTCGGAAAAAGAAGCTCTGTTCCTGTTACTTGTTAACAAGGAAACGCACAAGAAACTGCATGCTTTATCAATAATTCGTCAGGCAGAAGCCATTAATTCTGTCTTACTGTAAAGTCTGTGCCTTGAATAGGACTTTCATGTGCGTCAACCCAGCCTGGTTAATAGTTGGCAAGGAGCTACAGGTTCTCACCTTTCTCTTTGGTTTGAAGCATCAAAGAAATAGAAAGCACAAACAACTGCTGAGCAGATCTTCAGATTACAACACATTTGTCTCAACACTTAAAGCGGTAGCCAAGGACTATAAGAAAAAACAAGCATTGGCAAAGCCAACGGGTCTCGCAATGGCTCCCCCCCCCCCCACCATCCGAGCTGTATTGGTAAAGTATTTTGCCCATTGCCTTACATTTAAGCAGAGGCAGTTGTAGGCGGGAGGCCGGTAAAATAAAGCTACTTTTGGGTTAAAAAAAAAGAAAAAATTTCCCGCTTGAATCTGGTTAGTTTGGCATGTATGCCCGAGCCTGGTGATTTCACGCTCACTCATGTACAGCGCTCTGAAGCCGTTTTCGGTGAAGGCGGTGCTACATAAAACAACAAATAAAATAATACACAAAAGAGAGACTGCGGGAATACACAGTACACAGAGCATTCAGGAGTCGGGGGAGTCTAGAGGATGAAACCTCTTGACAAAGCGTAGTGAAGGCGCTGCAAGGAGCTATGTAGCGCTATGTGAACCCAAGCATAGGTAAACTAAAAATAAAATACACTGTGTGCAGTAGCACAAATAGGGAAATGAGAGGCCCATAGGTCCTTTGCAGCAGCCGGCACTCCTGTTAAAAAGAAATGACTCCCTAGACACCACCCACCTCCAAAAGAATGTGAAAACACAAGAGGCCGGAAGACTGGGAGCAGCAACACAAGGGAGGTGCGGGGAAGTACGGTGGGAGAGAGGGGCGTGCAATTGATGCAGACATGCACTCTTGGAGAGAGCATGTCAAACTGATCCTCAAGCTGATTAATGCAGCAGCCCCCAGTTATGGTTTCCGCATCCTAATTGTGAGCGTCTCTTTGCGTTCGAACCGCGGACAATTACATAATTCCAGTGGCCCACATTTTATATCACTGCATCGAAGCTCCATGTATTCCTAGGAGAAGCTGCAGTGCAAGAAATATTGGAATTACTGTGTCTGTAGTTAGCATGTGGTTGACGTGCATAAAAGCCAACATTTTAAAAGTGGTAATTGGGAGACTGTAAATAAAATTGGGAGAAAATATTTTGCCCATTGCCTTACATTGAAGCAGAGGCAGTTGTGGGCAGGAGGCTGGTAAAATATTGGGTCAGAGTTGCACGTATGCCCGAGCCTGGTGATTTCACGCTCACCTATGTACAGCGCTCTGAAGGGGTGGGGTGGGGTGAAGTGAAGTTTAAGGGGTGACAAGGTGAGGGGGAAGAGGAAAGTAAGGGAGAAAGTGATTTGGTAAAGAAAGGGGACGGGAAGAGTATAAAAAATAAATAAAAAAGCAAACGTTTTTAGAGACAGGCTGGATAGAGAAGGGACGGCATGGCACGAGATATTAAATAATGGTGAAAGGCACCAAATTACTATAAATAACAGGCAGTGAGCGGGGAGGCAGAGCCCCCTGATCATAGGCTGTGCTCTGTGCCTGCTTACATGAAGTGCTAAGAAACGGCTTGGAGCCGGAGGCGCTTCCTTCATAGCCCGGGACTGGAACTTGTTTTTTAGGTCTCGCCTGACCCAGCGCATGTGCTGGTCTGGTGAGACTTATTGAGAGGGCTCCAAAAAGTGCTACCAGGCCAGCCTAGAGCTACAGTGCAAGTGTGCGAGCGCGCGCGCTTTACCGCAATTACTTTTTCACTTTTGCGGCCGCAAGGCCGCTTTGATGTTTGATCGCGATCGCAATAACTTTCACTTCCGCTTTGCATAGCCAATAGGTCTCGCTCTTGGGACCTTATAAGTATTTCGTTATGTAACTGTTGCATGGCTAAACACTTATAAGGTCCCAAAGGCGAGACCTATTGGCTATGCCAATGCTTGTTTAACCCTTGTGTGGAATCCAGCAATCTACTAACTGGAACATTATGGAATCAAGCCATGAGCACAAATTGCAGCATTCCGGAATCTAGCAATGTTCAATGAATAGGACATTATGGTATAAAGCATCGGTGAATAATGAAACGTGGCCAGTAAGCTTATTGTAGAATTATGGAATCTAGCACTGCACTAGTTCATATCAACTTCCTCCAGAGAGCCTCGCTCCAATATTCTAATGCATTTCAGGTTAGCACATTAAAACCACACCTGTTCACTTTCCCAAGCTTGTTATCTGTTATCATCTCCGAACCAAGCAGTAGCATTTTGCATTTGCACATTGCTTTTTCCTTGGGAGATAGGAATCCTCTTTCACACCTTGGCGGTTGATGGCTAACCGTTTTCGAAGGTTTATTGCATAATCCCCCTCCCCCCCATCTTCTGCCTGCAAAATCTGGGTTCGAGTAGAGAGCATCATGATGAGAGGACTGAGGGCCCAGGGCCTCTGAGGAATGAGTAAGTGGTCACGGACCCCTCCTCCTCACAGGACGAGATAGAGCAGAGACTGAGAGCCCTAGTGGCAAAACACCCACCGGCACCACCCTGTTGTCTCGTGATAACACTCTAGTCCAAATGATTAGTACTACTGGTACCCAAGAAGGATGAATGATAGAGCAGCCCTGCGGCCAGTGCTGAGATTATTACTGAGTGTGACTGAATTTGAAATTAAATCTCAGATCTTGCAGATGTAAACCCGACCTCAAGGATGACGACACCGAGCAGCCCTGCGCCTTCCAGATTTAATGTGTCTGTCTAATGAATTATCAGAGAACTCATCTCATCTGCAATGCGTGGTGCGCTTCGCGCTGTGTGAAGTAAGTTACTCTGATCATGAGAACGAACAGGGGGCCTCTGAGGAATTACACTACACCCCAGCCCCGCGCCAGGCCCCAGTGCCGACAGCAGAGAGAGAGCCCTGCCCTGCCTGGTAAAACTGTCACGCACTGACCCGTCTGTGAAGATAAACCTTACTACTCAGTACTGTGGTGCCCAATCATGTTAAGATCATGAGACTCAGACAGAGCAGCCCTGCTGCGGCCCGCCTGCAGATTTACTGTGAATTAAATCACAATGATCAGACTGCAGATAAACCAGGCTCAATGACTCAGGAAGGATGATGAGACAGAGCAGCCCTGCCTGCAGATGCTAATTCTGATCATGAGAACGGACAGGGGGCCTCTGAGGAATGACGGTACCCCCTCCCCCCATACCCCCTCCGCCCGGCCCCAGTGCCGAGAGCAGAGAGAGCCCTGCCTGGTAAGTCTGTCACGCACTGACCCGTGAAGATAAACTTACTACTGTGGTGCCCTAAGATGAGACTCAGACAGAGCAGCCCTGTGGCCCAGCCTGCATTTACTGTGCTAAATCACAATGATCAGACTGCAGATAAACCAGGAGGCTCACTGACTCAGGAAGGATGATGAGACAGAGCAGCCCTGCAGATGCTATTGTGTGTGAAATTATTTTTTTCAGAGATGACTCGTGTAGTAGTATAAAACACTTACTTGAACTAGTACTAGACGAGTTCAGAGACTCTGCCCGGTCTTTGATCGTCAGGCGGCCGCGGGCCGACAGGGACCCGTCACAGCTGCACAGCTGAGCTGCAGCACTGTGACTGCATTGCATGATGCACTCTGCAGCAGTCTTGTGGGGGATAACTATTGCGGCGCTGCACACCGCAGACAAAGACAGTCAGCACTGTGCACGGCGAGGACTCGACTGACTCAGATTAAGTCCCAGCCGCTTTTGCTCACTCCGGACGTGACGGCACTTATGGTCACATCCGGATTTAATCCCGGGCACCCCCATGGTGTGCCACAATGACTGACTGACAGCCAGTAGCATTGTGCTGAGAGGGCAGGCCCCGCCCCTGTCAGTAATTGGCAGCAGTCAGTGTGTGTTAAAGCCACGAGGCGCCGGCTCCGGTGCCGCAGGAGTATATTGCAGCCTGTAGCCAGGCACGACACAGGCTGGGCAGATTTGTTATATTGTAGCGCTCGACACACACATGCTTAGGCAATTGAGTGATAAAAAAGGCTGTCTTGAATTCCCTTTATAATATTGGTGCTTGTAAAAGTAACTTCTAATTTCCAGAGCATTCAGAGGATAAGGTGTCACTTGGAAAACTGCGGGAGCATTTAGCAATTACCAGAGTACAATCGGAGCTGGCAGCTGCTGATGGGTGCCCGTCTTTCACTGTCAGTGGTGGTTAGCGGCCCCCTTGCTGCTGGTGATGACATGGCGCCAGGGACGTAGCGTAGTCACTGAGATTATAGAATCGCGAGTTTCCAAATAAAGAACAATACGCCCCCTCAGATAACATCAATAACAAGCGCTGAAAGACAAGTATTTACCTTAAGGGAGCGAGCAGCGGCGGGCGCGATAATTGCTAACAGATGGCGTTGCTGCTCGCTCCCGCAAGGTAAATGCCGTACATGCACGAGGGCTGATTGGAAACAGTGCAGAACATGCAGGAGTTTCCACAAAAGCCCGGAGTGATTCCAAGAGGTCACTCCAAAGCAACGCTTGCGCGCTGCGTAGGCGAGTCCTAAAAAGAGCTTCTTATTTTTGTGCCGAGCCATAAACACAAACTTTGTAATACAGACATGTTTGAGCGAAGCGGCACCCGATAAGAGCTACTGCTCAAAAACACACGTTGTGCACAGATTACGAAAAAAGAGATTTGAAAATGTGATGAAACGAATAGGTGCTGTTGCAGCCCTTATCCTCCTCCTCAATATCTGACACAGAATCAAAGCTCGAACAGTCTAAAGTGTATAACCAGTCATATGTTTATTATCTAACTGGGTACTCTCCAAGGCGAGCTACCGCCCTGCTTAAAGGAGGGTTTTCTGGCTTCATTATAAGAAAACTTAATTTAAAGAGGCTTCTCTTAACTCCAACTGAACATACACATGAAAAACGTGCCATAGGTGAATTTATCCAACATGTTCTAAAATGTATTGGCAAAGCCAATAGATCTGGAGTCGGCTGCAGCCACCAGCAATTCGTTTTTGAGAAATTAAGGTTTAAAATGTATGTATATATAGAAACAAAGAGCATCCTTGGATCCAACAGATCGAAAGATAAGACATTATTGGCTAGCACCACATCAACAAAGATGTGCAGGCAGCCATTTTAAGACTCCGGGACTCACCTTCTGTCCTACAAAAAGCATTTGTGGTACACGCACCTAACACAATGATGCAGCAGGCCATGCCATAGACTTTTTCCCCTCTTATTTAGCCCTGCTGCACTGCACAGGGGGATGTTGTACAGCAGGACTAAAAACCATTAACAAAGCCAATAGATCTGGAGTCGGCTGCTTCTGCCAGCAACTGAGCTCTGTCAATGCCCATTGAAATGTGTCAAAGGTTTTGTAACATTTTATTGATGGATGACTTGCTAGGCCGTTTCACAAATCTTCATGAAACTTTAAAAAACATAAAAGTCTCATCTACCTCAGATCCTTGGAACACATCTATCTACATATTTCAGAGTACCAAGGTACTACTGCGGCCACAGATATAGCTAACAAAAAAATTATTAAAATGAAATACTTACCCTACTGATGTGCACTACACCAAAGAATTATCTGCACACCATAACATGTAATACTTCCAAATTTCAGAAAAATCCAATTGATGGTTTTCTCACTATGCAACATACAAAAGCCTATGCAGGGCTTTAAGTGGAATGCAGAACCTGGGGGAATCTCTCAAAGAGACGTGGCCGATGTAATTAAGGACGGGGCTTAAAAACGTAAGCTAAAAATCTGTTTAACAAAGTGTGCCGCCCAACTGGTATTTTGCTGCTTCTGTCATTGCATCCAGATATACAATACAAAAAGTAACATTACACCTACAGCAACCCAGGACTATTATCTTTGTCAATGGTTGTTATTAGTGCAAGATAAATTAGCAACAACTATGGCTGCATTGTATAGAATATTAAAAATGCTTCCGTTTTAAAATGATGGGACTGTGAAAGAACTATAAAGAATTTGAAGTTACATCAAAGGCAGTGAAGAGTGGTACTGCTGCAGAGGTAAAATTGGTTTTTTTCACCCCGAGGGTGGGAGCAAAAATGGAGAGCCCCGTAGGGACCCGTCTCAGCACCTGCTTTTTAGAACTGCCGGTGCTGAGCACTGGCAGGACCCGGCCCACTTAAAGCCCTGAGCCTAAGTAAACTGCACTAGATTTTACAACTGTTTTGTGATCCTCCTTTCCTCTTTGCACCCCCTTGACGAAACGCCATAAAACATTCAAGAGTCCAAGAATGAAAGGGGGAGGTAGGTTTGCAAAGTTTTGTGGACATTGATCAAATGGGTGCAAAGTTATTAAGGGACAAATATTTTAAACATTCCTAGCTCTGGTCACCCTAACTATAACTACAAAGTGGCAGTCTTCAATAGGTAGTTATAGTTAGGGCCTAGTTTCTATAGGAAAAGTGTTTTTTGTTTTGCTAATACATTTTGTGCAGTTTGACGAATCTGCACAGAGTTTTTTAAACTAGTTTACCACTAATTTCAGCTACAGTCTGTAAAGTTTCGCAGTTAACCGTCACAAAGGGGCAGCGAAAAAGGTGGAGTCCCAAAATGCTTTTTTCCCATACAATTTCCCATAGGGAGTTTAGACACGACTTCAACCCGAACCGCTGAACAGAATTTCACCAAATTTGTCAGAAAGCTTGATTATGGTCCAGAAAGATCTCTTTTTGTTATTTGGTGTAAAACTGTTCAGTAGTTTTTGTAGTTATTAAAGAAAAAAGATTTATGTATATTTAGAGATACGGAGGGTCAGCGGATCCGACAGATCTCCAGGTGAGAGCTGATTGGCTGCCACCACTTCAATCAGGAAGTGGTGGCAGCCATCTTGGTAATCTGAGTCGGCCGAGACCCAAGATAAAACATAATAAAATAAAAGGGGGCAGGGTAGGAATACCCTGACCCTTAGGTCTGATGGTGGGATCCCCGGGAGCCAAGAAATGTATTTTGGTAATGTTCCTGCAAATTTGCAGAGGACTTGTGAGTAAAGACTTTTTTTTTAAAAACAAGCACGGCTTCCGACACTTGTTTTTACTAACCCCCTGGGTGTGCCAGGTCCTGGGGGGAAATCAATAATTATATAATAGGGGAGGGGGGCACAAACAGCCCCCTCCCTGGGCCTTTTTCACCCTGGGGACCCCATCCCCTGAGGCCCGGCCAAAGTAGAAAACAGGAAAGGGGGCTTGCCAGCCCCCCTCCCTCGGCCAAATTATGCTTCAGGGGCCCTATCCCCTGGCCGTGCATTTAATGGTGAGGGGGCAGCACGGCACCTTTCCTGAAGACAATAATGGCCCTGGAGACCCCATCCCCAAGGCCAGCACCCTGGCACCAGGGCTGGGGGTGCCTACCACCGGGACATAGCGGTTTCCTGTGTTTTCTCTTGCTTGGCAGGAGCAATTTCAAAGCTCCCGCCAAGCGAGAGCAAACCTAAGTCTGCTTCCAGCAGGTTGGAGCAAACGTTTCCCTGCCCGTACTGAAGCGGGTGGGAAAACAGATAAAAATATTGCCCCCACCTGAAGGGAGCCGCATTTTTAGGATGGGGAAAATATTGGCCTGAGGAGGGGGACTGCGTGTCCCCTCCCCCTTTATAATATGGCTGGGCTCTGGGGTCTCTGAGGCCATAAATTGGCCCCTGGAGGGGGGCTTTGAGCCCCCTTCCCATTTACATTAAGGATGGGCACGAGTAGATGGGTTCCCCATGGGCCAAAAACGGCCGGGGGTGGGCATGTACCCCACTCACCTAATAAAATGCAGACGCCCTGGGGGATGGGGTCCCCTAGGGTTGAAATGTGCCTGTGGGGGTCTGTGTGCCTCACTCGGTTGGCTGCCTCTATGGGGTTGGCCACAGGGCCTGGCCTGAGGGCAAATCCCAGCCATGCATGCCCAAAGGCTGTGTGTTGCGTGGGGCTAGCTGCATGTGGAGGGTTCGCTCCTGGCCAGGCCCTGCGGCCAACCGCCGGCCGTGCCGGCGTGGGGTCAGCTGCATGCGAGGGGTTAGGGGAAGGGCCTGGCCCTGTGGCCAATCCCCCACTGCGCATGGCCTCAGGGTGTGTGCATAACATACAACAATGTCCCTGAGGGTATCGTTTAGAAACAGTTTCTAAAGAAGCACAATTAATTGCTGTGAGCAAGGGAGGGGGAGCAAGGAGACAATAAATTGAGTAAGCATGTAGTAATGAGAAACTTTTCATATATTTTAGTCATATATTCAAAGACAAAGAACTAAACAGCACTGTGTTACATTGAATGCCATGTAACCCGTGATATACTGTGTACAAGTGCTCGTGCAGGAGAGAACGGCGCTGGTGACACAAGAGGGAGTATATACAGTGGAAAAAGGCACAAACAAAACAAATTATATATACAAAGTATATTCACATTGTTGCCCATACAATGAATGCAGCTGGTACAGGATAATTTAGGTAGGCAATCACGGGAAAGGCGCTGTATATTACACTGTGGAAGTCGACGGCGTTTCGGCCTTAATTACAACGCTAGGCCATCATCAGGACCGGGTTACAGTTACTTAGGGAACTGTGCTGGGGGGGTCTGAGGAATCACGACCTGATGAGTAGGTCACTGAAGGAAGACTCACTGAGTCGGGAAATAAGCAGCGCATGAGGTAGGAGTTGAAACAGAGGAATCACTGACTAGGACCAGAACAGGAGGCTTCAGGGATCTGTTGAATGTATGGTGGTTAGCTGGAGCCCCTTGAAGTGAGTGGGTCCAGAAGTGAGGGCAATGAAGTTGAAAGGCGACTTCGGGGGAGGGGCTGATAGTTGATGGGACATCAAGACGTGTCTAATGTCAATCGGAGGATCGTGTCCAATCGAGGATTCAGCGAATCTGGGAGGTGATCCCATGGGGAGTGAATCCCTGGGCGGGCATCCGGTTGGCTGGTATACCAGCGTGAGTCCAGCAGAAGCAGCCTAACTGGAACCGGAAGCAAGAAGCTAGGATATCACAATATCTTAGCTTCTTGCTTCCGGTTAGGCTGCTCACAGCAATTAATTGTGCTTCTCTAGAAACTGTTTCTAAACGATACCCTCAGAGACATTGTTGTATGTTATACACTTCTACCCTGGTCTCTACCGGGTTTATGGGTTACCTCAAGTAGGATGTTACTGCTGAGGCTGTGTGCGGAGGCGGTAGAGTTAATGTATGGTAATGAAATATTACTTTACGTTTTTCACTAAAATAAAAGGTTACAGAGATGTTATAGTCAGGAAATATCATTAAAAAACCATCAAAATTCACTGAAACAACCAAAGGTTACAGGGACATTATAGGTTCAGATTTTACACACACAAAATCATAGAAGTCCGCCATGCACTGCTAAGTATCCCACATCAGTCATGACATCTTCTAAGACATCATTGATAAGATCACTGTAACATTTCCAATAAAATTATTTACAGTGCATGGCAGGGGCGCGCGTTATAGATACCTTACGGCACAAAACCATACAAATTCAGCAGTTATAGTTATACTCATCTCAACAAACTACAACTCGAGACCTATGGTAACTGTAACTCACGCCCTCGCCATGCTCTGCTAATTATCCCACATCAGTCATAACATCTTCTATGACATCATTGATAATATCACTGTAACATTTCCATTAAAATTATTGATGAGAAAACTGTGTATGGCGGCGGTGCGCAAATAATAGTTACTTGAGATAAGTATAACTACAACTGATGAATATCTATGGGAGCTGCTCCTAAGGACTTAATTCACCACTTTGCAACACAGCTGGAGCCGCACTGGTTTGCCAGCCTCCCACACCTGTAGCGCATTGGGAGAAACACTTTATATCTTTGAGGCCGGTCCTGCAGCATGGGAAGCTACTCCTAAGGACTTCATTCACCACTCTGCATCGCAACCAGGAGCCGCGATGGTTTGCCGGCCTCCCACACCTGTAGTGAATTTGGGGAGGCACTTTAAATCTTTGAGGCTGGTCCCGCAGCGAGGGACGTGTACGGTCCATTCCCGGGCATGTAACCGGGCCCGTCTGCGCTCATCCGCTGCCGGACGAGAATGGCTGGACCATCCTTCTTTCAATCAGGCTTCTTTGGAACTATAGCGGTTAGTCCTGGAGGATTGTTACATAGGATTTGTGTCTTTGAAAGCTTTGAAACTCCCTCGTACACATTAACCATGGTGAAACGGAAAATACAAGGATCGGGCAGCACAAAGGCCATCTCATAGGCATCAATAAACCCCCTCTATTTGGAACTACCTCTCATCAGTTATGGTGGCTTTAAATTCAGAAATTGGCCTAGAGGAAGGAAAAACAGATGCATTTAGGCAGAATTCCTTGTCATTAGCCACCGCCCGGTGTAATCAGCGCAGAAAGCGGACTCTAACTAAGAAGATGCTGCTGTGCAAATCATCGATAATAGGGGACTTTGATGGACCAGCAACACCTAATGAAGGAAAAAAGGAATGCATTAGCCCCAGTTTGGTGGCTCAACTAGATACGCTCCTAAAGATTCCATATAATGACTCATTCACCAGATTAGAATCATTGGTGAGATCCTTTAGAGCGAACCTAACAGCAAAAATCAAAGCAGGATGTAAGGAAGTGGTAGCATCATCGGGAAAAAGCAGACCGGAGGTATACTCAGCTGGCTGTAGGGCCACAGACAACCTCTGCGCTTGGTCGCTTCCCTGTCCAGTCAACCCCGGGTCCGGTACAGAATCTTCCCCTTGAGTTCAGAAGACTCCTCAAGACCTGGCTCTTCGAACAGTAGCAGCATCCCCCCCCAGCGCCTTGAGACCCTCACGGGTATGTAGTGCGCTTTACAAATGCTATGATTGATTGATTGATTGATTGATTGTTGACAGCTACTCTTCTTTCTTTGGGAAGTCAGAATAACATTATCACTAATACAGGGAGAACAGTCAGTGGACTATAGGATGGAGAAGCCTCCTCTGAAGGGGCAGGTGTCTCGACAAATACATCTGAGGCCAGATCCAAGCAAGATCCCCCATATTGGACACATCTTCACTTACCACTGGAATCAACACCCTACGTGATTATTCTTGACAGTATTCCGACCCTAGATATGGGGAAGAAAGAAACTGAAGCGGACTTAAAACATGAAATTATGCACTGGTTGAGGGCTAATGCGCAGTGGGTGAATGATCTCTCATATGATATATTAACAGTAAGAAGAGTGTCAGGAGCAGGTTATAGCTTGCCACCACAACCAACTTAGTCCTGCTGTATTGAGTATATGCTTTGCCACAAACCAATAAGTGCAATACAAGGACTCTCTTTAGTGGAAGCACACAACTTTGGCCCTTTCAAAATCCTCTACTCAGTGAAACCAACATATGGGTGTAGCCTAAGCCCCTCTCTCAGCAGTACTATCCACAAAGCTGTTTTTTTGTTGATTGCAAGTGGTCCGGCAACAGCTGAGCATCGAAGGCAGCCCTAAAAATGCATGTAGATTACTGTACCTTTGATCATACCATACTGTTCTCAAAACACAGAACTGCACTCTAAAATTCCAATTTCCCAGTCAAGGGGATCTGTGTTGGTACCAGAGAAAAAACGAATACTATAAGGCATCTACTTTTCTAAGACAATTTAGCAGTGCCGTGTGTGGGCCCCTTAAAGTTCAAGCTCCATTCCATTGTGAGTCTGATACTTAATGCGTGTTTGTGAGCTTTCTCTGGGCAGCCATACTTCTGCTGGCTGATGCAGCTGGATAAACAAACAATATAAGCACAGCTGTGTGGAGGGGATGCACTTTTTCTGTGGAAGCACACGTCTGCTTAAATCAAAACAAGACCAATTAAAACCTGTACTCCTGTTCACTAACTTGTTGGAGTGGAGCTAAAGTCCCTCTCTGTAGAATGTCGGCAAGCTCTTTTTTAGGCTGATCACATAAGGTAATGACAGCTGCGTTGTCCAGCCAGATCTAAAAAGGAATCACTCACAGTCTGGGAAAACGTTTGATTCCCTGCCTATTTGCTGCTTCTGATATTAAGGAACTCATTCTCCTTTCTAGGTATGTTCTATGTAAACACTCAGTTGAGGTGCTGGACACTCATGGCCATAGAGCCTTTCTCCACTACTGATTTCCATGAAGCATGCGTCAAGCTAACCCTTGCCCCGGTCATTCTGAAACTGCCTTTTTTGTGTTGTTCTTCCCACTACCCCTGCCACAGTCTCAGGGGTCCATTGTAGGAAAGACCCTTGCTCAGAAATCAGGGACCTCAAAGATCTTCTAAGCCCTGCCAGGTCGCCATGTTGGTCACTTGGAAATGTGTGCCAGTGCCAATATGAGGTTTCAGAAGCCTTGACCTCCCCTAGGTGCTCTTGTGGCTGGTGGTCTGTGGCATCGAAGCAGCTACAAGACAAGTAGCAAAAAACGTACCAACAATTCTGCAAATGTGCATCTTCGCTATCCAACATAGAATTCTCATTTTCACCTGTACCGTGAGATAAACTGTAAATCATCTGTCTCTTTATTAATATTAACAATAATAAGTAATAAAAAGTTTGAATGTCTGCTTTACAGGTGCAAATATGGCTAAATTGCGCAGTGCATGCCAGGGTCATATTGTGGGGTGAGCGCACAGTGGCGTATTCTTCCTATTATTCGGGATCAGTTCCAGGTTGGATTGAGAAAACAGCATTTACTTAGGATTTTATGTGATTAATGGCTTTATTTAATGATGACTCCTACAGGCACAATATGAAAAAACAACGATCACAATATTATTAAACAACGATTTCAGAATTAACAGGCAAAAGCTGCTACATTGGCAGCAGTTCTGACACAATCAAACCTGGTGACACTTTGTTTTGCTTGTCCACTTCTTAAGACTAGAAGACGCCCCCAGGGATATTGTGAGTAGCCATGGTAATCAGTGTTTGCCCTTCTCTGAAATGTGTACAGAGTGGACAGATTTTGTAAGATCCTGGGGAAGGAACTAACCTTTGAAGATCTTACATAATATGTGGCTGGGCAGGACAAAATGTTAGACAGCGTTCATCCCACCCCCAGCATCTTTTGCCCCAAGACATCATCATTTGGGTTCTTTCTTGGGAGGTTTGGGAGTGAGGAAGCAGGTTTCTGATTGGTCACAACAGATGCATGGTAAATTTGATACCTGTGCAAGGCTATTAAGATTTGCTTTCCGTTCTGCCGAATATTTGGTGGATCCTCCCAAAACCTGGCGCCTGATCAACCACTTATGAAAAGCTAAGGTTCAGGCCACGTAAGCTTTTAAAACAGAGAGGTTGCATTACCTATGTCATAAGGAGAAGCAATGGTGAGCCGCGAAGCTGCTATAAATGTGGAGAAGAAATAAAAATGGACCTTGAGGGAAGGCTTATACACAAACTGAGCTACTGGGTATGCATTGCACACTCTGGCATTGCCACAGCACTTGAAAGTTAATCTGCATTCCTCCATCTTGACTGCCCTTGTCTGCATGGTGTACATGGGCAGGTCTAGCTCCATATCACCTAACAAGCTGCTTCCCCTTCTCCTTCGGGCTGTGCTAGAGGCAACAGTAAGGCTTGTACGCGTGAGGCAAGAAGCAGCCTCTGCAGTGTTATCAGCCTCCACACCACTGTGATTTTGGAAGGTAAAGAGGTGACTAGATGGCAGTCCGTATCAATAGCTACTTCTCACAACCCCATCTTTACAAGGAACAGTCCTGAGTTTGAGACCTAAAGTTTACAGATTGATTTTTTTGTATCACATTAAAAGCATATTTCAATACAAAGTTTGAATCCCCTCTTTCTGGCCCTACTAATCTATCTTACGAATCTTTTAATGTTGAGAAGGTGTCCAGTGTGGAGGTAGTGTCATATGTTGGAGCGCTCTAAACTCTGCAATATGATGGACTGTATGTCACACACTACAAGCACTCTGGTCTATAAGCACTACGGTGTGAGAATTGCACATCTTCCAAAGCAGAAGTCCATAAAACGTTGCTTCATGACATGCAAAAGTCCTCCACCACAAGAAATTTCGAAATTGCAGGAGTTAAAACTCAGGCCAGTGGTGTAGTGTACCCCCTACCTCAAGAAGCCTTAGCGTGGGCTCCCACTCTGCCAGATGGGATGGTAAACTAAGTTAGTTATTTGGTTATCGACCTCTTCTGTCTGCTGGTCTGCAGACATAATGCTCATAAATGACACTGCTAGGGTTTACCATGATAGAGGGTGTGGACAGGCGGCTAACATGCTTAGTAAACAAAAATAGAAAGAGAAACGAAAGAAATAGAGGGAAAACACAGAGGGACTGATGGAAAATGTGAACATGCAATTGAAAAGGTAAAAAAGAAAAGGAAAGGGTGAGATACAAAAGATGGCTAGATAAAAAGAGAAAAGAAAATGGGAGGAGAAGGAAAAGGCGAAAGGAAGAAGGGATGAAGAAAGGAAGGGAAAAAGGAAGAGAAGGTGAAAGGATAGAAAGGTGAAAGGACGGGTGACAGGACCAAAGGGTGACAGATGGAAAGGTGAAGCGATGCAGCGTGAAAGGATCCATAAGTGAGAGAGTGAATGGAAGCAAGGATGAAGAATGTACGGATAGGGAAGAGTGAAAGGATGGATACAACATGTATATATTTATGGGTGGAAGGGTGAAAAGATGGAGGTATATACGGAAAGGTGAGAGGCTAGGCCAATGAAATGTCAATGGATGGATAGGAGGCAGATAAAAGGGTGATGCGAATTCTCCAATAGAAGGGGAGGTTTCCTCGCTTCGAGCGCTCCCTGTGATTAGAAGAATGCTTTTAGTGAGGGGTATTTCAAGTTTCTTATCTACTCTCTTGACTCAATCAAATGCATAAGGTCTAGATATCAAGTAACTCTTTGTAACTAGATCAGACTGGGGTCGTCTCTCAACAGGCCACTTTGAAACTTCAATGTTTCAAGGAGCGGGGTCCCTATTTTGATTGCATCAACATTTCACAAACGCCGAGTCAAAGTTTCCTGTGTTTTACTGACTGTCAAACAGCTGGAAGCCTAAAACACACAAGAATGCGGTCCTTTTAGATTAAATGACAACCGAGAATTAGCTTTTGTCTGAAATACGACAAAACGCGCTCACTGCTGACAGCAAACTGGAGCATAATATTACATTGACTTTCAAAGAAATCTCGAAGCTCAAATCGTTGTATTTTCAGGAAGAGGGCCATAGAAAAAGTAAAGTCAAATTCTGAGGAAAAGAGGCCTTTTCCCTACACGAACGACACATGTGACATGTTAAACCAAATATTCGCAAAACCTCGACCACCTTCTAAACTGGGGCTTGGGTCAAGCACATTCGTCTATTAACAAAACAAGTAGCGCCAGGACACGGAAGGCGTGACTCACCAAAGTAATCTGCTGTAGGCTGAGAATCAATCGCCCGCCCGATGACAGCTTCCGGTTTAATTTCCATCGCAGATGCACTACTTCCTGCTGTGTGGTGAGGTCTTTACATAGTGATTTTCACTCTTTGCGTTCGGCGATCTCGCCAACATTCAGCACAAGGCTCCCTCGCCTCTCAAAACGAAGAGGTGAGACTGAGGAAAAGGAAATGGTCTACAGCGAGATCAGGCGTCTCTGGAGATCTGCTCAGGAATTGCACAGGGTTCATTTCCCATAGCAGAAATGAGAAGACAAAAACCTCCAGGCTCGGTGATGACGTGTTACCTCCGAAGGCAATGGAGCAGGAACCCAGAGGTTTGCTGAACATAGACAGTTCCATGCAGAGAGCGTCGGCACATCTGGAAGGTCCAGGGTTTACCCTCAAATGACTTGACAGTCTAGCTGCAGCTTGAACTTGTGAATTCAGAGTCGACTGAAAATGAGGAAGCTCTGCATTGTGAAATCCTGTTTCTTCTGCATTGTCAATCCTTGAGACGAAATGCCATAATAGCTACCTCGCATTAGCAAGAAGGGGACCCGTTACCAACAGGTTAATGCCTTCAAATATTTCTTTATGTTACCAGCATCTGTGTGGCACATTTCAACTTTTTGAATGACTTGTAGCACTTTGGGTGTCAGGGAGTCCTTTCTGTGCGGATCTGTTTTTTTTTTTTATTTTACAGCCATGGACGTGTACTGTCATTATGTGTGGTCAATGTGTCCTCGTCGGTCCAACATAGTATGGGCCATATTATCAAGGAACGGCGATAACATTATCGCCGCTTTAGCTGCTGCTAAAGCGGCGATAATGGGCTTGATGATATGCCCTTGTGAATTCTCATAGAAGTCCAGGTTCTGGTGTGAACCTGGGCTTCTATGGGAATTCACAAGGGCATATTATCAAGCCCATTATCGCCACTTTAGCGGCAGTTTCCTGCCACTAAAGCGGCGATAATATTTATTAATGGTGAGTATTGGTTGCTGGAAGGATTAAGGAGTGTCTGATTTTGACAAAAGTCTTTGTCATGAACTATATAGAAGGGCCGTGTGCTATAGGGCTTTGCTGTTTATTTTGTTCAGCTTGGGGATGGTCCACCATTGTCTTGTGGTGAACGCACTCCTGAGCAATATTTTCATTCTTTTGTTACCACTTTCTAATGTCCTACCCAGTCGCAAAGAATTTGCAGGTTTGATGCAGGGGCTAGTGTGACCAATAAGCAATACCTTTTGCTTGAAGTTTGATAATTGAGACACCAATCAACCAACCAACTCAGCAACCACCAGGTCCTTGACTCCACGCACTCCGGATTCAAACCCAACCCCAATACAGAAACATCAATCTTCGCTGCTACAGACAACATCCGCATGATCCGAAGAGACAAGGCAGCTGATCCTTCTGCAGGATTTGACAGGGGCTCACACCCCATCCTCATCAGGCACCTGCAGAAGGTTGGCATCCAAGGACCCGCTCTCCACTGGATCTGATTCTTCCTAACCGATAGAACACAAGCTGCAAGCCTGGTACCTTGTTCCTCGGAAGCCCACAAACTCATCTGCGGAGTGCCTCAAGGTTCATCGCTCAGCCCCACTCTCTTCAACATATACATGATCCCTCTAGCCAATGTCATCCATGCACAAGACATCAACATCCTCTCCTACATAGACAATCAACTCATACTCTCCCTCTCTGACAAGACCCCCAAGACAACAGACGAGTTCACCACCTAAATGAACAAAGTCGCAAACTCAATGAAAGCCCATTGTCTGAAGTTCCAACACCAACAAGGCAGAAGGAGTGTTTTTGTCAATAACAACTCACAATGGGACTCCAATTTGTGGTCGACTGAACATGGACACACACCCACCTCAGGAAACTTGGAATATTCATCAACAGCAAACTGGACATGACCACACAAGTCAACATCATCACTGCATCCTGCTTCTACACCCTGAAGACGCTGAGGAAGATCTTCAAATGGCTCCCAAGCAATACTAGAAAAATGGTCACTCATGCCCTAGTCACCAGAAAATTTAGAATATAGGAACACCCTCTGCTACGGGATCACTAAGCAACTCACCAGAAAACTACCTCGCCAGCCAGACCCATCCTCAACCTCCCACACCAATCTCACATCACACCACACCTCATAGAAGTACACTGGCTCCCGATACACAAAGCGTTCAATTCAATCTCCTCAAACACACATTCAAGGCACTACACAACTCAGACCCTCCTATCTGAACAATTATATCTCCTTCCGCCAACCACACAGACACCTTCGCTCCACAGCACTCCTACTCACACAAATCCCACAAATACACAGGACCAGATCAGGAGGACAGGCGTTCTATTGAATCGCTCTTAAAGCATGGAATGACCTTCCACTCTACATTAGAGCCTCCTCCTCTCTTCTTGAAATCTGCAAGAAGTTATAGACCTGCCTTTCAAAGTAATCAACCTACCACAGGCAGGGCAAGGCACACACACCTGCTCAGCACCAGAATACTATCACGGGCGATAGTGTGCTTTACAAATACACATAAAATAACATTGTTGTTCCTGATGGGAAACAGCGTTTACAATGCTGCTGTTACTACGCAGGTAGGTAACAACGCGGTCGTTACAACGACCGCGTTGCTACCACACGTGGCTTTGCATCGCAAGTCGTTTCTACGACTTGCGCTCGGTGGCGTGCAACACCAGGGAATGTGTTTGATTTTAAATCCAACACATTCCCTGGTGTTGCGCTAACTGGAGTAGGAATAGTTATTTATACTATTCCTAAGTCCAGCGCGCCACCTAGCGCAAGTCGTGGAAACGACTTGTGATGTAAAGCCAAGCGTGATAACAACCTACTGCATGGTAATAGCACGCGTAGTAACATGCTATATAATTCCTGATTCAAAATGAGTCTTCCTTATTGAATCCTAAGGAGGGCAACAATCCTTCAACATCATGAGATATATTACTTCTAATGAACAAAGGTTGGGTGTTATCACAAAGCAGAGGTAACCATGATTTGGGTGCACTCAATATTCCCATCACGCTCACAATAAATTTGAGTCGTGGCCATAGTTTAGAAATAGTGCTGGTTTGCAATGAAGCGCTGGTCTAACAACTGCTGCAAAGATAATGCCACAATTAGTCCAAGAACAAGTTGGAAGCAACTTCCTCAAATACGTGTGATTTGTTGCAGCAAACGGCACATCCCAAAAGATTTCCTCCGCAGATCTGGTTTGACATATCTGGAAAGGATATTTGTTGTGCTCTTACTTAAAGTGAAGGTGCCTCACTGATGCTATATTTAATCCTGTTTTCAATGTATTTTATTGCAGATGGTATTTAATACTTTCAAAGTATGTACATGTATTCATGACTGTAAGGAGGCATTTTATGTGCACACTAAAACAGGACTACAAGATATCTGCACTATCACCCAAAGACCTAGTCCATATGGCCCAATCAATGCTGCACCTCTACTTCATATGAATGTACTCTATAACGACAAACATTGTGGATAGATTCCTATTTATGGCAACCCTATTCTTTGTCTTTCTGCCTGGCATGCCAAATAAGCTGTGAATATTTGCGGTCGGTTTAGTTACTTTGAATATTGATTGTACGGACAGCAAAAATGTAAACAAATTCCTTTTAGGTAAGTAAATAGATTCAATCATGCAAAAATTACTCGTGTGTGAATCAGAGACAAATGATGTGAAGCGTAACAGTGTCTAATGCCAAGCCACTGGATCAACCTGTTTCAGAGCAATGCACAGCTCACCACAAGACGTCACTGAAAGCAAAGACTGGAGTGGCAGAACATTTTAAACATAAAAGGCTTACATTGTTTCTTTATTGGCTTTAGCCGCCATTATTCCCAGAGTCCTGAGGGATTTTGAAGGGTACATTAACCGCAACGAGCTCCAGAACTCATTTGTGCCCATAGTGTCCACTGGAAATTTTCCATTGTCCCACCTGCAACACTGGTACCAGTGCTACTAATGTTAACTAGTACTGGGTACCAAGTAGCTACCAGTTACTGCATGCCATGTGCAAAAGGGTGATTCTGCCAGTCACCACACCCACAACTCCCTTCCATCCAAGCTCGACAGTGCTATATAAGAGCCATGATCACAGCAGTGCTGCTCTCTAATGCAGAGGCCTACGAGATTTGTGGCAATCAAGTCTGGGGTGAGGAAAAGAGAAAGAAGCAGATGGACAGTAGTGTAAGACAGACATGTCAGGAGTTTTCCTTCAAGTAGGGGAGAGTATATACTTCTCTCCATTTCCACTTCCTTTTGTGCATCTTAAACTAACAGTCTCACTAAAGTGAATTCATCAAGTTTACAGGATCTAATTCGACTGTCGCCTATGGAATGGACTTGCAAATGTTAAACAATGGCCTGGACATTACCAAGTGACAATTGTCTGGTGTAAGGAAACTTTCGATTTGATTTATTTTATAGAACAAGCATATCTGTAGGAACGCAGTTAAAGGAACAATCAAGTCGGAATGCAGATTAAAAAGGTCGGATCTGAAACATAATGAGACAATACTGAAAAGGTGGGCAGTCCTTACCAAAAAAGGTATGTTTTAAGACATTTACTGTGGGTAAGGTGGTACTAGATGGCTTTAAGATGTAAATTAAGTTCATTTCATTAATGAGGGCCAAGCAGGCAGAGCTAACAACATGCTAACCAACAGTACTTAGTGAGTAAAGAGCAGCAAAGTAGACTGCAAGCTTTGTGATTATAGGAACTAAAATTTTCTTGTAGAGAGGATTTCACGGTTGCATAGGCAACATGCCCTAAAATGAATTCTGTGTCTCATAGCAAACCAGTGAAAGTAGGTTCTAGCTTGTGAGGCGTGATTCCAGATAGGTAACTCTTCACGATTCATAGCTTTGTATCCTCTGTTGTTTGGGCAAGGTAGTTTCACATAAGCCTAGTGTTGGAAAATAGGTTACTTGTTGAGGGGGGTGAAACCCTTCTGAAGAAGAAACCACAAATCCTGTTAGGGTGAGGTCACTGCAAACCCCAAATTAACCTGCTCTGTGCCAAGTTACCAGAGTGTTAAGCACAGTCAGGCTTAACTCTGTGACAATGTGTAAAGTATTTATGCAGCACTTCAAACAGTAATAAAGTGCAAATACAACACGAGAAACATCCCACACCAATTTAAAAAACACAGAGTAAAAGTTAATAAATTATTTGACACCATAACAACAAAACACCAATCAGTAGAACTGGAGATATGCAATTTTAAAGATTTTAGGTATAGCACCAAAAAGCACAAATCGCCACTAACAGTTATCTGGTTGTGCGACACTGGATGAAAGTCACTAGGCTGACTACTATGGTGTGCAGGCCGGATACAGGGACCAGGTTAGTCCTGTTGAAAGAGTTACATTCAAAGTCAAGCGCAAAGAGTTCTGTTCGCTGTGTAATGGACAGGGAGAGGGTTGAGGATGGTTGTTGATGTAGAACGAAGATCCTGTCAGGCGTTGCGGAAGGTTGTCGTTGAATCTTCACGTTGGTGATCACTGCGAGCTGTTGATGCTGTAGCGAGAAGTGCAGATCTCGCGCTGCTGGGCGTTGTTGCCGGTCGTTGTAGCACGAAGAGTTGAGTTCGCTGGAACTTTACGTTGGTGGGCGGCATGGGTGGCAAGATCTTGGTGCGTAACGGCCCGTTTGGATTTGTAAAGAGCCCAAAACTTCAGCAGCGCTCAACTGAGGCCACACCAGGGTCCAGGACTTGAGAAGCACCACTTGGGAATCAGAAACTTATCCCAGCACAGGCTAGCAGAATTCTGGTAGGTCCAGGCAGCAGATCAGCTGGGCAGGTGCAGGGAGCCTCGGGAGCCTGTTATGACCCTGTAGCTCAGAACAGGAGGTCAGTCTGATGACCCTTGGAGTCACTTCAGCCTGGGATGTAGGGTGCAGGTCCAGTCTTCCTTCTCACCAAGCAAGGCAGAAGGCCACAGAGCAGCAGAGTGGCAGCCCTTCTGGCTGCAGAGCAGCCCAACAGTCCTTCTTTTGCAGTATCCACAGGTCCTGGAGTGTACTGAAGAGTTGGATCCGAGGGTCAACTATTTATATCTGGTGCCTTTTTTGAATTAGGAGAAGCTTATAGATAATTCTCTTTGAAGTCCTTGAAGTTTCCTGCCTCCCCTGGCCTGGCTTCAAGCTGGCTACATCAACAATGCAGTAGTGACAAGTCCTTTGTGTTAAGGCAGAGCACGACCTATTCAATTGTAAGTGGGACTGTACCCAACTCTGCCCTTCCCCATCTTGCCAGTTAATGGTCCGTCCAAGCACACCTAATCCATCTATTGTGGGGCTTCTGGGAGGAATGAATAAAGTCCAACTGTCAACTAAACACAGTCACGTGACCCAGGATCAGGCTGCAGGTACCAGATAGGGCAGAAACATGCCAACTTTCTAAAAGTGGCATTTTCCAAATTGTAACTTAAAATTAGACCTTACCATTTAATTACAATCTATCAGACACCAAACATGAAATGTTTATCCTAGAGCGCACAAGCTCTTAAGTATCTTCAGATCCTACTCTGGCCTTATGATGAACACCCAAAAATAATCAATCTCTCCCACTTCTCCTTTTTCGGTTGATATGCAGTGGGCGGTGGGGATACCGATCCTTCCCCTTGGGCTTAAGTACTTGGGGGTCTATGTCACCGCTGACACTGCACGGTCATTCGAGCAAAACCTGGTATCCTAGTTGGCTGGCCTCTGACGTGATGTCAGGTTCTGGTCTGCCCTGCATCTTTCCCTCCTGGGACGCTCAGCTATTTTTAAAATAGTATCCTTACCGTGCCTACTTTAGCCCCTGCAAAACCATCCATTCCAGATAGGCAAGCATTTCTTCAAGGAAATTAACACCCAGAACAGGCTGTTATTATGGGATAGTGGGTGCCCCGTATTGCTCTGGGGAAATATTGCAAAGTGGCCTTGGAGGGTGGGTTGGCCACACGGAACTGCTCCTATACTATTGAGAGACCCATCTGCTTATCCTGAATGATTGGTGGTTCGCAGTCTTGGGGTTCCTGGCATATGCGGCGGAGGGATAGTTGCTGAGTTGTCAGAGCCTCATGCACCTGCTGTACGGTGGAGCTATTCCTACGACTCTCCCACCTGCCACACAGATGACGTTTGAGATTTAGAACACGGCCCTGAAGATGATAGGCTGGGTGTATAGTCTCACATAAGAGACTCCGATCTGGCACTGCACTAATCTGCCACAGGTGACAGCTCTGTAGGGCTTTTCAGCATGAGACACTATAGGCATCTCAACATTAGGGGACGTGCTTTGCGGTGGGGCGCTGAAGTCCTTCCAAGACCTGCAACAAGAGAATGACATGCATTGTACACAGTTCTTCTGATATCCGCAGCTCCGTCACACTCTACTCCCCGCAATACAATCAGTGGATGATGTTCTCAAATTTTCCCCATTTGAAGCCAAAATCCTATTTACCTATCTCAAGGAACATAAGCGGTTGGAAATATATAAAATGCTACTGAGCTACATGCTGGACCCAATGGTAGGGGTGCGGAGGGCATGGGAGGAGGAACTAGGCCCATTAGATGATGATGACTGGAGGGTGGTTGTTGAGGCCCCCAGAGAGGCAGTGATAACATCCCAATTTCAGTTATTCCAGTCGAAAGTGCTTCACAGAGTGTACTATACAAGTGCTAGGCTCCATCGCATGGGCTTTATCTCAGTGGAGAATTGCCTGAGTTGTCATGATCAGCAGGGGGACTTACCTCACACGTTCTGACTCTGCCTGGCATTGGCCCTCTACTGGGGTGGTGTGTTGAGTAAAGTCAAGAGAGTGCTGGGATGGGATATTCCCCAGTACCTCAAACTCATCCTTTTCAATATCACAGACCATTTGGGGGTTACACGCTATCAGAGGGTGCTTTTGTGGCTCGGCCTAATTGTCGCCAATCCGGATATTGTCAGGGCATGGAAGGAGACAGAGGCCCCCCAAAGTGGAGATCTGGGCCAAAGGCATGGACCACTGTATGGGACTTGAACGTCCAATATATGTACCACGGTGTTGCCCACAGAAACACTTTAAGATTTGGAAGGATAGAGCAGAGTGTAGAGGGATTCAGTTGGAGGCCGGCACTGACAGGCCATGGTCTAATGATGGGGGCAGGGGATTCTGCAATGTTGACGTTTCTAATGCATGACCAAGGAGATAAGGGCATGTCCCATTAAAACACTGCACATGCTTTAGGTGACCTTTGTACAGGGGTGGTTCCAGAGCCGGCTTTTTGTTTTATAATATGGTATTGTACTGAGCATGTGTGCCACACTCAGTGCGCAGTTTTGTTTTTGCAGTACCATAAAATCAATATATATATTTTTTTTAAACATGAAATGTTTACTTGTTCCAAATGAAATGTTAGCACTTATCAAATGTAATAAGGCAACCCAATGTTATCCTGTGGGAGAGGAGGCCTTGCAGTAGTGAAAAATATATTTGAGAGTTTTTCACTACCAGGGCATATAAAAGTTAAAAGTACATCTCCAACTTTTTTAAAACACAGCACCTTGCCCTATGGGCTCTTTAAGGTCTACCCTAGTGGTGACATATATATTAAAAAGGAAGGTTTAGTCCTGGCAAAAGGTTTATTTTGCGAGGTGGAAACGGCAGTTTGAACTGCGCACACAGGCTTCAATAACATGCCAAAGGGGGTGGCACTATAAGAGCTGCAGGCCAACAAGTAGCATTTCATTTACAGGCACTGAGCACATGTAGTACCACTTTACTAAGGACGTATGAATAAATCAAATTTGCAAATTGGGTGTAAGCCAATTTTACCATGTTTAAATGAGGAAGCACAAGCACTTTAACCCGTTTACCGCGGCGTGCGGGGCGTTCCATTGAGTGGGCGGGCCGCGTCGGCCAACGAACGTGCACAGCACTACCAAGGTAGTGCTTGTGACGGCCGACGGGCGCAACAAACGGGTTAACACTGGTTAGCATTGAAACAAAACGAGAGCAGCAAAAAATGAGGAATAAAGGCAAAAGGTCTGGGGGAAGACCACCCTAAGACTGACAGGTCTAACACCTAGGTAAAGGATATTGCAATAGTCAATTTTCTACATGACACATGCTGATCGTACCTGTACATGGTGTTTTTCTGGTGAGAAAGGAAGGATTTTCCTAGGAGTTTTAAGGTGTTAAACATACCAAGGAAACTGTGCTAACCTGAAATGTGAAGGTCAGCTCCTTGGGCATGAGAGAATAGGCACAGGACTAGTAGCGGCCGCCATTTACAAAAGGGTGGTAAGGCGGGTGGAGGAAGCACAGGGGTATGGGGGTGTTAATAATAATAATACAAAATAAACTTACCTTAAGGTGCCGCCTGCATACTGTGTCGCGCTTCCGTTTCCTTCCTGGTCCCGGCAGCCCCTGGGACGGAATCCCATCCAATCCCCGTGCTGTTCTCCTGCTAGGAAAGTAGCGCAGGGATTGGCGTGAGCAGGCTGAAAAGACGTTCTGCTCAGGCTAGGGAGTCTGTGGGGCTTTCTCCAGCCCGGCTGTTCAATGCAGCCGGGCTGGAGAAACCTAAGTGCGCATGTTTGTTGTGGTCGGCCTGAGACAGTTGGCCGGCAAAACACACATGAGTATTTAGGGAGTGCTCATAGCACTCTTCTTCCCATGCCCCACCCCTCCCTACACAAGCTGGTTCATGGCCGGCCAATGAAAAATAAAACAATGCTAGAACATTGTTTTATTTTTCATTTGCTGGCTCTGAGCCAGGCAGTTGGGCAAAGCTCTGCCACCATTGCGGATGCTTGATTGTAAAAGGGTCACATATTTAAAAAGTACTTACCCTAAAACCTCAACAAATATAGGTAGTGATATATGGATATTCTGTTAGATGCCAATCTTTGTACTATATGTTTGTTAACATAAATCGCTCTACCACACAAGTTGCATGTGCCATGGTAGCACTATTTTCGTGTCGGTCACTCTGGTGTACTTCAGCAACCGTGCAATGTCAAACACGTTAAGTGGTAATTGGTAAACTTTTGTCATTCTCAAAGGTATCTGTAATTCCCATATTGCAAATTTTTCATTAGGTGTGGGTGAGTAACACAGTTGGTGTTGTGGTCGGATTTACTTGAGATATTAACTTTAAACTCAAGAATTTGTCAATGCTGACAAGTAAACAGCATCGGCCGTCCTTCAGCTCATAGAGGTCTGTTGCTAGGCACTTGGTATTGGTATCTCAGACACTCTCAGGGGTTCTAGTCTAGAAGGCATGCTTAATAAGACTCAGCTATTGCTTAATGTTAGCAAACGTGGGACTGGAATCACATCTCATGTTGAGAAACCCAATAAGTCTGCCGCATCACCCAACATTGTCCTAAGGATATAAACAAATATGTCCTCTACATCATCACTGCAAGGTCATTTGGAAAAAAACTGAAGAGGTGGCACTCAATTAATCCTCAAATCTGCAATTAAAGTGCAGAAGCACTGACACAAAGCCACACTTCAAAGGTGACAAGGAAGTAACAGAGCACCATCTCCTAGAGAGCCCTCAGAGCCTGATGCCTCAATTGAAAATAGAAGGCCAAGACGGCCTCCAGATAACCGCAACTAAATGGAAAGAATGCCCATGCTCATCAGCCCCAACCTTCCGACCTCCAAACTGCCAACCTCATTAGCCAAAGGAAACTCAGGGAGCGCAGGGGATATGAAGGCAAACGCAAGGAGATGATGGACGGAGTGCTGAAACATTTCAGCCACTCACTCCCAGTCACAGATCTGGGTTGAATCCATCATCGATCGGGATATGAAGGCAGCAGCAACTTCCAAGGAGGGACCATGGACAGAGTCAAAAAGAGGAAGAACTACAACCTGCAAAAAGGAACTACCACAATCAAGTCTACTACCTCCTTCTAAGTCATGGAATGAAACTATGTGATCTCAGGGGCTGGAAAAAACAAGGTAAATGCTGCTAATGCCAGACAGGTTATAGCAGCCATCTCGGGTGGATGGAGCTTACACATTCAGTATATTTCTGAAGTTTTTCCTGTAATGAGATGGGAACCACCTCATCAGTAGTGAATGGGACACGAACGAGGGGCTTAGAGGTAATGACTGAACATAGAACAATAATGAATTAATGTAAAAAGTGTAAACAACTATTTCCCACAGTTATTTCCCTTTGACTGCTCTATCTCCTCCCCAGTATGTTTCATATGGATGACATTATCCTTTAGCCACAATCATCATTACGATGCCCGTTAGCACAGCAGGACAGGGCGATTGACTTGCAGCGGCCATGGGACCAAAATCTTGCCCCTGGCATTATGTACATTCAGTATTTTTTCCTTTTCACATATATAACTTTGCTAGAGCTGCCTGGAGTGAAGTAACCAGGACTGAAGGCACCAAGTCAATTTACAGCTACATCTGCCTGAGGGGACCCCCACCCCAGGATCAAGATATTCCACACCCATGAACTGGAACAAGTTCCCTCTGCAGCACACTGAAACCGACAGCTGCTGGACACTTGGCCTCTTACCTAGAGTTGAATATGCTTGAGAAGAGGCCTGGAGTATCAGGGAATCACCACTGTCTTCGGGATGGAAATTTCTAAAAGGACAATGTCCCTACTTAAGTACAGACCACAAAACAATTAATTGGAACAGCTTTAATTAGTCTTCCTGGCCTTGCCAGCAACACACTTTAGCACTTTCAAACCAGAGTCTCGCAACCCTAGTCCACCATGCCCTACTATCTTAACTAACAACGCCACACGCCTACAGTTCACCTACAATGTTTTTTTTACACATTAATTTACAAAAAAGTAACTTGCATCATATTATTTACTACAACCATCTCTGAACCCTGTAAATTAATCTCTCACCAACCACAGTAAATACATTACATCACTCTAAATGCTCGCATTACGATGCCATTAGTTACAAAACACGAAAAACAAATATAAAATGATATTTGATTTGTGTAAAATGATAATTGGTAAGTTTGTTTAGCCACTGATGCGAGGAAAAGCCATATATTATTCTGGTACAAAGGAGCAGCACTTGTAATGCACATTATAAATAGCAGCCGGTCCCATGACTCCAGCTGGCACCCTTAAACTCTGCAAAGGCTGTCATCGTGGAGATATACCAGAACAGCTTACAAAGCAGAAGGAAGCAGCAAACCAAAGCACTTCCGTTTAGGTACACCCAAAACTGTTGAAGGAAAGAGGGAAGAGGTGGCGGCGGGTCACTGGCAGCCTACAACACGAATTAAAGTCAAAATTCTTAATCTCACAATAGGCATCACCCAGAACTAAACAATTTGGGAATTGAAAGGAAGGCCTGTAAAGCAGCAGCTTCTGTCCAAACCTGAAAATGTGGAAGAGGGGTTTCTTTAATCAAAAGATACTTGCACAGAGTTCAATTGACAGTCTGAGGAGTAAGTGACCTCGTTTTGGTCATATTTTTCTAAACGAAATTATAACATTGTAATATTAAGAGCTCCACTGAAGACAAATGGAGTCGACCAAGGACAATAATAGCTGCTACAGACCTTCTGCTCCAACATGCCATTTTCATCCACAGAATGCCTGGGTGGTAGGACGTTTATTATGCCCTGCAGATCCGAAATTTTCCCTCATGGAAATGTGAGGAAAATGCACGATTTTAGTTAGCTCAAGTTTGAGGCTTGCAGGGGACTCTGTGTAAGAAAACATTGTGGGATCAACACAGGTCATGCCACTCTGGACTTTCCTGGGTGTCTAGTTTTCAGAAATGCCTAGGTACAGATGGTTTCCCCTAGGGGGAGGCCTAGCCCAGTTCCAAATTATGTAGAAACCCACTTCGACAAATGGGTTAATTTGCAGGGTAAAAGGTTGGATGTCTCCACATTGTGTTTTGGGGACTTTTTTGAGGAAGATGACAGGCCCTGCCACATAAGTAGGTATAATTTTTATGGGGAAAAATATGGGAACACAGAACATTAGAACAAGGATGTAGCCTAATGGCTAGAGCAGTGACTTTGAAGCTGGGGAACTGGGTTCGAGTCTTAGCAGGGATGCTCAACAATAACATCCTGTGATTCTGGGCAAATCACTTAATCTCCCCAATCTCCCCGTGACTAACAAAATGAATGTGTCCATCTATAATGCAACTGGTGTTCATGTAAAGCGCTTTGAAACATTCGGGTCGAGTTTGCGCTAAATAAAACTCCAAAAACAAAACAAAATTGGTATTAACAAGAGAATTTCTCTCTTTTTTTGTCTTTTAAATGAAAGCCAGTGAGCAAGAATGAACACGTTTTGCAAAATGCCCTTTGAATCAAATGGGAGTATAGGAACCCCAAATTCCGAGTTGTACAAATAACCATACATTCCTAAACTCAGTATCATGTGTAGTTTCAAAAATGGACAGGTTTCCTTCATCCCCATTTTTCATCCAAAAGATTTTACCACATAATAATATTGCTGCATCTCGGAAGCAACTGGAATATAATTATAAGCTGCTGTTCAATTTTTAGCTGCGAGTATCGTGTATTTTTGACAACCAATATCCCTGCAACCATAAAGGTTTGGCGGATGCCACTATACGTTACTTTTGTACATCAGCCATTCTCTACCTATTTTCATTATTTTTTATTTCTATAATTCATTTCTGTGGGAAAACCATGTGTGATCTATATTTTTTAATTTTTTTTTATTTATTGAGTTTTGTATAGTGCAAACTTGACCCAAGGGTATCAGAGCGCTTTACAGATTTAGCACAATAGGGATTACATGAAGTGCATGTGACGTACATAGAAAGTATAAAATGCGCAGTGACAGTAAATAACAGTAGACAGTAGGATAAGTGAATTGTCCGGAGGTAGTTAAGTTAGCAAAGGAGCAAGTACATGAGGTGATAAAGGGTAAATAATATAACAGGATGCTTGCTCCTCAAAACTCAGGTGATCATGATTTTAGGACAGCAAATCTTTTGTTTATGCCATTTTTAATTTAATAAAATAATATGCTTTCTTGCACAGCACTTTTTCCCATATTCCCAAAAAGTAAAAGCAACATTTTGCAGCAGTTTTGCTATTTTCTCATTTCTCCCTAGGGCAATCTATAAATCCTGGGTACCTTGAGAATCCCCAACATTTGGGGAAAAAGGATCTAAATTTGGCCTGGATACCTTCTGTAGAAAAATAGCTATGAAGTCTTAAGTGCGAAGTGCCCCAAACATAAAAGAAAAAGCCTCAGCAGCTAAAGGGATCAAGGCCCTCGTCTTGACTAAAGGCTTTGCATGCGGCTCAGGCCTATAATTCAGGTTCTGGGCTATTAACAATCGCAATAGCCCTAGGCAGTGGACTAAAATACAACAACACAGAATAGTTTATGTGACTGTCAGTGAATGTTGATTTTGTATAGTGCAAGGCAGTGGGAACTTCGGGGTAGACATACACAAAATATAACACTTAGGGCCTCATGTAGGTAGCCATATACCGGTCGGTAACGGCCGATTTTCGGTAATTATACCGTTACCGACCGGTATATTGGCTATTGGTATGTAGGGGGTCAATTTCTGAAATCGGAATTTACTGAATCGGTAAAACTACCGAATCGGTAAAATTACCGAATCGGTAACGTTACCGATGTGGTAATTTTACCGATTCGGTAATTTTACCGAATCGGTAAATTCCGATTTCAGAAATGATATGTAGGGGGAGTGTGTGTGTGTGTTTATGAGTCGGTATTTACCACCAACTTTTAGTTGGTGGTAAATAATTAATGTATGTGTGTATGCATTTGGAAGCGCGTAGCAGTGTGCAATGTGGCATACATACATGCCCTTAGGGCATGTATGTGTGCCACATGTGCACACATGGCCGAATCAGGGGTGCAACAGGGTGTCAATGTGACACCCTGCCACCCTTGCATTTTCTCCACCATTACCGAATCGGTATTTACCGATTCGGTAATGAGGCATACCTTCCCCTCAATGGGAAGGTATGCCTCATTACCGAATCGGTAAATACCGATTCGGTAATTACCGAATTGTAACGAATCGGTAAAAAATACCGACTCATTACCTACATACGAGTTACCACTTCTAAAATACCGATTCGGTATCGTTCGGTATTTTAGAAGTGGTAACTGGTATGCTACCTACATGAGGCCCTTAGTAACCTTGGAGTCTAATATCTTCAAAATTAAATTTGTGTGGAAAGTTTTAAAGATGTTCCTCTGTAACTCTGTGAAGTATTTTTCATATTAATTTTGAAATCTTCATGAACATTATCAAGTTTTTAAAATAATTGAAAATATGCCAATTAAAAGTTGGTTTGTGTGGGGAAAACACAGCTAAAAACATATTTAGAAATCCTCAGGCAAATGTTGTAACAAAAATATTAGCTCACAAAAAATTTGTATAATGTGGTAAATATCTTAGGCATGCAAAGTTGGGCTCAAATCAGTCAAAAAAGTAAACTCAGTCAAATTTGAAAACTGTGCTAAGTCTGACGTTTGCTATATTAGCTAAACGTTTAAAACATTGGTAAGCTCGAAATTGAACTACAACATGGCCAAAAGCTTTGCTATTTATGTACTCTTGTTTTTCCCAGTACTGGGCACACTCCTCAGCATGGAACAACGTTCCTGGTGCAGGAGCAACTTTCCAGTTCATTGACGCTCCTACTCCTTTTGTTCATGACACTTTCTGGTCAACATCTTGCTTCAGCATCCTACCTTTACTGCTGTAGCAGGTATTTATTTATGCATTCTAGATTTTATTATATTTTTTTGCTTCAAGCGCTGATATTTACTGCAGGCGTCCAGTCTACTACAGTTGCTCCTCAGCTAACAATCACCCACGTTAGTAAAAGTTCTGGTGACCCCGAGCTGGACTTCCTGCAGGATCAACTTGGTGGGCTGCCTACTGAAGCTGTTGATCGAGGCCAGCCACAATGACCTGCATCTCCATCCCAGTTCTTAAAATGTGGCACTGGAGAGAGGTGGCCAATATCACCAATTTTTCGCCCTTAACTCCAAACAATGTCTGCCCTTTGTAAGAGCTAAAAAATTCCATATATATACATATATATTCATGGACATTACACTCCCATTGAGGGCTGATTTAGGTGGGTCAGCTGCATGATTTATGAACTGCCTACTTGTCATGCAAGAATTGATGGACAGCGACTGGTTAATACTAAATTACAGGATATCGTAGACTATGGTGATGGGCAGTAGTGATGATCTCTGATTCTGTCATTTCTGGCCCAAAAAGCTGTGATCTTGTTCTTTAGTATTGGCTACAAGTGTAGAATGAAGACTTAGGACTTAGCACACTTGTTCCTTTTGCCAAAGGTAAACGTTGTTACTGACTTTCCTATTTTCATCACCATGTGTTGCGGAAAACTTTGCCTGCTTCAGCCTAAAAATGAAAACTGTCATCTGCATCAGTGATTGCTAGCTCCCTACTGAATTATTGTAAATTAGTACATTGCAACTTGTGCAGAATACAAATGCCACAACTGTTCATTTATTTAGAAATGTGATTCCATCTCATTTCATTTACTGCAGTGATTACCAACTTAAACGATAATTGTGTTCAGAGTAAGGTGCGTGAGTCACAGGTCACTAACCCTCACCCCCTGTTTTTCGTTGCAAAAATGTCTTTTTTTTTCCTTCTCAACTGCCTCAGTGAGAACTACATTGCTACAACCTGTCCTTATTCTCTCTCTCCTCTCCACATTCACGGATACACTTCAGGATAGGGTGACGTTTCATATTTAGTTCCACAACCCTAGCTGTAGGACCTTAAGCTTTTTTGATCGGTTTCAGACAAGTTTTAGAAGCAATCCTTTAACAAAACAAAAACATGCTTCTTTAACAATGCATTCAATGGATGGTCAAATGCTGAAAAACTCTGGGGTATTTGCATGCCCAATCATAAAATTATCCACATCACATATTATGTACACATGGCCCCTACACCATGTGTACTTGGAGTAGCTGACTTCAGGCAGGGCATGTGCTTGTGCTCCTGCTCTACTTTAAATTCGAGTTTCTCTACTCAGAGGTGTGTGTCAAGCTAGCCAGTGTTTCTCTGTAGGTAAAACAGATGCCCAGATTATGAGTGGAGTGGTAAATTGTGCTTGCACAGGGATTGGAATTCCAAGTTCTGCTGTAATTATTGCATCCTCACAGTATCGCCAACATTTCGGGAGAAAAACATGTATACTCTGATACATGGGGAATTTGAATTCAAAGGTACCAAATTCTGCAAGTAATTTCTCATTTTCCAATGAAAAACCCAAATGCGAGTCATTTACTCCTCCACTAAATATGTATTCAGAAAGATCATTTGTTGAGAAAGGCTGAGATGTTGAACATCAGCATCGGTGGACCAACTGGCTAATCTTTTAATAATACGTACAGTGACATGGTATTTAGCACAGTGTGATAGAAGGTGTGTTGGGTTGTAATTTTTCGAGTTTGTTAGCTGCACATAGATATTATTGTTTTAAGTGAACTGAGCACCCTAACTATATTTGTGCACATTTTTATTAACGTGTACTCTGCCACTGCGCTGGTGTGATTTTAATATTATGGTATGACTATAACAATAAGATAGAGGCCTATTGTACTAAATCCATTTTAAGAATCCAATAATGGCCACACTGCTGCACATAGATCAGGAAGGTTCCCATACCTGGTATTTCTACTTATTTAGTTCCATTCTGGGCACTAGCACTCATTCTTGGAGAACATGACTTATTTTTCATCATCAGACTTTGACCCAGAGCAAGAGAGTGAGAGGAAAGGCAAAAAAAAGGGAGAGGAAAGGCAAAAAAAAGGGAAAGGAAAGGCAGGACAGGAAGAAAAAAAGCAGCAGAGACAGATAGGAAAACAATACCAATGGGAGAAAGCAGAGTTAAAACAGAACCTACATGAGTGAGATAAAGTTACAGGAATTGGAGTGTTGTTTGGAATAAAGAAACAAATGTAGTTGAAGGAAGACCAGACAATCTTTGTATTTGGCAAACCCAGCTTTTTGAAGTGCCACATATTTGGGTAGCTAAAGTACACAAGCCAGTAATTAATCAAGGGTGTGGAAATATTTTTCTCTGTATATATTTCAAAAAATGTTTTCAAAACTTTGCAAGGTTTGCATATTTTACAAAGGTTGTACATTTTTTTACATTTGAACAGTTTGAAAATATTTTCATAAATTTAGGTTTCACAGGCAAATATTTTTGCATTACACACTCTTTAGATATAAATGTTTGAGGAGAAATTCAACCAGAAAAATACTTTCTGCAGAAATTTCCATCTACAACCTATGTTTTGCAAAAGTGACAAAATGTGCAACTTTCTGAATTTTGTCTCCTTTTTAAATTTCACCCAAGAAATTAAAAGTTTGGTACAACCCTTAAAATTACCAAGATACTTTTCAGAAGACCGTTTTTTGCTCACTGGTAAAATGCTAAAACAGAATTTCTTTTTTGTTACATTAAATTTCACAGATTTTAGAAGCGTTCCAGAATGCAGAAAGGGGATTACAGGGAATGCGGAGTAGGTTTGGAAAAAGGACTGCTGAACAGTTAATTTAGTGCACTGAAAGAATGCAGCTCTGTGAGCTAAGAAGGGCCCGCTGTTTCAGGGATCTATAAATAGGGCATATTTCACAAGAAACGCCTTTGCAATGACACAAAACTGCCCAGTGCGCCTCGACTGCACCACAGCGCACACATACTGTGGGTCATGTGCTTGAAGCCGAGTAGACCTTCATTCATTAACTGTTGTGCCTTCATAGTTGCTTGGTAAATACATGCCTAGATAAATAAAATGAATTCTATTGTGGCTGTGCAGTACCATCTATACCGTTCTTTACTGTATGGATTTCCTTTAACCCCTTCCATGCTGCGCAAATTCCGCCGCTGTGCTGACGGTTTCTTGCGCGGGCGTGGTCATGACGGAACGGTTCCGTCATGAGCACAGCTCAACCGTGGCTCATGACGGAACCGTTCCGTCATGAGCACCGAAGGGGTTAATGTTTTCATACCCGACAACCTTAAACTGTGCTGCACCCTAAGGTGTGACCATGGAGACTGACATCATGCTGTGCCCATGGAAGTGTGCTATATGTTTCGGTGATGATTGGTGGCATATGTCGCTTTTTTTATTTTTTGGGGGAGTTTTACATAGCGCGACCTCTTTCGGAGCGCTTCACATAAGCATTAGTTGCGTTACAGATGGACACGTTCATTTGGTTAGGCACGGGGAGATTAAGTGATTTGCCCAGAATCGCAGTATGTTGAACGTCCCTGCCAAGACTTAATCCCGGTTCCCCAGCTTCAAGGTCGACCGTTCTAGCCGTTAGGCCGCCGCCTCCTTTCTTGGGAGGTGCAAAAAATAAAGGCCAGTTTTACTAAGCGTTCACACAACGCACTGCAGCAAGCAAAGTGGCTGCACTGCTTGAACTGGACAGAGGAGAACTACGCCTTATCTACACAGAGAGGGTGCAGTTCTAGTTTCTCCAGCAGTCACCGTTGCACCAGAGTGTAAGGGTGTCTGCTGTGTGGTCTGCATAGTTTTTGTGAAAGTGGCACCTTCCTGTACAAAAACATGCATTGGGACTATTTACAATATGTGGTGTGTTGCAGAATGCAGCACACATGCCAGGATGGAAAAAAAAAAACAGAGGAGAAATAAAGATATTTCTCCTTTTTACACCAGCCTCAGGTAGGCACGGGATTTAGGTGCAAATCCATGTCTTCAATTGTCTGTAGATATGGATTTGCATCAAAATCTATGGGTGGATGGATGCACAGGACTGCCCACGCACCTCCCAAGGAACGCCTCCGAGACGCAAAGTAATGCATGGCAGCACACTGACCTGCATTGTGTTACTTTTGCATTGGTTAGTAAATATCAAACAGGGTTTTGCATCAGGTCTGCATTAATAAAGTAACGCTAAATCCCAGTTTATTTGACAGTCACACAAAAAGGAAGACTAAAGCAACATTTCAGTGAATTTGCAAGAGAAAAGTAATCACAACTGGCTCACCCTGACAAAACTGCACCTGCTCTGACATTAGATGAAAACCCACGAAGCTCAGGGACAGATCCCGAGGATGTAAAGTAAGCCTAAATATGAATTGTCCATGCCCCTTCTCTCCACCCTTTATATCATCCAAAGAAATTGTCCTTATGCTCAGAATTCCTTGTGCTTTGTTTCCACTCTTTTTTCTATGTATTTAATAATATTTTATTGTGCACTGTTCTATTGGCACAGTTCAGTTTTGCTGGGATTACCAATGGCAACATTTAGTATTATAATTGCTTTAACAAGTAGATTTCGGAAAGTTACTCTCAATAATTATTCAAACAATCAGAGCGCTCTCCTTCTCCCCTTTAATTGTCTTCCCCCATCGCAGTTCTCATTCTCTTAATCCTTATCCACCTCTCCAGACATTCTTGCATTCACAAACTATTCTGCCAATAACTTTTCCTTTTCCATCTCGTCAACTTACACTTACTCAGGCGGTCAATCACTGGTGTCCATCCTCTCTGCTTCGTAACCACAGAAGTCATAGCCATTCTCAAAAAGTGGTCTCCACCCCACATTTCATGTTAGACTTTTTCGCCTTTCTCGCTGCTGTTCTTCTTCTCCCAAACTCCTGAAGGACCAGCCTTAGGGCCTCATTATGATGGCAGTCAGACTTTCCTCCGACCACCATCTTTTTGTAAATGGGACCCGCCATAGGCATTAGGATGCGACCGCCATCACGGCGGTCGCAATGCCTATATTTTGTATTGCGGTGGGTGCTGCGGGCTGCAGCACACACCGCAGTACAACAAGTGGACATTGCAAACATCCCTCTAATACATGACAGGCACCATGCTGGTGCCCCCCAAAACCCACAGCTGAGGGCCAGAGGAGACGGGTGGCTCACTACAGGCCCCCAATGTCCCTTTCCGCCTGCCTTTTCTTGGTGGGTTAACCGCCATGAAACGGCAGGCACCACCACTGTTGTAGGGAATAAAAGTCCCTCTGACAGTCCGTGGCAGTTGGTCTCTTCCACCGCCAACCATTCGCCCACCATCCTAATGTGGCGGGCAGGAATCTTCCTTACGATGGCAGTGGGACCGCCACCGAAGTGCTATCAGTGGCAGTCCCACCATCATCGTAATCAGGCCCTAAGTTAGGATCACAAACATCCCTCAGGCCTAGATTTAATTAAGGCTTTCCACTAGCTCAAAGCGATGCCTTGACACAAGGACTTGTATGGTCTTTACCATCCAGCGCAAAAGGTGATTTGCATTGGAAAAGTTCCTTTTCTCAGTGCAAAAACTAATTGCACTGCTGTGCATCTCTTTGTCAAAAGACGGTATTACTGGGGCATATCAATGCGAATAACGATAGGTATTGAGGCAAAGCCTGATATACTAAGATAGCCAGACCGAGCTTTGTGTAAAACATGGGGGAATGTGTTCATGTCTCATAAAAACACAATGTACTGCATGTGTACAGCAGGGCACAGCACACATCCAACACGTGGGTTCCTTCTGAGTTTGTGTAAGTATAAAACAATTTACTGGAAAGGTATCCCTTCAGTACAAATTGTATGCCAGGCAGTGTACACTAACAACAACATCGTTACAAGGCTGTATCACGAAAGGCAGTTTGTACGCCAGCGCCAGAGACGACAATATGGTTCTGCACATTTTTCTCCTTCATGAGCACCTCAGCACAGCAAATTTGGTTACTGCATTGCATTGTGTAATACAAATAGCAAACCTGGGTATACTTTTGTCACCACTACCCAAAAAAATGCCTACCATCTATCCCCATTCTTCTCAACTTGTCTGGTGCCTATGATAGAACAAATAATGACTTTTCTTCCCTTCATGTCTACATTCGCTGTCACGGGCACTGCACTCTCTTTGCTCTTCTCTGACCCTGCAGACCAGTTCTTTTATGCTTCTCTTCCAGGAAAAGTTCAGCAGACCTTGGCCCTAGAAAACTCTTTTTTCCTATATGCAGCCTCTCACACTGTATCATTATCTCCTTGTTTTATTTTCTTAAGCCTGCATGGTTGGACATTCCATCCTTAGTTTGACTTTGAGGACTGTGTTTTACTATATCTAATGTCAACCTCCATATCAGCTTCCATAAGCTTGGCTTTGACTGCTCCACCAAGATCTCCTGCAAAGAAGGCTTTCAAAGCCCAGCTTCCCATCTCAGAACAAGTACCCAGCATACTGGTACGAAGGGAAAACATTCACGCCCAACTTTGATATTGTGAAGTGGCCCCTACAACTTCAAGGTTCTTACAAAAAGCCAAGAAATGACTTTATGATCTGCACCCTTGCACATTTTACTCCTTTAGCAATTTTGATGTTTCACAAATCTATTTTAACCAACTTTGTTTTGATTTGTTACCTTTTGTACTTTTTATTTGTGCCTCAAGTACAGATTATCTATTTTAGAAGAAACGATATACTAATAAACATGTCCAAGCTGTTTTGTTAATTTAAGCACCTCTTAGTCTTTAGTTGTAAAAGAAAACATGTATAGGCCCCTACAAAATATTTCAGAATGTGAACATTAAGCATGCCTTTGTGTAGTTGTTGGGATTTTCTAAATGTTGTAGGTCATGATAATACTGTGTTTGCTACTGTCTTTTAATACAGGTGTGCATGCAGAGGACCTTTGGACCTGAGAAGGACAATATCATCTGTACTGAATACCTGCAACCAGACATTGTACAGTTAATGACACAATTTGGAAAGCTTTTTCTGTGTATGTCTGAGTCCAGCACTGAAAAATGCCAAACTCTACATGCATTACTTCGCCTAGATTCACAAAGGCTGGACTGGCAAAGCTTTGCATGTGTATGTTTGTCTCTTACAGAAGGGTAAGTTCCTCAATCTCTACTGAAGCTTCTGCATTCATAAGTGAGAACCTCAAGGATTTCTAGTAGTGTCAGGTGATACACAAACAAAATACTATGTAAATGAAGTAGCACAGAAAGTAAGGGGTTCTGCTTGGAACACCCCATTTCTCCAAACATTGTCAGACGGGAGGGAGGACTTCACAACGAAAATGTGTGTCCTTTAAAGAACCAAGAAAACAACGTTTGTAAATCATACATGCAGATTTACCTCAGTATGCTTTTCTCGAGGTCAAAATTAGCTATAGTTTCGAGTCTGCAATAGACTTGATCCAACCGGTAATGGCCAAAAAATTATACCTACAATTTAGGCATGGGTCTCTCCCCCTTTTTTCGAGAACAAATAAATGGGCCGGCTCACTCAGACAATCTTGTCCTGGGTGTGGTGCCACTGATGAAACTGAGGTCCATGTTATAATCTTCTGTTCAGCATATAAAACCTCCCGTAGGAAATGGATAATTCAACTTGCTAAGAATATAGGGGTTACGAACCACAGAGATCTCTTCAGGTTGTTGAAATATGATCCTTCCCCCCTATACATCACTGTGATAGCTAAATTTCTCTTTTCTATGTGGCTAACCAGAAGACAACTACTACCTCACTAAGTCAATTATATTGGCACCAATTATTGTTATTAATCTGTTTTAATTCGTGAATTGCTGAATTGTATTTCCTCTAAGAATCACGTTTTAAATTTGTTAATATTATACTATGCTATTTTATGACTTTTATGGCTTGAAGCCGAAATAAAGTTTTTCTGACTGACTGACTGACTGACAGTATGAAGAATCTGCACATGTATGCACACATATGGTTAGAGAAGACGGGCAGCCACAGGAATTTTTCAATTCATACAATGACGAATATTTGTGCTGTATACCACAAGAGGGGACCAGAGAGATACAAGATATGAATTGGCATGCCTTTCCCAACAATAATTCACATAAACACAAGAATGTCCAGGGGATAGTTCTGAAGGGAACTATGTTATGAAATCTCAACTCTACCTGATCAGAGTACTATGGTTTCTGCTTGAAGAACAAGAAATTTCACCCACCCAGAGCTGGCATGCTTCATCCTAGGCCTCCTCCTCACGTTACACCCTTTCTAGTAGGTCATGTTTCAACTCTTTTTGGCTATGTAAAGGGCTGAAACATGTTGAAGGGCATAACGATTCCCTTTCTAGCCTGTTTTTAATCATTCACACTGGAGACACAAACAAGGGCTTTAGTCTACTGGTAGGTAGTTTTAATTTTCCTCTCCTCTCTGTATCACACATACCCCACACCAGTGATCCTAGTTTTCACCAGCCACGCCATGGCATCCTTTACTCCTAAATAGCTTTCCTCATTTTTGGAAGTTTGAAACCCACATCTGGATTATTATTATTATTATAATACATGATTTGTAAAGCCCATGGCTACCTAAAAAATGTTTCCCAGCGCTAGCCTCTTCACTGAACCAGAGTCAACCAAACATTCACAGTTGCAAATGTATCCAGGTTTCAAGCTCTTTACAAAAGGCTGTGAGCAATTTACAGGCTCTCAGAATAAAATTAATCTGCTATGAATGTGATGTGGAAGAAGCATGTGCTCTGGGTGGGTGAGGACTCTCATCCTTTAAATGCAGAAACCATAGGGCTCTGATCAGTAAAGGTTTGAGATCTCCTAGCATAGATGCCTTCAGAACTATCCCCTGGTCAGTCTTGTGTTTATGTGCGATATTTGAGCTGCCATAATACCTCCACTTTTCACTGCACCAAAGCAAAACTCTGGTCCTAAATTGTATATTAACTCTATAGGAAAGACGGCCAAACCAAATGTTTCTGAACTTAAAGGATTAACAATCTCCTTATTACTAACTCTCATGTAAGATCGACCTGAAGCCAATATAATTACCTAAACTCTTGGCTAAAATATTACAATGTAAAATATCTTTACATTTCTTTATCGTGCATCTATACATAGGTCTATTATCTTCCCATAGGATCGAGAGATTTATTTTCTTATAAGAACAATGGAATGTTGAGAGCTCCTTTGAAGACAAGGGGTGGCTCAAGGCAATAACGGCTGCTATCTACCTGTGTCTCTAGAGTGGAATGCTCCAATACCCTTACAGCCCTTCTGCCTCAGGCTGTACTGCTGGCTAAAAGACTATGACTCAGGTTCAGAGCATTAAGAAAGCAGTAGAGCCCTCGGCAGCTGGCCATGATAGAGGCTTATTCTGACATCACAGCAAGCATGTGCATTTAATATAGTGATGCAGTTGACTTCTGATATCACAGTGACCCTCTATTTTGACAAGTGATGATGGATCGTAGTGGACTGAGCCGGTTTGTGAAAAACAGCCCTGCTGCTGTCAGCGAACAGACATACAGCCCCATTACAGTGGGACAGGAACCCGAATACAGGATTACAAGTAGCCCAGTATTTCCAGGCACACCAGGTGGAAGATACGCATGAAAACTGCCCCGTAATCAAGAAAAACCTCCATTGGTAATGGTGCGGTAATACTGCCCGATAACAGTAATACGGGCTACATGTGTGTGCCCTGAATATTGACCACAGAATACCGAGGACACAATATTTAAAATAAAACACTGTAAGATCAATAAGTCTAGCTTTTCTATATCTAACTCTACATAGTTGTATCTACATGGTATATATATTTTCAAGTTTAGTGGATGTGGAGTTGGGAATAGTAAATCTATACTTCCCTATATGCGCTTACCTTTGTATATTTTGTCCCTCGATATTAGCATGCCATGATATTCTGGGAGTCGGAATTCAGTAATACACCCTGGCTACAGTATTAGCACAGATATGCCAAACAATGATCCCCTTGGAGGGAGGAGAAGGCCTATCCTCCCTAGGATAATGAGAACTGTATACTAAATATGATCGGTACAGTATGTAAATACAATGTATTGATCTTGTAATGATGCAAATATATCACAATTGTAGTAGAACATTTCATGAGTCTTGTATTCTCAATTTTCCTTAACATCAGTTCCTAGACTGTATATATTTTAAATAAGCACTTGCGCACTTTATTCACGTATGTCAGTTTGCAACGCGTCATTTGTTGAGCACCAACATTACATTTTCTACAAACATCTTGATAGAGTGAATCACTACAAGATCAATACTAATTAGAACACAGTTCTACTGGTCGAGGGAGGGTAGTCATTATCCACTCTCCAAGGGGATCATTGTGTTGTACATCTGATTTATTACCCAGATCCCTCGGATAACCGGGTTACCCCTTATTTGTGTTATACCGTATTAACACAGCATTATTACTGGGCCACGTAGACTCGGGCCTGCAATGTTGGGCCGCCTGTGCACCACCGCCCATGAGTGTCAGTTTGGCAAATGCGTTTCTCTCACTCGTGACTCCTTTGCAGTAGACAAATAAAGCGCGCATGCTAACAATAAACAAAGCCGCAACAATGCAATGACTTTGTACAAAATTCAGACATGGCAAGAGATATTTCTATCTCCTGCTTTTCGGCTCTTTTTGGAAACTAAGTCTCTTTATGAACAGAACGAATCGTCAGTACTCATAACTGCTGTGCTTTCTCGGTGCAGAACTCGACCAGAAAATAAAACAAGCATTGATAAATCCAACAGCTGTGGCTACGTATAGCAAAACGTCCTGGTATTGATGGAAGGAATGAAGGGGTGGGTTGAAGCAGCAGATTGCTCCATGAGGGATGGAGGGGAGGCTGGGTGTGGTTACTGGAAAAGCAACATGTACTTTGGGGTGTTAGGAAAGGAGTTGCATATTATTCTATTTAGTCTATTTATGCGTAGACTAGTTATGGTTCTACAGCTGTATGTTTTTTTATTACAGTCACTTATAAAACAAACTAATTAATTGCTAAACCAATTTTGCAATTTTTTTTATGTATGTAGTTACTTATGTGTATGTATGTGGTATTTGCATAATGTGAATTTAACCAAGGAATGTGGAGCACTAAATGGGATCAAAGATACAGTCAATGAGTCTAGTGAGCGACCAGAGGTATAACTGGGTTGTTACTGCATCGTGATGTAGAGTTCTTTAAATACTTTATAATAAACTGATTAAAATTCTGGTCTTTGGTATTTACAGTTCTTGGACTCGTTGCAGGAAGGGATGTGCTAGAGTCTCAAAAATGCCAAATCTGTTGCTTGTATTAATTCCTCCCTGCCTCGCTAGTTCACACTATGTTCTTCAGGGCACATCGCTTTATCTCCTTGTACCTCAGTTTTTTTAGTGGTCAGGTACAGGGGTGCTTAGAAAAAGCAATATAGGAGTATAAAGCGATACATTAGAGGGAATACTGCACAGGTGGCAGGGCAGCAATTAATGAGTGTAGAGCAGAACATGTGGTAAGACATAAGACTACAAGGAGAACGGAGTATGTAACAGGCTACAGAACAATGCATGTAGAATGGAGTTAGTAGCTGGGGCGGAAGCTGCATAAGACATGCACAGATGACTGCATGTAAAGTGCCCCATTGAACAGGACGATAATCACTGCTTTAGCAAGCCATCAATTATTGAGGACGAATTAAGAATAAAGCACGGTACAGATCACCGCACGCAGGGCACAGCTCGGTGGACACAGAATGGGGACTATCAGGGCACACATCAATGCATGTAGAAGGCACTGATCACTGAAAGCAGCAGGACACTGATCACTGCACGAGGAATGGACATAACGTGTATTTGTAACAGAACGTGTATTTGTAAAGAGCACGTTCATGGTATCTTGGACATGAATAATGGATGTTTATTGTTACCCATATCAATGGTACTCATTTTATTGACCTTAGAAGGATGAAAGGATGAGTGGACTCGCCGGGATTTGAACCTGTGACCATGAGGTCAAACACATGTCCCTATAGTGGACGCATTCGTCCACTAAGCCACCAGACCCGGCTTAGCCAAGTAAGCAGCCAGCCACAGATCACAACAGGAAGACTGGACCGTAAAAAAGGACACATATGAATGTATGTAGAAAGTAGGCACTGGCAAAGTCAATAGGAATGGCCTTGAACTTCCTTGGTAAACTGGTGCGATGGCTTATGTTGTTTATTTTTTATTGCAAGCATATGACATAATGCTAAAAAATCATGGTGCCTACACCCGGCTTCCATATGCTTCCAATAAAAATGTTAAATTAAAAAAAAATAACAATTGCATTTAATTTTAATGGAAAAGTATAGGTGATTTCTAGGCGGGCGGATGGGTGTAATTGCAACAGATTTAAAAACGTGTTTTAATTTTAATGCACAGCACAGGAAAATATGAATCTTACTGGTGCAAAGAAAAACCATGACTGGCTTTAAATGTCTGTAACCTGAAGACAATTTAAAGACACTTAGGTGGCTAAAGAAGTATTTTTTCAAAAGTATCAAAAAAGAAGAAAGCATCAGGAAAGTGTTAGTCCACCCCCTCTCTCACTTAAGTGCACTGCTTTTTATGCAGACGTACACATCTGATCAGAAACAATGCTATTACTCCGAGTGAAAGACAGCCAGAGGCTAAGGCGGGCTGAGCCTGTGGTGTTAGCTGGATCTCTGCACTGAGAGGGGGGCTGCCTATGGACATCATCGGCCAGTTAAAGCCAGACCCCTAACCACAGCTGCCCTTCTTCAGCGCATTAGAAAAGTTCCCCAGATGACCAAGTGCGCTGTCCGCCCTGAGCACTTTGGGCTCCCCTCCCCCCTGTAAAGGCGAAGTAACTGCTCACTGAGGTGTTTAAGGGTCGCTCCATAAAATAAGGCCTTGATTCATTTGGCGAGAGTAGATTGTCCCTAACCAGACAAGATGAGAGTCTTGTAGTTCGAGGTCTTTCTACCAGATGCCGCTGAACGCGCCCTCTCCATATCAGAGGCAAGTGACACCGAGTAACATGCTGTGTGATTGCTTTCATGCCCCTTGGAATACTGGTGCGCTGACCAGCCTGACCCCAGAGGACAGCCTCCGTTCCCGATTAGGAATGTTTGCTGTTTGGCAGGAATGTGACACCAATTTACACAGCTTAAAGCCCTGACCCGCCTCATTGAGCAACACACCGAGTCAGCGAATGGGACATGGCTTGGCATAGTGTTACCACAGCTTGTGCAATGATGACAACTATTGCATCCTGCAGGCCGTCAGTCCAACGTTTGAACAGCTTTATGCTCCATTTTACTCGTGCTGTCAGCTGCGTGCTTTTTAGGTCTTGCCTGAGCCAGCGCTTTAGCGCTGCTCTGGCAAGAGCTTTAGTAAATGGGGGATTTGGAAGTGCAAACTAGTGCTTTTCAGGCCTCCAAATACAGTGCATGTGCACCGGGCGCGCGCATCATTTGGCAGCCTGCCGAATAACTTTTGCGGACGCTTTGATGTTCTCAGTGAACCGCGCGGCCATTGAGAACATCAAAGCGTCCGCAAAAGTCCTCACCATTTGCCACCCCCTCCCTTATCCCACTTCCTGCTTGTTGTTCAGGCTGCCACTTATTGGCAGGAGTGAACCAAGAAACATTCGGCTTTGAAGCAGCACTGTTTAAATCGTGTTTGCTATGGCATTCTACAGCGCACTTAGGGTGAGCAAACTAGTAGCACTAGCAACAAGCATTGGCATAGGCCAATAGGTCTCGCCTTTGGGACCTTATAAGTGTTTAGCCATGCAACAGTTGCATAACTAAACACTTATAAGGTCCCAAAAGCGAGACCTATTGGCTATGCCAATGCTTGTTAGGTCTGGCCGACACAGGGCTTCACAGGTGTTGCCAGACACAAAACTGAAAATATGTATGAATTAAGATATATATAAATAGATATATATAAAAAAATAAATAAAAAAAAAACGTAGGGACCTACCGGGAACATACTTCCTTAGGCGCTGTTTGACATATTCCGGGGCATTGCCAAAAAGTGCTTTATGGGCCATACAGAGGCCTTTGAAATGGACCCTAAGCTTCACTGGAAGCCAATGCAGTTTACGAAGGAGAGTGGATGCATGTGCACTTCTGGGAAGAGAAAAGACCAGTCTGGCAGCGTCGTTTTGCACGACTTGCAGTTTCCTCATCAGCTTCTGTGACAGGCCCAGGTACAGAGCGTTGCCATAGTCTAGCCTCGAGATGACCGTTGCCGAGACAATAGTCTGCAGCGTGGAGGCAGAGAGAATGGCGGTAAGTTTACGCAGCTGCCGCATCACGGCAGTGCAGGAACCTACCACAGTCGACACCTGGGGGGCCATAGTGAGAGCCGCATCGATCTTTAGGCCAAGACTCTTCACTACCGTCCCAGGGCTGGGGGTTTTGCCAAGTTCTGGGGGCCAGTACAGATCATCCCAAGGATTGGCTGTGTTAGTCACCACCAAAACCTCCGTTTTATCTGCATTAACTTTAAGGAAGTTGTTAGTCATCCAGTTGACCGTGAATCTCAGAAGATCTCTGACTGATTCCTGGGCCTCTGGTGTATCACCCAGCTGGACCAGTAACTGCGTGTCGTCTGCGCAGTTAAAGACCTCACAGTTCTTACACGTGAGTTCCTCAATCAGGGGTTACAGATAGATATTAAACAGTAGGGGGGAGAGTGCGGATCCTTGAGGCACCCCCCAGGTTACATCCCTACTCCCTGATAGCTGGTCCCCCGTCTGGACCCTCTGAGTACGACCCGACAGGAAGGACTCCAACCACTTGTATGCCTGGCCAGCAATCCCCAGCTTCGCGATACGGCTCAGCAAGATGGAATGGCTGACCGTATCGAAAGCTGCCGAGAGATGTAACAGAATCGGAGCGCAAGGTTGTTTATTATCAGCTCTTACTCTTAGCTCATCGGTGACCGTGGCCATCACCAGTTCCGTACTATGTTGTGGTCGGAATCCTGCCTGCCTGGCATGAAGGAGATGGTGCTCCTCAAGGTAGTTGGTAACTACGTTCAAGACATGTTTTTCCAGGATCTTGCTTAGGAAAGGCAGCTGAGAGATAGGCCTGTAGTTTTTTAGTACTTTAGGGTCAGTACCTGCTTTCTTCAGAAGCGGGGAGACCCTAGCCTCCTTCAGGGATGCTGGGAGGTAACCCGCTTCCAATGAAGCATTAATTAGCTGCAGGAGCTGGGATTGGATACCTGGCAAGGCTAGTTTAAAAATTTTCGGAGGGCAGGGATCACTGGAGGATCCTGATTTTATACGGCTAACCAGTTCTATCAGGTGCTCTCCATTGATGGTTGGGAACTTGAGCAAAGCTCCCGCAGACTGCACGCTGTCTGTACCAAGTTGCGTTGGTAGGCTGTCCGAGAGCGTAGAGATATCCAACAGGATGTCCTGCACCTTTTGGAGGAAGAAACCTTGGAAGGTGTCGCAGTCAGGCTGGGCCAGACCGCTGTTTTTGTCATTCAGTTGGGTGAGTTCCCTTAGAATAATAAAGGTTTCCCTTTGTTTATTCGTTGCCTCCCTGATCCGTCCTTCATAGAAGGCGGCTTTCCTAGCCAGGATGGCCCGTTTATAGCTGGCCAGAAGAGTTTTGTATGTCAGTGCCTCTGTAGGCCCGTGATCCCGTCTCCAGCTGCGCTCCACCCTCCTGAGAGCTTGCTTCCTTTCCCTAAGGGATGCATCAAACCAAGGAGCTCCTTTCCCTTTTTTCCGAGTGAGCTCTAGACGTTCTGGGGCTAGTTTGTCTAAAGCAGAGCGGATCCAGGTCATGATGGTCAAGGTCTCTGCGTCAAGGTTCTCCTGCATCCTCTTCGGAGGGGGGGGAGGAGAGAAGAGTTGTGACTAAGGAGTCGGCCTCGATCTTCTTCCATGGACGGACCTTCCTCCTTGTTTGTGGAGGGGCCGCAGTTAGAGGCTCCCCTGGGACCCAGCACTTGATCAGATAGTGATCCGACCAAATGCAGGGGCTGACCCCTAGGATTTCCATTCGAGGCATGGTGGACCAGACAAGATCGAGGGTATGTCCCTTTTCATGGGTAGGCCCTATAACAAGCTGGTTTAGAGAAAGGGTCGCAAGATTAGATCCAAACTCAGCTGCCGTGGGCCCCCTGGGGATCTCATCCCAGTGATAATTAAAGTCTCCCACTACTACCAGGGCCTTATATCTGGATGCCAGATCGGTCAGCAGCTCAAAGATGGCGTCATTAAATTCCGGCGAGCTCTGCGGAGGACGATATACTACAATAAGCAGTATACATGAGGATTTTAGTGAAATTTTAATCCCTAGGACTTCTGCTCCAACACAACTTTCTGCGATGATTTGTGTTACCTTGAGATTCCTTCTGAACATGATAGCCACCCCTCCCCCTCTGCTGTCCTTAGGGCGGTTATGTCCCAAATCTGGTTCAACCCAGATTCAATTTAAAAACTAAAGGAGGTAGTGCTCTCTCAGTGCTCATTCCTCAACTCTGGAATGACCTTCCTTCTAGCCTGAAGGAGGAATTTAACCTTCTTTCCTTCAGGAAAAAACTGAAGACATTTTTGTTTGGTACAGTAACATCTTCGGTCTAATTGGAGTTGGCAGATGGTTGGAAGGCGGTACGATGTTGTTGGTCGCCTGTTTAGCGCTTAGAGACCAGTGGTGATAAGCGCTCTATAAGAACCATATAACATAACATAACATAACATATATATATCTATATATATATATGTATGTATGTATGTATGTATATATATGTATGTATGTATGTATGATTAAATATTGGGCTTGACCTCTTCATCCAATGGTCTACTCAGCTGTCATTTACATTGCGCTTCTGCCCACTACAGTATAGAATGGCTAAATAGGATTTGGTGGACGACTTTCATTTCTGACACTTGTTTTATTTATCACTGGTATCCACGAAAAGAAAAGAAAGGCTATTTCTTAGCACTTGTCCACTTCTTCCCTTATTGATCAGCCAGATCACTTCCCCTCACATGGCACTGTAGACCAGGGTAAGAAACCTCAAGGCAATGCAAGCTAAGATAACAGAAAGTAAACACCAATGCGATTTTTATCTTTTTAAAAGATAATCGTGCCAAAGTGGTGGCCTAGGGAAGAATTCCTCATGCTGTAAGTAGTCACACCTTTTCACCGAATGACCAAAAGACTACATAAGTTATGGCACATAAGAAGTTTTGACCATAGCATAAGTTGTTCGGATTTGAATGGTTGGGCCTAAAGTAGGAAACATTTCATTTAACTTTACAGGGAGATTTAGTAGTACAATGTTATTAGAATGTTTAAGTCGTTCTGTTTCACGAGAATACTATACACTTCTATGTCTAACACGTGGAAGCACATTTCGTCTACAAGAAAATAAAGTGCAAATCAATAGTTTGAGGTTGTCAGGCAGAATGCCTTTATTTTAGAAACGAGCTAAAAGCCGCCCAGGGAAAAGTCTAGAACAGGGAAAACTAAAGCGAGCCTCAGACGTCTTACAGAATTTTTCTGAGGCCACAGAGCTGGTGGAAGTCGTAATCTATTGTTTTTTTTCACTTCCTCGTTCCTAATACCATACATGCCAAACCTCCCGGTTCAGACGAGAGACTACCAATTTCAAGGCTAGGCTTCTGCCTCCCGATTCCTAAATACAAAACCCCGATTCCTCGGCGGGCTTCAGCCGACGGGGACTGGTCTTGTGTGACCCGGAGTATGTACTGCCATTAACCTGCTCATGCAGGCCAGTGCACAACATTTTTGTCAAGCTCTCTCTGCCTGCCATAGCACTCTCTGTGCTCCTGAGAGGTAATGAAAAGCTTTTATTTGCATTTCTGATATCCAATCCTACAGCACCACATTTGCAAGTCCCATACATGCTGTTAGACCCGATTCAGGTCTCAATAGACGTTAATGGCAGAAATACCTTCTCCCGATTCTTTTTTTTTTTAATCTCCCACATTCGTCTTGTAAAATGTTGACATGTATGTAATATTGACCCATGTAGCCATAAAAGTTTGTTTACCTTAAAAAAAGCATGGAGGCAGGTAGGCTTACACACTACGCAAAAACCTTAATTTAACCATCATAGGAACTGGTCTTAGTGCAGTGCTTTTAAGAAATAAAACACTTCGTTTATATAAAACATATCCCCATTTCCAACTAGTCATATCTTAGGAAGGGGGCAGGCGTGGCCTCTCAAACTAATGACGACAGCCAATTCTTTCGATCCAATAAAAAATATAATTACCTGCATCATACAAAACACAAAGCTGGAGAGAAAATCGTTGGGAATAAAAAGTGAATTGTCCCTGTCGGATGATACAGCTGCATATAAGTTAATTATTAATATTCTGACATAAATATATGGCGAGAATAAAACATGTCTGAAAAACCTTCCAGACAATACAAAGAACCGTCTCTTAAATTCTATCCCTACGTGCTAAGCCTTTCCTAGTCAACAAAGGTTGATTTTTTAATGTTACATAAGTTGTTCCGATTGTCTGACAATACTTAACATAGAACCATGTCTGCAAATCGTTGGAAAACTCTTAGGGCCTAATTATGAGTGGCTTGTTAAATTCGGTCCCGTGTGTAAACACGGGTTTACACACAGGACTGAATTAAAAGTTTGGCTTTACTTAATGCATCAGAGAATTATTGCATGCGTTAAATAACACAACATTCATTAACGTTTGGCAGGTCATACCTGTATTCACCATGTCATGTGGATTTTGGTGCATTAAACACCAAAATATGCATGTTATTCCCCATAAGCTCATAATAGGTATTATTTATCGCACCCGATAAATAACGTACTTGGGGGTATCGTTATTTATCAATGGCGAAAAATAATGCCTCAACTAATAATCAGAACCTCACTGTTTCTTTTTTAATATTTAGTTTTTTCTCTCAGTAGTGCCAAAAGGATCATGCGCTGTGGAAAATGTGTGAAAAGGTTTGGCAGGAAAACACATCCACACAATACCCAGCAGAGTAGATCTGGGTGATTTTTTCTCATTCCAGTGTTTGTTGACAGTCTGAAATTCGCTTTCAACTACCGCAAAAACACAAAAGACCCGCTAACTGTCAGGTTCAGGGCCAGCCTTTAGCATAGGCAAGCTGGGCCCAGGTCTCTGATATTCTGAGGAGTGCACAGAATTGTAAGCATTAAGGTTTTTCCAGCAACAGCGCCCTTCTCATCTTGCTCCAGCCCTGTCCTTGTCTCCGCCTGTTCGTTTTTGTCTGATTTGCCAATATAAAGTGGTTTTAGCCCTTCATTATTATATGGTGTGCAATGTTTTTAACACCACTTTAGCCCCTTACCTTGCCCTCTCTTCTCCCTCTGAACCAGGGCCGGCTTTAGTGCTGGTGGCGCCCGGTGCGACAGTCACTTTTGGCGCCACCACGTCCCATCATCACCTCCTCAAATTCTCTCCCTCCCACCTGCAAGAGTGCCCCTCATCTCTCCTATCATAAGATATTGCTAAACACTGAGGTCACTGCGCCCCCCTCCAAAGGGCAGCGCCCAGGGTGGCTGCACCAGTCGTACTGCCCTAAAGCCGGCCCTGCTCTGAACCCTGCTGACACACATCAACAAAAACATTCATCTGCGTGAGGCAGCTAAGCTATCTGTGATTTAGGTGAGCTGGGGGAGGTCTGGAGCTGTTGGTGTTTAGGGGATAGTCCCTGCTCATCCAGGTATTGACCAGTGAACACAAAAGGGACCCCCTTCTTCCTCATTAAATTCACTACTATCAGCAAGGGTGCCACATTTATCTCCAGCCAGGCCCAGGGCAATATCTTAGCAGGTTCATGTAGTCTGTGCGGTGCCACCAAGCAAACCAAGGCGGAGGGAGCATCCCCTCAACTACTGAGTTCATGGGCAGTTTGTTTTGTTTTCCCTTACACCTCGTTTTACAAATCAGAACCACAAGAACTGAACAAACCATTAAAACATCATAAATCCGCCTGTTTCTCAGGTTTACCTATGGAGTAAGCTTGGGCAGATTTTGTAGCTCAATTTGGCCAGCAGGCGCATAAAGAAAAGAGGCAGGAGGATCTGTGGAATACTTTTGGCCAACTCTAAAACTCAGGACAGCATCTACCTTTCAACATCATGAAGTAAAAAAAGGGCAGAATTTTGCAGCATATATTGGCATATGTGCGCCAAAATCACTGACATGCTTTTGGAGGAAAGTTTTGTTTTTTAGAAGGGTGAGTAGATCAATACATTTAAGAAATAAAAAAAAAAATTCTAGATCTAAAAATAAAGACTCATCTAATGAGGGATACTCAAGTGAAATAGTGTTGCAGCAAATTAGTAACATTGGTAAGCAGAAGTGGTTTATTAGCATAACATCCTGCAACACATCTTCACTAAAATATTTGCCATGGCAAATAAAACATGAACCTCATCGAAATTGTCACAAAACGCTTAATTAGTAAGTAGCCCAATAGCAAAATATGAAAATTATTGCTAACATAACAAATAGAAGACTACAAGTGCACAAAGAAACCAACTACACCGCACACCAATGAAATAAAATTGAGTCTGGATTACCTTTCAGAGCATTTAGTAAATTGATCATTAAACACTACCAAACTTCAAAGAAGCTAATCCACTAGAAATGCAGTAATCACTAAAGCAAGCAAACTTCAGAAAGTTGAAACAAAATGGCCACTGACAGCTAAACAATGACAAAACGTTGGGGTGAGAAGTTGGGGAAGATCATATGAAAACATCACCCTTAAGCAAAACACTTGCATCTATCTAACTTATGGGAAAAGGGTGGGGAAATAGTATTGGAAATATTTACACTTACCAAAGTAGTCAGCCCTGGGCTGAGCATCCATCTCTTGCTCAAGACGCTTGGTGAGTGCTTCCAATTTTATTTCCGCGGTGGATGGCCCTGGTTCTTGTTGCGGTGTGAGATTCTGGCAAGGCAATTTTACTTTGGTGGTGTTAGGAGTTTCTGGGTGCAAACTGTTGTGGCCAGAATCTGATGGATGAATGTTGACTCCTGGGAGTGATAAGGGAGTGCGTGGAGCCACATGTCCGTGGGATGTTACGCTATGGACATTCTTTTCAGGATGTACCCCATGGTCACCGCCAGCTGTCCCTTGCTGGTCTTCGTGATCTTTGCAGTCACTGTTTGTCGATGGGTAAAATGTGTGGGACTGCTGACCTACTGCATGCGAAGTTAAAGGGCTAGGAACTGAACTGGAGATTAATGATTTTAGATTACCCTGAAACTGAGAACGATGTTCTGTGTCAACTTTGTGCGAAGAGTCATGGTCTAGCCTCCCATTTTCCGTGTGTTTGTTCAGGTACCCAGAAAATCCATGAGCAGGCAATGCTGATGGGACCGAGAAAGAGGAGGATCTTTGTTGTGTTAGTCCTACTGGCTTTTCATTAACAAAGTTGACTGAAGATGACAGAGCGGCTAATCGGTGCGAGAAAGAGGATGATCTTTGACCTAGTGGGTTTTGTTCATGATTGTTCCAGCTTTGAGATTCATTTGTGCTTTTTCGATTCCCGGAGCCAGTCTCTGTTGTCCTACTGATTGTTGGCAACTGTTGATAAGGATAATCGGCATGGTCTTTCACAGGGCTCTTTGGCAGCTGATTGTTGTTAAGTATGCTTGACTGTAAACTTCCTTTTCGAGGCCTTGAGTCTAGAATCTTCTCGCGACCTGCTTCCCAGCCAGGGCTAACAAGCTGTGCATCATGATGGTTTGGAAAAACTGGGCGGGAAGTCCCAGGACTCATCTGTTCCAACCCTGAGAAGCTATTCTCTGAGCCTGCCGATTGTCCTTCAGAGCTACCCCTTCTACCGTCGTGAGTATGCTTGTGCCGCTGCAAATCTGTTGGAGCATGGTTGGAAAGCAAGCCTTGGCTGCTGCTGCCCACGTTCCCTGAGTGCCCTAAAAATGCTGCTGATGAGCCCAGAGGTGGTTTGGCAGCACTTTCCACAGGAGACAGCTTGGTGCTTCCTGCTGCACCCCTCAGAAGGAATTGCTGCTGCTGGCTCTCGACCCCCACTCCTCCATTTAGTGAGCCAGAGCAAGACACATTCTGATCCTCCTGTTGCTCCAGTAGTTGCTTTTGCAAATGGATCCTTGCCATCTTGGCTGCAAACACCTTTCTTCTCTCTTCAAACTCAGGGTTGTTACCAACCCCCTTGTCCACCCGGAACAGCCCATCCTTAGAGGCCTCGTACAAGTTAAGATCTTCAATGAATTTGCTTGCTTCCAAGCCTAGGTCGTAGCTATCCATCTGTGCGGACTGCAATCTTTTTGGTGACGTTAGACTTTCATCAAGCTTTGAATTACTCAATTACATATTACGCCTCTATATACCATACACAGAAGCACTTGTTCGCCGTTAGTTATTCACATCAGGTGAGAACAATCATGGCCACTCTAGAGGTATTTACATGAACACATTTTCAAAGTCATTGGTAGAGAGGATACATGCTCACAGGGCTCAAACAAAAATCAACATCTGACTAACCAGTCTGCTGCTGAAATTCCAGTGTAGGCTCAGTTTCTGCTCTTTTCAACTGCATGCAAGTCTTCAACCAGTGCAAAACTCGGAGACAGGTAACCGCAGGTTCGCCGCGTTCTTCTACGCTCCAAGCCAGGCTTGCGGGCATATGCCTTCCAATGGCGACTGGAGAAATCCTTTTGTTCTTCTGACGTCTCTATATCTGCCTCCTCTGGCTCACATCTCTGTTTTTTATAGACATCAGACAGATCAGATTATATTTAGAAGCCGTGTAATGAGTCAGATGTTACGAGACTTTCATACGCTAGGGATGACAGCATTACTCTCAATCGGCAGAGATTCCAGTGGCCATCCCTAAAGGATGAAAACATGTACATTTTAAAGAAGGAAACCTTGATAGACTGTTACATTTTTAACAACATTTATAAAATAGGTTTATGAAGCCCTGAGAATAAACCAGTATGACAATTAAAATAAAGACTTTAGGCTTCCAGACAGACTTGAGGATAGCATTCCCCTCAGGTCAGGAGTTAAGCTGCAGTTGTTGTGGGTTTTTTTTTGCCCAGGGAAACTCCACAAGGAAAAAGAGATCCAGTTTCTCATGATGTGGCCACCCAGATTCTTTGCATTGCTACTGGCACATTCCAGACCACACAAGTATTACACCTGCACTTCCTTCCTCTCACTGCTCTGCCAGGCGAGCGCTGGAGACGGGGAGCATGTAGCGGCAAACAGGAGATCACAACGCAGAAAGTCAAGCACTGGAAAATAGACTTATCTGGAGAGCAGCCATGGGGATAACATAACAGGAAAGATACCTGGCACAAAAGGGAGGATTCCGCTGGATTCCCCTACTGTCCTACATCATGCTGATTAGAGTAGAGTTATCATGTTAAACACAGACTGAAAGGTCCACTCCCTGTTCAAACACTGGCACTAAGAATATTTCTTTGGTCACCTACCTTCTATTGAGTGAGAAGGTTAGACTCCCTTGCCTGCTTCCATATTCAGCGCCACAGCCTAGAGTTCATCTAGCAGCTAGAAGCGTTGCACTAAGGCACTACTACAACCCGGATTACACGTGGAAGATACATTTGCCAACATATGCTGCCTACATCTATTTGATTTAAAAAAGGATAGCCTTAGCCAGTCGGTTCGGGTGTATTTTGCCTGTTAAGTGAAATTCCAAAAATTACACCATTACACCACTTTGCATACTTCTGTGCCATTCACTGAAAAAATTGACCGCAAATGCATAGAAACAACAAAAATCAAACGGCTGTTTTTGGTGGGGGATTTTTGCACTTGTTTTTGGTATGAAATGAGTCAATGTGTCAAAAATTAGTGAGGATGAACTTGTGCTAAAATATAACTTGAAATGACAGATTTGCATTTCACGCAATTATGCACAATTTTGGTAAAATTTGGCATAATTACACATAATAATGTGAGATTTGCACACCCTTAAATGAATCCCAACTCAGATCTGATGAGATAGGAGTTAAGACAACAGCTTATTTAGGCCAATAAGATGCATATTATATTGATTCCCAAGCTTGGATGTCTGTTACGTGTGGTGTGATAGGAAGGATTCTGATGTGTTAGACTCCCCACTTCTAACCCAACACTTCTGTTTTGGTCAGGAAGGTAGCAGAGCTCCCAGACCTTATGTGGGAGATCAAGTCCCTCGAAGAGCTAGAAGGTCCCTAAGCATGAAGGTGTGAAGCTTAAGTGTGCTGGTCTGGAGAAGTAGTGGACTAGTGGTCTCCATCTAAATATGAATTTGTGCTGCATTTGTGCCATCACTGAGAGCTGCCATAGCTTACTGAACCACTGGCGATGGTCAAGGGTCCCTTTTTCTCCCATATAAGGCAGTATGTTGCCTCACCACTCCAGGTTTTATGTAGCCTCAAAGTTCAGTTCTGTGATGTCTTACCTTCCAGATTATCATAACGTATGCCCAGTATAGTCAGTGACATGTCCGTTGACCTTGGAAATCCCGGTGCCCCTTGATATTACCTACCACCAATTTCCAGACTGTCTGGATGACCATGACTACCGAATGTGGGTGATAGTACCAGTCTCATCCCCACTCCAACCCTTATCTGACAGTGAAATGTGAAGAAGGAACTTGGGTCTCATGTACCATCTTTATATTATTTTGTGTGCAAATGCCCTGTAAGGATACTTTGGTATTACTTTGGGATGTCAACCTACAGCCCCTCACGTTCTTCCCGAGTTCCATCTCCGCCTTATTCTAACAGCTCCATTTCTGTGTTTTACCTGCTGAGTTGGACTATTCTGTAGATGTTCGAAAACAGCTCTCTGGAACCCGCATACTTACAGACTAGCTTCTCTGTCGAAATCAGAGCGCAGGTTCTTTATACAAGAGTCTGAAGCCACTCAAGTGGGAGGTAAGTTATTTTTTCTATATTAAGCCCATAGGTTACAGCACCAGCAGGTAGGGTCTGTCAGGGCTTAATTTTCCCGCTAGCTGCCACCATCCCCTAGCTTCCACTACAGAGCACACACCAACATCTTGTTACTTTATTCACCCTCAGCATTCCAGACACTAGCTTAGACATGCAGGGAAGGGGGGCACCCAGGATACTACATTCTCAAAATGTGTCAGAGGCCTAGTAGCTCCCGTAGCACTGAAGGAGTGAAGTGCCCCGTGTGGAAATTGGGAGTACAAGTTTGCTTTGCGGAAGTCTTGTCTTACATTGGATAACAGACTTATTTTGGTCTAAATGGAACAAGTCTGCAAAAGACCTACATTCCTACCTTTCCCAATATAAGAAATTTTCATCCTGCATGGAAGGTGTAAATGAGGGATAGTGAAGAATTGGTGTATTAGGCGATGGGAATTCGGTTAACCCACCATTCACTGCTATTTTATCATATACTATCGGGAAATGTTCTCACTGGAGTTATTAGGTAGGCATTGCATGGGCACTGTGACTTTTCTAACCAAGTTAAACCCAATACAGCGCAGCTCACTGTTGCTCGATCCACGAATAGCCATTTGTTCTTACTCTTTCTCCCCACCATTCCTCCATAAAACAGAGATGCATCCCACAGCAGCACAGGAGGTGTGGATTTGCCAGCCCTGACATCCCTGAGGGTGCCAGTAGGACCTTTTTGGAAATACAGGGCCTATCTCCTCCTCACACAAATTCCACCAGATGCTGCAGCATTTAGAAAATCTAAGTGAGAGGGATTCTAATTCAGAGGGATTGAAAGAGGTAGAGGACCCTAGGGAATACGTTTAATCGCCTCAACCAAGATGCAAATTCAGAGGGATTGAAAGAGGTAGAGGACCCTGAGGAATATGTTTAATTTGAGAATGTTTATTCGCCTCAACCAAGATAGGCATAGGAGCGTCATCGCCTTAAATCTGTAAAGTTGTTTACGTAGGGACACAAGTTCGCCTTTCTCCAGTTTTTCAATTTATTTGTCAGGTTGAGAACCAGACATCGAAACAAGTGGGTTAGCATTGTAAGCACAAAGAGGACTTTAAAAATGAGAATTCAGGAACACAGACGAGCAGTGATCAATCGAGACACTAGATCACCGCTATATGCTCATATGGAGGCTCAAGATGGCACATCAAAAGAATTCAGATTTCATGGGATCCAAAAGGTGATTCCCAACATCCGAGGGGGTGATTGGGAATTAAGAATTAGACAGGTAGAAGCACGATGGATTAGTAAATGTAGAACTGTGACTGAAGGTTTAAACACTGACTCGGAATTACATTACTTTTTGACATGAGGTAGATGTAGAGATGATATAGTCAGGTACATAGGTGTGTAATGAGGGTTGTGTTGGTTCGAAATTGTGTTTGTAAAGTTTGACGTCATTTTATATTATGTAACATTTTTCGGATGGATACCCGTTTTTATGCCAGGACATATTGAGCTGTGCTGCGATTGGGTGTTATGGCTGCCAAGGTTCTATTGATTTTTTTGGGATGACCGACAGTTAGACATTGGTCCTTTGAAGAGAAAAGGTTTACTTCCCTGAACGCGATTTTTGGAATTGGGGCAGATTATTTCCCACTTCTGGAGAAGTGTGTGTAGTTTGATAAATTCAGTATTAGGATTGCCTTAGGTACTTTAACATTACCGATATTGGTCACTTGCATAGGGAATTTGATTTTGATTTGATTTTGATTGAGATGGTATGGGATTCCGTCTGCTTTCTCTTAGCAGGTATTGTGACAGTTGAGGGTTTTGTAGATCCTGGACTTGTATTTAGAAGGTGATAATATATTTCTTTTATAGATTGGGATATTTCGATAACTTATGACATTGGATAGGCTGTCTGAATGGACAGTAGTTACCGCATGGTTGGGTGACTTTCAGCGATGAATTGGTGCTGTTTTTTTCTACAATAATATGTCATTATTTGTGCATTTTAAATGAGCTCAGAATTTAATGACGAATTGGTGCTGTTTTTTTCTATATTAATATATCATTATTGTTGTACTCGAAAAGAGTTCAGAATTTAATGACGTATTGGCGTAAGTACGTCTTTTTTCACAGGTTGGTAAAATGGACGATGTGTGAATAAACACACGTGTGGATGGGCACCTGTGTGCGTGGGTATCATTCCTGATGGTTTTTGTAATGCTCGGAACCCGGCGACGTACCGGAAAGCGAACCGGTTGTTATGTTTTGGTAACCAGGAAGTACGTAACTAATTTTGGATAGAACGGACATGCGCATTACCTGCGCGGGACGTGAAAGGAAGCAGTTAGGTTTTGGATTTGAGGTTGGTTTAGACTGGAGACTGCGGAGTGACTTGAATAACTTAATCGCGATTGGTCAGAAGGGGTTTCACGTAATAGACATGCGCAGTAGTTGCGCATGGTAGTGGACGTGAAAGGAAGCATTTTTGGTTTGTGATTTTAGAATGGTTTTGATTGGAGAGTGTGAATTTGTATGGAAGCTGAATCATGAATGGTGGTAATAGGACTTAAATATGTGGCGTGAGAACGTTTGAATTTATTGCGGATTCAACGTGCTGGAAGTAGGAAGTTTTCCGACATTCTCGCCTAGAATGGTAAGAAGGGGGGTGCTGGCTGTTTTTTTGGGATTTTGTAGATACAAATATTGGATTTATGTGTGATAGAGTTTCTGAACGGGATACTTTTGTCTTGTCTTTATATTTGATTAGATATGTAAATTGCTGTGGTGGACATAAGCACCTAGAAAGTCAATATAATTCTGGTGATGTGGAACTAATTACATTGAAATAGGTGAGCCTTTGGTGATCTTATATTCTACATTTAACCTGCCCTTGGAATAGTTTTTGATTAAAGATGGTTATAAATACGTATATTATTTTTTGTTTTACATGGTGACTTATCTAGATTCTGTACGTTGGATGTATGGGAAGGCGTTATACATATGAAGATACTTACAATTACGATTGGTGATACAACGATCTCTATTTAGATATTTAATAAGGATACCGATATTAAGGTGAGCTAGGAGGTTATATAACAGAAATCTTGGTTATAATACAAGGTTATATATGCTTATGACTAGCTGAAGGACTTTACAATATACGATGAACTTTAATTATGACATGTGATTTAACCCATTTTTTGGGGGGGTTTGTTTCTTTTAGAATATAGGGTTATGTAGGATTACGAATAGTTTAACGAATACATAAATAGGAAGATTATAATAATCGGATGATGATTTCCTCTGCTGCGATAAAATATGTATAAATAATTGTTCTTTTATTCATGATTACGAATTCAGTGATATATATTGGTATATTTAGATTGTTCAATAGGCAGATTCATGATGTGTTATGATACACTTGGATGATTTGTGAAGGTTGTACCAGACGCCATTATTATTGTTTATCAACATTGAATTTATATCTTCAAATTTTGTTATGTATATGTCGACTGATTGTTTGATTATATATCATTTGCTTTACAGCCCTGATGATGTCCCAGATGGGGACGAAACGCGTCGGCTGTTTTCTGTAATGACTGATCAAGTTTTCTGAAATGATAAAATAACCGATGAAATAATCGAATAAAAGACAAAGAATCACATCCTATTCTACTGGAAGAGTTTTCTTTTGGACATTATTCATGAATATTTAATATTTTCTAGAGTGTAATTGTTGTATTATCTATACGCTCCTTCTTGTAGAAACGTGTGTTTATAGATTAGTGATTGGTTGACGATGGACCACTAGAAGTAGAGCGTAACACAATGAATATTGAGCAGGTGTTTATTTGGTTTGAATAGCCTGCCAGTGCACTTAACATTTGGACCCACATCGTCTTGTTAGGATTATTTTAGCATTTGAATCGGTAACAGAATTGGAGATCTGCAATACAGTTCGGGGAAATGCTCAGTGTAACAATGGTCGATTTGTCTGTTCACTTAGAAGCTCAAGCTATTTTCAAACATTTGTAGCTCCTCTCGTATAGTTGGTGATTAACTCTCCGGATTGGTTAGGTTAAGACCTCATCTGCAAAGAGGCAGATTCTGTAGCCTTGCCCCCAAAAAGAATTCCCCTGATGTCAACTACAGGCTCTAATCTTCAAAACTAGGGGTTCCACCACTAGGGCAGACAGGAGAGGGGCGATTAGGCAACACTGCTTCAAACTCCTGCCCAGGGGAAACCCTGTGGATCTCAGCCCTGAATCCTACCACAATCCAGTCCTTCATTCCCACCCCAGTTTATATCTTCTCAAACACATCCTTCAGAAATCCCCAACTGACCCAGTTAAATGCATTCTCCACACTAAGTGCAAGCTAAATAACCGGAACTGTCCTTATTCACCAAATAAGCAATGCACATAATATTATCACTCCTTGTACTTTTTGATAACAGCCACCCTCTTCAGGATCTACCAGATATGGAATGTGATCCACACGTCTGTTCGCTAAGCTATTTGTAAAGATTTTCATGTCGGTATTCTAAAGGAATATTGGCCTAAAGGCTGCACAGTCACTTGCAACCCTCCGTGGATTGTGAATTAATATCATGTCAACTTTGTCAGTGTGCCCAACATGACCTCAAGTTCCAATGCAATTGTAGATCTCTGTTGAGATCAGGGAACCAGACCAGACTAAAGTACCAGCCTACCCTCTGCATTCCCCAGTTGTCATGCAGGGTTTTCTCATAAGGTGGTCCTGGGCCACATTAGGGAGGTAGAGATTTAGATGTGCGGTAACCTTAGGGGCATTAAGTTACATGGTGCATGACGTTAGTAGAGCTATGTCTCTCAGAGTAATTGTGATTAAAACTAGTCCTCGTCCCAGAGAGAAAGGGTCTGCCAAATTATCTTAATCTTCATCTCTGTGCTCGCACCTCTATGTGCCTTCAGGCAACCCCCCCACACCTCCCCATCACTGGGACACCTGGACCCCGCAGGGGCTATTATTGCTTCATCAGGGCTTACGATTATTTTTTTGCTTCTTTGTGCTGTATTCTGAAGTTGTCTTCTCTTGGAGCTCCTTTTTTTCCAGGCGTTGGACTACTTCATCCACGTGGTCTGCGCCTAAGGGTTGTAGTCCGCCACCTTGATGGCCAAGAGTTTCCTGGCCTCAAGCAATGATCATGGTTGTCCCTTCCATGTAAATTCCAAGCAGAAAGGATGACCCCACTGCTATGACATTTGCTGAACCATGCAGAAGTCAACCTATGGACGAAAGTTCTGCATTTCATCAGGTTGATTGCTGAGAGGTCCTGGAAGAGCTGGAGTTTGTGACCTCTAAAGAGGATAGTGTCTTTCTCTCTGACACTGAGCTTTCTTTCCTTTTTATGCCTCGACCCATGCCTCTGCTCACCAAAGGACCTTGTAATAGCACTTAGATGGGCTCTAAAGAGCTAGTGTCCAGCCAAGGATTACCCACACGCATATTCTACTCTTCTCCTGACAAAATCTCTTTGGGGATTACCTTTACATTGGGCTGCATCTAATTTGCAAGAAAGGTCAGGCTCCATATTCAGTCTGTGTTGACATTCCCATCAAAATTGGGACCATGAGGGGAGGGGTTAGAGATTGATGGCAGGGGTGAGAGTGAAGGCACCCCACCATCCACATCGGGATACTCTTCTCCAAGCAGCACTCTCTTTAAGTCTCCTGGGGGCCTGGTTCTGTAGCTCGATGTGTCCATATCAGTATCCCTGCACTGCTCTGCCTTCTAGACCATTTGCCTGCAGGGGGCTAAAGGCCCGCTGCTTTAATCCATCCGGGCATCTTCTTGTGGCCTCATCCCTTCTCCTCTCACGCTGTTAAAGGGCCAGGGGGCTTGTCTGCTCCATGGCCTATTTTCAGGCTTCTGGGACTACTAGTCTGGTACCATGACATGGCGGCAGGGTTCGGTCCAGCCTCTTTGGCAAGCAGAGTTTAATGTCTCCCCATCAAACTAGGCCCCTCCAGCAGGCACAGACTCCAACCCACAAGGCCTCCAGGGGTCGCTTCATGGGCACCTGACGAATGACCCATCCGCTTCCTGGCTCACACAGGGTCCTCACTGGTCTCCTTCTTCACAGGCCTCTATATCTCCCCTGGAGTATTCAGCTGGAACTCAGGAACAACTAACTTTACATCGCCCCTCGAGCCACATTGTAATTTGCCAGGATTTCAGCTTCTCTCCCCCCCCCCGCCAGGTCAGGCAGATGGCGGCAACTCCTTGCAGCAGGTACTTTCACTGGTCTTCAATGCGTACTCCTCCACTCTGAAAGACCCAGCAACCTCCACAATCGGCTGCTCGATAGATTCACACAGCTTCCAAGGTGGTGCCTTCTTCCTTCCGGGTCACACAGGATGCCTGCTTATCTTTATAAGGGCCCTCAGCAGGTTCCTGTAGTGACTACTGACAGAGAGTGTCTTCGAGGTGTTCTCCACTTGCCCCCCTGTCTAGTAACCGATTGATAGCGCCCTTGGTACTGTTGTTAAGCTGTTTAGGCCAGGTAGGAACGAAGCTTCGCTTATTGGAGTGCTACTCCATGCTCAACCAGGGACGGCCCCAACTAGTATTTGTTTTTTAAAGTTAGCATAAACATTTTTAGAAGAATTCATTGCATTTTCTTTTTAACTAGTCAATATGTTGCTGTTTATCTCACTAATTGCTGTGTTTCCAGAGTTTTTATTTTTAATAATGATTATTTCTAGGTTATCAGGTAATTCTCAAGCTTTTTATTCTTTTATTACCAATTGTAAGTTGTGTATGTGTAAAAGAATTCCTGATTCGAATAAATGAATATGTTTGAAAAATAGTAAAAGATAGAATTTACTTGGGACAGGTAGTTTATGCTTAGGATAACGTTTTGGACTACAGGTTTAAATGGGAAGAGAGGTAATATCATTAGTATAGTCATTATCCATAGCTTGAATTCAATATAATTAGTATGCTTGGTTATATTCAGCTCACTGCATCTCATCACACATTACGCTTAGTGAACTGATCGGTTTTCTAAGTTTCCTGAAGAATGGGACGTATAAGTGCACTCTCAAGAAAGAGCTGGAAGACTGTTAGGGCCTGGAGCACTGTAGCTCGAGGGCCCTGCCTCCATGTTTGTGCCATTTTAACCTCGGTTTACAAATTGTCTTGGTATAGGAGAACCCGAGATTTATTTTCAGGGCACAGTGTGTGGTCAACTTCTGTAAAAATAAAAAAATAAAAACACTGGATTCAGCCCCCTAATGCTGGTGTCTACCTCAGTTTGCGCATTTTGCTTGCGATATCCATACTCGAATGCCTGCATTGCAAAGCTTGACCTCTGCTAGGGACCTTTGTACGTTGGTTAATGTGACCATTATATAAAATAAGTTGGACTTCTAAATACTTTACCCGATGTAGTTCTTTGCAACTTGGTAGATTCTAGTGCAGACTGTCGAATATCGCTTTAAGTGTAGCGATGGACTGCACATCTGAGCCCCAACCCACACTGTGGTGCTTTATCTCAACCTTATTCTTCAGGCGCCACAGTCCTCAAAATAGTGGCCAAGGCACAAAGCTACTATGGGAATCCTGTTTCGACCTATTTAGTCAGGAATTGCTGTGCGCCATGCCACACTGTCATTTGAGGGTCAATGCTGCTTGCCTAACCAGGTATCCAAAATTATCAAATTAATTTTTAGGTCTCGCCTGAGCCAGCGCATGTGCAGCCCTGGTGAGACTTTTAGTAAGTGGGCTTCAAAAAGCTCACCACACGCTTTTTGTGTGGCCTAGAGTGTGAGGTTACACGCACAGTTAGAAGCACAGGCGCCATCTGGCTTTCCTGTCTCATCATGGCTCAATAAGCGCATCGCTCGCGGGCACCCTTACAGCCCGCGATCACTTTCACGGCCACGTCACTTTCACGGCCGCGCGGCCAATGCTTGTTTCTGTCGTTTTGTCTCCCCGTCTCACTGTCTGTGTTCGTCGACCCCTCTACTTCAGTTGCTTTCTCTCTGCCTATCTTTTCGCGTCTTCAAGTGTCTGCTCTTGTCTTTTTTTTTTGTTGAAACATTTTTTTTATTGTTTTCAAACACAGCAATACAACAACCAACTCTCAATCCCCGCCCAGTCAGGAAGTACCCCACATATACCAGCATTTCCACTCAGCTGTCCCGCCCGGCCCCTTCCCCCCCCGCCCCCCACCCTCTGTCAGTGTGCCCCCATCTGCCACCCCGGTCCCACGCTCGATGCTTCCCCTCCCCTTGGTCAATGCAATACAGGAGCCCCACCTCTCCCTTCAGCCACAATACCTTCCCCCCCAACTCTATCCAGAGTGCAGTCGGTCAGGGCCCGCCAGTCGCCTCCACTACTCCCCACTCCCCACTACCACTTCCTCATCAGGCCCGCTCCCTTCTTCCCCCGGCTCGGACATCAGCCCCTGGAGTTCTACCACCAACGCTTCCCACGCCCGGGCTGTCGCTAGCGCTTTTTCGTCATCTCGCCGGAGGGCCAATTGCACCCGGAGCGTGCCCTCAGCCCCCGCCCAGCGCTCCAGGGCTGATCTCCAGCGCAGGAAACTGGGCCCCCCCCGGGATTTCCAGTGCAGCGTCAATTCCCTCTTTGCCAATATCAGCCCTAGATCGTAGAATTTACTCGTGACCTTCGTGCGACGGGTGTGGGGGAACCAAAGCAGCAAGCAGGTGCCCATCTCCGGGCCAATGGAGCGTTCCGTAACCTGGTTCAGGCACTCCACCACCGCTTCCCAGTAGTCCCTCAACTGCCTACAGGCCCAAAACATGTGTCGAAAGTCTGCTCCGTCCGCCCCGCACCGCGGACACTGAGAGTGCGCTCCCCCGAAATACTGTAAAACCTTAGCCGGCGTCAGGTACGCTCTGTGTAGTGTAAAAAACTGGACTAGCTGGAACCTGGCATTCCTCGTCCCCTTCCATGCCCTCCGCACCAGTGTGGACCATGTGGATTCAGGGATCTCCTTCCCCAGGTCCGCCTCCCACTTCCCCCTCAAGGCGCCCAATGGGGGGAGGCTCTCCGTCGACAGCCTACGATAAAGGCATGTGATGGCCTTGGTCGTCCCCGCCGCCATCACCACATATTGGCAACCCATGGCAGTCGGGGGCTCCGACAACCCCGCATTCCAATGCCTCTGAAGGCTCGCCACCAAGGCCGCATGGAGCAGGAAGTCTCCCCGCGGGAGCCCATAAGAGTCCTGCAAGTCTTGGAAAGGTAGCAGTACTCCCTCTCGAAATAGATCCCCTACCATCTGGACCCCCATTTCCTCCCAGACCGCCAACCCCGACCAGTCGCCTCCATGCGGGAACGCCGTGCACATCCCCAGGGGGATCTCAGGGGCATAGGGGTGAACTATGGCGGCCTTTCTCTGGCATCTATTCCAACATAACCGGAGGGTACGTTCCTCCATGGTGAGCTGGGCGAGGTCCAGCCTTTGGTGAAGGACTATAAAGGCCAGCACGTGGCGCGGGATTAGCCTGCCCTGGGGACCGTCCGGGCCCCTGTACTCCCTGGCCACCGCCTGTGTGAGCCACTGGAGCTGGGCCGCCAGATAATACCATTCGAAGTCCGGAGCCGCCAAGCCTCCCTCCGCCCGCGGCCGCCGCAAAGTGGTCAGCGCCACTCGACGCCTTCCCGAACCCCAAATGAAGCTCGTGGTGAGTACTCGCAGTGCCGCAAAAAACGACACTGGGATCCATATTGGAAGGGTGCGAAAATAGTAAAGGAGCCGCGGCAGCGCCACCATTTTCAGCAGCGCCACCCTCCCAGCACACGAGAGCGGGAGCGTTTTCCAAAATCCCATACTACCCCTTAGGCCACGAAGCGCCCTACCCACATTACCGTCCAGCAAATCAGCCTGGGTATGATAGATGTTAACCCCCAGATAACGGAGACAGCTGCCTTCCCAGCGGATTTGGCCTAACGCCTGCGGGGGCTGCCCCCCTCGCGACAGCGGGAACAAACAGATTTTACGCCAATTGACCTTAAGCCCGGACAGCCGACCAAACACCTCCAATAAGGCCACCGCTCCCTCCAGTGCACCCGCCGCGTCCTCCAAGAACATCAGTAGATCGTCCGCATAGAGGGAGATATAATGTGTATCCTCCCGCAAGGCCACCCCTACATATGCACCCCCTCGTCGGGCATGAGCCGCCAATGGTTCAATGGCCAGCGCGAACAGCAAGGGGGAGAGGGAACACCCCTGTCTCGTCCCCCTCCGGACATGGTAGGAGGCCGATATGGTGACCCCTGTCTTCACCCGGGCTGTAGCCTCGCTATAAAGCAACGAGGTCCAGCGCACAAAGTCCTCCCCCAAACCGAACTCCCGCAACACTCGGTACAAATAAGGCCATTCCACACTGTCGAAGGCCTTTTCTATGTCGACCGACAGCGTACAGGCTTCCGGGAAGACCTCCCGGTCCAGTTCCATCACTCGCAGCAACCTTCTCACAGAAGTGGCAGTGCTACGTCGAGGAATGAAGCCCGCCTGATCCGGGTGGACTAAGGCGGCCATATGACCCAGGAGGTGCGACGCCAGTACTTTGCTCAATATCTTGTAGTCCACCGTCAACATGGAGAGCGGCCGATAAGCCGTGTGCGCATCGGCCTTCCCTCCGGGCTTTAATAAGGGGATCACAATCGCCTCCCGAGCAGAGGCGGGTAGACACCCACGTCGCCAAGCTTCGCCGTAGAGGGCCTGCAGCTGCGGGGCCAACAGGTCCGAAAACGCCGCATAGAACTCGACAGGCAGCCCATCCGCCCCCGGAGTTTTCCGGCGCGCCATATGTCGAATCGCCGCCCGAATTTCACCCAGCGAAATGGCACCGCCAAGTTCTTTCCCCACCTCCGGGTCTAGGCGAGGCAGGTGGGCCTCCAACAAGAAGTCCGCTAGGCCCTCCGGCTCCCCCACCATGGTGCTGTCGTATAACCCAGCATAATAGCCGGCGAACTGCTGATTTATCCCCTTCTGGGAATACACCGGGGCGCCCCCCGCGTCAGCCAGGGCCAGTATCGGTTCCCCCCGGGCCGCCGGGTTCGCCAACCAAGCCAAAAGGGATCCCACCTTATCACGCTCCGCGTGCGCTCTCAGTAGGTAGCCTTTATGGTCAAAGCAGCGGAGCCTCTCCACCTGCACCGCCACCGCCTCGCGCGCCTCAGCGACCGCAGCCAGCTCTCCGGTCCCCGACTGATGCGCCTGTTCCGCCGCCCGCAGCAGAGCCTCAGCCCCCTCCACCTCCTTCAGCAGCGACTTCCTCACCCCGGCTGTGGACGAGATGCAGACCCCCCTGATCACCGCCTTGAGCGCGTCCCATTCCGTCGCCCGGCTTGCCGTCGTACCCGAGTTGCGCTCGAAATATTGTGTTAAGCAGTCGCTAACCTCAGCCCGGAAGACCGGGTCCTCCAGGAGCAGAGGGTTAAGACGCCACGTGGGAATAGCTTGCCGCTGCCTGGACCACTGCAACACCCCCAGACAGGGGTTATGATCCGAGAGAGTTTTCGCCAGATACTCACTATGTCGCATCAGCGGTTGGACGTCCGAGGAGCACAATATACCATCCAATCTGACATACAGCTCATGGGGGGCAGAATAAAATGAGTAATCCCTGTCCCGCGGGTGATGAGCACGCCAGGTATCCACCAGACCCCAGGTGCCCTGCCAGCCACTCCGAGCAGTGGCCACCCGACGCACCGCCGACTGTGCCGGGGGGGTGGGATCTATCCAACTCCACATCCGTGACAGAATTAAAGTCCCCTCCCAGCACCACCGGCCCCGTCAGATACGCCGCCAACTGCCCCGACAGCCTGGAGAAAAACGCCGCCTGGTCGACATTAGGGGCATATACACTACACAAGCTCAAGTCCCTCCCATCCAGCCGCCCCTGCACTGCTACAAACCTGCCCTCCGTGTCCACCAATGTCATCAGGGGTTGGAAAGGGACACCCGCTCTCACCCAGATCAGGGCCCCCCGAGCAAACCTCGAGAAGGTGGTGTAGTATAGTTGGCCCCGCCAGCACCGCTGCAATGCCTTCCCCTCCTCTTTATCTAAGTGGGTCTCCTGAAGGAAGGCTACCTGGACCCCTCTCCGCACTAAGTATGCATGGATTTTATGTCTCTTCACCATAGAGGTGAGCCCTCTCACATTCCAAGTCACAATTCTCAATTCAAGGGGGGTCCCCATCCCATCGTCGGACCAACCATCCCATCCTACCCCTCCGAGGCACACTGACAATCCCTTGACACCCTAAAACACCCCAACTCCCCGATTCCCCACCCCTCCCCAGAACAGGCTCTAAACCGCAGTCACCCATCCAAATACTCCCCCAAACAAAAACCAAATACTCTGGTAGCCACCAGAGTCTCACTATGTCCGTGAGGTTGAGGTGGTGACTCTACGCCTGACGGGTTGGCAATGGTCCTCCCCAGAGCATCCATGCCCAGACTCCATCAATGTCACCCCCCCCAGCAGTCCATCCCCCGCAGGCTCCCCCACCCCCACCCCCGGGGTCCCCCAGAATCTCCAGACCTTCCAGCCATGGGCGCCACCCACTATTCGGCCCTCCGTAAGCCCCAACGAGCCCGAAGCGGTGTCCCTCTCCACACGTACCCAGTCCTCCCAACCCAAGTCCCTTAGTTCAGGGCCCAAGCACTCCCCAAACCTTCAAGCGTCCAACATTCCATCTGCCGTCCCCGGGGTAACATCTGGCAGCACCTCCCCTTCATCGACGGCGCCATCCGAATGGGAGTCCTCCGTGCCCTTCCTAGAGCCCGAATCCTCGCTGGGCTGGGAGGCCGTGGCCCCGGAGATCACAGATACCGCCCGCAGCGCGGCTCGCCTCTCCAGTGCCGTCTGGGACGCACCCGGGGACCGGGCCCTCACTGTCCTCGCCCTGTTGCGTCTGGTGCGACGGGCCTTCGTCGGAGTACCCCGCAGCCCCTCTCCAGCATCATGCGCCGCCGCTCGGGGCCTGGCCGACTCCAACCAACTCCAGGCTGCTGCAGGGTCAGTGAAGAAGACAGCTTCCCCATCCATCACCACTCGGAGACGGGCCGGGAACAACAATGAGTATTGCAGCCCCTCTTCCCGCAGTGCCCTCTTCACCGCCAGGAATGAGGTACGTCTGCGCTGAGCCTCCATGGGGTAATCCGGGTAAATAGAGACCCGAGCGTTCTCTACCTGATAGGGTCCCGAAGTTCTGGCCCTCTGAAGGATAATGTCCCGGTCCTTGTAATGCAGCAGTCGGGCCACCACCGGCCGGGGCGGCCTGCCCGGGTCCGGGGGGCGGGCCGGTACCCTATGCACCCTCTCCAGAGTGAAGAACCGCGTGAGTCCCTCGGGCGCCACCACCTCCTGCAGCCAGGTCTCCAGGTAGGTTATCATATCTCCCCCTTCGATCTTTTCCGGCAGCCCGACTACGCGAATGTTATTGCGGCGGTTGCGCCCTTCAGCGTCCTCGGCCCTCTTTTCCAAAGTCACCACTCGCCGTAGGAGATCCGCTGTCTGATCCTCCAATACCTTCTGCGCTGGCTCCACCAGGTCCATCCTGTCCTCCGTAGTCTTGACCCTGTCCACCAACTTCCTGTGGTCCGCCCGGAGCAGCCCCAGGTCCGAGGATACCTGGGCGATATCATTCTGCAGCGCCGTTTTTGTGTCCGCTATGGCCTGCAAGATCTGGTCAAGCTGCCGCTGCTGTAGGCCCGCCGCAGAGTCGGCGCCAGCGCCGCCCCTGCCGCCACCGGTAGGGTCCCCCGCCGACTCCACCGACTGCCCTCCCGGCTTGAGTCGTGGCTTGACCATGCTCCCGACCAGGCGGTGCGTCCGAGAGGCTCTCCCCAGGCGGCCTCCGGGCCGCTCCCCAGACCTGCGGACAGCGCACCCCCTCGTCGGCCCCAGGGGCCCCGCTCCTCCGTGCCTTCAGTCCACCGGGAAACCAGCGCCCTCCTTCTGCTCACCAGGCTCCTCAGCGGGGGGGCCACCAGTCGCCGCTAGAGCCGCTGAGTCCAGGGCCGCGTCCGGCCCTCTCCACCGTCCTCCGAGAGGCGTCGGGATCGTCGCACCACCCGGGAGCCAGAACCGCCCTTCCGCCGCCTGTGGGCAGTCAAGCCGCTACCACCAAGGGGTCACTGCACCCACCGTGTTGGCCCGTCTAGCCCGTGGCGTCTCACTGCGGGCGCCCCAGGTCCAGGTCCTCCTTCGCCGACACCAGCCCAGAGCTTTCCGCCGTGTCGCCACTGCTCCGTTATGCAGCCACCGCTTCTAGGTCACTCTCTACTGCAGGCACCTCAGCCCCAAGCTTCGCACCGAGGGTGATCCCCGCCGCCACTCTCCAGCAGGACCTGGCCGGCACTTCCGGTGCTCGCGGCCGATGCAGCCTCACTTCCGGCCCGCTCCGCCAGCACTGTGGGCCGCTGCTTCCCGTCCCCTCAGAGGCCGCCCAAGATGGCCGGCGGCCGCCCGCCTCCGTCACCTTTCCGTCGCTGCGTCCGCCCACTGCGCCGCGGTCCGCGCCGTCCGACTGCTCCAGGGGTCCCGAGGTGGCAGGGGGAGCCCTCCGGGTGCGTCAAACCGCCCGGGGGACACTCGTGTCAGGATTAATGGCTGGGCTGGATGCGGAGCCCGTCGCTCACGCGTCCATGCCCGTCGGCTGCCAAGCCACGCCCCCAAGTGTCTGCTCTTGTCTTGCCCTCTCTTTTCCTTGCTTCTCTCTTGCTCCTTCATTCGACCCCTTCCACATTTCTCTCACCAGTCTGGTTTTCTCACCAGTCCTTTCTTTACTCTCACCCTTGTTGTTCTTCCCTTTCTTTTCCATTGCCCTCCCAATGTTGCCGTCCCACTTTGCCCCTCTCTGCGTCTCCCTCTCCGTGCCTCTTTTCTGTGCCTCGCCCTCCATTTCTCTGCTCCCCGTCTCTCTGCCTGGCATCCTCCGTAACGTGTCTCTTCCTCCTCCTGCCTCACTCTTTCCCTCTTCGCTGCCCTCCCCCCTCTACTCTCTGTGTCCCCTCCACAGGTGCTCCTCGTTTACCGCCTCTTGCTTGCTCGGTCTCGTCCTGCCATACTCTCCGCCTCTCCCTGACTCTTTTCTCCGCCTCTCTAAACTGTCTCCGGTCTACCCTCTGCCTTGTTATCTCTTTCCCCTCCACCACACGCCCTTCTCTCTCTTTAAATCCAATGTTGTCTTTCCTCCAGTCTCCCCTTTGAATTTAATGACCCATAAAATGCCCCCTTCTGCCTTTCCCGTTCTCCCCCCTCCTCGTCGTCCAATCTAACTCTGCCCCCTTGTCTCTGTTTCTCCCTTCCCAGCCCTCTTCACTGTTGCTCTCTCTGCCTCTCCCCGCCCCCTCCCCCCACCTGCCTCTCTCTGTCCAGGCTCTCTCCCTTGCACCGTCGTCTTCTTTCCCTCCCCTCCTCTCGCTCACTCGCTGCATTTTAATGACCCGTAAAATTACCTCTTTCATATGATCTTTTGGTGGTTATGTGCAACGTGGAAGTCCGTTTCTGCCTTTCTCTCTTCCTCCCTCATTCTGTGATGATGAGGAGCCCTGCGCCCACAGCCACGCCAAAGGCCTCGTTACTGGAGCATGAAAGCGGGGCTGGACCGAGCCACCCTTCTCCCGGCTGGCACCTCACCTGTGACCCTCCTCACCTGCTCCCCTCACTCGCATCCCCCCCACCCACCCTCACTTGCGTCGCCCACACAAGGCAAATTTATTTTAAACAAAAATGATCAATCCATACAGCCAGCGCCTCTGGCGCTATCCTCAGGCCAAAGATTTGTCGGACGGAAGAGACATATATTACTAACATATGTATTCATTCATTCGTTCATTTGTTTATATATTTATGTACTATAAAACCATACATGTCGCGCTGCTCTCACCAGCTATTTTTCACAAATAATTGATTAAGCCATAGGCTGGTGGGTTAATGGTACAGGTGATGCAGAAGTGAACTAAACCGTTTTAATTATATATTTATTTTTATTTTGCAGGTTTTATAGATGAAACCAGTGTGATATTTTTCTGGTTTAGTTGTTTGGATATATGTATACATGTATATATGTATAACCTGCATACCTTGATAAAGGGGCAGAGTGCTTGCTGCGCAGAGTAAGATAATAAGATGGCGGGTGGGTACCTGGCCTATAATGCAGGGGTGTGTGTATGTGGTCTGTCTGTCTGTCTGACTCGAGCATCACTTGCATTTGACACACATTTGTGAGATCATTTTAGACACAGGCAGTAAAGTGGAAAATCTCCCCCTACTAGCGTGACAGCAGGTTTGGATTCTACTAAAGACATGGAGGCTAGAATTATCACTTTAACATTTTAAGTGAAATCTCTAGCAGCAAATAAATATATATGTATATATGTGCTTTAGCCAACCCTTTCTTGCCCTCCCTTCACCCCTGACCCCTGCTTACACACATCAACAAAACCATAGTCGTGTAAGATGAATTAGGTGAGCTGGGGGAGGTAAATGGATGTTTGTGTTCAGGGGCTTCATATATAGCGCTGTCACCACTTACCTTGTTACTGGCAGGTACTGAACACAAAAGGGACCGCTGCTTCCTCATTTAATTCACTACTACCAGCAAGTGCACCACATTTCTCACTGCACACGCCGATAGGGGATATCTTAGCAAAGGCAGGCTCTGCTTGGACCTCTGACACAAATTAATTCAATTATTATTACTAAATGTGCTGATTCTGTGCAATACACTTATCTCCTTCAACAAAGTTCACTTTCAAAAAGTTGTCCAGTGCTGTCTAGATAAAAATGCTCCTGTGGAGCCAAAAGTCACTTAATGTTCCTCCTAAAGTGCTTTCAGGTGCACTATTCCTCTATTACAATGTAATCCACGGAAAGCCTTTAAAGCAGCATCCAGATGGCAGCAATACTACTGTGTACCCAATATCTTTTCTTCACTAACGAGGGTCCGGGCAATTGGCTATTAGGTGCAAGGTGCAATTTAATAAAACAAATCCCCCTTGCAGGCCACACTTTACAAACACAATAAAAAAAAGCATTGGCATAGCCAATAGGTCTCGCCTTTGGGACCTTATAAGTGTTTAGCGATGCAACAGTTGATGTTGTTGCACCAAGGATATTGTGCTGCATAACTAAATACTTATAAGGTCCCAAAGGCGAGACCTATTGGCTATGCCAATGCTTGTTGCTTATAGGTGGAGACCTGATGAGCACCTTTCATCTAAATATTTTGAGGGTCTTTTAAAACTAGGGTTTATGACATGATTGTACTTCGATGATGGCCCCATAAACGCACACACCTATTATAAATTCTCTCTACTAGATTCCTATCAGTGCTATTTCTATTACAATACTGGCTGAGAACGTAAAGCAACTTTCATTTAAATAATGTCCTGATTAAGAGGATTGTCCTGGTAAATAACATGGTACATTCAACAGAACCTACTCTACAGCTTTGACATGGCTATTTATTGGTCAAAGGGCTTTGCTAATGGAGGACTGCTCCCATGCGGATCCACCTTCTCCAGATGACTGTTCTATTGAGCCACATTTTAGGAGGGGAAAGCAAAGGGGAAGGACTCAAAGTTTGATTCCAAATAATTGCAGCTGCACCAGTAGGGCGGATTTCTTCCTGAAGGTGTTGAGGGGTATGATTTTCCCATTAACTATGTGGGATAAGTATAAGACATGTTATAAAACCCAAGCTCAGTTAAGCTCTTCCATGCCTACTTGACCGACAGTGTCAGGATGATTACTCGGAGCATCTCACAGTTTGGTTAATGGGGATGTAATTTATTTGGATTTCCGTTCACATGTGGATGCCTTGGTGTTTGTTCCAGTTCTGGATATTGAGGTCCTTTCAACTGCCACCTTGCATTATAAGAGGCACTGCGTAAACTTTTTTCTTTGTACAGATGTGGCGTTCAGCTCACTCAATCCCACCCAGTCACCTGCTTTGCTATCGGGCTCCTTTCAGTGGCAACCACTCTACCACAGCATGCGGCCTATTTGGTTCATTGATCCGAAAGTAATATCCTCTGCTGTCCTTAGGCAATCTCTGTCGCAGTCTAATTCGAGCATTAACCTAAGCTCCTGCCGCTTTGGCTTGTTTTCTACTTTTAGTGAAACCTATTACAGACTTCTGTAATATGCTTTTCGTGCTGCACGGGACTAGTTGGCGTCACTGAGGAAAAACTGTAAGTAACTAGAAAGTCTACGGAGAAATAAAGTTCTTTGGAAATATGTAAGGGAGCGTCCAGAGAATGCAATAAGGCAACATACCTAGCCACAATGAACTTTCAGACTGGGAAAATAATTTCTGCAGTCAACAATCCAAACAAAAGTTTCATAATTTTCTGGCCAGATTGTTTTAAGACGGGGGGCCTGCCTCCAAGGGATGTGCTGAAGCGTTGAACTGATGTGAAATTAGTAACATATTAGCAATTTAACCTGCTTTTTCTCTCTGGATAAGAACTTCTCGTATTTGATTTTATGGAAATGTTTTTTTTCCTCACCCCAATTTGTATTTATACATTCTCAATGAGCGACTGTGTACGAAACTACCGAAGGTCATTCAGCCCAACTGCAGGCTGGAGGATTCACCGCCAACAATGGCAGCTAGAAAGCATGCAGCGCAGACATCCTCAGACCAATGGTTACCACATTAGTGAACAGCTCTTTGTCATGTGAGGCAGCTCACCCTAGTCTTACAAAAGTTCTCACCGACTTCTCTCCTGAAAAGAATAATCTATGTACGTCCTTAGGTTCTCTTTTTTTGTAGGAAAGTTGGCTTGCCTTGGTATGGTAAGAATCTAGAAAAAGCCACAGGCAAAGAACTGCAAGTGGAATACTTCAGAGGTCATCTATGTTCAACATGTATGTATATCAGGCCTGTTGATGACCTTCTGAGAAGTCACACTCTCAATTTCAATACCATACACATTTATCTGCATTTTAGTGTGTCGGGCGAGGACTTCAAGGAGGCGATGTAAACGCTGTAGGGTGGGAGCTATAAGGTAGAAACTTAATGCAGCTAAAACCAAGGTGTCATCTCTGGGGTTAGGCATCCGCTCTAGGGAAATATCCTCTGCTCATGTGGTGGCAATATTCGACTCCAAGTGGACTTACAGGAATGAGCCCTACCAGAGTCTGCCCGAGGCACAGTTTGCAGTGATTACAGTGCACCCAGAATGCGATAATCAGATACATTTTTGGATTAAAGAAAAGAGACAAGATGTCAAAACTTGTGTCCCATTCACTCACTGGCTGCCGCTTAATTCAAATGTAGTATTTCTAATCTTGATCCCAGTGTTCCACAGCCTCCATGGTTGGTCCATGTTGCCTAGTGGAAAACTGTTCCAGTATCAGCCTAGCCACTCCTTCGTCTCGGTCATTGAAGGATTTTCACTCAAAGCACACATCCCTTGAGGCTAGAAGATTTGGAGACTGGGGTCTAAGAGTGGAGAATGTCTACGCTAATCGACACTTGGCAGGAACAGTGGCATGCAGTGGAAAAAACACGCTCTCCTGTTTAGTGCTGTGGTCTCTCAAAATTATTCTTTGATCGTTCTAGTGCCAAGAAATGATGCAGCTCATAGTGTGTGTCTATACATAGAGGACATTCAATTACAATAAAAACAAGCACCGGAGAACCCTAAAAGCCTGGATTTTATGTGGAATATGTGTAAATACTAGCATTTTAAATGTTGTCTTCAAGCGTTGCATGCATACATGATGTTTATCACATAAACGCCTTCCCACTGGCTTTGCAAACGGCAGGAAAAAAGGAACAAAAAGTGATGCGACAGAGAGTGTGCTGCCGGAGTGCATTTTTCAGATATGGCGCCTTTGGTGGTTGCGAAGAGGTGGAGTGGCATGCACTGAAAGATGCATTGTGCTAGGGAGGTGGCGCAGCCTTTGAGTTGGTTTTCGGGCCTTGGAGAGGAAACTAGGTGAGGTGGGGAGGAAAGGCTCTCTTTGAAGACCGAATGCCAGTTGGCCCGGGACAACTAAGTGTATGCGTGGGCAGAACCAGGCAGGAGGTACAGACCCCTGGTGACAAAGCTGAGTACTTTGTCAAGGGCGAGTAAAGAATGGTGCATGGGATCGAGTCAGAGGCTGTTACAGTTGCCCAGGTTTGCTCTTTACAAAGCCACACTGTTAGATCTTAATGGAGTGAAATGTCCACCCTAATGTTTCTGGCAGACAGCAAGGGGGGAAATACTGTCAGGAAGAAAGAAAATGAGGGAGCAAATATTTTTGTACGAGTGGTGTATCTATCTGTTTTGCGTGGTATAAAGACATTTGATGGGTCCAGGGTTTCACAAGAGTCAAACAGACTCGGATTCTTCGCTGCGTACAGATCCACACACCATGGGAGCTGTTTACCCACAAGTCAAAGGCGAACTTGAAAACCACAGCTTAAAATACGTTTTAAGAAGATTAACATCCTGCAATGGAACATAGAGATGACCTGCTGGATGCGCTGTGTGCACGAACACGTCCACGCTGCGTGGGTCCGGGCACACAATGTGTTCTCTGGTTCGAATCCTTAATCACAAATATAATGCTCTTCCACATATTGTCACTCCGCGGGAGCCTGACGATTCGGCTGGAGAATGTGTTTCAGAGCGTTGCAGAGGCGAATGAGTCAAAATACCCGTGTAGTACAAAGCAAAACTGCGAACTAATCGTCCCATCTGATGCAGGAAGCGATTTTTGTGTGCTGACAGCTGTGAAAAAAACACCAGGGCAGCACGAACTGCCGCGCTGCCCACGATTCCACATTAATTCACGATTGCAGCGTCCACAATAACAGCGTTTAACCAACCTGCCTTAATCACGCTGAAAAGTGTGCAGGCGCGCAACACCCATTGGGCTCACCGGGCTTCAGCCCCCCCCCCCCCGTCGGGTGTGTCAGCCCGGCTGAGACAGCCTCGCGGGCTGGCGTCCGTCTAATTGCAGCCGGACCCGAGTACTTCACGGGTCTTTAAAAGTCCATTTACTCGTTAATGAGGCTTTTTTTGTGTTTTCACCCCTTCTTACAGCCACTCTGCCTATGGCTGGAAGACTTAGCCCCCCCAAAAAAATCTTTTTCAGCCCCCCCACCGAAATTTGGCTCTAGTTGCCTGCCTGAAAGTGTGTATGCAACTACTAAATCGGGCACAGTTCATTAAAGATTACACACCGCCAATGTAATTTCTGAAGAAGAACACGTTTTTTCGCGGCCTGGCTGGGCTCAGGGAGAAACGGTAAGAAGGCGGGACCGGAAAGCTCACAAACTTGGCACGAGGGCAGAGCCTTTCACACACAGCTCTGATTCATATCCACCCCGACCGCCGGTGGTCAAAGTCAATACAGTCTGAAGAGCATGTGAAACGAGGGGGTTTAAGTGGGTGGGGCGCACTTCAGAAGACATCAGCATAGTACCCCCAGGGGCACCCCGCTTACCCCCCTCCCCCAAATTAGGTTACCCAAAGAAGACACAAGAAACAGTTGTAGATGGGTAACAAATGCTGCAGGATTTATTACATAATTTCCAGGATATGTAATAGGTGGGTTATCTTACGGGCGATCCAAGGGCAGGCGGCCATCTACTTCACCTGCCCCGCCTGATGAGCCGGGCAGCACGGGAACGACCCGCAGGTGCTGCCCCCCAAGTGATTCTTTTTCGATCACGTGCCGTTGAGATTCTACTCACACCCCCCCTCTCGGGGCGGAGCGTCGCATAGCAAACCCCCGGTTGTTCAGGCCCACAACCGCCCACAGGCCTAGCGGGGCGCCGACCGGCTTCCGGGACCTCTCGGAGGCTCCTCGTTTTGGCTCAGGCACCACGTGGTGCCGCGCAGAGGTACCCTTTGTACCGGCCTGCTTCCAGATCGCCCTGTAACTCCGCCTGCAACGAAAAGAAAACATTAAAACGTTCAGCCAAAAACCCCACCCCACCACACCACGCCGGGTAAGCGGTAGGGAGGGTAAAAGGGCGAGGTGGGCGACAAAGAGGTCGCCAGTGAGGGTGGGGGAAGGCTAAATAGCCTTCCCCTCACACCTGGGCCCGGAAGTGACGCGCCTTTCGCGTCACTTCCGGCCCCCTACACGGAGGGGGGCACGATCAGGAACCCTGCCCCCGCCCCCCCCGAAGTATGGAGTGGGGAGGGGTGACCGGGGCCCCGGGGCCACTAAGGCGCCGACCGCCGAGTGGCCCCCTGCGGGGGCCGCGGTCAGCGGCATAGTACCCCCAGGGGCACCCCGCTTACCCCCCTCCCCCAAATTAGGTTACCCAAAGAAGACACAAGAAACAGTTGTAGATGGGTAACAAATGCTGCAGGATTTATTACATAATTTCCAGGATATGTAATAGGTGGGTTATCTTACGGGCGATCCAAGGGCAGGCGGCCATCTACTTCACCTGCCCCGCCTGATGAGCCGGGCAGCACGGGAACGACCCGCAGGTGCTGCCCCCCAAGTGATTCTTTTTCGATCACGTGCCGTTGAGATTCTACTCACACCCCCCCTCTCGGGGCGGAGCGTCGCATAGCAAACCCCCGGTTGTTCAGGCCCACAACCGCCCACAGGCCTAGCGGGGCGCCGACCGGCTTCCGGGACCTCTCGGAGGCTCCTCGTTTTGGCTCAGGCACCACGTGGTGCCGCGCAGAGGTACCCTTTGTACCGGCCTGCTTCCAGATCGCCCTGTAACTCCGCCACAGCCCTGGAGGCGGCTAACCGTCGCAGCCAGGGCCCCCCACCAACCCGCTATAGTCTTACCTGCCACCTCTCCTATCTAGGGCTTCCTGCGACTAGCTGGAAGGGAACCGTCCTAGCAGAAGGGAGAGTTTGAAATTCTGCCACTTCATGACAGTGTGACAGCGCTAGCGGGGCTCAAACCTTGTGAGATCCCTTATATCCACAGGCCAAAAGATGATTCTGAAGTTTTGCCACCTTATGACACTTTGACAGCGTTTCCTGGACTCGAACCCTTGTCCTGTGAGACCATTACAACCGTAGGCACAAGACCTACCATTGAGCTATGGCTCCAGGTTGTTGAAGAGTTTGAAATTTGCCAACTTCTGACACTTTGACAGCGTTTACGGGACTCGAACCCAAGACTTACCAGTGAGCTATAGCTCCTGGTGTTGTAGATGGCCCCATCAAGGCCCCCAAGGCCCGAGACGCTATCCTAATCGGAATAGGGTCTGCTGAAATAAAGGACCCATTGGGCCTGGGGAGATGTGCCAAGAACTATTCGCCCCCCATGCGGGCAGGTTACCCTCTTCACAATTATGGGCCTGCCCTCTTAGGCTATGAAGGCGAGAAGGGGTTTACTTAACCTTTGGCCAGCCCCTCTGATTGCTAAACCCGGGGCACAGGAGAGCTCCTCGCTGCCAGCGCCTGACCATGGGCACCATCCCCTATTCCTTATGGGAATTATGCCCCTACAGATCCCTCAGTGATGTAACCCCCTAGGCGTACCAGCTTCGGGAATCTATCCAGCTTAGACATTGCGCGCTGACAGTAAAGTTCACGCGTTGAGGATTGACTAAGTCCTGCTACGCCCTTCCCATCATGCTCCTCAGAAGGAGGGTGGCGGGGGGTGCCCCCCACCACAACCCAGAGCATCCCCAGCGGTGCCAAATTCCTGCTCCGTTGAAGTAGAGATTCAGTGCACCCTGGGCGTGACCAATGTTCTATTGCCATAATGTCCCCTTGTGTTTGCCCCGCTGACACCCCAGTTATTGGGACAGCAGCCCCCATATGCTGGCTGGCGGCGCCCCCTGAGAACGGTAAAAGTGTCCGTAACCAGGATCCCAGTCTCCGCAGCTGCAGTACGCGACCAGTGATTCCGGTGGAGAATGCCACCAGCCGCAATGGTCCTCTAGGCATTATGAAAAGCACTATTTTACCTGGGCCTATCTCCAAATGATGGTGATTTCACCCAGCTGACGGCCGGAGGCCCGCCTCTGGAGCCTATTCACCTGTTTTGCTACTCGGGCCCCCTTCTGGGTGGGCCTCCGAGTTAGGGCAACGCGCGTGCTCCCCGGGCACGGTGCTGCTGACCCAGTGCGCACGCTGGTACCTTATCTGTTGCTAAATGCCCTACCGCTGGAAGCTTCCCAGGAAAAGTAGACTTCGAGGTCCCGCCTAAATTGATCCCATCGCCTGGGGGGAACCCAGTGGTGGCAGGACCTGTATGGTAACTCCATCCCGGTGTAGCTATCGCTTATTTGTGCCGCCGAAGCAGGCAATGCCCCCTTAGTCTCAAGTTCTACCCCTAGAGAATAACCTTGGGGGCAGACAAGTCTGTGGGAACCAACCGGAAACTTTGGTGCAAATACCGGCCCTTATTCTGAACGTTGCGAATGCTGCACGGTCAATAAAGCCCTGACGCCCTGGGGCTCTACGTGGTCTTTACCAAACTTTGAACGACCGCACACTTGCTATATAACAACTATACCACCCACAAACCGGGTGGAAGGTCTTCATCGAAGCAACCCGAAATCTGTCTTTGGTTGCATGGGAATGCCCCCCAAAGTACATCTGGACCTATTCCTATATGGTTCCTTCAGCTACTCCTCCTGCATGCCTAACTCTTGGTTATGGTGCCCCGCTCAGTGTTCTGCAGGCTAATCGGCTTAACCATGAACTATCGGTCGATTTGAGACGGAGGTAAACCCCGGGTTGCCATCCGCTCGCGAGCGGCGCACCCGCAACCACTTGGACAATCACGCTGGTAACCTTGTGCCGTGATTTAAGCCCTAGTGATGCGCTATGTGGTGACCACTTATTCTTTGCCGCTAAGTCAGAGCGTCCCCGTATTCAATGCGATTGGGGCACTGAGCTGCACCCATATCTAACCCATCTAGTGGCTCAAACCAGACTTCCTTTAGCATTAGATAATAACTACCATTCTATCTTGGTTGCGTAGCCCTGCCCGACTAGGCACCCACCCGGGTGTCTAGGTTACAGTTAGATATGTGTGAGTTCCCCATATCAGTGACCGTTGAAGGCTGCCCACATAAGCATGTTGGCGGGGCCGAGTTGCAGGCTTAAGCATACCTTCTTTTAGACTGTCGGCAGCGACCCGTGTGTAACTGCCACTAACATGGCAATGACCGTTCTACGTTAGGACTATCTCCCCATGGTCCGCCCTGCCCAAGGACTGATGCACCTGGGAGGGCGAGGCCGTAAGGAATGGGGGGTGGGTGTCGAGGCCAAACAACAATGACAAACGACCCAAGCCCCCTTTCAGCAAAAGGTTGGAGACGAGCGACACGTGGTCACGTGTGGTCGGGATCGGACTGCGCGACCCTTGCTGTAAGTAGCACTTTTATGACGCGCGAACTCGACCCGAAGTTATGGCAACGCTGTGCATGAGCAACATATTTACACACATATTCGGGCACGGGAGTGAGATCATGAGCCGCCAGGTCCACCACCCTCGGGAACCCAGGCATACCAGGTCCAGCAGCTCGCATACATATTCGGGCACGGCGATATTCATTGATTTACCTAGCATCGCAACCCAGCGTGAACCCTATCCGAAGGTAATCGCGCGCCGTTCATGAGCACTGTATATACATGCATCATCGGGCACGTGGATATTAAATTATCTTCCCAGAGTCCCAGCGTGACCCGCCCGAAGGTGTTGGAGTGCAGTACATGAGCCATAGGTATTAACATACGTACTCGGGCACGGTCGATTAGTGATTAGCTCAAACCGTAATGTGCGCGAAATTAATCGAGCACCGGGCACAGGCACCGACTGAATAACCTATTCGGGTGCAGGGGGTGTCGTAATGCCCGTATTCATTTACTGCGCGCGAATGTGGGCACAAGCAATTCTTGTGAATAATACGTGCACTTGTATCATGTGTCTGCATTATAGGAAACCAGCAATACATGCTGCATATTTATCTAGCGTGAAATCGACCCGAAGGTATTGGAGCAAAACTTGCGAACTATGCCTGCACTTGTATCAAGTATCTGCCTTATAGCAAGCCAGCGCATACACGTTGCATATTGTATTTGCGCGAACCAGACGCCAAAGGTATTGCACCGCTTCACATGAGTAATGTCTTTACGTTACAAATACAGGTACGGGGGGCGTGAGAGATACGTACCATAGAACACGATCCCCATTCCAGGTCACGCGAGCACCGCACCAGATTAAGCCTTGAGGTGCGTGGGGGGATTAGTAATACCCGTAATCGCCTGATGTGAACAGTGCATGTACTGGTATCATGTAGCTGCCTCATCGGAAGCCTGGAATTACATGATGCATATTATATAGTGCGAACTCGACAATAAGGCATTTGGAGAACTTTACATGAGCACCGTATTTACATTACATCCTCACGCAGGGGGTGCTTAAGAAATTCGTATTATATTACCCGATCCCCAAAACCGGATCACGCGAGCACCGCACCCGATTTTCCATTGAGGTGCGGGGGTTTTATTAATGCCCATAATCGCGTATGTGAACAGTGCACGCACTTGTGTCATTTATCTGCCATATAGGAAGTCAGCAATACATGTTGCAGAATTATATAGCGCGAACTGACCTGAAGGTGTTGGAGCGCTTTACCTGAGCACCTTATTTACATTACACATTCAAGCACGGGGCTTACAAGATTCGTGTCATACTAAACGATCCCCGTGCCAGGTCCATTGCGCCTGCCGCACACAGCCCACTGCATGCCCCCCCCCCCACCCTCAACGGCAGCGTAGCCGACGGGAGGGGGGGCGATAACCTTAACCTTAACCAGGGAGAGCCACCGGGGTTGCACTTTCCGCGATCAGCGGGGACCCAGGCAGCTCCCAGCCTTGCAGTGCTGGTGCATTGGGGCTGTGAACCCACGCTAGACTCCTACCGGCTCCCACGGCACAGGGTATGCGGCTTCAAGCCGTCCGCACCCCCTTTAATTTACTTCGCTCGCGAGGGCGACCGCCATTGCAAAGTATGCCCCGCGGGCGAAAGGCCGACGGACCCGCGATCACTAAAATGTGCGCCCTGCCGGACGGTAATTGATCCTTTACACCGCGCTATAGCTCCCGCCTTAAATAGCACCGTCTGTACATTTCCGATTCAGGCACGGGAGGATAAGTGATTTGCCCAAAATCACAGGAATGGACGCGACTACGAGGCTCGAAACCTGCCAATGAGTCCTCGCGCCTACTGCGTGGATCAAACCCACGACGGTGAATTGAAACCCACGACGTTGCAATTAAGTGTTTCCCGCTCTACCAAACTGAGCTATCTGCAGAACTATTCCCGCACCAATGGCGGTAGCGCAGCCGACGGACCACACCACCGTCAAGGAGATTCCGTGATGTTCAATTTTTGGAGCGCCTTAACTTGGCACCACACAACACTTTGCACCTTTAGTTTTCAAACTAAAACTGCTCAATCAGCGAGGAATTGGCAAGCCTAATAGACGTAATGCCGAGCCATCCTAACCAGGGAGGGAGCCATGCCCTATGCAGTGGCAGCAGAGCACGCAGCCTCTCCTTAAAGAGAGGGCTCTATAATGGCACCATCTATCCAGCGCGACCGATTTGGAGCGCTTCCCCTAGCACCACGTATGCAGATGGAGCTGGAGCTCCCTATCGTGTCACACAATTGTCTGCATTGTCACCGTCTGTACATTAATCATTCAGGGACGGGGTAACAGGTGCTAGTCGCGCCACTATGCTCAACTAGTAATTATTTGCTTTGGTAATCATCACGCGAGGTCGCCCGGGTGTATGGGACACCTTACCCGGGGAAAATAAGTGATATATTCCTTATCTAGCTTGAACTCGACCCGAAGGTATTGGGGCCCGTAGCACCGTATTTACATACACATTTAAGCACGGGGAGATTAAGTGATTTGTCCCGAATCACAGCATGTGGACGCGGCCTCGCGGCTCGCCCCCTGTATTCCTGCACCAGAGGTGGCAGCGCAGCCGACGGACCACATCCCTTCCCAAAAGGGGAGACGCGAGCACAAAGTCACAGGGAGATTGTGATTACCCAGAAACACAGGAGGATCAGCGTTGAAACCGAACTCGAACCCCGGTCCCCAGACCCAAGCCTGCTAACGTGGCTCGACACAATGGCCTCACTAAAAGGCACACTTTACTTCAACTATCCAGGGAAACAGAGAACGCACCTCGCACCCTGTGCCCACTGAATGCAGTGGAACATAATTTATGACTACAACCTCCCGCGGCGTAGCGATCTCGTTCAGGCTGTTACGGTCCCCCACTGCGCATCGGAAACATTGCTGCTTCCGGACTCCCTGCCCTGCCCCTGGCCAGAGACTGCAGAAAGTACTGGTTAGCCCCAGAGGGAGGCCACGAGGGACTCGCTGCCCCCCCCGTCCTCCCCAAAAGCAATGACCCTCAGGAGCAGTCGTGTGGTGCTGTACACGAGCACCGAAGACAGTGCCAGGAGATGGAGCGCTGTGCGTACGCCCCGTGAAAATTGGACCGGGGCACGTGAAGATGAATAATTCGCCCAAGACCACACTGACTGTGAAGTGGTGCAGACGGCTAGACCCAGGCACATAGAGAAAGACGGAGACTAATAGAAATAGATAAGAACAAATAAAAGATCTAGAGATAACTAAAGAATGGACACAACCACATTTGATGAGCTGTGTAGTGTCAAAGAGAGAGAGAGCAGCACAGCACCATTTTGACTAAGATATTGTGTGTTTCTCCCTGTCTGTGCTGGAGCACTTTTGTCTGCCTTGTGCTACGCACTATTGTGCAAAGCCATCTCTGTAATGTACCGCCTGGGTTTTGGACTGGAAGTGTACCCTGCCACTATAAAATTTTGTGCTTACACATAATTTAAAATTGCTATTCATTAGAGCACCCCATCCAGGGCCATCCCCCCCTTGTGCCGAAGGGCGGGACGAAGTGCTCGCCCAGGCCATACCTAGCAACCCGGAACCCCGCACCCGATGCAGTGCCACTAGCAAGGCACTGCTCAACGATACCAGATTGAAAGCATGACCGGGCGCGGGTGTCCCAAGAAACAGCTGGCACAAAGCTGAGTGACTGGCCACGCGGCGTGCCACAGAATAGAATTTAAAAGCACGTCTCCGTAGAGACAGAAACGTTTCCCCTGCGCCTTGGTTCTACCATAAATAGCAGCAATGATATTCAAAACCCACGTCTCCGTAGAGACAGAAACGTTTCCCCAGCGCCTTTGACCTCTCGACGGCTTTACCATATGCGCATTTGCCCCCTGAGCTGTCCTGCCTGCTCAGCCCTCTCGCGCCTCGCTGCGCCGTAATTGCAGGCTGATACCCCCCAACTAAGCGCCGACATGCCCCGCCGAGTGTGGGGGGGGGGGGGGGGTCACCGGAGACCGACCAAATATTCGCAACCGGCCGACAATCCCCGCACAAAAGGACGGGCGTAAATTCCCCCCCCCGGCCAAGACCCAGGAGAGGCTAGCCACCCAACGCACATCCGACACAAAGGCCCTGAGCCATCGTGGCCCAACTTGCGCCCTCCCCGCCCGCGGCTATCCGGGCCGCAGGGCCCCGTCGACCTGGTACTGCCCAGGGACGGGGCCGGGGCGAGAAGGGTTAAGCAAGACTCACCTAGACAGCAAATGGTGACGGTGGGACCCGCGAGGCGATGTCGACGGCCACAAAACCCCGAGACAGCGACGACCGACCGAGGTGGGTAAAAGGGCGAGGTGGGCGACAAAGAGGTCGCCAGTGAGGGTGGGGGAAGGCTAAATAGCCTTCCCCTCACACCTGGGCCCGGAAGTGACGCGCCTTTCGCGTCACTTCCGGCCCCCTACACGGAGGGGGGCACGATCAGGAACCCTGCCCCCGCCCCCCCCGAAGTATGGAGTGGGGAGGGGTGACCGGGGCCCCGGGGCCACTAAGGCGCCGACCGCCGAGTGGCCCCCTGCGGGGGCCGCGGTCAGCGGCACAGTCGCGGCACTTTCTGTAACTTGTGCACAAGCGCCAAGAAGTTGGCGAGCACCGCGTTTGAACTTCATCCTCGCCCACCAGAGCAGCCTGTCTGTCCACGTGCCCCCGCAATCAGGGTTCCCCGGTGACTCTGCCCGCGGTGCATCGGGTTTCCACTGCAGGGATTTCAGATCACCAGCTCATGTGTCTGCCAGCTGCAGTCGTGGTTCACGCCCATGAAACTAAGTGAACTAACGTGCCTTAAAACAATGACTTCTAAACAAGCAGTGGCAAAGCCAATAGATTGCACCAGTGTTCTTTACATGTTGCGCAGCAGTTGATCTGCTCTACAGCATTGCTTCAAGGATGTTTGCCAATTTGCAGTGAACCATAAATACAACAAGCATTGCCAAAATACAAAAAGACACCCGGAGGTGTGTGAGAGTGTTGACTAATACAAGGCAAGTAACACACAAGACAATGTTACACAAGTTCATCCACTAAAAGTGTCTTAATGGCAAATGTTACTATGAGAGCAGTGCACCTGGCTAACCGTGGCAAGGCACTAGTATGTGTCAGATGGTTAATTCCACCTGCGATGGGACTGTATTAAACTAAGACCCCTGTGGAGGAGGGGGAGAAAGTGATTTCTAGCAGATTTTTTTGGCACTGAATCTGGTGTCATTTCCATAACCGAGTCTACTAGGACTTCTGCAATGGAAGACAAATACTGGGGCCTTCCAAAAATTCTTGGACATCGGTTTAGCAATTGGTAAACCTATAGTTAATATGAGATGATCAATCACCTCGTTGATGGCACCTGCATAGATCCAAGAGGTTAGGAAATAGACCAGTGTTGGCAGTGGCCTGAGACTGGTAGTAGCAATGCTCAGGGCTCTGCCTCCACGGTGAGGGATAAATCCCTGGACACATTCGAAGTAGGATTTCGTGGGACTCTGAATCAAGAGTAGCAGGTGCGACCCCTGCCTTCATGAGTAATAACAAAGGGTGTAAGTGATATTTGTGCTGTGTGGGGCCTTAGCGTCTGGGCTGCCACGTCTGTACAGAGAGGTGTGGCCTAACGGCACAACCAGCAAGTGTCAATTGGGGAACCTGATTGCAGTCGAGAGCTGCAATAGTTTCCCAATTGTGTGGGAAGAAGAGTGTTTGTGAAGTCAATAAGATCACCTTTTGCTTGAGGTAACTGGAAGCCTCACACCGTCCGGGCTCATGGTTTAATCAGCAGTTTCAGCTCGTTGACTTGGGCTGGTGCAGGGCAATGACAATTCTTACTTGCTGATTCAGTATAGATGTGTATTTTTCTGATTTGTTTTTCCCTTTATTGGATAATTGTCATAATTTAATTGATAAAATAGACACAAAAAAACAGCTCTAATTCTTTGGAGCATAAGCCAATGCAGACCGGAAGAACTCCAGAAGAAGAACTTTCAGTGCAAGACTGAATTGGGTTAAATAAACATTAAAGTTACCAGATGACTTCACATCATTGGGAAGCCACCATACTCTTTTTTTTATCCACAAACCCTTTCAATTTTGAACTTTTGTTCAATTGGCTCAATTGAGGTGACCCAGAACTACAGCTCCCAAAATGCAACAGGTTTTTGAATGAGACTCTGGCACTTCTGTATGGTGTGAATGATGACTTGAAGTCATCAGGTAAAATAAACTGATCCAAGCAACTGAGGTTACTTTCTGCCTAAAACAGTGTGGGCCAATGTAGACAAAAGTCACATCACATGTAAGACGAACTGTCTCAAGATGAGCACGGCCATTGTAATCCCTGCTCGGATACCATGTCCGACTGATGCCGCTATTTGTACAACACACATAGAAAAACAAATGCAGATTAGAATTTCTTGATCGGGAAGAAAAATCAACAATTAGTAGCGAGTAGCGATTATGGACAGCAGTGGGGACAAACACGAGGGACGTTTGGGAAGCAACGTGGGATGGGGCCATAAATACAAAAAGACACACTAAGGTGCGCGGAAGGGAGCAGCGAGAAAGACAGTGAGTGGGGAGGAAAACAAACATGAAGGACGTGTGGGAAGCAACAGCTGGAGGGGAGGTGGTCGGGAGCACCACCAATGGTAAGTGGGAGGAGGTTGGGTGATGAAAACAAGACGAGGGAATAGGGACACAACTGCATAGACATGCACTCTCGAAAAGGGCATGTCCAGAATTTTAAAAAAGTACCTGGAAGAAGCCTGCAGCCAGTAGAAGGACCCTGGGCAAAGACAGGAAACTGTACTCACCGTTAAAACCCAAGGATAAAGCAGGAAGGAGCAGGAGGCATTGACAAAACAGAATCAAGGAAACAAAAGCGATGTGGGAGCCAACCAATGGTAAGGAATGGGTGGGCTCTAATCCCCTTTTAAGGATTTTTTTCTTTACTAGAGATTTTGCAAGGGCTGTGCAGGCAAAACCTCAAAACAGAGAGACCAGGAATAGGGGAGTAAGCATACAAAAAATGGATAAATCTATACATCGTAAGCAATCTTGCTTCTTCACCCGTTGGACATTTTCAAAATCCTAAGAAGTTGGTCCAGACATTTATGAGAATTGCAGATTTCTAGGCACACCATTATATAATTTGGTCATATTCATGCAAAGTGCCCACAGGCAAACAAGCCACCAGACTGGGGTAAAGGAAAATGTGTATGTTGCATATGCTTCCAGAAAACTCTGTTTTTAATTCATGTTGAAAACTTTTTCTGTAGCTGGCTAGCCAAAGCAATAGTCGAACACACAAGCACCCTCCTTGCAACATTCTGTGAAAGATGGCATAGATAGTTAAGAGTGTTCCACAAGAAAGAATGGGAGCGGATATTGGCTTATCATTCAGTAATATCCAAGGCCGGCTGATTTAAATTTATACAGTTCACTGAAAAAAGGCTCCCATGAGCTGCCCCCAAGCTGACAAGCTTCGTAACGCCTTTATGCTATGAGTGGGATTATATCTGGGAAAAGTGGCAGCATGCTCAACAACCCATAAATATTCTCTACTGATGAGGGAGGAACCCTAAAACACTGGTGTCAAGAGATACGAATTCGAAAGACGACAATGGCGGAAAAATAATATGAACTTTGTGTGCAAAACTGAACTACAACTATCAAGACGCTATGGGGTAATGGTGCTGTTACATACAAGCAGTGCGTTCCTACCCACTATCACCACCGTCCTGCATAGGGCCTCTTGTCTGTCAAAATCAACCAATTTGGGGCGTGGCCATCCAAGATGGCCGACAAGACAATAATCATTACTTCCCCGGTGCCATAATCGAATCCTTCACAATCCTGTATGTTGCCTGCCTGCAAATCTGCCCTACAAGCTTCAGAGGCGGCTGCCCTGTTGCTGGATGCCAATAATAGGCTGTACTGCTGCAGACGCCATCCGGCCCGGCCGCGCTGGATGACTGCCATGGAAGAGCTTGGGAGCACGAGGCGAGGGGAACGTCGCCTGGGGAGGACGTAGTCTTGGCTGCGGCTGGGCTGCCCTGCACTTTCTGTGATGCCTTAGAGGAATGGACTGGGGTGGCTTCCAGTGCTGTGCTGTGACCCCAAACAGGCCGAGGGACATGGCAGACACCTGTGTTGTGGAGGCTGTGGGCTGTGCCAGAGGCCCGAGAGATGGTGATGGACTCCTTCTCCCCTGACGGTGCCAGCGGTGCTCCTTGTTGTATTGAGAGGGAAGCCTAGAAATTGGCACAAGTGTAGCCTGGGTGCAACGGAGGTGGAGGGCACCTGTCATTGTGATTGTATCTGCCTCACCCATTGTTTTTGCATTGGTTTGTTTCTTTGAAAAATAAATTTAAAGCATTAAAATAAATAAAATAAATTAAAGAAATCAATCAATTCTTTCCAGTTGAAAACACCAGCAGTCCTTGCTGCTGAATAGCAGATGCAAATCTGATACATATGTTGTGGTCTTGCCCATCACTGTCCCAAGTTGGAAGTCATGGTGAGACTGGAACGAGTAACAAATACACTACACTTAAATGCATGGGAGGCTTGCGTACTGGGAAACTAAAAAGTATACCCTAACAGCACAGTTTCTTGATCTGGCTCTTTTACTGGAGAAAAGGGCCATCACAAGCTGCTGTAAAACCATCAGTGTACCAAGCACTCATGAGGGAAACTGAGCGCTGATGCAATGGGGTGAAGCTGATGGTTGGACGCTCAGCGGGGAAGACGTTTTCAGACTTAACAAATGAATCTTGTCAAAAGTATCCTGGCACACTTCTGACTGGGTTCAAGGCAACCACCGTAAACGATCTACACCTGCCTTAGTCCAGATGCAGAACGTTAGTGGAGCAGTGTAAATTTAGACTCCATCTTCTTCATTTATGTGCATTTACATGTAACCTACATATCCAATGTGTGTTTAACTTCATTAACCTGGGTGTTTCACTCCAATAAGAATTGTAGTAGCCCATCACTTCTCAACATGCTAAGAAATCATATGTAGCTGCACTGAGTTAAATGATAATCAATGTAACTGTTTTTACTGAATATATTTACACTTTTAATAAAAAGTGTGTAATTGCTAAGGATTAACAATACTGTAATGTGTTTCCATTTTCATTTTCAAGTTAACTTAGCTTGACTTTGTGCCTTAGCTGAGCATTGCAAACTTTAAAGTTTGCCAGTATGCTGTTATTGGGTTAAACGTTAGTTAGAGAAAGGTTTATTGTTAAGTATTAGACTAATAGGGAGGCCTGAGAAAGGAAAGCTGGCAGCAGACGTGGAGGATGACGGTGAAAGGATCCTCCTGTACCTTGAGTATTAGGAAGATGCAACTCTCAAAGTAGATGTGTAACAAATTTTGTGAGGGTGGCAATTTAGGGAGTTTATGGGCTCCTGGGAAAGGCCGCCATGGGATTGGCTCCGGAGTGTGAGAGCGAAAGATGGATGTTCTGGAACCTTCGATTGTGAGTTTAATTAGTGTTCTATAGTTAGTTAGTGCAGACCTAACCCGACTTGGAAGTCAGCATATCTCTCTGTTGTGTTTTCCCTAAGTGGAAAGCTTCATGTTAGACACTTTTTCATTTCCTCTGAACTTCTAATGAGGTTCACAGAATGCTGACACCCTTTTCTCTTCCTCTTTGGAAATCCCTAACTTTCATTCATTTCTTAATTTAGACAGAGTGAGTTCCTTTATGGAACACATAATTTGGATATTTTGCATTCTTTACATATTGATTGTTATTATTTTGTCTTTTCTAATACTTACATTTGAAATACTTGATCATCGAAATATTTTGGCTATATTAATAGATTTTCTTAACCATTGCCAATTTCGCTGATTGATGATCTGACTAATATTTGGAAATTAAACATTTACGGTTGAATACTATCCTCTCTGTTTTACAGTGAAGCCACATTGGTTTCACTGTATTTATTTAGTCAACAACCAAAGGTCCATACGACCAGTGGGGGGTTCCAGTTGATGATTTTACCAAGAGATTAATATTCAAATACCTGCGCTCCATCAGTATTAAACTGTGACTGAGCTAGGATAGTGGCGAGAAGTGTTATAGCAACGTATGCCAGGATATACAGTGGACACTGTTCACGTTTGGTATCCTCCTTATGTGCTACCTTACATTAACAAAAACAGTAAAACATGAACTTTATTTCTTCTCCCTTAAAGTTTGACGGAATGTCATAACATATTCCTGTGTTGCCTACTAAAATGTAACCGTGACAACAATCTGTGTAACCAATCTGGCCAGCTACATCCGCTGTTTGCAGTTACGATATGCGGTGCGCGTTTCTGCAGTTCTAAGGTGCATCTCTACCCAGGTCTTAAGATTCTGTTTCTGTGAATCAGATCTGTCAACAGTAGGTGCAAATGAAACTTAGTTCACACTTTTGACTTGGTCTGCAAAAGTTATGTTAATTGATTTGATGGTGACAAAGCCCTCTGAAAAAACTACAGACTTTGGACGACTTCTTTTTTTAACGTAACCAGCTCCATTGATGTAACCAAATCAAAAAAACTTTCAGATGCGCACAAAGTATGGTCCAAACAAATTCTGTTAGCAGTCTAAATCTAAATCACCTTGGTGCAAACCAGTCAATACTTAACTGGCACTCTTTTCATACCAAGTAAAACAATGTGCAGGTGCAATGCAAACAGGTAGGGTACACAAACAATGCACAAAGTCGAAATTCAAGTCTACAAGCCAGCAGGATTGAGCAAGAATGCCACTACGAAGAGATTTTGAAAGGTCCCCCGGGGCAATCACGTCCAATTTCCAGTTGTTGTGCAAGAACAATCTCTATACTGAAGATCTACTTACTTTATCATGAATTTCTATAAAGCCTTTGGAAGATGATCTTCCTGCTCCCTCCCACAGGAAGCTATTCCTGTTGCTGAGTGTTTTTGTTGCTGGAGAGAGCAAATAATTTATAAAGTCTTAAGCAGTTACCTCTTGCAGTAACAATTTTTTTTCTATAAATGAGTCATTTGATGCTTATTTACCCCCGTTATGTATGCAAAGCCACCACGTCCTCTTCCATTCACCCTTTTTACAGTTAAAATGGTCTCTTTTTTAAATTCGTGTTTATTCTATTTCAAACAATCAGCCAGTGTATGTTCTGTATTGTAATAATGCATGAATACATAAATGAATACATTATTCTAAATATCTACAATGTGAAATGAAGATTAAAAATTATTGCTTGCCTATCACTACTCGATTTTCCTTTAGACATCATGCTACTTTGGAGTTTCCGCTTGTATACTTCGACCCTAGAGCTTTTGCCAAATTAATACAATCCCACTATTTATTACCAGTTTCTGCTTATAGTTTGGAAGTTCAGCTCTGTGCTAATATTACCAAATGTCGCAGTTTTTCTGCATTTATCGTAGCTCTTCTGCAACTTTTGTAATGTTCCTAACTTTCAACAACGTGGCGTCATCCCCGGTTAACACGAGAGCTATAGATTCCAACGCCCTCATCATTTGTGGATGAAATGCCAGTCATAGAGATGTCCCCCGAGGTACTCCATGGGCAGGTTTATTTTAGTTAAAGGTTGCTCCTTTTCCCACTGCCCTCTCTGTTTATATGTTGCTTTACGGGAATGTATAGTTAATGAGCAGGTACTACAGGGCACATATTACTAATAATGGGGAGTTGCAAAGAAAGAGTAAGTTGAGTATGCTATAAGAGTGAGAATGTTTTTCTCTTAAAAGAATTTCCATGCTAGTCAGAGGATGGGCTACAAAAGAAAGGGGATAATTGAGACCAGTAGTTAACACAACCAACCAGTGGAGACACTGGGAATGTGAATATCATTCTGTGCCATCGCTGACGCCCCTGAATGTTGCTTGCTGCCATAACATTGCCATACCTAATGTGCCTACTCTGTGATACTCTGCAGGACAGCATGGCATTCAGTACGACTGTGTGGCATCATGCTCCCTCAAAGGCACCCTTCCATTCCAGGTTTTCAAATGATTAATATTTACATATTTCCCAAACCAATATGCATGGAGTATCCATACGTCTTTGACTGAAACATTCAAAACCAGTATGGCTCACTCCACCTTCCATGCCAATTGATCTAACAGCACCGTAAAAAGGATGTTTGTAGTCTAGAGGTCTCATCAGCACTTGTTCGTGCTTGCTGGTTGTTGCTTTGGCTGCTACTCTTGGCTCCTGTTTCTCTGCTCCTACGTCTTCAGTTTCTTGAAATGCCTGGTTGCCTCAACTACTGCCTGAATTCTGCTACTGCTAGAGACAGAAGATTTTGCTGGCTTCTGCCTGTTTAGACAGCGCTCACCAGGTAGCGTTAGCTGTCTGGTTGCAAAAGACTTAGAATGAGCTGAACAGGGACTCAAAGAGACTTAAAGCCTGACGATTGCTTACCATTGGTTAGCTTTATTGTCACTCATTTGCTTGCTTTTACTCGTTGAATTTCCTTATTCCAGTTTGTTCATCTTATGTTTGTTGTTTCCCTGGAGCATAGCCTCATTACTATCTCTCTGCGTGTCTTCTGTCTTTCAACTGCCCAACCTCCTAGTTCTGTTTCTTTCTCGTGTACTCCTCCCCCCTCTCCCAATGCTCTGTGTTGTTCTTGCTGTCGTGTGCTTCTTCTACCGCTCCCTGTTGCTGTCAATATTGTGTGCTTTTTGCTCTCTTGTATCCTTTACGCCACCTCACGATCTTCTCTCTCTGCAATGTGTTCCTGTGTTCCTCTCTACAGGAGTGCTTCTACCCCCATCCAGTATTCCTTTCGTACAAAGTTTCCTCCATTCACGCATCCACTTCCTCCACTTGCTCCTCCATTCCCCCCAACCTCTGTGGTCCATTTTTTTTTTTAAATCTAAGCTTTCCCATTAAAAAAAACAAAAAAAAAAAACTTTATTTACCAATCCAAGTAGCATTCGCCATTTGAGTCAGTAATTACAAAGTTAAAGCGAATGGGGACCGTGTCATTCCACTGGTGCGTGCATGAGCTCCGACACATGGACACACATAAGTCATTTCACATGCATTCGCCAGTGATACGCAATCACATCATTGCACCTTTTGTATTTGACAATGTTGTACAGTGTTGGGAAATAGGAGTGCATGTCTCCAGTCCCTGCCTTCACCCACCATCTCTGCTCTTGCTCCCCACCTGTTCTCCATTCTGTTGCCGTTCCCTCCCGCCTTCCCCACATACCCTCATGTTGCTTGACCCCCTTGCACTCGTCTCTTTCCATGGCATTGCTGCCCCCTCCCTCCTCTCCTACACCTTCCTTGTGTTGCTTGACCTCCCTCATCCTTCCCTTGTCCTTTATTTGCTAAACCCCCACTCAAACACAGTTCCCTCTGCCCTCTCCAACCATCCCATCCCCGATAAAGAACATTAACCAAAGGCAAATAGCTCTCCAGAGATGCAAGTTTGGCTTTGTTTAAGTTTTTTAGACACACTGTACAGCAACATGGGCTGCTGTGCAACATGACAAAGAAAAAAACACTCTGATGCGCTCAAAACTGGTCTCGTCATAGCGCTTGTATAATTTTATTTTACCTTAAGCCATGTTGTACAGCAGCCCCTGCTGCTGTGCAACATCTAAAAAAAAAACCAGACAAAGCAAATAGATCTTGAATAGATTAAATATATTGGCTTTGCCAATGTTTGTTTTTTCTGACCCTTGGCATCATTTATGAAAAGAAACTTGCAACAACAGAGACCTTTGAGAATACTTGCATTTTTGCCATGTTTGCCTTCTTTCTGCAGCACAATTGCACAAGTTTCAGACTTGCTATCGGTCTACCAGACATTTGTAAATACATAACAGGGATGTACTCACTCACACATCCTGATGAGGTCTACTATATGGTTTCATTTCTACTGAATGTCGTTAGTTGCATTTTATGGGATCAGTGTACAATTTAAGCCTTGCTCACCGTACTTCGGACTTTGAAGGACCGCCTAATATGCTTGGTATGCTAGGATCTTGTCCTAAAATAGGGGCATTGTTTAATAACTAATAAAAAAGTTTTGTAATGCGTAGATCCAGAAGTCCTAAGTTCTGGGGAAAAACATGCGTGGGCTCCTGCTCTTATGTGTGACAATAAGAATCATCACGGATGCCGTGTAAGTGTTCTTCTGAGCAAAGGAAGCACTTTGAAGCAGCTCATTGCGGATGATTAACCCTGGCTGGCTCAGTGCAGTGTCCTACATCTTTACTAGATGGAAACTGAAAACAAGCATTAGCAAAGCCAATAGGTCTGGTGTCGAGCATGAAGTTGCAGATTTTGTAAAACTTTATTTTAAAAACCATTAAAAACAATGGTCACCCGTCATCTGTGCATAGGAATACACCTGTATACATATGTGTTGGAAATGGCCCTTTTTGCAGGGTTATCCCTAAACATTTTGCTTTTACCTCCAATTTTTTCCTGACCTGTGTGTGTTGGTTTTAGGACTCTGGGCACTTTACCACTGCTAATCAATGCTAAAGTGCATATGCTCTCTGTAAACTGTGTTATGGATTGGTGTTTCCCCGATTGGCCTATTTGATTTATGTGTCAGTCCCTAGTAAAGTGCACTACGAGTGCCAGGGCCTATAAATCAAATGCTGTTGGTGGGCTGCAGCACTGGATTGTACCACCCACGCAAACAGCCCGTAAAGTGTAACTCTGGCCTGCCATTGCAGAGCCTGTGTGCAGCCTGGGGCTGTCATGTCGACTTGACAAGTGCACACACTAGCCAGTCCCTAAACCTTCCCTTTTCTACATGTTAGTCACCCTTAAGGTAGGCTCAAGGTACCCCTGTGGGCAGGGTGCATTGTAT